>NC_089495.1:171961512-174410679 GCF_036850765.1 Saccopteryx bilineata
TCCTCTAGTCCTCCCTGTCAGATCCCAGGTTAAGTGGCTGTGAACAAGATTTTCTGCACTGGCCCTTTAAGATGGAATCTGCATCACCAAGAGCTTTGTTCCTTTTTCAGAGACAGAAACTTTGATGTTTTTCTTTTTTTTTTTTAATTTTCTTTTATTAATTTTTAGAGAGGAGAGAGAGTGAGTGAGAGAGAGAGAAGAGGGAGGGAGGAGCAGGAAGCATCAACTCCCATATGTGCCTTGACCAGGCAAGCCCAGGGTTTTGAACCAGCGACCTCAGCGTTCCAGGTTGACGCTTTATCCACTACGCCACCACAGGTCAGGAATGATGTTTTTTCACCACCAGATGCTGTGTGGGTGCCTCTTCTAGGCTCTGAGGCTCTAGGCTGGGGCACCCGGCCTGGGGCTGAGGACCCTCCCTTCTCAGGGTGATCCTCTCCACAGCGAGAGTCCCTCCAGATCCTAGCCGTCACTGGCTCCTAGGAGCTGGGCAGTTCCCTCCGCATCTCTGCCCTTCCTACCAGTCTTGATGTGGATTCTTCTGTGATCCTTGGTTATAGACTCCTCTTTATTTAGTCCAAAGCTGGTTTTTCAAGATAATTGTTTTTAAATTAAGTTGTAATTCAATTTGGTCCTGGGAGGTGGCAGAACATCTGCCTACCCCATCACCATCTTCTAGTTGTGCCTTTAAAAGCTACCTCCCACTGGGGTTCTCTACATATCAAGGGTGAGTATTGCAGCTGAAATGTGTTTAGAGACAGAACCCACTGATATAAAGTTCTAACTGAGAATATTGGAGATGGGAGGTAAATAAGCAAAAAAACTAAAATTTATGAAAATTTTAATTTATGTTGTTCTTTTTGAAGTCACTTTTGTTACAGAAAAAAAGCTAGAAGAGGGCAGGAAAGAAATTTATGTACAAGAGAAAGAAACATATTTTCTCGAATACATCATTATCTGAACAGTTTGTACAACTTGGCTTTTGAGAAGCAGAAGGAAGTTCTGAGAACACTCCTTCCAACTTCTTGGTGTATTTTTTTATTTTTATTTTTTTTTAGTATTTTTCCGAAGCTGGAAACGGGGAGAGACAGTCAGACAGACTCCCACATGCGCCCAACCAGGATCCACCCGGCACGCCCACCAGGGGGTGATGCTCTGCCCCTCTGGGGTGTCACTCTGCCGCGACCAGAGCCACTCTAGCGCCTGGGGCAGAGGCCAAGGAGCCATCCCCAGTGCCCGGGCCATCTTTGCTCCAATGGAGCCTTGGCTGCAGGAGGGAAAGAGAGAGACAGAGAGGAAGGAGAGGGGGAAGGGTGGAGAAGCAAATGGGTGCTTCTCCTGTGTGCCCTGGCCGGGAATCGAACCCGGGACCCCTGGCACGCCAGGCCGATGCTCTACCACTGAGCCAAACGGCCAGGGCTTCTTGGTGTATTTTGAGCTCAGATGAGGATAACTGAATCTAGAAGGCTTTACATCTTGACTAGAATAATAATTTTTTTCTTCCAGAAATAAGAATTTGTGTTAGTTACTTTGACACATGGTGGTCATTAACAGCTACTCTTCAGGTCCAATCAGCCAAAGTCAACAGTTCACGAGGTTGTGCGCTAAACTGTCTTTTTATTATTTACTATTATAACATATGGACCTACCTTGAAGGTGAACATCAGGGTATAAACTTCCTGTCAAAAAATAAAACATCAAACCTCCCACTAGTCATCTCTTATTGAAAAGGCTCTGAGAGAAGTGACATTTATGGAAAAGAATTTTGAGGGACAAAGTCCGAGCACCCTCCAGGCTGTCAAAGTTTCGTCCATATATTAAAGTTGATAACTGTCAGGTCCAATTCTTGAACTTCCTCTGCATAATTCCCTGAAGAATCATCTTGACTGTGTTGGGTTTTAATTTTAGGATCCAAGCAGATCCAAGGTCTATACAGGTAAGGTTCACATGTAACCTTTTATTGTATTTTTTTGGAAACTGGCACAAACAAATGTATTTTAGAATTTAACGCTAAGGCAAAACTATTCTATTAAAATATTATAAACTTCTCCCTTTTTTTTTGGAAAATTTTCTGTGTTTTTATTGTTTTTCTGGATTCCAGAGAATCCAGAGCCAAATATTATAACTAAATTAGCTCTCATGGTTAACATGCTTGCTTCCTCTTCTCTTTCTTGAGTTTTATTATTTTGTTATGTATGTATTCTTTATTTTAAAGTATGTTGAACTCTGTCCTTTGGTAGGGGTCAAATGGGGACAAGGAGCTGACATTTGAGAGTTTTAGTCAATGTCCTCTATGTTGCAAGTACCAAGTGATCCTTAACCTCCATTTTCTCTCTGTCATGTAGGTTCTCCACTTTCCTCGCCTTTTATAGATAAAGATATTTTCTGCAAGTTATACATTTTGCTAGTGATAGATCCTAGATTTGACCCTTGGTCAGGGGGATCTGAATGCTGGTTCCTTTGACCCAGGCAGTCTTCTTTGTGACGAGTTGAAAGCACAATGATACACACAACAAGCAGTGGTGACATCAACCAGTCTATGTGACCCCTTTCATCAGACTCAAGAAGGAAGACCGTAGCATAGGCACCGTTTCCATGTTTTCAGAAACATTGGAGAATAAACAAAAACGTGGAGCAGCAATGCCATGAAATGGATGGTAATTGAAGTAGAAGAGGAAGAGGAGGATGACGGTGGTGAATGTGGAAATGATGATGATGATGATGGTGATGATGGTGATGATGGTGTTGATGGAATTGATGGAGTTAATGGTGATGACAAGGTGATAAGGATGATGGTGTGAAAGTAGATGGTGATCTTGTTGCATTATTCCTACTCGAAAGGGATTTATGATGGATTCCAACCACTTCCTGCTACTCTCTATCCTTATGCTTAAATTTCCAAGAGACAAAGCATAAGAAAAAATGATAGCTCATTTCCAGGAAGGAACTCAGATTTTGGAGGACAAAAAGCTCATAAGATTTGGGGTGTCCTCTATAAGAAAAAAAACAAAATCCCAAACACAAATAAAGCAAGAAGGCCGGGGGTTTGATCTTCATTAGTTTCATGTTAACTATGCCTCTGTTTCATGTCTTTGTTACTGAATGAAATGCCTGTGCTGACTAATAATAAACAGCTGGGAAGGTTTAGTGACTGCCCACTGTGAGCCAGCCCCTGTTGTAAATGCTTTCCATGTTTTATTCATCTAATTCCATGTATTCATTTATTTAAATAATTCCTCAAAATCATTCCAGAAGGCAGATACAACTATTATTCTCATTTTAGACACGAAGAAAGTGAATTACAGAGAGGTTAAGTAATTTGCCACAAGTCTGACAAACAGTATGGTAGGGACTGAGATTCAAATACTTGCATATTGCCCACGGACATGAACTGACAGCCACCACCTGATTCTACTTTTCAAACAAGGAAAGAATAGAATTGCTTGCTCCTGGCAGATGGGCCCCTGAGAAATGACCATGTGCCCTGTCACTTGCCACCCTTTCTTGTTCCCTAGTTTTAAGAGGCTTAGAGAGGCTGGAGGGTATTTTTTGGAAACTGACGTAAGCCCCACTTTGTGGATGAAACTCAGGGAATGGCATGCTTATACCTCTCCCCATACCTAACATAATGTAGGGGTGAGAGAAGGAATGACTCTAGGGCAGTGGTCCCCAACCCCGGGGCCACAGACCAGTACCGGTCCGTGGGCCATTTGGTGCCAGTCTGCAGAGAAAGAATAAATAAGTTACATTATTTCCATTTTATTTATATTTAAGTCTGAACAATGTTCTATTTTTTAAAAATAACCAGATTCCCTCTGTTACATCTGTCTAAGACTCACTCTTGACGCTTGTCTCGGTCACGTGATACATTTATCCGCCCCACCCTAAAGGCCGGTCCGTGAAAATATTTTCTGACATTAAACCAGTCCATGGCCCAAAAAAGGTTGGGGACCACTGATCTAGGGTACCCTCTCTAGGTTGAGAGAGAAGTATTTCAAAGCTGAGGGTAGGAGACCTCACAGAGGGATGGAGGTAAGGACTGGTAGAGGACACTGTGCTTCATCCAGACCCTGTTGTGTCCCTTTTATTCTGTTAGGGTGCACCCTTCCTGCAGCTTCAGTGTGCTCTTGAGTCTACTGGGGTTTGCAGAGATCTTCCCTGGAACTGGTAGAGTTGCTTTGCTTTCACAAAAAAGTCAGAGTGCCTGAGAGTTTATGTTTCCCACAGAGGCAGTGGCTGATGACTGACAGTGGGAATATGAAACTCGGCTTCCCTGGACTCTAAGGAACTTACACACCAGACCTCACTGCAGGAGCAGGCTGTCTTGTGCATCATCCTTCCCTTCTCTGCCCCACTTTCTTCATCCTCTTAACAGTTTCTCCTAGGAACTTTTCATTAATAAATTACTAGCCAAGAAATCTTCATTTCAGTATCAGTGATGAAAAATGCTGAAAATCTGCACAGGCTATATATCATACACATGTGGAGAAAAGTTAGGAACTCTTACAAAATAGCACAATAGCACAAAAAGCAATTGCATGTGATGAATCAAATACAAACTAGATATGAATAAAGTGGTGCCAGGTAGATACAGTCACCTGTCCATCTGTAGTTGCAAAGGGGGGCCTCCCTGGAAGAGGTGAGTTTATGGGTTTATAGAGTGAATGTCATGAACAGATAAGGGCTATGTCAACTTGCTTTAGCAAAATCAAGTTTGAATGCCTTCAAAGTAGAGTTCACACTAGGAAGATTTTTATAATATTTAGATGTGAACATTTGAAATTTAAATAACTGTATTGTGACAGTCACCAAATATATAAATTTTGTATGCAACAACTCTGTAAGTTTTCAAAGTACTTGTTATTACATATCATAGCCAACCAGCCTGTATACTAGCCCAAAAATTAAAAACACATAAATCTTGAAAAAATATTTTGAATGTGAGCACACACAATAAAAATGTGTACTTAAATCTTAAGTATATGATTCAACATATTTTTACAAAACAAACACACCATGTAATCACTATTCTGCTCATAAAATAAAACTTTTCCATGCCCCCATTCACCACTGCCTGGGTAGGTACCCTGTGTCTTCT
Source organism: Saccopteryx bilineata (assembly GCF_036850765.1). NCBI lineage: Eukaryota > Metazoa > Chordata > Mammalia > Chiroptera > Emballonuridae > Saccopteryx > Saccopteryx bilineata. Next base: position 171,966,611 of record NC_089495.1, read on the forward strand.
CCAGTGAAAGTCCAGTGTAAGTCCTATGCCGGCACCTATCATATGATAACACTTTCCTTCTTATTGATCTTTGTACCAATAGAAGCATGCATTACACACGTCAAGTCTGGCTTTTCTAATCTAACATTATGTGATGAGCTTTGTCCATGTTGTTCATTCTGTTCCACTGCTGTAAAATTTTCTATCATGTGACTATACTGCCATGTATGTGTTCCTGCTATTAGTGAATGCATGAGTAGTTTCCAGTTAGGGACTTGTATTTCTTTCTGAGAATTCTGTAATAAATTACCACAAACTTGGTCATTTAAAAAAACAAATGCTTTCACTTACAAGTCTAGAGGCCAGAAGTCTGAAATCAAGGTGCCTGCAAGACAGTGCTCCCTCTGAAAGGTCTAGTGCTCCCTCTTCCAGTTTGTAGGTCCAGGTGCTCTTTGATTTGTGGCTTCACCACTAACAATATCTGCCTCTGTCTTCACATGGCATTCTCTTCTCCCTTCTACCTCTTATTAAGACACATGTCACTGGATTTAGAGCCCACCAGCCAATCCAGGATAATTGCATTTTAAGATCCTTAACTTAAACATGGTAACAATGAGATTAAGGAATAAACTTAAAAATACATGAAAATGAGAACATAACAACTCAAAAATCTATGGGTAGAGTGAAAGTGGAACTAAAAGGGCAATTCATAGCATTACATACAGGCTTATCTCAAGAAATAGCTAAATCTTAAAAAACAATCTAACCCTATACTTCAAGAAGCCTGAGAAAGAACTACAAAGGCAAAGTGAATAAAAAGAAGAAAACCAAAATCAGAGTAGAGTTAAATGAAATAGAGTCTAAAAAAATACAAAAGATCAATGAAAACAAGAGCTTGTTCTTTGAAAAAATAATCAAGATTAACAAACCTTTAACCAGACTTATCAAGAAAAAAGAGAGAGGACTCAAATAAATGAAACCATAAGTGAAAGACAAGTAACAACTGACACCAAAGAAATACAAAGCATTGTAAGAAAATATTATGAAAAACTATATGCCAACCAATTGAACAATCTGGGTGAAATGGATAAATTCCTAGACACATAAAATATTCACAAACCGGATGAGGAAGAATCAGAGACTATGAATAGAGAGATTACCACTAGTGAAATGGAAGCAGTAATTAAAAAACTCCCAACAAACAGAAGTTCTACATTGGATGGCTTCACAAGTGAATTTTACTTAACTTTCAAAGGAGAACTAATACCTATTCTTCTCAAACTATTCCAAACATTCAAGAGGAGGAGAGACTCCCAAGCTCATTTCATAAGGCCAACATTTTCCAAACTAGATAAAGTCACTAGTAAGGCCAATATCACTGATGAATGTAGATACTAATATTCTCAACAAAATATTAGCAAGCTGGATACAGCAATATATTAACCCTTTGAGTAGTGGGTTTTTTTCATGCTTGCTGACCCCTGGGAGTAAGTTTTTTTCTCAAAAAATGAAATTAGATCCAGTTCCAGTTTTATTAATTTAAAATTATGTTTGTTTGATAACCAATTTATGAAAACAAGAAGAACATACATATGTCTCTTTTTAATGTTGTCTTACAAATTTTTAAAATAAAAATTTTTGTACTCTGGATGGTCAGGAGACACAAGGATGTACATAAATGTTCATACTACTCAAAGGGTTAAAAGATTATATGCCATGATCAAGTGGAATTTATTCCTGCAATGTAAGGTTGATACAGTATTCACAAATCAATAAACATGAAACACCACATAAACAAAATGAAGTAGAAAAATTATATGATCATATCAATAGATGCAGTAAAATCATTTGATAAAATTCAGCACCCATTTATGATAAAAAACTCTCATCAAAATGGGAATAGAGGGAACATACCTCAATGTAATAATGATGGTATATGACAAACCCATAGCTAACATCACAGTGAAGTCCACTTTCACCACTGTTATTCAACATAGTATGGGAAGTCCTAGACATAACAATTAGACAAAAAAAAGAAATAAAAGGTCTCTGAGTTGGAAATAAAAAAGAACTGTTTTTATTTGCAGGTGACATGATACTGTACATAGAGAACCATAAAGATGCCTCCAAAAAACTATAGAACTGATAAATGAATTCAGTAAAGTAGCAGGATACAATATATCCAGAAATTGTTTGCATTTTTATATACCAATAATAAGCTATCAGAAAAGGAAACTAAAAAAACAATACCATTCATAATTGTTTCAGAAAGAATAAAATATTTAGGAATAAGTTTAACCAAAGATGAAGAAGGTATCAATAAGTGAAAGCATATACTGTGTTCATGGATAAGAAAATTTATATTATTAAATGTCCATTCTACCCAAAACAATTTATAGGTTCAACATAATTTCTATCAAGATACCAATGGTATATTTCATAGAACTAAACAAATATTCCAAAAATTTATATGGAACCAAAAAAGTCATGATAGCAACAGTGATCTTGAGAAAAAAGAACAAAGTTGATGTAATCACATGCCTAATATACAACTATACTACAAGGCCATAGCAATAAAACAGTATGGCATTGACATAAAAACAATGATACATATCAATGGAACAAAATAGCCTGGAAATAAACTCACACCTTTACATTCAATTAATATTTGTAAAAGGAGGCTAAAACTTCCAATGGGATAAAAACAGCCTATTTAATAAATAGTGTTGGGAACATTCAACAGACACATGGAAAAAAATAAAACTAGACCACTTACTTACATCATATACAAAAATAAACTTAAAATAGATTAAAGACTTAAATGTTAGACTCAAAACCAGAAATATCTTAGAAGAAAACATAGGCAGTAAAATCTCAGAGATTTCTCATTTCAGATCTATCATCTCAGGCAAGGAAAACAAAAGAAAAAAATAAACAAATGAGACTACATCAAACTAGAAAGTTTTTGCACAATGAAAGAAATCATCAACAAAATGAAAAGACAGCCTACTAAGTGGGAGAACATATTCACCAATGATAAATATTATAAGGGGTTAATATCTAAAATTTATTAAGAACTTATTAAACTCAACATCAGATAAACAATCTAATTGAAAAATGGGCAGCCTGGCCAGTCAGTGGTACAATGGATGGAGCGTCAGACTGGGACTCAGAGGACCCAGGTTCGAAGTCCCAAGGTCTCCAGCTTGAGTGTGGGCTCATCCGGCTTAGGTGCAGGCTCATCTGGCTTAAGCACGGGCTCACCAGCTTGGGCATGGGATCATAGACATGACCCCATGGTCACTGGCTTGAGCCCAAAGGTCATTGGCTTGAAGCTCAAGGTCGCTGACTTGAGCCCAAGGTTGCTGGCTTGAGGAAGGGGACACTTGCTCTGCTGTAGCCCCCCGGTCAAGGCACATATGAGAAAGCAATCACTGAACAACTAAGGAGCTGCAATAAAGAATTGATGCTTTTCATCTCTCTCCCTTCTTGTCTGTCAGTCTCGATCTATACCTCTCTGTCTCTCTGTCTCTATCACACACACACACACACACACACACACACACACACACAAATTGGCAGAGGTTCTGAGCAGACACTTATCCAAAGAGGACATACAGATGGCCAATGCACATATGAAAAGATGTTCAATATCACTAATCATCAGTGAAATGTAAATTAAAGTCACAATGAGATATCATTTCATACCTGTCAGAATGACTCAATAAACCAACAAACGAAAGTGCTGGAGAGGATGTAGAGAAAAGGGAGCCCTCGCACTCTGTTGGTGGGAATGCAGATTGGTGCAGCTAATGTGGGAAACAGTATGGAGTTACTACCAAAAATTAAAAATAGAATTGCCTTATGTCCCAGTGGTTCCACTTCTGGAAATATATTGAAGAAATCCAAAACACTAATTTGAAAGAATATATGCATGCCTGTTCATTGTAGCATTATTTACAGTAGTCAATATTTGGAAGCAGTCCAAGTATCCACCAATAGATGAGTGGATAAAAAAGCTGTGGTACATTTACACAATGAAATACTATTCAACCATAAAAAAGAAGTAAATCTTACCTTTTGCAACAGCATGGATGGCCCTAGAGAACATTATGCTAAGTGAAATAAGCCAATTAGAGAAAGACAAATACTATATGTTGTCACTGATATGTGAAATATAATGAGCAAAATGAGCTAACAAGGAAAATAAAGACAGACTTATAGATAGAAAGCAGCTGAAAACTATCTGGTGTGGTGGGGCTTGGGAATGTGGAGACATTGGCAGAAAAGAAAAAAGAAAAACTCATGGGCATGAACTGCAGTGTAATGATTGTGGCAGAGGAGAGGGTGGAGAGAGGTGGGAGAGAGTGTAAGGGGGATAAAGGGTGATGGACAGAGACTTGACTTGGGGTGGTGAACACACAATACAGTGTACAGATGATGTGTTGTAGAACTGTGCACCTGAACCCTGTATAACTTTGTTAACCAGTGTCACCTTAATAAATGAAATAAAAAAGAAAAAGAAGTTCTTAACTTAATTACATCTACAAAAAACTTTTCCCAGAAAAGGTTACATTCACACATTCTGGGAAATAAGACATGAACATATCTTATAAGGTGCCAATGCTCAGCGCACTCTAGGGCTTCTGTGAGCATTCTTCCTTGTGCGTGCGTCTGTACTGGGTTTATATCAAGGAGTAAAAATGTAAGCCATATGACTTTGGTTGAGCCTTAGTGTATCCCAATAGTAGTTCAAAGTGGTTGTAGTGGATCTTAGGGAGTATCAAAACTAATCACAGCATGTTATAAATGCAAATTGAAAATAACTGAAGCCCAGATATGTTCACTAGTTGTCCAAAGTTTTAAAGATGATTAGTGGCAGGGCAGGAATGAACATATGTTTTTAAATGGCACAGTATTCTGCTTAGCAACACTAATAACCCTTAGTGTTTGCCTTGAATTTCAGGTTTCACATAAAACACAATTAGCAGATCTGTTCATTCTCCCAGACGCCAATATGCTGACATTTCTTTTCCACATGCACAATGTTGACTCCCTGATGGGCTTGAGGACATTGCCAAATGGAGATCACAGTCCAACTCTGGTGTCTTAAATATGAGCAACTCAAGTGCTGAGATGAAAGTATTTTTTTAAATTAAATTTATTGGGGTGACATTCGTTAATTAATTTTCATTAATTAATATAACTTTTATAAGTTTCCAGTGTACAATTCTAGGATATATCCTCTGTATATTGCATTGTGTGCCCCCCATCCAAAGTCAAGTCATTTTCTATCACCAAATATGTGACTCCCTTTAACTTTTACTAACCCAGATCTACCCCCCCTAACCACCACACTGTTGTTTGTGTCTGAGTTTCTATGTTTCTTGTTTGTTGCCTTTCTCATGCTGCTGTAAGGAGGCACAGTCTCACATTATCTTACCAGTTGCCATCATGATTGGAGATAGGTACGGAACTAACTTTCTTTAGGACCTCTTTTTTGTTGGAATTTGACAACCACAGAAATTATTAAAATGCTCTTTGGGATAAAATGAGAAAGTTCTCAGTTATTGTTCTTCAGTTATGACCCCTCAGAAGGGAAGAGGGAGGGGTGAGCAGAGGGTCGAAGCCCATAATTGAAGGTGACAAGGGAGGGCCAGGAAGGCTCGGAGCGGTAGGGTTATCAGGAACATTTTACAGAACAAGAAGTTCTGGCACGTGTTTCTACACAGTTTGTTCCATAACACATGCTGTTTTTTATCGCCCAGAGGGCTGGATGAGAGTAGGTATGCAATGCTGATATGAGGAAGGGACTGGGTTTATTTCTGAATTGAAAGGATTTGGAAGAGAACACATATTAAAAGAGAAATCCTGGCCTGACCTGTGGTGGCGAGTGGGTAAAGCATCAACCTGGAATGCTGAGGTCACCAGTTTGAAACCCTGGGCTTAACTGGTCAAGGCACATGTGAGAAGTAGCTACTACGAATGGATGCTTCCTGCTCTTCAACCCCCTCTACCACCTTCTTCTGCTCTCTCCTCTCTCTAAAGTCAATAAATAAAATCTTAAAAAAAAAAAAAAGATAAAGAAAGAAAGAGGAAGCCTGGTCAAAGGCATTGTGGGAACATTTGTCCCACCCCCGAAAATATAGAGAAATCTTGGGAAATTGTGGGATTCTATAGCATGTGGAAAAAGGAGAGTGGGGTGATTGTATAGTGGTCTCAGTAAGTCAGAAACTCCCAGCACATATCAAAGTTCCAGGATATGGGTCCTTGAGTTGCTTTAGTACCAGGATTTTCTGACAGTCTAGCGATCCTTTCTGTAAGTTAAACAGGGATAAAAAATGCCAACTATGGCCCACAAAGTTGATGAAACACTTGGGTAAATGATTTTTTGCTGCTGTCCTCAACTGGGATATGCATAATATCAAACACAGTTTTTGATCAAGAGCTTGGCTGAAATCCACTGGATATAGGTAATCAATGACCTGCAGCTAGTACTCTGGGGTTTTACTCTGCTTATAGTTTTTGTGTCTTTGTCCTAAATCATTCCTTGGATTTTGAACATTTCCTTTCTTTTTCCCCGGGGAAACTTTAATCCATAAGACAGATGCCTCTTCGGTTGCCACTGGAATCTCACATTTCATCAGATGTTTTCCTCCTCCCCCCAGGAAAAAGCTAATCCTGAGAGCGACCCTGTCTGGTGACCTGGAAGTTTAAGGGCTTGTATCTGCTTTCTGACTTAATTGCTTTCTCTGTCTCCTCCTGGGAATTCAAATCAAACTGTCATCCCTGAGAGCAAGTGTCTAGTTCTGAACAAGATGCATTTTCCCAATGGCCTGATGTTGGAGGAAATTACATATTGTCTGTCCCCTAAAATTGATGAATAAAATAAATGGAAGGAGCCTTTGCCTCATTTGGGTTGATATGGTGCATGTGGGCATGTAGGCATTGTTTATCACCAAACTCCATGGATGTGGACCTTGGGACAAGCTGTATAAGGAGAGACTGCTCTGGACACCCAGATGTTAATGAAACATCACTGGTGTCCCCTTGAGAGCCACGAAGGAACCATCTGTCTCCCAAAACAGAAAAAAAAAAAGCCAAAGAACAGTCTTGGAGCATCTGTCAGCACTTTACTCCTGCAAGGACAGAGAAAGATGGGAACTAGTGATTTTTGGTGTTTTCCTTTTTATATTACAGTGTGTCTGTAAAGTCATGGTGCACTTTTGACCGGTCACAGGAAAGCAACAAAAGATGATAGAAATGTGGAATCTGCACCAAATAAAAGGAAAACCCTCCCAGTTTCTGTAGGATGATGTGGCAGCATGTGTGCATGCGCAGATGATGATGTAAACACATCCATGGAGTTTGGTGATAAACAATGCCTACATGCTCACGTGCACCATATCAACCCAAATGAGGCAAAGGCTCCTTCAATTTGTTTTATTCATCAATTTTAGGGGACAGACTATGTAATTTCCTCCAACATCAGGCCATTGGGAAAATGCATCTTGTTCAGAACTAGACACTTGCTCTCAGGGATGACAGTTTGATTTGAATTCCCAGGAGGAGACAGAGAAAGCAATTAAGTTAGAAAGCAGATACAGCGGAGCAGCCCACAGCCATGCCAGTTGAGATGTGGACGGTACAGAGGAAAGTTCGGTGTGTTCTGTGGCTCGCTAAATTCAAATCCATGACCAAAGTGCAATGTGAATATCGGCACGTTTATAACGAAGCACCACCACATAGGAATAACATTACTCGGTGGGATAAGCAGTTGAAGGAAACCGGCAGTTTGGTGGAGAAACCCCGTTCTGGTAGGCCATCGGTCAGTGACAAGTCTGTAGAGGCTATACGGGATAGCTACCTAGGGAGCCCTAAAAAATCTGTGCGTGAGCCCACATCAAACTGCATTGAATAGGTATGAAACTGGGAGAGTTTTCCTTTTATTTGGTGCAGATTTCACATTTCTATCGTCTTTTGTTGCTTTCCTGTGACTGGTCAAAAGTGCACCATGACTTTATGGACACACTGTATTTGTAGGGAGAAATGTTTGCATCAGTCAGCTTAGTCAAGAAAGGAATTCAGTGCTCCCGGGAAAGGGGTCAATCTCTTTCTTGTGATAATTTAAGCAGAAAACAAAACAAACAAATAAAAAAAACAAACCCAAAACTGAATGTTATGAGTGGACTCCGAAGCATTCAGTTAGTCTAAAGCCTAAGATAACCATGTTATGTGGATTTGAAGCAGAGTTTAATTCTTCTGACAATGGGGAAGTGACACAGAGAGAAGAAGGATGGCATCTTACAGGTGGAGAACTGGAACACTGAGGTTGCTGGTTCGAAACTCTGGGCTTGCCTAGTCAAGGTCAAGGCACATATGGAAGTTGATGCTTATTGTTCCTCATCCCCTTTTCTTTCTCTCTCTCTTTCCTCTCTCTCTCTCTCTCTCTCTCTCTCTCTCTCTTTAAAAAATGAATAAATAAAACTAAAAAAAGGTAGAGAAAATTCTGCAAATTTGTATAAGGAACAAAGGCTGCATCTCTATCTCTTTTTAAACTTTATTTAGAAAATTAAATTTAACAGGGTGACTTTGATCAATAAGAATACATAGGTTTCAGGTAAACATCTCTATAGCATTTGAACTGTTGATTATGTTGTATACCCACCACCCAAAGTCAAATCATTTTCCATCACCCTTTAAAATACAATCCTTCAAGGCACAAGGATTAGGAAATGGCTTATGAGTCAGAGAAGTCAAGTACCATATGATTTTATTCATATGTGGAATCTAATGAACACAATGAACTAACAAGCAAAATAGAAACAGACTTATACATAGAGAGCAGGCTGACAGCTGTCTGGGTGGGGAGCGGATTGGATGGGGAGGTAGAGGGATAGGGCAAAAAGGACCAACTCCCCTCCTCCCCAAACCTCATGAACATGGACAATAGTGTGGTGATTGCTGGGGTGGTAGAAGGTGGAAGAGGCTATAAGGTGGATAAATGGTGTGAGACTTGACGTGTGTGTGTGTGTGGGGGGGAGTTGAACTCACAATATGGTGTACAAAGATATGTTGCAGAAATGAGCACCTGAAACCTGTATAATTATGTTAACCAGTGTCACCCTAATAAAATTCAGTTAAAAAACAAATTGCTTTAAGTAAGACTAAAATAGATCTTTATTTTTACTTAAAAAATTGTGGTTTATAAGAGGGCCAAACCTTTTTCTTGAGGCACTTCATGAAAAGTGTTCATACATTTCATCCATTTAGGTCCCATGGAAGTTTGCAACTTGTGGAAACGAGAGTGTTTTGAGCCATGGAGGAACTCTGAGGATGTAATATGATTTTCCATGTTGAAGCTTGTGAGTGAACCAAGGCTAAGCTTTGACAGTGTTTCAGTAACTACTGTTGTATAATAAACTATCCTAAAACTTAATGGCATAAAGTAATCTCTCTACTCTACACACAGATTCTGTGGGTTTGGAATTTGGGTGGGGCATCGTAGGCACGGCATGGGGCCTAGCTGAGGAGTTTCAAAGAGAGTAGCCAAGTGGTTGGGGCTGGAATCATCTGGAGGCAGTGTCACTCACATGTCTGGTGGTTTTTTCTGTCAGTTAAGTGGGATATTGGCTGGAATATCTACACATGGACCCTCCATGTGGTTTGTCTATGGGAACCATGGAGCAGGATTCCAAAACCCAGTGTCTGAAAAAAACAAGGCAGGGATGCATAACATTTTAATGGCCTATTGTGGAAAGTCACATAGTATTATTTCTGTCATTCTTTATTGTTCGCTATTCATGTTCAAGAAAAGGGAACATAGACTCCAACACCCAATGGGAGGAGTGTCAAAGTCACATGGTAAGACCATATGGGACAGGAGATATCATTACAGCCATCTTTGAAAAATACATTGTGCCACAGCCAATAATGGTTTTTAAAATAATATGGGAGAAAGAGAGATGGGTGATGGTTGAAGGAAAAATAAAGCCCAACTGTGTACCACAGAAATAGCTATGGTTGAGGTAGACCAAGGTCATGAAATCAAGGCTTATGGCCAGGATCAACCATGAACACATTTACAAATATGTGTGGCTGGTCACAATCACGACAAGGGAGGAAAATTTGAGTAGCTCTGTGAAAACTGATTTTCACTGCTGGCCCCAAAACTCAACAGCATGCTTTTCTGCTTGTGAGTTGGCAATGTGCTCCTTCTTTATAGAAGATGTAAAGATGATTCCAAAGGCTTCAAGGTCAAAATCTCTATATCCCCCTTTCCTGCTGCTTAGTCATCTAGAGTGGGTTGACTAACTTGACCAACTCTTGAGGTGCTAAACAAGAAGTACACTGTTCCTTTGGAAGCACAGTCCTGCTTTGTATTTATTTGCCTAGATCACTGGGTAGAAGCTATCATATTTTTACAAGAACTGATTTGGGTCTGGTTCTCTCAGAATTCAACTCACAGGTTGTATCATGTGTAGGGACTACAATGATGAGCATTATCACCTTTGTAAAATAAAGTATCATGTAATTATTTTTGTTTTGTTAGTATTATATATAATTTCATATCTATATAAGCTCTAGAGAGGTTTTAGAGTTAGATGATTTATTTCTGGTATTAAAAAGGGGCTTGTTCAGTTAGTTTAGTACTTAATAAAATCATTAGGAGGCGTAAAAGGTCTGATTCTCAATAGTAATGAAGGTTTTCAAAGTGATAAGAGGCTCTTTCATATCCCAGGGTCTCTCTTTGGAAAGTACTGCACTTCTGGGGTACGGAATAGGAACCCCTCTGCTTCCCAGTGTATTCGGGAACCTGCTTAGCATGGTCTCATGGCTGGATTTGCTCTGCTTTACTCAGTATCATAAACTTGGCTTTGGTCCTATATCACCTGCATGTGTAAAAATATTGACTCTGGACTTCTAATTTCCTATGAAATAAATTGAGGCTTGAGGCCAGCCTACTTGGAAACCACATTTGTTTTCTGAAAAAAAAATTGGAATGAGATATCAACCAAGTGACTCTTGAACATCTCAAACAATCTTAAAAATTTTTAATATGCCAGAAAAACACAGAAATGGTGATGCTGTGGATGTAGAAACTAGGTGAGCTAGCAGCTGCACAACCACAAAACCAAGTCTTAAAGCTTTATAAGCCTCTCATTGGAGAGCCTTAAGAACGAAGCGCATGACTTAGCTGCCCTTCCTGTGGCTGGGAAAAGGGGATGGAAGTGCCATTCAACTGGCCCAATGTGGAGCCACATGTTTCTCCAGTTGCTTTAATAACAAAGGAAATTAAGGTGGGGAGAGGAAGAAGAGTAACTGAGCGAGAAGAGTTTTAGAGGTTGAGCCATTCAAATGACAGATGTTTGGGTTCTCTTTGGAAAGAGAAATAAAAATTATTTCTTTAATTTTTTAATTTTTGATAGTTCTTTAAGAGGGTGTTTGCAACCCAATCGATTCCATTCCCTTTGACAAAAGTGGCTTTATGAACCCAAACTAGTTTTACACAGACACATACATTCACATTCACACTTACTTCTTGATCATTTCTGGAACAGTTGGCCTTTCAATAGGAAAACAAAGGACAACACCACAAAAAAGAAGAGAAAGAGATTTCTAAAGAAAACAGGTGGGATTAACTCGCCACCTGAACCTGTGCTTTTTGAGAAGCATCCCTTTCTGCTCTCCTGTCCAGGAGTCAGTGGCAATGACTTAGGACAGCCTCATCCCTCCTGCATATAGAATGCTTCCTATGTTTTCCAGGCATACAACAAACCCAGAATTTTATAGCAAACACAGTTCAACCACTCCAGTAGTGTGAGAATCCAAAGAGATACTTTCTGCCACTGTGTGTACAGCCAGTCCGTGGGTAAAAAGATCCTGAGGAGCCTGTGACTAGGAGATTGTATTCCGGAATTTAAATACATGGAGTCAGCTCACCCATCTTTTTTGTAAAATTAGTGCATTTTAAAAAATGACTTTGATCCGGAAAAGACTAGTTCTTTTGTCAAATAAGCTAAATAAAAAAGACTAGTTCTTATGACAAGTAAGCTAAAAGAAACCACTTCTTTCCTTCAAATAGTTCCTAGGACAGCTTACCAGTACTCCTTTGTTAGATTCTGGGAAGGTGCACAGGGTATTACTTTCCAAAACTGAACAGACTTTAATGACTTCCACATCTGTATGTTCAGCTTACTAGCAGACAAACTCATCAGCAAAATATAGTCATATCTCATCATGTAGTTGAAAGAACTATATGAAATTATATATGAAAATGACCTTTGTAAATTAATCATCATTGATCATCACAACTTAAATATGAGGCACTTCCAATATTATGACTGTGTAGTAAATTTATAAGGAAATAATAGACACTTAATAGAGAATATAGAAAAAGAGGCAGTAGCTTTTTGCTTTTCAAAGTGGCAAGACAAAGCTCAAAGATATACCAGCACGATTTCACATTCTATTAGTTCCAAGTTTCTAATCCTGGCTTGGTTCTCCTAGTGACCAGTCCTCATCCAGAACTGATCAAGTGTTACTCTTATCACTTGGGAAATTCGAAGGGATTTGGAGCTTTATATTAGAAACCAGATGAAAGACCCAAGACTAGGAAAAAAATGTTTCTAGTATTTATAACAATTAGGAAATAAAGATTTTAAGAACTCTATGCCAAGAACCAAAGGCATGTATATATAAAATTTCACAGCTACAAGGTATATTCACAGAATTTATAACTTTGTTAAGCATTAAAAACAAAACAAAACCAACTTAATTCAACCATTAATGAAATCCATTTGGATCCATCAGGAGACCCTCTCAACCCTGAAACACATTGGTTTAGAATCTCAGCAGCTCTCTGCGATGCTCGCGCTTGCTCCGCACTCTCTGCCCTTGATTGCACAGGGGCGGTCCCACACCCTTACGCACTCCAGCGCCCTGCACTCTCCCTCCACCTGCAGTGTGGGCAGCTAATTATTCCACAGACTATGACTCTCTCCTGTCTATATGCTAAATTCTCTAAATTTGCATACTGCAAGGAGAGAGAATCTCAGACTCAGAATTTAGTCCTTCCAGTGGACTGGTGAGCACCTCAGCACTATATACAGGATCAGTCTTTACTAAAACTAGAAAACGACTTAGAAGTCCTTTTCTTTAATCTCTCATTCCACAAATGAAGAAGTCACACCACAGAAAAATGACAAAGTAAGTCAAAGGTTAAATGTCTAGGTTAGTGGTAAATTAGGGGCTGGAACCCAGGCTGGACTCCCCATCCAGGTTTCTTTTGACTATGGCACACTGTTCTCTGTATCCTTATTTATATGACTTTTTTTTTTTGACAGAGACAGAGAGAGTCAGAGAGAGAGACAAGCAGACGGTAACAGAGAGAGATAAGAAATATCAGTTCTTTGTTGTGGCACCTTAGTTGTTCATTGATTGCTTTCTCATATGTGCCTTGACTGGGGATCTACAGCAGAGCGAGTAGCCCCTTGCTCAAGCCAGTGACATTGAGCTCAAGCCAGTGACCATGAGGTCATTCATGTCTATTATCTCACGCTCAAGCCAGCAACCCCGTGCTCAAGCTGGTGAGCCTGCGCTCAAGCTGGCTACCTCAGGGTTTCGAACCTGGATCTTCCTCATCCAAGTCCAATGCTCTATCTATCCATTGTGCCACTATCAGGTCAGGCATTATATGACATTTTTAAAAACAAAACGTGTTCTGTTTAAGAAGTAGGAATATTGATTGAAAGCTTCTTTAATATTTCTAGGGAGGTTCAAGAGGTAGCCGTAATGAGTTTTGCTATTTATTTTGATAGTACACAGTCAAAGCACTCAGATGGTTCTCTGGTACATTTCTCTAAAACACAGAAAGTTGTATAAGCCCTGATTAGAAAACAACGACCTTCTTTTTTTCTTTTTCCTAATTTAAGGCTTACAACATTTTTTCTTACTAAAAACCCCGATGATGTTAGATAACACAAAAGTTAAGACATCAGTGTCTGGCCTGATTTGTGGTGGCGCAGTGGATAAAGCATTGACCTGGAACTCTGAGGTTGCCAGTTTAAAACCCTGAGCTTGCCTGGTGAAGGCACAATGAGAGTTGATGCTTTCTGCTCCCCCCACCTCTGTCTCTCTACTCTCTCTAAAAAAAATGATGACATTGATTAATAAGTGTACATATATTTCAGGCAAACATCACTACCTGATAAAATCTTAAAGGTTAATGTTCTATTCATCATTTAGAGTTTCCTGCTTGGAGGGAACATATTCAAGAGACAGCAAGAGATGATAAAGAATCTCAAAGGAAAAAGAAATAGTGCAATTAATGTGATCTGAAACCAAAAATTTTAAAAATCTACTTCGAATAAGCAATATCTCAAGATATGGGAAATATTCTTTGGCTAAAGATAGAATGTTTTACAACTGATTTCTCTGACAATGAAGTTTTCAAGTTGAAATATGCTAGGGTTAAGAGATAAAGATTGCTATATTTTAGGAATCTGAAGGTAGTCAAAGATTGTGAGGAAGAAACTTTATACAAAGAATAAAGTGATTAGAACTGAAACAATTAGTATGGAGGTGAAAGAGGAGGTGTTTGTCAAGCCATAGAAGTTTCCTGATAGATTGTACTATAACCTATTAGCCTTAGGACAATGACATTTGCTGGCAACACTGAGGTTAACAAGTGGACACAAAGACCAAAGTTTGAACACACTAGAATAAAACTGGTTCAAAGCCTGCCTCAGACATGTGAAACAGACATCAGAGATGTCATCAGATTAGTCACTGTACTTCCACTACACTTGAGGGGGAAAAAAAAAAAAACTTCTGAAGGAAGGTACATGCTGTCTAAGAGTGTACATTCTGAGGAAGCCTTATGTATACAACCAAAGAGATTGCAAAATGTTGAACACTGAGCAGTGGATCTAACCAAGTATTCTGTTTCCCTCACTCCATCCCTTCAGGTTTTCTTGGATGGTACTATTCAGATAGATGCATTTTTTCCCTCTCCATGTGCCTGTAGAGAGAATGTTCATAGTTCCAAGGAATCAGCTGGGCTCAGGGCTGTGATATCTTTTATAATAGGCGGCACCACACAGAGTCTCAGAGGAGTGGATTATGTCGTCAGTTATGCCAAATAAACACAAATCTGCGAATGGGTTCAAATTGCTACAGGCAGTTCAGTTTTACCATGTGGGATACGGGACCTTTTGCTACCTGCTATTATCAGTATGGATCAAAGAAGACCTGTTTTATGCTGTTTCATGTGGAAGTAGATGTTTTATCAAAAGACTTGAGTATAATTAAGATACCTAAGGAAGGTTAAATCACAAAACCATGAATATTCTACTTATAGGGTCCTTTATGGCTGTAAGTTTTACAAAGTAGTTAGAGTAGAAAAACATTGCATAGCAGGTGCCTTCAAAGCTTGGAATGTTACCACAGCACTGGTAGACATTGATTTGCAAAGCTCAGAATGGTACCACAGCACTGGTAGATACTGATTTTCAATTTTCTTTATCCGATGTCACCATGCAGGTACTTACATTTCGTTGTTGATCCTTGCCCTCATTAATGAATTTGAAATGAACAAGTTTTATAAGAAATGCATAATCAACAGAAATACTGTCATCCTTAGATGCCTGTTGGAATACTTTTCGAGCTCATTGGCAGTGTAATTTACCAATCAGATTTCTTCCCCTCAAGGGTCAAAGGGTCAATTTCTTTCTTCTCAAGAACAGACCAGGCCCAACAGACCCCATCCTGCCCTGAGCTCATAGACATCTCCAGCTTCACCCTGCATGAACTGATTTTTCAAAGGGCTGCCTTGCAGCCTTTCACATTTTTGTCTTGCAAAGCTATTTAACTTTCTTAGCTTCCTGTCTCATTTTTCCAGCTAAATACTAAGTTAAGTTCTCTACCAAGGAGTAGTAGTTATGTTTTCCCATATTTCAGCCACTGTTTGGACACACACTTAGTGAATTTACGTATTTTAAAAGACAATAAGAACAGAATAAAAAGACAAACTACACAATGGGAGAACATATTAGACAGTATGTCTGATAAGGGGTTAACAACCAAAATTTATAGAGAACTTGTAAATCTCAACACCAGAAAGACAAACAATCCAATCAAAAAATGGGCAAAAGAAATTAATAGACACTTATTCAAAGAGGACATACAGATGGCCAATAGGCATATGAAAAAAATGCTCAACATCACTAATCATTAGAGAAATGCAAATTAAAACCACAATGAGATATCACCTCACACCAGCCAGAATGGCGCTCATCAACAAAACAACACAGGATAAGTGCTGGTGAGGATGTGGAGAAAAGGGAACCCTCCTGTAATGCTGGTGGGAATGCAGACTGGTGCAGCCACTGTGGAAAAAAGTATGGAGATTCCTCAAGAAATTAAAAATCGAACTGCCTTTTGACCCAGGTATCCCACTTTTAGGAATATACCCCAAGGACATCATAGAACGGTTCCAGAAGGAGAAATGCACCCCCATGTTTATAGCAGCATTGTTCACAATAGCGAAGATCTGGAAACAGCCCAAGTGTCCGTCAGAGGACGAGTGGATTAAAAAGCTTTGGTACATATATACTATGGAATACTACTCAGCCATAAGAAATGATGACATCGGATCATTTACAATAACATGGATGGACCTTGATAACATTATGCTGAGTGAAATAAGTAAATCAGAAAAAACTAAGAACTATATGAACCAATGCATAGATGGGACATAAAAATGAGACTCAGAGACATGGGCAAGAATGTGATGGTAACAGGGAGTGGGGTGGAGGGGTGGGAAGGGGATGAGAAAGGAGAGGGAGGGGGTGAGGGGAGGGGAGGGGCACAAAGAAAACCAGATAGAAGGTAACGGAGGACGATTTGACTTTGAGTGAGGGGTATGCAGCATAATCAAAGGTCAAAATAATCTGGAGATGTTTTCTCGGAACATATGTACCCTGATTTATCAATGTCACTGCATTAAAATTAATTAAAATAAGATTAAAAAATTTTTTTAAAAAGCATACCAGCAGAAAGTGAAACAGAAAAGTTTTAATACTTGCATAAGCTTGGTCTTACCCACAGCTCAGTGAGTCCACAAGGAGAAAAACACCCTAAATCAACATGATTCACTGGGTTCACACAGCAGGAAAACTTATTCATTCTCTCTGATTTCTTCAAAAGAACTTACTGAAGATAGGTGTTACATAATATAAGAGATTTCTGGTATTGCATTGCGCCCTGATGTAATTCTTAACTGTTAAGTACCTTGATTGATTCCAAAGAATTCATCAGAGAGAAATGGAATAATAAGGTACATTAACACTTTCCACGATGCATAATCCTTTTCAGAAAGCTTTGATGCCCTAAAGGACTCAGAGCTGAGAAAAATAATTTGGTCTTCAATCTCCTGTGACTCCTCTCCAAGCAGAAGGCAATTTCTCTTAGCAAGGTTTGCATTTTACTGATGTTTTTCATATCCAAGATGTTATTATTGCATTAATCTTCCACTCGCCAATAAATGTGCTATACTTACAAGGGTTTAATTTTGCTGTTGCTCTTTAAATAATGCATGCTGTTTCTTCACAAAGCCTGAGATGAAAAGGAACTGCTTAGTTCTGACTGAAAAAATGATGTCCTGAATTAATACAACCCAAACCAGCTTTCTTAGCATTGGGCTTCCCCAGGTGTTCCTTCCCAGGAAGTTTGGCTCATAGACATCTGTGGGTACAAAATAGGTTGAGAACTTGTCATTCCTGGGACGGGATAGAGTTCTTGGATTGCAAATTGAACAGGGAGGCTATTTGTTTACTTATTTAATCATATAAATTATATTTACTGGTTGTCTACCATTTGTCTGGCACACTGCCATAGCTATCCCTTTAAAGCCAAGAACACAGACATGGTTCTTGCCTTCAGGTAGTTTACACTCTAGTTAGAAAGAAATCATTAATTCATAACCGTGTGCATAAATATATGATCATGGTGCACCAGGGGAGGATGTGCTCTTGGCCCTGCCTTCTCTTTCTAGGCCTTCCAAGTGAAGCCTCAGACATTTTGATCTCCTAAGACAGCAGGGTGAAAATCACAATGTAAGTTAGGCAGGAACAGGCTTAGAAGGAACACTTTGATGTTAATGTCTATGAGGTTACAGAGACACTGAGTTCCAAATGCCAGATTTTTCATCCTAGCTCTGACATCTTGGATAATTCTGTCCCTACCTTGGGGACTTGGAGTTTGTCTTCTGTATAACCAGGAAGGTTGAATGGGCATTTAATGAGGTTCCTTCTAAAGCCTAGATTCTGTGTCTCAAACCACAATTAAAAATTTTTAAAATTTTATCTCGGCATGCACCCACCAAGCAAGTGTAATGAGTGACAGACTTTGAACAAACCAGCCTATTGAGGCATCATTGTGACCTCCAGTGACAAGTGCCAAGAACCATACCAAATACAAAAAAGCCAGCCACGGCTGAGACATGAGATAGACCTTGTCCTTAGTAAGCTTCAGCCTTGCTGGGAAGGCAGAGACACACAGAAAGGAGCTTCAGCAGAGTGGCACAAAGTGTCATGATGGAGGAATGTTCAAGGTCCATAGAGTGCTGAAGACACTTGCCTGCTGCTTATTGGACTCTTCCTCTGGGCTTCCACACCTCAACCAGGAGGACGCCAGGCCTGAGTCACCCACTAAGTTTCACCTTTATTTTGACACCAAAATCTTAACAGAATGGCCAGATCCACACTGTTGGATAAGAACATCCAGGATTGGATGCCTGGTTTGTTATCGAGTGGCATAATTAACACGGGGTTGGAGACCCCTGGGCTTATGTTGGTTAATGTCCCTCTCACATCCATGACCTTCTGCCCCTGGCCCTTATGTACATATACTGGTTTATCCTTTGACTTCTTTCTTTCTAAGTGTTTCATCTCTCTTAGTCTCTTGGATCGCTGCTTGGAGATACCCAGACCCATCACTTTCCTTTGACCCACCATCTCCTACCCTCAGCCATAGTCACTTGCCAAGTTCCAGCCAGGCTTTCTTCACAATCCCTCTTTTCATCACTTTCCTATCATTCTCACTTCTCCCAGCCCTGCATATTTCAACAGCTTACTCTCTGCCCCCTCCAGTTTTCTCCTATTTCAATCCATCATTTTAGATGCACGTACATTCTTCTTGGAGTGTGGTATCTGAGCCAGTGCATTACTAAAGGGACCTCTGGATGAAAGATTGTCATTATCTCTCCCACAGTGATAGGCCAGGAAATGTCCATTAGGGTCTGGAAGATGCCCCAGTGAGCTCACCTGGGCCATCAATCTTCCTCTGCCACATAACCCCTCTCCTCAAAAAGAAAACTTGGGCAATTTCTTCCAGAGCCTTGTGGCATCTTTGGGTACTAAAACAGAAGTCTTACTGATTTTCTGGCTTTAAACAAGTGTTTCAACTTCATGAAACCAGATCAGTAAAATGAGGATAGTTCAACTGTGTGGGTGGAGCGCAGAGTGCATTCCTAGCAGCTGTGGCTGATGCAATGCTGTGAGAATACTCCCACAAAGCCTCCTGGGCATACCCAGGAAGGAAGCTCGCCCGCTATAAGGAAGTGACTTAGCGCCAACCACACAGCTCCCTGATCTTTTCAGCCATTGGCTATGAAGAACACGCTGTAACACCGGCTGAACCCACGTATATAAGTTTGCTTACTTCCTAGATAAAGTGGATCTGTGTCACTGAACCTGGTCCCCAGAGTCGGGTCTTTGCGTCTCCGTCATCCTCACCCCTGGCAGGACTTGTCCACAACTAGTGCCCAACATGGGACAGGGACCTAACTGGCATCCAAGGGATGTGTGAGTGACCCTCTGCAATGGGAAACCTTCTCCCCCACTCTTGAGCCCCGCAGGCTCGAGCCCTGCACACCCTATTGCAGAGTAGGCGAGTTGAAGTTTGTGAAAAGGATCTCTGTACTTACTGGGAGATTCTCTCTGGTCCCAATCCCAGGATTGAGGACGCACTTCTCTGGGACCCGGATACTTGGGCCCAAGCTCTCCAGCACGTTCGTTAGGCCAAAGTACATGGGGGGCAAACCTTCCCTCTTGGCCTCACTCCTGCCTTATTAGCAATACACGCCTGCTTGACCGGTGCTCCTGCTGGGGACCCTCCACCAGTCCCTAGGGTCCTACAGGCTACTCCTCTTTCAGAGGAGCCCCTAACTTCCTATTCGCCCCCCTCCGCTGAGGAGGAAAGTAGTGTGCGGCTGAGCATACAGAAACGAAACCAACCAAATTGCTAACTGCGCCATCAGCTCTGCTGCTGGAAAAGCAGAAGTCGCTACTACCGCAATCCCTGCCGGCTCAATGCCCCACTCCAGCCTCTCAGATGCCATTTTATACCCCAGCTTTAACTTCAACATGTGTTCCTGCTGCAGACCCATGGGCCAGCCTATATGCCCCCATGTGTCTCTTTTCTTTCTGTCTTGTCTATTTTTCTGTATCTCTCGCTCTCTCTCTCCCCTGCCCCTCTCTCTGAAATGATGCTAGAAGGACCCAGCCATGGCACAGTGGCGGGAATCACACCCTTTTCTAATGCAAGGGAGAGGTTGTGCTTGTGTTTTTCAGCCAATTTGGATCCCAGGGACCCCCCAACCTGCTTGACAGGGTTTCTTGGGCACCCACTAAATGGTTCAGTCTCCACCCATCCAAAGCCACAGCCCTGGCCTTCTCCACACCGACTACGCCTGAGGGGAGGAGGTCCTCAGCTCTCCAGAAGAGAAGACCTTACAGCCAGCGTGTGCACCCCATCACCTGGGGGGATGTGGAAGCTTTGGTGGGGCGGGCCCAGAGAATTGCCCCTGACAGGCCCCCAGGCCCTAGTGCTCTGTCCTTGCTTGTGTGTGCTATAGTATCCACTGACTCCCAGACGCAGGCTATAGCAGCCCGGGGCTCAAGCCCAGCAGCAAGAGCTGGTGTTTTTAGTTCATCTTTGGAGGATGAGGAGAATTGGGCTGGAGTTGCGATTCACAGACTCCAGAAGATAAACAGCGGCAGCTGCGGTGGGAGGATGAACGGAAGCCAGGCTTGCATCGCAGAGTGGCCACTGGAACAGCAGGGGAGTGCCTAAGCTGCTGGTGGGTTCGCTGACATTTTGGGACATAGGGGTGAATGCCATCATGGTCTCCAGAACAGAGATAGAAATGCTGACTGCCATTGCCATGTACTCCTCTTTGGGACAGTGTAAGACCTGCCAGGACGGTAGGGATGAGGGGGGTGGTTGAGGCCTCCTGTGCATGAACTGATTTCCTGGACTACGACCTGAGTGAGCACTGGCTCCTTTGTTGGATGGACTGACAGATTTTGGACAATGGGAAATACCCTGATGGGGGTGGGGGGCGGCTTTGCTGGAGGCCCTTCCCCTGCCCCGGGAAGCTTTTCCCATGGCTAGAAAGAAGGCCAAGGACATTTTGTGCATTTGGCAAAGTGCTCAAGAGACTGGTGAAATGTACCTTTGTAATTGTTGAAATTGTATGATTTATTATGTTGTTGTAATTTGTGTAATGTGCTTTGCAACCATATGCAGTACGCAGCCCATGGCAAGCCATTCGTTCTGTGTTTGGACGCTGGGACCTTTATGGGAAGGGGGCATGCATGGACCTACATCTATTTTTTATAATCAAAATGGAACTGTGTTTAACGGCACCTAGAAGGTCTCTGTAACACATGGAGGGAAATGACATCCCGACCCCTAGGAGGAATCCCCTGTTTAAGACCTTCATTCTATTTCCAAACTAGTCAAACATTACAGAAGCTTGCCTCATTGTTTAATCCAGCTAATCTATTAGCATATAGTATAATAGGTATTATAGTTTTAGTTCTACTAGGGTTCCGTTGCATAATGCCTAGCATTCAGAAGCTACAACAGCATGCTGTCATTCATCAAATCCAATTGGCCTTAATTAAAAGAGAAGGGGGGAGGGGGAGATGTGGGTGGAGTGCAGAGTGCATTCCTAGCAGCTGTGGCTGATGCAATGCTGTGAGAATACTCCAGCTCCCAGAAGCCTCCTGGGCATACCCAGGAAGGGAGCTCACCCACTTTAAGGAAGTGACTTAGCGCCAATCATGCAGCTTCCTGATCTTTTCAGCCATTGGCTTTGAGGAACACGCTGTAACATCCTATTGGCTGAACCCATGTATATAAGCTAGCTTACTTCCTGAATAAAGTGGATCTGCGTCACTGAACCTGGTCCCCGGAGTCAGGTCTTTGTGTGTCTCTCGTCCTCACCCCCAGCAGGACTTGTCCACACAACTGAATGAGATAATGTTTAAAAGTGCTTTTACATGGAGCCTAATCTGAAGACAGTACTTAATTAGCATCAGACACTCTATTTGGGTGGTCTGACTTTCAGATTCTTCCATGTCTTTTCCTGCTCCCTGGCCTTTTCACAGGCCATTCCTTCTGCTTGGAATGATCCCCTCCACCTGGCTAACTCTAGACCATTATTCACACCTCCCCTTAAGGATTGCTCTACTAACCCCTTTGATCTAATGCATGTCATTCTATCACATGCCATCATGGTGGCCCTCATGTTCGCTGCCTCTTATCTTAACATAATGACTTTGTACTTATGCATTTGCCTAATGACTGTCTCTCCAGAAAGGCTGCAAGCTCCATGAAGGCAGGGCCATGGTTGTGGAGCTTATCACTAGTGGTCTTTCTAGAACTCAGTGCATAGCCAGTGCTCAATAAGTATAAGGTCTACCGGAAAGTTCTGTCCGTTTCTATCACAACAAGTTTCGACACGTAAGCACATGTTTATTTGGTGCATGTGTACCTCTCTATTTTTACCACTTAATGTATACATACTGACGTAGCAAATTAACTAAAACAAAGTTAATTCACATTAGTCTTATGTGTGAAGCCATAGTGTACCCATGGCTACTGATCAAGTTCATTTACGCCACTGTAATTTTTACAAATTTCAACAAGGAAGAAATGCTACAGAAGCATGTAGCATTTGCATGTTGCATCCACCATATTCCCCAGACTTAGCACCTTCCGACTATCACTTGTTTTTATCCTTACAAAATTTTTTGAAGGGCAAAAAATTCAAAAATGAAGAAGATATCAAACAAGCACTGGTTCAATTTTTCGCATCAAAAGATAAAACATTTTTCAAAAATGATGTATACAAATTGCCCTCACGCTGGCAAGAAATCATTAATAATAATGGCAATTATATTATTTAATAAAGTTTATTGACGGTAAGAAAAATTTGTATTTTGTTTTATTCCAAAAATGGACAGAACTTTCTGGTAGACCTTGTACTTGGCAATGGGAGGGAGGCATGAGCTAAGAGGACCAAGTTTTTCATGCTAGCTCATTTTTATATTATTTTATAAACCTAACATTCAGTAAAACTTCAATGTAGTTACATATATTTTTATTTTAAGCTAAAATGCTTTGTTTCAAAAAACCTTTCCCATCCCCAGCCCCCATGGCTTACTGTGTTCAACTGTTGTTTGGAGCAGTATTTTTCATAACATCTTTTTCCCCAACCTTGACAAATTAGCAGTCACTCAGGAAGCTTCTCTCTCTGCTTTCTTTGCCCAAGTACTTCGTAAAAGGTTAACACAAACCTTTTTAAAGAGATGAGCTTTTCTTGGCAATTTATTTCTCTAATTGATGGAATTAAAATAAGAGTGGCAAATGAGAGCTGAGTTTGATCTCGGGTACAGAGACCGACATGAGTGATCCCTGTAATGCAGGCCTAATTGCTGTCCGCGTGACCGTGATTAGGAACATTCCATTATCTATTTAGCCTTTGATGCTAACCTCAGAACCAGAACCAATGGGGAGCTCTTCAGATTTCCACTCTTAGATGCTGTCTGCTGCTTCTGTACGTTTAGACTGTAGGCCCAGGAAGCTGCCGGTGATGTTTACAAGAACTAACTAACAAAGAGCCCATTTCTGCCATAGAGCCATCTGAGAAGGAGGAGTGCTGGGGAAGGTACAAATCACCAGAACAGCAGTGGGTGTCAGTGTGACTTCACACAGCCATTCTGCAATGCCTGGGGAGAACAGCGCTGGCAATCAGGCGAGATTAGGAAACAGTGGCAACGGCCATAGATTACATTGTGAGCCATAGATTACATTGTGGCAACAGCCATAGATTACATTGTTAGCTCTCCCATCAGGGGCCTGGACCTACCTCCGATTACACCACACCAATTATACCTGCCGCAGTGGGTGCTCCCTGGGGTGGCCTGTTCCTCACTCCTCATCACAGCCACTCTCCAGAGTGCTAGCTTCCGAGACTGTTCTCTTCTCCCTCCTCCATAACAGGCAGCAGACTGTGGTGGAAAGTACAAGGTTTGCTGTCACAGGAACCTGGATTTAAATCCCCGTTGACAATGGTAGGACCTTTAGCAATATTTAATTACCTTTTCGCTGAACTACCGTTTTCTCATAAAATATGTGGGGATAACAAGAGCTCCCTAATTTAGTTTTATGTAGTGTTGACTAGGATCCATAAAATATTACTTTCATTTTTAACAATTAAAGGCTCCATTTGTTAACATCCAGCTAAAATATTTGCATTTCAACAAGAGTTAGATCAGATATAATGTCTCAGTTCAAAGAAATTACCCGTTGGTAAAATTTGAGATACTGGAAGTGTGTGTATGTGAGGAATGGGGTACTTTGGGCCCCGTGCGGTAGACTGAGTTATTAGTATATGCTCTTTATTCTTCTGAAGTCATATTTTCTATCTTGTCACACTTCATGTGGCTATTAACTAGGGTCTTGGCTCTTTCATAAAACTGATTACCCTCAATCCCATACCTACAGTGTTATCAAATGACTCCAGCTCTCGATTGCCCCAGGCTGGGGGGCCTGTGTCTGGTTTTCTGCTGCTCATGTTTACCTGCTTGGTCCACTTTGATTATTGGCATAGATCTCCCCCCCCCTGACTCCACCACCAAGTGCATTATACCTAGTTCTTGAATTCCTATCACTGATGATCTGTCCCCCTCTACCACTCACTTGAAGACAGATTGTGACAAGTGGCCATTTGTCCTCTTGTACAAACCTCTGGTGGTGTGAGACTGTGTGAATCTTAGTAGATGGACCACACTGGGCACTGCATAGGGGGCCTATTCTGATTTTACTGCTATGAAGCCTGGTGAAAGCTTTGTAATGAATTCTTAAACCATTGAGAAGAAACCTGGAAAGAGAAGAAGTATTCTTTATTAAAAGAATACTTAAAAAGTGAATTAATCCAAAGGTGACCTCTTTAACAGAGAGATTACACCTACACATTTAGCACTGGTTGCAAAGTTTCCCAACACCCGAGAGGTCATTTGACAGAGTTTACCATAAAGGTGACAAAGTTGTTAGTTGTTCTCTTACTGTAATCCTAGCATGGCTTTGCACTGACACTGTCCAGGTTTTGGGTCATTGCCAAGATTTTAAGTTCAAAATAAATAATCAGCAACCTGCTGAATAGAGGTTGGGCATGTGGGCTAGCAGCCCTGAAGACATGGAAGAGAGTCCAGGGTGGAATCAGAAGGGAGACATGCTGTTGACAGAGCCGTCCATTTATGTATATGTCCATATGTCCAACTCACCAATGTGACTTACGTAACCAGCAGACTTTGAATTGATCTTCACTCAAGCTAAAACTTGGAGGCAAAATCCACAGCATCATTTTTTTTAATTTTTTTTAGAAAATTTAATGAGGTGACATTGATCAATAAGAGTACAGAGGTTTCAAGTAAACATTTCTATAGTATTTGAACTGTTGATTGTATTGTGTGCCTATCACCCCAAAGTCAAATCATTTTCTGTCACTGTATATTAGTCCCTGTAGGTGAAACAAAAAAATCAGACTCATGGACACAGATAAAAGTGAAGTGGTTACCAGCAGGAGGGGGTTGGAGTGGGGGAGGGGAGTAAAGAGGAACAAATATACAGTGACGAAAAATGATTTCATAATATCATTTCTTAATAATCCTAACTTATCCTACCTTCCTCTTCCCATAACTTGGCCTATGCCTCTGCATTATACTGCTCCATGTTCCATTTCTACCCAATGTCAAAGGCAATATTGTGGAAGGCTGTACTTGGGACACACAGACCCTGGCCCCTCTGAGTAAGCCATGGTGCTTAGACCTTAGGGATACTGCTCATCGCATTCTAGTGTTTTCTGAACAGTGTCCTCTGCACCCTGTGGGTCTCCGTGTAGTTGTCCTCTGCATCCCTGTGGGTCTCTGTGTATCTCAGACTTCTGGAGACTTGGCATATGAGGCACACTAACCAACGTGCTGCCACCAGCGTGAAGTGCACATAAAGTCCGAACAGCACAACTGACCTGAGAAGACTAGGATTCCCGAGGTCTTGCTTGGAATCCCCTCAAAGCAGATCCTGTGAAAAACTGGGGTTTCTTCCTGCTGGAGATACAATGCCGAATTGTCTTATAAAATTTTTAAATACCAGTATCTCCCACCTGTGGATATGAGAAGGCACTTTATAGAAAAAGTAGAAATGGCCAATAAATATATATATGAAAAGATGTCCAACATATAAATACAGATGGCAACAGGATATTTTTTACATATATGAGCAGTTTTAAAAAACTGACACTAAGGTGTGAGACACGTGGGCTCACTCAGAAGTAGCTTGGTGGTATATAAACTGGTACCATTTTATATAGGGTCATTTCACAAAATGTATGGAAATTTTGTCTCATTGCCCTAATAGCTCCACTGTTAGGAATTTATCCTAAGGACTGTGCTTAGATATGTGGGTATAATGATATTCACAGCAATGCTGTCTACAATATAAAAAAAAATGGAAACAAGATAAATGTCAACAAAAGGAGATTGGTCAACTAAATGAGTGTGTATCTCTCCAAAGGAATGTTTTCAGTTACTTAAAAAGCTGATGGAGATCTAAGAACAGGGTATTCTGTTTCCCTTTAAAAACAAGAAAATGTGGGCCCTGGCCGGTTGGCTCAGTGGTAGAACGTCGGCTTGGCGTGCAGAAGTCCCGGGTTTGATTCCCGGCCAGGGCACACAAGAGAAGCGCCCATCTGCTTCTCTAACCCTCCCTCTCTCCTTCCTCTCTGTCTCTCTCTTCCTCTCCCGCAGCCAAGGCTCCATTGGAGCAAAGATGGCCTGGGCGCGCTGGGGATGGCTCCTCGACCTCTGCCCCAGGTGCTAGAGTGGCTCTGGTAGCAACAGAGCAACGCCCCAGAGGGGCAGAGCATCGCCCCCTGGTGGGCAGAGTGTTGCCCCTGGTGGGCGTGCTGGGTGGATTCCGGTCGGGTGCATGCGGGAGTCTGTCTGACTGTCTCTCCCCATTTCCGGCTTCAGAAAAAATACAGAAAAAAAAAATAATAAAATAAAATAAAAATAAAAACAAGAAAATGTGTTTTCCCATAGCTGTGTGACCATACATACTTGAACTATGTGTCACCAATGACTCTCAACTTGCCTGCACACCGGGATCACGGCGGGGGTGGGGGGTGGGGGGGCTTTGATAAACTCCAGTGTCGTCATCCTGCTTCAGATCAATGAGAGCTGCATCTGTTGGGTATGAATGGTTCTCAGGCGACTCTGATGCTGACTGAGAGCTGAGACCGCTGACAGACGCTATCATGGTCACAACAGCTACCCAGGCATGATATGGTCTTTGTTTCTTTTATGAATACATTTCTGAATTATTTCCAATTAGCTTTCACTTTTTAAAGAGAAAAGTAGAACTAATTTTATAATCTAAGGAGAATATTAATGTGTACAATTTGTAGAGTTTTACTGAAACAAGCCGGAGTTCCCCGATGCACCAGCCACCCGCTGCCTTTGCCTCCAAGAGTGATTTCAGGGCAGCGGGTTAGAAATGCAACATCTCAGGCCCCACCCTGTCCTGCAAATCAGAATCCACATGGCAACAGGTTCCCAGAGGATTGTGTGCTCATGAAAATTTGAGAAATGCTGATGCATTGGCCAAAGACTATGCTAGGTTTTAAGTATCTCAATATAAATAATAATAAAATAAAAATCTCAAGATGAAATCAGTAGGCCCTTTCTCATAAGCTCCAAGAAAGATAACTCACAAACATTAAATAATAGTTTTGAGTCAAGGTTCTGAGTGTGCTTCTTTTGAATCCATAGAGGTACATGGTGTCTTAGTCGCATTTGCCCATAATGCCATATATATCATAAATATAAAGCCCTCTCCGATGGGAAGACAGTTCTTCAAGCACATCATCCTATGGGAAGTGAGACCCTGCTCACGCTTCTGCTTCTGCAGGAAGTATTTGTGTTACTCATTCAGAACACGAATTAGGAGGACTTAACGCAACCCGTATTTTTGAGTTTACAAGTTTTACTAGAAGACTAAAATTTGCTATTTGCTGAAATATGCATTAATTTCTCCTTACCCTGTTTTCCAAGGAAGTGGAGCAAAGCTTCATCATGGCCCTAGAATAACAAATAGTTCTAAAAATCAGAACCCATAGCAAACTAAAAATTGTTGAGATTTAGAGACTATTTATTGAAACCTCTGAGGGATTTTGACAAACATAATTTCCAAGCTTTTGAGGGGAAACTTTAAAATGTTTACACAATGTTCTCAGTCAGAGTAGGTTTTCAACACCAACTAACTCCTCTATAAGGGTCCACTGGTGGGTGTCATCATTAACACTGTTCCCCATTTATTCAGAAGATTGAATACAGGAAAGGGGATTTACTGGGAGTGTTTTTCTCCATCCTCTGACAGTTAGCCAATCACAGATGGCAAAGGAGTCAGAAGAAAGCAGGAAACCTATATGCACAAAAACAAGTAGCAAGGGAAGTGCCCGCCCTGACAGCACCTGCCCTGACTCATGACAAGTGTACCTGAGAGGGAGGTGACGAGGAAACAGTGACCTGTGCACCCCCATCTGGTCCTGCATTTCCTACAGGCTGCAGGTTAGTGCTGTTGCATGGACTCATCTGGTAGAATATTGTCAGAGACACACACAGCTCCTCTTAACACCGGCACATGGCTCCCTGTGTGTACTTTGAGTGCTTGGTACTTGCTGTGTTGGGAGGTCCCACTCCATAGTTGGGCAAATGAACCCAGCAGGAGAGAGAGAATCTTCAAAATGGCAACACACCAACATTTGCTGACTATTTGTGGTGCTAAGTTAACAGAAGAACAAGGCTGGGTCATTTGTAGATGTCTGCCTTTAATTTGAAATGACCTTCCTTTAGATTTCTTATATTTCTGGATTTAAGTGATTCCTGAGAATAATAAAAAAAAATTACAAGTGCTATCGGTGAATAAATTTGGATTATTAGAACGACTAGTACTTTTTCACAATACAAAGGAATACAAAGGAACATAGTTGGAAAAATGTTTTTAAAGCTTTCTCTTGGTGTCCAGATTCTATTATTCAATGTTCCTGATTCATGTGTCATGAGAGCCAGCTAACCGCAGCTTCTAGAAAATCCCAGAGAATGATTTTAAGTAGGAGACCCACTAGGGTTTGAAAAGAAAGAACACGATGGATCTCTCCACAGCTGTTTCTTCTTGAATCTGAGCTTGGGATCACGGCGGTCTGAGTGGGAGCCCACGTGACCCCACTTCCTTTCTTTCTCAAAGAGCAAGTGCTGGGACACAGGGGAGTGCCTGCTGCCCCGGAGGCTTCTTAGTGGGATCACAAGCCACCAGGCCAACGTGCCGAAGTCCTGAATACTGTTTATACAGCTTTGCAGGAGGCCACTGTTCAGAACGCCTGCGATAAAATGGATACACCTTGCCCCCATTAGTCCAAATTAGTTTTATTGATTGGATTATTGGATGGCGCCCAGCACAGAGCAGGTTTCCAAGAGGATCACACCTACATAGTGGCTGAAATTTTTAATTAGGAAAGAAGCCTAAGGGACATGCAAAGGCAATCGGAGAGGACAGGACACAGAGAAGGCGCCGTGCAGAGGGTGAGAGAGCATAGCTTTTAGTACCTACTGGCTCTGTATTTATGTCCCTCCTTTACAACTAATTAGCTCTGTGGCCTTGGGTGCCTTTCTTAACCTCTCTGAGCCCCTGTTCCGCATCCACAAAGTGAGTAAGAGAATATCAGCACCCACCTCCAGAAGCTGAACATGCACTAAATAATTAATGCTCTGTTCTCTGCAGTTGACAGAAGCCAGCTCTTCAGAGTCCTTCTTAATACTCCCTCCCCTCTCCCCTCACCTCCATGCACTCATCGGGTCCTACACACTTTCCTTTCCTGGGATCTCCCCATTCCACTCATCTCCCCCGGTTTCTTTTCCGGCTCTGCCTTCCAGGCTACGTTCACCTCGTCGGTAAGTTCCTGGAGTAGTCTCCATACCAGCCTCCCAAGCCATGACTCACCTACTCCAAATATTTTGAACTCTGGAACTAGGGCAAAGTTTTAAAATGACTTAGGCTGTCCCCTTCTTCACCCCTCTGCTGTGGCTTGACCTTGTCAGTGGTTTCCTGTTGTGGCTACCACGAATGCCTCCTTCCTAGTCTCCAAAGTCCCTCTTCCCCACTTGCACCGAACACCTGCCTTGCCCACCATGCTCAAGCCACACTGGCCTGCTCTCAGTTTTTCCAGTTATCCACGTTCTGTCTGCTCTCAGGACCTTTGCATGTGCTATTACCTCTACTTGAAGTGCACTGAGCCTTCTTATTTCTTAGTTTTGTCCTGCTCATTCTGCAGGCCTCAGCTTCGATGCCATTTTTCTGCATGTTCCTCTACACTCCCAGACTAATTGTATCTTTAGGAAGTAAGGTTTATCCACTAGTTCAGGGGACCCCAAACTTTTTACACAGGGGGACAGTTCACTGTCCCTCAGACCATTGAAGGGCCGCCACATACAGTGCTCCTCTCACTGACCACCAATGAAAGAGGTGCCCCTTCCGGAAGTGCGGGGGGGGGCCGGATAAATGACCTCAGGGAGCCGCATGAGGCCCGCAGGCCATAGTTTGGGGACACCTGCTAGTTTATTCTCATTGCAGGACATGCATTTATATTATATTTATATCATTGTTTGATTCACAGTTGTCCCACACTCCCCCTTGTCTGTTCTCCCTGAAAGGGCAGAGACAGTGTCTGTTTTGCTCATCATTTTATCCCCGGAACCTATCCCAGCTCCTGGCTATAGAAAGTATTCAATAAGTTGTTTATTTGGCGAATGTAATAACTGATGAACGGATCAATGCCTAGAACTCTGGGAGCAGCATTCTATACTGTGATGGGTTGTTAGTTGGTGCAGCTGAAAAAGGGCTAATTAAAGAAGACAGATGACAGGAACTCAGAAACAACATTATTATGTGCCCAGCGCTTTACAAAAGGCAAAGCATTTTAGTCCAATCCCATACGCTGCAGGAGATGTTGCCAATGTGCCGCCTGTACTCTCAGTCATCACCTCCACAAGCCAAGGGCTTCTTCTTGCAAACACCTAGGACCCTCTGCCAGATCAGTTTCTTGTTTGTATGTTTTATCTCTGGCTACAGGAACCCTTTCTACAATCACTTGGGACAAGCCAGAAGTGCCAAATAGCTAGTGCCCCTGGAGGCAGCATTCAATCTCCGATGACAGGGGTTTGCAGGGATGCCTAAACTTTCTCTCCCAGGTCTGGTAACTCTCATGATCTACGTTGTTACTCAGAGTGCCCCAGTGAGGTTGAGCTCCACTTGCCCACGGCAGTACCTTGTATGATGCTACATATTTTTTGGCTTCTTCCCCTTCCCTATGCTACTTTCTCACTTCCCTCTGGGTGGTCTTTCCTGGAATCATCTCACAAGTAAACAACTTGCACTTGACTTTATCTGGACTCGTACTCTGAAAAGCCCACATGATGCCTGTAGTTTTGCCATGAGAAAGGCAAACTTCAAATCTATCACTACTTGTTTAACAATTGTCCAGAGCTAAGCTTACTTTTAACACATTTTTTTTTAAGGACGTAGCTGAGATTCTAGAATGAGCCCCGCAATTCCTGCTTGGGCTTCAGACACGTGCCTTCCAAAGACACTGGTCCAGCAGGAGCTGTGGAGGCTTGTGCTGGGCAGCCCTCTGCACAGCTCAGACCCTTGGTTTTGTGAGGATCAAGTCAGTGACATCAGATTACAAAATCAACGGTTAAAATAAAAGGGAGTTTACAGAATTGTCTAGCTCAGTCCCAATTTATCTCAAGTTCTTTAATTTTGCTCCCAACACATCCCTTGAAAACCAGTGAGTTCTACAATGATTTGGTAATTCTCAGATGAATGAGTCGGCATGTGCACGGACCCTCATGGAAAGGAAGGGCAGAGCCTATTGGATATTGGGAAGAGGATAGAATTCCAAAAAGGTCTCCTTCTTGGAGTTAATTCTAAAACTGACCTACCCAACTTACCATTACAGAGACTGAGGTCTAGA
Source organism: Saccopteryx bilineata (assembly GCF_036850765.1). Classification (NCBI taxonomy): domain Eukaryota; kingdom Metazoa; phylum Chordata; class Mammalia; order Chiroptera; family Emballonuridae; genus Saccopteryx; species Saccopteryx bilineata. The sequence goes on from NC_089495.1 coordinate 171,999,030, forward strand.
TCCTTGCCTCCTCACTGCATGTCCTGGGTTCCTCTCGTTTCACTGTTCTGTCTTACCTCTCCCCAGACCATCCTCTGTAACCGCGAATCAAAGCACTCACCTGTGGCCTGGAGTCACCATCCATTTTTGTTCAGCAGCTAAATATCACGCAGACTAATGTAAACATGACCATGATAAAAGTCCCTGTGCTTCCGCTCTGTGTAAGCACTTGCAATTTTGACATTGACCCCTGAGACGACCACGGTGGCAGTTCCTGCCTTGTCTTGGAGGTGGCTGCTAGATCTCAGTCACTGCCGATCTCTCGTCTGTCTCTTGGCATTGTCTCAACCAGAAGATAAAATAACACATGCAGAGCACCTGCATGATGAGATAGGGAACAAAACCAATTTACCCGGTAGTTACAAAGCGCTAACAAGGAAGATAGGGAACAAGTAAGCTCCACGGGAAGATGGGGGAAGGGGGGGGAGATGGGGCCACATGTCCTCACTGTCAGCTCAGGAAAATCAATGGCAGTGTTTCTCGTGACATTTGGCATGAGGAGTCTTGATTGAAGGCAAGTTTTCCCCCGATGCTTCCTGTGGTTTCCCTCCGTGCTCCAGTCTCTTTCCACCTAAGAATTCTCCCTGGAGGGCAGCCTGGTCATAGGACTGAGTACCTGTTTCCTTCACCTGTCCAATGTCCATGCTCCGTCGTTAGGTCTCACCCAACGTTGTTGCCTGCGATTATATTATCACTGCGGTGGCATGACCACTTCTTTTGTTTATGCCTTGACATCGCACATTTGGAGTCTGCATGTTGCCCAGTCCTGTGCTAGTACCAGTGGAATAGTTACAAGAACTAGAAAGGTACTTTGTTTGGCTGAGTTAAACAGAGAAACAACTTTAGCAGAAGAATATCAGGGAACTCCTCAGAATCAGGGGGAAGACTGGAGAACCAGGCTCAAGGTAGCAGAAGGGTTCAGGGAAGTCTGGGTGGAGGGGACCCGAGTTGTCATCCACCACCACTGGACTTGGCATTGTCACCAAACATGGCAGCCACAAATTAGTTCTTGTCAAGAGTCAAAGTATGGGAAGCATTTAGTTGGATGAGCCTCCTTGAGTTGCCCCCGATCCTGGCATTCTGACAAGAAGCCGTGTATTCTCTGCTTTGGCTTGGCTACTGCAAGGTTCTTTTGCAGCAAGAATGCTAGAGTAGCAAACACTATTGCTGCCCTTACCAGTTCTGTGTGCCCAGTAGTACTACCAGCCTCTGACCATGCTGCCGGCTGAAAGTAGGAGCCAACATCTGATGGCAACAGGTATATAACTACAGCGGCCTCTTCACTCTTCAAGTGACATGATTCTGAGACGTGTTTCATAGGAGCGGTCAGGTCCCACTGACCACAGAGATGACTAGGTCAGAGCACTGTTTTCAGGGGCTGTTTCTGGGGTGACTCAAACTAAGATGTTCACCCAGACAGTGTCTTCCCCCATTAAAATTCTCCCCATTCCTTAAGGTCAGGGTGACAGTTCACCAAAATGCCCACACCCAGCTAACAGGTTCATTTCTTTGGCCACCACAATGTTTAACATTTTAAACTTTGAATAGTTCTGGAAGGGGCCTGGACACTTCTACTCGGCGAAGCCAGTCCCATGTCCCCTTGCCTCTCTGCTGACAGCACATTTCTATTCCTGGCTCAGAAAGTCTCCTGGGTGTGCAATCTTTGCTGTGGCTTAGCTCCATTAAAAACCATTACTCAAAGCTTCCCGGACCCCGAGGCTGAATAAATCCCTGGCTCCTCTGGGTCCTGATAGCAACATATAAAATGTGTGCAAGATTCCAGCAGAATCCAGCTCCCTCTGCGTTAGAACGAGGTGGTCATACCTCTCCAGTCCCTCCAGGCCTCCCTTCTCCATGCCTATCTTTTTCTTTAATTGAGAGAGAATTTACATAATATCAAACTAACCATTTTAAAATGAACAATTCAGTGGCATTTAGTGCATTCACAATGTTGTGCAACCACCATCGCCAGTGTTGTGCAATCATCTAGTTTGAAAACGTTGTTGTCACCCCCAAAGAAAACCCACTAAGCAGTTATACCCTGTTTGTCCTTCCCCTCAAATTCTTTTTAGGTGAATGGATGATGATTTATTGTGATGAGAGGCAAAGGGCGGAGCTGCAGGATCTTTGCATCAAAGCACACTGTGGCTGGGAGGATAGCTCTGGAAGCCAGCTACCTAGCCTTTCGTGCCTTTGTCTCCTTGTCTATAGATGAGAGAACAATAATAGAATCTACCTTGAGAAATCGTTATGACAACTGAATGAGCATATATTAAACAACGGTGCCTGGCACATAGAAGCCATGGAAAGCCAGACGAGTGTGTGTTAAATAGCAACTGACTCCATACTCGACTGATGTTTGGAGCAATAGACTCTGAGTCCATCTCCCAAGAGAGAGTTAGAACAAACATCTGGGCCTGTCATGCTGAGATGGTTCATGCTGCTTTTGCTCTTAAGTGATTGTCTGCCTCCTCATCTCACTCCCACTTCCCGCCCCAGGGGCAGCCCACTTGACCCCCGCCCGTCCCCCACCCAGCACCCAGACTCCTGCTTCGTCTACTCTCATTTTTGTCCCTTAATGAAACCATGTTCCAGGCACATTCCAGGAGGGTAGGGACCGAGTCTGTTTTGTGCTGCTTAAACCTAGCAGCACGTAATCGACACTCAATGACTGTTGAAGAAACAAATAAATTCGTGTGTAAAGTCATCCATCTTTCCAACCATAAAGTTTCACCATGTACTCCCCTCTCTGCCTCCACAGCTGCTCCCTCTGCTTCAGAAGGAAACTAGTCAGAGCGTCAAAGCTCAGGCAGGGCCCTCCCCTCCCTCTGTTGCCCGTGATACCTGCTCTGCCTCCCTTCTCCGCCTCTGCCCTTGGTGCGGAGAGAGGGGAGCTAGGAGCCAGGAGCCTGCTGTTCCACGCCTCGGAGCTGGTCCCCACACAGCTTTATGTTCTAGCTGGGCCACAGCTTTGACATGAAACTCTCCAGTTCTATATAAATAATGGTTGTAATTAATAAATGAACAGTCTGGGGAATTGCAGAGCGGAATTTAGCAGCGGAAGATTTACACAGCTGCATTCGGTGCCAACAGGAGTCATGGATGGAAAAACCCGCAGAGCTAGCATTCCAGATCCAGGACCCGGCTAACGAACGCCATGCACACTGATAGGGAACCGCGTGTGTAGCTGCACGTTCTCCTGGGTATAAAGAAGAGGAAGATAGTTTCATCTTTTCGGGCTTTCTTCCTCCAAATCAGGGTTAGAGCCCCCCAAAGCGCAGGCACTTTTGTGGGGAAAGGCAGTCGTCTGGACGTGAAGGTGGGGCTGGGGGAAGGATTTGGATGCCCTGAAGGAGAAAGGAATGAGAGCGCTGCGTTCGTTTAGAAGAGCCATCATCGGGACATGTGGATCTTGAAAAGATGATGAAGAACTACTTCTATAGAAAGCAAGCAAAAATGTACCACGGGATGCATGATCGAGCCCGAACCCTGCGAGCCTCTCTGCTCAGGTGTTCTGACTGGCCATTCAGAGTGCAGCTGGCAAGCTTTCTTCCGCGGTCCTGCCCTCCAGCCCACGCGTGTCTGCATTTCCTTAGTCCAATGCCTGTACTTTCTCCCAAACCTTGATTCCCTGTCAATAGCTGCAAACGTTTTCAAGGTCACTGGGTTGGTCAACTGCCAATAGGCACAAGGGGGTGAGCAATACAGTTGTTGATAGCACGGGGAAGGCCGAGCAAAGTGACTGTGACACGCTAGGCACAAGCACTTCAGGAATGAAAGCCATCGCTGTGACGTTCCCTGCGCAGGGCGGCTGGAGAGCCAAGCATTGTTTCATTTGCTCTACTTGAAGCAAAGATTCAGGGCACTGCTAAGAAGTTCATGGCATTGTAGACAACTGCAGCTGCACCCACACACATTTATCTGGGTCCAAAGGAGAATATCAATGCCCTTCAAATGCCATTGTCTTTAATTTATTGAAGCTGAACTGAGGCTTTGAAATGTTAAGTAACTTGGCCAAAATAACAGCTTGTAAATGGCAGAACCGTGATTTGCACACAGATGTGTCATTTCCAAAGTCCACGCTCACTTTATGTCCTCCCTGAACACCGGTGTCCACTCTGCTGGACCTCCATCCAGGCTAACGCCTGTGTGGGAAGAAAGGGAGAGTGGTCACTAGAATCATTCAGGAGCTCACCAGGTGAAAACCTATCCGGCTGAACACACGTCTTTCTAGTCAGTGATGGATGAGGGAGGTGCTACGTACATATAGGGATCATATAAGACATTGAATAAGGGACCACGATGACCAAAAGAAGAAATATGAAGCAGGTACCGGTACAGATGATAGGGGCTTTGGAGAGGCTTGTGTTCTGTGTCCTGAGCCAGGGAAATCCTAAGTTTGTGTTTACCCCATGCAGTAGTGACAGGTTGGGAAACACTCACAGAACTGCAGGTCCTAAAAGAGATGCCAAGAGGTAGGTGTTGTCTTAGGTCACACTCCCTGAAGCAGAGCCCGAGGGAAGGACTTAGGCACATTTGATGTTTTGAGAACAGTCTCTTAGGAGAAAAATACAAGGGAGTAAGAGAAGCAGGACAGGGAAAGAAGTAAGCAGTCCTGCGGTCTCCAAGAAGACGTTGCATTGTGTGATTCACGGGCCTTCTGGAACACACATTATGTTGCCCAATTGTTCTCACCTTGATGCAAAAGGCTGGACCTTTGTCTTTGCAGAAATCAGTCATGCCTCTGAGTTTCCCCTCCTAGGGTGCAGGTCCCATCAGTTCTCTGGAGAGCTGCCCCCTTCTCCAGAGAGCAGTTCTCTGTTGAAGGGAGCAGCTGGGAGCCATTAGCAGCCCACACTCACAGCATCTGTGGAATGGTTGCATGCCAGGGCACCAAACACACCTATTGCAGACAAGAAGCTCATAGGAAGCTGACTCTGAGCACGAGAACGAAATAGTGGGTAGGATAATTGCCCTCAGTTCTTCACTCCCTCTGATTATAGAAGGCAATGTCCTTGGCATTGCCATGGCTGCATGGTGAGCCAAGAGCAGGTGTTGGGCCTGACTTGCTTGGATCAATGAGACATTAATAAACACCGTTTAGACAGAGACCCTAGATAGGTTGAAGCAAGCTGGCTTGCCTCTCATGCTCCTGTGAACCTCGTGAGACATGCATAATTCCAGTGGCTCCTGGTCAAGGAGAATATCTAGAGTAAACATCAGCCCAACCGGCACCTTGGCACATGTCTAGCTGAGACACAGCTGATCCACAGGCCACAAGCAAGAAGGCAAGTGTTGTAAACAACTGTTTGGTCTACAGCAGAATCTAACAGGAATGGGGAGGTTTTATTGACTAGAGGAAAGAATTCAAATATTTTACTCTCACATTACAAATGAAACTAAGATTTTATTAGGGCAGTCATACTAAAAACACAAGCAGAGACCTGAAAAGTGATTGCAAAGTTGGGCCTTTCCTTTCACTGTTCTTGATATTCTGACCCCACTACGTGAATGAGTCCCCCGCTAGTGTGCTGGCTGATGAGTAACGTGCAGCCCAGTTACCCCTCACCACAGTCAACAACCTGTCAGAGCTACCTAAGTGACAAGCCACTGACCACAGATCCATGAGTAAGCCAGACAGGGCCCCAGAACAGCCTAGCTAAGCCTCGCCCACACTGTCAATTGAAAGAAGCATGAGCTAAGTAAATGGCTGTTACCTTAACAGTGAATGGCTGTTACCTTAAGTTACTGAGATTGGGATAGTATTTCATGAAAACCTAAGTGGTACACCTGACATTATGATACAAGGTAGAGCAGAAGAAAGTGTAACACAAAGTACCTGTTGATAGGGACCTACAACCTGGTGGGGAAACAAGGTACATAGAATAAAATATCTAGTTAGCCCTGGCCAGATAGCTGGTTGGTTAAAATCAGCGAGATCTTCTGAGCATGGCCTTTAAGATTCCAAGAGGCAGAAAAAGCCCAATAGAGATCAGGGGAACTATCAGCTTTTAGGATATGCCCTTAAAGGCTCCAATGCCCCAAAGGGGTCTCATAGGATGCCATCTGGGTCCTGCTTCAATAGTGGAAAGGAAGGGTATTGAGCTAAAGCCTGCCAGACTTACATGCCTCTGCTGTGAGGAAACAGGGACACTGGAAGGTAGGCTTCTCCCTCGCTCCTCCAAGGGAGGGTTCAGTCTCTTCCAGCCCTGCTCCAGCCACCTATGACCTAACCTTGCCCAGAATGCTGGGGTTTGCTACTGAAGGCTGAAGGTGCCCAGGGCCGTCGGCCCATCTACGACACTGTGGACGAGCCTAGGGTATTTCTTCCAAGAAGCAGGTAAACTGATCTCATTTGCACAAGGGCCACTTAACTAACTCTTGCCTGAATAGTCAGGTTTTTTATTCTTCCCTCGAAGATCTCTGTTGTGGGTGTTGATAGTCCTATTTTCTGCTGCTTTGTTTAATATATAGTGTTTCCTTTATTCCTCCTACCTCAATGCCCCACTCATATTTCAGGCTGGGACCTACTCCTTATTTAGAGCTCTCTTTCCCCCTTTTGCCAACTTCTATTATGAATCTACCTTTGCCACCCACCTTAGTGTATCCCAAGGTTCTCTTTACCAAGCTACCATCGCAGAACTCCAGGGAAAAGCAACCTGGTCTCATCTCTCCAGGCAGAGGAGAACAGAAGCTCCATCTCCACACATGCTGCAGATGGCTTTTTCAGTCTACCTGATTCATTACCAACTAGAAGCAGTGGTCATTGGGACTTGGACATGAGCTGCAAAGTACAGAATTGTGACAACAATTCCAGTGCCATACAGACTTTTCCTGAACTCCTGCTCCTTGGGACAGCTCCTAACAGACTGAACTGGGGTTGGGTTGCATTTTTCAGGGATTTGGCATGGTGTTGGGGCCAACTTGGACTTGGTGAACATGTTAAGGACACTACTCTTTTATGGATTCTTGCTGTACTGGCCAAGAGTTTGCTTAAAGGTTTTAATCACTGTAAAAGAAAACAGAAGACTGGATAAAGAAGATGTGGCACATATACACCATGGTATACTATTCAGCCATAAGAAATGATGACATCAGATCACTTACAACAAAAGGGTGGGATCTTGATAACATTATACAGAGTGAAATAAGTAAATCAGAAAAAAACAAGAACTGCAGGATTCCATACATTGGTGGGACATAAAAACGAGACTAAAAGACATGGACAAGAGTGTGGTGGTTACAGGGGGTGGGGGAAGGGAAGGAGGGAGAGGGGGAGTGGGTGGGGGAGAGGCACAAAGAAAACTAGATAGAAGGTGACGGAGGACAATCTGACTTTGGGTGATGGGTATGCAACAGAATTGAATGACAAGATAATCTGGACATGTTTTCTTTTAATATATGTACCCTGATTTATTGATGTCATTCCATTAAAATAAAAATTTATTTATAAAAAAAAAGAAAGTTTTTTAAAAGTTTAAAAGTATCTTGTTAATGAGGCAGCTTACTGTCTGTCAGCATTATGTTCTGGCTTAATAAATTACAGAAAAGATGTTTATTAGGGAATATAAGCAGGGACTGAGGAAGAAGTGAAAGGTGTGAGCTCATGATGCATCTTTAGAGAGGGAAAAGATGGGGTAGCTTGAATCAGTGCAAGAGGCAGGGGCGATATGGGAAGGAAGTCAACCCGGAGGCAGGAGGAAATAGTCCGGGGGAAGCAGATAAGCTTGGGGTCTTCTTGGCCAAAGAACTTAACATGAAAGCAGAAGGCTTTTAAATAGGTGACTATTTAAAAGTTCAGCAATAATTTCGTACTAATTAAATTCAAGAAGGTGTTTGCCTTACATTCTGTGCTGGGAAGCTGATGAAGATGACAAAAGTAGCACCATAACGATCCAGGGTGCCACGTGCCCTGCCACCTCCCTTCTCTTGTATTATTCCTTTGGCTCTGTAACTGGCCCAAGGAATCCTCCAAGAGGCAGAAAAAGGGGGCATTCTAAACCTCTCTGTGGAACTGAAAGAGATAAAACCGGGACCTGCCATCACCCATGCTTTCCTCTTTATGTGGGAGACAATAAAAGGTCACAGAGAAAGAGACATGCAACACACACAAACCAGTCCCATTCAGGACTCCTAAACCTTGGTCCTTGTGCAAGGGAGAGAAAAGTTGTCCCGGACGCTCTGAGTGTATCTGGCTGGGTCTGAAATGAAAGTGGCAAAGACAGATGAACAGGAGAAAAGCAAAGCAAACAAGTTTATTTCATATAAAATTGGGCATCTTCCAAATGCCTAGAACAAAGGAGCTACATAATAAATGTCTGTTCAATAAGGAACCTGTAGCACCAATTCAAATCAATGAGGGTCACAACCAATTGGCCAGTCTCTTAGGTATGCGTGTATGCAAGTTTCCCGTCTATGTTTTTCTGAGAAAGTTATTGTTCAGGAATAATAAATAAATAAATATCTTATTCCACAAACATGCCTAAAAACTACTAAGTGATACTAAAGAAAAGACAAACACTCCAGAAAAGAAAAATGTAAAACTAGACCTAATGTTGTGCAAGTATTTGAAGGAAGCATTTTGTGTCCTCACTGAATATGGATTTAGCCCTAAGTTTTAATTTCATTGAAGGAAGTGGGTACTAGGTTTCTCTCCAACCTCAAGAATTATGTTCTTCTAAATGTATGTTGAAGAAAGTTAGACCTTGTGGGAGAAAAGTCTGTTTGTGAACATCTGAAAGTTCTTTTATTTAGATATTTTTCCCACTTACTATAATAAAATGGTAAATAAAATACTTCATGAGAGGATATAATGATGATACTTCACACACATTTTGATATTGTATCCATTTATGTATCAATCTAACTCATGTAAATTCTGTTCTTTTGCCCTCTTCATTCTGACTAGCTAAGAGTGGGGATCCTAAGCTGGGAGGTATAACAATAGTAATTCTTACCATTTATTGAACACGTACTATGTGCCAGAAACTCTGCCAAGTTCTTAACATATATTAACTAACTAAACATCATGAAACTCTTTGTAGTAGGTAGCATTATAGTTCTGCTTTATAACGAGGATGTTAAGAATCAGCAGAAGTGACTTGCCGAAATCACATAGCTATTAAGTTCTAACAGTTCCTTAGACTCTAACCCTCGTGCTGCTGACAAATACCTTATTGGGTTGCCTTGAGTACAAGAAAGCAGAAAATCCAAACTTAGTGGTTATCCTACCAGGACCCTGGATGGCTTCAGACCTGAAGCCTGACCCTGGGTTAGGAGCTCCTTCTCTTCAGCCTTGAGCTTGCCCCGAGAGGAAGCTTCCTGGGACCGTGCCAATATCTGCTGGCCTAGCTGGGCTTCCCATCCATCCACTGCCTTCTGTTGGTTTTAGAGTTGGCGGGAATCCTTAACGAGGGGCTGCATCCCTATCCAGTCCCAGTGACACTTGACCAGCACCAACTTTCCATAAATGGCATCGTTTTTTAAGTTCATGGCCCTGTGTTAACTAATTTTGAGTTATCCTCTCTCTAAATTAAAATCTTCCTGTCTAGCTTGGAAATATTTTTACCCTCACCATCATAAACTGGCAGCTTCTTTAACTCTGTTCTGTAACATTTCATCTAAAAGATTATTTGCAACAAATTTTCACAACCAGGAAATGTCATAAGCTTTTAGACCCATGCAAACATGGGTACTGTGAGTTTTATGGCATCTCCTCTCTGAAGGTATCTATGTAACTATTTTTTTAAGAGAAAGTAACATGGATAACTTTTAAAGGAAATTCACTTTCTGATCAGATCAAGACTTAGAATGCCAAGTTCTTGAAGACAGAGGCCCAGGAAGTTGTGGTTTGGTCCTAAATACAGAACCCCCTTCCACAAAGAACTCATCCATTTCTGTAAAATGCAGCCAGTAGTACCCAGGGTCTAAGAATACAGCAAGGATGAAAGGAGATAGTACCTAATAGCACTTAATACAATGTTCAGAACATCATAGGCTTGCACCTCACTTTCCATTCAGTAGTTCAGGAGTTCCTTGGAAGGAATGCAAGATACAGTTCCCTTGTTTGTAATTCTGTTCAACAGCGAAAGCACACAGCTAGCTTATAAGGCCCCACAGAATGTGAGGTTGCTGAGAGCCTAGAAAAGCCCTAAGCGTTTTTTTAAGCCCAAATAAAATCACCAGACACTCCCCTCAATACCTTCCTCAAGATTCCAAATAAAGGGTCTCCAACCTCAAGGATTATGTTCTCCTAAATGTATGTTGAGAAATGTGGGAGACAAGTCTGCTTATTTAGTTCTGCTTGTAAGATTTCCCTCCTGTTCCTTTCAGCTCTGAGTATATATATCTCAACATTGCTAGTCCTCACAGGCAGTAACAACCCTGACAGCTGCAGGGTCAGAACTGCTCACTGGCCAAACACAGGCAAAATTCTGTGCTGTGCCTGCTGTAGAAGTCTGAACGGAGGTGTTTGCTCTAAGTGAGGAGGGGCTGGGAACCGTCCCCGTGTCACCCGACAGGAGTGATTTCTTTTTGCTCCATTCCTGCACACATTGACCAAACCATGATTCACCACTGTGCAGCCCAAGAGCCTTTTCACTTAATTGTATCAGATTCCTTCCAAACAGCTGTTTGAATACTGCGTAGAGGAACCCATTCCCATGTTTGCATTAGGAGCCACCAGAGTTCATTCCAGTAAGGGCTCCATACTCTCTTTAGGCCAGAGGAGGAGAGACAAGGAAGGCGGGCTCGGTGCCCAGAGACCCAGCCCTTACTGGGGAGCAGACCTTGTAGCCATCTTCAGAGTCGATCTGCTCACGCAGCTGGATTCCCCATCCCACCCTCCTTTCTTGGCATTGCTCTTTTCCCCTCTTGTGTTATGCATCCATTTGGATAAATATTCATTACTAAGAGCATCTTAGCATGTTGCTTCCAATTAGCTTCTCCTCTGTGGATCTGGCTCTATCGCCAGCTCCTGCAGGGGTGGCCAGTAGCATCTACAAGGTTGATTTTGCAAAGTGTGGTGGAAGGATTAAGCCCGTGTGTGCACGTTAAAGTGGTTTGGAAATGGAGCTGAGAAACAACTATCCCAGGAAGTGATGAATAATTTAAACCCTGACCCAAGTCAGATAGAGAAAGACGACACTTCTGTAGTGTTGCTCTGGGGGAGTAGCAGGATGTGAGTGTCCAGTGAATGGAGCACATGGCGCACGGCCAGAACTTTCACTGTGTTAACCTAGCTTGTCATTCAAAGTCAGCTGCCCTCCATGGTGCATCTTCCGGGGGGGATTCAAGGATACTGAAGAAATGGCCTTGGAGTCAGGTAACTCATTCAAAGCTAAACCAAAATGCAGAGGTCCCTCGGGCTACTTGTTTTGCACAGATTTCCATCCAGTCACTTTGTAATTTGGCATCTTCAACTTCTAATTGCTTTAAATCGTGATTCTTTCCTTTTTTGTGCCAGGATCCCTTTGGCAGTCTGAGAAAGCCAATGGGTCCCTTCTCAGGATAATATTGGTAAGACATAAAACACAAAAAATTTCAATGGACAATAATGATTTGGAAATACCCTTATCAAAATATTATGAAAACAATGTGTTATGCATCCATTTGGATAAATATTCATTCTTAAAAGCATCTTACCATGTTGCTTCCAATTAGCTTCTCCTCTATCTCCTAATAAATGAGATTCTCTATTTTTTTCTTCAGTTCTTATGTGATTTTTTAAAACTTCAAAAAAAATAACTTCAGACTTACAGAAATATTGCAAAAACAATATATATTGTTTCACTACACCTTTCACTTGGGTTCTCCTGGCCCTTACCTCTTAGGTAACCATAGCACATTTATCAAAACTAAGAAATTAACACCAGTACACTTTTCAGAACTAAATTGTACGCTTCATTGGATTTTTCTGGTTTTTCTATCAAAGTCTTTTTGCTGTCCCAGGATCCAATACAGGGTCCCATAATATATGTAGCGATGGCACCCCTTACTCTTTCACGACTGTGACATTTAGAAGAATACTGGTCAGTTTTTTTAGACTGTCCCTTATTTTGGGTTCATCTGATGTTTCTTGTTATTAGATTGTGGCTATGTATTTCTTGCAAGAATGTGTTTTCTTATGAATACATTTAATGATTAGTTACACTAATAAATAGCTATTTACTTCACTAAATAAATAACTACCTTGATATATAACTATCCTAATTTTGAAGTAGTGCTGTGTGTGTAAATGTTTTTTTTATGAGCTGTAACAACTGAAATGTGGTGAATACACAGAACAATACACAGATAATATATTATAGAATCGTATACCTGAAACCTATATAATTTTATTAACCAATGTCACCCCAATAAATTCAATAAAAAAAGAGAAAATATCTGTGACTTCATTGGCGACAAAATCACAAATATTGCTGACAGTGCTGTGGATTGCTTCCAAGCTTGAGATTAGAAGGAAGTGTGAAATATTGGTCAGAAGATAAAGCCTTTTTCAATCCAAAGTTCAGAGACCTCCCTGATTTCTCCCTCAGGATGCTTTGGGGATCTGGGGACCCCTGGGAAGAACCCCTCTCCAGAGATAATGAAAATTAAGATGACTAAGATAAATAAACCATATTCTAATAAAACAGTGGTCCCCAACCTTTTTTGGGCCACGGACCAGTTTAATGTCAGAAAATATTTTCGTGGGACAGTTAAATGTATCATGTGACCGAGACAAGTGTCAAGAGTGAGTCTTAGATGGATGTAACAGAGGGAATCTGGTCATTTTTTAAAAATAAAACATCGTTCAGACTTAAATATAAATAAAACAGAAATAATGTAAGTTATTTATTCTTTCTCTGTGGACTGGTACCAAATGGCCCACGGACTGGTACCGGTCCGCGGCCGAGGGTTGGGAATCACTGTTCTAAAAGATCTCAATTAATCTCTTCATTTTTCTGTAGAGACTTTGGGAAATGGCCACAGCTGGGCAGATGACCTTTCATCGGATGCCTCCAAATTCTTCATGTATAAATCCACAACTGAGCAAGGTGACTACAAGATGCCTCAGTGACTCGAATGTACAAAGCCTTTTTGTTCTTGATGGATATTTGTAAAACAGTTCTTTGTGAAAATGAAAGGGGAATCATGACAATGTACCAGTGACTGACCTGATAATTGACTACTTTCACGGAATGTCCTCGTGTGTGTGTGTGTGTGTGTGTGTGTGTGTGTATGTATTTTTCTTCATGTTACAACTCACATACACAAATATAGCTAGTATGTGTTTCCATTCTTTTGATTTTGCTATCTATTGGAACTGGAAGCTATCAAAGCAATGGTTTTCTGAATCAGGTTTTGAGACAGCCCATGTCCAGTGTCAGACACATCTAGGTACTGAGTCCTGAGGTTACTAAGGTCTAGAACAGTGGTCCCAAACCCCTGGGCCGCAGACCGGTACCAGTCCGTGGGCCATTTGGTACCGGTCCACAGAGAAAGAATAAACTACATTATTTCCGTTTCATTTATATTTAAGTCTGAATGATGTTTTATTTTTAAAAAATGACCAGATTCTCTCTGTTACATCCATCTAAGACTCACTCTTGACGCTTGTCTCGGTCACGTGATACATTTATCCATCCCACCCTAAAGGCCCATCAGTGAAAATATTTTCTGACATTAAACTGGTCCATGACCCAAAAAAGGTTGGGGACCACTGGTCTAGAAGGCTGTGGTTGGAGGAACAAGGGCTCCAGTCTGTGTCTGAGCTGCAGTGGAACCAGCAATAGTTAATGAAGACTTCCTGAATGGCTCCATCGTCTCTGAGTAAGAGTGTTACATGCATCATCCGTCACCAACCAGATGAGGTAAGCACCTCATTTTAAAGAAGAGGAGACTTCAGTACAAAGAACAGAGTATTGTACCTAATTCCATAGGAAATATTTTAACCCAAATTAAAATTTAAGTCTGATTCCATCTCTCTTGTTTATAACTACTACACTATTCCGTGATGGTGGAGGTGGGGGTAGGGTTCTGACCCTACCTGGGGCTTCTCTTCTGACAAATCTACCTGGTAGTATGGCCTCATCAGGCAATGTTCCATGTTTTTATGAGCTATAGTCGTGGACTTAGTGAAAGAGAAGGGCCCTGGAGTGGTGACAGAAGGATAAATAAGGACAATAGCATCAGGCAGTTGTAACAGCCAAATCTTCCAGGTACCTGGTATAAGCAAGAGTGTCAGACAGGTACACAGTGTCTAAACTAGGAAGAGTGTCTGGGAGTCATGAGAACAGCTTGGATTATGGAGAGGGGCATACAAGAGACTAAATTCCAGTGCGCAATGTCATTTCTTATCCTCTCTGTGTGTTCTGTGTGTGGGGGGGTCTCACTTAGTCATATTGGCTCCCAGGTATGTGTCTAGATCCCAAGGCTATCTCAGAGAGGTCAGAGTCCAACCTGTTTATCACTGAGACTGAGGCAGAAGTACCCACAGCAGGGGACAGGGACAGAAAACGTGGACAGTTTTCTCCATGAAAGCTTCCTATCAAATACACTTGGTCGCTATAGTTGATAACACTGTATTATATAACTGAAATTTGCTAAGAGAGCAGAACTTAAATGTTCTCACATACACAGAAATACAGTGATAAATTTGTAAGGGGATAGATATGTTAGTTAATTACGTAGGAAGAATCTTTTCACATCATGCTCATATATTAAATCATGGTGCACACTTTAAATATCTTGCAATTTTACTTGTCAAGTACACCTCAGTGAAGCGGAAAAAAATGGGACTGCTTTAGCCCATGGTGCAGGCATGCGTTAAGAAAGGAGGCATGTTCATTTTCTATAGCTGTACAACAAATTAGCACAAGCTTACTGGCTTAAAACAAGGTCTGTTTATTACTTCACAGTTGCTGTGGGTGAAGAGCTTGGGCATGGCTTAGCTGAATCTTCTCCTTAGATCTCAAAAGATTATAACTGAGAGGTCAGCTAGGGTGACGGTTTCATCTGCTGCTCGAAGTCCTCTTCCAACATCACTCAGATGGTTGGCCACGTTCAGTTCCGTGCAGCTGTAGAATTCATGGTAGTTTATCTACTTTGAAGCTAGCAAGAGCAGGCTTCCCTGACCTCATCTGTCTCTGACCTCTAACCTTGCTTTTAAGAGATCACCTGATTAGGCCACATCCATCTCTGAAAATCTCCTTTTCATTAACACAGAGCGAACTGACTAGTGACCTTAATTACATCTTTGAAATCTCATACCTTTGCCATATAAGGCAACCTATTCACGGGAGTGATATTCCATCATATTTACATGCTCTGCCCACACTCAAGGGCAGGAGACTACACAAGGCTTTCACACCAGGGGAGAGGGATTTTGAAGACCATCTTAGAAGTCTGCCTAGGATAGCAGAGGGCAAAAAATTAAGCAAAAAAAGAATGCCAAAAAAAAAAAAAAATTGGGCAGAGTGGAGGCAGGAAGATAGAGACAGGAATATCAATCTGCTCCTGTGTGTGCACTGACCAGGGATCCAGCCAGCAACATCTGCGCTCGAGACAATGCTTCAAGCTTCAACAAATAGGGCTTTATTTATATACTTTTCTATTTATTTATTTACTCACTTATTTGAGACACAGAAAGAAAGACAGAGAGAGAGGCAGGGGAAGGGAGCATTTATTTGTTGTTCCACTAAGTCCTACATTCATTGGTTGCTTCCTGTGTGTGCCCTGACTGGGGATCGAACCCGCAACCTTATTGTTTTTAAAATGATGCTCTTAACAGACTGAGCTAACTATCCAAGGCCAAGAATGCAAATTTTAAAACTCCTTAATAAAGGGCGTTGCTGAGTTTTAAGAGCTATATTTAAATATAATAGTGTCTAGAGTATCAAATTGTCACCTGACATCGTACTATCTGCTACAAGGAAGAGCATAAAACAACCCTCCTAGCAGGGACTGCTGGACTGTTGGAACGGTCAGTGAAAGAAAACCTCGTGGTGGGGCTTATACAAGCATTAGGTAGTCATTTTACTCTCTAGATGTCTATAGAAAGAGGGCTCTAGAATGAACTTAGAATATTGTCATTTAGTTTTGAAAATGCTTTTTTAATTTGGATTTCAGTAAAGAGCCCCAAGCCAGAGCACACTGTTATTAAATTGCTTCTCCAGCATGAAGGTCACCCATGCCTAATCGGCCTCTAGCTGGCATCTCAGTGCAAAGCCGTACTGTGTTCAAAGTGCCTGGTTCTGTGGGCTTTGCTGGAGCCAGGAAGACGTGTTTTTAGGAGGAAAACAGATTATTACCTCAAGTCTTTTGTATTTATAGTCATAATAACAACCACAGGCTGATTAAGGCCCATGTATAAATGGATGAGAAAGGGTATTGGGAGAGGCCACTGTGATCTTGATCATGCTATCTCTTTTTCTCCTTCCTGCAACATACTTAGGGAGCACATTCTCCGCCGTAACACAATGGTGAACAGTCCGTGTGGTTTGGTTGGAACCCTGGGCCTGAGCATTATGAGTGGGTTAGGCAGGTCTGCCTCCAACAGGGGCTCAAATACACACAGATCAATACATTAGTAAAAAAAAAATTTTTCACATCTACATAATCATAAAGAAGGGGAAGATGGAGGTAGATAGAATTTTATTTGCTGTCTTGGTAAATGTATAAGGAGAATCTTGCTTGTGAATTTCATAGATAGCTGAGATAACCTTGAAAATAATTGTCAAGACAAGGAACTAATCCTTCTGGTGAGGCTAAAAGGAAACACGACTTCTGTGTTATAAGAGGAGGTGAGACCGCTTGGATGTTAAGCACTTCTCTCATCGTGGTTGATCATCAACTAGTGGCTTCCAAATTCTTGTCTAATAACCAGTTCCACCACTTATAGATCTGACCCTACTATGTTTTATTCAGGTTATTTTCTTTATCAGTATCTCACGGTTTTCTACATATTGTATTTTCTTAATCTCTAGGAGACAAATTGCCCTAGTTTATAAAATAATTAGTAACTAACTTTCAAAAGTTGTTTCACTTGGTTTGGAATTTCTTAGTAAACTTAAGAGCAGGGGTCCCCAAACTTTTTACACAGGGGGCCAGTTCACTGTCCCTCAGACCATTGGAGGGCCAGACTATAAAAAAGCTATGAACAAATCCCTATGCACACTGCACATATCTTATTTTAAAGTAAAAAAAACAAAACAGGAACAAATACAATGTTTAAAGTAAAGAACAAGTAAATTTAAATCAATAAACTGACCAGTATTTCAATGGGAACTACGGGCCTGCTTTTGGCTAATGAGATGGTCAATGTCCGGTTCCATATTTGTCACTGCTAGATGTAACAAGTGATGTGACGTGCTTCTGGAGCTGTGAGGCGTGCATCCCACGTCACTGGAAGTAGTACTGTATGTGAGTGATGCCATGCTTTGCGTCTCTCACTGACCACCAATGAAAGAGGTACCCCTTCCGGAAGTGCGGCGGGGGCTGGATAAATGGCCTCAGGGGACCGCATGTGGCCCGTGGGCCATAGTTTGGGGACCCCTGCTTAAGAGCCTTATTGTCTGACTTACATCAACAGATCACTTTCCACTGGAGTGAAATGAAAAGAAAATTAGAGTATATTTTAAAAGCCACTGTATTTTTTAATTGGAGAGATGTATACAAACTCATAAAAGAGAAATTTTGCAACTGTTAGTGAAGAAGACCTCTTGGTGAAGCTTATACAAATTTGAGTCATTTTACCCTCTAGACTAGAATAGAAATAGTAGAGAAAGAGGGCTCTAGAATACATTTAGAATATTATCATTTAGTTTTGAAAATGATTTTTAAATTTGAATTACAGTAAAGAGCCCCAAGCCAGAGCACACTGTTATTAAATTGTTTCCCCAGCATGAAGGTCATCCATGCCTAATCAGTCCCTAACTGGCATCACAGTGCAAAGCTGTACTGCGCTCCAAGTTCCTGGTTCTGTGGGCTTTGCAGGAGCCAGAGAGGCGTGTATTTAGGGGAGAAAAACAGATTATTACGTCAAGTCTTTTGTATTTTAGCCATAATAACAATCACAAGAAAAGTAAAGCCCATGTATGAATGGAAGAGAAAGGGTATTGGGAGAGGCCACCATGGTCCTGATCATGTTATCTGTTTTGCTCATACCTGCAACAGGTACTTAGGGAGCACATTCTCCACCACAGCACAATGGTGAACAGTCCCATGTGGTTGGGTTGGAATCCTGGGCCTTGCGTTGTGAGCAGGTCAGGCAGGTCTATCTCTAGTTGGATCCAGGCAAGAGATCAGGACTCCCTGACCTGACATTGCCATCACTGTGTACTGCATGCTCCTCTCAGGGTCCTCACTGAGGGCATAGTCAGCTTCCAAATGGTCCCCCTCCACTCAGCAGCCTTTCCTCCTCATCTGCCTTGCATTCTGGCTACCTCCAGCTCAGAAGTTGGTTTCCATAGCATCAGTGACAATGTATACAGAAAAGTTCAGTTTTCTTACTTACAATATCCCTTTATCCTTAACATCATGTAAACCCAGGGGCATATAGAGCCAATACCTAAGAAAATTTGCCAACATGTTAACAGGAACTATCTCTGAGCAATTAGTTAGCAATGATTTCTTGTATTGCTATGCATTTTTTTTAAGTTTTATGTACTGGGGATTTATGATTGTCATTAGAGGAAAAAAGTTGTCAGACATCACATAATAAGCATCAGACATAATGTGCTGATTCTCTGGTTTCAGGATCTGTACATTCAACTCCAGAGGGGGGACGGACAAAGCAGACCGATGCTTCTGCCACTGCGTGGCACATGCTCTCCAGAACCTGGTAAATCACACTCATCAATGTAAGCATTAATGATTTATGTGTGGCTGTTATTTTATGCAAAAACATGTGTTTAAGACTTTTATCTTCAGTTAACGTTCTAGGATTCTGGGGAAAATATTTTAGAAGGTCTCACCATCCTTTTGTTGATTATAAAATAAACCAATCTTAAAAAGATAAATAAATAAAATAAACCACTCTTCACAGGAGAAAAATATCCCTTCTTTTATAAAATGTTGGAACGATTTGTTCGTCATTAGATTAATTTCTACCAACAAACACAACGCAAAGTCAGAGAAGTGGCCCCAAACCGTAGAAATGACCGAGTGCAATGTCTCTTCCACACTCCCTGGGAAGTAACTCAAACTAGCATACTGGAAGCAAGCCATCATCAGTCCTGTTAAACTTTTCTTTTTTTAATCATAATTACAGCAATGCCCTTGATGAATGTTGAGCAAATAAATTGGGCTTTAGACAAATGATAAGTGGTGTAGAGTCTCATCAAGCCGCTTATTTTTACTAAAACAGTGCAACATGAGGGTCTTTCATGACCATAGACAGTTTGACAAAAGACAGAGCAGGAAGGAGAGCAAGAATAACGTGTAAATCGTGCCTACAATTTTAGAGCTTTGGGGGTATTATTATGCCACAGTGGTGATTATACTGTCATTACTACTGACTTGTTTAAAGTTGCTCCTAGTATTTAAAAAAAATTTTTTTCCCATTGAGAGGGGAGTACCAATTCACCACTCCACTTAGTTGTTCCATTTAGTTGTGCATTTACTGGTTGCTTCTGGTATATGCTATGACTGGTGATCAAACTGATGATCTCGGTGCTCAAGAAGGATGAGCCACCTGGCCAGGGCAGCTGTTCTTAGTCCTTTAATGTCTTCTGAGGGGCCACAAAACTTCTAGTTGTTGAAGTTTAACACAAATGCACAATTACATGTGCACACATACACACGCAGCTCTTAATAACCATTGTACTATGAGATTCCCTCTTCAGTCTCCCCAGAAGGTGTTTATTTGGCCTATGTTTGACTTTTTCCACTGACCAGAAGCTCACTATCTGACACAGAACACTTCTCCACATTAAAAATGTTAATTTTGGAGGTTTTTTTTTTTGATAAATTGATGTGAAGTCCATCTCCTGGCATTGTCCCAGTTCTGACCTCAGGAATAAGAGTGAACATGTATAATTCCCCCTTTGGGCAGACTTTCAACTCTCTGAAGAGCAACACTGTAATCTCCTCAAGCATTCTCTTATTCACTAAAACATGAATATTTGCTTTAGAAAATGAAATTGTTTAAAAATGTTTTCCTAACACTTATTTACAGGAAGTCGTTTCACTTTGCCAGAGGATCCATATCTCCAGATGTCAAGTATGTTTTGTTTGATTCCATCAGATCTATCTACATCTAGAAATATAACTAGTGTGCCAACGTGAGGTTGAGCTATGCCTCTACTGCTGCTGTAGTATCTATCTGCACATCCCTGACCATGGCATTATATGAAAACTTTTTTAGAAACTCATATTTTGGACTTGATTTGCTGAATTGATCATTGAATAAGAGTTTTGTGACTTTCTAGATATGTGTATGTGTGTGTTTCAAAACACTGTTGTTATACAGTGACCAGATACAATAGAAAAATTATCTTAAAATCAAAAGAGGAAATTTTGCCCTTGAATGAGGTGAAAATGATATTCAGAAGTTGTGATTGTGCCCACCTCCTTCAACCCAGCAGAAAATGACTATGGCATTGTGTTTTTCCTTTTTTTTTTTATTGATTGATTTTAGAGAGAAAAGACAGAGTGAGAGAGAGAGAAAGAGAAGCATTCATTTGTTGTTTTATTCAGTCATGCAGGCATCGGTTGCTTCCCGTACATGCCCTGACTGGAGACCAAACCTTCAGCCTTACCATTTCGGGATGAAACTCCAAACAACTGACCGAACTGGCCAGGGACATTTTCCTAAAAATCACTCGTTAAATGTCTTGCTAATTGCTGAACTTGAATAATGGGATCCTAATGAAAGTCAGAGATGTGGACCAAAATTTATGCTAAGTTTTCCATCATGTATAGTGCCTTGAGCAGTACCTAAAGCATAGTAGGAGCTCAATAAATAGTTGCTGAAGAAGATGAATGAGATGTTCACTGCCACATTATTTATAATACTACAATGTCAGAATCCACAAAATCTCCACCAGTTGACAATAGTGAAGTACATTATGATATAACCAAACAATAAACTATTATGCTATATCAATATTAAACATAATATTAAACATTAACATTGTCAATGTTATGAAAAAATGCCTAGAACTGGAAAATGTTTATTGTAATATTAAGTAAAAAATGAAAAGTCAAATCACATTTTGTTAAGACAGTGGTTCTCAAACTTTTTGAAGTCGGGTGCATTTAAAATCCTACAAATAGTGCCTGACCTGTGGTGGTGCAGTGGATAAAGCGTCAACCTGGAAACACTGAGGTTGCCGGTTCAAAACCCTGGCTTGCCTGGTCAAGGCACATATGGGAGTTGATGCTTCCTGCTCCTCCCCCTTCTCTCTCTTTCTCTCTCTCTCTCTCCCCCCTCTCTCCTCTCTAAAATGAATAAATAAATAAATTTAAAATCCTACAAATAATTGTAGGTGCACTATATACAAATTTCTGAGAAATATGTTATAATAAGTCAAATATTAAAGAAAAAATATAAAGTTTAAGCATGCTTTTATGGTAATTAAACAAAATAAATATGACAAAATTAAATTTATTCTGACATTAAAAAACATTTTTATGTTACATTTTTTGAGTTATGCCTTTTTGAGTTTATAAGAAAGAAGGGTTAAAAAATAAAAAAACAACCAAAAAGTTATCTTTTTATATATATAGATACATTCTTAGTAAGATTTAGTAAATTCGGCAGGTCCCGACGCAAATGTGTTAAGTTTTTTCATTCTTGTGTTTATAAGAAACATGAGCTTGATGTGTCCTAGCAATTTCTTCAATGTTTGGCCATCTATTTAAAAGGCAAACTCTCATTTCCTCATCAATACATTGAAGAATTCCTCTCTTTTTACTCTTAATTGTGTTAAGTGCAGAAAATCTCCACCATACATATCATCTTAACTTCACACCAAACAAAGGATAGAAGAAACTTGCTTCCAGTGTTTCCGGGGAACATGGGGGGTAGTATAAACAATCCAGCACCACAGCTTAACAGCCTTTTGAAACCTAATCAGGCAAGTGAGGTGGGGGTTGGGCAGACTGTCAGCTTACAGCCAATTCCCCACACTTCTGTCCCCCAAAAATCTAAACTCCAAAAACCCAGTTGGATTTTTGGTTCCCAACAGGTACATATTTCTCTGGAATACCATAGGGAGCACCTGGAAATCTTCTAGGGTGCTAGGGTGCACCAGTGCACCCTGGTGCACACTTTGAGAACCACTGTGTTAAGATATTACCAGTGTTACTATATACAAATGTTAACTCTCATCTCCTTATCTCAATCCTTCCATCAGAAAAAAAGGGCAAAAAAATTTCTTTTGAAAAAAATGTCATCAGGACTGAATAAGCCACCTTCCCTATTTTTTTTTAAGTGAGAGGAGGGGAGACAGAGAAACAGACTCTTGCATGGACCCCAGTCGGAATCCACTTGGCAACCCTGTCTGGTGTCGATGCTCAAAATAGCAGAGCTATTTTCAGTGCCTGAGGCTGACACTTGGACCAACTGAGCCATCTTCAGTGCACGGGGCTGATGCTCTAACCAATCAAGTGACTGGCTATGAGAGGGGAGGAGGGAGAGAAGGAGGAAAGAGAGGGGGAGAGAAGCAGATGGTTGATTCTCATGTGTGCCCTGGCTGGGGATAGAACCCAGGATGTCTGCACACTGAGCCAACGCTTTATCCACTGAGCCAGCTGGCCAGGGCCAAGCCTCCTTTAATCTAAACCATTTCACAGCACCCACCAGGACCACCCATTTGATCATGTCTCAATCCTCAAGTGTCTCCCATAAAGCAACAGCCAAGGGAAGCAATGTTTCCTCAACACTTTCAACTTGTCTACACTGTTTATGATCAAGCCATTGGGGGATAATGACAGAAAAGACACTATTTATTGGGTTACTTTACTATGAAGCAAGTGCTATTTTAAGCCTTTTACAACCTTTAATTCTCACAATCATTACTGTAACAATAACTATGCTCATTATAATGTAAAGAAAATGACAATTTGACTTTGGGTGAGGGGTATGCAACATAATCAAATGTCAAAATAATCTAGAGATGTTTTCTCTGAACATATGTACCCTAATTTATCAATGTCACCCCATTAAAATTAATTTAAAAAAAAGAAAAAAAAGAAAACGAAAAGTCTAGGTTTCTTATACAATCAGGATTTGAACACAGGGAATCTAAACAGGAAATTTACACTTTTAAATACTGTTCTAATTTGTCTCTTACATCCAAGGGGTCAGAAAATTCTGTCTTACTTAGAACCCACGTCCATTCTCCTTGCTGTCTTTTTTTTCTACAGAGCAGCCCTTCTCAAACTTCTCCTCTGGCTCCCCTAGGTGGAACTTTCTAGAACGCACATACCTTTGCCTTTAATTACTGCTCACTTCATATATAAGTAACATTTCTCACTGTATTATCATTGTCTTAGAGGAACCCATAATTGGGACAAGAGCAGTCATACCTGCCTGGTTTGATCTTACCCAGGCCTCTGTTTCATTTACTTGAACTCCAAAATGAGTTCTTGGCTCTCTCTTTCTTATCTCAAGATGTAAATGCTGTACAGTCTTTTCCTCCTTATCTGTTTCTGCCAATGTGTCACTTTACTAAACACAGCATTCCTAGCACCATCACACACAGAACATTTCTAAATATTCCTAAACTCATTTTAACCTACTGATTAGATTTCATATGTGTCTTTTTAGCCAAAAGCATTACCCTTTTCTTATACAATAGATTTGACATCTAATCATTACTTCCACATTCTGTGGAAAATAAAAATCTTAACACTTTTATTTCTGGTGGGTTTATTAATAATTTTTACTTAAGAAAGTTTTCTAAAACCTAATAAATAATATTTTAAATTATATAAATAAATCATTCAGTTTGAAATGGGAGATTACCTTTTATTTATAAACCAATAAGTTCATAAATGGAAATAAAGAGAGCCGATAAATAAGTAATGTCATACTTTATAGCTTGAATCAGGTTTGTTTCCTTCTTTATGAAGCTTTCTACTACCAATCTGTCCAAGAGCGGCATGTGCCAATGGGCCAGCCTCTTGTTCATGGATCATAAAACTGCCTTGTCGTATGCAGTCCACAAGGTCCAACAGTAATGCAATGGACAAATCTACAAAGTGATAACAATTTATAACAAATAATTTGCAAATTTTATTTGGCCTAAAACTTCTGTAGCAATCCCAAAGCTGTTACCTTGTAAATACAAAGGCTTTCTTTAAGAATTTTTTTTAATTTATTCAAACCCATGCAAAGAATCCATAATGTCTGAAATAGGCACAAATTATTTTCGTGCATACAACACAAGATGTTTTTCTTTAGGAGACAATTGGGATATTAAAATTACAGCTCTGAGTCACGTTGACTGATTATGCACGAGACAGGGGTAGGTGGATATTCCTGGTTTCATTAAGGGGATGCAGATTGCAGGGACACTACCAAGCATAGAGTTCACTCTCCTTTCCCATAACTACTGTCTTAAAGAAATGTGTGTCTTTACATAGGAATAGTATTCACAAAGCTGTTGGAAATACCTCCACAACTAAGTATCACACAGGGTAGCCAGTGATGGGGCCAATACAATGGACCATCAGGTCTAAATGTGCTGGAAAATTCACAGATCAAATGACAAAATATATAAATACATGAGCTGTGCCATGAGATAATGAGCCAGTGAGTCACCAAGGAGTGTGGCTCAAGAGTGGTTTCCATCTGGTACTTTAAAGAAAGCCAGGAACATCCGCCCTGCACAACAGAAGGGCTGGAGGGGGTTGGTTCTGCTTTGCTTGCCATCTATAGATCTAATCCCAGTTGTGTTGGCAGAGTCTCTCCTCCTCTCAGCTTTTACATCTCCCAAGAGTCGCCTTTAATTAAAAACGACAAAAAAGTTAAAAACCCTCAGCCGTGCAGCCCTATCTAACTACTGCCTTTTCTTCTTACCTTAACTGCCAAGTTTCTAAGAAGAGCATTCACATTTGGTGGTCAGTTTAGTTCAGTCCATTTCCATGACACATTAAGTCAGCCAATCAAAATGTGAAATCATGGCTTCTTATGACAGGTAATGAATATGATTGATGGGCCTCAATATTACACCACCTTGGTCTCTAACTCTAATTTTAATTCTGAACCCAAGTACAGACATTTATCTTATTTATTTCTGTATTGCTTAAATGATTTACAGGTTTGAGACATTTTATGATTAAAAAAATAAGAACCTACCCCGAAGCTGAGAATAAGAGCTCACACTGTGAGCTAACTCCCTCAACACTCCCACAGTCGTAAGATACCAGACCAAATGAGGTTGGCATATCCAGGAAGCTTCTAAAAATAATGTGATGTGCACTCTGAAAATTTCAAGTGAAAAACGGAGCATGTTTTACTGATATTAGGCAGCGAGAAATTGTATCACTAAGATAACCAAGTGGCTCTGGCTGGTGGCTCAGTGGATAGAGCATTGGCTGGGCATATTGACGTCCTGGGCTCGATTCCCAGTCAGGGCACATATGAGAGGCAACAATCTGCTTCGCTCCCCTCTCTTTCTCCCCCTTCTCTCTCTCTTCCACTTCCACAGCCAGTGGCTCGATTTGTTCGAGCATGGCTCTGGGTACTGAAGGTAGTTTGGTTGGTCCAAGCCTCAGCCTCAGGCACTAAAAATAGCTCAGTACTCAAACATCAGGGGTTGCCAGGTGGATCCTGGTTGGGACGCATGTGGGTCTCTCGTTATCTCCTGTCCTCTCATTTAAAAAAAAAAAAAAAAGGATAGCAACATAGGTCATTCCGTCATTCCAGGCTTAGTCTTTCCCATAAGAGGATTAGCCAGCAACTTTCCACAGAAGAAATGCCATTGAGAAAACCCCAGGACTTGGGGGTTAGGCTGTGACCCCCTGGACCACAGAGAAGGGTAAGAGGAGCGGCTGCCCTCTGACTGCATCACCCATCCATCAGGCCAGCACAGAGATGCTCCGAGAGCACTCTGGGCCCATGATTCCTGGGAAAAAAGGAAGCCTAGGTGGACATCTTGCTCTCCCAGCTTCTGGGACACTTCCCAGGAGGCTCACTTAGGTCTTTCCTCACAGGATTCACTTAGGGAAATACTGGACTAGACCACAGGGGATCAGATAGAGATGGAAAAGGGAGAAAGGAACTTAGAGCCACTGGTACTCAGATCTCAATGCGTAAGCCACAGTTCTGCTTACAATGGCACCGAAGCAGATATCCCAGTCAGTGGCTCTGCCCATCTACAGAGCTGAGCCAGTAACCTCATTCAGCCAGGTAAATCAGATGGTAGTTCTGTCTGCCCTCTGGGACGCCTGACCACAGATACTTGGCAGCTTTGGAGCACATCCTAAGGTTTTCTTAGGAAGGGGAACAAATTTTCAATCCTGCCCAACTGTTTAGCATATAGCTCCAGACCCAACATATCCAGGGCACCCACATAGTGACTGTGATCAGCCTGAGTCCAGCCTATATACTTCCCAGCTGCAGAGCCCAACTTAAACAACCCCATCCAGCAGTGAGCCTAGTATAAGACCCTGCTGAGCAAGCTGCAGCCTCACTTGGGCAGGGATATGGCACCAAAAGCATGAGCAATAAAAACAAAAATCAAATGGGTCTACATCAAATTTAAAAGCTTCTGCCCAGCAAATGTAACTATCAACAAAATAAAAATGCAAGCTATAGAATGGGAGAAGATATTTGCAAATGATATATCTGAAAAGGAGTTAATATGAATATATATACATATATAATATATACATATATATATATATAAATCTCATACAACTCAATAGCAAAACCTCCCAAATAATCCAATTAGAAAATGGATAAGAGATTTGAATAGACTCCCCCCCCCCCCAAAGATACACAAATAACCACAGGAACATGAAAAGGTACTCAACATCAGGGAAATGCAAATCAAAATCACAGTGAGCTATCGCCTCATACCCTGTGGAATAGCTACTATCAAAAAGACAAAATAGCGAGTACTGGTGAGGATAAGGAAGAAAGAGAATGCTTGTGCACTCTTGATAGGAAAGTAAATTGATACAGCCACTATAGAAAACAGTATAAAGATTACTCAGAAATTAAAATTAGAATTACCATGTGACCCAGCAATCTCATTTCTATGTATTTATGACAAAGGAAATAAAATCATTATCTCTAAGATGTATCTGCACCCATGTTTATTACAGCACTATTCACAACAGCCAAAACATGTAGAAGCTAAGTGCTCATTGATGGATGAATAAACAAAATGTTATGTGTGTGTGTACACACACACACACACACACATATATACACGTATAATGGAATATTACTCAGCCATAAAAAAGGCAGGAAATCTTGACATTTGTGACAGCATGGTTGATCTTTTAGAGCATTATACTAAGTGAAATAAGTCAGGGAAAGACAAATATTCCATGATTTCACCTTTATGTGGAATTTTTAAAAAAACTAAACTCATAGAAACAAAGAATAGAATGGTGTTTGCCAGAGTTCCAGAAATTTGGGGAAATGGATGGAGATGATCAGAAGGTACAACCAGCTATATGATGAATAAGTTCTGGGTTCTAATGTAGTTAACAATATAGTACTGTATTATATATTTGAAGTTGCTAAAACAGTAGCTATTAAAAATAATCACCATACACAAAAAGATAACTATGTAAGGTAATGGGCATGTTAATGAACCTTATTGTGGTGATCATTTTGCAACTGTATTATGACACATTTCCATTCCTATGATAGTGACATAACCCAAATTTTGGTGTAAGTTGAAATATACCCTAGCCTAACACATATTTTTCTGAAGTTAGAAGTGGGAAGGCAGTCAGACAGATTCCTGCAAGCACCTGACCAGGATCCACATGGCATGCCCACCAGGGATGATGCTCTGCCCATCTGGGGCATTGCTCCATTGCAGTGGGAGCCATTCTAGTACCTGAGGCAGTGGCCATGGAACCATCCTCAGTGCCCGGGCCAACCCTGCTCCAATGGAGCCCTGGCTGTGGGAGGGGAAGAGAGAGATAAAGAGGAAAGAGAGGTGGAAGGGTGGAGAAGCAGATGGGCTCTTCTCCTGTGTGCCCTGACCTTGAATTGAACCTGGGACTTCCACACGCCAGGCTGATGCACTACTGCTGAGCCAACCGGCCAGGGCCAGGAAACATTTGCACTTTTAACAGTCCAAAATGGTGTAGGTAAGCGTACTGGGGGAGCCAGCTCCCTTACTCACATGCTGTCTTACTGCGTAATCTTCTGCCGTGTGCAGCTAAACTATAGATATTTTGCCCACATAGTTTGCAGCCAAAACAATCACAGATCAATTTTTTAAAGTTGTTATAGAAGTAAGCATTGTAAACTCAAAACATCAAATGTGGAGATTGTGGTAACCTGAGGACCCCTTGTATATCAAATCATTATGTTGTATATGCATCCTTTTTTCTTTACTTTTCTTTCCTTTCCTTTTCTTTATTCTTTTCTTTCCTTTACTTTCCTTTTTTCATTTCTTTCCTTTCCTTTTTTCTTTTCTTTCCTTTTCTTTTCTTTTCTTTTCTTTTCTTTTTTCTTTCTTTTTTATTATTAAGTGAAAGGCAGGAAGGCAGAGAGACAGACTCTCACATGCACCCTGACCAGGATCCACTCAGCAAGCCCACTAGGGGTGATGCTCTGCCCACCTGGAGCCGCCACCCTGCTGCTTAGCAACTGAGCTATTCCAGCGCCTGAGTGAGGCCATGAAGCCATCCCCAGGGCCTGGGAGCAACTTGCTCTAATGAGCATGGCTGTGGGAGGGGGAGAGAGAGAGGGGGAGAGAAAGAGGTGGGAAAGGGGTGGAGAAGCAGATGGTCATTTCTCCTGTGTGCCCTGACCAGGAATCAAACCCGGGACTTCCTCATTCCTGGCAGACATTCTACCGCTGAGCCAATCAGCCAGGGCTGTTGCACACACACCTTAAACTTACACAATGTCATATGTCAATTATATCTTAATAAAGCTGGAAAAAATAACAAGCAGCCAAATTTTTAGATGAAATAAAATTAAATAAAGATGCCTGTTGTAATTTCAAGAGAAGCAGATCATTTCCGATCCTAGTGAATGCTCAGAGAATGAACACACATGGCACTTGAAGGCATTCCTGAGACTGGCAAATGTGGCAAGCACATGACTCCACATCGTATACTTTCCAGTGGTTAATTCTAATCCATCTCTGAACTTGACCTCAATCTCAGTACTGAATCTGCCCAACTCTAAGACAACAAAACCTAACCTTAACGTGAATCTAAGAGATGGTGATTAGGAATAGTAAAATCCTAAGGATGGTGGGAAGTGTAGTTACTATTACTTTGCAGAGCAGGATATGTCAAAGTATTCATTGTTGCTCCGTTTCTTCACCTCTGTGGTGGAGCTGCAGATTCTCTCTTACTTGCTTATTAGAGAAATGCAGGGGATGGCTGTGAGGGTAATTCACAGCTAATGCACAGACACTATATTCATTATTTTTTAAGTTTAATGACTCACCATTTTCATGTGGTAGGCTGTTGAGATTTGCATGATGATATGGAATTCTATCTCTATCCACCCACCTACCCACTTCTACAGAAGGACTGTGGGCTGGACAAGCTCCAGTCTCCAGGGCCAGGCTCTTGAGCCAGAGAGAGGCAAAGCCTCCACAACCACTTAAGTAGGAGTGGGCTTACCAATGCTGTAGTGTGTGTTCGTTTTGTGCATGTGTGTGTGCATGTGTATGTATATGGTATATACAAATTTTATAGTATGTTGGTATAGCCATACAAATTGTTTTCTGCTAAGGGACTCAGAATATTGCTAACCTTTGGGGGGATGCTGGCAGAAGGCTTTGATCTTCACTTTAACACTTTCTTTACTTTCAGTCCATCAGCGGTTTACAGCACAAGCCTTAAAGCCAGACTCTCTGAAATCAAATCTTTCCTCCATCTTTAACGGCCATGTAACCTACATGGGCTCCAGGTTTCTTATCTATAAAACAAGAATAATAATTTTTACTTCATAAGGTTGTTTTAAGAATGAAATGAGTTAATATGTGCAAAGTGCTCAGAATAGTTCCTGGCACATACTAAGCATTTAATAAGTGTTATATCTATTATTATTTTAAATGTACATTTATTTTAAATCCACAGGGGTTGTCTAGGAGTAGAGCTCTGAAACCATAACATTTATGCTTTTCAGTATTTATACAAACAAACACACTGAAAAAGAGAAAGAATTGCATGCATCCTTATTCAAGTGCTACCATAGGCTGTTTTTCCTATAAACTTACCGTCACCCATGAAAACACTGAACGTATGTCTAAGACCTCAAAGCATGGAGCAGAAACATGTTTCAGATGAGGAAGGGGAAAAGCAGAGGAGGTTCTTGAAAGCCGTGATCTGAGTGTCAGCAGGTCTTGCTTGAAGTCTCAGTTCTGCTCCTTATTCACTGTGTGGCCCTGGGTGAATCACTGCCACTCTCTGGTCCTCAGTTTATTTGTGAGGGTGAAGCACATGCTCTCTCAGGTACTGTGCAGCCCTAAAAGTCTGTCCTGTTCAGTTGGAGACCAGGGACACTTTTCTCCAAGGGCCAGTGTTCAGGGGAGTATCTGAATAAAGAGGTAGGAGGTGACAACAGCCCACACGTTTGGGTGAGCCTCTTCCTCAGACACAAAATCCTTCTAAAAATCATCAGTAAAATATTTGGAGTTATTTCATTTACCAAATATGGGCATCAACACGCGAAGGAGAAAAAGTACTCCCTAATGACAACCTGGTTAAGATTCCAGCCCAGTGCTCTCAGGGGGCCCGCACATAGCACACCTTGGCAGCTGAGCCGGAAGGCAGAAAGCAGCTGGTGCTGCTCTTCTCTGGCCTGTTATTTGTCTCCAGGTTGTGGAACCAGTTCGGCATCTCGAGAGAAATCAGGAGTGTGCAAGGCAGGTCTGCTCATTTATTTCCAGGGTTTGGATAAAGTAGCTTTGCCTCACGTAGGGCTTATTCTCCCAGCCGCCTCTAGCTCCACCCCCCACTTATTTCTGCTTGGGTTATGTTAGCCACATGAATAATTAGCAATTCACAGCATACAGCTTGCTGTGTGCGGCTGGCAGTTGATTTATTTGGCTCAAATATCTGCTCCTTTATTTTTGGAGCATGTAAATTTCATGGTTAGATATTAAAACTGTAAGTTATAAATTATAAAAATCAAATGGAAGGCCCAAGGAATTCAGCTGTTGGACCATATATATGCCATTAAAATTGATTCCCTCTACTCCCATAAAATAACCCTACTTTCTGCTTTGCAATATTTGTCTTTATTTACCACCATAGACTATAAATTCTCTTGTAGTATATAATTCCCCCCTTCTACGGCCAAATTGGACATACCACCTGTGGGTTGGAAGAAGCACTAACTTAAATCTGATGACAAAATCAATGGACAGCACAGCCACCTCGTTTTGACAGTTTTTGAACTTCCCCTTGCATCAGGCTTTGGGTGGCTCTGCGAAGGGAAGCTCTCAGCCCCAATGCCTGTTCCTGCCTCTGCCTCCCAACAACAGTGGCGGAGACACCAGCAAAAGACCACAGATGGAAAACAATGGAGGCCGGAGGAAATTCAAGAAATGAGGAGAATTTGAGTGTGACTAGGGACGCACTGCTCATTTCTAATGAGTTTGTTCTTGGCTTATTTGTGGTGACTCAGAGTTACAATTTGGAACTACAGGGTGATTTAGAAAGGTGTCCAAACCCTTCTTTTCTCAAGGAGGAGGGCCAGAGGGAGCCCTGGCCAGGACACTGGGCAGATGTCTTGTCCAAGGCAGCCAGAGCATTGCAAAAGAACAGGAGAGAACATTGATTTTATTTACCTTGTTGTAACACCATGTTTTATTCATGTCATTCAACTCTTGCCTAACACCCTCTAAGCCAAACAAAATAGTTGGGTAAATAGTCCATTTAAAGGCTCTTCCGGATGAATACATCTTGCTCCTATCTTTTAACGCTGCTCAATCCTAACTCACACTCTGTAGGATCAGAAACCATGTTTATTTCCACACAGGCTCTGTGCAGCAGTTTCTTAATGCTAACCCAGTCAACACCCTTAAAACACCAACTGTCCTACCGCATAGAATTATTGGGAGGGTAGAGGGGACCAATCAAGCAGGGGTCCTACTAAGTGCTATGCATGGAGATCAAAATAGACAAGACATTGTTCTTGCCTTCAAAGAGCAGATGGTTCGATTGAGCAGACCTAATAAAGATAAGTGACCATGATTTAATGGGGTTGGGGGCCACTGCTTTATACCCTTCTGGCAACATAAAAATATTAAATACATGGTTTCAAGTCTAGTTTCCCAATTTAATTCTTATTGTTTTTATCTTCACCAATATTGTTCATAATCTTTGGCATTCGATACTGATATAATACTGTATTTGCTGAGTTCCATTGTTAGAATTCATAGCCTTGGTACTCTGCATCATGTACTTATTAATTCTTTAGAGATGAAAGCTACAGATCTCTCTCTGTTCTTATTTTGCTTTTCCTCCTGATTAGTTTTGCCTTTCTCATACATGGATCCCTTGTCTTTAGGAAGCTCATTTCTGTGGCTATGCTATTTACTTGATATTTGTGTATTTGTATATATGAGTATGTGTATAGCTAGCAAGGGGGTATTATGTTGAAAATAGAAAGTTGAGAAATTTTTCTTACTTGGGATCAGGATCTTAAGCTATGGGACTAAAGAAGCCCAGAAATTAAGCATTTCTCCTTAATGACCTGACTCTTCCTCTAGTCAAGGCTTAGACAAAGGAGGGCTGGGATAGGTCAGCGTGGAAAGTTCAGAAGGGACAGACACCTAAGGATAAACAAGACCACGCAGGAAGTCAAGTTTCAAGTTAAGAAAGCAGCACAAGTGGAGCAGAGGAAACATATGAACTGCCACAGAGCTGAGGATGTCTCTTTAAGGACCTGGAGGCAGAAGCTTGGGTCCTGGGGGCTGGACAGTACAGTCTGCACTATGGTCAACAGGGTCAGAACACAGAAGCCTGAACAGTGGGACCTGATCTGGCTGTGGAATGCCACATGTCTAAACCTCTTTACTCTGGCCAGGACACCAGACAAGGAGAGTATATTTCCAGAACAACCAGGAACATTATAAAACAAAGTCTAAAGCCCTTTTGTCAGATGTTACAAAATGTTTATGGGTCAAAACCAATATACATGCTTAATGACAATAGCCAACACCTGTATTGTACCTATTATGTTCCAGAGATACCTCTAAAAAATATATAGATAGGTATAGATGATATAGATATAGATACAGATATAGATGATATAGATATAGATATAGATGATATAGATAGATATAGATATAGATATAGATAGATACAGATACAGATATATATATAGATACAGATATAGATGATATAGATGTAGATGATATAGAGAGATATATAGATCCAGATCCAGATATAGATATAGATATAGATATATTACATGTAAATACATTTCATATTTGCTACAACCTTGAGGGGTTGAGATGACTCTCCCCCTTACAAATGAGGGAACCATTTGGCCATGCTCACTAAGAAGAAGCAGAGGACCCAGGAATCATACCAGAGAGTCTCTGAAGCATGGGATTCTAAGCTCTGTGTTACCTTTTCTCACTCTTTCTTATTTGGCTCAGACACTGATTTGTAATTATTTGGAATAAGTTGTCAGCATTTAGAGATTGGGAGATATTACATAAAATTTACAATTCTAGTTTCTCTTGAATAATTGAAAGACCTGTCAACCTGGGTCCACATTCCTGCATAGCAACAAATTACTGGAGTTTGTAGTCATGGCATATTAGATGTCACATGAACTTTCTGGTTTAGTGTAGTCCAGAACATTCCCTAATGTTCACATCTGACTCTATCGCTCATTTGTAAAACTCACATGTCATTAGTGGGAGAGCAAGTCTGTGAACCCTTGGCTTAGAGAATCAAAGCGAGAAGAACACACAAATACAAAAGGAATCCCAGGTGCAAGAGTTAGGCAGAATGGCAGCAGTCCAACATGGATTATACAAGGTCCAAGGCAGTTGCCATTGGATATTCATGACTGACTTACTTTTATGGGTCCTTTGGATGAAGAGAATTGTGAGCTGTGTTAAAGGTTCAAGGTCAAGATGGGAAGACATATATAGATTTTGAAAACAGGTTCTGATTACATTGAGTCTAGATCTTTCTTGATACACTAGCTGCTCATGGATTAAATTAGGACCACAATAGATTTGACTAAATTCTTAGGGACAAGATAGCAGAAATACTGACCCAGAAGAGAGAAGTTTGAGGTGACTGAGAAAACTGTTGTTCTTCTCATTGGTCAAGAGTTATAGTGTGAAGCATTTTGGAATGAGGAGTATGTCTCAAACTGGGTGAGAAACAGGATGGAGCAGCTTGAAGACCAAAGTACCAATCTTTCCCTACCTGTGCTGTCCAACATTATAGCCACATGGGACTCCTAAATTTAAATGTTTTGATATCAACTTAAAAGTTTAGTTCCTTTGTCTCACTGACCACATTTCAAGTATGCAATAGCTGCAAGTGGTTACCGGTTACTGAATTAGACAGAGAAGATAAAGAACATTTTAATCATTGCAGAAAGTTCTATTGGTTTAGAGAGACCATCATTTTCATTAGCTTTTGCACATATTCCAGCCATGCGAAGACAATCCTCACAAATTCTTCTTGTACTTCTCGATGTAGAATGGTTTTCTAAAACGATGAATATGAATAAGCACTACCACAAATAAACGCAAATTTGTCACCCACTGCGGTCTCTGTCTCTTTGTCTTAGAAAATCTACATATGTACAGCCCAAACTCTCTTTCAATACTCCATGGAAGTTTTTTTTTTTTTCCTTAAAAATATCTAAATTTATTTTCTCACAGGTTTGGAGACTGGGAGTCCCAAGGTCAAAGTGCCACCAAGGTCAGTGTGTGGTGAGGACTCACTCAATGGTTTGCAGATTCTCACTGCTTTCTCACATGCCTTCCCTCTGCACTCCCATGGGGAGAGAGCTATCTTGTCTCTTCCTCTTGTTATAAGCACTAAACCCATTGTGAGGGCTGACCCTCATGACCCCACTGAAACCAAATCACCATCCAAAGGCCCCGTCTCCAAATGCCATCACATTGTGGGTTAGTGTTTCAACCTGTGAACTTTGGAGGGATCCGGGTCCCTTCATAGCGACCACCCACTGTGTGCTGGTTTAGGGAATACAGGATGAATGAGACGTGCAAAGCCCTGCCCTGGTGGAGCTTACACCCAAGTGGGAAATAGGGAAGAAAATGGGAGAAAAGCTACAATAATATTTGAGATATAAAAAGCAGTTAGAGGAAAACAGAAAGAGGATGATGCTATGGAGAGAGAGCCGGACAGACGGTGGGAGGTTGAACAGGTTAGGACTCTGGAAGAGGCAGCATGTAAGCTGAGATTTAAGTGGCAAGGAGAAGACATTGCGTGGATGTTTTAAGTCTTGTCCAAGAATTCTGGACATACGTGTGGCACCTTTGTTCTCAGGTGACCTTTGTCTACTGACTTCTGCCATCCAGCCAGCCCCCTGACTGTTTTTCACACACAAAAGATCCAGCCCACAGAAAATGTTACAAGTAGGACAGGGGAAAAGAAAAGCATTTCTAGTGCAGGAACACAAAAGTTTACAACAGGGGTCCCCAAACTACGGGCCGCATGCGGCCCCCTGAGGCCATTTATCCGGCCCCCTTCTGGAAGGGGCACCTCTTTCATTGGTGGTCAGTGAGAGGAGCATAGTTCCCATTGAAATACTAGTCAGTTTGTTGATTTAAATTTACTTGTTCTTTATTTTAAATATTGTATTTGTTCCTGTTTTGTTTTTTTACTTTAAAATAAGATGTGCAGTGTGCATAGGGATTTGTTCATAGTTTTTTTTATAGTCCGGCCCTCCAACGGTCTGAGGGACAGTGAATTGGCCCCCTGTGTAAAAAGTTTGGGGACCTCTGGTTTACAATTTAGCATCAGGCATCTTGAACGTTGGTCTAGCCACCTAATTACAGAGCATTCTCCACCAGCCCCTTCCTCAAGGCAAGCTCCACCATCCCTCCTGTATCCTCTCTCCCCTCCTTCTCCCTGCTTCCTTCTGTCTCTTCTGCTCCCCCTCAGACACAGCACACCCTCCCGCTCTGGAATCTTCTGCAGAACAGCCCTGCTTCTCTCGAACCTTTATTTGATTCCGGAGCTCAGCTGCTCAAAGCAAAGCGGCTTTGGATAATTTCCCCAAATATGAAACACTCTAGTACTAATAGCTATTAAGAAAATTGACATTTCACTCCCACATATGAGCACAATTCTTACTTTTTTTGAACCATCAGAGCCCGCATTGTTATGCAGATTCTTGTCTGTTGTGTTATGCTAATGAACAGACCGAATGAATATGTTGCCTGTCTATGAAACGCTTTGCTCTGCTTCACATAGAGACTTACACGGACGGGGAACCACAATTCTTTAAGCTCAAGACTTGGAATCTGAGAGTATGCTAGTTTCAGGATGGCAGGACTTAAAAATCTCATGGAGCTGAAAAGAATTAATGTAAACATTTCAGGCTATGACTTTTTTTTCCCTATTAAAGTCACCTTAATGAGAATAATTACTATTTCTACGTGAAAATAAACATCTGAGCTGTCATTCCCTAAGGCACACTGTTACCTGTAGTGCTAACATTTCCTGGGTAACTAAAATAATGGTAGAAAACCCTAGCCCTGGCCGGTTGGCTCAGCGGTAGAGCGTCGGCCTAGCGTGCAGAGGACCCGGGTTCGATTCCCGGCCAGGGCACACAGGAGAAGCGCCCATTTGCTTCTCCACCCCTCCGCCGTGCTTTCCTCTCTGTCTCTCTTTTCCCCTCCTGCAGCCAAGGCTCCATTGGAGCAAAGATGGCCCGGGAGCTGGGGATGGCTCTGTGGCCTCTGCCTCAGGTGCTAGAGTGGCTCTGGTCACAACATGGCGATGCCCAGGATGGGCAGAGCATCGCCCCCTGGTGGGCAGAGCATCGCCCCCAGGTGGATCCCGGTCGGGCGTATGTGGGAGTCTTTTGGGGACAGGGTCCTCTCTCTCAAAGGTTCTTTAACATAGTTCTTACCCCAACATTAGTTTCTATCAGAATGCCCTAGAGTTCTCATTGAAACACAGATTGCTGGGCCCTATCCTGGAGTTTCTAACTTTTATTAAAAATTATTTATTTGTTTTAGAGAGAAAAGAGAAGAAGGAAGAAGCAGGAAGCATCAACTCCCAAATGTGCCTTGACCAGGCAGCCCAGGCTTTTGTACAGACAACCTCAGCGTTCTATCAATAGGTCGATGCTTTATCCACTGCACCACCACAGATCAGGAGCTGGAATTTCTGATTCATAGTCTGTGGTGAGAATCTCAGTCTCTAAATGCACATACAGAGACATCAAAATGAAAAGACTGAACTGTGTGTGCGCACAACACAAACCCTGCCTATCTCCCGGAAAGTGAGCTTATTTTCCAGTGTTTTCACCATGGCCTCGTCTGCTTCTAATTCCTCATGCAGACGGAGAAGAAATGAGCATCACAGAAGATGCCAACACTCCAAATTACCCTCTCCCCATTTTTTGAGCACTGACATTTAATTTAATCCAGAAACATAGAACCCTTATCTGATTGGTTTCAGATCAATTCAGAAGACAAAACTCCTATGTCGGACTATGTGTCAAAGCTTTCTAGCAAAGGGAAAAAAGATCACCCAGACTCATGGTGCTTAGGCCACTGTAAGGCCAGTGGCCATTGCCGTGGTCATGGAGGTTCCCACTGGATTCAGGCACACGGTTAAGAAACTGTGGAGCCAGAAAATGGTGGGCCATTCTGTTTATTATAGTCTCCTAAGGGCAGTTAGCAAACAGGCAGGGAAGAGCACTTCCCTTCCTCTCAGGGCTCCCAAGCCCCTAGGGCAGCACTCAGGATTCACTGGACTCATTCTCCAGATTTACCGGACTCATAGGTCCCCACCAGTCTCAGCACTCCCCAGCCTAACAGGCCAGGTTGAAATACCCCTTCTCTGGCAAACGATAGCAAACAGTCACCCCTCCTCGTGGAGGCAGGCAATCGCAATTTGCTATCTGTTGCCCTGAGCCCTGAGGGCAAGCACCTGCAGCCTTTCACAGACTACACACACATGGCGCTGGCCCAGCCAATGCAAAATACAAGTGAGCAAACCTAAACACACTTTTTTAACAGCCACCCAGTTGGTACTGTATCTTTAACTTTCAAGGATTGTTTGGTGCAGGAATAAAGTAAGTTTATGGGACAAGGAAGATACAAATCAGTTCCAGTGTATGTCTACCTTCATAAGGACAACTGTTCACCCAGAATCCTCCTAAGACCCAGGCAACTCCTCATCCTGAGCTCTCTTTGTAATCCTGGTGACTTTATCAACTCACCCTGAATACTGGTTTCTGCTAGTCTTGGCCAGTCTCACCAGAACAACCACTTTCCCGCTGGCTGCTGTGTCTCATCGAGTGCTGCTTTCTCCTAAAACTACCCGCCTCCTTTTATGTACTGCCTGGCCTTCTCCTATCTGACTATTTGATGTAGAGTTACATGAATAAGCAGATATTTTTTATGTTTAATTACATAGCTCCACAAGACATTATGTCCCTCAAGATGAAGAGTCCCTGTAACCTAATGCCATTAAGAATAATACAAGCTTAAAAAAAATAAAGAATAATACAAGCTTTTTTCTTGTCATTTGGTTCTTTCTTCTAAATATGGAATGACAAAAAAAAAAAAGAAAGAAAGAACAAGTATTGAATCAGCATGAGATTTAGCCCAGCTAGTTATGAAGAATAACTTTGTTATTAAAAGCTTTGTGACAACAATGAAACAATGTGCTTAAAACAAAGTTAACTTGCAATCATGAGAAGCTGGACTATCTTGCAGCAGGAGGCAACACTTCACTGAGCAGGCATTGCACCTCCACCATCCGAAAACGCCCTTCAAGTGCATGGCTGTTTCTCCACTAATTGAAGAAGAGGATGGTAACAAAGGAAATGCTTGGTGAGGCTGTGAACTGACGAACAGTTGTTTTGTTCTTGGCTTCCTCCTCATCCTTTACCCTTACCTAATTGTATATACGGGTGTGTGCTTGCAGCTTTTCTGTAAGATTTAAATCATTACAAAATAAAAAATTTAAATGTATTGTGACTTTAGTTATCATTAAAAGGAAGATAGGTCCTAAGAGTAACACATACCCCTCTTAACTTTCTTTTTTTTTTTTGACAGAAACAGAGAGAGTCAGAAAGAAGGACAGATAGGGACAGACAGAAAGGGAGAGAGATGAAAAGGCACGTATTCTCAATTCTTCATTGTGGCACTTTAGTTGTTCATTGATTGCTTTCTCATACGTGCCTTGACCAGGGGCTACAGCAGAACAAGTGACCTCTTGCTCAAGCAAGCGACCTTGGGCTCAATCTGGTGAGCCTTGCTCAAACCAGATGAGCCCGCACTTAAGCTGGCAACCTTGGGGTCTTGAACCTGGGTCTTCCGCGTCCCAGTTCAACGCTCTATCTATTGCTCCACCACCTGGTCCGGCTTCACTTTCTTTTTTTTAACTTTCTGCAACTCACTTCTGTTTCTCCAAAAATATTGCTATTCTTGATCATGTTGTTTTGGGGAGGAAGGAGTCTTTCTGGAATACAGTTTCTATTCATTTTATTAAAAAATATATAAGAAATAATAAGTTCAAAGTTCTCTACTGCTATACCTACCAATACTAACAGCTAATGTTATTATTATTCTAACATGCTAATTACTTGGCAAGATGCCTTACACACGTTATTCCATGGTATCCTCACAAAATCTCCAGAATGAACCTCTGATGAAGAAACTCATGCAGGAAATATTAAGTAAATTGTTCAATGTCACATGGCCATGAATAGCAAGTCAACATGACCACAAACCCATGTAGTCTTCTAAAGATGGGAATGCGTTCTTGCTTCTCAGTAGAGGGAATAATGTGACACTCTAGGAGGAAAAGGACAGATTCCATAATACACCTTGCAGGCTGTAAAATAGACTGTTTTACAGGGTGATATAAAAAGCAGGCAGAAAGATGATATTAATGACACTTGTCTCCTTCTCAATATCTTTGCATTTTCAAGTGCTGAGCAAAAAAAAAAAAAAATCTCTCTGTCCCTAATTACTCTTGACAATCTTGAAAATGAAGTCAAGTCAGTTATAGTCAAACTATTCAGTCAGAATATTTAGGCTGCAGCTGAATTTATTACAAAAAGGACAGAAAAAAATTGATTTTATTGAGTACGACTCAGTCATTGCTAAGAAAGAATTGGCAGAGGCAAAGCTGAAAATATAAATAATTGGAGGAACAATAGTCATTATTACTATGGAGATGCAAGGTACATTACTAAAGAACCAGATAAATACCTAAGTCAGCATTTAAATTATAGCTTCTAAATTTATCTGTCCTCTGTGATGCTAGACAAATGTTCTAAACAACCTGCCTAGGAACAGCGGGACTGAATAATGGAAATAGAAACACCAAACACTGCCCTTGCAACCTCTATGGCCTTTAAATTTATTCTTCAAAAGAATTCACCATCTCTCATGGCAAGACAGCAGCTGTTTGGAAACAAGTTCCTTTCTTGTCCTTGGAGACACCGTGGTCACATGGGCCCACAAGTTTCCTCCTGCGACTGCCCCTGACGGCATGCCCTGGACACCCTTCCTCGCCTTCCTGGGTCCTGCCATCCTCCAGGTCCAGCTCAGCTTAGTTCGCACAGGTGCCCTTCCCTGACCACCGCACAGCGTGAACGGTCCATTCAACAGACAGTTACTGCACATGTTTTTCCAGTCATGCTCAAACCATTGTTTTTAACGCCAATTTTAATCTTGATTATATTTTAACTATTTGTGTGTAGTGGCGTTGTCTCTTTTTCCAGTTTGGAAGTTTCTTAAGGCAAGCTCTGTATTCTCGTGATTAGGTGGAGAATGGAGCTATTAACTCTGGTGGCCAAGGCAGTGGCAGTGCTGGGCAGCGGTAGAAGGTACGGGGAAGACAAGGGGCTGGAGACGCTGTGGCGTAGGTGGGAAAGATAGCAAAACAGCGACAAGGCATAAAGCTCCAGGGAGAAGTCTGGTAGATCTAGATAAAGAAATGAGCAAAACACACACACACAAAGTTTGGGGATAATAGTATTAGAAGTTTGAAAGCAAAAGGATAGACATAAAGTAGCTGCTGACCCAAAGCTGAGGTAGATGAAGAGAAATGGCACTGACAGGCTTAGGAGACTGGTGCTCTACTTGGATTCTGGCCTGACCACTCCCATGTGTGTCATATGAGTACAGTTCCTAGTTCATTGTGGTTTTCTCGTGTGTAAAATAGAAGATATAGGACTAATCTGAAAGCACTGCTGGGAAGGTAAAGTGAGATAGTGTTGGTGAAGAGCCTGTCGCGGTGTCTAACACCCTGAGGCTATTAATACACATCCCTCTCTTTCTCCTGTAGGGGAACTGTGAGAGGACTATTGGAATTACAGGACTGGAAATGGGTTCAGTGGGAAATTATAGGAGATATGATATTTTCTAATCCAAGGGCCAATTTAACATACCTCACTAGGCCTCTGAGTTACATGTCTGTAACAATGAAAACAAGGAATAGACAAGGAAAATAAGTGCTAATAACCCACCTACTATGTCTCAACCAGTCCGTTGGACATTAAGGAGCTAAGGATGGTAAATCATGGATGGTCCTCGGGTCCTTTCTCCCAAATAACCAAAAATATTTCATAGTGTATTAAATACCAAAGGAAGGTCTGGAAATTTTTAAATAACATTATTTGAAGCTAGAATATAAACTGGAGTAACAAATCACATGCTAGTCAGCTAAATATGATTTGTGGAAAAATACTAGGAACAGTTTGTGAAAGGAACAACTTGACAAGCATAAAATAATTTGATTAAGAACATGAAATATGCTTCTAATGGGAAAAGATGTTATCGTAGCTTGTTGGTTGGCTTCCTTTAAAGTCATTTACTGCCATGGTGTCTGATTTTAGACCAACATTCCTCCTAATAGCTATATTGAATTTGGAGCACTAACCATACGATAGCTAATAGCTGAAGTTTATTTTTTTAATGTATAAATAGAACAAAGAATAAAAGAGGTAGAACCCAATTTCAAGAAATTTAAATGTAGAGGGTGAGAAACACAGTATGAAAAAATATACAGTTTAAATATGAGAAGATCCCAGATAAAATGTTTACTTAAATATTTCCACGGAGTTTGCATTTGGAATATGTATTTCATGCTTTCAAGTATAGTATATGGAAATCAAAAGATTTATTTTAAAGAAACATTTCAGTTGGTTGACAATTGGAAGCAATATTAGGTAACTCGATACATTCCAGTAGGACCGCAGTTATTCTTGTGATGTCTAAGTGGGAGTTAAGAAATGATGGTGCTCAATGAAAGAATGAACAAAAGAATAAATCAATCAGTACATTGATAAACAACGCCATCATTTAGTGAAGATGGTTAAGAAGAGCGATCTGGGACTAGATAGAACCCGGAGGATAAAATTTCCCCACTGCCTTAGATAACTCATGGCACAGTCATCCCCCCTGAATTTCCCTTGGTCCTCATCAAGGGTTCTAGTTGATGATGCTCTGCCTACAAATGATAAGTGGTGGCTGAACATGACTTCTGTCCAGTCTGAGAGCCAAAGGGGGCAGTAAGGATGTTCCGCTCTCTCTCCAAATGCTCTCTAAAGGCTCTGAGTAGGAAGTGGTGGAAGCACAATACACCACCTAAGTCCGCTTCCTGTCAGATTCATCCCACTGCGGGCGTGGAATTGTCCTCTCACATTGGATCAAGTCCCTGTAGCCTACACACTGTCATTTGAACGTCCAGATTCCAGCCCACCCCACAGCAGCAAATTCATATCAATGGTTACCTTCATTTTCAATAGTGACTTTTTGCCTTGCTCTAGCAATAACCTGCTGTGTGATCGTAGCCACACCATATCATTTATACTTGTCCTGTGGAGACAATCACAGCCACCTCAAAGTGCTATAGAACTATAAAGTGGGCCTTTAACTTCTATCCTTTTGGAGGCCTTCCTAAAATGTCCACTGAATCGAGATTGTAATGTCCACACCAGCTACCTCACTAGGTTATCTGGGGGTTGAAATAAGCTAATTCATATAAAAAGTTGTTGAAAAGGTTGAAATTATTATACAACATCAAAGTAAGATATTAAAAATAAGGCTTTTTTTTAACACTACCATTTTTATGGCAAACTTCCTACAGGTGTTATTATTACTGCAAACAATCTCTAAATATTTGGTTCTGTTGCAAATGACAGCCTAGTAAATAAAACCTCTTATTTGTTCATTATTTACTACAAAGTGAAAAACAAAATGCTGAGATAAAAATTAATGCCGTGAAGACATTTGACTCTGAACTCCTTGATAACTGGTATCATGTTTTACTCATCTCTGTCTCCCTAAGATCTAGCAAAATTCTGATCCCATAATAGAAG
The DNA here is from genome assembly GCF_036850765.1 of Saccopteryx bilineata. Taxonomy (NCBI): domain Eukaryota; kingdom Metazoa; phylum Chordata; class Mammalia; order Chiroptera; family Emballonuridae; genus Saccopteryx; species Saccopteryx bilineata. Next base: position 172,042,735 of record NC_089495.1, read on the forward strand.
ATGCATAGATAATTTTTGACTTAATTAAGAAATATTCTGCAGGCCACATGGCTCATCCAAATAGTACAGCTCCTCAACTTCTTGTTTCTCTTTAAAGAAAAAGAATGCACAATCAACTTTCTTCACACAAATGTTTGTAAAATGCCAAATATTGCTTTATAGAATTCAGTGAATTATCTCCTATTGCTTTCCTATTTCTAATGATGAGCATTCCCCTGTTCCCTCAAATACACACAAAAGCCTTTTATTTCTCTTCTGATGGCCAAAGCTTGGGTGGATTTCCGGTCATAGTGATGAGCAGAACGAGGGCCCTTAGTACCTGTGTCACAACTGCTGCAATGAATAACTGGGTGGCATACCATTTTGTGCTAGTAACAAAGGAAGAAGAAAAATAAATATTGGATGTTAATTCAATAGAAAGAGCTCCTTATATGTATGGCTGGTGAAATGACTGAGAAACTGTGTGACATTTTACCATTCCCAGGAATAGTTTCCAACTTGGACAGAAGTCAGAAAACTCACTTCGCAGTTGGAAGGACAAGCAGTTGCTTGCAGCTGGAACTTTGAGGGAGGTGGATTGTGCAGGGACAGGCAGCAATGGCAATGTTTGGTGTCTTGATTGTACTGTAGTTTCATGGATGTGTATGTCTGTGCAAACTCATGAAATTATAACCATTAGGTGTATGCAATTTATTATAGACAAATTATACAAGATAGAGTTGTCCAGAAAAGTGAGCTGGTAGGAAAAATGAAAAACACAGTATGGCCTGATCTGTGGTCGCGCAGTGGATAAAGCGTCGACCTGGAACGCTGAGGTCGCTGGTTCAAAACCCTGGGCTTGCCTGGTCAAGGCACATATGGGAGTTGATGCTTCCTGCTCCTCCCTCCCCCTTCCCCCTTCTCTCTCTCTCTCTCTCTCTCTCTCTCTCTCTCTCTCTCTCGCTTGCTCTAAAAACTAATAAAAAGAAAAAATTAAAAAAAAAACACAGTAAGAATTAGCAAGTGAGGAACAGAAAAAATTTTGGCTTTAATTCTAGTAGGGCTGTTAAAAATCATCATATACTGTTTCCTAAAGTGGTTTTTACTCAACAATAGTCTTGCAAGAGGAAAGAAAATTGTGCTCCAAGGTCAAATGAATATTGAAAATGAATCAATGTTCTATCAAAGCATGTTATCATAATAAGAAAACAAATTTTGTTTAATTTATTTCTCTAGCATTCCCCAAACTTATTTGAAGTGAAACCTATTAAAAGTATTCTTGTTTGACCCCTTCATGTAGACACAGAAAAGTTAAGTGGCTAATTAGGGGACAGTGTTAGTTAAGAGCACAGCTTTGATAGAAAGGTCTACCTAGTAGAGAGATCTTAGACAAGTCATAGAAACGCTCCAAACCTCAATTTTCTCCTCTGTAGAATGGGGTAAATGTTAGAACTTAAGTCTAAGGGTTGCTCTAAGCAAGTAATTTATGTCAATGCCAAGGGCAGCATACAGCAGGCTCCAGTGCATACTAGATTTATGGGTGAGAAGAAAAGTTGTGACTACAGTTCACATTTCAGATGTGCCCTAATCCATCACCTTGGACTTTTGAGCCATCATCAAGAAAACATTTTCTGTATGGGCTGGGCTCTCCTGTGGACAGTCATTGCCCATACTTCGTATTCCACAGCTGACCTCCTCCCTCCTTGCCATTCATACCATCTCACAAGTAGCTCGGAGTGAAAACAAACATGCAAAAGGACTGAATAAGAGTGAAAGAGAAGTTTATCCTCCCATAGCTGATTGTGAAGTTAATTAAATCAATCAAGACTTTTCATGACAGTTTTGCTATTCCTTCAGTTAAAGGTACAGTGACCTTCCACAAGGTGGGGACTCGGAGTGAAGAGGAGCATAACAGTAGAAAACTCAGAGAAGTCCCTGAAAATCAAACAAACAAACCAAAAAAAAAAAAGCTCCCCAGAAATCAGTGCTTCATTTGGTTTACCTTAAATGGACCTGAACCAAACACCCACACACTTAAGAATGCTGAGAAATGCAGCTGATTGTTAACATTCAGATGCACTTTTATTTAATTATCTTGCTCTATCCACAAGTCCTCATCTCCAAATTGGTGACGTGAGTGATCTGTACTCTATCAGAGGTTGAGCCCACCACACAGCACAGCAGCCTTTCAGAACACACGCTGGGAAAGGATGGGGTTGCCATAGCAACACCATCCAGACCTACCTAATCCTCCTTCCCCTTAGTATCCTCCTTTCTAGGACCTCATCTTCCCTGGAAGATTGCTTTATTATTATTTTTTTTAACTTTATGATTTATATGGACAAAAAGTGCAGATGGGAAATTCATGCCACACTCTGCTAAGCCCTGCATCTTCATGTAAGTAAACAGCAAGGCTCAACGTGATAACTATGTCAAGTTATTCCCAAATTAGGATGCACGTGAGAATCATCCATGACTGACAGCCCAGGTACCTGGGCTCCAGACCTATGGACTCAGACTTCCTAGGAATTCAGCAAAGAAATTCAAACTTACTTAATAATAATTAGCTCCGCAAATTTGGGGAACCACTAATTTACTCTAATTCTTTTATCTTCAATGTAAAGAAAATAAGATCCTAAAGGACCCTAAAATTGAATGAATTAAACCTCCTGACCCTGTTGCAACTTATGTATGTATGTTGATAGGCAGACTGAGCCTAATCTGATATCCCCAAACTCCAGAATTATCTGCCTATGCCTGCTATGTGCTTAGTCTTATGGAAACACATGCTTTTCCCAAATTCCCTGCCTCTAATTTGCTTGCTTGATTAGCTGCTTGGCTTGTCTCTAAGTGTAGCTGATTATAAAGAATCTCTGGAAAGCCTAGGAGAAAGTCTTCTAGCTGACATGTGTTTATGTTGGCTTCTGTATAAATTTTCTATCAGACATATAACTACAAATTTTATTTCTGGCTAAAAATCTCCTCCTCTACTTTATGAATACCTTATAATCCTTTAAAACTGTATTCAGAAAAACCCACAAACAATAGGTTCAAATTATTTGTAAATTTAGAAATTTTTATTTTCTAGTTTTTAGAAATAAACAATAACTTTTTTTTGGTCCCTGAGAGTTTATGAAAGATACACTAAACATGGGACCTGCCTCTAGGGACATTTAGCAATATACTATATTTTGTATTTATTTTTGAACTACCAGATTTAGAAACTTATCAAATTTCCTTGAATTTCACCAAGCTTGATCCCAGGTGGTAAGCAACTTTAAAACCCAGACTGTTGGCCCTGGCTGGTTGGCTCAGTGGTAGAGCATTGGCCTGGCGTGCGGGAGTCCCAGGGCACACAGGAGAAGCGCCCATCTGCTTCTCCACCCCTTCCCCTCTCCTTCCTCTCTGTCTCTCTCTTCCCCTCCCGCAGCCAGGGCTCCATTGGAGCAAAGTTGGCCCAGGCGCTAAGGATGGCTCCATGGCCTCTGCCTCAGGTGCTAGAATGGCCCTGGTTGCAACAGAGCAACACCCCAGATGGGCAGAGCATCACCCCCGGTGGGCATGCAGGGTGGATCCTGGTTGGGTGCATGCAGGAGTCTGTCTGACTGCCTCCCCATTTCCAACTTCAGAAAAAACAAAAAGCAAAAAAAAAACCCAGACTGTTGACTGTTAGATTGTGAAATTCGCAGGATAAATGATACCGTTGAGTAACAACTTCCTACCTCTACTTAACCGGGACTTTTTTGGTCAGGCTGAGATGCAAAGAAGAACCCTATGAAGTTGATACAACTATTCACCTAAATACAACTATTTGCCTAAATTTAAGCTTGTCAATTTGAGTTTGTCAATTTCAGCTTTATTGTTTTTTTGGGTGGGACAATTTTTTTGGCTGTGGGGCTCTTGCATTGTAGAATGTTTAGTAGCATCCTTGGCTTCTCTTCACTAGGTACCAGTGGCATTCTTCTCTGTTGAGACAACCAAATATTTCTCCAAATATCACCAGATACTCTCGGGAACAGAATCACCCTTGATTGAGACCCTTCTTTGTAGTTTACTGGCCGAACATGCATCCTGTCTGTGATGTACAGGTACTCGTAGGGTCGTACTTCCCTCCATAGCTTCAGACAAACCACCTACTTAATTCTTTCATTTTTAACATTTTTATTGAGATTTCATTTTCACATGCCACAAAACTCACCCACGTAAAGTATAAAATTCAATGGTTTTAATATATTTACAGAGTTGGGCAGCCATCACCACAAGCTAAGTAGAGAACATTTTCATCACCTCGAAGAGAAACCCTCTACCCATTAGCAGTCACTCCCACCCCACCCGCTCTCTGGCTTTTGGCATCCATTTACTGATTTACTTTTTATCTCTACAGATTTTCCCATTCTTGGATTTTTGCATATATAGAACTATATCGTTAATCTTTTGTGATTGATTTCATATTACTTTCAAGGCTAATCTATGGTGTAGCCTGTATCAGTCATTAATTATTTTATTATTATTGAATAATATTCCACTGTGTCAACATACCATATTTTATTTATCCAGTCTTCAGTTTATGGACATTTGTGTCATTTTTATTTTTTGGCTATTACAAATAATGTTGTGATGAACACTTATGCCCTTGTGTGTGTGTGTGTGTGTGTGTGTGTGTGTGTGTGTGTGTATGTTTCACTTCTCTTGGGTATACACCCAGGAGTGAATTTGCTGGTCATATTGTAACTCAGTATTTAACTTTCTGAAGAACCACCAGACTATTTTCCAAGGCTGCACTACTGTTCATGCTCACAAGCAGTGAATGAGGGCTCCGGCTGTTCCACGTGTCCACTGTATTCTCACGCTCCACCTGTATTTACTGGTGTACTGTCACCTAGGTGCGTGTCCAATTTAGTGACATTACATGAATGCTGGGCTGAGTGCATGCCTTTTGTTGATAAAATAAATGTAAAAATAAATAAGCATTCTCTTGTCTGCAGATAGCGAGGTTTTATTATCACCATTCATGCCAGTTATTATCAAAATAAGAAGGCAGAAATAGCAATAATTCAAAACCACACTTTTTGCTTTGGAAAATTACTCCATCTCTACCCACTGTGCTTTAAGCTCTCTCTGTTTAATGCCCCTGTGAAACAAGTCTCTTCATTCAAATACACACTGTGCAGTTAACTACTTCCAGAAGAAGATGACCTTTCAAAATTGGACTTTCTATTCATGAATTTGCTGACCTTTAATTCACTATTTATATGTCCAAAGATGGACAGTAGACTACACAAGCTATAGAATTTTCTTGGAACCATGCATAGAAAGAATAGTTTGTCCACTCATACATGTGGCTAAACAAACAAAAGATTATTTTCTGGGGGAATTGCGGACCGATAATATAATACATGCTTCCTCTGATTACCTTTAAAGGAGATGCAGGAGACATTCGGGGACATGTCCTTTCCCTCAGTTTTAGGGCAATGTGAGTCCTACCCCGAGCTCTTGGGTCATTTAAGGAAGGGTTCCATGTTTAACTGACACCACAGGATCATGGCACCTTAGGTAACAACACAGGGACAACTTGTGCATGAGGCCCTGGCTATTTATCAGCAATTAGACTTTCTTAAATTTTTTTCATCTTATTATTTATTTGGTATCAGTTATATAACTAAACATGATGTCAGTATTTTTAAATTGTTGTTTCTTAATTTTTTTCCTTTTTATTGAATTTATTGGGGTGATACTGGTTAACTAAATTATACAGGTTTCAGGGTCACAATTCTACAAAAAAAAAAATTCTCATTAAACTATCACAACAACCATGTAAAGTAAATACTGTTTTACCCATTTTATAGGTAAGAAAACAGGGAGCTTAAGTAACTTCCTCCATCTCTCATTTAGGCAATGGTGGAGTTGGGACTTTAACGAGGCTGACTTGTGTTTATATTCACTCTATTACTGACTCTCTTTGGTACTTTTGAGGATATATAATTTGGAACATTTAGTGACTCAAGATCTTCCAAAGCATGACAGAAATGCATGATGGGTAGGAAGTCCTTTTATTTCCTTAAACATTTTGAGATACCCCTGGATTAAGCTGGATTTGTAAACAGCCTGAGCACCATCCCTTTCCTCCCCCAGACGCTGCTTATTGGCACTGTGCTGTGTCGTGACACCTTGACCCTGTGCTGAAGGGTGCTGTCACTAGGACCCGGTGGCACCGCATTTGGTTTTTACTATGCAAAGGTGTGTTTAAGGTCATGGACAAAGTGTCATGTAGTGTCTGCCACTTGTAGCTGGGTAACCTAAGCCATGTGATGACACAGTGAAAAGGCGGTCATCTGTAAGCCAAGGACAGAGGCTTCAGGAGAACTCAACCCTGCTGACACCTTGATCTTGAATTTCCAGCCTCCAAAACTGAAACAAAATTAATTTATTTTGTTTAAGCCATTTAGTCCGTGGTATGGCAGCCCAGGCAGACTACTATAGACAGGCCTGGTTACCATTTCCTCTTCAAGGACAGAAAAACTTCAGAACAATTATTGACACTAATTTGGCAATAATATTTGGATATGACACTGAAAGCACAGAAAACAAAGGAAAAAAATATATAGGACTTTATAAAAATTAAAAACTTCTGTGCATTGCCTGACCAGGCAGTGGCGCAATGGATGGCTCATTGGACTGGGGCACGAAGGACCCAGGTTTGAAACTCCGAGGTCGCCAGCTTGAATGCAGACTCATCTGGTTTGAGCAAGGCTCACCAGATTGAGACCAAGGTCACTGGTTTGAGCAAGGTGTCACTTGCTCTGTTGTATGGCACATATGATAAAGCAATCAATGAACAACTAAGGTGCCACAACAAAGAATTGATGCTTCTTATCTCTCTCCCTTCCTGTCTGTTCTGTCGCTCTCTCTGTTTCTCTCTGTCTCTGTCACAAAAACAAACAAACAAACAAAAAAAGCCAAAAAGACTTCTGTGCATCAAAGAACACAATCAATGGGGTCAAAAAACAGCTCACGGATTGAGGAAAAATATTTACAAATTGTGCATCTGATAAGAGGTTAATATCCAGAATATATAATAAACTCCTTCAGTTCAACAGCAACAAAATGGCACAATTTAAAAATGGGCAAAAGACTTGAATAAGCATATCTCCAAAGACTATATACAGATGGCCACTAAGTGTATGAACAGACGCTGAACATCACTAATCATCAGGGAAATGCAAATCAAAACCACATTAAAATAACGCCTCATGCCCGTTACGATGGCTACTATAAAAAAACGCGAGGAGGCTGGAACCCTTGTACACTGTTAGTTGGAATGTAAAATGGTGTAACTACTATGGAAAACAGTATGGTGATTCTTCAAAAAATTAAAAATAGCCTTACCATATGATCCAGCAATTCCATTTCTGGGTATTTTCCAAAAAGAATTGAAAGCAGGGATTCAAAGAGAGATTTGTACACCTATGTTCACAGTAGAATGATTCACAATAGCCACATGGTGAGACAGCCTAAGTGCCCATTTATGGATGACTAAATAAACAAAATGTGGTCTAGATATAGAACACAATATTTAGCCTTAAAAAGGAAGGACATTCTAACACATGCTACACCATGGATTAACCTTGAGGAATATATAAGGAACTCCTAACTCAGCAGAAACAATACAACAAAATAGCTTAATCAATGCTAAATGAAATAGACCAGTAAGAAAGGGCAAATATTGTATGATTACACTTATATGAGGTATGTAGAGTAGTCAGAATAAAAAAGACAGAGAGTAGAGCAGCAGTTGTCCTCATTTTGGGGAAACAAGGGAATGAGGAATATTGTTTAATACATTCATAGTTTCAGTTTTTCAAGGCAAAAAGAGTTCAGCATGAATGTATTATTGTCACTGAACTGTACACATGAAAATGAGATGAAAAAATTTTATGTGTATTTCATTACAGTTAAAATTTTTTTAAAATTAAGCCAGATGGCCCTGGCCAATCTGCTCAGTCTGTGAGAGTGTCACCTGGAAATTCCACAAATCAATAAGACAAACCACTCAAGAGAAAAATGGGCAAGACCTATGGAAGGAAACGTTTCAGATGAGAAAACAAGGAACAATAAACATATGAAAGGCACTGAATCTTACTACTAACCAGGGAAATAAAAATTCAAATAATACAACAGTATTTCAGAACTCTCAGTTGGCTAATAAGAGAGAGCTGAGGCTACCAGGTGTTGGAAAAGATACAGAACCAAGAAATTCTCATTCACTGATGCTTGGAGGGTAAACTGACATAACCATTTGGAAAAAAAATATTGGCAACATTCAATAAAGCTGAAGATGCATATATTTGAAAAGCTAGCAATTCCATTCCTAGGCGTTCATCTAGAACTCTTCCAAGTGTGGTCAGGAAGCTAGATATAAGATGTTCGTTAAGACAACGTAATAATAGCAAACATTTAACAATAACATTATTCCATCAACAGGAACCTCTGTGAATGGACTGTAACACATTTATACAATGGAATATAACTGAGCAATGAAAATACATAGACCAAAGATGCATATAACAATACGGATAAATCTTCCAAACATAATGTTGAAGGAAAAATCAATTTGCAGTAGACTATATACTATTGCTATTTTATTTATAGACATTTCAAAAACATGTAAAATTGCATGTGCCTAAGAATAAAATTGCTGAGTCCTAGGGTATGTTAATCTTTAGTTTTATGATATGATACCAAAGGTTTCTTTGGGATTGCTTTGTACTGTTTCATCAGATGGTCAGTCAACTGTGGCCATAAGAAAGGAACACAGGAGAAAGCTACAGAAACAAGGTGTATTATACTCGGGTGCTAGAGAGACTGAGTCACCCCACACCATGAGGACCACAGGGGAGGTGTGCTGAGGGCACCTGTTCAGCCAAGCAAGTAAGGAGGGAGAGAGAAGAGAGGTAGAAGCAGAAAGAGAAGAGAGAAATATGGAGAGAGGGAGAGAGGGAGAGAGAACCAGTGGACAAGTGTTTTTATAGGGGATCAGGTTGGCATGCATTTGAATATCACTCAGTTAGAACAAATTAAATTTGGTTACATCTTAAATCCCTCTTCCCTCCAAGCCTTTATTTCAGTAAACCCTGCCCCACAAGAGACATAAGCTCCTGAAGAATTTAGAGAAATCTTTGAAGAGGGCATTGGATCCCAATGTCCAAAACCAGGAATAGAGAGACCAAGTCAATTTCATCCACATAACAAAATCTAAGTCTCTATCTACCTCAGCCAACATTTGGGGAAGCTTGGGTCATTACTAAGGCCATGAAACCATGTGTATGAGGAAAGTTGGATATAGCTCTCATGGTGCTTCTAGGAAAATGGAAAATGGCTTCTTCTAGGAAAATGGAAAATCTATAGAGTGTTTGTTTTCCACATGAAACTCATTGTCATTCCTAGGCTCCATTTTTATGTTTGTGGCACTACTCTGAAGTAAGAAAGTAGCATTGGAATTAAAATTTACTCAGCCATTGAGGCCCTAGGTGTCCCTGAAAGGCTGTCAAATTCTGAGTGTCAGATATTGATTCTTGCCTTTAAAACACTGCACACTTGCTCACACGGCCCGACTAACCTTGAGCTATGGTCCACAAGCGTCACAAGCGTGGGCTGCTCTTTCCAACCTATCAGCAGCCCAGAGTGAGACCCTCTCCCTCTTTCCAAACAAGGGGCTACAGTCACTTCAGTGAAGTATAGAACAAGGGCAGCCTGGACTACATGCAACACAGTAAAAATCCCTACCACCAGCAGCTTTTGAGAATCAAGGCTCATTTTTACAATGACAACAAATGCCACCAGTTCCCACTGAGGAAATATCAAGTGCATAGTTATTTTTGTCTCTGTTTGTTGTTCAGTTATAAGAACACAAGGTGTGACTTAATCGTCTGTAGGCTAATGTTTCCTGGTTTCGTTTTTAAAGGTTTGTATCATCTCTAATGTGTCTGGGAATAAGGAATGGAGTGGAGATGCACATTTGCATATTTACATGAGCTTGCCATTTGATCCAGAGCAATCCATGACTGTACATAATTCTTCCTTCCTCCATTATGTTTAATGCCACCTTTATATATAAGCAATTCCCATGTGTATTTGGGTCGATTTCTGAACTCCTTATTTTATTTTGTTAAGTTGATTATTTTCTCCTATAATACATTGTTTTTGAATTGTTCAGGTGTATATAATATTTTAATAGGTCACAAGGATCGGGTCTCCACTTAGTTTTGTTGATTTTCAGAATTCCCCTGGCTATTCTTATATGTTTATTTCTCCAGATGACCCTTAGTATCATTTTATCAAGTTTCAGAGTAGTGCTGGTAATATGCCCATTGGGATGACACTGAAAAGTATAATGTCGGTAGACTTAACATCTTTATATAATACATATTATTGCTTCCTCCTATTGTGTCCTTCCGTTAACCTGAGTGATCTCTTAAGTATGTCATACCTTTCAAAACCATTTTTTTGTGAAAAAATTTGATGTTACAGAAAAGTTGAAAAAATAGTAAAATAATAATCTATATACTCACCACTTATATACAAATATTACTTATAGTTGTCACATTTTATTTCTGTCGATGGCTATTTATTTTATTTATGTTTTTGCTGAGTTATTTACAAATAAATTATAGCATCATGAGAGCTTATTGCTAAATATCTCAACATGTAGGTACTAAAAAAGACATTTCCCTGCTAACCACAATATCATTATCATACCTACATAATTTCCTTAATAACATCTAATGCCCAATCTATATTCAAAATTTCTCAATTGTTCTGAAAATGCCCTTTATATTTTTGAATTTCTGTTGTTCTTTGCAGCTTTGGTACATTTAATTATTTACTTAGATATTTATTTTCTTCCTTACTCTCTTTAGCATACTATGAATGTCACCCTTTTAAAGTATATAATCTAGTACGTTTTTGTATATTCACAAAGGTGTGCAACCATCTCTACTCTCTAATTCCAAACTATTTTCATGAACCCAACAAGGCACCTTGTACCATTAGTAGTCACTTCTCATTTAGCGCTCCCTATTTCTCCAATCCTCACCCCTTGGCAACCACTATTCTACTCTCTATCTCTAAGGGTTTGCCTGTCTTGAACATTCCGTGTAAATGGAATCACGCAGTATGTAGCCTTTCATGCCTGGCTTTCCTCACTTACATCATTTTCAGGGTTCTTCCATGTTATGTTATGAGTCAGTCCTTCATTTGCTTTTCTTGTTGAACAATAGTTCATTATATAAATATATACTATATTTTATTTATCCTTTCATCAACTGACAAACATGTGAATCATTTTAAAAATCAGAATCCAATCAAGGTTTGCCCGTTTTATTTGGTTGTTATGTCACTTTAGTTTCTTTAATAGAGAAGGCCATCTCTCCACCTTCTTCTTTCTTTCTCTTTTGTCTATTTTGTTGAGGTTTTGAAGAGGGTAGGCCAATTTTTTCTGTACAATATTCCACATCTTATAATTATAGGATAGCTTCCTCAGGGGGTTGTTACATTTTCTCCTCAAGATTTCTGTATTTCCTGTGAATCTGAAGTCAAAAGTCTCAACGAGCTAGTGAGAGAGCTTCCAAGGAGATGTTGTCTTCTCCACCCTGGGTCAGGCCAGGAGGCCCACACTGTCAGGTTACTGCAGTGTGGGGGACGCTGTCTCATCACTTGGTCCAGATGATCTTGCCACTATAAAGGTTTATATTTCCCTCCTCTGCCAGTAAGTGCTCTGCGGGGTGGTACTTTAACACCATGGAAGTATCTGGTTCTCTAACAACTTTCACTGTCTTTTCTGCACTTTCACAGAAAGAATTTTATCCACTCTATTCTGTAAGAATTTCAGACAGAATAGAAAAATGTTGTGTCTCTTATTACCTTTACATTTTGTTTTTAAAAATTATCCGGGTTTCTCTTTTAAATGGAAACTTTAATTATGTTCTTAAGCTGGTAGTGACAAATCGTTCCCCAATATGTTGTCTTCCCTTATTCTTTAGTAACAGACTCTTCCCTAATAGGAAGGAGCCTGATAGTGCCCAGATTGCCCACCTCTGGGCTTGGTGAGGGAGAGAAATGCATTTTTATAGTCAGGCCTCTGCTGTGTTGGTTTTATTGTCCTAAAGACTATGACTATTATTAGTAACTAAAAAAGCTATTGACTTATTAATTTTAATTTTATAAACAACATCTCTGAATTATTTTGTTGTTAGTCATAGTTTTTCATTTTTTTTCTTTTTCCTAGATATTTCTGGGTAGAAGAGAAAACACTTATAAATAATGATACATTTATGCCTTCTTTCCAATATGTAAACCAAAGGTTTTTTTCTTAACTATACTGGCTACTGCTTCCAAAACAATGTTAGAAATATTAATAATGCATGTAATCTTGAACTTTTCTTGATTTAAATGGGAATGCTTCTGTCTTTTCCACCATTAAGCTGTGTATCTTAGTTCTAGCCAAACATCTAGGTGCAAACGACAAAAGCGGACTCTGTTTACCTTAAGTAGGAAGGAATTTTGGGAAGGTTTTTGAGTAGTTTCAACAGTTAGCAGAAGGCTAGAAAACCAGACTTGGAGGATGCAAAACCAAGTAGTGTCTGATTTGTATCTCATTTCTGAGTCTCCTCACTACTGGACACCGCTGTCGTGGTCCCTAGCTACTATCTAAAATATTTCATCTATAATAAACAAATGTCAAATCTTTTCTTTCCCTGTTGCTCGTGGTTTAAATTCCCAAACAAAAGCATAAAAATGCTATATTTAGGCCATGTGCCTCTTACCTCTCCACCTAATGGCAAGAGGAGTGAACATCTCTCACCACTTACATTTCTGACTATACTTTTCACTAACTAACTCAAAGGGAAATTTCTCCCAAATAGAAGAAAAGTTTGGGCACTGAGAAGCTCTCCTATCAAATTAACCAACATTGGCTTACAAGATCCTAGATTTGGTCTAGTACATTTTCAAAATCATTTTGTATAATTAAGAAGTATGTTGCTTGTTTTGATTTTCATAAGACTGCATGTTGACCTGTTCTAAATTTTCCTTTTAATTGATTTACATTCTTTTCTGCTACTATTTAATACTTATATTATTGTTTTTATAGTATATTATGGATATAATACATATATTTTACTTTATTATTATATTTTATATTACATTAATATTTAGTCATTCCAAACCATTCTTATGTTTTAGGGATGAATGTCTCCTTATTTTAAATGTAGTAATAGACTCCCATTTGCTTATATTTTTATTTATAATTTTTTTTACGACTTGATATAAAATTCAATCTTTATAAAAAACTTTCAATTGACTCTTAAATGATGTAAGTGGCTTATTCTTCAGTTCCTAAGGCCTGGGGCTCTTGTTCTCAGATGTATAATTTCCGGGCTATGTATTGAGGATGTTTCTTCTATTGCTTTAATGAATCAGGGATTTTGGCTGCCATGAACAAAGGGGCGTGGTCTAGAGATCCACGTGAATATCTGCAGATTTCAGAGAATTTCTCCAATTCAAAAGTGGGCCATTCAAGCATCACTTTCACCAAGACCCTTCAGTTGTTCTCTCTCTCGATATTCACATCCTGCCAGAAAAGGAGGGAAAATAGATAGAATCTCAGTACTCTTTCCCCTTTCTCCCTCAAAGAATTTCTCTTTTGTCTTCTATTGTGCTAGATTCCTATTCATATTTGGAGATACTTAGCTGAGAGTCATTATGATTATTTTGTCTTCTATTTCACCTTTTTGTCCAGCAGGGGAAACAAAATGGCAAAGCCTGATAGGATTCTTATCTCTAACAGAGCTTTCAAAGTGGTTGGAGCACTTATGTTCACAGATGTTTCATTTCTTTCTGGACTGCCTACACATCCTTTTAATTCCCTCTGCTCAAAATGTGGGCAGGTTTCTAAAGATTTTTATCCATATTGCCTTGGGGTGATGTAGTTGGCACTAAGTCTTGGTAAAATTACATCTCAACTCTATCACTGCCATTTTTAAAATATTAGAACATGGAATGTTGTCTTCTTTTCTCATTTAACTTCTAATGGTCACCTTTTATACTGACATTTAATTTTAGTTCAACTTTCAGGTTTAAAAAGGAAAGAGGTTTCATGTAGCACTGTTCTGCCATTTTTACCTCAGGCATGCAAGAGCAATCATTTTAAACTAATAATATATCAATGCATAAATTGTTAGAGCTTACCATTACAAAAGGCTGTAATATACACCAAACACACTTCATACTTACAGCTTATCATTTTAATTCAATTGTGATATTTATATAATGCAACATTATGTTATCAATGTAAAGCACCAAAAACAACCTAGCAATAGTATTTTTCAACAACCCTTAAAAATGTGATTTAGTAATAAAAAGCTCTAGGAATACTGAGTTTTTATTAACTCTGAAGATCAGTTTTGGAGAAATAAGCAGTGTAGACTCATCAAAAGTACCTGGATCCATCCATGTTGTTGCAAATAACAGTATTTCATCTTTCTTTTAGCTGAGTAATATTTAAGGGGTATATATATATAATATATTTATATATATAATATATTTATACATTAAATACATCTTCTTTATCAAATCTTCCATCCAAGGATACTTAGGTCACCATAATCAATCTAATAAAAATTTTAAAGAGTATTTGGAAATCAGATCAATACATTTAGAACTAGATCAACTTGATCATGTATTGATATAACCTATTAAAATGTTGGTGGTCTTTGTTTTCTCATCTATGGAAGAATAACTATGCCACCAAAACCTCCTTTCATCTGGAGTTCACCTTCTAGCTCAGCAGGAATTTGCAGCTAGGTGAGGGGTGCAATTTGAGAATGAAAACTCGGGGTTCTAGATGGCAAAGACTTACTGCTACAGCTTATGCAGGCTGCTTCATTGTGCCCAGCCCAACGAGAAGGGCAACCTCAACAGCAGGCACGGCTGCCCCACAGCCTGATGGTGGCTGAACATGCAGGGCATTCCCCCTCTCCCCTCAGACCGCATGCCTCCTCCTGACTTGAGCCTGGACTTGGGTTAAGATCTTCACTGCACGTTGGGACTTACCCCTTAATCGTTGTTCCCGGGATGGAGCTGTACTGGGCATTAGACCCACAGACTGCACGGTATGTGGATATCCTCCTGGTTGTGGTAGAATTCTCTTTAGCTGGCAGATCCATCTCTTACACCTGTTTTCTTTTTGGGGAATATCTCAAGCTGTTTCTAATAGCACACTCAGATTTGACAACCACTGAGGAATTTAAGTTAGACAGTCTCAAATTTTAATCTTCATAAGTATCATTTGGGAATCTTGTTAAAATACAGGTTTCAATTTAGTCAGTCTGAGTGGGGCCTGAGAGTCTATATTTGAAACAGGCTTGAAGGTGATACTGACATTGCCCTTCATAGAGCACACTCTCAATAGCATGGACAGTAGCATATGGCAGATGAGAAGGCAAACTCACCCTTTACATGCCAATGTGGAGTGAGTCAGGTTTAAGTGATGTCTCGCTACCATTCCGTGGTTACTTATTGTCATTAGAAGCATAGGACTTGTGAATTTAGGTACACTTTAAGTGCAGTTTAAAACTATCCGTTACTGAGTATTCTCTTCAATACTAAACCAGATCATATGGTGACCCAATTAAAAGATGTTGCAGATATTAAAACAATTTAGAAAACAAGAATATTTAAAGAGGTATACTATTGGTACAAAAAACACAAACTAATAAAACACTATAGAAACAGAGTGGTCAATCAAATATATATAAATATAAATATATATATATATTACATGCACACTCATATATGCACACACACACATCAGGCAATACAACTGTTCTTTACAAAGAGTAATTCAATTGTTTCAGGAAGCTCTGGTTTTAAAATGATGACACTTTCAGGAATTTACCTCTAAAAAAGTAACTTGTGACCCCGGCCAGTTTGCTCAGTGGATAGAATGTCAGCCTGGCTTGTGGACATCCTGGGTTTGATGCCCAGTCGGGGCACACATGAGAAGCAACCATCTGTTTCTCTTCCCCTCCCTCTCCCCCTTCTCTCCCTCTTCTCCACTTGCAGCCAGTGGCTCAATTGGTTACGAGTGTTCTCCCAGAGCGCTGAGGTTAGCTCAGTTGGTCCAAGGGTCAGGCCCAGATGGGGGTTGCTGGTTGGATCCCGGACAGGGTGCATGCCAGAGTCTGTCTCTCTATCGCCCCTCCTCTCACTTAAAAGTAAAAAAAAAAAAAAGTAATGTGTTTTCAACAAAATGACAAAATCCAAGGAAATCCCCACAGACTATAAAGCAGATGAAGTGGACTGAGCAAGTCTGCAGGAGCTTGGCCTTCACCACGCCCTGCCGTGTGGCCTCATGCAACAAGGATTGCCTGGAAGTAGAAAACTGACCCTTTGAACTGTCTCATTGTTTATTCTTGGACTTGAGATCCACATACACACAAAGCAGGACCTTGGCAGTCAAGGCCCTCTGGTGGGTGCTGCTTCCTGAAGACACAAGAGAGTTGCCCTCCCCCCACACTTGTTTTGTTCTAAGAAACTGTCTCACCTCCAGGAGATAGCCAGCTGGCGGGGGGGGGGGGGGGGGTACAACAAAAAATACACTACATTTGTCCAGATCATTAAAATGACAACTGTATGACCAGGGGCCCCTGTTGTGGCCATTCACATGGAAGTTCTTGGGCAAATCGTAAAGAAACAGTGGAGCAAAAAATGGTTGGCCATTCTGTTTATTAGTCTCCCACCAGACGATGAGCAAACAGGCAGGGAAGACCTCTTCCCTCTCATTCAATGGCTCTCAAAGCCCTGACACATTCTCTGGTTCCACAACCAAGAGAATCTTCTCTGGTTCCTCCTAGAATCAAAGGCCCCCACAAGCCTCAGCAGAGCTCCCAAAGTCCCTCAGCTCTGGTTCCCATCTGCACACCTTCTCTCTCTCTGCACAAACTGGCTTCTTTCTGCCTCTTCTCCTCGCTTTGAAACAGGTTGGGGGCAATCAAAATCCCTCCCCCAGCAAACATTTTAGCAAAACAATGGCCCCTTCCAAGCAGGAAGGTAATTTGCAATCTCGCAGACCCATACCTGGTGCTGCCCAGCCCCCAATGCAAACCATAAGCGAGCAAACATAAAAATCATATTTTACAAACTTGTTTGACCAACAAAAACTGTTATTGAGACTATTTTTCTGTGACCCTTATTTATAACCAATCAATTTTCCCAGGGCTATCTTTTCCACATAAATATTTTCTTCAGAAGATTTTATTCCTTGGTCATTTTTCCTCAGTGAGTTACTATAAGTTTTATTCTCTGGTGATTACTTCTATCAAGTCTAATTTTTCTCAGTTGTTGTTAGTTTTCAATACTTCTTGCATAATTTTTTTCTTCTTCTACAGCAAATTTTATCATGTGAAGTTGCCAATAACGTTAACTTGATTTTGTGTTGATAATTTCTGCCAGTCATATCCATTGTCAATTAATGGTTTGAATTTATTTTTTATATAATCCATTTTTTAAAAAAAATGTCATCAACATTTTAGAACTCTACAGAATTTTTCTCCTTAGCCTTAATCTATTTTATAACCAGTTCTACTTTTTGGTATTTCTGATCATTTTAAATATTGCTCACAATGCCCAATAGCAGTAGAGCAAATAACAAATAGCAGAAGTCAGACCAGTGAGATGAAAACCAAAATTAATGACTGGAAATTTTATTCTTGAAGATAGAACAGCTTTGACTGAGCCCCCTTCACAGAGTAACATGAGACCCCATTACAATCTGTATTAAGTCATGCTGTGGCAACTGTATATAACAAACATGCTCCAACCCCAGTGGCTTGAAATAAATACGATTTCTTGTTTATGGGTTCATGAATCAGCTGTAGGTCAACTGGCTTGGCTAGGCTAAACTCTGGGCTTTCTGTCAATTTCAGGGTTGTTCCACATGTTTTCATTTTGGGATCCTGGTTGAATGACACACGGCTACCTAGGGCATCCCCTTGTCATGAGGAACTTAGAAACTCAAGAAGGCAAGCTATGCCTGACCAGGCGGTGGTGCAGTAGATAGAGCGTCGGACTGGGATGCGGAAGGATCCAGGTTCGAGACCCCAAGGTCGCCCGCTTGAGCGCAGGCTCATCTGGTTTGAGCAAAAAGCTCACCGGCTTGGACCCAAGGTTGCTGGGCTCCAGTAAGGGGTTACTCGGTCTGCTGAAGGCCCACGGTCAAGGCACATATGAGAAAGCAATCAATGAACAACTAAGAAGTCGCAATGCGCAACGAGAAACTAATTGATGCTTCTCATCTCTCTACATTCCTGTCTGTCTGTCCCTGTCTATCTCTGCTTCTGTAAAAAAAAAAAGAAGAAGAAGGCAAGCTAAAACATACCCTGAACCCTGAAACTTCTGTTCAGAGCATTATACACTCCCTTTCACCTGCATCCCAATAGTCACAGTCAGTGACATGGTCCAATCCAAAATTCAAAGGGTTGAAACTAAACTCCTCCCACGGTGAAGCCATGCCAAGGCCAGGGAGAAACAAAAGAATTACAAACAAGTAATACAATCTACCATACAGGTTTTCCCCAGTATAAGGGTCAGCATTTCATAAATAAGATGTCTACTTTATTGCAGAAAAAGAAATCATTCTGTAGTGATCCTACATTTCTGCCTACACAAAAAAAATCAACTGATAAAATTTCTACATTGAATTTATCCTCATTGGGCACCATGTTACAATAACTAAATGATGATGATGATGATGATGATGATGATAAACACCTTGAGCAAACAAAGGGTCTTTCTGATTAAGCTACACTGAGAACAATTTTTAGCTGCTGATTAACAAAACTGGAGCCTTGTGGTTCTCTCTATCACCTGAAATCTCCCAGAAAAATCTTCATATACAACCAGCACTCACTGAGCCTGGAGCCAGCTATCAAGTTAGAGAAACGATCAGACAGCAATCGATGGAGACCTGCCCTGGGTTAAGACCTGCCCTCCATGGTAAGCTGAGTATTGTAATACAGGGAGGCTGTAAGATTTCTTGTTTAGAAGAGTGAAAGATCGCTGTTATCACTAAAAAAAGGAAATTGTTGCAAAATGCTATTGTAATGTTGGAACCAGCTCTGACAAGAGCGAAGTTGTTATATTAGTTTGCCATTGGGAAAGAAGCCTGGTTAAGTGGCATTGAGAATCATAAGCAATTTTCACATTTTAGAAGTAGTTCATTTTACAGTCAGTTCTAGTGAAAAAGTTCTTCTTTTTCTCCCACTGCCTTTCACTGAAAATTAAGAAAAAGTTGCTATTGGAAGGAAAGGACAGAATCTCTCAATTGACCAGATTTTCTGCTTTTTTGTATTTGTGTGTGTGTATTGCCATTTGCTTTTGAGAAATAGCAATATTCCAAGTGCCAGAAACATCTTCAAACCCTTCCTGATAACGGCACCTCCCCTGCCCTCCCACCACTCTGCCCACCACCAGCATCCCAGTCCTCAGATTCCTCACACGAGAACTTAACTCATCTCTTTTTAGCCTGGTTGCTTCCATGTTTAAAAAATTTAGAATCAATTAAACTCCTTTATAATACATGGGTTTCGAGTGAGCTGGCCAAAACAAGATGTCCACTGCAGCTTTCCATTCAGTTGATGCCTTACGTACTCTGACAAAAGAATTCTTTTAACCCCTACATCACTCAATTTCCAGAAGGCCATTAATACCGCTGTTTAATGGTATAAACTAACATTTATTTAATTGTATTTTAATTATGAGTGTAAAAGCAACCTCATCCTAACAAAAAGTACAAAAGTACTATGACCACGTATACCCATAAGATTCCTTCCTCCCTTCCTTCCACAGTTCCATACTGAGCATCTGCCATGTGCCCTGCACTGGGGATGCCGCAGAGAGCAAAATGAAGCCTTTATCTGATCTATATTCTTGAGGGAAGAGACAACAGACACAACAGGTGGTAATAGGAGCTCTCTAGGAGGACTGTCTCAGGGATATTGAAGAGCAAACGCTAAGGCCTCACATTTTAGGGCTATTTCCCAAAGGTTTTATAAAACTCTCTTTTCAGTGGCAATACTTGGTTAGTTTGGGGACTATGTTATTAACTGTATTAATCAAGTATCAATAACAATGTTTAATTTTTATTAAAAAAATTTAACTTCCACTCCATTGTCCAGGGGCTTCTAATCTCGTTGGAGACAGACATATGCATACAGAATAACAAAACATGAAACTATTTTAGAATGTAATAGACACTGTGCCCCTTAATAAATACATTCTGAGTTTTTATAGAAAGAATATCTGAGTTCACAACAGCAAGTGAATAGGATAGTAGACCCCTATATTTCTCATGCTTATTTTCATACCAGATGTCTCATAGAAGGAACCAATGGAAGGAGATAAAGAAATCAAACAGATAAAGGTAAAAAGAAATCTTAAAAAACAAGAACAAATCTTAGCAGTTGACAATCTTGCCCATAGCAGCAAATATGCTGTGGAAAACAGAGTTTTGTGACACTAAGTTTGGAAAATATTATATTGAGATTTGTAACTCATATTAGCAAAATAAAAGTTCTGAGAAGTCCTGCAGATTAAATGATACAATGGTTTCCTCATGTAAAATCTATTTCCATTCTCAAAGAACATAAATTTGACTAGGGCCAGTCCTCTTTAAAAAAATCCATTAAGAAAGTACATCTAAGAGGGAAGTAACAAATTCAACTCACTAACTTCAACAACTATGATTTTGAGCTCTAGACTAGAAGAATTAACATGTCCTTGTCATATCTGGATTAATTTACTCTCAATGCTCAGGGCAAATGTCCTATATCCATGATCCATCATAACAAATAAATAATAAAATATTCCAAGTAAGCTAATTATGATTTTTCCCTTCAAACCTTCAGATTCAGAATTAGCTTCTAACTCATCTCCAAGTTCAATAAGTTCCAATAGGAAAGTTATTAACTTCCGTGGACTGAGAGAAGGAGGAAGTATTCTTTTGTTTATCAAGAGAGGCAATTCGTCAACCTCCCTAGTCAAATGTCTTAAAGTGAAAAAGTCGCCCTGGCTGGTTGGCTCAGAGGTAGAGCATCAGCCTGGCGTGCAGGGGACCCGAGTTCGATTCCCGGCCAGGGCACATAGGAGAAGCACCCATTTGCTTCTCCACCCCCACCCCCTCCTTCCTCTCTGTCTCTCTCTTCCCCTCCCGCAGCCAAGGCTCCATTGGAGCAAAGATGGCCCGGGCGCTGGGGATGGCTCCTTGGCCTCTGCCCCAGGTGCTAGAGTGGCTCTGGTCACAACAGAGCGACGCCCCAGAGGGGCAGAGCATCGCCCCCTGGTGGGCAGAGCTTCGCCCCTGGTGGGCGTGCCGGGTGGATCCCAGTCGGGCGCATGTGGGAGTCTGTCTGACTGTCTCTCCCCGTTTCCAGCTTCAGAAAAATACAAAAAAAAAAAAAAAAAAAGAAAAAGTCACTGTTTTATTCCCGTCATTGGAAGATTGAGGCTCTTAATCACCTCAGTTATGGTTTTTCTAATAAAAGGAAGTGCTGAATCCTGTTTACTGTCTACACCTTCCTAGGATGTTCTGACAAAATATGTTTGTGCCCCATCTGTAAGAGAGTCTACAAGCTAAAACTAGGTGCTAATGCTGAGCATAAAAGCTCCACAAGCCTATGAATAGCCAAGACTCTTTATTGGAGAAGATCTTAGATTGGATTCCTAGAAGAAGGTATGAACAAGCATCCGTCTGAAGGTATGAAACAAGCATCTGTCAGGAGCATATTAGGGAAGCTCTTTCAGGAAAAAGCAGTGAGGAATGGAGAAGCAAGTCAGAAGGGGAGAAAGATGAGCACAGGTGTGACTCCAGGCCTGACCCAGCCTAATAGGAATGCTGCATCATTAGGAGCTGGCTCCATTCTCCCTTACTCACCAGCCTTTGCTAACATCCACCCTAAAGGCTCTAAAACTCAAAGGTATTTCCAACTCTGTACATGTGGGCAAAGTAGATCCAGTAACCCAATGACAGGCCTTCGAAGAGGGTCAAGGTAAAGACCTTCAAAAGCAAAAACAAGCAGAACCAAGGGAGGGGTGATGGGGTGATGACATGGTAAAAAAAAAAAAAAGATCAAGAAAATATAAGCAAAGCCCCTATAGTGTCTAATAAGAAAGTTGTCTAGAAGCCCGTGTGGACCAGTTAAGTCAATGACCATTGCATCCAGACCAGGCGGGTCTACCTCAGTTGTCCTCCCTCCTTCTTTTACTTTCAGTAATAGCCATTCCTTTCCTGTGTAAGTGAATTTAGTATAGCCAATGGTAACTCTTCTTCCTTCCTTTTTTAAGGTTTATTTTATTGATTTTAGATAGAGGAAGGAAGAGAGTAAGATAGAGACAGGAGAATCAATTTGTTCCCACAGGTGCCCTGACCGAGAATCAAACCAGTAGCCTCTGCTGCAATCCACGGAACTATCCAGCCAAGGCACTTCTTCCTCTTTAAGGAGAAATCTCTATTAGCGTAGTTGCCTTTGGTTTTATAACTCCTCCTCTGAGTCTGCATATGACGGTTCCTTTGCAATAATCCACTTCTACATCTTATTTCTAATGAATTGTATGTTTGCATTGTGCAGAGATGGAGAAGGGCTTTTGTGGAGAGGTCAGTTTACAGTACTGGACACAGGGATGTGAAATTATGTGCCTGAGCAACACTGGACTCTATGCCACTTGCTGTTACTCCACGTGGATTTCTACAGCAATGAGTAAATTTCACTTTCCTTCCAAGGGAATGCCATCTGTTAAAACTCGGGACAGGAACACTGATATATGATTCATTAGCTTATGTATATTCTAATATGGTCTCTGAGTTAAAAATCATTTTATCAGACCTTTGTGGATCTTATGAGTCATTTTGAAATATTTTTCTCTTATTTCCATTTTATTATTTGGCTCCAGAAACAAAATTAGAAGCTGAAATGAATATTTTATAACCCACACTGTCTCTTGGTTCCCTTATGCATAATATCAAGTAATTGCAATTAAATAAAGGCAAGTAAAGAATTCCAAAAAAGTATTAACATTCAAAACTAAAGAAGCTTAGAAAAGGTTGACTTTCTAGTACAGGGAGTGTATATTCATATATAACTCATGTTTTTCCTTAAGGCCAGGAGTAACACTCACATGGATGGCTCTCACCCCATCTAATACAGCAGATCCTCCAGTGCCCTGTAAAAGCAACTCAGTACATATTTCTGGGCACCCTCTGCTCACAAGTATTGTCTAAAGACAAGCGGCTGCCTTTATTTTCTTCCTGCTCCAACCTTCATCGATGGTGCCCACTAAGCTTTGAAATGTTGGAGAAGTTATAGAAAGGTGCCCTTCTCGTTTCTAGAACTAGCAGAGAGCTGCCCCTTTAAATCCATTTCTGTTGGAGATACCTGCTTCTTGACTAACGTTTGGGAATCCTCTCCAAAACTGAGCTCAGGAAGCAGTGAGAGAGACCCAGGATTCCGAAACCCTCAAATTTCTGGAGCTACGTTGTGTTTGAATAGAAATAAAAAGATAGCATTTCTCCAAATTTTATACTATATGCTGCTACCCAGGTAATATTAAATATTGAGGCTTTAGTATTTATATAAGTGCTGACTTGTAAGGCTCCTTCTCCCGAGGATAAAAAATGAAGAGTTCTTCATGGAATTTTTGGAAAAAGATGGGCAACATGACTTCACTTCTTGCTTTTCCAGTAAAATCTTCAATAATTCCCAGTGTTTTGTGGCTAATTTAGAGCTTTGATTGAGGGAAGGAAGAGAAAAGGGGGCACTACAAGTTGAAGTCATAAATAAGCCCCACAAAAAACACCCAGCTGTGTATATGCTTCATAAGTACATGGAAAGAAGGGAGTCTTCTTCTGAATATATTGTTCAATATATTCAGAATATATTTTTCTTCTAAGTATATGGTTCGAGGAAAATTAGCTATTGCAGTTCCAACCTAAGTGTCAAGTGCTGTGAACACTACAGATGCATCCCTTTGTATAAAAAATATGTTAAAAGTGTCTTTGTCAATCAGCTTCTTCCCACCCACTGTATGTTTCTTCAGCTCCCACAATGGTTGGAGAATGTCAAAGAAAATTTATTTGAAGCTGTCTGCTAGAGTAATGAATATTTTGGTGGCTGCCGGCTCTGTCACAGTGAATTCCAGTTATAAAAGGTGAAAGGGGGCATGGAGCTTACTGAGAAGTTATAAGGCTGGGTCATTTGTTTCCATAGTTGCTTAATAGCAAGATAGGAATGATGTCAAGGGAAGGAAAATGTTGAAAAGCCTTATGATTCTTGAGTCAGGTAGTAGATAAGATATCTTGGCAATAAGACCATGCAGAAAGTCTGAGAGTACCATGGAGGTGTGGTAGGAAACTGAATCAGTCAGCACCTCAGCGAAATGGCTCAGAGATCTGACCATGATTGATGCATAGCTTTGTACCATCATAGCACTGCCTGACACAACTCCCGCAGCTTAATCACTTAAAAGAATCAGCATAAATTCAGGCCATGAGTTGGTGGGTTTATTTTTTTATTGTTTTATAAATAAATTTTTATTAATTTTAATGGGGTGACATCAATAAATCAGGGTACATATATTCAAAGAAAACATGTCCAGGTTATCTTGTCATTCAATTCTGTTGCATACCCATCACCCAAAGTCAGATTGTCCTCCATCACCCTCTATCTAGTTTTCTTTGTGCCCCTCCCCCTCCCCTTCTCCTCTCCCTCCTTCCCTCCCCCCCCACCCCAATAACCATCACATTTTTGTCCATGTCTCTTAGTCTCATTTTTATGTCCCACCAATGTATGGAATCATGCAGTTCTTGTTTTTTTTCTGATTTACTTATTTCACTCCATATAATGTTATCAAGATTCCACCATTTTGTTGTAAATGATCTGATGTCATCATTTCTTATGACTGAGTAGTATTCCATAGTGTATATGTGCCACATCTTCTTTATCCAGTCTTCTATTGAAGGGCTTTTTGGTTGTTTCTATGTCTTGGCCACTTTGAACAATGCTGCAATGAACATGGGGCTACATGTGTCTTTACGTATCAATGTTTCTGAGTTTTTCGGGTATATACCCAGTAGAGGGATTGCTGGGTCATAAGGTAGTTCTATTTTCAGTTTTTTGAAGAACCACCATACTTTCTTCCATAATGGTTGTACTATTTTACATTCCCAAGTTGGTGGGTTTATAATTTGTACTGGGCTCAGCTGGGTGCTCCTCTGCTCTTGGCTAAGATCATTCACATGTGGGAGGGATGGCTTGCTATTGCCTGATGGTGATTGGCCTTCATCTGGGGTTACTGAGGTGACTTGGCTCTGTCCTACATACCTGTTATCCTTCAGTGCTATCTAGGTCTTTATGGCAAAGACAGAGAAGCAAGAGAGAGTAGGCAAAAATATGCAAGTCAAACCTTTGCTTGCATTGAGTCTGCAGACATCCTATTGGGCAATGCAAGTCACAAAGCTAAGCCCAGAGCCAAGGGCAGGTTTCCCATGGGAAATTACCACATTGCAAAGTCTCATGGAGAAGGAGTGAGTGCAAGGAGGGGGAAGTTGGGTCATCTTTGCAATCTATTTACTAAACATTCTACACTTACATTGATCTGTCAGTTCTGTGTCATCAGACTTCATAAAGAAAATAGTGGTATGACAGAGACCAGAAACTATTTATAGTTAGAATATACCTGAGTGACCAAGAAACCTATTAAATGATAGATCTTTCTAACCAGTGGTGCGGAGGAGAAAAATAACACTAGCTCTAAACACTAATGCACCTCAATCTGTTTCCTCAGACACCTCTAAATAGAGTATCCCTGCTTTGTTATTTAACACTTGCATAACACTTCCCTATGAGCCATGTGCCTCATAATAATATTTAGGCATCATTCTCACAACAGCCTAAGGAGAGTGGCACTATGCTTATTTCAGTTTATTACAGGAATGATTGAGTGGCAGATGTGTCCCAGCAACATCAAACTAAGTAGCTCCTGTGGTCCCCTAGGGATTCAGTTTATACAAGCAAGCACATTTCTGGCTGAACTGACTGATGATTGGACCAAAGTAAATAAACCAAACAGATGTTTTAGCAACATGTTTTCATAGCTTCAAAGCATATTAGAGATTTTCAAAAGACCAATTTGTTTGCCTCAGATTGCAATAAATGATTTGGTGTTATAATTGATGACTTATCAGTTTTATATATGGTGAACCACTCTATGACAGAATATATACAACCCCAGTGAACCTGGGGTATCATACTTTTGTAAGCTGGATTCCATCAAACAAGAATTCCAGGGAAACTATTTTATTTAAGAGCTGATTCCAGGAAACACTGGAAGTGAGATAGTGAAGGGATGTTGCCAATGATGTGTTCATTGTTAAGCCAGAGGCCACTGTCGGTGACTAGAGCTTTAACTCCATGGAGAAGTCTAGGGGACCTTGTGGGACACACACCTCAAAGTTACCCTGTCGGTGGGGTAAGGGAGCTGGGGCTTTTGTCACCTGAATCTTGTTTGTCATTGGCTGACTCCTGTCCTTGGGGTGAATTAATATCTTGACACTTCTGATCTGTCATGTTCTTGGCCAGACGTTAGGTACTGTAACATGATTTTCATACTTAACTTGACCAATGCCATCTTAGGAAGAAAGCTGAAAGGCTATTCACCCTGGGAGGGGTAGGCAGTATCACCTGAAAAAAAAAAAAGTTCTTGCATAGATAAATGGGCCCACTAAGTGGTTTACTGCTTTGGATTACAAAGCTATTAACATGTATGTGCTCCTGGCTGGATAGTTCAGTTGGTTGGAGTGTCGTCTTGAAGCACAGAGGTTGCCAGTTCAATCCCTGGTCAGGGCACATATAAGAACAGCTGGATGGTCCTGTCTCTCTGTTTGTTTTTCTCCCTGTCTCACTCTAAAAAAAAATTAAAATTAAAATAAAAAAAGTGCATGTGCCTGTGGCTGCAAGCCACGGTATGCTCACTTGGTTCATTTGGCCATATAGGCAGCAAGCCTCATCCGCTTTTGGGTGCAGCGACCCACTGTCTTGCTGTCACCCCGGTCTCTGCTTCTGTCGGTAAGTTCCCTTAATGAACTCTGTTTAATTTGGAGTTGTCAGCCTCCTCCTTTGGTGTCCTGGCCTCAGGAAAGACTTAGACTTCGCACTTGGAAGTAAATAGGTATGCTGAAGTGCTGGAGCCCAAGGGGTAGAAATGGAATGAGGCCGTCTGCTGCACACACTCAATGGTTCCAGAAAGGTCTGCTTAAATGCAGAATGGAGGTGTGCTTGCTTGGTCCCCTTCCTTTAATCATAAAAACAAGACAGAGAACAAAAGTAATTTTTAAAAAGGAGAGAAACAATATACTAGTCAATATCCCAACAGGAGACAAAAACTACCTTGATTACTTAAACAAGCAAAAATTAATCTAAAAAATGATTAACGAGTAGAAGGGGTCAAAGAGACCTCCAAGAAGTCCAACAACACAAGAACAAAAACCAGCTGTTATCTCTAGGCTGACTGGCCAGTGAAGGAATTAAGGATGAGGAGAGGGCTCCCCCAACCACCCTCAGAGCAGAGGTGCAGGTGAGGGTACCGTAGAGATGGGAGATGGAAACTGCATCTGTCAGTAACATCAAACCTGGGGAAGCTTCCCTGAGTGACATACTGATGCAAGGTGGTAGTCAGCACAGGAAGGAACAGAGGCTGGGACCCCAGGCCATGTGTCCGGCACTAGCACAGCCTGCACTTACGCCCCACTCCCCGTGAGGCTTCCCATGCGAGTCCCGGGTTATTACTCATTTTCCAACATCTGCCCCAGATGCTCTGATCCCATGCAACCCTCCCACGTCCCCATGGGTGCAAGTGCTTTCAGAGGCTTAGTCCCCATGTTCATGCCCTTATTTTTTCTTACTGCCTTGAATGATAATAATGTAGACCCACATCTCCTGACTATATTAACTCTCTCTCTAGGATGCTAGAGAGTCCCTATTTTTTTTAACCTTGTAACTCCTTAGAACTGCATAGTCCAATCAGGTAACTATGACTGGGCTTTTGAGCACTTGAAATGTGGCTAGTGTTAATTCTAATCCGGAGGGACCCGAAACATTGAAGACACGAACAAAGTCCGTCGATTCCACACCAAAGTTTTATTGTCTAGCTTGGCCAAGCGGCGGGAACTCCCACAGAAATCTGAAGAAGAGCGTGCCGGCCCTTTGTTCTACCTAGTTTTATAGTTTTGCAAGTGGGAAGTACAGAAGCAAAAATTGTAATTAGGAGCCCCTTACCACTATTCGTTGTAGTCATATGTCCTTTAACATGATAGGACCACGTTCAATTTGTAAGCCATACATTATTTTGGAGAAAACAAAATTTACAAGTCAACACAATGGCATAAAGATATCTTTTTACATATTAAAAGGCATTCCCATATTATCTAGTGTTCATCTGCTATCTCTCTGTCCAGAGTCACACGTGTTAACTACATGCATTTACATAGGAGAGGTAGTTTCCGTGGGGACAAATGCCTGCAAATGGCTCATAGTTATAAGAAAAGGTTTATTTTGGTTTTTCTCTCCCTGCACCTGGCTAGCCATTCACCCCTTTCCCCACAGGTGTGGTGGAATGTCTGGGGATCCATGTATTCCTCCCCTTGCATTTACAATACAATGCCAAGGGCCATCCTGGTTATGCCAATCACACAGTACAGAGACTATTCTCACAATTTCTCTGCACACCTTAATCCAAATTAATAAAATGTTCTCCAAGCCTCTTAAAATATTAATATTAATTCTGTAGTTTTGGGCACTTTTCAACACCTGCGGGTGAAGTGGCTCAGTGGCTCCTCAGCTAGTACTAATTAAGACAGGGGTCCCCAAACTACGGCCCGCGGGCTGCATGAGGCCCCCTGAGGCTATTTATCCGGCCCCTCGCCTCACTTCCAGAAGGGGCACCTCTTTCATTGGTGATCAGTGAGAGGAGCATAGTTCCCATTAAAATACTGGTCAGTTTGTTTATTTAAATTTACTTGTTCTTTATTTAAATATTGTATTTGTTCCCGTTTTGTTTTTTTACTTTAAAATAAGATATGTGCAGTGTGCATAGGGATTTGTTCATAGTTTTTTTTATAGTCCGGCCTTCCAACGGTCTGAGGGACAGTGAACTGGCCTCCTGTGTAAAAAGTTTGGGGACCCCTGAATTAAGATGTGCTACAAGTACAAAAATACTAAATTTCAGTCACTTAGCATGAAAAAACATATATAAAGCATCCCTTTAATAACTTTTTAATATTGATTATATATCAAAACAATATTTTGAATGCAATATGTTACATAAAATATATTACTAAAATGACACACCTATTTATTTATTTCTTATTTTTTTAAGTGGCTACTAGAAAATTTAAAATTGCATATGTGGCTCTCATTTTGGCTCACATTGTATTTTTGCTGATGGTGCTGCCTTTTAACATTAGACACAACAAATATTTGAATATTTGAATAAATAAATGAAGTGAGATTATTAAATATTTGTACTTTTTGGTCCAGTATGTTTGTATTTTATTAATTTAATATCATAATAATATTTTATTTTACCCAAATTAAATATAAAATCAAAAAAGTCATCTGTTATAAATATCACTTCATAAAGAAAGGAGACATTTCAACAGTAAGAGGCAAGCAGTCAGTGATCTCAGATTAAAGGAAACCTTGGTCAGTGTTACACAATTATTTTAAAACAAACAAAAGAAGTGGAATATAAATTTAAAGTTTCAAGCATGAAACAGGTACAATGTAAAAATGCTACTCTGAGGTTTTACATTGTGAGCCACTGTCTTCTTGACACAATGATCAGTTTTCTGGGCAGCTACATCGGTCAACAGGAAGTGGGGCTGCTTGGCCCAGCTTGTTAGCTCTTTGTTTTGATTATACTTGCTGAAAATCCAAGTTGGCATCGGCACAGCAGTGAAATGGAACGGAGACAGCACTATTTCAGTCCACTTGGAATATTCTGGAGCGACTGCTGCCAGGAAGTAACAAGACCCAATCCTCACCCCTAAGCCGTTCCAGTAGTCTTTCTGGCTGTAGTTATCAAACACACCTGTACTTGTCTTTCCACTTGGAGCTGACCAAGGGTCTAGCTGTTCAGGGCTGCAAGAAGGGATCTGTGGGGCTGACCACTGGCCCAGTGACCTCACTCCCCACCCTGCTCTGATCTGCTTGGAGGATGTTGTCCCCGTGGACAGTCACAGAGCAAACACCAGCAGGTTTGGAACTGCTGCCAGTGTCTAACTTGATGAAAATACCCGGAAGACCTTAGTGTTGTCGAAATAAAACCAGAGTCAGACAGAAGGGAAAGTGGTGACTATAGACCAGGGGTCCCCAAACTACGGCCCGCGGGCTGCATGCGGCTCCCTGAGGCCATTTATCTGGCCCCCACCGCACTTCCGGAAGGGGCACCTCTTTCATTGGTGATCAGTGAGAGGAGCATAGTTCCCATTAAAATACTGGTCAGTTTGTTGATTTAAATTTACTTGTTCTTTATTTTAAATATTGTATTTGTTCTCATTTTGTTTTTTTACTTTAAAATAAGATATGTGCAGTGTGCATAGGGATTTGTTCATAGTTTTTTTTATAGTCTGGCCCTCCAATGGTCTGAGGGACAGTGAACTGGCCCCCTGTGTAAAAAGTTTGGGGACCCCTGCTATAGAGTTTACTGAATAAACTATTGCAATAGGCAAAGAAGGACTGCAGGATATAACTGGGTTTGATTCCAAATACAAGTACAACCAGGACAAGTGGGGATTTATAGCGAGGAGGAGCAGAGTCTGTCACCCCAAAATATGCCTTTTGGGATATGGATTATTTTAAGCTCGTTATTGCCAAGAAACAAAGACTCAGCAAAAACCTTTGACCTTTCCCCTGTCTAATTTACCTAGAACTTTCTAGGTAAATTACCTAGGAAGAGAGCTACCACCATGAATGAGTGATTTTCAACCTTTTTTCTTTTTATGGCACACATAAACTAATCACTTAAAATCTTTCAGTGGCCCTGGCCAGTTGGCTCAGTGGTAGAGCGTCGGCCTGGCGTGCAGAAGTCCCAGGTTCGATTCCCGGCCAGGGCACACAGGAGAAGCGCCCATCTGCTTCTCCACCCCTCCCCCTCTCCTTCCTCTCTGTCTCTCTCTTCCCTTCCCACAGCCGAGGCTCCATTGGAGCAAAGATGGCCCGGGCACTGGGGATGGCTCCTTGGCCTCTGCTCCAGGCACTAGAGTGGCTCTGGTCGCAACAGAGCGACGCCCGGGAGGGGCAGAGCATCGCCCCCTGGTGGGCAGAGCGTCGCCCCCTGGTGGGCGTGCTGGGTGGATCCCGGTTGGGTGCATGCGGGAGTCTGTCTGACTGTCTCTCCCCGTTTCCAGCTTCAGAAAAATACAAAAAAAAAAAAAAATCTTTCAGCAGCAAATCAAAAATATATTTTTTTGCCTATCTGACAAAAAAAAAAAAGGTATAATTTTGATTTATTCACACTGGATAGCTATTGTGCTGGCTATTGTTATCTTTTTATTTTTTGACAAACTAAGGGAAAGGATGTCAATGCCCCTAACTATTTGGTTGGGGAATAAGTTTGTAGCGTTTTAACCGAAGATTTTTATTTAAAAGAAACAATAATTATATCAATAAGTTAATCAATTATTTATTCGCCATTGTTGTTTACAACCTCTTCCCACCTCTCGACCAATTTGTTGATGCAGTTCCTCCAAAAATCACCTGGTCTGGTGTCAAAGAATTTGTTGAGCCAGTTTTTAAGGACCTCTTTGTTATGGAAGGTAACACCCTTCATATGGTTTGACAGAGAGCGGAAAAGATGGTAATCAGTCGGTGCAAGGTCTGGAGAATACAGCAGATGCTGAAGGACCTCCCATTCGAGCTCTTAGAGTGCGATTTTGAGGACTTGTGCAACATGGGGCCTGTCCTTGTCGTGAAGGAGTATGGTTTGACCATGTCGATCAGGTCTTTTCAGGCGAATAGCCTCATTCACGCGGGGTAGCGGGGCAACGTAGAGCTCCTTGTTGACTGTGGCATTCTTTTTGAGCATTTCCCAGTGCACCATGTCCTCCCAGTCCCACCAAACACATATCATGATCTTCTTTGGATGAAGGTCCGGCTTGACTCTCGGCTTTGACGTATCTCCTGGAGCCACCCACTCCTTTCTTTGCTTCATATTGATGTATAGGCACCATTTCTCATCTCCCATGACGATTCGGTACAAAAAGCGCTGTTTATGACCACGTGTTGCTCGATGGCGGGCAAGATGCTGAGAAGCAATTTGAAGGCGACTTTCTTTGGTTTTTTTTGTTGAGCTCGTGAGGCACCCAGGCTCCCAATTTTTCGGTAAATCCCATTGAATGAAGGTGATTGAGAATCGTTTTATGATCGCAGTTCATTTTTTTCCGCCAATTCATGACTGGTTTGGTGACCGTTCTCCTTCAAAAGTGATTTGAGACGTTCTTCATTGAATTCAGAAAACCTTCCGCTGCGGGACGTGTCATCGACGTCAAAGTCGCCATTTTTGAACTTTGCAAACCATTTCCGTGCTGTAGACTCACCTATGACACCTTCTCCATACACGTCGCAAATGTCCTGGGCTGCTTCAGCAGCTTTTTTACCTCGATGAAAAGCAAAGAAGAGCAGGTGTCGAAAATGTTGATTTTTGCCTCCTGGGTATTCCATTTCTAAGCCTCAAAACTAATAAAAAATTAAATAACTCAAAAATACAATTAACATAGTTTTGTAGAGCAGAAAGAGTTTTATCGAATGAATACTTACCCTTTGCCAAACAGCAAACAAATCCTTGTAAAATAAAATATAAAAATGCTATGAACTTATTCCCCAACCCAATAAATAGTCAGGTATTGCACGTTTTAAAATTTTGTGGCCCTGGCCAGTTGGCTCAATGGATAAAGTATCAGCCCAATGTGCAGACATCCCAGGTTTGATCCCTGGTCAGGACACACAAGAAAAGTGACCATTTTCTTCTCTTCTCCTCTTTTACCCTCTTCCCTCCCCCCTCTTTCCTTCTCACAGCCAGTGGTTTGATTGGTCTGACCGTGGGCCTCAGGCTCTGAGGATAGCTCAGTTGATTCAAGCATCATCCCCAGACAGAGGTTGCTGGGTGGGTGCTGGTCAGGGCACATACAAAAGTCTGTCTATTTCCCCTCTTCTCACTAAAAAAAAAAAAAAAAAAAAAATGAAAAAAAAATTCTTACAGCACACCAGTTGAAAATCTCTGCCATAGATAGAATCAGTGTGATATATAAGGGAGGGCTTAGGAAGGCACATTTGATCAAAGTCCCTCTGTCCCATTGTTAAAAATGGCCCAACAGACTGACCAGGCAGTGGCGTGGTAGATAGAGAGTCAGCCTGGGATGTAGAGAACCCAGATTTGAAACCTCGAGGTTGCCGGCTTGAGCATGGGGTCACTGGCTTGAGCATGGGATCACAGACATGACCCCGTAGTTGCTGGCTTGAGCCCAAAGGTCACTGGCTTGAAACTCAATGTCGCTGGCTTGAGCCCAAGGTTGCTGGCTTAAGCAAGGGGTCACTGGCTCAGCTGGAGTCCCTGACTCCCAGCTCCGGTCAAGCACATATGAGAAAGCCATCAATGAAGAACTAAAGTGTCACAATGAAGAATTGATGCTTCTCATCTCTCTTCCTTCCTGTCTGTCTGTCCCTCTCTCTGTCTCACTTGCTAAAAAAAAAAAAAGCCCAACAAACATTTATTTACCAAACATTTGTTTTTTTATCTTTATGTAAATTACTCTTTCACCCTGTGAAGTCCCAAACCACAACCCCTCTTTATCCTTAGCTCAAGAAGGGCATCTAAGCCTTAATTGACCATGTGCCCTTGGGCCCTATATTCTTATGGAACCCCTGCACACTCATATGTAATAAATATGGTCATTTTCTCTAGTTAGTATATCTCACATCAATTTGACTATTAGTTCACCCAGAAGAACTCAGAAGTGTAGAGGGAAAATTATTTTTCCTTCCCCACAATAGTCAAGAAACAAGTTAGAGGAATGAGTGGCAGCATTGATGAATAAAAAACTACTAAAAGGAAACATCAAGTGTGTGGGGGAGTGCATTCTGGTTGGACTGACCTAACAGGATTCTTGCTAAAAGTTAGGCCAAGTGATCAGCTATCATCTGGGATTGGTAGTGGGGATGAGGACTTCAATCAGGTATCAAAGGTGAAAAATTCTCAATAAACCAACTTAGCAGTATTCTTGCTACAGATGAATTCTACAAGGAAGCACATCAATGGGTTTTGCTGGAGAGAAGGTTCAAGGGAGCCTGACTAAAGTGTGGCCAAGCCAAGAGTCTGTCGGTGCTTCATCAGTAAGCTGATATGATCACTGCTTTACCTACATCCACAGAGGATCTAGAATCACTTGTTTCCCTAGCAGTCCAAATATTCACATAATCACTGTCTTCTTTCTCCTCTGTCCCTCCTCTGAGAATTGTGTACTCTCTGCATCTAAGAGTCCTGTGCTTGTAAGGGGGAGGGGGCAGACAGATGAATACTGTGGGGGGAAAGGGGAAGACTGGGGGGAAGGATGAAGTCTGTGGAAAGAGACAAAGGAGGTCATTATTTCAGCTTCAGCTCTTTGGGCTCCACAGCTGTTAATTTCCTTGGAATATTGTCACCAGACAATTGAGAGGACCCTAGGCTGGGCTGAAAAAACATTATCATCTGTTGGGCAGATAAAACATATTATGCTCACTTTGTTAAAGATGGCGCTGCCCACATGGAAACTGTCACCCAGGTGATATTAATGTGTGTCTCTGAGGGCTGTGGGAGGCAGGATCCTTGTAGCCTGGGGCTTGGTTTTGGGATTAAGCCATTCCCACCCTTTTTGATGTGGGGTGGTACAATCCCATCATGCCTCAGATAAGTGACTTTGTATTAGAGACTTCCCTGTTTTGTATACTGGATTAAAGGTTTTGAATCTACACTATAAAATGGGGGCAGAACAGGAGCTTGCACTCTCGGTTCCTGAGATTAACATTAGAGGAGACAGCAGAGAGGAGAGCAGAGAAAGGCCACATGATGGAGACCAGGAGAAGCAGCCAAGATGGCAGAGTGTTGAGTGAGAAGCCAGTTTGTGCAGAGTTTGTGCAGGGAGAAGGAAGGAGTTGGGGAACAGAGGTGAATAAGTCTGGTGAGCTAGAAACCTTTGATTCTAGGAAACTTGGATAAGTCAGTAGCATTGTGAGCACTGAATGTGAGTGGGTTTTGGAGCCCAGTGTGTATTTTTACTTGCCCACCAGGTGCAAGCTAGGATTAAAGATGATGGCCCACCAGTTTTTGGCTCCGTTGTTTTTTTACCGACTGTCCGAATCCAATAAAGAACCTGCATGGGCCAGGTGGATGTGATGGTGGCCGCGGCTACTATCTTTACATTCTCCATATGGGAAGCTTCACTTTGAAACCAGAGCTTCCATTTGCTTCCTAGCAATCCAGAAGGCAAAGTCATTCTCTCAAAGCCTTCCTCTGATGAGAAAAGAAAATAAAAAATAATGGAAAATAAAAATTTTTGTAACAAATTTCTTTTCCAAGGAAAGTGGTTGTCATTGATGCTGCATTTGTCTTGACTTGTTGTTTCTTGTGCTGCTTCTGCAAAGTCATGTATTTTTAAATATCTGAAAAGTAGAAAGTTTTTTTTTCTAAAGAAAAAAATAACCTTTCTTCTCTGCATTGATCTTAGGAATCCTGTTGGGCAAACAAGTGTGTTAGACTTGCTCGCTTATACTCTGCCTGATTGGTGCATGAACACGGGGCAGCACCATGTGTGTATAGTCTATGTAAAGGCTGAGGTGCTTGCCCTCAGGGAAGCAGATTGTAGATTGCTGATTGCCTGCTGCCAGTGAGTAATTGGGGCCATTGTTTGCTATTGTTTGTCAGAGAAGGGGTCCCACCCCTCTGCCCCACCAACCCCTGTTTGCTTCTCAGCCCAAAGAAGAAAGGGAGAGAGGAAAGTAGTTTCCTCTGCCTGCTTGCTCATCCACCATTGCGAGACTAATAAATGGAATGGCCCACCATTTTCCAGCTTCCCAGTTCCTTTACCATCTGCCTAAATTCTATGTGAATTTGCATGTCTACAACCACCAGTTTTAGAAATCCTGTGACGGATTCTCGCAGTCCGAGATTGGTGCTCAAACACATTGAGATTCAGTGTAAAGCCAGTGGCCAGGGCTACTATCACAGCAGCCTGGCCCATGCAGGTTTGCATTGGATTCGGACAGTCGGCAAAGAAACAACAGAGCCAAGAACCGATGGGCCATTGTCTTTAATTCTAGCTTGCACCCGGCAGGCAAGAAAAAACACACACTGGGCTCCAAAACCCACTCACATTCAGTGCTCACAAAGCTACTGACTTATCCGAGTTTTCCAGAATCAAAGGTTTCTAGCTCACCAGACTTATTCACCTCTGTTCCCCATCTCCTTCCTTCTCCCTGCACAAACTCTGCACAAACTGGCCTCTCACTCAACACTCCGCCATCTTGGCTGCTTCTCCTGGCCTACTCCACGTGACCTCCTTCTGCTCTCTGCTCTGCTCTCTCCTCTAATCTCAGGAACCAAGAGAGAGCAAGCTCCCGTTCTGCCCCCACTTTATAGTGTAGAAATAAAAACCCTTAATCCAATATACAAAATAGGGAAGTCTCTAATACAAAGTCACTTTCTGAGGCATGATAGGATTGTATCACCCCACATTAAAATGAGTGGGAAAGGCTTAATCCCAAAACCAAGCCCCAGGCTACAGGTTTACAATATCAGTCTAACAAGAATTTTTTTCCTTCCAGGCTGTGTGGTTGGTCCTGCCACACAGATAAGGATGGAGCCTGCTTCTGAAAAACCCAGCCCCAACATGGGACTGTTTCTTAGGTGATATAAGAAGAACGACAGCTGGGAGGAAGAGGGCCTGCTATCTGTGAACTATGTATTTCCTTTAAGTATATAATTATTAATTAGCATAATCAGTATCATGCTTTCACTATGTCTAATTACCATGTATAAATATACAAACATACAGATTAAAATAAAGTCAAGACCAATACTGTGGGAAGGTACCCAAAAGTTGCAAAATTAATATTGATATTTTAGAAGGAAAGGTCATGCTTTCTGTCCCGTCCTTTCCTCGGGGAGAAGAGGGAGGAGAAAGTAGAAGCTTCCTGACTTACAAGGACAGTGGGTCATTTAGTTTTAACTATAGAATAAAGGTTGTCTAAGGAACTTCTTTTCTCTTTCAAAGGGAGATAGAGTTTACATACCACCCTACATTGATTTTGTCTCTTCCTCCCTTCCTGGAATCCTGAGATTAACCTACCTCCAGGCAAAGGAGGGGAGATAGATGCTAAAAGATTTGTAAATGTCTTTGATTGTATTACCTTGAAAATTTTAATGTTCTTATGAATCCCCTAAATAAATGTTATAAACTTGTGTCATGATGTCATGCTCCCCCCAGCCTGTATGTGATCAAGGGTATAAAACCAGCCTCTGAAATGCATTTGGTGTGCACGATTTGGGTCTGCAATGCCCCGTGTTAGCCAGATACAGCTGGCATATTTAATAAATCTCCTCCTTTTAATAAAAATTCTTAAAAATTCATCTGGACCTGATGTCGCTATGTAAACTTGCGGAAGTGAGGTATGGGTACTTTACAACGATACCAGAATTTGTTATTGTTGGTTAAATAAGTTTTTAAATATGATATATATGTTTGCTCACTTATAGTTTATATTGGGTGTGGGGGACAGGCTGTAAGCAGGCTGAGTCATTATAGCCTAAGGCAGGGGTAGTCAAACTTTATATACCTACCGCTCACTTTTGTATCTCTGTTAGTAGTAAAATTTTCTAACTGCCCACCGGTTCCACAGTAATGGTGATTTATAAAGTAGGGAAGTAACTTTACTTTATAAAATTTATAAAGCAGAGCTATAGCAAGTTAAAGCATATAATAATAATTACTTACCATGTACTTTATGTTGAATTTTTGCTAAATTTGGCAGAATAAATCTTTATAAAACAACTTACTGTAGTTAAATCTATCTTTTTATTTATACTTTGGTTACTCCGCTACCGCCCACCATGAAAGCTGGAACGCCCACTAGTGGGCGGTAGGGACCAGATTGACTACCACTAGCCTAAGGCTTAGTTTTAAGACTAAGCTTTTCCCCACACCCTTGACTGATTTCATGATGTAGGGTGGGGCACTCTCATGAGGAATTCCATTATGCCTCAGATAAGTGACTTTGTATCAAAAACTTCCTTATTTGTATATTGGATTAAAGGTTTTAATTTCTACAGTATAAAATGGGGGCAGACTGGGAGCTTGCTCTCTCTCAATTCCTGAGATTAGCATTAGAGAGGAGAGCAGAGTAAGGCCACATGGAGGAGAGGAGAAGCAGCCAAGATGGTGGAGTGCTGAAGGAGAAGCCAGTTTGTGCAGAGTTTGTGCAGAGAGAAGGAGATGGGGAACAGAGGTGAATAAGGCTAGTGAGCTAGAAACCTTTGATTCTAGGAAACTTGGATAAGTCAGTAGCTTTGTGAGCACTGAATGAGTGGGTTTTGGAGCCCAGTGTGTGTTTTTACTTGCCCACTGGGTGCAAGCTAGGATTAAAGATGATGGCCCACCAGTTCTTGGCTTTATTGTTTCATTACCATCTGTCCAAATCAAATGTGAACCTGAATTGGCCAGGCGGCTGTGATGGTGGCCATGGCTACTGGCTTCACAGTTATCTTTCTCAGATTGAACTCCCCCTGTTTCCAGTCACACTGGAGCCTAGCATGACAAGAATTTTTTCTACCACCTTTGTAATGTACTAGAAAAACGGGGGCTCAGAAACACTATTCAGTCACTCTATGGTTGCAGACATAGATCTGACTTCCCCTTCTGCTTACTTTCTTCATTTGAAAAGTGTCATTTCTTAACATTTCTTTCAACTCTGTCAGAACTGTTTCCTTCTTTCTTTTATTTTAAAATTTGATTTTAGAGAGAGAGAGGGGCAGGGTGAGCAAAAGAGAGACAGAGACATGCATTTTTTGTTCCACTTACTAATGCATTCTGGTTCATTTTTACATAAGTCCTAACTGGGGTTGGAACCTGCAACCTTGGTGTATCCAGACAACACTCTGTAAGGCCAGCAGCCAGGGCCAGGGCCACCATTACAGCAGCCTTCTGACCCATGCAGGTTCGCATTGGATTCGGACAGTCGGTAAAGAAACAACAGAGCCACAAACTGGTGGGCCATAGTCTTTAATTCTAGCTTGCACCCGGCGGGCAAGTAAAAACATACACTGGGCTCCAAAACCCACTCACATTCAGTGCTCACAAAGCCACTGACTTATCCGAGTTTCCTAGAATCAAAGGTTTCTAGCTCACCAGCCTTATTCTCCTCAGTTCCCCATCTCCTTCCTTATCCCAAATACAAACTCTACACAAACTGGCATCTCACTCAGTACTCCGCCATTTTGGCTGCTTCTCCTGGCCACATGGCCTCTTTCTGCTCTCTGCTCTGCTCCCTCTGCTCTCTCATGCTAATCATCCCAGGAACCAAGAGAGCAAGCTCCTATTCTGCCCCTATTTTATAGTGTAGAAATCCAAACCTTTAATCCAATATACATAATAGGGAAGTCTCTAATACAAAGTCACTCCTCTGAGGCATGATTGGATTGTACCACCCCACATCAAAAAGGGTGGGAAAGGGGCCTGACCTGTGGTGGCGCAGTGGGATAAAGCGTCGACCTGGAACACTGAGGTCGCCGGTTCGAAACCTTGGGCTTGCCTGGTCAAGGCACATATGGGAGTTGATGCTTCCTGCTCCTCCCCCTTCTCTCTCTCTCTGTCTCTCTCTCTCACTCCTCTCTCTCTAAAAAAATCAATAAATAAAATATTTAAAAAAAAAAAAAAAAAGGGTGGGAAAGGCCTAATCCCAAAACCATGCCCCAGGCTACAAGGATTCTACCTGCCCACAGAGACACACATTAATATCACCTGGGCAACGGCCTCCTCGTGGGCAGCGCCATCTTTAAAAAAGTGAGCATAATATATTTTATCTGCCCAACACACTCTAACGAACTAAGCTACCCCACCAGGGCTTTTTCTTCCTTTTCTTTCTTCCTTTACTATTATTATTTTAATTTTAAGAAAACCTCTTTTCTCCAAGTGCTTTGGTCAGAGACAAAAGAAAACCACCACAGAATACACTCCAGATAGAGTTTCTTGTCCTTTGAAGTTTAAATGGCTTAAATAGCTCCAAATGCCAAAAATTAATCCTTAACCATTTTGGAATCGTCCAGCCCATCCTAAACCTGTTTCTAAAAAAAAAGTTTCTCCTTTTTTTCTTCTATTATTAGTACATTTAAACAGAATAAGTTTCACATAGAGCTTATTGATTCTCACAAGCATTTATGTGAGTATTAAATAGGGGAAATATACTACCTCTCTAGTGTAGATTTTTAAAAGTCAACCTGCACAATTTTGCCTGACAGTCATCTGTTAGGCATTTGTGTTGCAGAATGCAGGGCAGACGAGGCTGTTTAGAAACCACTCCAATTTTCTTCTGTCCCTGGGAATTTAAATCTGTCAAAAATACTACAGTTTTAATCACAAGGAGAAAAAAAGCAGACAGATGTCATGTGTGCTTCCCACAGTCTCTGACTCAAACCTCACTCGGTTTCTGAAATAATCTCCTCCATAAACTCCCAGATTTGTGTGAATGCAAAGCAAGCTACACCAAGTTATTATAAACCTCAGAGTAGGATCACGAACATCAGGAGTGCCCTGTACTCAAAATTCTGATATTCACCCAAAAAAGCACTTCATCCTATAACTTATGGAAGAGTGTGCAAGTGTCTAGACTTAATCTCGTTGTCCTCCCTCTTTTTCCAGCTCTTTCCTCATTCTACCTAGTCTTACTTAAAGGACTTAACAAGAAACCCTGAGGACATCAAAATAATTATCAACAAACATGGTGTACACTTAATTTACTCTTGAAAAAAGCAGCATGTTGGCCAGTTGGCTCAGTGGTAGAGTGTAGGCCTAGCATGTGGATGTCCTGGGTTTGATTCCTAATCGGGGCACACAGGAGATGCACCCATCTGCTTCTCCAGCCATCCCCTTACCCCCTCTTTCTCTCTCTTCCTCTCTTGCAGCCATGGCTCGATTGGTTAGAGTGCATTGGCCTGAGGTACTGAGAATGGCTCCATGGAGCCTCTACCTCAGGTGCTAAAAATAGCTCTGTTGTGAGCATGGCGCCAGATAGGCTGAGTATCTGCCCCAGGCAGGGCTTGCGGGGTGGATCCCAGTCAGGGTACATGTGGGAGTCTGTCTCTGTATCTCCCCTCCTTTCACTTGAAAAAGGAGAAAAGAAAAAAGAAAAGAGGGGCAAAATATTTTATAGCTTTCGCCATTACTCCTAAAGGAGGAGAAAATGATTAAAATGCATGAATTCCAACTTACGTATTACTCAAAGCCTAAATGAATTTTACACTGGACAAATATATCATTTCAAAGGCTGATTTGCTATGCAGATGACTGGTAGTTCAATCTAGGAATGAGGAGTTGGTATGTAAGAGTAGACCAACAGCTGAACCTGGAGGACTAGCAGGTTAGGTCAGTAAAGGTGTCAAATTGGAGAGGTAAAACAGAATGAGAAATGTCAGGAGTGAAGATCCATGATGTGGGTACAGCTTATACAGATAAAATCTGAGAAAACATTCCTTCCTGGTTCTGTAAGGGAATGAGATGATGGGGAGGAAAATAGAGGGTCAGAGTTTGATGACTATACAATTTATCATTCACACCAAACACTTTGAGGAGTAAAGGGGGCCTTTTAATAATATTTCAGGCACAGTGACTGGAATTATGTCCCCCCAGAAGATCTGTTCTAGTCTTAATCCCCAGTATGTGTGAATATGACCTTATTAGGAAATAAGGTAGAAATCAAGTTTAGATGAGGTCATACTAGACTAGGATGAGCCTTCAACCCAATGACCATTGTTTTTATAAGAAATAGGGGAGACAGAGAGACACACAGAAGATATCATGTAAGACAGAAGCAGAGATTGCAGCATTGTGTCAGTAAGCTAAAAGACAGAGGAACAGAACAGACTCTCCCATAGAACTCCCAAAGGAGCAACCTTACTGACAACTAAATTATTTTGGACTTTAACCTCCAAAACAGCAAGAAAATAAATATTTCTTGAGTTAAGCAATATAGTTTGTATTCGGAAACTGACACGTGGGGTCAGTAGGCATTAACAAGAATGATGCACTCCAAACTGGGACACGGTCACCCAAGTCAAAGATGGCTTCAATGTTTTAGGTCTGGTGACTAAGATGGCAACATGATTAGCCATATTATGGAATAAAGTAGAACCACAGTTTCTGCAGAAAGATGTTGAGTTTAGTTTTGCATAGTGGAAACTGAGGCACTATAAGACATTCACCTAATTAAAGATGCAGGTAAGTTTTGTACAAACCAAC
Source organism: Saccopteryx bilineata (assembly GCF_036850765.1). Taxonomy (NCBI): domain Eukaryota; kingdom Metazoa; phylum Chordata; class Mammalia; order Chiroptera; family Emballonuridae; genus Saccopteryx; species Saccopteryx bilineata. The sequence continues at coordinate 172,085,354 of NC_089495.1, forward strand.
CCTTCAAGGGAAAGGTAAATATCCAGGCTTTGTTAGGCATGACTATATTGCTATTCTTAGCTTAGTATGAAACTCTATTTATTTGTTTATTTATTTTTGCAAGAGTGAGAGAGAGGGAGGGAGAGATAAAAAGAGGAGAGAAATAAGAAGCGTCAACTTGTAGCTGCATCATTTTTAATTGTTTATTGATTGCTTCTCATAAGTACCTTGATTGGAGGGCTCAAGCCGAGCCAATGACCCCTTGCTCAAGCCAGCAACCTTGCGCTTGAGCCAGTGACCTTGGAATCATGTTGATGATCCTGTGCTCAAACTGGCAAACCTGCATTCAAACCTTTTAGCCCGTGCTCAAGCTAGTGATCTCAGGGCTTAGAACCCGGAAGTTCAGGGTCCAGGTCAATGCTCTATCCACTATGCCACCATCAGTCAGGCAAACTGTTATTTTTGAAAGGATTTTCAAATAAATTATGAAGTTATCCCTGATCAATCTTAACATTAACCCTTAGAAGAATAATTATTTTCAAGATATAGGTAAGTAAAATGAGGTTTTAGAACCTTGTTCATAGTGACATAAAAAGCTAAATTATCAGTAGAGCAACAAAAGGTACACAAGATATTTTCTTCATAGTTATTTTTTATTTCTACCATTGTTATGCTATCTATTTTAATGTTTAAATTCAAGAAAATGTAAACTTTTGTTGACTTGGCCTATAAGCAATGAAAAGGAATGACTAAAATTAAATTCTTAAAGAACAAGCAAGACAGTTATCACTAAATTAATGTATTTTGAAATAAAAAAATATGTCGCAGTAAATTATCAAAATTTCTTTAAGAACTAATTTTAAAAGGGTCATGAATGATAAAACTGGGAAATAAAGAAGAGGCCAAAATAAAAAGAAGCTTGACCAAGGACTTCTGGGTGACAAAGTTGATGGTGGAAACTCACCTGTGGGCGAGTGAGGCAGGGGAGGGGCGGAGCTGGACGCTGGACTGCTGGGAAGCCGAGGGGAGGACCTGGAGGAGCTCTCAAGTTATTAAACTTAAGCTCTCTTAGCATAAAATGGGCACTACTGCATACAGAAACAAATATGACTTTAATAAATCGCCTACAGTTTATGTGAATTAACTGCATTCCACGTCAAGTTCTGTTTATTTTTAATTCAGTTGAATGATTAAAATATAATTTTTAATTTAGCTCAAAATACTTGTTATTCATAGCTTCTAGGCACTGTGAGGATAAAACAGGAGTAATATAAGACTTTGTATCTACCCCCAGAACTTGATTTGGTTGTACAGTCAAGATGTTGCACCTACTATGCAATCAAAACATTAGCCACCTTCTTCTACCTGAGAAAATGGTGTGGCTTGCTCAAGATCATAGCGCCGATAGCAGAGATTGCATCAGAAAAACCTCCCCAGTTGTTTACCGACACAGGTAGTTTAGAAGGAAAAATAAACCCCAATTTTATTTCAATAAATTAAAACAACAACAAAGTACACACACACAAAATGAAGCCTCTATAGGCCCTACAGAAAAGAATCATGTTCCATGTGACCTGAGATGTATTAATGAAATAAATGGCTCATTCCAGATGAATAATTTTATGTCGTCAATTATGTCTATTCAACCACATTTCATGCTTTCTAATTGTCGAATTAAAGAGGTCTGCTGAATAGCAATAACACACTCAAACTAGTTCAGATTTGTGCGTCAATGCCCATTTTATTAGAGCAATAACTCATGAGGCTGAACTAATCTCTTATTAATTAATACTTAAGGTTCTTTTTGAGATGGAGCGAGCAAGGTGTTTTATGAGTAATCTGTATGTGGTTTGCGGAACAGGCACCTCAGACAGCATCCCGCTAGAGCACGTCTTTCAAATTCAATCAGTGTTTGCTGTGTATTCATTCAATCATCTGTGCTCACCCCCTAACTATCTCTGCCCATTATCAGGGATTTAGTGCAGAATTGCAGAGCAATGAAGTCCCAGAAATGGGATTCTGTGGTCATAAATATATTCCTTCCTTCTCTGAGGTCAAGAGAGAGTAGGAGAGAAACAGAGTAGGAGAAAAAACTCTAGGGCAGGCGTCCCCAAACTACAGCCCATGGGCCGCAATGCGGCCCCCTGAGGCCATTTATCCATCCCCCACTGCACTTCTGGAAGGGGCATCTCTTTCATTGGTGGTCAGTGAGAGGACCACTGTATTTGGCAGCCCTCCAATGGTCTGAGGGACAGTGAACTGGCCCCCTGTGTAAAAAGTTTGGAGACCCCTGCTAGGGAAACATGTAGAGATCAGAAAGGAAAGAAGGAAGAAAGGAAGGAAGGAAGGAAGGAAGGGAGGAAGGAAGGAAGGAAGGAAGGAAGGAAGGAAGGAAGGAAGGAAGGAAGGAAGGAAGGGAGGAAAGGAGGGAGGAAGGGAGGGAGGGGGGGAGGGAGGGAGGAAAGGAAGAGAAAGAAGGAAAGGAAGAGAAAGAAGGAAAGAAAAGAGAGGGTTGTGATAAAAGGGTAAAAAGATATAGAAAATAAGAAAAATCAAAGCTAATGATAAGAAAGAAATCTGTAAGACTCAGTAGTGCTCATTCACTCCTCTGTATATAGGAAGGAGCCGGTGTGCAAGGGCTGGGAGCAGATTACAGGGTCTGGGCTACAGAGGACTCTCAAGTGGAGCATGGATCCTCCTTAATGTATGCAGAGGTGAGGGCAGGCCCAGTGAAAGAACATGGTTCTCTTACTCACAAGCTGAGAATTGATGTGTTTCCTGCAAAGCTGAGAGTCTCTATGAGAGTATTAACTAAGATTTTCTCATGGCAGCCAATGTAATAAATTGAACAGCAACAGACCCCTTTCACTGTGGTTTTCCAGCTATTTCCTACTGAACAGAGGTGCCTCAGGGTCCACTGAGGGGAGGGGAGGAGTGGGAGAAAAAGGAAGAGTGAGACCCCTGCCCTGCTCCCTTCCTGCTTCTGCATCTACCAAAGCCAATGACTCCTGTTCCTGGGCTTCACTTCAGATGCTGTGCTGCTTGCGAAGGAAACAAAAAGCACTTCTTTTATCTAGAGGAGTACACCTTTCACATACACTGTATTATTATTTATTAGTAGTAGTTATATTATTAATCTGTACAACCACCATCTAAAGCAGTCTAGATCAGTGGTCCCCAACCTTTTTTGGGCCACGGACCAGTTTAATGTCAGAAAATATTTTCACGGACTGGCCTTTAGGGTGGGATGGATAAATGTATCACATGACCGAGACAAGCGTCAAGAGTGAGTCTTAGACAGATGTAATAGAGGGAATCTGGTCGTTTTTTAAAAATAAAACATCATTCAGACTTAAATATTAATAAAACGAAAATAATGTAAGTTATTTATTCTTTCACTGCGGACTGGTACCAAATGGCCCATGGACTGGTACCGGTCCGAGGCCCAGTGGTTGGGGACCACTGGTCTAGATCATTTGAGTGAATAACAGTGTGACAAAGAAAACACAAAGGCATGAGCATCCCAACTCAGAAATTTGACTACTTTATGTGCTTCCTGAATCTTTGTTTAAAATGCTTTCATTATCTTAGGGTAGTCGTAGGAAAAGGATAGCAGAGCTTTTGTTTAGTTGAGATATATTTTATTTACACTAAATACACAGATTTTAAGTGTACAGTCTAGTAAGTTTTGAAAAGTATAAACACTTCTAGAATCATTACCAAAATCAAGATATGAAAATTTTCCATCACCTCTGGAAGTTTTAACATGATACAGAGAGTCAAACTGGTCTGATTTGTACTATTATAAATTACAGTAGCGCTGTCTGTTCTTGCCCTTCCTGTAACCAGAATCAGATACTATGTCAGCCATTTAGCTCTGACTGCTCTCATGCAACATATTTTGGAAATTTGTCCATGTTGTTTATATCAGTTATATATTAATTTTTACCAATGAATAATTTCCATCTATGATTATACTACACTTTGTTTACACATTCACCTGTAGATGGACATTTGAGTTGTTTTAATTTGGGGGCTTGCTATGAATACTCTAGAATGTGGTTTGTATGTGTATGCAAAAGTGTATATTGTTTGTGTGTGTACATATGTTTCTATTTCTCTTTTGTAAATACTGAAGAATGTAATTTGTGGTTCGTATGATAACTGTATGTTTATAAGAAATTGTCAATTGACGCAGTGGATAGAGCATCGAACTGGGATGCAGAGGACCCAGGTTCAAGACCCAAGATCACCAGCTTAAGCGCAGGCTCATCTGGTTTGAGCAAAGCTCACCACCTTGGACCCAAGGTCACTGGCTTGAGCAAGGGGTCACTCAGTCTGCTGAAGGCCCACGGTCAAGGCACATATGAGAAAGCAATCAATGAACAACTAAGGTGTCACAACAAAAAACTGATAATTGATGCTTTTCATCTCTCTCTGTTCCTGCCTGTCTATCCCTATCTGTCCCTCTCTCTGACTGTCTCTCTGTCTCTGAAAAAAGAAAGAAAGAAAGAAAGAAAGAAAGAAAGAAAGAAAGAAAGAAAGAAAGAAAGAAAGAAAGAAGGAAAGAAGGAAAGAAAGAAATTGTCAGGTGAGGTTTCCAAGATGGTTGTAACGTATTACAATCTTCTTATAGAATTGAATGAGAGGCCCTGGCTGGTTGGTTCAGTGGTAGTCAGCCTGGCGTGTGGAAGTCCTGGGTTTGATTCCTGGTCACAGGCACACAGGAGAAGTGCCCATCTGTTTCTCCACTCTATCTTCTTTTGTCTTTGACCATATTTACTAGATTTTTTTTATTATGAATATGTAGGTGTTCTATAACAAATTCTTTACATTACTCCACAATTTATAGTTTGCCTATTCGCTTTCTTAATGAAGTCTTTGTTGAGAAGTTTGTAATTTTAAGTTCAATTTATCTTTTTGTTTTTCTTTTATACTTAGTATCTTTAACAAAAATAAAATTGTCTACCTCACATTAAGAAAATATTCCCTTATTTTTCCTTTTGGAAAATTTATAATTTTAGCTTTTACATTTAAGGCTATAATTAATCTCAAATTAATTTTGGGTCATGGTGTGAGGTAAATATCAAAAGACTTTATATAAATATTAAAGTGTTCTGAATCAATTACAATACATAATTACAAGACGGTTTCCCACACCAACCAATTAGCAATTTTCTGACCACAACTGCATGCCCTAACATTGAACTCTGACACTACCCCAGATACAGCATCAGATTCTACAGGTTAAGGGCTCAGTGCCACAAACTGTCCCCCACTTCAGACACCAATTGCAAGTCCACTTGTCAGTTGTACTTCTGACACACCAGTTATACACAGATTGAAGGGTCCAATGACTCTCCCCATCCACCTTGGGTTTGATTAATTTGCTACAGTGGCTCACAGAACTCAGAGAAACAGTTTACTTACTAGAGTACCTACCAGTTTATTATAGAAAGATGTAATTCAGGAATAGGCACATGAAAGGGATGCATAGGGCAAGGTATATAGGTGCACAGCACAGAAATTCTACACTCTCTCCTCCAGAGAGTACCACTAATCCCAAATCTCCACATGTTTACCAATCCCAAAGTTCTCTGAACCTTCTTATTTGGGGATTTTATGGAGGCTTCGTTATTACATAGGTATGGCTTATTAAATCATTGGTCATTGATGACTGACTCAACCTATAGCCCCTCTCCCTTCTTCAGCAAGGGTGGGACTAAAAGTTCCAGCCTTCTGTTCACTTGGTTCCCCTGGCAACCAGCCCTCATCTTTAGAGGCTTTCCATAAGCCATCTCATTAACATAAACAGGATTGTGGTAGAAAAGGCTTGTTATTAATAAAAAAAACATCTATTTTACCTTTATGCCTCTGAAGCAATTTCAGAAAAAAGACAAAAGACTAAGTATAACAAAAGATGCTCCCATTGTTCTTATCACTCAGAAAATGGTTTTGGGAGCTATGAGCCTGGAACCCTGGATGAAGACCAAATATCCATGAGAAATATATGTTGGTCACCTGAATGACCAGATATATATTTCTTCTAAATCATAATATCACAGATAGCCAGGTGTTCCATCACTGTTGAAAAGGGTTTCTTTTCTTTATTAAATCTCATTTAGTTTTTTTTTAGAATAATTTCACCCTGTATTTCACCATTGTGTTTCCAAGCTGTCTATTCTGTTCCATTTATGTATCTGTCTTGATTATTGTGGTTTTATCATTTTTGAAATCTAACAGTATAAATCCTCCAATTTTGTTCTCTTTTTAAGAATTGTAAAATTTTTATTTCCATAAAAATTTTAAATGTTTATCAATCCCTGTAAAATTTCTGGTTGGATTTTTTGTTAATACCACATCAAAGCTATAGATCAATTTAGGGAGAATTATAGTTTTTAATAATATTCAGACTTCTAATTTATAAACATGAAAACTTTATTTATTAAAGACTTCTTTGCTTTTTAACCAGATTTATTGAAGTGACACTGGTTAAAATAATTGTACAGGTTTAAGGTGTCCAATTCTACAACTTATCTTTGTACACATATTGTGTGTTCATCTCCCAAGTCAAGACTTCATCCAATACCATTTATTCCCACCATCTCCCCCCATCTCCCCCCACCCCCTGCCACAATCACCACACTTTTGTCTATGACCATGCGTTTTTCTTTTTTTCTTTCTTTTTTTTGTATTAAGGATTTCTTTAATTTATCTCAGCAATATGCAGTATAAAGGTCTTATACATCTTTCATTACATTCATTGTAATTAATATTTTCAGATGCTAATGTAAATAATATTGTTATTTTTACTGTCATTTTTCCAATTGTTTGTTCCTGGCATAAAAACATTTGACATATTAGACTTGTATCTTTGTGATCTTGATAAATTAACTTCTTTTTTCTAGGTGTTAATTTCTTTAGATTCTCTTTATATGCAATATGTTGTCTGTAAGTAAAGATTGTTTTATTTCTTTGCCAATATTTATACTATTTTTTTCTTGCCTTACTGCATGAACTAGGACTTCAATAACAATATGAATAAAGAAGAAAAGATGACACACTGTCTTATGGGCTTTTCCACATTGTCTCTCTCCCACAATGGAGGGGCCAGCTGGCATAATGTCCCTTCCTATTGTATATGATCTGCCCTGACATCACTCTCTACACCCCAAATTCCATTTCCTCTCCAATACACAGCCCCAATAAGAAGCTTTGCTCCTATTTTATACTTCAACTTAAACATCTTGCCAGAGAGACAGTACTTAAGAACTCTTCAGTGGTATCCCTTCCTCCTCTGATACAGTGAACTACCTAGATAATCTCCATCTGCAATTATCACTTTTATTGAGTCAGATTTTAGATATCTGCATCTCCCCCTAAAATTTAATATACCCACAAGCAAAGATTTTGTTTGTTGCTTTACTAATATATCCCTGGAAACCCCAGCAGAGAGCCTGCTGTCTAAACAGATACCTAGGAGATGAATAAACAAACCTCTTTCAAGCCGTTTGTGCTACTCAGAAGAGAAGTCATGAACGCTCCTGTTGCCCTGTAAGAGGGACGGCAACAAGGGGTGAGGACACACTGCTTAAATCCTGGCAACGTGGTTGATAATCCTCAAGCCTGAAGAGTGCGAATGAAACCACGTTTTTTCCTCTGAAGGTTCCCAGGTCTCAGATAAAGAACAGGAACAAGGATGGAGATGGGGGTCTGCTTCGAAGTTACACCAGGAACTAGGAGAACTGGCCAGGTCATGAAAAGCCATGAAGGTAGCACTACCAGAGGATTCTGAATGCGGGGCTCACGGAATTTAGTCTGGTTTAGGAAGCTCATCGCCAGGAGCCAACTGGAGCGTGTTGAAAATGAAGGCAGGAGGCCAGTGAGAAACCAAAAATAAGGATAAAAGGCAAGTGATGGTGAGGGCTGACTTGCAGAGTGACCGTGGCCGTGGACTCAAAGGGACACCACCAACAGGGCCTGTCACCACTGCGGTGTGGGGGCAGAGGTCAGAGTAGGGTTAAAGGTGCTACTTTAGTGTTAACTCTGGGGAAAACAACAACAGCAACAACAACGTGTTAGACCAAACTCTCCTAATCTAACCTGACCTCTTGGCCCCAAGCACAGTAGCCGCGAAAGTCAGAGCTGCCTGTTCGCAACTGTTCCCATTCCCCACTGGTCGTTCTCACACAGTCTAACCGGGTACCACGAAAGGAACTAACAGCTGACTTAAAACTCAAGGAATTATTTTTTTTTTTGTTAGCAGCAACTTTGTTTCTATCATTCTTGGGCAAAGAGAAAACTTCCAAGATTGGTTCCCTCTTCCTGGGCCTCTCTGGGGTCTTCTCTGAGGAGCAAGGGCGGGATAAAATCTACCTGCGTCAGGCACCTGTCCTCGCGCAGCCGCAGTCCTGGCCACAGCGCTCCGCTCTGGCTGCAGTGTGTTTCTGGATCTCAGCCTCACAAGCGTTCGGATGATAAAAGCAGCTGGACGATAAAAGGAAAGGCCGTCCCCTCCACACACACCCACTACAGGCAGTACTGAGAAAGCACACGTGGTCAAGCAGTTGGAAAGGAAGCTCCAGTCCCAGCCACTCTGCCAGCGCCACAAAAGGCACCGCTTTGGGGCCCTCTTGTTGCCTCTCTGGGGGGCAGGGCAGAGAGAGGCCCGGGGGGTGATTTGTTTCAAACTACCACGCAGAAGAGGCTTGTTTGTATTCTGGTTGGTTTCTTTGTGCTACCCGTGGAGACAGAGACAGCAGGGACTGTCTTTCTGAGGACAGAGGGTGCCATGCAGAATGTTCAGAAGCCCGATGGCTGTGCTGGCATCTGTGGGCACCACAGGGATGGAGCACAAGGTCATCACACCAAGGATGACACCCAAAAAGAAGTCTAAGGCAAAAGATTGACTTTAAACTTTCCAACTTGTCAGCCTCCCACAGTGTCTGGTGTCCTGGAGTGCTTTCTGCAGAAACTAAATGACTTTGCTTCTTTAAAGGGATGTAAAATAAAGGTGCAGGAAAAGGGTTTTTATTTTTCAAAGAAACTAAAATGAATGCCAGGCATGCAGAATAACACAGTGAAGAACAAAGGGACGTGCTGGGTCTTTCTCCCAGTTCAGCCACTGACTCGCTGTGTGATCTGGGGAAGCCCATACAACCTCTCTAGGTTTTGTCTCCTTATCTGTACAATATGGAGGTCAACACATGGTCTGCACTGTCCCTTTCAGCCCCCATGCTCTAAAATGACAAAACTTTTTCTCCGTCATCCTTGCTAAGCAAATATCTAGTCTCCACTTGGATGTTCCCATTGTCAGGAAGTGCCCTACTCAGTGGTGGGATTCAAATAATTTAACAACTGGTTCTTTGCCCTAATGACCATTTTTAAGTACAAAAACCCCAATATATCAAAAGGTACTTTATTATTTCATGCATTTAATACTTAAATAAGAACAATAAAAGAGGTACACAGAACTAAGTTATGTTATTTATAAGAAAGTTTTAAAATATTAATGAAAAAATATTAGATAATACCAATAAAAACAACAAAGCTGTTATTTAAGATATTTCCGTATTGCTTCCTTATTGGCATCCTCACTTGCAATTTTTTTCACCTATGGACGGAATGAACATTACTCTGGGTGCTTAGAATGTGCTGTTGCATAGATGAATGTTAAAAAAGAGTAAGGAATGTAAATTTATGATTTCCACATTGAAAGGCCTGAGCAGCCGCCCACCTTAGAGAGAGCCCTGATTACAAGTGCCATTTTAACAACCGATTCACGGAACTCTATAAAAACTAGGTATTGGTTCTGCCAAACCGGTGTGAACCGGCTGAATCCCATAACTGGTTCTACCGATTAAAACAGCTCAATGTGAATGCGGGAAATTGTCTTCTTCGCATCCTTTTCCTTTTCCGTGCTCTGGAATGAAAAAGTGAATGGTCTGAAGGCTACATTTCTGGGGTCAGCATGAATACTTTGTAGTGCTAAAAGCCCAGAGTCACTTTGCTAAGAGCTGCCCAGCCTTTCTTTACTGGCTGCCTGTCAGAATTTTCCTAGCTCAAATCCCAAAATATCCGTGCAAATTAAACCAAGAAGGAAGAGAGGCAAAGATAAATACAGTGAGTTTCTTTTTCTTTTAATACCTGAACAGTGACATTTTTTAAGGATTCCATTTGTCCCAAAATCAAACACTGTTAGAACTAGAAAAACATCCTGCTGGGGAACTTTCTCCAACTCTTCCTTTGAGCCAGTGAAGAAACTAATGACTAGAGAAGTGATGAGACTTTTGCAGAGTCACACAGCTGAGATTAGGCTCCTAGCTGCCCACCCAAGGACCCTCAGGTGTTTGCTAGAGGGGCACCATGGGACACAGGTTCCCCAGGACATCAGAAGGTGCTCCTTAGGGGTTAGGGGTTGGAGTAGGATGGAGAGATGGGTCTTATGGTCAAATACGTTTGGGAAATACTAGTTTAAACTATTTTGTTTTGTTTTACAGCAAGGTTTCTCAGAAGCTTCCCTGTTTTATAGTTCTAGGAGCCAGTCAGGAAGCAGTCACCACACTGGGATTCTACAGGACAGGACTGACAGTGGGAACACTGGGAACTTGGACTCCATTGTCGTGGAGACAGTGACTACTCAGAGACCAGATGGAGTGCATAGAGGGACCTAGGCGAGACCGCCTCACAATCCCCTATACGGGTTTTATGAGACAACCTGACCCCCAGTCCCTACAAGTATTTATTGATCTACACAAATACAATAAAAGCAGGGATGAGAATGAGGAGGTCAGGAAGGGGGACTTCTTTAGAGCAAAGGGCAAGGGAAGTAGCTTACTTTTGAGATATCTACCCCACCTATTGATTAATCAGAATTACTAATTCTATCCGTATTGTGCTGTGTTCAACGCTGTACTGCATTCAGTACTTTCCGTCAGTGACGCCACCGTGGTTTTTGTCTCAGGGCACTGAACCGTGTCCTTGCTCTATGTTCCTATTCAGGGCCTCTGCATTCATGAAAAGGCTGAGGCTGTAAAGATCATGTGAAGGTACCATTAGATTCAAGAATCACCAGGGTTCCCGAGTTGCAGGAGCTTCCAGTGGGGCCTCCAGCCCAAGGCTAGTGTCCAGGGGAACATCTAGAAAGGATGACAGACCCTCACATCCACCCAGCTTCTGTGCGCTCTAGCCACTTGCTAGAGAAACAACTGAAAAGCCTCTTTCCCTTCTGCCTTTTATTTCTTGGATAAGTGACTCTTCAAAGTCAGGGTCTAATCAGAGCCCTGCCCTCTAAGGCAGGGGTCTCAAACTCAACTCAGCATGTGGGCCGCAGAGCAAGATCACAGCCCTTCAGCAGGCCGCACTAGGTCTACAAAAGGCAACTGTTATACAACACTTTTCTCACTGCAGTTGAAAACAAAAAAAAAATCAGTACAAAAAGCACAATCGTACCTGCAGTTTACTCAGTGTCACAAAACGACCAGAAACTGTAGTTCTCATCACAACTGCTGTTAACTAAGCTAATATCTAGCTAGGATGCTAGAGAAATGAAAAATACAAGTAGGCCCCTAGGCTTACTTAATTTTATCCAAAATATTTTGAACTTCGTGGATTAGTCTGCGGCCGCACAAAATTGTTCAGCGGGCCGCGAGTTTGAGACCCCTGCTCTAAGGGAATCTCAGTAATGTAGTTTTCAGGCTTCTAGTTCTTATGATTTTGCAGAGATCACAGAAGGGAGTGCTCTATTTTATTGTTGTTGTTGTTTTGGAAATGCTGCCCTGACCCAGTTTTGAAGCTTTGGCAGGAGACTGGTCAGTTTCCTTAATTAAGTCCACAGGCAACCATTTCTATTATCAGATTCTCACACTCTCTCCTGCTCTTGGCCATGGTAGTTAACCCATATGCTTGGGGCCAGACAATTAGGGACAGTATGTAGGTGTTTGAGCCCACAAAATTATTCAAATTAGCCAGGTCACAGAGGGCCTGGGAATCCTAGCTAACCTCACCTTTCTTGCCATACACAAGCTGTCCCTACATCTCTAGTTCCCTGTTGTCCCTGTCCCCTGTCCCCTGCTACAAACCCTGCACAGTCCTGTGTGGCAGCCTGTTCTCCTTCTGAGCTGTAACAAAGAATTCTGCCTTTTCTCTAGCCGGTATCTGTCCTGTATTGTGTTCTGCAGTCAGAGAATCTTTCAATCTTAAAGAAGAGGGAAAGAATGGGGCTGTCATCACGATCAATCTGGGCATCCACGAATGTGCATTGAAAGTCTTCACTAGGAACATGGTATGTAGTCTTTCCTAAGCTTTATTGAGCTCATGTTTTTATTTTGAGGGCAAGACCTATTGATACACTTGAAATGGTATCAAGCTTCCATGGAACCCATTGTGGGCATCATGATTTCTACAGTTCAAGTACTTTGAAGGCCCCATCACCCAGAAAGAAACAGGAGTGGTGACTGTGATCACTGTATTCATGATACAGATCTGAGCCCAACTGTACTGTGGGTTTCCATGTATGTAGAGACCCTGTTGGGAGGTCCTAGCTAGCTGATTTGTACATGGCTTTCTGAACCCATATTTCTTTCACCTGCAAAGCCATCCACAGTATCTTTTCCTATCCAGATCTTAGTCAGCCATTGAAGCCCAGCTCCAGTCCCCTCTTTTCAACAGGAAATTCAAGATTAGTTCAAGCTTTCCCTCTTCTCTTCTTTCTCTGAAATCTTGACATACTGTCAGCACTTGTCACAAGTCTGCCTGTGACATTTCTTCTACTACTTCCCTGCTCTATTTAGCAGCTGTTAGTGTCACTGTTTTATCCCGCACTGCATCGTTATCTTCTCAAAAACACAGGTTAGCCCTATGTTGCTGTGTGTTTCCCCAAACAGTTAAGACAATACTCACTACACAGCAAGCACACAGATATCTGTGAACAGGATAAATTAACCACATTGGTTTCCTGCACAAGTTTTCTTCCTTTCTCCCCCCAGCCCTCCCAGAATTTTAGTTTGAAGCAGAACCTAGTTTGCATATGGGTATATTTGTCATAGAGATGAGAGTAAAAATGGAGTTCCATAAAGAAGACTATTATCAAATGGTGGGAATGCATTTTCTTAGTAACATTGCTTAGCTACTCTGCTGTTCTAAACCATGAGGAGCACTGTGATTCTTACAAAGTCCTAAATGACTTCCTCACTTCCAATAATTAGTTTAGGCTTGGATTTCCAGCAATTCAGAAACTATTTCTATTTCTGCCCTGTTCATACTTTGCATCTTTATAGCCATTTCTTTTTCTTTTTTTTTTTTCTTTTCTGTTTTTACAGCTCTGGTCTCTTTATCTTTTAGCAATGACCCGTGATTGGGATGAGCTGACACAACATTATTTTCTCCACTTAAGCATTGAGGAACTGAGGCACAGAGTTGCCATCTAGTTAGTGACAAAATGAAAGCTTACCCTCAAATTTCCTGCCTCCCAATTATTGCTTTTTCTAATGTGTTCCACAGTAGAAAAAAAAGTGCACGAATGCAAATACGTCTGTAGTATGTTTAATTAGTCAAACAAAGGAAAGGATTGGATGTAAAAAATACTCAATGTTTTTTAACTCATGGGATTTCCAGTAAAAAGATAACCATCCAGTCAATCCCCAAACTGATTTTTTTAATTTTAATAACAAAATATGTGACTGCTTGCTTTGTCTGAAACCACCTTTAAGAATTTTACAGGCCCTGGCTGGTTGGCTCAGCGGTAGAGCGTCGGCCTGGCGTGCGGGGGACCCGGGTTCGATTCCCAGCCAGGGCACATAGGAGAGGTGCCCATTTGCTTCTCCACCCCCCTCTCCTTCCTCTCTGTCTCTCTCTTCCCCTTCCGCAGCCAAGGCTCCATTGGAGCGAGGATGGCCTGGGCGCTGGGGATGGCTCCTTGGCCTCTGCCACAGGCACTAGAGTGGCTCTGGTCACGGCAGAGCAACGCCCCAGAGGGGCAGAGCATCGCCCCCTGGTGGGCAGAGTGGCACCCCTGGTGGGCGTGCCGGGTGGATCCCAGTCGGGCGCATGCGGAAGTCTGTCTGACTGTCTCTCCCCGTTTCCAGCTTCAGAAAAATACAAAAAAAAAAAGAATTTTACAGCCTGCACACTGCGTGAGTCTGCTCAGGCTGCCATAACAAAACACAATAGGTTGGGTGACTTAACTGACAGACATGTTTTTTCTCCTAGTCCTGGAAGCTAGAAGTCCAAGGTCAAGGAGCCAGCACGGTCAGTCTCTGGTGAGAGCTCTTTTCTAGTTTGTAGACAGCTGCTTTCTCTCTGTGTCCTCGCCTGGCAGGAGACAGAGCCAGCCCTCTGGTGTCTCTTTTTCTAAGGGCACTAATCCCCTCATGGGGGCTCTGCCCTCATAATCTCATCTGAACCTAATCGCCTCCCAAAGACTCCCACTTCCTAATAACAGCGCAAGGGCAGTGGTTCTCAAACTTTTTGAAGTTTGGGCACATTTGAAATCTTACAAATAATTGTAGGCTCACTACAGTATATACAAATTTCTAAGAAATCTGTTATAATAATTAAGTTAAATACTAAAGAAAAAAATATAAAGTCCAAGCATGCTTTTATGGTAATTAAACAATATAAATACGACAAAATTAAATTTATTCTGACATTTAAAAACATTTTTATGTTACATTTTTTTTGAGTTATGCTTTTTAGAATTTGTAAAAAAGAGTGTGTAAAGCCAGGAGCCATGGCCAGGGCCACCACGACAGCAGCCTGACCCATGCAGGTTCCCACTGGATTCAGACAGTAGGTAAAGAAAAAACGCAGCCAAAAACTGATGGGCTGTCATCTTTAATTCTAGCTTGTACCCGGTGGGCAAGTAAAAACACACACTGGGCTCCAAAACCCACTCACATTCAGTGCTCACAAAGCTACTGATTTATCCGAGTTTTCTAGAATCAAAGGTTTCTAGCTCACCAGACTTATTCACCTCTGTTCCCCATCTCCTTCCTTCTCCCTGTACAAACTCTGCACTAACTGGCTTTTCACTCAACACTCTGCCATCTTGGCTGCTTCTCCTGGCCACATGGCCTCTTTCTGCTCTCTGCTCTCTAATGCTAATCTCAGGAACCAAGAGAGCAAGCTCCTATTCTGCCCCTATTTTATAGTGTAGAAATTCAAACCTTTAATCCTAAATCACTTCTCTGAGGCATGATTAGATTGTACCACTCCATATTAAAATGGGTGGGAAAGGCTTAATCCCAAAACCAAGCCCCAGGCTACAAGGATCCTGCCTGCCCACAGCCTGCCCCCAACACACATTAATATCACCTGGGCGATGGCCTCCACGAGGGTAATGCCATCTTTAACAAAGTGAGCATAATATATTTTATCTGCCCAACAATCTACCCCTATGCTCACTTTACTACCCACAATCTACATCACCAGCATCCCTGTGCAAAGAAATTAGGCACATTACACAAATTACAACAACATGGCAAATTATACAATTTCAACAATTACAGAGGTACACTTCACCAGTCTCTGAGCACTTAGCCCAAAGCGCAAAATGTCCTTGGCCTTCTTTCTAGCCATGGGAAAATTGTCCTGGGGCAGGGGAGTGCTTCCAGCAAAGACACCCCCCACCTCCATCAGGGTATTTCACATTGTCCAAATTCCGTAAGTCCATTCAACAAAGGAGCCAATGCCCACTCTGGTCATAGTCCAGGAAATCAGTCCATGCACATGAGACTTCAGCCACCCCCCTCATCCCTGCCATCCTGACAGGTCTTACACTGTCCCAAAGAGGAGCACGTGGCAATGGCAGTCAGCATTTCCATCTCTGCTCCGGAGAGCATGTCCAGCCCTATGTTCCAAAATCACAGTCCTACCGGGGCCGTAGTAGGTGCTCCTTCCAGCTGGGCTCCCATCTTATGGAGACTGTGGATTGCAACTCCAGCCCAATTCTCCTCCTCCTCCAAAGAGGAACTGAAAACACCAACTCCCGCTGCCAGGCTCGAGTCCTGGGCCGCTGCCGGGCTCGAGTCCCAGGCTGCTGTCGCCTTCTGCTCCGCAGATCTTGCAGCTCCAGCCCTGGCCTCAGCCCTGGCCTCAGCCCCGGCCTCCTGCCGCTGCTGGCTCTCCACAACATCCAAGGCAATCTGCAACTCACAAACTTGTGAATCCTCCTCCAGCGTTTGCTCCATTTCCAGGCGAATCTCACAAACCTGGTCGGCCTCTTCCTCCAGCGCTTCCTCCAGCTCCAGGGTCAGCATCGGTTTCTCCTGCGTTTGCTCCAGCTCCTTCTGCTGCTCAGTTTGCAGGTCCCAGCTCTTTCATGGAGCTCTCAGTTTCCTCACACATGGCTGTAAAAGTCAGCCAGCCTATGGTCCCCAAAAGGACAGCCATGGGGAACCATAACAGCAACCAGTCCTCTACTCCACCACTCAAAGGTGGTGGTGACTCCATACCGATTTGTATCGAATCCTGCCACAGACTATGCCAAATGTAAAGCCAGGAACCATGGCCAGGGCCACCACTACAGCAGCCCAGCCCATGCAGGTTCCCATTGGATTCAGACAGTCGGTAAAGAAACAACAGAGCCAAAAACTGATGGGCTGTCATCTTTAATTCTAGCTTGCACCCGGTGGGCAAGTAAAAACACACACTGGGCTCCAAAACCCACTCACATTCAGTGCTCACAAAGCTACTGATTTATCCGAGTTTTCTAGAATCAAAGGTTTCTAGCTCACCAGACTTATTCACCTCTGTTCCCCATCTCCTTCCTTCTCCCTGTACAAACTCTGCACTAACTGGCTTTACCCTCAACCCTCCGCCATCTTGGCTGCTTCTCCTGGTCACATGGCCTCTTTCTGCTCTCTAATTCTAATCTCAGGAACCAAGAGAGCAAGCTCCTATTCTGCTCCTATTTTATAGTGTAGAAATCCAAACCTTTAATCCAATATACAAAATAGGGAAGTCTCTAATACAGGGGTCCCCAAACTATGGCCCGCGGGCCACATGCGGTCCCCTGAGGCCATTTATCCGGCCCCCGCCGCACTTCCGGAAGGGGCACCTCTTTCATTGGTGGTCAGTGAGAGGAGCATAGTTCCCATTGAAATACTGGTCAGTTGGTTGATTTAAATTTACTTGTTCTTTATTTTAAATATTGTATTTGTTCCCATTTTGTATTTTTTACTTTAAAATAAGATCTGTGCAGTGTGCATAGGGATTTGTTCATAGTTTTTTTTTTATAGTCTGGCCCTCCAATGGTCTGAGGGACAGTGAACTGGCCCCCTGTGTAAAAAGTTTGGGGACCCCTGCTCTAATACAAAGTCACTTCTCTGAGGCATGATTAGATTGTACCACCCCACATCAAAAAGGGTGGAAAAGGCTTAATCCCAAAACCAAGCCCCAGGCTACAAGGATCCTGCCTGCCCACAGCCTGCCCCCAACACACATTAATATCACCTGGGCGAAGGCCTCCACGTGGGCAGCGCCATCTTTAACAAAGTGAGCATAATATATTTTATCTGCCCAACAGAGCAGTTAAAAAATTTAAAAACGACAAAAAAGTTATCTTTTTTATATATAGATACATCCTTAGTAAGATTTAGTAAATTCGGCAGGTCCCGGTACAAATGTGTTAAGTTTTTTCACTCTGTTTTTATGAGAAACACGAGCCTGATGTGTCCTAGTGATTTCTTCAATGTGTGGGCATATATTTGAAAGGCAAACTCTCTTTTCCTAGTCAATACATTAAAGAATTTCTCTCTTTTTACTCTTAATTGTGTTGAGTGCAGAAAACCCCCACCATACATATCATCTTAACTTTACACCAAACAAAGGATAGAAGAAACTTGCCTCCAGTCTTTCTGGGGAACATGGGGGGTAGTGTAAACAATCCAGCACCACAGCTTAAAAGCCTTTTGCAACCTAATCAGTCAAGTGAGGTGGGGGGTTGGGCAGACTGTCAGCTTACAGCCAATTCCCCATACCTCTGTCCCCCAAAAATTTAAACTCCAAAAACCCTGTTGGTTTTTTGGTCCTCAACAGGCATATATTTCTCTGGAATACCATAGACCACACCTGGAAATCTTCTAGGGCGCACACCTTGAGAACCACTGGGTTAGGGTGTCAACATCTAAATTTTGACAGGACACTATTCAGTCCATAGCACATACACAATCATGATCTGAGAAGCATATGTGTACTTAAAGGTTGTGTGCAGCTGGCTGATGGGGGTAAAGCATACTGGGGAGTGTTTTCTGTTTGTTTGTTTTTTATTTATTGTAATCATACAAGTTCCAGGTGCCCAATTCTACTACACATCTCTGTATACCACGCTATGTGTTCACTCCCACCATCCACCACCATTTATCCTCCTATACCCTTCTCCATCTTTTCCCTTGACTCAGCAATCACCACACTGTTGTCTGTGTCAATGGGTTTTCTCTCTCTCTCTCTCTCTTTTTTATTTTTATTTTTTTGGTTCTTTTTTGCTCAATCCCCTCACCTAGTTCCCCACACCCACGACAGCTGTCAGCCTGCTCTCTGTCTATGAGTTTGTCTCTATTTTGCTTATTAGTCATTTGTTCATTAGATTCAGTGGTGGGATTCAGCTGGTTCACACTGGTTCAGCAGAACTGATATCTAATTTTTTGTTGAGTTCAGCAAACCAGTTGTTAAAATGGCACTTGTAATCAGGGTTCTCTCTAAGGTGGGCACCTGGGCAGCTGCCCAATGTGGAAATCACAAATTTACATTCCTTACTCTTTTTGAACATTCATCTGAGCAACAGTGTATTCTAATGTAGTCATGTCCATTCCGTAAAAAAGTGAAAAAAATTGCATGTGACACCAGTCAAGAAGCAATATGAAAACATCTTAAATAACAGTTTTATTGTTTTTTTAGGTATTATTTAATATTTTTTCATTAATATTTTAAAACTCTTATAACAATCTATTTTGTATACTTCTTTTATTCTTAGTTATTGAATGCATAAAATAATAAACTACCTTTCAGTATGTCATTTTTTTATACTTAAAATAATCATTAAGGCAGAGAACCTATTGTTAAATTATTTGAATCCCACCACTGATTAGATTCCACATATGAGTGACACCATACAGTATTTGTCTTACTCTGACTGGCTGATTTCACTTAGTATAATGCTCCTGGAGAGTAGTTTTAATCGAGCCTCAATTAGTCAAAACTCTTCCTCAGCCCGATCTTTCTCACAGGCAAGATGTTTACAAAGTGTAAACATCTGACATGTTGTGCTGGCAGGGACTCTCCAGCAGTCAGATGTCTGACAAACCCGTCCCGCCAGGACAAACTCCCTTATGTATGTCTCTCTAGTTTCATCCACTGCTCCCAACATTTTTGCCAAAATATAGTCAATTCTTATTATTTTCAGAACATGGAACCATTGCTCCTAAGGGTAAACAGGGTTTAATGCCTGTGAGCCTCAAGTCAACATTTTCACCATCCAGCAGTACATAACCTTGCTTTATGTGACTTTCTGTTTCAAGACACCTTATCTAATACATATTGGTGAGTTATTAACATTTAACTCATAGCCAGTAGCACTATAACTCACTCCCAAATGAAGCTTATCCAACACTATTTTTTTTTCCATAAGGCACATCACAACCTCTTTGCCCTTAGGAATGCTAGACAGGATTTCAATGCTATAACTGCAGGCCATTTAAACAAAATCATCAACAAGAATGTGGCATAGTACATAGAACATGAAAAGGATACCTGTTTACTGTCTGAGAGCTGAGACAATAAGCAGAATATAACCTTGTTCATCCTTACCTGTGAGAGAGGAGAAACCAGAAGAATGCAGAAGAGGGGGGCCTGCGATGTCTGTGATCTTACACTCCAGCCAGTGACCTCAGTGTTTAGAACTGAAGGGAGCAAGGACAGACTGTGATAAGTTTGAAAAATAACAAACCATAGCTGTGGTCCTTGCTTGTTATCTGTTCCTTGAAATAAACTTGCAGTACCAGCAAGAATAAGTTATAGTCAAGGACAGACTCTCCAGCTTCCTCTTTCATCTCATCTCCTCCCCTCCCGGAGACACAAAAGTCACGTAGGTCTGCAAACAAAGAAGTCATAGAAATCAGGCATTTGTCATAGGAAAGCTAAAGCTATAAAGGTATAGAAGATGTAAGAAATCTAACTTCGGGAGCTCATGTCTTTGATGCTACCAACCCCACATGCTCGGCTGGCTATCAATAAATCTTCCTCCTCGTCTGGGCGTTCACTATCCTCCATTTGTGGCTAATTCCTGCTACACCTGGAAATGTGCAATGCAAACAACTCTTAATTTTTTTGCAACTCTGCATTTGTCTACGAATAACCACGAAAGCGCCATGAGAACGGATTTTGGGGTTACTAGGGTATTGTAGCGAGTAGGTGAATTTGCTAATGTGAAATCCATGAACTATAAGATTCATTGTAGTTGCAATTCCCTGCTGCTTGGGCTCCTAGTGCTCTGCCTTTGGGACTGTGCCTACAGTCAGGTGAAAACGCTGTGGAGCTCCACAGGGAGCAGGCGTTCATTAAATATCTGTTGAACCGAATCAAACTTCCTATGTAGTATACTTTCATGGTATGGCAGCCAGGAGTCGGTCAAGCCAGGGAGGCTATAACAGCTGGTGCCCTTTGGACACACACAGGAAGGTTGTTACCTGTGATCTAGAGCCCTCACACAGGTCTGATGACAGGAACTCCTGAGAATCTCTCTGGCCACCTTGTTTCTCATGACTCAAGGAGTGTAGAGGGGCCCGTGGTTTACCTGGTGTGGTGCAGGATGGCATGCAGGCTTTGCACATGCTGCTTCCTGCAGGGGTGATGTTTACAGTTCTCTTGTTGCAACTTTGTTATCTTTAGGTTAAGCATTCCCATTCAGACAACTATAAAGGAGAAAGGAACTAGCATCTTGAAGGATATTGTATGTGCTGGTACTTTGCATGTGTTATCTCCTCTGACCTATACAACAACCCTAAAAAGTAGATATGGTGGATGAAAAAGGGGCCACATGCTCAACCTGACAAGCTCAGGGAAAGCCTGCATGGTGGCCTTACAGACTCAGAGACCTGAAGTGACCGCACAGGACGATCTGAAAGGAAAACTTTCTGACTAAAAGCAGTTTATCGGGGGTAGTCATGTCCTAGGAAGAGATTTTTCCCTAACAAAGGTCAATGCTTACCTTATTCTAGCCCAGGGGTCCCCAAACTTTTTACACAGGGGGCCAGTTCACTGTCCCTCAGACCATTGGAAGGCCAGACTATAAAAAAACCCTATAAACAAATCCCTATGCACACTACACATATCTCATTTTAAAGTAAAAAAACAAAACAGGAACAAATACAATATTTAAAATAAAGAACAAGTAAGTTTAAATCAACAAACTGACCAGTATTTCATTGGGAACTATGGGCCTGCTTTTGGCTAATGAGATGGTCAATATGCTCCTCTCACTGACCACCAATGAAAGAGGTACCCCTTCCAGAAGTGCGGCGGGGACCAGATAAATGGCCTCTGGCCTGCGGGTCGTAGTTTGGGAACCCCTGATCTAGCCTGTCTGTTACCTTTTGCATTTATAATATTTACCTGATAACATGCAGGTAATTTTCCTTTCCTGCCCCCGCCCCCCCCAGAGCAAGTGTCCTACCAGGGAAGGAACCAACAAGTCCCTTCATTGTTATTATCATATTAATTAACTAAATCTCAGTACTTTTTATCCAATCCCAGAGATTTCCCCACCTTGCTTCCTCCCACCTCCCTAATCTATCACCGGTCCAATCAATTCCATGGAACCCCTTCACGTCTCTGCATAAAATACGTGGTGGAACCGCCATTTGCCGGAGCACTTTCTCAGTCCTTTGAGACTTTGCTTCCTGGCAATGGTCGACAGTTTGGCTCAAATAAACTCATAAAAAGTTCTTACAGGTTTGGAAATTTCTTACATGGACAATACAAATATCCCAAGAAGCAGTGAAATAAGAGATGCACTGAAGCAGTATATGATGTAGCCAACATTTGTAACCAGATTTGTTTGATCACAAAGACCTGGTTACTTTTGTTAACCCGCAAACAAATGCTCCTGGGCAGAAGGTCATACAGCCATTATTTGTCACAAATTATTGCTTTTACTTATTTAACAAACATTGGTAGAGAACTTACGATGTCAAAGCAGTGTGCAGGGAATAAGCAGGAACACAAAGCTCAATCAGCCATGGCGCCCAGCCTCAGGAGAGCACATAGATATATAAATAACTAGGATATGGGGTTGAAATTATAGATGCCACAAAAAAGAAAGCTAAAATGGGGCTGTCCTCTGAGCTAGGAGAGCAATGAAGGCTCATGGAGAAGGAGACCCATCCCTGCCCAAGGGGCTTTGATTGGGGAAGAATGATGTTACCTTGGGAACACATGGCACAGGCAAGGGGGTGAGAAAGTGTGGGTTAAAAGCTGGTGATCAGGGAAGCTGAACATAGAAGCAAGTAAGATACAATAAGGTGAGATGGGGTAGGGTTATAGCATGAAAATAAATTCACTGCCATGGTCTGACCTTGGCACTTTATTCATTATGCAGCAGAAGGGCACTGTCAGGTCCGGATGAAAGGTGGGATGATTCTTTAGAGGAGCAGGGTATATTCATTTGCTAGGGCTGCTATCTCAAAGTAAAACAGACTGGGGGCTTAACTTCCAGAAATTTACTTCCTCCTAGTTCTGGAGGCTGGAAGTCTGAGATAAGGTGTCAGTTAAGTTGTTCCTTCTGAGGCCTCTCTGCTTGGCTTGTAGATGGCTGTCTGTCTTCTCCCTGTGTCCTCACATGGTCTTCTCTCTGTACCTGCCCATCTCTTAATCTCCTCTTCTTATATGGGCATCAGTCATACTGGATTAGGGTCCACTCTCATGACCTCATTTTACCTTAATTACCTATCTCCAAAAATACTCACATTCAGAGATACTAAGGCTAGGACTTTGACATATGAACTGTGGGGAGACACACTCATTCCACAGCACAGAGTAAAATGGGTCACAAGAGGGAGCAGGGAGGAGGCACTGCCCACATGCAAGCAGGCAGTGGAGGTGGCAGAGTGGCCAGGGGGGCAGCGATGGGCGTTAGTCTGATGGCCTTCCTCTTTGTGAAGAGGAAAGCAACAAAGCAAAATTCTGTGGAAGGCATATTGAGAGAAAAGGAAAGGCAGCCACGATAACTTGGCAAATTTTCCTCAACCCGCAGAGACATCCCGAAACCATCACTTCTCGCTGGCTCCCTGTAGCAAGAGGGCTGCTTCTGACTCACAAGCCACTAGGACAAAATGTCTCATTACGCCATAGTTTCACATGTTTACGTCACATTCACTCACACCCAGAATCTGAATCCCAGCCAGGACATTCCTGCGTGACAAGTCTCATGAACTAATTATTATTATTATTTTTTTTCCTGAAGTTGGAAATGAGGAGGCAGTCAGACAGACTCCCACATGCGCCCAACTGGGATCCACCTGGCATGCCCACCAGGGGGCGATGCTCTGCCCATCTGGTGCCTTGCTCTGTTGCAACCAGAGCCATTCTAGAGCCTGAGGCAGAGGCCATAGAGCCATCCTCAGCGCCCAGGCCAACTTTGCTCCAATAGAGCCTTGGTTGCGGGAAGGGAAGAGAGAGACAGAGAGGAAGGAGAGGGGAAGGGGTGGAGAAGCAGATGGGCGTTTCTCCTGTGTGCTCTGGCCCGAAATCAAACCCGGGACTCCTCCATGCCAGGCCGGCGCTCTACCGCTGAGCCAACCGGCCAGGGCCTTGAACTAATTATTAATGTCCCTGGCTCAAAGTCTGGGTGGGCATTCATTCCCATCACCCAAGCTGGAGGATGAACTGAGCCTTGCACAGGCTGCATAATTTCTTCAGGTCTCCCTAAGTCTGTTCCCTCTGTTGGCATTTTAAGAAATGTATTTTTATGGAATTTGTAGCTATTCAGTAATTTTCCAAGAGGGCACATTGCCCAGGCCAGATGGGCAGATTTTTTTTCCTGGTTCCAGCTGGTGAAGTCCTGTCTGATAAGATCCTACCTCATCCTACTTGGACAGAGATTCACAATTCGCTTGTGAGATGGGAGCTGAAAAATGACTCAATCAGCAGTTTGCTATGGTGGGCTGTGGAAGGGCCGCCTTAGTACCTAAAACATTCGTGCCTTAGAAGTATTACCATGATGTGGGATGTAATGGGACAGGGGGCCAAGAAGCCATTCTATTTAAGTAGAGTTACTCCGTTACTGCATTGAGAACCCCGCATTTCTCTCTGAATCCATTTGTCTTTGGGAAGAGAAAGAAGCCTGATGCACTAAAGAGTGATGAGAAGAAGGAACTTTGATTTACTGACAAGGGTCACCTAAAGTTTTCAGTTATACTGCAAGATGGAGTCACCCACTCATGATCGATTATGTTCTTCAGTTATTGGGACAAAGCCTCCTGGTACACTGAGTGCTGAGCCAGCAGAGGTGAGCACCAAACGAAATTCCCAACACGGAGCACATGTTTTTGTTTGAGAATCCTTGGGTTCTGTGAGTGGGGATCTTCATACTTACTTTTTTTAAATTACCATTCTAAAGGGGACTGAGACCAGACAACACTTTCATAGAAAAGTATCTTCCTACAGAAAGTGGTCACCACACCATCAAAGAAAATGTATGTATGGCCATTGGTGGAACATAAAAATGAGACTAAGAGACATGGACAAGAGTGTGGTGGTTACCAGGGGTGGGGGGAGGGAGGACATGGGAGGGAGGGAGGGAGAGAGTTAGGGGGAGGGGGAGGGGCACAGAGAACTAGATAGAGGGTGGCGGAGGACAATCTGACTTTGGGTGAGGGGTATGCAACATAATTTAATGACAAAATAACCTAGACATGTTTCTTTGAATATATGTACCCTGATTTATTAATGTCATCCCATTACCATTAATAAAAATTTATTAAAAAAAAAAAAGAAAAGAAAATGTATGGCTTTTCTTAGTTCTCAATTGTTTTACTTTCTCTTAAAATTTTTGAATACTAATCACTTTTTATACCTTTTCCCTTGACTTTTCTCTTCTTTCTCTGGAGTCCAGCCTTGTCAAGGGGAAGCAGTCCTCTCTGCTGCTGTTTCTCTGACTTCTGCAAGTGAGGATCCTATCACAACACAAATTCCTTCAACAATTTTGCTGGAAATCCTCTTTCTCTTTTGCCTATCCAGCCTTCTGCTGCTAACCTAAAAACTCTCCACGCCCAACTACATTTTTCCTTGTCACTGCAGGCAAAGACCTTGACATATCCAGGAGGCAACAAAAGTGTTCCAAGAAAGACAGCACTATTGTTTCCACTTAACAGAAGAGAAAACTAAGTCAGAGACTAGTTTTCCATGTGGCTTGCCTTTGGTATGGCTTTAGAAATCAAGACACATATTTTCTTCCAGAAATTCTACCAGAGTAAAGAAAATAATTTAGACGAGCTCAGTTTAACCAACAAAGAATCAAAAATATATAAATAAATGTTAGCATAAGCCATGAAACATGAACAGATGACAATTGTATAATTATAAACTTCATAAAATGAAAAGAGAAGCCACAGTCTGAGAGAGAATATTTACAAATCATGTATCTAATAAAGAGCTTATATCTAGAATACATAAGGGATTCTCAAAATTTAATAACAGAAAAACAAAAGTAAACCAATAAGAAATTCACAAAATATTTGAATATTTTCTTGACTCGAAAAGATATACAGATGGCAAATAGTACAAAAAGATGCTTAACATCATTAGTCGAAAGTAATGGGGATAAAAACCTCACTATACCTGTAGTTATTTTAAAGTTCTTCTGAGGATGAGGAGCAACATTCACACTTTGCTGATCAGAATGCCAAAAAGTACAACTACTATGGAAGATAGTTTGGCAACTTCTTATAATGTTTACTATGCACTTACCATATGACCCAGCAACTTCATTTCTTGTTATAGCCCCAAAGAAATAAAGGCTTAAGCCCACGTGAAAGCTGTGAGGTCAGTTGGCAATGGGGGAAGGTCACTTGAGGAACCACACACGCCCATGACCGCCAAAAGAAACGGCCACACTTGATGGCTACGTCCTTCTTTCTTCCTCGGCGGAAAATACCTTACAAAAGCTAGTTCACTAGTGTTTGTAATAGCTTTGTTCATAACTCCCGAAATTGAAAACAACTCAATGTCCAGTGGCTGGTGAAAGGGTAAACTGTAGCAAATTAATAAAATGAAATACTTCTCAACAATAAAAAGAACTCAACTACTGATAGCAACACAAAAACAGGGATAAATTTCACAAACATTATATTAAGGCAAAAGAGTCAAATTCTAAAGCAGGGGTCCCCAAACTACGGTCCGCGGGCCACATGCGGCCCCCTGAGGCCATTTATCCGGCCCCCGCCGCACTTCTGGAAGGGGCACCTCTTTCATTGGTGGTCAGTGAGAGGAGCGTAGTTCCCATTGACATATTGGTCAGTTTGTTGATTTAAATTTACTTGTTCTTTATTTTAAATATTGTATTTGTTCCCATTTTGTATTTTTTACTTTAAAATAAGATATGTGCAGTGTGCTTAGGAATTTGTTCATAGTTTTTTTTTATAGTTCGGCCCTCCAATGGTCAGAGGGACAGTGAATTGGCCCCCTGTGTAAAAAGTTTGGGGACCCCTGTTCTAAAGGCTGCATATTTTATGATTCCATTTATGTGACATCCTGAAAAAAGGCGAAATGGAGAGAAGATGGGTGTTTGCCGAGGACTAGGGGTGAGAGTCAGGATGAATGACTACAGAGGGCACAAGAGAACTTTTGGAGGATGATATAAAATTTCTATATCTTGATGTGATAATGATAAGCTCAGAGAATACATTTGTCAAAGTAATAGAACTCTACATAAAAATACTAAACTTTATTGGATATGAATTATACCTTACAATATTTTAAGTGCCAAATTGAGAGAAGGATTTTGTGACAAATAGTCTATTTTACTTTCATTTCTTCTCCATCAAACTCTTTCCAGGCAAGTTCTATATAACATATGCTGTCCAATAGCTCAAAAATTTAGAGGTAAATATCAGGGTTTTAAACCCAGTACGGTGGGGGAGTTTTTCTGATAGTATATTCTTTGCTGTGACAGAAAGAGCTCCAGAAGTGCTGAGGTTGTGGAACAGGAAGGATAAGAAAGCTCCCTGCTCAGTATTTGCTGGAGTTGAGGCTGGAAGAACAATTAGAAGGTGAGGGGGGGAGGGTGTTTGGGCGGGAAGAACAGCAGGAATGAGAACAAGGAGAGCAGCCAAGAGTCCAGGGGAGTGGACAGGCCCTTCCTCTCTCTGCAGCTGCTGCTGTGGGGGTCACAGAGCCGACGGACCTTTACCAACCAGCACTGACCCCTAGAAGAGCAGAAGACAGAAAGAAGGCTGGTTCCCTGACCCACTTTCCTTATAGCGCAGACATATAGAAAATACTCGCTGAATCCTGCTTCAGACTCGAAGTCCAACTGAGCAACATAGAAAATGTAGAAGACATGATGAAAACAGAAAATCACTGTGAGTGGAGAAAGGACAGTATCTTCAATAAATAGTGTTGGGAAAATTGGACAGGCACACGAGAAAGAATGAAACTGGACCACTATCTTACACTGTACATAAAAGTTAATGCAAAATGAATTAAAGATTTGAACTAAAAATGAAATCATAAGATCCCCAGAGAAAACATAGACAGTAAGCTCCTTGTCATTAGGCTTGGTGACTTTTTTTTTTAAATCTGACTCCAAAAGCAAAAGTAACAAAAGCAAAAAATAAATAACCAGCGCTATGTGAAACTAAAAAAGATTCTGCATAACAAAGGAAACCATAAACAAAGTGATAAAGCAACCTACTGAATAAGAGGAAATATTTGCAAATTAGATATTTGAGATGGGGCTAATATAAAGAACTGATGCAACTCAGTAGCAAATAAAACAAAAAAAATCTGATTTAAAATGGGCAGAAGAATACCAGCCAAGATGGTGTACTACATAAATGCTGTACTGGAATCCTTTGATTTTGTAAGTCAAAATTACGACTAAACTACAGAACTATCATTCAGAACTCCTGAAATCTAGTTTAACATAAGCCCTACAACTAGGGATATAAAAAAGAAGCCACATTGAGACCAGCAGGAGGGACAGAGACATGGAATGAGCTGTCTCAGCCCCACACCAGTCTTCCCAGCCCAGGGTTCAGGGCCAGGAAGAGAAGTCCCATAACTTCTGGTTGTAAAAACCAGTGAGACAGAGAGCTCCTGGAGTCCCAGGCAGTTTCTCTTAAGGGGCCAGGGCATGAAGTTACTGGGACTCAATCTCTCTAAGCCCCAGTGCTGGGGAAGCAGCTTGAAAGGCACCAGGATCATACAGGGAAGAACTGACTTGTCTGGCATCAGAGCAAGAGCTTGAGAGACAACTTTCTCCCAGACAGAAGTGCTGATAGAGGCCATTGTTCCTTTTTCTGAGCCCTTCTCCTATAGAGGTGGCAGGTGAGCACCATATTTGCGTCTCCATCAACATGGTTATCACTATTTACCCCACCCTGGTGATTCTCTGAGACCCTGCCCCACCCAACTTGCAAGCCCACCCAAGCTGTTTCCAGTGGCTTTTCCATACAAATGGCCTTTCTTGGCTCATTTTTCAGACTTTCCTAAAATCTCTCAAACAAGCAGCATCTGGCCTTGGTGTACCTCATACCTCTCACTAAGTTACCCCAGGCCCTGCATTAGCAGTAGCCAGTCCTGGTTCAGAGCTTGGCCTCTCTTGGGCATCTCCAACCCCAGCATAAGCAGCATCCATCTGCAGATCACTTTGTAGCTTATGTTGGATGGTCCTGAGAAGAACACAGTTGGTGGCTGACTTTGGCTTGCACCTCCAGGGAAGGTCCCAAAGGCGGTACACCCAGTGGACAGCCTCAGACAATATAGAAGCACCATTCAGCTGGCACTAGAGTCATTCTGCAGTAAGTCCTGCTCTGTGACATGGGCCCCTGCACAGCTGATCCTCCACAGTGGTTGTAGCGTCCTTGTAGCCAATTAGTCTGGTAGTAAACCCCCTCCCCATTGATATACCAAAAACAATCAAGGCTCAACTACAATAAAAAGTTTACACAGTCACATCTGGAGTGCCTAGCTCTGATGAGTAAGGGGCTGTGCCACTAGACCCGACAGGACATCTACTACATTAGGCAACTCTACCAAACCCAGGACACATAGCAGTTCTGCTTAACACAGAGGGACAAACACAGGAGGTTGTCAAAATGAGTAGACAAAGAAACACGTCTCAAATAAAGAAACAGAACAAAATTACAGAAAAAGAACTAAACAAAATGAAGAAAACCAGTCTACTAGATGCAATGTTCAAAACACTGGTTATAAGGATGAACTTAGAACTTCAATAGCATAAAGAAAGGACACATGGGAACCATAAAAAAGACCCAGTCAGAAATTAAGGCTACATTGACAGAAATGAAGAACAATTTACAAGAAATCAACAGTGGAGTAAGTAAAGCCAAGAATCAAATCAGCAATTTAGAATACAAGGAAGCAAAAAACACCCACTCAGAGCAGTGAAAAGAAAAATAATCCCTCAAAATAGGAATAGTGTAAGGAGCCTCTGGGACAACTTCCAGCATACTAACATTTGTATCATGGGCTGGGAGGAGAAGAGAGAGTGCAAGAAATTGGAAACCTATTTAAAACAATAATGACAGAAAACTTTCATAACCTGATGAAGAAAATAGACATACAAGTCCAAGAAGCCCAGGGAGTCCCAATCAAGATGAAACGAAGAGGCCTATGCCATGAAGCATAATTAAAATGCAAAAGGTAAAGAGAGAGAGAGAGAATATAAAAAAGAAAAAAACAGTTGGTTACCTACAAGGGAGCTCCCATAAGACTGTCAGCTAATTTCTTAATAGAAACTTTGCAAGCCAGAAAGGATTGGCAAGAAATATTCAAAGTGATGAAATCAAGGATCTATAACCAAGATTACTGTACCCAATAAGGCTATCATTTAGGATCCTAGATCATATAAAGAGCTTCTCAGACAAGAAAAAGCTAAAGGAGTTTATCACCACCAAACCAATATTACATGAAATGTTAAAGGCTCTTCTGTAAGAAGAAGAAGAAAAACAAACCCCCCAAACATTAACAAAATGGCAATAAATACCCATCTATCAACAATTAAATCTAAAAAACAAAATAAATAAATAAATAAGCAGAAAAGATGCAAACTCATAGATAGAGAACAATTTGAGAGTTGCTAGATTTGAGAGGGGTTGGGGTGATGGGTGAAAAAGGTGAAGGGATAAAGAAGTACAAACTGGGTCCTGGCTGTATAGCTCGGTTGATTAGAGCATTGTCCTGAAGCACAGAGGTTGCCGGTTTGATCCCCGGTCAGGACAGATACAGGAACAGATCAGTGTTCCTGTTTCTAACTCTCTCTTTGCCTTTCTCTAAAATTAATAAAATAAACATAAAAAAAGAAGTATAAGTTGGTAGTTACAGAATAGTCATGGAAATGTAAAATATAGCATAGGAAATATAGTCAATAATTTTCTAAGTACTATGTATGGGTATGAGATTTATCAAGATAATTATTTAGTAAATTATATAATGTCTAATCACTGGGTTGTACACCTGAAACTAATATGATATTGTATATCAACTGTAATTTTTAAAAAAAATGACTTAAAATAAATATATAAATAAATAAAATGGGCAGAAGATCTGAATACACATTTTTCTAAAAAAGACAGTGGGTTACATAAAAAGATACTCTGTATCATTAATCATCAGGGAAACAAAAATCAAAACCACAGTTAAATAGTATCTTGGACCTATTAGAATGGCTATTATTAAAAAGACTAGAAATAACTAGTGTTACCAGGTATATGGAGAAAAGGGAACTCTGTTAACTGTTTACTGAATGTAAATTGTTTCAGCCACCATGGATAACATCATGGAGGTCTTCAAAGAATTAAAAATGGAATTACCACGTGACCCAGAAGTTTTACATCTGAGTATTAATCCAAAGAAAAGAAAAACACTATGGAAACAACCAATGTGTACATTGATGGATGAATGGATAGCAAAATTGTGATGTTTATATACAATGTAACATTATTTAGCCATATAAAAGAATAAAATTTTGCCATTTGTAACAACATGGATAGACCTCAAGGTCATTATGTTAAGTGAAATAGGTCAAACAGAAAAATACACATATATTATATGCATATACATAAATATAGATAGATATAGATATAGCTATAAATAGATATAGATATGACCCATAAATGCAGAGAACAAATTGGTGGCTGCCTGAGAGACAAGGGTGAGAGGTGAGAGAAATAGGTGAACTGTTTTATTGTTTTGTTTTTAGTTTAAATAAATTGAATTTAAAAATGAGAAAATCATCTTTAGGTAGACAGTATAGTGACAATAGTTGAAGGTAAGAATCCTTGATGGTATTAAAATTAATGAGTTGAAATCTTTAATGTTCTCTATATAAAGTATCATGTCATCTGTAAATAATGACAGTTTTACTTTTTCTTTTCCTATCTGAATGCCTTTTATTTCTTCTTCTTGTCTAGTTGATTTGGCTAGGACTTCCAGTACTAGATTCAATGAGTGGAGACGGTGAATATCCCTGTCTTGTTCCTGACCTTAAAGGAAATACTTGTAGTGTTTGCCCATTGAGTATGATGTTGGCTGTGGGCTTGTCATATATGGCCTTTATTATGTTGAGGTGTATTCCCTCTAAACCTACTTTACTGAGAGTTCTTAACACAAACAGCTGCTAAATTTTATCAAATGCTTTTTCTGTATCTATTGAAATGATCATGTGATTTTTATCCTTTATTTTGTTCATGTGGTGTATCATGTTTATTGACTTGTGGATATTGTACCAACCTTGTCATCCCCAGAATAAATCTCACTTGATCTTGGAGTATGACCTTTTTAATGTATTGTTGAATCCAGTTTGCTAATATTCTGTTGAGGATTTTAGCATCTATGTTCATTGGGAATATTGGCCTATAATTTTCTTTCTTTGTAGTGTCTTTCTGATTTTGAAATTAGGATAATGTTGGTATCGTAATATGAGTTTGGGAGTCTTCCATCCTTGAATTTTTTGGAATAGTTGGAGAAAGGTAGGTGTTAATTCTTCTTTGAATCTTTGGTAAAATTTACATGTGAAGCCATGTAGTCCAGGACTTCTGTTTGTTGGGAGGTTTTTTTTGTTTTTTTGTTTTTTTTAATATTACTGCTTCAATTTCACTAGTTGTATGTAATTTGTCTATTCAGATTCTCTCATTCTTCCTTATTCAATTTTGGAAGTTTGTATGTTTCTAGGAATTTACCCATTTCATCCAGATTGTCCAATTTGTTCATATATAAATTGTTCATAATATTTTCTTATAATCCTTTGTATTTCTTTGGTGTTTATTTTTACTTCTCTTTCATCTCTAATTTTATTTATTGAGGTTCTCTCTTTATTTCTTGATGAGTCTGATTAAAAGTTTGTCAATCTTGTTTATCTTTGCAAAGAACCAGCTCTTGGTTTCACTGATCTTGTGCATTATTTTAGACCTGTTTGTTTAGTTCTGCTCTGATCTTTATTATTTCCTTCCTTCTACTCTGGGCTTTGTTTGTTGTTCTTTTTCAAGTTCCTTTAAGTTAGAACGTTCATTTGAGATTTTTCTTATTTCTTGAGAGAGGCCTGTCATTCTGTAGTTTCCCTCTCAGCACTGTTTTCAGTGTGTTCCATAGATTTTTGGGTTGTTGTGTTCTCATATTCATTTGTTTCAAGGTATCATTTGATTTGTTCCTTGATCTTACTGTTAACCCATTCATTGTTTAGTAACATGTTATTTAGACTCTGTGTCTTTATGTGTGTTTTTTTTTTATTTATTGTGGTTGATTTCTTGTTTCATATCATTATGGTCAGAGAAGATGTTGATATGATTTCAAGCCTCTTAAATTTATTGAGACTTATTTTGTGCCCTCAAATGTGGTCTATCCTAAAAAAATATTTCCATGTGCACTTAAAAGAAATGTATATTCTGCTGATTTAGGGTGAAATGCTCTGAAGATACCAATTAAATTTAGCCAATCTAATGTGGTATTTAAGGCCACTGTTTCCTTGTTGATTTTATGCCTAGAAGATCTATCCATTAATGTCAGTTGGGTGATAAAATCTCCTACTATGACTGCATTGCTGTTGATCTCTCCATTTATGTCTACCAATATTTGCTTTACATACTTGAGTGCTCCTACATTAGGTGCATAAATGTTTACAAGAGGTATATTCTCTTGTTGTAATGATCCCTTTATTATTATGTAATGCCCTTCATTGTCTTTTACTATTACCTTTGTTTTAAAGTCTATTTTGTCAGATATAAGTATTGCTACCCCAGCTTTTTTTAATTTCCATTTGCATGAAATATCGTTAGTCTGTGTGTATCTTTCATTCTAAGGTAGGTCTCTTGTAGACAGCATATATAGGGGTCTTGCTTTCTTATCCATTCAGCTACCCTATGTTTTCTGATTGGAGCACTCAAGTCATTTACATTTAAAGTGGTTATAGATAGGTATGTATTTATTGCCATTTTATTATTTTAACTATGTTCTTCTTCTTCTTCTTCATTTTTTCTTTTTTCAAACAAGCGCTTTAATATTTCTTGTAATGCTGGTTTTGCAGTAACAAAATACTACTAGAACTGATAAATGAATTCAGTAAAGTAGCAGGATACAAAATAAATATCCAGAAATCAATTGCATTTTTATACACCAATAATGAACTATTATATTATATAGGAAAATTGAGAAAACAATACCATTCACAATTGCTTCAAAATGAATAAAATACTTAGGAATAACTTTAACCAAGGATGTAAAAGACCTGTGTTTAGAAAATTATAAGACACTGAAGAAAAAAACCAAAGAAAATACAAATAAGTGGAAGCATATACCATGTTGATGGATAAGAAGAACTGACATCTTTAAAATGTTCATATTACCCAAAGCAATCTATAGGTTAAAAGCAATTCCTATCAAGATGCCAATGGTATAACAGAGCTAGAGCAAATATTTCAAAAATGTATATGAAAACACCAAAGACCCCTGCTAGTCACAACTATCTTAAGAAAGAAAAACAAAGTTGGAGGAATCACACACTTGATATCATATGTTTGAAGAAGAAAGCAATCTCTCAGAATTAGGGAAGTGAAAGGTCATTGGGTGAAACCCATCATAGCCATCACTAAGGTAACTTTGCTGACCTCTTCTCATTTGTGGCCTTTGTGTTTCCTGCCTGATAACTACAGCTTCTTCCCCTGTTTTTTCACTGTATATTAATTATTAAGTAAGGAAATGACATAAATCTTTGTAAACTGTGTCTGAGCCTGACTCTGAAAGAAGTACTCTTCAAAAAGTTACTCAGGTCCTGCAGACAGAAGGAAAACAAACCTTATGATCCAATGTAGCAAAAACTATCGGTGCCACATGCATATCCCCTTTGCAATCATCGCTCCTGAGCATACCACTTGAGTCTC
Source organism: Saccopteryx bilineata (assembly GCF_036850765.1). Classification (NCBI taxonomy): domain Eukaryota; kingdom Metazoa; phylum Chordata; class Mammalia; order Chiroptera; family Emballonuridae; genus Saccopteryx; species Saccopteryx bilineata. The sequence goes on from NC_089495.1 coordinate 172,119,940, forward strand.
TCTGCATGAGGGTTTTCTGTAGCCATGGGAGTCTATTTAGCCAAAGTGTGGGGCATGCAGAGAACCCTGAGGAAAAGTTTTCAAACAATAACTGCCAAGAGTTAGAAGATACATACCCCAGATTCCTTACCCATTGGTTGTGCACATGTTCTATGTAGATCTCCAGCAGTATTGAGCGCTGGTTGACCGTAGTAATAATATCCTCAACACATACTCTTTATTGGCTCTTTTCTTTTCTGTCTCACTTTTCCCATTTTCTTCCTGGGATGATCTCCTACATAAACTTTTTGAATTAACTTTTATCATATGCAAATATTCTTTTAGGGAAGACCACCCAAGCTATCTAAGCTCCAGAACTCTTGATTATACAGTATCTACCAGGAGAGCCATAGTTAGCTCTTTTATTTGATGAAGATGTTATAGAAGTCAAATTTGGATTGAGGTAGTAATGTAAATCTAGCCTCTATTAACAGGTTTGCCATTTAATGTATTAGGAAACCAGCTAAAAAAGGCAGGAGAGGGCATTGTGGTGGTGAATATGGTTAACTCGGTAGAAACAGTCCTTTAGGCTATTTTCCTCCCCATGGAAGGTGCTGTATTATCGCTAAACAAACAAGAACCCTTGTCTTTATTGCTAATTTTAGAGTCTGTCTACCTAGAACCCTGTCTTACCTCCTTTATCCTCCTGATTGATACCTCACTGTACTGTGTCATGTCTGGCTACAATCAACCACTGTAATAAGCATTTTTCCCTCTGCTTATCATGAAACAACTTCTTCACTGTTGTAAATGCCTCATTCTAATAGCCTGCATTCTCACCTAATCACTTGGCTCTATCCACTTTCATATGAACCCCTAAATTATTGTTCTTTAAAATCAGTATATCTTAAATAGAAAGACTTTTTTTTCTAGAGTTTCCTACAGCATCTTAGGTGCTCACCTAAAATCACCAGCCATATTTAATCCTGAAGCAGCAAGACACGTATAAATACTTCATTTCAGAAGAAAATAAAAACATTCAGAATTGTAAAATTATGTTTCTGAAGCTTCATACCTTGGGTCCTTCTACTTCAGTTGGCCAAAATTATCACAATAAGATTTACACTTCATTTATTTTCTTTTTGGTAACATCTGATAACAGTGAAGTTTTTCAAAAGTTTCAGAGTATAAAGAAGTAATCTATACTGGATCACTTGCAGATTCCTCATGAATGGAATGGCTTTGCAAAGTCATAAAATTATATTTTAATTATAAAGTGTATGACCAGTAGTTACCACCATCATGGCCATTTACATGCAGGTTCTCACTGGATTCAGGTAGATGGTAAAGAAACAGCAGAGCTGGAGGATGGTGGGCCATTCTTATATTCGTCTCGTACCTGCCAACAAGAAACACACAGAGGTAAAATCTCTTCCCTTTCACTCAGAGTTCCCAAAGCTACTGACACATTATCTGGTTCTACAACCAGAAGAATCTTCTCCAATTCCTCCTAGAATCAAAGGCCTCAGCAGTCCAAAAGCCCCTCACTTCTGGTTCCTTATCTGCCAATATGGCTTCTTACTCTGCAAAACTAGCTTCTCTTTCTTTCCCTGCCATTTGGGCTTCTCCTCTTCTCCTTTTCCTTCTCTCCTTTTAAAACTTTTCTGGCACCAAAACCTCTCCTCCAGCACACATTAGCATAGCAATGGCCCTTCCCAAGCAGAAAGGCAAATAGCAATTTCACAGATCACATACCTGGTGCTGCCCAGCCCCATTTTTAATGAGAAAAGTGAGCAAACTTAAAAAACACAAATTTTACAAACTCATTTGCCCAACATAAAGCAATATTTTAATAGTTTTTATGGAGTTTTTAAAACTAATATTATTAAAGCTTTGAAATAAAAATAAGTGAAACACATCTACAAGAAAAGGAGATACAAACAGACGCACAAAATAGTTTTCTCCTAAAATCTAATAAGAAAATAAAACTTAGAATATAGTCCATATTTTATTAAATAATTAAATAGTTAGAAAACAAGGAAAATAGTGCATCTTATGCCTTAAACTTTTATGGCCAAGTCTTCCCTCAAAAGAAGAGGAAGCAGAAGAAGGAGGAGGAGGAGGAGGAAAAAGGAAGAAGAGATGAAGAGAAGGTGGGAAGAAGAAAATGCTGATGTTGTACATTACAACTTCTAACCCCATTTCTGACCCCTAAAGTACTGAAGACTCATTATAAGGTGAGAAAATACTAAACACTTTTATTAATATCATTCCACTTAATTTAAATAGACTGAGGATTTAATAAGATGGTCCTGGAAATGATAAAAAGAAACGAACTCCCAAACAGAAGCTGCTATATTCTATGCGGTGCCTCAGTGGAGGCAGAAAGAGTGACCCAGGCTTGCCATGTTTCAGAGCGCTGTGCTGACCTCCTGAGATGAGAATCTGAAGTGCACAGCGTTTCTTCTTTTTCTTTCTTTCCTTTTATTGATTGATTGATTTTAAAAGAGACGGAGAAAGGAAGGGAAAGAGAGAGAGAGAGTAAGAGAAGCATTCATTTGTTGTTTCACTTAGTTGTGCACTCACTGGTTGCTTTCTGTATGTATTCTGAGTGGATGGAACACACAACCTAAGTGTTTGGAGATGATGCTCTTACCGACTGAGCTAACCATCCAGACCAACAGGGGTCTCTTATGGTGCTAGACATATAATAAAGTATAAAAGAGAGAGAGTAAAATCTGTATCTCCCCAAAATAGCTGCACACCACGCAAGAGAATGCATCTCCTCCCTCACCTATGAACCCTCAACCCCAGAAAACGGAAAAAACAAACAAACAAACTTCAAACTGCCACTCAGAAAGGAAGAGCCAACAATTTCTATACAAGGCCTTTTTAAATAGCAGATGGGTAAAAGCAAGACCAGAACAATCAATACTATGACAAGCACGAAACCAGTGGTCTTTCCTTTGTATGTGTCTGTGTCCAAATCTTCTCTTCTTAGAAAGACACCAGTTATATTGAACTAGAATTCACTGATATGGCCTCACTTTAACTTGATTACCTCTTTAAAGACCGTATCTCCAAATAGTTACATTCTGGGTGCTAAGGGGGTAGGACTTCAACATACAAATTTTGGAGTGATTCAATCTAATCCATAACATAGCTCTTTCCATCTCTGCCACTTACTAAGTACTAGACATTAAGAAAGTTCAGTGCTCTTCTGTATAACATGTGAATGGTAACACCCAACTCATAGTGCTATTGTGAGCATTTATGTATGATTAAATAATTCAACCCAATAATTAGCACATAACCAGATATCTAGAGATATTTGCTGATACTGACATTCAGTATAACACTAGTCTGTCAGCCCATTTGAAAGTATTCTACTTCTTGCAAATCCACTATAAACTTTTTCTTTTAAACCAAATTAGTGAATTCTTACTGTTTATGTTTTCTTGTGTTCAATTATATAAAGGGAGGATTGATGGAAGTAGATCCAAGAGGTAGGAAAAAGGTGAGAAAACTTTTCCAGGAAGAAAACTCTTTGTTTCTTTCATTGAACTTGGTATGGAGACAGCAAAAGTAATTTAGCTATGTAAAAGGGTCTTTGCTTTCTCTGGCTGGAATTTTATTTTAATAATCCAGGAATAGTGCCTTGGACATAGTCCCATGAACAAATTAAATTTATTTCCACCAACTCAAAGCATAGATGCACGCTACCATCAGTACTACTGATGTGTTCCAATGGTCCCTCCAATAAATGAGCTCAGGAATAAACAGGCTGGAAAGAATGTTCTGTGCCATTGTTTCTACCTATCTATGACTCAAGAGATCATAAAATTTAAGGTGGGGGAAAAAGGGTATAAACGGACAAATATACAGTGACGAAAAATGATTTGACTTTGGGTGATGAGTATACAACATAATCAAGAGTTCAAATGCTATAGAAATGTTTATCTGAAACCTATAAACTCTTTATTTATTTTTATTTTTATTTTTCTGAAGTAAGAAGCTGCTAGGCAGAGAGACAGACTCCCACATGCTCCTGACAGGGATCTACCTGGCATGCCCACTAGGGGGTGATGCTCTGCCCATCTGTGACGTTGCTCCATTGCAACCAGAACCATTCTAGTGCTTGAGGTAGAGGCCATGGAGCCATCCTCAGTGCTTGGGCCAACTTTGCTCGAATGGAGCCTTGGCTGCGGGACAGGAAGAGAGAGATAGAGAGAAAGAAGAGAGGAAAAAATGAAGAAGCAGAAAGGTGCTTCTCTTGTGTGCCCTGGCCAGGAATTGAACCCAGGACATCCACATGCCAGGCTGACACTCTACCACTGAGCCAAACAGCCAGGGCTGAAACCTATATACTCTTATTGATCAATATCACCATGTTTAATTTTCTAAATAAAAATTTAAAAGGAGAGATCATAAATTTATAAAATTTGATAAAATTTACCTATGGTCAATTAAAATAGAGCCAGATGCTATCTCTCTCACTTCAAAGTCCCCCCACCTTCCCAGGTGTGACCAAGGTTGAAGTGACCTGAAGGAACCTCACTGTCCATTTATTCCACCAAGAATCTATATACAGAAGTGATTACAATAAACAATGGCATTTATAAATAACATCATCTCCCCACCCAACTTGTGCTAAGAATTTTCAAAGGATTACAACAAAAGTCCTGTGGTATTTTTGCTTATATGTTTTGCATCTTGTGGGATGAAGGGAAGGAAAGGGATGAACGGAGCCCAGCATGGAGATCTGGGGGTTCTTCCTGAATCCCAGTAGGACATTGGGTAGCACCCCAGGGAAACATCCCGGGCAGCTGGAGTTGGCAGAAATGGGAAGGCTGGTGAATGGCCAGGAGTTAGTTTTGAGGAGAGGAAATGATGTCAGGAGCTCTCACCTTTCTCCTCTCCTTTCCACTCGAAAGGAGGCAGAAGAGTAATAAATGCTTGGAACAGCTGTGTTGAAATGGCACAAAATTACAGAGAGTGGGAAATGGGGGACATGGAGAATAAGTAAAATGATTGCAAAGCAGCATGGTAACCTTGGTGAGGTTGGAAGCCATATGTTTAGAAGGGTGCCAGTTCAGTTGGGTAGGAGACACTCTCCTACAGAAAGTGCGGGTGGGACTGAGCCCAGGTCGAAGGAGACAGGATGCGAGCAGAGACCATAATGATAAAGCAAGAATGGCAGGAGGTAGAGATCTGGGCTGCAGAGTACCCAGCCCTGTCTTCTGCCTGCCACTCTGAGAAGGGGATGATTTTAGTAGATAACATATGCTGCCTTTTCTCAACCCTGAGGTGTGAAAACAGGCCATAGCTGAGTTATGCCATGAACAACTGCATTTCATGTTGGCTGAGCAGATCAATCTTTGCTCATTGGATGCACACCAGTGGCTTTCTGAGCTGGCACCTCTGCCCCATGCACACAACTCCAAATCCATCTTTCTTGTCATATTTCAGAGCTTGAAAAATGAGGGGCTTTGAGATTAAAGAGGGCTTGCATGATCTCATGGTGATAGATACCCTCTGGCTCCTCTCTCCTCCATTAATTGCCATAACTTACTTAGCCAAACAAAAATATATAGAAAGTGATCTAGTACAACCTGGAGCAAGGCATTGTTCAAGCCTCAGTTCTCTTTCCTGTAGAATAAAAACTGAGTTTAATAGTAATAATCTCTTCATAAGGTAGTTATTCGATGACATAAAAAGTACTTGGCAAAACTGTTGGGCACTTACTTAGTAAGTGCCACATAATATAATAAATATAATATAATATAATTAATATAATATAATTAATATAATATAATTAATATAATATATATCTAGTTTTACCCCTCTTTGTTAAGACTGTGTTGTCTTAGCCTGGGTCCTTCAGAAAACAGAATCTGGGCACCAGAAGTGAGGGAAAGTGAATGGTGCAGGGAAGAGAGCAGAGCGAACGCAAGGGGGTGAGCTAGAGAGATGGCCACTATTTCATAGTAAAACCAAATAATTGCACCACCTCATGGGCCTTTGGAGAGGCCATACAGGCTACTGCATCTCAAGACAGTTTGGTATAGGGGTTGAAACAAGAGGAAGAATTTGTCTACTAGCTCTCAATCCTCACTTATCAAAGATTTATCCTATGGAGTATTAATTACCCCGTCCATTGGGGTTTGTCCTGCTTGGGAGTGCTAAGCAGGTCCCAATGTATCTTAAGGCTCAATGGCAACAGGGGTTCCTTATGTTGAAGACAGGGGGCTCAAGGTGTGGGCTTGAGACAGGGCACTGTCAGGTAATTCTTACAAAATGTCTTGTGGCCATGTTGGTTATAAGAACCTATGTGAAGTTAGTCTCCAAAGTGAAAGCTGGGGAGGAACAAGAGGCCAAGAGGCCTGGAAACAGGTGAACTTGGGACAATCTAAAGTAGGATGAAAGGCTCCTGACAAACCTAGGTTTTAAAATGCCTTTTAAATATATTGAATTATATTTTTTTCAGTTAAGTATTCTAGGAGGAGCTATGGTTCCAATCTTCAGAGATACCTAACATTCAAGCTGTATTATATTTGGCAGGTGTCTTAAACTATCAAATAGCTGTTGGTACAAAAATCAAGTTAAGTAATAGAGGAGTACTTAACAAATCAATGATTGTGTAAGAAAAAGCCTTTATATCTTTATTATGAATAATTGCCCTCAGTCATTCTGTTTTAATATGTTGACCGATAAAATGCTCTTGCACAATGTCTTTCTTTTGGGGGCTATTTTCATTCAGCTTTCTATTAGATTTTGTGGCATTGGGAATTCTTAACATCTTCTACTGAAATGGGAAAGCTGTTCATTATACAATATATCTGACTCAGGCCTCAAACTCTTTGAAAGGAGCGGCAGCTTCTTATATACCTGGTGCTCCTCCACCACATCCCTGGAGGATAACAAATTCTCTGATCGTATGTGTTTAGTGGGAAACAGCCTGAATGCAGACATTAGGAGACTGTTAATAAAGGGTAGGGCAGCCGTACAATGGAATTTCAGATAGGACAGTTGTGAAAAATAACAGGAGGTTCCCTTTAAAATAAACATGGGGAGATGGAAGACAGTTATTTCAGGTGAAATAAGCAGACTATAGAACAATTATGTATAAAATGATCCTATTTTGATTATATATACATGCACACTTTTTGAGTACATCCTAACCTGTTAAAGGCTCTTGTCTCAAGGGATGAGATTGGTAGGGGAAAAGAACTTTCTCTTTCTGCTTGTACTGTTTGTGGTTTTTTGCAACAAACATTTATTACTTATATAATCTAAAAGTGGACAACTAAAATAAGCAACGCTTTGAATGATTCATGGGTATTTGGTGACACAGCAGAAAAAAACAAGCAAGTAGCTACAAATGATTACTTAGTTTTGACACCCAATTAGTCAGGTATCATCCTTTACTTAATCTTGTATGGAGAAAATGCTGGTTCTATCTTTTTTAATCCCTGTGAGAGCCATTGGAACCTCTGCATTCTTAATTCTCCCGAAATAACGATGTTCTTGGATGACTGGCTTGGCTATATATCACTGCATTTGCAGCGTTATTATTTCTCCTGCAGACAGTTCTGTTTACAATTCTAATGCAGAGATAAAGACTTCATAGCCAATATAGGTCTTCTGCTATACACAATAATCAGCTTCGATTTTGTTTCTTTTAATTCTCAGATTTCTATTAATTACTGTAAGTGAAATATTTTTGTGCACTACGAACACTTAAACAATAATATAGGAGTCATATGTTTTGGCATAATGATCTTGGAAATGAGGGATCAGTTATTTCAGTCTGTGTTCATTTCTTGAATTGTGTGTGTGTGTATGTGTGTGTGTGTGTGTGTGGGTGTGTGAAGAGAGATTAAACGGACTCCTGTATGCGCCCCAAACCAGGATCTACTCAGCAACCCCATCTTGGACTGATGCTCAGAACTGAACTATTTTTAGTGACTGGGGCTGACGCTTAAATCAATCGAGTCACTGGCTGTAGGAAGAGAAGAGGGAGAGAAGGAGGAGAGGGAGGGGAAGAAAAGTGGATAGTAACTTCTGTGTGCCCTGACTAGAAATTGAACCTGGGACATCCATACATTAGGCTGATGCTCTATTATTCACCGAGCCACTGGCCAGGGCCTATTTCCTTACACTTTTGACATTCACACCTTTGCTTTTCTAAGGAGGAAAAAGTTTCAAAAAATGTAGCCATAACCCATGAACCGTTGCCCCCCTTCACATAGAGGATACTTACGAACTTGAGTGGATAAAAGAAATCTGCATCATTATTTTTCATTGTCTTGTGAATGAACTTTGATATTTATTTCTAGTATAAGTTTAAGCAACAAGACAGTCATATTATTAAAAATCCATAAATTTGGTACCAAAAATATAATAGATGTCTTATATCATATTAACATTGTTGAAGAGATCTCAAAATTCTGTTTATATTCACCAGTATTCAAAATGGTGGTAGTTAAGTGACCTGCCACTGAATCTCAATATTTAATTTCATAAAGGAACAAAATATTGTAATATTACAAATTTTATATTTTGATACTTACGTTGCAATATAATTGGTTTTCTTTGTAATTCTATGTATTTTATTTGATGATTCTAGAAACGCTATTCTGAGAAGGAATTCATAGGCTTCAACTAACTGCAGTTACATGAAGGAACCAGCCAGGTGCAAAAGGGCCGCCCACTGAGTCCAGCCAGAATGTCTGCCGGTGAGACAGCCTCCCAAATAAAATGGTTGTAGTTGGAGCCACTAACTTTTGGAATGGTTTATTAACCAATACATAGCCCTGTTATTACTTATCCAATGTTATTTTCTAAAACAACTTTCTAACTTAAATTTTTAAAGAAGTCTTTATAGCACTCTGAAAATGGAAAAAACAAAACATTTTCACTTGACACAAATAGAGGCAAACCAAAAAGCAAATACAAGGAAAACACTCACCAATGTTATTAAATTTTAGCTCAATAGTTTGTCTGGGAAGGTCCTTTATTAAAAAGAAAGGCTCTAGGAGTATGATAAACAAACATGACCTTGAAAGTGAAACCTTCCGCCTGATGGAGCAGAGGACTAAAGGACACATATGACTCCATGTTATATAATTCTCTTTTTTCTTTCCTTAAATAATCAGGACTCCTAGTGGGTGGTCTTAGCCCTTATTTTGGGAAATACTGCTCAGACAGTATAGTCTAGTTGGATTAGAGATACATGGATTTATTGTCTAACTGGGTGCTTTATATCCTGCTACAGACCTGAGTGTAGACCACAGTCATGAGGAGTCCGGATTATCCCAGACCAGCCAGTTCTTCACATGGATGAGAAAACTGCAGCCCAATCAGAGGTATATTCTGGCTTGGTTCTCACAGTGAGTCAGGAGCAAAGCCTCTGCTGTATACAAAACTAATGTTGAATAATTTCACTCCTGCCAGCACAGGATGGAGAACATAGCTCTTGTGTCCTGTATTTCTCATCTGTTATATTAAGGAGTTAATAGCAAAGGCCCAGGGTCCCTCTCAGTTCTATCATTCTATGAACCTATGAGTTTACAGGTAGCAAGGAACCCAAAGAATGTACTAAGAAGTAGTAAAAGAACAAGGTAAGAAATCGAAAAACTCATGCCCTTTTACTCTCTTCCTTCCCTCTTCCTTGGTCAAGATGAAGCGTTTTGCATCAAGCCTGGCTTGTATATCAATAAATGTTATCTATAATTAATATTGATAATTCTAATATTAATAATCTTAACAAATAGCTGAGCAGACAGGAATATGGATTCTGGATTTGAATTTCGTCTCCTTATATAGCCTACATTTCTACTCAGGAAAATGAATTAACTTCTCTATGCCTCAATTTCTTCAATTGCAAAATGTGCATTTAAAAGCATTTACAGACCTGACCTGTGGTGGCACAGTGGATAAAATGTCTACCTGGAACCCTGAGGTCACCGGTTTGGAACCCTGGGCTTGCCTGGTCAAGGCACATATGGAAGTTGATACTTCCTGCTCCCCCCTCCCTCTTCTCTCTAAAATGAACAAATATAAAATTTAAAAAATAATAATTGTTTAAAAGCATTTATATCATACTTTGTCCTGAGGATTAAAGGAGATAAAATACATAAAAAGTATTTAGAAGTCTGCCTGGTGCATAGTAAGTATTTAGAAAGTAATTATATTATATATCAAGTATATTAAGCACTGAACAAATATACTAATGATGATGACAATGATAATGATGAGATAAATCAATTTATCAGCAATAAACTTGCAACAGCAGAGACTTTGAAGTAAGGTTCCCTTTCTAGAACAAATTCTCACTCTTATGCATCAAGAATAGAACCTTGGCATTATTTTTTGGATTCATGATATGACTGCTTCCCAGGGCAAATCTGCAGAGAAAACACGACTTTGCTGTTGTTGTTGACTATCTTTACTCCGTGATATCATTTTAACCTGTGCTGACTTATATGCCCCATCAGTCTAAACAAGATTGATGGGGGAATTTGAAGAGTATAAACATTCTTGTACGTCACCCTCACCACACTCCCTCCTCTGTTACTCAGCTTCTTTCTCCTCATTACCATGTGCTGAAGACTTCTATGAAAATATGGAATATAACAACATTCTCGTTCCAAGAGCCACTCTGACATTTAAACAAGATTCATACATGGCATGCTATTTTGGTAAAAATCATTTTTTTTCCCCAAAAAAACAGCATTGTGAGAAAGTGAAGCTAAAAAGAACTTGCTGTTCTCTGGCACAGTGTGATAGCTGCTTACCCTGCTGTGGGCTCAGGTATTTAAAACCCAGAGTACGTACCTTTTTTTTTTTTTTTTTTTTTTTGCTTTTGCTTTAAATAGCATCACAGCCTTAGCCTGTTACCAAGTCTGACTTAAATTAAACCTAGACATGCAAAGGACATAATTCTTTAGGTACTTGTGTAAGACTGGGTAGGTTAATGGGTTGCTATGGTGATCATTTTAGCAAGGAAATTAAGTGATGATGACAAGATTAAGTTTTGGAGTCAGATATCATCACTTGAAGCTCACATTCTAGCTCTTATTATGTTTGACTGACTTTGAGCAATTTACTTGACCTTTCCTGGTACATGTTCTCATGGGTAAAATACGCTTAATAATACCTACATTGGGGAGTTATAATCTTGTTTAATTCTCAGAACAACCCTCTGGGAGAGGTATTATAAGCACCATCTTATAGGTGTTATATAATTTGCCCAAAGTCACACAGCTAGTCAATGGCAGACCCAGGAGAGGTAACTCATGATCTCTGAGGATGAAGTGGGCTCAACCAGGTGGTTTTCACATAGGGATCAATATGGGGTTTCAGGAAGACAGTGGTTGGGCTGGAGGCATCTTAAAGGCTTCCTAACTCTCGTAGTGGTTGTCACTGGCTGTGTCCGGGGACCTGAGTTTGGCACGATCAGCTAGAATGTGGTCTTTATCATGTGGCCTGGTCTTCCTCACAGCATGACGGTAGGGGTCCAAGGAAAAGCATCTCAGGAGTGGGCAGATATAGGCTCTACTGCCTTTTATAACCTAGTCTAAGAAGTTGAGGAGCAACACTCTCTACTCATTACAAGAGAGTCACTATAGCTGGTCTATATTCAAACAAACTAACATGGTAAGTTCAAGATGACAGTAGATTACTATCTTCAAAGTGTTGGTAGAAAATAATTAAATCCTAGAATTGTATCATAGCTAAACTATCATTCTTCAGTTTCTTTTATAAATGAATCCAGTCTAAGACAGTTGAACTTGGTCATGTGATATATTCAGTAAAATATTAAGATTACTTAGTTTATTGACTTTCTGTTAGCAGGTATAGACTTGGTGTGAAATATAAAAAAAAATAATAGATAAAAGGAAAAAACTACAATACTTTGACAGTTAATTTTATGTGTCAACTTGAATGAGCTAAGGGATGTTCAGCTAGCTGGTAAAACATGTTTTGATGTGCCTGTGAGTGTGTTTCCAGGAGATATTAGCATTAGAATCAGTAGACTGTGTATAGAGATGTGCCCTCACCAATGTGAGTGGGCATCATCCGATCCGTTGAAGATCTAAATGGAACAAAATGTCAGAGGATGCGTGAGTGAATTAGCTCTCTGCTTGAGCTGGGACATCCATCTCATTCTGCCCCCAGACATAGGCACTACTTGTTCTTGGGCCTTCCAGCTCAGACTGGGACTTACACCCTTGTCTCCCCTGGTCCTTAGATCTTTGGACTTGGACTAAATTGTACTACCAGGTTTCCTGGTTCTTCATCTTGCAGGTGGTGATTATTGAACATCTTGGCCTCCATAATATAATCAACTAATTTCTATAATATAGATGTATGCTCTTCCCCCTTAGGAGAACACTGACTAATACGAATACAAAACAAAACAAAACAAAAATGCAATATAATTAAGATAATTAAAATGTATATTTTTCCCTGGCCAGCTGGCTCAGTGGTAGAACGTCGACCTGGCATGCAAGAGTCCCGGGTTCGATTCCTGGCCAGGGCACACAGGAGAAGCGCCCATCTGCTTCTCCACCCCTCCTCCTCTCCTTCCTCTCTGTCTCTCTCTTCCCCTCCTGCAGCCAAGGCTCCATTGGAGCAAAGTTGGCCCGGGCGCTGAGGATGGCTCTGTGGCCTCTGCCTCAGGCGCTAGAATGGCTCTGGTTGCAACAGAGTGACACCCCAGATGGGCAGAGCATCGCCCCCTGGTGGGCATGCTGGGTGGATCCTGGTTGGGCACATGCGGGAGTCTGTCTGACTGCCTCCCCGTTTCCAGCTTCGGAAAAGTACAAATAAAATAAAATAAAATAAAATAAATAAAATGTATATTTTAAAGATTGATAAAATAGATGATTCTTTGGCAAATAAGATTAGAGAGAGAGAGAGAGAACACACACACACACACACACACACACACACACACACCCCCATAGGGGAGCATAAAGTACAAATATAGGAGAGTTTTAAAATAAGAGAATACTATCAATATATACAAATTTATGTCAATGATTTCTACAACATAAATAAAATAGAAAAGACTAATCATCAAAATTGGCAGGAAAAGTTACAAAATCTGAATAGATCACTAATTATGGAAGAAAATGTCATAATTGTCAAAGATCTATCACAAAAAAGGCATTAGACCCAGAATAATTGCACCAACATTTTAAGAATAGATCATTTCCATCTTAATCACATTATTTCAGAACATCTACCTAACTTATTTTATAAGATAAGTACAACTTTTAATGCATAAACCACGAAATAGTTGCAAAGGAAGAGAAAAATTGTAGGCAAGTCTCATTTATTAGTATAGACAGAAAAAAATTCTGTATAAAATATCAGCATACTGAATAAATATTACAGCAAAATGATTACAACTAGAAAGGATTTATCCAAGTAAGACTTCTTCAACATTAGAAAAATATTAATGTAAAATACTACATTAACATATTAAAGATACAACAATTGCTGTATAGTCTAGAAAAATATAGGAAAATGACACCATATAGCTTTACTATTTTTTTTAAGTTTATGTCCACTGAAAACTAGTTGCACTGTGCAGACTTGGAATCATTATCAGAATTGGCAATATTGATGAGCTGTGATTTTTCCAGTTGCAGGGAACACATCCCCTTCCTAAAAATGTATTTATGGGATTCAGGTCTACTTACTGAATTAGTTCCCTGGTAGGTAGATTAATCACATCTTTTTAGAGAAAGAACATCTTTTGTGCCATCCAGCTGGAAGCCACGAGCTAGAAGGACCTCCATGGTCCAGTCTGTCACTTGAGGCATTATTTCTTTTCAGCATGTTCTGTTATTAAGCTTTATCATCCTGACCTCAGATGCCCTCTCTCCATCTGACTCAGATTCTCCCTGTTCCTGAAGCTCAACTTCTCCCTCCTTCACCTGTGACCCTTTCTCCCTGAGCCTCTCCTTCCCTGAGCTTCGCCAAGATAACTCACCCCAGCTCCATTCCTGCATGTGGTCCGGATCTTGTCCTTAGTCACCGATCTTCTGGGAGGGACTAGGTCCCATCCCCCCCCTCCCTGTACTGTTTGTATGAAGACAAATTACAAGGTAGGAAAAGGTATGCGGGGTGTCATAACCTCACCAGGAAAATTTTATTTGATGTTTTGTTTTTAGTGATTTGAATGTGCTTATTGATTTGGGGTGCTGAAGGAGTGAGATTTTGTTGGCTTCTCTGACTCCTACAGAAATTATCTTTCAGCCTGGCAAGTTATTGATATTTTTCCGCTCTGAAGCCTGTTCCGTATAAGCTTCAAAAATAAATTGGGTGTCATAACACTGGGTATTTGATATGCTCACTGAGTGCCATGTTCTGTGTTTACTTATTTCCTCCAGCAACCTCATAAAACACGATTTATTATTCCGATTTCATAGCTAGGGGAACAGGGAATGTGCTGAGAGATTAAGCCACCTGTCCGCGATCTTTCACTCTAAATTTCTCTCTCTGTCTCTAGATCATGTAAGAATATACGATATAAATTCATAAAACTAGTCTCTTCAGGTCCTGTCTTTTCTCCCACCCTGCCCCCACACTGCAGCCACAGAACCCCCATTTGGAACTATCCCAGGCAAAAAGCCTCATTAATAATTCAGATTTCAGACGGATATCATGCTGCAACCTCTCTTGCATATTAAAAGGGAAGTCGAATAGCCAAATGGAATACAAATGAACAAGGCAGCCTTCTAGTTATCAGATGGAAGTTTTTGTAATGCACTTTTCAAAAATCTTTAATTATAAAACATTTCAAGCATGCAGACATGAGCATGCTTGACATGAGCTCTACTCTGTGTCTGTGTATGAGCACACAGGAACACACACAACCCTACACACCACCACCACCACCACCAGACATAACCGCTATCTGGGAAATAATGGGTTTTGTGCTTTCATATACATATACACACATGCACAGGCAACACGCTTGTATAAAATGCAAGACAATTTATATGTGTGTGTATATAAGCAGTATTTCATATTACTTCATGTTTTAAATTTTACTTCTATTGTATCATACTGTATTTATGTAGCCTTTGTAACTTTCTTTTACTTTTTTCTCACACTGTGTTTTTGAAATTTACCTTTATTTGATCCTTGCATAGTACTAGTATAATTACCATTTTTAAGTGCTTGCTGAGACCACTGCTGTACGTAAGCATTCTGTGTGTATCTTCCTGTGTAATCCTTACCACGGCAGCTCAAGGAAAGCGTCGGTACTACAGTCCCAGGTGAAGAAGCTGGGGGTGGACGGATAAGTGGCTCCCTGGAGCTCATAGCACTAATCCTTGGCTCATCACCAGCTGACTCCAGAGCCCAAGATCCTAACCTGCAAGCCATTCTGTCCATTCCACAGACATTCCCCTGTTCTCCAGTACAGAGATACATGGATACCTAGGTAGCTTCCAGAGGATGGAGGAAACACTTACTGGCAGCCCGAGTTTTGCTCCCAGCTGCCCCACTGCACTCACCCAGCAGACAGTGTTACTCTTGGCTCTAAGAGGGCAACTGACATGACCAGTGATAGCACAGTGGATAAAGCATCCACCTAGAAACACTGAGGTCATTGTTTGAAACCCCAAGGTTGCTGGCTCTGAGTGCAGACTCATTGGTGCAGGGTCACTGGCTTGAGCAGGGAATCATCCACATGATCCAAAACTTGCCAGCTTGAGCCCAAGGTCACTGGAGTGGAAAACCCAAGGTCACTGGCTTGAACAAGGGGACACTGGCATGGCCCAGGTCAAGGCATGTATGAGAAGCTCAATGTACAACTGAAATGAAAGCAACTATGAGTTGATGCTTCTCTCCCTTTTTTACCCCCTCTCTCCCTTCAGGTCTCTCTCACTCTCTCTGAAAAGAAGAAGGTAATTGAAGTTGTTAGAAGGGAACAGCTATGCTCAGCCCCCAAGAAGTGTTCTGGGAAATTTTTCTTTATTTTGGAATCATGTGCTAAAACAATGCTGGGACCAGGGGACCCAACAGGTGTTAGGACAAGTGGAGCCCTGCTCTTTGGGGCCTATATATACTATACCTTAATAATGGAGATTACGGGGCCCTGGCCGGTTGGCTCAGCGGTAGAGCGTCAGCCTGGCGTGCGGGGGACCTGGGTTCGATTCCTGGCCAGGGCACATAGGAGAAGCGCCCATTTGCTTCTCCACCCCCCCCCCTTCCTCCCTGTCTCTCTCTTCCCCTCCCACAGCCAAGCTCCATTGGAGCAAAGATGGCCCGGGCGCTGGGGATGGCTCCTTGGCCTCTGCCCCAGGCGCTAGAGTGGCTCTGGTCGCGGCAGAGCGACGCCCCGGAGGGGCAGAGCATCGCCCCCTGGTGGGCAGAGCGTCGCCCCTGGTGGGCGTGCCGGGTGGATCCCGGTCGGGCGCATGCGGGAGTCTGTCTGACTGTCTCTCCCCGTTTCCAGCTTCAGAAAAATACAAAAAAAAAAAAAAAATGGAGATTACGGGCTGATCAGAGTTGTACAGAGTGGCTACTCTATGGGTAGGGCAGGAAGGCAAGGGGGAATCAGTGTGTAATGGGTACAGAGATTCAGGTTTGCCAGATGCAAAAGTTCTAGAGATTGGTTGCACAACAATGTGCATATACTTAACAGCACTGAGCTGGATACCTTTTCACCCATTTGCTCATCCCTCCCATCCCCTGCCAGTGGCAATCTGTTCTCTGTATCTGTGAGTACAGATCACTTTTATGCACAAAAAACTACAGTCTGCTCAGCTGGGCCTGAGCCCTCAGATGCTGCAACCTATTTGAGCTGGTCCCGGCCCTGCAAAGCAAACCAGGAGGCTGTGAGGGAGCTGTCATTTGTTTTGTGGTTTCTTTTTCCTGTGTCTCTTTCTTGCTTTCCCTTTCTTTCCTCCTTCATTCCATTCTACCCTCCTTCTTTCCACCCTTCCTTCCTACTTTTCCATCTTTCTTACATCAGGGCTTGGTTAATATGCCTCAATTCAGGGCATACTCCATGGACAGGGCGAAGCCCCTCTGCTGTTCTGTTACATTCCCCTTTGTCCCACTTCCCCAGTCCCATCTGTCCCCCTGCATAGGCAAACATCGTAGTGGTCTGATGTCCATCCTTTTGTGTAAGTGTTCTTATAAAATGTATATTGTTCTTGTGTTTACACAGAGTTGTGCTTAAACAAATCGTACTGTTCTCAGTGTTCTATCTGTAAGCCCCATCTTTGTGGCTGTGGACATCTCCAGACCTTGGCCCCCAGAAGTGGGCACCTCTCATGTTTTCTGTGCATTCCCAAGTGATGGACACGCACATGTCTCTAACCACGCCCTCCCACCACCACCTCAGACAATGCTGCAGCATCATCCTTCCTGTTTTCCAAGGGCTTGAGGGAGAGTTTCTTCGGGAACCCTAATGCAGAGTAGAGTTGCTGAGTCATAAGTATGAATGAACTTCCGTGTTTCTGAGTGACAGTTCCCCTTCAGAAGTGCTGTCCTTCCTTGTACCTGCCAGCCCCGCCTTCCTCCTCCAGGAAAATCTCTCTCCCACCCCCATCCGCTACATTACTTTCCACCAACAGAAATTCCTTCCGGGGAAATGACTTTCAGACCTTTAAGGATTCCTCCAACAAAATTCACATATCCCTCGGTATGCAATACAGGACCTGTTTTTCTTCTCTGGGTTTTTATAAAGATCCCATAAATAACTCATCAAAGGTGCCCAGCCCAAGTGCTTTACACATTTATGTGTGTTTAATACATTTTGATTTCTTTCCTTTCTTTGAATACTGTTAACAACAACAAAGAATCCTACATATTAACAACACCTGGGAAAGGAGAGGGCCTGAGAGGGGGTGGGGGTGAGTTACCTTCCAGAACCCAGCTACCAGAGGAAGTGGGAGCCTAGAATGGCAGTCATCATCCACAATACCGATGTATCACCTCGAGCAGACCCCACCTTATAGCAGGACTCTTGCAGGGCTTGTTAAAGCAGCCCCTCCAGCCCCAGGAGTTTCTGATTCAGGGAGTCTGGATGGGTGGGGCCTGGGAATTGGCACTGCTCACAAGTTCCCAGGTGATGCTGACGCTGCCAGCTTGGATCCTGTTGCCTTGCCTGGGTCTGCTCAAGTGCTCAGAGACTCTGCGAGCTTGCTCTGGATTTTCCTGAGAAGTAAGTCACTCTGACAGGACACACGTAAGATCATTTCAGGCATCCACAATGAGTCAGATAGAGACCTCAGCAATACGAACAAGCCAAACTATACCCTAAGATTTCACTGGATACATTCTCTTAATATAAAAACTCAGCAAATGGGTTTTTATTTTTAGAATTTAGGTTGGTTGAACAAATCCACTTCCCTTACCTCTACTGAACCTATAATCTCTTCTCTATATGAATTTTCCTCCAGAAATGTTTTCTGACAAGACAGCACACCTTTTGAGGACTCTCAGGTGTCAAAGTGTCTGGCTTTCTCATCTGACACAGCTATTTTGGGCTGTATCCTGCAGCTTTTGGCCCTCTAAGCAGCCTCCTGATGGCAGGTTGGAGCTGGTGGAACCAATGAGAACCTCTCTTCCAACCCTCTCGGTTTACATTGCCCATTGAGAAGGAATTCACACAAGTGTGAGCAGCAACAGGAGGGGACATGGGTTTGAATTCAACCGATACCTCTCCCCATTAACATGACCACAGAACCCGGGGCATGTGCCAACTCTGCCAGTCTCAACTTCCCCTTTCACGGAATGGGCCTCAAAATACCGGCTGTCGCATAAAAACCAAACAGTGAGGATTCCTGTGGGGGTGGGGGATTGTTGCAATGGCAAGAACACCATAACCCATACGGTCTACAAGTTTCTCAAGAGTTATAAAAAGAGTTTTTCTTTTCTAGAGAGAAGAGTGAGCAAAGCTAGAGAGACCCGGTGTGGGGAAGTGGGAGAAAAGGGTGGTGTGATAGGGTATGAGATCAGAGAATATTTTACCCTGAGGCCAACCTGCTCTCTGGGGGGGGACCCCAAGGAGAGGCTTAAGTGTGCAGACTCAGGCTTAAGGTGGGCTGAGGTTCAGGGTCCTAGGGAAAAGAGAGAGGCATAATGAAAGCGTGACTAATAATTTCCAGTAGATCAAGGGGACAAATGGTCTAGCTAATAATTTATGAGGCAAAGAAAGGAAACAGTAGGGTCTTGTCTGACCTTGTTGTTAGTAAAGGAGGGAGGCGTCCCTGCATCTTCAGATAAGTCACATGGGGAAAGCTGGTGGTTTGCAGTAAGCCATTTCCCAGAATGCAAAAGGGTGAGGCGATTTCTTAACCTGCAGGTAAAATTCAACATTGTCACTGTCTACCTCTCCCAGGGTTGTCAAGAAACTACAATAAGGTGACTGTGTGAATGCACTTGCTGTTATTCAGCAGGAGGTTGCATTAAGGCGAGGCCAAAGTAGGAAGTGGGCGCTCCTGGCTCCTAGCTTGTTAGGGTTTCCTGAACACCACTCTCCTCTCCTCAGTCCACACAGAGAAGCTCTACTTCCACCTTTTATGGGTTGGCACTCAGATGAAGATTTTGTTTATAATAAAGGTCTCTGCAGTGAGAGAGAGAGAGAGAGAGAGAGAGATTGAAAACTCACTGAATTGTAATTGCCACTTTCCAATTATTACATTCTATGATTCAATGAAATATTTAAGAGAAAATTCTTTAAGTCACACCAGGATGGTGATAGATCAGGGTGTGGTCCAATGAGAAACCCATGATATCAAATTTCAGATCCTTCAAACGGATCCTCTAGAACACTAGGGCCAGCCAAAGCCTTACAGAGCGCAAGGTGCAAAAGCAGCGCTCGAGAAGCCAGTTCTCCGGCCACCCAGAGCACAGGTTTGCAGAGCTGGGGGCCCCAGCTGGTGCTGCCCCTGCTGTCCAGCACTGGACCATTTGCAGGCTCCACAGTATCCACCCTGCCCTGACCAACTTTTGAGGTGTCCTTCTTATCAATTTCTGTCTCAGTTATGTTGGGCCTGGAGTCTCTGGGCCCTAGAGACTAACCTCTTACCCTTCCCTCCTCATTGCTTTTCCCATTTCTTTCCTTCTTCTTGCCTCTTGAAAGAAATTCTTCCCGGAAAACAATAGTGCTCTATCCCCAGTTTCTATCACTCTGTCAGAAACAGCTTGAAATATTTATGAGTCATGGTAAAATAAATCAAGTACATTTATTACACATCTGAGTTTAGAAATTGAGATATAGATCTCTTACATTGTTTTTCCTAATTCTACCTCTATCTCTTGTTTGCTTTCATGACATAACTAGAACCCTGAGAATGTGCTCAGAATGTAGTCTCTCCCAGTAGTTAGTTGCCCTGCATAAATGCTGAGCTCTATTTACTATATATCTTACTGCCAATTGAGGCTAATAAATAAAACTTGTCATTTTTACTCCATAACCCAGAATTACTCAAATATGTCCTTGTCAAAATAACCTATGTTGAACAAGCACTGGTAGGAAGTGTTATTTTTTCCCCCTTTAATCGAGAAGAATTTCACTCTCTGGAACACCAAGTAGCAGCGATGCAGTCAGAGCCGACTCACAGATGCACTTCCTCTCGTGTCACGCGGCTCCTGTGCCTCCCCCCCAGCTCCCACCACTGGAGCCTCATCACTTCTCTCTGCTCAGGTCAGAATGTTTATGAGTTTGGCTGAACTCTTCTGACAGCCGCAGCTCAAGGAGAGAAGACAAGGTGACCTTCTTAAAAAGAACAGATCAAGACAGAGGTTAGAGTGAGTTTCTAGTGATTCAACCTGGTCATATTTGAGAGTAAACTTTATAAAGTCATGTTGCCAATGCCTCTTATTCATTTCATCTGAGAATACCTGGAACTCTAATATTGTTTAGTTAGACATTGAAAACAGAACCACTCTCAATGGTAAGTAGATTATGTCACAGATAACATGACTTCAATGGAAAACAAGGTATTCTAAGTTTTAAAAAATCTATGTAGTGAGCATGCTCTATAGAGCAATATATGAATATTGTGTTTTTTGTCCTGATTCCATATACTTAGGTTTATATCAAAGGGTATATGGAAAGTTGTCATTTTTTTTCTTCATCCACCCTCACCTCTAGCCTGTGCCACCACCAGAAGAAGAAAGAAAGAAAGAAAAAGAAAGAAAGAAAGAGAAAAAAGAAAGGAAGGAAGGAAGGAAGGAAGGAAGGAAGGAAGGAAAAAGGAAAGAAAGAAAGTAAAAGAAGAAAGAAAGAAAGAAAAAAAAAGAAAGAAAGAAAGAAAGAGAAAAAAGGAAGGAAGGAAGGAAGGAAGAAAGGAAGGAAGGAAGGAAGGAAGGAAGGAAGGAAGGAAGGAAGGAAGGAAAAAGGAAAGAAAGAAAGTAAAAGAAGAAAGAAAGAAAGAAGATAAATCAGAGATTTCAAAACATAGATTTTGATACTTATTGTTTATTTGACCAGTGATAGCACAGTAAGGAGCTGGAAAGTGAGACATGGAAGGAGAACAGTTAATGAAGAGAACAATAATTACCAGGTTACCACTAGGGGCAATGGGACCAGTCTTATTGGAGATGTTCTGAGAATCCATGTGGAGCACAGCTGAGGAGAAACAATGGGGCTATCCTCCCCCCCCCCCCCGCCAGCTTCTGTCTTCATTGGCTAAGGGTCACTCCTTGGGCATTCTCTTACTGGAACTTCCTGCTGAATAAAAACTATCACCATATGCTCAATATCAATTTCATAATCACATTAGAATTATTTGACATATTTTAAAGCAGTCATCATAAAAACACTTCAATAAGCAATTATGTACAGGTTTGAAACAAAAAAGTAAAAACTCTCAACAAAGAAATAGAAGATAAAATAAACCAAATGAAAATATTAGGACTGAAAAACATAACTATTGAAATAAAAAACTCTCAAGACATGGACTCAATAGCAGATAGGAGAGAACAGAAGAAGTGAAATTAAAGTTAGAACAATGGAAATTATTATACATACCCCCAGGGGTACGGTGGGACTATAAAAACTACCTAACAGTCACATTATCGGACTTCCAGAAGAATAAAAGAAAGATGAGGCAGAAAGTTACTTAAAAAAATACTAGCTGGACGCTTCCCAAAATTGTCAAAAGGCATAAATCTATAGATTTGAGAACCTGAGCAAAACTTGAATAATATAAATCTAAATAAATCCACACTAACAAAGATTATAGTCAAATTTCTAAAAGAAATGAATATGGCAACTTATCTATAAGGAAAGAAATAGGTTGAGTGACAGCAGATTTCTCATCTGAAACCACAGAAGCCCAAAGAAAGTGGCATTAACATTTTTCAAATGCCTAAATAAAATAAATGGAAATGCAAAATCATATATCAAGTGAAATTGTCCCTCAGGAATGAAGGAGAAATCAAGACATTGTCAGATAAAAAGAACTGAGAGAATTTGTCACAGACACACCTATCTTGAAAGAATAGCTAAGGAAGATTCTCTAAAATGGAAAAGAAATAGTAATAAAAGACCTGGAAACAACCAAAGAGTCCTTCAGTAAAGGATTGAATAAAGAAGATGTGGCACATATATACAATGGAGTACTACTCAGCCATCAGATATAGTGACATTTATGACAGCATGGATGAACCTTGAGAACATACTACTGTGCAAAATAAGTAAATCAAAAAAAGCCAAGAACTATATGATTTCACACAAGGGTGGGATATATTATAAAACTGAGACCCATGAACATAGATAAAACTGAAGTGGTTACCCGGAAAAGGGGGCCAGGGGAAGAGAGTAAAGAGGGACAAATATCTAGTGATGAATAATGATTTGACAGTGGGTGATTGGGACACAACACAATCAACAGTTCAAATGTTATAGAGATGTTTTCCTGAAACCTATGTACCCTTGATCAACACCACCCTATTAAATCTAAGTTCTAAATAGGAAACAAAATAAGTCTTGGAGTATAAGAGAAAAGAAGAACGCAGTAAGCAAAATCATGGGCAAATAACGGACTTTTCTTCTCCTCTTGAATTTTCTAGATTATATTTTTAGCTGGAGCAAAAATTATAACACTGTGATATACTTCTAAATGTACATGAAGAACATATTTAAACAATTATATAATATTACATACAAACAAGAGGTAAAGGGATGTAAAGAGAAGCGAGTTCATATACTTCAAGAGAACTGGTGTAATGATGGCACTAGTAGAATGTAAAAAATAAGTATAATATATATACTGCAATACCTAGATCCAACACCCGAAACACTTAGATTAAAAAATTACATTCAGCAGCACTGTGGATAAATCAAAATGGAATTCTAAAAAATAATAAAGTAACCTATGAGAAGGTAGAGAAAACAAAAGAAAATAAGTACAAAAAAATTAAGGCAGCTTTGATAACCACAATTATGTTAAATGGCCAAAATTGGCAGAGTGGGTTTAAAGACATGGCTTCACTACGTGTTGTCCACAAGAAAGTCACTTCAATATAATGGCATGGGCAGGTGGAAGGTAAATAAATGGAGAAAGTCATATTATGCAAATGTACATTAATCAAAAGAAAACAAAAAGGGCTGCATTAAATTTCCCTATAGCCTACTGAGCCCTCATTGGTTCAACGCTACCCTTGAAAAATGTCAGTCTCTCAATCATAATAGTTGTGAAAACCAGCAGCCCGGAAGCTACTGGTTGGTAAAGATAGGATTTGGAACATCTTTAAGATGACAGAGAATGTCACTGTTTGACTTATCTGGCATCTCCCTGGAAATGCTTGATTTGCAGGATGTGCCATAACTTTACCTGATTCACAGCTCCTCAAGCAGAAAGCACTATCCCCAGGGCACCTGCAAAAAAAACAATCAACAGGTTTCAATTTTGTCATGGGAATGTGAGCTCCAAAGACCTACTTCCCAGAGAAAATAGTGAAAATTATTTTTAAAAGCAAACATTTAAAGTTTTGGGATTTCCCAAATAGCACTGAAGAAAATCGACTAAACCTTAAGAATGTAAGGGACAGTAGACATAATTCCCAATACGTTAATCTTACCCTCTGTATTGTAGAATTATATGAAATTTTTTTCAGGCATCCCTATGCCAACTGGACTGCTTCTCAAGCCTGAATGTCAGGCCTTGGAAATCAAACCAGACACAGGAGTCTGCAGCCCTGACTGCAAAGTGCTCAGACTCATTTCAAGTCCTTGAGGAAAGTAGCAGTGTCATAAAGTTTATCTCCAAGGGCAGCAAACACACCAAGCCCTAATGAAGAACAGAATCCGGACCTGAGAAAGGATGAGTAGCCCCATTTCTTTCCCATCCTTAACTAGCCCTGATCACCCTATAAGAGAAGCCTGCAAACTGAGGAGGTTAAGACAGGCTTTGGAGGCATAGATGCCCTCTGTCTTCTCATTTGGCAGACCATTTGAATAAAGTGCATTGAAAGATCCACCCCTTGTCTCTACTTATTGGCTGGTAAGTGACAAGCAGTACAAACACTGCCTTCCGGTTTCATTTTCTGGCAACCCAGATGGCACAGCATCCCAACTCTCCAGTAACTCTAAGTGTTTGTTGGGCTTCCTGGGCTGGAAGGTCTGGGATGCAGATATGGAGACTCTTCCGCAGCTGCCAAGTAAAACTAAGTTAGGGACTGTCTTCCTACAGTCCCCAACATTTTGAGTGTAAATGTAAAATCTTCTTTTCTTTTAAATTTATTTTTTTATTTTTTTAATTTAAGTGAGAGGCAGGGAGGCAGACTGATAGACTGCCACATGTGCCTGGACTGGGATCCACCCAGCAAGCCCCCTACAGGGTGATGCTTTGCTCATCTGGGGTTGCTGGTCTGTTGTGTTCTGTTGCTCAGCAACCAAGCTATTTTAGCACCTGAGGCAAAGCCGTGGAGCCATCCTCAGTGACAGGGACCAACCTGCTCGAACCATTTGAGCCATGGCTGGGGAGGGGAAGAAAGAGAGACAGAGAGAGAATGGGGGAGGAGTGGAGAAGCAGATGGTTGCTTTTCCTGTGTGCCCTGACCTGAGACTTCCACATGCCAGGCCAATGCTGTACCAATGAGCCAACTAGCCAGGGCCCCTTATTTTCTTCTTTTGTAGTTTATTTACTTTTATTCTGCAAATAAAGCATAAATATATATTCTCAGAATGTAAAATAGAAGCTCATTTTAACCTTAGTACTCTCTGTAAAGATAACTGCTATTATTTTGGTATGAATCTTTCCAGAATATCTGGAGGCCATCTACATACATACAACTACCCATAGACACATATAGCTTTGCTTTGTGTGAATGATATATTTGTATATCAATCACTTGTATATTTTACTCAATAGTAAATGCGGCAATATTTTTACTTACAAGTATGTTTATCCCATTTATTTTCACTTCTGCATAGTAGTCCACTAGATCTATACATCAATGTTTATTTTGCCGGTAAATGGACTTTTTAATTCTTACTGTTTGGACCAATATAAACTATATTATTGTATATATATTGTATATGCAATATATTGTCTGTATTGGTTCCTACAGCCTCTGGTTTTTAAATTTTACATTATTTCATTGGTGATATAACTTCTTTCATTTATTTTTTTTCAGTGGATAATAGAAGTATACGGTTCAAAATTGAAAAAGCACAGGGTGTATATGGTGGAAATTGCCTCCTCACACCCTTTAGCCTTGCTACCCAGTAACCTCCCAGAGGCGATTGCTGTTGCCAGAAATTTCAACATGTATAAGCAAGTGTGAAAATACAGAATTCTTCTTCTGCAGGAGACTTTGTGTTTGCTTCTGTTGTGCCTTCTCCAGGGACCAAAGGGCTCTTGTGGTGAGGTTGGGACACTGAGTTACAGTGATTGACTAGGATTCTACCAATATTTTTGTATTCTTTTGAAATTTAATGGTTGGTCAATAGTGTATCTTAAGTATTTTTATAGTATGCATTTTCTTTTTGAAATTCTTGTGGTAATATCAAAATGTAGTTTATGATGTTTTATATTTTATTATCAAATAGTTAATTATTCTATGACAATTTTTTAATGATTATTGATGTGTTCAGTTTTCTATTTGGGTTAATATTAGAATTTAATGTTCTCATAGAAAAGCGTTCTCTTCAAAAATAGTTTCGCATTTATCAGCAAGGAGTTATGCCCAGCTTTCTCTAAACATTTAACTGATTATTTTACAGACTTAAGTGTATGTATTTCATGTATAATAAAGATGATATTTTAGATCAGTGGGGAAGGAAAAGGGGGCTTAGAAAAGAACATTTTTGACTGTTGTTTATAAGAGAAAGAAAATACCTTGAATGTGAAGTTAATACTTACATATTCCATCTCACACAAAATATTTTTAACCTGATAGATTTTACATCATAAACTTTGTAAAATTTTATATATGAATTTTTAAACAGAATCTGAAAATAATCAGTAAGCTGGTGAAATATATATACATATTTTTAAAGGACAAAATCTTTGTTATATGAAGAATTTGTTCAAATAAATATTTTTTAAAAAATCTTCCAGCTCATTCACTAGAAAAAAGAACAAAGGGTATACGACTGGAAAATTCATAAAAGAAGAAATTCCAGTGGCCAATAACTATATCTTTAAATGTTTAAAGTTAAAATGTTCATGTCGGAAATGGGCAGCTAAGATCTTATTTCCTATCCAGCAGAGATGAAAAAGAGTAATAATATGCTGCTTACAAAGAAACAAGCATTCTCATACACTGTTAATGAGATGTAACTTTCTGAGGGAAAATTTGCCAATTTCAGTTGTACAATTTATTCTAGGAAAATCAGCTATATTTGCAAAGATGAATGCACCTGGATGTTTCAAAATAGTTTTTAACAAAACAACAACAAAAAAAATGGGATCAACTAAATTCCAGACAATAGGAGACTGGTTCAATGAAGTATGATTTATCCACAGAGATAGAAAACGCAGCTGCAGTCGTAACGAGTCCGTACTCCTGTGAGCATGCGCACTGTCTGCAGGTTCCCTGCTTCCCCCCACCCCGTCTCTTAGACTCACACCCCCAGGTAAACTCCCTGCAAACATGCCCTTGTCACAGGCTCTCTTTTAAGTTGGTCACCCAAGTTAAGACAATTGTATGTCATTTCCACTCCAGAATATGGACTCAGTGGTTCTCCACAAATTCTCTTGTCAGCTTCAAAAGGTCCCAAGCTAAAAAACTCCCATTAGATGGTTTTGCACATAAAACCCTAGTTTGCGCAGCCAGTAACTAAATTTTTAGAGTCAAACTTTTGAAGTGCACTGATGGCAGAACCAGATGAGGAGCCTCCTGTCAAGACACCGCCCAGCAGTGGGATTCAACTAACTTAACGACAGATCTCTGCCCTAATGGCTGTTTTAAGTACAAAAAAGTATATACTGAAAGGTAGTATATTATTTTATGCATTTAATACTTACATAAGAACAATAAAAGAGATACACAAAACTAGACTATGTTATAAGAGTTTTAAACTATTAATGAAAAAATATTAAATAATACCAGACAAAAAAACAATAAAACTGCTATTTAAGATATTTCCATATTGCTTCTTGATTGGTGTCCTCACTCGCAATTTTTTTTTTGCCAACGGACAGAATGAACATGACTACGGATGCTTAGAATACACTGTTGCACAGATGAACATTCAAAAAGAGTAAGGAATGTAAATTTGTGATTTCCACATTGGGCAGCTGCCCGGGAGCCCACCTTAGAGAGAACCCTGATTACAAGTGCCATTTTAACAACCAGTTCGCAGAACCCAACAAAAAATTAGCTATCGGTTCTGCCGAACTGGTGCAAACCAGCTGAATCCCACCACTGATATTTTCCCAAAGTTGCTTAATTCTGAGTATTCATATGGCATTATTCATCTTATCTTTGCCACAAACTTCCTCCTCTTTATACCACATGACATTGGATACTTCCTTAATTACATAGATATTCAATAACTCCTCTGAGTAGCAAGGCCCATTATCTGGAGCCAACAGTTGAAACATCATAGAAAGCCTTTTAGGCTCTGTGCACACGAGAAATTGCTTTTCAGAAAAATAATCTATTGTGATCTATGAGAGGAGCCAGCAAGAAGTTGTAGGTTAAAGCATCAAAAGTGTATCCTTCTAGTCATGGAGGAGATACAATGAGCCTTTGGGGATGGTCCGCTCTGTGGAGGGAGAGCAGAGTGAGGGGCACTGGGTGCGGTGCTGGACAGGCTCCGACACACTGTTTTCCCAGGAGACTTTGCAGTTGCTGATCCAGCGTCAGCAGAACGGGAGCTGTGAATTCATTCTCACTGTCACCACAAGGGGTTATTTCTTTTTTTCTTAGTTGCCCTGATTATCAAGAGCACAGACCACATTTGAGGGAAGGAGCAAGGCTTGAACTATAAATGGGGACCATGGACCCAACACAACTTCTCTTAATAAGTTTCCTGGAACCCTGACCTCACCCTGAACCACACGGTTGTCTGTCCAACTGACTAGTCAGGATGCGCCCTCGCCCACTGAATTCTGGGATGTTCCAATATTGACGGATAAATTCTCTGGCCATGGAAATGCCACCCAGCCTAGCATTTATTTATACAGTGGTTGTATGGGCCAGAAACTGCTCTTAGCCCTTTGCAGATAGGGACTGTTTTTATTCCTGTTTTACAGGGGGTTACAGGGTAGTTTATTTTCTTAATTTTGTCCAAACATCACAGCTGTTTGGAGGCTTCACATTTGTCTCTCTGTTGCTAGTCTCTCCATTTCATTGTTCCTCCATTCTGCTTCTAGAATGTTCTTCTTGCCCCCAAAACCTCCAGTGGCCCTCAACTACCTACAAGGCAAAGTTATATTTCCTTAGCTTTATTTATTATATTCGCTCAGTTATAATAAATTATTCAGCATCTGTCAGCAAAAGCAAGGCCTTTCATGTCTGCATGCCTTTGCTCTCTCTCTCTCTCTCTCTCTCTCTCTCTCTTAGGATAGATTTCCTAGGAAACAGGCTCTAAAGTGGAGATTTTCAGGCCAGGAGTTCATTGGACAACATTTATAAGGGAGTGTATTAGCTCTCTATCATGTAACAAATTACCCCAAAACTCCGCAGCTTAAAGCAATAAGGATTTATTATCTCACGGAGTTTCTGAGGGGTCAGGAAGGCAGGAGCAGCGCAGCAGTGTGTCGGCTCCGGCTCTTTCCTGAGGTTCATCAAGCTGTCTGTCTGTTGGGGGATCCACTTCCAAGCTCACCACATGGTGTTGGCAGCAGTTATTCCCGGTCAGGTGGGCCTCCTCACAGAGTCCACATAAAATGACAGATGATTTCCCCCAGAAGGAGTGTGTAAGAGAGAGTGAGGGAGGAAGGGAACGTACCTGAGACCAAAATCGAAGTCTTTGCATAAACTAATCCAGAGCACCCGATCACCTCCGCCATTCATCTGACCACTAGAATGAATGACCAAGTGCAACCTGAACACAAGAGGGCGGTGGGAATTAAACACCATCTTTTGAGACAAGGAGCACCAAAGGATTTGTGGAAATATCTTAAAAAGCCACCACAAGAGAGTTAAGGAAGCAGGGATGGGCAGAAAATAAAGGAAAAGGATGTCTTTCTCAACAGAGGCTCGGGTGACCCCAGCCAGGCTGGGCTCTGGAGCTTGGATGGTCCTTCAGAAATGTCCTAAATTGATGTAAGTCATGGAAGCAGATTGGTCCCAGGAGGGAGCTTAACCCTGGAAGGGGTAGCATATTTCAGCAGAGGACAGTATGGTGGGGAGGTCCAGCTGTGAGGTGTCACACCCAGCAGGTGTGAGTGGCCAGGCTGTGTTGAGAGAGTCAGGGCTGTATGACAGCATCTGCTGAGTCCACACTCTATTCCTCTTGAATCCAATTACTTAAAATGTTAACCCCCTCTGGAAGCAGTGCCTCCAGAACTGAGGTTGGTCTTCTTTTTCTGGAGAAAACTGGCAAGTTGAAAACTATCATTGGTCCCAGGGCCACAACTGATACTCATTATTTTCCTCCTGTTCCCTATTCTAGCCTCACCCTCAACTATGACATCTGAAGGTCTAACTGGTTTACTGGTGGAGCATCCCAGACTCTCATCACAGAAGGGTCTGAGCCTCTGGTCACTAAGCCCTTCTCAGGTCAGGCTTGCTATCCTTGTCCACTCTCAGTCACAATTATCCATGGTAGTACCAAGTGACACCACACTCAATCAACTAGATGCCAATCATATTTCTTCTTCATTCTGTAATAGCAGCCTTACCTCTTATGATGATCAGAGTCACTTATTCCTGCCATGTGGTGACTCTTTTATTTGCCTACTGTTTGTTTGATATAAGGACCCAGTAGTGACCAGATGACAGCAGCACATGTAAGTTAAATGGGACTCTTACTGTCTCCTGATGGAAGCATTACCACACTGAGGAACCAGGACCTCAAAACCTGCCGAACTCAGAGTTAGGCAAAAGAAAAACACAAATCCCCCAAAGAAGTCATTCAAAGTGATAATCAGTGAGATCATTTTTATATGTTTCTCTTGGTGTCCAATGCATACATTCTATGCACTGGGAACACAGCACCATATAAAGACCCTTAGTTTAGGGTTTATAGTGCATCTTAAAGGACAATGCCCTATATTTGTGGGAGTCATCTCAAAATTGGTGCCTGAGCTAAACCTTCAGAAGCCTCTATGAGGCTGGCAACTTCTGGGTGCTGCAATACGTGGTAGGACTGGAGGATCCCAAGGTTGTAGACTCACCACTGCAGCTCGTTGGCTGTACAGTGGGCTCTTTCTAAAGGGCTGCCATGTAGGACTCCATGATGTTGGGTCCAAGCAAATCCTCTATCCTTGCTACTCCATTCATGTGCTCACTGTGCCGACAGTGGAGTGGCCAAAGAATGTGTTTGTGCTGGCCAACTTAGACTGATAAATTAGCCTGTTCACTTGTTAGCTTTGTACTACTTCCATACAAGCTGTT
The DNA here is from genome assembly GCF_036850765.1 of Saccopteryx bilineata. Lineage (NCBI taxonomy): Eukaryota > Metazoa > Chordata > Mammalia > Chiroptera > Emballonuridae > Saccopteryx > Saccopteryx bilineata. The sequence goes on from NC_089495.1 coordinate 172,150,921, forward strand.
CTCAATGAAAAACAAAATTTTTATATTTTGTCATATTCTATCAGTCTGTTAACAATCTTTACTCAGACCCTATTGTCCTTTATCTTTGAATTCATCCCCTTCCAGACCCCTGACCATCCAGCAAAGCCATTTCCATTGCTTACAAAGTGTATACATTCTTACATTGAGCACTTCTCATTCCACAGAAAGTACATGACCAGGAGCACTGCTCACACCTGTGCCAATTGAAAGGATTTCACCCTCACAGCTGTCTTACAGGGCCACAAGCTCCACCATTTTTCTGTGTTATAGAGAGTCATATGGAGGTTCACACACGCACACACGCACACACTGCAAAACCACAGCTGGGAGCTGAAGAAGAGGCTCTGGTACATGCTGCTGAATGACCTGGGGATCTGGGTAACTTTCCCATTCAGGTTATTGTCCCAGCTTGTGGCCATTCTTAGTTGGCTTTCATCTTTATGGTGGATTATTGTGTCCACCCAACCTTATATATGACAGATTTGACAGGACCCACGTCATGATGAGCAGGTCTGGCCCATGGTCGGGGGATGTTTCATAGTCAGGTGTGCTATCACTGCCAAGCCCAGTAATGCAAGGAGCTGTCCTACATAGATGCAAAGTTCTCTGCTAAAGATGGCAGGGCCTTGCCCCAGAGCCCTAGGAATCTAAATTGATTTTCCTAATAAGGTTAACCAAAGTCCACACAGTGTCTTTCATCCCACAGATTACCCAAGTGCCTTAGGATCTGATGGAGCACAGGGGCCAAGCAGCAGGGCTCTTCGTGCCACAGCCTGGATCTGCTACAGCCTCTCTGTCTGCTCCAGACCCACTCAAAACTGGCAGCCCTCCATGTCACCTCAAAAGTGGGTCAGAGCCGATTATGCAGACTGGACATGCTGCTCTAGAATATAAAAAGTTTTACCAGAAACTGTGCTTCCTTTTTACTTGCCAAAGTATTAGGAGGATCCAGTACTTTGTGTGGAATATCTTTCATCTTTCCGGACCACTATCCCCCTAATATTTTCACTAGTAAGTTAGGCCCTGAATCTTTGTAGAGTTTACTCTTGCCATCTGGGATGTGTCTCTTACCAAGACTTCTAGTACTCTTGCTAAGCCTTGTTTATTTAGCCCGGTCATCATGACATCATCAACATGATGGACAGAATGTGCTGCAGGATAATCCAGATGTGATCATTTGACAACCTTCTCTGTAGCTCTGCCACTCTTTTTTAATTGAATTTATTGGAGTGACACTGGTTAACAAAATTATTCAAGTTTAAAGTGCCCAATTTTACAACTTATCTCTGTACATTATATTGCGTGTTCACGCCCCAAGTCAAGGCTTCGTCCACCACCATTTATGCCCTCGTACCCTTCTCCACCTACCTCCCAGGATCACCACACTGCTGTCCATCCATGTCCATGAGTTCTCTCTCTCTCTCTCCCTCCCCCTCTCTGTCCTTTTTTGCCACTCTTTTAATTAAGCCCTAGACAAGGTCCTCAGGTTTTTTAAAATCTTTCAGCTACAGGATATGACATTTCCTTGACACAATGGCAAAAGTCCTCTGACTTTCCTATTTTGCCTTAAATTGATGATTAATCACTCTTGACCTTATGTTGAGTTTTTTCAGTGCATCATTTGTACTTACAAAGAGGCATCCAGCTGCATAGTCATTACAATTGCTGCTGCTCTTGTGCCTCTCCAGTGTCTGACAGGGTGTACCTGTGGAGCACTCTGTTCCCCAGGGGCACACTCCAGGTGGCCAGTGGTAAAAGGTTAACTGCACTGCTGCAGCATGACAGGCTAGGGAGTATCGGTGCTCCACCCACCTCCAGCGATGGGGTCCTCAATCCCAGGCCAGCAGTGGCTGACCCAGCTCTAAAATCCTGATTTGGATTCTGTTCTTTGGACCACTTCTGGCACCAACTGTCTAGGTCATTTCCCCAGGAAACGGGCTCAGAGATAGACTTGCCTGAGGAGTTTAACTGGGGAGGGCACTAGGGCACATGTGCCGGGGGCGGGGGGGAGAATAAGGCTGAGGAAAGCATTGACTTATGATCTGATCACCACAAAAGCTTCTGCTGCTCCCATGAGGAGTTGGAAGTTGGGATGGCCTTTCAGTTATGACCCAAATGGAGCCAAGAGACTGGGTCTTCACTCCTTTCTCTTTACCAGTCATTGGATGCACACTGCTTCTGAGAAGAGGTAATCACCTTGAGCAAGGCAGCTCCCTTCAGCAGGTCAATCCTGGGGAGGGCTTGGCTGTGAGCCATCAGCAGGGAACACTTCCTGAGCTCTACCCACCTCTCTCTCCTACCTCACTCTCTGCCTGTGCTGCCTCCCTTCATATGTTGTAGACACTCTCACTTCCTTTCATGTTTTCAAAACCTGACAACTCTTTCGTGCTTTGGGACGTAAAGAACTTGCTGTTCCCTGAGTCACCTTCTGAGTCACAGTCTCCTCCTACTCCAGATTTCCCATGGCTGGTTCTACCTCAGTCTTCAACTGTCTAGGCTCAAAAGTCACCTCAAAGAAGCCTTCCCTGACTATGCAAAATACACCCCCATTTCCAGTTATTTCTATCACGATACCTTATGTATTTTCATAATAATACGTATTATCATCTCAAGTTACCTTGTACCTTTGTCTGTATGCATGTCTATTGTCTAGCTCTTCTGCACATGTGACAATATAGACTTCTGTGGGGAGAGATTTTCCATCTGTTCTCCACTGCAGCCTAGCCCTTGGAATAAAGCTTGGCATTTAGTATTACCTCAGTAAATACAAATAGGGGTCAATCTGTGGATAACTTCACTGACTCCGGCATCACACATTCTTGATAACTCATCTAGCTCATGCCATTTTGTGGAATGTTCCTCAGCCACTAAGACAGAGCTAACTCCAGTGCCACCCTTTTACCCTCCTTCTACTGCTTCTGGTCGATTCCAAGTACGTCTTCTCTCTTTCTCCTCTCAGCCAGTGTTTCCCTCCACACTGCTACTGCAATAAAGTACAGGATATCACTCTTCAGTGGTTTCTTATAGGACATTTTGTGTTGTACCTTGATTTTCCCAGCATCAGACACCAAGATAAGACTGGTTGCTGTTAGTTTATGGGAGATGATTCCAGAAGGAGATGGAAGAAGGAAACAGAGAAGGAAGAAAAGCCAAGAAACAGTGTGTTAATTGGTGAGTTACTTCTATGGGAAACCAGGACTCCATTTCCTGGAAAAGGTATGTACATTAGGAAACAGAATACATTTTCCTTTTACGTGTTCATGGAATTATTAAAATCTCAGCCAAGTCTGAAAATAAACACAGGCAATATCCTCAAACTACAATGCAGTATAACTAGTACTTAATTTTTTTAAGTGAAAAAAAGCTCATCTACCTAGAAGTTAAAATAAACCTTTGCTTAAAATTTTTATATAAAAAAAATCAAATTTTAAATTACTAAATATCTTGAAAAGTGGTAATGAAATAACTTATTACATAAATAAATTAATATGAATATATGTATTGATATGGTTTGTATAAAAATATAAACATACATCTAAACCTGTGGGCTACAGCTGAAGTAGTCCTCAGAGGAAAAGTTATAGTCACTTACTTAAACCGAGAAAATGAAGAAAATGTATTAGAAAGTTAAAAAAAAACAACATAAGGAAATTCAGAATGAAATAATTAATAAAATTAAAGTAAATAAATGCTAGGAAACATAAAAAATAAGTATGTAAATTGAAAAGCTGATTTTTTTGGAGGTTAACACAGTAAAATAGGTATACCATTAGCTAATCCTTTCCAGAAAAAAATGAGAATGTACAAAATAGACAAAATAAGAAACAAGGTTAGGTAAATAATACAAATGAAAAGAAATCTAAAGACTTACAAGCAATTGCTTTGTTCAACTTAAAATTGTTTAAATGTAGGCAAAATTGACAGCTTTGTAGAAAATATAAAGTATCAAAAGTACCCAATAAGAGTTAGAAAATCTTAGTAAACTAAATACCATGTAAACAATTGAGAAAGAACTAAAAAAACTATGTCATTTAAAAATAAAAAGTTAACAGTGATGCCAAATCTCAATGCATAAATCCTAAAACTAATTATGAAATAAAAGCTGAAAGACAATTTAAAGAGTCATAACACATAGATAAGTAGTGTTTACTACAGAATTCAAAGATGTCTTGATATTAGGAGATTTATTATTATATTTCAACAGTAATGGATGAAAAAATATGACTATCTCTGATACTGAAAAGCATTTACAAAATTCAATATCTATTTTTATTAACAAGCAAACACCCTGCTAATTAAATATGCATGCTTAATATTGTTTATCTTATATAAACAAGGAAACAAACTGCTTACTAGAGAAATAATAAAAGTCTGACAGGGTAAGGATGTTGGCAGTTCCTGTTAGTATTTAACATTGCTCTGGAGTCCCGAGACAGTACATGTAGGCAAGAGAATAAGAGATATTTTAAAATTAAACAGGAAGTGGTAAAATTATTATGAATTCTATATTACATGATTTGTATGCCTAGAAAACACAAAGAATAAACTAGAAAATTATTAGAACCAGAATTCAGTAAGTGGGCAGACTTTTATTATTTCCCCATTAAGCAGTTTGTTGCCATATTTGTATAGATAAACAATATTAAGATGGAGTCATCTAGTCATATTTAATTAACAGGCTGTTTTTTTGTTAATAAAAATAGATATTGAGTTTTATAAGTGCTTTTCAGTGTCAGAAATAGTCATATTTTTCTTTTAATCTATTAAAATTCAGTAATCTATCTAGCTATATTAATATACAAAAATTAATATTCTTCCTTATTACAAACAATCAAATCAAAGTCAGAAGAAAGAAAAGACCCCAGTTAAAAACTAATATGTGTAGAGTACAAAAGAAATATGTAATGTATAGAAATGAGCTTAACAAAATGTGCAGAATTTATGTGAAGAAACATTAAAATGGCCTGACCAGGCGGTGGCGCAGTGGATAGAGTGTTGGACTGGGATGCAGAGGACCCAGGTTCGAAACCCCGAGGTCACCAGCTTGAGTGTGGGCTCATCTCTTTTGAGCAAAAGCCCACCAACTTGAACCCAAGGTCGCTGGCTCCAGCAAGGGGTTACTCGGTCTGCTGAAGGCCCGCGGTCAAGGCACATATGAGAAAGCAATCAATGAACAACTAAGGTGTTGCAACGCACAATGAAAAACTAATGATTGATGCTTCTCATCTCTCTCCATTCCTGTCTGTCTGTCCCTGTCTAACCCTCTCTCTGACTCTCTCTCTGTCTCTGTAAAAAAAAAAAAAAAGAAAGAAACATTAAAATGCATGAGAACATAAGAAAGCATTCCCTAGTTTGTGATAGAAAAGATCAGTAGCATTTTAATTCATTAAAAATACAGCAACGGGCCCTGGCCAGTTAGCTCAGCGGTAGAGCATCGGCCTGGCGTGCGGGGGACCCGGGTTCGAATCCCGGCCAGGGCACATAGGAGAAGCGCCCATTTGCTTCTCCACCCCCCTCCTTCCTCTCTGTCTCTCTCTTTCCCTCCCGCAGCCAAGGCTCCATTGGAGCAAAGATGACCCGGGCGCTGGGGATGGCTCCTTGGCCTCTGCCCCAGGCGCTAGAGTGGCTCTGGTCATGGCAGACCGACGCCCTGGAGGGGCAGAGCATCACCCCCTGGTGGGCAGAGCATCGCCCCTGGTGGGCGTGCTGGGTGGATCCCAGTGGGGCGCATGCGGGAGTCTGTCTGACAGTCTCTCCCCGTTTCCAGCTTCAGAAAAAAAAAAATACAGCAACATTTTTTTAAAGAATAAGTTCAAAATTATTTAAAGCTCATTCTAAAATTTATATCAAAATATAACTAGAAAAAATAATCATGAAGGGTTATCAAACCAGATATTAGAACATAGTTATAGGTACAATGCAGCCCTCACAACAAGACCACATGAAATAAAAAAAGGAGTTCGAGAGTAAATGCAAATTTTATTGAGAGTTAGCCTATGATAAACATGCTACTGCCTGCCAATGGGGGAAAAGCAGTCATTCATGAATGGTGGGTACAGCTGAGCAGCTTCCAGATAAGATCATATTTGCAACTCTGCTTGTGCTAAATAATTTTAGATAGATAAAAAATATAAATGTAGAAACAAGACCCTGAAAGCACTAAACTAAAACATAAGAGGTTTTTAGAATCTGGAAAAAGAAAGAGTCTTTTTAAGCATAAAGAAAGGAAGAAAAGAAGGAACGAGGAGAAGTGTTAGGGAAGGAGGGAGAAGTGGAGGGAAGAAGAGAAGGAGGAAGGTCCTGTAAAAATCCTAAATTCAGCATCACAAAATGTTCTTTAAAAAGCCAAAGCCAGAATGCCTAAGACTCGTGGATATAAATAGAAGTGAAGTGGTTACCAGGGGGAGGAGGAGGAGAGGGAGGGGGTGGGGGGAAGGGTGTAAAGAGGGACAAATATACCGTGATGGAGAGTGATTTGGCTTTGGGTGATGGGCACACAACACAATCAACAGTTCAAATGCTATAGGGATATTCGTCTGAAACCTATGTACTCTTATTGATCAATGTCACCACATTAAATTTAACTTCAAAATAAAATGAAATAATGGGTTTGATCCCTGGCCCAGACACACACGGGAAGCAACCAATGAAGGCCCAACTGAGTAGAACAACAAATCAATACTTCTCTTCCTGCCTCTCTTTCTCCCTTCCTCTCTCTCTCCCTATCAATAAATAATTAAAAAGTTAAAAATAAAATAAAATAAAAAGCCAAAATGCCAGTGATGATTGATGAAAAACGTTGCAGCCCATATCACAACTAAAAATCAAGTTGATAAAGGAACAACAAATCATAGAAAAAAAATGAAGGGACATGAACAAACAAGTTGGGGAGCCTCAAAGACCCTTAGCCCCATGAAACAATGTTCAACGTTATTCACAATAAGAGAAATACAAGTTAACTTGCAATAAAATTTCATTACTTCATTTATCAAATTGGCAAAATCAACATGTTTGATAGCAGGTTTGGGGAAGATGTGGAGAAGCAGGTCTGTTGGAGGGCATGCCGCTGAGTACAGATCTCTAGAGGGCGTGTTGGCTCTATCCGCTAAAAGGCTCGTGACCATGCACTCAGAAAACTGATGTTAAAAATTCATCTTCAGCCCTGGCCGGTTGGCTCAGTGGTAGAGTGTTGGCCTGGCATGCAGGAGTCCCAGGTTCGATTCCTGGCCAGGGCACACAGGAGAGGCGCCCATCTGCTTCTCCACCCCTCCCCCGCTCCTTCCTCTCTGTCTCTCTCTTCCCCTCCAGCAGCCAGGGCTTCATTGGAGCTAAGATGGCCCAGGCACTGAGGATGGCTCTGTGACCTCTCCCTCGGGTGCTAGGATGGCTCTGGATGCAACAGAGCGACGCCCCAGAGGGGCAAAGCATCTCCCCCTGGTGGGCATGCCGGGTGGATCCCGGTCGGGTGCATGTGGGAGTCTGTCTGACTGCCTCCCCGTTTCCAGCTTCGGAAAAATGAAAAAAAAAATTTCCTCTTCAGATATTTTACAGATATACAAAATGCTGTGTGCAAGAATATTAATTGCAGCATTGCTTGTCATAGTGAAACAACATAAAAGTTTATCAGTGGAGACAGAGTTAATAAATGATAGTTGAGCTACATGGTGAAGCCTTACACAGCATTAAAAAGAATATACCAGGTCTATATATCATATAATGATGTAGCAGAACCTCCAAGATATATTATCAATTGACAACAGCAAGATGCATGATGATGCATGCCCTTTAACTAAAATACATATGTACGCATTGAATTTTTTAAAGTATATATGTACAATGTATCAGGAAGAATCCACAAGAAGCCACTAATAGTGTTTGTCTCTGGAAAAGAAACTAGACAGGGGTGAGAAATATATTTCCTTTCCTCTATGTAACATTTGCACTTTTTATAATCTGTTCCATGATACTGCCTCAGAATGTTTTTTAATTAAAAAATAAAATAAACAACAACAAAATAATTAAATTCAAACTCACTATGTGGTTGTCTTTGAAGTAGCAATGTGGCTGCTGGGGTCAAGTAGAGGGTGGAGGGCGAGAATAAGCTAATGTTCCGTTCTCTGGGCTAGACAAACGTTTCATAAAGACAACACATCTCAAGCTGAGAAGACCCTTTTGTTTACTTGCTTCAGAATTGAAAATGATGCCTTCAATTATCGTTCTAACTGTAAACATCATCAGCTGCTCTAAAAATATTTTTCTGAGTAAATGCCACTTGTACCTCCTGGCACTTACTCAAAGCATTTGTTAAAGCAGCTGGGAATCTTGTTAGCAAGGCTCTGGATTAAGGAGTGATAGAATTAAACAGCAAAGTAAGTAGAGGCTCAAATTCTGGAAATAGCACAAAGCAGAGAAATCAGCTAACAAGAGAGACTGTCATAAATTCTTCCCCAGTAACCAACAAATTCTTATTGAGCATCAAAAAGGGACGAGACAGGTGCCACACGTTTCAGGAGGCTCAATGGTGTACAAGAGTGTTGCCTTCAAGGAATTGGGGGTAAGACAAGAACAGAAGTAATTAAAATATTACATAGAGCAAGAGGAAATTACATAACAATTTAAAATGTTACCAAGAAAAAGCTTTTGGAGAGCAAGGAAGAAGAGTTGAGACAAATAAGAATCCTGATGGTTTAATCAGATTAAAGGCGCCATGATGATTTGTGCCCACGGCACCAGGAAAGTGATAATGCCACTTAAAAAATATACTATAGAAGTCATAATGCTAACCAGAATGTATACAGATGAGAAACAGGTGGGCTACTAACATTCTAAGCTTCCCCTTTTAAATACATACATCTCTATGTCATAAGCTAGATTTCACCTTAAAATCCAGCAGCTCCATTGACCACCTCATTGTACTCAGGAACCATCTTAAGAATGAATTTGCGACTAAAACCTTTTCTCTACTCTGGCAACCCAATTGGATTTCACCTTCTGTACACCTTTGGTACTGGTGGTCATGCATGAACATCCAATCAGATTCTACTTCTGTATTAATCGGCATCCTTTTGAATTATAATATGTTCAATTATAGTCTTACGCTTCATGTGAACTGAATATTCAATAGACATAAGTCAACTTGCAGACAACTAAACGGTACTAAACTTTACTTTTTCTTTGAAAGTTTCAAGACCACAATCAAATGCCACCATTTACTGCGGACCTTATAGAAGGGGAAACTCTGAAGGATATACTGAGGAGGGTATAAGGTATGAGAAATTTTTAAAAAATTATTTATCTTTGCCCTGGCCGGTTGGCTCAGTGGTAGAGCATCGGCCTGGCATGCAGGAGTCCCGGGTTCGATTCCCAGCCAGGGCACACAGGTGCTTCTCCACCCCTCCCCCTCTCCTTCCTCTCTGTCTCTCTCTTCCCCTCCCGCAGCCAAGGCTCCATTGGAGCAAAGTTTGCCCAGGCGCTGAGGATGGCTCTGTGGCCTCTGCCTCAGGTGCTAGAGTGGCTCTGGTCACAGCAGAGCAACGCCCCAGATGGGCAGAGCATTGCACCCTGGTGGGCATGCCGGGTGGATCCCGGTCGGGCGCATGCGGGAGTCTGTCTGACTGCCTCCCCGTTTTCAAGCTTCGGAAAAATACAAAAAAAAAATTATCTTTAATTGAATTTACTGCGGTACAGGTTCAGGTGTGAAACTCAATAAAACGTCATCTGCACGTCATTGTGTGCCCATCGCCCCCAGCTAGAGCTCTTTTGTCCCCATCTCTCCCCTTTGCCCACCTCTGCCTACTCCCACCTCACTTTCCCTCTAGCTATCACTACGGTGTCACCTGTGTCTATGTGTTACTTATATATATAACTTTTTGCTTAATTCCTTCCCCTTCTATCATCCAGTCCCCCCCAACCGCCCTCCCCCCTGACAGCTGTCAGTCTGTCCCATGTATCTGTGTCTGTTTCTATCTTGTTCATCAGTTTAATTTGTTTATGAAATTCTTCCAAGTTCCTCTTGATGGGTTCCTTAATCTACAACTCCTATACATTGCAGATGGCTGTTTTGATTGTAAAGACAAACTACCCATTTGTATGACGGTGGGTACATGGCAGTTTGCTAACTGCTTTTTAGGCACTGATCATTTTATTCTCAAAATGCTCTCAAAAAGTTAGGTGCTATTGATAGTTTCACTTAATCTATGAATAAACTGAAGCATGGAGAGCTCATGCATAGTATAAACTATTGTCTTTTTTATATTGGCTATTCAGTGTCTCTACCCACTCTTGAAGTTTAGGAAGGTCTCGGTTGAATTAATTCAAATAGGAGGCTGACTTCACCACCCATCACTAAAGACCGAGGTAGTAGTAACAGTAGTGTCAGTTCTGTGGAAGGAACTTGTCATAGTTACTTAGCTATCCTAAGGGGGAAAAAATAAAAATTTAATTGCAATGTTAAGTAACCACAAGTATTTTCTTCCAGACTTATTTTAAGGTGCCCTGTGGGCATGAAACAACTTCTCAATCCTTGTAATTGGATTTGATACTGACACTCACTTCTTGTTTTGCAATGATTTTTACTCAGTGCTTGCTTGTTAACTACCATGATTATATAGTTTTCTTTACATCTACAATGTCATCAAAAGAGAGTTTGCACAGTCTAATGCTGAAACCAAGCACCTTAAATTAATAGTGTGTGACGTGTCCAATAGATGTTGCTGTATTTCCCTTACTTTTTAAAAAGCCATTTTTTATTAAAGTATAGTTGACATACACTACTCTATTAATTTCAAGCATACAACATATTGAGTCAACATTTATGTACCTTACAATGTGGTCACCACAATGAGTCTAGTAACCATGTGTCACCATACAAAGTTATTACAATATTACTTTTTTATGCTGCACATTACATCATCATAACTATTTTATCAGTAAGATTTATTCTCTTATTTACTTCTTATTCTCTTTCACCTTTTTACCTATTCCCCATGCACCTTTTCTCTTGAAAGCATTGGTTTGTTCTTTTGACTTTTAAAAATATCCCTCAAAACCTCTGTTAATTGGGCCAGGTGTCCCAGAACAACTGAGTGCATATGCTAGGAACCATGGATCTATGGGAAGAATATCCAGACGGAAGCAGCAGTCAGTGCAAATGCCCTGAAGAAGCCAGTGTGGCTGCAGTTAGGGATAAGTGAGCATGAAATTAGTAGGAACACATTGATGTAGTGGTTTAGGTTTGCATTCTAAGTGGAAGAATTTTGAGAAAAGGAGTGAATAATCTGATTTTATTATTATTGTTATTATTTCCATTACTAAATAAGGATTTGTTTTAGTTATTTTTACTAAAGTATCATTTACATAATGTAAAATTTACTATTTGGGGGAGAAAAAGAGTTCTGACAAACATCTACTGTCATGTAAGCATCACCATAAAACAGTTCCATCACTCCCCAAAGTCCCCATGTCTCTTTGAGGTCAATTTTTCTCCTGTTTCTAGTCTCTGGCAGTCACTGGTCTGTTTTCTATCTTTATGGTTTGGATTTTCCAAGAATATAACATAAATGTACTCATATAGTTTGTAGCCTTGCTCTAGAGGCCCTGAGTAAGAACACAGAACAGGAGCAGAGTTCAGTGCCCTGAGGAGAAAGCCATAGTGGCCTCACTGACAGAAAGTACTGAACGCGGTTCCATGCTGAACTCAGCACGCTAAGAATAGAATTAGCAATTCTGATTAATCAGTAGGTGGGATATTTGAGCTACTTCCCTTGCCCTTTTGTCTGCTCTGAAGAAGTCCCCTTCCTGACTTCCTCCTTCTCATCCCTGCTTCTATTTGTGTGTATCAATAAATACCTGTAAGGGGGTCAGGGCCATCTTATGAAATCTATTATATAAGGGATCATGAGGCAGTCTCCCCTAGGTCCCTTGGTCCGCTCCATGTGGCCTCCTAGTAGTCATTGTCTCCCTGACACCTTGTGAACCCGACTTCTTTAACTTTGCATAATACATTTGAGAGTCCTCCATGTCATCTGTGCATGTTTGTTTTTTATATCTCCATTTTATGTATATACTACAATCTGTTTTTTTCTGTTTCCCAGTTGAAGGATGTTGGGTTGTTTACGGATATATCAATTATTAATAAAGCTGCTATAAAATTTATATAACTCAAAGTGGATCATAGAGCTACATGTAAAATCAAAAACTCTCAAACTTTTGGAAACATCTTTGTAACTTTGAGTTAGCCAAAGATTTTTTTAGACATAACACAAAAGGACATGAACTACAAAAGAACATATTGACACATTGGACTTCATCCAACTTTAAACCTTCTGCTCTCTGAAAGACCCCTTTAAGAGAATGAAAGACAAACCACAGATTAGGGGAAAATATTTGTAAATCACATGTTTGATAAAGGATTTTTATCTTGAGTATATAAAGAATTCCCCTAAGTCAATATTAATTTTAAAAACCCAGTTTTTAAATGGGCAAAGATTTAAACAGGCACTCGATCAAAAAAGATACACAGTGGCAAATAAGCATATGAGAAGATGCTCAAGATCATTAGTCATTAGGGAAATACAACTTCAGACCACAGTGAGACACCACCATGCACTTATTTGACTGAAAAATAAAACAAAACCTAAAGATAATCCTAGAGAGAAAGTGTAGCAATTAGAATTCGCATACATTGCTGGTAAAAATGAAAAAGTCTGGCACTCTCTCTCTTTTTTTTTTAATTTGTTGAGATTACATAGTTACAAGTGTTCCACCGAATATATCTACCTCCCTGCCCCCCCCCCCCGTGTTCTCCTTGATACCCCCTTTACCCCGTCCCTCCACCACCTTCCACTTTTCCCTCCATGACTTACTATTCTGCCCTCTATCTCTCTGTGTTATGTATATATACTTTCACTAATCTCTTTCCTTTCTTTGATCCCTTCCTCTCATCCCCTTTCCCTCTGTAACTTCCCTCTGATATCTTTGACCCCTTCTCTGCCTCTCTTCCATTTCTCAGCTCACATTGTTCATTAGCTTCCTCATATAAGTGAGGTTATATAATATTTTTTTTCTCTGCCTGGCTTATTTCACTTAGCATAATAGACTCCAGGTCTATCCATGTTGTCACTAAGGGTAATATTTCCTTCTTTTTCACAGCCACGTAGTATTTCCAGTTGTGTATATGCACCACAGAATTTTTAATCCACTCATCTACTGATGGACACTTGGGCTGTTTCCAGATTTCGCTGTTGTAAACATTGCTGCAGTAACATGGGGTGCATTTCTTGTTTTGAATCAGTGATTTGTTATTCTTAGGATATATTCCTAAAAGAAGAATAGTTGAGTCAAAAGGCAGTTCAATTTTTAATTTTTTGAGAAATCTCCATACTGTTTTCCACAGTGGCTGCACCAGTCTGCATTCCCACCAGTAGTGCAGGAGGGTTCCCTTTTCTCCACATCCTCGCCAGCACTTATTCTGTGTTTTTGTTAGTGAGAGCCATTCTGACAGGTGTGAGGTGGTATCTCATTGTGGTTTTAATTTGCATTTCTCTAATCATTAGTGATGTTGAACATTTTTTCATATGTCTATTGGCCATCTATATGTCCTCTTTGGAGAAGTGTTTATTCAGATCTTTTGCCCAATTTTTGATTGCATTGTTTACTTTCTGGTGTTGAGTTTTACAAATTCTTTATAAATTTTGGTTATTAACCCCTTATCAGATGTATTGTTAAATATGTTCTCCCATTGTATGCGTTGCCTTTTTATTTTGTTCATAGTGTCTTTTACTGTGCAAAAGCTTTTTAGTTTGATATAGTCCCATTTGTTCATCCTGTCCTTTATTTCACTTGCCCATAGAGATAAATTGGCAAATATATTGCTGCAAGAGATGCTGAAGAGCTTACTGCCTATGTTTCCTTCCAAGATGATTATGATTTCACAACTTATTATCAAGTCTTTTATCCATTTTGAGTTTATTTTTGTGAATGGTGTAAGGTGGTGGTCTAGTTTCATTTTTTTGCTTATACTTGTCCAATTTTTCCAGCACCATTTGTTAAAGAGACTGTCTTTACTCCATTGTATGCTCTTATCTCCTTTGTCAAATATCAATTGGCCATAAAGGTATAGGTTTATTTCTGGGCTCTCTGTTCTGTTCCATTGATCTGTATGCCTGTTCTTATGCCAGTACCAAGCTGTTTTGAGTACAATGGCTTTGTAGTATAACTTGATATCAGGAAGTGTAATACCCCCTGCTTTATTTTTATTTTTCAAAATTGCTGAGGCTATTCATGTTCTCTTTTGGTTTCATATAAATTTTTGGAATATTTGTTCTATATCTTTGAAGTATGACATTGGTATTTTAATAGGAATTGCATTGAATATATATATTGCTTTTGGTAGTATAGACATTTTAATAATGTTTATTCTTCCTATCCATGAGCACCGTATATGCTTCCACTTATTTGTATCTTTCTTGATTTCTTTTATCAATGTTTTATAATTTTTTGAGTACAGGTCTTTAACCTCCTTGGTTAAATTTACTCCTAGGTACTATATTTTTTGTTGCAATAGTGAAGGGGATTGTTTCCTTAATTTCTCTTTCAGACAGTTTATTGTTGGTGTATATAAATGCCACTGATTTCTAAATATTGATTTTATATCCTGCCACCTCACTGAATTCAATTATCAGGTCTAGTTGTTTTTTGACTGAGACTTTAGGGTTTTCTATGTACAGTACCATATCATCTGCAAATAATGATAGTTTTACTTCTTCTTTTCCAATTTGGATGCCTTTTATTTCTTCTTCTTGTCTGATTGCTGTGGCTAGGACTTCCAGAACTGTGTTGAATAAGAGTGGTGAAAGGGGGCACCCCTGCCTTGTTCCTGTTCTTAAGGGAATTGCTTTTAATTTTTGCCTATTGAGTATGATGTTGGCTGCGGGTTTGTCATAGATGGCCTTTATCATGTTGAGGTACGTTCCCTGTATTCCTACTTTGCTGAGAGTTTTGATCATAAATCGGTGCTGGATTTTATCAACTGATTTTTCTATATCTATTGAAATTATCATGTGGTTTTTCTCCTTTCTTTTATTTATGTGATGAATCACATTGATTGATTTACAAATATTGTACCAGCCTTGCCTCCCCAGGATAAATTCCACCTGATCATGATGTATGATTTTTTTTCATGTATTGTTGGATTTGATTTGCTTATATTTTGTTGAGAATTTTAGCATCTACACTCATCAGAAATATTGGCCTATATAGTTTTCTTTCTTTGTAGTGTCTTCACCTGATTTTGGAATGACGATTATGTTCACCTCATAAAAGGAGTTTGGAAGTCTTCTCTCCTTTTGAATTTTTTGAAATAGCCTGAGAAGGATAGGAGTTCATTCTTTGAATATTTGGTAAAATTTGCCTGTGAAGCCATCAGACCCAAGCCTTTTGTTTGTTGGGAGTTTTTTGATAACTGTTTCAATCTCATTTGTTGTAATCGGTCTGTTTCGGTTTTCTGATTCTTCCAGATTGATTTTTGAATGATTATATGTTTCAAGGAATTTATCCATTTCATCTAGGTAGTCTAATTTTTTGGAATACAGATCTTCATAGTATTTTCTTACAATCCTTTGAATTTCTGCTGTGTCAGTTGTTACTTCTCCAATCTCATTTCTAATTTTATTTATTTGAGTCCTCTCTCTTTTTTTCTTTTTGAGTCTGGTTAAAGGTTCATCAATTTTGTTTACCTTTTCAAAGAATCAGCTCTTGGTTTCATTGGTCTTCTGTTTTGGGGGTTTTTTTGTTTGTTTGTTTGTTTGTTTGCCTCTATGTCATTATTTCCACTCTAATCTTTATTATTTTCTTCCTTCTATTTCCTCTGGGCTTTACTTGCTGTTCTTTTTCTAGTTCTTTTAGGTGCAGGGTTAGGTTGTTAATTTGAGGTTTTTCTTATTTCTTAAAGTATGTCTGTAATGCTGTGAACTTCCCTCTCAGGACTGCTTTTGCTGTGTCTCATAAATTTTGAGTTATTGTATGTTTATTTTCATTTGTTTCAAGGAAGTTTTTTATTTTTTTCCTTGATCTCATTGTTAACTCATTCATTATTTAATAGCATGCAAGTGTTTGAATGTTTTTCAGTTTTTCTATTGTAGTTGACTTTAGTTTCATGCTGTTGTGATCAGAGAAGATGATTGACATGATTTCAATCTTCTTAAATTTATTGAAACTCATTTTGTGTCCTAAGATGTGGTCTATCCTAGAGAATGTACCATGAGCACTTGAAAAAAAATGTACATTCTGCTGGTTTGGGGTGAAAGGTTCTGAAGATATTTATTAAATACAGTTGATCTAATGTGCCATTTAAGGCCACTGTTTCTTTGTTAATTTTTTGTCTGGAGGTTCTATCCATTGATGTTAGTGGGGTATTAAAATCCCTACTTTTATAGTATTGCTATTGATCTCGCCCTTTTTGTACATCAAAATCTGTTTTATATATTTAGGTGCTCCTATATTAGGCACATATATATTTATAATAGTTATATCTTTCTATTGTAATGCTCCTTTTATCATTATGTAGTGACTTCCTTTATCCCTTATTATAGCTTTTGTTTTAAAGTTTATTTTTTTATATTAGTATTGCTACCCCAGCTTTTTTTCATTTTCATTTGCAAGAAATATTTTTTTCCATATCTTTACTCTCAGTCTATGTATATCTTTTGTTCTGAGGTGGGTCTCTTGTAGGCAGCATATAAACAGGTCCTATTTTCTTATTTATTAATCTATCCTATGTCTTTTGAATGCAGCATTTAATCCATTTACATTTAAAGTTATAATTGATATGTAATTATTTATTGCTATTTTCTTTTTAAATCTATAATCCTCTTTTTCTGGAATTTTTTCCCTTTGTTCTATTTACAGCAGGCCCCTTAACATTTCTTGCAGTACTGGTTTAGTTGTAATGAATTCCTTTAGGTTTTTGTTTGTTTGTTTGTTTGTTTGTTTTTTGGTATGGAAAGCTTTTTATTTCTCTTTCAATTTTAAACAATAATCTTCCTGGATAAAAAAGTCTTGGTTGTAGGCTCTTGTTTTGCATTACTGTGAATATTTCCTTTTGACCTCAAGTGTTTCTGTTGAAAACTCAGGTTTCATCATTATAGGGGCTCCTCTATAAGTAACTGAGTTCTTTTCTCTTTTAGAATTTTTCTTTATCCCTTAACTTTGGTATTGTAATTATGATGCATCTTGATGTAGGCTTCATTGGGTTCCTCTTTACCAAGACTCTCTGTGCTTCTTGAACTTGTGTGACTTTTTTTTTCCATCAATTTACAAAAGTTTTCAGCTATGATTTCTTCAAACAGGTTCTCTATTCCTTGTTTTTTCTCTTCTCCTTCAGGAACTCCTATGATGTGGATGTTATTTCTCTTCATATAGTCAGAGTTCTCTTATAGTTTCCTCAGATTTTGGAGCCTCTTTTCTTTCTGCTTCTCTGTTTCTGTGTTTTCATTTATCATGTCCTCTAAGTTGCTGATGTGATCTTCTGCTTCATCCAATCTGCTGTTGATTCCTTCTAGTGTGGTTTTCATTTCTGATATTGTAATTGTCATTTCTGATTGATTCCTTTTATTATTTCAATGTCCTTTTTGAGACTTTCTATTTCTTTATTTAAATGCTCATTATGTCCATCCATTGTAGCTCTAAGATTCTTAAGCATCCTAACAATCATTATTTTTTTTATTTAATTTTTTTATTTTATTTATTCATTTTTAGAGAGGAGAGAGAGAGGGAGAGAGAGACAGAGAGGGAGAGAGAGGTGAGAGAGACAGAGAGAGAGAAGGGGGGAGGAGCTGGAAGCATCAACTCCCATATGTGCCTTGACCAGGCAAGCTCAGGGTTTCGAACAGGTGACCTCAGCATTTCCAGGTTGACACTTTATCCACTGAACCACCACAGGTCAGGCTACAATCATTATTTTAAACTCTGCATCTGGTAATTTGGTTACTTCCATCTCATTCAGTTCTTTTTCTGGGGATTTGTCTTGTTGATTCATTTGGATTGCATTTCTCTGTCTTCCCATTTTTTCTATGTGCTGATTTCAAGCTTGTTGGGTTAGGGCAACTGAGGTTAGTACAGGGAATGAGGGCCCTTCTCCACAGCTTAATCCCTCAGTCTCTGCTGGTTGCTCAGATTTTAATTCTTTCTAACAAGGTGAGCCACATAAAAGTCTTAATTTCCCTACTGTTTGTTTGCTGAGCCCAGCAGGGAACTTTTGTGATTAGGACAGAGGTAGTGGGCATATCTTGCTCTTTGGCCCCAGTTGAAACTCTATCTAGGCCTTTATTTTTTTCTGTATGGTAAGCCCACAGGAATGTGGTGGGTGTGACCTCTGAGAACCAGAGGTGTGTTCTGCCCAGCTACTCTCTGGGGGCAGGTGCGATCTCTGTATCAGAAGGGGAAGGTGTCACTCAGGTCTCCCTGGAAACCTGAGTTACTGCCCCTCCCCTTTACTTCCTCCTTTCTGAATGGTCTTTCAAGCTCATTGGAGCTAGAGAGATTTCTGGAGGTGGACCAATTGGCCTTATGCCAGGCTCATGCTGGATAGAGGGAGTGCCCTTCCCCCTGCATATGGACATCTCAGTATTGGAGAATTACTCAGCACAGGTATTCTTCTCCCTGTCACTGTTCTGTCCCTGTGCCTCGATCCCCCCACTCTCCTCACACAAGACCAGTCCAATCCACTCTTTTTTTGCCCTGGAGCCCCAGGTAAGTGGCTGTGAGTGAGATTTTCTGCATTGGCCCTTTAAAGCTGCATCTACTTCTTCGCAAGCTATTTTCCATAGACAGAAATCCTACACTTTTCCCCACTGAACGCTGACAGGTTGTCTCTTCTAGTTTCTGGGTCTCTAGGCTGGGGCTCCAGTCCTGGGGCTGAGGACACCCACCTCTCAGGGTCTCTCTCCCCACACCTCTGGAGCCTCAGCCACCCCTCACTCACTCCTGGGAGCATGGGACCCCTACCGCATCTCTGCACTTACTACCAGTCTTAGTGTGGTTTCTTCTGTGCTCCTTGGTTTTCAAGTCCTGGTCTTTTAGTCCAAAGTTGGTTTTTCACATTGATTGTTCTTAAATTAATTTGTAATCCAGTTTGTTCCTGGGAGGTGGCAATTTGTATGTCTGCCTACTATGCTGCTATCTTGGAATCCTTCTGGCAGTCTCCTTTTTTATTATTATTGTGCTTATTACTGTAGCTGACTTTTATTGAACTCTTACTATGTGTGAGGTACTGTGCTAAGTCTGCATATTATTTTAATTCTTTTTCATAAAGACCCCTCTTCTTTTTTGGAAGGGAGTTTGTTTTAACATTAAATATACATCATATAACTGAGAAATCTCATTCTTAGTTTTCCATCAAGTTAAGTGAAAATTATACACCCAGAAAACCCTGACTTGTTTCTGACATGATCACTACGACTTCTCTTCTAAGAGTAAAGTATAGCAGAGGTGGGTTGGGTCAAGGAAGACAGACTAGAGGGCTTGTGAAGTAATTCAGATGAGAGAGGATGGTGCCTAATCAGAGTGGGAGCAGTAAAGAAGAAAAGCAAGGGTCAGATTCTGGGTATATTTCAAATATGGAACCAAAAGAACTTCCTAACAGATTGAAGATGAGATGTGAGAAAAAGAAGAGTGAAGATATGGAAGGGGCACGACCCTTCACTGAAATGAGACAACCAGGACAAGCTGAAGGGGGAGAGAAGAACAGAAGATCAGCTTTGGACATCCCAGTCAAGATGTTGAACAGGCAGTCCGATATGAGTCTGGAATTTCAGGAAGTAGACTGGAGATATAAATTTTGGAGTGAGCCTCAAATGAGAGATGGATGATAATTAAACCCATGAGACCAAGTGAGAACACAGAAAGACTGAGGACAGATGGTGATGAGAAAAGGACCTGGGGCTCTCCAACCATAAGAGGTCTCCCGCCATTGCTCATGACACCCATGTCCAGTATGGCTACAGTATTTTCTGCTGTAGTGGTGGCAACCAATGTCCAGGCATCATGATTGTAGCCCCCCCAGCAAATGTCCTGGAGAAAGACCTAAGCTGTGGTTCTAGCTGCCTTGTCTCCCTGCTCTTGCCTGTTTTCCTCTCAGTGGCTCTGCAGCCTTCCCATCTGTTCTCTCTCTAATTAATTTCTTCTATGCCTAAGGAAGCCAGACTCTTAGCTTCTACTTATACCCAAAGGCAAGTATTCATCCAGGCTTATGCGGTTAGTAAATGGTGAAGCCAGACTGGAACAAACTGTATCTGTCATCACAGGAAAGGCTTGCTTTGAACCACTAGACATGTACTGATCATGTCACACACAGATCCCCTTGAATGTAAAACCTAAATTTTAGGGTAAAGTATTTCAAACAAATGTTTATTGTTGCAACATTATTCTTCTGACAGACAAATGTCACTCTTTTTAAACTTCAGCATAAATGCACTAATTTGGCTTTTGAGATATGATAAAATGAATTGAAATATGATATGATTAATATTCTAGGCATACCTGTATGTCTCAAATTATTTTATAGATAGAACTATTATCTTTAAAATAGCATGAGACCTAAAAAATTTTCGCAAAAAATATCTGTTTTGCTGCTTTTTACATTTGCAGTCATGTAGGAATTTATAACTTAATAGGATTTTATCTCAGACTTCTTTTTGTTATCCTGATGACCTAATTATCTGCCCTATTTGCAGTGTGGCAAACTAATGAAGAGGAAAAAAAGAAAGTAATCTTAGTTGATTGTCTAAATAACTGAAATGAGGTTTGAAAAGTTTGTCTTTCTTCCTTTATGTATGAAGCATCTTTGGTTCTCATGAGATGTCCTACTAAAGAATCTACAAAAGAAAAAGAAGTCCCTGTACCTCTATTATTTATTATTCCCTTTGGTTATTAAACAAAATGCTATTAAAATAAATAAGTTTCCATGCCAAGATGACATTTCCTTTGCACACATTTCTCTAATTCTACATGAAAGGATTGAGGACATCTCAGGACCCTCGCTTGAGAATGAAAGACAGCAGAAACAGCTCACCCGTAGCACACAATGGCTCGGAATGACACATCCGCAAGTCTCATCTTCTCAGGCTGATAGAAGATCCTTAAGACAGGTGTGTTTTGTTGATACTGCACACTTTCTACTGTGGTTGTTTTTTCCTGCTTCCAAAAGGAAGGTCTTTATGTTCAGTAGCTGAGATGCAGTTCCAATGTTAGAGATCCTAAGATAATAAGTAAACCTTTGGATTTGTTTTTAAAACAATCTCCATCTTGTGGATAACACAGTACTCTGGGAAACTGATTTTGTTATGCATTAGTTCCCCCTTACCCACAGGGATTCATTCCCAGACCTCCCAGTGGATGCCTGAACCCACAGATAACATGGAGCCCTATATATATAAATACTATGTTTTTTCTTATAGGTACACACCTATGATAAAGTTGAATTTGTTAATTAGGCACAGTAAAGGTTTAACAATAATAACTAATAATGAAATAGGATAATCATAACAATACAGTGCAATAAAAATTATGTGAATGTGGTCTTTCAAAATACCTTATTGTAATCTTCTCACCCTTCTTGTGATGATGAGAGATGGAACCTGCCTGCGTGATGAGATGGGGTGAGCAGAACTGTAGGCATTTTGACGCAGAGTGAGGCCGACGTTGACCTTCTGGTGATGAGGGTTATGTGAACACAAACACTGCAATCCCATGAGAGTTGATCTGATAATCCAGAGGGCTACTAAGTGACAAGTGACAAGAGAGCGTATACAGTATGGACAGGCCAGACAAGGAGATGGTTCACATCCAGTTGGGACAGAGTGGGGCACCATGAAATTTTGCCATGCTCCTGAGAACAGCATGCAATTTAAAACCAATCAGTTTTTTATGTCTGGAATGTTCCGTTTAATATTTTCAGACCATGGTTGAGCACAGGTAACTGAAACCACAGAAAGAGAAAGGGAAAATCAAGGAGGGACTACTGTGGTTAGAAGCCCACCTCCAGGGCAGAGATCTTTAATCAGTACAGGGGTTTTGCTTTTCTGGACTTTGCAGTCAAGATCAAAATACGGTTTAATCTATGTTATGAATTTAAATCTGTCTTTCTAATTCAGTGTTAAAAATAAGATCTCACTGTTTCCTTAGCTGGAAATGAAACAGTTGGCATGAGTCACCTTTCTTGATGCACAAAACTTCTTTCGTCAAAGTTTAACTGGAGGCAGTGTTGGAAGAGAGTTAAAGGCCACGGAAATATCTTTGTGCAATGCTGCTACAGTGACGAACACTGAATTTCATAAAGTTATTTCTCAAACGCTCTCTTTATTTAAATGGATAAAACCCCTTCACATCAGTAAATGCTGCATTGAGACACGTAGCTTAGAAACCCATCAACAGGGCCTGTTTGGGAGCAGGCTGACCTGGGGCAGAAAGGCCCTGCCCTCAGGCACCTAGAGCTACGGGAAGGCAGACAAGCTAGCAAGTGTTCTCATAAGGCAGAATGAAATAAGCACTGTATTACAGATTGTGGACATTATTTTCAGAGGAAGAAGCAAGTTGATCTGATAGGAGCATTGTAGAAGATGGCAGGAGAATGAGAATCTTTATCCTAAGTCTTGACAGGAGTGGAGGAATTAGGGCACTGTGTATTCATTTGTGTGTTCATTCATTCATTCATATATGTGCTCATTTCATAGACATATTCAGTTCCCACCACAGCACTAGTTCATTCGCTGGAGATGTGGTGACAACAAAGGCAAAACCTGTCCACAGGCTTATGTCTTAGTGAGAAGAGACCGAAAATGAACAGCCAGACGTGGTTTCAGACAATGACCACAGCTCTCTAGAAGGTAAGCAGGGGAGGGGCTGCAATGTGAATCGTGGGGGCTCAGATGGCATCCTCAAAGGAAGGAACATTTGGGAGGAAGAAGCAGGTTGTGAAGAGTTCTACGTCTTAGGTCGGGTTTTAGTCCAAGTAAAATGAGAAATACCTAAGGGTTTTTAAGAATCATGAATGAGCCTGACCAGGCAGTAGTGCAGTGGCTACAGCATCGGACTGGGATGTGGAGGACCCAGGTTTGAGACCCTGAGCTCGCCAGCTTGAGCATGAGCTCATCTGGTTTGAGCAGGGCTCACCAGCTTGAGCCCAAGGTCTCTGGCTCAGGCAAAGGGTCACTCGGTCTTCTGTAGCCCCCCCCCAGTTAAGGCACATATGAGAAATCAATCAATGAACAACTAAGGAGCCACAACAAAGAATTGGTGTTTCTCATCTCTCTCCCTTCCTGTCTGTCTGTCCCTATCTGTCCCTCTCTCTGACTTTCTCTGTCTTTCCCACAAGAAAAAAAAATCATGGATGATATCATGAATTCATTTAAATAAAAGAAAATCACTCAGGCTACTGTGTAGATTTGATAACAGGAGATAAAAGAGGAAACATGAGAATCACGCAGGAATATAGGAAGGTGTCAGTAGTCCAGGTGGACATGCTGAGGGACGGAGGAGACTGATAAGGATAGCAGGTGAGAGTTGGATCAGGCAAGTGTGTTTACAGAGGGAGCAGACAGTTGCCATTTGCTCGGGAATTGGATGAAGAAGAGGAGTTTAAGAGGACACAAAGGTAGCTCCTAGGCTGTGGAACTGAGTAAATGAATGGCGTTTGCAACCAGAATAGGGGAAATGGAGGAAAAACAGGTAGAGTACGAGATCAATCAAGAGTAGGCAATGCCTATTAGATATCTAAATGTCCACACTGATAATTCTACAACAAATATTATTTTGAGCTAGATACTTTTATCTAAAACTTTGAGAACTGGAAAATGGGTAACAAGTCTTTTAGGAAATACCCCCAAAGAATAGGACAGATATGACTTGAAAATGGTACATAAGATAACATAACTGATGAATAGAATGTGCAGAAAGATGTAGAGGTTGGTGGAAGCTAGAAGTCTTGGTCAGCGTCACATGTTGGAAGTCCTTCAATGCTGCTCTCTGTTGTGAAGACAGTAGAGAGATACCAGCTGTTTTGAGATTAGTGGCATCCAAGCAATATCCATTTGGATAGTAACTGTGAGGAAAATGTAAACAGATAGATTGGAGAAGGGATCCACCTGAGACAGTTCTGCAGTGTCTCAGGGGAGACGTAATTGGAGGCGCAGAGATGAGCAGAGGTCTTATGAAAGGGAAGGAAAGGAAAATGCATTTCCAAAGAAGATCTGGGAGATTCCACTCCTCAGTATGTATCCAACAGAAATGCCTATGTTTCTACCAAAAGCTACATTCAAAAGAGCCAAAGCCAGAAATCCACCCAAATTTCAGCTAACATCTGAAAAACAGAATTAAAAAATAAACTGTGATATATTAAACAATAGAACAATATATAACAATAAAATGAAAAAGCTGCTCCATGTACCAAATTTAAACAGGTAATTAAATGTAATGCGAGTGAAAAAAGCCAAACACAGAAGAGCACATGCTATTCAATTCTACCTAGGCAAGATTTAAAAGCAGGCAAAACCCATCTATGAGGTTAAAAGTCCACGGGACTGGTGGCCCATGGGAGTGGCTCAGTAACTAGGAAAGCGGACATCCTGTTTTCTGGGACGACTGTTAATGGTTCGTTTCTTGATCTGGGAGCTAGTTAAACAGGCATGTTCTTTAACACTACTGTGTCAGAGATAATAAACAGCCTCAGTGATAAATGAGTTGAACACAATGATTTTATGTACCTCAGTAATATTTATCCCCCAGCTCCCATCCATTATTGGCAAGCATCAAGTATCCAGATCTTCCAACCTGACCTTTGACTAGACCGAGAAAACTCCATTGGCCAGAGAAAACTCTTAGGCAGAGTTACAGATAATTGCAGTAAGAAGCCATCCGAGTGCACAGAAAGGTGCTCATCCAGAGCTGAACAATAGCACAGAACACAGAACTTGTTGGAAGTGCCCCTGGCTTTTATAAGCCAGGTGTAAGTCAATATAATCAAACAAATGTGGCCACACATTCCAGGTTACTCCTCTCATTAAAAGGTCAAGTCTCATTCCCCTCCTTTTGAATAGGCTGTCCTTATTGACTTGCTTAACCAGTAATAGAATGTGGTTAAAGTGATGATCTGGGACTTATGAGCTAAGTTTCCATGTACAAATGCTTTCAGCTACCACTCATGTTATTGGAGTCCTCACTCCAGAAGTTCTGAACCACCATAGAAGAAATCTGACTTTCTTGTGACCATTTCAGGATATGCCATATGTAGGTGTTTCATTCCAGAGTCTCAGGGAAGCTCAGTCTTCCACCCACCTGAGCCAAGAAGCCAGACGCATGAGTAAAGCATCTTGGACACTCCAGACCAGCCATTCTGCTAGATGAATTCCAGCAAGTGACTTCAGACAATGCCACATGAAACAGAAGGATTACCCAGCCATTAGTAATGGGATAGTTTCTATCATAGAAATAAATCATCTAGACCATGAATTTGCTGGGATGCTGGAATCTAGCAGGTGGGGCTGGGCAGCTAATGCACTTCAGAAAGCTTCCTTTTCAACTCCAATTCCATCCTTTATGATTTGAGAATAAGGAGAAGTTGTAGCTCATTTTTTCTTACTTTTGAAAACAGTGACTATTAGCTCCAACTGTGTCATCAAATTCCCATTTGGGAGAGTAACATGTTGTCCTTTTTTTCTGTTGTTAAACTTTGGTTTGGATTTTTATTTAACAGACAGGCCTCTATGGAGTCAGCTTCACATCTCCTTGCTGTGACTCATCTGATCAAAAACTAGGAAGGGGTACACAGAAATATTTTGCCTGTCTCAAAATCATTCATGTACTCATTGCTTCCTGACTCATGATTTATTTAACTTCACATACTAATATAATAAATCTTTTTATTAGTCATCATTCAGTGTGCTTGAGTATCAGGGGAAAGGTTCTTCACTCTTCAATCCACTCAAATGAGTTAAAAGTTCTTTTTCTTTTCACTTTTGAAGATTTTAGGTAATCATCAATTTATAGACAAAAGCATATCCTTGGGAATTAAGAAGGTTTCCACTTCTCTTACCACACCTGAAGTAAGGGGAATAGAAATGACAACAACAACAAAATTAAGAGTGTTCTTACACAGGTTCATCTTCACCTTGGAACCACAAGGAGACATACTATTAAACCCATGGGACAGCCTGGAGCTTCAAGAGGTTTTATAACTCATTCCAGCTAACACATAAGTGACAAGATCAGCTAGTGTTCTCAAATCTCTCTGACCCTTATGTTCAGGCTTTTATCATCAAACTATTATCTCACTCAAGCCGGTTGGAGAATGGCATCTCCACACTGATTTTTGGATAAATTCTATACTACATCTTCTCTCTCCTTTGAGGGGCTAAATGAAAGACAACTATGTTAGTGTCACCTCATTGGTAGTGTTTATTGTACTATTATAAACTTTGGCCTGTTTTTATATACCTCACATTCTTTTAACATCTCATATGTCATATGAGTTATTCTTTCACCAGTACATGTTACAGAGGAAGTGGTTTTTGTATGCTGTGAATAAATGCAAGAATCTATATTAATGACACATTGATCCTTAAGGCAGTGGTTGGTGGAAAGACATGGCTCATGGTAAAAAGAACACATCTTCTAGTACAGGGAGACCTCAGAAATATGAAACTTCAGGTTCAGGAAATACTACCTCAATTTTCAATTCAATTCAATGGTCATTTATTGATGCTTGTGCTGTGCTAGACTTTCTTGATCACATGACGATGATACAACCAGAACACTGGTGTTCTTCATGGCCCAATTCTCTTATCTACCTGTACTCTGCCTTAAGTGACCCTTTTCAATTCCATGGCTTAAAATGCCACTCCTACGCTGAAAATTCTCACATATATATTCGTAGCACACGCTTCTTTTCTGATTTCTTCTCTTGCATTCAAGAGGTTACTTGAGAGAATCTCCAAATGACTTACAACGGGAGGGAGAAATTATTTCCAAATTAGAGAGGAAATGCAGGTGAAAGGTAGTTTCATAAGGAAGAACAAAATATTGAAGATAAAATTTCAAAAGCCAGGGAAAGAGAAAAGACAGCACCCCAGGAACAGATAACCACAGGGAAAATTAGGCAAATCTAGTGCAAGTTCAGAGAACATGTGAGTGCAGCAAGGGAAGCAATGGGAAGCAGTGCAGTGTGAGACTGGAAAGGTGAATGGGGACAAAACGTTAGACAAAAGAGTTTAGAGGGTCTCCTGTAGTCAGGATCCATCCCAGATCCTTTAGCAAGAAAGCATCATTATTATGTCCAGATTTGAGAAAGTTATAACAGAAGTCAGGAGGAAGGATGGAGCAAAGAGAAGGGGACCTTAGGGTAAGCAGAGTGCTCCTGGTGAGAGAGCAGGAAGGTTATGGCACAAGAACATAACAGTTAACAAAGGAATGTTAACTGTAAGATGAGGGTGTAAGATGATTTTTAAGTTATGAGCCTTGGTCACTAGCTACATGGTGAAACCACAGGTCGATATGGGGGGTAAGGTGTGCTTCAAAAGAATAATCCTTACCAGAGATTACATATTATGCTTTTTAATACTTTTTTTTGTTGTTCCATCATGAGGAATGTTGCTTGTAATATCTTAAAATAAGCTGTGGCAAAAAATATTGAAATATAAGTTCTCCCCTACACTCATATATGCGTAGCTTTAAAATTATAGCATTACATAATCTTATACATTTCGAATCCTGCTCCCAAGAGGCCTCTCTGAAGGTCAATTTTAGAACCCATTGACAACCACCCACACACTCTTTCAGATCAAGTCCTACCTTGCTTTGACCTTTATTTCTGTTGGATTTGGTCTGTCTTTCTGGTCCTTCATGACTGGTCTTCCAGTTTGAAAGTTGAGGGAATGAGGGTTTCTCTTTTCCCAAGAAACCCTGCACTTCTTTTGTGAGCTCCAAACTGTACCCTACTGATCAGAGCAGCATACTAACCAGTGAGGTAGGTTGTCCTCAAAATTTGTAGAAGGTGTCTAAGAATTATGAAGTCTTTCTACCCTCCCTAAACTTAAAAAAAAAAAAACCCTCAAAATTACTTGACCTGTCTACTTATGTAGAGAACAAATGAAGAAAGTCAGGAATATGTTCAAACATCTAGCTGCTACAAGGATGAGTGGTGGGATCTATTCCTTTCAAATCCCAAGGGCTCTGTAGAAGGCAGTGTCTCTGAGAAACACTCAGGAAGACATCAAGTCCAAGAGGCCTGTAGAGTTCTTGGTAGACAGGAAATGGTCTCAGGGACAGCTTCATTGGCACCAGAAGCAATTACCCTCTTTGGGGCCAGTGCTATCCAACAGACCAACCCCAGTTTGTTGCTGAATCCTCCAATCTCTGGGCTGGTCTTTTGTCATCACACTACTCATTCTTCCCTTCAGAGAAGATGCCCAAGCATCAACATATTCTTGAGGTAAGAGGGCAGACTGGAATTCACCATCTCCAGAGAACTCAAGTATTTCTCAATACATAAGGGAAAGCATACGGAGCATTAGAAGGAAAGAAAGTGAACTTCTGGACCTCTTTCTGTTACCCTTATATAGATAGAGAAGTCAATTAGTTTCACCAACTTTTTGACTAATAAATGACAGAGCTGGGATCTGAGCCCTGGTCTGTTTGTCTACCACATCAATGTGTCTCACCACTGTTTTGTTTTTGTTTTTGTATTTGTGTCCAGAGCACCTAGAAAATATCTTAACACAATGCAGGTACACAATAAAAAGTTAACAAGAGAATGACAGGAAATCAAATATCCTTGCTTTATTATTTAACGAAGCCCCGCTAAGCAAATTGACAACAAAATCAAGAATAAAGTCTGTGAGTGACGTCACGGAAATGGCGCCGTGAGAAGCGAGTCCGACAGCTCTCCCCTAAATCACAACAAATTTATCAACTAGAAACAGAAAAATTTATCCTCGGAGCATTCCGGAGTTCCACACAAACTGAAAGCAAAAGGACTGTTATCACTTGAATCTGAGAGACGAGGGTGTGGAGGAAACTACCGCAGCGACGCTCATTCAAGCCGCCAGGGAGTGCGCCTGTGGTGAGTCAGCCCAAATACTTGGGAACCGCAAGCCACCGCGAGCCCCCCCCCCCCCCCCCCCCCCGCGAGCTGCCGCGAACCCCCGCGAACCGCCACCGCGAGCGGCCGCCACGAGCCGCCGCGCGCGCGCGCCTGGTCTGGTTGAGCACCTCTGACGTTCCCAGCGGCCCGCTCACTGCGAGTGGGGGTCGCCGGCCACCGGTGCCCGGAGCGCCCCATTCGCGCGCGTGCCTTGGGCATTCCACGCGCCCAGGGCGCCCTGCTGGCCCGCACACCCAGGGGGCTCCATTATCCTGCGCCTGGTGCGGTCCAGCCGCCAGCGGCGGGGCGAGCGGGAGAGGCTTGGGAGATTCTCTCCGTGGGCGGGGCACCTCACCCAGCCATTCAAGCTAACAATCAAGCGTTGGGGGAGGGGCGCGCGCAGGCAGCCTAAAATTCCTTCAGAAACACAGCTGCGACCCAATCACTGAAATTAGCTTAACCCATAAAATCTGCGCACCCTCGGTTCTAATTGATAAGATCTCTCTCAGTTCAGCGATCCAAGACAAGAGGCGTGATATTTTTTAGTGCCTCTCGCTAAAGGGACGGGGGCAACTTCTGATTGATAGAGCCTCCATATTCAGGGATAAACGCTAACAAGAAGAAGGACTTGGCAGATAATAAGGTCTATACTACACTAGTCGTAAGCAGAGACTAGTGCCTCTTCTTCCCTGCAAAAACAGGCTACAAAGTGTGGAAAGCCTGGGTTGAGAGGTCCAACTGAATGCTAGGCGCTGAACAGTCACCTTGACAACAATTGACTCCCACCCCTGCCTGATTACACTGGAGGCCCTGACTCTCAGAGCCTTTCCCAAAGCCTTGCACTGAGTGGGGATAGAGTGGGGATTTCCCAGCTCTTTGAGCCTCTTACTCCCCAGGCAGAAGCAGTTGCAGCCTTATAGCTGGATCACCAGGCTGCTAATTCAGAAAGGGGGGACTAGGAGAGAGAATCCAGGAAAGCAAACTCTCTCATCGTTGGACCCTGCAAACGCCAACAAGCCTTTACTTCCAGCAAGACTAAAGCCAATTATATGACATTGCCATAGAATCCCATCAACTGCAAATCCCTACCTAAGAGTGACACAGGGGCAGAGCCTGGGGTACAGAGTCACCGACTAGGAAGAGGGAGAGAAAAGAAAAAGGAAGAAGTTAACCTCTCAAAATCAAGAAAAACCCACAGACTTTACAACTTGATCCACTAATTTTTTTTTTTTTGTTGTTGTTGTTTGTTTCTTCTATCTTTTTGCCTTTATTTCCTCCACCTCGGTCCTTCTATTCTCTGCCCATTTTATGCTTCCCCTTTCTTGAACTACACTACCCATGAGTGTTGCATTTTATTTTTCTTCTTCATCCTCACCCTCCTTTAAGGTTATACTCCAAAACACTTAACTCTCACTCTCTCCTCTTTTGTTTTTTTTTGTCTTGCTTTATTTTGTTTTTTTCTCCTCCTATTTTATTTCTTCCTTCGTTTTTCTCTTTTTCTTATTTTTTCCTTTCTATTCGTTTTTTCTTTTCTCATTTTACTTTCCTCCCATATAATCCTCAATCACGAACAAATTAGTTAATTTGGGACTCAAGGCTTTTTTTTGGCTTTATTTCTCTTTTTTGCTTTTGTTTTTATTTTTTTTCTCTTGTTTGTTTATTTTTGTGGCATTCTGGGTCCTCCCAACCCAAGGTCTCCATTGTATTTAGTCTTCGCTCCACTTAATACAACAGATTTTTACTTATTATTTTTATTTTTTCTTCTTTATTATTCTTTTTTGGTCCTTTTTTCTGATTCCCTCTTCTCCCTCTCATTATATCTCTTAGTTGACCATCACATACAAGCAAATCATCTTATGCTTGTCTAAGATTTTCTTCTTTTTTTTTTTTTTTTCATTTAATAGGTCCCTACTCCCTTTTTTTGCCCCTTGAACTCTTCACCCCAAATCAGGCCCTCCATTATAGGCACGCTATTTCCCTGAGGAGGGGAGAGGAGGGAAAGAGAAGAGAGAAAAAAAGGGGGAAATAATAAATTATTACTGTTTTTTTTTGTGGGGTGTTTTACCCTTTTTTTTTTTTTTTTTTTCTTTTTACTCTTTATTAATTCTAATTAGTGCTATCAATAAGACCACCCTCAGATGCCGATAAGAAAGAGGAAATCGAATATTATGGATACAAAAGAAAGAGAGGTAACACAAATAGATGTGGAAAAATCTATGGAGAAAAGACTTAACATATTGGAAGCCTTGGAGCTAAATGACAGAGAATTTAAAATAGAAATCTTAAAAATACTCAGAGATATACAAGAAAACACAGAAAGGCAATATAGGGAGATCAGAAAACAACTCAATGAACACAAAGAATATATTACCAAGGAAATTGAAACTATAAAAACAAATCAAACAGAAATGAAAAACTCAATTCACGAGCTGAAAAACGAGGTAACAACCTTAGCTAACAGAACAGCCCAGATTGAAGATAGGATTAGTGAAATAGAAGACAAACAACTTGAGGCACAACAGAGAGAAGAAGAAAGAGACTCAAAAATAATAAAAAATGAGAAAGCCCTACAGGAATTGTCTGATTCCATCAGAAAGAATAACATAAGAATAATAGGTATATCAGAGGGAGAAGAGAAAGAAAATGGAATGGAGAATATACTCAAACAAATAATAGACGAGAACTTCCCAAGCCTGTGGAAGGAACTAAAGCCTCAAATTCAAGAAGCAAACAGAACACCGAGTTTTCTTAACCCCAACAAACCCACTCCAAGGCACATCATAATAAAGATGACACAAACCAATGACAAAGAAAAAATTCTCAAGGCAGCCAGGGAAAAGAAGAGTACAACATATAAAGGAAGGCCTATTAGATTATCATCAGATTTCTCAGCAGAAACTCTACAAGCTAGAAGACAGTGGACCCCAATATTTAAAGCCCTGAAAGAGAGGAACTTTCAGCCAAGAATACTATACCCATCAAAGCTATCCTTCAAGTATGAAGGAGATATAAAAACATTCACAAATACAGAAAAGATGAGAGAATTTATCAACAGAAAGCCCCCACTCCAGGAAATACTAAGGGGGGTTTTCCAACCAGATTCAAAGAACAAAAGAAAACAACACCACAAGTAACAGCTCCACCAAGAACACAATAAAACCAAACTTAAACTGTGACAACAAAGGAAAAAAAGGGGGGAGAGGATGGAGATTAACAGTAGCAAAGGATGATGAAGTGCAAAAATACTTATAAGATAGGGTACTACAATGAATATGGTAGGTACCCTTTTCATTACTTAATGGTAACCACCCTTAAAAAAACCACCACAAAAACACTTGACTTAAAAAAGGTAGCAACAGAGGAAAGAAGTATGGAACACAAACAAACAAAAACAAATGATAGAAAAACAAAAGAGAAGAATCAAACTAGATACAAAACTAACAGAAAGCAATTTATAAAATGGCAGTAGGGAACCCACAAGTGTCAATAATTACACTAAATGTAAATGGATTAAACTTACCAATAAAAAGACACAGAGTAGCAGAATGGATTAAAAAAGAAAATCCAACTATATGCTGCCTACAAGAAACACATCTAAGCAACAAGGATAAAAACAAATTCAAAGTGAAAGGCTGGAAAACAATACTCCAAGCAAACAACACCCAAAAAAAAGCAGGCTTAGCAATACTCATATCTAATAATGCTGACTACAAGACAGAAAAAGTACTCAGAGACAAAAATGGTCATTTCATAATGATTAAGGGGAAGTTGAATCAAGAAGACATAACAATCCTTAATATATATGCACCAAACCAAGGAGCACCAAAATATATAAGACAGCTACTTATTGACCTTAAAACAAAAACTAACAAAAATACAATCATACTTGGAGACCTCAATACACCGCTGACGGCTCTAGATCGGTCATCCAAACAGAGAATCAATAAAGATATAGTGGCCTTAAACGAAATACTAGAACACCTGGATATGATAGACATCTACAGGACACTTCATCCCAAAGCAACAGAGTATACATTTTTCTCTAGTGTACATGGAACATTCTCAAGAATTGACCATATGTTGGGCCACAAAGACAATATCAGCAAATTTAGAAAAATTGAAGTTGTACCAAGCATATTTTCTGATCATAAAGCCTTGAAACTAGAATTCAACTGCAAAAAAGAGGGGGAAAAACCCACAAAAATGTGGAAACTAAACAACATACTTCTAAAAAATGAATGGGTCAAAGAAGAAATAAGTGCAGAAATCAAAAGATATATACAGACTAATGAAAATGAAAATACGACATATCAGAATCTCTGGGATGCAGCAAAAGCAGTAATAAGAGGAAAGTTCATATCACTTCAGGCCTATATGAACAAACAAGAGAGAGCCGAAGTAAACCACTTAACTTCACACCTTAAGGAACTAGAAAAAGAAGAACAAAGACAACCCAAAACCAGCCGAAGAAAGGAGATAATAAAAATCAGAGCAGAAATAAATGAAATAGAGAACAGAAAAACTATAGAAAAAATCAATAAAACAAGGAGCTGGTTCTTTGAAAAGATTAACAAAATTGACAAACCCTTGGCAAGACTCACCAAGGAAAAAAGACACAGGACTCAAATAAATAAAATCCAAAATGAAAGAGGAGAGATCACCACAGACATCATAGAAATACAAAGAATTACTGTAGAATACTATGAAAAATTATATGCCACCAAATACAACAATCTAGAAGAAATGGATAAATTCCTAGAACAATACAACCTTCCTAGACTGAGTCATGAAGAAGCAGAAAGCCTAAACAGACCAATCAGCAGGGAGGAAATAGAAAAAACTATTAAAAATCTCCCCAAAAATAAAAGTCCAGGCCCAGACGGTTATACTAGTGAATTCTATCAAACATTCAAAGAAGACTTGGTTCCTATTCTACTCAAAGTCTTCCAAAAAATTGAAGAAGAAGCAATACTTCCAAACACATTTTATGAGGCCAACATAACCCTCATACCAAAACCTGGCAAGGATGGCACAAAGAAAGAAAACTACAGACCAATATCTCTAATGAATACAGATGCTAAAATACTAAACAAAATACTGGCAAACCGAATACAACAACATATTAAAAAAATAATACATCATGATCAAGTGGGATTCATCCCAGAATCTCAAGGATGGTTCAACATACGCAAAACGGTTAACGTAATACACCATATCAACAAAACAAAGAACAAAAACCACATGATCTTATCAATAGATGCAGAAAAGGCTTTTGATAAAATACAACACAATTTTATGTTTAAGACTCTCAACAAAATGGGTATAGAAGGAAAATATCTCAACATGATAAAGGCCATATATGATAAACCATCAGCCAACATCCTATTAAACGGCATAAAACTGAGGACTTTCTACCTTAAATCAGGAACAAGACAGGGTTGTCCACTCTCTCCACTCTTATTCAACGTGGTGCTAGAAGTTCTGGCCAGAGCAATCAGACAAGACAAAGAAATAAAAGGCATCCATATCGGAAAAGAAGAAGTAAAGCTATCACTTTTTGCTGATGATATGATCCTATACATCGAAAACCCGAAGGACTCCACAAAAAGATTATTAGAAACAATAAACCAATATAGTAAGGTCGCAGGATACAAAATTAACATACAAAAGTCCATAGCCTTTCTATATGCCAACAATGAAATATTAGAAAACGAACTCAAAAAAATAATCCCCTTCACGATTGCAACAAAAAAAATAAAATACCTAGGAATAAACATAACAAAGAACGTAAAGGACCTATATAATGAAAATTACAAAGCATTGTTAAGGGAAATCGAAAAAGATACAATGAGATGGAAAAATATTCCTTGTTCTTGGATAGGAAGAATAAATATAATCAAAATGGCCATATTACCCAAAGCAATATACAAATTTAATGCAATTCCCATCAAAATCCCTATGAGATTTTTTAAAGAAATGGAACAAAAAATCATCAGATTTATATGGAACTATAAAAAACCCCGAATAGCCAAAACAATCCTAAGGAAAAAGAATGAAGCTGGGGGCATTACAATACCTGACTTTAAACTATATTATAGGGCCACGATAATCAAAACAGCATGGTATTGGCAAAAAAATAGACACTCAGACCAATGGAACAGAATAGAAAGCCCAGAAATAAAACCACATATATATGGTCAAATAATCTTTGATAAAGGGGCCAACAACACACAATGGAGAAAAGAAAGCCTCTTCAACAAATGGTGTTGGGAAAACTGGAAAGCCACATGCAAAAGAATGAAACTCGACTACAGCCTGTCCCCGTGTACTAAAATTAATTCAAAATGGATCAAAGACCTAAATATAAGACCTGAAACAATAAAGTACATAGAAGAAGACATAGGTACTAAAATCATGGACCTGGGTTTTAAAGAACATTTTATGAACTTGACTCCAATGGCAAGAGAAGTGAAGGCAAAGATAAATGAATGGGACTACATCAGAATTAAAAGTTTTTGCTCAGCAAGAGAAACTGATATCAAAATAAACAGACAGCCAACTATATGGGAACTGATATTTTCAAACGACAGCTCAGATAAGGGCCTAATATCCAAAATTTACAAAGAACTCATAAAACTCAACAACAAACAAACAAACAATCCAATAAAAAAATGGGAAGAGGACATGAACAGACACTTCTCCCAGGAAGAGATACAAATGGCCAACAGATATATGAAAAGATGCTCAGCTTCATTAGTTATTAGAGAAATGCAAATCAAAACTACAATGAGATACCACCTCACTCCTGTTAGATTAGCTATTATCAACAAGACGGGTAATAGCAAATGTTGGAGAGGCTGTGGAGAAAAAGGAACCCTCATTCACTGTTGGTGGGACTGTAAAGTAGTACAACCATTATGGAGGAAAGTATGGTGGTTCCTCAAAAAACTGCAAATAGAACTACCTTATGACCCAGCAATCCCTCTACTGGGTATATACCCCAAAACCTCAGAAACATTGATACGTGAAGACACATGTAGCCCCATGTTCATTGCAGCACTGTTCACAGTGGCCAAGACATGGAAACAACCAAAAAGCCCTTCAATAGAAGACTGGATAAAGAAGATGTGGCACATATACACTATGGAATACTACTCAGCCATAAGAAATGATGACATCAGATCATTTACAGCAAAATGGTGGGATCTTGATAACATTATAAGGAGTGAAATAAGCAAATCAGAAAAAAACAAGAACTACATGATTCCATACATTGGTGGAACATAAAAATGAGACTAAGAGTCATGGACAAGAGTGTGGTGGTTACCAAGGGTGGGGGGGGAGGGAGGACATGGGAGGGAGGGAGGGAGAGAGTTAGGGGGAGGGGGAGGGGCACAGAGAACTAGATGGAGGGTGACGGAGGACAATCTGACTTTGGGCGAGGGGTTTGCAACATAATTTGATGACAAAATAACCTAGACATGTTTTCTTTGAATATATGTACCCTGATTTATTAATGTCATCCCATTACCATTAATAAAAATTTATTAAAAAAATAAATAAATAAAAAAAATAAAACATCATTCAGATTTAAATATAAATAAAATGGAAAAAAAAAAAAAAAGAATAAAGTCTGTGAATGTTGTAAGTGGTACTCCATTAACTGCGCTGGCTGTTTCAAAAAAGATCCAAGAGTAAATGCAATAAAACTTCAAATATAACCCATGGAGTAGAATGAAGAGCTGGATTAACAATTTACAACACTAGGGTTTTAAGTCAAGTTCTAATCCTTGAAGAAAACTCATGACTGCTCTAGGCTTCAAATCCCTCACCTCAACCATCATCACAGTTTCTACAAGGTCTGTGTTCTATAGATCTTAAATGAAGAAGTGCTCAATTATCTGGAATTTTTGCGATACTCCACTGTGATGAGAAAGAGCAAAGGGGCAGACCCAAATTCTCCTATCTCGAATTTTGTTGAAACTGTCATACATGCGAAGGGATGCCTTGGGTCCTGTAGATAATTCTGAAGTTTCACCATATCAGGGCCACTTGACCACAATGCACAATCTCAGGGACCACATTACACCCACACCGTGCTCAGAATGTGGCACGATGCCAGTCTGCAAGTCACCTTTTCACAGGGATGGAATTATACTCACCATGCGAGAGACAGTTGCAGATCTGCCATGACACAAAGAGACCTAAACATTTCACGTGCAATGCTGGGTCCCAGGATAAAGAAAGAACAAGTTTTTACCAACCCAAGTTATGTGATTTAAAACAGCAATTCTTCACTGGTGTGTAGCAAGAATTTTTAAAACAGGCAATATTCAGCCAGGGATACTGACCTCTTTTTCCTAAGATTGTCAAATAAAAAAATGACCAGGGCCAATACAATACCCATCTGGTGTGAATGAATCAAAATTATACCTATTTTTTTGTCAGATGGATAAAAAATGTATTTTTGGTGTGCCGCAGAATTTTAGTAATTAGTTTATGTGTGCCATGAGATGAAAAAGGTTGAAAATCACTGATTTAATTTAAAACATCATGATAATTATATGTATATACATACATATGTATATATGCCACCACACACATATAATACAATGTGTGTGTGTGTGTGTGTGTGTGTGTGTCTGTATAAAGCTAATAATAACAGCAGTAACAAATGTCAGGAAATTCAAGTGATTTGAACATTCTCCACTCAAATGTTCTAGTTAATCAAGGTTTTGAGGATTTTCTTAAATGGCTTGTTTTTAATAAACTTCATTTTTAGATGTGAGAGACACTTATGGTGCATTGTATCAATTCCAGTTTCCCCGGACACTCAGTCAGTAGAAAGTATATACTTTTCTCCCCGTTGGTTAATAAGAATATATACATTTCAGGTAAACATCTCTATAGCATTTGAACTGTTGATTGCATTGTGTGCCCATCACCCAAAGTCAAATCATTTTCCATTAACATAGCAGGCTAATGGTGTTGTAATCATACATAAAGGACACTAAAAAACAACTACACAGAGTAATAGCTTGAGTAATGCACTCAGGAGTCAAATGATAGTTTGTGTCTTTATTTAACCCGAAACAGAGCCTATTTTTATCTATCACAGTGAATATAAAATGATCCAGAAGTTCAATACTAAGGGGTAGCTTAAGAAATTATGGTCCATCACACCCTATGCTATTATGTCACAGAGTAATTACAAACAACCATTGTAAATGGGAAAAGGTGTTTATGACACAAAATTAACTGAAAAAAATACATACAACCATCAACAGTTAAGTTATCCTACAATTACCTCTGTAAAATACATACATGCCATGCATAACATACAGAAGGACAAGAAGGGAACACAGCAATATAAAAGTCATTGGTGCTGTAGGTGCATTCACATTTCTCAGTTGAAGAAAGATGCTTTCTGCCTGACCGGTGTTGGCACAGTGGACTGAGCATCGGCTTGGGAAATTGAGGACCCCTGTTCGAAACGCCAAGGTCAACAGCTAAAGAGCGGATTTGTCAGCTTGAATGTGGACTCACTGACATGATCCCAAGGTCAGTGGCTTGAGCCCCAAACATCTCTGGCTTGAAGCCCAAAGGTCACTGGCTTGAGCACTAAGTTGCTGGCTCAAAGCCCAAGGTCACTGGCTTGAGCCCAAGCTCATTGGCTTGAGCAAGGGGTCACTGGCTCAGCTTGAGCCCCCTGGTCAAGGCACATATGAGAAGCAATCAATAAACAACCTAAGTGAAACAACTATGAGTTGATGTTTCTCATCTCTCTCCTTCCCCTCTCTCTCTCATTTCCTCTCTTTCTCTAAAAAAAGAAATAGTAAATAACATTAACAGCCTGATCAGGAAGTGGCACAGTGGATAGAGCATCAGACTGGGATGCAGTGGACCCAGGTTTGAAACCCTTAGGTCGCCGGCGGGCTTGAACTCGGGTTCATCGGGCTTGAGCGCGGGCTCACCAGCTTAAGCCTGCAGACACTGGCTTGAGCATGGAATCATAGACATGGCATCATGGTCACTGGTTTGAACCCAAAGGTCACTGGCTTGAAGTCCAAGGCTGCTGGCTTGAGGCCAAGGTCTCTGGGTTAAGCAAGGGGTCACTCGATCTGCTTTAGCCCCTACCCTCGGTCAAGGCACATAGGAGAACACAATCAATGAACAGCCAAGGAGCCACAATGAAGAATTGATGCTTCTCATCTCTTTCCCTTCCTGTGTGTCCCTATCTGTCCCTCTCTCTGTCTATCTATCTCTGTCATACACACACACAAAATAATAATAATAATAGAATAAAATCAATTTAAAAATGCTTTCTGCGGTACTGTAATGCTGTCTGTGCAATCTAGTGTACAGGAGCGGGAAATGAAAAGCGAACCACCCACACAGTCTTAGATAACACTAAAAGGACACAACTTGCGTTCAGAATTCCAGTTCGGGGTGATGAATGAACATCATTAAAACTGTCATAGAATTTGAAGCCTTACTGCCCTGTACAGCTGGAAAACTCCATGTCAAAACTAGACGCACCTGACCTGTGATGGCGCAGTGGATAAAACATCGACCTGGAATGCTGAGGTTGCTGGTTCGAAACCCTGGGCTTGCCTGGTTAAGGCACATATGGGAGTTGATGCTTCCTCCTCCTCCCCCCCCCCTTCTCTCTCTCACTCCTCTCTAAAAATAAGTGAATAAATAAAATTAAAAAAAAAAAAAACTAGACACAAGATGCCAACAAAACACCTTATAATTAACAAAAACTGTGCCATACCCCCTTCTCGCCTAAAGATAACAAAAATGATGAAGAAAACTTTTTAATGCAAAATATATCTCTCATTTGTTGAACTTCCATATTTTTCTCATGAAGTTTTCCTGAAACAAGCAGGGGGTTACTTAAGGCAAGATGCCCTTCCTGCCAGCCGCCTCCCGCACAGCGGGCACTGCCAACCTCCTTATTATTTTTGATGGATTACTCTGAACAGGCAGAGACCAACCCAATATCTAAGGGAACTGCAGGTATGGAGTCAGACCTTTCTAGGTCCCTTCAGCTTCACAAATAGTCCTAAGAGAAAATAACGGGAAGAATGTAGAGAAAAGGTACTGAATGTTTTGTGTCTTTTCTTTCATTTATGAGGCTTTGGGAGCTGGTGTTTCTATTTACAGAGTCCCTTTCAAAATATAATGTGAGGCTTGAGTGACCCTCGAAACGGTTAAAATCTCTTATAGAGATTGCTCACTCGGGTCTGCCCCACTAGGAAGCATTGCTTTGATCCTCTGCAAATAGCTTTTCTCACGTCTATAGAACGGTGTCTGCTCGGGGCAGAGTGGCTGGACTGAAGTTCAGGCTTTGTTCCAACGGCTTCACCATGGGCGGGCCCTGTTGTGGGGTCTTCACTTTCCTCTTTAATCCTGTTTGGATAGGAAGCGCACTGCCAGTTAAAATATTTTAGGTTAAAAAAAAAAAGGATAGATTGTATTTTTTTAAAACTAAAATCTAGGTTATCCTTCATTTGTCAATTATTTTATTTACTTCGTAGGAAGAAAAGTTAGCCATCTGCCACTAAAAGGCTTCTTTTGTTACACTTTAGTTGTTCATTGATTGCTTTCTCATATGTGCCTTGACCGCAGGCCCTCAGCAGACCGAGTAACCCCTTGCTCGAGCCAGCGACCCTGGGTCCAAGCTGGTGAGCTTTGCTCAAACCAGATGAGCCCGCGCTCAAGCTGGCCATCTTGGGGTCTCAAACCTGGGTCGCCCGCATCCCAGTCCGACACTCTTATCCACTGCATCACTGCCTGGTTAGGCTTTATCAGTTTTTTTTTTCGTTGACTAAAAGGCTTCTAACTTGGCCTGATGTCAGAGATGATGAAACGGGGCCAGCAGAAGGAGGCAGGTCTGTCTGTGGAGCTGACAGTCACTATGCAACCAGCCCATCTCCTACACAAAACGGTACCAGTTTTTACTTTGCTCACAATAGGATATGATCCACAGAGAGGATATTTGGGATGTAACATTGTTAAAAATATCCTAGTACTCTCTTCACTTTAAGTGACCAGGAGCCACGATCATCGTCAGATTACTTATAATTGGCTTTGAAAAACATAGCCCAGAAGTGAACAATTCCAAGTTACAGAACCTCAGGACTGAGCTGGGAATTAGAGTCCATCTTCTCTTATTGACAACTGAGCAGAAGACTCTCGTCCTGCGGAATTTCTGTCAATTAACCTTCTCACTTCTGCTCATTACCTCTGGTGATGGGAGGTTTA
Source organism: Saccopteryx bilineata (assembly GCF_036850765.1). Classification (NCBI taxonomy): domain Eukaryota; kingdom Metazoa; phylum Chordata; class Mammalia; order Chiroptera; family Emballonuridae; genus Saccopteryx; species Saccopteryx bilineata. The sequence continues at coordinate 172,192,340 of NC_089495.1, forward strand.
TTGCTCTATAAACTGCCCCTCGTCAGAACAGTTCTGACTGTTCGGTCCATTTCTTTTTTCCACATTATCTTTATGACATAAGAAATACAGACTTGTGGATAAATATTAGAAAACATAGATAAATAAAAAGAAAGGAAAACACATTATTATCATTTCAACTCAGGCTTATCACACATTTTACTGTGCAAATGTGCATGTTCTCCTTTTTATTAAAATGGTATCATAACATAGAGACCACTTCGGAAGCTGCAATTTTGTTTTAATATAGAGTATATTATGAATATGTAATTATGTCATTCTTTTAAGAAAGTTTTTTCACATATCACATGCACGTCTACTCCCTAAAATAACTTCTACTCACTCTAAATGTCTTCTGGACCAATACAGAATTATCTACTGTACTACTACAAAATAAATTTCAACACTTAGTGCAAAATCTTAGGAGTTTTATTCAGAAATGCTGGTATTTACACAAATAAGTACATTGTTTAGCCATTTAAATGATTGAGGTCTGTGTGAGTGTATGTATCTGTGCAAGTATATATATATATATATATATATATATATATATATATATATATAATTATTTTTTCTTTCTAAAGGATTAACCCAGGCCCTATCCGTTAGCTCAGTCAATTAAAAGCATCATCCCAAAACAATAAGGTTGTGGGTTTAATCCCTAGTCAGGGCACACACGGGAAGCAACCAATGAATGCACAACTGAGTGGAAAAACAAATGAATGCTTCTCTTCCCCTTTGACTCTCTCTCTTTCTGTCTCTGTATTTCTGGGGGAAAAAAAAAAGACTTAATCCAGTATTGCAGAGGCCAAGGCTACATCTTACTACATCTTAGTTAAAGGGTACAGTAATTATATTGTCAAACATTTTTTCTTTCAGTAAAGTTTCCTGTTTATCTATTTCTGACTTAAAAGTAGCTTTTTTCTTTAGCAGGGGTGCTAATACAAATCTCACAGGACAAAGTCTCAGATGAGCTCTTTAAATGAAAGCCCTTCATGCCGCAGGGCCATGAGTTGATTACAGGATCTATAGCCTCTCAGACATGTACAATCTCGGTGTCTCCATCAGTTCACCAGGAATGTACTCAGCATGTCAGAAACTCCACAGTAAGAAAGTATAAACTGTACTTCTTGATTTAATGAAATTGAGCACTGGTTTAAAGACAAGGAAGGTAGGCAAAAGGGAAATTCTGAAAAGAGGATAAATTTTTACAGAAATGGGACACACTCAAATTTGATTCTTGCAACCCAGATGTTCTCAGAGAGGGCAAACGGAAGGAATTTCTCAGGCAAGATAAAGGAAACGTGGCCAGTGCCTACAGTGTAAATGTGGGCTGGAGTCATCCCTGCATCATGTACGGCATGGGGTCCTAGGCTTGGCCATGCAGTTTTCACTGGATAATGGTGTGGTTGTTCTGTTCAATGACCTGCAATTAGGCAATGGCTCCATAAGTGTTTCACACTCATGTTTGTGTGCATCCCACCTTCGGTGCTTTTTAATCCCACCTGGTTCATTTTGTGCATCCTCAACATGGGAATTCACCAATAAATAAGTAGGGATGCCCAACATCAATCTTCAGAATGGTATAATACATCCAGCATGGAATCCCAATGGGTGCGGCTCAGGAAGTACTTATCCTTGAGCACATACACCTTTAACAAGGATCAAACAATGATCTTATAACGCATATTATATTTCCCAGGCCACTGATAGCACCGACAGCAGTGAATTTCCATTCTAGCATCAGCATGCCTATGAGACTTTCACAGCAAGGTCAATCCAATTAAAGCAACTATAGAAAACCCCTCTAGAAAACTAGCTCAATAAAGTGCAGAGCCCTATGTTTTCATCATTGTGACAGGTATTTGTGGCTCACAATATTTGGGTAGATGAATCACCCTACTCCTTATTTCTTTAAAATAAGTGAAGGCTGGTTCTCAGCTTCCATTCACCAAGGACAGTAGATGTCCAATATCAGTCCATATCAGGGCTCTCTCACTCCCTGTTTGGGGTCATAAAGAACACAGAGCTTTTTAAATATGACATCATGAAAACAAGAAAGCATTCTGGCTCAGGAAAACAGTTGTCCCTCCCAAGTGACCCCACTGACCTCAGGCAACCACTGGGGATCCTTGCCTCTGCTTCCCAAGGCCACAGGGACTAATGTCCATCCTTCAAAGACATTCATGCTGACACCCCCTTTCCTCCATAGGTCCGGCCATTTCCAGAGAGCTTGTGTGCTGGAGTTAAGGTTTTATGTGTGCTCCAAAGTGTGACCTTCCTCCTATCCTAAAGGTAAGGAAGCCATGTTCTCCGTCGGAGACCATTCAACTGATCTTATAAAGTGAAACAAAACTCTGTCTTAAACAGAGTATATTCAAAATTAAAAGGTTGTCATATTTTTTATAACGTTTTTTATAGAATACTTTTGTGTAAAACGGGATCATTCACACCAATTGCCTGTACAGAAGAATTCCTGTTGCACGTGGGAGTGCACGGGTTAGATGGCAGGAAGGACGCGAGGACGGCAGGAGCTGGAGGACACCCCGCAGTGTCCCCCAAGTCCTGGCGACCACTAACAATAACAGGGTATGGTAATATTTCAGTGAGGTCCTGACTCGGAGAAGTGTCTGTGGCTCCTTCCTTTCACTCCACAGGGAGACGCCACATCAACATCGTCCTCCGATGTCTCTCGAGTGTGCTGCTTCATGTCTGTTACCAGGGCCGGGGTGCTGGGCTAGTTCTCCTTCTGGCTCATCCAGACGACTTTCTGCAGCTTCCAAACTGTTCTTTGTTCCTCTCATCACCAATTCCAAGCTACCAATACTTACATAATGAAGCCATCTGTTACCACAGCAAATTTCTTGAAAGGAAATATTAGTTTTATCAATATGTCGTTCACAAACTTTCAGTGACTCCTTTGGCCAACTGAATTAAATACAAATTTCTGAACTGTGCTTAAGAATATTTCTGTGTGTGTGTGTGCATACACACATTGTATTTATTTGATATTTGACATCTGATTTGTGCATACATGCATGCACACACATGTACACACACACACACACACTATGTAACCAAGATGCCATGCAATGAAATCTGAAGGTTAAAACTATTTACATAAGATCCCAGGGGTACTGTGTAAAAACATTCCGATGCACCAGATACAAATCCTAATATAAGCAACTTGGAGTCCACCGTGGTTGAGGAAACAGGCTGTTACATCAGAGGAGAAATTAATTCACCTCTGCTTCTTAGCTTTTCATTGTCTGTATCTCAAATGTTATTTATCTCTTTAGGATGGGCACTGCTCCTCCTGGTCCGCTGTCATAGTCCATTGCTCTGCTAGGCACCAAAAAGAGGCCAGCTCTGGTCTGTGTGGGCTCGTCAGGCTGAGTCACAGCAGAGGGATGGACACTGCATAAAGCTGACTTTAAAGCACTGTCCACCCTCTAAGCCTCAAATGACATACACGGTGTTCTTAGAAGAAGAATGTTCTCCTTTGAATCTGAACTCATAAAAGCTGAAATTTTAAATTATCTTTAATTTCAAAAAGTTGATTTGCCACTCTGAGTTTTTATCTGTTTTGTTTCTCTTGCATTCCATGCTTCCCTCTCCTTCTCTCTCTCTCTCTGTCTCGCTCTACTTCTGTCCTCTGGACGCAGCCGCCTGCAGCAGCTGTATTTAGAAGCATGTGCCAGCCGACAGCAGACACAAAGCTCCACACAAGTAGGCGGGGAATGGAGAAGCAGCCGTATTGATCTCTCGCCCAGTTGTGTCTCCTGTCCGGATTCCGTTTCAAAATGGCCTTATTGGCCAGCAGGAAAGAGGCTTGCTAAGCAAAGGATTCTAAAATTAACTTAAAATTTTTTTTTCTTTCTCTGTTTATCTATAGATTTTAACTAAACCATAAACTAATTAACTAAGAGGCCACAGTTAAGCAAATCAGTGAATGCCAGCCATCTCATTAATAGTCCTGCTACAAAATTATCAAAATAATAAAAGAGACAAAACCACTTCCTGAAGGCAAGAGGAATGTTGTCACATACATAATCAATGAAGTCATGGTCTGGATCCTGAACTTGACAGCTAAAATCAAATCCATTTGGGCCCTGGCCGGTTGGCTCAGTGGTAGAGCGTCGGCCTGGCGTGCAGAAGTCCAGGGTTCAATTCCTGGCCAGGGCACACAGGAGAAGCACCCATCTGCTTCCCCACCCTTCCCCCCTCCTTCCTCTCTGTCTCTCTCTTCCCCTCCCACAGCCGACGCTCTGTTGGACCAAAGATGGCCCCGGTGCTGGGGATGGCTCCTTGGCCTCTGCCCCAGGCGCTAGAGTGGCTCTGGTCGCGGCAGAGCGATGCCCCGGATGGGCAGACCATCGCCCCCTGGTGGGCAGAGCATCGCCCCCTGGTGGGCATGCCGGGTGGATCCCGGTGGGGCGCATGCGGGAGTTTGTCTGACTGTCTCTCCCCGTTTCTAGCTTCAGAAAAATACAAAAAAAAAAAAAAAAAATCAATCAAATCCATTTGAGGGAATAAGATGCTGTGGATGAGAATATTAATCCCAGGACAGAAGCGTATTGGCACAAAGCCAACAAGACCAGCCCCGCGTCTGTGCTGTGCGCCCAGTTCTCCAAGGGCAAGAGCTGGGCCCTCGGTGATCAGAGATGCATCGTCCACTCTCACCCACCTCACTGAGGCTGACCTGAAGCCCTGGCTCGCATGTTTCATGGATCTGACTAATTAATTATTTCCTCTGCCTTCCTTCCATGTCCTGCCGGAACATAGCCAGCTTCAAGGGAGGGAGGCAACTAACTTCTACTGTGCCGGGGACGGGCCAGTGTCCTTCATGAATATGATCTTAGTCCATCTTCATAGTAACTGGAAATAGGTCGTATTATCCCAAGGGTATTGATAAGGGAATGGGGCTCCAGAAACTTGATCCACTGACCAGGGTCACCCAGAAGGTAAGTAGCAGGCTAGAATTTGAATATACATCTTAGATTGGGTTGCCCCAAAAGCAGTTGTTTTATTTGGAAGCCCTTCTAGGAAGTAAGAGAAAGAGAAGAGAGAAAGGGACAGGGAAGGGGAAAATGGCCGTTAAAGTGAGAATCAGTAAATGAATTACTACTGTTGGCAGCCGGGCCTCAAGCCACCTAGAGGTCTCTGCAGAACCACATGGACCATACTGAAAGCAGGGAGGCTGGAGCATATCGCTAGGGACCTAGGGACCCCCATGTGTAGATGGCTGCCACCAGGGGTGGCATTGCTATGTGCAGTGGAGTAGACTCTGGTGGTGCCAGTGAGAAACCCTCGGCTTGGGAAAGTGTCAGCATGCTAGAGGCTGCTGGCAAACTGAAGTGGACCTGTAGGTGTGGGGAGGACACCTAAGTCACCTGCCACACCAACTGTGCCTCTCGTTCACCACCTGTGCTGCTCCCCACCCCCCACCACCTCGTGATCACGCACAGCAGCCCTTCCTCTATCCCCCTGACTGCACCAAACTCTCCTGAGACAGTCACTTACGCAAGTCAGACTACCTATATGTTAGAATATCACACTCTGTAACAGGGAGTGGTTTTCCAAGAGGCATCCGCATCCGGCATCAGCAACATGGACAAGGCCTGGGGCACTCGCTAGAAAGGCAGACTCCCTGGCTGCACCAAATCAGAGCTTTCTGGGTGGAGCTCTGTGCTCCGGATTTCACAAGCCCTCAGGGGGTTCTATGTGCGCTCACTGGGCCAGGAATGGCTATGGTCTTAGTTCCCCCAGGGCCTTACACTCAAAGATGGCAAATTAGAAACCTTTCAGAAAATTTGAGTATCTTTTCAATAAAAAGAAAAAGAAATAAAAAAGAGAGAGAGTCATTTGTGAATGAAAGAAAAATATGTATTTAACATATTGTACAAGAGAGGTTCTTAATCCGGGAGACCATGGCCCTCCACTGCCACCAGAGGTTTCTGAAGAGAATTGGGAGGATTCAGGATCATGTGTGGGGAAAATTATGTCTTTCTTTTCTCAGTAAACTCTACTGCAATTTAATGTTTTGTTCACTCATGAACGTAGGCTGAAAAACAAGAACAGCATGGGCAGTACTTGGGACCTTGTCACCAATAAAATCACAGCTTTGTGCAGACTGCACTGGAGTTGTTACAGATCTCTCAGATGTGACTTCCATCCATCACTACTTCATTTTGTTGTCTGATGTGTTAATAAAGAAGCTAAAGAAACCAAAGCTAAAGGAAAACCATTTCTCTGTTCACAAATCTTTCCGACACTAGAAGCATGGGATCTTTCTTCCCATCAACAGCCAGTTCTCCAATTCTCCGAACATCAGCCGGGTGTCCTACAGTTTAATTCAGTCTGACACTAACCACCCAGAGTTGGCGCAGACCCCGTATGTTAGGGGATCGGCCCTACCAGCCTGTCCCCGCTTCAGTTGCCATTGCAGTCCCAGGTTGCAGCCGCCTGGACTTCTCATCAACCGACTGTAGGTTGAAGGTTCCCACAACACCCTCCCAGGTTCAATAAAGTGTGAAATGGCTCGCAGAACCCAGGGAAACACTTTGGCTCACTGGGCTATTATAAAGGACATCATAAAGGACACAGATGAAGAGGCACACAGGGCACGGTCTGGAAGGGTCTTGAGCTCAGGAGCTTCTGTCCCTGTAGAATTGGGGGCACCATCCTCCCCACACATGGATGTGATCACCAAGCCAGGAACTCTGCCAACCCCACAGTGTGGGGGTTTCTCATGGAGGTGTCATCACACAGGCGTGGTTGGTCACTTTCTCAGTCACTGGTCTGCTCCTAGGAAACGGGACCTGCGACTGAAAGTCTCAGCTGCGAGTCGTGGTGTGGTCTATGCGGGGACCACCTTCCATCCTGAAACCGTTCAGGAGCCTTTCAAGAGCTGCCTCCTTAGAACAAAAAATACATCACCCAGGAAACTTCAAGGAATTCGGGAGCTGTATGTGAGGAATCGGGGTCAAAATCAAATATTAGAACAAAAAATGCTCTTGGCGCCCCAATCATTCAAGAAACTGCAAGGGTTTTAGAAGCTCTGTGCCAGGAACTGGGGCCAGGGACCGAATATCTGTTTCTTGTTTCTTGTTATGTCACAGAAGCACATGCATGAGGGAGGAGAGGGGGAAGGGAGGGAAGGAGACAGGTGGCAGCTCAGAGCCAGGCTGCACCCAGTGGTCTCTTATAAGAGTCGGAGAAGGAGGAAAATGCAGAGGAGAAGTCTCAGTTTAAGTAAGGAAATGCTGGACAAGCACAGGCATCCTTGTCGACAGCCGTGTTCCAAGGGTCCGCCCTGCTCCAGCGGCATGCTAAGCACTGACAAGGAAATACGAAAATGTGCCCCGCTTCTCCAGAAGCTCACCTTAAGCTCATCTAATCACAACCACATCTGTCATTAAGCAAATATCAACCCCCCCATATGCAAATGCTACCAACGATTATTAAATTAAAGACAGGTCCCCAGGATGGTATAAGATAGCCAATCAGACCGGGTATGAAACAATTCAAAATGACTGGAGGTGTGTGACAATCCAGGGCAATGTACAACTAGCCCCTAATGACAAGGCACTGCAGGACGCTGAGGGGGCCCTGAGGGCCAAAGAGGACCGGACAGCATCCTGAGGCGGAGCAGCTTGAGCAGTCCCCATCTGGAAAACCCAGAGGGAGCAGAACATCGGGTTTGGAAAAGGGTCATTAGATTAGCCCAGTGTGGCTGAACCAGAGGATAACTGCAGGTACGCAGAAGAGCTTAGAAGATTAATCTTGAGCCAAATTTTATGAGATTCTAAATGCGAGGCAAGTCTAAAATTCTGTTAAAAGCATTTTAGAACCTGTAAGTGATCAGTGTTTCTCTTCATACCAGGCTGCCATCAACATGGAATCTATGAAGGTGTCCTCAGTCCCCATACTTGATAAATATTTACTGTATTTTAAAAATCCCCCCTGCTATCAGATGTAGTGACCATCAGTCTCATTTTCTTTATTCCCTCTCCCACTATCTGCTTATCTGGGCGTGGGGTGGGGGGAAGCTTCGGAATGTCTGGGTAGCCAGCTATTTAGAGGCAATGAAATTCCTCTGGCAGCCCTAGGCCTAGAACGCCCTCTAGAGGTTGAATGAAATATGTTCCCAAAATAGTTGACTGGTCTGCACAGAGAACTCACTGGGGAGCTTCCAAAACTCCTGCTGCCGGGCCCCACCCTGAGAGACTGGGGCTTCATCGATCTGCAGCATGGCCTGGGAATCGGAATGTGTAAACCATTGTCCAGATTTATAATTCTTGCAATCAGGCAACGTTAGCCCTTCAACTTGGTTGTTCTTTCTCAAAGTTGTTTTGCCTGCTTTAGGTCTTTTGCATTTATTTCCATATGAATTTTAGAATCAGCTTATCAATTATTTTACTCCCAAAAATGTCTGCTGGGATTGTGATTGGTGCACATTGAGTCTGTACATCAGTTTGAGGAGAATGACCGTCTTCACGGAATCCAGCCTTCTGACACATGAACGTAATATGTCTCTCCTTTTATTTAGATCTTTTTAAAATTTGCTCGGTGATGCTTTAAAATATTTGTCCGCATACAGATCTTGGAAGAGCTGCACCTTTCCCACACACAGCTGGTGCAAGTGTGGAAGGTTACAGCAGCTTTGGGAAAGGTTGGCGATCTCCTCAAAAGTTAACCATGAACCTGTTAGATGACCCAACATTCTACTGCGAGGTACTTACCCAGGAGAAATGACGGGGCTGTCCACACAAAAACCAGCACCAGAAGGCTCTGGGACCCTCTGGTAAGTGCTCCCATGTCCAGCTGCACTTGTTAATGCTTTTCCTGCCTTCGCTGTCACCTCCTAAATAAGCCACCCTGACGAAAACTCATAAATTTAGGTCTGCTTGTGAGGAGAGCCCATTTAATAGAAACTGCAAGCTAAAATAATAATGCATTAGGAAAGATTGTCATCAATATCCAAAAAGAGTTTCTCTTGTTTTTTCAATATAACTTGCTATATATTGGGATAAATGGTGAGACCTTAAATGTTGAGTTGTTTGCTCATGTCAAGCTGCGGAAGAAAGGGCAAAAAGCAGCATTTCTTCCTAAAGATAGAAAAGCTCTTATGGATCCTGGAAGAAAAGGGAGAGATGAGCGCAAAGGGAGGATGGGCAGGAAAGAGTGAGCAAGGTGCAGGGCGGCTGGACCGGGGGAGAGGAGGAAAAAGGTAATAATGTTTGTGGTTCCATTGTCAAGTAATTTCTATCAATGTCCTCCTCTGAATGCCTCTAAAATGCTCTGTAAATGCACAATGCTCACCAGCTCGTTGAGAGGGTGCACTTCTGGTCAAATGCAAAGAAGGTATTGAGTTTTATACATCATGGATGAAACAGAAACTAGACATCTGGAGAGTGCGGCAGCCAGACCCTGGGGACTGAGCAGACGCCGTGTATTCATGCCTCCAGAAATTCTGAGTCAGTGTTGAGACTGGGGCTTGGATACCAACCGGCCACGGCACTGATGGTCGAGCTAGTTTACCTGGACTGACCTGGATGGACCTCTGGGAGGCAGAGTGGCAAGTCAGCGTGTGGCACAGGGCTTCCCTTGAGGAAGGTCAGACATAAAAATGGGGAGGAAAGAAATAGTGAGCTGGAGTCAGTACAGCGAGAAGGAGTCAGATGCAGAACAGGAAGCAAAAAAGAAAGGGCAGGAAAGGACTCAACTACGCTTCAGAACTGAGGGTCAGGACGGCAAGTCCCTCACATTTCATAATCACAGCAACTGGGCGTTGGAAGGAATGATCTCTGAGGGCGCTGACATCAATACACAGTATGATCTCAAGTTCTTCCAGAGCCTCATTAGGGCTTGGAGATAGCCCCTCTCTCTCTCTATCACCTCCTTTTCCATCATCAACTTATGTACAAAATTCTAGACTCATTAAGTTGTTGGTACAGGCCGCTTTGCTGCAGAAACCTAAGCCTCAAATTTCAGCCACAGCAGGGGAGTATGCAATGTGTATTAGTAGCGACATCTGCTGGTAAAGTGTGCTATTGAATTACAAGCTCTAAGAGCAGTTCCCAAGCTTTTCATGCCAAGGACCCCTTTACACACTTAAAAATGAGGACTCGAAAGAATTTTTGTGCAGGTGATCCATATAAATCAATATTTATAGTATTATAGATGAAGTAAAAAATTTTAATATTTAGTTATGTATTAAAATGCCAATAATAAAGCCATTACATAGTAACCTAAATAACATTTTTATGAAAAGTAATATTGCTTTCCAAACAAACAAAAAAAATTAGTAAAAATAATTGCATTGTTTTCAATATTTGCATATCCATTATAGAGCTTAATAAAGACAACTGGATTCTCATGTTCACTTCTGCAGTCAACCTATTTGAATCCATTGCTTTGGTTGAAGTATATGAAAAAAATCCAACCTCATTCAGATATTATAGCCTTTTCAAATAATTGTGGCCTTTTTTTTTTTTTTTTTTTTTTTTTCATTTTTTCATTTTTCTGAAGCTGGAAACGGGGAGAGACAGTCAGACAGACTCCCGCATGCGCCCGACCGGGATCCACCCGGCACGCCCACCAGGGGCGACGCTCTGCCCACCAGGGGGCGATGCTCTGCCCATCCTGGGCGTCGCCATATTGCAACCAGAGCCACTCTAGCGCCTGAGGCAGAGGCCACAGAGCCATCCCCAGCGCCCGGGCCATCTCTGCTCCAATGGAGCCTTGGCTGCGGGAGGGGAAGAGAGAGACAGAGAGGAAAGCGCGGCGGAGGGGTGGAGAAGCAAATGGGCGCTTCTCCTGTGTGCCCTGGCCGGGAATCGAACCCGGGTCTTCCGCACGCTAGGCCGACGCTCTACCGCTGAGCCAACCGGCCAGGGCAATTGTGGACTTTTTTTGATACTACATCAAAATTTGAGAAGTGATAGTTTTCAAGGAAAGTGATAGTTTCTTAAAATCTAGTTCTGTAAAATCTGTAAACAGATCAGTGAACTTTTTCTTCTCTATTATATTAAAATCTGTTGGTCTCTCTTGCACTTTGAATGAAACTCTATGCATCATTTTGCAACATTATTCCCTTGTTTTCTTGGAAAATACTGGCTATGACCTCAATTTTTAACATATTGCATTAAACTGCACAACATAAGAAAATGTGTTTAGCAATTTCACCGCCAATTTGATCAGAAAGTCTTTGAGAAAATTCCAAGGTCACTGGTGAATGCAAGGTTTCCAAAAAGTTCATTTTTGCTAGAAAGTTCAAATTTTATCATTGGCAGCAAGTATCAAGTGGTTTTCTTAGAAATGACATATTCATTCTGTGCATTTTGGAGAAAATGTCAGCCCAGTACTCAAATCTGAATAACCTTATTTTATCTCAATTGTTATTTTAAAATTGTTTCCTTCAAGACAAATACAATTCCATGAGCAGCAGAAGTGCTTTGTGCCTACCACCCATTTCATCATGCAGAAAATTTAAAGGGCATGTATTTGAGAGTAAATAATTGATAAAATTATTTTTTACTGCTTCTTCAAGGACATTCTTCAATGAAACTGGCATTTTAAAAACCTGGTCAAAACTCTTTAATGATGAACTCTTCACATTCTTGATTGCTATGGTATCTACTAGGATTTGATGTAAGAACAGAGCCCACTGCATATCTGAAGCAGAAAGAGGTTTGTTCTTTTTGGGGGCTGGGGTTGTTTGTTTTTAGATTTTTATTTATTCATTTGGGGGGGGGGGAGCAAGAGCAGGAAGCGTCAGCTCTCATAGGTGACTTGACCAGGCAAGACCAGGGTTTCAAACCGGCAACCTCAGCATTCCAGGTCGATAATTTATCCACTGTGACACCACAGGTCAGGCTGGGAAGAAGTTTAATGCAAGATCTTAAGTGTTTACAAAGTCGTCGTGGATCCTGATGGAGCAAGTTCAAGGGTGGGCTTCTGGGATCATTGGTTGTCGGGGCATTGTAGAACTGACCCACCAGGGGAACTATCTCCTCAGAGACCACTCTTGGAGCTCTACCCAAATCAAGAAGCTCCTGGTGTCTATACTGCTGAGAAACTGGGAAGGTGCACTGGAGGGGTACTGGCAGAACCTGCTTGCTCACCAGCAGAGGGCAGGAGAATAGCCTTCACCACACTCTGATGATCCAAATGTCAGTGAATCAATCTGATTGGCAGAATCTAATTTTCATCCATTAGCCCCCACAACAAAGAAACCTATGAAATATGGTGTTTGGCTTTCTAACTCTTAAACATAGAAGGAAGGTGAAGTCAAGACTGAACAAGTTATTTTGTTATTCCAGACATACTCAACAGAAACTTGTTCACAAAAGCTAGTGATAACAAATAGCAGATGACTTACTGCTTTTTCTCCAAACGATGGAAGAGCTTCCTAAACATTATGAGGAGAGATTTCTGCTTCCCTGTGCAGAAATTGATTTTGAGCAAACATGCCAACTGCATGCTGCAAATCAGTGGTGCAGGATATGAGAGGTTGGTATAAGGGTCATTCTCAGAGATCCTGCCTTTCTCCCTGGGATATCACAACGGAGAAACCATAGAATGTTCTAATACCTATAACCCTTTCCTTCCAGCCTACTTGATGGTGCTTCTTTTAAGCCAATAATCTTTAAAACTTGATATTGTTTATAAAGTGTGGGTTAAAATATATAGTCTCAAGCTACATTGCCAGAGATTTGGATTTAATGTTTAAGATAGAATCTAGTTTTCTTTTACTCTCTTTAAACAATTTTTGTCTTTTTTTTTTTTTTGTCTTCAGTCATCCATTCACTAGTGATCTCCAAAAATCTGATGCAGCTGATCTACTGAACACAATGTGGGAGCCATTATTTTAAGCCATTGGGGCCTGTTCCTGCCCATTCAGCCCTGCTTAGGAGACACTCCTTGAGGAAAGGAAAGTGGGCTCCTACTTTGTGGTCATCAGCTCTCCTCTGGGTAGGCGGACCCCACAAGGCTGAGCGATTGTGATTCCTTCCCTGGTTTTTAAGCTAAGTCGTTTCCTATCTAAATCCAACTAAAATTCATCTATTTTCCTAGTTTATCTTAAAAGTATTACTTCTTGCCTGACCAGGTGGTGGCACAGTGGATAAAGCATTGGCCTGGGATGCTGAGGACCCAGGTTTGAAACTCCAAAGTTGCCGGCTTGAGTGTAGGTTCATACGGCTTAAGTGCAGGATCACAGACATGACCCCATAGTCACTGGCTTGAGCCCAAAGGTCTCTGGCTTGAAGTCAAAGGTTGATGGCTTGAGCCCAAGGTCATTGGATTGAGCAAGGGGTCACTGGCTCTGCTGTAGCCCCCCCCCAGTCAAGGCACATATGAGAAAGCAATCAATAAACAACTAAGGTGCTGAAACTATGACTTGATGCTTCTCATCTCTCCCTTCCTGTTTGTCCCTCTCTCTCTCTCTCACTAAAAAGAAGAAGAATAAAAAAAAAGTATTACTTCTTCCCTTTGGTTTGTTTCTAGTAATTTTTTTAAGCTTGATTTTATTGGGTATGTAATGTGTTATTAATTTAAAATTGTTTTTCAAGTCACTATCAGGACTTTATTTTTTGTTACTGATTTGTTTGTTAGGTTTTTGACCAGCACAACACTATTAAGTTTTACAGCTATTTAGTTCATTTTTATATTTGAAGAAATACATTATTCTCCTTGTTGTTTCTCTTTAAAAATTTTTCTGGCTATTTTTACAAATGACTTTTTTTCTTCCAGATGAACTTGAGAAATAAAGCTATATTTATTCTTTCTTTCCTGTATTTATTCTTTCAACTTGGGCCAAACAGACTTCTCAGACTTGTACTTTATTCTTGTTACCTTTCAACAATTGTTCTTTCCTCCTACTGTACCTATAATTACCCATAACATATAAGAAATTGATTTCTTTTATCTTTAAGACTGTCTTCAATAGTCCTATTTCCTCAAAAATAACTTTTTTTATAACTCTCAATTCCTAGAAATTTTTCAATGTCTTTGACCTTGAAATAAGAATAAAAATAAACCTTAATCCTCAGAGTTTTTTAAATCAGCTTTTAAAAACTGTATTTATCTCTTCCTTGTCCCCTAAAACAAAAGTGACCTGTTTTGTCTTCAGTAAAACAGATAAAATTATCTTGATTGCACCATTTAAATCATGCCTCGCTTTGCCTCATATTGACATTGCTTGAATATTCAAAAAAGTTTTGTATTCTGTAACCACAAATCACCAGACTTTTCCCATCACTTTATGTACATAAATTACACATAAGCTAAACAAATTACAAAGAGAGAAGCTGAAAGATGCCCAAATTGAGCTGAACTATCAACAACATTCTCTATGCATACACTTAACTAATACACAGAATGGTGGTGGATGTCCTTAGGAGTATGTGGGGTTTTTTTCATTCTAAACTTGTGTTCTGTTTATAGTATGCAAACGTCACCACCCTGAATAGCCATAGATAATGAGTTCAGGTTTATCAGTGAGGCCAAACCGAGCCATTGGGTAGTCTCTCTTGTAAGAATTTGCAACTGGAAGTCGGCAATGTCCTAAATCCCAACTGATGAGCTAATCGCGAGTTATGTAAATTCTGAAGCTCTGACATTTTCACCGTTAGCCACAAGCACTGAGTCAGAGAAAAAGAACTGTCTGCAGAGAAATAACGATGCAGCAGACAGATTGAGGATTGAGATGTGAGGGAGGGAGGAAGAATTAGAGATTAGGGAGAGTGTACCTTAGCTGGCTTGTTCCTGATATGCTTCAACCTCCTGGACCTCTTACACCTGCCTGCACTTCCTGAAAACCAGGTATTGCATCACACTTTTCACTTACCTTCTTTTGTTCACTAAACTCAAAATGATGCAAATAAAAACTCACTAGTTAGAATGATTTTGTAAAGTAATTCAAACTCCCAAATTCAAGTGTGTTTATTAATCGAACTCTATTGATAAAACACCAAAAAAAAAATAGGCCAATCCATTTTCTCTTTTAAAAAATATGTATAATGAGAGTCACTGAAATCAAAATAGAAAGCAATTCCTAACAAACCAATTATCTCAAGAGTCATCAACAACAAACCAAATTTGCCTGTACTTGCAATTATGCCATAAGTTATTATATCTTCATGTTTGAGGTTTTAGCTTAGTATTTGTTTGTTTCCAAAATAATTCATAAATATGGATAAAAACTGAAGTAGTAGAAAATGGTCAAACTGAAAATTAATAGTATCCTGTCCCACCTCTTCCCACTCCTTGTCCCACTTTCAGAATCAATAAATTTCAATCCCTTATCTTAGTCTAGCTAAAGATTTGTTAATTCTGTTTATCTTTTCAAAAGCCAGCTCTCAGTTTTATTGATCTTTTCTATTGTTCCTCTGGTTTCTAAGTTCTTTTATTTCTGCTCTCATCTTTGTTATTTTTCTTTTTCTGCTCACTTTAGGCTTATTTTGTTCTTCTATTTCTAGTTCCTTGAGATATAAAACTAAGTAGTTTGAAGTCCTTTTTTATTTTTCTTTTTAAGTTGAGAGGGTGGGAGACTCTGAGACAGACTCCTGCATGTGCCCTGACTAGGATCTACCTGACAATCCCACCTTGGGCCGATGCTTCAATCAATCAGGCTATTTTTAGTGCCTGAGGCTGACACACTCAGAACAACCGAGCCATCATCAGCACCTGGGTTGCCATTTAAACCAATCAAGCCACTGGCTGTGAGACAGAAAGAAGAAGAGAGCGGGGAGAGAAAAGAGGAGAGAAGCAGATGGTCACTTCTCTCGTGTGCTCACCAGGAATTGAACCCAGGATGTCCACATACTGGACCAACTCTTTATCCAGTAAGCCAACCAGCCAGGGCCAGATCTTTTTTTTCTTAATGTAGACATCCATCCTGAGATACATTTTCTTTTGATTTGAGGTCCCCTCTGAGGGGACTACATCCTCTTCTCTCTTGATGTTTACCCTCTCCTTGATGTAAATACTCAGGCAACTTCTTAGAAAGATGAAACTTTCTGAGACTATACATGTCTGAAAATAAGCTTATGTTGACCCCATTCAATAATTAGTTTAGCTACAAGTAGAAGTCTAGACCTCTCAGACTTTGAAATTTTGTGTGATGCTCTTCTGGAATCCATTGTTACAGGTAAATCTGCTGATAGTCTAGGTCATACTCCTTTATTGTGACCCTCTCCAAGATTCTCCCTTTCCCTGGGAGTTCTGACATTGCACAGTAAATGTGATGAGGATTGGGACATTCATTGCCTGTTCTTCCCAGTGTGCAGCAGAACCTGGCCGTTTGAAGAACGCATTTCTGAATAGCTCTGGGAAATGTTCTTGCCTTCTGTCTCTCTCCTGGGTTGGTCCTCAGCCTTTCCTCTCACATTTTCTTCTCTTTATCCTGACTGATGCCCTAAACTTATTATTCCAAACTTATAACTATATTTTTAATATCTACAACCTGATATTTAATTTCCAACAGCAATTTATTATTTTCTGCTTCGTTATTGTAACATCTTGCTCCTGTTCTATGGATGAAATGTCATTTCTAATTTCTCTGACTGTAATACAGTTTGATTTACAATTCTCAGTTTTTGCAATTACCTGTTTTCTCCTGTTAATAGCTCCTCTTTTAAATCCAATCTTCCCTTTTTCATGCCATAGGTTTTATTCCATTGCCTATTTATACTTGGATTTTATTAATATTTTAAAATCAAGACAAGCTGGCTGGTAACTTAGTAAATATGCATGAGACTTATTATCCACCAAACTCTAGAGTGACAATAATAACTCTGCTTATGGCTCTCCAAATGCCACAAGAGGAATATATTTTTTCGGAGATATCAACACATGTCCCAGCTGTCCCGGTTGTTTTTAGACCTATTGTTCAATTCTTTCAGAGAGAAATCTTCTGATGACATGCCTCGTGAGGGGGAGGGTAAAATTTGTATGTCTGAACTCTGAATAGGTGGGGAAGAGATAAGCAAGTGGAAGTGGATTATTTGTTATACAGTCGTTTATTAGTCCTCTCGTGTTCATCCCCACTTCTCACCCTCACATTCTCTGGTACCCACAATCTCTGAATATAGAGACTCTCTAAGGTTCTCCTGGGTAGCCTCTTCTCACGTATCCTGGCTGTGACTTTGTCCACTCCGTTTTTCCTCCATCCTCTATCCAACAGAGAGAAATTTATATCACTCTCTATGCTGGCCTCACTCTTATTCTCTTTTAGATTCTTTTGATATCACCTCAATGGACATCTCAGAGTGAAGAAAGACCAATGAGAGGACTCTGCCTTCCATGCTTAAATGGAAACCCCTTTACATTGAATTGCCAGGATCCTGATTCCAGGAGGCTGCTCCTCCTTCAGCCTCCACAGTGCCCTCCAGAGGACTGGAGGAGATGTTCACTGGTCTGTGTACCTCTGCTTAGAGCATCTGTGTTAGGCTGCTATATCAGCGTTCACAAATTGAGTGACTTAACAGCATAGAAGTTTATCTCTTTTACATGTAGCATCCAAATAAGTGATCCAAGAGCTGGTATGACATCTAAACAATGTCAGAAATCCAGGCCACCTCAAGCTGCACCTTTTACATTGTGGTCCAATATGCATGCCCTGGATTATGGTATCTCATTCATATTTGAGCCAAAAGGGAAGGAGAAAGGGGAAATGGGAGAGAGGACTGAGTCATGCTCCTTGCCCTTTATGAGTAAGACTGAAGAGTTGTACACATCAAAATTACATCCCATTGTACAGGACTTAGTCTTGAGGCCACATCAAACTGCAAAGGAAGCTGGAAGGTATGACGCACTGGGTGGTCTTATATCTAATTTGTCCAACTAGAAACTGTTATTATGTAAGGAAAGTGAATAGATGTTGGCCACATCACCATTCCTCCATCCTCCACATGCTGTTCCCACTAAGACTGCCTCACCATCAGCCTTGACATTGTCCACAGCACTCTTCAAGAAGAGAATCTATGAGACACCATTTGCCTACCCCTCACCCCCAATGAAAGTAGCTGCCTTACTGCCACAAAGTTGTACAGAGTTCGGCTCAAGAAGAAGCTACACTTGAACTGATTATATCTTTCCTCGTAAGTGGCTGAACAGGACCGAACATAATAATTATATTCATAAATGTAAGTGGGCTTACCTCCCAATTAAAAGAGATTTCGGATTAACTACCAAACACCAAAAGCAACTCCATTTTGTGAACAAGAGACACACTTAAAATGCAAAAATTCCAAAAGTTTCAACAAAATGATAGACATACACCAAAGAGAAAATTTTATAAAGAAAGTGACATAATAGTTATATCTGATAAAGTAGAATTAAGACCCAAAATCTTCCATGAAAGACACTTCATTATACTAGAAGAGGTAAATCATAACAGAGTACATGCATTACTAATATGTATGCACCCAAAACAGGTCATAAGGTAGAAACTACCAGAGATACAAGTAAAAATACACAGAAACCCAGGATAATAGGAATCTTTAATAATACACCTCTCAGTCAACAGACTGAGCAAGGAAACCAACAAGACTTAGAATAAATCTAGAAGTTTCAAATATCATCAGTAAAGTGGATGTAGCAGGGATGCTCTTGAACTCTGAACCCCATAATAGAGATACATCTTTTCAGATGCCATGGAAGATTCATAAAAATTGATCATGTCTTAGATCATAAAAATAATTGTTAATAAATTTTCCCAATCAGAAAAAAATAAGCAGTTATCTCTAACTATAGTGCAATAAACTAGAAATTAACAACAACAACAAAAAAAACAGTCTTGCCACAATTTTTAAAAGCTAAACAACACTTGGGTCAGAGCTGAGCACCAATAGAAATTACAAAATTCTCAAATCTGAAGATAATTTTCAAATGAGATATCAGAATCTATAGAACATAACAAGCAATTTTCAGAAAAAAACTGTACTGAATGCATTTAATAAAAATGTAAAAAGTAAAATAAATTAACTATACACTCAACACAAAAAGCTAGAAGAGGTAAACTAAAGAAGTAGAGGAATTTATCAAATTAATTGGACAGATTAAAAAAGCAATAGAAGCCTTGGCCAGTTGACTCAGTAGTAGAGCATCGGCCCGCTGTATGGATGTCCCAAGTTTAATTCCCAATCAGGGCACACAGGAGAAGTGACTATCTGCCTCTCTCTCTCTCTCTCTCTCTCTCTCTCTTTCTCCCTCCTGCAGCCATGGCTCAATTGGAGTGAGTTGGCCTCTTGCTCTGAGTATGGTTTCCTGGCCTCTGCCTCAGGTGCTAAGAAGAACTTGGTTGCTGAGCAATGGAGCAATGCCTCATAGGGGCAGAGCATGGCCCTCTAGTGGGCTTGCTAGGTGGATCCCAGTCAGGGTGCATGTGAGAGTCTGTCTCTGCCTCCTCTCCTTTCACTGAATTGAAAAAAAAAAAGAAAAAAAAAGCAATAGAAAATTTTGAGCCAGAGAAACTTGATTTATGAGGACTTGTCTTCCCCTCTATTGCTTTTTAAAATGTTTCGTTTTAGAAAAATTTGTAAAGAAACAGACTCATAGATACAGAGTTTCTGTAGGTTGCCAGAGGGAAGAAATTGGGAGACTAGATGAAAAACACGAAGGGATTGAGAAGTACAGATCGGTAATTCCAAAACAGTAATGGGATGTAGAGTACAGCATAGGAAACACAGTCAATAATACAGTAATGCCTGTGGATGGTACAGGTGGGTGTTAGATTCATTGGCGTGATCACTTTGTAAGTAATATAAATGTCTAATCATTATGTTGTACACTTGAAAATAATATAATATAATACTCTATGACAACTGTAATTGAAAAGTAAAATTTGCCTGGCCAGGTGGTGGTGCAGTGGGTAGAGCGTCGGACTGGGATGCTGGAGACCCAGGTTCGAGACCCTGAGGTCACCAACTTGAGTGCGGGCTCATCTTGTTTGAGCAAAGCTCACCAGCTTGGACCTAAGGTTGCTGGCTCAAGGGGTCACTCAGTTTGCTGAAGGCCCACAGTCAAGTCACATATGAGAAAGCAATCAATGAGCAACTAAGGTGTTGCAACGAAAAACTCATGATTGATGCTTCTCATCTCTCTCCATTCCTGTCTGTCTGTCCCTGTCTATCCCTCTCTCTGACTCTCTCTCTCTGTCTCTGTAAAAAAAAAAAAAGAAAAGTAAAATTTAATAATAGAAACTCATGAGGGCAAAGTCTCTCTTGTCTTTGGCTGCTATTTCCCTAGAGGCTAAACGGTATCTAGCATATAGTAGATACTCAGTAAATATGTCTACACTTGTTTATTAAGTATTTATACTTTGAAAAAATTTAATAAGAACTATATAATTTCACACATAGGTGAGACATAAAACTGAGACTTATAGGCCCTGGCCGGTTGGCTCAGCAGTAGAGCGTCGGCCTGGCGTGCGGGGGAACCGGGTTCGATTCCTGGCCAGGGCACACAGGAGAAGCGCCCATTTGCTTCTCCACCCCCACCCCTCCTTCCTCTCTGTCTCTCTCTTCCCCTCCTGCAGCCAGGGCTCCATTGTAGCAAAGATGGCCCGGGCGCTGGGGATGGCTCCTTGGCCTCTGCCCCAGGCGCTAGAGTGGCTCTGGTCGCGGCAGAGCGACACCCCGGAGGGGCAGAGCATTGCCCCTGGTGGGCGTGCTGGGTGGATCCTGGTCGGGCGCATGCGGGAGTCTATCTGACTGTCTCTCCTCATTTCCAGCTTCAGAAAAATAAAAAAATTAAAAAAACTGAGACTTATGGACACAGATAAATGTAAAGTGGTTACCAGGAGGAAGGGATTGGGGGAAGAATGAAGGGGAAGGGAGTAAAGAAGGACATGACATATATATGGTGATGAAAAAAATATTTGACTGGTTGCTGAGTACACAACATAATCAACAGTTCAAATGCTATAGAAATGTTTACCTGAAACCTATGTAACCTTATTGATTACTGTTACCCTGTTAAATTTAATTTTCTAAATAAAAATTTTTTAAAAAAGAAAGATTTTCAAATAAGATCTCACTATTTAGCTGACTGAAGTGCCTATTATTTTTTAGATATTTATTCATTTTAGAGAGGAGAAGAGAGACGAGGAGAGAGAAAGAGAGAGAGAAAGAGAAGGGGGAAGGAGCAGGAAGCATCAACTCCCATATGTGCCTTGACCAGGCAAGCCCAAGGTTTTGAACTGGTGACCTCAACATTCCAGGTCAATATTTTATCCACTGCACCACCACAGGTGAGGCTGAAGTGCCTATTTTATGAACATTTTAGTTAAAGCAGGCTATAGCAATAACTGTAGAAATGTTTATAAATTAATAAGAAACATAAATTTCAATGGCCCGGTATCTCAGCAGAAACGTTATTAGAGAACAATATAATTTAGGAGGCAAAAGGAACCATCTCAAGATGGATCTGGTAATGAACATAATATTAAAAAAAAAACTTTATTGTAAAAATTCAAATATGCTTCATATGAAAAATATGTTTATTAAGCAACCACAGTTTCAAGCATTATACAAAACTTGAAAACCTTGTTCAAACTTAGAACATAAGTGCCCGCTGTCTTTTGCACTTACGTTTGTATGGTGCTGACATCCGAGTAACACTGTTACGTAACGACCAGTTAACTTCGAGATTTGCTCAAGAAAGAAGAAGGTCCTGATCCACAATAGACTAGGCAGGTTAATGCAGAAATCAACTGGTTAATTCCTCCGCCAGCTGTTACACTTAATGTCCTCTCCCCCTGAAACCACCTCTCCCGCCTAGTCCGCCTCTGAAGCCTCCGCCTCTACCTCCTCTTCACCTCTATAACCACCACCTCTGCCACCTCTGCCAATTCCTCCTCTTCCTCCTCCCCCTCGACCGCGCCTGCCAGCACCTCTCAGAGGTCCCTTCTCACCCGGAGGTCGAGGTAAAACTCTGCAGTGGCAGCAACTTATATGAATCTATATAAAACTTATGTAGTTTCTTAAAGGAGGATGCCTTCATGTTTTGATAACTGAAAAATAAAAATCTCCAAGTTGTCCAAATATTTCATCCACTTTTCCAATTTGTTCTTTGTTTTCTAAATAAACTGGAGCATTGAAATAAGGCACCTTATTTTCATCTGTGCTACATTTACAAACTCTGTCATCTTCACAAAGATGCAGGAACTCTCCTAATAAAACTACATGTTCTGGAGGTCCTTGGTCTTGGCCTTTGTTAAAGCCTCCGCGTCCACCCCCACGTCCAAATCCTCCTCTGCCGCCGCCTCTGAAATTACCGCCACCCCCACCTCGGAAGTAGTTGTTGCCGCTGCCGTCACGGCCGGAGCCACCACCTCGATGAAAGCCTCCACGCTCTCCGCCTCGAAAAGACACGCTTGCTCCTACCAGACTTGTCGCCCTCAGTTGGTGCTTCTCCCCTGCAGGCAGCAAGATCTTTGCGCCGCCGCCGGCCCTTCCTTCTCCCTCCCGCAGCTGGGTTTCCCAACCAGCGTCGCCCGCGCCCCCTCTGAACATAATATTAAATGTTGTTAAAATCATGTCAAATATGCTAGAAAACATAAAATAAGATCCTAATAAAATCTTTAACAATTTGTGTTTTTTAGAAAGTCTTACACACATGGAATAAAACTTTAAAAATGCATAAATAGTATTGCTTTAAAGACTTTTCTAGTACATGTCAGAAAATATTAGGCAAGTGCCTGGTAGCACCCAGACACAGCTTTACACTGTCTGCTATGGACCTTTACAGCTAGAGATAGATTGTGGTTGCAAAGGTATCTTTTTTCCAGAGATTCTATTATTCTCCATAACTTTAATCTCTGATGTGCAAAATTATGTCCAAATTATTTTTTTGTATAAGATGAATGACAATGGGCCCTGACTGGTTGGCTCAGTGGTAGAGTATCGGCCAGGCATGTGGAAGTCCCGGGTTTGAGTCCTGGTCAGGGCATACAGGAAAAGCAACCATCTGCTTCTTCTCCCCACCCCCTTTTCTCTCTCTCTCTCTCTCTCTCTCTCTCTCTCTCTTTCTCTCTCTCTCTCTCTCTCTCCTCCTGCAGCCATGGCTCAAATTGTTTGAGCAATTGACCCAGGTGCTGAGGATGGCTCCATAGACTTGCTAAAATAGCTCAGTTGCCCAAGCAACAGAACAATGGCCTCAGATGGGCAGAGCATAACCCTGTAGGAGGCTTCCCAGGCAGATCCTGGTTGGGCACATGTCTGTCTGCCTCCCTACCTCTCACTTAAAAAAAAAGTGAATGACAATGAAGATTAAGGCAAAACTTTAAATGTGCCCCTTAAGAAAATGTGTTTATGTGTTTACATGTGTAATTAGAAAGTAATCCAAGAATTAAAAGCCAAAGAGAATCAGCAGATACCAAATGTCTATCGGGTTCTCACTAACAGCCCTGGTGGGTTCGCTCGGTTTGATTAGAGCATTGTCCCAAAGTGTAGAGCTTGTCAAGTCCCCGGTCAGAGCACATACAGGAACAGATCAATGCTCCTCTCTCTCTCTTTCTCTCTCCCTTCCTCTCTCACTAAAATCAATACATAATTTTTTTGTTTAAATTCAAGTTGTATACATTAAATATGTACAGATTTTTTAAAAAGTTCTCGCTAAGACATATTGGGGGTGGTTGGTAGAGGCCTCGCCACCACGGAATGCCACCTCCTTGTCTCTGCCACCATTTCTTTTCCTGCTCAGATCAGCCCAGGAAAGAGCAGCAGATTTGAAGCACATCCAACCCTACAACTGGGGGTGGAGGGAGGATTGATGAGCCAAGAGAGTGTGGAAATTCTCCACATGGGCTGAAAACCCCTAGTCTACCCAATTTTTCTCCACCGATTCTTCTGCTGTCCAACAGAACTTTATGCAGCGCTGGAACGCGTTCTGCATTTTTGCTGTCAGAGTCAACAGCTGTGGCTAGTGAGCACTCATAATATAGTTAGTGCCGCTGAGGAGCTGAAAATTTTAAGTTGTATTTAATTTTAATTAATATACATAAGTAGCTGCATGGGTCTAGTAACTACCATATTGCAGAACGCAGTCCCCAGGTAGGGGTGGAATAATGGCCACCACATAAAACTGGCTTAGTCATATCTTAAAATGGTCCCATGGGGTGTGTTGGTGGCTCTTGTTAAATAATATTCAGATTATGATGTTCTTTCTTTAAAATTTAGAGATAAGAATAAAACTTCGAGGCCCTGGTCAGTGGCTCAGTGGATAGAGAGGCAGCCTGGTATATGGACATCCCAGGTTCTATTCCCAGTCAAGGTACCATCTGCTTCTCTGTTCCCCCTTCCTCTCCCTCTTCTCTCCCTCTTCCCCTCCTGCAGCCAGTGACTCGATTGGTTCAAGTATGGCCCGGGGCACTGAGAATAGCTTCACTGGAGTGCATCAGCCTCAGATGCTAAAAATAGCTCGGTACTCAAGCATCAGCCATAGATGGGGTTGCCTGGTGAATCCTAGTTGGGGTGTATGTGTGAGTCTGCCTCACTCTCTCCCTTCCTCTCACCTAAAAAATAAAAAAAAAAACACACAAAAAGTTCCAGTCAACATTCTGATATCCAACACAAAGATGTCCATTCTTTGACCTCAGGAAATTCTTCACCTGCATAGCAGTTCCCTTCCCTCTCACCTACTCATGAACTTTTCTCTCATAATTATTTCCTCTTTTGTTTCCTCTCTGAGTTACCATTGTCATATTAAATGCTGGATTATCTTTTCTCTTTTAAAATATTCTCTCTGAGACCTCATTTTTCTCTTGCTAAAGCTCCATTCTTTTGCTCCCTTTTATAGTAAACATTCTTCAAGAAAATGGCTTAATTTTTTCCACTTCCTTAGCTTCCATTTGCCCTTGAATCCACTGTAATTGAGGTATTTATTTGTTTGTTTGCTTGCTTCCTTTATGACAGAGACACACACAGAGAGAGAGAGAGAGAGAGAGAGAGAGAGAGACAGAAAGAGGACAGATAGGGACAGACAGACAGGAAGGGAGAGAGATGAGAAGCATCAATTCTTTGTTGTGGCACCTTAGTTGTTCATTGACTGCCTTCTCAAATGTGCCTGAACTGGGAGGCTAAAGCAGACTGAGTGACCCCTTGCTCAAGCCAGCAACCTTGGCCTCAAGCTGGTGAGCCTTGCTCAAACCAGATGAGCCCGCGCTCAAGCTGGCAACCTCGCTGTTTTGAACCTGGGTGCTTCATGTCCCAGTCCAATGCTCTATCCACTGTGCTACCGCCTGGTCAGGTTGTAATTGCATTTTTACCCCCAGAAGTCCACGAAAGCTTCCGTGTTGCCAAATCCAATGCTGCATGTTACTAAATCCAGCAACCAATTCTCAACATTCATCATCCTTGTGTTATATAGTAGGTAGGCAGTCAGACAGACATGCGCAGGGTAGGAATGATAGGCCAGGTACAGAAGGTCACCAGGGCAGAAAGCCAGGGTGCCTAGCAATGGGAAAAACTGTGGAGAATAATATTGTAGAGTGGGACCTCGCCCCAGGGTGATCTTTTTCCCCTGTCATATCACTAGTCATGTGGTCTAGACCCTCTGACCTTTCATATCACTAGTCATGCTATATAGAACTCCTTAGAGGAGGAACTACAAGCCTGAGAAAAGCCTCATACAACTCCCAAATAAGGCCTTGCACATCCACTCTTTTAAACATTTAACCCTCAGGACAATGAAGTTCTGATTTTCATCAAGGAATATTAAGAACAAAGCTTCAGGTCTATTGACCACTGTTGGGAAACAGCTGTGTTAGGCTTGCTCGCTGGCACTCTGCATGATTAGTGCATGAGCACATGGCAGAGACACGCGTGCATAGTCTATGTAGGGCTATGGGTTCTTGCCCTCAGGGAGAATTTTAGTTTGCCTGCCCACCACTGCAAGGGACCGTTTTGCTGTTTGTTCACCCGTTGCTGTGAGAAGTAGTTTTCCCCTGCCTGTTTGCTCATCTGCCATTGTGAGGCTCTAGTAAACAGGAATGGCCCACAGCTTTTCAACTCCACAGTTCATCTACCATCTGCCCAAACCCAAGGGGAACCTTCCTGGCCTTGACCACCAGCATTACATCTGGCATAGTGGGCAGGATTTGGACCAGATTTGTCCGGAGCCTTTGACACCCTTGAAAGGTGGGATAGAGGAGTGGCCTTTTTTCTCCAGCTTATGGTATCCTGTGGCTGTTTTTTACAGCTCTGCAAGAAGAAACTGAAAGCTCTGTGTGAGAGGCTGGGTGAGGTCAAAAGCTCCAGAATGAGGGGCAGACTGAGTGACAGCAACGGTATGAGCTGGAACCATCACTGGAGAAAGAGTTGTGAATTCAAGAACTCCAGTTCAGGCTACAGACAGAGAACCAATGGCAGCGTGAACGGTAACCAGTGCTAGAGAAGGAGGCCAACTGCTTTCAAGAGCTGCAGTGTGAGATGCAGGCTGAACACCAATGGTGCCTGGAACAGGAATGGTGGTTTGAAAAATAAATGTGGTCCAAGAGTTGCAGTTTGCCCTAGAAGCCAAATGTCGGCAGTGACAGTTGTTAGAGAAACAAATATAGGTTCAACAGTTCCAGTTTCAGCTTCAGGCTGAGAGCCAGCAGCCACAGGAGCCAAAGCAGGTGCTGAAGAAGGAGCAGCATCCGTGCTAGCGGAGTGGTTCTGAGTCAGTGGTACCAGGGATTTACAATTCCTCCTCTTCTGAGGAGGAGGAGGTTTAGGCTGAAATTCTATTCTCAGACTCGGAGCCTGGCCGGTGATCACCCGGCCAAAACCCAGCAGCCAAGAGTTCCTCAAGGGCAGGCACAATCCTCTCGGCAGGTAGTGGAGCACTTGTGGTCTGGCCCTACATCCAGACAGAGTTGATGGAGTTGGTGGTGAAATTCAGGCAGAAACCCACAGAGTCCCCGGCAGCTTGGTTGCTGTGGTTGTGGAACATAGGGGTGGATGGCATCATTCTCTCTAGAACAGAGATGAAGAAAATAGCTGCCATTACCACACATTCCTTCTTGAGGCAGTGTCTTCAGAACTGCCATGACAACCCAGGAAACCATACCCTATTAGAATGGGTGGTGGCTGCCATTTGTACAGTCTGGCAGAATGCTGGAGACTTTCCAGGGGCAGTGAGTCAGAGGCAATTATATACTGAGCTGCAGCAGGTCCTCTGGGAACTAGGTATGAGGAATGCTGCTTTCAACTTGAGGTCCTGTGGGCCAGATGAGAAAGTGTTTATGGCAGTGATGAGGGACCTTATTCTCCGTAGCACCCCATCAGCCCTTTTGAGTCACTACCTTGATACCCTGTGTGGAAGCACAAAATCATAAGACTGTGTGGGCTGCTTGCTTCCCAGGATGCCCCCTCAACTAACAAGAGGAATGGGCCTGTAAAGGTTCCCCAAACACAGATGTGGGTAGATTTGACAGCAGTTGAAGCAGATAGGGAGAAACTGGATGGCAGGTCTTGTAGAGTCCCATTGGAGGTTTGGTGGCAGCTTAAGCCATAACAGAGGTTCCAGCCACTGAAAAAGTGGGGGAAGTGAGCATCCCCAGCAGCTGCCAAGAAAATGGCTGGTGATCAGGTTGCGCAGTTGCAGGATTTCTTGTTGGAGACAGCTGTGGGAGAGGAAGATCCCCAGAACCCATTGTCCCAATTTGAATAGGGGGAAGGCCGAGAGACTCATTTAACAGAAATAGGAGGGGACCAGTGACCCCATGTAGAATTGGTCCAATGTGTAGTCAGTGCTGGTATTAGAAAATAATAGGTGCTTTTTTGCAGCAGCAGCAGCAAAGAGAACCATCAAGGTGGCACAGGCCTTGAATGCGTTTGACCTCGCCAGGCCCTGGGAGCTTGCTGAGGGGTTTGGATGGGGCTTGTGGCAATGGAAAGCATGTGTATGGGAAGGTGCTGAGGTCTGTTAATAAAGAACTGTATGGCTAGTTGCCTGTAATGGACTTTCTCCTTGGGTGATTTGTACAGACAACTGAGCTGTCTGTTTATCGTGGACTGATCATTGAGCGGTATAATGGACTCTTGAAGCAGGGACTGTGACAAGAAGGGGCACTGCCTCCCTTGTTGAATGAACATGCCACTGTGGACAGTATGAGAGGCCCTGATTGGGGGGGGGGGGCGGGGAGGCACTCCCGCACCGGCAAGCTGCTCCCATCCAGTTGCAGATATGCACCAAGAACACTTTATGGTTTCAATGGGCATAGCTCTGGACTGTATAGACCTCCCACCTACCATGGGGTAAGGGGTTGGAGGTGGACCTCCAGTTAACTCCCTGGGCAGAGTGCTCAGGGAGACACTGTGAAGGACACCTTTGTAATTATTGTCATTTTTGGTATAGCTTATGCTGTCCCTGCAGTCTCTAAGTAATATACTGCATTCCTCGCACAGGGACCATGGCAGAAGATAGCAGTTGTGTAGATTGTGAGGCAAGCAACCCTAACAGGGTAGATTGTTGGGAAAACAGCTGTGTTAGGCTTGCTTGCTGGCATTTTGCATGATTAGTGCATGAGCATGAGGCAGAGCCACATGTGTATAGCCTATGCAAGGCTACGGGCCTCAGCGCAGACTGTGGATGGCTGGGCCACCCACCACTGTGAGGGAACGTTTTGCTGTTCATTTGCCGGCTGCCATGAGAAGCGGTTTCCCCCTGCCTGTTTGCTCATCTGTCATTGTGAGACTGTAATAAACAGGACTGGCCCATGACTTTCCAGCTCCGCAGTTCCTCTACCATCTGCCTGGATCCAATGGGAACCTGCCTGACCTTGGCCACCAGCATTATAACCACAGAGACAGATTTTTGGTCAAAGCAGAGGTAACATGGAGGCCTCAGTTGTGTTTCATCTCCAGGCCCAGAAAGGCAGCACGCCCAGGCAGGATGATGCCATGGCTGACATCAAGACCAGCTGCATTGATTAGTGACCCCCTACTCTGGCGCCAACCAATCAGTGGAGACCGTGACTATTGAGATCCTCTCAAGATGTCCCCCTCCCACCTCCTTTTCCCTCAGGCAGCTCTCTCCGTAGAGTCTTTCCTCCTCAGTCCTTTCCTGAGGTCCCATACCATTGCTTCCTTTATCATAAACTCCAAGGACCCTTCTTTGCTTCTGTAACTTGCTCCCTGAATCCACATAGCTGGGCTCATTTCCTTCTTCTACTTCTGTGACTTCCTCAATAAAATTTCACTTGTATTTGAGTCTTGGCTCTGAATCCTTTCTTAGCCAGACTCAAGGACCAAGGTCTAACATCTGGTGCTGTTCTCTTGTCAATATTGCAGTAGCTTTTGACACATTTGATCACATTTTCCTTCTTAAAATATAGTCTTTATTTGTTTCTGGGTTATTATTTATTCATTGAACAAATATTTGTTGACTGTTACTTAAGAGAATTGGTAAAAGACTTTAAAATGGAAATACAAATATTCTAGAGTGTCCTTTTCATGCCTACTTATGATTTTTATCTGCCTTTCATTGACTTTGAGCTAGTTTAACTGTACTTTGTAGAAAACTAATAACAAGCATGATTCTTGCCATACAAATGCAAATGAGTTACATTCTGTAGAATTCAATTGGTTATTGCCTGACAGATCAATTTTGCACCATCTGCATATTCATTTTAGCATTTCTTACTGCCTATATAATTTTGGCTCTTGGAATCTTTTCCAAAATGGTTATAGCATCTTATTGATTTTCTTATTATTTAATGAATTGAATAAAATTTCAGACCCATTTTTATTTTATATTTTTTTGTGAGTCATAACTTTACCTTTATTTTTTTATTGAATTTATTGGGGAAACACTGATTAACTAAATTATACAGTTTTCAGGTGCATAATTCCACAACACATCATCTGTACGCTATATTTTGTGTTCATTGCCCCAAGTCAACTCTCCATCCATCACCATTTAAATCCCCGCTTTTTCTTTAACAGCTTGGACTCCATTTTTTTTTTTTAATTATTTTATTTATTCATTTTTAGAGAGGAGAGAGAGAGAGAGACAGAGACAGAGACAGAGAGAGAGAGAAGGGGGAGGAGCTGGAAGCATCCACTCCCATATGTGCCTTGACCAGGCAAGCCCAGGGTTTCGAACCGGGGACCTCAGCATTTCCAGGTCGACGCTTTATCCACTGCGCCACCACAGGTCAGGCGGACTCCATTTTTTTTCTCAGAACCTAGAAGAGTACCTGGCAAACACAATGGGTACTCATTTAATCATTGTTGACTAAATATTTGTTAGAAAAAAATCTTGGAGCCATTGTAAGTTTTACTTACATTCCCTATGTATGGTTGTCTTCTCTAATCTCAAATAAAGTCAGAGAAATTACGCCCAGTTTTTAACATTATAATAAAAAAAGAAGAAAATTTATTTAAAAGAACTATACATTTAATCTCTTCCTCTGTTTTTTTTTTTGTTTTTGTTTTTTTTTTTGTATTTTTTCTGAAGCTGGAAACGGGGAGAGACAGTCAGACAGACTCCCGCATGCGCCCGACCGGGATCCACTCGGCACGCCCACCAGGGGCGACGCTCTGCCCACCAGGAGACGATGCTCTGCCCCTCTGGGGTGTCGCTCTGCCGCGACTAGAGCCACTCCAGCGCCTGGGGCAGAGGCCAAGGAGCCATCCCCAGCGCCCAGGCCATCTTTGCTCCAATGGAGCCTCGGCTGCGGGAGGGGAAGAGAGAGACAGAGAGGAAGGAGGGAGTGGGGGTGGAGAAGCAAATGGGCACCTCTCCTATGTGCCCCGGCCGGGAATCAAACCCGGGTTCCCCGCACCCCAGACCGACGCTCCACCGCTGAGCCAACCGGCCAGGGCCTCTTCCTCTGGTTTTAGCAGTGTAAATTTTATCATCAAACACTGTCATCACATGCTTTCTCAGGCCTTTCCTTTCAACTTTTCAGGAACATCACCTATCAGCCCACTAATCAACTATTTTCCACCTGTCTGCAGCCCCATGGGCAGTACCTGTCCCACTCACTGCTCACACCTGCCGCAAATCCATTGTAAAGAACTGCATCTCCCTTTTATGTTTCACCTGCTTTCTCTTCTGCTAGGGGAGTCAGCTTACCGAACAGGAGATCATCATTCCAAAACTTTGTTATATAAATCTGTTATCCCAGATACATATAAATAAAAGGCATATCTGATTATAAAGAACGAAGTAAAACTGTCTCTATTTGCAGAAGACATGACTTTACATATAGATAACACATTTTAAAAACAGTGAAAAAAACATTATTGCTAAAAATGAGTTTGACAAAGTTGCAAGATGCAAAATAAACATACAAAATCAATTATATTTCTATATACTTTCAATGAGCAAACAAAAATAAATTTACAAAAACAATTTCATTTACAATAACATCAAAAATAATAAAATTTAAAAAATAAATTTAACCAGAGAATTCTGAGACCTCTACATTAAAAACTACAAAATGCTGTTTAAGAAATTAAAGAAAAACCTACATAAATGAAAAGAAGAATGCATGGTCATGGATTGGAAGACAATTCTTAAAATGACAATATTCTCAAAACTGATCTGATTGACAATTCATTTTTTTATTTTATTTAGAAAATTTAATTTAATGAGATGACATTGATCAATAAGATCAGTACATAGGTTTCAGGTGAACACTTTATAACATGTTGACTGTTGATAGTGTTCTGTGCCTATCATCCAAGTCAATTCTTATCAAAACTCCAACTGCATTTCTGGAGAAATAGATGAACTGAGCCTAAATTTCACATGAAAGTATTAAGCTGAGTGCAAAAGCCAAAGAAAAGTCACATGTGATTTAATTCTATTTATAGACAATTTCCAGAATAAGCAAATTCATGGAGACATAAGGTAGCTTCGTGTTTGGCAAAGGCCGAGAGCAGGGTAGAACAAAGAGTACCCACCACTCCATCGGTACCAGGCTCCTTTTGAGGTGATATGCTCTGGAATTAGATAGTAGCAATGGATGCACAACTTTGTAAATAAACAGAAGTTCTCAGAATTTTACTTTTTAGAATGATGAATTTTAGGTTATGTAAAATTTGTTTCAATTTAGAAAAAAGAGAAGGAAAATGAGTATGGCATAGAGGAGAAAACAAAATGATGATCAGTGTCTCTTAGGAATACAGGACTGATTTTTAAAATTCCAAATTCATATTTCTCAAGAACTATAATAAAAGGACTTGACAATTAAACTTTGAGCCACAGTTGCCTCATTGTAGAATAGCATCTATATCAGGGGTCCCCAAACTTTTTACACAGGGGGCCAGTTCACTGTCCCTCAGACCGTTGGAGGGCTGGACTATAAAAAAACTATGAACAAATCCCTATGCACACTACACATATCTTATTTTAAAGTAAAAAAACAAAATGGGAACGAATACAATATTTAAAATAGAGAACAAGTAAATTTAAATCAACAAACTGACCAGTATTTCAATGGGAACTATGCTTCTCTCACTGACCACCAATGAAAGAGGTGCCCCTTCTGGGTGTATGGCGGGGGGCCGGATAAATGGCCTCAGGGGGCCGCATGCGGCCCGTGGGCCGTAGTTTGGGGACCCCTGATCTATATTCATGGGCTTATAGCCAGACTCTCTGAATAAAACCCTAGTTGTGTGATGAAGTTACTTAACCTCTCTTAATACTCTTATCCATGAAATGGGTATAAAACATTGCCCATTTCATGAGATCAATTTGAGATTCAAGAGGCAAGGCAGTGTCAGTTACTGTTACCAAAAGCATTAAAAACAAATCATGGTGTGAAATTATTTTCACACCATGGAAACAGTAGAATCTCATTAACTTTTTGAGTTTTTTGTTTGTTTGTTTTTATTAAATTTTTAAGTTTATTGTGTTAACATGCATTCAAGTGTCCCACTCAATATAACACCTTCACCCCCAACCATGTATCTTTATTACACACTCTTTATCCCCCTCCTGCTAACTTCCTCCCCCTTCCCTCTGGGATTTGTTGTCTTGTTATCTGTATCAGTGTATTATGTACATATAATTTTACTAATCCTTTCACCTACTCTGATCCCGTCTCCTCATCACCTCTGCCTGCTGTCCCTCTCCTCCTTGTGACCCCACCTCTGCCTCTATTCCGTTCCTCAGTTCACCTTGTTCATTAAGTTCCACATATAAGTGAAATTATATAATATTTGTCATTCTCTGCCTGGCTTGTTTCACTTAGCATAATAATCTCCAAGTCCATCCATGCCATCTCAAAAGGTAAGATTTCCTTCTTTTTCACAGCTATGTAGTATTCCATTGTGTATATGTAACAGCTTTTTAATCCACTCGTCCACTGACGGACACTTGGGCTGTTTCTAGATTTTGGCTATTGTAAACAATGCTGCAATAAACATGGGGGTACCTTTCTTCTTTTGAATCAGTGATGTGTTATTCTTAGGGTATATTCCTAAAAGTGGGATGGCTGGATCAAAGGGCAGTTTGATTTTTAATTTTTTGAGGAATCTCCATACTGTTTTTCAACAGTGGCTGCACCAGTCTGCATTCCCATCAGCAGTGCAGGAGGGTTCTCTTTTCTCCACATCCTCTCCAGCACTTATTGTGGGTTGACTTGTTAATGAGCACCAATCATACAGGTATGAGGTGGTATCTCACTGTGGTTTTAATTTGCATTTCTCTAATGATTAGTGATGTTGATCATTTTTTCATCTGCCTATTGGCCATCTGTATGTTCTCTCTGGAGAAGTGTCTATTCAGGTCCTTTGCTCATTTTTTAATTGGATTGTTTACCTTAAATTTTGGTTCTTAACCTTTTGTCAGATGTGTTGGCAAATATGTAGTACCTCTCTAACTTTAATAGTTACGTCTTTCCAGCTCTGTGAGGTGGAATTTTTTGAGTGGTCCAACCTGGGACATGGAGTATACTTTAGTTTTTGTTACTAACTGTTGATTCATTGTTCACAGCCTTGTCTACAACAATACTCCTTCTACTTGCTCCTTCTCCTTACTCTCTATTTGTGCCCCATTCTGCTGGAGCTGCATGAGGGCTTAAGTCTTCAGGAAGTTACTTCACAAGGGAGAAGTGCTGAGTTGTTCCCTTAGTGCTATCATACCAGCTGCAGGTCGAGCATTGTCCTGATTGATTGCATAGCCAGATGCCTGCCTTGATCCTCAAATCCTTCATGCTTAGGGTATAGAGGGTCAAGAATGGAAATCAGCACATTCTTTATTCATTGCAGTCAGTTATTTTATTCAGAATCTATAAAACTGTGCCCTGGACAGGTAGCTCAGTGGACAGAGCATTATCCTGGCAGACCAATGTCGTGGGTTCAATCCCCAGACAAGGTACATGTGAGAAGCAACCAAGAAGTGCACAACTAAATGGAACAACTAACTGGAACAAGTTGATGCTTCTCTCTCTTTTCCTTCTTCCATTCTCTCCCTCTCTCTCTCTCAAATCAATGGGAAAATGTTTTTTTAAGAGTATATAAAACTGTACTTTTGTGATTTAACATTACCAATCAAGCACTTTTCTCACCATCTTTTACATGTGTTTCCTCATTAAATCCCCACAGGAAGGGCTGAGTAGGCAGTGGTGCAGTGGATACAGTATCAGACTGGGATGCAGAGGACCCAGATTCGAATCCCTGTGGTTGCTAGCTTGAGCACAGGGTTGCTGGCTTGAGCATGAGATCATAGAATGACCCCATGGTCGCTGGCTTGAGCCCAAAAGTCACTGGTCTGAAGCCCAAGGTCTCTGGCTTGAGCAAAGGGTCACTTACCCTGCTGTAGCCCCCAAGTCAAGGCACATATGAGAAATCTATCAAGAGACAACTAAGGTGCCTCAACAAACAACTGATGCTTCTTATCTCTCTCCCTTCCTGTCTGTCTGTCTCATTTTCTGTCTCTCTCTCTCTGTCCCTTTCTCTCCTGCTAAAACCCTACAGTAAGATTACTATTATCACTATTATCATTATTATCTGTCCTTCCTTCTTCCCAAGGTTGGAGAGTTGACAAGTGGTAGAACCAGGACTTGAACTCTAGAACCCAGGCTCTAAGGGCTCTAGAGTTCACGGTCTTAACTGCTATGCTAAGGGAGTTCAGACAATGGATCACGCCATTGCTGGATAAGGAAGAAAAAAAGGAAATCAAAGTTTGTGGAAGAACTGTGCAGGCAAGGAAGAAGAGTTTTGTTCTGCAAGGGATGCTGGGAAATACAATTGTCCTAGTTTGGGTTCCCTGGAAAGCAGGTCCTGACATAAGGACTTAGGGGCAAGCAGTTTGTTTGGAAGGCAATTCCAAAAGTATAGAAGTGGATGGGTAGGGAAAGTGGACAGGGAAGAAAGAAAAGGCAGTAAAAGGAGCATTAATAAGCTGCCTCCTGGGCTGGGCAGCTGGGGTTCAGTCCACATGGGCCCTCTGGGACGCATTGTAGAACACAGCCCAGAATTATTCCACCTGAGGATGAGGAGGGTGTGGCATTTATCCTCCTACTTCCCCTACTGACCGAGGGCTGTCCCCAGGGCAGTTGCCCCGCATGGCTGGCTCATTTCTATACCAGTCTTTCCGCAGCCTCAGAGAATAAAGAACAGAGCGACCGCACGTACACCTCGTGCAGAACAAAGGAACGTTCATGACTTGTCTGTAGGGCTGCAGTGAGATTAGATGGACCACACAGGAGGGGCATGGAGCCCCACAAACACCTGCAACACAAATCTTTATTCTGAGTGGTCTGTGAGCTCCTAAAATTCAAGAACTTGCTACTGCAGGAAGGAGAAAGCATATTTGAGAGATCTATGAATGAACTCTATCAAATAGCTCTTAACTTTTCTTTAATTTTTTTTCCCAATAAAGCCACCATCAGAGAAACTAAAACCGGTACCATGTAAATGTTGGGCCAGAACTGGACTCGTATTTGTGCCAGCATCTCCATGAGGAGAGGCCTCAGGCTAGGTTGCGGCTCTGTTAACAGCCAGTCTTCATGAGTTCACGGGGACCAGGTAAGGCATTTGGGAGACTCTGTGTCTCTTTGGATACATTCTCTGTAACGAGTGACATCTGAGCTATTCTTTGTAAGCGTTAACTTCAGAGGTAGGGAAGGAGGGCTGGCTATTGCTGCTTAACAACCCAACCGCTCCTAAACATGGTGGCTTGAAACAGCCCCTCTTTTGCCTGTGCACCTGCACTTCGGGAACTTTTTGGTGGGGACAGTTCCATGTAGCATCCATGGGCGCAGCTCGAGGGCTGGGGGCTAGAATCTTTTGAAGCCTCACTCACTCACATAGCAACTGATGATGATATTGATGATGGGTGGTCATTGCTGGCTGTCAGTCAGGTGTGTGGTCAGGATACACACAGTGTCCTTTCCATGAGGCTGGTGGCAGGAATCCTGAGACAAGAGTCCCAAGAAAGCCGCAGGAAGTTGTATTTCCCTTTAGGATTTATCTTTGGAAGTCATATAACATCACCTCCACTTCAGTCATAGGCCCACCCAGGTGCAAAGGGAAGGAAGAGATGCCCCACCTCCCACCTCTTAATAGAGTCCATGTCCTTTGGAAGAAGATCATGAGAGAAGGGGCTGACTCTGGAAAGTACAATCTGCCCCCGGCGGGGAGGGGATGATATTTATATAGATTATACCTATGAACTACCCATATCATGTATGTGTGTGTGTGTGTGTGTGTGTGAATTATGTTTCTCCATTAACCTACTCTATTTCCCCGTCTATAAGATGCTCCCATGTATAAGATGCACCTTAATTTGGGGCCTCAAAATTTGAAAGAAAATGTATTAATAAAGCTAATGAACTCGTTTTATTCATCATAAAATTCATACAACTCATCACTGTCAAAACTCCCATCCATTAGCTTGTCCTCATCAGTGTCTAATGATAAATCGCTGTCTTCATATATTGCCTCATCCTCAGTTCCATCTATGGGAAATGCAAGTAAAAAGAAAAAAACAACAACAAAACTACAACCACTGTATAAGATGCACCCAGTTTTTAGATCCAAAGTTTTTCGAAAAAGGGTGCGTCTTATACGTGGGGGAATACGGTACTCACATCCAGGGCTTCCTGCTCCTAGAGTCTGACCTTGAAAAGGGCCCCTTATCTCTGATATCTCAGGCTCTGGGACATTTTGATTGGTATCAACCCTTCTTTAGTACTTTTTAATGAAATCTACAGAGTTCTGGGGGTGATAAATCATGTCCCAAAAGTTTCGGCTTTGTGCTTAATGGCAAAGCTAAGACAAAATGCCTTCCCTTGGGCTTCCAACAAGTTATTAACTTAGGTTAGAAATATTGCCACTCAGCACTTCCCAAAGTTTTCTAATAATGCTTTCATCCTGTTAGTACACTTTATAGATTTCTTTCTCTTTTGTTTTTTCCAAAATGAAGAAATTCAAATTGTCCTTCTCCAATCACCCTGAAAAACTTACTTTTTCCAAAGTTCTGCTCCATTTACAGTCTCCCCTCCATTCAAGGAGGCCTGCTCAGCCTCCTTCTCTTTTGACCACATGCCCAAGTCATTAGACAGATCACCTGAGCGTGGATCATGCACAGGTCATGGTGCTAGCCACAGCAAGCTTACCAGTTAGGAATTCATTAGGCTGCAGGTAATCAAACCCTCAATTAATCATTTTACATAAAAACTCTAAGTATGATTCCTGCTTCCAGAAATGATACAGTGGCATATTGCATACCAACCTTCTCACCAAAAGCAACCAAAACGCCTGAACGAAATACACAAAATATGTTTGAGCCATCAGAGAGCCACCAGGGCAGTGAGGACTTGAGTCAGGTCCCAGAGAAAACAAAATGCAAAGAGCCAGGTCCCACTGGGTCAGTATAGCTGTGAGTGAGGAGCACCAGCCCCTCAGAAGGAAGCAGAGTCCTGGAAAGGCACAGATGTCCTCTGGGCCTTATCCTGCTAGTGGCGGGAGGTCCTAGTGCTCACAGGAGAGGAGCTTGTCAGGGAGGGGTGGCAGTAAGGGGACATTAGAGGGGGTTTGGGGCAGTGACTATTCACCAATTAGTAAAGCAGTGTTTCAGCATGTAACTAGTACTAATGAATCTTAGAGAAGTTAATCACCTGCCATAAATCTCAGTCAGGCAAAACCATCTGTTACATCCAGGTATCTTAGAGCACCATACTTATACCATGTAACAGCTCCAGACAAGTTTCTGAGAGCGTTTGATTACATCAGGTAGAAGGAGATAAGGTAATCTTCCAATGGGAGAGTGTAGCCAACGGCTTGGCAAAGCACCAAATAGCACCCCCACCTCTTCATTCATTTGGTCACGGAACAAGTACGCATGCCTGGAGCCTGCTCCAAATACTGGTGATCGATCGCCTGCACACGGGGCTTTAGGAAAACTGAGGAGATCTTCAAATCTGGGCATCGTCCCCAGCATCCTGCCAGGCTCTGCAGTTCTTTCCTATGGCAGAAAGACACCGTGCTAATTTCACCTGTGAACTCTGGCCCATAACAGATTCAAGAATGGCAGCTCCAGCCCCCCTGTTCCCTTTGGGAAGCGAGATCCTGGGCCTGGCTATCTGAAACACGGGAGTGCCTGGAGGAGCAGGTGCCGAGAAGAAGCAGGGCACTTTGTCTGAGTTCTGCTGGGAAGAAGGAGCATGTCCTCTCCAAACTCTTGGTCACTCTCTTCCTGTTTAAATTGAGGCTGTGCTGAGGACTAACGTGGCCTCACTCTTTCCATGACACATTTACTTGGAGAAGAGTTGTGATTCAAAATCTGACGTATGAACTTTTGAAACGTTGAAAGAAAGAACAAATACCCAGTTAGAAGACAAAAAAACAGTCTCCCTTTACGAGGAAGCCTCTATCAAACTGTTTTTATCTTTCCTGTTATATTTTGGTTCGACCTTTCAGTAAAGATGTGCTGGCTTGACCTTCGCCAGCAGCTGTTTTATTCGGCTTCCTGACTTGAGGAAATGTTCCCTGCCTGTTGAGTTCTAAGGCGTTAAGCAAATGTTTGCCTAACCTTTGCTTCCAGCGTAATCTTACCTTCTAATAAAATACACCCAAAGGCGGCATTACAAGTTTTTCATAGCTCTGAGTCGTGTTCATACCAGAAAGGGGAGGAATGTTAGAACTGCCTTGTTTGAATAGGGAGTCCTACCGTGATGAACCTGAAAGCCACAGAAAGCTGGGAATGGTATGAGAAACTTTGAATATGAAATAGAGACAAATACTCCTTAGTCTTCCTGCAGAGAGCTGAGCTTGCTGGAGTTCTGACTGGGAGTTCTGACCGGGCACAGCTTGGAGCCGCTGCCATGCTGAATGGGAATAGCCTGGCATAAACCTGAACTTTTAGGAGGGGAAGGCCAGATTTTTCTTTTTTCTTTCTTTCTTTTTTTTTTTTTTTTTCATCTTATTAGCCTTTCTATCACTCCGCCTTCTATCGCCCCTTCCCCAGGGCAGAAAGAATTGCAGATTTTAATGGTCAGAATCCTAGACACTCACTGGGCCGGGTTCTAGAGGGCAGGACTGCTGGGCTTGGAAGACAGCTGTGACAGCTCTTTCTGTCACCTCCTGCACCTCTGTGTGTCGGGACTCCTTCGCCATCCTGTTTGGCTTCTGGCTTCCCTGTGACTAAACCTGTCTTAGTCTAGGTTTCCCGAGAAACAGACCCTGAAACAAGGATGTGAGTAGGAGTCATTTCTTTGGGTGGTGATTCCAAAGATAACTTTGGGCAGTGAGCACGTGGGGCAGGGAGGAGAAGACAGCCACGCGGGTGTGACATCCAGGGATGCACATGGAGCTCAGATTCACTGGGGATCTCTGGGAGACAGTGTAGACCACACGCCTAAGGATGATCTCCTCTAAGGGTGCAGGGGCTGATACATATCTTAGACACCGACACCCATCGGTCATTGGTTAAGGGATTCTCTCCGGAGGTGTTAGTTTCCAGCCGCTCCCAGATGGCCCTGGAAGAAGAAAACAAACTCCAGTGACTGTCAGTATCATCAGACAAAGAGACGCAGGTGTCATAGAGCAAGTATCAAGAGTATCTGCTCTTCTTCCTCTCTGCTGTTATAATTTCTCCATCTGTAGTGAACGGGATCAGCTATTTGTCCACCTGGCTAGTGAATCCTATGCAGGTGACCAAGATTCAAGGATGTAGAAACTAGGAAACCGACACCTGAGGCTTCCCAGTCTGAGCTATGCTCTCTAGACCAGCCTATGCCTCAGAAGCCTGGTATGATGAGATGGGGCATCCTCAGATGCCTGCCTGGTGGTTAACTAAGCTAATCTTTTGCAACTGACTTGGTTCTTAAACTTTGTGGATGCCCCTCTCTTTCCAGGCATCTCAGGAGGGAGAAGTCAGGGGCATGCAGGATTTGGAGCACTCCAGCCCAAATTCTAACCTCTATGTAGTGTGTATGCTAGCCATCTTTTACTTTCCTGTTGCCTGAATTGTCCATTTTGGAAAATGCAATATGCTGTCACTTGAGGGCAGGAATGTTTCACTTTCTATAAACTGAAATTCTGTAGCAATCTCAAAAAAATAAATTATGCAGGCCCTATGCAAGCCATACCACACAAGGATTAAGTTAGGGTTTATTCAAAAATCTCTATTCATTTCCGCTTCTAGTATGAGATAAAGTAACAAATTTCAAATTAGACTTTAGGTCTCCGATTATGTATCTCTTTCAAACAAACCCGCGATTCCAATAGATGAGAACGGCTTGATACTCCTCCTCTTCTCAGAACTGAAGTATGCACTGAAAACTGCATCGCACATTTAGTTATGAATGTTTAAGTCACCTCTAAGGAATGAGAAAGGTCCACATTGGGCTAAATGTGCAGTACTTAAATTTTAACTGTATCCGCAAATGTACAGCAACTATCAACGCAACTCTGTACCTAGGAAGCTCTCCCGAGAAAGGTTAAAGGGAGTGACAATAGCAAAGGAGGGGAAAGAAAGGGGAGAGAGGTCCATGTGAGGTAAAGACAGCTGGCGCTATTGAAGCTGACAGTGTATATGTTACAGCTGGGGAGAAAGCATTATTTTTGCTTGAAAAATAATAGGGCATTGTAATCATCTTCTAGAAGAAGCTGTAAAGCTAGGAGGACGTGAGAGCTGTTTGAAAAGCAATTACGCAGCCTCCGAGAGGAGACTGCAAACGGAGGTGGAAGATCCGCAAACAGCCTTGGCCCCATCCCGTGTCAGCCCTGCAGGAGCCCCGAGCCCTCCTGGAGCCGATGAAGGGCATTCGCTGAAATGCTGCTTGCCGAGTGAGAGTGTCCACAGCCAGAGCGGAAGCCGAAGGGCCACGGTCAACGTCCTGGGGAAAGGGAACCGCTGATGCTCATTTTGTAACAAGCCGACTGCGAAATGGCGGGTCTGTCTGTGCTGTGTCACAGCACAGGTGTGGGGCGCCTGTTGGAACAGAAACCTGCAGATCCACTTTCCAGGTATCCAGCTCTACCTCGTGGCTCATTACAAAAGCAGAAAAATTACACTCCAGATTGGACTTGGAGAACAAACACGCAGCCGTAAAATAGCTTTGGCCTTTCTAGCGTTTGTCATTCTTTCAGAGCTCAGCCACTGATAATTAGCACCCTTTTGAGAGTAGGCTTTCCCGACCTGGACACGGCTGACATTGGGGTCCAGACTGTTCCTGGTCGGGGCTCGCTTGCATGCCATAGGTTGTCTGGCTGCGTCACTGGCCTCCACCCACTAGATGCCAGTCCTGCCCCCCACCCCTCTGTTGTGACAACAAAACACTGTCTGCAGACATTGCCAAATGTCCCCAAGAGGAAGTGGGGAATGAGGTAAAAATCACCCCCACAGAGCACCGAGCTGTTAGATGAAGTAGAAACCCAGACTTTCTCTTTAATCATACCCAGCATGGCGTCGTGGAGAGCTTGTGATCTGGAAGTCAGCTTGCCTAGCTGCAGATTCCTGCTCCCACACTATAAGTGAGTGACCTGGGACATGGAGTCCTGTGCCTCTCAGACAACCCTGAAGGGGGCTGGGGGTCGCACTAATTGTTCTCTAGAGAAACTTCTGCTGTCAAGGTGTTATTGCCGCTTTTCCATAAATGGATTAAATCAACTAAAATGTAAGTTCTGTAGGGCTCCACACCCAAGGTAAACATGCAAAACAGGTCTGAAAGTGAAATGTCAGCCTTCTCCTGATGTGGACATTTTCAAACCAGTTCAATTTGTTTGAAGGTCAGCAATAAAGGTATATTAATAGCCCTCTCTATGCCATGTGACAGGCATATTTTAAGATTGTGTGTGTTGGAGGGGAGGGGTGAGGTACGTAGAGTCCACCTGAAGAGGCAGCCCTGATATTAATGAATCTAAATGCTACAAAGGCTGCTCACACCCTGGGTTGCTGACTCAAGTTGGGAAATGTTTCTCTGCGTGCCAGAGTGCAAGTTGACCACTGGATGTCACCCTGGTCCCACTGAAGTTTCTTACTACAGCTAACTTTCCCATCACAGGTTTCGGGCCCATGGAAACTGTTCTAGGAGGAAATGTGAGACAGGACTAGCCTCCACGTGTCCCATGAAGGTTATGGTAGGGCTATGCTTGTTCACAAATTGCTGGGAAGGGCAACCGAATGAACAGCACCTTGTGCACAGACGGGCTAGCAGATAAAGGCAGTGCTCTGCTCCCGCCCCCCCATGCCCTTGAATGACCTTTTAGTGTCATCATGCACCCTCAGTACCTACAGCCAATTCAAGTCTGCTTTCCCCGTATGTAGAGAGGGTCAGAACTGCCTGGAGATGATGTTCCCCTTGGCAATCCTCATCAATGACCAACAGGCCAGAGGAGCTCAGCTTCCTGGACTCGAGCCAGACAGCCTCTGAGATGTAACGTACTGCCCGCTGAGGCCCCGGTGGGATCAGGCGGAAACCAGCACTGAAGGGTTGCACCCTTGCTGACCTCAGAGTTGCCCGAGGTTGCACCCTGGCTGACCAGCCCTGCTGCTCCTCTCGCCCATCCTGTTTTCCCTGGGAGTCATCCTTCCATAAACCACGGTACCTAAATTGCCATCTCAGGGTCTGCTTCTGGGAGCCTCATCTAAGACACTGCTCTGCAGTTCATGCTCAGAAGTCACTGGTCCCTTTCCTCCATGATCATCTTCCTCTCTGCTTCAGACATCAATGGGATTTGGGCACACGAGTCACCTAGCGTGGCCCCAGCAGGACAGACCAGCACTGAGAGTCTGCCTTTTGGCCCCTTCTGCCTCCTGACCCTCTGGGCGTGGCTGAGGCTGCTTCCCAGGAACTACTGTGTCTGCTGGTGGTCCCTGGGAGTCAAGACTCGAGCTTTGTTTAAAACTCTATTTGTGGTGGCATGAATAGTAGTAACTTAAGACAAAAATAAAATAAAATACAGAAGCAGCCCTGGCCAATTGGCTCAGTGGTAGAGCGTCAGCCTGGCATGTGGAAGTCCCAGGTTCAATTCTGGTCAGGATGCACAGAGGAAGTGCCCATCTGCTTCACCCCTCCCCCTCTCTCTTCTTTCATTCTCTCTCTTCTCCCCTCCTGTAGCCATGGCTCAATGGAGTGAGTTGACCCCAGGTGTTAAGGATGGCTCCAGGGCCTCCACCTCAGGAGCTAAAAAAAAAATAGCTCCGGTTGTAAGGGAGCAAGGACCCCAGATGGGCAGAGCATCGCCCCCTAGTGGGCTTGCCGGGTGGATCCCAGTTGGGGCTCATGCAGTAGTCTGTTTCTGCCTCCCCTCCTTTCACTAAAATTTAAAAAAAAAAATTAAATATAGAAGCAGATAAAAAGACCCATAAATCAGAGGCAGAGGAAAGGAGAAG
The DNA here is from genome assembly GCF_036850765.1 of Saccopteryx bilineata. Lineage (NCBI taxonomy): Eukaryota > Metazoa > Chordata > Mammalia > Chiroptera > Emballonuridae > Saccopteryx > Saccopteryx bilineata. Next base: position 172,236,149 of record NC_089495.1, read on the forward strand.
GAACAAGGAAAAAAAATTTTTGCTTTGTTTTTTTTCCAGCTTGACAGAGGATTGCTTAAACAAATTAACCTCCCCAGTTCGACTGGTCCATCTGTCCAGAAGAAATTCACACGGTGAAGGAAAAGAGCAGAGGAGGGATAACAAGGGACATGAGACGGGAAAGGAGGGGGGACATTAGTAGCAGCACCTCATTTTTGACCTCCCAAACACACTGGCTTTATTTAGCATAGCATCGGCTTGAGAAAAATGATTAAAACCATTGCTCACGTGTGACAGAAAAGTCATTTCCATTTAGAAAAAATATTTAAATCATGGGTTGAGAGCATTCTCTGTCTCCGTTAATGATGGGTTAGAGGGTAGTTATAGAAAGCGTGTAGATCAGTGTCATTTTCTGATTGAGTTACTGACAGACCCTGGTATTTGTAAGGGACACAGCTTAGAAGACACCAGAGCTCAGGAAGCCCTTTAAGACATGAAAATTGCATTTCAAGGGTAGAGCGTGGAATAGTATTAGCTTGTGTAATTTTTTTCTCTCATTTTTTTTTCCCACCATTTCAGATGGATGAGGTGATAGTTGAAGAAATGAGATTTTCTTCTTACTGCTAACTCCTGTTTCTTCTCTCCACTCAGAGTTGAAATATCCACGCCCTCCAGAGACTTGTTTAAATACACACACAAATGAGCTTAAATTCCCTGTATTGCATCGGGTCCATGAGGGATGAATGTCTCCTCAGCAAGCAAACAAGAGAAGCAATACATGTCTGCATGCATCTCGGGTGAGGGGTGGGTGATGCAAAAACCGCTGCTGGACTCCGTCAGGCTCAGAGTCTGGTGGCCTCGTATGCAAGTCCCCTCACTTCTTACCCTGCCATCTACCAATCTGGGGGGGGGGGGCTGCCTCTTTCTTCCCACTCTCCTTGCCCTCTGGGTACAGGGACCAGTTTCAGATTTAACCCAGGGAACTCCTGAGATTCTGAACCAACAGTGTCAGTGGTTGACAGCCTCTCAGGGTTGTTACGATGTCCTTGCTGTCAGTAGAAAAAGAAAGAAGGAAAGAAGGGAGAAAGGAAAATTCCCCAAGTATGGGTCACAGAGGCCTCGTGGCTCCCCAAACCCTCATCTCTCCACCACTCAGGCCCTTTCTCTCGGTAGGAATCAGTCCTGGTGGGAAGGCACTGACTGCGGCAAGCAGGGAATCCGCTCCCCGAAGCCCGGTCCTTGGGGAGTGAGTCCAGGGGCACAAGGCCAGAGAGATGGGCCTGCAGGACAGAAGAGCGCACAGAGCTTCTGGGTGTCTCGGGGCTGACCAGGTGTCTGAATCGGGGAGCCAGCAAGTGAGAGACAGAAGAGACAGAGGTAGAATTTACGCTCCTTCCCTTAAAAGTGTGCTGACAGCCCTATGTGCTACCTGAACTTGTAACGGAATAAAGTGAGATAGAAACAAACTAGTGGGTTTGAGTTTTTAGGTATTTTGTGGTGGTGGTTGCTGTTGCTGTTGTTTTGTCTTATTTTTTGTTTTGGTTTTTTGTTTTGTTTTCGTACCATTTATTCACTGCACTCCATAAGAATTTGGCAAAAAATCATATTCACCCAAAGTCACAGTAAACACAGATATGACCCTGGGGTCTACGTCTCCAGGCTCTGCATGGCCTCCTCTTCACAGTTGACAGATGAACAGACCACAGAACACTGAGGAACAAGCCCCGTCCCCAAGCTCCCCACCAACTTGCTATGTTCCAAGGAAAAAACAATTTTTTAAAATATTTGAACTCAGAAATTGTGAATTGTTTTTGAATGTAGTACAGGCATTTTAATTACTTATAAACAAACAAACACTCATACTGCATCAAAAGAATTACATAGTAATACAAAATCAAAGCAGGTTTACAGTTAAATCTAGAAAAACGTATGGGTCCTTTGGAACCATGAAGCCCGCATCCCTCCCCAGACTTCCTCAACGCAGCACCATTGACTGGGGAATTGGCACAGGAAGAGGAAAGTCAGAGTTGAAACAGAAGGGGAGAATATAACCCTCAAGTTTGTTTTTCTGTGTCTATTCACTGGCAGCTTGAATAACATCCAGTGATACCTCATAGCAAGGGGAAACTATTTTATTGAAAATATTTTATAAACTGTCCCATTCCCACTATATATACACATACTTATTTAAAACTTGGAGAGAGGTAAATTGTTCATTCAGAGGGTAAAATTCTACAATTGAAATCATTTCTGAGACTTTTTAAAAGGAGAAATTTAAAAGTATAGTCCAAATGTTCGTGAGCCCAAATAGCTCTCCCTCCTCAATAGCTTCACATCCCAAAGCCATCGACTGTTAAGACTAACAATAGTCCTAGAATACTAGAATACTCCTGGATTATACAGCCCCTTTGGAGACGTTATAACAACTGATTTACCAGAGACATAAATATGTAGAAAACATCATGTCCAAATGGAAGACCTGCGTGGTCTACCAAGCTTATACAGGGAATCAAAGAGCTGGGAAGAATTACTATTTAGAAATAACTACAAATAAACCCTCTTCTCTATGCATTCCCTTGTTAATTCTCTGCTTTCAGTCACCCACCTGAGCCAAAGCTCGCGCTGAGAACCAGGCCAGCTGAACACGAGGCGGAGTTGAATGAAGCCCTTCCTTCGCGGCCACTGGCGGCCCCAAACCCCAACCCTCCTATCTAGAAACAAACCCTGGAAACAAGGGTCAGAAATAAGAGACACATATTTGGGAGTTTTTTCCTTCATTTTGGTGTTTTCTTTCTATTTGTAGATTTGTCTAATTTCTTATTCGCAGAAAAAGTCAATATCCTGGGGGAAAAAAAAAAAGAAATTGACCTGAACAGGGGCCAGAAAACAGATGTAAGTTCTTTATCTAAAATCATATGTAATGGAAGGTTAATTTGGACTTAGAATAAGTAAAGGTTGAACCCAAAGGTTATGATATAATTTTCACTTTAAGTAAAAAAAAAAATATTTAAAATGAAGGTTCTCAAATACACTTTGAATTACAGTTATTGGGCACATTCAAGCTCAATGCTAAGAGGTGAGGACAAGCAAGCCACATTTGTGTAGGTTGGGCAATGCTGTGAAGCCATTTAGCACAGCAGTTAGCTCCAGGAGAATAGCTTCAAAATAACTACCTTGCAGAATAGCTCAAAGGGGATCTTTTATTTCTGTCCTGGGTTTACAAGACCCCAGGACATTGGAAAGAGTGCAACTTTTTTCATACGTAATTGGAGTCTATCTAGAAGGCATTTAAAGATTTTTCCAGAATGTTTTGATTTTATCAGATACAGGTGGTATTTTTTTCCCCAGCCCAAGTGTCTAGCAAATAAGTATGTAACCATCAGTAACAGTCAGATGATGATACTACTTTGGTTTCTTTGTGACATGAATAACTTCCATCTAAACCAAAAGGGAGGTCAATGGAGAAAGATCAATACTCTTTCAACACTGATCGTAGGTATGAATGCTCTCCGGAATCTCACTGTCTCAGAAGTCCCCCTGGAAATTGGGGGGTTTGCTGCATATATCTTACAAGTTACAAGATGCATTTTAAACACCAGCCTTCATTATCCCAAGATCAAAGTCTTTCTCTGGCCACCTCTGAGACACTTACCGTGGTCGGGACTTCCTTGGTGGCTTCCTGGTACACGTGTTGCTCCTCCACCAGGTTTCTGGGGAAATAGCCCACCGTTCCCATCTCGTCCTCATGCTGGTCGCCATACACCTGCATGCCCAGAAGCGGAACAGTCAAGGGAAAGCTGTCAATGCGAATAACATAACTTCCAGTGCCTCCTTCTCACTCTGGGTTTTTTTGGGGGGAGGGAGGGGGCTCAGACCTAAATTTGAAGTTTGCTTATAGCCACTGAGTCAACCCACAGAAACTGTGTATCTCTTCTCCTGTGGCCCAGTCTTAACTGGTCTGACTACTTACTTAAGCATTCTTTGATTTTATGCAATCCTATGAGCTGCCTAAAAATTTTTTGGAACCATAAATAAATAAAATCAGTAAATTTTTTAAAGTCAATGGGCACTTTTGTTCTAAAGGACTCATATTTCTCAATTTTTTAAAATTTAAATGAATAGATATTTGAGTGAGTTTCAGGTTTCATTCTTCATTACTCGAGCTGTGGAGCTGCAGATGAGGACAGTAGTCAGTCCTGCCTCTCCTTCCCCAGGACCCACCCATCCTACAGGTTTAAAGAAAAAGGAGATTCTTAGGAATTAAAGAGGAGGATGAAGTTTCCTTAAAAATATTGGAACATAGACTGACTGCCAACATACATGCCTTTACTTGGCAAATCCCCTTAAACAGTTTTGAATGAGTTTCAAACTCTTTGGGATATTCTGGCTCCTGTGTATTTGACTAACTTTTCCTGCCAAATCATCGCATAAACCTACATTGAGTTTTGTTATAAAATTTTCATCGTTTCTTCAAAATGCAATAAAAGCAATTGCACATGAATTTTCATTCTTGCATTTGCAATCTCTACATTGACCTTAACAGTTATTTTTAAATATTAAAACATACTGAAGATAGGTAATAGAGAAAACATTAGGAGCCAATATATGTTGAGATCTGTGCATGTGTTTAATAATCGCATCTTACACTGCCAGCCCAAAACTCTCCAGCTCCATGCTCTTTTACCAGCTTTGAGTAAACATAGATCTGCTGCCCTTGTTTAACGTTAATAAATCTACAGTCCGGGGCATTATAATCTTCTTGAGCTCTGGCCAGAGAAATAGTATCTGGAATGGAAAAGAAAAAAAAAAAATTGAATGACTATCTTTTAGGCTCCAGGGCTGTAAAACAGTAAAAAGGCAGAGCGGATCAGAAAACTAGAAAATCAAAGTGACTAATACCCCCCTGTTCACAGCTCCTGTTCAGTTCAAAAAGATTAAGAAAGCCAAAACATTAAAGCCGCATCCAACAGAATCTTAGCCAAGTGAATTTTCTACGATAACACTGTGGAGGTACAGTCCCGGAGCAAGAACGCCAAGCACAGACACATAAAGAAGATTTGCTTCAAAGAACAATTAGGCTTTATGCTCTTCGTGGACAGTTTTTCAATTATTTAATAGAAAGATAATAAAAGGCATTTAAAACATTCTTACAGACACACTCGTCATCTGCACAGAGCTTCTTGGAAGCAAGTTTGTCCATAAATATTCCATGAACGGCACCTATGGCCACAAGACCTGGAAGGAAAAGTAACAATAGTCTTGCCATCTCCTCTTTTGCTGTTTATACTATTGCCCTTTGAGTGCAAGTGGAAACTGACTTCAGTGGTTCCTGTCTTTTATGTGAAAGCCAGACATCTGGGTAAACCCCCCTGGCCAATGGGAAGGTGCCTCTGCTTTCTTTCATAACAGCTCCTGGGCTCCAGGGGCTATTTAGCATCTGATTTTCTAAAAGAGACTCGAATTCTATGTCTTTTTTATACACAAATGATTTCCAAATGGTCCACCATTGTGGAAGCCACGTTAGCTTGTGGTTTGCATCAGCAGGGGCATTACTGAAAGACTTATGGGAATTTTAAATCTTTTAAAACTTTTTAGTTCAACTCTCATAGTCTTCCAGCTTATGAGCAAAAAATGTGCTAACTGTAGGAATCTGTTGAAGATATGAGATCTGTTTATCTTTAGTACAAATGATTTTGATTTATACAAGTCCAATTAAATAGCTGAATTTAAATAAAGGATGCGTAAGCTTACAAGTCATGACAGGATTCTTAGAAATCGTGTCTGTCTTTGAGCAGACATGGATTGTAACACACTCGTCATAGTCAAACCCTACTCACAGGGACAGGAAGGAATAGGAGGGTTGAGAAAAATAAAACCATCTTTTGTCTACCTACTTTCTCTGGGACTTTTGAAATTCAGTCTCAAAATGTTCAAGGATCATGAATCCTAAAGAAGGGAGTAAAGCTGGAGGTTCATGTTACACCCCCTCCCCTTCCCTGCTCCCGGCACTGCTGGAAGCCACCAAAGTTGAAGCACTAACACCGGGCTCCATCTATTCAGCAAATACTTACTGAGCACCTACTATGTGCAAGGCACTGTTGTAGGCACTAGAGAGACAGCAGTGAATAAAAAGGGCCCTGGCTGCATAGATGTACTTTCTATTAGAAGAGACAGAATAAGTTGCTACTTCTTATAGAGGGTTGGGGCTGGCGTCTCCCTCATAACTCACAGACACACACTGTGTCTAGAACAGTGGCCCCTGTCAAGGTGCATTGTCCACTTGGTGGATGATGAGGTTTCAGAGCAGTGCCTCTTTCTTTCTCCCCCAAATGCAGTCACCTCACAAAACAAGGGCCAAGCATTCAACTTAAAATATAGTTGTGTACAAAATAGTTTTCCAAGGGAGAAACTGGTGAAGCAAAATACACTTACAGTATCATTTAAAAAATTGATCAATTGATGTGTGTGTGTGTGTGTGTGTGTGTGTAATAAAGTTATATTGTTTTGTTTGTGTGTGGGTGGTGGAAGAGAGTGTTATTTTCAGGGGAGGATCTTTTATACAGCTGGTGCTGGTTTGGAAGCTTGTTTAATTCAATACTTTCTTTATAGATGAGGAAACTGAGGCCCAGCAAAGGCCAGAACTGCTTTCTTAACCACTCAATCTAAAGGTTTCCCAGCAGGATTGTGGTCAGTGCTATTTCCATTCATCTGCCGTCAAATTAGAATTAGGATTTTCAAATTCATTTCAAAAAAAGAATGAATTAGAAATCAGAATGCAGTGAATCTTTCTTTGTATAATCTAGGGATTTAAGAGGATCTCTGGAAAAAGCATTAATTAAACCTTCTTAATCCTGATGGGGCAGCTGTTTTACATTCTGTTATAGTCTCAAGCCAGCCCTTAACACAGGGCATTAAAAGACAACTGCATGTGACAGGCACTTTAAAAACCAGAGATTGTGCAGCCAGATTGCCATACCGTATACAGGTTCCCCAAAGCAGAGCAAAATGTTGAGTAGAGCCACATCCAAGCTTTCACAACTCAGCAAAGTAAGGCTGATGCTAACACAAAGCCACTATTGGCCATTGGAAGGTGAAAAACTAAAGAAAAGAAATCCCATGCCTCCTGGGAGCATAGATTTTGCTCACAAATAGGAACTTCAATTTGCAATAATCAGCAAGCAGTTGTACCTGGTGGCTATGCTCAAGACACTGTCCATCTGGGGTCCAAAAAGTGTCCTGAGCTTGCTAACCTCCTTCCTCTGGATTTTCAGATGTGTTCTCTGAGCCTTTTATCTCCAAAAAACATTTTTTTTCCTTCTGTTTCTAAATTAGCATCAGCGTCTAGAGTTCTTAAAATGGAGACTATGGATCCCTTAGGGTCTAAAAATAGGTTTGGGCAAGTAAATGGGTTGGAAGCAGTCTCCTTGTCATAACCTACAAGGTTCTGAGTGATCTGGCATCTGCCCCTCTGAAGTCACCTCCTGTCCTGTCTCCCTCACTTCCTCTGTGCCCGCCATACCAGCTGCTCTGTCTTTTGTGAACGCTGGGCTCATTTCCACTTCAGACCTCTGAGCTTGTTGCCTGGGACGCTTTCCCTGCAGATACTGGCATTCAGGTTTCTGGCCAAGATGTCTCCACAGACTGATCAGATCCAGACCACTGCCTGCACTCCTCCAATCCAATCTGTGCATCACGTGACCATGGTATGCTGCCTTATTGCAGTGATCACTATGTAACATGCCTTGCTTATTTACTTGGTAAATAATCAAAGCTCCCTACAATCAAAGCTCCACAAGGTGGGGATCTTGTCTGTCTTGTCTATCACTCTATAATCAGCACCCAGGAAAATACGTGGTGCTCATGAATAAGTATTCATTGAATAAATCAGAGGTCGGGAACCTATGGCTCGTGAGCCAGATGTGGCTCTTTTGATGGCTGCATCTGGCTTGCAGACAAATCTTTAATTTAAAAAATATTGTTAAAAATATAAAACATTCTCATGTATTACAATCCATTCATTTTCTACTGCTCATGTTCATGCTTGCGAGTGGCTGGAGCCAATCACAGCTGTCCTCCGGGACAACACCGAATTTTTATTGGATAATGAGTAATGTACACGGGTCATTGTATGGCTCTCACAGAATTACATTTTAAAATATGTGGCATTCATGGCTCTCTCAGCCAAAAAGGTTCCTGACCCTTGGAATAAATGCATGATTCCCCGGAAACAGTATGCTTAGGTGTATACATGCACATGCCCATGTTTTTTCTGGTGACAGTCTTTAAGTTTTGTCAGATTTGAAAAAAGGCTCATTCCCCCCAAATTAATACTCACTGGCTAAATTATTAGCCCAGAGACTCGGGATTGGGCACCAAAGCGTGGCCCTCAGACCAGCAACTGTGGCATCACTTCATAGAAATAAAGTCTCTCAGACCTCACCCCATACCTGCTACACCTGAATCGGCATTGTTACAAGATATGCAAGGGGATCGTATCAACATTAAAGTTTGAGAAGTATTGCTCGAGGGCAAATCAAATAAAGCAAAAAGTTTTAGCCAGCGCTCCACATTTTTCATTAGGTCTTTGCTGGATATACAGTATTTTCAAAAGAGAGAATGTTTATTAAACATCTAGACAGAAAACACTTTAAGCCTTAAAGTTTAAAATGGAGATGTGAGCCTCTCACAAATTTCTGTTTTTACATGATCTTCTATTTATCAGTATACTGCCTTTGAAAAACACAATCTGAAATAATGCTCTAATCATTATAAAATTCTTTGTAAGGTAGAAATCTGCTTTGTTAGTTCTTTCTTAACCTTGACTCACACTGGAATTATCTGGGAGCTTAAAAAATATTGATGACTGGGTTTCACCCCTAGAGACTGAGATTTAATGGATATGGAGTGCAGATTAGAGAATGTTTAAGAATGTTTCCCAGATGATCCTAATATGCAGCCAAAGTTGAAAGTTGAATTCAAAGTTGAGAACCCCTATCTTAGATGCAAAGAGCAACATCCACTCCCTCCAAATACTCCTGGCAACTCCTCCTCCAACAGATGGGCAAGGAAGGTCCAAAGGGCCTCGTCTGAGCAAGTCTTCTTCAAAGAATAGTTAGCTCCTTTTCCTTCTCCTTCCTCGCTCTTGTAGCCCCATTTTCTAAAGTTTGCTCACCTAGAGGGAGATTTGAGCGAGTAAGTAAATGTACTGAGGTCAATGGGACTGGTGGAGAAGTTAGGAGTAAAGGCGAGCGAGTAAGTAAATGTACTGAGGTCAATGGGACTGGTGGAGAAGTTAGGAGTAAAGGCGAGCGAGTAAGTAAATGTACTGAGGTCAATGGGACTGGTGGAGAAGTTAGGAGTAAAGGCGAGCGAGTAAGTAAATGTACTGAGGTCAATGGGACTGGTGGAGAAGTTAGGAGTAAAGGCGAGCGAGTAAGTAAATGTACTGAGGTCAATGGGACTGGTGGAGAAGTTAGGAGTAAAGATGAGCGAGTAAGTAAATGTACTGAGGTCAATGGGACTGGTGGAGAAGTTAGGAGTAAAGATGAGCGAGTAAGTAAATGTACTGAGGTCAATGGGACTGGTGGAGAAGTTAGGAGTAAAGATGAGCGAGTAAGTAAATGTACTGAGGTCAATGGGACTGGTGGAGAAGTTAGGAGTAAAGGCGAGCGAGTAAGTAAATGTACTGAGGTCAATGGGACTGGTAGAGAAGTTAGGAGTAAAGATGAGAGAGTAAGTAAATGTACTGAGGTCAATGGGACTGGTGGAGAAGTTAGGAGTAAAGATGAGCGAGTAAGTAAATGTACTGAGGTCAATGGGACTGGTGGAGAAGTTAGGAGTAAAGATGAGTGAGTAAGTAAATGTACTGAGGTCAATGGGACTGGTGGAGAAGTTAGGAGTAAAGATGAACGAGTAAGTAAATGTACTGAGGTCAATGGGACTGGTGGAGAAGTTAGGAGTAAAGATGAGAGAGTAAGTAAATGTACTGAGGTCAATGGGACTGGTGGAGAAGTTAGGAGTAAAGGTGAGCGAGTAAGTAAATGTACTGAGGTCAATGGGACTGGTGGAGAAGTTAGGAGTAAAAGTGAGCGAGTAAGTAAATGTACTGAGGTCAATGGGACTGGTGGAGAAGTTAGGAGTAAAGGCGAGGGCTAGAATAAAGGTGCAGTTGGATTGCAAAAAAAAGTACTGGTGCAAATACATCATTTTTAGTGAAATTGTATAGAAATGTCCAGGTATGTACAGATATCTCTAAATTAAGATCATGAAGGGCTCTGGCTACCTCTCATGGACCCCGCTTTGTCCTCACTCACCAAGCCCTGACCTGAGACTCCGCAGGGCCTGGACAGACATGGGCAAGAAGTACAAGTCACACAAACCTACCTCTATGAGGAGTAAAAGCAGCCCTTGAAGCTGGTCCTCAATGTGGGAGGGGACAAAGACCCCAAGCTGTCCATCTGCAGCCCCAGCAAAGCCTCTTGGAAGGCACGAACAATCATGACAAACACAAGGACAGAAGGCACAAAAAGAGGAAGAAAGGCAAGAAGCAAGTTCCAGTGCAAGACAAGGGGAGAAATGCCTGACGCTTGGAGGACAGAAAGAAGCGAGATCGCAACCATGTGGTGGAAGCAGAGGCAGAAAAGGTCTCCAGGGCAGCCCTGTGAGACTACACTTGCCTCCGGGAAAGCCTATGGAGAGCCCTCCAGCCAAACCTGCCTCCGGGAAAGCCTCCGGAGGGCCCTCCAGCCAAACCAGTGGAACAGACACTGCTTCCGGAAACGTTGAATCAACTGATGAGACAGTTGTAGGGAAAAGACCCACGGGCAGCCACGAGTTTCTAGCCACATGCCAAGACTACCAGCATGTCACCAGCAGAGTCTATCGGATGTTTTAACAAAAGGAGGACATTCTAGAACCCTGCAAGAACTGAAGACGTCATCACTTGAAGTCCAGACTAGAACACTTTACCCAGCCAAAGAAACAGAGATTCCAGAAGTGGAGCCAGCGGAGCAGTTAGACTCCAGTAGCTGGGACAGGCTCATGGCACAGGAAGCAGTAGCAAACTTTGGGGCTCCTGTTGAAGTTTTTGACTCTGAAGAAGCTGAAGTGTTCCAGAGGAAACTTGATGAAACCACCAAATTGCTCGATGAGCTCCAGGAAGCCCTGAACAAGCGCTGGGCACCAGACCCTCGCCCAACATGATCGATCTGTCTCCCGCACAGAGAAATGCATCTCGCAGAACAAGTGACCAATAATCTTAAACAACCTGCACAGCCACTAACTCCAGGTGATGTCGTCTATATGTACGGAGTTCGGAAAGCAATGGACATTTCCATCCCCGACCCCACTGGGAAACAGTCCGGTAGATCTACCAGACTCTAAAGAAACTAAGAGGGCTGATGTTGCTGAGTGTGGACCCGATGGGGTTTAAAGCTAACTCGTATTTGAATATATGTTATATACATACCTATTTCTTCATTCTCAACTTGAAAATGTTTTTCAGAAGCTATTATATATTTGTAAATTGTATTTTTAATTAAGCTTTGGAACAATTAGCTTTAATGTTCCAGAGACTGGGCTCTGCTAGATAACAAAGCTAAATCTCGGACTAGGGCAAAGATCATGAAAGGACAGGGTTAGGGACTGACAGGAGACTCAAGAGAAATGACACAGGAGACTCAAGAGAAATGACACAGGAGACTCAAGAGAAATGACAACTGTGGGCAACACATCAGCCTGAATTGGTTTCTTGAGCCATTACTGGGGCATCAGCATTTGAATTGGATTGGGTAACACTAATCATTAATTCCTGAATTTGCTGCAGTTACATGGGAAATACACACTGAAGTATTAAAGGGTCATGAGGAATCAGATCAATACGCTGGCAAGTGGTTCAGAAACATTCATGAGAGCTCCGTGTACTATTTTGGCAACTTTTGTATCTATTGAAAATTTTATTAAAATAAAAAGCTTTCAAAAGTAAATCAGATGCCACTCCTCTGCTCAATATCTCCTAACAGAACATAGGTCCACGTAGACTATGTGAATGTTCATAGCCACTTTATTCATTTTCAAAGAACCCAATCAACCATCCACTGGCAAACTGCTGGTACATGCAAGAGAACCTCAAAAGCATTCCTTACAGGGCACAACATAGGGACAGAAAGCCATAGCGGTTGCCTCGGGTTGGGGAATGGGGGAAAGACTGACTACACAGGGAAGCTTTGCAGAATGATGGAATACTCTACATCATGATTATTATTGCACGACTGTACGCTTGCCAGAACTCATCAATGTGAACATATACAATGGGTGAATTTTATTGTATGCAAATAACTCAATTTAAAAAATCATCTAATAATCACATTTCAGAGAGTATAAACAAGTCCGTAAAAGGCTTACAAAATCCCTTTCCTGTCCTCCCCATCTCTGCCACTCACCACACAACCTACTTCCTCTCAACCAGCCACTCACATCTGTGAACATCTGCAGATTTAACATCAAGGGGCCAGTCTATGAACACCTTCTGTTCAGACCAGCTAAGGACAGCCAGTGTAAGCAGTTAGAAAATTTAGTAGCAATTGGCACTGCTGGCACACCCAGGAGCATGGTCCTTCGCCCAGTAATTCACTGTCAAATTTTAGAGAAGTACAAAAACTTGACAACTAGGTTAAAAATGTTATTCTTGAGTCAGACTCTCAATGTGACAGTCTTAGGAACACAAATTATTTTGCTTCTTACTCCATATGTATGCACAAGAGTAGTGTGATAATCTATATAAGATAATCTACATAAGTCTTTTCATAAGTATACAATAAAAGTTATGTGATAAAGAAAAGTTTTGATCAAGGAAATATTAAAATAGGAATATAAAAAAATGATCAGTCACTTTAATATGTATTATCCATGCAAAACATTGTCCACTTCTATAAGGACAGCCATGCTTTTACGAGCACAAGCCTGAATCAGTAACCTGAGGTATAAATCAAATGCTAAAGAAAATATTTAAACATCAGTGTTTAAAAATTACAGAAAGATAGCAAAATCAGGACTGGCTATTCTTTTTCAGTCAGTTTATCATTCTTAAAAAAGATTGTAGATTGCAAATCTTTCCCTCGGATGTCTTTCAATAAAGAGCTTCGCTATTAACCGTGCAAGTATCCCTCAGAAACAACCTGCCTCAAGGGGTAAGAGCATAGAATGTGATGTTTACAGACAGCCTTCCTTCGCCTGTTTTCCCAGAAAACAGGAAGTATTCCTGAATGGCCTTGATTCAATTAAACACTGAAGGAAAAAATTTGTGAAATGCCCACTACCAGCAAAATACTATGCTCATTTATTTGAAGAATATGAAGATCAAATTTACCCTGCCCAGGTCTCATTTTCTTCTAACATGCAGGACGATCACTTTTACCATTAACAGAAGACATTAAAAAGAAAAAAAAGGGCACTGCAGCATGGCAGTTTAAACACATAAAAAATAACATTAAGAAAAATCTAATCAAGGCCTTGATCTAATTCTCTTCTGCTTTTATTAAAATGGTTCAGTTTCTCTACATTAGCTGCTTCAAAGTAATACTAGAAAATCATCCTGCTGCATTTTATTTAGCTTAACATGTGTTCTAGACTAGCATAAGTATTTGATGATAGAACAGTGAGCCAATAAATGAAGTACTATGCATAGAATACAAATAAAAGTTTATTGTACAAAATTAAGGCCTTCACATTTCATAGTTCACTAAGGCTAAAGAAAGACAAGGAAATTTTTAAAAACCTACATAAAAATTTCACTTTCACTTCCTCCTACCCCCAACTATTAAAATCACCTGACCAAATTTTATCAAAACAAATGTTATAAATAACACCGAGTCCTTTAGAGACAACTATGCCAGACATTATTTCTTGGCGTAGGTGATCTTCATGGCATGGGACGGTGTGATCTTAAATCCCTGTAAAGCATCCCTGGCGGCTCCAGCCTGCCCGTCATTTTCAAATTCAACAAACGCAATGTCATGCCTCCCAGGTACCAAACGTACTTCCTTGAAACCAGGGAACCTATGAAGGAAAACAATTTATACATATGCAAATAATTTATATATATGTAAATACATAAATGTCTATTCTGTGTTTAAATTTATTAAGCAACTTCCTGAAGAGTATCATATCCTACTAAGAATACTGGGTAGGATAAAAGAGCCTAAAATATATTTAATACCATTACAATTAAAATATAATTAACAACATAAAAGAATTGTAGGACTCATGTAAGTTAATTGTATTTTTGTCACTATATCAAAGCTTTGTTTTTCTATTTATTCATAAGTTAGAATAATTGAAACATCAGAAATAATTTAGGCCTTGGCTGGCTGGCTCAGTGATAGAGCATCGGCCCAGCATGTGGATGTACCAGGTTCAGTTCCCAATCCGGGCACATGAGAGAAGCACCCCCCCATCTGCTTCTCCACCCCTTCCCCTTCTCTGTCTCTTCCCTCTCCCACAGCCATGGCTCGATTGTTTCGAGTGCATTGGCCCGGGCGCTGAGGATGGCGCTGTGGAGCCTCCGCCTCAGATGCGAAAAACAGCGTGGTTGAAAGCATCAGCCCCAGATGGGAGTTGCCAGGTGGATCCCAGGCAAGGTGATGCGGGAGTATGTCTATTTCCTCTCCTCTCACTTGGAAAAGAATATAGTAGTACCTTGAGATACAAATTTAATTCATTCTGTAACCGAGCTCGTAAGTCAGTCAACTCATATATCAAACTGCCGATACTGGACCCCTGCACCAATGCGCCAACTAGCAGCAGCTTTCCGAATCACGACTCGTATCTTGGAATTTCGCTCGGATCTCAAACAAAAATACAGACCGAGTCGCATCTTGTATCTTAAAAAAAAATTCGTATGTTGGTCTGTTCGTATCTCAAGGTACCACTGTATAAGTAAATAAAAATTAAAAAAATAATAATTTAGCTTTTTATTTGTTAAATCTGCAGAATAACTTCAATTTTTCATCAACACCAGAGCAAATCAATGACCCTTTAAGAAGTTACTGCTGTGTGAGACACAGAAGGAGGAGGCCCATGGAAGTGCTCTCAGGATTCTGGAAGACAGACATTGTAATAAAAAAAAACAACTTACTGATTAAACAGCATAGATAACATCATCTCATTAGTCTCTTCTGGTAAATTATTAAGAAATAAAATATAGTTTGGAGGATAATCAGGGACCTGTTAAAAAGAAAAAAGGCAAAGTTAGCTAGTAAGTATAAAAAGTACTGCAAACCACTCGGCTCTTACGTAAAAACTTGACAGGTACACTGTACAGTGTATTAAAGCTTAGGAAATCTTACTGCACCCAACACTAAAGCTGAAAACCAACAATACCACAGAAATAAATATAAATCTAACAGTAACTACGCAAAGCAGGCATTCATACCACCTAACACAAATTTGACAAATCATAAATCTTATCAGTTTTTAAGTATTTAACAATATTTTTTAATATTTAAGTTTTCAGCATCTGGAAGTCAGTTGTGATTGGAGAATTTTGTCACCTGGATTAATAATTAAAGATCCTAACAAAACTAGAGAAGGCAGCAATGTCATCACCCCCTCAGCGAGTAACCCAGGCAAAGCAGACATTCAATTCTCTGCATTATTACCTCCCAGCATTTAAGACAATTAAGAACCACTACTTGGTGGCTTCTAATGTTTTTTGCAAGTAAATGAGATATTCAGCATCAAGTTACAAGTAGAAACAAGCAGTTATTAGATGGTAAACTACATATTTGATACCCCACAATGAGGTTATGGAGTACTACAGGGTGATCATCCCGTACATAAGAAAAAGTTTCTGTCTTTAGGCTAATTTCATGGGGAAAAAGAAAGTGAAGTTTAAAAACATATCTTGAGGTTTAGCAAATTCAGTGCTATTATTTCTAAACTGGACTATACCTGTTAACAGAGTTCAAAGGAGGAAAGTAGGTAATATAAGAAAATGCTAATAACTTAAATTCAGAGCAGCAAGGAATTCTCTAAGACTCTTGCAACCTAGGGTGGTGGCAGGAGGCAACCACAAGCACATGACTGAAGCCTTCTCTCTCAGGCCTTTAGCAAGATCTGGGATGGAGTTTGTAAGACATCCACATACAGAGACTTAAATATATTTGTGCTGGGAAGAAAGAACAAGGGGAAATGGAAACCAACTTTGTGTGAGTCTGGTAGAAAAGCTGGTTTAGTCCTTCAGCTCTCTGAAATGCAAACGAGCCATGGCCTGGCCAGTTCCTCCAGCGAGAGCAAGCGAGTGTCTGTAAAGCCCTGTGTGTACTGTGGGGAAAACAAGAACGCCTGCTCCCAGCCCTCAGTTTAAAATCTGTCATTCTGACTTCCTCACTGAGTCACTAGGTAAAGAACGGAATAAAGTCAGGTTTGCTTTTCTCCCTCTTAAAGGAAATTAAAATGTTCTGAGTTTCTACATTAAAGTATCATATAATTTAATGTTATATCTTACAGATGGAATTATTTTCAGTGTTTAGAGGACATGCAGGTTGTTGTATACTATTGCAAATGTTTTATATAAAGTTTTATTTTAAAGCACCACATGAAAAAACTACCTGAGGATTTGGTGTTGCATTTCCTTGGGTATTAGCTGAATTTGGTACTCCCTAAACAAAACAAACAGAGAAAATTAAAATTTTCAATCTCTCTAATAAAAAACATGTGTTTATATTTATAATCACTGTATAAAAATAACACTAAACATATTTCTTATTCCATTTAATTTTACTTACAAATTTATATCTTAGCTCTGACTCAAACATTCATGTACTTAGCTTGTCCAGTATTTTTGAAAGGTCTAGCCCTAAATTTTAAAGGTTGTCATAAAATTTAACCTCTGTCTTAAAATCATGAAGAAATTCACAGGAGAAAAACCAGGGAGCAGTTTTTCTTACCTTTTTTCTTTTATCAATTAGACAAAAGTCAAGCATTATACTTAGTGAAACTAATTTCTAATCACGTTTAATGTAAAAGTTAACTACTTCAGGATAATTTCACTTTTATCTGGTATTTTATATAAAATTTTGAATTCCTGAATTATTCAAAGAAAGCAGCTTTAAGTGGAGTACTCGTGATTAAAGATAATATCCACAGTACTATTTAGAGGTAGTAGAACTTGAGAAATAAGCCAAAAGATACATTCTGTGAATGATGAACTAAATATCATACAAATTCAAATAAAATTGTCAAATATAAATTTCAATATGGAAAGGCTAACCTTTAAATTTGTTGTTTAAACATAAATATTAGAACTTTAAAATTCAACCAGTCCAACTTCTTAAAAATCCACCTTTTAACGCACACGTGCACACATGTGCCTCAAAGACCATCCCTCAAGGGGAAGGCAGACATCCCTATTAAATTTTTAACACCAAAAAAAAAAACATGAACTTTTGTCTATCTTACCTGACCAGGCTTTTTATTAGCAGTCATTGCTGCCTGTTCCACAGTTTTAGCTTTTTTCTTTTCTTTTTTCTTTTCTTTGTCAGCAAAGGTGCCACGCATTTTAGATATTATATCAGAATCTGTTTTTGCATACTGGATTCGCTGTTTAATTATTTGAAAAAAAAAGTTAGTTTTCATTATGCTAAAGGCTGTTTTCCCTAGTCATTAATATTTCAAATTTCATTATCCAAAAACACTATAAGATCATTTTAAACCCATCCCTAAAGGAAACCTGTCAAATATACTGAGTGCCAAATGAAAATAAATTGTGGCATATGATTCACAATTTACACAAAGTTAGATTCACACTTGAGCTTATTAGAAAAGAAAAAACATAGATCTTCATGAGAAAAATATGACTGTGAAATACCAGTACCACTGCCTCTCTCCATGTAATAAAAGAACAGAGAAAACTGCATTGGAAAGTTGCCTGTCCCTTAACAGGAACTCTCAGTAGAAGGGTCAAAATGTGTCAATTAGCTGTGAAATGTGTCATTCCGAATTTGTTACTTCCAAAGTTAAAGAAGCAAAGACGGGGAATGGCTTTCTTTTCAATTTGATTATTCTTAAATAAAATGACTAGTAGTGGCATCAACTTAAACTTAACATGCTTTGAAGGAAACAAAAGGGTGGCATCCCAGCCTGTGTAAGCAGGCCACCGTTCATTCTTACTGGGCCACAGCCCACAGAAACTGTAGCACAGGTGAAGAACAGGCAAGCGCTAAAAAGCACGGGTGTAGGACAGCATTTCACAAACTACTCCGCATTCCAATTACCAAGAGAGCTAGAAGAAGTGCAGAGCCCGCCAGGAAGTCTGGGTACGGTCGAGACTGCACCCCTAACAAGTACAAAGTGGATGGTGACCTACTAGTATGGCTACCACACTGTGAGTAGTATTTAGGTCCTTGTCTGAAGCTTTATCACAGAGCTAAGGTCAACACAATCACTATCCTAAGACGCCTGCTACCTAAGGTGCACAGACCGCAAGCCCCACTACAAGGAAGCATTTCTCCCCAGGAGCCCACAGACCAGACTGTCTCTGAGCAGACCAAAGCACAAGTCAAAACACACAACAAATTACTGTTCAAAACTGTCCTGTACAGCAAGAATTCAATCTCAATCTGGAGAGAACAAGTGACATTTTAAGGTAGTGTGGGTCTGAAAGCAAGAAGTCTGTCAAAACCAACAGCATTTCCTTTTCTCCCCATTCACTCAGCTAGAGATGAGCGTTCTGGGGAAGCGGGCGGGGAACAGGGCAGGGAACAGGCCCCGACCACAGAACACCTGGCGTTCTCCAGTTTGTCTGGGCTGCTGCGCCAGACAACTGCAGGTGTCCTTATCCCTGCAAGCAGCCCTGCGGGGCTCAGCAGTCACATCTAACCAAAGGAGGGCCAACAGCTTAGACTGACTCCACCAACTTCAGTCCAGTGATTCCCTCCCTACACCCTTCCTGTGTCTTCTGTCTTCCCTGACCCAAACGATCTCCACTGTCTGTCCTTTTGACAATTACCTGTGACAATCTCTGCCATCACTCTTAGCTGACTTCTCTAGACCAGGAGTTCTCACTCAGAAGTGATTTTGTCCACCAGGGGACAGTTGGCATTGTTAACTAGGGACAGTGTTGGTTGTCATGAAAATGGCCCGTAGGGGGCTGAGGTCAGGGATGCTGTCAAATGCTTCACAATTAACAAAACAGCCCTTGCCTGACTGGGCAGTGGCGCAGTGGATACAGCATTAGCCTAGGATGCAGAGGACCCAGGTTTGAAACCCCAAGGTCGCCCGTATGAGCGCAGGCTAATCTGGCTTGCGCATGGGGTTGCTGACTTGAGTGTGGGATCACAGACATGGCCCCATGGACGCTGGCTTGAACCCAAAGGTCGCTGTCTTGAAACCCAAGGTCACTTACTGGCTTGAGCAAGGGGTCATTGGCTCAGCTAGAGCCACCTGGTCAAGGCACATCTGAGAAAGCAATCAATGAACTAAGGAGCTACAACAAAGAATTGATGCTTCTCATCTCTCTCCCTTCCTGTCTATTTGTCCCTATCTGTCCCTCTCTCTGTCTCTATCACTAAAACAAACAAATAAAAAACCCCAGCCCTATACAATAAAAAAAATTATTCAGTTCAAAATGTCAAAGTGCCAGTGTTGAAAACCCTGGTCTAGAATAATATGGATAAAGGATAAAAGTCCACCCACAGCTTTGACAAGGGGCAAAATTTGCATTTAAGTCAAGGGTTTCATGACAGAAGTCATTAGGATGATTCTACTTTATTAAGGTATTTTTAATATTAATGGATCAAATGTCATTGACTCACAGAGAATAATTTTGTTCTGAGTTCCAAGTTATAGCAAATTTTGTTCATTTCTGACTGGTATGTTAGAGTTAAAACAGAAGAGTAACTGGAACACCTAACCAAGTACAAACAAGA
This sequence comes from Saccopteryx bilineata, assembly GCF_036850765.1. Lineage (NCBI taxonomy): Eukaryota > Metazoa > Chordata > Mammalia > Chiroptera > Emballonuridae > Saccopteryx > Saccopteryx bilineata. The sequence continues at coordinate 172,256,053 of NC_089495.1, forward strand.
TGGCTCAAAGAACATGCTCCCTCTTCCAGGATGCTGAAGATTCGGCAGAATGTGCTACCTTCCCGAAGACAAAAACGGACATCCTAAAATACCTTTAATGTAAGATCAGTCTGCGGACTCTTCCCATGGCTTTAAACTACCGGTAACTAGTTGGCAAGGTGAAGTGGTGCCCAATACAGCGAACAATGTCCAGCTTTCCTGTACGTGAGCAGCAAGCACATGCAAACCTGCCATCTCAACTCAGCAAGACAGGCCTGAAAATCCTCCCGAAGGAAAAAAACTGCCCCTTCACATGAATGTAACTTTAGATCTAATGTAAAATCCAACCTATAATCCTGCCCACTGAGATCTCAATTATGCTATTTCTTCATACTACTGAGATAAGCTGGTTTCAGGAAATGCCAATGTACTGAAAATGAGTTTTCTGGGATGGACCTTTCCACATGGACTGCGTCCAGTTAGGTGGGAAGTGATGGGAAAAAGGAGAGCTGCACAGAGGATGAGGAGAAAACTTTCTCTAGTAACTCACAAGAAAAGCCATTCCTGAATTAAGTATGTACTGTGGTGTAGATCTACAAACCACTGACCAAAGCCAATACTGACTGATTTTGCCAATGAGGTCTTCAGGAAACAAAGTCACACCCATTCATTTACATACTATCTAGGGCAGCTTTTCCTGCTATACAGACAGGTAAGTAGCTGGCTCATAAAGCCTAAAGTATCCACTACCTGGCCCTTTACAGATAGGGGCTAACTCCTACTCCAGGAAAAGAACAATCACAATACTGTTAGTTAACTTTCAAGTCCTGATGCTGCCACTGATTATAAGTATAACATAGGCACGCAACTAACCATTCTGTGCCCAATTCTGTAAACTAAAGAATTAGATCACTGGTCTGCATTACAGCCCATTACAGCCCTTGGTCTGTTTTTGTATGGCCTATGAACTTCAGGACATTAAAAAATTTTAAAGAATTACTTAAAAAAAAAACTCTCACACACAAAATATGCAACAGTAACTCTAGATGGCTCACAAAGCCTAAAATATTTATTAGCTGGTCTTTATTTAGAGTTTTGCTGACCTCTGAATTAGACCACTAACAGAGAACCAGAACGAGGACCTGGGTCCTGGGAATGATCGCTTCCACTCTTCCCCCAACTTCCCTTCCCCTCACGCTCCAGTTCCGCAGAAAAGCACTTTGGAACCCACACCTGAAGTGCTATGTACTCACTCCAAGTGAACTGCTGGTTTACACTCTGCCTCTACCTTGATCCAATCCTCCACCACCGCTGACATACACCTCGGGCCTGCTGGTGTTCCCTACTTTCCTTCTAAACGTGAATCTCATTATGTCACTCCTGACCTTAAAACTTCCCATGCATAACTATTTCATTTTCATTTATTAATAAGACCTATGAATAAAAGTCTACGTATTTTCATTAGCTCATTGCTTCATCTAGAGTGCATAGCTCCTGATATGTAGTATTTCACTATGGTGATTTTTGAAACTCTAAATCCAACAGATTAGATTCCCTCTTTGACCTATGGTTTTATTTCGTGTTGTTTTACAAGTTTATGAACAGAGGCTTCCTTTTAATCTTCTAATTAATTATTAATTTAGAATTCTTTTGATATTAGAATATTGCCTATACTGCCACTATTTTTTAAAATATTCTACATCTCAATCTGTTTTGTTTGTCCATATGAACTATAAATTAAGTAAATTATAAACTCTACTACTGTTTCTATAAAAATAAATAAAAATAAACCCAAACTCCCCAACACATAATTAAAAGCAGAAAGCAACAGCTATACCTTCAAGTGTATATTTACAAATATACTATACCATTAACAGAAATTAAAGCCACAATACTAAGATCAACTTACCATTGGTTTACCATAAAATGGAAATCCTTGTAACTGTCTCAAGGCATTTGTGGACGAGCCCAGTTCTTTAAATATAACAAAGGCTTGTCCCCTCATCTTCATGGTCTTTAAAGCCACAATATCTACCACATGGCCAAACTGAGAGAACAGGGCATACAGGGATCTCTTCAATTCTGTGTAAAATTAGACGGGAAACAACTTATTTGGGAATGAAACAATAACAAAGATCTTCATAACATGACACTGCATTACCTGCTGCTCTCATCATTCACTTATTCATTTACATAAAGTTACACGTTTTAATAACGTCATACTATTTCCTTTGGCTCACTGATTTAAAGTTATTTGAAACTATTTATCTATAAACAAAAACAGATTCAATAATTTTTCAGCCTTTACATTTTTATTTTTAAGAAGTCTTAAACTCCTTACCCTTAATAAGGATAAATTTCAGGCACTGAGAAAAAAAATGGCTAGATGACAAATTTTGAAGCAGTACAATTTTTAAGACAGTAATAATTTTTTTAGTTTAGTTTTTTTTTATTATTATTAATTTTAATGGGGTCACATTGATAAGTCAGTGTACATATGTTCAGAGAAAACATCTCCAGGTTATTTTGACATTTGATTATGTTGCATACCCATCACCCAAAGTCCAATTGTCTTCCCTCACCTTCTATCTGGTTTTCTTTGTGCCCCTCCCCTCCCCCCACCCTCTCCCTTTCCTTCCTCCCCAAGACGGTAATAATTTAACACATGTTGATTGTGAACAAATCTTTTTAAAAAGCACTTACCTTCTTTTTTAATTTTGTCATTCATATTGTTGATATAAATTGTATGGTTTGGTCTGATATCCATCTTTTGGGTTAAACTGTTCAAATAGCCTAAAAAGACAGTAAATATTCTATAAGGGGAGATTAATTCATATACTACTATGACATTAGGACACAAAACACAAGGGTTATTAACTTTTCAGTTCGCTTTCAATCCCAACTGTCAGAAATATCAGTTTGACAGTAGTCTTTAAGGGCTCCCCAACTCTTGTCAGTCCTCTTTTTTAAACAAAAAGAGACCAAAACTTGATGGCGCACTGGTACTACCCAGATTTTTAACATTACTTATTCAATACATTTATTTTTATACTTATCTTTCACTTATGACAAGTGACTGTTTCTCCATCTGCCTAATAACTTTTCTAATTTAAAACCTAAGATTTGAAAATGAAAAAAAAAAAATAGCAAATGTACATCCAGTAAGAATTGACAGAAAATTAATGAAGTTTGCTAAGAACTACTCCATATGTACACTTACAAAGAACTTCTGTATCTATTACTTAATGTATACACCATCACTAAATGTCCTAATTCCAAAGTTATTTCTTGCCAATTTGAAGGAATGGAGCTCAGAGAGAGCAATACTACATGACAGTTAAGAGCTCAGATTCTAGCACCAGCCAGATCTGAATTCAAACCCAGTCTATGCTTCTTAGTAGCTGTTTGGCTGTGGGGCAAGGTCCTTAATCTCTCAGGCCCACACCTGTAAGACAGGGATGGTGGGAACAGCATTTAGCCAGTAGAACTCCGAAGACTAAATGAGGTAAGTTTCAGCACAGTTCTTCCCTGGGCTGTCATTGTCATAGCTTAAAGTAGCTGTTACTAAAGGTTAAGGGACTTGCCAAGGTCATAGAGCTGATAAGCAGCAGGTCTGGGAATTCTGCCCCTGTCTTCTGGTCTCTTGAAATTTTCATTCACACTCGCTGCACTATTTCATTTTTTACAGTTTAGTTGCAAATTCTGCCTTACTTTATTTCCTAGGATATCCCACATATTCTTTGACTTCACAAACCTAGAACCTCACCCACTGTATGTGAAGAGCACAGGCTGACTGACAAGGGAAGGAGGACCTGTGGACAGGTGCTGTACTGGAGCGAGTAACACGTGAACAGCAAGGCTGCTGACACTTGCGACCCCTACACTGACCGACACCTACACGGCTGAGGTCGTGAATATGAGAGCCAAAGGGAAATGACTGAGAGGTCACACTGAAGGCAGAGAGATCAGAGGGGAGGCTCCTGCGAGGTTTCATGGTGACCTGGGCTAGTGCGGGGCACCCGGAGTCGCCTCCCAGTGCAAAAGGGAGTCTCTGGAAGGCACACCAAAGCTCAGAGCGAGCTGTAAATTCACAAGAAATGGAACATTATTAGCCTTCGCTTCGTATACAGGAACCTTCCTCCTCCCCTGACACAGGTACACGTGCCCAAGCCACAGTCCGAAACCCAAGCCTCGGTCCGAAGCCCAAGGAAGCAGCCACGCGATCCCGGACCCGACCCGTCCGACTGAAGACCGGGTTCTTAAGTCTGGGGGTCTCGCCAGGCCAGGGCGGCAGCCCCATGCCTTCCTCGCCCGCTAGCCGAGCCTTCCGCGAACCCCGGGCTGGATGCATGTCGTCCCCCCCAAAACCGCTTCATACACTCCCGGCTTCTACCAGGGAGCGCTGGGCCAAGCGACAACCGGCAGCCGGGAGAACCGAGAGAGAACGAACTCAAACTCACCTGAACTCGGCGCGCTGTCCCGTAAGGACCAAGAGCCGGAAACGCAGTCAAAGACCGGAAGTAATGGTACCAGGCGCCTCAATCGAGCGCCGATCAGTCAAGAAGCTGAGCACAGAATCGATCGATGCCCCGGTTCTGCACCCGGGGGTCTCTCTGCGCGTGCGCACCCCTGGATGGTCCGGAGAAAATGTGGGAAGAGGGAATTCGTTAAGAGACGCGTTTCCTGGGAACCCCGTGGATGAAACAAACTTGGAGCCGTGGAGTGAAAGGAAGAGGGAGGGCAGTGACTCATTTTCCCCACCATGACTTTACATCGCCCACTTACATCCTTCCAAATCTATATGGTTTTACAGGGGCAGACCCCATGCCCACTACCAGGGCAGATGCTCTAGTTTCACCCTTATCTGGACTGTAGCTGCCCCCAGTTTAACAGCACATTCAGTACCCCCACAAGTCTTCTCTGGTTCCTGGGACTCTGAGGGAACTCGCCAACACTCTACTGATGAAACTTGTACCCCAGGGGGGCAGCTCAGTTTGAGGCCCCAAAGGAGAGTAGTTGATGTCTATCTGGCTCTCTCACCTTAAAAGGCAATCACACTGGACACCTGTAAGATCATCAACCCAAACTCACTAAAAACCCATTAATGTTCTATCTTTTCCATCCTCCCATCTCCCCACAAAATGCCTAGATTGTTCTAGGGCAATATGAGTAGTTGGTGTTTAGGCTATGCTTGAATAGGAATACCAAAAAGTACAGGCATGCATTCATCAAATATATGTAAAACATCGTCTAAAAAGGTTGTTATGAGTCCAGGGGGATCTAATCTTGTTATTCCCTTTAACTACTCTCTCTGAGCCTCAATTTCCTCATATGAAAAACAGGGATCATAGTACTACCTTCCTTCTAGAGATATTGTAAGGATTAAGTGCACTCAATGAAGCGATTAGACACAAAATAAATCGTTCATAAATGTTATTTCTAAATGCTTGGACATATGGATGAAGGGGCAAAATAGGTTGGTCATAAAAGCTGGGGATTTTTATTTTACAAGATCACCTAAAGTTGCAATATCTTTAATGTAAGCTTCTGGAGGGCAAGGATTTTTGTCTTTTTTGTTCATTCAAATACACTCAGTAACTGGGAAAGTGGCTTATAATAAATTCAATCAATGAATGAAGCTTTATGGAAAAATTAGACAACACAAACAAATGTGCTGTCTTTTGAAGATGCATATAAATGTAGGATATAATATTAAACAGAGAAAATTATTTTATTATATAGATATAAAAATTAGAAGAAATGTAAATATTTCTGTCTCAGTTAAGGAATTATGGAGACTATCCTTAATACATTAAAAAAATATATAAACTAAATTTAAAATTTTCTGAATAACTAAGAACAGCAGCCCTGCACATTAATGTGGACATCTAAACAATTAATTCTGTTTGATGGGCGCAGTGGATAAAGTGTCACCTGGAAATGCTGAGGTCGCCGGTTCGAAACCCTGGGCTTGCCTGGTCAAGGTGCATATGGGAGTTGATGCTTCCAGCTCCTCCCCCCTGTCTCTCTCTCCTCTCTCTCTCTCTCTCTCCCTCTCTCTCTCCTCTCTAAAATGAATAAATAAAAAAAATTAAAACAAAACAAAACAAAAAAATCTTTAAAAAAATTCTGTTTGATGATAGTGAGGATAGCTACACTATTTTTCTAAAAATAAGCTATAACCTCACTATATTATGCAAATAATTCTGGCCAAGAACACATCATAACTATTAAGAGAAGGTAACGTGAGACTTTGCAAAGACTACATGGAAAGAAAAACTCACAGAAAGCACAGAGGTTTCAAGACAGACTACACATTGTGTTCTATTAACCACTAAAAAATGGCTAATGTACATTACACTGTGAGAAGGAATTCATCTAATGCCAACTCAGTGCCAATGATCTACACGCTATTCCTCAGATTTTTCTAAACAGAACCAGTGCATCTTCCTGTCCTTGGGCAGTTGGTCTGGGCTTTCCAATGGCCTGTTAATGCTCTTCAACAGTTTCCTGAATGATTTTGAGAAACTTTAATTGAAAGCAGGACTGGAAAAGGAATAGAGGGGAGAGGGGAGATCTTCCTGGCCTTGTGAGATGCCTTGAATGCCCTGGTTATATAACTATATTAAGAGCATTTTTAAATCTTAACTTTGGTCAGGTGGACTATAAAACAGCCATCATTCCATTATAATTAAATTCACCTCTTGAAGGTCAGATCAGGAATCAGATGTTTCCAAAACTCACCTGTTTTTTAAAAAGAAGAGAAAATCAAATAGATTTGCTAAGGGTTCTGTTCACTCTAGTCTCTCATATTTCAGTTAGGCAAAATGATTTACTCTCCTGTGGAAAAGGTTTTTTTTTAATAGAACTAAACCCAGAGGCAGCCCTATACCACTCTAGCCAAGTTCTGTGTGTCTATTGATGATGTAACTTATTTTAGAGGTGGCAGCAAAATTACTATGAACTGTTGGAAATAAAACCGTGTCAAGACATCTAAATTACTGTATAAGCATGATAACTGAGGCAGCTCTCAGGGAGTTCGAATACACATATTTTCCTACCTTATCTGCACCAGTTTTATGTTCCTCATTAAATGTTTTCAATATCTTGCTGCAGTATTTTTGAAACGTGGTCATGGTTAAAAGAAAAATGCATCATAAAACTGTGGTGGATAAATTTTGGGGTTTTAATGTGAGATAGAGCCACAGAATGTACAATGATTTGTTGGTATTTTCTTTCTCTCTCCAAGTGCTGATTCCATTAAGAAATTTATGTAGAGTAAAATTATTTTCACAACAATCATTAAACAAATTTAGGCAGTATTGCTGAGCACCAAATCAGGTTTACCTTTTCCTAGCTGGTTGAGATCGTGTTGCTGAAACTTCCTGGAAAACGCTCCCAGCCCCACAATTCCGGAAGGAAATCATTTCGTGCAGTTACTTTCATTCTGCTTCAACCCTTCTGCTTTATTCTTTTTGGAAGTATTCTTGCTTCAGAAGAAAAAAAAGCGACTATGACCTCGGATATGTACTATTGTGTTAATGTTAATTGTGGGGTGTCTTTCACACGCACAAGAACACCACCCTCTCCCCACAATAGGGGGAATCTGAGATAAGCTATGATAATGTGTGTACTCCATAAAGTTTGGAAGCATTAGTTGGCCTTTGGAGACGTGGTGACTAATCTAAAAATGTATGGGGGGGGTCTGAACTTCTTACTGTTCAATATTATAATAAATTTGTAAGTTGTGCTTGGCATAGTGTCCCTCTGATCATTCCTGAAGTCCACCGAAGTAATATCATATGACTGCCATTCTCTTCAAAACTACAAAAATAAGATGCTAGTGGCATGAGGCCCATTTAACAGATTAAAATTATTAAGTACAGCAGATAAAATTATGCAGATAAAATTCTTAAGTACAACATGTTTTTGCCTCTTTGCTTCTTGTAGTCTTAAGACTATGACAGTTTGAAAATCCAAATTTAAAAAAGGAAGCTTTTGAAAAATGTTGGTCCTCAGTTATGTAATTTCAAGCATTATATATCATTGATTCTATGAGCATACCCCAGATATCTTAATTCAGTGCTTCTCAAATATTAATTTGCATGTAGATCACCTAGGAATTTTGTTGAAATCAAATTTTGATTTGGTAGAGCTTGGATATGGCCTGATAATCTGCATTTACAGCAAGTACCCAGGTGATGCTGATGCTGCTGTTCCCCCACCATATGTTGGGTAGCAAGATCCTAAGCATTTCATGTGTAAAAATGCCCAGTAGCTCTGCTGGTTGGCACAGTGGTAGTGTTGGCCCAACATGTGGATGTCCTGGGTTTGATTCTCAGTCAAGGCATGCAGGAGGAGCGACCATTTGCCTCTCCATCTCCCCCTTCTCTCTCTCTCTCTCTCTCTCTCTCTCTCTCTCTCTCTCCCTCTCTTGTCCTCCCACAGCCATGGCTCCATTGGTTGAGTGCATTGGTCCCAGTTGCTGAGGATAGCTCTGTGGAGCCTCTGCCTCAGGTGCTAAAAATAGCTTGGTTGTGAGCATGGCCCCAGATGGGAGTTGTTGGTAGATCCCTATTGGGGTGCATGTGGGAATCTGTCTATTTCCCTGCCTCTCACTTGGAAAAGAAAAAAATGCCTGGTAGGTCATCAAGTATTGTACAATAGTTAGCTGCAGAGCCACAGAGCTCCTACCAGATGCAGAATACTATCTTCTTGTTGCAAACACAAGTCAACTATTTCTTTCAAAGGAGTTATTAAAAAAAATTTTATATTTTAACTGCCTTCTACTGGGCATTTGGAAATCAATCTTTTTTTTTTTTTCTTTTTTTTTTCATTTTTCTGAAGCTGGCAACGGGGAGAGACAGTCAGACAGACTCCCGCATGCGCCCGACCGGGATCCACCCGGCACGCCCACCAGGGGCCACGCTCTGCCCACCAGGGGGCGATGCTCTGCCCATCCTGGGTGTCGCCATGTTGCGACCAGAGCCACTCCAGTGCCTGAGGCAGAGGCCACAGAGCCATCCCCAGCGCCCGGGCCATCTCTGCTCCAATGGAGCCTTGGCTGCGGGAGGGGAAGAGAGAGACAGAGAGGAAAGCGCGGCGGAGGGGTGGAGAAGCAAATGGGCGCTTCTCCTATGTGCCCTGGCTGGGAATCGAACCCGGGTCCTCCGCACGCTAGGCCGACGCTCTACCGCTGAGCCAACCAGCCAGGGCTGGAAATCAATCTTAAGTGAGAGTGAGAAAGTCTGGAATTTTGGTTCCCTCTGGACAAGAGATCACTTGATTGCTTGGGGGGCCCTGGGTCACCCTCTAATTAGTGGTAGTCATTACAGCTGTGCACAACTGTTCTGGTTTTTGTCTCCTGTCAGGCTCACAGAGGGCTTGCCCTTTCCCACGCCCTCTGAAAATTGGCATGGTCAGATAACGTGCTTTGGCTAATGAAGTGTAGGATACTAGACAAGCATCACTTCCAGACAGAAGTGTTAGGAACCCTGCACAATTTGCCACATGCCTTTTTTTCTTTGTGATCTTGGAAACATATTTGTAGAATGAAACCTCTGTCAAGTTTAGACCCCCGAGTAAGTACAATGATTAGAGAACACCTCTCCTCCACATACATACACCAGTTCAGCTTGGTCATGTAACATAAGCAAGAAATAATAAACTGAGATTTAGAGGGTATTTGTTAATATGGCATGACCATCCTGATTTTATACATTGATTGAAACTACTTCTGAGAAATAATTCTTAAAAAGTTCAAAAGAGTTTTACATGAGCAGTTTCCATTACAGATGGTCTTTGCATGCATAAGAAGTTAGGTATCTGAGGTGACTCTTGCCTTTTAAAGGAAAAATCAATATGATTCATCTTTTGAGTGACCCTTATTGAGTCATTTAATCCCAGATTTATTGAGAACCTTTGTAAGATGAATATATAAGAAGTTATTTTGGGCCTAGCTGAAAGAACTCATTGTTAGTAGCATTTTCACACACCTTCAGAGAAGGATTCTGAAGGAATAAAGAGTTGTTGTGTTCACATTCTACTTTTAGGGTGGTCAGAATCAGACATATATAAAACATTCAGGCAAGATTTAACATCATGAGACAGTTTGAATTCTTATCACAAAGAAGCTGAAAGGAAAAAAAGTGGAGCCTCTGGCTTGACATGTAAATTTGTTTGAACAAGACAACCCCAAAAATCATTTCTGTCTAGAGACTCCAAAACAATTATGTAAATGAGGCTGCTACTTTCTATTCTATTTTATTTTTATTTAAGGTGAATGTGGGTCAGTTCAACTATTGTAAATTTCTCTAATAACCACTGGCGGAAATATCATCACATGGGTTAATGAGTTTATTAAAGAGGATGGTAAAAATAAGATCTAGTGCTTATCTCATTGATACTGAGCAGTCTGCCTCTTTTATTTTTTCGGTTTTAATATGAAGCTACTTTTTGACATTTAGTGTTACTAAATTACTTCAACTACTGAAAGATATTAATATAACTTATAATACATTTTGTCATTTCAGTAGAAGATTCTGAATAAGACTGGTCAGTTTAGTAACCTGAAAGAAATTAGTTCTAAGTTATTTCCTTGTGCCTGAAATTGCAAATGTCAGATTCCATTACAAACAGCTAAAACTGAAAGAATTCATCCCTGTCCATTCAATATAGGTGATCCTAGAAGTCTTTGTGCAGTGCTAAGCTTTAAATAGTTTAAAACTGTACTAGAACTCTGGTACACTCTTATCCTTATTGAACACCTACAACATACATAGCAAGACTTGTGCTAGCTACTAAAGATATGTAGTGAGCAGCATAGACAAGCTACCTGCCCTCATGGAGCTGCCAACCTTGGTGGTGTTAGACTGATAAGTAAATGTTTGTGAATAGCTGCTGTGGAGGTGTTCCCATTACTACTGCTGCAGAACAGACTATCCTAGAACTTAATGGTTTAAAGCATAACTGTTTGATTGTGTCTCATGGACTTTATGGGTTAGAAATTCAATCCGAGTATGGCTGGGGGATTCTTCACTGAGTGGGACTCAGCTGGTGGATGGATCAGTCTAGAGCAGTGGTAGTCAACCTGGTCCCTACTGCCCACTTAGTGGGTGTTTCAGCTTTCATGGTGGGCAGTAGCAGAGCAACCAAAGTATAAATAAAAAGATAGATTTAACTATAGTAAGTTGTTTTATAAAGATTTATTCTGCCAAACAGCGAAAATCTGACATAAAGTACTTGGTAAGTAATTATTATTATATGCTTTAACTTGCTGTAACTCTGCTTTATAAATTTTATAAAATAAAGTTACTTCCCTACTTTATAAATCACCATTACTGTGGAACAGGTGGGCGGTTAGAAAATTTTACTACTGGCTCTGGCCGGTTGGCTCAGCGGTAGAGCGTCGGCCTAGCGTGCGGAGGATCCGTGTTCGATTCCCGGCCAGGGCACACAGAAGTGCCCATTTGCTTCTCCACCCCTCCGCCGCGCTTTCCTCTCTGTCTCTCTCTTCCCCTCCCGCAGCCAAGGCTCCATTGGAGCAAAGATGGCCCGGGCGCTGGGGATGGCTCTGTGGCCTCTGCCTCAGGCGCTAGAGTGGCTCTGGTCGCAACATGGCGACGCCCAGGATGGGCAGAGCATCGCCCCATGGTGGGCGTGCCGGGTGGATCCCGGTCGGGCGCATGCGGGAGTCTGTCTGACTGTCTCTCCCTGTTTCCAGCTTCAGAAAAATGAAAAAAAAAAAACCCAAAAAATATATGTAAAAAAAAAAAAAAAAAAGAAAATTTTACTACTAACAGTGATACAAAAGCGGGAGTTAGGTATAAAAAGGTTGACTACCCCTGGTCTAGAGGGTCCAAGCAGCTGCACTCCCATGTCTGGTGGTTAGGAGTGGCTAAGATACTGACCTCACATGAGACTATCAACTAGAACATTCATGCATGGGTTTTGCAGCCTGATGATCTCTGGGTAGTTGGATTTCTTACATAGGGGCCGGGTTCCTCAATACCAAGTGTCCCAAGAAAACTAAGTGGAAGTTTCATGACCCTTTTAGACTCAGCCTGGAAAGTCACATGACAAACATTTAGTAGTTTCTTATTGATTACAAGTAAGCCACAAGGCCAGCCTAGCGTCAAGGGTAAGCAAATTATATTCCATTTTCTTGATATGGGGATGGCAAAGTCACGTTATAGAGAACAAAGATAAAGGAGATACTATTATGGCCTTATTTTTTATGGTAAAAAAATTATATTTAGAATTAGCCAGCTGTATTCAGTTTAGATTATCCCAATAGTTTTGGTAACATTTAAAACATCATACACAATCAGGAGCCAGTTGAACATATACCAGCTTCTCTCCACTAGGCTGAATCAAGATGTTGGCCTTTGCCCCATCTACGTCAGTGTGAGCTGATTGTGCTGGCCTTGATATCCACAATGAACATAATTGTGTTATTGTTTTCTGTCATCTTCATGGCTGACTCACTGGTGGGGAACTTGATAATAGAATAGTATTCAAGCTTGTTTCTCCCTGGGGTGAACTTCCATAAATGTTTAGACTGACTTTGGAAACACAGTGCCTTGGGTCATTGGTGACATGTGGATCTCCTTAATTATATATGTCATGTCGTTGCCAATTATTTTGTCTCTTGCCAGACTAGGGATGAAAATAGCCAGATCTTGCCTTTGCCACTTGCTAGATATGAGAGCTTGTACAAGGTACTTAACCCCCCCTAAGACCCAGTTTTGTCCTCTGTAAAATGTGGTAATAAACCCAAACCAAGGGCCACCCCTAACAGCTATAGCCCCAGGGAAAGTGCACGAGATACTATTGGTTCCTCCCCTAGCATTCTTTCTCTGGTCCCTTTTCCTGTATTCCAAAGTCCCAGGAACTTCACAAAAATGCTATACAAAAAACCCAGTCAGCAAATCCAAGCTCTATTCACCCTCCCCTCAACTTACCCCAGACCCAGGAAGTTACCTAAAGGCTACTCTTTGGACAACGTCTGTCTTTGGGAGTGAAGAGGGTCTTGTACGCCCTGAAAAAGAACTTGGGACCACTTAAACAGAGGTTTCTGAGACCCCTGCACCCATCACATAACTATTAAGGGAAGAGACACAGGTTCTGATAGTTATAACCACTTGGCCCATGGCTGGGAGGGGCTTCTCTTGCCCCTCTTATTTGAGGGTGATGCTGTCACAATCCATGGTCATTGTGTGAATTACATGAAGTTAAGTCATGGGAAAGAAGTACTTTATGTTTGACATACAATAGATGTTAAAAATAGTGGTTTCCATTTCTTCCCATGTTTGTATTTGACTAAAAGGAGTTTTTTTCTATAGGAATATCTATAAATGATATTCTACATACTGTGGGAGACACAAAGGCCATCTCTGTGCCATCTCTTCTCTCAAAAGCATTATAAGTTAACTGAGGAAAGAAGACACTTAAAAAGGTATAACTGATCCAAAGGCCCTTTATGAAAAGTAAAAATAATATATACCCTGGCCCTGCGGAGCGTAGAAAGTGGAAGAATTTGAGCTGAATGCTCAAAGAAAACCACAGAGAAGATGCTCTAAGAATAGACAGACAGAGAAGGCATTTATAAGTCACATGTAGGGCCAGTGACTAGACTCTCCCTGAATGTTAGAGTTGAGAAGAAATGTGAAATAAACTGGCATAAGCAGTGGTGATCAGCTTCTTTTACCTTTGATGCTAGAAAATGGGAAACCATTGATGATTTGCTTCTATTTAATACTAAAAAAAAGTCAAAAATTACTCTGAGATATTTAGTTTTTGCATGCAAATTGACTCCTGCAAGGGAGATGATATATACACTGTCCACAATCCAAGGAAATACAGTACTGTATTTGTGAGAGAAAAGAGAAAGGGAAGAGAAAAACTATGCATGGTCTGGGAACAGTGAACTTTGGTCTACTTATTTTGGGTCAACTGATTTGCTAGCAGCTGGCTAAAAGTTCAGATGGACCATCTGACCTTGAGTAGACCAAATGGGAAAAAACTTTAAACCCTTTAAAAAATATTGGGTTTGGGGGTGTTTTTTGTTTTTTGTTTGTTTGTTTATTTCTTTGTTTTGATGTATCTTAATCCCTTCTTGAGCCTCACTGAGGAGCAAGGAGTAAGAATGTTATAAAGCCAAAATTCTTCTGGAAAGAAATCTTTAGAGGGCTATAATGTAATAGAAGGTAAAAAAAAAAATTGTAAAATTACATATTCACTAGAATTATAATTATGCAAAACATATATATGAGATAAGCCATAAGAAAATACTCTCTGATTAGAAAAATTGTTTAAAAGGGCTATTTTCTGCCAAATTCTCAAAACTTTATGCTATCATTTCATTACTCACATATAATGCACTTGATAACCTCTAAAGAGGATAGTGGTGCTTTTTGGTCTAAGAAAGGTAGAAATACTAATAAAGAAGAAATGCAGGTACTCAAAAGAAACATCTGGTCACGTGTATGTGGCACACTGGTTTATTGATGGGTGTGGATTTTTGTTTTCTGAAATTTGAAAAATATAAGGTCTACTGGAAAGTTCTGTCCATTTTTGGAATAAAACAAAATACAAATTTTTCTTACCGTCAATAAACTTTATTAAATAATATAATTGCCATTATTATTAATGATTTCTTGCCAGCATGAGGGCAATTTGTATATCCCATTTTTGAAAAATGTTTTATCTTTTGATGCAAAAAATTGAACCAGTGCTTGTTTGATATCTTCTTCATTTTTAAATTTTTTGCCCTTCAGAAAATTTTGTAAGGACAAAAACAAGTGATAGAGGGTGCTAAGTCCGGGGAATATGGTGGATGCAACGGACATGCTTCTGTAGCATTTCTTCCTTGTTGAAATTCATAAAAATTACAGTGGCGTAAATGAACTTTATCAGTAGCCATGGGTACACTATCGCTTCACAGATAAGTCTAATGTGAGTCAACTTTGTTTTAGTTAATTTGCTATGTCAGTATGTATACATTAAGTGATAAAAATAGAGAGGCACACATGCGCCTAATAAACATGTGTTTACATGACGAAACTTGTTGTGATAGAAATGGACAGAACTTTCTGGTAGACCTTATAGTAACTGACACCTGGCTTTCTAAAGGAATGGTTTCTCACATTTCTGGATCTGATGTCAAAGCAGTACAATCTTGCCTCTCTCAAGGTGCATGAAGCCTTGTGGGCATGGATGGCTCTGACAGGAAGGTCATGAAAGAGGTCTGCTGTCTTTATGTGAGAAGACACACTTCTTTCCCTCCAGTCTTGATATTCACCCTGAACTGAGAAAAGAGGAATAAACAGGACTGACTGGATAGTGACATTCATGAGTAATTCAGGAAGCCAAACATGCAGCTAGAAGCATACCCCTCTCCACTGGGAATCTGTGGAGAGGGAAACACCACCAGGGTCCACTGACCAGCTTTAATCCATAGGTTGGGAAAGTATGAATTACACATTTCTGTCCCTCTGCAACAGTGGGGAATCATGTTCAACTGCTAACAACAAAGACTGATTTGCAGTGTTTTAAAATTTATAAGGATTTAATATATAAAAGACAACTGAAAATCAGCAGGCCGGAGCAGTTGCACAAAGTGTTCATGACTCAAGCTTCCCTTTATTCTTATGCTCTATTTTCTAGCTTTATTTTGTGCTCCCATTCAAAGATCACCTCATGGCAAAGTGGCTGCTGGAGTTCCAGCCTTTGTATCCACATTCAAGGTAGCAAGAAGGAAGAAGAAGTTTTATTCCACTGTTTTTTAGGTAGATGTCTTAGAAATCTCAAACTGTACTTCTATTTGTATCAGTTTGGCCAGAACTTAGTTTTATGGACTCAGGAACTTACAAACAAGGCTGGGAAATAGAGTTGCTGAGCAGGAGATGTTGCCTAAGGTTTTGTTTTCTAAAGACAAAACGTAAAAATTAATATTTGGATGTGAGAATTCTCTGTTAAATTTGTTATTTATGAGATTAAGAAAAAATATACCCAAGTTAAATGTATCAGAAAGTCCTTTCTAATGATATATAATGGTGATATCATTTCTTCTTTTTAAAAAATGCTTATAAGAAATGAAAGATTTACTTCAATATTTTGAAGTGTGAGGTGAGAAATAGATTTGTAGAGTTCATTTCCCCACTCTAAACAGTTGATGACAGCATACAAATCATGTTGTAAACCTCCCTCCTAATTTCAAAGCACAATTTTGCTCTTGGTATAAATGACCAAAGTCAGAGTTAATGCAAGATATGAAAGGGCATTTTGAAATATAAAGGATGGCATTAATTCTCTGAAACATTCTATGAGCTGATCCCTGCTCCTTGTGTGTCTGACATAATCATGACTCTCCTCATGGTGTTAGCAATTTAGGTAATTGTGAATGATAAAATTTTAGCCCAGTGTTGTATATGCACAAACGTGCACACCCTTTGCACAGTTTTCTTCCCCTGCAAACTTTTGTATTAAAAGGTCTAGCTGAAGTCCCAATCCGTTCCTTTCCCCAGCACCAGTGCCCTGTCATCTGTTCCCTTTGTACCCAGGGACCGATTCTACTGTTTGTCTTTACCAATTCATTCCCAACATTCAACAGACATGAAACTAAATTGTAACATTGGTTCGAAACACTTCATTACTTCACTGTGGCCTGTTAGTGTCGTATGTAAATTTCTTATCTTCCCAGGTTTAGCGTGAGCCCTGTGTGTGCCTCATACATCTTTGTATCATTTCATTTTAGGCACTATATCTTTCCAGGTGGATGGGGTCCTATAGATGTCTCTGGCATCGGAACTCAGAAGAGCATATACTAGCCAGCTCATTAAATGTTTCCAGTACAGAAAAAAAAGGAAAAAAAAACCTTACTCCAAATTTTTTAGTCTCAATAAAACACTGTAACACACATTTCAGGGTAACTAAAATGACAGAGACAGACAGTGCCAAGTGTGGCATAATGGAACTGCTATTCATTGCTGGTAGACATGTAAATTTGTGCAACCATTTAGGAAAAATGTTTTCCCATATCTACTGAAGCTGAAAAAAGCATATTTTATGACCCAGCAATTTCTCTCCAAGTTATATACTCAACAGAAATATGTACAAAACCACAGCATGTACTAGTGTGTTCTGGGCACTATTCATAACAGCCCCAAATCAGAAACTACTGATAAGCCCTTCTACAATATAATGAATGAAGTAACTGAGGTATGTATTCACACAGTGGGATATTATATGACCACAAAAATCAACCAACTACTGCTACATACAAAAACATAAATAGATATCACAAATATAATGTTGAATGAAAGAAGCTTTCATTTATATAAATTTCAAAAACAGGAAAACAAATCTTCCTACTTGACACAAACAACACTCTGGACGTTACCAGCGGGAAGGGGCATGGACAGGAGGTAAAGGGGGTCAAATGTATGGTGATGGAAGGAGATTTGACTTTGGGTGGCAAAGACACAATGCAAATATACAGATGATGTATCATAGAATTGTACACCTGAAACCTATATAATTTTATTAACCAATGTCACTCAATAAATTTAATTTAAAAAAAGAAATCAGGATAACGGTTACCTGGGATGGGAAGGGGTTACCTTTGGTAAGAGACATAATAAGGGCTTCTGAGATGCTAGGGATGTTGTATTTATTATTATTACTATTAGTAGTAGTAGTAGTAGTAGTAGTAGTAGTAGTATTAAGTGAGAGGATAGGAGTCAGAAAGACATGCACCCTGGAATTCAGCCAATAAGCCCCCTATGGGGTGATGCTCCAGGCTGTTGCTCCGTTCCTCGGCAACTGAGCTAGTTTTAGTAACTGAGGCAGAGGCCACCAAGCCAACCTCAGTTGACTTGGGGTTCAACTCGCTTGATTTGGCTGCAGGACAGGGAGGGAGAGAGAGAGAGAGAGAGAGAGAGAGAGAGAAGGAAAAGGGGGAGGGGTAAAGAAGATGGTCGCTTCTCCTGTGTCTTCTGACTGGAAACCAAACCCAGGACATCCACATGCCCAGCAGATAATCTACCACTGAGCCAACTGGCCAGGGCTGGATGTTGTATTTCTTAATCAGAGTGCTGGTTACATGAGTATGATGTATTCAGTTTGTGAAACACAAACTGAGCTATATAGTTATTTGTGTGTTTTTTAAATCTGAGACTGTTACATATACTTCAATAAAAAATGTACTAAAAACAAATACAGAAATGTTAAGCTGTGGTTGGTATATACTATGTAATCACCCATCCCAGTGTTCCAGTGTGTTACTGGGCATTGTTAAAGGGTTTATAAGAAAAGTCTCCAAAATCACTTGTAGTTCTAATATCCTATAGTCCTACAATTCTATTAAAAGCCCACTGGAAAAAGGCTAGAGGAAAAATTCTTTGACTTTAGGTCAGAGTAGGAAATGCCAATTGCTAGGGAGAAAACCCTGGGGCCAGCCGCCCTCTGTACCTGACCTGACTACCCTGGTGTCCCAAGTCATGGGGACAATCAGTATGTGATGAGGCAGAGCATCCCCTCCTGAAGAGGTGAGAGGCCAGGGGGCTGCATCGTAACTGTGCTTCCTGGATTCCTTCCTCTTTTCTCTCTCACCTGCGTAGCAACTTTCCTGGTGGGCACCCTTTGCTTTCAGTGCTGACAGTCAGCTGGGGGAAGTGCCCTTTCTTCTCTTTCCTCATTGGCATCCCTCTTAATTCTCCTTATTATATCTGCTGCTCTGAGCTCGCCCATTCATTGTGTGGTGTGCTCCCCACCCACCTAATAGCCAAACTTGCCCTGTTCCCTTTTCTGGGAGCACACAGCATTTTAAAATAAAAAATTTAAAACACTCTCCCTCTCTGTCTCACTGCTTAATGGCGTACTTGTCTATTTCAATGAACTCTCGCTCTACTTACTTCTCAGAAAGAAATAAGCGAGGACAGAAAATAAAGAATAGAAGGGATAGCGGTGGGCAGAAGGGTGGAAAGCAGAAATGGATGTGAGATCAGCACCTCCTATCCCATCACTTAGTTATTAAACACTGCTCACATGTGGGGACAGATTATAGAAACTACAAAGGACACCAGCATGATCTCCACAAGCTGCTGGCCTAAAGGGGCTGCAGGATGTGGGCAAATGTACAAGTAAGCAACAACAGAAACCACAAATTAATACCAATGCAGTGATGAAACAGAAATCTCCCAGGGACACACAAGGGCCCCGGGCCCCTGAGACAGTGTCAGTTGTATATACAGAGCCTCATGGAAGACCTACAGGCTGCAGTGAGAAACACCTTCCACGCAATTTCAGTCTGAGGCTGGTTTGAGAGATTAATGAAGCATGGAATGGGCTGGCTCCTTAATTATAAAATAAAGAGAAAGCACAAAAGTTGGCTCTGTTAGGTCCACTTGAGGCTCTCCTATGGGAGACTTACCAAAGGAGAGAATAACAAAGGGTAATCATGTGAAGCTAAGGAAATTTCTCAGCACAGAGAAGTAAAATCTAGTTCATAGGGGAAGACTTCGGACAAAAATTGTGAAAATTTTATCACCCATTGTATTTCAAACATTGTTGTACAAACTTAACCTGTCGTCCCAAACCCCCCTGGATTAATGCACAATCCAGGCCCGAGTCCTGCCTGTTTTGGGTCCAAGGCATTTGCTGGGATCCGAGATGGGGGGCAGGAAGTAAAGAATATTGGTTTGTTCCTGCCATAGTCTACTTCCTCCCTTGATATAAAAGACCAAATAGTTATAAAATAACCTAATCCAACCACTAAGGAATCAACCAGATATGATGGGTGCCTGGCTCATCCATTTCTAATTTCTGTGATTTTCTGGTCCACAAAGCAACTGAATAAAATAGAGTCAAACAACCTGAATTCTATTGGAAATGCATAAAATAAAATTTTCATGTTGCTCAATAATGTATTTTGCTGCTTACTTTAAGGACCATTGTCTGCAAGCCACCAAAAGATAGAAACCGACACCAAGCTTAATAGTAAATATTCTTGGTGCAAACACTTTTATGGGGTTTCCCATGTGCCAGCCATAATGTTCTAACCACATGACCCATTTAGACAAATAAAGAAACCAAAGGAATGTCCATTTCATTCACTCATTCAAGAAGTTCTTGCACTCCCACCGCATGCCTGGACAGAGGCAGTCTGCTCAGCGGCAGGGGAGTGCTGAGCGCAGGCAGGACGAAGAGCCGGTGCCTCAATCTGCCTGGGCAGCCATAACACAGTTCCACAGGCTGGTGGCTTCAGCAGAATTTTATTTTCCCACAGTTCTGGCGGCTGGAAGTCCGCGGAGATGTGGTTTCTCCCAAGGTCTGTCTACTTGGCTTGCAGACGAGCATGTCCTCACATAGCCTTTCCTCTGTGTTGGCACATCTGATGTCTCTGTGTCCTAATCCCCTCTTATAAGGACACCAGTCAGACCAGATTAGGGTCCACTCTAGCAGTCTCATTTTAACTTGATTGCCTCTTTAAAAGCCTTATTTTCAAATATAGCCACATTTTGAGGTCCTGGGGGTTAGAGTATCAATGTATGAATAGAGGGGGTGGATGTGGACACAATTCAGCCTCTAACAGTTGAGAAGACAATTTGATTCCTTAACCATGATCATAGGACCTTAGCTTTATTGCCCTTAAACTGGGGCTGGCAGCTTCTTTTTCCCAGACAACATCAGGATTCACAGAAAGGTCTAAATGCTGGCCGCTCTCGGAGAAATCTCCCCACACTGTTTGTTATCCAACAGTCCACCAACTGCAATACAATGACAGCTTGTGTGGACCAAGGGAAGCAACTATGGCCAAAGGTCCAGAGTGTTTGCTGAAAACATCAAAAAGGTAACATCTGCTTATACTGTGTTTTTCTTTCATTTTCTCCTCTGAATGGTTCAGAAGTAAATAAAGTGGATTTCAGTAACCCTGACACACCGAGGCGGGATCCCTGCCTCAGTAATTCCTTCTGCGCCTGTCACTCTCGTACTGGCTCTGTGGCACTTCAAACAATGGTGATTCTTTTTCTGCCGTGAATTTGAATGAAGGGAGAGCTGTGAAGCTAAGTTGTTCCTGCTGTTTGGATGGGATTTCATGGTCTATCTGCCAATTTATGAGGAACACCTACTCTGTCTAGTTTTCCGGATTTATTCTGTTTACAATTTCTCTTATCTTCTTAATCTTGAAATAAAGAACTTTTGAACCCAGGAGTAGATTATATCCTCCAAAACATTTATTTACATCGATCCCATTTAATGGTTTGGAAGAACCATTTTAAAATGTTAAAAAACAAAAAACAAACAAACAAAAAAAAGCGAATGTGACTGAGCAATCACAATGCGTTGCCCGCACAACGCTCCGAATAATGTGTTCCCAACTTTGAATTTCTACACTCCCCTTTTTTCATTATTTATTTATTTAAATTTAGAAGGTAGAGAAATACTGTAAACCATTCAGATGTAGCCAGTCATACAATAAAAACCATTTCTTATTTCTACCCGATCACTTTTCCCTCTCCTTCTCACACCTTTTGTGAATATTCAAGACTTATAAATCCAGGTGCAGGTGCGGCACTACGTGGCGTTGTAGCTGCCTGCCTTGACAGGCTGCAGCTAATTTGGTGCCGAGTCTAACTCCCTCCTGCCTCAAGCTCAAGAGGCTGCTACCTTTGGTGGGGAATGAAGAGGAGCCATCTGCTGCTTCAGGGCCGGGCCCTCTTTGCACAGAAGAAGCTGCGAGGATGTGCATTCTGTCCTGAGTTCTAATATGGATTCCTTCTGTGACTTAAGAGATCATTTTCCATCTCATTGCCTTTTGTTCCTTCTCATTAAGATGGCAGAACATCACCAGCTTTCTCACTCACAGGAGTATGATGGGGGGAAATTGAGAGTTAATTAATTAACTGGAGAACAACCATGCGAGAGAGATAATGAGGATTTCTATTGCATTTCCTTGGTTTGGGGTAAAGCCAGCCCAAATCAATTTTAATCAGAAGACTGGGGTCTCAAATTTTCATGACTAGTCACAATTTGAGGTTTAAAATGAACATGAATCTCTCAAATATAGTTTTTTCCAATTAGATTTTTTTTTTCGCCTGCAAGACTGACTTTTAGTACCTGCTTCACTGGGTTAATCAATAAGCTATTTTGTGTTAAGTTTAGTAGTTCCATTGTGAGTCCATGAAAATGACAAGGACTTTTTTCTTTGCTATTTAATGCTTGTTGTTGTTGTTGCTGTTTAAGTTTATGGCAGAAATTCCATAGTCCAATATGAGTTTGATTCTTTCCATCTTTTATTTTTAGAGATAATCTTGGCCAAAACCCAAGACAGAATAATGGATGTAATGTCAATGAGGTAAAAAAAAAAAAAAAAGTTCTCTGATCTCTGATCACCTGCTGCTTATCCAAATGTCGGTTTTCCAGGGTGAATTTGATAGAGCTGTTTCCCTGCTCTCTCCCTCCTGATACTCACTGCTGATGGGAAATGGGCTGAAGCATACATATGTAGACCAACAGAGCCACACGAATGGACTTGCCTTCCCGCTGTCAGCAGGACTGGCGTCTGTTCTAAGCTCAACCTTAAAGAGCTGTGGTTTAAGCAACTTTGATGTCCCAGATCAGTGATGCCCAGGCATCGGCTGAGCTTTCATTTCCTACTGCCTACTTCATTCCAAGCAGACTGGGATCTCTGATTTGTGCTTAGAGAACACAGGCTTTCTCTACTTTATAGAGCAATTGCTATCCCCCTGTCATGGCCATAGCAAATCAAATCACTTTCTTGATGAAAGAAGAAAGTCTAACCGGGCAAGAGGTACAGCCTCCACTGTTCTTCAGTTTCTCAACGTATCTGCTGAAATACTCCTCAAAGAAACATCTTCTCCTCAGTGTGGAAAATCAAGTCAATTGTATCTTATTCATTCAACCAATGTTTATTGATGATCAGTATGCGGTATGTATGCACTAGTTACTAGGAACAAAAGGAATGTATAAGGCACAGTCTGCCTCAAAGAGGCAACAGTTAATTTAGGGTGGGAGAGAAGCGTAGCAAGGCAAGAAGGTAAATCCCAAATCCACTGGTTTGCCCTCTTCATAGGAAATCTGGCCAAAGAATGAATGAACTGATAGTGAAGACCCCATATTCTTGGAATAGGCAAATTGAAGAATTCCTGTTTTTTATCAATTCTTCCAGATAAAATTATTTGCTTTTATCCCTCTTTTGTCAAATTTCTTTTTACCAATAATGGAGTGAGAAGAGGAAATCCAGATAATCCAATCCAACCCCTTCATTTAAAAATTTAAAAAACCTAATCCCATTGCTCTGGCCAGTTGGCTCAGTGGTAGAGCATCGGTTAGCCTGATGTGTGGATATCCTGGGTTTGATTCCCGATCAGGGTACACAGGAGAAGTGACCATCTGCTTCTCCTGCCCTCTCCCTTCTCTCTCTCTCTCATTCTCTCTTCACCTCCCACAGCCACAGCTCAATTGGCTTGAGCAAGTTGTCCCAGGGTGCCGGGGATGGTTTTGTGGCCTCTGCCTCAGGCCTTAAGAAATGGCTCCGGTGCCGAGCAACATACCAGCGGCCCCAGATGGGCAGAGCACCACCCCCTGGTGAGCTTGCCGTGTGGATCCCGGTTGGGGTGCATGCAGGAGTCTGTCCCTGTCTCTCACTAAAATAAAAATTAAATTTAAAAAACCCCTAACTTCAACCCTAAATGATTTGCCAAAAATCATATTGATTAAAAGAAAAAATGGTGGGGCCTGACCTGTGGTGGCGCAGTGGATAAAGCATTGACCTGGAACTCTGAGGTCGTGGGTTCAAAACCCTACACTTGTCTGGTCAAGGCACATTTGGCAGTTGATGTTTCCTGCTCCTCCCCCCTTTCTCTCTCTCTCTCTTTCCTCTCTAAAATGAATAAATAAAATAAACTTAAAAAAAAAAAGAAAAAAATGGTGGACTGGGTCTGGAATTCAGTTTTCCTAACCAATAACATGTACTTTAGAATAAGAAATTACAGTGTAATTACTTAACTTCCTCGTGACATTTTTTTAATACCTTCAAGTTTGTGGAGAAATTTTAAGTATATAGAGAAATTAGATTCATAGAATTAATTAAAGTATAACTTGTTAGATTGCAAAATAGTCACAAATTCTTTCATTCCTTCATCCTTGAATATACTCTTTACCTTGTGATTGCCTTTAACCAAGTAGCCATTGATAAGAGTGAGACTAGTTGAGGCTCCAGGGTTCTCATGCCCTGGGGATACACTTTCTTGCTGTTGTTGGAACCTGGCTCCAAGTGAAGGAGCCAAAGAGAGCTTTCTGCATGATGAGAGACATGCAGACTAGTCAGACCAGTTGCCCTTGTCACCTAAGCCAGTACGTACAGGCAGCCTCAGCCAAATCACTAACTGCGTGCAGATGCATGAATGAGCCCAGCTGAGCTCAGTCAAGCCCAGACCAGATGGAAGAACACCAGCCAACAGCTGAGCTAAATAAATGGCCATTGTTTTAAGTCCATTATAGCTGGGGTGGTTCATTGCAAAACAAAAATTAAGTAATACAATGAGTCTAAGAATGAATAAACTAGAAAGTGAGTTCAAGAGAGAAGAGTAGAGTACACTGTTGTTAGGGTAAACTGTTAGATATTTCTTTTGAAATCTACATTTTGTATGCAAAATAGCAGAATCTTAACACTGAATTGGCTATTTTCTAAAGGTAATGCCCAAAGTTATATTTTATCTTTTCTCCCTAGGAGAATTTTCTTCATGGAGTAGATACAAGTTCTCATTACACTTATTTTCTAATGAAGTTCAATTCTTGATCACTAATTAATATGAAATTGTAAAAGAACTTTTCTATTAAAAGCACATATAGGCACACACACACACCACACACACACAAACACACACACGCACACACACACAATGCTGACAGAGGCAGAACTGTGCCTCCCCTCACAGGGTCATTCATCTGGGAGAGTGCATAACTTGATCTCCTGAGCCAGACAGCTGTTTACTGTGGATTTCTGCCAGGATAACCCTTGGCATTCTTCAAAGATTTCTCTATTAACAAGAGCATCTCTATAATGCAATATACTTTCAAGGAGTTGAAACATAACCCTGATAGGATATGAAGATAACACTTTGTAATAAATGAATGCAACACTATTTCCTGTGCTCTTTGAGAACAATACTTAAAACAGTTTTTTGAAGTCTATTCAGAAAGAGAGAAGTTCCCAACAATATTCTGTAACTTCTCTTTCCCATTGCACTTAGAAATTATAGGAAATATATATATATAGATATAGATATAGATATAGATATAGATATAGATATAGATATAGATATATAGATATATATTTTAAACAAAAATATAATCAGATTAAAAAACAGGAAGAGATTTTTTGGTAGACAAGAAGAAAATGAGACTGCACTATAAGAAGTGAAAATCCATATAGGAGATGATGCCCATAAAGGGTAGGTCCTTTGGGGTGCTCCCAGCCCAGAGTTAGCAAAAATTGAAGAAGGAGAAGACCTAGTGGGGGGCAGCCCTAAATCACTGGTGGAATACTGTCAACAGACAAGTCAAACAGTTAGCCTACCTTCTTCCCCTTTCTTCAGGGCTGGACAGTACTCAACAGGGCTCTATTAGTTGAAACAGAAGAACTGAATTGAGCATCTGGGTAGGAGAGGCAGGACAATACTTAGGAAGATGGTGACCAAAAGGAGTATTGGAAATTACTCATGTCCAGAAGATGGCATGCCCTGCCTAACAACACATCTTGTACCTACCTCTACTCCCAAAGCTGGGGAAGTGGCTGCAGTCTACCTCAACTGAAAAGCCCACTAAACCAGCATAATGATTAATGGGAGGACCATGGAAAACAGATGTAATATTCAGAGTCAGGTCAATAGAAAATTAGAGCAAACAGTTGAATGAGTCAACAACATGGGCACCAAACTCAGCAATCAAGTAAACAGAGTTGATACAGAAAACAGAAGAAGATTTAAGAATGATTACAAACTCTGTTCTCAGATAAATATAAAAGGATACTATAGCCACAAAAAATCAAAGATATAAGAAATTGTTTAAAATATATTGTTATAATGAAAAGTTAATAGACTGAACAGCAAAATAGACATTAATGTAACATGAATTAGTGGCCTGGTAGACTATTATGATAAGCTATTCTGCCAGAATCCAGGGCAAGAAGACAAAAAAAATTATAAGGTATAAAAAAAATTAAGGATTTTGGAGGAACAAGTGCCAACATCTATCCAATAAGAATTTTAGGAGAGAATGGCGTGAGTGGAGAACACTCAAAGCAAATATAGAAAATGAAATCACAGAACTAAAGAAAAACAGCATTCAAATTGAAGATGCCCAACTCTATGTTATAGGCAGGAAATACATCTATAATATATCCGTGTCAAAAGATTGAAAATATATAATAGATATAAAGTCTAGACTAGGTAAATGCTACTCAAAGAGAGCTATTGAACAATACTTTTAGGCAAATCAGAATCAGAAAGCATGAAAGGGGCAAGAGGTATTTTATCCTAATAAGAAAAACAACTAACCAGCCTAACAGTCCCAAACTGTTATTTTATGACATTTCCTCACAATGATGACAATAAGGAAATGTCACTCTGGTATTCTTAAAATACCAGTGATTTAAGGAAATCTGCAGTTGGCATTACCAAGGTCCTGCTCTCTCACTGACTGGGCTCCTACTCACATATTTAGTACAATATTTCACAGCTTTAGAATATTTAAACACAACTGAATTAGAAAAACAAAACCTTTAACAAATTCACTCCAGCTAATAATAGTGACTATAGGGGAGAGTCAAGTTTGGTTAGAGAATAAAAAAGGCGTTTCCTAAGTCTGCATTACTTGAAATTATTTTTACAAGTTAGATATACCCATGTATTAATTTTGTAATTAATCTATTTTTAAAATAAAAGATTATATATAAATATATACATATCTATCTAGATGATAGATAGATGGATAGATAGATGATAGATAGATAGATGGATAGATAGATAGATAGATATAGAGAGCTATATACATATTTTTAAATTGTCCCATACTTAATAATACTTTGACATATTTAAGCCAGGAATAAGTCTAACCCCAGCCTGAACTGGCCATTCTCTTTTATCTACTGAAACCTTGTCTCTGCCACACATTTTTATCACTAAATTTCTTCTTTTTCTTCACTGTTGTCCAGTTGTTAAATGAACTTCAATTAGAATATTTTGGATGAAAGAGATTTTCTTATATCCTCTTTCATAGTAGAATATTAATAGTATTTAGAAATAATATTTTTAGTGAATACTTATTATGTGGCACTATATGCATTATTTCATTTAATCTACTTAATAACCCTTTAGAATAAGTACCATTATAGATCCCATTTCACTGATGAGATAACTGAGGTCTTAGGCAGGTTAAATAACTTGACCAAATTCCCAGAGCAAGTAATAACAGAAAGAATGAACAGAAACAATGAAAATAGGTCTGTTTGACTCGGGACACGTAATGTCCCTTAAAGAGAGCCACAGGGACTTGTTCCAAGTCAGCTTTTCCAGAACAAGGGTGCCAAAATCAGAGATGACTCCAGGAGCAGAAAGTAAGACGTCAGTCATTAAAAGATGTGCTGAGGGGAGAAGAACAGAGAGCAGTCATAGGTGTGTCGTAGGTAGTGAGCTAGGCAGGAGAGGAGCAGGAACGACAGACCAGGGCAGAGAGCTCCGGGCGCCTAGCAATGCTCAGAACTATAAGCCCTTGTGTGACCCCTTCCTTAAGTGTTAATCCCTGGAGGAGACATCTAGGCCTGCGTTGTGTTTCAGCTCCTGTTCCAGAGAAGCAACAAAACCAGATGGGGTGAAGCCATGGCTGACTTCAGGACCAGCTACACTGACCAGTGACCCCAATCAGGGGACGCCATGCCCCTGACAGGGCACACCTGGAAGCTGATGAATATTCCATTGAGAGCCTCCCCTTAGACCTCCAGATAGATGCCCTTAAGATAGGGACCCCAAGCATGCTGTCTGTCTCTTTGTCCAGAACACGCCCAGGTCTTTTCTCCCTCTTTCTTGTCTCAAGGTACATCTCCCCCCACCCCAAGTGCCCTTTTTTTTTTTTTTTTTGCCTCTGTAACTCATTTCCTGAGCCTATTTTTTCTACAGCTCAATTCTTCTTTACTTCTGTGACTTTCCAAATAAACTTCATCTTACAGTTTGAGTCTTGGCTCTCAATTTTTTCTTAGCCAGAACTCTAGTACCAACATTGTCGAACTGAGGTCTAACAGCTGATGTCACCCCGCCGCCAACACCTGGAGAAAGGTAAGCTCCTAACACAATCCAGGAAACAGAACTGGGATTGTACACGTGAGAGAAGAGGTTCCGATAGCATCACCCGGAAGCTGTGAACCTAACGATTCCGGAACCCTCTGTGTGAATGCAGGGCCCTCGTTTGTCCTTGTGCTGGTGTGGTTGCCTCAGGGTGAGTAATCACAATGAGGAACACCTAATTTTGGCCTTTGCTCAAAGTATTAATATACGCCACAGTCCACGAAGTGACCTGTAAAATAAAATGGCATTTTCTATTTTTATAATGTTTTAAACATTTTATTTGATCTATATTTCAAACTCACAGACGAGTTTCAAAAATTAAACAATGAACACCTATATATCCTTTGTCTAGATTTACCAAATATCCTTTGCCAGCCTCTATGTATTTTTTCCTGTTTGCTTCTCGCTGTGCTACTTCAGAATATCAGACATCACAACCCTTTACATCTATTACTTCAGCTACGTATCCTCAGAACAAGGACATTCTTTTACATAATTACAATGCAATGATCAAATCCTGAATATTTTATATTAGTACAATACTATTATCTAACATATAGTCTATATTTAAACTTCACAACCTCTCTCAATAATGTTCCTTATAGTATTTTTTCTCTGATCCAGAAACCGGTTTCAGATCAAACATTGAATCTAGTTGACATTTCTCTTTAGCCTCCTTTAACTGGAGTAGTTCCTCAGCCTTTGTCCTTCATGGCCTTGACATTTTGAAGAGTACAGGCTGGTTATCCTCTGATTTGAGTTTCTATGATGTTTTCTCATGATGAGAGGCCTTCAGTATTTATGAGGGGCATGCCACAAAAGTGAGGTTGTATCCAAGTGAAACAGATTTAATCACACAATATTTTTATATGCTATTATGTCAAATACAGTTCAAGTACAGTGCTAAGTGACACCAAATTAGCCACAAAGCGAGTCCTAGAGAGAGAACACACCCTCGAAAGGGGGCTCATTCTGCGCACAGTATTCTCAGCTGCCTGCACGTTCAGTATACAAAGCAGAGCACTCTCAATCCAACTCCTAGCGCGCTGACCTCTTCACTGGTTTCTGTCACAGTGACATCACTGAGCAGTACTAATTTCTCCAAAGAAGGGAGGGAACAGTCCACTTGGAAAATTACTCCCCACTTTAGTCTGCCCATAAATAAAAATGTATAAACTTTAACTGTCAAATGTAAGCATTTCTCTTCAGAAATAGTATAATCTTCAGAATAGTATAATCCAATTTGAAGAATTGGAATAATTAAATCAACTGCCCATTTCTCACCTCTTTAGTTTAAAAAATGAAGTAAACATTTTACCTTTCTTTTATTTATTTATCTTTTTCATTTTTCCAAAGCTGGAAACAGGGAGGCAGTCAGACAGACTCCCACATGTGCCTGACCGGGATCCACTCAGCATGCCCACCAGGGGGCAATGCTCTGCCCCTCTGGGGCGTCACTCTGTTGCATCCAGAGCCATTCTAGCGCCTGAGGCAGAGGCCACAGAGCCATCCTCAGCGCCCGGGCCATCTTTGCTCCAATGGAGCCTTGGCTGCAGGAGGGGAAGAGAGACAGAGAGGAAGGAGAGGGGGAGGGGTGGAGAAACAGATGGGTGCTTCTCCTGTGTGCCCTGATCGGGAATCAAACCCGGGACTCCTACACGCCAGGCTGAAGCTCTACCGCTGAGCCAACCAGCCAGGGCCAACATTTTACCTTTAATGACATCTATTTAATTGTGTATTTATAGCATGTCTGTGTTGCAAGCATGTTTCACTGAAGAAGCTCAAACTGAACGTGCCTCCTCTGCTTACTGGGTTTTTCCCCAAACTTATCCTCTTCTCCCCTGCATTGGTCATGCCCTTGCTCTACGCTTCTATCATCTTCCCTAACACTGATCTAACAGTTCCTTCACTGCACCCAGTGGCCACTCTTACCCCCCAGTTTCCACACAGTAGGCAAAATGCTTTCTCAAAATGTAACTCAGATCATGGAATTTTCCTGACTGATATTGTCCAATAACTTCTTTTTGCACTTCCTTAAAATCCAAATCACCCACCACAGCCAACAGGACTGACCCCTGCCTATTTTTCCAATGGCCTTTCCTCCTGCTCTCCTTCTCAATTAACCTACTCTGGTCATGTTAACTCTTCTGTTCCTAGAGTAAGCCTGTTTCCATGCCTCAGGGCCTTTGCACTTGCCGATCTTTCTGCTTGGAACCCTCTTTCTTTATCTTGACCTTTGGTAGTTCCTTCTTGTCATTTGGGTGTCAGCTCAAATTGCACCTCATCAGATAACTTCCAAAGCAAACCAGTCACAACCTCATATCTTACTTACCTTATAAAGTTTTTTCTGGATTTATCCTGTTGATACATCTGTTTATAATTTCATCATATAGCTGCTTTACAACATAAGATCCACGGGAACAGGAACCATGTCTTCCTTGCTCCCGGACAAATCTTGAGTTTCTAGAATGATTTCTATTTATTCATTTTTATTTTTATTTTTTAGAGAAGAGAGAGAGAGACAGAGAGAGAGAAGGGGGAGGAGCTGGAAGCATCAACTCCCATATGTGCCTTAACCAGGCAAGCCCAGGGTTTCGAACCAGCGACCTCAGCATTTCCAGGTCAATGCTTTATCCACTGCGCCACCACAGGTTAGGCTAGAATGATTTCTGACATAAAGTGGATGCTCTTTAAGTATTGTTGGAATGAGTGAAAGAATGATTACAGATGACAAGTAACCATCCCTGAAAGAGGCAATTTACCACTGGTGTTGAAACAAATGCCATTGCCTTGACCAACAATCCACCCTAGTCACCAGATGGACCTCCACAGGTTTTTGGCTATTTCTAAAGATAATTCTAGCATTTGTGGGGAAATGGACAGAAGATGCTGAAGTAAAAGGGAATAAAGACATTAAACAAGAGGGCCTCACACAAACATATGTTCCATAAACTGTGAATATGGTTAATTTAACCCATTGCATCTAATGAGCAAAATAAACTTCAACAAAGAACAATGTATTGTGCATGATGCCACCCTGTCCTGATCCTCATATCCTACTGTTTATCTCTTCTTCATCTCCAACATTCTGTCTTCTTCTTCTTCTGACCCAAATGAAGACACTCCCCCAATACAATTGTGGCAGATAGCCTTTTTTCTATGTATGCTTTGTCTCAGAGTTCTCATTCACTTCTATAGCTTTACACATCACTTCTCAATGGGGGAAGCCCTACTTTATCTCTCCAGTGGTGTCAGGCCAGCCATTGCCAGATGGATTTTTTTTTTTAATTTGAATCTTTCTTAGAACTACTCAGCAAGTCTGAACTTGTTTGTCCATATGGCAAAAGGCTTTGGGTGACACATTGTTCAAAAAAAGTCTGTTAATTCCTGAAGGATAGGGATTATATTTTACTTTCTTCATCACAGAGTAAGCATCCACTCAGGAAATGTTTGAAATCCTACAAACTCAACAGAAAATAAAGACTTTACTACTGTATATATATATGTACCATGTGGCTTTTTCTGTGTAATAAGCCACTCCAAAGTTTGTGGCTTAAAACAGCAACCATTTATTTGGTTTATAATTCTGTGAGTTTGCCCTGGGCTAGGGCTCAGCTGCTTCGTTCTTCTGGTCTTGGTTTGGCTTACTTATGCATTTGCATTCAGCTGCCAAGTTCACTGGTCTAGAGGTATTCAGCTACTCATCTCTGTTTCTTGTGGTCCCTCATTCTCCAGTAGGCTAGCCTGGGTTTTTTCTTATGGCAATGGTGGAAAAACTCCCAAAAGCAAAAAGAAGTATTCAAAGCCCCTTCACACTGAGACTTGGAACTAACTTATTGCCAGTTTTTCCACCTTGTAGTGGTCAAACAAGTGGTAGGACCAGCCCAGACTCCTCGGCTTTCATCTCTTGATGGAAGATGCCACAAAATCACATTGTATAGGAGTGTGGAGACAACAAGGGAAATTTTTGTGACTATTTTGCAAGCATTTTACCACAATAAGTAATGGTTTGCTAGTGTAATCCATCTCTTTGAGGTGTGGCTGCTTTAAAGAAAAGATAACCAGAAAATGTTAAGCAACTAAGCCTAACTTCTTTTTCTGTTTTCTACCAAGTCCCATAAAACATGACCTCATTCTCACTCAGTGCACTTCAGTCTATTGCTTCATGGGAAGAAAGTTGGAATTGCAATTGCTCCAGAAACAGCTGTGAGCCAGTGGGTGCCTGCCTGGCCCCAACTGGTTCCCTGTAGTCGGAGGTCGTGACAACCACAGCAAGCAATGTCTGAGATAGCAGTCTCCATGGATCTGCCCTGGAAGGGCTCACTTAGTCAATAGCTTGCTTGAGTGGGTAAAAGAAAGATTGGCTCACTGCAGGAGGGCAGAGGGGAGTGAAGGCTTCCAGGGCAGTGCGTTAGGTCATTCCTTTCCCATCTAACTTTTTGCCATGACAACCAAAGTCTGATTCTTAGGTCCATCAAATATACAGGGACATATCTGAAGTGCAGGAGGATGGCTTTGATGGTCATCTTTTCTTCTAACTTAAAATATGCAAATAATACTTCCTGAACTTTTTAAATTGGAAGTCCTAAATAGAAATTTACATTCTGATCAACTAAGACTTTCTCAGAGTTAGAGGAAGTGCTAACACACTGTTTCTCAACCCTGGTGGCTTATTAAAACCCCTTGGAATACTTTTCAAGCATATTGGAGTCCTGCAAGGAAGAAATTTAATTGGTGTAGGATAGGACCCTTTAACGATTTTGTATTTAAAGCTGTGCAGGTGACTCTAATGTTCATCCAGGGTCTTGAATGGCTGTGCAAAGGGAATAAACCCTAAGTTATAAAGAAGGCCCAGCAGAGTTGAAAAAAACACTTGTATGACATAATATATTTGTATGCTAATTCTGACTGCACCACAGTCTAGCTGTTTGGTCTCGAAAAACCTCAGTGTCCACATCTGCACAATGGGAATAGTAATAACACCTATCGCATAGGGCTTGTGAAAACAGCAAATAGCATTTTAAAAGTGTAGATTAAAGGAGAATTTTATAAAGTTTATCAAATTGTAAGGAATAGTCAGGACCAAATTAAAGTGTTTGGAAATTGCAATTGGATAATAAAACTATTTATTATATTTACTATAAAATTTGGAATACCTATTTGTACACCTATGTGCATAGTAGCATTATTTACAATAGCCAAACGGTTGGAGCAACCCAAGTGCCCATCGATGAGTGAATGGATAAACAGAATATAGTATATACATAGGATAGAATATTATTCAGCCCAATCAACATAGGAACTTCTGACATGCTACAACGTGGAAGAACCTTAAAGACATTATGCTAAGTGAAATAAGCCAGTCACAAAAGAAAAGTACTGTATGATTCTACATACGTGAGGTACCTACCTAGAGCAGTCTAATTCCTAGAGACAAAATATAGAATAATGGTTGTCAGGACTGGAGGGATGGGAGGGGAGCAGGGGATGGGGTATTGTTCAGTGAGTATACAATTTCTATTGGGGAAGATAGAAGGAAGTTCTGGAGAGAGATAGTGGTTATGTATTTCATCACAATAAAAATAGTTAAAATAAGGTTTTGTTTTGCCTAATTTGCTTTGTTTGATTTTCTGTATCTATGTTTTATTTTACAGTAAGAAGTTTTTTTAACTTCTTAAAAATTGAATTTGTTGAGGTGACACTGGTTAACAAAATTATACAAGTTTTAGCTGGCCAATTCTACAACACATCTCTGTACCCCATATTGTGTGTTCACCCCAAGTCAAGTCTTTGTCCATCACCGTTTATCCCCCCTATCCCCTCCTTCACCTCCTTTCAACCCTGGCATTCACCACAATGTTGCCTGTACCCATGAATTTCTTCCTTTTCTTGTCCTTTTTTGCTCAATACCTCCATCCCCTTCTCCCACTGCCTCTGACAGCTGTCAGCCTGCTCTCTGTCTATGAGTCTGTCTCTAATTTGATTGTTAGTTCATTTCTGATTTAACTAATATGTGGAATCTAATGTACAGTAAAAATTTTTTAAATACTATATAAAAATTTTAGAATCATGCTCAGCATATATGTTCACATATATATATGATATATGTGACAGTATATATATAACAGCTCTCACATTGGGGCTACTGTTACTATTATACCATAAATCATTCTTGTCCCTACTCTCTCTGTCTTCACCATCTATCTGCCACCACCTAGCATGATGGTTTGCCCACAGGTGGCACCGGGACTCACCCAATGAATTAGTGATGACAATACTGGAAACAGAGATGCTGCAGGACTGAGTTTGAGGGCCCTTGGTCTAATGGAGATGCAAAACCACCAGGCCTGACCCAAGTGCTAAGAATAATGGGTAATCATAGGTAACAGGGTGGCATTAATTAGGGTGCTTTCCTTGGAGGGAGAGAAGAGAGTCCATATTCTGAACAAGAAAACACTGGACACATCTCCATGGTATAATTAGCCTGTTTCAGAGCTCCAAGCTCCACTGGTTCAAGGTGCATGAAATTGGTAACCAATATGAGAAGATGTGAAGCAAATGATTGGGTAGTTCAGATTGCAAGTGCTGGAGACATTCATCACAAAAGAAGTGACCTTAAAAAGTAATTGAGGTTTGGAGAGGTGGAGGCAAGATGGAAAGTGAATGGCTTTCCAGGAGCCAAGACAGAGAGGAATTGGCTGGCAACTCATGACTTAGTGAAAAGACCAGCTGGAATCAGAAACACACGGGGGAAATCAGGTTGGACAAGTCACCCGAAGCCAGATGCGGCATGGCCTTGGAGTCGGGCTGAGAAATTTACATGTGAAATGACGGGGAAAAGTGAGCCACTGAACACTTTTGAGCAGAGGTAATGGAAGGATTTATTTCAGCAGTAGCCTCATGGAAGACAGAAGGGGCTTGGAGGGGCAGCTCTGTGAAACAAAGGAGAGATTTATGTAAAAGGAAGATCAACAGAACTTGGTACCTGATTGGATATGCGGAGTGAGAGAGGAGTAACTATTTCTAGTCTGAATTAGGGAAGACAGATGGTGTCTTTCACGGGATCAGCTTCTAACATTCTATTTCTAGCTTCTAGACAGTCTCAACTTTGGCTGCACAACTGAACCATCTAGAGATCTTGTTAAAATGCAGATTGATTCAGTGTGTCTGGGGTGAAGTTCTGCTTTTCTAACAAGCCTCCCAGTGAGGCAGAGGCTGCTGGCCCCCGGACCCACTGCATTTAGAGAAGCAAGGTGTCCAGAATAGTGGTTTCCAGCTTGATCTTCCTTCCATGACAGTCTCCTGGGGAGCTTTTAAAGATCCAAGCTCCCAGGCCAGACCACTTCTGTCCGAATCTCTGAGGTGGGGGGACACAGGCATCAGGATAGCTGAAGCCTCCAGGTGATTCACATCCACATCCTACATGCAGTTAGATCCTCTCATTTCACAGGTGAAGAGAACGCACTGAAGGCTTCCAGTCAAGATGGCAGAATAGGTAAACACAGTACCTGCATAGCCCCATGATCACATCAGAACTACCATCATTGAAAGCTGCCTGTAGTCTAACTGAACAAAAATCCTATAGCTAAGGATATACAGAAGAAGCCAGATTGGAGGGGTGACAAAGCTGAACAGGGTGGTCCCTCACCCACGTTTGGCAGTTAAAATTCAAGAGGAATATTTCAGCTGCAGAGGGCCAACTGAGGAGCAAGTAGTCCCAGCTCCACACCAGGCCCCCCGGCCCATAGTTAAAGTACCAGGTAGAGAAGGTGCCATAACTTCTATCTGTAAAACAAGTGGTGATTGTGGCGGAATGAGACAGAGGGCTACTGAAGTCTTAGGCATTCCTCTTAAAGGACTGGCACACAGACTTCTCAGACTTCGTTACTTGGAGCTCCAGCATTGAGGCACCAGCTCAAAAGGTGCAGGGGACATTCTGGGAGAAACTGGATTTTCTGGCTTTGAGACAGGGACTGGAAGGGAAGCTTTCTTCCAGACAGAAGTCCTGGCAGAAGCCACTGATCCTTTGCTGAGCTCTCCCCCTGCAAATGCAGGTAGGTGCCGTATCTGAGTCTATCATCATGACTCGCCCACTCTGGTGATTCCCTGAGACCCTGCCCACTCAGCTTTCAGGCCTACCCAAACCATTTCCAGTGACTTTTCCATTAAAACAGTCTATCTTTGCTCAAGCAGTGAAGTCCTAAAATCTCTCAAAAATCCACAACCCCCCCCCCACCCACCCAAACAAGCAGCATCTGGCCTTGGTGTGCCATGTACCTCTTTCTAAGCAGTTCCAAGCCTGATATTAGTGGCAGCTGACCTTCATGTGCAGCTTGGCTTCTTCTGGGTCCCTCCAAGCCCAGCACAAGTAGTAGTCATCCACAGATTGCTTTGTATCTCATGCTGGGTGGCCCCAGGCAGGGAAAAGGCAGCAGCTGA
Organism: Saccopteryx bilineata; assembly: GCF_036850765.1. NCBI lineage: Eukaryota > Metazoa > Chordata > Mammalia > Chiroptera > Emballonuridae > Saccopteryx > Saccopteryx bilineata. The sequence goes on from NC_089495.1 coordinate 172,292,835, forward strand.
CCTCGGTCTGCACCTCTCCAGAGGCCCCGGAGCCAGCACACCCAGTAGACAGCTTTCGACAATGCCAACCACCTCCACGAGGGACACTTTCAGAATCCCACCGAAGGGAGTCCTGCTTTGTGCGCTTGTCCCCTGCACAACAGATCCTTCACTACAGCCACAGCCAATAGGCCTGGGGGTCAATCCCTCTCACTGATGTGCCAACAGTAATCATGGCTCAACTATAACAGGAGGGTGCACAGAACCCACATGGGGGCATAGCTGAAGCACCCTGGTTGATGACTATGGAGGCTGTGCTACTGGGCTCTCCAGGAGACCTACTATGTAAGGCCACTCTACCAAGACTGGGAGACATAGAAGCTCTATCTAACACACAGAAACAATACAGGGAGGTAACCAAAATGAGGATACAAAAGAACATGTCCCAAATGAAAGAACAGGATAAAACCCCAGAAAAAGTACTAAACAACATGGAGACAAGCAATCTAACAGATACAGACTTCAAATTACTGGTTATAAGGGTGCTCAATGATCTTAGTAAAAATTTCAGCAAGGAGATAGGAAACATAAAAAGGGACCGGTCAGAAATGAAGAATACAATAACCAAAATGAACAACACACTAGAAGAAATCAACAGTAGATTAGATTAAGCAGAGAATCAAATCAGTGATTTGGAAGATAAGGTAGCAGAGAACACTCAATCAGAAGAGCAAAAAGAAAAATGAATGCAAAAAATGAGCATTTATTAAGGGGCCTCCAGTACAACATCAAGTGTACCAATATTTGCATTATGGGAATGCCAAAAGAAGAAATGAGAGGGGAAGAAATTGAGAACCTATTTGAAAAAGTGATGAAAAACTTCTGTAACCTAGTGAAGGAAATAGACACACAAGTTCAGGATGCACAGAGATTCTCCAAAAAGATGAACTGAAAACATCAGATGAAGTAAGACAGTGGTCCCCAACCTTTTTTGGGCCACAGACCGGTTTAATATCAGAAAATATTTTCACGTACCGGCCATTAGGGTGGGACAGATAAATGTATCATGTGACCGAGACAAGCATCAAGAATGAGTCTTAGATGGATGTAACAGAGGGAATCTGGTCATTTTTAAAAAATAAAACATCATTCAGACTTAAATATAAATAAAACAGAAATAATGTAAGTTATTTATTCTTTTTCTGCGGGCTGGTACCAAATGGCCCACGGACCTGTACCGGTCCATGGCCCAGGGGCTGGGGACCACTGAATTAAGATACATCATAACTATCCAAAGTGCCAAAAGTTAAAGACAAAGAGAATCTTAAAAGTAGTAAGAGAAAAGTAGTTTCAGGTTATGAACAAGATAGGTTGTATAGCTTTGAAAATGTTTAAGTACTTATATGCACAGAAAGATAAAAATAAATACTAAGTTAAGACAAACATCTATCTAAGTTGCATTTAATAGGTAAATGTACCTGTTCCAACTTATATACAAATTTCACTTAAGAACAACCCTACAGAAGAAGGCGGCTCCCATGAGACTGCAGCTTATTTCTCAACAAAAGCTTTGACAAACATAAATATTGACAAGAAACATTCAAAGTGATGGGAAACAAGGACCTACAACCAAGATTACTCTATGCAGCAAACTTTGCGTTTAGAATTGAAGAACAGATAAGAAAAAGCTAACGTAGTTCATCACTACCAAACCAGTAGTACAAGGAAAGTTAAAAGGACTTCTTGAAACAGAACAAGAACAAGAATAAGCGCAAGAACAAGAACAAGAACAAGAAGAACAAAAATGAGAACAAGAACAAAAAGAACAAAAACAGGAACAAGAAGAACAAGAAGCAAAAATATGAATAATAAAATGGCAATAAATACATATCTATCAATAATTACTTTAAATGTTTCAATCAAAAGAAACAGTGTAGCTGATGAATAACAAAACAAGTCCCTTACATATGCTGCCTACAGCAGGCTCACTTCAGGTCAAAAGACACACACAGAGTGAAAGCAAATGAGTGAAAAAAAATATTTCGTGAAAATGGAAACAAACAGAAAAGTCGAGGTAGCAATACTAAACCAAACAAAATGCACTGTAAAACAAAGGCTGTGACAAGAGACAAAGAAGGACCCAGCAAGTCCACTTCTGGGTATTTATTCAAAAAACCCCAAAACACTAATTTGAAAATACATATGCATACACATGTTCATTGCAGCGTTATTTATAATAGCCAAGATATGGAAGCAACCTAAGCGTCCATAAATAGATGAATGGATAAAGAAAATGCGGTACTTATATACAATGGAATATGATTCAGTCATTAAAAAAAAATGAAATCTTCCCATTTACAACACCATGGATGGACCTAAAGGGTATTATGCTGAGTGAAATAAGTCAGTCAGAGAAAGACAAATGCTTTATAAAAAAAAAAGCAGAAACTGACTCATAGATACAGAGAACAAATTGATAGTTGCCAAATGGGAGGAGATTGAGAAAAATGGGTGAACAAGGTGAGGGGATTAAGAAGCACAAATTGGTAGTTACAAAATAGTAATAGGAATATAAAGGACAGCATAGGGAATATAGGCAATAATATTGTAATAACAATGTATTAGTGTCAGATAGATACTAGCTTTATCAGTGATCACTTCATAACTTAAATAAATGTATAATCACTGGGTTGTACAACTGAACCTAATATAATATTGTATATCAACTGTAATTGAAAAATCAAAAATTATTTTAAAAAAAGAACACATTTAAGTCTTCAAGAGTTGGCTGGGTATATTCATTAGGGAAAATGACTTCCCCAAGATTCTTTTTGGAGTGGTTCAATATTTAGCCTTTTTAAACTTGGTATGCACCCCAAAAGCAACAAAAAACAAAATCAAATTGTCTCTTAAGATACAAGGTACCTGAGCAAAACAATTGACAGTAGATCCTTAGTGCTGCTGCAGCAAGTCCATTTTTTTTTTAGCTGCTTAGAGCAGGAGACTTGCAACACCTGCAAGTCCTGGTGATTTGTGAGCAGCGTGAAAGCACAGAGCAGAAGCTGCTGAATTGCCTCAGCTCATCAAAGAAGCTCCTCTGAGAGTTATTTTGAAGACTTCTTGCTGTGTCTTCAGTCCACGTTTCTGTAAATCTATTTCTGAATGGTCAGGGCCTCTGCTCCCAACTCCAGCAGGTGCCTGGACTCAGCCCTCTGCCCCTCCTTAGTCTTCTCTATGCTGAAAAACACACAGGTGAATCCTACACTGAGTAGCAACTAAAGTACATTACAACAAGGCAAGTTTGGTGGTGAAAGAGTGATCCTCTCACTGCTTTCTCCCACCTGGCCCTGGGGTTTAGAGCACGTGGCCTTCATTCTAGGGAGTAGTAGAATTACACAATGACCAATCTGAACAGAGAAATTTATGAGGCAGGGCGTAGATCCTCACCAAATGCACAGGTCCCTTTTAATCTGATTGCTGCTAGGCTGCGTGGCTGAGACATAGAGCTTTCGTATTTCCTCATGTGTGCGTAGAGAGGCAGTGTGGTATCATGCAAAAAGCCCTCGTTCAGGAGCCAGAGGACCCAGTTCTTGCTTGAGTCTCATGTTTTAGTAGCTGCACATTCCTCATTTGTAATTCTGGAATTAGACTGCCTCCTGTATGGGATTGTTGTGATCAGGGATACGCTGGTATATGTTTAACAACTAGCTTCCTTGAGGGAGGTGGACTTGATTTGTATTGTTTGCCCATTTCCATGGTGTAAATAACCTCAGCACGGCCTATTTCAGGCTATGAACTTAACTTATTAAATCCATAGTAACATGCTATTATGTAGTATTTTCACCTTTTAGATACGACAGACATAATTTCAAGAACCTTGATAATACTAAAATAATTGGGAAGTGATGGGATTTTGTGTATTTATAATATTTTTAAATTATAGTTTATGTCATTTTATGTTTATAGCTTTATTTTTTAAATGGATAGTTTAAAAACCAGCTCACAAGGCCCTGGCCAGTTGGCTCAGTGGTAGAGTGTCAGCCTGACATGTGGATGTCCTGAGTTGGATTACCAATCAGGGCACACAGGAGAGGTACCCATCTGCTTCTTCAACTTTCCCCCTCTCACTTCTCTCTTTCTCTCTCTCTCCCCTTCCTGAAGCCATGGCTTGGTTGGAGCAAGCTGGCCCTGGGTGCTGAGGATGGCTCCATGGCCTCCACCTGAGGTGCTAAGAAAAGCTCAGTTGAAGCAATGGAGCAATGGCCCCAGATGGGCAAAGCATCACTCCCTAGTGGCCTTGCTGGGTAGATCCCACTTGGGGTACATGTGGGCATCTGTCTCTGCATCCCCTCCTCTCCCTGAATTTAAAGAAAAATAATAAATAAATAAGTAAATAAATAAATACAAACCAGCTTACAGAATTCCTAAAAATTTTTAAACTGGCTCTCACAGGCAAATAGAAGGTGGTCCCAGCATACTCCTGCTTGTGATGGTTTAATGAAATAGCATTATTAGCACATTCATTAGTAATTTGTAGTAGTTTGCTAGGGTGCCTAACAAAACACCTCAGAGTGGTTTGACTAAGCAACAGTACTTTATTTCTTCATCGTCTGTAGCCTGGAAGTCTGTTTAAGGTGCTGGCAGGGTTGGGTTTTCCTGAGGCATTTCTCCTTGGCTTGTAGATGGCTGTGTCCTCATATGGCCTTTCCTTGTGCTTCTTATTATTATAGAGACACTAGTCCTGCGGCATTAGTATCCGTATGACCTGCTTTAATCTTAATCATCTGTTTAAAGGCCCTGTCTTCAAATACTACCACATTGAGTGTTAGAGTTTCAACAGAAATCTGGGGAGGACACAATACAATCAATAACAGCATTTTATTATTAGTTGAATATAAATCTAAATAGTAAAGCTTCAACACTGAGCCGAGAATGATCCATCTTCTTCTCTTATGGAAACTATTCTGCTCACAATAATTAGGGGATATTTTATCGCTTTATATTCATTTTGAAATATCCCCTAATTTTTGTGAGCAGTATATGTCTGTTGTTAGATCCTATGGGTAAAGAAAAGACTTAGAGTATGCCCAAGAAAGCCCTGCTTAGGGTGTGCCCTCCCTAATTCTCAGTCTCATGTGCAGGTGGTCCAGTAAACTATAAAAGGCTATATATAAAAATGGGAGATTATCGATATGGTGACTATTTCCTTTTCTACCGGGACTGGTTGTTGTGGTTGTTATTTTTGTACCAGTTAAAATTTCTCTCTAACTCACGTTTGCCCTTCGGGATGTTGTGGATGTAACAGCCCATCACTGGCATGCTATACCTTTTTTGTGTGCTTTTTAATTCTGTATGCCTGGAGGCTATGGGGCATAGTGGTTAAGAGTTCAATCACTAAAACTAGAATGTGATTTGAGTCTCAGCTCCACAGTTATATTGTCATTGACACTACAGCTATTTTCATATCACATTAAGGTCATTGCGGAAGTTAAAGCCCACCATCCAAAGACCATCAGGACAAAATAAAATATATAAGATTACCAAAAAAATCCACAATTATATCAAAATACACTAGTCAAGCTTCAAGATAATATTTGTGTGTATGTCTCACAAAATATTTCCAATATGGTAATATATGTGCTTCTTTACTCGCGTCTCAAATAGCTGCTTATTTAAGAATGATTATAATATCTAAGTAGTAAAGAGAATACATGCTACTTTGAGACACCTATGAGAAAACAGCCCTGAGAGCACCTAGGCTATAATAGCCCCATTTGAAGTAAACAGTGCTCACAAAATAAAAATGATCATAAGACAAGTTCACTGTGTGACGATAATTTTAAATAGAGACAGGGATACTCTAGGACCACAAAAATGACTAAAACTCCCCTCTTACCAGTACAAGTGACTGCAGCTTCTTTACCACTTACCACTTTAGCCTTGCTTTAATACTCTTATGTGTAGGCAAAAATGATCTAGGTAGCAAATCACTGAATGGCCCCTTAATATTGACAGCATCTGACTAGAACTCAAAAACTCAAATCCCCCCACTTTTTTAGAACTTCATAGAAACCCTCACAACAACCACAATCTTGCAATAATCCTATCTCAGTTCTCTTTCTTTCTTTCTTTCTTTCTTTTTATTTTTTAATTTTTTTTAATTTATTCATTTTTAGCGAGGAGAGAGACAGAGGAGAGAGAGACAGAGAGAGAGAAGAGGGAGGAGCTGGAAGCATCAACTCCCATATGTGCCTTGACCAGGCAAGCCGAGGGTTTCGAACCGGCGACCTCAGCATTTCCAGGTCGATGCTTTATCCACTGTGCCACCACAGGTCAGGCCTTTCTTTCTTCCTTTCTTTCTTTCTTCCTTTCTTTCTTTCTTCCTTCCTTCCTTCCTTTCTTTCTTTCTTTCTTTCTTTCTTTCTTTCTTTCTTTCTTTCTTTCTTTCTTTCTTTCTCCTTCCTTCCTTCCTTCCTTCCTTCCTTCCTTCCTTCCTTCCTTCCTTCCTTCCTTTCTTCCTTCCTCCTTCCTCCCTCCCTCCTTCCCTCCCTCCCTCCCTCCCTCTTTCTTTCTTTCTTTCTTTCTTTCTTTCTTTCTTTCTTTCTTTCTTTCTTTCTTTCTCCTACCTTCCTTTCTTTCTCCTTCCTTCCTTCCTTCCTTCCCTCCCTCCCTCCCTCCCTCCCTCCCTCCCTCCCTCCCTCCTTCCTTCCTTCCTTCCTTCTTTCTTTCTTTCTTTTCTTCCTTCTTTCTTTCGCGAGATAGACAGAGACAGACAGACAAGAAGGGAGGGAGGGAGATGAGAAACATCAACTCATAATTGCAGCACCTTATTTGTTCACTGATTGCTTTCCGTACATGCCTTGACTGGGGGCTCAAGCTGGGTCAGTGACCCCTTGCTCAAGCCAGTGACCCCATGCTCAAGCTGGCGACCTCAAGGCTTTGAACCTGGATCCTCAGCATCTCAGGCTGGTGCTCTATCTACTGCACCACTGCCTGGTCAGGCCCAGTTCTTTCTTACTCCAACATCCCATGACTTCCCTGTAATGTACTCTCCTTTGCTTCAGGGAGCTTAATCAATCTAAATGTTTGGATGATGGTTGTATTCCTGGTGGTCTCTGGATGGTGGGCTTTAACTTCTGCAACAACCTTACCTATAGTTTCTACCCATGACAATATAACTGTGGGGTGGAGATGAAAATTGCATACTGGTTTTAAAGATTGAACTCTTAACCACTATGCTCCATAGCTTCCAGGACAAAACACAAAGAATGGCATGCCAGGGATGAGCTGTTACATCCACAACATTCAGAAGTTTAAGAACATCGGAAAGCTCAACCCCCTCATTCTGTGTATGGGTCAGGAAACTGAGGCTTAAACAAGGCAAATGACTTTCCACCACACCATAGGAGCCTTCCTTGTTGACCTCTTCTCAAAGAATTCAGGATGTGAAGGTCTCTTATTCAATCGTGGTCCTTAGACTTGGCTGCACATTAGAATCAGCTAAAGAATTATAAAATAATGATAATGATGATTTTTGGGTCCCAACTGAGTGATTCTGGCTCAGTTGGTTTGGGGTTCAGCCTGGGCATCATTTGATTTAAAAGGAGGGTTTGAATTGTGATTACAACTGCTTAAATGCTAAACTCTTCGGTGGGTCCTAATTCTACTTTTCAGTTCACCTCTCTACATTCCTTGGATCATTTTGCTTGAAGAACTCTACTCTGGCTGCATTGTCAACGTGCCCTGGGCCAACGGTGCCTTGATGTTCTTCCCATTCCCTTTCCCATCTTCGTATTCATGCCCATCTACTCTCGGGATATGTCGGAAGGACCTCAGAGAGCAATTACCACCCCTACCGACCTGATGGCAGGTGATCCAGTCAGACACCCTATTTTTTTCTCCATCACAGATGTCCATCTATACATGTGAATGAAATATCTCCTGATTGTGATCCTGTTCTGGGCATTGAAGTAGGAATAAGCCTAAACTAAAGCTAATGTTTTAAAGGCCACTATGCATTGAAGATCAACTAAAGCACTAAAGTGACAAATTTCTAAAATTATGTGTCAGTACAATAGAGAATTAAAAGACCTAGACTCACAGGATCTCAGAATTTGGGAGTTAGGGGTGAATCACTTGGACCAATCCCTCCTCACCTTGCGTGAACTCTTATACACCACATCCTTATAGATATGTGGCCAGCATTTGGTTTGTATAAATCGGTTTAACCCCCAGTTTTTCAAATATCCAGTTTTTTATAATATGGGGTAGAGTGCTGGCCATCTGATGTCTAATGAACTTCACCAGGTGGTAGCGATTTTGAATCTGGTAAAGCTGCCTGTCGTAATGGGAAACACTCAGGACATTACTATTCTGCAGAGATGCAGAAGGATATTGTTATTCAGGAAATGTGCAAAGAGTTACCTTATTGCTATTCAAAAGATACTTTCCTATGTGAAGAAATTGAGTAAATCAATATGCTGTAGTGACTGAGGCATTCAGAGACTCAAGGCACAATAGAGAATGTGCCCCTTCCTGTAAGAGAAACCCACAGATCAAAATCATAGCTCTGGTCCTGCTTCTAAGAGTGGAGGCTTCAAAACATCTACAGAGCAAGATCTTGGCCTTGTTCCCCAGAGAGATAGAAGGTTGTGGTTATTGCAAGGAATGAGAAAAGGCATCAAAGTTTGAAAATAAACATTTGAACTTCAAAATATTTATCTAAAGTAAATGAAACTTTTGAGAGTGGTCCATCATTTGATTGTGAGTTTCTGTGCATGTGCATGGTGTTAACAGTGCCTACTACATCTAAGATCAGCAATACATAATTGCTCCTTACTCTTGACTTTGAAATAATATTCAAACCAGATGTGGACATATAAAAGAGACGTCTACTGGCATCACAAAGTTTCTAAAAAATCCACTTGCTTAGTTTGCTTTTTGGACATAAGGAAGCACATGCAAAGTGTATTATCCTTTATTTTTGTCATATAGTTAAAAGAAACAATTTTATGGAGTATCTACTATACTCAGTGACTATAGTAAAGGTTGTGATCAAAATATATCTTTGCTGTTTTAGTATTCAATTCAGCTCAAACTGTGAAATCAACCTTGTGCAGAGGGACCAGCCATCCTAGTGTGTCTGGGACTATCCTGGTTTGAGCTCCAAACGTCCTGCGTCCTGAGAAATCCCTCCCTCTTAGACGAAATGGAGGATCATCACTCTACTTGGAACTGAGGAAGTTAGCAAAGAAAGAAAAATTACTAAACTTCAGGAGCTCACTTCTTTGAAGTTCTCAGAAGTTTCAAGTGTTGAGTCAATTATTTACTGAGGGGCCAGCATAGTGCTGAGCAGGATGTACAATGTCAAACAGGGCATACTGCTGCCTAGAGACTTGGCTTCCCATTTCTGTACCACTAATTGTCCCATTATCATGAGCAAAACACTTAAACTCTTGGAAAGTTGGTTTTCAAATCTATTAAATGGATATTATTATATTGCCTTCCTTATCTATCATCTGGTGATATTAGTATAATCATATAAGGTGAATGGTATGCATAAAAGCATTTTGAAAACTATAGAATGCGATACAAATATGGGTAGCAGGTATTGCTATTGTTATTGCTGACAGACAAAAGTAAAATAAATCTACAGTGTAATTTCAGTAGTCTCAAACTGTGTTGGCCAATGCTATAGTCACCAGTGACTGTTTAAATTTAAATTTAAATTAGAGTTAAATAAAAGTTTGAAAAATCAGTTCCTCAGTCAGCGTAGCCAAATTTCAAGTGCTCAATAACTATACAAGGCTAATGGCTACCATATTGGACAATACAGAAAACATTCCAATTACTGCAGAAAGTCTCATTGGACAGAGCTAGTCTGGAAACAAGTGATTGAAATTTTATATCTTGAAAATAGTGATAATAGGTCTGTTAGATGGAGGCATTTCTATATAAAATCAGGAAATAATGACCCTAATTTCTCTGGTCAAGTCTCAAATTGTGGTGGCCATTTCTGCTGTTCACCATATATTCCAGTTCTTTTTCTTCTGGGCACATGTAATGCACTTCCTCAGCCCTTGTGTTTGATTGGGAACCATGACCAATTCTGCTCAATAAGCTATGAGTACAGGTAATATATGTCACTTCCAGGTTGAACATTTAATTATCAATGGGAAACCATCCATGGCTCTCTCTTCATTTCCAGTTACAGAAAACATTCCAGGTAGTGGCTGTTGATCAGCCTGGGTCCTGGAAGGAGACTAACTGTCCAACACAGAGGCCCAGGAATGATTACCAGGTGACCCTTGATGGGCAGGTAGAAGCAACAAAGTATCAACCTTTGTGCAAACCACTAATTTAGGGGCTGATAGTTATTTCGGCATAGCCTATCTTATCCTAACTTACGTAAGGTAAGAACAGAGGGAGACATGAGGGTCTAGGTCTCTGGTTCCGGTTATTCTCTAGCCCTGACCACTCACCGCACACGCTCAAATCCACACACACGTGTGATGAAATAGAACAAAACAAAAAAAGAGCCCGCACAGCCCCCTCTACCCCTCAACTGCACACAAGCTGCTCTGCCTTAATCCCTTGACAAGAGAAGATTCAGAGCCACAGGTAACTTATTTACCACTGCCCACTTTTAGAAGCAGAGTATCGTGTTCTCATTTTCTTCAATGAAACTCTGGATATGACAAGTTCATGAGGACTAGAATTGGTATGACTGGAACCTCAGTTGTCCAGGGTAGGTTCATGCACCATTTATAAGAATGTACTTATAGACCTCTTGGTCTCTCCAAGAATAAAATAGAGGAAGCAAGGAGAATAACAGGCATCACCAATGCTGGTGAAATGATTTCCCCTCCCAAACGGAAGTGTGGGATGTGTTGAGTTAATGACAGAATGTGCTTAGATTTTGAAGAATGGAAGATATATTGGGACAAATTATTATTCATGTTCTGCTGCCTGATCCCAAACCAAGGATTCTATTCTCAAATGCCAGGCAGCAATTTAGCTTTTGAAGCACATTGCATATTATACTAAAGAGGTACCAATGGGAAAACTTTGTAAAGAAACTGTGAAATCTTATATTTCTCTGCAAATACTATGTTGAGGCAAACCCATGGACAAGTATACAATATTGTACCTGATACTTTTATTCTTATTTGTCAACATTGCTGGTCCCAGTGTCTTCCTACTGCTCCTACCCCCTTCCTCCTTCCACCCAATTCTGTAAAGCATAGAACTTGTATTCTATAATGTCATAACTATGGAGTGTCTACAAGAAAAAAAAAGAAATATGCATTAGGTGCCTATTTTGAGTGTTGTATGCCAAGCATTTTCACTTCACGTTAAAAATTTAACCTTTATAAGAACCTTGAGAAATAGCTAGTATTTATCTCCATCTTTTTACATGAGGAAACCAAGGCTTAGAGATGTTGTTAATGTCCCAAGAATAGTCCTCATTGTGCCATAGATAGATGTGTCACCTTCCTCTCTGGTTGTGTGGCATAACACTGAAGCATGCTCTACCCAGCTTGTCAGAGTTCTTCAGTGAGAATAAGACACAATTGCACATGCTAGTAAATTGCTCACTAATGTATCTGTAGAAGTTCCTTTCCTTTTCCTGCTTTATTTTTTCACTCCCACATCATTTCTGGGAATCCAAGAATCACCTCCCAAGTAAACTTTTACTCAGAGTCTGCTTCAGAAGGAACCAAACGTAGGCCAAGATTCAAATTTGTCTGAATATACTTTCTTCATCAAAAAGGAGAAAATTTTCAAACGGTCTCTTGTCTCCACTTCAGCCCAGTATGGTGGACATTAAACAGGTCACAGAGAAGAAAGAAAATTAGAGCAGGAAGTTGTTGTCTTCACTAATGACCCCTGTACTCTTAGGGCCTTGATCTGATACTTACAAGGTAGCAGCACTTACAAGACTTCTTGGCCCTTGAACATCTGGGAAAGTGAGGACAACAGTTAGATACCCTTCCTAAAAATCCGAGTTTAGAGGGAAGGTTTCTGAAATTGAACATGACTCATCTTTGATATCTTATAATGAAGCCCTGGTGGCTGCTTTTACAAACAGCTAAAGTAACTAGGGAGAAGAAGTTCTATTCTTCTTTACCACTTTAATCATAGTAATAGGATGGTCAGCAAAGCCATCATCAGTGGCATCTCCTTTGTCCACTCTGGTCATGGGCCATGAACCTAATTACCTATGCTTGGAAACTCCCTGCAGGGATAAAGTTCCCTTATACATCAATCACAGCAAGGCATTTCAGGAAGAAACCATTTACCCAAACTATACTGAAGATTGATTACCTTCATGGCAGCTTTTATTGTTGACTCTTCACCCAGTTTAATCTGGGTGTCAATCCATGTTCACATGTTACAGTCTAAGCCAGTGGTAGTCAGCCTGGTCCCTACTGCCCACTAGTGGGCATTCCAGCTTTCATGGTGGGCAGTAGCAGAGCAACCAAAGTATAAATAAAAAGATAGATTTAACTAGGTCTTGGCCAGTTGGCTCAGTGTTAGAGCGTCAGCCTGGGGTGCATAAGTCCTGGGTTTGATTCCCGGCCAGGGCACACAGGAGAAGTGCCCATCTGCTTCTCCAACCCCTCCCCCTCTCCTTCCTCTCTGTCTCTCTCTTCCCCTCCCGCAGCCAAGGCTCCATTGGAGCAAAGATGGCCCCGGGTGGGCGCTGGGGATGGCTCCACGGCCTCTGCCTCAGGCGCTAGAGTGGCTCTGGTCCCAACAGAGTGACGCCCGGGATGGGCAGAGCATTGCCCCCTGGTGGGCGTGCTGGGTGGATTGCGGTTGGGCGCATGCGGGAGTCTGTCTGAGTGCCTCCTCGTTTCCAGCTTCAGAAAAATACAAAAAAAAAAAAAAAAGATAGAAGATAGATTTAACTATAGTAAATTGTTTTATAAAGATTTATTCTGCCAAATTTAGCGAAAATCCGACATAAAGTACTTGGTAAGTAATTATTTTTCTACGCTTTAACTTGCTGTAACTCTGCTTTATAAATTTTATAAAGTAAAGTTACTTCCCTACTTTATAAATCACCATTACTGTGGAATTGGTGGGCGGTTAGAAAATTTTACTACTAACAGAGATACAAAAGTGGGAGGTGGGTATAAAAAGGTTGACTACCCCTGGTCTAAGTCATTGTCGTGACTGCCTTCCAAAACAATGTAACACATCAAAAACTGGGAGTCAAAAGTCCAGCCACCAGAGAAGGGAGCATTGTTTAGCACAACCTAGGACTAGAGTGGGCACTTAATAAATAAATTGAGTTTTTCTTTAAGTCTCATAAGATGCTTGAGCTAAGGTCACATGATATAGATTTTTTTTCTTTATTTGTTTTGTTTTGTTTTTTTTTTTTAATAAATTTTTATTAATGGTAATGGGATGACATTAATAAATCAGGGTACATATATTCAAAGAAAACATGTCTAGGTTATTTTGTCATCAAATTATGTTGCAAACCCCTCGCCCAAAGTCAGATTGTCCTCCGTCACCCTCTATCTAGTTCTCTGTGCCCCTCCCCCTCCCCCTAACTCTCTCCCTCCCTCCCTCCCATGTCCTCCCTCCCCCCCACCCTTGGTAACCACCACACTCTTGTCCATGTCTCTTAGTCTCATTTTTATGTTCCACCAATGTATGGAATCATGTAGTTCTTGTTTTTTTCTGATTTACTTATTTCACTCCTTATAATGTTATCAAGATCCCACCATTTTGCTGTAAATGATCTGATGTCATCATTTCTTATGGCTGAGTAGTATTCCATAGTGTATATGTGCCACATCTTCTTTATCCAGTCTTCTATTGAAGGGCTTTTTGGTTGTTTCCATGTCTTGGCCACTGTGAACAGTGCTGCAATGAACATGGGGCTACATGTGTCTTCACGTATCAATGTTTCTGAGGTTTTGGGGTATATACCCAGTAGAGGGATTGCTGGATCATAAGGTAGTTCTATTTTCAGTTTTTTGAGGAACCACCATACTTTCCTCCATAATGGTTGTACTACTTTACAGTCCCACCAACAGTGAATGAGGGTTCCTTTTTCTCCACAGCCTCTCCAACATTTGCTATTACCCGTCTTGTTGATAATAGCTAATCTAACAGGAGTGAGGTGGTATCTCATTGTAGTTTTGATTTGCATTTCTCTAATAACTAATGAAGCTGAGCATCTTTTCATATATCTGTTGGCCATTTGTATCTCTTCCTGGGAGAAGTGTCTGTTCATGTCCTCTTCCCATTTTTTTATTGGATTGCTTGTTTGTTTGTTGTTGAGTTTTATGAGTTCTTTGTAAATTTTGGATATTAGGCCCTTATCTGAGCTGTCGTTTGAAAATATCAGTTCCCATATAGTTGGCTGTCTGTTTATTTTGATATCAGTTTCTCTTGCTGAGCAAAAACTTTTAATTCTGATGTAGTCCCATTCATTTATCTTTGCCTTCACTTCTCTTGCCATTGGAGTCAAGTTCATAAAATGTTCTTTAAAACCCAGGTCCATGAGTTGAGTACCTATGTCTTCTTCTATGTACTTTATTGTTTCAGGTCTTAAATTTAGGTCTTTGATCCATTTTGAATTAATTTTAGTACACGGGGACAGGCTGTAGTCGAGTTTCATTCTTTTGCATGTGGCTTTCCAGTTTTCCCAACACCATTTGTTGAAGAGGCTTTCTTTTCTCCATTGTGTGTTGTTGGCCCCTTTATCAAAGATTATTTGACCATATATATGTGGTTTTATTTCTGGGCTTTCTATTCTGTTCCATTGGTCTGAGTGTCTATTTTTTTGCCAATACCATGCTGTTTTGATTATCGTGGCCCTATAATATAGTTTAAAGTCAGGTATTGTAATGCCCCCAGCTTCATTCTTTTTCCTTAGGATTGTTTTGGCTATTCGGGGTTTTTTATAGTTCCATATAAATCTGATGATTTTTTGTTCCATTTCTTTAAGAAATCTCATAGGGATTTTGATGGGAATTGCATTAAATTTGTATATTGCTTTGGGTAATATGGCCATCTTGATTACATTTATTCTTCCTATCCAAGAACAAGGAATATTTTTCCATCTCATTGTATCTTTTTTGATTTCCCTTAACAATGCTTTGTAATTTTCATTATATAGGTCCTTTACATTCTTTGTTATGTTTATTCCTAGGTATTTTATTTTTTTTGTTGCAATCGTGAAGGGGATTATTTTTTTTGAGTTCGTTTTCTAATATTTCATTGTTGGCATATAGAAAGGCTATGGACTTTTGTATGTTAATTTTGTATCCTGCGACCTTACTGTATTGGTTTATTGTTTCTAATAATCTTTTTGTGGAGTCCTTCGGGTTTTCGATGTATAGGATCATATCATCAGCAAAAAGTGATAGCTTTACTTCTTCTTTTCCGATATGGATGCCTTTTATTTCTTTGTCTTGTCTGATTGCTCTGGCCAGAACTTCTAGCACCACGTTGAATAAGAGTGGAGAGAGTGGACAACCCTGTCTTGTTCCTGATTTAAGGTAGAAAGTCCTCAGTTTTATGCCGTTTAATAGGATGTTGGCTGATGGTTTATCATATATGGCCTTTATCATGTTGAGATATTTTCCTTCTATACCCATTTTGTTGAGAGTCTTAAACATAAAATTGTGTTGTATTTTATCAAAAGCCTTTTCTGCATCTATTGATAAGATCATGTGGTTTTTGTTCTTTGTTTTGTTGATATGGTGTATTACGTTAACCGTTTTGCGTATGTTGAACCATCCTTGAGATTCTGGGATGAATCCCACTTGATCATGATGTATTATTTTTTTAATATGTTGTTGTATTCGGTTTGCCAGTATTTTGTTTAGTATTTTAGCATCTGTATTCATTAGAGATATTGGTCTGTAGTTTTCTTTCTTTGTGCCATCCTTGCCAGGTTTTGGTATGAGGGTTATGTTGGCCTCATAAAATGTGTTTGGAAGTATTGCTTCTTCTCCAATTTTTTGGAAGACTTTGAGTAGAATAGGAACCAAGTCTTCTTTGAATGTTTGATAGAATTCACTAGTATAACCGTCTGGGCCTGGACTTTTATTTTTGGGGAGATTTTTAATAGTTTTTTCTATTTCCTCCCTGCTGATTGGTCTGTTTAGGCTTTCTGCTTCTTCATGACTCAGTCTAGGAAGGTTGTATTGTTCTAGGAATTTATCCATTTCTTCTAGATTGTTGTATTTGGTGGCATATAATTTTTCATAGTATTCTACAATAATTCTTTGTATTTCTATGATGTCTGTGGTGATCTCTCCTCTTTCATTTTGGATTTTATTTATTTGAGTCCTGTGTCTTTTTTCCTTGGTGAGTCTTGCCAAGGGTTTGTCAATTTTGTTGATCTTTTCAAAGAACCAGCTCCTTGTTTTATTGATTTTTTCTATAGTTTTTCTGTTCTCTATTTCATTTATTTCTGCTCTGATTTTTATTATCTCCTTTCTTTGGCTGGTTTTGGGTTGTCTTTGTTCTTCTTTTTCTAGTTCCTTAAGGTGTGAAGTTAAGTGGTTTACTTCGGCTCTCTCTTGTTTGTTCATATAGGCCTGAAGTGATATGAACTTTCCTCTTATTACTGCTTTTGCTGCATCCCAGAGCAGCAAAAGCTGCTGATATGTCGTATTTTCATTTTCATTTGTCTGTATATATCTTTTGATTTCTGCGCTTATTTCTTCTTTGACCCATTCATTTTTTAGAAGTATGTTGTTTAGTTTCCACATTTTTGTGGGTTTTTCCCCCTCTTTTTTGCAGTTGAATTCTAGTTTCAAGGCTTTATGATCAGAAAATATGCTTGGTACAATTTCAATTTTTCTAAATTTGCTGATATTGTCTTTGTGGCCCAACATATGGTCAATTCTTGAGAATGTTCCATGTACACTAGAGAAAAATGTATACTCTGTCGCTTTGGGATGAAGTGTCCTGTAGATGTCTACCATATCCACGTGTTCTAGTATTTCGTTTAAGGCCACTATATCTTTATTGATTCTCTGTTTGGATGACCGATCTAGAGCCGTCAGCGGTGTATTGAGGTCTCCAAGTATGATTGTATTTTTTGTTAGTTTTTGTTTTAAGGTCAATAAGTTGCTGTCTTATATATTTTGGTGCTCCTTGGTTTGGTGCATATATATTAAGGATTGTTATGTCTTCTTGATTCAACTTCCCCTTAATCATTATGAAATGACCATTTTTGTCTCTGAGTACTTTTTCTGTCTTGTAGTCAGCATTATTAGATATGAGTATTGCTACGCCTGCTTTTTTTTGGGTGTTGTTTGCTTGGAGGATTGTTTTCCAGCCTTTCACTTTGAATTTGTTTTTATCCTTGTTGCTTAGATGTGTTTCTTGTAGGCAGCATATAGTTGGATTTTCTTTTTTAATCCATTCTGCTACTCTGTGTCTTTTTATTGGTAAGTTTAATCCATTTACATTTAGTGTAATTATTGACACTTGTGGGTTCCCTACTGCCATTTTATAAATTGCTTTCTGTTAGTTTTGTATCTAGTTTGATTCTTCTCTTTTGTTTTTCTATCATTTGATTTTGTTTGTTTGTGTTCCATACTTCTTTCCTCTGTTGCTACCTTTTTTAAGTCAAGTGTTTTTGTGGTGGTTTTTTTAAGGGTGGTTACCATTAAGTAATGAAAAGGGTACCTACCATATTCATTGTAGTACCCTATCTTATAAGTATTTCTGCACTTCATCATCCTTTGCTACTGTTAATCTCCATCCACTCCCCCCTTTTTTTCCTTTGTTGTCACAGTTTAAGTTTGGTTTTATTGTGTTCTTGGTGGAGCTGTTACTTGTGGTGTTGTTTTCTTTTGTTCTTTGAATCTGGTTGGAAAACCCCCTTTAGTATTTCCTGGAGTGGGGGCTTTCTGTTGATAAATTCTCTCATCTTTTCTGTATTTGTGAATGTTTTTATATCTCCTTCATACTTGAAGGATAGCTTTGATGGGTATAGTATTCTTGGCTGAAAGTTCCTCTCTTTTAGGGCTTTAAATATTGGGGTCCACTCTCTTCTAGCTTGTAGAGTTTCTGCTGAGAAATCTGATGATAATCTAATAGGCCTTCCTTTATATGTTGTACTCTTCTTTTCCCTGGCTGCCTTGAGAATTTTTTCTTTGTCATTGGTTTGTGTCATCTTTATTATGATGTGCCTTGGAGTGGGTTTGTTGGGGTTAAGAAAACTCGGTGTTCTGTTTGCTTCTTGAATTTGAGGCTTTAGTTCCTTCCACAGGCTTGGGAAGTTCTCGTCTATTATTTGTTTGAGTATATTCTCCATTCCATTTTCTTTCTCTTCTCCCTCTGATATACCTATTATTCTTATGTTATTTTTTCTGATGGAGTCAGACAATTCCTGTAGGGCTTTCTCGTTTTTTATTATTTTTGAGTCTCTTTCTTCTTCTCTCTGTTGTGCCTCAAGTTGTTTGTCTTCTATTTCACTAATCCTATCTTCAATCTGGGCTGTTCTGTTAGCTAAGCTTGTTACCTCGTTTTTCAGCTCGTGAATTGAGTTTTTCATTTCTGTTTGATTTGTTTTTATAGTTTCAATTTCCTTGGTAATATATTCTTTGTGTTCATTGAGTTGTTTTCTGATCTCCCTATTTTGCCTTTCTGTGTTTTCTTGTATATCTCTGAGTATTTTTAAGATTTCTATTTTAAATTCTCTGTCATTTAGCTCCAAGGCTTCCAATATGTTAAGTCTTTTCTCCATAGATTTTTCCACATCTATTTGTGTTACCTCTCTTTCTTTTGTATCCATAATATTCGATTTCTTCTTTCTTATCGGCATCTGAGGGTGGTCTTATTGATAGCACTAATTAGAATTAATAAAGAGTAAAAAGTAAAAAAAAAAAAAAAAAAAAAAAAGGTAAAACACCCCACAAAAAAAAACAGTAATAATTTATTATTTCCCCCTTTTTTTCTCTCTTCTCTTTCCCTCCTCTCCCCTCCTCAGGGAAATATTGTGCCTATAATGGAAGGCCTGATTTGGGGTGAAGAGTTCAGGGGGCAAAAAAAAAGGGAGTAGGGACCTACTAAATGCAAAAAAAAAAAAAAAAGGAAGAAAATCTTAGACAAGCATAAGATGATTTGCTTGTAAGTGATGGTCAACTAAGAGATATAATGAGAGGGATAAGAGGGAACCAGAAAAAAGGACCAAAAAAGAATACTAAAGAAGAGAAAATAAAAATAATAAGTAAAAATCTGTTGTATTAAGTGGAGCGAAGACTAAATATAATGGAGACCTTGGGTTGGGAGGACCCAAAATGCCACAAAAATAAACAAACAAGAAAAAAAAATAAAAACAAAAGCAAAAAAGAGAAATAAAGCCAAAAAAAGCCTTGAGTCCCAAATTAACTAATTTGTTCGTGATTGAGGATTATATGGGAGGAAAGTAAAATGAGAAAAGAAAAAACGAATAGAAAGGAAAAAATAAGAAAAAGAGAAAAACGAAGGAAGAGATAAAATAGGAAGAGAAAAAAACAAAATAAAGCAAGACAAAAAAAAAAACAAAACAAAAGAGGAGAGAGTGAGAGTTAAGTGTTTTGGAGTATAACCTTAAAGGAGGGTGAGGATGAAGAAGAAAAATAAAATGCAACACTCATGGGTAGTGTAGTTCAAGAAAGGGGAAGCATAAGATGGGCAGAGAATAGAAGGACCAAGGTGGAGGAAATAAAGGCAAAAAGATAGAAGAAACAAACAACAACAACAACAACAAAAAAAAAAATAGTGGATCAAGTTGTAAAGTCTGTGGGTTTTTCTTGATTTTGAGAGGTTAACTTCTTCCTTTTTCTTTTCTCTCCCTCTTCCTGGTCTGTGACTCTGTACCCCAGGCTCTGCCCCTGTGTCACTCTTAGGTAGGGATTTGCAGTTGATGGGATTCTATGGCAATGTCATATAATTGGCTTTAGTCTTGCTGGAAGTAAAGGCTTGTTGGCGTTTGCAGGGTCCAACGATGAGAGAGTTTGCTTTCCTGGATTCTCTCTCCTAGTCCTCCCTTTCTGAATTAGCAGCCTGGTGATCCAGCTATAAGGCTACAACTGCTTCTGCCTGGGGAGTAAGAGGCTCAAAGAGCTGGGAAATCCCCACTCTATCCCCACTCAGTGCAAGGCTTTGGGAAAGGCTCTGACAGTCAGGGCCTCCAGTGTAATCAGGCAGGGGTGGGAGTCAATTGTTGTCAAGGTGACTGTTCAGCGCCTAGCATTCAGTTGGACCTCTCAACCCAGGCTTTCCACACTTTGTAGCCTGTTTTTGCAGGGAAGAAGAGGCACTAGTCTCTGCTTACGACTAGTGTAGTATAGACCTTATTATCTGCCAAGTCCTTCTTGTTAGCATTTATCCCTAAATATGGAGGCTCTATTAATCAGAAGTTGCCCCCGCCCCTTTAGCGAGAGGCACTAAAAAATATCACGCCTCTTGTCTTGGAACGCTGAATTGAGAGAGATCTTATCAATTAGAACCGAGGGTGCGCAGATTTCATGGGTTAAGCTAATTTCAGTGATTGGGTCGCAGCTGTGCTTCCGAAGGTATTTTAGGCTGCCTGCGCGCGCCCCTCCCCCAACGCTTGATTGTTAGCTTGAATGGCTGGGTGAGGTGCCTCGCCCACGGAGAGAATCTCCCAAGCCTCTCCCGCTCGCCCCGCCGCTGGCGGCTGGACCGCACCAGGCGCAGGATAATGGAGCCCCCTGGGTGTGTGGGCCAGCAGGGCGCCCTGGGCGCATGGAATGCCCAAGGCACGCGGGCGAATGGGGCTCTCCGGGCACCGGTGGCCGGCGACCCCCACTCGCAGTGTGCGGGCCGCTGGAACGTCAGCGGTGCTCAACCGGACCGGGCGCGCGCGCGCGGCTGCTCGCGGTGGCTCGCGGCGGCGGCTTGCGGCGGCGGCTCGCGGTTCCCAAGTATATGGGCTGACTCACCACAGGCACACTTCCTTGCGGTTTGAAAGAACGTCCCTGTGGTCGATTCCTCCACACCCTCGTCTCTCAGATTCAAGTGATAACAGTCCTTTCGCTATCAGTTTGTGTGGAACTCCGGAATGCTCCGAGGATAAATTTTTCTGTTTCTAGTTGATAAATTTGTTGTGATTTAGGGGAGAGCTGTCGGACGCGCTGCTCACGGCGCCATTTCCGTGACGTCACTTTGTTTTGTTTTTAAGGGAGAAAAAGAGCTGGTGAGATATAACCATTAGCATTTTAGTTCACAGAAAAATAAGATAACCCAAATCTCAGCTGACTTGATATCCTTGAATTGCTAGCTTTTTACAGTTACCTTTTTCTTCATTTCAAATTAATTGCTTATGCAATTTCAAGAGGATCCCTGGGGCCAGAGATGAAACAATCTGAGCATTAATAAGATAACTGCAAATGATTAAAAGTTAACAAATATGTTTAAATACATGAATTCATATTTCTTTAAAAATTAATTGAAAACCCAACACAATTTATTGAAGAGATTGTCTTTACCCCAATATATATTCTTGCCTCCTTTGTCAAATATTAATTGACCATAACATTGTGGGTTTATTTCTGTGCTCTCTCTTCTGTTCCATTACGCTATATGCCTGTTTTTGTACATGATGTTTTGATTATTATAGCTTTGTAGTATAATTTGATATTAAGTAGTATGATACCTCCAACTTTACTCTTCTTTCACAAGCTTGGTGACACTATTCAAGGTCTTTTGTGGTTTCATATAAATTCCTGGAATATTTGTTCTAGATCTGTGAGATATGCCATTGGTATTTTAATAGGAATTGTGTTGGAGATGCAGATTGCTTTGGGTAGTATGGGCATTTTAATGATGTTAATTTTTTTCTATCCATAAACATGGTATAGTTATTTGCACCTTTTTCAATTTCTTTCTTCAGTATCTTAAAATTTTCTGAGTACAGGTCTATTACCTCCTTGCTTAAATTTATTCCTATAAACCTTATTTTCTTTGTTGCAATTGTAAACA
This sequence comes from Saccopteryx bilineata, assembly GCF_036850765.1. Taxonomy (NCBI): domain Eukaryota; kingdom Metazoa; phylum Chordata; class Mammalia; order Chiroptera; family Emballonuridae; genus Saccopteryx; species Saccopteryx bilineata. Next base: position 172,314,789 of record NC_089495.1, read on the forward strand.
GAATTGTTTTATTAGTTTCTCTTTCTGAAAGTTCATTATTGGTGTAAAATAATAAATAAAAATTCCTGCCATTGCCTGACCAGGCAGTGGCGCAGTGGATAGAGCATCGAACTGGGATGTGGAGGACCCAGGTTTGAAACCCTGAGGCCGCTGGCTTGAGTGTGAGCTCAACTGATTTGAGCAAGGCTCTCCAGCTTGAGCCCAAGGTCACTGGTTTGAGCAAGGGGTCACTTGGTCTGCTGTAGCCCCCCAGTCAAGGCACATATGAGAAAGCAATCAATGAAAAACTAAGGTGTCCCAATCCCAATGAAGAATTGATTCTACTCATCTCTCTCTCTTCCTGTCTGTCTGTCCTTATCTGTCCCTCTTTCTGTCTCTCTTTGTCTCTGTCACACAAAAAATGCCTGCCATTGATTTCTGAATATTAATTTTGTGTCCTGCTATTTTTCCAAATTAATTTATTAGATATAGTCTTTTTTTTTTTTTTTGCTAGAATCTTTAGGGTTTTCTATATGCAATACCACATTATCTGACAGTTTATTTCTTCCTTTCTAATGTGGATGTCTTTTTTTCTTCTTCTTCTTCTTTTTTAATTTAATTACAGAGACAGAGAAAGAGTCAGAGAGAGTAATAGACAGGGACAGACAGACAGGAACGGAGAGATGAGAAGTATCAATCATTAGTTTTTCGTTGCTCATTGCAACACCTTAATTGGTCATTGATTGCTTTCTCATATGTGCCTTGACCGTGGGCCTTCAGCAAACCAAGTAACCCCTTGCTCGAGTCAGCAACCTTGGGCTCAAGCTGGTGAGCTTTTGCTCAAACCAGATGAGCCCTTGCTCAAGTTGGTGACCTCAGGGTCTCGAACTTGGGTCTTCCGCATCCCAGTCCGACACTCTATCCACTGTGCTACCACCTAGTCAGGCTTTTTTCTTCTTCTTGTCTGATTGTTGCTGCTAGGTCTTCTTGTACTGTATTAACTAAAAGTGATGAAAGTGGAAATCCCTATCTTCTTTCTCATCTAAAGAGAAATGCTTTTAGTTTTTGCCCATTGAATATGATATTGTCTGTGGGTTTGTGAAGGCATGGATGGACTTGGAGATTATGCTAAGTGAAATTATGGCTGATTTCATGACAATTTCATGACAAATACTGTATGATCTCACCTTTACGTGGAATCTAATGAATAAACTAAACTGGCAAACACAACAGAAACAGAGTCATGGATACATGGAACAGACTGACAGCTGCCATAGGGGAGGGGGATGAGGGGCTGGATGAAACAAAGTAAAGGGATTAAACAAAAAACATACATAACACATAGACATGGACAACAATGCAATTATAACCAGAAGGAAGGGGGTTAGGAGTAGGTAGGGGTGGTAGGGGGTATAAATGGAGATGGAAAGAGAGTTTGCTTGAGGTGATGAGCTCATGGTGCAGTACGCAAATGATTTTTTGAACTGTACACTTGAAACCTGTATGGTTTTGTGAACCAATGACACTCAATAAATTCAACTGAAAATAAAGTTTTCCTGGCTAGTTGGCTCAGTGGTAGAGTGTTGGCCCCATGTGTGGAAGTCTCAGATTTGATTCCCATTCAGGCCGCACGGGAGAAGTGACCATCAACTTCTCTACCCTCCCCCTTTCTCTCTCTCTCTTTCTCTCTTCCCCTACCACACCCATGGCTCAACTGGTGAAAGCAAAGTTGGCCCTGGGTGCTGAAGATGGCTCCATGGATTCACATCAGGCACTACAATAGCTCCATTGTGGAGCAATGGAACAATGGCCCCAGATGGGCGGAGCCTTGGGGGCTTGCAGAGTGGATCCCAGTTGGGGGTGCAAGCAGGTGTCTGTCTCTGCCTCCATGCCCTTCACTTAATAAAAAAAAATAAGAAAGAAAGAAAATTAATTAATTGGAAACCATTAGAGAATAGAAGTGAACCAACATATTGTTTTGAAAACTGGTAAATAAAGGAAATGAGTCAATAAACAGGTGTTTAAAAAGTTCTGTGCCCTATGCCATGCACTAGCAGAGGTCAGGATGCTGGCTGGTTGCCCCTGGGGATCCTGGGAGGAGATCTTTACTGGACTGGTCCTCTCTGCCACATGTGTCTCCTTCCCCACGCTGCCTGAGCTCCCAGCTCCTCCCGGTCCCCACCGCTGCCATCTCCCTCCCACGAGTCTTCGGCCCCTGTTGGATACAACCTGCTTCCTCCTTCCTCCCCAACACACCACTGCACAAGCCGGTTTCATTCGGAAGACTTTTATTGAATTCTCAGGGAAATGGTGGCAGAACGAAGCCCAGAAAACAAACTAATTAAAAGTGAATAATAGACATCTTTTTTTTTTTCAAGTGTTTTGACTACACTCACTGCTTGGGGAATTTCTCCTATTTTCTGCAGATTCTTGCTGCTGCCATCCGTGTAGCTCAGGACTCCCCTTCTTTTGACTTCTTTCAAAGGTCCCTTAAGCCCTCCTCCCAGCTACCAGAGGTCCTTACAGCTTCTTCAAACTTCTTAAAGCTTTTTATTTTTTAAGGCAAACAAGTTAGGCCTTCCTTGATTAAATTTCTCTCTATCCAGATTATGTCCTGGAAGCCTTGACTTATAGCAGGGGTCCCCAAACTACAGCCCGCGGGCCACATGCGGCCCCCTAAGGCCATTAATCCAGCCCCCCGCCACACTTCTGGAAGGGGCATCTCTTTCATTGGTGGTCAGTGAGAGGGATATAGTTCCCAATGACATACTGGTCAGTTTGTTGATTTAAACTTATTTGTTCTTTATTTTAAATATTGTATTTGTTCCCATTTTGGTTTTTTTACTTTAAAATAAGATATGTGCAGTGTGCATAGGGATTTGTTCATAGTTGTGTTTTTTTTTATAGTCTAGCCCTCCAACGGTCTGAGGGACAGTGAACTGGCCCCCTTTGTAAAAAGTTTGGGGACCCCTGACTTATAGGATAGAACATATGCTCATTTAAGTTGCTTTTCTGAAACAAAAAGGACATTTCTCATTAATTGGAATTCTGGTTTTTCTTGTTGGTCCATCTGACCCAAACTGCAGTCAGATTTTTTTTAATCTTCTCATTATAATGAAATGTCTCTAAAATTTTTAAAGGTTTAATTTCAAGTGCTCATTGGTGCTATTAATCAAAGACGCATTATGTATACATTTCAAACAAACTCCATTAATCAGCCTGCCAATTACTTTTTATTTTGTGTGTTTATTTCCCCCAGGCACCAGCCATCAGCCCCTTTTCATCCAGGGAGCAGGCCTTTCAGCCCTGTTCACTGTGGGATTGGTTTATGACCTTCTAAAACAGACTGTGGCTTTGTTTGTGAAAAGAAATCTAATTATAGTAGTTAAATAAACTGGAATTAATTAACTTATGAATACTTGACATTTATAGTTAATTAGTCATATTTATCATACAAAGAAAATTGGGCCTTTTATCTGTGTGTTTTATCAACCATGCTGAAAATCAATAGCATTTCTTGAAAGGGGTGGGGGTGGGGGTTCCCAGGCTGGCAGCCTGTTAGACCCAGAAAAAAACACAGAACACTTCAATTATGGCTAGAAATGTCTCGGTCAGCTGGAGTCCTCCAGAAAAGGACCACAGCTTCTGCATGTCCTGAGAGGGCCTTGCATAGGACACTCGCTACTCCAGGGAAAAGGGGGGCTTTCCTCCGAGCTTAACTGTCGGGTTCCCACTCCTCCACAGCCTGTCACCTTCATTTCATTCCTCTCAGTCCTGCACGGGCAACATCAGCCACAGCCAGGAGACGGGCTCAAAAAGCCACGTGAGGCTTGCTGAAGGAGAACAAGGGCCGGGATCCGTCAGCCTCGGCCTTCCGTTCCCTGGGAGCGGAGGGGTCCTCAGTGAGGGAGTAAGGCTATAGTGTCACCGTGTACACAGTGGCTCACAGAAGCAGAGAGAAACATGAAAAGATGAAGGGCTTCACTTTCATGTTTGTGACCCTGTAAACAACCTGTCAGCTGGCTGCCGGGGAGGCAGGCGCACTCCGTATTCCCATCAGCAGAGGGTGCGAGCCTGCTTCTCCCAGGCTTGCGCGGAGGGCACAGCTCTTTCTTACAGTGCTCCAATCTGAAGGGTAGCATGTGTCTTTGTTAGGTTAATTTGCAATGCCCAGACAACTAGTGAATGCCTATCTTTTTGTATGTCTGTTGACTATTTGACAGCACGCATTAGAATATAAAGGATATATTCTTCATGTACCGGTGCCACTCATGGAAGTACACCCCGAAGAAATAACACCGTGACATGTGAATACTTATATTTATAGCAGCAGTGTTTACAGCTAAAATTTGGATGGAAAGTCAATGTTCATTAACAGAGAAATGGCTGGCTAAATTATGATACAGCCATATGATAAAATATTATCCATGCCCAAAAAGGAACAAATTGGAGCTATAACAGATGCCATGTTAGGATGCCTGTGGTGTTATTGAATGAGTAAAGTAAGAAGCAGAAAGAAGGTATCACATAATCCTGCTGTTGGAGTGCAGTACCATCCTCAACCTAGGCAAGAGGGTCTCTTGCCCTGGCCCTCGTGATTTATTCAGATAAAGAGGACTTTATTCTGGCCCTTTCCCAGGTGTACCCCCTTCACAAACTATGTGTGTACAGGGCTCAAGAAACATGTCCACCCAGGACCCCTGTGCCTTCATTCAGACTTTGGGTTCCTCTCATTTCTTACCCAGATAGCCCTGAACCAGTTCTAAGGTCTGCAAAAACCTCTTCCCTTGGTCTTTCCTCTAGGCACAAATGGAGGATATGGATGCGGCATGAGCTCATAGACTAGGGTGTCCACAGATGTAAATGCAAGGTCCCTTCCTGTGCAGGATGGAAGCAGGGGTAAGATGAGCAGGGGGCAGACCAAAGCCTGAGGGCCTTCATTTGGACTCTTACTGCAGTCCTACAAATACGAAAAGCAGTCCAACCACAGACACAGTGCACTGGACTAACCACCAGGACGCCCCGAGCTGGTGTGGCTGTGAAGGTAATCAATGTTGCTGCCCGGGAGGTGTCAAGGTCTGCATAAATGTGTGGTTCTTTTTCTGTTCCATCTTCAGGCAGAAGAAATCGTTCCCACCAGAGGGTGTTCAGAATATGTCACACAGAGAGGATGCAGCACCAGGGAATATTCGTCCCTCAGGAAAAAAAGCATTCACAGAGCTGGGTCAGTGTCTACACACTTACTCCTTCCTGGAGCCACAGGCACAACCCTCAACATGGACGGTAAGCAGCACAGCACAGATGTTCCAGAGCAGACCAGACCTGCGGGACCAGGGAATACATAGCAAAGACCGGCTCATCCCCAGAGCATGTGCCCCGATGAAAGACAGGAGCTGCCCATCAGAACCCACTGTAGGATCTTCCTAGTTAGTGGCACGTATGTTTGCTCAACACAAGGCAGATTTCTCATTCTGAACAACAATCTGTGTGTCAATGAACCATTGTTTCTACATGGTTACCTGGTGAGGGGATTCCTGTATGAAGATGAGAGTCAAGATTTTTGCCAATAATAAGAAAATCCAGAAAGGACACTCCTTCCGGTTTCAATTTAATGAGATTCTTTCCTCTCTGAATTTATTATGCTTCACATAAAAATCTGTTAAAGTTCCATGGGAAAAGATGTCCTCAATATTTTTCGTCTTACCCAAATGTTTCAGACATTTATTTGTGCTTAAAAATATTGAAAGTATTTAAAATGATCACGAAATCATAAAATGTTTAGTTGGAATGGCCCTTTTAGTTTAATGATTTTATTCAAAGTTTTCTTTAAACCCTTACTCAAAGAAAAACTGAAATAGATAAAAGTTGAGTGATTTATCTGAATTAGAGCTTGGTATTTTTAAGTCTATTCACTGGCTCCTCCTGCCCCATCTCCCCATGGACACTTCTGGAGAGAGGGAGACGTGATGGTGTTACTAAATTCCTTGACTCCTTTGAGCCCATTTTAAGTACCACTATCAAGTTCCTTCTTATTATTTTAAATAAGTTGATTACCTAAGACAGTGGTCCCCAACTCCCGGGCCACGGACCGGGACCGGTCCATGGGCCATTTGGTACCAGTCTGCAGAGAAAGAATAAATAACTTACATTATTTCTGTTTTATTTATATTTAAGTCTGAATGATGTTTTATTTTTTAAAAATGACCAGATTTCCTCTAAGACTCACTCTTGATGCTTGTCTCGGTCACGTGATACATTTATCTGTCCCACCCTAAAGGCCAGTCTGTGAAAATATTTTCTGACATTAAACCGGTCCATGACCCAAAAAAGGTTGGGGACCACTGACCTAAGAGATTAATGCTTAGAGAGAAGTAAAGATTTATTATTGTTCAAAGTACATAAAATATTAGGATATAAATATAGTGATAGCAAGAATGGCCAGCACTTCACGAGTACTACAAGCTAGGCATTAGGCTAAGTATCCTAGCTCTATTACCTCGTGTAACCCTCTTAACAACCCTATGAGATAGATACCAATACTATTCATTTTCAGATGAGGAAACTGAGGCTTCAAGATCCCGTAAGTGAAAGATTCTGGGTTCAGATCTATGAATTCCAGTGCCAGAATCTTGACCTCTACTGTCTTCAGCAGAGTTTCTCAATGGTGAAGCCAATGATATTTGGAACCAGGCCAGTCTTTGGTTCAGAGAGCTGACCCGCACATTGTAAGATGCTCAGCAGCAGCCCTGGCCTCTCTCTACCCACTAGATGCCAGTCCCACCTCCTCAGTCATAGTGATCAAAAATGTCTCCAGACTTTACCAAATGTCCCCTGAAAAGCAAAATCTCCCCCATTTGGGAAAATTGGTCAAAAAATAGACTAAACACTTATAAAATTATTCTAGGAAATGCTATCTTCACATGGCTGCCTAAATGGATTTGCAATGTGTACCAGCAAAAGGCTGATAGAGGGCTCCACGTAATAGTCACTTTGTGGAATCACAGATGAGGGAAGTTTATCTTGTGTACTCAAATCAACAGGTGTATTACTATTGCCCCTTGAAGGTAGTGGTGTCCCAGCCGCACTGGTCTACATGTCTTTACCCACAATAATTTCTTTTGGAAAAATATGGGGCAGTTATAGTTTGAGGACTCTGATGGTGATTCAATTTTGGGTCCATTTTAGAAAAAAGGAATAGCAGACTTTAATAAACACAAAATTAGGTACAGAGTCTTGAAAGTGATCATCTAAGTGAGAGGCTCCTAAGCTTGAGGTTTTTTTGTTTGTTTGTTTGGTTTTTTTTTTTGTTTTTTTTTTTTGCATTTTTCTGAAGCTGGAAACAGGGAGAGACAGTCAGACAGACTCCCGCATGCGCCCGACCGGGATCCACCCGGCACGCCCACCATGGGGCGACGCTCTGCCCACCAGGGGGTGATGCTCTGCCCATCCTGGGGGTTGCCACGTTGCGACCAGAGCCACTCTAGTGCCTGGGGCAGAGGCCAAGGAGCCATCCCCAGCGCCCGGGCCATCTTTGCTCCAATGGAGCCTTGGCTGCGGGAGGGGAAGAGAGAGACAGAGAGGAAGGCGCAGCGGAGGGGTGGAGAAGCAAATGGTCGCTTCTCCTATGTGCCCTGGCCGGGAATCGAACCCTGGTCCTCCGCACGCTAGGCCGACGCTCTACCGCTGAGCCAACCGGCCAGGGCCCCTAAGCTTGAGTTTTATTGGCCGTATAATAGACCTGCTTCTATACATCCAGGAGAAGTCTTCATACTCTGCCTGTTTTATTCACACATAGGAAGACTCGGCTGCTCAGTGTAGCCGATTAGCATTCTTCCCCCACTCGGGCAGCCTAACAGTCTTCTCTTTCATGATGGCCTCGCTATATTAGATAATGGAAGCTTCCTCGTTGCAGCAAGATTTATGTGATCTTGTCCAGAAATATGCTATTCAAAGCATGGAAGGAATTTTTCCTACTTAGTAGCAATTTAATACAGCTGGTAGAAAGTTGAATAAAGTAAATACCTGAAAAGCCAAGTTCCGTTTCACTGATGAGAATCATACGGCAGCTTTGCAGTAGCCAACTTTCTGACTATTAAGAAGAATTATGTTTCATTACCCTGCTCATAAAGTGTCCTGCAGAAGTTTTGTAATCAATAACCTTGCCTTCGCTTTATTAAGTACAGAAAGTGAGCGGGTGGAAAAATCAACTTGATAAACCTCAAGCCGTAATTTAATTTGCCTTCTTGAAAATTTCTCACCCAGCAGGCAAGAGTGAAAAATGCGGTGAAAACGTTAGAGGAAATGGTGGATTGTGGTAACGAGGAGAGGCAGTCTGTCCCATCATGCCAAATTCGTGGCGGTAATATGTTTCCTACTTTACTTGGTGATCAGCAGAGAGGTAGAAGATTGTTTTAGAACCATCCCCCCCCCCCCATCCCTACCCCATTTACTAAGCAGTTTCTGCCATTTTCTAATTAAGAAAAAAGCCAGAGGCCCTGGCCGGTTGGCTCAGCGGTAGAGCGTCGGCCTGGCGTGCGGGGGACCTGGGTTTGATTCCTGGCCAGGGCACACAGGAGAAGCGCCCATTTGCTTCTCCACCTCCCCCTCCTTCCTCTCTGTCTCTTTCTTCCCCTCCCGCAGCCGAGGCTCCATTGGAGCAAAGATGGACCGGGCGCTGGGGATGGCTCCTTGGCCTCTGCCCCAGGCACTAGAGTGGCTCTAGTCTCAGCAGGGCGCCCCCCCCCCCCCCGGAGGGGCAGAGCATCGCCCCCTGGTGGGCAGAGCATCGTCCCTGGTGGGCGTGCTGGGTGGATCCCGGTCGGTCGGGCGCATGCGGGAGTCTGTCTGACTGTCTCCCCGTTTCCAGCTTCAGAAAAATACCAAAAAAAAAAAAAAAGAAAAAGAAAAAAAAAGAAAAAAGCCAGACCCTTTTTTCCCTCCTTTGCTTGACATCGGACTCCACCTTCCTTCCATTTTTGCTTTGGGAAAAAGCTGGAAGCACCTGCTGCAGGATCAGAGCCATCAGGTAATCCATCCCCACCTCCCCGTCTCCCTCTGAATCTCCGGGAAGAACCCGCAGTAGAGGCTGCAGAAATGCTGGCTTCTAAAGGCTGTCAAATAACCCTCTGATGTGATCTCTTGCTTCTGCTCCAGAACCTGAGACAGTAGCTCCCTTTTCCGACCAGAGCACACGTCCCCCAGCTGCCGGGGATGCTAGTGGGTACCACTGCACAGCCACTCCCTTCTCCCAAGAACTGCCCTTGGTCAAAGGGGCATTGTTTGCTAGGCCTGACAACAGAGTCCCACAAACGAGGTGGCTTAAACAACAGGACTTGATCTACACAGTTCTGGAGGCTGGAGTTCTAGGTGTTGGCAGCATGGGTTTCATTCTGAGGCCTCTCTCCATGGCTGGGGGATGACCGTCATCCTCTGGTGTCTTCCATGGTCCTCTTCCTGTGTGTATGTCTGTGCTCAAGTTTCCTTTTTGTTTTTTTTTTAAGTTTTATTTATTGATTTCAGAGTGGCAGGAGGAGGAATGATAGTCATCAACTCATAGTTGCTTCACTTCAGTTGTTCACTGGTTGCTTGTTGTATTTGCCTTGACCAGGCGAGCCCAGGGTTTTGAACTGGCAACCTCAGCATTCCAGGTCAACATTCTATCTACTGTGCCACCACAAGCCAGGCCAAATTTCCTCAGTTATATTAGATTAGAGCCTCCCCTAATTACCTCATTTGATCTTAGTTACCTTTAACGACCCTATAGGAAAACACAGTCCTTTTCTGAGGTCCTGGGGGTTAGGACTCAACATACAAATTTGGGTGGACATAACTCAACCCATAACTAAAGGGCACCATGGCTGCCCCATCCCAGCTGCCCACAGACAACTGCTGGCCCACGGTTCAAAACGCCAGCCCTCTTGGCCCACAGTCAGCCCCACCTGGTGGTGCCCTGTTCCTCAGCACTTCCCATGGGCTCAGCCTGAGGCTCATCTGCTCCCGAACCTACATCCCCACTTAGTTTGTGTTCCCTGTCTGCCTGGCTCCCTCCCTTCCTTTCTCCCAAGAGTTTTTCCTCAACAAGTCACTTCCACAAAAATACCCATCTCAGGCTCTGCTTCTAGGGAGCCTCAGAAGCATGTTCTTTAGCACAGATCAGGCTCTTAGACCTGAGAGAGACCCAATTCCTAGCCATGGTTCCACTTGCTATTTAACCTCGAGACATCTGAGTACCATTTTCCTCACCTGTAGAATGACGATGGAAGATTAGATGACTTCTAGCGTTCTTGCCAGCTCCTGTAGCCAGATGTCTTTGACTAGCCAGCCTGATTTCTGGTATTTCTGTTGTAACTAATGCATGAACTGAAAAGCTTGTCACTAAAGAATGGGAATGCTTAGCTGACACCAAGCATCTTTTCTGATATTTTTCTGCTCCTGTTTTAAGTGGTTAAGCAAGACAGATAATTAAGCATCCATGTAAAAGCTGACACCAAGTTGCCACCATGGAGTCCCCCCAGGACCTCTTATCTTGATCAGACTATAGGTAGGAGAATGGTATATACTCAAATCAATGACTAACAAAAGAGTCTCTTAAAAACTATTAAATTACTAAGTAAAAATAGCTCAAGAGCCCTGGCCGGTTGGCTCAGTGGTAGAACGTCGGCCTAGCGTGCGGAGGACCCGGGTTTGATTCCCGGCCAGGGCACACAGGAGAAGCGCCCATGTGCTTCTCCACCCCTCCGCCGCGCTTTCCTCTCTGTCTCTCTCTTCCCCTCCCGCAGCCAAGGCTCCATTGGAGCAAAGATGGCCCGGGCGCTGGGGATGGCTCTGTGGCCTCTTCCTCAGGCGCTAGAGTGGCTCTGGTCGCAACATGGCGATGCCCAGGATGGGCAGAGCATCGCCCCCTGGTGGGCAGAGCGTCACCCCTGGTGGGCGTGCCGGGTGGATCCCGGTCGGGCGCATGCGGGAGTCTGTCTGACTGTCTCTCCCTGTTTCCAGCTTCAGAAAAGTAAAAAAAAAATAAAAAAATAAAAAAAATAAATAAATAAATAAATAAAAAAAAAGAAAAATAGCTCAAGAATATTTGTCAATTAATCCATTAGACTAGTTTCTTTCCTCTTCTGGCATTTGAACAAATCACCGAAGCTAATTGTACCACTAGATGAAGTTTTGTATTTCATCAAAACTAAAAAATTATTAATAACACTATTATTTTATGTACTAAGAAAAAATGCACCAATTCCCACTCAGACATGATATATTCTATCAGTTAGATTTTTTATCCTTATGAAAGAGAATTTTTTATCCCTATTAAATTTTTTATTCCTATTAAATGAATTAGATTCATTTAAGCACATTTCTTTATCATTTATCACTCTCATACATTAGAAAAGAAAACTATACAGAAAAAGTGTTTATTCTTAACACTTCTTTACATTTGGAGTTTAATTCTGAATCACATTTGACTCCATTTAACCAGTGCTTTTGTGCCAAGAGCATGGGTAATGAAGCACTTCTTACACCATGTGTGTAACACTATTGTCTAAGCCACTAGCATCATCGTATAAGGTTTGCAGGGTTTTCTTGTGCTTTGATTTTCATTTTTTACTTTCCATTCTGGAGAATTTTCAACAAATACCGAAGTGACAGGATAGAATAATGAACCACACTCCTGTGAATTCATCCCCCAACACCCATCAACCACCACCATTCCCACCCATACCAACATCCACTGTCTCCCTCCCTGTGTAATTTTCAAACACATGTCTGACATAGTCATCCATATATCTTTCAATATGTCTCTCTAAAAGATGGGATTATTTTTAATATGACAATACCGTTACAAACACAAAGAAAGTTAATAATTCCTTAGCATCCTCAATTATCCAGGCAATGTACAAATTTTCAAGTATCTCATAAATGTCATAACCTTTTAAAAAACATTTTAAAAAAAACAAGGATCCAAATAAAGTCCACACATGGTAGTTTATTGCTGTCCTTTGATTTATTTTTAAATCTGCAGGCTCCCTTCATTCTCTCTCCTTTTGCCCTTGTGATTTATTTGTTGAAGAAATTGGTTTGTTTGCTCTTGCAGAGTTTGTCGCCATCTGAATTTTGTTGATTTTATCCCTGTGGTGTACTTTTAAATGTCCCTTTGTCCCTTATATTTCCTGTAAATTGTTTTTTTGATCTAAAGGCTTGATCGCAGAGAGGTTTGATTTGTTTTTTGGGGCTTTTATTTGTTGGGCACACTTCACAGGTAGTGTGGAATTCTTCCATCAGCAGGCACATTTGTGTGGTTGTCTCTTCTTGTGATGTTAGCAGCCATTGATGTTCAATGCCAAGATCTACTAATTCATTAGCACTTGCAAAAAGGTGCTATTCCAATTCCATTTTTCTTCACTTAATGGCTGAAAGTTTCTATAAAATAAAACTTTCTTTTATTTACCAATTCTGCAAGTTTTAATAAATGCACCAGACAGTGGTGCCCACTTCACCCCTACCGCCTGGCCAGGAATGGTCGAAATAGAGTCTTTGGTATGCACTTAGAAGCTGTGTGGTGCAAAAATACTTGTTTCCTTAAACATGGGAATTGCACCTGTGCCTGAGAGGTCTCACACAAGGAGCTGAGTGGGAGTCTAGAACAGATGACGCACATCTCCTAACTCATGCTTCTTCCCGGAGCCCTGTGTCTGTGTGTATTTGCCAAATGTGCATAGTTGAACTCTCAGCAGTGAGATGCAGATATGATGTATAATATTATAAACTTCCTTATATTAGGCTTATTTCTATTTATTTATTTATTTATGCTTGTTATTTCTATGTTTCTCTCCCCTTAGATTATAAACTCACATAATCCTAATAAGCCTTGAAGTCCTCAAAAATCAAGATTCTTGCAAAAGAAATTTGTCTTGATATCCCTTGTTCTCACCTCCCTTTCTGTCTGAGCAGCCCTGAATAGTGTTCTCCTGGCTGTTTTCTTTATAAAGGTGGCTTGGCTCTCACAGCTGAGAATCCCTACAATTTCATATTCTAAGCACTATTTCCATGACCCCATGTTCCTCAAAAAATCCAAACAAAGTAACTATTATTTCTTCTTTTTTACACATGATAAAACTGAGGGTAAAAGGCATAAAGAACTGTACACATTGTAAAAATGTTTAAAGTGAGTTTAGGGATTAATTTTCCTGTTATTTCCCAAACATCCAGTATCACTAGTATCACTTTTTCGGTATAAAATATTTAAATGAAGTATAACAAACAGACAAGTGCAAAAATTTTAAATACACATCTCAGTAGATTTTCACAAAATGAACACACCCATGTCCTCAAAAGCCAGCACAAAAAAATATTAGAACTCCAGAAGCTCCCTCATGTCCCTGCCAGTTACTACCCACCCAACAATAACCACTATTCAAACTTCTAATAGAGTGGAATTAGTTTTACCTAGCTTTAACTTTATATAAATAAAATTATACCAAATGTACTATTTTATGTCTGCTTTTTTTATACAGCATTATATTACAAGTGTATTTCTTGTAATATCCAGCCAGAAAGTGTATTTCTCAGGCTCTCTTGCAGCTAGGTGGAGCCATATAACTAGTTTTGGCCAATAAAATGGGGGCAAGGGAAGTGACATGGGGCACTACCAGATCTAGGTGGTGAATCATCTAGTATGCCTTCTCCACACTCACCCCACCTCTTGTGTGAAGATCCTTGAAGGCATAGACTGAAACTGTCAGTGCCCAAGCTAGAAGGAGCCTGAACTCCTCAGACATCGCTCAGACAAGGAAGGCAACCTAAATGGAAAAACCCACATCTGACTTTCCATAAACAAGAGATGAACTTCAATTATAGTGAACCCTGAAAAACTGGGAAATATTTATTATAATAGCAAGCCTATGCTGACTGATACAGTTGAGTTTCTGGATCCCTCTCTTTTTCAGGACAAAGTTTCATAGGAATAAATCCAATTTACCTAAGTAGTACTTGTTCCTCATCTCCTTTCTTCTCCTTGAAGAAATTATTTCTTCAGCAGAGAAAAAAGAAAATGAGTCCTCCTGAGTTAAAATGTCAGAAGAATATGAGGGGGAAATAGGCACTATAAAACAGAGGAATAAAAACAAGTGAATATGCAAAAGAACTTAGAAACACAAGATTTATTATGATGCAAAGCATTCACATCTTTCTTCCTCTGCAGTTAAAGAACAGAAAGTTTTCTACTGTAGGTCTCTATTTCTAGACCACTTGGAGATGATGGTGTGCTCAGAGATTATTCCAGCGTTCTCACGGGCAGATTTCTTGTTTACTTCTGAAAAATATGCCTGCGGATCGCTGTTCTCTTTATGGCATGGAAGACAGTGGAGAAGGACACTGGAGTTTTTACTCTAGCTCGGAGGATAGCAAACGTTTTCAGTAAAGGGCAAGATAATAAATATTTTAATTGTGTGGGTTACATACAGCAGTGGTCCCCAACCTTTTTTGAGCCATGGACCGGTTTAATGTCAGAAAATATTTTCACGGCCCAGCCTTTAGGGTGGGATGGATAAATGTATCTCGTGACCAAGACAAGCGTCAAGAGTGAGTCTTAGACGGATGTGACAGAGGGAATCTGGTCATTTGTTAAAAACAAAACATAGTTCGGACTTAAATAAAAATAAAACGGAAATAATGTAAGTTATTTATTCTTTCTCTGAGGACCGGGACAAATGGCCCACGGACCGGTACTGGTCCGCAGCCCGGGGGTTGGGGACTGACATACAGTCTCCCATACATTTATCTCTAGTCTTGGTTTTGTTCTTTTACAAGCTTTAAACATGTAAAAGATGTCTTAGCTCAGGAACATTAAAAAAAGAGGCCGAAAGTTGTTCTGGGCTGTGAGTCCCTCGTCTAGAGCAGTGGTTTTCAACTTTTTTTATACTTCAGGACCACTGAAAATAGGAAAATTATTTCGGGGACCACTAAGGTAGAAATTGAATATGATTGAGCATAAACAAATTTGAATACGATCGTTGGGTCTATAGTCTTCATACAACATCAGGGTGGTTAACTCTCGCGAGCTGGCGTGAAACTTCTGGTGGACCAGCACCGGTATGCAGGCCGGCAGCTGGAAACCACTGATCTAAACAGTTCCTCACTTTGATCTGGATCCTTGCTCCTCTGGAGTTGAACGCAATGTAGAAAAAGCTTGCCTGACCTGTGGTGGCGCAGTGGGATAAAGCATTGACCTGGAAGTGCTGAGGTCGCCGGTTCAAAACCCTGAGCTTGCCTGGTCAAGGCACATATGGGAGTTGATGCTTCCAGCTCCTCCCTCCCTTCTCTCTCTCTGTCTCTCCCTCTCCTCTCTAAAATAAATAAATAAATAAATAAATAAATAAATAAATAAATAAATAAATAAATAGAAAAAGCTTGCCTTCTGATCCATACCCCAGGGCAAAATAAAACAGGAGCATTTCCTCAAGCATTCCTTGGATGCTGCTGGAGCCGTGAAAGCACCTGGTGTTCCAGCCTCGCCCAGCCCAGCAGTGCTCAGCCACATTGCTGGTGAAGCGACATCAACAGCCAGAGCCCTGGCTCCGCGGCTCTCAACAGCTCTTGCCTCAAGAGTAGGTCTGTAGGGAAAACAGAACTCACACTTTTAATTCCTACCCCCAACCCAGGAAACAGAGCACAGCCTGGGTGCCTGCCCTGCTGTCAACAGATAGATGGCTTATTTCAGACTATCATAGATTCCAGCCTAATGCTACTTCATGACTGTGCTGTTTATGTTTGATTCCAAACCCAGAGGTCAGAAGGTCACTTCTCCATTCCCTGCAGCCTCTGAGTTGATAACCACTGAGTTTCCAGACCCCCTCAGCAGTGCCTGCTCCTTCTGACCCTATAACCAGTATGAGGCTCTCCCTCTTTCATGGGTGCCTTAACTCCCAGCTGCTCCAGCTGTGGCCCTGGGACCGGCAGCATCAGCAAGCCCTGGAGATAGAATGCAAACCTGCGACCCCACTTCAGAATTACTGAATCAGAATCTGCAGTGTTAACAGGACCCCCTGGTGATTAGCATGCACAGAAACGTTCAAGAAGCACTGCTCTGACATTTTCTTGTAGAGAATTGAGTGACAAGGTTCTCAACGCTGGCCATCCGTTTTAGCCACCTGAGGAGCTTTCAAATACAGATACCTGAGCCTCAACCTCACAGTTTCTAATTTCATTGTTCTAGGTGCAGGCTACTTGGAATCACCTGGCTGCTCACTAGGCTCATTGGAGGGTCCACCACAAACCAAGTAGATCAGAATCTCTTGGAGTAGGTTTTTGATTTAGCAAATCTGCCTCAGCTCCAGGCCCAGACATGTTGGCAGTTTCCACAGACCTCCTGTGTCTCAGGCCGAAAGGGGCCTCTTTGATGGGGTTGCTTTTCAGTTATAGAACACCACATTATATATTACTTCAAAGCTCTGTAGTGTAAAATAGCAAATACTATGGAGCTCTTGAATCTGCAAGTTTGACAGGGGCCAGCAAGGATGCTAATCTCTGCTCCACTCAACATCAGCCCGAACAGCTTACCTGGGAACCATAGGACTCCCTTCTAAGATGGTACACTCACATGGCTGATAAGGTGGTTCTCTCTACTGGTTGAGAGCTCAGCCAGGGTGGTGGGCTGGAAACATTGGTGACTCTCCACGTGGTCCTCTCCACAGACTTTTTGAACTTCCTTACAGTATGGTGGCTAGATTCTTAGAGTTGAGTGTTCCACTGAAGAGCCAGGCAGAAGCTATATTGCCTTTTATGACCTAGCCTCAGAAGTCATATTGTATCGCTTCTGCCATAATCATCAGGGGAGGAAATAAGTGGGAGGAGTATAAAAGTCACACAATAAGAAAGAGCAAGATAGACGGAAGATAGTGTTGAAGCCATCTTTGAAAAAAAATCCTCCGCAGACCATTTAGAATATGTTTGTATAGTGATAAATTGATCAGTGACAGGCTTGTTCCATCAGCATGATCACTAAGATAACAAAAGTAAAAAATCTTTCAATATCCAGGAGAAAGTAAAGCCTGGCTCCAATATCTAGAGACTTGCTTTAAAATATAGTGTATTCATGGAAATTTTGAGACATAGAAATGCCAATGTATTAGGAGACAATTGTTATCGAAAAGACAGTTTGCTAGTCATAGCTCCCAGGAGGAGGTGAAATGCCACATCATAGGGGACCACCGGAAAGAACATGAGGTTGGTTACAGGCAGAGAGTGAGGAGAACTGTGGGCAAGAGCCCTTATTGTGATTTTCCCAGGAGGCTCTGGGAGAGGCAAGGTAAGCCAGGTTATGATTGGATAGTTTGAATAATTTTAGGGGGCTCTGGGACACAGGAACTGTCTGTGGTTGACTGGTACCTGGCCCTGGGTCAGTGGATAGTAGCCCCAAGTTTGAGAACCTAATAAAGAAAGTAGTAGGAGTGTGAGCTCCAGGTTGGTTGGTTTGTATTTGATAAGTGTACTCATGGGTGAGTTGTTTACTACTTCTAGGAATCGGTAAAACATCAGAATGCAGAAAATAAAAGACATGATTAATACAAGACTTCCATAGGTTCCATGCCCTTCCTGGGATTTGTCAAGATCTCATTATAGTAATAACCCTTATGCAATCTAGTCATTCAGCTAACAGCCCCTGCCATTCCATGGTGTAATAGCCTAATCTTCTCCTTTGTCTTAGACAAGCAAGAGCATCTCTTGGCTGCTCGCCCCAAACTACATTTTGTAATACCGAGACAGAAGATTTAGATCTTGGCAATGAAGAGGATTAAACGCAATCGCAAGGACCCCAGAGGCACACCAAAAAATAACTATTCATAATTCCATTATACAGAATTAAATAGGAAGAGGAAGCAATTCTCTAAGTATAGAAAATCTATTGGATACCTCCTTGAAGGGTCCCACTTTAGGAATGTAAGTGGTGAAATTTGATAGGATTATTAAAGTCTATCTATTTCAGAATTTCCCCTCCCAGTCCATTAAAGAGGATCCTCATTCTGGCCACTCGTTATCTTGCCCAGAATCTAAACTCAGTTGGGCTGTCAACGGGAAAGCTGACCGGTGGTCTCCTGCGGTAGCTTAGGCTTCCTAACAGCATGGTGTTTGGTTTCAGAGTATGATGATCCCAAATGCAAGCTTCCTAAGAAGCAGAAGCAGGTAGTTGTCTTGAAGATGAGGCGTGGGGTGGGCCCAGCTTCACTCTGTGTCACATTCTACTGGTTAAGCAGCCCCTGGGCTAGCCCAAATTCTGGGGGGGAAACAAATTCTACTTCTCAAAAGAGAGTGACAAAGAATCAGCAGTCTTCTTTAATCCACTGCACAGAGTGAGGCCAGGTAGAAGAGGGAATGTGGGACTGGCCTATATCAAGTCTGGCCTATATACAGTAGCCCAGTGAATAGAGCATTGGCCTGGGATGCTGAGGACCCCAATTCGAAACCCCGAGGTCACTTGCCTGAGCCATGGACTCATCTGGCTTGAGCACAGGCTCACCAGCTTGAGCCCAAAAGTCACTTGCTTGAGCCCAATGTCACTGGTTTGAGTGAGGGGTCACTGGCTCCACTGTAGTGCCCTGGTCAAGGCACATATGAGAAAGCAATCAATAAACAACTAAGGTGCTGCAATGAAGAATTGATGCTTTTCATCTCTCTCTCTTCCTGTCTGTCTGTCCCTATCTATCCCTGTTTCTGTCTTTCTCTATCTATCTCACTTAAAAAAAAAAAAAGACTGAAGCCACAGTTTGATGCTTATGTCATCCTTTCTCCACTGCTTGGAAAAATAACATTTTACTGTTTATCTTTAATTCATAATTTTGCCAGGATGTGCTGATATGTGTGTCTTTTTTCATTGATCCTATTTGGAACTCTGTGAGCACTCTTATTCACAAACCAAGTCTTTTTGACAAACGAGTGAATTTTTCAATTATGTGTGTGACTAACTCCCATCTGTTCGATCTACTCCATCTGGAATGCCTATTAGTCTCACTTAGGTCTCCTAGATCTAGCCTCCAAAATTTGTTTTGTCTTGTGGTTTCTATTTCTGTATTATTCTTTCTATTTTGAGAAAGATTTTTTTCACTTTGTACTTTATCTTCCCAGCTACTAATTCAATTGTCAATGGTGAACATGGTCTTTCTGCTTGATTATTCATTGGGGCAGGGGTTGTGCATGTGTATCTGTGTGTGTGTGTGGGGGGGGGGTTGGAGGTGGGATAAGCACTACATTTAACATATTTTAATCTCCAAAGTAAGATGTGAAAAAAAAATGTGCTATTTAAACAGGGAGGCCCTCCACCCATAAGGTATTGGGTGTGTGTGTATAAAGTGCATGTGGAGATTTCCACTTACATATGGCATTTATAAAAGATTAGTTAAGAGGACGTGGGCATTTTCCTGTTTTGACAAATGAAGAAAGATATACCGCTCAAAACTAATCATAGGCCCTGGCCGGTTGGCTCAGTGGTAGAGCGTCGGCCTGGCGTGCAAGGGACCTGGGTTCGATTCCCGGCCAGGGCACACAGGAGAAGCGCCCATTTGCTTCTCCACCCCCGCCCCCCTCCTTCTTCTCTGTCTCTCTCTTCCCCTCCCGCAGCCAAGGCTCCATTGGAGCAAAGATGACCCGGGCACTGGGGATGGCTTCTTGGCCTCTGCCCCAGGCGCTAGAGTGGCTCTGGTCGTGACAGAGCGATGCCCCGGAGGGGCAGAGCATCACCCCCTGGTGGGCAGAGCGTGGCCCCTGGTGGGCGTGCCGGGTGGATCCTGGTCGGGCGCATGCGAGAGTCTGTCTGACTGTCTCTCCCCGTTTCCAGCTTCAAAAAAAAAACTAATCATAACTTCCCAAAATGCTCTTTAATAGAATTAACATGAATGCTTTAATATAAAATATTTCTTAAAGATACATACATCTGGGAAGAACAAAAGTACCTTCTTATATAAGTGATTTTATATTTACTACTCTAAGATGGAAATATTATAGTATTTTAATAGAAATACAGGATACAAAATAGATAAGATGACCGGAATTATTATATGCATGTTCCTTGGCAATCAGTTGTGTGGGTTGCCTCCCTGTGAGTCTTTGCCTGCAATTCCTAGCCTGAACAGATTATCTGCTTATTTGTTCAGTTGCTAAGAATAAAAAGAGAGTGTATATGTGGGTTAAATGACTAAAACAGTAGCAATTGCTTATTTAAGGATTTTTCTTTTCAAAATATGAATTTAAGTCAGCAAAAGCAGCTGCACCTGGGACCTTTTTAATTTTTTCATTGATTTGAAGATAAGGGGGAGAAAAGGAGACAGAAGAGAAACATCGACTCATTGTTCTACTTAGTTGTTCCATCTACTTGAGTACACGTTGGTGGCTTCTCGCATGTGCCCTGTCCCGGGATGGAACCTGTGACCTCTGCCAGAACGAACACTCTATCCACTGAACTACCTGGGCACTTTGTAGAAAAGCACATTCTTTGGCCCTATCCCAGACCTAAATTAAAAATGCAGGGAGTGAATCCCATCAACTAGTATGTTAACAAATTCTCTAGCAGACTGATGCACACACAGGCTGGAGAATCACAGCTTTAATCTTTAGTGTAATCCAGGGGTTGGGAACCTATGGCTCGCGAGCCAGATGTGACTCTTTTGATGGCTGCATCTGGCTTGCAGACAAATCTTTAATAAAAAAAATAACATTAAAAATATAAAACATTCTCATGTATTACAATCCATTCATTTTCTACTGCTCATGTTCATGGTTGCGGGTGGCTGGAGGCAATCACAGCTGTCCTCCGGGACAACACCAAATTTTTATTGGATAATGCTTAACGTACACGGGTCGTTGTATGGCTCTCATGAAATTACATTTTAAAATATGTGGCATTGCCTGACCAGGCGGTGGCACAGTGGATAGAGCATTGGAGTGGGATGCAGAGGACCCAGGTTCGAGACCCCGAGGTCGCCAGCTTGAGCGCAGACTCATCTGGTTTGAGCAAAAGCTCACCAGCTTGGACCCAAGGTCACTGACTCGAGCAAGAGGTTACTTGGTCTGCTGAAGGCCCGCAGCCAAGGCACATATGAGAAAGCAATCAATGAACAACTAAGGTGTCACAACAAAAAACTGATAATTGATGCTTCTCATCTCTCTCCATTCCTGTCTGTCTGTCCCTATCTATCCCTCTCTCTGACTCTCTCTCTGTCTCTATAAAAAAAATGTGGCATTCATGGCTCTCAGTCAAAAGGTTCCCGACCCCTGGTGTAATCAAATAAGGTCAGGATTGTCACCTTTCTTACAAACCAGGACACTGAGCTACTAACAATGGTCAGGTTTCTTGTATCCACTTCTTTTTCTATCCTCAACACACCCAATTGCATCCATTCTCCTCAAACCTCTCCCTGTGCATATTTCCACACTTCCAGATAACCACATAACTCATACCTGACATTGTTTAAAAACCATTTTCTAATAACTATCCATATAAACAAGTTTTCTATCTCTCTGGAGTCAAATTTGTTCATTTGTCTTCCTAAACATTTATGCATGGCCAAAGGTGTTATTCATCACTAAGTATTTTTATTTCCTCTGTAGTACATCCAAAGTCTTTTATTTGACACAACAATTACTTTGTTTACATTTTCCTACCATTTTATTATGAAAATATTCAAACATACCAAAAATGAAAGCATTATATAATGAGCATGGAGACACCCACCTATATTCTACATTTATTGACACTTTTTTTATTTCCTTTATCACAAATCAATCTATCAGTCCACTTTATTTTTGACACACTTATTAGTAAGTTGCAGTTATCAGTATATTTTACCCCTAAACACTTCAGCGTGAGTAGACATCAATACAGGATTGGGCAAAAGTAGGTTTATAGTTGTTTGTATGGAAAATCATACAATAATTAATAAGAAATAATATAAGAATAAACTCTATTTCACACTCACAGCTGTAAACCTAATTTTGCTCCACTTACATTTGTTTATATTTGAAGGGAAAATGATCACATGGTGAAATGTTTAAATCACAACTTTCCACTTGATAAGTTTAGCAATCAGTCACCTTGTAGGTATGAGTGCTGGCTCCCATCTTTCTGCTCAGACTGGCTATGATTGACTGTATTCAAATTAGCCAGCCCGAGTCACCTGACCTGTGGTGGCGCAATGGATAAAGCGTCGACCTGGAATGCTGAGGTCGCCGGTTCAAAACCCTGAGCCTGCCTGGTCAAGGCACATATGGGAGTTGATGCTTCCTGCTCCTCCCCCCTTTCTCTCTCTCTCTCTCTTCTAAAATGAATAAATAAAAATTAAAAAAAAAAACTTAAAAAAAAAAAAACAAATTAGCCAGCCCGAATATATCCTGACCCTAGATAATGATTAGTGCATACACTGGTGGCTGTGCTACCCAACCTCCCAAACTGGACATATGTTTTGTGGATTTGTAAAACAGAAGCCCTAATCAGAAAGTAGGTAACCCTCAGGTGTGAGTATTGACGGAGAGATATGGCCAGAAATGGGAGTTTAAAGTCATAATTCATATGTTTATTACCCTCAATCACCACAAGATGTGATGTTCTCAGAGGGTACCCTCAATGCCCTCTCACTAGGCTGGAGATGAGGCCAGGCAACATCCCCTCCCCAGGGTGTTGTTGAAAAATGAGGAGCATTTGCCCTGGCCAGTTGGCTCAGTGGTAGAGTGTCCACCCAGCATCTGGATGTCCCAGGTTTGATTCCTTGTCAGGACACACAGGGGAAGTGACCATCTGCTTCTCCTCCTCTCCCCCTCCCCTTTCTCTCTCTCTCTCTCTCTTCTACTCCAGCAGCCATGGCTCAATTGGTTCAAGGCATCGCCCCAGGCACTGAGGATGGCTCTGTAGAGTCTCTGCCTTAGGCTGTGATGGAGAACCTATGACACGCGTATCAGCAGTGACACACGTAGCCATATTTTATGACACGCAGCCGCATACCAGAGGAGTATGGGGCTGCAAGCCGAGAAGGACATTTCATCCTCGGCTCCTGCACGACCAGGTGCAGTAGCCGAGGATAAAACATTTGCTGTAGTGTAGACACTCTGTGTCGGAGGTCTGTAGGCCAAAACAACAGAACTCCAGCACAGAGCATCTAGTTCTGGGACTTCCGGTTAGGCCGTTAGGGGATCTTTGACCTCACTGCCAGCCGGTGGAGCAAGGAGCAGCAGAATGCCATGGGGGATGCATCTCTGGGGGCCCTGTGATCGCCATTACCAGCAACCATATAACCACAGAAACCATCATCCAATCTACTGTTCTGGGGTGTCGTGGATTTTTAATTGACCATCATTACTGAGATAAGTGAGGGGGAGGCTGGGAGAGGCGAGGGCCTGTGCTATGGGTGTCATTAGAAATAGAGGCAGCCATCTTAATTTACATAAGATGCAACTTGCAGAATTTCAAGATAGCATCTGGGCTCAGGTGTTTGTCGACTTAAGGTCAAAGCTTGAGAATCTGGAATGGTGCCGCTTGAAGAATCAAGAGGAGTGCCACTACGAACAGGAAATTTGGAGTGCCTGGAACCGATTACCATACACTTTTAACACCCTGAAAAATATAGCAATGGCTTTACTCACAATTTTTCCCTCTACATATTTTTGTGAGACCTTATTCTCAGCGTTAAATAGTATCAAAACCAACAAAAGAAAGAGATTGACAGATGAAGTTAGTAGCACTTGCTTGGGCTTGAAGTGTACAAAACACCAACCTTCAATTGAAGATTTAGCCAATGAAGTTCAGCAACAAAAAAGTCACTAATAGACCCTGGCCGGTTGGCTCAGTGGTAGAGCGTCAGCCTGGTGTGCAGGAGTCCCGGGTTCAATTCCCAGCCAGGGCACACAGGAGAAGCGCCCATGTGCTTCTCCACCCCTCCCTCTCTCCTTCCTCTCTGTTTCTCTCTTCTCCTCCTGCAGTCAAGGCTCCATTGGAGCAAAGTTGGCCCAGGCACTGAGGATGGCTCCATGGCCTCTGCCTCAGGCATTAGAATGGCTCTGGTTGCAACAGAGCAACGCCCTAGATGGGCAGAGCATCGCCCCCTGGTGGGCATGCCAGGTGGATCCTGGTCGGGCACATGCAGGAGTCTGTCTGACTGCCTCCCAGTTTTCAACTTCAGAAAAATACAAAAAAATAAAAGTCACTGATAGGCAGGTAGTTAAAGAATTCCCCCTCCCCCTCACTTATTTTAGTTCACGGCACCCCACACAAGTTAAATAATATCAAGACAAACAAAAGAAACTGACTGACAGATTAACAAAAAAGTCACTAAGCAGGTAAGTTAAATAATTAGTTTTTGGTTTACTAAATACAAGCAGGGGTCCCCAAACTTTTTACACAGGGGACCAGTTCACTGTCCCTCAGACTGTTGGAGGGCCGAACTATAAAAAAAACTATGAACAAATCCCTATGCACACTGCACATATCTTATTTTAAAGTAAAAAAATAAAACAGGAACAAATACAATATTTAAAATAAAGAACAAGTACATTTAAATCAATAAACTGACCAGTATTTCAATGGGAACTATGGGCCTACTTTTGGCTAATGAGATGGTCAATGTCCAGTTCCATATTTGTCACTGCTAGCCGTAACAAGTGATATGATGCACTTCCGGAGCCGTGACGAGTGCGTCCCGTGTCACCAGAAGTAGTACTGTACGTGAGCGACACCGTGCTTTGTGGTCCTCTCACTGACCACCAATGAAAGAGTGACCACTTCCGGAAGTGAGGAGGGGGCCAGATAAATGGCCTCAGGGGGCTGCATGCGGCCCGTGGGCCGTAGTTTGGGGACCCCTGTATTACAATTATACATTTTTGTTATTTAAACTATAAATATTGTGAAATTATGGTTTTTTTCTCGAAGTGACACACCACCTGAGTTATGCTCGGTTTTTTGGCGAATTCTGACACACCAAGCTCAAAAGATTGCCCATCACTGGTCTTAGGCACTAACAATGGCTCGGTCATGAGCAAGGCCCCAGATGGGCAAAGCATTGGCCCCATACATGGGTCACAGGGTGAATCTTGGTCAGGGCACATGCAGTAGTCTGTCTCTCTATCTCCCCTCCTCTCACTTAAAATAAATTATTTTTTAAAAGAATAAAAAATAATTAGGAGCAAAAAAATTTCATGTACCTTTTGCACCAAGAGGTGGCTATTGACTAGCTCATCAACACATTCTTTCGCATAAATGACCTAGAACTTCACTGTGACATGTGGAGAATTTGGCATCTATTGTTTTGTTTAAAGCCTGTGGAGGCTTTGATGGAAACTTAAGACAAATATTCTCATTTTAATATCCTATTAAATGTTGCTATTCTGTTTAATACATTTAAGTTTGTGAAAAGAAAACCATATACGAGGTGTTTGCAAAATTAGTTCATCCGATACACCAAATATGAACAAACAATAGATGTAGTTTAAAATAGTAAAGAACATACTTATCTTGATGATTTGGAAACCCAACTCCTACTATTATTAATAAACCTGCTGTCATTGTTTTAATGAACCAACATCCCTGCAAGTCATTTTAAAAGGAAAGAAAAAGAGATTAAGAGAAAGGCAATGAATGCTAGGACTCAGTAGCTTGTTTTATTTTTCAGTGAAATGAACTGATTCTCACAATTCTCATCTTTTCATTTTGACCCTCTTGTGTTACATAGATTTGAATATGTAGGTGGCATCTCATAAACAGCTTTTAAGTATCTTAGCCTTAAATTGTCCCTGGTATCTGACTCACCCTTAGTTATTGATTAGAACTATGCCACCTGTTTCTGTTGTATCTTTACCACATGGAGTAGTAATGATCAGTAGCCCCATCTAATATTGTAATTGCATTCAAGTTTGTTGTTGATAATTTTATAATTTTTTTTAGTTTTATAAAGGGTATTTGACTTGATAATCAGCTATATTATGATCACCACATACATTGAAATATTATACATAAGAAAGGTAGCTTAAATAATATCACAAGGCATATTTTATTTATTTTTAGCTTCATTATTGGTTACCATTTAGCAAATTTAACAGTAAAAATAGAATGAATTTTTAGTCTATCAACCAAGCCATTAGATGAGTAAGAAATAAAGAGAGTTAACACATTCAGTTCTAGCAGGGGTATGGTGAAGCAGGCACTCTGATAGTCTAATAAAGTCAGAAATGTTTATGAACTTAGGAGAAAAAGAAAATAATTTTAGAATATTTATTAGGATTTTAAAAATTATTTATTCATTTTAGAGAGGAAGGAGAGAGAGAGAGAGATGGTAGGGGAGGAGCAGGAAGCATCAACTCCTGTATGTGCCTTGACCAGGTAAGGCAGGGGTTTCAAACTGGCGAGCTCAGCATTCCGGGTCTGTGCTTTATCTACTGCGCCACCACTGGTCAGTCCAGGATTTAAAATTCCTATACCCTTTGACTCACTTTTGTAGAAATAAAAGCCCCACAATATAAGCATGTTATCATTCACTTAGCTATCCCTTTTCTTTTTTATACTGGTACATTAAAAATGTTTTACTTCAGGAGGAAACTGGGCAAGGATGTGAGTGGTGAGGCTGAGAAAGTTCACGGAGCATCCTTCAGGGTCCAGCCAAGTGCAAGAGAAATGGCTTTCCTCCTGAAGGTATTGATGTTATGTTGTCCAAACAGTGCATTTTCCTGGAATTCTATTAAGGAAAATAGCATTTATTTTTCAAATAGTCCTCTTTAACCACCAGGGAAGTTTTTGGAGGCAAACCTCTCTCTCCAGTCTCCAACCACGTAATTTCTATATTCTTTGACATCCTTTTTCAAGGATTCTGGGGAAACTAGTGGCAGAATTTAAAAGAAGAGATGGAAACGGGAAAAAAAACACAATTTGACATGTAAGAATATTTTAAAATATCATTTCTGTATTTGTAATACAGAACAACATCCATGGATTCGTGATGGCTCTACTTTCTCCCTCTTCCCTTACAATTAAGTCAAACTGAGAGCAAGTGGCCAGTTGCAGTGGAAGTCTAAGTAAAAGCAAAATGTGTCTGGTTTTGATACTTTGTGTTGTTTCTTTTGTTTCATTCACAACAGCCACTGCCCTCCTCCTTACATCCCTCCTAGTCTTTGTGGGTGGAGTGCAGAGCGCATTCCTAGCAGCTGTGGCTGATGCAATGCTGTGAGAATACACCAGCTCCCAGAAGCCTCCTGGGCATACCCAGGAAGGGAGCTCGCCTGCTTTAAGGAAGTGACTTAGTATCAACCACGCAGCTCCCTGATCTTTTCAGCCATTGGCTATGAAGGACACGCTGTAACACCCTATAGGCTGAACCCACGTATATAAGCTAGCCTACTTCCTGAATAAAGTGGATCTGCGTCACTGAACCTGGTCCCCGGAGTCGGGTCTTTGCATCTCCATCGTCCTTGGATGGAGGACTTGTGCACACGTCTTTATTTTAAAAAATAGTTCCTAAGAATATTTTTCATCTCTCAAAATTACTTATTCTTTGATACACTGTTGTTAGGTGATTAGGAATGAAAAAACAAACAAGCAAATAAAAACAGTTTCTGTTTTAAAGGACAAACCTCAGCAAAAGGTAGACACAAGAGAAAATGCAGTAACAAAGACTGGGGGAAGGCATGCCTATTTGGAAGGAAATGTAAAGCAGAGTAAGAGTGGGACCCCATCTAATTTAGTATCTTCTAAATGGACATCACCAATAGAAACAAGGTGGCACCCATTGTCTGATGTGTCTCAGACAAATGCAGTCAGATAGCATACATACACTGGTAGCTGTTTGGGGGAAAACATTGATAGGTCATATTATAAAAGATGTTTAAATATTCATAGCTTTTGCTCCAATAAATCTACACCACAGGGAGGTAACTTGGCAAACACTGAGATATTAAGAATAATAGCCCAAAACATATGGCTATTACCCAGATTAAAGGATGCTAAAGAAACTTGAAAACTACATGCAATATTATGCCTCAGGTTGGATCCTGCACTGGAAGGAAAACTAACGCTACAACACAAACATATGTTCACAGGCTGATGACTCTCTAATGGTATTGGGAGAGAACATACCTATTCTTAGGGAAGGCATCCTGAAGTGTTAGGAGTGAAGAACTATGGTGTATAGAATTGACCTCAAGTGGTTCAGAGACATTATCTATCATCTATGTATCAATACATCATCTATCTATCTATACACCATCTGTCTATCAATCTATCTATCTATCTATCTATCTATCTATCTATCTATCTATCTATCATCTACTATCATCATCTTCATTATCATCCATAGATTTCCCCCACTATACTAAAGTAGAGTGTTCCTATGAAACATTTTGTAAGTCACAATGGCATAAAGCAAAGAAGCAATTACTTTAGGACATCTTGTTAATGAAGCACAGAATAAATGGATGTAGAGCACAGATACTCACAGACACAGTCCAGGGCTCCGCAGCTGGATGCTGAGATGTGGAGCGTGGTTCCCAGGAAGGAGCTCAGTGGCCTCTCCCACTGCTCCGGGTGCGCACTGGCTCTATGAGGGCTCGTGCAAAAGAAACACTGAACACTACCTTCACTTTTCACTGTTCTGTAAAGTGAAAATCTTCTCAGGATTTCTTTTAGTGAACGAGAACAGGTACGAATGCAGGTCCTTCATAAGAGAAAAGTGGTGTAAAGCAAACTTTTGAAAAACGGGATTTCTGTATTTATCTATCTTCCTAACTACCTAGAAAGAGTGAGAAAAAGATAAAGCTAATGAAGTAAAATGTTAACAACAGATGAATCTTGGTAAAGGGCATGTGGATGCTCCCTGTAATTTTTATTTTTATTTTTTTTAGCGAGAGATACAGAGAGAGGGACAGACTGATAGGGACAGACAGACAGACAGACAGGAAGGGAGAAAGATGAGAAGCATCAAATATTCATTATGGCACCTTAGTTGTTCATTGATTGCTTTCTCATATGTGCCTTGACTGGGGGGTCCAGCCAAGCCAGTGACCCCTTGCTCAAGCCAGAAACCTTGGGCTCAAGCCAGCGACTATGGGGTCATGTCTATAATCTCAGGCACAAGCCAGCAACTCCATGCTCGAGCTGGTGATCCCATGCTCAAGCCAGTGACCTCAGGGTTTCAAATCTGGATCCTCTAAGTCCCAGGCCGATGCTCCATCCACTTCTGGTCAGGCGCTCCCTGTAATATTTTTACTTTTCAACATTTTTAAGCCTGATATCATCTCCAAAATGTTTTTTAAAAGAATGCCTGTCAAGGATAAAATGACAGTAAAAAATAATATGGGAATGGAAAGAAGTATTTTTACATTTTTCAATAATATTAAGAGTAAAAAAAATGCAAAATCAAAGAATTGTGCCTAGTTCCAGCTAGCCAAGCAAATGCATTGCTGCTGAAATCTCTTTCCCAGTCCTGTCCACACTCTGCCAGCCCCTCCTTTCTGGTGCTAGCTCCTCAGGGAGCTCATATATGCCTCCGACCCCACTTCCTGTTCCAGCTCTGGGTCTCCGGGGTAAACTCCTAATAGACCAACCCAGGAGGCCCAGGTGGATTCGGCCATCACCCTGCCCTTCTGATTGGCTTCTTGAGTTACTTTCCTATGACCACGTTTCTAGTTTATGAAGGAGTCATTCCCTGGCCCCTCCATTCCTCCCACCAGCCTTCCCCTTGCTTCCCTCCCCTCCTTGTCCAGCTTAGATCCCAAGGCCCCCCATCCTAGTCATCCTCTTGGCCATGCTGGAAGCTCCCCAACCCTCTGTCATTTTTTTTCTTTTTTTGTATTTTTCCGAAGTTGGAAATGGGGAGGCAGTCAGACAGACTCCCGCATGCGCCCGACCGGGATCCACCCGGCACGCCCACCAGGGGGCGATGCTCTGCCCATCTGGGGCGTCGCTCTGTCGCTTCCAGAGCCACTCTAGCGCCTGAGGCAGAGGCCACAGAGCCATCCTCAGCGCCCGGGCCAACATTGCTCCAATGGAGTCTCGGCTGCGGGAGTGGAAGAGAGAGAGAGAGAGAGGAAGGAGAGGGGGAGGGGTGGAGAAGCAGATGGGCGCTTTTCCTGTGTGCCCTGGCTGGGAATCGAACCTGGGACTTCTGCCCTCTGTCATTTTTGATCTGGCCAAACCTAAGTGTATTGATGAAAAGGACCAGCCTTTATGACACCTCAGAAAAAAGGCCCTCTGTGGGTGTCCCCACCATTTTCTCTCTGGATGCCCCAACCAGTGTTTCCTTCAGCTCTTAGAATAAGTGTCCTGGTCCCTCCACAGGGCAGGCTTTCCCTTCTGCTTGGTGCTCTCATTTCCTCCCTGTTACCTCTTAACCCTTTCCTTCAGGTATCAGTCTCTCCACTTTTGCAGTAAAGCATCCTCTGACCTCCCTGAGCAGGCCAAACCCCTCTGTTCTAAACCACCTGCTGCCACAAACCTCCCTTCACAGCCCAAGTTTTCGATAGATTTTACATCACAGAGCTCTGGGACAGCAGAAGCATGCGTCCTTGACTCACGGTTGTGCCACCAGTGAACTCCACTAGGTGCTGAACTACCTGCAGCTCCATGTGGCAAGGACAACAAACCCAGCCACATGCCCCTGATGGGACATGGCTGCTCACAGCCTACTTGCCCTCTGTCAGAACTGGCTCAGGAAATGGCTTTGCTGCACCTGAAGATTTCAGACATCTGCTTTCAACTGACTGATGAGGCAAGTGAGAGGAAGGGGAGGTCAGTCCTTGCACATTGTCTCTGGTGGAGGGGGGTGATGCTATGATTTAGGGAAGCATGGTGCTCAGAGGTTGGCTGGTGTCCGAATCCCAGCTATGGCTGGCAATGCATTGTAGTGGGCTCTATCCAAAGGATCTGAGTCATTAGAGTGTTCTGGAAGAGGCTGGAGGGTCAAGGCTCATCATTAATAGCAATAGGTAGTGACCAGGATGCTGGAAGTGTCCCTGACTCAATAGCCATTTATAATCACCAGTCATTGGCACCTTTGCATGCAAATGTGTGTAGCTCATCACTGAGGTTAGAAGGGATATGGGGCAGATGAAGAAACCCCGGGATGGCCTGACCAGGCAGTGGTGCAGTGGATAGAGCATCAGAATAGGATGCAGAGGACCCAGGTTCGAGACCCCAAGGTCACCAGCTTGAGCATGGGCTTATCTGTTTTGAGCAAAGCTCACCAGCTTGGACCCAAGGTTGCTGACTTGAGCAAGGGGTTACTTGGTCTGCTGAAGGCCCACGGTCAAGGCACATATATTAGAAAGCAATCAACGAACAACTGAGGTGTTGCAATGAAAAACTGATGATTGATGCTTCTCATCTCTCTCCATTCCTGTCTGTCTGTCCCTATCTATCCCTCTCTCAGACTCTCTCTCTCTGTCTCTGTAAAAAAAAAGAGAGAAAGAAAAAGAAAGCTCAGGCTGTACAGGTAAAGTGGAGGGACAATGGTATTTTAATAGGTAAGCCTTTGAAAGCAGAACTGTAAGAAAATGCAAGTAAGAGCATATAAGTAGGAGCATATAGACCATCTCTTGGTAACTGAGGAAAGAGGATATGTGTTTATTTATTTCCTCAACCAGGCAGACCAAGGAGGGTGAGGGAGGACTCATAACTACTTGATTTGCTTTAACCTTGTGTCTCATCTATTTGTTTGTCCCATTTCTTCTAGCTCAGCTGTCCAGGAAGAATTGTGTTTATTTTTACATTGAGGAGCCGGATCCCTTGGGCTCCTTCTTGCTTTGAGCAGCAGTAGAATGAAAAAGAAAAAAGAATGAATTCTGAACACTCTGAGAAAACAGACTTGTGGAAATACACTGGAGATGGTGTTCAAGGAGAGTTTATTCAAGTGTAAGCAGAGCCTTTATAACCCTGCCAAGGCCAACGGATCCCATGGTGTTCCTCACAGATTGGCATCCATGCTTCTGGCCAAGGGGCCTGTCCTCCCCTTCTGGTCTGCTGAAGAAACCCCTGGCCAGTCAGCTCTTGCTGTTCAAAGGCTCATTATTCAGCACCCTGGCTTCAGCCTCCGTTCTGCCACTTTTTGCCATTTGCTTCCAGAAGATAGGCAGCAGGGGAAATTAAAGCAGTTAGACTGTGAACCTGCCACTGTTGCCACTACCAAGTAGACTGATAAATGGCTGGGTGACAGAGATGTGGAAAGTCATACCCCAGGTACTAGCTATTCTGAGAATGTTAAGGGATCATCCTGTCACTGTCACATGGAAATTTGACAGTCAACTATACATAGGTCAGAAGTGAAGCAAGACACACCAGAAAAACGAAAAGTAAGTTTATACACATGACTGCTTTGAGAATTTAACTCTGGAGACTAAAGAAAGAAGGGAAGATGGAGAGGCAGTAGGTCTGAGTACTGGGCAGACCACCCTCGTCTAGAAAAAACTGCCCATGATGCTAAAGTAGCCGGACAATTTCCATCATGTGAGTAGGACTTGCCAACACCCCTGATGAGTCCAGGAGAGGCCACCTGATTCTAGGGATGTCAGTTCATGGGCTTGTCAACCTATAAAAAGTTGAATTTAGGAATTCTTCGGAGTTTGAAGAAAGTATCCTGGGGAAACACTTGTTTTACAAAATAGAGCCAAAGCCAAAGAAGCTTTCACTGGGCCATGTTCCAGGAAAAATCACAAAGGAATAGAAAATCTGAAGAAAATTAATATAACTGAGTCACATTAGGGGCAGCACAATGATCCAGAACCCTGCTGCTGGTACCTCTGGACTGTCTTATAAGCCTACATTTTTGCTTGTGCAGATTGCTAACCAGTGATTACCATTAAAGCAACAGATCTAAATGCATCCTTAGGATGGTTTGCCAGGAATGATATAGTGGTGATGGCTGCTTTGCAGGAGCTAGAAGGAGCTGACCACTCTGGAAGTCAATGACTGTGTGACGACCGTACCTCTATTCAGTCTCACAGTGCCTTTGCATGTCCTTCAGAAAACAATGACAGAATGTGATGGAGTTTGCCACTTACCAAAGTTAGGACCCTAAGTGAACTTTGTCTTCACTATTTAATAGTTCTTGTTTTTACATTATATGTAATGTTTTACTGAAAAATAAATCTTATGTGTACAGCTCCATGAATTTTCACAAACTGAACTCACTCACCACAAAGTAACCAAAACTCAGACCAAGAAATAGAACATCACCAGCTGACCAACAACCCACTCCCCACGCTTGGTCATTGTCAACACTTTTGCCTGTTTTTGTGATTTATATGATGAATAATAAAGTATGTAATTTGGGGTGCTTGGATTCTTTCACCCAATATTGTGCCTGTGAGGTTCATCCCTGTTGATGTCTGTAACTGTAGGTTTCTATTGGTGTGTACATGTATACTATTCCATTATGTGAACATACTGCAATTATCCACTCTAATATTGATGAGTATTTGGGTTCTTTCAGTTTGAGGCTTTCATGAATACTGCTGGTATGATCATCTCTCTACACAACTTCTGCCGAACACATATAGCATCTCCGTTGAGCTAAAAAGGAGTGGAATTCTGGATACTAGAGTATGCAAATGCTTAGTTTTCATGGATACTATAAAAAAATCTTCCAAAATGATTAACTTTAACTTTCTCTTTAATGCTCTAATTCTACTGTAGTGCCTATATTTTTCTCTAGTCCTCACCCCTCCAATCATCTATTTCCTATCTCCCTAACTTCAAGCTTGTCTACTGCTTCTTAGGTTTTGTTGAATACACACACACCCAAATCTTGCACAACATCAAATACTCTGAACCTTTTCCTTTGAAAATAAAATCTTTTCTGAAAACCTGCCTCTATGCCTCTAGTCCCCAAAAAGGCTGGCTAACTGCCTCTAGAATCAAGTCTGTCTTCACACAGGGATATCCGAAGACTCAAGGGCACATTATATCTATTTCTTCTTTGGTTCCCATGCCTGGAGTTCTGATCATTTTCTTTTGTGTCTGACCTGATATATTGTTGACTGAGCTCCATCAGATCTAGTACGTGTTGTATTCCAAGCCCTCTGCAAATGTTCTACATGAGACTGATACCTGTATTACCCCTGTCCAAACTGAATGCAACAACATGTGCTGTTTCAGTGTGCTGTATGCTAGCCCTTGCTCCTGGGGCCCCTTCCCTGAAGATTTGGCACCTATGAAGGAGAGTCAGAAGGACTAGGTAGCTTGTTTGGGAGAGGCAACATTTTGAGATCTAGGCAATGGCAACTTTGATGAGTGTGTCTCTAGCCCTCACCAAGAATTCCAGCAACGCGATGTACTTCCTGGACATAGTCTGCTCCCTACACAAAAAGAAGAGATCACCAGGAGAAGCGCTGTGAGAAGACAGAGCCTTATCATCTCTCAACTTCCATCTGCTAGCTGCTGCTCTGTGCTTCAGTGACACTCATCAAGACTCTTGGTTCCCGCATTTTACTAATCCAATGAGGGTCTGACAAGGTTGGGCTCCTTCTGGGATGTTTTTTGAGATATAACTGCAATGCTTTTTGTGTTCATTGAATTTTAAAAATGAGTAACCTAATAGAGTGCCTAGTTTAGTTTATAGATACTATACAAAAAAAATGATTTTTATTGCTCTTGATATTATAAATATATCACTTTTGTTTCTGTGTATAATTCAATTCAACAAATTCTTCTTGACCAATTGTTACAGGTAAAGTATTGCAAATAAATTGCAGCTCTAGCCCTCAAGGGAATTATAGAGTTTAATCCTTAAGGAAATGATTATCCTCACAGAATTAGGAGCTATCAAGGATTTTACTAAAGTTAGTGTTTTGGGGTTCAGCATGCCCACATCAAACCCTGAGACAAAGATATGGGAGCAAGTTGCATGAGAAGTGTGGATACTGTTAGTGTCTTTCTCATATCCCTTGACCTTGCACTCACTGGGGTAGACCACAGCCAATGACTGACTATGGGGGGACGGTGAGATGGCAAAAGGCCAGTAGCTTTGAACTCAAGGTATGACAACCTGTGATGGCAATCATACTCCAGAATCCTCCCTGGGATCTGACTGAAGCCCCACTTCTCATAAAACCACATCCTTCTCAGCTCCTTCCCTGCCCTCTGCCACTCCCCTTGCATGTATCCAGGTTTCTCCTAAGAGCACTCTTTCAGTGAGTCACCCGTGTAAGAATTCCCATCTCAGCCCAAGGTGGTGGCAGGGGTGTATCCTAGGAAACGCCAGTAGGAGAGAAGTGAAATGGTCCAGGGAAGAAGGCCAAACCAGCCCGCAACATCAGCAGGTCACCATGGGCAACAGATTTAAGTCCTCTGGGGCAGGGCTGCCTAGAGGATGGAGAGAGATGAGAAGCATCAATTCTTCGTCGCAGCACCTAGCTGTTCATTGATTGCTTTCTCGTATGTGCCATGACTGGGGGGGGTGGGGGGGGCTACAGCAGAGCGAGTAACCCCTTGCTCAAGCCAGAGACCTTGGGCTCAAGCCAGTGACCTTGGGCTTCAAGTTAGCGACTACTGGGCTCAAGCCAGATGAGCAAATTAAAAAACAAACAACAAAATAACTCCATTAAATTTGAATGTCTGACACACAACAAATACTTTTATTTTAGTTCAAGAACATCCCATGCAGTGGTAGGATTCAGCTGGTTTGCACTGGTTCAGCAGAACTGATACCTAATTTTTTGTTGAGTTCGGCGAACTGGTTGTTAAAATGGCACTTGTAATCAGGGTTCTCTCTGTGGTGGGTGCCTGGGCAGCCACTCAATGTGGAATCACAAATTTACATTTCTTATTCTTTTTTAAGGTTCATCTGTGCAACAGCATATTCTAAGTGCCATAGTAATGTTCATTCCTTCCATAGGTAAAAAAAAATTGCAAGTGAGGATGCCAATCAAGAAGTAATATGGAAATATCTTAAATAACAGTTTCATTGTCTTTTGTATGGTATTATTTAATATTTTTATTAATATTTTAAAATATTAATTATCTTTTTTAATAACATAATCTAGTTTTGTGTACCTCTTTTATTGTTCTTATTTAATTATTAAATGCATTAAACAATAAACTACCTTTCAGCATATCATTTTTTATACTTAAAATGGTCATTAGGGCCTGACCAGGATGTGGCACAGTGGATAGAGCATGGGACTGGGATGTAAAGGACCCAGGTGTGAAACCTCAAGGTCGCCAGCTTAAGCATGAGCTCATCTGGCTTGAGCCCAGTGGTCGCTAACTTGAAGCCCAAGGTCACTGGCTTGAGCCCAAGGTCTCTGGCTTGAGCAAGGTGTTACTCGCTCTGCTGTAGCCCCCCCACCACCACCAATCACGGCACATATAAGAAAGCAATCAATGAACAGCTAGGTGCTGCGACAAAGAATTGATCTCTCTCCATTCTTGTCTATCTGTCCCTATCTGTCCCTCTCTCTATCTCTCTTTCTGTCTCTGTCACAAAAAAAGAAAAAGATCATTAGGGGAGAGAACTGGTTGTTAAATTATTTGAATCCCACCACTGATCTCATACAATATTTAAGATATATTTAACTAAAATATTATTCATTGTTTATCTGAAATTCAAATTTAACTAGACATTTTAAAATTTATCCAGCAATCCTTCTCTGCAGGCGTCTAGAAAAAAGAGAGAAAAGAGAGTCTAGAGCATGGCTTGAAGTTGTCCTATTCAAGGGCTGAGGAAGCTGGGATAGTTACCCTTAACTTTCATCTATTGCCAACTAAGGCATATTCCTGATGGAATTAACTCTGACATTTTTGGTTTGGTCCCAGCACCAGCTAAAACAAACCCATCAGGTAGGGAGCAGCAATCTTGCAACAGGATTAATGTTCTTACAGGTATCAGAATACTGAGCACCACAGGATATGGGCAGTGTACCAGTGGGCTCTGCTCCATACAGCAGCTAAAACTGGAGCTTTTCTGAGCTCCTAAGAACAAAGTTAGATGAGAAAGTAACTTTCTCTTTACTCATTTCTCTGCATGAGTTCAGATTATGACCACAGGATATGAAGGAGAGAATGAGGCTGGAAGAAACTGTTCCATTCAATTATGACAGACTGAAGAGTGTGTGTTTGTGCGTGTGTGACAGGGAGACTGGAAAGGAGATATAGGAAAATGAGGGCTTCCTGACCTGTCATTTTCACCAGAGGTAATGGCGCAGTTATAGGAAGTAGCTGGGTAGTTCCAAAATTCTTTCTGAAATTATGGAGCAAGTTCTCTTCCTATTTTCAGTTAGAATGATAACACCAAACAACTGTCTTCCCATCATCCAGGCCAATTGGACTGTCAAAATTCTCTTTACACCAATAAGTGTCAATACTATGGGTAGTATTTTTATCATCAGTTCATTGAGTTTTCATACGCCATCTGTTCTAACACATGGGGAATGTATATTTTCTCTTGTTTTTACCACTCTTTGGGAATTGTTGAATCTCTAATCAAAACCAGAAAAATGAACCAGGCGTGATTTCAGTGTTATTTCCTCGTTCATTGGGTAAATGTGTGTATTCTTCTGTCTGAAGGATCATGGCATCATTTGGGAGCAATGCAATTCATTTAGAAAGTGGTCAGAAATCATTCCTTCCTTGCTAAGTTCTCTTGGCTCAAATTCCAGTTTCAAATTATTGGGAATAAATGTAATTTGGTCTTGTGACATGTGATATATTGAATTGCTTTAGGGAAAGGGCATAAAATATCAATAAAATGAAATGTCTTCTTGTGGTGAGGCAGAGGTTAGAAAGTGAGTTTTATGGTTTCTAAACAGCATTAAGGATATTTGGAGTCCTTTTTAATTTTTTCCTGTCCTTAAAGAGTTAATGATATATTTGATTAATTTCTAAAGGCAGGATAATAGACCAACCATAGCCCAACAACAAACTACAGTCTATCCACACTGGTCTATGAGCCAGTTAGATTGTTTTCCCATTTGTACCATCTCTCTTGAGAGCAATGTGAACAGACGGTAGCCAGTGCCACATGGACAGCTGTACAGGTAAGTCATCTACAATGAGCCGAGTTGTGCCTGGAATCCAGACACACCCCACTTACCAAGCCTTGTGCCCTGGGGCAGTGTTGCTCCTTGCTTAGAGAAAGGGACACTTTTTCTTAATAAGCACAAAGGTGTCTAAATGGACTCATAAAACCAGGGGTAGTCAACCTTTTTATACCTACTGCCCACTTTTGTATCTCTGTTAGTAGTAAAATTTTCTAACTGCCCACCGGTTCCACAATAATGGTGATTTATAAAGTAGGGAAGTAACTTTACTTTATAAAATTTATAAAGCAGAGTTACATCAAGTTAAAGCATATCATAATAATTATTTACCAAGTACTTTATGTCAGATTTTTGCTAAGTTTGGCAGAATAAATTTTTATAAAACAACTTACTATGGTTAAATCTTTTTATTTATACTTGGGTTGCTCCGCTACCACCCACCATGAAAGTTGGAACGCCCACTAGTGGGCGGTAGGGACCAGTTGACTACCACTGAATAAAACTCTTAGCGATAACTTTCTAAAGGCATGGATTCTGCTCATCCTGAGTCCATGTTATGCCCGCA
Source organism: Saccopteryx bilineata (assembly GCF_036850765.1). Classification (NCBI taxonomy): domain Eukaryota; kingdom Metazoa; phylum Chordata; class Mammalia; order Chiroptera; family Emballonuridae; genus Saccopteryx; species Saccopteryx bilineata. The sequence continues at coordinate 172,353,319 of NC_089495.1, forward strand.
TTCCTGGCAACACTTTCACTCTTGCCATTTCCACTGTTGTGCTTCCCAAGACGGGGCAGTTCAGAAATGAGCCACCAGGCTCTCTTGGGCACTGCTGCACGGTCCTTTCCCCTCAGCACCTCCAAAACAATGCAAAGCAGGCTAGTTGTCCCACAGTGCAGGGGAAAGGGCTGCTGGGTCTCTGAGGCAGGCGGACGCTCTTCATGCTCATAGATCAATGGAGGTGAAGAATTTTCTAGGCCACAAAAGAAGTGTCCATTGCCACAGGATTCTTGACCCTCAGAGCTGGCATAACAACCCCTGCAACACAGCTCTTTTGGGGACAGTTCGGTGGAGACAGGCTAGTGTGGACTGGGAAAAGCAATTCTTATCGCCTTGACGTGAGTAACATAAGTACGAGATGTTCACAAGGCTCGTGCCAGTTTAACCTTTAATCACTTCCGAAGTATAAATGCTATAAACTTATAATAATAGCATTTGAAAGGTTAATGAAATTTTAAAATAGTAATATGTTCTTATTAAATTCAACATACGCATTGTCCTGTGCTATGTATATCGCTCTAGTCAAGTTTTGAACACCTAAACTTTAATCGGCAGCTGTTCAGTGATTATCCAACAACTGAGGCTTCAGTACATATGTGATAGTTTGACACCATCCTCACTAAAACAGTGTGACGAAGCTACATCAGGGGATGACATTGCCAAGCCAGAGAACCCTGCTACAGATCCACCGGCCCGAGAAATCATCACCTACAAACTCCTAAGTATAAAAAATTAAATTAAAAATGGGTTATTTAAAACCTCTGAAAATAAATGAGTATAAATTTAAACAATCAAACTGTCCAAGGACGTCTCTTTTAGATTTGTAGCATTGACTCCTTCTGAAGTTATTTAAGCTCAAAACTGCAGAAAGACTTCTAGGCCACCTTGGGTGGTCCTGCAGGGATGACACACGACTTTCACATACAATCACATTTAACATGCACAGAGCACCATGAGGCCAGGTGACTTATAATCCAGTAAACAAGGTGTCTATCCTGTGCTGTCAGCACAATAGCCACCAGCCCTGTGTGGTTGTTCAACACTGAGAATTTGAGACGGGGTTGAGGCGAGCTATATAAGTCTGCAACGCGCAAGATTTTTAAGACTTGGTAAAAGTAATAATACTTATCATTATGTAAAATACCTTATTTTAAATCATTAATATTGATCATATGTTGAAATAAAGAATTGTAGTGGGATTAGATAAAAATAAGTTAATTCTACCTGCTTTTTAAGCTTTTAATGTGGCTCCTAGAACATTTAATCACAGCTCTGATTCCCTTGATCTTTCTATTGGTCAGTGCTGGTCTGGATTGATGCATCAGCACTGGCTGCCCACCAGTATAAATCTGTCACATGGCCCATTGCACAGTGAGGAATTAACTGGACTGCTAGCTTGTTCTTTGGGGGATCTTTGAATTTTCTAAGAGACTTTTTTAAATTTTATTTTTCAATTGCAGCTTACATTCAATATTGTTTTGTGTTAGTCTCAGGTGTACAGCAATACTGGTTAGACAGTCATGTACTTTACAAAGTGGCCCCCTGATAGTTCAAGTACTCACCTGGCACCATACATAGTTATCAAAATATTATTGACTATATTCTCTATGCTGTACTTTAGATCCCATAACTATTTTGTAACTACAATTTGTATCTAAAAGACTTTTAAAGACTACAAAGTTTAGCATAAAGAGATCCAACAGATCCAACATAGGATTCTATCTGAGTGACAAGAGATTTTTTTCACCTAAGAACAGGGTTAAATATGCTTTTTCCTTTGCACTTCTTTCTCAGCAAATATTTTAAGGATCTGGACAATCAAGGAGACATCTACCTAATGTCCTTGAACCTTCACTTCATCTTTAGTAAAGTGGAGATAAGACCACCTACTTCGCAGGAGTATTGTGCAGTTTAAATAAGACAAAAGTTATGAAAGCAACAGCCATTGGGTGTATCAATTAGCCTCTGCTGCATAACACGTGATTTGGAAACTTAGTGACTTAAAATTTATTTTTTTCCAAAATTCCATGGTTAGCCTCTTGGTTTTATGCACTGGGTCGATCTCATTTGGGCTTATGCGTGCAGCTGCATTCAGCTTTGGGATTGGCTGGGCCTCACTCTCCATGTGGTTCTTCAAACTGAGGGAAATGGGTCTTCCTCTGTTAGGAAGGAGACAACAGGCCTAAAATAGCATCACTTGTGTTAGGCCCCATGGCAGCAAACCAAGACTTAATACCTAAACTAATTAGTTTAAACCCCCAGCAATGTGACCTTTAACCAGCCAACCTGGACTTCCCTGGTCAGCATTAGGAGACCTTGCCTAAAACAATGCGTTATTTGCTAGTAATTTCCTATTTCTCTTCTCCTTCCCTGCCTTTGAACACCTTTCCTTTTCGTAGCTCTATGGACCCCCTCTTTGCTTGTTAGATGGGATGAAGCCTGGTTTATGAATCAATAAGAAACACAAGCCAATTAGATCTTCAAATTTTACTCAGCTGAATGTTCGTTATTCAACACCTCATATGGTAGTGTCAGCATCCCCAGAAGGAGCGCTCCAATGTGCAAGCGCTTATCAAGCCTCTCCATCAGTCACATCTGCTGAAATCCCGTTGGTGAAAACAAGTGACGCGGCTTCATCTAGAACCATACACATCTCTCTAGAGGCCATTGATGAAACAACCTACCGCCCCAGGCCACCATTCATTGAGTCCTGACTATGTACCAGACACTGTGCTAAGTATTTCACATGTGTGGTACTGTTAACTTATTGACAACTTGGGGATTTTGCCGGCTTTAGCTACATCATGCAGATATCAAGCTGCAGCTGGGCAAGATTGAGCAACATGCCCAGGAGTCCACCGCTAGGAAACAACAGAGCCAGGAGCCACTCAGCATTCTGACTCTCTTCTAAAGTTTATACTCGATAACCACTAGTTATGCCTCTCAGTAAAAATTAGGAAAAGGAAGAGAAAGGGGAGGAAAGGTGATGATGATGTCATATAAGCCAGTCAGAGAAAGACCAGTACCATATGATTTCACTTATATGTGAAATCTAATGAACAAAATAAATTAAAGACAAAATTGAAACAGACTCATAGATACAGAAAAAAAGACTAACAGCTGTGAGAAGGACTGGGGGTTGAGGGGGCTGGGCAAAAATGGGGAAGGGATTAAGCAAAGAAAAAAAACTTGTAGTGTGAGGATTGCAGGAGGAAAAAGGGGTGAGGAGGTGGAGGATGATAGAGGGAGATAGATGGTGATGGAGGGAGACTTGGGATGGTAAACACGATGCAGTATACAGATGATGTGTTACAAAGACCACGTGGAGTGCACCGAGGGACCTAGGGAAGACCACCTCACAAACCCCTATACCGGTTTCATGAGACGGCCCCGACCCCCAGTCCCTACAGGTATTTATTAATACAAAATAGAAGCAGAGATGAGAAGGAGGAAGTCAGAAAGGGGAACTTCTTTAGAGCAGACAAAAGGGCAAGGCAAGTAGCTCAAATGTCCCCACCTATTGATTAATCAGAATTACTAATTGAATCCCTATTGTGCTGCATTCAGCATGGTACTGTGCTCAGTACTTTCTCTCAGTGAGGCCACTGAGATCTTTTGCCTCAGGGCACTGAACTCTGTTCCTGTTCTATGTTCCTATTCAGCGCCTCGACAATGATTATTGTAGAATGGTGCACCTGAAACTTGCATAATTTTTTTTCTTAAATTGGAAGTGGGGAGGCAGTCAGACAGACTCCCGCATGCACCCGACCAGGATCCACCGGCATGCCCACCAGGGGACGATGCTCTGCCCATCTGGGGCATTGCTCTGTTGCAACCAGAGGCATTCTAGTGCTTAAGGCAGAGGCCATAGAGCCATCCTCAGTGCCTAGGCCAACTTTGCTCCAATGGAGCCTTGGCTGCAGGAGGGGAAGAGAGAAGAAGGAAAGGGGGAGGGGTGGAGAAGCAGATGGGTGCTTCTCCTGTGTACCCTGGCCGGGAATCGAACCTGGGACTTCTGCATGCCAGGCTGATGCTCTACCAATGAGCCATCTGGCCAGGGCCAAAACTTGTATAATTTTATTAACCAATGTCACCCCAATAAATTCAATAATTTTTTTTTAATATTCTACTCTGGAGTGCCTTGAATGACTCTCAAGAACAATCTCTAGTCCATGTCTTGTCTAAAGAAACAGAGCAAAGAGCCAAAGGAACTAGTCAGCCCAGCGGGAGCAGTATGCTATGCCTTGCCTTTTCTAGGGCATACCTCTTGGCATGTGAAGCCAAAGAAAGTACAATGGACAAACCTGAAGTGATGACTGCTATTACACACATTACTCTAGCTCTGAACTTGTTGGAAGCTGATAAGAACTATGAAACCCATTGAGATTTTAGTAATATTTTATTTCCTCCTTTGCCCAATTTCACACTTATTTTTAAACCTTGCTCATGAAGAAGCAAAAATGTTTAAAAAATTACATATTTCACCCAGCAGATAATGTCAATGAAAGCAATCACAAACAAACTGCAGCAGAATGGAGGTGCCGTTATCTGTCTTAGAAAATGGGATATGGCTTAAAAAGTGTGCGTCTCCATAGAGGAGAAACCCTCTCCTTAGATAAAATCTCATTAATAATATCTTCTCCAATAGGAGGAGAAAAAGGAAAGGTTTGTTGAGATCAGGACTGCAGAAGCAGATAGCAGCAGTCCCTGGCTGCAGCCTGGAGGAGCTGGAGGATGGCACTAAAGGTTATATGAACGAGGGTCATTAATATTCATGGTAGCATCTGGTACTATGTTGCCAGGAGACAGTAATGAGAACAGAGCATCTTCCAGGTCTAATGGTACTGCAGCTGTCACATCAATCCTGCCGTCCCCAGAAATGAGATCTCTATCATTTGCAAACAGGAAAGCACTGGTGTCTTGGCTGTCATTCCGGAAGGTCACTAAAAGATATGCAGATGAGCTGCCCATATTTCTCGAGCTGACACCCACCAGCTTTGCTACACAGCTTTGCCTTTTCAGGGACGCTGTCTGACAAGGCAACTCATACAGGGATAGAGGGCTCTGGGTGGCTGCTCTTGATCCTCGGAACACTTTGCAAAGTTCTGTCTTCTTCGATTGTGTTTCCCTCCAAATACCTGCTACAGGCACTTCTCTGGAGACATTTAGGTTTGTCAGTCTTATGCTGTCAAAACTTGTGTGAATGCCTTAGCTTCCCCCACTGTAAATTCCTGAAGATCAGCAAGCAAAACACGTCACCATAACCTCTTAGCCCTGTGCCTCTTGTGGGTTCTCCCAGGAACAGACCCAAGGACAAAGACTGGACTGCAACAAATTGCTCATTTCTTCCTGGAGTTCTAAATGGGACGGGTGTTTCAAGAGCTTTTCTGCCTCTACTTTTCCCCAAACTGGGCCATAACTTTTCCTTACATATGCTTAGCGACCTGGTAAATGGAAAGCTCCTTTTACATTTGTGTCACACTTTCCCTCTTAGCAGTTTTAAATACATCCTCTCATGTTATCGTCGCTGCTACTTGGTGGATTAAATCATTCAAAAATTATTTATTTTGTACTTGCTATGTGTGGATGAGGACATGGTGGTGAACAAAACTATTCCAAGTCCACATCCTCATGGAGTAGCATTCCAATGGGGTAGTGATGGAGGGACAGACAAAAATTCATTAATTTAGATATTCAACAAATAGTTACTAATCACCCATCCTGTGCCAAGCATCCTTCCAGACACTGAGGATAAGGCTGGAATGAGACGGAAGTTTTCTGCCTTCTTGGAGATTATGACTCAATAGGGGATAATGACAACTTAAAAACAAAATTCTGTTTTAAGGTGAAAATTAATGCAATGAACTAAAATAAGAGCAGAATGATTAAGGGATGATTGTGCTATTTTATCTGGTGATCAGGAATGCCCTCTCAGAGGAGGTGACATTAAGCAGAGACATGAAGTTACCCAAACTTGGTGCACTGAATTAGATCACATTGGCTCCCGAGAACTGATGGGCACATCTCCCCCTGATTCCATGTTTCATGACATTACATTGGGAGATTAAGATCATAGTAGGAGGATTTGTACACCAGAAATCAACAAATGTTATGAATTAGGACTTTTTTCCTCCAGAGACTCAGGAATTAAGTATTTATCAACACCCAATGGCATGCAAATATGCAAGCAGAGAGTCTTGCTGGCAGAAAGAACATGTAGTATTAACGCCCTGGGTTTGGAGAGCACTTTATTCGTTGAGAAATACCAAGAACACCAGTGTGTCTACGACAGGGGTAGTCAACCTTTTTATACCTACCGCCCACCTTTCTATCTCTGTTAGTAGTAAAATCTTCTAACTGCCCACCGGTTCCACAGTAATGGTGATTTATAAAGTAGGGAAGTAACTTTCCTTTATAAAATTTATAAAGCAGAGTTACAGCAAGTTAAAGCATATCATAATAATTACTTACCAAGTACTTTATGTTGGATTTTTGCTACGTTTGGCAGAATAAATCTTTATAAAACAACTTACTATAGTTAAGTCTATCTTTTTATTTATACTTTGGTTGCTCCGCTACCGCCCACCATGAAAGCTGGAATACCCACTAGTGGGCGGTAAGGACCAGGTTGACTACCACTGGTCTAGAACAAAGGTTCTCATCACCATGGAAATTTTTAGAGTTGTAAAGTCTTGAGCTTCCCCTCACAACTATGGAATCAGCAACTCTGGGGATAAGTTCCAGAAATCTGTTTTCAGTGTTCTCCAGGCAGTCCCATTTCCCAGGCAAGTTTGAGAACCACCGGTCTCAATGACCCTGAAGGAGGGTGGTCAGAAGGAGGGTTGGAGACTGGAGCCTGATCACAGGGGGCCGACAGGCTTTGATAAAGACTTGCGATAATTAACTTCACGTGTCAGCTTATCTAAGCCACAATACCCAGATATTAGGTCAAAAATTATTCCGGATGTCTTCTGCGAGGGTGTTTTGGCATGTGATTTAAATTTAAATTGCTAGACTTTGAGTAAAGAGAATTGGCTCTCCAAAATGGGGTGGGGACTCATCCAATCAGAACAAAACACTGACTTACTGAAGCAAGGGGGAATTCTGCCCGCTGCTGGCCCTTGGTAGTCTTCTCTAGCATGGGCTCTCCCCTGGGTCTCCAGCCCAATGCCACCTCCCACCCCACCCCAAACTTTGGACTTGCCAGCCTCCATGATCGTGTGCTGAGGCTGGCCACAGTGTCTTCAGGCTTACATCATTTTCACAGCTCACAGTACAATAGCGTAGGAAAGAAGGTTGCTCTCTTCCAGGGGATCTCAGAATTAAGTAATTACACCAACCTTTGGGTCCTGCTCCCATTGCTTTGCCAACTTTGATGGAAACCAGAATACGTCATTCCCAAATATGACTCTTGGAGATAAAAATTATTTTGAGCTGAAGACAATTAAGAAGCAAGAAATGCAGGAAAAGCTCCCCCTCTCTGCCTAAAGACAGGAGATGTTTCCTCCTTTTACTGGATGGAGGTGGACTGTTTATCAGCCCAAAGTCCACACTGGAGGAACCTGCACACGGTCCTTGGTAAGCTCCCCCTTATCTTCCTGGTTACTTCACCACTTACCACCCCGAGCCCAAACCCCTGTGTCTCGTCAGTTCTTCACAAATGTATTGTGTCTTTGTCTACAAGGTATAAATGCTTTCTGCTGTGGTCACTTCATTAGGTTTTCACTCTCCTGTGAAGGCTCTCATGTACATGTAGAAACAGTGAAATGTGTGCTCTTCTCCTGTTTATTTGCTTTCATCAGTTTAATTTCTAGATCCAGCCAGTGACCCTAAGAGGGCTGAAGAAAATCCTTTTCTCCCCTCCAACCTCTTGGCAGATCCACAGACCCACTGACTGGCCAGCACTGGGTCATCCATCCACTGCCAAGGCCAGGAGTTCAGGCAGCATCTTCACTTAAACCCAGGGACCAAGAACTGGGGAGAAATGGTTCCTAAAGAAAAGATGCTTAAGGAAGGTCAAATTAACCAAAGTCCCATATGATAATGTAAATAGGACAAATATTTTTGTATCTATGGACAAATCAAGGTGAATGACTTAGAATTCTAATGGTGAGTCAATGTCTAAGCAGATGCTTGAACCATTGTCTCAGAATTCCGTCTTAGAAGTCTCTGCTGGATGGATGAATCTGTGTCAATTCCCGTAATGAGAAGTTTGTTGAGAAATTAGGCATTTTTTTATTTGCCAAATACTCTCCAAACTGTTAAGAAGAGCAGACACCAAACTGACCTGAACTTTTCAAAATCTTGAAATCTTAACCCTTCCTTCCTCCACAAAAGCCTCTCCCCACTTGCTGAAAGTGAGACTGCTGTCCATTCTCCCCACCTGCCATTGATTTTCCTGACACTCAGTTACACTAAAGGGAAATGGGGGAGCCAAACTGATGTCCTGCAGGGGACCAGGACAGAGCTCCCTGCAGCCCAGTGAATATTTCATCTCTGAGTCTGCACAACCCACGGGCAAGGCTGGGGAATGGAGCAAAGCGGGGGCACCAGGACTACAGAGGGGAACGTGGCAGGAAAGGATTAGGAGACCTCCCAGCAGCAGCGAACTCGGTTTTATCTATACCAGCTCACTGAGCTCTCTCTCTCTCACAGTGCAGTGATGACCAAGCAGTAGGGGAAGAGACAGAGCAATAGAGGAAGCCAGGCTGGGTGGCAGGCTGATTGCCCCGGCAGGACCTCCCAATGTTTCTACCATTGGAGTGGACCACACGGGCTCTTGTGGTCTGATCCTCACCTGTGGAAGTCCATGTTTTTACTTGTTCCTTTTCCACTGCTGATACAAACCCAAGCCAACAAAGATGAATATGTATGTCAGAATAATGCCAGTTTATTAATTTGTAGAAGAGATGCCTTTTCAGTATTCAGAGTACTCCAGTTCTCTACCCAGGACACCACTTTCCCAGGATTAAGGTAGTTGGAAAGCCAACGATAGAAGGTTGCTTATAGTCATTGTGGGAGTTCAGCACATCAGAGTAAAGAGGGATGACAGGGCTAATGCCATCATTTATTCTGCTCGCAGGAGAGACTAGCAACTTCTTCTGCCACAGAAGGCCCTTCCACAGGGACAAACCTGGAGCCAGATAAGGTAGGCACCCTTTAGTCCTTCCTGTGGATGGAAACTGGAAGAATTTCTACACTTTCACTTTTAAATGTATTATTATCAGCCACAAACAGCCCCTCATCTTGCTATAGGCTCTAAGAATGTAATTTATCTAAAATTAATTAAGTATTAAGTGATGCCTTCTTTTCTATTTATTTTTATTTTTAGTAATTTTTAGTTTTAATTACAGTTGATATATATAATGCTATATTAGTTTCAGGTGTACAACATAATGATTAGACTTTATATTGTATAACTTAAAAGTGATCACTTCGGCTTGACAAGGTGGTGGCACAGTGGATGGGACGTCAAACTGGGACACAGAAGACCCAGGTTCGAACCCCCAAGGTCACCGGTTTGAGCGCGGGTCTATCTGGCTTGAGTGCAGGCTCACCAGCTTGAGCATGGGTCGCTGGCTTGAGTGTGGGATCATAGACATGCCCTCATGGTTGCTGGCTTGAGCCTAAAGGTTGCTGGCTTGAAGCCCAAGATCTCTGGCCTGAGCAAGGGGTCACTTGCTCTGCTGTAGCCCCCCAGTCAAGGCAGATATGAGAAAACAATCAATGAACAACTAAAGAGCCGCAACAAAGAATTGATGCTGCTCATCTCCCTCCCTTTCTGTCTTTCTGTTCCTGTCTGTCCCTCTCTTTGTCTCCATCTCCATCTGTCACAAAAAATAAAGTGATCACTCCAATAAACCTGGTACCCATCTGACACTGTGCATGCATAGTCATTACCATATCATTGACTATTAATCACCCTCTAAGCTGTACTTTACATTCTCACGACTATTCTGTAACTGCCAGTTTGTACTTTTTAATCCCTTCGCTTTTTTCACCCATTCCTTCCAGTGTCCCTCTCATTTGGCAGTCATGAAACTGCTCTCTGTTAGGTGATGCCTTGTTAATGAGTGTCTAGATGATAACCTTCAGACTTCTTAGTAATTCAGAAAACATCTCAGCCTTATCATCCAAAAACCTTGTTCTGGAAATCCAGTGACATTTACTGAATTTATACTCAAACTCAAGTAAATATGGCTCCCATCTAAAGTTCCAAACCCAGTTATTGGGGGTTTTTTTTGTAGTATTATTTTTAATATGCAAGAGATAAAAAAGAAAAAGATGCCCTTAAGTCCCATAACCTGGACACCATTTTATTTTTTCTATGATTTTACTTTTTTTATTTTTAATTGAGTTTTATTGGAGTGACACTGGTCAACATAATGATGCAGATTTCAGGAGCCCAGCTCGACAACACCTCTTTGTACACTGTATTGTGTGTTCCTCATCCCCAACACAAGTTTTTATCTAATTCCTTCTTTCTCTTCCCTTTCTTCCTTAAAGCAAGATGACTGAATCTATTCTTGAATTTATCCTTCTCTACAAGTCTATGTTCAGAGGGCAGGAAAGGGGGGAGTCTCCGTGCCTTGTCAGTGATTTCAGTAATCCTGGCTAATAAAACACACACACACACACACACACACACACACACACACGCAGACATACCTGACAGCTCTAATTGAGTATTTCTGGTTCTTAAGGGCACTGCCACTTCACCAAAGAAAAGCTAGCTGGCTGAACTCTCTTCCTGACTCATAAAGAAAAATCAGCCATTTTAAGACCTATAACCTCCCCATAGTCACAAGGGTGAATATTTGATTCTCAGATAAGAAGAGAGTCCTATTGATTTTTCTGAGTAAGGAGGTAAATGCTTGAAAACTGACAATAACTCCAAAAATTATTAGAATTAACCTCAAATAATATTTTAATACTTAAATATCATTTCTCTCCTAGAATACAATTTTTTATTTAAGAATTTATATACCATGCAAGATTTATGCTCCTGCTGACAGTGTTTCAGTTTATTCAGAACACTTGGGGTTTTGAGCACCAAACTCCTGGCTAATACTGAGAGGAAGCTCAAAAATAAACCAAGAGGAAATAACACAACACAGCTGGATTAATAGCTTTCCATCTAGTTTTTATTATATCTGCAATTAAGCCGGGGTTCTATGACCCATTAAATGGGGAAAATAATCCTGTGTTTCTTGAGAGACTGTGTTCACCATTTTAATATCCACAGGTCTGTTCTGTATGAATATTTTGGGTCTCTCTGCACCACGCCAATGAGTTTAATTCAAGGTTAATATGGACAATGGATTTTTGTCATTCAATTACTCAGAGTAACATAAAGAACAGTACTTTATAAGTCAATATTAATAATGATTTTTAAAATAAAATTTTTCCACTGGTTTGAAAGAGAGAGAAAGAAAGGGGGAGAAAGAGGGCATCAACTCATTGTTTTACTTTTGTTCCATTTAGTTGTGTACTCACTGATTGCTTCTCCTACATGCCCTGACCAGGGGTTGAACCCACAGTATCTGGTACATGGGGTTTGATGCTTTATCCTCTGAGACACCTGGCCAGAGCTAATTATAATTTTTGATATTCAATTCACACAAGAAGATAACAGTAGGGCCACAAGATTTAAAAGCTTTGTGCAAAACTTGAAGCTAAGACCAGAGGAAACACTGCAACATGAAAACTCAGACTGCTGTTAGCTTTGTCTCATCGGGCCGTCAACATCTGGTTTTCCATCAACACGTGGAAGCCTGGGTTGGGCATCTGAAGTATAGGTGACTGCATTGTTGGTCAGCCTGGGCTTTCCCCCTAAACATGCTGAGAAAAGCATCATGGAATATGATGTAGGTTGGAGTCCCACAAAAGCCAACACCTAGAGGTAAACACTTTATTTGGAAGGTGACCATCGGAAGCATCAGGAAGAGACCGAAGGAGTGAGATTGGGGGGGGGGGGGGGAGGAAGCTACCTCAGTTTGGGTCTTCTAAGAAAGACAGGATTAGACATGCAAGAGGTTTATTGAGGAAACCCCCTGTTAGGTAAAAATGCAGATGCAGAGAGGTCTCACTCCTGGGGAGGAAGGAGAAGGAAGAGAGTTAAACGGAAAAAAATCCCAGAGTAAAGTGCAGCTCTAAGAGAGTTTGCTAAAGTCAATGGCAAGTCCATTAGCCACAATCAGCAGTCAGAAGAGCCTGGTATCTTCCATGCCTGGGCCTGCCTGAGCATCTCTGCTGTGATGAACATGGGCAGTGCTCCGCCCACTGGGTGGGCAGGTGCCTGGCCAGTGGTGATGGACTTCAGAGTGCATTAATTAGCTGGGATGGATTAGCTTTCACACCGTCTGTAGTCAGAGCTCTGAGAAGTTCATCTTCATGAACACCACAGAAGTCAACTCAGAATGGAAAGGGTGAGGTTAACGAGCACATTACAGACCTGGGCAAATAGAGATCAAAGCTATTCGCAAACTCTGGGAGATGGTGTAGAACACAGTCAGAGGTGTCAACGCCCAGGTTGTGAGGAAGCCCGGGTGTTTCCTGGCTCTTAGTTATTCCTTGGGCCTTAACTCTCCAGAACATCCCACCCTGTCAGGCATATAGGACAAGCCTGCTCTTAAAGCCACAGAAAGCCCTCAGGAAGAGAGTCCGGTGCTTTTACCAGGAGGTATGAAGCTGTCTTCTTACACAGAATGGTGAGCACTGAGTGGATATAGGTGGAGCATCAGAAGTTCTCTGGGTGGAAGTACTAAGGGAAAACCGGATGTGCAAGCATGACATAATCTGCCATGGGCACAGCCTCACAATAGAGCATTCTGCAACGTCTCATACTGGGAGGTCAGACCAGGACTCTGGGTAGTGCATACGGGTCACTGTCCCAGGTGAATGCAGCCAACAGAGCTCAGAACCGTGAGCCTAGTCACAGTAAGGTGACTGCCAGCATCCAATCCATCATAATACACAAAATAACTTGGCTACCAGTCCCATAGACTAAATTATGGGGGGGGGGGGGAGCTTCCAAAGTAATGCTTTTCATGGGGTCTGTCCAGGAGGACAGAGACGCTCTCAGACATCATTATCAACCCCAGATCTATTTCAGGCCAAGCCAAAACACAATACAGCATTCCAAAAATCCAATACCAAATTCCTGGCATTGGGACATGAGATGATGTCCCTGTAGATATATATATCTAGAAAATATATCCATAAAATATGTATATCTATATTAGATATATAGATATTCTCAGTTTGAAGACTGTACAAAAATAGGCTGTGGCCAAATTTGACCTGGTAGCTATAGATTTTCAATTGCTCTAAATTTTAAAAATGATTTTTAAACACTCTTCTCAATAATAGCTAATTAAAGGTAAGGGATTTCTGGTGCAGGACAGAAGGAGCAACCTGGACTATTTTGTGCTTTCCATGACGGGGGAGGAAAACTTGGCAGAGCGTGCAGGAAAAGTCCCACCACGGAAGAGTGAGGGAGTGAAGAGGGTTGGTGAGCACCATGGCCATGGGTCAGCATGCTTCAGTTCTAATTAGCATGTCCATGGAAAAGTCAGAAGCCAAAGTTCAGAGACCACAGTGCCAACTTAACCTTGTCAGTCATTTTGTCTTCACTTACTGGTTTCCCCTTTGTGAGATCAATAGCAAAACCACTGAAAGAGCTACATTCTTGTCTTCGGGCACCAGAGAGGATGATGGCTGAGAAGACCACGTCTCCCTCCTCCGTTCAGTCTCAGACATGAAACCCCAAATAGAATGGGCAAAGGCAGGGCCCAAGTGCACAGGGAGGGTTGAACCCTGGAAATTAACCAGGAAATAAAAGTGTATTGGCAGAGACTGGGCTTCAGAGGTGGCCCTGGCAGCCATTCAGTAAGAAGATAGAATCGCGCTCTCTATTGCCAGGAAGGAGTATGGATCTGACTCAAAGATTATGCAGAAAACGGAGCACTCAAAAATTCTACAACTCAAAGAATGGTACCTGGACAGAGAAGGCTTGGGGATCTGGGCTCGTTCTCTCTCTCTCTCTCTCTCTTCATCTATCTAGCTAGCTAGCTATCTTTCTCCCCCCCCCCACACCTCTTGCTTTCACTTTTTCTATCTGAAAGTGAGATTCACAATGAAACAAAATTCTGCCCATGTACCCTGACCAGGTGGTGGCACAGTGGATACAGCATCTTCCTGGGATGCTGAGGACCCAGGTTCAAAACCCCAAGGTCACCTGCTTGAGCATGGGCTCACCAGCTTGACTGTGGATCACCAGCTTGATCTTGGGATCATAGACATAACCCCAAGGTTGCTGGCTTGAGCAAGGGATCACTGGAGCCCCTGGTCAAGTCACAATGAGAAAGCAATCAATGAACAACTAAGGTGCTGCAACAAAGAGTTGATGCTTTTCAACTCTCTCCATTCTAGTCTGTTTCTCTCTCTCTCTTGCAAAAAATAATTTGCACATGTAGAATTCAAATGGAGAGCAGTTCCTCCTTTTTTTGTTATACCTCATTAACTTTCTAAGGCAGGGGTCGGGAACCTATGGCTCGTGAGCCAGATGTGGCTCTTTTGATAGCTGCATCTGGCTCGCAGACAAATCTTTAATAAAAAAATCAATAACATTAAAAATATAAAACATTCTCATGTATTACAACCCAATTATTTTCTACCACTCATGTTCATGGTTGTGGGTGGCTGGAGCCAATCATAGCTGTCCTCCGGGACAACACCAAATTTTTATTGGATAATGCATAATGTACATGGGTGGTTGTGAGGTCAGGAAGTAAACTTCCTTCCTTTTAATCAAGTAGTCAGCTAACTAATTGCAGAAACCCTTTTGACGAAGAAGATGGCTAAAAGAAAAAAGATGAGGAGTATCGTACTTTTCAGCAGGAATGGACAGAGGAACTTGCCTTTGTGGAGAGAGCAGGTTCTGCAGTGTGCCTAATATGCAGTGATAAAATTGCACTGATGAAACGGTCAAATATAAAGCCGCACTTCAACACATGCCATACTACATTTCCATCGAAATAGCCAGCGGGGGACAGCAGGAAGAAAGCATGTCAAGAGCTACTGTGCAAGCTAGTCAGCAGCAACTTCGTGTTTGGACTCAACAAGGTGACTGGAATTCGGCTAGCTTTGCTGGTGCTTTAGCAATTGTGAGAAACGGAAAGCCATTCACAGATGGGGAGTATGCCAAAACATTCATGCTTGATGTTGCCAATGAACTTTTTGATGACTTTTCGGACAAAGACAAGATAATCAAATGAATAAAAGACATGCCTCTGTCAGCAAGAACTGTTCACGATCGTACCATCATGATGGCAAATCAAATTGTGGCAACACAAGTGAAGGACATAAATGCAGCACCATTCTTTTCTCTCGCTTTGTATGAGTCAACAGATGTAAGCCATTTATCCTAGTTCAGCGTGATTGCAAAGTATGCTGTGGGCGACACACTACTTGAGGAAAGTCTTGCTGTTTTGCCTATGAAAGAGACAACAAGAGGGGAGGATTTATTCAAGTCTTTTTTTTTTATTTTTTTTATTTTTTATTATTTTTTTTATTTATTCATTTTTTTAATTCTTTATTTATTTATTCATTTTAGAGAGGAGAGAGAGACAGAGAGAGACAGAGAGGAGAGAGAGATAGGGGGGAGGAGCTGGAAGCATCAACTCCCATATGTGCCTTGACCAGGCAAGCCCAGGGTTTCGAACCGGCGACCTCAGCATTTCCAGGTCGACGCTTTATCCACTGCGCCACCATAGGTCAGGCTATTCAAGTCTTTCACTGAGTTCACTAAAGAAAAAATCTACCAATGGATAAACTTATTTCGATGTGTACTGATGGTGCTCCGTGCATGGTGGGGAAAAACAGGATTCATAGCACTTCTTTGTAAACATGAAAAGAGACCCATCCTAAGTTTTCACTGTATCCTACATTAGGAGGCGCTTTGTTCTCAGATGTGTGGTGAGCAGCTTGGTGAGGTGATGTCGCTGGTCATTCGGGTGGTCAACTTTATTGTTGCCCAAGCTTTAAATGATCTCCAGTTTAAAACACTGCTGGATGAAGTTGGGAATAATTATCCTGGTCTGCTTCTGCACAGCAATGTGTGTTGGTTGTCAAGAGGGAAGGTGCTCAGCCATTTTGCAGCTTGTCTGAGCAAAATCTGGACTTTTCTTGAAATGAAAAATGTCGAGCGTCTGAAGTAACTAACACTGAGTGGTCCTGAAGTTCTACTATCTCGTGAACATGACTGAACATCTGAACCAGCTCAATGTGAAAATGCAAGGCATTGGAAATACAGTCTTATCCCTTCAACAAGCAGTGTTTGCATTTGAAAATAAGCTGGAACTCTTCATTGCTGACATAAAAACAGGTAATTTACTATACTTTGAAAAACTGGGAGAGTTTAAAGATGCATGCACAGCAAGTGACCCTGCTCAACATCTTGATCTCCAGCAGCTAGTGGGCTTCATATCTAATCTCCTGCAGTCATTCAAAGCATGCTTTGGAGAATTTCGCGAGCGCACTCATCTTTTTAAGTTCATCACCCATACACATGAGTGTGCAGTGGACAGTGCCAACCTGAGTTACATTCCTGGTGTCTCCGTCAGAGATTTTGAGCTACAAGCTGCTGACCTGAAGGCCTCAGACATGTGGGTGAATAAGTTCTAGTCACTGAATGAAGATTTGGAAAGACTTGCATGACAGCAAGTAGAGTTGGCGAGCAAAAAGAAGTGGGGAGAAATGAAAAAACGTCAACCCACAAACCAGCTGATTGTCAAAACTTAGAATGCGCTTCCCGTCACATACCACACACTGCAGCATGTGAGTATGCTGTACTGACAATGTTTGGCTCTACGTATGTATGTGAGCAGTCTTTCTCACATCTATAGAATGTTAAGACCAACCTATGATCACATTTAATGGATAGAAATCTCAATGCCTGCATGAAGCTTAACCTCACCACATCTCAACCAGACTACAAAACCATCAGCAAAACCATGCAGCACCAGAAGTCACATTAATGGTAAGAAGTATTTTATTCATCATTGGTTAGCAACAGCATAACAACGTTATTAAAAAGAATTCAGAGACTTATTGTACTTTAAAAGTGTTGGTTTTACATAAAATGCACACATTTACTTGTATTTAGTGTTAAACATATTGTATGGCTCTCATGGAATTACATTTTAAAATATGTGGAATTCATGGTTCTCTCAGCCAAAAAGTTTCCCGACCCCTGATCTAAGGCTACTGTTTTGGAAAATTCTTTTTGCTTACCAGGGGTAGTCAACCTTTTTATACCTACTGCCCACTTTTGTATCTCTGTTAGTAGTAAAATTTTCTAACTGCCCACCGGTTCCACAGTAATGGTGATTTATAAAGTAGGGAAGTAACTTTACTTTATAAAATTTATAAAGCAGAGTTACAGCAAATTAAAGCATATAATAATAATTATGTACCAAGTATTTTATGTCGGATTTTCGCTAAGTTTGGCAGAATAAATCTTTATAAAACAACTTACTATAGTTAAATCTATCTTTTTATTTATACTTTGGTTGCTCCGCTACCACCCACCATGAAAGCTAGAACACCCACTAGTGGGCGGTAGGGACCAGGTTGACTACCACTGGCTTAGACACTTTAAGACAAAGGAAAAAAAACAATCAGAAAATGGCAAATGCTGAATGGATTCAAGAGGTTTTCAAAAGTCCTTCATGCCATTGTAGGTAAGCACATGTGTTGACTTAAGTTCTGAAGAATCCACTTCATAGTATCTTCATGTTCAGTCCAGCAAATTCCCTCTCCCCTTTCTCCCCTGTACAGGGCTAAGAGAAACAGAAATACAGGTGGCTCAGATCATGAGCCTGGCATGTTCATAGCAGTCAGGTGCTTTGGTTTGGAAATAACTCCCTTTTAAAATTAAAAAACAAAACAATAACAACAACAAAGAGAAATGCCTGACCTGTGGTGGCACAGTGGATAAAGCGTCGACCTGGGACACTGAGGTCACTGGTTCAAAGCCCCAGGCTTGTCTGGTCAAGGCACATATGGGAGTCGATGCTTCCCACTCGCCCACCCCCACACCCCCCACTCTGTAAAATCAGTAAATAAAATCCTTAAAAAGAAAGAAAGAAACAAAACAAAACAAAAACACTGGCTGAGAAGATGCCTGGCACGCTGGGATACCACATTTGTTAGAAGTCTACCTGCAGTCTCACTGAGCTGAGAACTTCATCTGAGGGGCCTCTGGTCACCTTCATCCAGGGAGACAGTCGGTGAGGGGAAGCGTTGGGTGTCTTACAGCCCAGTTTGCTTTTGCTTTTCCCAACAGCAATATGAACTTCAGGCATGAAACATTTATATTAAATTAAAGGTTTTACC
Organism: Saccopteryx bilineata; assembly: GCF_036850765.1. NCBI lineage: Eukaryota > Metazoa > Chordata > Mammalia > Chiroptera > Emballonuridae > Saccopteryx > Saccopteryx bilineata. The sequence goes on from NC_089495.1 coordinate 172,371,760, forward strand.
ACAATATTTAAAGCTAAATATAAATGTTTCAGGTCAGCCTCTTTTGTTTATTATTCATTTCATTATTGATAAATGAATTAAAATGATATATTTCTATTAATTCATGTGAATAATTGAGATGTTGTCCCCTAGGGGAACTTTCCAGTCTTTGGCCTTCTTTGTTCTTCCTCCTTTTTCCCCTGATTCGGTTATTCATTGTGGCTGTCAAAAGCCACCCTATTGTAAACAGGAGTTTGCTCCAGGACAGTGGGTACCTACACAATCTTGGGACGACCACAAGGGGGCGGTCAGCTAAGTTGCAGGAATGACTATCATAACAGGCCTCCCAAAGGAGCTGCCTCTGCCATGGTTAGAAAGCCACAGACCCTACTACACTGTCTGTCTATTGATTTGGGGTCAGGAAGCCAGCATCATACCATTAACTCCAAGGACATAGCACCTAGACTGTGACCCGTGTTCACAAATGGGTTCCTCAATTCCTCCCTTCTGAGACTGGGCCCTCTGCTGCCACAGCTATAGTTAAAGTGCAGTCTGCCATGACCACACTTCTGGCAGAAACATCAGAGGAACAGAGGGCACAGAACAGTTTCTCACTGCTGTCTTCCAGATTCCCCAGATGTTTCCCGGTTGCCCAAGATGCAAGGGAGTTATTCTCTATCTGAAGGAGGTCAATGTTTGCTTTGAAACCTGTATGATGCCTTTTGCATCTGCAATCTGCAATAATGCACCTGATAACACACCTTTGAAATGCAGGGGTAATCTTTTTTCTACCCCCTCAGGGCAGGCATCCGACCAGAGCAGGAACCAACAAACCCTTTCACTGTAATTATTAGCATGTTAATAACTTAACCTGTCTTGTGCCTCCCTATGTAAGAGAGGTTTTAGTGTACACATTTTCACTTTTATCCAATCTCAGAAATTTCCCCACTTTGCTTTCTCCAGACTCTCTAATCCAGTGGTTCTCAAAGTATGTGCCAGGGCACACTGGTGCACCCTAGAAGATTTCCAGGTGTGCCCTGTGGTATTCCAGAGAAATATGTGCCTGTTGGGGACCAAAAAACCAACAGGGTTTTTGGAGTTTAGATTTTTGGGGGGACAGAGGTGTGGGCAATTGGCTGTAAGCTGACAGTCTGCCCAACCCCCCACCTCACTTGTCTGATTAGGTGCAAAAGGTTGTTAAGCTGTGGTGCTGGATTGTTTACACTACCTCCTATGTCCCCCAGAAAGACTGGAGGCAAGTTTCTTCTATCCTTTGTTTGGTGTAAAATTAAGATATGTATGGTGGGGGTTTTGGATTGATGATTAAACATAAGGAATTGTTTCTTGAAGCCTTTTGGATTTCTATAAAAGAAGAATATGTGGCAATATCTAAACAGCTTTGAACATTTTACTACAATTTTCAACATTCTATTTATGTGAATTAGGATTTTCTACCCTCAACACAATTAAGAGTAAAAAGAGAGGAATTCTTCAATGTATTGACAAGGAAATGAGAGTTTGCCTTTCAAATATATGCCCAAACATTGAAGAAATATCTGGGACACATCAGGCTCATGTTTCTCATAAACACAAGAATGAAAAAACTTAACGCATTTGCATTAGGACATGCCGAATTTACTAAATCTTACTAAGGATGTATCTTATATATATATAAAAAAATTTTTGGCATTTTTTTATTTTTTAACCCCTTTTTTACAAATTCCAAAAAGCATAACACAAAATGTAACAAAAATGTTTTTTAATGTTAGAATAAATTTAATTTTGTTGTATTTATTTAGTTTAATTACCATAAAAGCAAGCTTGGACTTTATATTTTTTCTTTAATATTTGACTTAATTATTATAACATATTTCTCAGAAATTTGTGTATAATGCACCTACAATTATTTGTAGGATTGTAAATGCTACTTCAAAAAGTTTGAGAACCACTGTCCTAATCTATCACCAGTCAATTTCATGTAACCCCCCAAGTTTCCCCCTTGATTCTAATGTGTAAAATAAGCAGTGAAACTGCCATTTGCCAGAGCACTTTCTCAGTCCTTTGAGACTTTGCTTTCTGGCAATTGTTGACAGCTTGGCTCAAATAATCTCATAAAAATTCTTACAGGTTTGAAGTTGTTTTACGTTGATACACTCCACCCAGTAACAATAATTAACTCTGGTTGTAACAATACGGGACAGTGAGAGAGCTTTAATTTTTGTATAGCTTTACAATGTTTGAAGGTTTTATAAAGAATATATATGATATTTTATAATATTTTAATATTAAAATTATTAAAACCTTATCCTCTGGGAATGATCTGTGCACTGGATATCTATACACGTAAAATTTCATTACATATAAAAGTTCACAGTACAGCCTGACCAGGCGGTGGCGCAGTGGATAGAGCATTAGACTGGGATGCAGAGGACCCAGGTTCGAGACCCCAAGGTCGCCAGCTTGAGCGCGGGCTCATCTGGTTTGAGCAAAGCTCAGCAGCTTGAGCCCAAGGTCGCTGGCTTGAGCAAGGGGTTACTCGGTCTGCTGAAGGCCCCCAGTCAAGGCACATATGAGAAAGCAATCAATGAACAACTAAGGTGTTGCAACAAAAAACTAATGATTGATGCTTCTCATCTGTAAAGCTAGTAGACAAGGCCAGGGCCACTATCACAGCCGCCTGGCCCATGCAGGTTCGCATTGGATTCGGACAGTTGGTAAAGAAACAACGGAGCCAAAAATTGATGGGCCATCACCTTTAATCCTAGCTTACATCCGGCGGGCAAGTAAAAACACACACTGGGCTCCAAAAGCCACTCACATTCAGTGCTCACAAAGCTACTGACTTATCCAAGTTTCCTGGAATCAAAGGTTTCTAGCTCACCAGACTTATTCACCTCTGTTCCCCATCTCCTTCCTTCTCCCTGCATAAACTCCACACAAACTGACTTCTCACTCAGCACTCTGCCATCTTGGCTGCTTCTCCTGGCCTCTTCCACGTGGCCTTTCTCTGCTCTCTGCTCTCTGCTCTCTCAAGCTAATCTCAGGAACCAAGAGAGAGAGCAAGCTCCCGGTCTACCCCTATTTTATAGTGTAGAAATCCAAACCTTTAATCCAATATACAAAATAGGGAAGTCTCTAATACAAAGTCACTTATCTGGGACATGATGGGATTGTACCATCCCACATCAAAAAGGGTGAGAAAGGATTAATCCCCAAACCAAGCCCCAGGCTACAAGGATTCTGCCTGCCCACAGCCCACCCCCAACAGACATTAATATCACCTGGGTGATGGCCTCCACGTGGGCAGCGCCATCTTTAACAAAGTGAGCATAATATATTTTATCTGCCCAACATCATCTTTCTCTGTTCCTGTCTGTCTGTCCCTATCTATCCCTCTCTCTGACTCTCTCTCTGTCTCTGTAAAAAAAAAAAAAAAAAAAAAAGTTCACAGTACACATAAAATTTGCATCGTTTACTGTATCTGATTTATTTTTCAAAAAAACAAAGTTTAAAGCACAACCAAGTTAAGTGAAATAGATATACAATCATCTCCGACACTTGCAATCTATAAGAGAACACATGGCAGCCACCCCAAAATAATTTCCCGTTATATGACCTCAGGCAAGTTATTTCACTTCTCTGAAACTCATTTATTCTCTTCTGTAAAGTAGGTATGCTAATAGTTGCTAGCTTAGCATCATTACATACAATACTTCATGCCTGGCTCAGAAGAAACACAGAGTAGTAATTATGCAGAGATTCATTGTTCCCACCTATTGGAGTGAGTGTATTAGTTTCCTGGTGCCCCCATAACAAATGGCTGCAAACCGGTTATCTTAAAACAACAGAAATTTAGCTTCTCACAGTTCAAGAGTCCAGAAATCCAAAGTCAGAGTGTCAGCAGAGTCATTTTCTTCTGGAGGCCTCTCTCTCCTGAGGCTTGGCATTCCTGGGTTTGTGGACTGTTGAATTAATTAAATAAGGAGGTCATTAAACTGAAGTGGCTCTAATGCTTTGGTGGCCTCTATGAGCAAATCAAAACCCCAGTTTGTAAACCCCTCAAGGTTAAGAAATGGAAATAGAGGGACAATCAATCACAGCCAACCAGGTTTTAAGCTCTAGCCAATCACATAGGTGCCTTTCTTGGCCTCTGAACCATTTCTTTGTGTGTGTGTGTGTGTGTGTGTGTGTGTGTGTGTGTGTGTGTGTGTGTGTGTATTTTTCTGAAGTTGGAAACGGGGAGGCAGTCAGACAGACTCCCGCATGCGCCTGACCGGGATCCACCTGGAACGCCCACCAGGGGGCAATGCTCTGCCCATCTTGGGGTGTGCTCTGTTGCAACCAGAGCCATTCTAGCGCCTGAGGTAGAGGCCACAGAGCCATCCTCAGCACCCGGGCAAACTTTGCTCCAATGGAGCCTTGGCTGTGGGAGGGGAAGAGAGAGACAGAGAAAAAGGAGAGGGGGAGGGGTGGAGAAGCAGATGGGCGCTTCTCCTGTGTGCCTTGGCCGGGAATCGAACCCGTACTCTTGCATGCCACGCCGACACTCTACCACTGAGACAACCGGCCGCGGTGCCTCTGAACCATTTCTATAAGTCTCTTCCTCTGCCCACTCCCATTCTCCATGAATGTAGTGCTCCTAACCACTTCCAGTTTGGTGTTGCCTGACTGGAATCAATTTTTGCTCCAATAAACTCTTCAAATTTTTATATGCCCCAATTTACCTTTTAACAAGATGCAACAATCCAATATCTGCCTCCATCTTCAGAAAGATTTCTCCCCTGTGCTCATGTCTCTCTGGATCCTCTCCTCAGAAGGACACTGTTTACCAGATTCAGGGCCCAACCTAAACAAGTATGACCTCATCTCCACTACTTACATCTGAAAAGATCCTATTTCTAAATGAGGTCATACTCTGAGGTTTCAGGTTAACCTGAATTTTGTGGGGGGCATAGGGGTGGTAACACTACTCAACTCACTGCAGAAGGCATTAGTATTCAGCTCTAATTCTCATAAACATTTAAAGGGCAAGTGAGGCCTGAGGAGAGTATCTCATTCTTCCCACAGGCAGCTAGGAATCAGAATCCCTGACTACCAAATACTTGTAGATGTTGATCAAATAAATTTGCAAATATGATTTATATGTTTTCTTGCTTCTAGTTTGCATTGGGTGTTGGAGACAGGCTGTAAGCAGGCAGAGTCCTTATAGCCTAAGGCTTAGTTTTAAGACTAAACCTTTCCCACCCTTTTAATACTAAGATCTTTTCAACATCCTTCTAATACTAAGATCTTCTCAAACTAAGCGTTTCCTCACACCCTTGACTGTTACATGATATGGGGTGATGCACTCATATAAGGAATCCCATTTATGCCTCAGATAAGTGGCTTTGTATCAGAGACTTCCTTATTTGTATATTGGCATAAAGGCTTTAATTTCTACACTATAAAATAAGGCAGACTGGGGGTCACTCTCATTTGGTTCCTGCCATCAGCATTGCAGAAGAGAGGCAGCCAAGATGGCGGAGTTCTAAAGGAAAAGCCAGTTTATGCAGAGTTTGCTCAAAGAGAAGGAGATGGGGAACAGAGCTGAATAATACTGGTGGAGCCTTTGATTCTAGGAATACTCGGATGAGTCAGTGGTTTTGCGAACCCTGAATGGAAAGGGAAGTGTTTTTCCATTGTGTGTATTTTCTTGCCCACTGGGTGTGAGCCAGGATTAAAGGTAATGGCCCACCAGTTCTTGGTTCCATTGTTTCATTACTGTCTGTCCGAATCACATGCGAACCTGCACGGGCCAGGCGGCTGTGATGCGGGTCGTGGCTACTGGCTTTACAGTAGACTTCCCAGTTTCTTGTTTTTAATAAAAAATAAAGTGCCAAGTGAGGATAAATCACAAAGCTCCTAGGGCTATGAGCCAGCCTATTATCTTGACAGCAATATTACTTTGCATAAATAAAAAGCAAACTTTTATCACAATCAATAATAAACAAATATTACGAATCTCCTGTGTTGTGTAAAGTCTCTATTTGTTTCCCTCAATTTTAATAGGCAAGACCTGCCTCTGTGAAATTTGAGGTTGCTTTTGAAATGTGCCACTAGAGGGAGGAAAGGTTGTATGTTTGTTTGAAAGTGCCTATTGCAGGATAATGAGGTTTTCTTTGTGCAATTGATACAAGCATGAGCTCTGTGTGAGACTGCAGAGTAATTTCATATTAACGTTGATGATGTGTATGCACGGACGCGCCGCAGATCAAAGTGAAGTGGTACAAATCGCAAGCTGTGTTTCTATTAAAAGGACATTGTTTGGACAGAGATCGAAGTCTTTAAAAATTCAAATGCTTTCTCTAATCATTGAAGTTTAAATGCTGCCTTTAAAATAGGACTTTTACAAAGTAAAGATGGGCCTCATCATAGAGAATATCTTCTAAAAAGAACTGTGGTGCAGCAATTTGAGTAGACAGAAGATGCCATCAAAAGGCTTCAGCATCTGCTGTTTGGAGTCCAAAGGATGACCTCTCAGCTTTGTTTCTACACAAATCTGGGTGTCATGTAGCTGTGCAGCATGATCAGAGCTAAGAAAAATAAGAGCAATAATAATGAACACTTGGGGGTACTTATTCTGTAGCAGTGCTTTACAAATATTAACTCGTGTAACTTTCACAACAACCCTTTAAGGTACATATTCTATTATTCTTATTTCACCGATGAGGAAACTGAGGTCATGTTTGCAAAGGTAGAGAGTACCAAAGCTGGCTGCAACGTCCAGACTCTTCACTGCAATGCTGTACAGACTTTCAGTGTGAACTTACATGGTCCCAAATCTCAGCCACATGCTTTAGTAATGTACCACATCAGTATACTTCTACTGGAATGACTGAAATTATTGATAAAACAAAACCAAAAACTGACAATGCCAAGTGCTGACAAAGATGTGGAGCAACCAGAACTCTCATGTACTCGTGGTGAGGATGCACAAAGATTCAGCACCTTGGCAAACAATGTGGCCATTTGTTCTATAAAATTAACTATAAAATTACCACATGGTGCAGAAATCCTATGTCTAGGTACACACTAGAAAAAAATAAACACTCGTGTTCACACAAAAACCCACACAGAAATGTTTGTAGCTGCTTTATTCATATGAGCCCCACATGGAAACAATCCAAATGTCCCTCAATTGCTAAGTGGAAAAATTACTGTACATGCACAAGAAATACCACTCAGCAAGTAAAAAAAAAACAAAAACGAACTTCTGCAAAACCATGAATGAATCTCATATGAATTATCATACTGTTGGGCAGATAAAATATATTATGCTCACTTTTGTTAAAGATGGTGCTGCCCACATGGAAGCCCGTCACCCAGGTGATTGCTTGGGATGGGCGTGATTATGTTAATATGTGTTGAGGGAGGGCTTTCACGCCAAAAGGTTTTAAAAGGAAGAGAGATCATGTTGTTCTGGGAGAAGAGTGATTACATTCTAGGACCATGATGGCAAACCTTTTTATAAAAACCGCCCACTTTTTCAGTGCTGGTCAACCTGGTCCCTCCCGCCCACTAGTGGGCATTCCAGCTTTCATGGTGGGCCAATCACAGTGCCATTTGGTTGCTCCACTACAGTACACCATGAAAGCTGGAAAGCCTCTTATTGGCAGAACCTACCCTGGAAGCCAGCTGCCAAGGAGCCATGGTGTTTGCAGGGCTCAGCATCCAAAGGCAGAGTATAAAAGGGTGGGTTGGAACCACAGAACCTAATAACTGTCCAAGGCAAATAGTCAGCATCCATCCATTCATCCACAAAATATTTATTTAGGATCAGATACCCAGTTAGGTAAGGATCCCATCCTTCAGAAGCTGAAACTAAATAAGCAAGCTGAAAAATGAAGCAAGCTAAGTGGGGGTCTTGGTTCATGTATTAGACTGGGTGTTGCAATCAGATATAGGACTCTTTCCATAGGGGAATCATCTGCTCCAGGTGTCAGATGCTTGGAGAAATAAAGCTGTCACATTGTCACTCTGTGTGACACTCTGGCTGTGTGTCCTGACATCCCTCGGTCACTCTGTGAGATGGGCTGGATTCAATCATTTGAGTTGCTAAGGAGGAATCCATGTTGGCCAAATTTGTTTGGGATCCCAGGTGGCCAGGTCTCTCCTGGAGCCTTTCTAGTTTCTAATGAAAGGTTTAAATAGTACAGATTCCCCCTTCAGAACAAAGATGAAGTTCAGCTGTGTTTTGCTTATTACACATATAGATGTCCATATAGTTATCTTTATAAATGTATTCATTTGACTCAATTATCCAGCTTTAGGAATATTTTGTTTGTCCCAGCTGGCTTATTACTAACTACTGGCAAAATGTCTTCTGGTTCAGTAGTCCTTATATTCAAGCAAGAAGACCTCCTTCTCCATTCCAGTAAATTGCCTTCCAATGAAAGTCCATGTCAGGCTTTGCTTCTAGAGAACTTGACCTAGACATCAGTATTCCTATGATTTCTCAAAGTGACTCCATCCAGGTGTCCCCAGAGAGCTAGGGGCAGTCCCCACCAACTGCTGATGGGTTCTCTTTCATAATGAGAATACCATTCTTCACAATAAAGATGACAACACCAGATATGCTCAGAGCTTCCAATCCTCACTTAGGCAGCTGGGTTCTGTGCAGTAAGGAGTGGGGAGGAGATGCCTAAGCAGGCCCGCATTCTGTGTGAGGTACTTTGGTCCCTGGTGGCCCAGAAATTGATATCAATGCATCAGGCCAAACCAAACTGGTCCCATCCCTGTGTCCATGCCAAAGACTTAATGTTAAGGGCTGCTTGAACCCACGTGCTCAATCTTACTCCAAGTTCAGTGCTTGCATGACAGTCCTTTTTTCTTAGTGATTTTGAGTTGTGTAACACTTGGTTGGGGAAAGAACATGAATATCTCAGCTAGCTCTGATATAAATAGAGGCTTACAAATCACTTAACTTCTGTGTGCCTCAATGTTCTCATCTGTGAGATAGGACAGTTCATACCCACATCACAGATTTCTTGTGAAAAATCACGTTTCATCTGTGGGAAATAAGAAACATGGGGCCTGTTTCTTTTTAAGTGTCAGTATGGTAGCTTCTACTTAAGGGGTAACAACTCACAAACATTAGGGGATTTTTTTTTTTTTTTTTTTTTGTATTTCTCTGAAGCTGGAAACGGGGAGAGACAGTCAGACAGACTCCCGCATGCGCCCGACCAGGATCCACCCGGCACGCCCACCAGGGGCGACGCTCTGCCCACCAGGGGGCGATGCTCTGCCCCTCCGGGGTGTCGCTCTGCCGCGACCAGAGCCACTCTAGCGCCTGGGGCAGAGGCCAAGGAGCCATCCCCAGTGCCCGGGCCATCTTTGCTCCAATGGAGCCTTGGCTGCGGGAGGGGAAGAGAGAGACAGAGAGGAAGGGGGGGGTGGAGAAGCAGATGGGCGCTTCTCCTATGCGCCCTGGCCGGGAATCGAACCCGGGTCCCCCGCACGCCAGGCCGACGCTCTACCGCTGAGCCAACCGGCCAGGGCCACATTAGGGGATATTTTATTGCTTCATATTTATTTTGAAGTATCCCCTAATTCTGCTCACAAAAAGTAGGGGCTATTTTATCTCTTCATATTCATTTTTAAATATCCCCTAATTTTTGTGAGCAATATACTTCAACTGCAAGAACTCTCTTCACTCTTTTGTCTGCTTTACCTATTTGATTATTATATAAATGAGTAAATATGCTGACAAGACAACTGGCCTGCAAATAAAGACACTTCATGATACCATCTGCCACTTGGGACTTCCTTCATTTTATTATGTGCCCTCTTTTTCTTCCCCTTCACACCTTTCTTGACCTGTTTCCATTCCTCTTCTGTCCCTTCTCTTCTTTTTTTTCTCACCCCTCTTTTCCTGAGCTCCATTCCAATGTAAACAGACAGATAGGCTAATCCAATTTGGGGGATTATGTAAAAGCATCACAGATTCTGCCCCTTATGCATTTGGCCCAGAAAGCTTCTGTCCCCATCTGAGTCCCCTGGGCATTCACATCTTCCGTGCTTGCATTGGAAGAATTGGAAACCCGGAACACCCCACAGGCTTTGTCAGGCATGCTCAGTCCATCCACAGGACTGTCTGGAAGAGGTGGGGACACACCCAGGAGCAGCTGTCAGCCAAGAGAAATAAGAGGTGGAGAATCAGTGCTCCAGTTTCTTTGCCTCTTGGATATATCAATTCTGGCTCCCTCCTTCCCCATCTTCCCACTCCCCTGCTGGTGCATTCAAATCCTTATCTCCAGCTCTGCTGGGCAGGCAGGCAACTCAGTACACAATGCAAACCCATCCAACACCTTCCACCCCAGGGCAGTTCCTCCCTGTCATGATCTGAGAGTCAGGAACCAAGAAAGGGAAGAGAGCAGGTGAAAATCTGTACAGGACACCTGCTGCCAGTTTTCTTGGTTTGTTTCAAAATAGAAACCATGATTATGGTCATAACTCACTGGGTATTATTAAATCTTTCTGGCTCTTGCTGACACAGGCATTTGTCACCCAGCATTATCTCTTTAGTACTTAACCATACACTTCTCCCATTTCTCAAAAGACGTAGCTACAGTTCTGCAAACAATGGAAACAAAATTGGCTGATAGGGGAAATATATGAGGGGTACCAAGAGCTTGCCAACAACGAGTTGTTAAGACATCTCCTTTGTACAGTTAAGAAAGGAAACCAACAAATTGTTCCATTTCAGCCAGTGTGAGGCAGGCCGTCAGGGGAAGGAGGAAGAAGAGATTCCTCAGAGACGTTCTCATTTTTCTAATCCACAATTCTGCAGCAATTAGACATCAACCGCAAACACCCATTCTTCATTCATTCCCTTATGGGTTTTTTCTCCAGTCAACATTCTTGCTTGAAATTGGAAAGCTGAGAGAGGTAATCTTTATTTTTCTTTCAGGAAACTTAACACTAATGGTCTAATTTAAGTGACAAACATTCTTCCTGATAAAAAATAAGGCCCAAAGCTCCAGCACTGGGTGCACGTTGTTTTCCATTTATCTAAACCCTTCACAACAGCTGAAGCTGAAGAGGAGGGTGAGCAAGGACTTCTACTAAAACCTGTCCATAAGGGATTTTTAAGATTTCTATTTTTAAAGATACAGAAAGCCCACAAAAATGTAAGAAAAACCATTTAAAATTCTACCCACTTAAATTGATATGAAGTGGGAAATAAAATAAAATTAATTCTTTCCTTCCACCCTGTTGGGCAGATAAAATATATTATGCTCACTTTGTGAAAGATGACGCTGCCCACGTGGAGGCCATTGCCCAGGTGATATTAATATGTGTCTCCTACAAGGCAGGCAGAATCTTTGTAGCCTGGGGCTTGGTTTTGGGATTAAGCCTTTCCTACCCTTTTTTGATGTGGGGTGGTACAATCCAATCATGCCTCAGAGAAGTGACTTTGTATTAGAGACTTCCCTATTTGTATATTGGATTAAAGGTTTGGATTTCTACACTATAAAATAGGGGCAGAACGGGAGCTTGCGCTCTTGGTTCCTGGGATGATTAGCATGAGAGAGCAGAGGGAGCAGAGCAGAGAGCAGAAAGAGGCCATGTGGCCAGGAGAAGCAGCCAAGATGGCGGAGTGCTGAGTGAGATGCCAGGTTTTTTTTTTTTGTTTGTTTTTGTTTTTCATTTTTCTGAAGCTGGAAACAGGGAGAGACAGTCAGACAGACTCCCGCACCTGCATGCGCCCGACCGGGATCCACCCGGCACGCCCACCATGGGGCGATGCTCTGCCCCCTAGGGGGTGATGCTCTGCCCATCCTGGGTGTTGCCATGTTGCGACCAGAGCCACTCTAGTGACTGAGGCAGAGGCCACAGAGGCATCCCCAGCGCCCGGGCCATCTTTGCTCCAATGGAGCCTTGGTGAGATGCCAGTTTGTGTAGAGTTTGTATCTGGGATAGGGAAGGAGATGGGGAACTGAGGAGAATAAGGCTGGTGAGCTAGAAACCTTTGATTCTAGGAAACTCGGATCAGTCAGTAGCTTTGTGAGCACTAAATGTGAGTGGGTTTTGGAGCCCAGTGTGTATTTTTTACTTGCCCGCCGGGTGCAAGCTAGAATAAAAGATGACAGCCCATCAGTTCTTGGCTCCGTTGTTTCTTTACCGACTGTCTGAATCCAATGCGAACCTGCATGGGCCAGGCTGCTGGCTTTACACACCCCTCCAGGAGTGCCCCACGCCAGGGAGACCATGCTCTTGTTTTAAGGAGCTTTCTTGCTAATGCAGTACGTCAATGCAGTCATCTCACTGGGACTGAACTACCTTCAGTAAAAGTCACACAGTGTTCTGTGTGGTTTCTCCAAAATCTGCCCTGCAGGCAGGATTCTCACGCAAGGAATGTATTTGGGGGCTGATCCCAGAAAATGCTCACACATAGAAAAATGAAAGAGGGAAGAGATACAAGCCAGTCAATTGAGTCACCAAGTCCAATGTGTGTCTGTTTTTCACACCACCAAGCAGCTGACTTATTCTGACACTGTGTAGACAGAGCATCAGATTCCACAAGGTGAGAGCTCTTTTCCATCAGGCTGCCCCCCGCTTCAGATACCATTCGCAAATCCAGGTCGGCACCTGTGCTTCTGACCCGCCCGATCTAGATCAGAAGTTCCCACTGCTGCTCAGATTCCCTTCATTGGCTAGACCAGTTCTCAGTCCTAGGGAAACAGCTGACTTCCTAGATCACCAGTTTGTCTCTAAAGGATGGAACTTGAGCCTGACCTGCAGTGGCACAGTGGATAAAGTGTAGACCTGGAATGCTGAGGTCGCCAGTACAAATCCCCAGGCTTATCTGGTCAAATAACATACAAGAAGCAACTACTGTGAATTGATGCTTTCTGCTCCTCCCCCTCCTTTCTCTCTCTCTCTCTCTCTCTCTCTCTCTAAAAACCAATACATTAAAAAAAATGGATGTAACTCAGGATTAGCCAAATGCAGTAGCTGCACAGGCCATGGTATGTGGGAAAGTGAGCTTCCAAGGAGGCCACACTCCTCATGTATTCACGTGTTCATCAACAGAAGCTCCCTGAACCCTGTCCTTTGGGGTTTTATGGAGGCCTTATCATAGGCATGATTGATTCCATTGTTGACCACTGGTGATTGAACTCAATCTCCAGCTCCTCTCCCCTCCCAGGAGGTCAGTGGGGTGGGTCTGCAAGTTCTGACCCTCTCACTTGGTTGGTTCCATTGGCAAACAACCCCTAGTTAGGCTGTCTGGGGCTTTGCGATAGTTGCCTCATTAGCATATCAAAAGACACCTGTATAGCTCTCTCACTTAGAAAATTCTAAGGGTTTTAGGACCTTTGTACCGGGAACTGGGATGGAGACCAACTATATATTTTTTATTATAAATCACAATAGCACACCAAGTAGGCTATCAGGTGGCCAGTTGGGGCTCAGTCCTGCTGGGAACTGAGAGACAATGAAGAACGTGTGTCAGAGTCATCTGTGAGAGGAGGAAGGAGCTGGGTGTTTATTTCAATCCTCGGTTGAATGTTGCTTGGGGGAGGAAAGGGTAATAATTTTTCAGCATTTCTAGTTTGCCATACACATGGGCCAAGCAAACTCCCAAGACCAGGAAGCCCTCGAAAGGGAGGGGCTAATATTGACAGTTGTCAGTCCCCAAGCCTCGCCATGTGTAATGCTGGTGGCCAAGGCAGGGCAGGGCAGGGCAGGGCCACAGTGGATTTAGGCAGACAGTAGAGAAACTGTGAAGCCAGAAAGTATTGGGCCATACCCATTTAATAAAGTCTCGCAGCGGTGGACGAGCAAACAGGCAGAGGAAAGAGCTTCTCGGACAAACAGCAAAAATGGCTTTTCAGCCCTGGCCGGTTGGTTCAGTGGTAGAGCGTCGGCCTGGCGTGCAGGGGACCTGGGTTTGATTCCCGGCCAGGGCACATAGGAGAAGCGCCCATTTGCTTCTCCACCCCCACCCCCTCCTTCCTCTCTGTCTCTCTCTTCCCCTCCCACAGCCAAGGCTCCATTGGAGCAAAGATGGCCTGGGCGCTAGAGATGGCTCCTTGGCCTCTGCCCCAGGCGCTAGAGTGGCTCTGGTTGCGGCAGAGCGACGCCCCGGAGGGGCAGAGCATCGCCCCCTGGTGGGCAGAGCGTCCCGCCCTTGGTGGGTGTGCCGGGTGGATCCCGGTCGGGCGCATGCGGGAGTCTGTCTGACTGTCTCTCCCTGTTTCCAGCTTCAGAAAAATACAAAAAAAAAAAAAAAAATGGCTTTTCACAGCGGCAGGTAGGCAATCCGCCATCCACAATCTGCAATCCGCCCTAAGCACAAGCACCCTTAGCCTTATTAGACTATACGCAGCATGGCCACGTACTCACGCACTAATCAGGCAAAGTGCTTGCATCCAGTAAACCAGAGAGTAAGCCTAACACAGCTGTTTACCCCACACCATGGCTTCAAGGTCCTCTAGGGACTGGCCCCTGCCCACATCCTCAGCCCAGCTCCCAGCCCCTCCCCTGACCCGGTTGCATCAAAGACTCTCTCTCACTTCACCAGAGATTTGTCCTTTCTCAAATGGACCACACTGGTTAACACATGCAGCTTTTCATGCTATTTCCTCCGCCTGAAATGCCCTTCCATGCAGATAATGAAGCCATTGTCCCGAGTCTATTCACAGATCACCTTCTTGGTGAGTATTTTCTGGTTCCTGCAGAAACCTGACCATCAGCATTTGTTCCTTATACAGATGTCTGTTTTAGCAACTGTAATAGTTTGTCACTTTCACGGGATTGACTATGCTTATTAAAAGAAACCCCTTGGGTACCAGGATCCTCACTAGCCCTGAATACTTAGCGGGTGGTACAAGTCTTGCCCTAAATAAGGATTACTAAATATACTTATGTAGGTGAGTATGTCAGGGAGTTCAGTGACTAAGCAAGCTCATGCAGATAGCTAGTGGGAAATAAAGAAGAGATAATAGCTTGTACCCAAATTGTGTAGAGCTTTTCTCAGTCTTCTTTGCATTGCGCTGTGGTTGTGTAGTTAAGTTCTACCTAATAGGAATATAAATAAAAATACTGCATGCGACTTCCTGAAAACATCCGCGAAAGGCGGGGGAATGCCACTCTCTGCCCTCGCTCCTTTCTGCTGGTTAGACGGCACGGACGGGAAAGATGCAGCTCAGGCAGCTAGCTAAGATCACTGCCGTCTGAGCCATGCACGCGGGGGTCAAGTTTCTGGTGGCCAAGGTTTAAAAAGTATAAACAGACATGTTAAGTTTTAATAATGTATTTTTTTTTATGATACTGAGTTTTTGAGACCTCAAGTAGGACTAGCCACATTTCAACAGGGAACCTATGCTATGGTTACTGCGTTGGACAGCACAGCTTTAGAGCATGAGAAACAAGCCATACTTTAAATGTGGCTGAGGCCAAAGTAGAAAGAGCCCAGTCCCTGAATGTTTCGGAGCTGACCTACCAGCAGTGAGTAGCTTACCTCTACTCTTGATTTTCTGCCACTTGTAGCAGAGCCAAATTCCGGTTGGCGACTCCCCCGTGATTCCCTGTGTCCCGGTTTGACGCTGCGCCCTGATCTGAAGCAGGCACGTTAGGCAAGTGGCTATGCTGTGATCGGCAGGAAGGAGCCCAGAGTTGGTGGACCAGCGACCCACCGCAGGGCTTCATTCGGCCTTCGCAGTGTTTGCTCAATATTTAAACGTCACGAATTTCACATAAAAATCCAGAGGTTCAACCTCTTTCAAAATACCAGATGCACTGGCAGTGCTGAGCCAGCCGTAAGGGCCGAGGCCATGGTCCAGGTGGCCCCTTCACTCAGAACCCAGTCTCCCTCTGCCACAGTCCCCTACTCTCCCTTTTTTAAATGATGGGTCTACCTCACTCAGAGACAGTTAGTAGACACTAGACGTGACCAATCAAGCCTCTCCACCCTCTGCCTCCTTTGAGTTCTACAAATCGTTATTCTCAGCCACATGGGAGCTGCCTCCCTGGGAGGCGGTATGCCCTTTCCCACTGGGGTCAGCTCATTGCCAACCACTGACTGGCACAGGTATACAAAAGGCTGGCCTCCTTGCCTCAGGGTGGGACAAACCCTGATGCACTTCACGCTCCAGAGCTCCCTGTGGTAACTGGCTGGAGCTCTGCTCTCCCACACCCTGGGGAAGCTCTCCTGTAGCTCAGCCTCCACCCTCCCCTCTGCTGCGCCCCTCGCTCTCCTGAGTGCTCCTGCAACAAAGCAAGTGCCCGACTTCCCGTGCCCAGGCTCAGCTTCCAGGGATCAAGCCTCCTGCAAAAAACGTGCATTCTCAATTCTACGATTAAAGGGAAAACAGACTTGTGCCGAAACAGTTATAGTACAACTTCTCCACCAGGCAGGGCTGTAGTAGCTGCCCAGGAGAGGCATGCTTCAAATAGTCACAGTCAATCTTCAGCAGCCAGTACAGACTGTCAGACTGATGGGTACTGTAAGGAACCCAGAACGCATTCCACAGTGGCCTGCAAGAGATCTCGCTCAGAGAAAGCACATGAGTCTTTGTACCGTATTCCATAGGCTCACTGATCTCCCAGTTACTGCTAACTCTGCCTTGGGGGTCCTTCTTCTGTCATTAGCTAGGAAAACAGCTCATCCACAGTCAACACAATGAGCAACGTGACCCCCAGCTGCTGTTGGGAAGGTCCAGCCCGTGGGGCTGCCTGCCTTGGCACTTGCCCTAGCACAGGGGCCGGGAACCTATGGCTCACGAGCCAGATGTGGCTCTTTTGATGGCTGCATCTGGCTCACAGACAAATCTTTAATAAAAAATAATAATACCATTAAAAATGTAAAACATTCTCATGTATTACAATCCATTCATTTCCTACCGCTCATGTTCATGGTTGCGGGTGGCTGGAGCCAATCACAGCTGTCCTCCGGGACAACACCAAATTTTTATTGGCTAATGTGTAACGTACACGGGTCATTATGACTCTCATGGGATTACACTTTAAAATATGTGGCGTTCATGGCTCTCTCATCCAAAAAGATTCCCAACCCCTGCCCTAGCAGAAGAGCTTAGTTTCTGGACCCAGAATGGCTAGCTTGTTATTTTAGACAAATTGGGTGTTGCTCCATCTTTACACACTGCTAGAAATGACTGAATCTCCAAGAGCATCATGTGGCCTCCGTGACATTTCTACAAGAACCTACTGAGAGGAATGACACTGGCTGAGAACCCCCGACGGGGGCAGTGTTCACACCAAGCCTGTGCTGCCGCCAGCAGATGCTGACACGTGGTGGGGGCATTAGACCCCATTATTTCTGCCAGTAGTCTCCTAATGGACAGCCTTGCTCGTAAGCTCCCTCTGCACACAGGTGCTACCTTCTCAGAGCCACAGTCTGAGGCTTCTCCACCTCTCTCCCTACTCTTCCCTCCCCCTTCTCCTCCCTCCCTCCTTTCACAGGTTCAGGCCAGTATCTGCTCTGAAGACTGTCCCTGCCTACCCCTGTGCCCTCTCCCTGTTATCCCTTCAAGGCATGTCCCCCAGGAATCTCTTGCACTTTTCATTTTATCCTGACATCTTCTTCTCACAGAGCCCAAGCTGACATAGTAGGTTTTAGCCACGAGGTCTGATTTGTGGAGCTGTGGGTGGAAAGCGAGGATCAAGTGCAATCAAGACACTAAAATGGAGCCCAGGGTCGCAACACAACATTGTGGCAAACATTTGTTCATTGGCATGGAAAGATGTTTCTGAGCAAGTAAATGGAGGAATTACCAAACAGTAAGTAGCATGTATTTCCATTTTCTTTTAAAATGCGTATGTAGAAAAGTTTAGGTGATTCTACATCAAAATGTTAAGACTGGTTAGCAAGAGTTCCATTTTTGTCTTATTTGAACTTTTGCATTTTCAGATAATCCCATGATAAAATAGTTTTAGCCAGAAGAGGAACAAGGTTCAGCCCAGAGCACTTTGGGAAGATCGTGCTGGTGTGAGATTCCACAGAGCCCCAGCTGCAGGAACACCACAGGCTTAGGGAGACAGGAGCTTGGAAACTTGGAGCAAGAAGACCTGAGGGAAGGCCCAGAGGCAGGTAGGAGGGTCTCCCTCCCTGTCAAAGAAGAGATTAGTCAATTACTATTCCCCTCACCCACCTATTCAATTCCAACGTCTCTCTTCTGTGTCCCCATATCTGGCTATGTGTACTACTTGTAGCTTATTGACTCACTCAACTAATAATATTTAATAAGGCCTATTCTCAGCCAAGCCTTAAAGCTGTTAAGTTCTAAGGATTCCAGAATGTGGCAGCACTAACAGTTGCCCCTCAATATGCATTCTTTTTCCTTAATTAAAAAAAATCCTGATTTTGTTCAGGCAGCAGAGTGTCTGGCTGCAAACTGTGTGTCAGCCCTCCTTGCAGTGAGGAGGGAGGTGGCTTCATTCGCAGGCACCTCTGTCCTTCACCCTCAACCATCTCTGGAAAGTAGGCGGGATGCTGGGGACAACCAGCCACCCTGGGACCAGGAAATGAGCATGAGGAACAAAGACCAGATATTAAAGAGGTTGGAGCAAAAATCTTGAAATATCAGTTGCTGGAGGCATTATCAAATCACTGGAATGGACCTCCTCCAAATTTCTTGTTACGAGGGAAAAACAAACCTCATAATCTGTCCAAACCACTGTTTGGTGGTTTTGTAGTAGGTTACATAAGCAGGAGTAGAGTATGAACGGTAGGCCAGGTGCAGGCGGTCACCAGGGCGGAGATCCTGGGGTACCTAGCAATGGGAAAAACTACAAGCCCTTGCATGACAACTTTCTTAAGCATTAACCCCCTGGAGATGACATCTAGGCTTCAGCTGTGTTTCAGCTCCAGGCCCAGAAAAGCAGCAAAAGCAAACAGCAATGCCATGGCTGACCTCGGAACCAGCAACATTGACTAACAACCCCCTACCCTGGTGCTGACTCTTCAGTGGAGACCAAGACCCTGAGGGGACATGCCTAGAGAGCTGACAAATATTCTATTGAGATCCTCCCCTGAGACTACTTCTAGATAGAAGCCTTTAAGACACAGACTCCGCACATGCCCTCTTTTTGCAGAGTATGCCCAAGTCTTTCCTTCTCTTTCACTTATCAAGGTGTGTCTCTCCCTCCTCCCCTCTCTTTTTCCCTCTCTCTCTCTCTCTCTCTTTCTCTACACTCCCCCTCTCAAGTTCCAAAGCTCTTCTTTTGCCTCTGTAACTCATTTCCTGACCCCATTTCTTCCACCACTCACGTCTTCTACCTCTGTGACTTTCTAAATAAACTTTTCCTTATAGGTTGAGTCTTGGCTGAATTCTCTTTTAGAATTCAAGGATCAAGGTTCTTGAACTGAGGTCTCACACCTGAAACTCTTGTGCCTCCAGCAGTTCCTGTCATCTGCAGCTCAACAGAATCTTTAGTAAACAGAGGATGAGTCAAACCCTAAACTGTGTGTGGGCAAAAAGCAAGTAAGTAAAAAGCAATTATAAAATGGTGCTATGAGCAATATATAAGGAGCTAACCTTCTATTCTGGGTGCACATTTCAAGAACAACCCACAAGAATATTGAGAAAAGAGAGGATTTTCTAATGGAGACAACATTTGGGTTGAGTCATGAGAAGCAGGAATTAGAGAGACAAAGGGGAGGTGGGGAGTGTAGCTGGTTGAGTGTAGCTGGTTCTGGGAGAGGCAGTTTACAATGCCCAGAACATAGGATGACAGTAGTGTAGAAAGGGGACAGGGAAGATAAGAGATGAAACTTGGAGTACAAATCTTAATAGTATAACCAAAGGAGCCAGATGTTTATCCTCAGGACCATGGAGCAGTTCATTTGCATTTTGGAGTATTTTACCACTCCAGTGGAAGATGGATGGAAAAGGTAGGCTTGGGTGAAGAATTGCCAATGTGTCACCCAGGAGAAAGGAGGTGGTGACCAAGAGCCTCAGTGAATGGAAAGACATCCCAGGAAGGTGAAAGGGTCCAGGAGGGAGCAGAAGCCACCTGCACCCGTGCATTGAAGAATAAGGATTGTACAAGAAGGAAAAGCAATGGTATGGGGAATGGCCACGCTGGGCAGAACTAGGGAGGACTCAGTAAGACCAGAAGAGGAAGGAACATCCAGGGACAATACTCTGTTCACTGGGTGGTACTTCTAAAGTTTCATGGAAGGATATGGCAGGGCAGGACAATAGGCAGGTAGCTAAAGGGGAGGATGCCCAAGCAATGTGGACAAAAAGAAATAAAAGTAGACATCCATGTTTGCTACTCATGGCAGGGATGTTAGGCACAAGAAGTCTAGCTGGTTTCCCAGAGAACTCAGCCCTGTGATCTCAGCCCAGAATAAATTACTCCACTAACAAATGCATGGGACACCTATGAGATGCCTAGAAATATGACGGGTTTTTTGTTTTGTTTTGTTTTGTTTTAAGTATTTTATTTATTCATTATAGAGTGGGGAGAGAGAGAGAGAGAAGGGAGGAGGAGTAGGAAGCATCAACTCCCATATGTGCCTTGACTGGGCAAGCCCAGGGTTTTGAACCAGCGACCTCAGAGTTCCAGGTTGATGCTTTATCCACTACGCCACCACAGGTCAGGCCCAGAAATATGGGTTTTAACAAGCCTTCTTAGGACATCTAATGCCCATTAAAGTTTGAGTATCACCAGTCTAGATCTGTGTCTCTCAGACTTAAGGTACATTCTTTGTGGTTCCTGCAAGGTGGAGATTCCAGTTCAGGCCCAACAGGGCCATTATATTATTTTTATGATAAATTTGCATTATGGTTTGGGACCACCCTACCCCCCCCATCACTGTTTGGAAAGAAGTGACTAAGACAAGCCATATCAGCAGTCAGTCCACCAGCATCAGAACCTGAGGACCTCCCTTATCCCATGCCTACCCTTACCCACGTTTAATAAAACCCACCCAGACCCCATCAGTACATCTCATCCTCCAGGGCCACCCGGTCTTACTTCTTTTTTTTTTTTTTTTTTTTTTTTTTGCAGAGACAGAGAGTGAGTCAGAGAGAGGGATAGACAGGGACAGACAGACAGGAACGGAGAGAGATGAGAAGCATCAATCATTAGTTTTTCATTGCACATTACAACACCTTAGTTGTTCATTGATTGCTTTCTCATATGTGCCTTGACCGTGGGCCTCCAGCAGACCGAGCAACCCCTTGCTGGAGCCAGCGACCTTGGGTTCAAGCTTGTGGGCTCTTGCTCAAACCAGATGAGCCTGCGCTCAAGCTGGTGACCTCGGGGTCTCGAACCTGGGTCCTCGGCATCCCAGTCTATCCACTGCGCCACCGCCTGGTCAGGCCGATCTTACTTCTTGAGTGCATACCATCACTTTAACACATTTACTGTGCTATGCTAAATTCTTCTGTCATACTGTCAAATCCTTTCTTGGATTGTGACAAGAACCTGGACCCTAGTATCAGGGCGAGGCCTTCTTTGGCTTCCTAGGTATCTCCTGGCATCAAAAGAACATTGTTTTAATATTTTTAAATAGAGGTCAAGGCAATATAAAAATGGGCCAGCTTTGAAGTAGGCATGACTTAGGATAGACCGCTTTGTTCTTGGCCCTGGTAATAAAGTCTGAAGAGGGACCTTATCCTCAGGGTTCTGCCAGCTTAGGACATCCAGAGTTTTCCTCTCTGCCCCACTCTGCTAGCATCTGGAGTCCCTGCAGCAATGTGTCTGAGTGTGACGCCCTAGAGCAAGCGTCCCTAAACTTTGGCCCACGGGCCGCATGCGTCCACCCTGAGGCCATTTATCTGGCCCCCACCGCACTTCTGGAAGGGGCACCTCTTTCATTGGTGGTCAGTGAGAGGAGCACTGTATGTGGCAGCCCTCCAACGGTCTGAAGGACAGTGAACTGGCCCCCTGTGTAAAAAGTTTGGGGACCCCTGCCCTAGAGGGAAGGTGAGGCAGGAGAAGGGTGAAGTGAACTGATTAAAAATGTTGACAACGTGATGGAGTTATAAGTAACCACTGTGGTGGGGCAGCCAAAAGAAACCAAAGTCAATAGCTATGGCTCCTCCCAGTTCCTCAGGAGCCACGCTGGGGGCAGGGGAGAGGGGATAGATTGCATGTCACAGATGCCATTCTTCCAGCTTATTTGGCGAAGGCAAAGTGGGAGCTGAAAGTCTCCGAATCTATTTAGATTGTGGTGTGTAGAGCAGCAGAACAGTGGTCTCCAGGAACCGCCTCACCGCCTCAGGCCAGAGAAAGGCTGATGTGAGCAAAGACAAGACCTGTCCAGCTCCACCTGACCCACACCTCTGTGCACCATGGGGCAAAGAGTTCCTAACTAGACACTCTCTCCAAGAGGACACCCACTGAGGAAAATGCCTGCACCAACATCTTTTACAGTTCAGAGAGAGACAAATGAGAAGTGGTTAAACTTGCCAGGCTTTGGAATCCGAGTCTGGGTTTGAATACAAACTCCAGGATTTCGCTGTGCATCCTTGGGTAAGTCACCTTTCACTCCGTCCTTCAGTTTCTTCAACCAGCTCTATTTGTTCTCTCCCTTTCACCAGGCTATAGGCTATGGACCGTGACTGCATTTTGCTCGGTTTTGCCTTCTGTGAGCATCTGATTGAAAAGTGTTAGGTGTCAAATTGTCCATTTTAAGATTTATGTTGGGAGCTCCAGGCAATGCCACTGAGACTCTAGAGAGGGGACAGGAATCTCTGTATGCTTATGGAGGCTGTGCTAGAAAGGCTTTGGAGAAGAGAGGTAATTTGGCTAGTGTGGCAGAATCATATATTCCAGAGTAAGTGGCAACTACATGGGCTCAAATGATGTCATTAGACATCAGTCCCCTTCTCTTCACCTCTGAGCCCAGCTTGTCCCCAGCACTGGTGCCATTTCCAGGTAAGCTCTCCCTTTGTGACCAAGGGGAGCCTTAAGGCAACTCCAGCTGAGTTTCTTTTCTTAACAATTATATCAAAAGTCTTATAATTGAGCTTCCTGGACTGTGATTGGTTTGTGCACCAGTACTTCTGGCCAGGGTCTGCTCTTATTGGCCAGTTCAGAGTCACATGCCAGGCTACTGAATGGGGGTGGGGCCAGCTCTACCTACTCAAAATGGGCTGAGGTTGGGAATATGGTAGTGCCCCAAGGAAATGAGGAGTTGGTATGAAGAGCAACAGGAATGTACTTTGCAGAGTGAAACAACAGATGACCTCAGAGCATCCAGCCACATGCCCTTGACTCTCTGACTCTTCTCATACCTCATTCTCCTTACCACGGGAGCTGGCCATGGGCTGACTCCATGCCCCTCATATCTTTCCACGCCCCTGCTGATTCCTAAGCTCAGCCCACAGGAATTCACAAGGTTCAGGGACAACCAGAAAGAGTGAGTGATTCCACCAGCCCCTTTTTGGCTTGTGTCTTCACAGCTAACATTCATTAGATTGTTTCAATGAGAAAATACATTGTGAGTTCCACACATACAGACAATCAAAGGCCAACCAAGAAACCCCTTGAATCAGGGAAGTGATGTGATCAGACTGTGATCATCACATAAATGTGATGAATTTTCACAAAAAATAGTATTTTCACAAACATAGTATTTTCACATACTCAGCACCCAGAACAAGAAACAGGACATGATCAGCCCCCAAAGTTCCTCAGGTCTTTGTTCAGCCCACCATTATTACAACATGTCTGCCTTCACTTTTTTTTTTACATAAAAAGAGTCTGTAGTACTTATTTGTGTCTTCTGTATTTTGCTCGACATACCTCTACGAGATCCTTCCATATTGCTGTGTACAGTAGTGGTTGGTCTCTCACTGCATTATCTTTTAGGGAAATGTGACAGAGATGTGAGTGAATGCATCATGAAACTCAGTTCCCGCCTTTGCTTTGCAGTCCTGGTACATACAGCCCAACAATAACCTGGCTCCTTACCCTCCACCAACCGGAAATAGGTGGGGCTGGCTCACCCCACATCCACACCTCTCTTTTTTTAAGACTCCTCACTCACTTCTCAGATTGCTTACAATGTTCACTTAAGTGTGAGTACTCTTGTATGTCCACTTGTGCACATTGTGTACATGTATGTGTACATGTGTGTTTGCAGAGGTGGAGGGTTTGCTCCAGCCTGTGCCCCATTTGGGAGGGTGGCAGGTGAGGCTGACAGGCTGTCCCAGAGAGAGGGGGGGCCAGTTTGCAGGACGTACAGCTGTGACGGACAGAGCGTCAGGGTGTGAGTGAATGGGGCCAGAGCTCGAGCTGTCCCAGTAATGAAGGGGCCACCCTCAGAGGAGATCTAAGTCACTATTGTCATTCTACCTGCCACCCTCTCAAATGCTTAGGAATCTTGCAAATCCCAAAGCAATCCATCCTCTATTTCTGCTGGAAGAAAAATGAAAAATCACACACTGCAAGGAATAAGTAATTCTCACCTGTCTTCTTAAAAATATATCAAGACCCTGCAGAGAATACACGTTCAAAGCAGGGCCTTCGGATACCGAGCAGTGGGGCCGCTTGTGGTGCCAAGGTCCGTGACACCTGATAGCACTCCATAAAATTCCTGAAAGAAGAGCTTATATGACTAATAAAACCTACCCTCGCAGGCTCTCTTGGCTGAGTTAAATCCTGGGGGCCCTTTATTCTTTCCCTCACCTATTCAGAGGTTAATAAGCTTGTATTTTCAAGGGAAGCTCCAGATGTAGAGAGCTGGCTGTTCTCCCTCTTCACCTAGAATGAAGACTTGTTCTTTCTTAAAGTGACAGTAACAATGTTTTGAGAACAGACCTAATATCTGAAAGGACTCTGATGTAAACCTGTAGGGCCAAGTGCCTTATGGGCAGTGGTACGCTGGGCAGTTTGGAAAGACAGGGACTCTATACTACACATTAGCTTTCTCTTTGCAGGCATCCAATTCATGGCTTTGCCATATTTTTACACCTGCCTCGCCCTCTCAGCGAGTTTCCTTGTTTGTGGGTCTGATTATCTTGCATACTGGCAGGGTGGCCTGTGGCTTAGAAATAACTCCCCCCAGGTGCCTTCAATTACTGATGGGGAGCCAGACCCCTAGAGTGGAAGGATCTGTCCCTGAACTTCTAGCTACGGAGGGGCAGAATTGGGACTAGAGAGTTTCACAAGTCATTATCTCTTTATTCCTAAACTGAAATTTCTCTTTTCTGTTTGCTTCTCAACAGCCTCCTGGTAAGAGGTCTCTGACATCATCTCTCTGTGATCTGAGTCACAGTCTCCTTCTCGTCTCCATGAATATTTTCCTGATCATGTCAAGACTTAGTCTCAAGAAAGAAATATGGTGTATTAATCACATGAGGCTACCCTGGCTGCCAATAGGCAGTGTGGAGTCCCAGTGCCAAGAGTATTTGCATGTTCAGGGGCAGAGACATGCACACACCTTGAGTGGACATGGCTGGGGTTTTTAGGGTTCGACTTCTTGCCTTCTTAGCACATGCACGGTAGGTTGCACTTCTCCATTCATGTTTAATCAGGTGAAGCAACATGACAGCCTTTGGCTAATGAAATGTAAGCAGAAGTGATATGTGTCACTGTTGATGGAAGCTTTTAAGAACCCGTGTTTTTTTTTCCTTTGTTCTTCCTCAGCAATTGAAAGTATATATATGTAATGGTGGGTCTACTGACTCATGTTAAGCCCGTAAGGGAGTGAGAAATATATTTTGTTGGTTTAAAATTCTGAGATTTAGGGATGTTTGTTACTGCAGCATAATTTAGCCTAACCATTCTGATAAATGCATGGTGGAACTTCAGGCATTGAAAACTGCATTCCTGGTAGCACTGGATGATTAGAGGATGGGGGGCTATATCACTGTACCCAAGACTTCTTCTATAACCACCGTGTACCACACTACGGTTTTGGGCAGGTATAGTGAACCCAGCATCTCAATTATACTTATTGGGGGCACTCACTGACTTAAAGGTGGAAGAAGTGTCAGAAAGCAAGCCCAAGCCACCAACTACCTGCTTCACTCCTCTGGGCCAGACACCTCGAAGTGTGAGTGTGGCCAGACAGAGACGGTGGGTCAGGCCCAAGAGATGATATAGTATTTGCTATAAGCCCAGGCTGTGTACAGTATTGGATTGTCATTGGCATTTCTTGGTCTTGATTTGTGTTTTCCCTGTAAACAACCTATATATTTCTTTTTACTAAAAATGTAATATAAACCATTGTGATCAGTGTTACAAGAGACAGCCAAATCCATCCTTGTATATTCTCAGACAGAGTCCCAAAGTTATTCATTATAAATTTAATTCCACAGACTTTTATTAAGAACCCACTATGTGCCCTTTGAGAGGTCCCTTCCTTGGCATTCACAATCTAGCAGAGAAGATGGCACATTGAGAAGTAATTGGAACAAAATATGAGTACATTCCTTCAAAAAATATTTATCAAAAAATATCAGGTCTTAGAATATAGAAGTTATAGAAAGTGTAGATATATGTTTAGCATATGTTAGAAACATTTAGGAGCAAGTTTCTCATTCTGAAGGAAGGGAAGTATTCTAGATATGATTATATCTTCACAAACCACTCCAAAACCTAGTGGCTTAAAATAGTCATTGTGTTGAATTCACAGATTCTGTGAGCTTCCAGGCAAGGCACAGTGGGGGTGAGGGTGGCTTATTTTTGCTTCTCAACATCTTAAAAAACACTAAGGTTGTAGGTGACCTCATGGCTCCAGACTGGAGTCATTGGAAGTTCCTTTACTCACATGTCTGAGCTGGGATGACTCTAAGACTAGGCTCAACTGGGACTGAGAATTTGCATATGGACTTTCAATGTGGTTTGAGCTTCTCACAATATGAAAAATGAGTCCCATGATGGAACATTCTAGAATGGCTTTCAAAAGAGTGAGTGTTTCAATAGGAGCAGGAGCAGCGATAGGCCTTTTGTGACCTAGACTCAGAAGTCTAGTAGCATCCCTTACTCTGCACTTGATTGGTTATAAGTGAGTCACTAAGCCCAACCAAGTTTCAGGGATGGGACATAGATGCCACCCTCCAATGAGAGGAGTGCCCAAGAACTTGTAGACATGTTTTAAAACCATCATAGTAAGGGAGGTACAAAGCTTTCTAGTTATCTAATATGGTTCTCTTTCTACCTTTTTAGTAACAGAACCCCTATGCTCTTAGACAGTTGACTCAGTGTTTTTAAAAATGCATTTCGCAGCTTCCCTTGAAGATGATTGTGTCCAATAAAAGGTAAGTAGAAGTAATTGGAGGCCTTTTAGAAGATTTCTTAAGGTTATACTCTTCTGAAAAGTTTCCCTATTCCCTCCTCCTTTTCTTTTTATTTACTGTCTGGAGTAATATAGTTGGCGCTCCAGTGGCCATCCTGAGATCACAAGGCAACCTTAAGGATGGAAGACAATGTCAAACTAGAAAAATTAAAGAAGCCTGGGCCCCAGTAGACACGGTGGAGCCAGCCAGCCCTGACTTCTACTTTTGAGTTTCATGCCATGAGAGAGAAAACCAAGCCTCTTATTTTACTCTTATTTGGTATTTTCTGTCACCAAAATCAATCTTGAACTGACACAGAGGATAGAAAAGGCTATAGAAAAGAAGAAATGTCATTTATTTTTATAAAGTCCTAATTTTATAGCATTTCTAAAGCTGAGAAGGAGGTTGCCATGTGAAAATATGAGGAAGAACATTCCATGCAAAGGGAATAGTATGGTTAAAATGTCAAAGAAGTGGAAGAGTTTATGATGAAGACACTTCATAACATCCTGTTAAGAAACAAAATGTATTAGGGTTGCTGGGTAGTGGCTAGTTGCAAATTATATTTTGATGATTCCAGAGGTAGAAATAATGGAACTTCAACAAAGTTAGAAGAGCTAGAGTAGGTAGCATATGGATATTTTGTTATTTATGATAATAAGTTTTAACTAAATTTCCCCTTATTTTATATCCCAGTGAATAAAGAGTCACAGATAAACTCCAAGTAACTGTAAATGGTCAAGATTGGAAATGTCTGCACCTCAGTCAATAATGAGGTATCTTAATTAAACCAATATAAATCATAAGGTATCAATTCGCATCTGATAATTATTGATATAATCAGAAATAGTGAAAAAATAATATTCTTGGGCCAATGTTGTATTCTACACTCAAATCACCTGACACATCTTACTTTCAGAGGCTCTAAGAAGACTGTGCAGTTTCTAAAAGAAAACAGGGGATTATTTTTATTTCTTGGGTACATTGTCTGAGTAGCTGTGTGATCTTGAGCTAGTAACTATGTCTCTCTATGCCTCAATTTCTTCAATATATAAAATGGTAATAACTTATACCTCTTTCATTCAGAACATCATTATGAAATTTAAAAGTGACCAGCCTTGAAGAGTACTTAGAACAATATTTAAAATATAAAAAGAATTTAATTAGTGCCATTTAATTTTCAAATTGTCTGCATCTTTTAGAACATTACAGCTTTTTATGGGCGTGCATCTTACCACAGTCATGCTGTACAAGTAAAATGTACACATAGTGCTCAGTAAATACTGGTTAAGTTAGTTGAGTTTAACACCCCCTTCAAGGAGTTGTTTTACACATAAAACTGGAAAGGAACAGGACTGGGAAGAAATTTGTTTTTGTTTTAGATTTTTTTTTTTCTGTATTTTTCTGAAGCTGGAAACGGGGAGAGACAGTCAGACAGACTCCCGCATGCACCCGACTGGGATCCATCCGGCACGCCCACCAGGGGGCGACGCTCTGCCCCTCCGGGGCATCACTCTGTTGTAACCAGAGCCACTCTAGCACCTGGGGCAGAGGCCGAGGAGCCATCCCCAGCGCCCGGGCCATCTTTGCTCCAATGGAGCCTTGGCTGCGGGAGGGGAAGAGAGAGACAGAGAAGAAGGAGAAGGGGAGGGGTGAAGAAGCAGATGGGCGCCTCTCCTGTGTGCCCTGGCCGGGAATCGAACCCGGGACTTCTGCACACCAGGCCGACACTCTACCACTGAGCCAACCGGCCAGGGCCTTGTTTTGGATTTTATAGTACATATTCATGTCCCAGAAATCCATTTCACTCATTCATGGTTTATTGTATTCTTCAAGTTTTTAAAAACAAATCTCAATTTAAAAGTCTACTAGGGAATTAGAGAAGTAAACAGATTTACTTTTCCTTCAAGTTATCTGATGCTGGGATAATATTTGCCTAGGAAAATCTTAGTGTAGCTGATATTTGGATGCCATTCTCTACTCATCACCAACCTCTCCATCCAGCCCATGCACTCATTCACCCAACTGTCATTGAGATCCTATGTGTGCCATGGTCAGTGCTCGGCAGCAGGTCCACGGTGCCTAAGTACATGCGTGCTCCATGTCCTCGTGGCGCCTACAACCTAATGAAAAGCTAGACTTCAAATAAACACACAAAGAAATGCAAAATTGCAATGGCAGCCAGTGCTCTGAAGAAAAATTGGTGTAGTAACCATTCTTGAAGAACGAAGGCTTATGTATACCTGTACTGCTCACAAAAATTAGGGGATATTTCAAAATGAATATGAGGCGATAAAAGAAGAAGCATTTGACTTTTTTTTATGAAACAAGAACATCAGAAAAGCAAACAACAAGTTAAAGTTGTTCAATTACACAAATGAGACGCAAAACCAAATTTTATTTCTTTTTTTGTTTGTTTTTTTTGTTTTTGTTTTTGGTTTTTTTTGTATTTTTCTGAAGCTGGAAACGGGGAGAAACAGTCAGACAGACTCCCGCATGCGTCCGACCGGGATCCACCCAGCACGCCCACCAGGGGCTACGCTCTGCCCACCAGGGGGCGATGCTCTGCCCCTCCGGGGTGTCGCTCTGCCATGACCAGAGCCACTCTAGCGCCTGGGGCAGAGGCCAAGGAGCCATCCCCAGTGCCTGGGCCATCTTTGCTCCAATGGAGCCTTGGCTGTGGGAAGGGAAGAGAGAGACAGAGAGGAAGGAGGGGAGGGGGGTGGAGAAGCAAATGGGCGCTTCTCCTATGTGCCCTGGCCAGGAATCGAACCCGGGTCCCCCGCACGCCAGGTCAACGCTCTACCGCTGAGCCAACCGGCCAGTGCCAACTTTTATTTCATTGGTGAAAATGCACTATACAAAAGGCTGAAAGTACTGGAGTATCTGCACGTCCCCTCATCCCCTAGTTTTGTGAGCAGTGTACATATGTGGATGTATGTATGTGTGTGTGTTCACACACTCATATCCTTATATACATATATAGATATACTCAAATGTCTATGTGTTTTCAGTGGGGGGGTGTCATGTGTATTATCAGTTAACCGTTACAACCTAAACCAAACCTACTTTAGGGTTAATTTTATGTAATATTGATGTGAAAACAGACAGCTACTCTTTCTCTGTGCATATTTTTCTCCTGTTCCTTTCCAACTATTAACAATACTAATGTTTGTTGAGCACTAACAGATACGGGACTAAAAGCATGAATATTCCCCAAAACACTGTGAGGCAGAAATGACCATTAACCTCATTTCTAGATGAGGGACTACAGCAAATTGAGTTTAGTACCTTGTCCAGAGTCAGCCCTGGCAGCTGGTCTCTTTGTTCTAAGACACGGTAGAGAAACAGATTCTACGGGAGGCAGGGGTGGGCAGGATCTACATGGAGAGGCAGGTAGCAAGGATGTGTTGACAGTTCAATTTGTACCATAAGAGGGGGACTTGGGAGAGCAGCAAGGCTCGAATCTTATTGGTACCAGGGAGCTCCTGGCTCTCCCTGGGCGAGCTGACTGCTGCCACCACTTCAGCAGCTTTTGCTGTTTGTGTATCATCTCATCTCAGCCCTTGGTCAAAATATCAGGCATGAATTTCAGGCATGAATGGCCGCTGTCTTCTGGACACCTCTACCGAATGTTGTCCAGCCCTTCAAGTTCAGTAGGACCAAACTCACCATTTCCCTTGCCCCGTCACCTTCTCTCCTGTTCTGTCATTATCATTTATGGCATGAATTTCAGATTCATGTTCAGCTTCCCGACCTCCAACATTAAGTGAGTTGATTGCATTAACCCTAAGATGCTTCAATCCTCTGACTCTTATCTAATGATGGTGCAGCTCCCAGAGTCCCCTTGGAGACCATCTTTCTCCAGTGACATGCCTTGTCCTCTCATTCTTAGACATATTGGTCTCTGCATTATAACCCATATGTTTGCCTCGTACCTTTCAGTGTAGGTGTTGAGAATCATTCCCATGTTTGAAATGTAAATGACACTGGCCACGCTGACCGTCCCAAGGGATTTCTGTGACAGGAAAGTATTAAATGTCCCCTTTGGGAATAGATACTGGTATCTGCAGATGAGGCACCCTTTGAGAATTGAACTTGGCCATTCCTCAGAAGCGCTTGGATTCTCCCCAACACCACGCGAGCAGACCATTCAAAGAAGCTGGTTTCTGACTGCCCTGAAATCATCTGTGGGGAAAGTCAGCTGCTCAGAGAATCCAAAGCCACATTTTCATGAGCCTGTGCCAGGCCACACTTCTGTGCTGTGTGTGCTTCAGGCTGGATGGTGAGGGACTGCACGGATGCACCTGAGCAGGTGGGTTGGTGGCATCTAAAATTTCCAGGGCGGTGGGGTGGGGGATGAATGTCCAGCAAAGAGATGGATGAAACTACTAAAAAGTGCTAGTGATTAGGGCACGTTGTGAAGGACTGAATTTAAAAGACAACTGACTTTTATATCAGCCCCGAATA
Organism: Saccopteryx bilineata; assembly: GCF_036850765.1. NCBI lineage: Eukaryota > Metazoa > Chordata > Mammalia > Chiroptera > Emballonuridae > Saccopteryx > Saccopteryx bilineata. The sequence goes on from NC_089495.1 coordinate 172,403,454, forward strand.
TCAATGACCATTAACATTTCTGAAGACTTACTGGGTTTATAAGTATTTCACATGGAGTTTCTCATCTAGTTCTTAAAAAGAATTCTGGAGGAAGCTTTTATTGTCCCACCATGTCCCTCTCAGAGTGTCTGTCACAGTGACAATTATGCATTTCTTTTGAGTTTTTTAAATGACTGTCTTCCCAATTAAACTGTAAGAATTTTGAGAACAAATCTTTTCTTCACTCAGCATTCTATACCTGGGACCTACAGCAATGCCTTTACATATAATAAGTGCTCAATTAATGTTCAGTGAAGGAAGAAATTCAGTAAAAAAATGAATAACCATATGATGAGGAAGTGATATTATATGATAGTTGTATTAAAAAATTATCAAAGGTAAAACACCTCTCTGACAAATACCCATCCAGGACTTAACTTTTTAAATAAAAAGATTCCATTATTATTATTATTATACTTTACACCTAATGCACCAACAGACTTTTAAAAAACATTTTATTTTGAAATAATTATAGATTCAGAGAAATTTACAAAAAATTTGTAGGGCAGTCTTCTGCACTCTTCACCTTTCTTTCTCTCAATACTGAAGCCTTGCATAACTAGAGTAAAATTTCAAAAGTTTTCAAAGAAGCTGTGTTTTAAAAAAGAAGCTAAAGTACTCGACCAGGTGGTGGCAGCACAGTGGATAGAGCATTGTCCTGGGATGCTGAGGACACAGATTTGAAACCTTGAGGTCACTGGCTTAAGTGAGGAGGGGGTAGCTGGTTTGAGCGTGGGATCATAGACATGACCCCATGGTCACTGGCTTGAGCAAAGGGTCACTGGAGCCCCCAGTCAAGGCACTTATGAGAAAGCAATCAATGAAAAACTAAGGTGCCGCAACTATGAGTTGATGCTTCTTATCTCTCTCCCTTCCTATTTGTTTCTCTCATTCTCTCTTAAAAAAAAGGAAGCTAAAGTAAGAAAATTACTGGCTCAAAGAGATATCTGCATCCACATGATTATTACAGCATTATTTACATTGCCAAGGTATGAAAACAACTTACATGCCTATCAACAAATGAATGGATACATACATATACATATACATATGCATATATATACATATGAATATACATATTCATAAACATATATATATATATGCACATACACAATGGAATATAAAAAGAAGGAATTCCTGCTATTTGTGACAATATGAAATAAGCCTTGAGGTCATGATACTAAGTGAAAAAGTCAGAGAAAGACAAATACCGTACAATCTCACTTATAGGTAGAATCTAAATAAAAAACGAAACCAAAAAACCCAGACTGGTGGTTTCCAGAGGTAGAGGTGTTCGTGGATGAAATGTGTGAAGGAAGTCAAAGGTCCAAGTTTCCAGTTATAAGTCTTAGGGATCTAATGTGCATCATGGTGACTACAATGAACAATACTGTATCATTAATTGAAAGTTGCTATGAAAGTAAATCTTAAAAATATTCTAACCATGTAGGGTGATGGATATTAACTAATCTTATTATAGTAATCATTTCACAATATATACATATATCAAATCATTATGTTGTTTACCTAAAACCAAACAATGTTATACCTCAGTTATAGCTCAATTGAAAAAAAAGAAAAACCTGAAGGATAGAATGAGTCATACACAATAAAGCAGACCTCCTCTCTCCACTATGAGGCTACGGGCTTGTCCCGTAAAAGCCTTCCGTGATTGGGATGCTACCCTCTGCACGTAACTCATGTGAATACAGAGAGCCATTGATGGGTACACTTGACCTGACCCCCCAAGCAGACTTAGCTCTCCCCACCTTCTTTGGAGCCTCTGAGAGCTTCTTGTCCTCCCTCAGAGTTGGTTTTGGCCCTTTCTTTCAACTTACTGTCAGCGCTCATTAGCAATAGAACTTATGGAACGAACTTGACTTTTTTCACCTTTGTGAATAGTTTCAGTGGGATGGAAAATTGAATGTCTGGAGGCTGGTATATAGTGCATGGGGTCTCCACCCCATCCCCCTTTGCAATGTGTATTCTTGTCACCAGACAAACCCTGGGAGACATTAGACAAATCTGAGACTAAGTGCATTTTTTTAATGAGTACCTAAGCTGCTATCGACAAGGTAGGTTGACCATTCATCCCACCTGCCTCACCTTAATGTTGTAGGAATACTCTCCTTCCCTCCACCCAAATCAAGTTCCCTTGGAGTAGAAGAGCAGGAAGCTCACCAATGGGTTGGGATCGTCTGATTTCTGAATTAACCTGTCACCTTTGCACCATTCCAAAATGTGGAAATTGTTTACTTGTTTCCCCCCAGGCAATGAGTGGGAAGATAAAGGCTGAGAGCATGGCTCAGATAACTCTTTCACTGTTTCTGGATTAATGAAAAATGAATTAAGTCAAAATCAAATGCCAACTAGTTGATTTATTATGAATAAAATTTGCGATGATGAACTACTATTGTCCCCAGCCGGTTAACCTGGCCCAACACAAACTTCAGCACGACTTCCCTCATTTTGCTTTACCTCTTGATGTCCTCTTGACATTTCTTTGGGAGCAGAATAGGCATGATTCGGGTTCTGGTGGGTCATCTTCTCCTCCACCTTCCCGTACCTCTGTTCATGGGTCAGGGGGCAAGGAAAGGAACGGACTGCGGAGGCTCAGGGAGAAACTGTTGTGCCGTCGCAGGGCCGAAGCACGTGGGCCTTTCCGGGTAACAGCCACCTCTGGGGAATTGTACGTGTAGAGAACTGACTGAGCTGTACATTCAGGGTCCCTTCAGGCTCAGGTGCTTCCAAGAAAAGATATTTTTTTATTTCTCCATTTTGCTTTGCCTTAAATCAGGGGTCTCAAACTCAACTCAGCATGTGGGTCGCAGAGCAAGATCACAGCCCTTCGGCGGGCCACACTAGGTCTACAAAAGGCAACTGTTACACAACACTTTTCTCACTGCAGTTGAAAACAAAAAAAAAAATCAGTACAACAAGCACAATCGTACATACAGTTTACTCAGTGTCACAAAACGACCAGAAACTGTAGTTCGCATCACAACTGCTGTTAACTAAGCTAATATCTAGCTAGGATGCTAGAGAAATGAAAAATACAAGTAGGCCCCTAGGCTTAATTAATTTTATCCAAATATTTTGAACTTCGTGGATTAGTCTGTGGGGCGCACAAAATTGTTCGGCGGGCCGCGAGTTTGAGACCCCTGCCTTAAATTATCTGACCCGACGTGAGCAATGATCAAACTAATCTGACAATTAATTATCCATATATTTTTAGTACTGGTACTGGTTGTATGCATAATAGGCTGCCTTTGGATTGTAAGTGCAGGTGGGGACTTTTTTCTCATCATTTGAACATTTAAAGCTATTTTTAAACTGTAGGCATTTTTCATTTAGTTTATTTTACTTGTGTCTACTGGGATATTCTGGGATACTCCTGAATCTTCATGTAGACAGTCTATTGGGTTGATAAAAACACCAAGGTAGACAGCTGAGTAAAATTCAGCTTTGTCCAAATCTATAGTGAGCCTAGAGACTCTTTAGGCAGATAACAAGATGCCAAACATCAAAAGTAGAACTTCCTCAGGCCAAGAAAAATAAATTTCTCAATTGATTTTATAGACAATACCAACTTTTGGAACTTTTCTATTCTATAGATAATGTTACCTATCTGCCATGTTGAACTTACATAAATAGATAACTTGTCTTGCAAGCCAAGGTCCTGTGGGCCTCTGGGAGTGCAGTATCCCAACAGGCGTGGTTGATATTGTCTCTAAGATGTGTCTTTTCTATCTTCCTAAGTACATATAGATTGATGGACCTCGTTCTAAGTTCCATGGGGTTAGGAGAACATGAAAGAGTAAAATACGCAGTTCTAACTCCTGAAGTGCCTATTTATTTAATTTAACCCAAGGGTTGAACAAATATATCAGCACTAGAAAAGGGAATTTTTCTTTAAAGGCCATTATGTTGATTCTGGAATATGTTAATTAGTTCCTCTCAACATTCGCCTGATAAATATGGCACCTGGTATTGATGGTTTTGGACATTAGCTGGTGAAGGTGGCTCATGTACATAGATGCCACTGATAAACATTTGGACATGCACCATTTCACGAGCAACATGAGGCATAGCAAAGAAATTAAAATAAGACCTCTTTTATCTTGGTGGACATGCCCGAATTCTACCACGGACAATGGACCCAGTCACAAGAAGTACTGCGGTGAGGGTCACCTTGCAGTAGTCTGTGGGTGGTCCCGGCTGCTGCACATGCCCTACCAGGGGACACTTTCTTCCCAAAGCCACACAGGAAACAGCCCCCTTTCCCACTTTCGTTCTGGTACACTAAGTTCTTACTCTCTCCAACGTGAAGAGTTTCAAATATAGAAGGTATCTTGGAGAGTCTTTCAGTATATGTCCAGTTCCAGTGCTCTGAAAATTTTTTCTGGTACTGTTAAATACAACTGTATATTTTAGCCAAACAGATTGGAATTTTCTTTTTCTTTTCTAGAGTATTCAATGTGTTCATGAAAAATGATTATTTTTTATGTTTATTTTGTGTGTCAGTTTTACCTCGATTGATCATTTAAAGCAAGATGTTTCGCATTCTTCTTGAAAAACACTAAATTCTCTTTTCCTCTCCAATGCTGACTTTTAGCATAGAGATACACACAATAACATTCAAAACAAACAAACAAACAAAGCAAAGCTTTTATTTATAAGGTAACTTTATTGAGGTACTATTCATATACCAAAACAATTTTTCTATTTAACATGTACTATTCTATGGTTTTTAGTATAGTCACCATCACTACTAATTTTATTTATTTTTAAATACTTTTTAAACACTTTATTTATTCATTTTAGAGAGGAGAGAGGGAGGAGACAGGGAGAGAGAGAAGGAGGGGAGGAGCAGGAAGCATCAACTCTCGTATGTGCTTCGACTGGGCAAGCCCAGGGTTTTGAACGGGAGACCTCAGTGTTCCAGGTCAACGCTTTATCCACTCTGCCACCACAGGTCAGGTTATTACTAATTTTAGGATGTTCTCATCATCCCAAAGGAACTCTATACTCATTAGAAGTCACTCCCTATTCTTTTCTTCCTCGAGCCTTTGGAAACCAATAATTTACTTTCTATCTCTATAAATTTGGCTATTCAGTACATTTTATGTAAATGGATTCATATATGATCTTTTTGTGATTGGCTTTTTTTTAGCATAATATTTTCAAGGTCGATCCATGTTCTAGCATGTATTAGTATCTCATTTTTTATTGCTGAATGGTATTCCATTGTATAGGTGTGTCACATTTTATTTATCCTTTCATCAGTTATGGACACTTCGATTGTGTATACATTTTGGCTATTACAAATAATGCTGCTCTTATTAGCATAAGTGTGTGAACATATATATTTACAGCTCTTGAATTTGTATTTAGGAATAGAATTGCTGATAACTCATATGGAACTCTATGTGTAACATTTTGAGGAACTGCAAAACTGTTTTACAAAGTAGCAAGACAACTTAATATTTTCACAGCAAAGCATTTCACTTTTTCCATGTCTTTGTCAACAGTTGTTATTGTGAGTCTTTTTGATTATATCTATCCTAGTTGGTGTGACATGGTATTCATCGTGATTTTGATTTGCATTTTCTTAATGACTAATACTGTTGAGTATATTTTCATGTACTTATTGTACATCTATCTTCTTTAGAGAAATGACTATTCAGTCTATTTGTCCATTTTTAAAATGGGTTATCTTTTTTTTTTTAATTCATTTTAGAGAGAGAGAGAGAGAAAGGGAGAGAGAGAGAGAGAGAGGAGAGAGAGACAGAGAGAGAAGGTGGGGAGGAGCTGGAAGCATCAACTCCTATATGTGCCTTGATCAGGCAAGCCCAGGGTTTCGAACCGGCGACCTCAGCATTTCCAGGTCAACGCTTTATCCACTGCGCCACCACAGGTCAGGCCAATGGGTTGTCTTTTTTTAATTGCTGAATTCATTATCTGATTCCTTTAATTTTTAGTTTTTTACAGAGACAGAGAGAGAGAGAGTCAGAGAGAGGAATAGACAGGGACAGACAGAAAGGAACGGAGAGAGATGAGAAGCATCAATCATCAGTTTTTCATTGCGACACCTTAGTTGTTCATTGATTGCTTTCTCATATGTGCCTTGACTGTGGGGCTACAGCAGACCAAGTAACCCCTTGCTCAAGCCAGTGACCTTGGGTCCAAGCTGGTGAGCCTCGCTCAAACCAGATGAGCCCATGCTCAAGCTTGTGATCTCGGCATCTCAAACCTGGGTCCTCGGCATCCCAGTCCGATGCTCTATCCACTGCGCCACCACCTGGTCACGCATATAGTAAGTTTTAAAATTGGAAAGTATGAGTCCTCTAACTTTGTTTTTCTTTTTCAAGATTGTTTTGGCTATATTCTGGGTCCTTTGAATTTTCATCTGAATTCCAGCATCAGCTTGGCCATTTCTGCAAGAAATTTAGCTGAAATGTTTTTGTTTTTGTTTTTTATTCAGTAAATTTCCCTCAGTTAATCTCACAGTATCTGTAGTTCATTTTTTTAAGACTTTATTTATGATATTTAGAGAGAGATTGAGAAAGAGAAGGAGAGCGAGAAAGAGGAAGAAGAAGCAAAAAGCATCAAGTCATAGTAGTTGCTCTCTGTATGTGCCTTGACCAGTTAAGCCTAGGGTTTCGAACCAGCAACCTCAGCATTCCAGGTCGACTCTTTATCCACTGTGCTACCACCGTGGCCTTGCTGAAATGCTGATAGGAATTGTGTTGAAATTGTAGATCAATTTGGAAAGTACTGTCACCTTAATAATAATGTATCTTTCTGTTGGTGAATGGGATGGTATTCATTTACAAGGGAATCCTCAAGTTACGACACAATTCCATTACTACGACAATGGTATAGCCCGAATTTTGTTGTAAGTCAAAACACACCCTACCCTAACATAATGGAACATTTGTGCTTTTAACAATCCAACATGGCATAGGTAAGCGTGCTAGGGGGTGCCAATCCCTCACTCACATGCTGCGTGGCTGCATACTCTTCCGCCGCATGCAACCAAAATAGTTTGCTCACGTGGTCCATAAGTATAACACTCTGGCATAAGCTGAAGCACTCATGTCTCAATTTTTTTGTTTTTGTTTTTATGGGAGTGTCATAAACTCGAAACATCATATATTGAGACTATTGTAACCTAAGGACCTCCTGTATTTTTATCTTCTTTAATTTCCTTTCAACAATGTTTTGTAGGATTCAGAGTTTAAGTTTTGTACTCAGTTACCTTTATTCCTAAGTATTTTGTTCTTTTTGATGCTAGTGTAAATGGAATTGTTTTCTTAAGTTTATTTTTGGGTTGTTCCTTGCTAGTATATAGCAATACAATTGATTTTTGTCTTTAATCTTGTATCATGCAATCCTGCCAAATTTGATTTTCTATATGTGAGATTATTTCTCCTGCAAGTGGAGATAGTTTAATAATTCTTTCGAATCTAGTTGCCTGCTTTTTGTTATTGTTGTTTGTTTTCTAATTCCCCTCACTACAATGTCCATGCAAGAGGAAAGGTTTCGTGTTGGTTATGCAGAGCCGCTCACTATCTATGTTGGAATGTTCTGGGTTGTAGGATACAGATATCATGACGTAAGACAGAACAATCCACTCAGATGCTGATCATTGGATTTCCTTTTTCTTTTTCCCTTTATTTGATGCTTACCCTCAGCTAAGGAATGATTAGTTCACTGTATTTACCAGTTTATTGTCATCATCTTGTCTACTGTGTGTCCTCTCTCATTGTTTTTTTTGTTTCTCCCTCTTTATTTCTAACTCTTGCATTCATCCTTCTTTCTCCCTCTTAGGCATGCATTCTAATGTGCTGATATACAAACCTAATATTGAGGTGTCCTTTAAAAAAACCGTGTTGTTTTATATCTACATGAGGTTTGGGGGGGGTTTTATTTTAATTTTTTGTATTTATTGATGAGAGAGAGAAAGAAACTTCCATTCGTTTCTGTATGTTTCCTGACCAAAGATCCAACTGGCAACCTCTGCATACCCAGAGGACGCTCTGCGATGCTCTAACCAACCAAGCTATCTGGCCAAGGCTGTATCTGGGTGAGTTCTAATGTACATAAAGGAGATACACTGTATATCTCAGCCTCTTTCCTGCCTACTTATTTTTTCCTTAACACTTTGTTTTATGAAATTTCCATGCTGCTCTAATTGCTTTATCATATTCCATGGTGTATCCACTAATTTTGTTTTTCATGTCCCATTGTGATGGACAGCAAATTGCTTCTCTCTACCCCCCTGGCAACACAAACAGTGCTGTGATGAAGATCTTATTATTTTCTCACAGACCTGTTCAAGAATTGCTTTGGGATATTCAAGAGAGAGGTTTCTGACTCTTTTGCCTTAGACATATTTAATGTTGTGAAACAATGTCAGTTTATAGTCTAGAATAATTGAGTTTACATTTGCAACAGCAACTCCTGGAAAATTGGTCTTGGCTTACCCATGAGCACTCTCCTCTTTTTTTTTTTTTTTTTAGTGCTCTTGATTTTATTTTTATTTAATGCTAATAGCAAAAAAAAAAAAAAAACATTGTAAATTCTGACAAATAACAGAATGCAGGTGATATTTCCACATTGTGTTTTAAAGTGTAATTGCATTGGTATCTGAGAATATACTCACTTCATTGACCTGAATTTTATCATATAGAGAAAAAGTATCACCTTCAGCTTAAATAAAGTAAAAATTAAAAGGCAGCACACTTTTGAAATTGATGACTAAGGAAAGGTCTATAGTAAAAGTTGTAAAATACGTGTCTATTCCCATAACTTTTAATGTGAGGTCACATGAAAGACAGTACATTTGTTAAACCCTTTAAATTGGTAAAGAAACAAAGGAATAGCTTCAACATTCCATCCCCTAATATTCTGAGTATTGAAGACACAGCTGGAATGTTAGGATTTGAAACCTGATGCTGCCCATGCATGGTAAGCAGCTTTCTGATATTTCTATCCAGCTGTGGAGAATCTCTGGGCTGTCACAGGTTACTACTTCTTTCTTTCTTTCTTTCTTTCTTTCTTTCTTTCTTTCTTTCTTTCTTTCTTTCTTTCTTTCTCCTTAGAGAGGAAAGAGCAGACATTGTGAGACAGTCGCTGATGTTGCCCATTTTCGGGGCGATTGGAAAAAACATCTCTGAGGATGTTGCTGGGTTTTGGGTTTTTGTTTTGTTTTGTTTTTGTATTTTTCTGAAGTGAGAAGCAGGGAGGTAGAGAGACACCCACATACGTTTGACTGAGATCCACCGGTATGCCCACCAGGGGGTGATGCTCTGCCCATCTGGGGGTGTTGCTCCATTGCAACTGGAGCCATTCTAGCACCTAAGGCAGAGGCCAAGGAGACGTCCTCAGCGCCTGGGCTAACTTAGCTCCAATGGAGCCTTGGCTGTGGGAGGGGAAGAGAGAGATAGAGAAGGAAGAGAGGCGAAAGAGTGGAGAAGCAGATGGGTGCTTCTCCTGTGTACCCTGGCTGGGAATCAAACCCAGGACTTCCACATGCTGGGCTGACACTCTACTGCTGAGCCAATCAGCCAGGGCCCTTGCTTTTTCCTTTGTAAAGCTTTTTAAGTTTTGTTATTTTTCAGGGTGCAATGTTGATTACTTGTTTTAACTGTTACCTCTCTGATTGCCAGTGAAGTTGAGGTCTCTTTCACATGTTTGCATCTGTCAAGCTTCCTTGTCTATGAATTGTTTATACATATTCTTTACTGCTTCACCTACTTTTCTGTTCCATTTCTTGATTTTCATTATTGATATACAGGTGGTATTTATACATTTTAAATATTAATACTCAGTCAATTTTAGATATCAGAAATATCTCCTTCCAAGTGGCCATAAGTCTGTTTTTTATTGATATCATTATTCATACATATATTTTAGTTCTGTGAAGCTAATAGATTTAATGGGCAACAGTGGTCTAAGCTTGTTGCTCAAGAATATATAAAATACTCTATAGTACCAGGGGTCCCAAAACTTTTTACACAGGGGGCCAGTTCACTGTCCCTCAGACCGTTGGAGGGCTGGACTATAAAAAAACTATGAACAAATCCCTGTGCACACTGCACATATCTTATTTTAAAGTAAAAAAAAAAAATCGGGAAAAAATACAATATTTAAAATAAAGAACAAGTAAATTTAAATCAACAAACTGACCAGTATTTCAATGGGAACTATGGGCCTGCTTTTGGCTAATGAGATGGTCAATGTCCGGTTCCATATTTGTCACTGCTAGCCATAAAAAGTGATATGACGCACTTCCGGAGCCGTGACACATGCGTCCTGCATCACCGGAAGTAGTGAGTGACGCAGCGCTTTGCAGCGCAGCCACATACCATGCTCCTCTCACTGACCACTAGTGAAAGAGGTGCCCCTTCCGGAAGTGCGGCGGGAGCCGGATAAATGGCCTCAGGGGGCTGCATGGGCCGTAGTTTGGGAACCCCTGTTCTATACGTATAAAAGATTAGAGTGTCCATCCTCTGCGACTTTAAAGAGGCTTAGTTACCAGTGACAAGATTCCAGTGATGGTGGCTGCTTTCTTATAAAATACATACACACAACACAGATACACGGACACACATACACATTACTCCCCTCTTTAACTGAGTTCTTGGTTCAGGTCTCAGTGACTTCTTCTTATTGGTTTTCTTTCCATATTCCTTCTCTTCCCTTTATTTTGAAGCAACTTTGCAAATAAACAGTGATTTCTACATTAAAAAACAAACAAACAGAACATCCATTAGGATGCCTGTTACCAAAAACAAACAAACAAACAAACAAAAACCCCAGAAAATAAACGTTGGTGAGAATGTGCTTCTGTGCACTCCTGGCAATTGTGCAATCTTTGTGGAAAACAGTATTGCGGTGCCTCAAAGAATTAAATGTAGAATTACCATGTGAGCCAGCAACCCCTCTTCTGAGTATATCACAAAATCATCGAAAGCTGGGACTTGAAGAGATGTGTTTGCACCTCTGTTCTAAGCAACATTATTCATAATGGCCAAAAGGTGGAAACAACCAGAAAGTTGGCAGATGGAGGAATAAACCAAATGTGGTATATACCTACAGTGAATTATTATTGAGCCTTAAAAAGAAATAAAATTCTGACGCATGCTACAATATGAATAAACTTTGAAAACATTATGGTAAGTGAAATAAGCCAATCACCAGAGAAAAATATTGTATGATTCCACTTAAGTAACCTAGTATAAGGTATTTTTCCCCTCCGGGAAGGAAGGAACGGGGCTCGGAGCCGCAAAGTATGGAATAATAAAAGGCTTTATTGAGTACAGCGCATCCCGCCCAGCAAGGTTCCCTGGCCCCAAGGTAAGATGGAGGCCAGGAAAGTCACAAGGATTAAACCACGTGGGAGATATTTAAACAGTCCCTCTAGGGAAGTCAAGCTAACATGACATGGTGAAATCTCACTGGCTGGCAGACAGTCGCTTTTTTCCAAATGGTTCCTGTGAAGCCTCTTTTGGCGCGCTTGGGTGGTCCTAGCCAAAGTTTGCGGATCTGAGTTCCCCACGTGACCATCCCCCATTATCCACCGACCTTACACCTAGATCAGTCAGATTTTTTTTTTTTTTTTGTATTTTTCTGAAGCTGGAAACAGGGAGAGACAGTCAGACAGACTCCCGCATGCGCCCGACCGGGATCCACCGGCACGCCCACCAGGGGCGACGCTCTGCCCACCAGGGGATGATGCTCTGCCCCTCCAGGGCATCGCTCTGCCGCGACCAGAGCCACTCTAGCGCCTGGGGCAGAGGCCAAGGAGCCATCCCCAGCGCCCGGACCATCTTTGCTCCAATGGAGCCTTGGCTGCGGGAGGGGAAGAGAGAGACAGAGAGGAAGGGGGGGGTGTGGAGAAGCAGATGGGCGCTTCTCCTTTGTACCCTGGCCGGGAATCGAACCCGGGTCCCCCGCACGCCAGGCCGATGCTCTACCGCTGAGCCAACCAGCCAGGGCAGTCAGATTTATAATAGACAAATCCATAGAGTCAGAAAATAGCACGGTAGTTACTGAGTCTGAGGAAGGGAAGACCAGGGAGTCGGTGTTTCACTTTGGGAAGGTGGAAGAGTTCTGGAGATGAGTGGTGGCAATGGCTGTACAGCAATGTGAATGTAGTTAATGCTACTCAACCGTACACATAAAGATGGTTAAAATGGTAAATTTTAGGTTGTAAACAGTTTACCACAATTAAAAAGAACCAACAGACAAGTTGGTGGCTGTATACATTTGATGACTACTATCCTCATGGAAATGAAGATATTTGATTCTGGGAGAAGCAACAGACCACAGGACCTTCTCCTATTCCTTGTGTGGAGGTGTGTCAGGCAGGGTTGAAGTCTGCAGCAAGGAAAGCTCCTGGAATGGAAAAACCCTTTGCAGTGTAGAGTCCGCAATCTGGTGCCTGGAAATTAGTAGGTCTAGTGACAGGCTGTTGTTGAGTAAAGCAGGGTCAGGACATTAATGACACCTTCCTAGGTTAGCATGTGGTAAAGGTGTAAGAGTGAGGCTACCGAGAGCTGTCCTGATATCCACACTGTGGCCAGGCCACAGGCACCCACTGCCCCAGGCATGCCTTAGGGAAGGATAAGAAATGCACCAGGGGACCCTATGTATGTCAACGTCAAGTATATCCTGGACCTGCTTAAGCAAATACTTGCCCTCATTGCAACCACATGTCTGAGTGTTTAATTTCCGCTGAACTCCAGGTGAATGAGGGTCCCTGTCTCATAGATGGCTTCCTGCACATTCCCAGGGCACCTGGGTCTGTGCCACCTTCATAGCTCTGCGGAACTAATGGAGAATTACAGCACCATCTTTTTCAAAAATCAAAAACACCCAGGCATAAGGTAGGCCTAGAAAAATCACTTCCCTGGGAAAGAGTTCAAGGAGATTAGAGGCTGACTGTAGTGAGGAACTGATCTATAACTGTGACAGGCTAATATTGTTCCTTGGTGCTACAATAGGCTTCAAACATGAAAGAGTTTGGAAAAACAATCTCTTTAAAAAAGATGAAGCACAGATAATGGTTTTATTTTGTCTGAACCAAATAGGAAATCACATCCCAAACCCTTTCATTCACTCTGCAGTGTCATTACCACACTCCATCAGGGCTGCCTGTAACCTCAAATGAAGAAGAGAAGACCTCCATGGTGGCATTTATTTCAGGGAAATGAACGTGCCAGCTTTTTGTGTGACCTCAGGGATGAAACGTTTGCAAGCTGAGAAGAGTCCACATAAGCCATCGCTCTTGGTGGCTGTGGGTGGGAGTGAAGTTGACATGTTGTTTCTGAAATTAGATCTATTTTTGAAAATAGAGGAATGGGAGAAAATCCCAGCCCCCTCCCTTCTCACCCTCCCTTCTCTTTACCATTCTGTTCTTCATTTAAGTTCTGCCTGATCCCATGACAAATGTCACTTTCTATAATAAGCAAGGTAAGAAATGGGACTGGGCACCTCGCTCTGGAGCTTCTTTGGTGTCAGACCTCAGTTATGGTTAGCCTCTGTGTCCGGAAACCTGGCTGTCCGGCCCCTAACTCGCCACTGTCGGGCCATCTCATCCTGAGACTCTCTGAGAAGGCTCATCCCGGGAACCAGATGATCAGGCATGCTCTCCTTTTTGTTTTGCACAATCCACTCCTATTTTTAATTCATATTTTTAAATGCAAAATTATGCACATCCCACACCCAATACGAAGAACATTATGTTGTAAAACTTGGCGACTCCACAGTTCTCTTTGTGAAAAGAGGCGACAACCCAAAGGGGTTTTCTAGGTCTAGAGGTTGGAGTTTAGTACATGAAACACAAATAAAATGGTCTCCTCTCAAAAAAAAAAAAAAAAAAAAAGAGGCAGGAAATCAAAACACACACAAATGAAATGATAGAAAATAATTGAAGAGGTCTGTTGGGCAGATAAAATATATTATGCTCACTTTGTTAAAGATGGTGCTGCCCACGTGAGGCTGTAGCCCAGGTGATATTAATGTGTGTTGGGGTGGGCTAAAAGCAGGCAGAATCCCTGTAGCCTGGGGCTTGGTTTTGGGATTAAGCCTTTCCTACCCTTTTTGATGTGGGGTGGTACAATCCAATCATGCCTCAGAGAAGTGACTTTGTATTAGAGACTTCCCTATTTTGTATATTGGATTAGACTAGAGGTTGTGAAGCTACACTATAAAATAGGGGCAGAACGAGAGCTTGCGCTCTTGGTTCCTGGGATGATTAGCATGAGAGAGCAGAGCGAGCAGAGCAGAGAGCAGAAAGAGGCCATGTGGCCAGGAGAAGCAGCCAAGATGGCGGAGTGCTGAGTGAGATGCCAGTTTGTGCAGAGTTTGTATCTGGGATAAGGAAGGAGATGGGGAACTGAGGAGAATAAGGCTGGTGAGCTAGAAACCTTTGATTCTAGGAAACTCGGATAAGTCAGTGGCTTTGTGAGCACTGAATGTGAGTGGGTTTTGGAGCCCAGTGTGTATTTTTACTTGCCCGCCGGGTGCAAGCTAGAATTAAAGAAAATGGCCTATCAGTTTTTGGCTCCATTGTTTCTTTACTGACTGTCCGAATCCAATGCGAACCTGCATGGGCTGGGCGGCTGCTGTGATAGCAGCCCTGGCCGTGGCCTCTGGCTTTACAAGGTCCAAGCGACTGTAGACATTCAAATAAATGAGGCTATCATTCTATAGGCATCTAGATATATACATTAGATAATTTGCATATACATTTATAGATGCATAATTTGTTTATGTACTGTGGGCGAACAACAGGCCGCATGCTAAACCTGACAAGCCCGGGGAAAGCCTGAGTGGTGTCCTTACAGACTCTGGGGCCCAAAGTAAACACACAGGATGGTCTGAAATGGAAACTTGTTTACTAAAACCGGTTTATGATGGGTAGTCATGTCCTAGGGAGTTATTCTCTATCTGAACAAAGGTCAGTGTTTGCTTTGAAGCCTGTCCATTGCCTTTTGCATCTGCAATCTGCAATAATGCACCTGATAACACACCTTTGAAATGCAGGGTAATCTTTTTTCTGCCCCTCAGGGCAGCCATCCCACCAGAGCAGGAACCAACAAACCCTTTCATTGTAATTATTATCATGTTAATAACTTAACCTGTCCTGTACCTACCAAGGTAAGAGAGGTTTTAGTGTACACATTTTCACTTTTATCCAATCCCAGAGATCTTCCGGTTTTGCTTTCTCCCGACTCCCTAATCTATCACCATTCAATTTCATGTAACCCTTTTCCATCTTTCCCTATGATTCTAATGTGTAAAGTAAGTGGTGAAACTGCCATTTTTCAGAGCATTTTCTTAATCTGTTGAAACTCTGCTTCCTAGCAATTGTTGACAGTTTGGCTCAAACTCATAAAAACTTTTTACAGGTTTGGAAATTTTTTTTATACACAATACATACACATATAGATAGATAAAATTTAAACCTGAGAAAATTCTGTGAAGTAGGTAACATTATTTCTACTTCATAGATGAAACACTTTGTTTTTTTTTGTTTTCTTTTTTTTTCTTTTTTTTTTTTTCTTTTTTTCTTTTTTCTGAAGCTGGAAACGGGGAGAGACAGTCAGACAGACTCCCGCATGCGCCCGACCGGGATCCACCCGGCACGCCCACCAGGGGCGACGCTCTGCCCACCAGGGGGTGACGCTCTGCCCACCAGGGGGAGACGCTCTGCCCATCCTGGGCGTCGCCATGTTGCGACCAGAGCCACTCTAGCGCCTGAGGTAGAGGCCACAGAGCCATCCCCAGCGCCCGGGCCATCTTTGCTCCAATGGAGCCTTGGCGGCGGGAGGGGAAGAGAGAGACAGAGAGGAAGGAGAGGGGGAGGGGTGGAGAAGCAGATGGGCGCTTCTCCTGTGTGCCCTGGCCGGGAATCGAACCCGGGTCCTCCGCACGCTAGGCCGACGCTCTACCGCTGAGCCAACCGGCCAGGGCCGAAACACTTTGTTTTATGGGTTCAAGCCTCTTGTGTAAGGAGAGACAGAAATTCCAACTCAGACGGTCTGAGCCAGTGGATGAGTGTTGTTTTCTCCTGACCAGTGTCCATCTCTCTCTTCTGGTGATGACATTGCAATTGGCCTTTCTTGGGGACCACACTTCCCATCCTGTGCTACCTTCTGGGGATTTAAAATCAATGGCCCATGCCCTCCTCTGGTCAAAGGGCAAGTAGGTAATCAAAGTGAGAATAAGTAGACTTTTTCTCCTATGAATCTGAATCCTGAAAATAATAGCATATTGATACTTGGGGCTGATTCATCCCAATGACTGCTGCCTAGTTGCCTAGAGAAACTGCCCCATTGTTCCTGCATTGCCACCCTCATGGCCACACTGGGCCGTGTCTGCCCTGAGTTGTTGTTCTTCCCTCCACGCTAGGTGCTTCCCTTCTGTATAGCTAGGTGTGGTAGGTGCAGAAATGATAGAAAATAATTGAAGAGGTTCAGGGTCTTCTAGGACAGGGCCCTGGTTCTCACTGCCAGCAGAGCTGGCCCTGATGACTCACAGCTGAGGTCCTCTCAGCGACTGCCCTCAGCCACATGGAGCTTTCTCACTTAAGTTTAGACCCTCTTCCAGGGGACAGCCGCTGGGGCACAAAGCCCCAACCCCCTTGCCTCGATCAACAACAGAAATTGTCTTCTCACACTTCTGGAAGCTGGAAGTCTGAGATCAAGGTGTCATGCACGTTGGTTTCTTCAGAGGCCTCTCCCTTTGGCTTGTAGATGGCCGTCTTCTCCCCGCATCATCACATGGTCCTCCCTCCATGCAGATGGCATCCTAATTTTCTCCTCTTATAAGTACACCAATCATTTTAGCTCAGGGCCTACCCTAATGACCTCATTTTAACTGAATTGCCCTTTTAAAGACGATCTCTAAATTTAGTAATATTCTGAGGTCCTGGGAGTTAGGACTTCAGTATATAAACTGGAGGAGGACACAAGTCCCTTGAAAGCCATCCCCACAGCTTGAATCTACCCCCCCCCCCAGAAAATTATATGGTCGGTCTCTAGACTAGCCGGGTCAGCAGGTAAGTATAAATGCTTGAATCCCAAAGTGCTTAACCCCACTGATTGACAAATTGGATATAACCACAGTATGTAACTAAAATGTAATGAATAATCTCAGTGGCAGTACAAGATATATGAAATAGGAAGTGGAATTAAGATGTACTCATTTAAAGTGGGAAAAGAACTGCTGCCCCCCTCCCTTTAAGATGCAGCCAAGCTATCAAATTAGTGGGGAAGATGGATGGGTCAGTGGGACCAGGATAACAAGAAGTCTTGTTAAAATAAATTAAGTTAGAGCCTATTTGTAATGTTTATTAGTATGAAAAAGAAAACCATGGGAGAATTTTTAATATCATTTTGGTACGGGAAGTACCTTTCTAAGAATGTCACAAAACCCAGTAGCAATTTTTTTGAAAGGCACACATTTAAATACATAAGGAAACCAGCCTGACCAGGTGGTGGCACAGTATATAGAACATCAACCTGGGATGCTGAGGACCCAGGTTCAAAACCCTGAGATCACTGGCTTGAGCGCAGGCTCATCCAACTTGAGTGTGGGCTCACCAGCTTGAGCTTGGGATCATAGACATGTCCCCATTGTCACAGGCTTGATTCCAAATGTTGCTGGCTTGAAGCCAAAGGTTGCTGACTTGAACCCAGGGTCACTGGCTTGAGCAGGAAGGGGGGTGTCACTGGCTCAGCTGGAGCCCCCAGTCAAGGCACATATGAGAAAGCCATCAATGAACAACTAAGGTGCCACAACTATGAGTTGATGCTTCTCATCTCTCTCCCTTCCTGTCTGTCTGTCCCTCTCTGTCCCTCTCTCTCTTTCTCTCAGAAGAAAAAAATAACTCATTATTGACATCCTGAGTGATGTGCAGCTGATTAAGACTAGAGAGAAGGCCCTGGCCGGTTGGCTCAGCGGTAGAGCTTCGGCCTGGTGTGCGGGGGACCCGGGTTCGATTCCCGGCCAGGGCACATAGGAGAAGCGCCCATTTGCTTCTCCACCTCCCCCCTCCTTCCTCTCTGTCTCTCTCTTCCCCTCCCTCAGCCAAGGCTCCATTGGAGCAAAGATGGCCCGGGCACTGGGGATGGCTCCTTGGCCTCTGCCCCAGGCGCTAGAGTGGCTCTGGTCGGGGCAGAGCGATGCCCGGAGGGGCAGAGCATCACCCCCTGGTGGGCGTGCCAGGTGGATCCCGGTCGGGCGCATGCGGGAGTCTGTCTGACTGTCTCTACCCGTTTCCAGCTTCAGGAAAAAAAAAAAAAAAAGACTAGAGAGAAGACTTGAGGGGGAATATGTTAGGCGGGAATGTATCAATAGAATCGAAGGCTGACACTTAAAAAGCCACCTTAAGGCACAAGGAGAAATTCATATGCTAAGAACAGAAGAGCACCCTGGCCTGATTGCTCAGTTGGTTACCCTAAGACACTGCTGAACATCCTAAGCATCTTCCCCTTCCTTCTTGTGCTCATCATCGAGTAAGTGCTTGACAACGGCAGCATCTACAACCTAAAGTGCTTGACGCCATGGAGGGTGTCTGCCGTGTTACCCGCATGTGTCTGCAGATAGGTTCCCCACCTGTTGCATCGGTACCTCATTCTATCATCAATGGATACAAGTGGGTCCTGGCTTTGTCTGTGGACACTAATTACACCTTTCCACTTGCTGTAAGGGCCACCGTGGCTGATGCACCTGCACTATGGCCGCTGGCCTCATGACTGCTCCTGCTGCTGACAAAGCCCAGGCCAAGGCTGGAGCAAAAGAATAGTTTGAGGAGCCGGAAGATGATACAGGATCTGGTCTCTGACTAATCACCAAGAAGCAACCAACTCAACCAGCTTTGTTTGTGAAACAAAGAAGTAAATGTTTACTTCTCTTTCAAAGATCTGCATAGAAACAAAATCACAATAACAAAGCCAAAATTGTGGGAAACTATTTATAATGAATACTACTGAACATGTTAGTTTCTCCAATTGGGAACATCTACAGATTAACAAGGAAGTAATTCAATGAATCAATGGACAAATGATAGAAACAGTCCAGAGATAAAAAAACAACAACAACAAATGGTTCCTAGACATTTTTTAAAGTACTCAATTTCAAGAAACAGAAAAGTGAGTTTTATTAAGTCCAAGAAAGAGAATTTAGCTATCAGATGGTAAAAAATAAAAAAATCAGAAAATGTGAGCACACTTCAGACTGTTGAGGGTATGGGGATACAGGTAAACTCATATTCAGTACAGGTGTAAATTGTTACTTTGTCAGTGGATGGCAACTGAAAATAAAGATTTTATTGAAAATAAAAATGCACATACCCTGTGATCCAGAAAGTCTAGAAAGCTTCCCACACATAGTATAAAATGGAATGATCATAAAGCTTTATTTCAGCATTGTATCTAAGAGCAAAATGGTTGGCAACAATTCTGAAACAGAAGCTGATTTTGGAACAGATACCCTCAAAACCATTCTATCCTCCTCCCTTTCTTAAGAGAGCCCCCAAATTTTAACAGGCTCCCTGGATGACGACTGCATCTCACATCCTTCCTTGCAGCTAGGTGTGGCTTTATGACTAGGTTTTGGAAAATGGGATGTAACCGAAGGGAATTCATAAGATAGAAAGTGTCCTTCTTGAGGAGGAATATATTCAACTTTCTTTAGGCTGGAATGCAGAATTGAAGGCTGACAGTTAGCAGCCAAGTTGAGGCACAAGGAGAAATTGATATGCTGAGCACAGAGGACCACCCTGGCCTGAGTGCTCAGTTGGTTAGAGTGTTATGCTGAGCACAGAGGACCACCCTGGCCTGATAGCTCAGTTGGTTAGAGTGATATGCTGAGCACAGAGGACCACCCTGGCCTGAGAGCTCAGGTGGTTAGAGTGATATGCTGAGCACAGAGGACCACCCTGGCCTGATAGCTCAGTTGGTTAGAGTGATATGCTGAGCACAGAGGACCACCCTGGCCTGAGAGCTCAGGTGGTTAGAGTGATATGCTGAGCACAGAGGACCACCCTGGCCTGATAGCTCAGTTGGTTAGAGTGATATGCTGAGCACAGAGGACCACCCTGGCCTGAGAGCTCAGGTGGTTAGAGTGTTGCCCCAAGACACGAAGGTTGCAGGTTGGATTCCCAGTCAGGGCACATACAGGAACAAATTGATGTTTCTCTCTCTTTCTCTTTCCCCTTTCCTCTCTTTAAAATCAATCAATCAATCAATCAATCAATCAATCAGTAAAACAAGACCAGAAGAATAGCTAGCTAGAAGTATCTTTAGTCTCTGAGACTGTAGCTACCAAGGCCAGCCCTAAGTCACTTAACCCTGCTCATCTTTAAATGATATAAGCTCTATCTCACCTATGCCATTAAGTCATTATTTTAGATACTTTAAAAAGACTGGTAAAATAAATCATCCTATATATACAACATGCAACATTAAACAGCTCTTAAAAAGGTTGAGGCAAATCTAGTAGCATGAATGCAGATATATGAGATGAAATGCTTTATAAGACAGTATAAGTTTTATGTGAAAAAAGCTAGGTGCAAAAAGGTGTTATAGCCTGTTACCATTTCTGCAAAGAATAAAAATAAATTGTGTTTACTGATGTATACATAGAATGCCTTTTTTGGGAAGGGCACAGGACACTGGCGACAGTAGTAGTTCCCCTGAGCGAGGGACTTGGGCTACTAGGGAAAAGAATGGAAGAGACTCCTAGCTCTGTGTCCTTTTGTACATTTTGAGTTTATTCTCTGCACATTTATCTATTTAAAATAAGAAAAATGAAACGATGGAGCTGAAGTTGTGTGGTATGTGTGTGCTCCTCTGTCTGGAGAAGAGGCAGAGGAAGGAAAGGCTGGGGAGGGCGGGGAGGGCAGAGGGCCATGAGTAATGCATTGGAGGTGCACATGCATCACAGTCTAATTGCTGACAACACAGCGTTGGAACCAGCAGATAGGGCGGGCGGATGCAAATGAATAAGATATGAGCACTGAGATTCAGAGAATGTGGAAATGAGCCAGGGAGGCATTTACGTGACAAGTCGAAGAAGACCAGGTTTGACTACCTTCAATCCACCTTCAAGCTCAAATTTCCTGACTTATGCTCTTTGTCCAAGTCAGAAAAATCAGCAGTGGTTACTTCCAGAGAATAGCAATGTACAGCCCTGTGAGGACAGAGCAGAAAAGTGATTGAATTCTCCACCAATCCCCTGAGTGTGACAATTTGTTTATTGCACTGAAGCATTTTCTCCCCTTTCTCTATCTGAGAAAGTTTTCAATAGATACAGTCTATTTTTTTTAAGTGAGAGAGAAAAGGTAGGAGGAAAGAGGAACAGACAGGGACAGAGAGACAGGAAGGGAAAGAGATGAGAAGCACCAATTCTTCGTTGCGGCACCTTAGTTGTTCATTGATTGCTTTCTCATATGTGCCTTGATGGGGAGGCACCAGCCAAGCCAATGAGCTCTTGCTCAAGACAGAGACCTTGGGTTCAAGCTAGGAACTTTGAGCTTCAAGCCAGCAACCTTTGGGCTCAAGCCAGTGACCATGGGGTCATGTCTATGATCTCACACTTAAGCCAGCAACACCATGCTCAAGCTGGTGAGCTCACACTCAATCCGGTGATCTCAGGATTTTGAACCTGGATCCTCAGTGTCCCAGGTCGACACTCTATCCACTGTGCCACCGCCTGGTCAGGCTGTATAGATATAGTCTTAAAAGTAGAAGCTGGAGGAATATTTGATTTTCTGGGTACAGAAAACAAACTTAAGGTTATTAGAAGTAGGCACTTGATTGTTTTAAAGATGACAAAAGAAAGTGAGGAGCCATAACCTTTAGGCATGACCTGTAGGGCAGCTGCAAGTAAGATCCAGGACTCTAGCCTGTATAAGTGTGCTAAGGAAGCTGGCACTGATGAAGCTTGAGCTATAGAGAGCTAATCCAAACCAGACTGGAGAAGTAACTCCAGCGAGGATCATTAATATTAACCACCTAATTAGTATGCAGCCAATTAGCGCTCTCTCTCTCTCTCTCTCTCTCTCTCTCTCTCTCTCTCTCACACACACACACACACACACTCGAGTTAGGTGTTTAAGATTGAGTTTAAGTCTACTCTGAAGAGAGCAATAAATCCTATGAATACATTTGTTCAGCTTCAAAAGTCTGTGCCGCACACCTAGTGCAAGAACTTGTAAAAACTTTGGCCCTGGTCTGATAGCTTGGTTGGTTAGAGCACGGTCCTGACACTCAATGGTTGTTCGTTCGATCTCTGTTCAGGGCACATACAGGAACAGACCAATGTTTCTGTCTCTCTTCTCTCTACCTTCCTCTCTTTTTAAAACCAATAAATAAATTTTTAAAAAGTGATCTTGGCCCCATAATTGTCTGTCATAATCTTTGGGGGCTGCTTTGCCGCAACTGGACACCACCATCTGTCCGTCAACTTGGAAACACTTCCCTCTGTCGGCCCAGTGATGCAATGAAGCCAGTTACTTGGAGCTGTGCCTTCAGTAATCCTACCCAAGGTTTAAACAGTTGTAGGGTGGTTTAATGGGGTGAAAGTTTAATCAGGTGAATCTGATGAACAAAGTATTTTCTTTCTAGCCTTAGTTTTTTGCCTGGTACCATTTGTCTCTGTGTAAAGTAAGTGCAAACTAACCCATCATCTTTGCTATTGTATTGAATTACTGATATAATTGTAATCAGCACTTTTGGAGAGCACTGATGACCTATTTTGTACTCGTCTGTGTTAATCGATGTTAATTACAAAACAAGCACAGGGGTTAACGAATTATAATGGGCTTAATTAAGCTTGGCAGGAACAAATGGAATAACCTTTATGTTTATGACCTGGTTAAAGAAACAAAAAAGAACAAAATGGGCCAAAGAATCATCACATAAAAATTCATCTACAGAACTCAAATAGTGTAATGAGTTTATTGGTTTTGCTCATTGTCAACTTTAGCAATCTGACACTACCAAGAAAGCAGAGAGTTATAAGACCTGCTCTTTACCCTTGAAGAATTATAATCTGATTGGAAAGGAGACACAGAAAACCAAAGTTTGAAATTCTCCAACGAGTAACGAATGCGTGGTGTTGACCATGTTACAGAGCCTTTGGAAGAGGGAGTGATGGTGCAGTAGGGGAAAACTAAGGACAGTAAAACTCAAAGGAAGAACCAGACATAGTTTACTACCCTTTTAAGGGTTACTACCTCTGGCCTGAAAATTTAACAAAAGAAAGATTAACAGGAGAAAGGGTCTTACATGAAAAGAAACGAAAACCTCCAAACGTAAATAGGCCTGGGAGCTTATGTACCATTTTAACAAAGAGCAACGAATTGTGAAGAAGTGACTGGACAAAGGAAAGGGGACTTGGGTTTGTAGGGCTAGAATATTATGGTAAATATATAGGGGAAACTAACGGCAGTTAAGGGTTATTTTAGTAAGCTCTGACTTTGTTTCTATTAGTCGGAGTTCTCTTGGTATGGAGAGGGAGGAAAAACACTTTGATAAAGGGTTGCTTGCAGGAAAATGGGGGATTTCAAAGAGCTCTTTCTGTCTTTGCTTCTTAATGACCTTCAACTTAAGATAATTTTTATGTCAAAATGTCATATATATATATATAAAAAATATATATATATATATTTTTTTGTATTTTTCTGAAGTTGGAAATGGGGAGGCAGTCAGTCAGACTCCTGCATGCGCCCGACTGCGATCCACTCGACGTGCCCACAAGGGGGTGATGCTCTGCCCATCTGGGGCATCGCTCTGTTGCAACCAGAGCCATTCTAGCGCCTGAGGCAGAGGCCATAGAGCCATCCTCAGTGCCTGGGCCAACTTTGCTCCAATGGAGCCTTGGCTGTGGGAGGGGAAGAGAGAGACAGAGAGGAAGGAGAGGGGGAGGGGTGGAGAAGCAGATGGGCGCTTCTCCTGTGTGCCCTGGCCGGGAATCAAACCCGGGACTCCTGCACACCAGGCCAACGCTCTACCACTGAGCCAACCGGCCAGGGCCTCAAAATGGCATATTTTGATGTCATTCAGTCTACAAGTCATCTTGGTGGTTCTGCTGGTCTTAATAGGCACTGTTGTTCCAGGCTGTAATCACCCGTATATCTGTGATCAGCTAATGAGTTGCCTGGAGGCTGGCTGGTGCAAGATGGCCCCATTCCCACATCTGGTTGGCTGGCTATTGGTTGTGGCACTGGGCTGCACATGGTCACACCATCATCCAGCAGGCTAGTTTGGGCTTGCTCACATGACAGCAGCAGGGGCCCTGAAGAAAGTAAGGCCTTTTGAGGCCTAGATTTGGAAATAACAAAGTTAATTCTGCTGCATTCTATGTGCAAGAGCAAGGTAGAAGGCCAACCACATTAAAGAGGAAGAGAAACAGACTCCTACCCCTGACTGAGGGTTGCTGCAAAGTGACACTCCAAGGAGGAATTTATAATGTGGAGAAAAAAAGGTGCTACATACTAAACCTGACAAGCTCACAGAAAGCCCAACCGGTGGGCTTTCCAAACAGAGAGGGTTGGTGGTAAAACAGCACCAGGTGTTCATTCGACTTGTGGAGTCAGATTGGATCTCAGTTCAGCAACCTCTGTACTTGAGTTCTGGCTAAGAAAGAATTCAAAGTCAAGACTAAACTATATATAGCCTGACCAGGTGGTGGCGCAGCGAAGAGAGCATCGGCCTGGGACACTGAGGACCCAGATTCAAAACCCCAAGGTTGCCAACTTGAGTTTGGGCTCACTAGTTTGAGCATAGGTTTGCTGGCTTGATCATGGAATCATAGATATGACCCCATGGTTGTTGGCTTGAGCCCAAAGGTTGCTGTCTTGAAACCCAAGGTCACTGGCTTGAGCCCAAGGTCGTTGGCTTGAGCAAAGGGTCTCTGGCTCAGCTGGAGTCTCCTAGTCAAGGCACATATGAGAAAGCAATCAATGAACAACTAAGGTGCCACAATGAAGAACTGATACTTCTCACCTCTCTTGAGAGTATTCCTCCAGAGGTCTTAGGGGAGGACCCAATAGAATACTCATCAGCTTTCTGGGTCTTTACTGATTGATTGACACCAGGACAGGGGGCTATTAGTCAATGCGACTGGTTCTAATGTCAGCCATGGCAACACTTGTCTGGTTTTGCTGCTTTTCTGGGCCTGGAGATGAAACACAATTGAGGCCTAGATATATTTGATGCAGGTCAGAACCTGCCTGGGGGCTTAATGCTTAAAAGGATTATTCTATGGTCCCCTTATTCATTTCCCCTCTATCAGGGTCTAACCTGCATGACTAGCAACATGCCAGGGGCAGAGGAATGGGCAGGGCAGAGTCTGAATCATATGACCAGTGATCTTCTAGGGGAGGAAAGATCATCCTGGGGGGGAGGTCCCAGCCCAGTTTTGCCAACTGCTAGTTACCTGGGGGTTTTCTGCCCTGATGACCTTCTGAATCTGACCTATTGTCCTTGCTCTGCTCATGTCTGTCTAACTGCTTACCACAAATGTAGGCATGTAGGATGCTCTGAACATTAAAATTCCTAACTAAAAGTGGTCATGGTGTGTAGTCATGTCCTAGGCCCATAGCTTCCTTGACAAAGGTCAATCTTTACATCAAGTGAATCTGTTGTCTTTTTGCATCTAGGGTAACATACCTTTGAAATGTCAGAGCAGTCTTTGTTTCCCGACCTTCTCAGGGCACACCCACTGCACCAAATCACGAGCCCACAGAAGCCCTTCTAGTCATCTTGTTCCCTGAATACCATCGTCCTGAGACTGTTATTAACTATCCCGCACTCACCGATGTAAAAGAAGTATGTGTTACTCCATTTTACTTTTCTTTTCTTTTTTTTTTCTTCTTTTTTTTTTACAGAGACAGCGAGAGTCAGAGAGAGGGATAGATAGGAACAGA
Source organism: Saccopteryx bilineata (assembly GCF_036850765.1). Lineage (NCBI taxonomy): Eukaryota > Metazoa > Chordata > Mammalia > Chiroptera > Emballonuridae > Saccopteryx > Saccopteryx bilineata. Next base: position 172,429,444 of record NC_089495.1, read on the forward strand.
CAGACAGGAATGGAGAGAAATGAGAAGCATCAATCATCAGTTTTTCCTTGCGACACTTTAGTTGTTCATTGATTGCTTTCTCATATGTGCCTTGACTGCGGGCCTTCAGCAGACTGAGTAACCCCTTGCTCAAGCCAGCGACCTTGGGTCCAAGCTGGTGAGCTTTGCTCAAATAGATGAGCCCACGCTCAAGCTGACGACCTCGGGGTCTCGAACCTGCATCCTCTGCATCCCAATCCAATGCTCTATCCACTGCGCCACCACCTGATAGGGCTCCATTTTACTTTCTATCCAATCCCAGAGATTTTCCCGCTTTGCTTTCTCCCACCACCGGGTTTCATGTAACCCTCTTTAAGTCTCCTCCTTTATTCTGATGCCGAAAACAAGCTGCAAAACTGCCATTCTTCAGAACATTTTCTCAGTTCCTTGAGATTTTGCTTCTTGGCCATTGTCATAAGTTTGGCTTAAATAAATTCATAAAAATTCTCTACAGGTTTGGGCCATTCTTCAGGTTGACAATAACGCACTTTGAACGACTCACTTTGCTTTAGGTAAAGAGGTTTGCTCACTATTCTTGGTGTAGGACTCCTGCTCTCTCCACATTTGTTAAAGGCATTTTCTCTGCTCAGAAAGTCAGCTCCTCACCCATCTTAGGGTTTGAATTCTATCCCTCCTGCAAGGCCTATATCTGAAACAAATTCATCCATGAATCTTTTCTCCTTTGCTTCCACTAAATGTGGTTGCTCATGCTGAGGAGGTTGCAATGCTGCCACAGGCTCTACAAAGCACATAAATTCTCAGCTATTTGTGACATTGGTATAGTCATATGCAATCCAAAACAGTCTTTTTCCATCTCGGTATATAAAATGACTATGATTTAGGGTGATAGTTTCTATTAAGTTGAATCTGCTGTGATTTCTTTATCACTTCTGCTGTAGAAGATAGAGGGCATTCAGAGCTGCCTGCCTATTGCTTTGATGCAAATTTACTCTTTATGACTTTTGTGATTATTTTTACTGTTACTTTGGAGCTCAAGTTTCACTCTCAGTCCCTAAAATACACTTTTTCAAATTATCTCCGCTTTTAATGTTTAATATTTTAAAAGATCCTAACTTTACCTTTATATTTTATGACTTAGAAAATGAAAATAGATTTGGATTTAATATATATATATCTGATACTATTATACATTGTTTGAAAACCAGGAGGACATTATTTTTGTTTTCTGGCTCACTTCATAGCTCCCGAAGTCAACTTAAATCCCATGGTATAAAATGCCCCAACAAGGAGATATTAAGTGCACTGTATGATATAATGCTTGCGGTCAGTGCTTCAAGCACATAGGAAAACAGATGAGTTTTTGAGATGTCAGTTGTATCCTTTGTTCCAATTTAAGTGTGCTAGGTTGCTGTTTATCAAGGTTTTTTAAAAGTCATGCTTGGGAGAAAGTAATCAATTTTATTCCTTAGAGGCTAAGGGGAAAATACATAGCTGTATATATTCCAGATAATGGTATTTCAAGATGATTCAAATATTTTGAGGTGAAATGAACATTCTATTCCAGTGCTATCTCACTTTGAAATGAAGAAGCTAAGACTCAGGGAGTTTAAATCACAACTATTTGGCAGTAGTAAGATTGCTAAACATTAGAAAAAAAAGAAATTCAACAATAAATGAAGATCCAAATAAACTGCATCAAAACAAGCAAACAAAATAAAATTCTCCCCCCCCCCCCCTCTCTCTCTCTCTCTCTCTCTCTCTCTCTCTCTCACACACACACACACACCTTATTGGTGACTGGATTGATATTCCAGTCTCATTTAATAGCATTTGAGTTTTTCACCCAGGCTCAGAATCTTTTTTTTCCCTTTCCACCACCATTCAGCCTTTTTAGAAAAATAGAAATGCTCTTTACTCTTCCAAATTAATGTTTAAATTATGGGTTCTTTTTTTAAAGTTACTTTCTTTCTTTTTTTAAAAAAAATTTAAGACGTTGTTTATTCACTTTAGAGAGGAAAGAGAGAGAAAAGAGGGGAGGAGCAGGAAGCATCAACTTCCTTATGTGCCTTGACCAGGCAAGCCAGGGTTTCAAACTGGCAACCTCAGTGTTCCAGATCGATGCTTTATCCACTGCACCACCACTGGTCAGGCTAAATTATGGGTTCTTAAACTTTTTTGTGCCAGGGACACTTTTGGTTGTCTGGTGAAAGCAACATTTTCAGAATAACTTTTTTTTTTTTTTAAAGGATTGTATTTATTGATTTTACAAAGAGAGGAGAGAGAGAGAGGGGAGGGGCAGCTAGAAGTATCAGCTCCTGGTTGCTCCACTTTAGTTGTTCATTGATTGCTTGTCCTAGGTGCCTTGAGCTGGCAAGCGCAGGGCTTCCAATCTGCAACCTCAGTGTTCTACCCTGTTTCTCCCAAAACAAGACATCTCCTGAAAATAAGACCTAGTGCAATTTTTTCCCAAGCTTAGAAATATAAGGCCCCCCTGAAAATAAGACCTAGCGTGTCTTTAGGAGCAAAAATTAATATAAGACACTGTCTTATTTTTGGGAAATAGGGTGGATTGTTGTACATGGAAATAGAGCCACAAGAAATTCTTGATGGAATTCAGAGTTTGGCTGGTTATGCTGAGGTTTGTAATGACATGACTACAGTATATTAATAAATGTTGATTTTTTGTTCAATAATAAATGTGAATTCTTGTTCATGAAAAAATAACATATCCCCTGAAAATAAGACCTAGCACTTCTTTAGGAGCAAAAATTAATGTAAGACACTGTCTTATTTTCGGGAGAACACGGTATGTCCAGGCTTTATCCACTGCACCTTCACAGATCCGGCCAGAATAACATTTTTAAATGCATAAAATAAAATACATGAGATTAAAAAGAAAATTACAATGAAATACAATTATTAAGATAGGAAACATTCGTGATTAACATCTGATTATATTAAATAACAAAATAACACAAATAACATTTAGTGTTAGTTTAATGACTACCAACATAACAATCTGAGAAAGCTGCAGCAACTCTCATTTAACACAAAATATCTATGATTTCTAGAGGTATAAAACTCTCTGCTATGAAAAAAAAAAAAACGAATACATTTTACTTAGAGGCTACTAAAGAAATATATATATATATATATATATATTTTTTTTTTTTTTTTTTTTTTTTTTTTTCTCACCAAGTTCATGGACCTTCCGATAAATTTGTAACTATAGTGGCTCCCATTAGTACCCCCTCCTGTGTGTCTCTCCTCCTACAGTGATATTAGGCCTGCTGACTTTGGCCAGTTGGACATCAGTCATTAGGCATGCCCTCCCAGAAGGCTAACTTGCCAAGCAAAGAAACCTGGTCTATCCCTTTCAGGATGAAAAAGGGAAAGAGACACAGGCTTCCCAGTCATCCAAACCAAGCCCAACTTTCAGCCCTTAGCCCCACAAATAACTTGTTAACCCTGATGCAACCAGCAACCCACATAACTGTGAGAGATAATAAATGGTTCTTGTTTTAAGCTGCTGAACTTGGGGCTTATAGGTCAGAGTACATAACTGGTATGAACTCCTTAATTCTAGTCATTGACCCTTTGGGTTCTGGATTAAGACCCACGAGTGTTTTTCACTGCTAGTATTGCAAAGCTCCCACACTACTTACTAACCCCTCTCTCCTCCTAAGTGTGGGTGGAGGACCAGCAGCACGCACAATCCCGGGAACTTTTTGGAAATGCAGCATCTCTGGCTTCACTCCAGATCTGCCGAATAAGAATTTGCAGTTTTACAAGATTGACAGATGATTCATATAACTGTTAAACTTGCAAGTTACTGGAAAGTATGCACATTAAAGTCTGAGAAGATGAGCCAACCCCTTACCTTATAATTAATATTCCCTTTTACAAACTTCTTTCACTTGTCATTAGAAATATTCTCTGGTTAAGTTATGTTCCATCCCACAAGGAGTGAGCTGAAGCCTTACTGCCTCTATTCTATTTAAAAACTTCAGGCGCGTTGTCTGGGGTCTATTATATCTGCGGGTCTGTGGTGGTCTCTGTGTCAAATGGCAATGTCATAGAAGGACAAGCACATGTAGGCTGCTGGAAGTACGTTAATGAAGGAACGAACGAATTAATGAAATCTCCCAAACAACCAGCTACTAAAACCCCAGGCACAGAAAGTCACTTTAATGAGTAAATTAGAACTCTTTCTACAAAGTTTGGTTTGTTGTCTTTAAGAACTGGGCTAGTACTGCCATGTGTTCCGTGCGCTGAGGCATCTCCGACCAGTGCAGGTGGTTCGCTAGAGTGTGTGTCCCTGTTAACAGGGAAGCCAATAAATTTGTCCCCATGCGGCTTCCATGAAAGGCGGGCCCTACCCCTGCCTGGGGCTGCAAAGGCGCTGGGCGGGTTCCTTCCCGGTGCTTCCAATCAGCCCGCCGTGACCGCGCATGCTCAGCCGGCTCCAGAATCCAGCGCTCCAAGTTTTACCGCAGCCTGGTGTTAAATCTGCACCCAGCTCTGCACCGTGCTGCAAGGGAAGAATATTCAGGGTTTTGGGATCCAGAAAGCAAAGAGACTCCGATACTGTCTGGCTAGCCGCAGGGCTCTAGGGGGACTGATGATATAGTGATTCCTTGTCCGAGCGGGTCACATGTTTGCAGTCATCATCTCAATGCATTAACCAGCTCAATGGAATTGTTGCCGATTTGCAATAAGGCGAAAGCCTCAGAGGTGCTCAATAATTCAGAGGTCAGGACTCCCAAAGCTAGTGCTGGAGCTGGGGGCTAACCCTGGAGCCCAGCCTGCACTTCTTTCAGCCTCTATGATAGATTGGCTTTATGGAGGAGCCCCTCATACCAGGTCTTGTCCGCTTTATTTAAACAAGGCTGCAGCCAGCCCGCTCAGGGTGTCCTATATCAGCAGGGAACGGGAGGGGTGAGGGCAGAGCATCCCCTTCTGGCCCCACTAGGGACTTTGGGGTCAAAGTGGATGAGGGCTGAGTACTGTATTCAGTGGGCCTGCTGGTTCCCATCTGTCAACTGCGGGGCAGGAGGGGCGGGTTCTTGGGGTGAAGGTTGGGTGGGCTGTTGTGTTGACCCTCTCTGAAGAGGCAGCGGAAGGAAGAAAGAGCTGATGGCTTGGTTAAATATTATATGAGCAGGTAATCCTGGGGCTCATGAGTGACCTCTTAGGTATGCGTGAACGAATGCACAAATGCATGCATGACTGACCTAATGAATTTACAGCCTGGTATAGGGAGCCTGGTACAGGGACTCACTAATACTAGAGGACCTAACCCATTAAAGAGAGGGTCATCCCCACTCCAAAATTCTTTATGATTAAAACTATCAATAAATTCCTAAACTGTAAATAAGTGGGGAGAAAAAAGTCCTTTTAAGATCTATTTTCAGCCAAAATAGCTATTTTCACCCGCATTAAAAACATTTAGTATCGTTTTTATTTTCATTTCTCAGTCTCTGAATCCAAGGGTCCAAAACACATACTTGGACAGCCACAGTAGTAGAGAAGGCCCTAGAAGTTCCCCACTGACAAGCAAGATCATCTGCGCCTAAGTTTCTTGCTCTCTAAAGTGGATGAGCTAACTCCTGCATTGTGGGGCAAAGCATTGTTTAAGGCTTCAATACTGTTTTTAGTAATCTGTCCCGCAGAACTGTGGTCCTTGCTCTGGCCCTAAATTACTGCGACTCCTTTCTCTTCCTTGTCTTCCCCAGTTTTTCATGAGATAAGGTTGGGGTTGCAGTTTTCCTGAAATCGCTCTTCTCTTGTCGCCCCAGGTGACTTCCAGGCTGCAGCCATCAGCAGGATCTTACCAACTTTGCGATCTCAGGCGACGGTGCCCAGGCATCCCGGCCCCGCCCCGCCGCGCCTTCGGGCCGCTGCCAAGCCCCGCGCACTGATCACGCGGGTCGGAGCTGCTCTGGGCATGCTCAGTGGCTTGGCAGGTGGGGCCGCTGTGGGACGCCAGGTCCAGCCCGGAGCCGAGGGGCGGGGGCCGAGAGGGAAGTGGGCGGGAGCGGCGGCCGAAGTCGCTTGAGTCTCGGGCCGCCGCGGGGAGCTGAGCAGGTGTGACCCCGCGTGGGCCCGGCCGGGATGAGCAATGGCATCGGTCAAGGTGGCCGTGAGGGTCCGGCCCATGAATCGCAGGTGAGTGGGGGGCGGTGCAGGAAGCTCCCCTTAGTGCCCCCACCCAAAGGAAGTTGGTCTTAACTGTCCTCCAAGGCCGGCCTGGGCTTAAGTGTCATGGGCTGGTCTCTGGCCCACTGGGCCCTGATTGTGGCCTCTGGGGACCTGGAACACTTTTTATGCTTTGCTGTCCCTTTCAAGCTGCCCTGGAGGAGACCCTGGGGGTAGAGAGTTCACGAGCCCAGGAAGAAGATTCCTGTAAACTCTAACCAGTTCCGTTAACTTGAGGTTTGCTTGTTCCCCTGTTAAAAAAAAATCGAGGGATCACTTTCATGAAGGTGTAAAATCCTTCAGGGGCATGAGAGTGGTCATGGGGTACCACGAGCTGTCAGAACTCTCCTCAGTTATGCCAACTCAGAAGTTCTTTTATGTATTAACAATGGTACTTAAAAAAAAATCTCTTAATAAGAGATGATTTTGATTCTATGAATGTGAACCCTAAATTCTAATCAGTAATTTACAGTTCTTAACTTCAGATTAAGAGTAAATAGGAAAACTGTAACAACGTTTTGACTGGGGAAATAAAAGCAAAGACACCAAAGTACACGTGTTTGAAATATGCTGACACATTAACAGGGGGAAAGTTACAAACACATTTAGAATTTATCTTCTATATTTCTACAAAGTAATGCTTTTCAGAATGATTTGACTTTTCATTGACTGAAAAAAATAATTGGCCTTCCTTTTCAATAACCTCTTTATAATCAGTTTAGAAAGATGCATTAGAAGAGTTACTTTTAAAACAGTTTTAACTTTAAATAATGAAGTAGACCTAAATGCATGTTTCCTCCTAGTTGATAGGCAGAATTCACACAAAGCCATTTGTTTTTATTGGCTCTCAGTCAAGTTGTTGGACATTTGACTTACCATATGGTCTTTGCCTTTTCATTGTATTGATTTGTGGAGGTCATTGTTTGGTAGTTCTGATGGGTGACTGGGGCATCATAAAATCAGGATATTGCCAGAACCTTCTTTGACTCATCTGACTCTCTTTCTGTTGGCAAATAAGGACTTTTATTGTGGTTTGTAACTATAGGGAACAGGTACTTCTGTGATTTTCAAGTTACTTCTAAGCTTTTTGGGGAAGGAGTTTGACCTTTCTATCAGTTCTAAGAGAGTATGTATGTTTTATATATATTCAGTCATATAAGACAAACAGACCCCAAAAGCATTTAGATGATTTTAAAGATATTTCTTTGTTCTGGATTTACAAGTGTTATATAGAAGTTCCTTTCCTTCTTTGGAATAATATGAGCACCTGCTAGAAGATTTTATTGAGTAACTTTAGAAAGCACGTATTAAGCACTACAAAATGCACAGCATGGTGCTGGGTGCCCTCTGAGGCACAAAGGGAATGAGGTCTGATCAATGTCTACTGGGAGCCTGCTGTCTGGTGAGGGAGGGACTACGTGCTGGCAGAACTCCAGCACCACACCGGACTAGCTGGCAGGGGCGCTGCAAGTGCAGCGCCGTCTGTTGTGGCCCTGGAGCCCAGGTTTATGGAGGGCTCCAAAAGTCATGTGCTCTAGTGGGGGTAGATTCAACATGATGATATTTGTGCTTTCAGCAGAGAACTTTTGTGGTGACATCAAGATTGGGGCAAAAAGCAAGGAAGCAAGGGTTTGGGCCGGAGATGGATATGGGAAGGTTGAATAGAAACGCCAAGAAATTAAGTGGCAGAATTGACAGGATTTGGCATCTTCTTAAATGGAAAGGAGGGGTAGAGGGAAGAACATAGTCATAACTGAGATTCGATGATCAGGGAAGTGGAAGAGGTTTGGAAAGGTGGACATTGAGGTTGGTCTGTTCACTCTTGGTTGTGTAGTTATGTGAGATACAGGAAATGTCAGATACAAACACAGTGTCCAGCGCAGAGTGCTGCCCGCATGCTGACTCTTATCTGGAGTGTGGTAAAGCTCCCGCTCTCTCCTGGTTTTCAGTAGAGAGTTAGACACATGGGTTTTGGTCTCAGATGTTCTGAGGATTTTTATGTGGAAGTCTTTGCACACAGATGATATTTTAAGAATGTTACAGTGAGAAGAAAATGGAACCGGAGGTTGGACACCAGTATATGCTTCTCTTTAGATTCCTTGGGGAAGATTGGCTTGTACCTCATGGAGAACCAGCACAATATATTGCCATAGCAGGGAAAGAAGTGATTCCTGAAGGAGGTGGTTGTTGGTGTCGGATGTTTTCAGAATGGTGATCTGATGATTCGAGTAAGATGTTCTTGGTCTTGGAGAGAAGGGACTGATAAACTTTCTTTTATTTTTTATTTTTTTAAAAAATTTTTCTGAAGTTAGAAGCGGGGAGGCAGTCAGACAGACTCCCGCATGCACCTGACCGGGATCCACCTGGGATGCACACCAGAGGGTGATGCTCTGCCCATCTGGAGCCTTGCTCCGTTTTGGCCAGAGCCATTCTAACACCTGAGGTGGAGGCCATGGGAGCTGTCTTCAGCGCCCGGGCCAACTTTGCTCCAATGGAGCCTTGGCTGCAGGAGGGCAAGAGAGGGATAGAGAGGAAGCAGAGGGGGAAGGGTGGAGAAGCAGACGGGCTCTTCTCCTGTGTGCTCTGGCCAGGAATCGAACCCGGGACTTCCACATGCTGGGCTGACACTCTACTGCTGAGCCAACCAGCCAGAGCCGATAACCTTTGAAAGAGCAGTTTCAAGGAGAGATAATGATGCAGAAGTTGGTAGTGAAATGGAAACCAGTACACAAATGGCCAATCAAATACTAGACCTAACTTACAAGGAAAGACATACAAATTCTAGTAGCAATAAGAAACCATTTTTACCAGTGAGAGTGGTGACTGTAAACAGAACATCAGGTGCTGGTGAAGGAATGGAGCGGTGATAGACACATACAGGGTCCAAACCTCTGAAACTTTCTGAGGGGAAAATTTGGCAGTTGTTGTCAAGATTAGAATTTAATCAACTCTTTGACCAGGCAATTTTGTTTCTAAGAATAGTTTATGGATCATATTCCTACCTACCAAGATATGTGTGTAACAAAAAATCATTAATGACCTAAATGTACAAAGATGAGGAGCCTGTTAAGTGATGGCCTACCCATTTGGTAGGATGCTGTGCAGTACTTACAAAAGGGTGAGTTGATCTTAAAGAGTTCCGGGACAGGGGGTTGAGAAAAGCACGAGTTCTGCACACACAACAGCAGAGTCGTGTGAATGTTAAAAAATATATGGATACGTATACACACGCACATGGCTATGTCTGTGTGGAGGGAGTGATAGAACCTTAACCATGGTCACGCTAAATTTGAAGCGTTTGTTGGGTGGAGATGGAACGCTTTTCTTTTTCTCTTTTTACTGTTTGAATTTTTACTTTACTTTGGCATAGTTTTATAATTAATAATTAGAAATTATGTAATTTTTAAATTAAAAATTTCAATGTATTAATTAGCTAGAGAGAAAGGGAGAGAGAGAGAGAGAGAGAGAGAGAAAGAGAGAGAGAGAGAGACAAGCACATAGATCTGTTCCTGTATGTACCCTGACCAGGGATTGAACTGGCAACCTCTGTGCTTCCAGACGAAGCTCCAGCCAACTGTGCTTTTGGGCCAGGGCATATTTGCATAATTTTTAAAAGTTACCTAACAAGTCATTGGCACTGAAGAAAGAATTTTTAGCTGCTTGTTTGGGAGGATTGAAGAAAGTTGTTAAAATGTTTTTTCTTTCTGTTTTCTTGAGATATAATTGGCATATGGCACTATGTAAGGTTGAGGTGTGCAGCATAACTTGACTTACATATACCTGTATAGTGAAATGATTACTACAGTAAGTTTTGTTAGCATCCATCACCTCATATAATACAAAAAAAAAAAAAAAAAAGAAAAGAAAGAAAGAAATATTTTCTTCATGTGGTGAGAACTCTTAGGATATACTCTTTCCACAGCTTCAGATATACCACACAGCACTGTTAACTGTAGTCATCATGTTGACCATTACATCACCAGTACTTAATTGTTTTCTAAATGGAACTGTGTATCTTTGAACTACTTTCATCCAGTTCCTCCACCCTTTGTCTCTGGTAACCACAAATCTGATCTCCTTTCCTATGAGTTTTTTGTTTATTTGCTTGCTTGCTTTTGTTTTTTGATTTCACATACAAGAAAGATCATACAGTAGTTGCCTTTTCCTGTGTGACTCATTTTACTTAGCATATGTACTTAAGGTCCATCCATATTGGCACAAATGACAGGATTCTTTTTCTTTTGTGACAGAGACAGAGAGGGACAGATAGGGATAGACAGACAGGAAGGGAGAGATGAGAAGCATCAGTTCTTCGTTGTGGCACCTTAGTTGTTCATTGACTGCTTTCTCATAAGTGTCTTGACCAGTGGGCTACATCAGAGAGAGTGACCCCTTGCTCAAGCTAGTGACCTTGGGCTCAAGCCAATGACCTTGGGCTTCAAGCCAGTGACCTTTGGGCTCAAGCCAGCGACCATGGGTCATGTCTATGATCCCACACCCAAGCCAGCGACCCCGTGCTCAAGCTGGTGAGCTTGCACTCAAGTCAGTGACTGCAGGGTTTCGAACCTGGGTCCTCTGTGTCCCAGTCTGACACTCTATCCACTGTGCCACTGCCTGGTCAGGAAGGATTTTCTTTTTTTATATCTGAACACTATTCCATTGTGTGTGTGTGTGTGTGTGTGTGTGTGTCTGTGTGTTTATCTGTCTCAATTTCTTTAGCCTGTCATTTGTTGGTGGACACTTAGGCTGTTTTCTGTGTCTTGGCTATTGTAAATAATGATGCTGTGAACATAGGGGTGCATATGTAAATGCTTTTTTAATGTTGATTTTTGGAGTAGAGGAACTTCAGACAAAGAATAAGCAAGCAACAGAAAGGGAGACCTACAGCGATTGGGAAGTCAGGGCAGCAGCGCAGCCAGGCTTTTCAGACAAAGAAGAAACAAGCAACAGAAAGGGAGGACCTACAGCGATTGGGAAGTCAGGGCAGCAGCGCAGCCAGGCTCTTCAGACAAAGAAGAAACAAGCAACAGAAAGGAAAGACCTACAGCGGTTGGGAAGTCAGGGCAGCAGCGCAGCCAGGCTCTTCAGGGGTAGGGGAAGGAGTCAGACACCAAGGTTGAGCTCCAAGCCCTGGCCATAACCAGTCCTCCTTGCAAGACACACCCGATGTCTTGGTTCAGGCCAAGAAGTGATGACTTTGTTTTTATTATTTTGGCTTTTGGTTATGTGGCGGAGTATTCATTTCAACTTTGAAAGAGCCATTATGTTGCATCACATAATAGCAGCTACGTTTACTGAGAATTCACTCTGTGCTAGAGGTGCCAGATGGACTATTTGCAACAGGTTTAGCAGGCAGAGGCTTTTATTGCCGTACCAGTTTACAGATTGGGAAACAGAGTTTATTGCCCCAAGTCAGTTTCTCAGGACAGCCACGGCTCTGCTTTTTAAAATGAGCAAAACGTTAGCAGAAGTGTAATCACTTACAACTTTTATGGGCACCGTTTAACATTTGGGTATTGTCTGTATAACTTTTTCTTTGTGATTTCTTCCATTGTTCCTAGTTTTTTACTGGATCCATTTCTTTAATTATTTTATAAGATATAATTTTTTTACCTCTCTAAAGAGACAACAAAATAATAATTTGGTAACTAATTTGCCAATTTCCTGTCATGGAACCACTACATGATTCTTCAGGGCCATGCGCCCTGCCCGGCTCGCTGCCGGTAGTCACAGGGGGAGGGTCTGAGGGCAGCCTGCCTGGCTCTCATTCCCAGTGTTGGCTATCATTTATGAGCTGGGTAGATTTGAGCCAGAGACTCAATTGTTGTAAGCCTCAGTGTCTATACCTTATAAGTTGTGAGAAGAGGTCTTTTTTTTTTTTTCCCCAAATAATTTTTACTGTGTCTCACAATAAGAAACATTTTAAATTGAAACTCTGCAGATAATGTAGATTCATGGGGTGTTTCATGCAGTTTATTCTTATATTTTCTATTCTGTCCTATTCAATTCTGCCTCATTTAAAAAGAAATGCTATTTCTAGAGCTACTAAATTGACTTCAGGATCCACTAAGGAGTTGCAGCTGGCGGTGTGAGAAATGCTGTGTGAGGTTTGCATGAGATAATATTGTGGATGAAGCTCTCCACATGCTGCCTGGTATCTGGCAAGGCTCTCTAATGACTGGTTATTGTTATTACTGTTAGTTTTACAATTTAGTCACTATTACTTTATTCAATAATAAGTATTTAAAAATGTTTTAGCAAAAAATGTTTACCAAGGGCTGGCCAGGGGTGAGGCGACAGCTTTATAATGTGCTTTCTTACCTGGTAAGGCAACCCCACCCCATTCCTTCCATTTCCAGACTGTTCTTAGGCTCTCTTCCCAATTGGCCTCTCAGATGGAATTTAGTGTCTTGTCTATCAAGTTAAAAAGAGAAGAAAAAAGAGCCACTGGTACTGTGACTAGGATTGGTATCCTCGTAGGGTGTACCGAAGTCTTTCTATTTTAAAGGCAGGTGGTGGCAGCAGAAATAGGTGATGGTCTGTAGCGTATGTCTGTAATGATGATGGCATGTCACTTACACCCAGGCTGAGAGACATCTGCTGAGACGCTGCCGTACCTGGCACCTCACTTATTTTTTTACTTTGGCAACTTTGTTTAGTCCTCCCACTAACTGACCCAGTGAGGGCTTTATATACCCATTTTATAGAGAGAGTTCGAGACCCCTTGGCAGAGGCGGATTAGGTCAGTTGAGGACCCAGATGCAGAAGAAACTATTGGGCTCCTTTAAAAAAAGAAAGAGAGCCTGACCAGGCGGTGGCACAGTGGATAGAGTGTTGGACTGGGATGTGGAGAACCCAGGTTCAATACCCTGAGGTCGCCAGCTTGTGCGCTGGCTCATCTGGTTTGAGCAAAAAGCTCACCAGCTTGGACCCAAGGTTGCTGGCTTGAGCAAGGGGTTACTCGGTCTGCTGAAGGCCCGCAGTCAAGGCACATATGAGAAAGCAATCAATGAACAACTAAGGTGTCGCAACAAAAAACTAATGATTGATGTTTCTCATCTCTCTCCATTCCTGTCTGTCTGTCCCTATCTATCCCTTTCTCTGACTCTGTAAAAAAAAAAAAAAAAAAAAAAAAAGAGAGACAGGAAAAATAAAACACATGATGGCCCTGGCCAGTTGGCTCAGTGGTAGAGCATCTGCCTGATTGTGTGGATGTCCCAGGTTCGATTCCCGGACAACGCACACAGGAGAGGTGCCCATCTGTTTCTCCACCCTCTCCTTTCTCTCTATCTCTCTCTTCCCCTCCTGCAGCCAAGGCTCCATTGGAGCAAAGTTGGCCTAGGCACTGAGGATGGCTCCATGGCTTCTACTTCAGGCACTAGAATGGCTCTGGTTGCAACAGAGGGATGTCCAGATGGGCAGAGCATCGCCTAGTGGGCTTGCCAGGTGGATCCCAGTCGGGCGCATGCGGGAGTCTGTCTTTCTGCCTCCGCGCTTCTCACTTCAGAAAAATACAAAATAAAAAAAAATACATGTTAATCATATGTTTAAATAAATAAAAAATATTATGTACTATTAATGTTAAAATTGCACATATGAAACCAAACTTGGAGTCATTAGGAAAATGTGTAAAGTTGGGGTTTTGTGGGGCCCTTTAGAAGCCAGGGCCCAGGGCGTGTGTCCGGTGCGCCTGCTATTAAATCCACCTCTGTCCCTCAGGTAGTAAAGTCAGCTGAGCCGGCTCCAGTTCCTCCAGCCCTTTGTGTGGTGACTTGTTGCCTCAAAACTCACTGATGACAGAAGCCTATGGCCTCAAGGGATTGTTGGTCTAGTGCAGGGGTCCCCAAACTTTTTACACAGGGGGCCAGTTCACTGTCCCTCAGACCATTGGAGGGCCAAACAATAAAAAAAAACTACGAACAAATCCCTACGCACACTGCACATATCTTATTTTAAAGTAAAAAAACAAAATGGGAACAAATACAATATTTAAAATAAAGAACAAGTAAATTTAAATCAACAAACTGACCAGTATTTCAATGGGAACTATGCTCCTCTCACTGACCACCAATGAAAGAGGTGCCCCTTCCGGAAGTGCGGCGGGGGCTGGATAAATGGCCTCAGGGGGCCGCCTGCAGCCAGCGGGCCGTAGTTTGGGGACCCCTGGTCTAGTGGCAGGGAAGGCACACACACAGAAAAATAACCTTAGAGTTTGTGTGCCTTTGAGGTGGAGCTTGAGTGGGAGGGGGCGGGGTGATCTCCAGGGTTGCTTCTGTCTCCTAGAGAAGAGGGTGGAGTTTGCATTGAGCTCTGAAGGTGTATGGCTAGCAAACATTTAGATGGCAGATGTTCTTTGGTGGATGCTGTTTGGAAGGTGGCACTGTCACCCTGTCCTACTGATGAGGAGCAAGTGTTCACAGGCTAAAACAACCTGCCTAAAGTGCCACAGCCAGGTCTCTGTGATGCCCTGGGATTACAAGCTATCTTTTGAACCCAAGTCTCTCTTTAATTTCTAAAGCCTGTCTGTATCCAGAGAACTCACATGAGAGGAGGGCAGGGGATGGCTGGAGGCAGGAAGGAGTGCAGTTCCCTGGCCTTTTAGACTTACCGCAGCTTTTGTAAGAATTAGAGGTGAGTAGGCAGGGTGTTGTGAGGGCTTTCATTTGTTAAGCTTGGGAGTTTGTGCTTCTATGTTCCAGTCCTGTGCTGGCCAGTGTGGTAGCTGTTGGCTCAATGCACCAATTTAAATGAACATGAAATAAAGCAAAAATTGATTTACCCAGTTGCACTAGTCACATTTCTAATGTTCATCAGCTATACATTGAATCTTGCAGATAGAGGAAATGTCCATCACCATGGAAAGTTCTCTTGGACAGTAAGACGGAGCTGGGTTTGAATCTCAGCTCTGCCACAACCCAGCTTCAGTTTCTTCAACTGTAAAATGGTGATCTCACGGAACGCCCCTCATGGGGCTCACATGGTGATTGAATCCATGTGTGTGCGTGTGTGTGTGCGCGCGCGCGCACACGTGCACGCATGTGCATGCATGCTTTTGTCTTAAAAAAGAGGAAAAGAAAACAGGAAGCTGGGAGTTGGAGGAAGAAGACTACTAGGGCCAGGGCAGGAAGTAGTGATGGCCAGAGGAGGGGGGTGAGTTTCTCAGCATGGCTTCAGGTGAGCTTTCCCAGGGAGGGGTGTGTCTGTCAGAGAGCGGTTATTTAGACATATCCAGTTGTGAGAGATACAGCACTTTGGTCTGTCATTGATTTATTTCACACATCTTCATTTTACAATTACTCTTTTAAGTTATTTCAATAACTTCTGTGGATTCTGGAATTGGAATGCAGTCTTGCTGTCCCTTGTTTAATGAAAGAAAACAGGTTATAGGTACACTTGCAGCCCTGGAAACATGTGATAGCGCCTGAGAGCCCCAGCCTCTTCCCAGGACAGAGAGCCTCTGGTTTATCTTGGAGGCTGGGAGAAATCCTTCCTGAGAAGCTGCTTATCATTCCCTTAGCTTCCCGATTCCCATCAAGCACAGAGGAGGTAATACCCGGCAGGGCCTGGGAGCCGCCCTTCACTCTCCTGGGCTCTGGGTTGAGCATTTGTGTTTCCTGCTGTCTATTTCCACATACCTTCATTCCTTGCTGTGCCCAGTGGAGGGGAAATAGCTGTGTCGGTGATCTGCAATCTACTCATAGACGCTTTGAACAAATTTCAATGAGATACCTAGAATTTAAAGTAAATTGAGAGTTAGTACTTCCATTGTGCTGGTGTAGCTGAGTAATATTTTGACATCAATTACTATTTCTATCACTCATTTACTTACTAGAAACTCTGGCAAATCTTATGCCATCATTATCTAATTTAGTTCTTACCAATAATACTAGAGTGGTGAATGTTGTGAGCTCCGTCTTTCAGACGGGGGAACGGGGATCGGAGCAGGATCAGGTCCTAGCTCAAATATCACTTCTTCAGAGAAGCTTTTG
Organism: Saccopteryx bilineata; assembly: GCF_036850765.1. Classification (NCBI taxonomy): domain Eukaryota; kingdom Metazoa; phylum Chordata; class Mammalia; order Chiroptera; family Emballonuridae; genus Saccopteryx; species Saccopteryx bilineata. The sequence goes on from NC_089495.1 coordinate 172,445,631, forward strand.
TCATGTTTCCTGGAATCACAGCATATCCCATGATCTGAGTTTGTATGTGTGCTCACATGCATGTGTGTGTGTGCATGTGAATGTATTTTTGTTTGTTCGCTTGTTTGTTGCCTCTCTCCTTCTTGCACTAAACTCTGTGAGAGCCAGTAACCTGTTGGCCTTGTTCGTGGCTGTTTCCTTAGGACCATGACTGGCAGAGGTGAGTGCTCAGAAAACATCTGTAGCATTAGTAACTTCCAGCGCCCACCGTCAGTCTTTCCGCTGGTGGGTGCTTATAAGGAGGTAGGAACCCAGAGGCCAGCATCTGTAGGATATCTCATGTTGTTTTCTCCCAGGAGGAAAGGGAATCTTGATGATCTCCCTCGTGGGTGTGAGCAGGGTGGGAGAGGCGGACCAGGGCTGAGGAAGAGCTGGGTTAAGTGACAGCTTCACCACTCTTCCTGTGTATTAAGTTATCTATGCATCAATTACACATCCAGTGCTCATAATGTTTATCTCTTAGGGTTAAAGAATTGGAGGTACACCATGCTTACCATGTTTAAATGGTACATGATACAGTTATCACAACCAATAAATTAACATGGTACCTCCCTATTAACGGAACTATAGTGTTTCCTCCAATGTCCCTCTCCTGTTCTAGGATCCTACCCAGGATCCCACATTGCAGGGAGTTGCCAGGTCTCTTTCATCTCTTCTGCTCTGGGACAGTTTCTCAGTCTCAGAGGAATGCCTCAGTGACCCTCAGTTTGGTTTTTTCTGATGTTGTATCATGATGGCTAAACTGAAGTTATGCAATTTTGGCAAGAATACTACATAAGTAATAATTGTGCTCTTCCCCTAATGTCATTTCTGGGGGTACATGACTGACGTCATGTTTTAATCCTGGTGATTTTGATCTTGATCACTTGGTTAAGATGGTGTCTGCTGGGTTTCTCTACTGTGATATTTTTTTCCTCTTTGTAATTATTAAATATCTTGGAAGAGACACTTTGCGGGAAGTTTTCGACTTCAGTTTGCAAGAGAATTTTTCCCCCATGGGAGCACATTTCAATAAAAGTTATTGTGAGCCCTGGATGGGTTGCTCAGTTGGTTAGAGCATTGTATCTTATAGGCCAAGATTGCAGGTTCAATCCCTGGGCAGGGCACATACAAGAAACAACCAATGAATACATAAATAAGTGGAACAATTAATCGATGTTTCTCTCTCTCCCTTCTCTCTCTAAAGTCAATCAAAAATTAAAAGTGTTATATTGAATATAAGATTAACTTAAAACATTTTTTCCCTCTGACTTGTAGTGAAAAAGGGTTTTCATATTATGTTGAATGAAGGCCATTTGTGACTTAAAGGGTGATGATGATTGTGCAGGACTGAGTACTTCAAACATTATCCATAGTAAGACATTTATCAGCTCAATGCACACTGATATTTTCTACTCTCTACTATTTCATTAAACAAGAAAAGATGGTTGTTATCCACTAAATTGATTTTATGATCTTCAGTTTGAAAAACACCAGTATAGTGAAGTTATTATCTAGAGCAGAAGTTGGTAAAATCTGATTTTGTTACTTGGGAGAATGCTGAAATTAGGTTGCCATTAGAATGAGTCAATTCTGTTTCCTCCTGGGAGCTTGGGGTAGGGGTCAGGCCTCTCAAGATCCCAAGAGGAAAAGCTTTGAGTGAGAATTTTAATCTTTTCAGAGTCTAGGATTCTGAACCTGCCACGGGGTGTTCATGCCATGAGCTTTCTTTCTTGAGCCCTTGTGGCCTTATGGTCTGTCACCTGGTTGCACCTGCTGATTCTTATTTTCAGGTTCTGATGAGCAGAGTCCAGGCCATCACAGTGGTTCTGCTTGGGGCACATGGAAGTCACTCTGTGAGCTCTCTCTGAGTGGGGCTTAGAAGTTCCCCAGGAGTTTTTAAGATAAAATGATTCCAGGTGATGATGACGAGCTCCAAAAGGAAAGAAGTTGCAGAGATGAAATGAAAGAAGTTGCATCACTTATTCAGAGAAGCTTTTGTCACGTTTCCTGGTATCATAGCATATCCCATGATCTGAGTTTGTATGTGTGCTCACATGCATGTGTGTGTGTGTGCTTGTGAATGTATTTTTGTTTGTTCGCTTGTTTGTTGCCTCTCTCCTTCTTGCACGTAAACTCTGTGAGAGCAAGAGCAAGATATATCTTTTAAAAATAGATATCAGTCTGTTCTCTTTTTTATTCCCTCAAGTTAATGTTTTCATGTGAGTTGTCTCTGCTTAATCAGATAGAAGGACAATTGTGAGAAAAAAATGTCACGAGTCCTGATCTACTGCTTAGACATGATTAGGGGATTTTCTTTTATTCATTTAAAAAAGATTAAAAAATTTTTTTTGTTTTGAAATATTTACAAAACATTGTAAAACTAGTGCCAAGCTCTCATGTACCTTTCAGCCACCTTCTCCAGGTGTCATGATCTCACACAGCTACAGAATGATCCAAAACCAGGAAAGCAGCCCAGACAGGCCCGTCCATGGATCTGCTTTATTCAGGTTGCTCAGGTCGCCTGAATAATGTTTTTTTCTTCTGGTCCAAGATCCAGTCCAAGATCACACAATGCATTTAGTTGTCTTGTAAAGTATTTCCTTCTTAATTAAGCTTTTCTTGTTCTTAGGAACTTTGCCTTTATTGATATGATATTAAGGGTAAGAATAGATAACACTTGTTCCATAATAGCTCTATTCAGTCAAAATATTTAGGAATCGTGGCTCTGGTGTCCTTTGTTGGAATGTAGACAGATAGGCACTTAGAACTGTTAACACCTTGGTTGGGTTAATGGGTTGAGTTCCACAGGTCAAGTGAAAAGGACATGTAGGGGTCTTTAATCCTTCATAGGTAGGAAGGGTTGGAGTTTAGAGTGAGTTGGGAGGAGGCAGGTCTCAGTGGTGTGTCAGGGGTTGGTTTAGGCAGAATGAGTTCAATCTGTAGTGCAGGGACCAGAAAGGCCTGCAGTCATCCACGCTGGAAACTGCAAGTGCAGAGAAGAGGATGGGGAGCCACAGATTGTCAGCTTGAGTCAGGAAGGGAATTGTATGTGGGGGGCACCTGCTAACTAATGTAACATGTTACCCCATGTTATAATGGCTTAGCACTAAAGTTCCCAGAGAAATTTGCTTTTTTATGTAAGCAGGTTTCCAGTCAATGGTTTTTCTGTTTCCTGGAGCTTCTGCTCTCTGGGGCTGCACCAGAGGGGTGGGAAAGGCACGCTTCTGAGCTGCGTTGGTGTGGGAGACACATCGCTGGTGCTCACCTTCCACTGGTCACAGGGCTACACCTGGATGCAAGGAAGTTTGGGAACTGTACTTCCTGCCTGGGAAACCAGTCCAGTGATGCAAAGAAGCGACCTTATATTTATTGTATTATTTATATATACTTTAAGGTTTTTTAACCCCTCCCAGCACTTTTTTTTTTAAAAGATTTTATTTATTTATTTATTTATTTATTTCAGAGAAGAGAGAAAGAGAAGGGGGGGAGAGTAGAAAGCATCAACTCCCATATGTGCCTTGACCAGGGTTTTGAACTGGTGACCTCAGTGCTCTAGGTTGACGCTTTATCCACTGTGCCCCCATAGGTCAGGCCCCTCCCCACACTTTTTTTTTAAATTTATTAATTTTAGAGAGGAGAGGGAGAGACAGAGAGGAGAGACAGAGAGAGAGAAGTCGGAGAGGAGAGCTGGAAGCATCAACTCCCATATGTGCCTTGACCAGGCAAGCCCAGGGTTTCGAACCGGCGACCTCAGCATTTCCAGGTTGACGCTTTATCCACTGCGCCACCACAAGTCAGGCCTCCCCACACCCTTATAAACTTTTTCCACACTGTTATTAACCTATCCCACACTCTTATAACACTTCCTATGCTCTTAAACACTTTCTACACTCTTAAACCTATGTAATTTTAACAACATATGTATATAAAGTTCTATTTGGGTACTCACCAGTGAATATACTACAAGTTGAATGATGAAGATGATGATGAGTTAGCTGTGCAGTACTGATGGTAATGAAGGTGATGATTTTTATATTGTTTTTAATTTATAGGCTAGAAAATGCTTATTTTACTGCAAAAATAATTAAAATAATATATATATATATATATATTTGTATTTTTCTGAAGCTAGAAACGGGGAGAGACAGACAGACTCCCGCATGCGCCCGACCGAGCGGCATGCCCACCAGGGGGCGACGCTCTGCCCACCAGGGGGTGATGCTCTGCCCCTCTGGGGCATCGCTCTGTTGCTACCAGAGCCACTCTAGCGCCTGGGGCAGAGGCCAAGGAGCCATCCCCAGCGCCTGGGCCATCTTTGCTCCAATGGAGCCTCGCTGCAGGAGGGGAAGAGAGAGACAGAGAGGAAGGAGAGGGGGAGGGGTGGAGAAGCAGATGGGCGCTTCTGTGTGCCCTGGCCGGGAATCGAACCTGAGACTTCTGCACGCCAGACCGACGCTCTACCACTGAGCCAAACGGCCAGGGCCATAAAATAATAAATATAGAAAAATACCTATATATTGCAAGATCCTGCGATATAGTGAAAAATCCGTGATACAAAATTAGATACATACAATTTAAAAATCCGTGATATTATGAGAACATGCAAAGTGAACCATGATATGACAAGGGACGACTGTATACTGCTCTATAATAGAAATGCAATGCGAGCCTCATATGTAATTCAGAAGTTTTTGATCGCCTCATCAAAGAGTAGAAAGAAATAAATGAAATTAACTTTAATAATGTATTTCCTTTAACCCAATGTATTTAAAATGTTACCATTTCAACATGAAATTCATAGAATATTTTACATTCTGTTTTTGGGAGTCAGTCTTTGAAATCTGTGTGTATTTTATACTTTCAGAAAAATACAATTTGGACTAGTTATACTTCAAGTGCTCAGTAGCCACCTGTGGCTTGGAGCTGCTATATTGGACAACACAGGTCTGGTGAGGAAATAATTTATTATATGTATATAATGGCCGGTAACTGGAAGTTCTATAAAGAAAATAAAGCAGCCTGACCAGGCAGTGGCGCAGTGGATAGAGCATCGGACTGGGACGTGGAGGACCCAGGTTCTAAACCCCAAGGTTGCCAGCTTGAGCATGGGCTTTTCCAGCTTGAGTGCAGGCCCACCAGCTTGAGTATAGGCTCATCAGCTCAAGCACAGGGTCGCTGGCTTGAGCGTGGGATCATAGACATGACTCCATGGTTGCTAGCTTGAGCCCAAATGTCATTGGCTTAAAGCCCAAAATCGCTGTCTTGAAGCCCAAGGTCACTGGCTTGAACAAGGGGTCACTCACACTGCAAGGCACATATGAGAACACATCGCAATCAATGAACAACTAAGGTGCTGCAACAAAGAATTTATGCTTCTCATCTCTCTCTCTTCCTGTCTATCTGTCCCTATCTGTCCCTCTCTCTGTCTCTATCACAAAAAAAAAAAAAAAAGAAAGAAAGAAAAGGAAGCTGAGTAAAGGAATAGATAACTATAGAAAACAGTGGTCAGAAAAGGACTGTCTGTGTATCTGAAAGAAGTGATGAACTGTGGGACATTTGAGAAGAATGTTCTAGGCTGAAGGAATAGCAAGTACAAAGGCCCTGGAGCCGGAGGGAGCCTGGGATGTGCCCTGGATACCAGTGGCCAGTGGGGCCTGTGTTCAGTGAGAAAGGGAAGTGTTCAGTGGTCGATCATGTAGGGCCCAGTAAGCCTTGGGAGGGTCTTATTTGAATGTGGTTAGGGCCACTGGAAGGGCAAGAGAAGGCGAGTGACCTGATCTGACTCTTACAGTCAGAGGTCACTTGGGGTGTTGGTGGAGAATGGACTCTAAGGGGGTAAGAATAGAAGTGGATGATTTGACAAGAGGCGTGAATATACCGTATTTCCCCATATATGAGATGCACTTTAATTTTGGGGCCCAAAATTTGAAAAAAAAAGTATCACGTAAAGTTATTGAACTCAAGTTTTATTCATCATAAAATTGATACAACTCCTCATCCCCGTGAAAAAGCGGGAAATGCAAATAAAAAAATCTACAACCACTGTATGAAATGCACCTACTTTTAAGACCCCAAATTTTTTGAAAAAGGGTGCATCTTGTACATGGGGAAATATGGTATATGCTCTGATCACTCATTCAGATGACCATTTATTCTGTGAGCATGGCTTGGCCACCTACGAATTGCCAGACATCGTGTTAGGGATTGGGGACATCAGTAGGCATGGTCTCTGTCCTTAGGAAGCTCAGGCTAGCAAGTGAGTAACCGACTATTGTAGTTCACAGCTGAAAGGCTGAGTAGAGGAGCAGTAGCAGAAGGCAGGGAGCCACTGGGGTGAGGAGGCAGGTATGTTGCCCCCTGGCTGTGCTGTGTTGTTTTGCTGGGCTGATCACCAGTTTAGAGTGTCAGGTTTAAAGAGCTTGCATTTTAAGTGACTGTAAAATCCTTGTAGCACTGAGATCAGCAGCCTTTATTCTGTGGGCAGTAGACAACTGAAGGTCAGTTGGGGGGATGGGGGCTGATACTCAATGTGTGGCAGTCAGTGGACCTGTGTTGGAAGGAGGAGGAAGGTGAGAAGGGAAGGTCAGGCTTTTCTTTAAGGGAACCCGATTTGCAGTGGTAACTTATCCTGCACTTTCTACTAACAGATATTTGGCAGGTGTTCTGCTCTTTCTGATGACTAATAAGTGAATTCATGAATTGGTGGGTGGAATTCATTCTTCCTTTCGCAAAACAGAAATCTTTATGGGACTGTCTTTCATTTGATCCTGGCTGGAAGTCCTTTCTTTGCATTTTGAAGAGTCAGAGGATTTTGTGGTTGTTTCTGCTTTTGCCATCTTTTCTTCTTTTCTTTTCATTCTACTCTGACTTTTGAGAGGTTGTATTGCTAATGAGCCCTGGATGAATTTGATTTATTTTCTGTACCATCTTTTTTAGCCTTTGGGGCATGCTTGCAGTTAGTGCTTGGTCATTTCTTATTCGTTCATTCATCCATCCACCCACCAAGCAGACATTAAGTGCTTTCTGCATATGAGAAATAATTGTCTGTTTTATATTTTTTTATGAGAATGTTTCCTTGGAAGAATGCCTTTCGACTGTGGTTTTCTAAAATTGGGGAGGCAGAGATTTTGCTTCCCTGTGACCCCAAAGCTTCTCAGTGCCCAGTACAGTGAAGGTGAGATGAAGGTTCAGATGTGGAAAGGGAGGCAAATTAGATGGTCCTAGAGTCACATCCTGGTATTGCCCCTAATTACCCGCATGGTTTCCTAAAGGATATGTTAGTCTTCTGATCTCTTCTTTCCTTATCTGTACAATGGGGATAACAATACCTTACTTATAAGGTTATTTTGATGTTTTATGGAATTAGTGGCTGTAAAGTACTTACATAGGGTAGGTAAAATCACCAGTAACTATTATTATTTTGTCTTGGACCTCTTTGGATTTCACATGAATATTGTCATGATAACTCAATAATGAATGGACAAAGCCCTCTAGTCACCCAGTTCTAGGTTCTGCTGTGTAGATAATAAAGTGCAGTCGGTGTTTGAAGAAAAGAAGATCAACGTGAGCTCAAGTCTGCAGTCAAGGTGTGAAGGCAGAAGTTAAGCTTTGAGGTCTGAGTAGACTTAGCTTGGTGAAGAGCAGATGTTTTCCCATTGACTTTGACATCCATCCAGCTATCCAGCTTTTATTTTGCCCTTTCTTTGGTTAGAGATGAATCAGGGCATGACCCCTGTTTTCTAGTAGCTCATGTTCTAGCGCGAGCAACAGGAGCAAAGAGACCCTCACAGGTTCTGTAGGTAATGATGGTGTCCTCTAGGCATGATGTGTGGAGGTAGGGAGCTGTTGAGAGGAACTCCTTCTGAGGACTGAGAGGGACATTTAGAGGATACCATGACTGAAGGCAGGACTCTGCAGAGTGAATCAGCCAAGCAGACAAGGTGAGCAATAGCATTTCAAGCAGCAATGGTAGGGGCCTTAAACTGTAGAGTGTGATGAGGGAGCTGCAAAATATTATGGCTGAAATTTCTGATGACTGGTGAGATTCAGGGCTGGAGAAGTGGGAGGTTCAGATTATGAGGTTGTTGGGTTTGACCAGGTATAGAGTTTGAACTTTATTATTGTTTTTTCTTATCTGTTGTTCTAAAAATGACTGAAGTTTAAACTGATTCTGTAGGTGATGGAAGCCTTTTTATAAGTGGGTGTAACATGATAAGATTTGTATATTAGACAGCCAGGGAGTAGGACAGTTGCCAGACCTGTTCGGATATAACTGGTCAAACAAGGGCCTGAACTACTACTGCATTGCGGTTGGAGTGGGTCCACTCTCCCACTCACCTACTCAGGCACCAACTCAGTGATAATCTACCCTGCCTAGCTTCATTACTCACTTACCCCTTTCCATCCACTCATCCATCTACTCATTCACCCAACAACCAGCCCACTCAACCAACCAGCCACTTGTCAATCACCCCAACCCCATCAAGCACCCATCCACACACCTACCCACCCACCCACCAACCAGTTAACAATCCACTTATCATTTATTAAGCTCCTGCTCTGTCCGGGACTCTGGTGGCAGTTTCTTGGGATATTGTGGTGAGCAAGGCCAGCACATTCCAGCTCTTCTGGGGCTTATGATCTAGTTGGGAAGGCAGACATGAAAATCCCACAAATAGGCATTTATTTAGCGGCTGAAGGAAGTGCTCTGTAAGAAAAGGAAAAAGCTTCTATAAAAACCCATAAGAGAGAAAGTTGGCTAGGGTGAAGGGCCTAGGAAATCTGCTTGGAGGAAGGACAGCTAAGCTAAATCCTGAATGATTCAAGAGCTGGTTGAGTTACTAGTGACCGAGGAGATGGAAGTGGGGAAAGGACTGGGTGACAGTGCCTGAGTGGCGGGGGGCTGGGCTGGGTAACACTGTGTCTGGCCAGTTTTTAATAATCCATAAGGTCATGTTCACTACACCAGAACATGCTGCATAGACCCTGGGAGGAGCTGGTGTGGAGTCGCGGGTATGGTGTGAAGGTCCCGACTCTCATTTGACAGTTCCCCCAAATTTATTTCTTTTCCTTCTTTGCCTAGAGAGAGAACTGACCCCTGGGAACCTCTTCTTTCCCTATTTTATTTATAACAGACCATGCGCTAAAGTAAACATTAGTCTGTTGATAGAAGGAGCTCTGTTGACCCTTCATTCATTATTATTAGCAAAGTATTTAAATGTTACCAGGTATATTCCAGGCCTTGTACTAGACAGGCAGGTCTCAAATGTTTGGTTTGGGGAACCTCTGTACTTAAAAAATGATTGAGACCCCCCCCAAGCATTTGCTTTTATATCAATATATATTTATCACATTAAAAATAAAGCAGAAGAATTTTAAACACAGGAATACATGAGCACACATTCCCACAGCCATTTAAATGCCATCATCACATTCTTGTCCCCTCGGAAACTCCACTGTACTCTTACAAGAGTGTAGTGCTCCAGCCTGCTGGGAACTAACTACCAGTGGCACGTGGAAAAACTGGCCCAAGACACAAAATGATGTCAAGAGTAAGAGGCAGAGGTTACCAAGGGAGACAAACCTCCTGAATCTTCTTCTCCCTCAGCTTTTATTGATCAGAAGCAGAACAAAGGTTACAGCAGGAGTTGGGAGCCTATGGCTCGTGAGCCAGATGTGACTCTTTTGATGGCTGCATCTGGCTCACAGACAAATTTAATAAAAAAAATAATAACATTGAAAATATAAAACATTCTCATGTATTACAATCCATTCATTTCCTACCACTCATGTTCATGGTTGTGGGTGGCTGGAGCCAATCACAGCTGTCCTCCGGGACAACACCAAATTTTTATTGGGTAATGCTTAACGTACACGGGTCGTTGTATGGCTCTCACGGAATTACATTTTAAAATATGTGGCATTTATGGCTCTCTCAGCCAAAAAGGTTCCCGACCCCTGGGTTACAGGATTGTAGGGGAGGGAGATCAGGTGATAAGGGGAAAGAATGACTAATGTACTTCTTGCTGACCTAGAGAAAGGGCTAATTTCGGTTAGTATGTTCTTTTCATTTTGCTAATTAACAAGCACTAAACAAGCGCAACTGGAAGGGGCAATCTGGAACCTCTAGGCTAATTTTCTAAAGCCTGTTCACAGGCATTCCTTTGTGTCTGCACAAAGGTCACTCACTCACACAGTTTCTTGGTGTTTGCTTCCAAGGGACATTCATTCACTCAGGGCTTTTAACTAAAGTTCCCCAGTCCAAGTCATTGAGGGTTCAAGGTTAGACCGGTGATTCCCTAACAGGAGAGAATGAGAGGGAAAAGGCAGATATATCCTGGTATCATCAGGGAAATAGTTTTGACCTTACAGATGCTCCCTCTTCCCCTTAAACCTTTAAAAGCCACTGGGGGTACGTATGTGTTGGGGATACAGTGACGCGCAAGTCAGGCACAGTCCTTGCCTCTGTTGACCAGCTCCAGTGGGAGTAGGGCAGCCTTGGGTGAGAGTTGAGTGTAACTCACACTTGGGCATTAGAAGGACTTCATCATGGCTGCCTGTCGATCCTGCCTTTGCAGGGTGATGCCAGCGGTTCGCTTTCTCTGCGTGGCTTCAGTGTGATGTGATTTTATCCACTTGCCTCTGTTCAGGGGTATTCCTAGCTGTTCTCAAGTCCCTTTCCTGTGTGACTTTCAGGAAGTGAGGGGTCTCCTTTCTCTGCACTCCTGTGGGAGGGCTCCCTGTTTCAGGTGCGGAACTGGGTTTGTCAGGCTTTGGAAATGCAAATCAAGCAGAGCCTGAACGTGAAGGGGCTCAGAGGAAGCACCAGTTGGCAGGAGAATGGAGGCCGAATGAAAAGCTTGACTAACCATAAAAGAACAGAAAATCGACACTTGAGAGTGGAGGGCTTGAGTGAAACAAGTAGAACTGCTCGTTTGATGTCATCTTGTTATCTCAAGATGAGGCCTCTGGCCTCGGACAGTGAGCGCCATTGCATTGCGTGCTGGCTCCCGCCCCTCCTCCCCCTCCTCTCTTAAAATGAGGTCCAAATTAGAGGTGTAAGTATTATGCCAGGTGCAACTCGAGACTTCCTTCACCCTCCTATGGCTGTCCTGGGAGGGCCTGCGTTATTGTGCATAGGCCCCAGAAATGAGGCCAGGCTGTTTTGCTCTGTCTCTGTTTTATTGCAAAGAGCATGGTGATATCAGAGGACTTTCTTACCTCAGGCCCTTCTGGCGTGATGACCAGGTTATTTCTTTTATTTCTGCCTGTAAATTGTGGTAGTGTATTCAATTTCAAGGCACCTGGGATGGATGAATTCTTGAGTGTTAAGGACCTGCTAACAGGGCCCTACCTTACAGCTCTGGGGTTAGCTTCAGGACTGGTCGTGGAGGCAGGGATTGTAAATTAGGGAAGTGTAGCCCATGCTGAAAAGACAAAGATGGGAGAGAGAAAGCCCCTTACTGGAGGTTTCCTTAATAAATCCTAAATCAGAAATTAGAAAACATTAACAAATCAAATCTTATTTGCTCCTGGCTGGGTTGATTCATACTTTATTTTGTTAAAAATTCAACTTGATCAGTTTTATCACCTCAGCCAGCGTTTTCATTGCCTTCTTTCCCTCAGAGGCACCGTGGCCGGGAGAAGAGACACAACTCAACCAAAAGTACATGAAGTTGGACAAGTGACAATCAGATCCTTTACATTTGTGGCCAGTTAGTCATTTAGAAAAGTTTTTTTTTGCAGTTAAATGCATAATCCCTTCTCTGAAATCTCTCAGTTTCCTAGGTGGGTCTGAACTCCAGGGTCTGAGGAGCCAGGTGGGGGCAGCTGACCAGAGCGGGCTGGGTGGGACTTTGGCTGAAATCATCCTTATTGTCCTGTGTGTAATATGAGAGGAGTGGCCTGTCCTTCTATATTTCAAGAGAATCATAAATACAGATTTTTTATGTAAAATCTCCTGACTTTTTTTTTTGTGTGTGTGTGTGTGTGTGTGGGTGTGTGTGTGGGTGTGTGTGTGTGTGGCAGAGACAAGGAGAGTCAGAGAGAGGGACAGACAGAAGAGAGAGAAATGAGAAACATCAATTCTTCGTTGCGGTTCCTTAGTTGTTCATTGATTGATTTCTCATATGTGCCTTGACCGGGGGGCTACAGCAGACTAAGTGACCCTTTGTTTGAGTCAGTGACCTTGGGTTCAAGCTGGTGAGCCTTGCTCAAACCAGATGAGCCCAAGCTCAAGTTGGTGACTTCGGGGGTCTCGAACCTGGGTACTCCACATCCAGACCAACACTATCTACTGTGCCACTGTCTGGTCAGGCATGTGAAATCTCCTGATTTTTAAACACTGCCAGCTAATTAACCAGTTTTAGAACATGGAATGCAGTAGTCCTAGCCCCAAAACTTCTGGTATAGAACGAATGTTTAAAAATCTTTCTCCTTTGTCTGACCAGGCGGTGGCTCAGTGGATAGAGTGTCGGACTGGGATGTGGAGGACCCAGGTTTGAAACCCCAAGGTCGCCAGCTTGAGCATGGGCTCACCAGCTTGAACATGGGTTGCTGGCTTGAGTGTGGGATCATAGACATGACCCCATGGTTGCTGGCTTGAGCCGAAGGTCACTGGCTTGAGCCGAAGGTCGCTGGCTTGAGAAAGGGGTCACTTGGTCTGCTGTAGCCGAGCCCCTCACCTCAGTCAAGGCACATATGAGAATGCAATCATTGAACAAACTAATGTGCTGCAAGGAAGAATTGATGCTTCTCATCTCTCTCCCTTTTCTGTCCGTCTATCCCTATTTGTCCCTCTCTCTGACTCTCTGTCAAAAAAAAAAAAAATCTGTCTCCTTTATTTGCTTTATTTAAAACTCTATTTACTTTAGACCAGTGTTTTTCAACTGCTGGTCCGTGGACCGGTCTGCCAGAAATTTCATGCCGGTCTGCGAAAGAGTTAACCACCCTGATATATGAAGATTATAGACCCAATGATCTTAAGTCAAATTTGCTTATGCTCAGGGTGATTTCTGTCCTAGCAGTCCCCAAAATAATTCTCCTATTTTCAGTGGTCCCCAGGTGTAAAAAGGTTGAAAATCACTGCTTTAGACTGTGTCCCCTTACTACTTTCCTACAAAATTAATGTTTTCAGTATCATGGGGAGATAACATCTTTGAATGTCCTTGGCTCGTTTCATAGTTTTTTCCCCAGCATCCTTGAATTTCACTGAATGCTTAGAGACTGGTCCTTTGCCAGAGATCAGGGAAGAGGAGCCATGGGAGACGGGTGCTCCTAAACAGTAAGGTACAGCTCTCAAGGGGCATCTACGGATGTGCTGGTGATGCTGAGTGAGGACAGGGACCGAGTCTGTGTGAGCTTGGTCCTCACTGCTCGCTTCACACCCTCCCTCTGCGCTGTAGCCCCTCTGAGCGGGAAGACGGGCAGGACGTGTTCTGAGTTTACCTCTGGGTACACAGGCTCGGTGGTGATCAAAGGACTGGCCGGTTACAGGTCCAGAGCCTCAGCCTGCCCTCGGCTTCAGACACACTCGGCCGCCACTCTGGTTCCGTGCCTGCTGCCTGCCTCCTTCGCTGGTGGTTTTGGTCCCTGCTTGGTCTGTCCCTCTCCCTCATGTGCCTTAGCCCAGGTCCATGTCATGGTTCATCTTCTCCTTTGGGCTTTGGTAGTGACATCTGATTATGTGGGGGCCCCAAGTTGTCCCTCTGAAATATTTAACGGGAGTTAAAAGAACAAACTTCAGCTGAGTACGTTGAAAGATCTTGGGCTTTGTTTACCAATTTATGGTTCGGGCAGGATCCCATCTTGGAGCTAGAAAGGAGTCCGAGGAGCTGTACACATGGAAGGGGGTGGGACAAGGAGGCCATTAGCCATCGTTTCAGGGACCGTCCCCTTTCATTGGGGCCAGGATGGCAGGGTTCTGTCGGGCAGGTGGCCTTATCGGTGTTGACCAGGAAACTCCAGATTGGCTGGTTTAAGACTCCATTCCTGAGAGAGGCTGACACTGTAGGTAGGCTAGGTATTAAGTTTCGCTTTGCTGACCTGGGGCTTAGCATAGTTAACTTCGTTTGGGCCTGTTGTTTCTTTCTTTAACATGAGGAGGTGGAGAAACCAGGAGGCTAGGACACTGACATCACGTCTCACTGATGGCTTCTCCTCCCAAGAGAGTCAGCTCTAACTGGCGTGGAGTAGGCTGGGCAGCGGAGACTTCACAGCCCCCAGGAGAGTCTGTGTGTGGTCACATTGGAGAACCCGTGGGCTCGGAGTCCTTGCTGGGAGTTTGATTACTGGACATGCTCCAGGTACTGGACGCCCTGGGTAATGGCCAGCGTGCTCTTCTTGTGATGATTCCTGGGAGGTGGCAAAATGAAAATCTGCCCAAGTGGAGAGGGTGGCTTCTTCCTCTCGTTTTGTTTCTTGGCTGCTGTGTGAGTTCCATTGCTGCTCAGAAAGCCCAGCAGAGGGGTGGCATTCTCTGTGTCCGAGCCACGTGGTCTGGGAAGGAGTGAGAAGAGGCAGAGGGAGCAGCTCTTCATCAGCTTGGGGCTGCTCAGCACTGAGGAAGTATGGCTCAGCCTGGTGTTCTGAGAATGCCCTGGGAAGGAACATTCTGGTGACCTGTGCCCTTCTCTCCCAGTGTACAAAGTGGGTGTGTCCTAGGCACTTGGACTGGCTGTGTTTTGCCTGCCACGCCACTGAACCAGGTCTCTCCTTGGTGTGGCCTCCCATGCCTGGGGTTTGGTGGATCACCCCCCGCCCCCTATGTGCTTTTACAGCGTGTTTGTTCTCACCCACGTGGAGTGATTGTGGGCCATTGAAGGGCAAGAGCATGTCTGTATCCTTCCGAAAGCCTTGTAAAGGGCGACATCATCATTTTTCCATTAGCCCACTTCTGCCTCTGGCTACTGGTCTTCTCTTTAATTAACACAGGAGTGGGCATTGCAAGCTTGCCCTCAAGGAGGGGGGGTGGGGGCTGCCAGGCAGGTGCAGGGCAGTGTGTGTTGCATATCTTCAGAGTGGAATTTAGTGTAGTCAGAATTGTCAGATATAACTGGCCGGCATTTAAAAATAAGTGAAAGAGCCTGAATAGGCGGTGGCACAGTGGATAGAGTGTTGGACTGGGATACAGAGGACCCAGGTTCAAAACCCCAAGGATCTTCAGCTTGAGCGTGGGGTTGCTGGCTTGAGTGTGGGATCATAGACGTGACCCCATGGTCACTGGCTGGAGCCCAAAGGTCGCTGGCTTGAGCAAGGGATCACTCACTCTGCTGTAGCTGCCCCCCCCCATCACGGCACTTATGAGGAAGCAATCAGTGAACAACTAAGGTGCCTCAACGAAGAATTGATGCTTTTCATCTTTCTACCTTCCTGTCTGTCTGTCGCTCTCTCTGATTCTCTCTCTGTTTAAAAAAAAAAACAAACAAAAAAAAAGTGAAAGAATTTTGGAGTGTTTGATATTCTTAACTTTTTAATGAACTGGGTCTCTGGGTTGTATTGATGAAGAGAAAGCATCCTAAACAAAACTTAAGATCAGCTCTCTGGTGGTTCTTCATTTGTTTTGAAAATGGCTAGAAAATTTGGCAAACTTTATTTTCTGGATTTACTCCCTTTCCACTCATTTTGGGAAAACACTGAAAAGGTTTTGTGAAAATAAATCTCCACCAAAATGATGGCTCCAAGAGGGCCGGACTCTTGCTGGTTTGTTCTAGGTGAATGTTGGCTGCCTCCAACCGTAGAGGCACAATAATCGGTTTCTGAATGAATGGATGGGTCTTGGATTTGTGATGGAAATTAATGCATTGATTTATTGATTGTTGGACACTTGACCTTGTGTCACCTGCTTTCTTCTGCCATAGCTTTCAGCACAAAAACTGTACTACGTCAGGATAGCATAATGCTCATAGCATGACTGTATGATTAGTATATTTAGCAGCCATGTTTGATAGGTTTTATTCAGTCGTTTTACAGGTGAGGAAACCAAGCTTGATAAGGTTTAATAAGGCGCCAGGTCCCCGAAGCCCAGTGCTTCCCCCATAATCATTTAACCACACTCCTGGCACCATCAGGTGCTGTGCTTGGTGAAAAGGCCACCCTAGGCCATCTTATTCCACTCTGACTTGAAGGGCAGTCTTTTGAGGAAAAGGTCCTGCAGTTTAGTATTTTGAAGCATATCTTTCTCCTATCTGGTCTATTTGTCTGGAAATGTAGTAAAAGGAATCAATTTTTTTCTTATAGGCCAACTGTTCATATTTTTTAGACACTGTCACTGAGAACATTTTCCTAAAACAGGTAAACCTGGAGGGAAGGTAGGAGGTAGTGTGGGTCAGAGCCGAGAACACGCAGTTCTTTGGGTTTCCTGGTGCTGCAGCGCTAACCTGGGACATCGCAGGGCGCCAGTGGTTGGTTTTACAACTGAACACGGGAAAGCAAAAGGAAGTAACTAATAATAAATGTTATGTTCTCAGTATTTACATATACACCACCCCTCTTAAACTTCCATTTTTCTTTCCCTAACATGATGTTTGTGTGTTTTGGAGAAGGATTTGGAGAAGTTAGGCCCACATGCATGCCCTTTCTTCCTCTTGTCTGTGTCTCAGAAGAGACAGCGGGTCCCTGGGCTTTGGTCCTGGGGTCAGAGTCGCAACTGTGGGTCTGCGGGAGGAGCTGAGCTTTATTTCTGCCTTCGGAGTGAACATCTGCCAAGCGAGCTGGTATTTAATAGTAAAACCACGTCTGCATTTAAAACTTGAAAATGTATATAATATACATTGAAACATTAAACTTATTTTATTGCTTGAGTTCATGAATAGCATCTTGTTTTTAGTTCTACTGTTTACTCATTCTTTGCTTATTCCTTCATCCATTCATCCAAGTGCTTGGCTGCAGGGAAACACGGCTGGGTGTGGTGGAGCCATAAAAGGTAGGGCTTATCTCTGCCCTCAGGAAGCATCTGGGCTGGTGGCGAGGACAAACGCGTCACCCGCCAGTCCTCAGAATGTATGAACTGCTGTGGTGTGTTATGGAATATCACACGAAAGATGCTGACCAGGGGGCATCTGGGAAGGCTTCCTAGGGGAGGTTGCATCGTTAAGGGCTTTGAAGGAAAAGTGAGAGGGAGGAGAAAAGTTCATTCCAGGCAGAGGGACCAGCATGCGGGTCTTTGTGAGTTCTGGAAGGATACTTTGGAGTGGGGTGGAGGAGCCTGGGTGATTTTGCACCCTGCGGAATACTGGTATGGGCCCCATTGTGTTTCTGTGAGAGCCCGAGCTCACACAACTGCTGCCTTCAGCAGATGGAGCTGAACTCAAGGTAGGGGCTAGGTTTCTCTCAGCAGTTCCTGTGACTTTGAATATTGATTTCTTGCTTGATGCCTCTAACCTTTTTCAGTGCTGACTGTATAGGAGCAACTTTGAGTGAGTCGCCTCTCCTCCTGGGGCCTCAGTTTCTTTGTGTGGATGATGTCACAGGCTAGGTCTTTACCCTCTGTCAAGCGCTCCATTCCCGAGCCTTATCTTGGCTCTCAAGCCCTTTGCCATCTTGTCCCCAATATTACCAGTGAAAGTGCCGTTGTCATCTTTAGTCTGAGCAACACTTATTACCGATGTACCTGGGTCTGCCTTGTTGTCACGTGTGAAGCTCCTCAGCTTTCTACCAGCCTCGCTCAGCGCACCCAGGCTCGCATGGCAGCATGAAGCCTACAGCCCTGAGCTTCTAGAATGGTCCTAGTTGTGAACCTCTTTTAGGTTCACACTGAGTAATGTGTCTGTTATCCTCCTTTTCTGCTCTACACCAGTTGGACTGTGGTCTTCAGACTGCTTGCTCCCTGCCCTTTCTCCCGCCTCTGTTTCCCGGTGACGCTGGTGGTCTGGAGTTCATGTGAGAGGCCCCGGAGAGTTGGCAGTGGTCACCCAGAAGGCATGGTCCAGTTCTGGATTTCTGTCTGGGATTGGGGACAGGTGGGTTGGGCTTCCTTTAGAGCAGGGGTCGGGAACCTTTTTGGCTGAGAGAACCATGAACGCCACATATTTTAAAATGTAATTCTGTGAGAGCCATACAACGACCTGTGTATGTTAAGCATGATCCAATAAAAGTTTGGTGTTGTCCCGGAGGACAGCTGTGATTGGCTCCAGCCACCCGCAACCATGAACATGAGCGGTAGGAAATGAATGGATTGTAACACATGAGAATGTTTTATATTTTTAACATTATTTTTTTTATTAAAGATTTGTCTGCGAGTCAGATGCAGCCATCAAAAAAGCCACATCTGGTTTGCGAGCCATAGGTTCCCGACCCCTGCTTTAGAGGATGGGCTGGGGTCACCCAGGGAAGCTCCGGATCCAGCTCCGAGGGAGCTGAAAGGCATTGAGGCTTCCGCACCCCGAGAGAGTCTGAGCTTCTTGGGTGAGAGGGTCGACAGGCTGGTCAGGGTGGAGGCTCTCATGTCTGGTGTGTCGTCAGCATCTCCTAGGAGGTTAAACATATGATTCTTGGTCCCCTGTCCTGGGAGTCTCATATGGTAGGTGTGCGTTGGGCTCTTCAGAGGATTCTCTTGATCAGCAGGACTTAGGAATCCAAATCTGGCCCTATCTCTTTTGGGTACACTTCTACCCTTGCCCCGACCCAGCGTTTCCTGTGCGGCCTTCTCACAGGGCTCCTGCTCCACTCTCACCCCCCTGGACCTGGCCCAGCGTTTCCTGTGCGGCCTTCTCACGGGGCTCCTGCTCCACTCTCATCCCTCTGGAGCGTGTGCCCAGTAGCTGGAGGGACCCTTTGGAATCATAATGTGATTGTGCCACTCCTCTAGATTCAAGACCTTCCCATGTCCATGGCTTCCTATCACATTTTAGTTCCAAAGTCTTAGCCATGCAGCCAAGGCCTTTAAAGGCGTGATGCGGTGTGGCCCCGCCTCCTCCTCTGGCCTCATCCTTTCTACTGTTTCCCTTCATGCTGGTGCAGTCACAAGGGCCTCCCTGCTCTCCCCCCACCCTCTGGCTGCCCTTCTCCCAGGCCTGTGCACCTGCTCTTCTCCTTCCTGAAGTGCTCTCTCCAGGTCTTTGCTTGACCCTCCGCCCTGCTCTGGTCAGGTCTTTGCTCACACGTTCCCTTTGGTGAGGTCTTTTCTGACTACTTGCCTCCCCCTGCCTCTGCCCTGGTCACCCTTTCATTTCTTTATAGTATCTAGTAGTATCTAAAATGGTATTGTATTTATTTTTCTAGAACCCTTCACTGAAATGCAGAACCCAGGAGGACTCTTGTTGGTCAAATAAGTTTGTAAATATGACGTACAGTTTGCTCACTTTGGGTGTGGGAGACAGGCTGTAAGCTGGCAAAGTCATTATAACCTAAGGCTTAGCTTTAAGATGAAGCCTTTTTCTCCTTTCTAATACTCAGGTCTTCTCAAAACTAAGCTTTTCCCCACACCCTTGACTGTTGCATGATTGAAAGTGGTGCACCCTTATGAGGAATCCCATTTATTCCTCAGATAAGTGGCTTTGTATCAGAGACTTCCTTATTTGTATATTGGCTTAAAGGCTTTAATATTCTATGCTATAAAATGAAGCAGGCCAGGGGCTCTCCCTTTCTCTCGGTTCCTGCTATCAGCATTGCAGAGGCCTCCCTGATCCCTTGCTCTCTACGGGAAAAGCAGGTTTTCTTCGTTTCCCTTGGCTTTTCTTGTGGCTTACCTGTCTTGGTGAGACACCAATAAACAGAATAGCCCACCATCCTCTGACTTCGCCATTTCTTTACTGTCTGCCCAAATTCAATGAGAACCTGCATGTGAATGGCCACAATGGCAGTGCCTGGCCATACAACTCAGTATCCTTTACTACTTTCTCCCTACACCGAGAGTATTATCTGGCATGTCAGAGGTACTCACTAAAGATCTGTGGGCTTAATGAACACATCAATCTCCCCACACAGTGACCCAGGTATGGACTTGTTGACTCCCGGCTACACCCCCTTAGCGACAGTTCTGCACATCTCAAGGCAAGAAGTCATTTATATTGAGACAGTTCTTATCGTTAGGCTGTCTTTGTCTTTTATTTCAGCTAGAAACAAAAAAGTGTCTGCCTTCTTTCTTGCCCTTTCTTGGCGTGGTGGCTGTCACTGATCCTGATGCCCTGCAGTGGGAGTTTAAGGGGAGCTGGTTTGGGACCCTGGGCTTGCTGCCTAGCTCTTCCTTTGCTGAAGTTGCCTTACTGCTGGAGTGCTGTCAGCTCGACCCTCTCTGTTAGCTTCTCAGGGGCCCAGGGTTGCCCCTAACCCAGGCAGCGCACAGTCTGTGACAGCTCATTGTGGGGGTGTAAAGGCCTGGTCATCTTGTCCCAACCTGGGCAACTCTGAAGGGGCACTCCAGCTTTAGGACCATGTGGAGGGGCTGGCTGAGACTGGCCAGTCCTGCTTCCGGCTCCTCTCTCCTGGTATTGATCTCAAGGGCCCACCTTAATGAGCCCCTGTGCGGGGGCAGATTGTCTGCCTCCCTGGGGTCCCAGCCTGTAACAGCTGGCTCTTTGCCTAATGCTTTAGATTCATTACATCCTCTCTAGACTGGGGAAGATATAGAAGCCCAGCTTATAGCTCCCTCCTATATTCACAGGGGTCAGCAAAGGATTTCACTTAGCATGAGATGCTCATAGCGTCTGAGACTGTGACAGCACAGTTGTCCTCGGCCCATTCAGGTAGGAAAATGGTCTGAGATTAGACTGCCCTGAAGCAAGTCTTTGGTGCGGAGTTCGGAATGCCAAGCCCTGCGGGGGCAGAACGCTGCCCCGGCAAGAACTGCTAACCTTGTTTAAAGGAAGCAACTGATCCCTATAGGCTTTTCCTGAATATCTGAAAGATATTAGTTGATCATCCTTCTCTGCACCTGAATCCAGTAGACTAATTTGACCCAGGCCCTGCTAATTTGCTTGATGAGCAAAGACTCGAATAAATACGATGAGGCTGCAGAAATCTGGGCTCTCAGTCCTAGAGGCTGGGAGTCCCCTGTACCCATCTTTTCTCTATGTGGTGGCTTGTGTGTGTTTTTTCTCAAGTCCGGCGGCGTCTCCCTTTCGTGCACACCCATTGCCGAGCTGGTGGCGGTATATTCATAGTGCCGCCCATGGGGAATGGAGTGGAGGCCTGCAGCTTTCTCGCTGCTGCCACCCGAGGTTGGCATTTGGATGTAGGTCATGGTGCTGCTGACCGCTCTGTGGTGAGGCATGTTCTCAGGGGCTGAAATGCAGTCAGGGTGATTGCCTGAAAAACCCACTCTGTAATATTTTTCGGTATATGTGTCCCCTGGGTTTTTCTCAAAAACTGAGTTGCTGGCTTTTATGGATTCCATGAAAAGGAGGTAAGTGTAGTCAGCAGTTCCAGGATTGACTGATCTTTAAGAAAGAGAGAGAGCAAAAGAGAAATCGATTTGTTCCACTTATTTATGTATTCATTGGTTGAATGTTGTATGTGCCCTGCCCAGGAAGTGAACCTACAACCTTGGTGTATTGAAATGACACCATAACCAACTGGTCTACCCAGCAGGGCATTTCCAAGATCTCTGATTGCTCAGAACGAGCCATAAAGGATAAGGAAAACACAACTTCAGGAGAGTAGCCCTCCCTGAGTTTGTTTCTACAATTTAATGTAAGCGAGGTGACATATTTATGGAGCCTCCAGGATTTCATTGGGTGCTGAGGGTATAATTGAAAACTCAGCTCAGTCACTTCCTGGGCTTGAGAAATAGAGGCTGATACAAGTGCCATTTCACTGGAACTGCTTGCCAGGTGGACACGGCTGGGTAAGAGATGGTGTCGTCAGGGTTAGCAGCCGACAGGAAAGTATGAGTAGGCCTCATGCTGTAATTGGGATATAGTTATACTAAAAATTGACTTGTTTATTTGAAACTGAGACTTAATTGGGCGTCCTGTATTTTGTCTGGAACTGTACCGAAAGGGAAGAAGAGAAGTGCTGTTGGGTTGAGCGGAGAGACTGAGCCACTCCTGAGCCTAGGGGTCCGGAGCCCTCCCCGGAGCGGGCGCTGGGCACCACTTTGCAGGGAGGTTGGGAAGCAGAGAGGCGCATTTAGCAGTGTTGGGGGACACCTGTGCAGGCCAGTGTGGAGGTGCAGGCGAAGGGGAGGTGTCCTCGCTGTGGCCAGACAGGCAGGAGAGGAGGCGTACCCATGCCGTGCAAGGGCGTGGACCTAACCCTGGAGCACTGGGGGCCACCCAAATTTTTAATTCAGGAGCATTTTGTCTTTTAATTAAATGAACTTATTTTTATTATAATAGTAATATGAACTCATACCAAAATAAATTTCAGCAATGAAATGTTTAATTCATCTTCTCATGCCCTGAGGTCCAGAGGTGACTGCTGGCAATAGGCTCCCATTTCTCCTTTCAGAAATGTTTAGAGATGTTTGTGCATCAGGAAGCATGTGTGTGCACGGTCTGCCTGACGGTGTTCACTGAACTGCAGATTGGACCAGGGTCAGCACACTGTTTTCTTACTTGGTTTTCCCACCTGATATGTTCCTTGGGCTTCTTTCCGTAACAGTACCCATGGAGGTCACACATTCCTTTTTAAAATAGTTTTTTTTTAAATTTTTGCCATTGAATGTCCTGCAATATGATGACAGTTAAATATTGGTTCATAGTATGTTTTTTTTAAATTATTGATTGATTTATTTTAGAGAAGAAAGGGAGAGAAAGAGAAATGGTTACATTGATTTGTTCTACTTATTCATGCATTTGTTGGTTGATTCTTGTATGTGCTCTGACTGGGGATTGAACCCACAGCCTTGGCATATTGGGATGATGATCTAACCAACTGTGCTACTTGGCCAGAGCCATAGTATATAAGTTTTAAGGTGAATTTGGGGGATACTGATTTACATCAGCTCTTGGGGTGAATAAGTCACTCTTCAGAATCGTCCAAGATGATGGCTCAGTTTGGAGATCTCAGCACCATGCAATCAGGCTGTTTATTATGGAGTGGCCAAAGTACCATCACTGAACAAATGGAATCCATTTGAATTGTGGAATAATATAAAAACATTTTCAAAATTAACATAGAGTTGAATTAACATTGAGTTGTTTTCTCTAATAAGCTTTCTCCTTGCATATCTGAGAGCTGAAATAATTTTTCTCTTTTTCTGATTGAATATTTTACATCTTTTTCTTTCCTTCCTTTCTCCACCCCAGTATTGATCTGTAATTCAGTATACTTACTCCACCTGGTTCACTTGTAGCATCTTATGTCCTAGTTTCCAGACCTTTCAAATAAATTAATTATATGAAGGGTCCATAATTGACTTTTGGTTGAGGAACCCAATTCACCAAAGTGGCCAGGGAGAGACATAGTTCATTTTGTTCTATTATCAACTCAATGTTCAAATAATCTTTTAGGATTATTTATTTTCCTCAATATGAAAAAAAGGACAAGATTTATTTCCCACGTTTCTTCATTATCAGAGTAAGTGGACCCGAGCTGGGGACTCTCAGTGCCCGGTGACTTCCCGCTCTCCGCTAAAGGGCTTAAACAGAGCACTGGGTGGGAGACTGTGAATGGTGCGCCCTGTGCTTGGTAGACTCGGGTTGTGGAGTGTGAAGGAATCCGAGCCAAGTTCTTCTTTGGAATTCTCTTGGGCTGGCTGGAGGGGATGACATCAGTAGGAATAAAATCCATATGACTGGGATAAGCTAGGTAGGTGTATGAAGGGTAGGGAAATCAAAGTAGACCTGGGACAAGCCTCACCTGAGAATGTGGATGAGAAGATACCACAGTGTGTGGGAAAGCAGGAACACAGTATTGTAGGGGGCAGGTAAGGGACATGGTGTTAAGCAGAGGATGCTTGTGGAGAAGAGTAGGCTGGGGTAAGAACCATTCACTCCACATTTCAGTAAATCAGTCCGTCACACGCAACAGCACTTTATGAGTACCTCAAGGTTGCAGGTACTGTGCCAGGGACTGAGGATGGAGCCCCAGACAGGCTGAGTCGTTACTCTTACGATGTTCACAGTCCGGTGGATGAGACAAGCAGGCAGGCCATCTAACGAGGGGATAAGGCGCTCCAGAGGGTGTGGAGTCTCGGCTGAGTCTGGAGAGATGGCCGGGACGGGAGATAGGGTAGACACAGTGTTGAATGTCACCATTGGTGAGGGTCGGATCATAAAGGACGTCGTATACTACAGAGAGTTGGATTTTCTCCTACAGCCTTTGAGAAGTCACAGAAGAGCTTAAATCAGGAGCGTCGTGGAAAGATGTGTATTTTGAAAGAATCTGTCAACAGAGCAGAGTGTGGAGGGGGGGGGGACAAGGCTGGAGGCAAAGAGACAAAGGAGAGGTGATGGTGGCCTGATGTGGGACAGTGGCTGCAGAGTAGGGAGCGTGGCCGAGGTTGGTAGATCAGGGCTAGACTGGACAGCACTGGGTAACCCCACTTGGGTGGGTGAGGGAGTGGAAGCTAAGGCTGTGGGATGGGCCCTGAAGTCACGCGGTAGGGGGGGGGGTGAAGAGAAGGCCAGGGACAGTCTCCTGTCTCTAGTGGATTAGGGAGCTGAGCAGGACTGGTTTGTAGGATGTGAAGGGAAAGAGAGGCTGGAGCCTTCTTTCTTCCCTTCACCTCTGAAATATTTGGAGGTTTGGCAACCCTCCTGGAATCTACTAGGGATGAATGTACCAAAGAGTTAATTTCAACATTTAATAACTCCACTCATCATAACTGCTTTATGGAGATCACATTGGCTTTTCCATAAGTATAAATATTTTTAGGAACTAGAGAGATTTGCTCTGTATGGCTAAAACCCTAGCTAGCATCTTTGTTATAAATATTGTACTTCGAGATTATTTTTTGGAGTAGTTTTTATGCTTAAGAGGAAAACAATCTAGGAAATTGTTATTTGTGAAGTTTCCTTTCTGGAATAGGTGGCCTCTATCTATTCTTGATGACCTGTGATTACTTTAAAAATGACTTCAAGCTGCTGTCAGCAACCTCCCACTGATACTGGAAAGCCATCTGGGGGTAGAAAGGGCTGGGAGCTGATAGCTCCCAGTGGTGAGTATGAGGGAACCTGAATGTGGTGACACGGGTGACTTCTTAGATCCAGTTTGTCAGATGTTTATTGCTCTTGGTCAGACTCTAGTGTACAATTTAAGAGCAAAGGGTGGAGATGCTGTCAGCTGACTTAGGTTATGTCCATATTCTTCCATGCAGTTTAAAAAATAAACTTAAAGGCCGAAGTACAGAGTTAGTGAGTTTCCCAGTGCACAAAGTACAGACATTGTGGAGTTTGTTTCATGAAAGTAAATGTAAGACCAGTTATCACTTTGTCATGCTAATATAATGTCAGAGCCCTGCTTTTCAAACCTTAGTGCTCCTTAGCATCACCCAGGTCTCTTACTGAAATGCAGGGTCCCTCCTGTTTAGTAGGTCTGCCGCCTGAGATCCCGCATTTCTAACAAGTTCCCTGGGCTGAAGATTCTCTGAGTCCTGGGCTGAATTTTGACTAATTAGGGCAGGGGTCTCAAATTCAACTCAGCATGTGGGCCGCAGAGCAAGATCACAGCCCTTCGGCGGGCCGCACTAGGTCTACAAAAGGCAACTGTTATGCAACACTTCTCACTGCAGTTGAAAACAAAAAAAAATCAGTACAACAAGCACAGTCGTACATGCAGTTTACTCAGTGTCACAAAACGACCAGAAACTGTAGTTCGCATCACAACTGCTGTTAACTAAGCTAATATCTAGCTAGGATGCTAGAGAAATGAAAAATACAAGTAGGCCCCTAGGCTTACTTAATTTTATCCAAAATATTTTGAACTTCGTGGATTAGTCTGTGGGCCGCACAAAATTGTTCGGCGGGCCGCATGCGGCCCGCGGGCCGCGAGTTTGAGACCCCTGAATTAGGGTCTGAGCTGGAACACTGAGCTTTTTGGGAGACTGAGGAAAGCTAGGGATCCTCAGGACAGTGAACCTGTTGCCACACCCTTCCTCACCACCACATCTGAGTCATACAATGTCACTGAGGTGGTGAACCCTTTGAAACCCAATATCTTCAGTTTTGATTTCAGAGGTGCTAATAGAAAGATGTTTTCCTATTACATAATGTTCTTTCAGTTCGTATCTTTCCTTGCATTTTTATAGAATGGATGTTAATTTAAAAGTAGGAAAGTACTTTTGTGGTTACCTACAGGTTAGAATAAATGATTGTGTAGAGGGCCCTTCTACCTCCAAACGTATAAGGCTCTGAGCTATGGCATTGCTTGACCTCTGGCTTTCAACACTAGCTGCAGGCGGGGTGGCAACCTTCTTGCTTGTGTTTTATAAACAAGAATTGACAAGTGTTGTGGTCACCTATGAGGGTCACTTCTAATCTTCTTAGATCCTGCATAAGTCTGTGCTCCCCACAGGCACTTGCTGTTAATAGTGGTTTTAAAAAGAGGTCTAGACAGATTAGGTAAGTGACTGAGAAACTTCACAGGTAGGAAGGGAGAGGAGTCAGATATGACGGCTGTCCATGCATTGCTCTGGCTGGGCAGTCTGTACTCTCAGTAGCTGGTGCTGCAGGGAAGGGGCCCGTTTGTGAAGGATTTGTTTTTCAGCCACATGAACATGAGGCGTCCCGAGGGACTTCTCACTCTTGCGCCCCAGGCTTAGGGGGGTGGGAGTGGAAGCACTTTGCACAAGGGGGGAATTTCATTTGCGTGGTCTTTTAAGTAGCTGCTGTGTTCATCCAAATACACCCTTCTGCACACTGGCTTGAGAGAGTTAAATGGGTTCTGTGGGACTCCAGTGTTGTTTTTGAATGGTGTTTGCTACAACATGCTCTTTGGGTTCAGTGTTCTGTCTCTTTTCATCTTGAGGGGCCAGGTGCTACCAGAACCTGGTTTCTCCACCCCTGGATTATTTTTAAGTGATCCAGACATATCATTTTATTTGTAAATATTTCAGTATATCTCTAAAAGATTAAGACTTAAAAAAACTATCATGGTGCCATTATCACATTTAAAATAATAATAATAATTCCTGAACATCATCAAATATCTAATTAGTGTTATAATTTCTCTGCATAAACTTTCAAAAATCCTTTTCTGTTTGAGTAGAGATCCCTTTGGTTATGTCTTTTAAGTCTTTTTTACTAGGTTACTCTCACATCTTTGTATTGCTTGAGATTTGTTGTCATTGCTGTTGAGTAAACTGGCTCATTTACCTGTCAGCCTTCCCAGAGGCCGGACCGTGCCAAGTGCCTCCCTGGCATTGTAGGCAGTGTGCCCCCTACCCTGTATCTCCTGGTGGTTCACTGAGGGACAGGACTGCTGTGGCAGGGGACACGTAGCATGTCTGATCGTCTCCTAGAGTTTCGAGTTAGCAGCCACTGATGGTCACTCCCTAGAGCCATTAATTCACCAGGGGTTGTGAAATAATGATATGTTAATTATTTCATTCCATCTTTATTGATGAGCTGGAGAACTTTGAGAAGAGAAACTTCCCCTCAACTACTACAATATGATGTTTGTTTGTTTATTCTGGAATGCAGATTGTTTAGAAAATACAGGGGAAATGCTTGACTCTTTCCCTTTATCGACTGGCTTTCAAAATAATGGGATGATTTTTCTTGATCCTCCGAAAGGGACCATTCAGTCTTTATTTTTCAATTATGAGTTCACAAACTTATGCAGAGCCTGTGTAAATTTTTCTCTTGCAGTTATTCTTCTTCTTGCTCTTCAACTGAGTAGGAACTTACTCAGGTTGACTTTTGACTTGGCAACAAATTACCCCAAATGTAGGGGCTTAAAATACTGTTTATTACCTAACAGTTTCTGTGGGTCAATCTGGTCTCTCAAGGCTGTGCTGCAGGTGCCAGCCTGCACCACAGTCATCTCCTGGGGATGGGGGTCCGGGCTCACGGTGGAGCTGGCAGACCCCGTCTCTCGATGCGTGGCTGGTGCTTTCGCCATTGCCAGGGCTCTGTCCGCTTTAAAGTTCATGCTACCTTTTTCTCATGGAGATTGAGGATTATAGGGCTTTCACTTAACCTCGTGAATGTTATGTTCATGTCATGTCCTTTCAACCCAAAACCTTCGTGCTCAGTGGCGCCAACATGACTACTCATGTGTTATCCCACAGTATGCACAGAAATCTCAGAGTGATGACTCTTACTTTACCTCCAAAGAGACGGTTCCTGAAAATGCTTTCAGATTTCCTTCTAGTTCTTTTTCTCCTTCAGCTCTGTTCCACTACATTCCACAGTCAGCTCCCTCCATGCAGTCATAATTGAAATTGTTTCTTACTGTGCAGTACATGGTTAGGTTTATTTGCTTCAATTTATAAGTTGGCATTTTAGGTTATTTTAAAATATAATTTTTTGGAAGTCTGTTGAGTTCTTGCTTCCAGGCATATCCTCTGTTTGGCTCAAATAAACTCTTAATCCTTTGAGTAGTGAGTTTTTTGTTTTTTTTTTCTGAAGCTGGAAACAGGGAGAGACAGTCAGACAGACTCCCGCATGCGCCCGACCGGGATCCACCCGGCACGCTCACCATGGGGCCACGCTCTGCCCACCAGGGGGCGATGCTCTGCCCATCCTGGGCGTTGCCATGTTGTGACCAGAGCCACTCTAGCGCCTGGGGCAGAGGCCACAGAGCCATCCCCAGCGCCCAGCCATCTTTGCTCCAATGGAGCCTTGGCTGCGGGAGGGGAAGAGAGAGACAGAGAGGAAGGCGCGGCGGATGGGTGGAGAAGCAAATGGGCGCTTCTCCTGTGTGCCCTGGCCGGGAATCGAACCCAGCTCCTCCGCACGCTAGGCCGACGCTCTACTGCTGAGCCAACCGGCCAGGGCCAGTAGTGAGTTTTTTGTTAACCCTTCGAGTGAGGATGTACATGAACGTTCGTACTACTCAAAGGGTTAATAAAGTCTTATAAAATTAAATTGTATACTTTTGTTTCATTTTTGGGTAAATTATTTTCACCATTTTAAAGATGGTTTACAGATTAAAGTTTTTATTTTATTTTATTTTAGAAATCTAGGTTCTATTACTGTATTATTGTCCCCTCCACTACATTTTATTCTTTTTCCATGGATAGCTTTCTTTTTTTCTTTTTCCCATGGATAGCTTTTTGAAAAACACTTGAGTTATCCTTCTTACCTTCAAATACAAGTGGCTGCATCCCGGTAACCTGTCCTCCACCTTGCATCCCCACTTCACAGTAGATCCTGGCTAGCACTCCGTGTAGAGAGAGCTTCATTCTCAGTGACACGACACTCCATTGTGTAGATATGGTCATTTATTCTAGAGCAGTGGTAGTCAACCTGGTCCCTACCACCCACTAGTGGGCGTTCCAGCTTTCATGGTGGGCGGTAGCGGAGCAACCAGAGTATAAATAAAAAGATAGATTTAACTATAGTAAGTTGTTTTATAAAGATTTATTCTGCCAAACTTAGCGAAAATCCAACATAAAGTACTTGGTAAGTAATTATGATTATATGCTTTAACTTTCTGTAACTCTGCTTTATAAATTTTATAAAGTAAAGTTACTTCCCTACTTTATAAATCACCATTACTGTGGAACCGGTGGACGATTAGAAAATTTTACTAACAACAGAGATACAGAAGTGGGCGGTAGGTATAAAAAGGTTGACTGCCCCTGGTCTAGAGCTGTACTTCTCAGGCTTTCTCCTGACTTCCTGTTCTGAATGGATATAGAAAGAAGGCGGGCAGAGGGGGCAGTGCCCTGGCCACTTCCAGAGGCAGCACCTGGTTGTGACCCCTCACTCCAGGTTCCTTCTCAGCTCGTGTCCTGGGTGCAGGGGTGACGCCTGCTTTCTCTGCGCAGCTGAGTGGGGCCGCTGTGCTATGACTCACAGCCCTCGCGGTTGCTGTCATTGCATTTACACTCTTGACTTACAGTTAGAATCGTTTCTAGGTTTTGAGCAGCACAATGCTTGTCCGTCTTAGTTTTTGATGGTGGCATCTGTTTTGTGTGTGTTCATGTTTATATTAAGGATTTGGGAGGAAGTGGTATCAGCGATTGTGCTTCAGGTTCATTGAAAAACAAACTTCCAAATGTAAAAAGTAAATAACACATTTTTGGGGGTAAAAATCTTTTATCTCCTAACCAAACTGAATTATTTGTGTTGCAGGGAAAAGGACTTGGAAGCCAAATTCATCATTCAAATGGAGAAAAGCAAAACAATCATCACAAACTTAAAGGCAAGTAGTGACCCGGCCTTGCTCCCCTTCCCAGAGCCCCAGGCTTGTTACAGTGACCCGTGGCTGAGCCAACCTCGGCCTCCCGGTTCCTCCTTACTCAGCTCAGCCTGTCAGCTTGCCCTCGACTTGGGCCCAGTCACAAAGCAAGAGGGTCGATACTCCGTTTCCTCTCCCATCCTGGTTTATTTGATCTGAGATCCAGACCCAAGCTGTAGCTCTGCTGCGTGAGCTCATTGGCTGAATCTAGACCCAGGCATTTTATCCTGTGTCCTGTTGTGGATCCTTAGACTGGCCATTGACTGCATTTGTGCATTAATAAGTGAACTTTGGACCTACATTTATTGTTATTTTTAATGAAAATAATGTTTACAGACTTTTCAAGAGGAGCTGGTATTATTCAAACTTCAGGGGATGAAAAATGAAAACACTGGATTTTCTTTTTAAAAATATAATTGGAAAGAATAATTTTCCAAGATGGCAAGTTCTTCCTTTTGCACTTAAAATATCCTACTTGTTTCTTTGATCAGTGAATTTGTTAAGTCCCTGAACACTTTTTACTTGGGGAAGAAATAAGGGTGTTAAATTAATGATGAGGAAATCACGTGCTTTGTGGACTCATCCCCTTTCTGCTTAGATATCTGCCAAAAACTTACAGGTTTGCTTTTCTGCGGTCTGCTGCGCCATGGTCAAGAGCAGGTCCTTCTCGGGTCAGGTTGGATTTCTCTTAATTTGTGTCTCAAGGGACTGGACACTTTGAAGTCTAATTTCAAAGTGGTGCAACTTGATCTCCAGTGATAGGAGCTGGGGAATGCTCCTGTCTTGCAGCTGGGTCGTGCCCTAGATAATTTGATAGGCCTCCTTTGAGGCTCTGGTGTCCCTTTGCCTGTGGCATTCTCTAGTGGCGTGTCATCCTTTCCCCACTGACTGCGATCCTTGTACCTTCTAGCTCTGTCTGACCCATGCTTCGCTTTCCCTCCTTTGACCTCCTGCATCTTGTTGCATTAGTGGCCTTTGCTTTGCTCTGCTTCAGGTATCTCTGAATACTCACAGTACTATGCTGAAAGCTTAATCATTAAAAACTTGTGTGCACTGAACAGTGAGAGACCTCCTTTCTTTGTGCACAGTGGAATCTATATTCCTTGATTACTCTGCTGCTTTCTGAGATGTACAAACATTTCCTCGACTGATGCAACCAGAATGTGCACCTAGACTTTTAACATTTTAATAATAAGAACCTTAAAGATTTCTGTTTATAGTACCTGAATTATGTTGTAAAAATAATGATGCGCATTGAATTTATTCAGCATGTGTCCAGGAAGCTGTGGGAGGCGTTGGTGGCATAGGAAGATTTTTAAATATGGTTTTGGTTCAATTAAGGTGTGGAGCAAGGTAGACAAGTACATGCAAACATTTGCAATAATGTGCTATCTTGGGGGTGTTTAGTCTCTCAGGTGGGCGGAAGGACTTCTGGGTGGTGTGCCCCAGGGAAGCTTCATGGAAGAGGAAGCACCTCCTCTGGAGTTGCTAGTGGGGCCACACAGTCACGCAGCTCTGGCGGACTCGGTCATGTCAGGATCTATGTGAATAGCTCCCCCTGGAGTTGTGCAGACCCCAACTCTAGTGGATTTGGGTGAGGGAACAATAAAAACATTGAAGACAGGATCAAATAGCCTGGTTGGAGTGTTGGGTTCCTGTAAAGTAATCATGATAAAAAGTCCAGGAAAGTAAGTAGCCTTGGGTCATATCATAGACTGACCCTGAATTTATTTATTTTCAGCAGGGATGGGGTAGGGGAGTGGCCAAAGGTCAGGAAGGAACTAAATGCTTCTTAAGATGTAAATATGAAAAATGGCAATTGCTGTATATTTTTTACAATTAAAAAGAATTTATTAAAAAATTTTTTTTTATTCAGTGAGAGGAGGGGAGGCAGAAAGATTCCTGCCTGTGCCCTGACTGGGATCCACCTGGCAGGCCAACTATGGGGCAATGCTCTGCCAATCTGGGGCTCTGTTGCTCAGCAATCCAGCTCTTCTTAGCACCTGAGGTGAAGGCCATGGAGCCATCCTTGGCACCCACGGGCCAACTCACTCCAATTGAGCCATGGCTGCAGGAGGGGAAGAGAGTGGGGTAGGGATGGCAGATGGGCACTTCTCCTGTGTGCCATGACCAGGAATTGAACCCGGGACATCCACATTTCAGGCCGATGCTCTTCCACTGAGCCAACCAGTCAGAGTGTATAATTAAAAATTTTAAAATTAGATCACTTTTCAACTGACAGTACTTTTTAGTTCTTATATTAGTGTTATTATAATCATATCTCTGTAGATACCAGAAGGAGGGACCGGGGACTCAGGAAGAGAACGGACCAAGACCTTCACTTATGACTTTTCTTTTTATTCTGCTGATACAAAAAGTCCAGATTATGTTTCACAAGAAATGGTAAGATATTTTCAAAATCTTTATTTTGGTTTATTTTCATATTGAGGAAAAACATGCTTACCCTAGAGCTCTTAAAACATCTAATTTAAAAAATATATAATTTATATACAATTAGTCTTTCCTGACTTAGCATTTTGGTTGGTATCA
Source organism: Saccopteryx bilineata (assembly GCF_036850765.1). Taxonomy (NCBI): domain Eukaryota; kingdom Metazoa; phylum Chordata; class Mammalia; order Chiroptera; family Emballonuridae; genus Saccopteryx; species Saccopteryx bilineata. Next base: position 172,478,430 of record NC_089495.1, read on the forward strand.
CCATGTATCTTCAGCCTGAGAATTCAATTCCAAAAATTTGATTTTATTTTTAACCTCTAAGCATGATGATCATAACTTTTGTTTCACAACTTGGACACTACTATTTTGAAGGATCTCTGCAAACAAAGCATTTTGGGGGACATTTATGTGCTGCCAATCTTGGAAAATAAGCCACTTAGCCTTGAGTCTTGCTGCGGTGCAGACGTCTAAGAGTTAGACTTCAAACACAAGTTACATCTCCTCTGCATGGGTCATTATAGGTTCTAGAAAGAAAAACTCTAGCAAGAAAGAGTATTTTACCCAAAATATTTATAGAACCTAAAGTAAAGCTGGAATTTGTCCAAAAACCTGTGCTGTAGGCTTTTACGGTCCAAAATGTAGCTATGACATGGGCAGATAAAAACAGACTCAAAGATCCTCCTGACAGACTAATGTATATTGACATTCTATATAAGCAGAAGGATAAGGGTATTTCTCTACTTGGGTCAAGGAGGGTGTTTGTGCCGAGTGGGGATATAGGAAGCTCTAGTGCAGTGATTCTCAACGTTTCTAATGCCGTGACCCTCCAATACAGTTCCTCATGTTGTGGTGACCCCAAACCAAAAAATAATTTTGGTGGCTACTTCATAACTGTAATTTTACTACAGTTATGATTCGGAATGTAAATACCCGATATACATTATGTATTTTCCGATGGCTTTAGGCGACCCCGCTGGGGTCGCAACCCACAGGTTGAGAACCGCTGCTCTAGTGTGTGTGTGTGTGTGGGGGGGGGCACAGGCTTTATGACTGGGCATCTTGGCTTGTCAAGTGCTTCATATTTTCCTGTGTTTAAACAAGGATAAGAAGTCCAGCCTTTCCTGGGTTGTAATCCATGCGATGGCATCTTGTCTGGGTTCTTGGAATTTGATGTGTCCATGTGCTGAAGTCATTGTCATGGCCTGGGGACATATTAGAAATGCAGACTCAAGGAGAGAAATTGCAGCATGAGATATACTCTTCATCTCTTCCCTTGAAATTTCAACAAATTCTACAACTATATGCAGAGAATAAAAACTCAGATGAACCTGAAATATACACACACCAGATAGACAAAGTTATGATTGTGCAAGAAGGTGGGCCAAAGCACAGAAGAAAAGAAATACCAGAGGACTGAGTCTCCTTCCTCACGGACCTGACAGAGGGAGGGAGGCACTGTTGGCATAGGCTTTGTCTCAGACCCGGAGGAGCTGGGAGAAGTGGAGAGTCTGGGGGGAAGGAGCTGAGATAGGAGTGATGACCGAGAATGGGGAGCAGGGCCGCTTCCAGGCATCTGCTGCACCTGTGATTGCAGGGCTGAGCTATTTCAGGCATGGGGCGCATACAAAGCCAGTGGCACACTCCCAAGAACTGTGGGTGAATAGCTTGTGGAGATCAACCCACAGGACACTGGGGTGTGCTTGATCTGCCCACCTGACTGGCACAATTTAGCCTTGTGGCACCAGATGCGCTTGATCTGGGATCTGCATGCCACCGCCTCTGAAGCTTGAAGCTTGGTCACTGGCTTGCTGGAAGGAGTTTAGTGTGTGTGGGTGGGAAGCCCCTGATCTGCCATCTCTGCCTCAACAGCTCCTGAAGCTCAGACCCGGCTTGTGGGGCACAGCCCCTGCCCTACCCAGGGCTCTGCTTGGAGAGCTTAGAGTGGTATCAGAGGAGGGACTGGACTCTGCCACCCCAGCCTCCTGGTTCCTCATTCCTCCCCTTGCTGTGAGAACAGTGGTGGTGGCGGACCCCCCTCCCCCCACTAGGTCTCCAGGTTGCTCTCTCCTGTCAGAGGCAGGGACACTCGGATACTAGATCCCTTGCTCTGTTGGGATGTGGGGGAGAGCCCTGGAGAACTTCTCATCAGCCAGTGCTGGTGCCATAATATTGCAAAGCCCTAACAAAAAGCTCCTCCTTCCAACGCAAGGACCCTGCCTGCATCATTACAAAGGCAACAGCTAAGCCTTAGCAGATCACCCAAGAATCTCGCAGAGGCAAATCTTGTAGTACAGTGCCCCCTGCCAGAAAGAGGAATAATTACCTCTTATCGAGGTTATTAACAATACTACCTGCAAATGCCATCAAGGAAAAAGAAATTAAGTATGGATATACAAGACAGAAATGTAGCTTAGATAGATGATGAAACATATTCAGGAAAAAATCTCAATTACATGGAAACCTTGGAGCTTAATGACAGAGAATTCAAAATTGAAGCTCTAAAAATACTCAATAAGATACAAGAAAACACTGAAAGGCAATTTAGTGAGCTCAAAAAACAACTTAATGAACAAAAAGAGTACTTCACCAAGGAAATTGAAACTATAAAAAAGAACCAAACGGAAATGAAAAACTCAATACACAAACTGAAAAATGAGGTAACAACTTAGCTAATAGAACAGGCCAGATAGAGGAGAGAATCACTGATATTAAAGACAGGCAACTAGAGATACTACAGAGAGAAGAGAGAGACTAACAAATTAAAAAAAGAATGAGAAAGCCCTGAAAGAATTGTCTGACTTCATCAGTAAGAGCAATATAAGAATAATGGGTATATTAGAAGAGAAAGAGAGGGAAAAGGGAATGGAGAACATATTGAACAAGTAATTGATGAGAACTTCCCAAGCCTGTTGAAAGAGAGCCTCGAATCCAAGAAGCAAACAGAATGTCAAGTTACCTCAACCCAAACAGACCTACTCCAAGGCACATCATAATGAAATTATCACAAATCAATGCCAAAGAAAGAATTCTCAAGGCAGCTACAGAGAAGAAGGATATAACATATAAAGGAAGGCCCATTAGGCTCTCATCAGATTTCTTAGCAGAAACTCTAGAAACAAGAAGAGAGTGGACTCCAACATTTAAAGTACTTAAAGAGAGGAACTGCCAACCAAGAATACTATATCCATCAAAGCTATCCTTCAGATATGAAGGGGAAATGAAAACATTTACAGACGTATGGAAGCTGAGGGAATTTATCACCAGAAAACTCCCACTACTACAGGAAGTACTAAAGGGGGTTATCTGACCAGATACAAAGAACAAAATAAGACAAAATTACAAGTAACATTTTTTTTAACAAAACCACAATAAAAACAAGGATAATCTATGACAACAATAAAAGGGGAGAGGATAAAGATCAGCAGTAACAAAGGAGGATGGAGTGCAGAAGCACTCATGAGATAATAGACTCTTAATAAATATAATAATTTTTCTTTTAATAACTTAATGGTAACCACCCCTGAAAATGCCACTACTGAAACACATAGCTTAAAAAAAGAAGAAACAGAAGATAGAAGTATGGAATACCACCAAACAAAAACAAATGACAGAAAAACCAAAAAGAACTAAACAAGACACAAAGCTATCAGAAAGCAGTATATAAAATGGCAATAGGAAATCCTCAAGTGTCAATGTTTACACTAAATATAAATGGATTGAACTCACCAATAAAGAAGCACAGAGTAGTAGATTGGATCAAGAAGCAAAACCCAACAGTATGCTGCCTTTAAGAAACACATCTAAGCTACAAGGATAAAAATAGATTCAAAGTGAAAGGTTGGAAAATGATTCTCCAAGCAAATAATATCCAAAAAAAAAGCAGGTGTAGCCATACTCATATCTGACAATGCTGACTACAACAACACAACAAAAGTAACCAGAGACAAGGATGGACATTTTATAATGATAAAGGGAACATTGTATCAAGAAGACATAACACTCCCTTTTTTTTTTTTTTTTTACAAAGACAGAGAGTCAGAGAGAGGGATAGATAGGGACAGACAGATAGGAACGGAGAGAGATGAGAAGCATCAATCATCAGTTTTTCATTGCAACACCTTAGTTGTTCATTGATTACTTTCTCCTATGTGCCTTGACTGAGGGCCTTCAGCAGACCAAGTAAACCCTTGCTCAAGCCAGCGACCTTGAGTCCAAGCTGGTGAGCTTTGCTCAAACCTGATGAGCCTGTGCTCAAGCTGGTGACCTTGGGTTCTCAAACCTGTGTCCTCTGCATCCCAGTTCGACGCTCTATCCACTGCACTACCACCTAGTTAGGCAACACTTCTTAATATATATGCACCAAACCAAGGAGACCAAAATATATAAGACAACTACTAACTGATCAAAAAGTGCAAAGCAAAAAAATATATAATCATACTTGGAGACCTTAATATACCATTGATGGCTCTAGATTGTTCATCCAAACAAAAAAATCAATAAAAAAACAGCCTTAAGTGAAACACCAGAATAAATGGACATAATAGACATCTATAGGACATTTCATCCCAAAATGTCAGAGTATACATTTTTCTCCAGTGTACACTGAACATTCTCAAAAATAGACCATATGTCGGGCCAAGGAACTAACAACAAATCAGAAAGACTGAAATTATACCAAGCATATTCTGTGACCAGAAGGCTTTGAAGCTAGAATTCAACTGCAAAAAAGAAGGAAACACACATACACAAATGTGGAAATTAAACAACATACTTCTAAAAAATGTATGGGTTAAAGAAGAAATAAAAGAAGAGATGAAAAGATATATACAGACAAATGAAAATGAAAACACAACATATTACAATCTCTGAGATGCAGCGAAAGCAGTAATAAGAGGGACGTTCATATCATTACATGTTTATATGAAAAAGGAAGAGAGAGCCCAAGTAAACAACATAACATCACATCTTAACTAGAAAAAGAACAAAGTCAAACCAAAACCAGCAGTAGAAAGGAAATAATAGAAATTAGAGCAGAAATAAATGAAATAGAGAACAGAAAAACTATAGAAAAAATTAATCAACAAAGAGCTGGTTCTTTGAAAAGATCAATAAAATTGACAAACCCCTGGCAAGACTCACTAAGAAAAAAAGAGAAAAGACTCTATATAAACAAAATCCAAAATGAAAGAGGAGAAATTACCATAGCTATCTAGATATACAAAGAATTATCACAAAATACTATGAAAAATTATATGCCACCAAATTCAACAATCTAGAAGAAATGGATAAACTCCTAGAACATTACAATCTTCCTAGACTGAATCAATAAGAAGTTAAATGCCTAAATAGACGGATAAGCAGGGAGGAACTAGAAACAACTATCAAAAACCTCCCCAAAAATAAAAGTCCTGGGCCAGATGGCTATACTAATAAATTCTACCAAACATTCAAAGAAGAATTGGTTTCTATCCTTCTCAAAGTCTTCCATAAAATTGAAGAAGAAGCAATACTTCCAAACACATTTTATGAGGCCAACATACCCTCATACCAAACCCTGGTAAGGACAACACAAAAAAAGAAAACTATAGACCAATATCTCAAATGAATACAGATGCAAAAATCCTAAGCAAAATACTAGCAAATCAAATACGACCACACATCAAAAAAATAATTCATCATGGTCAAGTGGTATTCATCCCAGAAACACAAGGATGGTTCAACATATGTAAAATAATTACTAATACACCATATCAACAAAACAAAGAACAAAAACTATATGATCCTATCAATAGATGCATAAAAGTCTTTTGATAAAATACAACATCCTTTTATGTTTAAAACACTCAACCAAATGGATATAGAAGGAAAATACCTCAACATAATAAAGGTCGTTTATGACAGATCATCAGCTAACATACTAAATTGTAAAAAACTGGAAACTTTTCCTTTAAAGTCAGAAACAAGACAAGGCTGCCCATTCTCTCCACTCCTATTCAACATAGTGCTGGAAGTTTTAGCCAGAGCAATCAGACAAGAGAAAGAAATAAAAGGCATCCATATTGGGAAAGAAGATGTAAAGGTTTCACTTTCTGCAGATGATATGATCCTGTATATAGAAAACCCCAAAGACTCCACAGAAAAGCTATTAGAAACAATAAACCAATACAGTAAGGTCGCAGGACACAAAATTAATATACAGAAGTCTATTGCTTTCTGATATGCCAACAATGAAACCTCAGAAAAAGAACTAAAAAAATAATCCCTTTTACAGTAGCAACAAAAAAATTAAAATACCTAGGAATAAATATAACAAAGAATGTAAAGGACCTATATACTGAAAACTATAAAGCATTATTAAAGGAAATTGAAAAAGACACAATGAAATGGAAAAATATTTCTTGTTCTTGGACAGGAAGAATAAATATAGTTAAAATGGCCATATTACCCAAAGCAATATACAAATTTAATGCAATTCCAATCAAAGTTCCAATGTCATTTTTTACAGAAATGGAGCAAAAATCATCAGATTTATATGGAACCATAAATAACCTTGAATAACCAAAGTAATCCTAAGGGAAAAAAACGAAGCTGGAGGCATTACAATATCTGACTTTAAATTATACTGCAGAACTGTGATAATCAAAACAGCATGGTACTGACAGAAAAATAAACACACAGACCAATAGAACAGAATAGAGAGCCCAGAAATAAAACCACATATGTATGGTCACATCATCTTTGATAAGGGAGCCAAAAACACACAATGGAGAAAGCCTTGTCAATAAATGGTGCTGGGAAAACTGGAAAGCCACATACAAAAGAATGAAACTCAACTACAGTTTATCTCCTTGCACAAAAATTAATTCAAAATGGATCAAAGACCTAAATATAAGATCTAAAACAATAAAGTACATAAAACAAAACATAGGTACTAAACTCATGGACCTTGGCAACAGAGAACATTTTATGAATTTGACCTCAAAGGCAAGGGAAGTAAAGGCAAAGATAAATGAATGGGACTACATCACACTAAGAAGCTTCTGCACAGCAAAAGAAACTGTCAACAAAACAAATAGCCAAATAAATGGGAGATATTTTCAAACAACAGCTCAGATAAGGGGCTAATATCCAAAATATATAAAGAACGCACAAAACTCAGCAACAAACAATCCAATAAAAAAATGGGAAGAGGACATGAACAGACACTTCTCCCAAGAAGAAATACAAATAGCTAACAGATATATGAAAAAAAGCTCATCATCACTAGCTATTCAAGAAATGCAAATAAAAACTACAATGAGATACCTGTTAGATTAGCTATTATCAACAAGACAGGTAATAAGTGCTGGAGAGGCTGTGGAGAAAACAGAACCCTCATTCACTGTTGTTGGGAATGTAAAGTAGTACACCGTTACGGAAAAAAGTATGGTGGTTCCTCAAAAAATTAAGAATAGAACTACCATATGACCCAGCAATCCCTCTACTGGGTATACACCCCCAAAATTTGAAAACATGGGTATGTAAAGACACGTGTACCCCCATGTTCATTGCAGCATTGTTCATGGTGGCCAAGACATGGAAATAGCCAAAATACCCTTCAATAAAGAATTAGATAAAGAAGATGTGGTACATAGGTATATACTATGGAATACTACTCAGCCATAGGAAATGATGACATAGTATCATTTGCAACAACATGGATGGACCTTGATAACATTATACTGAGTGAAATAAGTAAATCATGGCCCTGGCCGGTTGGCTCAGCGGTAGAGCATCGGCCTGGCGTGCGGGGGACCCGGGTTCGATTCCCAGCCAGGGCACATAGGAGAGGCGCCCATTTGCTTCCCCACCCCCCCCCCTTCCTCTCTGTCTCTCTCTTCCCCTCCCCCAGCCAAGGCTCCATTGGAGCAAAGATGGCCCGGGCGCTGGGGATGGCTCCTTGGCCTCTGCCCCAGGCGCTGGAGTGGCTCTGGTCGCGGCAGAGCGACTCCCCCGAGGGGCAGAGCATCGCCCCCTGGTGGGCAGAGCATCGCCCCTGGTGGGCGTGCTGGGTGGATCCCGGTCGGGCGCATGCGGGAGTCTGTCTGACTGTCTCTCCCCGTTTCCAGCTTCAGAAAAATACAAAAAAAAAAAAAAGTAAATCAGAAAAAGCTAAGAACTGTATGATTTCATATATAGGTAGGACACAAAATTGAGACTCATGTACATAGATAAAAGTGCAGTGGTTACCAGGGGGACGGGGAGGGTGGAGAGGGAGGGGGATAAGGAAAGGGGAGGGGCTTAAAGAGAAAATATAGGGTGACAGAAGATGATTTGACTTTGGGTGATGAGTATACAGCATAATCAACTTTCCAAATGATGTGGAGTTGTTTTCTTTAAGTCTATGTATTCTGGTTGACCAATATCACCCTGTTAAATTTGTCTAAATAAAAAAAAAAAAAAAAAAAAGAAATGCAGACTCTCAGGACCTGTCCCATACCTGCTGAATCTGAAACTGCATTTTTTCAGCATGATCCCCAGGTTATTATGTGCACCTTAACATTTGAGAAACTTAGTTACTGTAGAAATGGATTGAGGAGGAGACTGGCTTTCTAAGGCGCTGTAAATGTTGGCATGAGATAGGTTGTAACCTTGGAGAAGTTGTTTCCAGGAGAGGACTGGAGTGAGTGCATCCTGAAGGTGTTGATCCAGCATCAGGGAAAGTAGAAAGGACAACAGGGCTGGGAGCTGTGAAGAGCTGAGGTGCCTGGTGAGAAAGATGCCGGGAGGGGAGCGGAACCTGGGCTGATGGCGTTTGAGTTGGTGTCAGCTGTGCTTGGTGCCCGTGTACACTATCTCACTTGATCCTCACAAGAACCAAATAACCAAATGAGGTTGACATTTGCTCCATTTTTTTTGTTGCTGTTGTTGAAGAGACTCTGAGCTCAAATCACTTGCTCACGTCCATAGACCTAATGGACTTGGTAGTAGCAGAGCTGAGACCCTGGGGCCGATAATAGGGTACGAAAGAAGAGACTTGGTGTGTTCCCCATGACAGGTGGGGTGGGCAGCCCTGGGGAATGAATAAATGAATGAGTGAGTGAGTGAAGATGACTTTGGTGTTTGGGTGATTGGATTAATCAGTGTTGGTAGCTAGGAGTCTGGGGATGAATTTAATGTTCTATATCACAATCCAGTTTGGGCTTTAATATGGCAATGGGAAAGAAGTGGCTAGTATGAGGCAATTGGTTAAGGGAAAAAGCCAGTTCACTGCACGGTCTTTAGAATGTCTTCAACAGAGGATGGATGGAGCCGTGAAGGCCTCCACTTCTAATTTACCTAACGAGCAGCTGCATCCCCCCCACCCCCATTTAACCTGACTTTGAGGCCTTTGGGGACAGAGGGCTGTGCTGAGGGGAAGCCCAGGGACAGAGAATGGAGCGGTGTGTGACCGTGTGACCTGGTGTACTGGAGACACTCTGTAAATGTTTGGTAATGGAAAGAACTTATTTACGGAACAGATGACATTTTCAAGAGTCAAGAGTGAGAAAGCAGGGACAAGTTTTGCTCTTTTGGAAGATAAAAATAAATGTCCAGAACTTAAAAATAGTTTTTGATTGTGAAAACTTTCATCTGATAAGGGTGATCTGTGTGACTCAGGTGTACGGGCAGCAGCTCTTCTCAGGTCCTTGGAGTCCTTTGACTCTGAAACAATCTGAGACTGTTCAATTAAATTACAAAACCCAAAAGAGCCTTGAGATACATTAGTAAACACTATTTTCTAATACAACCACATGTTAGTAAAATCATCGTAGATACCGAAAAAATACCTATTTTTAAAACACTGCTAAAGAAAAGGTAATCATTCTTCATCCTTAATTTTAATAGCTGTTGTTCTAAAAGTGGCTGCAATTTCAAATATTGACTATAGTTTTCACACTGCCGTAGTTGGCACAGGAACGGAGCTGACAGAAACAAGGGAAGGTGCAAACTTACACCTTTGTGTGGTGGACACAGTGCAATATCCAGATGATATATCATAGACTTCTACACTTGAAACCTATAACCAATGTCACCTCAATACATTTCATTAAAAACAAAGACATCTTGAGAAAATATATCATGCCTGTTACTATAGGTGAAGTCAATTTCCTTTAATATTAAACAAATACCAAGTAAGATGACCACAAATGTTTCTTCTTTCCAAATTAATTTTTTTTCCAAATTAATTTTTGATTTAGAAAACAATCAGCTATTTAAAGATATCAATGAAAGGCCATTAGATAAGGTCTAATTTTCTTAATGATTCTTCCAAACTCCAGAGGGAAGCTTTGATCTCACACAACTGTTTCTTGATTCAACCTGTAATCTCCTCCTTGACAAGCTAGATGGAAGAGTCTTTGTTTTAATGGTGCCCTCTTGTGGGCAGTTCCCCTCAAGTGAGGCCCTGTGACACTGACTTACTCTGGAAATCAGCTTTAAAGTCTGCCCAGAGGAGTAGCAGTGTAACTTTTGGATAGCCTGGCCAGGTCAGGAGCTCAGTGGGGGTTGATGCCAGTGGGGAGCGCCCTAAAGCACCCCCCCTCCCTTGCTTGGTAGATGATGGTGGATATTCCTTGCTGGAGCCATGATGGGCAGCCTCAGTTTGGGTTTGCCAGGGACCTCGGGCAGTGGGTGTGTCTGGCTGCTTCTCAGGGTCCCAGGCCAGCTTTGGGCGGGCTACTTGAAGCTGAGACTGAGCCACGCCCGGTTTCAGTGCCTCCAGACCTGCGTTTTTCAGCTTGTTCTGCTGTCCTGCCCACCCCTCCATCTGTCAGAGAACTCCTGCTGGGTCAGCTTTGTGGAAAATAAAGTCGGAGCAACGTGGTGGGTGTGAATTTTAACCCCAGGGAAGAAATTCATTTTGAAAACTTTTGGGTTTGGTTGAAATATGATATTTCCCATGACTTTGCTTAGCCAGACAGAAGTATGAGGAAGCTCCTTCCTTTGTTCTGTGGGAAGCTGATAGAAGGCTGGTCTTCCTACCGACTGGCATGCCGTGAAATGGTAAAACTTTGTTTAATCAGAGAGAATTGAAGGAGTATTTAGAATTTTTTCTCAAACACACCTCAAATTGAGGGTCTGGTCCCTGTGTCTCCCTGGGGTTCCTGGCTCCTGCTTCCTCACGGAAGTCTGTCAGGGGAGCGTCCTCTCAGGTGGGGCAGGGTCTGTGGTTGATATCGAGTGTGTGGGAAGATGACCTGTGGCTTTGAAGCCTTTAGATGCACAGGCTTTTGGGTCAGAAGGTCCTGGGTGCAGATCCACCTCTGCGACTCAGTCTGCACACCCAGTGCCCTGCCCCCTGCCCTTGCCCTCTGCTCCCTGCCCCCTGCCCCCCCCCCCGCCTTCTGCTCCCTGCTCCCTACCCTCTGCCCCCTGCCCTCTGTCTCCTTCCCCTTGTCCCTGAGAACTGCCTACAGTGATGGTATTGGCCCTGTAGCGCTTTATGCAGCCCCATAAGTGACTGCAGTGTGAGTCCCTGTTACAGTTGAGAGTTGTCATTAGAATTTGATAAGATCAGAAACTATCAGCTTCTAAAATAAAAATTAACTCAGACTTAATGAGATCGGTCATTTGTGGAAATAATTCCGTCGAAATGACGATTTGTAAATCTTTGATGAGACTGAGGATTCGAGATGGTGCCTGAAGAAAGCTGAAGTCCAGCTGGCTGTGTTTTCATCTCAGCCATGGGTGACAGGCTGCGTCAGTACCAGGGATGGGTGGCTGTTCTGGCCAGAGGGCCCTGGGTCCCTGCAGGGCAGCTGGTGGGTCTGAGCACCCCTGAGGGTTTGATGAGGCTCCCACGGGCATCTGTGATGACTCCACAAAGCACAGCCTCACTTTTCTGGCCCTGACTGAGAACCTGATTGCACTCCCTGCCTTTGAAGTCTCAGCTGCTGCAGTGCCTCGCTTTAAAGCAGGGGAGTGCTGTATGTGCACTTAGAGTGCCAGTCTGAGAGGGCAGGGGCAGCAGGAAGCTTGTGGGATTTGGGAAGCTTGGTTTGGTCCCCTTACACCCCCTTAGATGTAACTAGGATGACCACGCATCTTGAGTTACCTCATTTACATCATTTTCTGGGTGAAGTATTTGTCCTTCACCCCAGATTGTCCCACTGCAGTGATGTGGTGCATCAGGCATGGACACAGGCCCCCGTGGCATGCCTTCGTGCCCTCTCCATCTTGAGCAAGTATCCAAATGGAAGAAGCATCTGGACGCTGACTCTGGGAGCCCAGCCGTCCTGCTCTGTCCCCCTCCAGGGACTCATGGTGGTGATGGCATTGGCTTGGCAAAGTTCTGGCAGTAACTTCTGGCTGCAGTGACTTTCAGGTTTCAAATATTTAGTGTCTGGAAGCTCTGATAGAATGAATACCTTTATAGGTTTATTTAATTCTGAAAAGGTGAATCATCGTGCTTTAAAATTGTCTTTGTTTCTATTACATGATTGTCACTTTGCCTTGTTTATATTATTACATTTAAGGATTTTTTTTTTTTGTTAATGTAAGTAGGAAAAAGGAGGGCGGTTGCTTTTTGCTTGCTTAAAAAAGTTTCCTTTTCATTAAAAACTGGGATAGACATATATTCTGTTGTTAACAGTTCTGCAGTGGTTTATTTATGTGGTGTAATCCTTAGGAGATCAAAATGGCAGTCAAGAATATTGTCAATACTGAAAGGTCTTTTATTAAGATCCATGGTAACTGTATCTTTTGTGTTTTCTTCTTTTTGGCTTTCAGGTTTTCAAAACCCTGGGCACAGATGTTGTGAAGTCTGCATTTGAAGGTTACAATGCTTGTGTCTTCGCGTATGGTCAGACGGGGTCGGGAAAGTCGTACACCATGATGGGAAATTCTGTACGTTGCTTACTCTGTATGGGAAGAAAACTTTCCATTTTCTCTCTCTCTCTCAATTGTCTCTATCTGCTTGGTCTGTGCTAACTTGCTTTTCATGTTCTGATCATTCTTTAGCAGTAAGATAAAACTCAGTAATAAGTTGGACTAAATCTCCTTTGAGAAATTTTAAATTAGGAACAGTTTTAAGTTTATAAGCATGAATAATGCATGCAAGTCTCAGTTCATTTTCCATTTTTAAAGGCTTATAATCTTATCAAAAATATGCTGGGCCCTCAAGTAATCTATTCTTCTTTTCTGCCAACACACCCGTTTAAATAAAATTTCTGAACTCTCTTCTTAAAATTATTCAAAACATTTTTCCCTATGAAAAATATATTAAAAAAATTATCTAACTCTGGTAGAAAGTTACTACATAAATCCAACAAATACATAAAAAGGGTTAGAATTATACAGTTTATGTTGAGTGTATATGGTTATAAACATAGCATGTAGAGTTTAGTAGTCATACTATATAAATGAACAGACATTAAAGTTATATTTGCCCTAAGGTATGGAGGAGTCCAAACTAGGCGCTAGTTCAGGATCTTTCTCTCATTTGGGTTTCCTCCAGCTCTGGACAGTGCTGGGTGTTTTACTTTTCTTTATGTCATGGTGAAATGTCATACCCGCAGCATGTCCCAGACGGAGACCCTGGCAGAGGGTCGCCGGCTCCCTGCTGGTGGCGCAGCGGTGTCTTTAGTGCTGCTGGCTTAGCGGCGCCTGGAAGCGGCCTTGCCGTACCAGAGGCTCGGTCACTCCAGGGGAAAGTATGTCAGTACAGGTGTCCCGGCCACTCACTGCAGGCTTTTCCTGGACGTGGTGAGGAGATAGATGCCGTGCAAGAGTCCTGGGTGCTGAGACGTGGGGGAGAGTCAATAGGGAGTAACAAACATGCACTTCCTGTTATCATCACTTCTCTTCCCAATCTCCTACTGTGCCTCTAGAAAAAGAAACCCTAACTAAAAATTACAGTTCCCCGGAGCTATTTTAGGGAAGTTAAACATTTATAAAACACTCATAAATTACAAATGTTTGCTCGGTTGAGTACTATTTGTGTATTTTTTAAAAATTATTTTTAAAAATCAGAACCAAAAATATGGTGGAAGGCTTATTTTTCCTTGATAAGAATTGGTACTGATTTAATGGTATAAAGAAAAAAGTCTTGTAAAGCTGTGATGATGCTTCTTTTATGTTTTGGGTGGGGGACTGAGTGAAGACGGGGATAGACTTCAGAAGAAAACCTCGAAGCTCTGAAGTTATTGGTTTTCTAACAACATTCTGCCTCACCTTTTGTATCATCTGATGTTCACCAGCTTGTTAGTGCTGCTGACTGAAACAGGAAAATGACTGATTATGCCTACGTTGTATGAGTGATATAATGTATGAAGCTCTTCCTGTCGAGGAAGGCCGGTGTAGGGAGTAGTGCATCAAAGGCGGGTGTAGGGCCCATATTCGCGGCTCTCGCTGCCGTCATTCACTTGCAGGCTCCCATTAAATTCAGGCAGACAGTAAAGAAACTGCAGAACCAAAAAACTGGTGGGCCATTCCTTTATTCTAGCCTCGCACCCAGCAGGCGGGTAAAAACACACAGGGCTTCAAAACCCGCTCATTCAGAGCTTACAGAGCTACTGACACATCTGGATTTGCTAGAATCAAAGGCTCCCACCAGCTCAGTCACCTCTGGTTCCTCATCTGTACATCTTCTCCCTCCCCCTCTCTGCACAAACTGGCTTCTCCTTCAGCACCCTGCCATCTTGGCTTCCATCTTCCTTTCCTCCTCCTCGCAAACTGCAAAAACATGGCTTCCTTCTTCTCCTTCAAAACTTTTTGGTGTGAAACCCCTCCTCCAGCAATATTAGCATAACAATGGCCCTTCCCAAGCAGGAAGGTAATTAGCAGTTGCACAGATCACATATCTGGGTGGCCATTTTTAACAGTAAAAGTGAGCAAACATAAAAATCACATTTTACAAAGTTATTTGCCCAACAGCGGAGTACCCTGCATATTTCAGTGCTGTTCTATCACCTTACTTTTAAGACAATTATTAGCTATTTTGAGGCTTTGCTGAGGTTTCCTTGGTGTTTCTTTTCTGTCCAGTGTACATTTTACCTTCTTTGATCATTTGACTAGATCAGAACTTTAACATTCATTCTATAGCTGTAGATGGTCTTGTTTGAAAGTTAGAGAATAAGTTTTCTTATGTCTGCAAAGCATGATTTCTGACTAATAGCTGATAACCGTATATGACCATAATCTTAGTGTGTAGAAATTAGAAATCTAAATCCTCATCCTTCAGAGCATAGGATGCAGTTCTGCAGGAGAAAATGATGTGTCTCAGGTCCCGACTGGGAGCCTTGGGGTTGGTGTGGGGCCGTTGAGTGTAAATCCATCCAGCCAGCTCCACAGTCATCAGCTGCTTTTGTTTCCAGTAACACTTGTCGCCATTCCTCTTCCTTGCTTCAGGGCGATTGTGGCTTGATACCTCGGATATGTGAAGGGCTCTTCAGTCGGATAAATGAAACCACCAGATGGGATGAAGCATCTTTTCGCGTGGAAGTCAGGTAGGGCCTGTGGCCTGAGTGGGTGTGAGCTTGGTAGGGGCTTGCTGTTATTCACCAGGAATGGATAAAGCCTTTGGGTTCTGAAGGGAGAGTCTGCCTTCATCCCCTCCTGGACCATGGTAGTTGGATATACAGCTTAAGACACATTTGTTTTCAATGACTTTCTTGGGTGCACTTTGAATTAGGATTCGGGAAGGTGGTGGAAATAGCCCAGCTTGGTCAGAAACACTTAATTTTTTTTTCTTTTTTTATGTTGCATACCCCTCACCCAAAGGAAACACTTAATTTTGAATACTTTGCTCCAAAGGAGTGAGCTTTTGACTTTTACTTGTTCACTTTCCTTATTTTTTTTTATCTGAGTAAGGTATGTGTTTTTCTATAAGTTGATAAAATCACTATAAATCTAATCTTTAAGTCTGCATGGTTGAGGTGTTTTTTCCTCTTTAAAATTAAACCTCTCTGGGAGCCCATCTGTACTGGTTTTGAGGACAGATATAGCAATCAGGAGTTCTCATGATAGCCTTGGACAGGTTGTTTAAATCACTCCAAACCTCCATTGCCTAATGCAGTGGTAGTCAACCTGTTCCCTACCACCCACTAGTGGGCGTTCCAGCTTTCATAGTGGGTGGTAGCAGAGCAACCAAATGGCGTCGCGATTACATACTAATCGACTAACTGTTGACCAGTCAAGATCAGGACAGCAGTCAGACTCTGTTACAGGGCATTTGTATTGGGACCGCACCCGACCACTTTTGCGACCACCTGGCCCACATCCATGAGTGGCCAGGTACCTGACTCCGGGTCCACATCCACTGCCAATCTGGTGGGCAGTTTATGACCGCTATTGTCACCCAAACACTAGCAGTTCATCATTTTATTACCCCGTAGACCAGTGGTAGTCAACCTGGTCCCTACCGCCCACTAGTGGGCGTTCCAGCTTTCATGGTGGGCGGTAGCGGAGCAACCAAAGTATAAATAAAAAGATAGATTTAACTATAGTAAGTTGTTTTATAAAGATTTATTCTGCCACATTTAGCGAAAATCTGACATAAAGTACTTGGTAAGTAATTATTATTATTATATGCTTTAACTTGCTGTAACTCTGCTTTATAAATTTTATCAAGTAAAGTTACTTCTCTACTTTATAAATCACCATTACTGTGGAACTGGTGGGCGGTTAGAAAATTTTACTACTAACAGAGATACAAAAGTGGGCGGTAGGTATGAAAAGGTTGACTACCCCTGGCCTAATGTATCAAATGGGAATAATTGTAACACCTCTGGATTATCATTGGGATTAAATAAAATAGTCCATGTGGAGGGTTTAGCATAGTACCTGATGCATAGTTAACACCCATAAATGCATGTTGCTGTTGTTATATTATTATTAATATATGAAGTCATTTTTCTGAATTCAATTCTATTTAAAATTTTTAGCTACTTAGAGATTTATAATGAACGTGTGAGAGATCTACTTAGGCGGAAGTCATCCAAAACCTTCAATTTAAGAGTCCGTGAGCATCCAAAAGAAGGACCTTATGTTGAGGGTAAGAGTGAATATTTCACAGCCCTATTCTTTTTTTTTTTTTTTTAATAAATTTTTATTAATGGTAATGGGATGACATTAATAAATCAGGGTACATATATTCAAAGAAAACATGTCTAGGTTATTTTGTCATCAAATTATGTTGCAAACCCCTCGCCCAAAGTCAGATTGTCCTCCGTCACCCTCTATCTAGTTCTCTGTGCCCCTCCCCCTCCCCCTAACTCTCTCCCTCCCTCCCTCCCATGTCCTCCCTCCCCCCCCCACCCCTGGTAACCACCACACTCTTGCCCATGTCTCTTAGTCTCATTTTTATGTTCCACCAATGTATGGAATCATGTAGTTCTTGTTTTTTTCTGATTTACTTATTTCACTTCTTATAATGTTATCAAGATCCCACCATTTTGCTGTAAATGATCTGATGTCATCATTTCTTATGGCTGAGTAGTATTCCATAGTGTATATGTGCCACATCTTCTTTATCCAGTCTTCTATTGAAGGGCTTTTTGGTTGTTTCCATGTCTTGGCCACTGTGAACAGTGCTGCAATGAACATGGGGCTACATGTGTCTTCACGTATCAATGTTTCTGAGGTTTTGGGGTATATACCCAGTAGAGGGATTGCTGGGTCATAAGGTAGTTCTATTTGCAGTTTTTTGAGGAACCACCATACTTTCCTCCATAATGGTTGTACTACTTTACAGTCCCACCAACAGTGAATGAGGGTTCCTTTTTCTCCACAGCCTCTCCAACATTTGCTATTACCCGTCTTGTTGATAATAGCTAATCTAACAGGAGTGAGGTGGTATCTCATTGTAGTTTTGATTTGCATTTCTCTAATAACTAATGAAGCTGAGCATCTTTTCATATATCTGTTGGCCATTTGTATCTCTTCCTGGGAGAAGTGTCTGTTCATGTCCTCTTCCCATTTTTTTATTGGATTGTTTGTTTGTTTGTTGTTGAGTTTTATGAGTTCTTTGTAAATTTTGGATATTAGGCCCTTATCTGAGCTGTCGTTTGAAAATATCAGTTCCCATATAGTTGGCTGTCTGTTTATTTTGATATCAGTTTCTCTTGCTGAGCAAAAACTTTTAATTCTGATGTAGTCCCATTCATTTATCTTTGCCTTCACTTCTCTTGCCATTGGAGTCAAGTTCATAAAATGTTCTTTAAAACCCAGGTCCATGATTTTAGTACCTATGTCTTCTTCTATGTACTTTATTGTTTCAGGTCTTATATTTAGGTCTTTGATCCATTTTGAATTAATTTTAGTATACGGGGACAGGCTGTAGTGGAGTTTCATTCTTTTGCATGTGGCTGTCCAGTTTTCCCAACACCATTTGTTGAAGAGCTTTTCTTTTCTCCATTGTGTGTTGTTGGCCCCTTTATCAAAGATTATTTGACAATATATATGTGGTTTTATTTCTGGGCTTTCTATTCTGTTCCATTGGTCTGAGTGTCTATTTTTTTGCCAATACCATGCTGTTTTGATTATCGTGGCCCTATAATATAGTTTAAAGTCAGGTATTGTAATGCCCCCAGCTTCATTCTTTTTCCTTAGGATTGTTTTGGCTATTTGGGGTTTTTTATAGTTCCATATAAATCTGATGATTTTTTGTTCCATTTCTTTAAAAAATCTCATAGGGATTTTGATGGGAATTGCATTAAATTTGTATATTGCTTTGGGTAATATGGCCATTTTGATTATATTTATTCTTCCTATCCAAGAACAAGGAATATTTTTCCATCTCATTGTATCTTTTTCGATTTCCCTTAACAATGCTTTGTAATTTTCATTATATAGGTCCTTTACGTTCTTTGTTATGTTTATTCCTAGGTATTTTATTTTTTTTGTTGCAATCGTGAAGGGGATTATTTTTTTGAGTTCGTTTTCTAATATTTCATTGTTGGCATATAGAAAGGCTATGGACTTTTGTATGTTAATTTTGTATCCTGCGACCTTACTGTATTGGTTTATTGTTTCTAATAATCTTTTTGTGGAGTCCTTCGGGTTTTCGATGTATAGGATCATATCATCAGCAAAAAGTGATAGCTTTACTTCTTCTTTTCCGATATGGATGCCTTTTATTTCTTTGTCTTGTCTGATTGCTCTGGCCAGAACTTCTAGCACCACGTTGAATAAGAGTGGAGAGAGTGGACAACCCTGTCTTGTTCCTGATTTAAGGTAGAAAGTCCTCAGTTTTATGCCGTTTAATAGGATGTTGGCTGATGGTTTATCATATATGGCCTTTATCATGTTGAGATATTTTCCTTCTATACCCATTTTGTTGAGAGTCTTAAACATAAAATTGTGTTGTATTTTATCAAAAGCCTTTTCTGCATCTATTGATAAGATCATGTGGTTTTTGTTCTTTGTTTTGTTGATATGGTGTATTACGTTAACCGTTTTACGTATGTTGAACCATCCTTGAGATTCTGGGATGAATCCCACTTGATCATGATGTATTATTTTTTTAATATGTTGTTGTATTCGGTTTGCCAGTATTTTGTTTAGTATTTTAGCATCTGTATTCATTAGAGATATTGGTCTGTAGTTTTCTTTCTTTGTGCCATCCTTGCCAGGTTTTGGTATGAGGGTTATGTTGGCCTCATAAAATGTGTTTGGAAGTATTGCTTCTTCTTCAATTTTTTGGAAGACTTTGAGTAGAATAGGAACCAAGTCTTCTTTGAATGTTTGATAGAATTCACTAGTATAACCGTCTGGGCCTGGACTTTTATTTTTGGGGAGATTTTTAATAGTTTTTTCTATTTCCTCCCTGCTGATTGGTCTGTTTAGGCTTTCTGCTTCTTCATGACTCAGTCTAGGAAGGTTGTATTGTTCTAGGAATTTATCCATTTCTTCTAGATTGTTGTATTTGGTGGCATATAATTTTTCATAGTATTCTACAATAATTCTTTGTATATCTATGATGTCTGTGGTGATCTCTCCTCTTTCATTTTGGATTTTATTTATTTGAGTCCTGTGTCTTTTTTCCTTGGTGAGTCTTGCCAAGGGTTTGTCAATTTTGTTGATCTTTTCAAAGAACCAGCTCCTTGTTTTATTGATTTTTTCTATAGTTTTTCTGTTCTCTATTTCATTTATTTCTGCTCTGATTTTTATTATCTCCTTTCTTCGGCTGGTTTTGGGTTGTCTTTGTTCTTCTTTTTCTAGTTCCTTAAAGTGTGAAGTTAAGTGGTTTACTTCGGCTCTCTCTTGTTTGTTCATATAGGCCTGAAGTGATATGAACTTTCCTCTTATTACTGCTTTTGCTGCATCCCAGAGATTCTGATATGTCGTATTTTCATTTTCATTTGTCTGTATATATCTTTTGATTTCTGCGCTTATTTCTTCTTTGACCCATTCATTTTTTAGAAGTATGTTGTTTAGTTTCCACATTTTTGTGGGTTTTTCCCCCTCTTTTTTGCAGTTGAATTCTAGTTTCAAGGCTTTATGATCAGAAAATATGCTTGGTACAATTTCAATTTTTCTAAATTTGCTGATATTGTCTTTGTGGCCCAACATATGGTCAATTCTTGAGAATGTTCCATGTACACTAGAGAAAAATGTATACTCTGTCGCTTTGGGATGAAGTGTCCTGTAGATGTCTGTCATATCCAGGTGTTCTAGTATTTCGTTTAAGGCCACTATATCTTTATTGATTCTCTGTTTGGATGACTGATCTAGAGCCGTCAGCGGTGTATTGAGGTCTCCAAGTATGATTGTATTTTTGTTAGTTTTTGTTTTAAGGTCAATAAGTAGCTGTCTTAACTATTTTGGTGCTCCTTGGTTTGGTGCATATATATTAAGGATTGTTATGTCTTCTTGATTCAACTTCCCCTTAATCATTATGAAATGACCATTTTTGTCTCTGAGTACTTTTTCTGTCTTGTAGTCAGCATTATTAGATATGAGTATTGCTACGCCTGCTTTTTTTTGGGTGTTGTTTGCTTGGAGTATTGTTTTCCAGCCTTTCACTTTGAATTTGTTTTTATCCTTGTTGCTTAGATGTGTTTCTTGTAGGCAGCATATAGTTGGATTTTCTTTTTTAATCCATTCTGCTACTCTGTGTCTTTTTATTGGTAAGTTTAATCCAATTACATTTACATTTAGTGTAATTATTGATACTTGTGGGTTTCCTACTGCTATTTTATAAATTGCTTTCTGTTAGTTTTGTATCTAGTTTGATTCTTCTCTTTTGTTTTTCTATCATTTGTTTTTGTTTGTTTGTGTTCCATACTTCTTTCCTCTGTTGCTACCTTTTTTAAGTCAAGTGTTTTTGTGGTGGTTTTTTTAAGGGTGGTTACCATTAAGTAATGAAAAGGGTACCTACCATATTCATTGTAGTACCCTATCTTATAAGTATTTCTGCACTTCATCATCCTTTGCTACTGTTAATCTCCATCCTCTCCCCCCTTTTTTTCCTTTGTTGTCACAGTTTAAGTTTGGTTTTATTGTGTTCTTGGTGGAGCTGTTACTTGTGGTGTTGTTTTCTTTTGTTCTTTGAATCTGGTTGGAAAACCCCCTTTAGTATTTCCTGGAGTGGGGGCTTTCTGTTGATAAATTCTCTCATCTTTTCTGTATTTGTGAATGTTTTTATATCTCCTTCGTACTTGAAGGATAGCTTTGATGGGTATAGTATTCTTGGCTGAAAGTTCCTCTCTTTCAGGGCTTTAAATATTGGGGTCCACTCTCTTCTAGCTTGTAGAGTTTCTGCTGAGAAATCTGATGATAATCTAATAGGCCTTCCTTTATATGTTGTACTCTTCTTTTCCCTGGCTGCCTTGAGAATTTTTTCTTTGTCATTGGTTTGTGTCATCTTTATTATGATGTGCCTTGGAGTGGGTTTGTTGGGGTTAAGAAAACTTGGTGTTCTGTTTGCTTCTTGAATTTGAGGCTTTAGTTCCTTCCACAGGCTTGGGAAGTTCTTGTCTATTATTTGTTTGAGTATATTCTCCATTCCATTTTCTTTCTCTTCTCCCTCTGATATACCTATTATTCTTATGTTATTCTTTCTGATGGAGTCAGACAATTCCTGTAGGGCTTTCTCGTTTTTTATTATTTTTGAGTCTCTTTCTTCTTCTCTCTGTTGTGCCTCAAGTTGTTTGTCTTCTATTTCACTAATCTTATCTTCAATCTGGGCTGTTCTGTTAGCTAAGCTTGTTACCTCGTTTTTCAGCTCGTGAATTGAGTTTTTCATTTCTGTTTGATTTGTTTTTATAGTTTCAATTTCCTTGGTAATATATTCTTTGTGTTCATTGAGTTGTTTTCTGATCTCCCTATTTTGCCTTTCTGTGTTTTCTTGTATATCTCTGAGTATTTTTAAGATTTCTATTTTAAATTCTCTGTCATTTAGCTCCAAGGCTTCCAATATGTTAAGTCTTTTCTCCATAGATTTTTCCACATCTATTTGTGTTACCTCTCTTTCTTTTGTATCCATAATATTCAATTTCCTCTTTCTTATCGGCATCTGAGGGTGGTCTTATTGATAGCACTAATTAGAATTAATAAAGAGTAAAAAGTAAAAAAAAAAAAAAAAAAAGGTAAAACACCCCACAAAAAAAAACAGTAATAATTTATTATTTCCCCCTTTTTTTCTCTCTTCTCTTTCCCTCCTCTCCCCTCCTCAGGGAAATATCGTGCCTATAATGGAGGGCCTGATTTGGGGTGAAGAGTTCAGGGGGCAAAAAAAAAGGGAGTAGGGACCTACTAAATGCAAAAAAAAAAAAAAAAAAAAAAAGGAAGAAAATCTTAGACAAGCATAAGATGATTTGCTTGTAAGTGATGGTCAACTAAGAGATATAATGAGAGGGATAAGAGGGAACCAGAAAAAAGGACCAAAAAAGAATAATAAAGAAGAAAAAATAAAAATAATAAGTAAAAATCTGTTGTATTAAGTGGAGCGAAGACTAAATATAATGGAGACCTTGGGTTGGGAGGACCCAAAATGCCACAAAAATAAACAAACAAGAAAAAAAAAATAAAAACAAAAGCAAAAAAGAGAAATAAAGCCAAAAAAAAGCCTTGAGTCCCAAATTAACTAATTTGTTCGTGATTGAGGATTATATGGGAGGAAAGTAAAATGAGAAAAGAAAAAACGAATAGAAAGGAAAAAATAAGAAAAAGAGAAAAACGAAGGAAGAGATAAAATAGGAAGAGAAAAAAACAAAATAAAGCAAGAAAAAAAAAAAAACAAAACAAAAGAGGAGAGAGTGAGAGTTAAGTGTTTTGGAGTATAACCTTAAAGGAGGGTGAGGATGAAGAAGAAAAATAAAATGCAACACTCATGGGTAGTGTAGTTCAAGAAAGGGGAAGCATAAGATGGGCAGAGAATAGAAGGACCAAGTTGGAGGAAATAAAGGCAAAAAGATAGAAGAAACAAACAACAACAACAAAAAAAAAAATTAGTGGATCAAGTTGTAAAGTCTGTGGGTTTTTCTTGATTTTGAGAGGTTAACTTCTTCCTTTTTCTTTTCTCTCCCTCTTCCTGGTCGGTGACTCTGTACCCCAGGCTCTGCCCCTGTGTCACTCTTAGGTAGGGATTTGCAGTTGATGGGATTCTATGGCAATGTCATATAATTGGCTTTAGTCTTGCTGGAAGTAAAGGCTTGTTGGCGTTTGCAGGGTCCAACGATGAGAGAGTTTGCTTTCCTGGATTCTCTCTCCTAGTCCCCCCTTTCTGAATTAGCAGCCTGGTGATCCAGCTATAAGGCTGCAACTGCTTCTGCCTGGGGAGTAAGAGGCTCAAAGAGCTGGGAAATCCCCACTCTATCCCCACTCAGTGCAAGGCTTTGGGAAAGGCTCTGAGAGTCAGGGCCTCCAGTGTAATCAGGCGGGGGTGGGAGTCAATTGTTGTCAAGGTGACTGTTCAGCGCCTATCATTTAGTTGGACCTCTCAACCCAGGCTTTCCACACTTTGTAGCCTGTTTTTGCAGGGAAGAAGAGGCACTAGTCTCTGCTTACGACTAGTGTAGTATAGACCTTATTATCTGCCAAGTCCTTCTTGTTAGCGTTTATCCCTGAATATGGAGGCTCTATCAGTCAGAAGTTGCCCCCGCCCCTTTAGCGAGAGGCACTAAAAAATATCACGCCTCTTGTCTTGGATCGCTGAACTGAGAGAGATCTTATCAATTAGAACCGAGGGTGCGCAGATTTTATGGGTTAAGCTAATTTCAGTGATTGGGTCGCAGCTGTGCTTCCGAAGGTATTTTAGGCTGCCTGCGCGCGCCCCTCCCCCAACGCTTGATTGTTAGCTTGAATGGCTGGGTGAGGTGCCCCGCCCACGGAGAGAATCTCCCAAGCCTGTCCCGCTGGCCCGCCGCTGGCGGCTGGACTGCACCAGGCGCAGGATAATGGAGCCCCCTGGGTGTGCGGGCCAGCAGGGCGCCCTGGGCGCGTGGAATGCCCAAGGCACGCGCGCGAATGGGGCGCTCCGGGCACCGGTGGCCGGCGACCCCCACTCGCTGTGTGCGGGCCGCTGGGAACGTCAGTGGTGCTCAACCGGACCGGCGCGCGCGCGGCTGCTCGCGGCGGCCGCTCGCGGGGGCTCGCGTCGGCCGCTCGCGGCGCACAGCCCTATTCTTAGTGGGAATTTGTGCCAAAATAATAGCTTCAAAGAAAAAAAAAGTGGGATACTGTTGAGATTTTAAAATTTATTTTTGGCAGTTTGTTATAGTATAATATATACTGCTCACAAAAATTAGGGGATATTTTATCACTTCATATTCATTTTGAAATATCCTTTAATTTTTGTGAGCAGTATACTATAGTAAAAATGATGTGCTGTTATTACACAATGTTTATTTAATGAAGTCCCACTTCTCTAGACACTCACTGGTTTTCTGGGGCTTGCCAATAGATTTCCTCAGCTTTAAGAAGTCTCTGACAATTTGTTTTCCAGTGTTCTCAGGGAAGATAAGCAGCGCTATAACCTGTCTTTTTAAATGACGCTGCATTTTAGTGGTATAGTTTTACTGACACTAATGGTAACATATAACCATAAGGAGATTCTACACTGTCTTGCCTCTTGAAGAGGTCATTTATAGAATTGTCTGTGCTGCGGTTCTCAGCATTTATGTCCTGATAGCTATGTCACAGCCATTTGTGAGGAATGTCACAAGTTTAGATGGGTAATGGGATGGCCTTCAGTAATTATTTTAAAGTGGGCTGGATTCAAGGCTCTTCTTATAAAAAAGCTACTCTCAGTCTGATGAGGCAGCTGAGGAAGGCTGGCCGGTGGGAGTTACACACAGCAGTGTGCTTCTGTGTGGCTGCTGTTTCCTGTGATTCTTGGGAGGCAAGGCTGAGAACTGGTCATGAATTTGCAGATGTTTCTGTTATGGGTATGCTTTTTACCTGCAGATATCAGGTGCACCGGCAGGACACCATCTGCATTGTATCAATATTAAGTTTCTAATTGACTTTTTGCTATTTATGCCCAAAGCAAGGTATGTCATTATGTTTTTGTTTTATGGAGTGTAGAATAGCTATTATTGTTAATAATAGCTATTGTTAATAGCCTAACTGTGCCTTCATGTTTTCCCTTTAATTGTAGAATATTCTAAAGCTGGTTTATGAAGAGAAAGTATAATTAAACAGGGTTAAATATCCAGAATCTTATGTGGGTACACATGGGGATTTAATTTTCTATAAATTTGCTACTCAAACTTTGGAAGAATACGAGTTATTATTTCCAGAAATTCGGAAAAGGCTTAAAAAATTTAACTTAAAACCCAGAAACCATGAAATGTGGTAAATTTGAAGTGATAAAAAGAAATAAAACTTTATATATTGACAAAAATACCATAAGCAAAGTAAAAAGACAACTTACAAAATGGAGAAAATATTTTCAATTCAAGTTTCAGACAAAGAACCAATTTTCCTAATCTATAAAGAGCTCCTATAGATCAATAAGGACAGACCCCATAACCAAGTAGAAAAATGAACAAAGGATGTGAGTAGACTGTTCACAGATATAGAAATACAGATGATATTTAAATGGAGGAAAGAATGCTCAGCCTCACTCGTAGAGAAAAGCAAAATAAAAATTCTTCAAGATTACATTTGTCACCTGTCTCTGGCAGATGTAAGTGAGCCTGATATGACAGTGTTGGGAGACAGGCAGGCTTATACATTGCTACTGCTGGGTGTGAATTGCCTTCTATAGAGAACAAGTTTTGCAATATCTGTCCAAATATCAAATGTGCTCTGATCAGGCAGTTTCATCCCTTAAGAATTTATACTGCAGAAATAGTTACACACATTTGAAAAGACCTATGCACAAGATTATTTTCAACAGTGTTACTTGTAATTGGAAACAAAATGTAAACATCCTCTATAATCTCAATAGGCGACTGGTTAAATTGGGCCGGCCCATTCATGCAGTCCAATGCTCTGCACCCATAATAAAATGAATGAGGGCTCTCTTTAACTGATATCGAATATTCTTCAGTATAGTATTACATAGAAAAAAGGAAGTTGCAAACTTATGCTTTTGGTATGCTGCCATTTGTGTGATAGGGAAAAAAAAAACATATTTTTTTCTTTAAATATGTAATTGCCTGTATATGTATGGGTTATTTCTAGAAGGGTGTGGAAGAACTGATAACATTGGGTTACAGGGAATGTAGGGGGTGGGTTCTAGGATAGGGGTAAAGTGACACCCTTACACAGTATACCTTTTATAGTATTTGACATTAGAACCATATGAATGTTCCCAAGAAAATGAATACAGTGTTTTAAAGAGGATTTTAAAAAATGCTTTTGCCTATAGTGTTTACACTTCCCTTCTGTGTGCTGTGACTTATGCTAATGAGGCTGATGATAATAGCTAACATTTTCCGCTGTGTTAGGCATTATTCAGATCAGATGATGGCGGCATGGTGAGGTCTGTAGCTTGGCCATACCATGTAAGTCCGCTTGTGAGCAGCAGAGCTGGGCTTTGATCCCAGGAGGCCCAGCTCCCAAGTATGTTACAAACTTCCCCTCTATAGGAACAATTGTAAGAGCTTCCAACAACAGATTTGTCCAGTTGTGCATTAATTCATAGAGGTAAATTTCTTATTCCATTTACTATATATTAGAAAGATTTCTTCCCCCCTCTTTTTTTTTTCAGATTTATCCAAACATTTAGTGCAGAATTATGGTGACGTAGAAGAACTTATGGATGCAGGAAATATCAATCGTACCACCGCAGCTACGGGGATGAACGACGTCAGTAGCAGATCTCATGCCATCTTCACCATCAAGTTCACTCAGGTAAGGGCAGTTCTGGGACTGCTGGCTCTGCTCTGTCCCTGAAGTCTTTACTTGCTGTTTAGCACCAGCTGAGGGCCCGTGGTTGTTGAACCAGGAGTATCAGCAGGCAAAGGTGACTGCCTGTAGTTTTCTTGTTAGAGTTGAACATGTGCTCTGTGCTGAACTTCTCTGTGGTTCCAGTCACAGTAATTTGACATGGCCTGAATGTGTCCTCTTAAGAAATATTTAGCAGGCTTCTTCCCTGTTCAAAACATAAATCTTACTTTGGGCTTAATGAAGCTAAAGTTTCCAGCTCTGTGGGAGAGAATGGATTGCAAGTCAGGCCAGCTGGAGGCCAAGGCAAGCACCTCTTTGTGGTGTGTTATCTCTGCAGGGAGCTCACCGCAATGCTGATTAGGATTATTAGGGTGATGTTAAAGGACAACGGATATTTTAAAGTACTAGTAATATAAGAATCCATTCTGATTAGGGGCTGGAGGACATTCTGAATTTGTCTGGAAATTATTGAAGGTAAATATTTTAACATCTAGGCCAATAGAAAGATAAACGCAAACTTGTAAGGTCCTCTGAGGACTTAATAGTATGTTGGGAGTTTGGGGGGAGTCCTGGCTTATATTAACCATCGAACACATCAGGTACAAAAGGAAAGGGTAGCATTTTCATAATGGGGGATCAGAGAGAAAAAGAAAAAATTCTCTAAGGTCAGTCGATCAGTTCTGCACATCTTTACCTTTGTTAAACCTTTGCTTTTGATGAACCCTCCTGGTTTATCTCTGGCTCCCTAGTTAACTCAGGGTAGGATACGGCCATTCCTAATTTCTGAGAAGCTTACATTTCTGTCAAAACACAGTGGTTTCTTGTTGGAATTTTGGTTCAGACTGTACAGTGTAGGTTAAAAGTCTTTGGGAAAGTAAAATTTTGATAGAATTCAGGCTGAAGGAATCCAGTATTTAAGATGATCACTTTTAAATATATAATTTGTGAAACAAATGTTATAACACCAACTAATGGTCAAATGATCTTTTACATAATTGTCTACATTTGTTAGATTTTGGAGAGCCATTGTGCTCGGAATACTGAAGATTCTAGGTGAAAACAAAACTAATTGTGTTTACGTTCATTTTTCTTAATTGAGCGCCCCTCTGTGTTGAGGCCCTTGTTCTGCTGTTGTCAGACTCAGTGAGCCTTTGTGGCGAACACTGACTGATCTGAAAAATGACATTGTTCTTAAGAAAATTTCAGAATCACATGGTATTCAGTTTAATTTTGAAAGTTTTTGTAATCAGTGAGAAGGCCAATGAAATAACCAAATTGAAAAGAACAAAATCTTATGCTGAGAGATCCTAGTGAAGAGTGGAAAATAATTAAAATTTGCATCCTAAGCAACATCACAGCTGTTTTTTCCTTCTTTAACTTTCCTCTTATATTCTGCTCCAGGCAAAGTTTGATTCTGAAATGCCGTGTGAAACCGTGAGTAAGATCCACTTAGTCGATCTTGCTGGAAGCGAGCGCGCCGATGCCACGGGTGCCACCGGGGTGAGGCTGAAGGAAGGGGGGAACATTAACAAATCCCTCGTGACTCTGGGAAATGTCATTTCTGCCTTAGGTAGGTTTGTACTTGTCACCGGCCTCCTCCTATTCTTTGTGGCCCCACATTAGCACAGAGCAGTGATGTTTTTGTTACAAAGTGAGGTTATATCCTTAAGATTTGCTGAAGCCAAATTGGAGGAGAGAAACCTTACTAATTGTCTCTTTTACTGTTCTTTTTTTCTTTCTTTCCTATAGCTGATCTATCTCAGGATGCAGCCAACCCTTTTGTAAAGAAGAAGCAAGTGTTTGTGCCTTACAGGGATTCTGTTTTGACTTGGTTGTTAAAAGATAGCCTTGGAGGAAACTCTAAAACTATCATGATTGCCAGTAAGAATTTTAAGTTCTTTTCCTCAACATAGTGTTTCATGTGAATTAATTGTAAATAGTTGTTTAAAGAGTCTCATTCAAAAATAGCATCTTTTTTATGTTAAAACAATCGTTTTTCTGTCATGAAGAAAACCACTTACTGTGTGTGGTCTAGCCTGTAGTATCATGTTACTCTTCTTTCTTCTTTCTAGTTCCAGAAACTTGCCTACATGCAGAATGATTCTCAGCTATTCTCTTCTCAAAGTACAGGACAGAACCTTTCAACTCCACTAAACTCATAGGAGAAAATGATTATAGGGACATTAAGTAAAAATAACTCAACTTCAAAAAAATTTTAAAGCAGCAAATGTGCAATTTCAAATTAAGAATTGAGAGGGGAAAAAACCCAATAAGTATAACAAATAATAATAGTAATATACTTAGTACTTTATTTTCACTAGTTAGTTGAAAGAAGCGGAACAAAGAAAAATATACGAAGAGAAGAAAACTGTTGAGGAGAACTCAAAAACTGTTTCCCTCCTACGCCCCCTCTTCCTTTCTGCCTCCTCACCCTCCTCTGTTTCCAGGTCTCCCCCACACTCCATGCCATGAACTAGGCAAGGGGGTCTTCCCCGGGGTCTGTAGCTACCTGAACCCTAAAGTTTGTGGTAGTGGTGGAGGTGTAGTTAACCACAGCTTTAAGAGGAAAAGAATTACAGTAACTGATACTGACTCTTCAAAATTCCCATGCTCTGGATTCATACAGATGCTAGACTTTGCCAGAACTTTTATTTATTTATTTATTTTTTTTTTTATTTATTTATTTATTTATTTATTTATTTATTTATTTTCTGAAGCTGGAAACGGGGAGAGACAGTCAGACAGACTCCCACATGCGCCCTGCCGGGATCCACCCAGCATGCCCACCAGGGGCGATGCTCTGCCCACCAGGGGGTGATGCTCTGCCCCTTCGGGGTGTTGCTCTGTTGCGACCAGAGCCACTCTAGCGCCTGGGGCAGAGGGCAAGGAGCCATCCTCAGCGCCCGGGCCATCCTTGCTCCAATGGAGCCTCGGCTGCAGGAGGGAAAGAGAGAGAGAGGAAGGAGAGGGGGAGGGGTGGAGAAGCAGATGGGCACTTCTCCTGTGTGCCCTGGCCGGGAATTGAACCCGGGACCTCTGCACGCCAGGCTGATGCTCTACCACTGAGCCAACCGGCCAGGGCCTACTTTGCCAGAACTTTTAAAAAATATTTTAATTTCTACTTAATATTGAGAAGTACAAGTGCAGTGGTTCCCCCAATCCATGGTTCTGCTTTCTGTGTTTTCAGTTAGCTGGTCAACTTTTGTCCAAATATATTAAATGAAAAATTCCAAGAATAAAAAATTTAAAAGTTTTAAATTGCACATTGTTCTGAATAATGTAATGAAATCTTGCACCATCCCACTGAGTCCCGCCCAGGATGTGAACCATGCCTTTGTCCAGTGTCCCCATGCTGTGTGTGCTCCCCACCTGGTAGTCACTTAGTAGCCGTCTGGGGTTACCAGATCCACTGTGCTGGCATCACGGTGCTTGTGTTCAGGTAACCCTTATTTTACTTAGTAATGGCCCTAATGTGCAAGAGCACTGAGGCTGGTAATTTGGATAGTCAGGTAGACTTCAGAGAGTGCTGCTTTTAACCCTTTGAGTAGTGAGTTTCTTTTTCCTGCTTGCTGACCCCCGGGAATTAGTAGTTGTTGTTTTTTTACAAAAAATGAAATTAGCTCCAGTTCCAGTTTAATTAACTTAAAATCATGTTTGTTTGATAACCAATTTATGGAAACAAGAAGAACATACATTTGCCTTTTTTAATGTTTCTTTACATATTTTTAATATAGATATAAAAATTTTTGTATGATCATACCCTGGAAAGTTAGGAGGCACAAGGACGTACATGAACGTTCATACTACTCAAAGGATTAAGTGAACAGGTTAAAGTTCTCAATTTAATAAGAAAAAAGCATTGTATGCTGAGGTTGCTAATATCTATGGTAATAATGGATCTTCTATCCATGAAATTGTGAAGAAGGAAAAAGAAATTCATGCTACTTTTGCTGTTGTACTTCAGACTGCAAATGTTACGGCCGCAGTGTGTGGTAAGTATTTCATTAAGATGGAAAAGGCGTTACACTTTGTGGCTGGAACACATGAACTGAACACGTGTTTCCGTCGATGGTAACATGTTGCTCCAGAAAGCATTGAGCATATAGACAGACTTCAGCAAGGTGTCCCCAAAAATGAGTGACATTAGTTGTTTACTGCAAGTAAAGGGTGGTCACACAGATTCAGGAATAGGTTTGGACTGAAAAATATGAAAATTACTGAAGTGGCTGTGTCTTTCCATGAAGAAGCTTCTGCCACATTTCCAGAAGGGTCAAAGTCGATCAGGTTTGACACCATCAGAGCTTTTAGTCATACATTGGGGTCTTGGAACTTTTGTCCCCACGGATAAGTGGGGACTACTGTAGTCCTGACTTCTGCCTCTTCCTATGTCCATGATGGTGAACCTTTTTATAAAAACTGCTCACTTTTGCAGTGCTGGTCAACCCGGTCCCTCCCATCCACTAGTGGGTGGTCCAGCTTTCATGCTGGGCCAATCGCAGTGCCGTTTGGTTGCTCCGTTATTGCCCACCATGAAAGCTGGAATGCCCACTAGTGGGTGGGAGGGACCAGGTTGACCAGCACTGCAAAAGTGGGTGGTTTTTATAAATGGTTTGCCATCACAGTCCTATGTTTTTAACAGAGAAAGCTCCCTAAATAACAGTAGAGTATCTCATATCTCATTTTAGAGTTGGTTAGATGGCTGATTCTATGCTTAAGAAGAGCAAAATGACATTTAATTTAGTATAGTGAGTGCCTTTCCTATAAATCTTAGATAATTTTTAATATTCATTACTGTGGCAATGAATATTTAGTCTATCCAATGACCTGGGGTTAATCTGACTTTTAAATTACAAACCAACTTTGTGTTAAATGAAACATGGAGTGCTGGATAAATTATTTTTTGAATTCATTCTTCACAGCCATTTCACCTGCTGATGTCAATTATGGAGAAACCCTAAGTACTCTTCGCTATGCAAATAGAGCCAAAAATATCATCAACAAGCCAACCATTAATGAGGATGCCAACGTCAAGCTCATCCGTGAGCTGCGAGCTGAAATAGCCAGACTGAAAACGCTGCTTGCTCAGGGGAATCAGGTGGGGCTCTTCTGAGCTTTATAGATAATTTTCTTTGAGTAATGATGTTTATTTCTAGACCTTAATGAGACAATTATCTCACTTATTGGATTGATTTGAGTAAATAAGAGGGAAGAAAAGCGTGAATGAGTTAGCTGGCCTTTCCTTTGCATTAACTCTGCCACTGGCCCTTGCATTTATCATGAGCTCAATGAGTGAGGAAGGTTTGATCCACTAAGTCTGAAATGATCAACTATCTCCTAAGTGTCAATTATGGATGGAAATTTAGCATGCAGTAGGATTAGCAGCATAATCTCCATTAGCGGAAGGAAATTGAAGTGCCACGAGTTATATTTAAAATTCTATTTGTGCGTTTTGTGACTTAGAAATGTATTTTAACAGCAGGAAAGACTAGTTTGAACACTCTTCTGAGTTTTTATTTTGTATCACCCGTTACAGAGGAGGTTAATGGTACTATAGTGCCATGGTGGTGGTGTACCTAGGGCCTGACTGAGATGTCCCTGGGACCTTGCTTGGTTGTTGAAACAGCCTCACTTCAGGATCTTTTGGGATTCTGGTGAAGGAGCCTGTCCTTTTGTGTTTTTCACAGTGAACTTCCTTATAACCTGCCGGGTGTACATAACAGAGTTACGGTTCATTGTCCATGAATGGTGTGAGTTAGGTTCTTATAGGTGTACATAGTGCTGTAATGAAAGGCCACTCTTAAAAGAAAATCAAAGATAGCTTTCCAAAATGTTTGAGTTGAATTGGAGTTAGAAATAAACAAACATATATTTCTTCCCATTTTCATAACCTATAAGTAGATGTTTTAAGTGTATCATTAAAAAGTTAGTTTTCTTTAAATGCGAAGTGCTCTCTCTGGAGCAGCTTTCTATCTAGGAATATACGGCCTATGGAGCCCCGACATCCCGTAAGTGCCTTGACCTATGAGAATGCACAGGATGAAAATCTCACTGAGTGTCCTGTGTCCTGAAATACACGTGACGGTTCCCTCCCATGAGATGGTGGACGGCGGCTGCATAGGAATCCTCACTGCACTTAAACACATATCCACGCCCGTTTTCCTGTTTGCTGTGAGCTTTCCTGGTGGGAAAGAAGTTGTCAGAAGGAATAGTCCAGCTGTGCGTGATGTTATCAGGCTCGTGTAGCTTAGGGCATGAACCCCAATAGTTATTTTTATTTATATAACTTGTTATTAGGATCTCTTTTTCGATGTTTTTAAAACATGATTTAGCCAAGTGAACATTTAAGTGTGATTTTATGGCATCACCCAAACTACTACATGTGAAGGAAAGTATTTGGCAAGTTCTTGTGCAGCTTCTTTACTTAACGGTTTACTAAGTTATGTGAATGAGGGAAGAGAAAGATCAGCCTTTTAAAATTAAATAGGAAATTTTTGAAAGTAGCCTGATCACATGGACAGAAAAAAATAGTTCACTGAAACCTTTACAAATTCTATCTGAGGAAGGTCTTCAGAGGTACCATGTATGCCAGTTGCCTTATACTTCATGGTCTTTCATATTGATTCTTTCATGCCCAGAAACTACTAGTATAATTAAAGGAGTATTGTTGTTGTTGTAGTCTTTGCGGCGAGGGTGGAAGAGATGGTTAAGTCAGTTTTAGAACACACAGCAGGTAAAATTCTTTGATAAACTAATACATTACAATAAAAACAAGAGTCCAGATTAAGATAGTTTGTCACACTGAAGCTATAAATTATTGTGAGACAATACACACTTATTCTAGGTTAATTAAATTTGTGATGCTCAATAAAATAAACAGGTGTTCTGAAGCACTCATTAAAACTCTCTGTAGATTTTTCTGATGACATTGCTCTGTTCCTACAACCTTTAATTCCAAATGCTGCCGTGGTTCATTGAGAATGTTACTCAAATCAGAGTTCCATTTCTAGGCTTATTTTGGTACAGCTAAGTAAAAACCCACTCCTACTTTTAATAATTTTATGTATTTTCCAGTGCAAAATGTCATGTGCATACAGTTTCAAAATCACAATTTAAGGTAAAATATTTTGACATGTGTTGAATTTGCTTCTCTTACTATAGAGATATATAGATATATATGTAGCCATTTATATATATGTATGAACTCTTTTATTTCCCCCTCTTTCCCAGGTGAGAAGAGGGGAGATAGACTCCTGTATGTGCCCTGACTGGATTCACCTGGCAACCCCAGTCTAGGGTCTATGTTCTGCCCATCTTGGGCTGTGCTCTCAACCGAGCTATTTTTAGCACCTGAGGTAGAGGTTCCATGGAGCCATCCTCAGCACCCCGGGCTGATGTGCTAGAACCAATTAAGCCATGGCTGCAGGAGAGGAAAAGAGAGAGAGAGAGAGAGAGAGAGAGAGAGAGAGAGAGAAAAGGGAGGGGAAGGGGTGGAGAAGCAGATGGTCACCTCTCCTGTGTGCCTTTACCGGGAATCAAACCTAGGATATCCACATGCCAGGTCTATTCTCTACCAGTGAGCCAACCAACCAGGGCGTGTATGTATGAACTCTTTAATGAAGTTTTGCATATATGCAAAAATTATATATTACAAGTATACATATCAGTGAATTTTCAGAAGATGAATTCACCTATCTAACCTGTACCAACATCAAGAAACAGAACTCTACCAGCACCCTAATAGTCCCCCTCAGTGTTCCTTTCCAGGGGCTTCCCATGCTTTCCCTTAAGGGTAACCACAATCCTGACTTCTAAAGGAATGAATTAGTTTTCACTTTTGCCTGTTTTTGTTCTTTATATAAATAGAATTATGAACTATATACTCTTGACTTGACATCCTTTAGTCAATGTTGTATTTGTGAGATTCATCTATGTTGGTGCATGTAGTTGTTGATTCATTTAGTTTCATTTCTTTATTGTATTCCATTATATAAATGTGTCCCAACTCATTTTTCTCATTTTGATGGGCATTTTGGTGTTTGTTTGTTTTTTGGTGCTATTAGTGTCACTGTGGACTTTCTTCTACATGTCTATGGTAAATGTGCAGATGCCTTTGTTAGGTTTATACCTATGTGTGGAGTGGTTGGGTCAGAAAATGTACTTATGTCATGTTAGTAGATGCAGCCAAACAATTCTTAAGAGTGGTTATACCAATTTATACCCTGCCATCAGTATATAAATGTGATGGGGGTAGTTCCCACAGGTCCTTGTCAACACTTGGTACTGTCAACTTTTCACTGCAGTCATTCTGATGAACGCATAGGTCATCAATGAATGATTTTATTTTGTACTTCTCAGTTGATTAATGAAATTGAGTACTTGGATATCTTGTTTTTCAAGTCTCTTTTTTATATTTTCAGACTTCTGCTTTGAATTTGGCAGAAAGAGAATGTCTTTTAACTCTTCTTTCTTGAATGTATCTGGAGGTAACAAGAAAATTAAAAAATATAAACATAGCCTGACCAGGCGGTGGCGCAGTGGATGGAGCGTCGGACTGGGATGCGGAAGTACCCAGGTTCGAGACCCCAGAGGTCGCGCGTGGGCTCATCTGGCTTGAGCAAAGAGCTCGCCAGCTTGGACCCAAGGTCGCTGGCTCCAGCGGGGGGTTGCTTGGTCTGCTGAAGGCCCGCGGTCAGGGCGCATGTGAGAGAGCAATCAATGAACAACTAAGAAGTCTCAATGCGCAGCGGGAAACTGATGATTGATGCTTCTCATCTCTCTCTGTTCCTGTCTGTCTGTCCCTGTCTATCTCTGCCTCTGTAAAAAAAAAAAAAAAAAAAAAAAAAAAAATATATATATATATATATATATATATATATATATATATATAAAAACATAAAATGAGCAACAAAAGTCAGGAAGCAAAGACCACAATGAGAACATGGATGTAGGATGGATCCTTCATTTTTGTAGCTGGAGTCCCAGATAAAGTTTAAATAATAGATAATAGAAATATCAGTATGTATAAAGTTTTAAGACAGATACTCGTTAGAGTCACACAGGAAAGCTAAGTTATATAATGTTTTTGTTTGTTTGCTTGTTTTTATATTTTTCTGAGGCAGTCAGACAGACTCCCGCATGTGCCTGACTGGGATCCACCCGGCATGCCTACCAGGGGGCGATGCTCTGCCCATCTGGGGCGTTGCTCTGCCACAATTAGAGCCATTCTAGCACCTGAGGCAGAGGCCACAGAGGCATCCTCAGCGCCCGGGCCAACTTTGCTCCAATGGAGCCTTGGTGGCGGGAGGGGAAGAGAGAGACAGAGAGGAAGGAGAGGGGGAGGGGTGGAGAAGCAGATGGGCGCCTCTCCTGTGTGCCCTGGCCGGGAATCAAACCTGGGACTCCTGCACTCCAGGCCGACACTCTACCACTGAGCCAACTGGCCAGGGCCTATAATGTTTTTGATGATGAGCAAAAGCCTTCCAGCTAATTCAAGGGAAAAGAAGGAAGTGCAAAAATGGCATTATTTGAGCCTATGAAAAGTGTTTTATTACAACAAAGGGTTTAATTCATACTTAAAGTCAAATATGTCAGCTTTCATTAAGGAAAAAAAGGAACAAAACTCTAGGGAATAGACATTTCTCCAAAGAGGACATGCAGATACTCAATAAACATGAAAAAATGCTCAATATCCTTAATTATCAGAGAAATGCAAATTAAAACCACAATGAGATGCCACCTCACAGCTGTTAGAATGACTATCTTCAATAAATCAACAAACAACAAGTGTGGATGAGGATGTGGAGAAAAGGGAGAAAAGGGAAATTTGTGCACTGTTGGTGGTTATGCAGATTGGTCCAGCTACTATGGAAAATAGAATGGAGTTTCCTCAAAAACTTAAAAATGGTACTTACTACCTTATGATCCAGTGTTTCCACTTCTGTGAATATATCCAAAGAACCTGGAAACACTAATTTGAAAGAGTATATGCAACCCTATGTTTATTGTAGAATTATTTACAGTAGTCAAGATATGGAAGCAACACAAGTATCCATAAATAAATGTGTGGATAAAAAAGCTGTGGTACATATATACAATAGAGCATTACTTATCCATAAAAAGTAATGAAACCTTACCATTTGAGACAGCATGAATGGGTCTATAGGGTATTATGCTCAGTAAAGTAAGACAGAGAAAGGAAAATACCATATGATTTCATGTATGATATATATTGAATTTAAATGAAGAGTCAAAACAGAAGCAGACTTACAGATACAGAGAACAGACCAGTGATCATCAGAGGGGAGAAGTTGGGTGAAAAAGGTGAAGGGATTAAGAACTACAGATTAGTAGTTGCAAAGCAGGCAAGGGAGTGTAAAGTACAACATAGGATTATAACCAGAAATACTACAGTAACTGTATGGTGCCAGGTGGGTACTTGAAGTATTGGGGAGATCACCTTGTAAAAGTGTATGACTGTCCACTGTGCTGTACACCTGAAACTAACCCAAAACAGTTTTTAATATGAACTCTGATTGAAAAGAAATAACACAGAAGGGTAAAGTAAGTCTCTAAAAAATCCCAGAGAAGAGATAGTGTAACTCCTGTTTGGATTGTATTTGGAGTCACAGCTGAAAAAAAAAAGAGAAGTCAATATTCATATAATGAGATTTATTGTCTTTAAAATGCACATTTCAATTTAGGGTATTCAGAAACGAATAAAACTAAAAAGAAATATGAAAAAAATAATGAAAACAAACAAAAAATCTATAGGGAAGACAGAGCCATATATACATTTGTCACAGGGAACTTGAACTCCTCTTTCTCATTTTATGAGAGCTCACATGGACAA
Source organism: Saccopteryx bilineata (assembly GCF_036850765.1). NCBI lineage: Eukaryota > Metazoa > Chordata > Mammalia > Chiroptera > Emballonuridae > Saccopteryx > Saccopteryx bilineata. Next base: position 172,516,318 of record NC_089495.1, read on the forward strand.
AAAATAAGTGAAGACAGCATATTTACATTACATAATGAATATCTGCTTGAATCAATACAAATCAGGACAAAGATTGCCAACTCATACTGTAAGACTACTTTTCTTATTATGAGAAGTGCTATTAAAAATAAGAAAAAGATCATGACCAGACAGAAAAGTGCACAAAGAATTTGAGCACAATTCACAATAAGGAGCTTCAAATGGCCTATCAACATAGGAAAGCGTGCTCAATAGAATTTGAAATATAGTAAGTGCAGATATTAAGAACAGTGAAATGAATAAGTATATGGAAATGGATACATAGATACAATTATCAAGCTGTATTTTACTGTATGTACATTATACCTCAAAGTTCTTAAAAAAACAATGAGATGTCCTTTTTCACTTCACATGGGCAAAAATCAAAGCACTTGATTGCACAGTATATTGGCAAGGGTGGGAGGCAAGAGTTTCTTGTTATATGTCCTTAGGTGAGTTGATGCGGCTAAAGTTTTGATGTAGTGTTAAACTCAGTTTAACACATACACTTAACCTGTTATTTAATTCTGAATATATTTCCTCTAAAAAGGCACCTTGCAAAGTATAATTTAATTGCAAGTGTTTTAGTTTTACCAAAGATTTCTTTTAGAAAGGACCTATGTAGGTCTTTCTTTATGTGCGCTTCAAAATAATTTTCCAAAAGTTATTGTGGTCATGATAGCCTGCGTTGCATGTATTTAATCAGTCATTATCTACTGAGTTGTTGATGTGGTATGAATGGCGCTTCAAAATAATTTTCCAAAAGTTATTGTGGTCATGATAGCCTGCATTGCATGTATTTAATCAGTCATTATCTACTGAGTTGTTGATGTGGTATGAATGTTTGTTTTGATTTCAGATGAAAAAATTCCTACAATGGATTTAAAACTAACCATGTTATAAAAGGGGGTTACTAATTGTTTTGAAAATTATCAACCATATATAATGATGCAGTCATTATAACATCTGCCACTTGCATTTCTTCATTGAACAGTATCTATCGAGTACCATCTGTGTGTAAGATGGCATGCTAGGTGCAGTAATGTAATGAAGTAATGTGCTAGCAAAGTTTCTTTTTCTCCACTAAGGATGAATTTCTCCTTGAGTCAACTTGGTGGTTTTATTCTCTGTAAGCTGGATAACAGTGGAATGCCAGATGTATCGCCACACAATGTCTCTAATTATAAAAGTACCCCCTAATAGGTGAATTGTGTCTGGATTAGGATGAACTCCATATAAGCTATAAATGTGCTGCGTAGAAGCCATAGATTTGGGTTTCCCTGCGTGCAGTGAATCTTATAATAGGCGTGTCTCTTCTGGGAACCCTGCAGGATGTGCCTATGACATTGTTACAAGAGATGTTGGTTCCGGTGGATGAGAGCCTCTGAGCCAAGGTGGGCCTCGCATATGCCTGTGCGAATCTCAGCCTCTCAGGGGGGCCACAGACAGGTCTCCTAGACAGCTGTGAGGGCTACTGCAGAGAGCACACAATCGCTGTGCCCTTCTCTCCTGGCAGCCCTGCTTTCTGCTGAGTAGTGTGGCCCACAGTAGTCTTGTTAGTCTGGATGTTTAACCACCTCATGGACGTTATATTTGTTCAAATAGAAATTGAAAAGTAGGCCCTGGCCTGTTGGCTCAGCGGTAGAGTATTGGCCCTGTGTGTGGAAGTCCTGGGTTTGATTCCTGACCAGGGCACATAGGAGAAGCGCCCATCTGTTTCTCCACCCTTCCCCCTCTCCTTTCTCTCTCTCTCTTTTCCTTTCCCTCAGCCAAGGCTCCATTGGAGCAAAGTTGGCCCAGGTGCTGAGGATGGCTCCATGGCCTCCACCTCAGGTGCTAGAATGTCTCTGGTTGCAGCAGAGCAATGGCCCAGATGGGCAGAGCATCACCCCCTAGTGGGCATGCAGGTGGATTTTAGTTGAGCGCATGTGGGAGTCTGTCTGTCTCCCCTCTTCTCACTTCAGAAAAATACAAAAAAAAAAGAAATTGAAAAGTAAATAGTTATGAAAAAATTCTCAACCTCTGAGGACAGCTTGGCTATTACAAAAGTCATACATATAGATGATTCACAAATTCCCTCCTAGGAGTATATTGTGTTTATACAACTATGCATGCTGTAGGCAGCTAGTATTGGAGTAGTCAGTGCAGCATTGTGGGTAGAGCAGGAGGTTGGAAAATGCCTTTCTATTAGTAGGGGAGCACTGACATAAATTACAGACTACCCATACAATTCCGCTCTACGGTGGATTGGAATTAAGAAGAATGTCATGATTTTATTTGTACTGAATTTCCCCCAAGATATATTGCTGAGTAAAAAAAGGCAATATTCAGAGTAGTGTTGATTTTCAGAATCAGAATGTTGTGTATTTTTTAAAAAACAATGAAAACATGCTTGCATATGACCAGAATAATTGCACTTTTACACAGCAAATTGGATAAAGCTGGTTGCCTGTGGGATTGCGGAGGGAGTAATACCCCCTTTCTTTTTTCTCATAGGGCTGAGGGAGCACTGTGCCTACCTGTCACATAGGAGTTATGAGTACAGTCAAAGCCCCCGAGTACCCCTCCTGGCTCTCCTGGCTCTGTCTGCCTTGCCCCTCCCAGTTCTAACCTGATTTTGTGATTTGTCATTCTCACGTCAATCTTTATACCTTTACAACCTGGATAAGGAAATGGATAAATAGATCGTGGTGTAGCCATACCATACCCGGATATCACCCAGCAATGAAAATAAATGAGTTTTCCTTCTGTGTGTGTCGACGTGGATAGATTTCAGGAGCCTGTGTTTGAGCAAGATTTAAGCTTTTTACATTTTGAAATTTTTACTTTGCGCATATTCAAAACAGATGAATCTTTAGGATCTAGGTATTTAGATAATGTTTGATTTTGGTAAAATGTTAGTGATAGTACATTTGTTTTTTTCTCACGGTGGTGCAGTGGATAAAGCGTTGACCTGGGAACTCTGAGGTCGCCGGTTCAAAACCCTGGGCTTGCCTGGTCAAGGCACGTATGAGAGTTGTTTTTTTCTCACTGTGCTGATTTGTATTGCAAATGTAGGTTTACCAGGCTACCGTGGTTTTGAATATTATGAGATATGTAGCCCATGAAGTAAAGATTCCGTGGTGTGATTGACAGTTTTGAGGGGAGAGAGTGTGGGACAATACCTTTTAAATCTCTATTTAAATAAGCTTATTTGGCAATTTTTGGTAATTTACTGTATCATGGCACCATCCTTCCTTAAGGTTATTGCTGTTTACTAATTGCTGCTCTCTTATGGTTTAAATCGTAGATTGCCCTGTTAGACTCCCCCACTGCCTTAAGTATGGAGGAAAAACTTCAGCAGAATGAAGCAAGAGTAAGTGATGCCTTGATTTCTTATTTTAAAATCATAAGTTTTACTATTTTAAGCACATGCTTTTTAATTCTTGCCATTGGAGACTCATTTTGTTCCTTAATTTCCTTAACACTGCCCCACCCCTACCCATAATGACTTTTAAGCAAGCACAAGAGTTGACTTTTTGTTCTCTGACCCACTCGGTGGAGCTTGTCTGGCACATGGTGGTTACGCGCAGCATAAGTTCATGCACAGGTGGTACTGAGGTCCTGGGGAGACCAGCTGTTGGCCTGGAGTCCTAGGTTGTAGTGGTCAAGTTCAACATTGATGAGAACAGTGGTCCCCACAGTTTACTGTAGCTAAGTGGTGTCCACCATTTAGTTCTTTGTCATTCTGCACTTTGTTTTCAGTGGGAGGTGCAGCACCTGAGGAATTGTGAAATACACTAGGTAGATGTTAGTTTCTCACAGGCTAGGTGAGGGTAGAAGCAGGGGGGGCTGGCAGTGAATGACCAGGAGGGCTGACCATCCTGGAGGTGTTGTGGCCCAAGCCAGTGTTTGTGTGCGGATGCTTTTTGAAAACCAGTTTCATGGCTGACCTGGTTCTACACTTTTTTTTTGAATAGCCCTGTTTGAAAAGAGAAATGAGCATTAAGAACATTTTTTAAATTGGATTTTGTTCTCTGATCTGAATGGTTAAGACAGACTGAGAAACAAAATTGGATTCTGTTGAGGAAGCTCTTTCAAAAATACACAACATTGAAGATATAAATTGGGCTGTTAGGAAATTGTTGACACTTCCCTCAATAATTATGAATAATTTGATGATACAGCATTAGTAAAATTCTTAGTTTCTTAATCCCTGTTTTTCTCATGAAATTTTGTACTCAGTACTTCAGCTTCTAATTTTGAATGCTTTGAAATGTCTGGATATAATCTTAAATTGTTTCTTAATAATAGTTTTCAGGAATACCTAGCAAGTTAATGGAAACCCATAAACATTTTAATTTGAATGCATTATACATGCTGTGACAGAAATTACTGCCTATCCTGTTTGTAACGTTTTTGAAATTGTCACCTATTTTTTGCTGACCTTATAAATTGTTTGCCATCTGCTGGCTATAAATCTTTATTACCTGATCACATTGTTAGAGGTTATATCAGATGTTTGTATTTTTCTTCGTTGTACAATTTAAAATTACTTGCTTTAAATTTAATAGGAAAATCAACCCAAGGCATACTAAAATTTGTTTAAAGCTGGAATTATTTGGTTGAATTGGAAAAGGATCAATTGGCTTACATTTCTACAGGAAGAACATATATATTGGTGAAATACAGAAGCATTTATTGTTGAATACTTTGTGTTTCTTGTATAAATCGCCAGTAACTGTTAACATACTAATCTCTCCCTTTCTGTTGGGAGGGAAGGCATAGGAATATTCTCTCTCTGAAAGGTTTTCCAAAACAAAAGTTCTGAGAGCCATGTGCCTTTTATTGCTGTTCTTATAGTCTGTGGGGTCAGCATACACTCAAGTATCTTACCTGTTCCAGACAGAGCAGGACAGTTACTTACCAAACCATTAAAAACAATCAAAATCAAAGTTAGAGAACTTTGGTCATTTTTCTTTCTTTTTCTTTTGCCAAGAAGATGAGAGATTTTGACGTCACTAGTGTAAGAGACATTATTTTTACTTAGAAATCAGACCGCCCTGTTAGAGGTCAATCGAGGTATAAAAGGAACAACCAGTTCAGTGTAAGCTGGGGGAGATAGGTTTTGGTCTTCCTCTGGGTTAGAACAGTTCAAACACTTTGTTTTTCTTGTCAGTTGCAGACACGAATGCCCTTTCCAGTTACTACATTTGATATTCAGTGTGTGTAGAGCAGTGGGAGTATGAGCAAATGTATTCCATACATTCATTTTGGCCTGGTTAAATACGACAGCTGGCCAGAGGGAGGACCAGGAGGTGTCAGCCGGCCGGGCAGTGCTGCTGCTGGGAGTGGGGAGGTCAGGACTGCTGGTGTAGAGGGGAAGGCTTTGAAAGCATGTGCTCCCTCCACCCTCTCTCGGAAGTCACTCCTATCCGGCCAGAGCTGTACTCCTTTTCATAGAACACATTGTCCATTCATTTTGTTTGTTTGTTTGTTTGTTTTTTACCCCTTCTTCAGGAATCACTTTTCACCGCTTAAGGAATTACGAGGATTATTTAAAAAGTTTTATGGAACTAGCAGAGTATTTTCATTACCTTTGAGAAGCAACTTCCAGTCGTGTTCTCTGTGCATCAGCTGGGGATGTCTTCTCTCCCGAGTTCAGCAGACTGGAAAGAAGTGGATTTTTATCAAAGGATTTTGCTTTTATTAAGAGAGTCAGAGAGCTCCCCTTTAGAGCTAGAATGAAATTTATGAACCCTATAATTAGCTACAAAAGCAGACTATCTCCTGAAAGAAAACTATAACATCCTAGGTGATTTAATCACACATGTAATGAGAAAAAAAAGTAAATTATTATTCCTTAGGACCTAACGTATTAATCAGGAAAAATTAACCCACTTAATGGAACATTGTCATACTTGAACTTGTAATTTTGGTTACAATCCAAGAAAGTGGCTTTTCTTTAAGTACACCATGAAGAAGACTTGTAAAACTCTCGGCGACTTGACAGATTTTTTCTGTTCTTTCCTTTGCCATAATGTAGGTGGCAGGAGGAGATCAGCTGTTTGATTTCTATTTGGAGACAGTTCTTTCGGGGATAGAAATTGCTATCTAATTTAAAAAATTGTAGTACCTTCTTCCATAAAGCTTTAAGAGTTGGAAACTTTCTAGAAGAAAATCACAATAATTGTTTTATGGAGCAATCTCAATGTATGTTTTTTCCTTTTAGGTTCAAGAATTGACCAAGGAATGGACAAATAAGTGGAATGAAACACAAAATATTTTGAAAGTAAGGACTGTAAAAAGGTGTCTTAATTTTACTATGCTGGTTTAAATAGGTAATCCTTTTACCTTCCAACACGGCTCTTGTGTGCTTTGCGTAAGGTAAGATTGTGGAACTAGCGAGCGACCCCTGGGGGACTGGGGTTCTGGTGTGAATTTGAGGCAGTGGAAAAGCGGTGTGTGTGTTAACACACTGAGGTGAGGTAGATTCCTTAGGTGTTTGTCTTTTCTTTTTGGAGTTTTTCCATTTTTGACTTAGCACATATTAAAGTCCATTTAATATTCAACAGAATTTACTTATTCTTTCTGCTTTTGTTAAACTCAGTGTAAAGTTATATGTTAAATGGAAAAAAAAATACTTCATGGCAATATTGTGGAATATGTGTCCGTAGCATGGCTAAATTTAAGAAATTTCTAAACTGGTGATTTATTGGACGTTTTTCCCTATACAGCTCAAGGGCTAGACAGTGATGGTCTGCATTTAGTAGGAGTCGTTGTGGAAGGACACCAGTTTTCATACTCTGTCTCTCAAGAGTGCCTGTTGCTTTATGTTCCCGTTTTTTGCTGAGTTAATAAAAACCTGACTCATGAAGGTCAGTAATGCCGGGTTTGAGGCTCAGAATGGAATTTTCTGCTTTGACTGAGTCTCTGTGACTTTATGCATGAGAGGCTATGATCCAGGGGCTGTTGAATTCTAGGCTTATTTCTGAGGCTTGTTGAGGTGAAAGGATTAAAATTTCCCTCTAATGGTGGTGAAGTTGGACAGGTGAGGTTTAGCTGCACACCTGGGCAGAAGCCCTAACTTGAATCCCCTCCCTATGGAAGTGGGCACTGAGTTACCATTTCATGGGGGAACTTTTGAAGGCCTGGCTTAGCTGTTCAGTCCTGTGTCTGACCACTTGGCCGTGGAGGGAGGGGTCAGCATTGTGTTACGTCAAGTTCTCCTTGTACTCTTTCGGCAGCCCAGCCTGCGCCGGGGTTAAAAAGACTGTTTCCCATGAAGTTAGAGGTTGGACTGCAGTTCTCAGTGGGGGTGTATTGTGATGGTCCTCGACTTTCTTTTCTCTCCTGATCATGATGATAACTTCTTATTTTGACATACTTCCTCAGCGTTTCCTTTGTTGAGAGATTTTTGTGCAGGAAACTGAGCAAAGACCGGAGTTGCATCTTGGGATCATTGGGTGTGTCAGGTGTGGAATAAGCGCCCCCAAAGATGGGACTGCTTTTCATCTCCCACGTTGCACCAGCTGAACAGAGTGCTGCCACAGCCCCAGGCTTAGGAAGTCAGGCTGCTTAACTTTCACGGCACAATGTGTGCTTTCCTCAGTAAATTTGCTAAAGCGAGAGGGCTTAAATCTGCTTCATTTAAGGAAAAGAGAAATCAGATAGTGAGCTATTTGAAAAGTCATCAGTGTCCATAATGCCTGTCAGCACAGGGGCAGCGCTGCAGTGACCGAGTGACTTCAGCTTTGTCCCCTCCGCTGTGGTGCCTCTCCTGTCCCTGCAGTGGGGACTCGGTGACGTCCCTGCAGAGACATCCACACTGAGAGTCACTATGGTGATCCTCAACTTCTCCTTTCGCTTTTTTTATAACATAAATCTGGGCCCTGAAACTAACATCTTTCCCAATTCCAATTCTGTTTTTTATAAATCTTATTTTTTTTTTTTAACATTTCAGACAAGAAAGAAATAAATGTGATATGTGCTAGCAGTGAAAGGTTATGAGAAAGGCTAATGATATTTCAAGTCATTCTCTTTTTTTGACCCTGCAAGCCCATTTCGGATTCTTCTGTTGGTGCCTGTGCTTCAAGCCGCAGTTGTTTTTGGCTCACGTTCATTCAGTAAGGGCTGCCTTCATCTCTTGTTGGGAGACAGGCACTGAGGGCTACTCACATGTTTTTGGAAACATTCTTTGGAAGTTGATGGGGAAAGAGATTGTTACTGGATGATTTTGTATCTGTGTGGTTTGTGCAATCCTTTCCTGTGTTTCTGCCATCTGACCCTTCAGTCAGCTATTGTTCCAATAATGCAGAGAACTCACTCCAACCCAGTGGCTTAAAACAACATTATTTTCTCAAGTGTGTGCAGATTGGCTGGGGATTGGCCGGCTGAGTAGGTTTGGCTGGGCTTGGGCCCAGGCTGCGGCGGGTTCCAGGTTGGCTGCGCATCTCGTCCTCTCACCAGCTGGTTGTCCAGAGAATGCTCTTCCCTTGGTCCTGGCCAAGGCACAAGCAGGCAGGCCTCATCGTGCAAGCATATCACAAGCTTCTGCTGCTTAGACCCAGTCTGCTAGCATCCCATTGCAAATCACTTGGCTGGGCTGAAAGTCAAGGGGGAAAGAAGCATATAGTAAGGCTATGGCAGGGGTGGAAATATATAAGCTTATTTTGAAACCAGTGCTTTGCTCTATACGTGCCCATATTTAAATACGAATCTTTTCAGTTCTGAGAACTTGCTCTTCTACTTAATTTGCCCATTTTGTGGAGAAAGGCCCAGTGAAACAGTACATTTCCAGGATTAGTTTCTCATCAGGACCCGCTGTTCACTCTTCCAGATTGTTAATTATTACCCCTCCCAGCCCCAAGTTGGAACATCGCAGGAGAGACCTCTGGGAAGAATCCGGGAGAGTGTAAAATGTCCCGGGGAGTGAAGGGAGACACAAGGGTCCTTGTAAGCGTTTGCCATAGTGAGAACCTGCCTTGCTGCCTTTTCTTGCCCAACTTTGTTATTTTTTTATGATCTAACATTTTTATTTAAAAATTTTTCTATTACAGTTTACATTCAGTATTCACTTATATTACCGCCCAATTTTATTAACAAGTCGTGCAGAGGAGACTCTTAGGTGTTGCTCGAAGGGAGAGTGACACTCTGTCACTGTTAAGCTGTCTGTGCTGTGCTTGTATTTCCTGTTTCCTTTGGGAGATCCGAGGTGAGTTTGTCAGCATCCATCCTGAGCGGCTGCTTCAGGAACAAGTGGGAGCCCAGCTCCTGTGGGGTAGGAGTCTCAGGTTGGTGTGTAAGGCACAGATACCTTAAGTCAGAATTACTTTTGAAAGTCCCGTCATTTCCCAGGAAGTCACCAGATCCTGAGCTCTTGGATGCTCCAAAGTCAAGGAGTAACTGTTCCCTTCTTTTAATTCTGATCTCCGGTGTTGCTTGCTGTGGTGAGTGAAGTGCAGGGTAATGCTGAGTGGCGCTGGAGAGAGTGCAGGGCTGCTGGGTGGACACGTGCTCCGACAGCGGCCCGGGCTGGTCTCGCGGGCAGGGCACCAGGCCATGCCTTCCGTGTCAGGCTTTGTTCTGCAAACCTGGATCTTGGGCTGCGGCTCTCTTTCTGACTCCCTGGGTTGGGCCATGACTAATCCATAACTGTCACCCGCCTGGTTCCCAGCTTGGGAATCAGGGTGATGGACACCTCTTCTTATATCCCAGTTAACAGGGCAAGAGGTCAAGTGCCTGGAGTTATTTTAACTAATGACAGTGGAAAGTGTGTTTACCTCCAGGAGGCAGTTAGATAATGAGAGCTTTATTATCCTCTGCAATGGACTCCCTTGCCCCTTAATCTACCTCACTTTTTTTCATTCATCTTCATTTTCTAGATATTAAAGTCTAAACTTTTTTGCCTGGCCCCCCACTGGCACTGATCCCCTTCTCAGTTTCACAGGGCCTATCACACTGTTTTTTTCTGCACCAGCACCCCCACACCCCAGCACCCCCACTCTCCAGCACCCTCACACTCCAGCACCTCCACTCCCCAGCACCCCCACACCCCAGCACCCCCACTCCCCAGCATCCCCACTCCCCAGCACCCTCACACTCCAGCACCCCCACACCCCAGCACCCCCACTCCCCAGCACCCTTACACTCTAGTACCCCCAGTCCCAAGCACCCCCACTCCCCAGCACCTCTACTTCCCAGTACCCCCACTCCCCAGCACCCCCATACCCCTACTCCCCAGCACCCCTACTCCCCAGTACCCCCACTCCCCAGCACCCCCGCACCCCTACTCCCCAGCACCCCTACTCCCCAGCACCCTCACACTCCAGCACCCCCACTCCCCAGCACCCCAGCACCCCCGCACCCCAGCATCTCCACTCTCCAGCACGCCCGCACCGCCACTCCTCAGCACCCCCGCACCCCAGCATCTCCACTCCCCAGCACCCCTGCACCGCCACTCCTCAGCACCCCCACTTTCCAGCATCTCCACTGCCCAGCACCCCCGCACCGCCACTCCTCAGCACCCCCACTTTCCAGCATCTCCACTCCCCAGCACCCCCGCACCGCCACTCCTCAGCACCCCCACTTTCCAGCATCTCCACTCCCCAGCACCCCCGCACCGCCACTCCTCAGCACCCCCACTCCCCAGCATCTCCACTCCCCAGCACCCCCGCACCCTCACCCTGCCTTGCCCGTCTAGCAGATCCCTGCATGAAGATTGGGATTTTGGTGTCTCTGGGTTTTGCCTGTATTCCTCTATCATCTGAGATACTTCCTGTCCCTGTGCCCGACAGAATCGACTCTGACCTCCTCTTTCCCACTTCCCAGGGAGGATGATTTGTTTTCCTTTGGCTTTGACAGCATTTGGTTTGACTTCTGTCTCAGTAGTCATCATCCTGTGAGTTTGGCGGTCTTGCTGTTTCCCTCTGAACAGGAGCAGGACCTGGCAAGGACTGCTGTCACTCTGTGTGCTGCTCCCAGAACTCCGCTTCTTGCCACACAGGCGTGCGGTGAGAATTTGCTGGATGAAAGTAGAATCAAGACACAAAATCAAAACCTTCACTTTATTTGCCAGGGCTGGCGCAGGGAAGCACCCCAGACTGGCTGGTTTAAACAGCAGAACTGTATTTGCTCATAGCCCTGGAGGCTAGACATCAAGATGAAGGTGTCTGCAGGGTTAGTTTCTCCTGAGGATTCTCTCCTTGGCTTGTGGACGGGCACTTCTCTCTGTGTCCGTACATGACCTCCTCTCTGTGTCCCTGCTGTGCCCCTGGCTGGCCTCTGCGTGCCCTACTCTTCTTCTGAGGACACCAGTCAGATTGGATTAGGGTTCAAAGGGCTTCATTTTAACTTCATTACCTATGCAAAGGCCCTCTCTCCAAGTACAGTCACATTCTGACGTACTGGGGGTAGGACTTCAACATATGAATTTTAGGGGTACACATTTCAGCTGCTAACAACCCAAACCTAATGACCCAGGGGAAGAGTAGCAGGGAGTGTGGTGCAGGCAGCGGCCTTGCCATAGTAATGCTCCTACCTATCCGTTCCATCTTATTTCTCATTCCTACGGGGGCAGCTTACACATGCCTGTGTATTTTTATTCCTGGAAAGCGCGTGGCAGAGTTTCTTTTAATGTGGTCCTGTCACTCATTTAGGTCAGTTAGATCTTTGCTGTTTGAAATCTGATGCTTGGGCCAGAAGCACCAGCCTCCTCTGGGAACTGGTTAGGGATGGGACCTCTGAGACCCCTGCAGACACCTGCATCACATCTGCATTTTAGTGAGCTTCCCAGGTGAAGTGTCTGCACCTGAAAGTCTGAGTTTGGAATGCGAAGAACTGAGGAAAGGCATAGCAGTGGGTTCAGGTGGAGCATTTCTCCTGCTCTGCGCTCTATCGTAGGGACTGGCCCCAGGGTGCTGCCCTTCCCTGGCTCCCGTGGGACTCACTGTGGGGGGCTGGGGAGAAGCCAGACCTTTTCCCCGCAGGACTGTGCTGTATCTGCATGGCCCATCCCTTGAGCAGTTCTGCCTGGTGACACAGCCTTGGCCTCAAAAACACTTCCCAGTTCGTTTTCCCTTCTGTCTAAGGGTGATGCTGGTTTCCTGCTGTTGTCACTGTGTGGGTGGCCTCACCGTCCAGATGGCTTTCCCTGTCTTCCTTCCACTGAATGACCAGTCCCTGTATTAAAGCCTCTGGGACTTAAACCCTGGGGCCACTTCTGTTTCGTGGTTAGAATTCTGTTGTATCAAAGTCCCCGCCCTGGTCTCTGGACAAGCAGTGCCAGCTCCTCGGAGTCTACGTTAACACCTCTTCTCCTTTTTCTTTATCTTTCTATAGACTCTTAGAGTGCTGCCCCAATGTGTTTTCCATCCTGGTGAATTTGCATTAAACCACGATCTCGATCTTGCGATCTCTCTCCGGGGACTTAGAACTGAATGTTGTGATAAATCCAGCCTGCCGCTGGTCCATGCATTCCGGAGGCTGTATGTACCATTGCTTCCCCTTCTGCATGGTTTCAATATTGCACCGACTGCTTGCGATTGAAGCGGTTTATAAAGTGACTACTAAATACTCTTCTCACGTACCTTTTGGCCTGGCTCCAATAAATGTTTTATTGCCAAGGAGTTTGTCATAATGGGGGATCCCCAAATTCTTTGTCCACAGCTCTCTCCCCCTACACCATACTTTATGGACATTTTTGGTTTCTGGACACATTTTGGTTTCTCTGTTCTAGGGTTTTAGAAATAATTTTTAAAAAACTCAAAGATATGTTATCTGACTCCCAGATAACTGCTTAAGCTCTGCTTCAAAATAGATCACAGAGAGTTTGGACCGCAGCATCAAGCTCTCAAGTGACTGACAGATGGCGCGACAGAGGGGAGAGCTGACTCTGTGTGTGTCGGTTCAGAGTGAGCTGCGGAGTGGTGCTTGCAGCCCTGCCCGGGCTCTTGTTTGCATCCGTCCAGCACTGGTTAATCTTCTCACTTTTTTTTTTTTTTTTTTGTATTTTTCTGAAGCAGGAAACGGGGAGAGACAGTCAGACAGACTCCCGCAGCGCCCGACTGGGATCCACCCGGCACGCCCACCAGGGGCGACGCTCTGCCCACCAGGGGGCGATGCTCTGCCCCTCCGGGGCGTCGCTCTGCCGCGACCAGAGCCACTCTAGCACCTGGGGCAGAGGCCAAGGAGCCATCCCCAGCGCCCGGGCCATCTTTGCTCCAATGGAGCCTTGGCTGCAGGAGGGGAAGAGAGAAACAGAGAGGAAGGAGGGGGTGGGGGTGGAGAAGCAAATGGGCGCTTCTCCTATGTGCCCTGGCCGGGAATCGAACCTGGGTCCCCCGCGCGCCAGGCCGAAGCTCTACCGCTGAGCCAACCGGCCAGGGCCCTTCTCACTTTTTAATACATAGCATCTCTTTATACGGAAAACATGTCCTTTGGTTACTCCGGTGTCTGACTTGCTTTTGCATTTTCATTGCCCTGCACGGGTGTCTCTGACTGTGGCTTGGCTCCGGGCTAGGAGGGCGGGGGCAGGTGGCTCCTGTGCAGCCTCTGTAACTGGAGAGACTTGTCCTTAAAACCAGTGAGCTACTCATACAAGTGTAAGTGAATTGAAGTTGTTTTATTCAGACGCTAAGTCTATGGGTTTTTTTTTTTCCCTTGGACACAGTAAACAACGTTTGTTGAATTGGATTTGGAACATGGAGCATATCTGAGTCTGTGTAGTGATGGAATCCTAATGCAAATGATTTAAGTTTAAATGGTGCTGGTGTCTTAATATTCCATTTCTGGGGAATAGGAGAGGCAAGCTACTGCTGGCGCGTGGCAGGAATGGGTAGCACACTGATGGAGGGAAGTTCTTTTTCAGAATGTTTTGACTAATAAGAAATATAGGGCCTGACCAGGTGGTGGCACAGTAGATAGAGCGTGGGACTGGGATGCCGAGGACCCAGAGCGCGGGCTCATCTGGTTTGAGCAAAGCTCACCAGCTTGGACCCAAGGTCGCTGGCTCGAGCAAGGAGTTACTCAGTCTGCTGTAGCCCCACGGTCAAGGCACATGTGAGAAAGCAATCAGTGAACAACTAAGGTGTTGCAATGAAAAACTAATGATTGATACTTCTCATCTCTCCATTCCTGTCTGTCTGTCCCTATCTATCCCTCTCTCTGACTCTCTCTGTTTGTAAAAAAAAAAAAAAAAAAAAGAAATATAGGAAAATGATATTGGAGTTTTTTACTGGCTGAAGATTTTCTGAGTTTTGATTTCATGGAGAGGCAGTGTCAACCAGCTGATTTCTGTTTTGTGATAGAATAAGTCAGCTGAAATTTTGTCTCTGGACTATGATGACAATTTATAAAATTCTATTTTATGCTGTCCGCAGTTTTCTATTTGACATAGAAGACGTGTGTTGGGGAGCGAACTGACTGGGAAGCAGCCCTAAGTGACTGTGGGTTAGCGGCCCTGTGGTGGGTCAGCTTGTTGGCCTCTGGATCCTGCTGCCCAGGGCACTGCATCCTCTGATTTCTGTGTAACCTACGAGAGAAGCGTGGGAGAGAACATTTTTTTTGTGGTCCGTGCCTTCTATAGAATCAATCAATCTTGATCTTTTCTTGGTACAGAAGTCGGACGTGGGGGTAGTTCTAGGAGAGCTGCCTACCTGCTCACCTATCCACCTACTCACTCACCCACATCATTCTCTCCCTCCCTCCCTCTTTCCCTCCTTTCTTCTTTCCTTCCTTCCTTCCCTCCTTTCTTACTTCTCTCCTTCTCTCCTTCCCTCCCTCCTTCCTCCCTTCCTCACTCCCTCCATCCCTCCATCCCTCCATCCCTCTCTTCTTCCTTCATTCACTATACACATGCTTACTTAGAGCTTGAGAGCGTCTTATATGTTGGACCTAGCTCTAGACACCAGGTATATCCAGTTAGCAAAGAGAAGCCTTTGCCCTCCTGGAGATCACTTCCTTGAGCTAGAAGACTTTTTCACACAGTTGCACATTCTTTTGTAAAACTCCCATAACCTAGTTCTTTTCTCATGTCTTCTCTTTTCCTTTTAAAAATGCATCTAATAATAAAACAATATAGTTCATCTCTCGGACTGTTTGATATTTGAGACATCTGATAATGTAAAATAAATGTCTTTTTCAGTTCTAGTATTTTATTAACTCAATTTACTTGAAAAGATAATTTATGCTAAATGAATTAAGATGTCTATACTATACCACTTTGAAAAGTCCATGAAACATAAAATTTTTAAAATTTATATCCAAGAGGATATAGAGCCCATAAGGACACAGTTTCTGTTTTCTATTTTTTTCACTGTTCAGTAGGTCTGAACACTGAATGAATGGATGGATAAAAAGGCCCCAGATGGCTGTATGTTAACTGGAGAAGTTGTTTGGAGGAATGAGTTCATAAATGTAATGTGAATGTCAGGCATTCCAGGAAATGGGTGAGATTGGTGTTTGCTCCTTCATATTGCATAGTACTTTTGCAAAAACAAACAAACAGACAACACCCCCCCCAAAAAAAAAAAACAACTACAAAAATCTTATTCTCTGTTGCTTGTCTTCCGAATTAGCCCCAGTGATTTCCAGCTGTGTGTGTACGTGTGTGTGTGTGTTCCTGCTTTCACAGGAGAGAGTGTTGAAAGGGGAGAGGATCTGTGATGGCAATCCCTGCTTCAACCTGCACACGAGGGTGGATGACCTCTTGTCTGTCTGGACAGAAGTCACTGTGAGTGCCCGTATGTGCGAAGCCCTTTATCTCTGTGTAGTGCATCCACACATATTGGCTCTTTCTTGATCTGAAGCAAGAAAAAAAAAAAAAGATGGGACTGCTCTCTGTCTAGTGTACAGCTGTTAATTGGTCAGCCTCTCATTAAAGTTAGACTCTGGCTGTTAATTTCCATCAAACTGTGTCTTCTTCCTTTTCTAAAGTTCTGCTTCTGCAACTTTTATTTTTTTTAAGATGAAAAGCAAAGTAATAAAGTTCATTGTTCTCTGAAACTGGAACTTGGTAATTAACAGGGGAGGGGACTGCGCTCCAGCACTGGCGGTGACCGAGGAGCATGGCGGGTGGCAGGCCGAGCGAACTGTCCGCAGGACCAGTTCTCCTGTTGTTAAGGATGCTGAGCCTACTGTATTTTCTGTGGCAGCTTTCATTTGAGGAAACTGCTCATAAACAAAGGCATTGCAAGTATTATATGTTGGTACTTACTTTTGAATGATGTTTCTGGAGCAAAAGGCCCAGAAAATAGTCAGATGCCCCTTGTTAAATGTTTGTACCGAGCAGTAAATTATTTTGCATGCATATGGGATTTTCCTTCTGATCTTTTGCAGTGAGGCATGTGCGCCGATGGGCTCTTACTGCATATTTATTGCCGCGGTCAGGGTGGGAAGGATTTCCTGGCATATGGAAGAATGCTTTATGTACACCTGACTCACGGGGTATGCTGACCTACAGGAACTTGGTTTAGTTGGCAGAGAAGCCTAAAAAGCGACCTTTTCATGGTACAATCAGTTTATGGTTCCTGTCCCCAGGAATACATTTAACTCACTTTGGAGGGGTTCTAAGAATTGCGAGTTTGGGGAAGGGTGGGTGGTGGTGGAGTGAGCCCGGGGCAGGAGACTGTCCTCAGCCTGTCTAGCCTGTGGTTTTTGTCTGTACATTACTCTCTCCTTGGTCACATTGACCTTTCTGTTTCTCAGAAGCTCACCGTGAGATGCAGACAATGATAGTACCTGTCATATAAGGTTAGAATTGAGCACCTGTCAAGTGTTTAGAGTTGTAATATTACCCATTTTTCTTTCTAATTTTGTATTGAGAAATAATTGACATATACTTTATATTAGTTTCAGGTATACAATCTAATGATTAGATATTTGTATATATTGCAAAATGTTTACCACAATAAGTATAGTTAACATTCTTCCCACCATACATAGTTACAAAAATTTGTTTTATTTTGTACTTTTTAAATTTTTTTTATTGATTTTAGCGAGAGAAGAAGGGAAAGCGAGTGAGGGAGAGAGAGACAGGAACATCTGAGCTGTTACTGTATGTGCCCTGACTGGGGATTGAACTGGCGACCTCTGTACTTCTGGACGATGCTTTAACCAACCAAGCTACCTGGCCAGGGCTTTCTTTTGTGTTTTTGCTCTGAGGTTTGTTGTTGTTGTTTTTTAATTGATGATTTGAGAGATACAGAGACAGAAAGAAAGAGAGAGAGAGAGAGAGAGAGAGAGAGAGAGAGAGAGAGAGAGGAAGGGAGGAAGGGAGAGAGAAAGAGAGGGAAGCATTTATTGTTCCACTTAGTTTGTGTTCATTGGGCACTTTGCTCGGGGGTATTCTTTATTACCAAGCTACCCCCCACCCCACTCTCTTGAGGAACAATACCGAAAAAGCTACCCTGGCTGGGTGGCTCAGTGGACGAAGCATTGAACAAAGGTAGTGGATTCGATCCCCTGTCAAGGCACGTAGGAGAAGCAATCAGTGAGTGCACAACTGAATGGAACAACTAGGTAAAGCAAGGTGATGCTTCTCTCTTGTTCTCTTTTTCTCCCTCTCACCCTCTTCCCTCCCTCCCTTCCTCCCTCCCTCCTTCCCTCTCTCTCTCCCCCCCCTCGGTTCCTCTCTCTCTCCCTCTTTTCCCTTCTCCCTCCCTCTCTCTTTCTCCTTCTCTCCCTCTCTCCATTTTTCTTCCCCCCCCAAATCAATGGGAAAATTTTTTTAACAAAAATTAAGGAAAAAGTTGTCATAATAGAAGTTACTTGTCTCAATCAAGTACTTTGCCTGAGCAGGTGGTGGCGTGGTGGATAGAGTGTCAGACTGGGACATGGAGGACCCAGGTTTGAGACCCCGAGGTTGCTGGCTTGAGCACGGACTCATCTGGTTTAAGCAAGGCTCACCAGCTTGAGCCAAAGGTCGTTGGCTTGAGTAAGGGGTCACTCTGTCTGCTGTAACCCTCTGATCAAGACACATATGAGAAAGCAATCAATGAACAACTAAGGTGCCACAACAAAGAATTGATGCATCTCATCTCTCTCCCCTTCTGTCTGTCCCTGTCTGTCCCTCTCTCTGTCTTTCTCATTCCCTGTCACAATAAATAAATAAATAAATAAATAAATAAATAAATAAAGTACTTTGAATGAATAGCAAATTCCTCTGTGAATAAAGTGAGCTGATTTTGTGGGGTAAGTGGATTGGGGCTGCATACCAGTATGAAGGGTTTAATTTGATTAAGAAAAAAAATTCTTGTAATGAGAACTTCAGATATAGTAACTTCTTCAATACAGTATTAACTGTATAGTCACCATGCTGTATAGACATTGCATCCCTATGACTTATTTATTTTAAAACTGGGATTTTGTACCTTTTGACCATCTTCACTCATTTCACCCCTGCCTTTGGCAACCACTGATCTGTTTTCTGTATTTTGTGGACCAAAAAGAAGGGGTTGTATGGAGAGTAACATCAGAAGGTGACCTGATCATAAATTCCTAAGTGGTAGTTCCTAGTGCAGGGGTTGGGAACCTTTTTGGCTGAGAGAGCAAACGCCACATATTTTAAAATGTCATTCCGTGAGAGCCATACAACGACCTGTGTACGTTACACATTATCCAATTAAAATTTGGTGTTGTCCCGGAGGACAGCTGTGATTGGCTCCAGCCACCCGCAACCATGAACATGAGTGGTAGGAAATGAATGGATTGTAATACATGAGAATGTTTTTATATTTTTATCATTTTTTTTTTTATTAAAGATTTTTCTGCGAGCTAGATGCAGCCATCAAAAGAGCCACATCTGGCTTGCGAGCCGTAGGTTCCCAGTCCCTGTCCTAGTGTGTAGTCACACCCTGGGCATATAGCTTCTTTAGTAAAAGCTTATCTTTGCCTCAAGCTATGTATTTCCATAGTTTCTGTGCATCTAGGTTAACACCCCTTTGAAATAAGCTGTCACTACCCTTCAAGAGAGCACATAATGTTAACTGTTCCATAATCTAATTCCTGCCTTGCTTTCTCCCATCTCCATGTAATTTTCTTTACTTTCCCTCTTTAATTTCACGGGCATAAAAGAAGCTTCAAAATTGTTATTTTCCAGGGTGAAATCTTGCTCCTGGCATATGCTGTATATTTGGCTCAAATAAACTCTTATAAAAATTCTCTACATGTTTGGATGTTTCTTAGGACATATCTCTAAGCTCAGTTTTTGTTTTGTTTTGTTTTTTTATTTTTTAGTTTATTTTATTTTTTGTATTTTTCTGAAGCTGGAAACGGGGAAGCAGTCAGACTCCTGCATGCACCCAACCGGGATCCACCTGTAACGCCCACCAGGGGGCGATGCTCTGCCCATCTGGAGCATCGCTCTGTCGCGACCAGAGCCACTCTAGCGCCTTTGTTTTGTTTTTTTTAAGAGATTTTACATGGAAGTGACCATTTTTTCTTACTAATTTTTTTTTCTCTGAATCCATCCTCTTACATGTAAAACTGGGTTGGCAGTGATATGTGTCTTCCCAATTGGGCAGAAAAATCCAGAAAAAATATGTATGAAATCTCTTAAAAGTATAAGATTATGCAGCTACAACATGGTACTTACTTCTAAGATGCTACATCATGTAGCATTTTATGTATGTTAATTTCAAATAACAGAAAATGCACTTGCCAGCTGGCTTAAATCATATAGGGATTTAGTAGCTCATAAAAGAGTAATGGCGTGGAAGAAGGGTGGGATTTAGGCATGGTTTGATCAGGGCACTGGCTCTGGGTCTCTGGGCTTGTTCTGGAATATTGCCCTCATCTTTAGGCATTGTGCTCTCAGAATGGTGAAGTGGAGCAGCAATTATAGCTTATGTTTGCCCATCACACCATTGTGGGGGTGCAAAAATAACTTTCCTCCCACCTTCCAAGTTCTTCTAGCAGCTAGCTGGACTAATAATCAAACCAGCATGAGACAGATTAACAGGAGAGAATGTCCAAAGTTTATCTTGATGTACATGTGGGATGCCAGCAGATACGATACCCAAGGGAGCTTTGGGCAGTTGAGGCTCACGTGCCCGCTGGAGCTAAGGAGAAGGCTGGGGGTTGTTTGGGGCTTCAAAAGGCAGAAGGTGGCCCTGGCCAGTTGGCTCAGTGGTAAAGTGTCGGCCTGGCGTGCAGAAGTCCCGGGTTCGATTCCCGGCCAGGGCACACAGGAGAAGCGCCCATCTGCTTCTCCACCCCTCCCCCTCTCCTTCCTGTCTCTCTCTTTCCCTCCCGCAGCGAGGCTCCATTGGAGCAAAGATGGCCCGGGCACTGGGGATGGCTCCTTGGCCTCTGCCCCAGGCGCTAGAGTGGCTCTGGTCGCGACAGAGCGACGCCCCGGAGGGGCAGAGCATCGCCCCTTGATGGGCAGAGGCCTCGCCCCTGGTGGGCGTGCCGGGTGGATCCCGGTCAGGCGCATGCAGGAGTCTGTCTGACTGTCTCTCCCCGTTTCCAGCTTCAGAAAAATACAAAAAAAAAAAAAAAAAAAAAGGCAGAAGGTAATTCACATGGAGACAGAAAAGCACGTGTTTGGGAAATAAATGTTTGCTGGACCGTCATTAACAATGGGTCATTGCCTGACCAGGTGGTGGCGCAGTGGGTAGAGCGTCGGACTGGGATGTGGAACAATGGGTCACACAGAGGACATTGAACAGATTGGCCGTGCGAGGTTCCTCTGTATCACACCCCAGTTTATATAATATTAAACTATGGTGATCTGGGATGCCATCTCCCTCCCTGGAGCCGGACCTCTATCTGAATTCCTGCAGCTGGTAAAGGGGGAGGGTCAGTGTTTTTTCTGTTTTGTTCCTTAATAACTATCTTAAAATCAGTGTCCCAAAAGGCATTATTTTGGGATGGAAACTGCTTTGCTTCACCAACGAAATTCAGAGTCTGTGTTTCAGAATCCCCTGCAAAATTCTCAGGTTTGCACTGATTAGTGTATTTCTCAATCAATCCCTGGGGCCTTGTTCTGTGTAGCTCAGCACCTTTTGGGCTGGTGAGGCCTGGCAGGTCCGTTTGCTGCAGCTCCTGTGCACTGTAGGGCTGGGGCACACAGGTGAATCTTGGTGGCATCATCTACACTTTCCACCGCAGACAGGGAACTGGGTCACTTACTGTAGTGTGAGATTTATTCAAGGCAAACAAGAGATACAAATTAGTTGAAGCATTCTTTTATTTCAGAGGAAATACTTTTGAGTATTTCCTTCATGACTCAGAAGTCCTTCCTATTCAGTGTGACGTGAACATTCCATTTAGGAGAAATTGCTCTTTTCTGCTGTCAGAATTGAAAGATGGCACACAGTGAATTCCAAGTATATAAACGCATTATCCTTTCCTTTTTGAAATTGCTAATGTGATCTAAAATGCACTCTAAATGTGGGTGTATTCTTGTCTCCTGGTTTTTACAGGTAGTTTTGAATCTGGCTTAATTTCTAGTTGACCCCTTTAGCTTGGTGTTTCCCAGCCCAGTCTACCTAGCAACAGTTACTATGAACAGTGTTTAGCATTGCCCTCCATTTTAACACAACAGTAGGGCTTTTTGTGTGTGTGGTTTTTTTTGTTTTTGTTTTTGTTTTTGTTACAGAGACAGAGAGAGACAGAGAGGGACAGACAGACCAGAAGGGAGAGAGATGAGAAGCATGACCAGAGGCTATAGCAGACCAAGTAACCCCTTGTTTAAGTCAAGCTGGTGAGCCTAGCTCAAACCAGATGAGCCCGCACTCAAGCTGGCGACCTCAGGGTTTCGAACCTGGGTCCTCTGCATCCCAGTGTGATGCTCTATCCACTGCGCCACTGCCTTGTCAGGCAACACATAGCAGGCTTTAAATTACATACCATTAGCATCCTGGTTAATTTTGCCTTTGTATTATTTAAGGATGACAGAGGTTTCTCTTAACTCTAGGCAACAGAGCTCCAAGTCTCTTGGCAAAAGTCATAGTTTTAAGAAGTATGTATCTGTAAGACAGTATAATTAGCAAATGGATATCCACTGAAAAAGAAATATCCACAAAAATACTGCATATGAATATTTATTTCCAGGATATTCTATACTTGAAAGGGGGGAGATGGCTATAAATTTCTAATATCTTATGTAATGCTTTATAACACCCTTGCCCACTAAAGACAGCTTTCTGGAGCAAGCTGTCTGTGTCTCATAGATTAGTGGAGTTAGTTTCTAATAACTGTGATTTCTCCTCGAGAGAATTTAACAACATAGACCTCACCGAAGATGGTAATTTTCCTCCAGATCGAATACACTATATATTAATGCATTATATGTCAGCCTTTTGTCCTGTCTCTAAAGTAAAAATTACCCCTGCATTCCTAGCAGAGTGGACTGAAATTAAACCGAACTTGTTATGACACTTCTTTACGATGCGAAGTCCAGTTTCTCATCCAAAACAACTCAAATAGTAGTTGATTATCCACACAGAAATGCTTTCCACTCAGAATCACTTGGGGTCTTTTTGAAAAGACCAATTTCTGGGCTCTGTGGACTCCTAGGAAGAGAATTATTAGGAGAGTACTCTGACTCTCTAGTTTTAAACAAGCACCCTGAACCTCACAAGGGGTGGGGCCCACAGCCCTGGAGCATGTGGCACGTCATCCCTGAAAACATATCTGGAAACATCCCTAAATAACATCTTCCTGAAAACACCACGTTTATTGCATGGGCGTGTGAGGGTGAAAAACAATGCACACAACTTCTTGGAATGTTTTGTAGTTCCCAAATTGTACATTTACGCAAGCATTTGGAGACAATTGGGGGATGCTGTTTGAAAAAAAAAAGCAGAATAGAAGTGTTTTTTTTTCAATAGAGTGTTTTGTAATAGGACCTTTTAAAATATGATTTGAGTTGATTTTTGAAATTGAAATTCAGTATATACAGTGTTCAAATCTTCAGTGTGCAGCTCAGTGAACATAGGTAAACAAGTGTAAATCTGAATGTACTCATCGATTTTTACCTGTGTGCACAACATGTAACCCACAGATCAAGATATGAACACTTCCTGCTTCCAGGTACCTCTTATCTCTCCCCAGACGCATACTTCCTGTCCTCCTCTCTCACAAGAAACTGTGGCTCTGACATCTGTCAGGTAGATGAGTTTTGCCTTTTCTTGAGCTTCCCACCACTGGAATCATGCAGTATGTCCCATTTTTGTGTCCTTCTTTTTTCGTGCATCACGTTGTGTCTAAGATTCATCTATGCTGTGTTCATCAGTAGTTTCCTACTTATGTGGCTATATCACTCTTTTTATCCATTCTGCTGTTGGTTATCTCCATTGGGGTTATGAATAGTGCTTCTGTGAAGATTCCTGAGCCTGTTTTGTTGGGTGTATGCATTCACTGGGCCCCCTTTTCTGGCTGTCATCCTGGGAAGAGTTTGCCCCTGACTTGCTCTCCTCCTCTTCCGCCTGCCCAGCCTTTACTACCATAATGTCCCTGATCTAAACACCCTCTGCTCCACACCAGCAGGTTGTCAGCATGAGCTGGGCCAAGGGAGCAAGGCGGATCCCCTACCCCAGTGGGTCAGGTCTGGACCCCAGGACTGAAACTGCCCAGCCACAGACAACAGGTGTTTGCCTTCAGCCTATGTGGGTACCTCATGTAGTATTTTTTTTCTTTTTTTTTCTGGATCCAGTCTAATTTGGTGATTAACACAGTAAATTTTTATTTACTTGTATTACATGTACACTTTTACAATGGCATCAAAGGTTTTTAATGTTTAATATATTCTTTGTGGACTATTTTTTCCTGTAAGTGCTTTTTTTTTCACAATTAGATAGTTAATAATTTGCTATAAAGCTGCTATGGTCTGTCTGGTTTTCCTTTGCCAAACTCTGAGGTCCAGGATGTGTTTTAATTGCTTTTGGATCCCCCTCCCCCAACTGCCTTGTATCTCACAATCAGTAATATGAATAAGGATAATGAATAATATTTATTACACTCAATATATGCCAGGCATTGTTCTAAGGCAGCACTGTTTATTAGAAATATAATGCAAGCCAAATATGGGATTTAAAATTTTCTAGTTAGCCACATTCAAAAAGTAAAAGGAACTAGCTAAAATTAATTTTAACTATAAATTTTATTTAACTCATTTTTTTAAAAAAGTTATGATTTTGCTATATAATTAATATAAACTTATTCATGAGATGTTTTATAATCTTTTTCTGGAGAAATCTTTGCCCTGGCATGAATTTTACATTTACCATGCATCTGAATGCAGACACTCAGTTTGCAGCGGGTATACTTAATCTGTGTTTTGATTTTATAAAATTAACAGTTGAAAAGCAGATTTTCATACTAGCTGTGTTTGTTCCAAATATATTTAGAAGTTTTCCAATAGCTTAATTGAGTGTAGTTTAAAATTTTAAACCAATAAAGTTAAAAGCTTAGTCTTCCCATCGCATTAGCCACGTTTCATGTGTTCCTAAGGCAGGTGCCCTGCGCAGATTTAAGCGTTGCATGCATTAATTCGATCCCTCGGCAGCTGTGGGGGATATAGTATTCTTTCACTTTACAGACGAGGAAACGGAGGGCAGGAGGGTGCCCATAAGGAAGGGGAGAGGTGAGGTCAGAATGTGAACTACGCCTTGAGGTGTGGCTCCTAACCCTCTGTGTTGTCTAGGTTTTAAGTACGTATTTAAAACTGACGTCATTTTCTGTCTTTCTGTGACCTTTGTCTTTTTTGCTTTTTCAAGTTATGAAAATTGATGAAAAAAGCTGGTCTTAAAAGTGACCAAGTTGGCGGTGAATATGGTTGTTCATCAGTGTTTTAACAACCAAAATAGATGATGCCAATGTTTTCGCACCATCTGCCCTGTTATCTTTGTAAATGTCAACGCAAGATTTGCTCTCTCTGAAATAATGGTCATGTTTCCGTTTGTGTTTGGTAATGCTTACTTTAATAATGATTCTGACTTTTAAATTTCCACCAAGGTTTGGCTTAGTCATCTCTTTGGTTTTGGCTCGCTTCTGGTCTTTTTCTTAAGCAAAGAGTCATGGCTATTCCCCTGGGTATCATTTCTTCTTTTCTTAATGTTACTGGACAGGAGACCTGGCCCTTTGTGTCTGCCTAGGGCCAGATGGTAATGCGTGGGTTCTTGACTTTATGCAGGAAAAAAATTTCACAATGGGCACCCAGGTGACCTTGAGAGTCTGTTTATTACAGCTGGGGACAGTGAAACAAAGATGAGCCTAGAATAGAAGCGATGGGAGAGCCTACACGGGCTGCCTTGGCCCTCTAAAAAGCTTGTGGGAAAGAAATGAGTGGAGGAAAGGGGCCTTGGAGACAGGTTCAGGGAGTCAGCCCGGGACAGCCCAGGACGAGCTGCCGCTGCCCGCTGTGTTCCCCTGGTGGCAAGTCTCATGAGGACCCTTAGAGTTTAGGAGATAACACACCTGTGAGGGCAGAAGAGGGCAGAGGAAGGGGGAAGAGTTAGGCTTGGATGCAGTGCTGGCTCTTGTCCTGCATCCTAAGGTCTGTTAAGGGTAAAGATCTTAGGGGAGGTCCCATGAGAGGATCTCAATAGAGTATTCATCAGCTCTCCAGGTGTGTCCTTTTAGGATTGTGGTCTCCACTGATTGGTCAGCACCAGGGCAGGAGGGCATTAGTCAGTGTAGCTGGTCTTGAAGTCAGCCATGGCTTCTACTGTTGGTTTTGCTGCTTCTTTGGGCCTGGAGCAAAAATGCAACTGATGTTCTCTGTAGGGTTTAATGCTTGAGGGAGTGGTCATGCCAGGGCTTGTATGGGGTTGTGTGAGACTCTTCTGCCCCTTGTTGTGGGGGTCTAAAACCACTGATGAGCCTGTGCGGGGAGGAAAGGTCAGGGGAGGGTCCTAACCACAGGGCCAGTGACATGAAAAGTCAGGGGGTTTAGACCTATGACCTGCTAAGGGAGGAAGGGTCACCCTAGGAGTGAGGTCCTTGTTTTCCCAGTTTTGCCTCTTGCTAGGCACCTGGGGCTCTCTGCCCTGGTGGCCTTCTGTGCCCGGCCTCCAGTCCCTGCTCTGCTCACGTCTGTCTGACTGCTTGCCACAATGTGTTATTAGCACTTGCTTTTATATTAATGATTTCTCTGGGCGTCTTTCAGATTTTATTTTTGAAATGTATCTAACCAGCTGTGCGTGCTTGTCTATCTTTATCAGTAATATTTTACTTCATGTGAGACTTGCTTTTATGTAATCTATTGCCCTTCAGTACAATGATGGTTGTTTATAAAACAGAGATCCAAAATGTGCTCTTTGGCAAGGAAAAGTGGTCCAGACGTGCAGTCTTATTATTCTGAGTGCTGCATTTGAAGGGAACACAGAAGTGGAGAGACAGTGGTGACACTTCATGTGTGCTGTGCCGTGCTCCGGGTCTCTCTGAGGGACTTTCCTCTCCCCTGCCCAGGGACGCCACCCTCCTCTCTGGGTTCTGCCCAGCGTGTCCCCGCGCCTCTGCTCAGCTCATTTTAGTGACACCCACAAGAGCCTGTGTCTTCTTGAGTTTGTACCCATTCTGGGTGGTCACATAATCCATTCTTTTGAAATAGCTTGACTTTGTAATATTCAAGTCCTGTTAACTGAGGTGGCCTGGCCTTTACACTTAGGTTTATCACTAGCTAGTTGTGTGACTTTGACCAGGTTATACTGTCTCTCTCTCAGTCTCAGTGTTTCCATCATAAGTGGGGTGTGCTGGTCTAGGTGAGCTCCAAGGATTCCTTCTGCTTGTGAAGGGTTTTGGTTCTTCCACAGGAGGATGCATGGAATTATCCCATGAGCCCCACATCATGGGTGTGGGGACCTCCCATATCTCTGTCTTCCGGGGTCTTCAGTGACCACTTCCTTTTTGTCCTTTGCTGCTGGATGTTTTTGTTTGTTTCTTTTGTGACTATTCTTCATTTTTTGAATGTCTTATGTTAGCTTGTCAGTCTGGGCATTTATGCGTTACATATACACAGAACATTACACATGTCACGAATGTATGGCTTGATGGATTTTCATAAACTAAACACACTCATCTGTCCTGCAATCAGGTGAATAAACAGAACAGTATCAGCTCTCCAAGGTCCCCACTCTGTCCCTTTCTACTCCTCTAAGGGAGATGTCTGATCTGACTGTGAAAGGCATAGCTTTATGTATCTGGCTTTGAAACTTGATGCGTATGGAATTATACAGAATGCGTTTTCCCTGACTGGCTGTATTTGTTCAGCATTGTGTCTGTGAGGCCCGTCTATGTTTTTGCATATGGTTGTATTATTTCCACTGTATACTAGTAGGCGTACATTGTGAACGTGTGGACACAGTGCTATTGGCTGATTACCTAGGAGTAGAATTTCTGGGTCAGAGAGCAAGTGTGCCTTCAGCTTTAGTAGGTACAGAAAATAGTTTTCCAAAGTGAAGCGTTGACACTCCTACTTGCCAAGGACACAAGGCCCACTGCCGCTGCTGCTCACCAACATGTGCTGTTTTCTGTCTTTTCTTCTCTGTAGCCATTTTTGTTGGGTGTGCAGTGGTATTACATTGCGGTTCTACCTTGGATTTATTGATGGTATTAAAAAAATTTGCCACTATTTTTAATTAGCCTCATTTTCCAAGTGACTGCAACTCAGACCCTGTCAACCAGTGAGCTGTCCCAGTGTTTAGATGTCCTCGGTCACTGGGCACTCCTCCAGCTCTCTCCAGCTCACCTCCCTTCATTTATACATGAACTGGCTACCCAGCCATTTGGCAGAGCTGACATTCACTCAGCTACCAGCTCTACACATGCCCAAGGGGACTTTCTGAGATGCTAAGGGCATACCGGCTCACTCGTGCCTAAGGGGACTTTCTGAGATGCTTAGGGCATACCAGCACAGTGATATGGATCCCACCCAAATCTGGTAGGTCTTTTGGGTTCAGCTTTACCTTATTTCCTTTCTTTCTTTGTTGAGTTGGATTACTCATTGTGCATTCCTCCCTACCCCAATCACTTTTTAGCTGTTCTAAGACATACCTGTTTCTTTTTGCTAGGTCAAATTGTAGTAGAAAACTCATATTTTAAATTACTTAGATGTCTTTCCTCATCTTAGAAAACCTTTATAGTGAGCATTCCCTATAAACTAGACAAGACCTAAACTTATCTGATGGCAAAATCTCTCCTAATCAGAATGTTCATGAATATCCTGGTTTAGCAACAAAGCCCCTACTTAAATTACATGATTTCTGAAGATCTGTATGAAAAGGCTTTAAGATAATGCTTATGATTTAGAAAGTGCAAGTTCATGGTGGATGTGATTTAATGTTCTAATCCAGGTCAGGAGTCATCATCTAAACATCTTAAAGAGATTTTTGTGTATTTCATACTAATATGAATTCAAATCTCTTTTATTGCCTGAGTCTTGTCCTTAGCATTGTTTTCCTCTAAGTACTATGTCATGTAGATATAAGTAATGTAAAAAAAAATGCTCAAAGGGATTTTTAAAGATCACCTTGTTCATAGTACGTACACTATTAGGATAAGGGACTCAGAAATAATGTAGGCTAAACTCCTTTCTTGTCCTTACCACTTTTTTTTTTTTTAAACGAGAAAAATTGAAGCCAAAAGAAAGGAAAGGACTCGGTCTCCAAGCCCTGGAGGGAGAGCCTGGGCCAGATCCTGTGTTCCTCACTCCCAGTCTAATTCTCTTTGTGCCTGCCTTCTTCTCTTTTCAGATGGTTTCCAAACACCCTGCTTCTCAGCACTTAAATGGTACTCTATTTTGAAGAAGAGAATATGGCTAGCCTGTATCTTTTAGAATATAATTTTAATATGTAAAATTTGGAGACAAGATTTAGCCTACAGCATACTTAAACCAGCAAACTATTCTATAATGAGCTTCATCTACATTTAAATTTTTCTCCAGAGAGTTGGAAAGTTGGTTTTGTATAAATGGCTCGTATGTATGATTTTATTAAGCCGGAGTGCTTTTTGGTTAAATTTAAGAGCAAATATTTTAATGCCTGCAGAATCTCCTAGTATCTCAGTCTGCTGTTAGTAAATAAAGATATGTTTGTACTTAAAATAAAAAAAGAATTGGAAAACAAAATGGTTTCTTTATCTCAACTAGAGAAACAAATGTATCTTCTCAATGGGTTAATCTTTTTTTTTTTTTTTTGTATTTTCCCGAAGCTAGAAACGGGGAGAGACAGTCAGACAGACTCCCGCATGCGCCTGACCGGGATCCACCCGGCACGCCCACCAGGGGGCGACGCTCTGCCCACCAGGGGGCGATGCTCTGCCCCTCCTGGGGGTCGCTCTGCCGTGACCAGAGCCACTCTAGCGCCTGGGGCAGAGGCCAAGGAGCCATCCCCAGCACCCGGGCCATCTTTGCTCCAATGGAGCCTCGGCTGCAGGAGAGGAAGAGAGAGACAGAGAGGAAGGAGAGGGGGAGGGGTGGAGAAGCAGATGGGCGCTTCTCCTGTGTGCCCTGGCCGGGAATCGAACCTGGGACTTCTGCACGCTAGGCTAATGCTCTACCACTGAGCCAACCGGCCAGGGCCTCAATGGGTTAATTTTATAAAGCATTTTAAATTTTGGATTAGGAGACAGTTGACACTTGGCAATTTTAATTATGGAGAAAGCCATGTATTTTAGAGTTTACGTGTTCTTATTTTTTAATATGCAGTTAATGTAATCATTGGAATGAATGTGCTATAGGGTGCGTTTTAGTTCCTTGGCACTAGATGTCGCTGCAGATAGGAGAAACAAGCTCTTCCTGTTTCATTGCAGGGTCGCTGGTAGTGAAGTTGTCTGAAAGGATGTGACAGGTGGGCTTGGGCCTGGTGACCGATTTCTGGGGGCCGGATCTGTGTGAGAGCTAAATTGTGAAGAATTTAGTATAAGTAATATCGTCTTGCAGCCAACTTGAGAACAGCTTCCTGAAGATGCGAATGTGCCTTCATGTTTCTGAAGGCTCTTTCCTGAATTTTGAAAATAGTTCTTGGAGAACAGAATACCTAGGTAATACCTTACAGCTGGAAGACTTTTCTCAACCTGGGTCTTAGTTGGGCATTTTGATTAGCTTGGCACTGGAAATTCTCTGTGTCACATATTTACATGTGCCAATTAAAGACTTTTCTTGTTAGGTCAATTCTTCTTTCACTTTGCATTTTCCTCATTTCTAACTTGAGAGGTTCTTAAGAGAGTTAAAATACACAATTCTTTGTCTTCTATATCACCAGTCAGACTTTGATACTCCAGCAGAGTAACCTCGGCTCTTGGTATAGAGTCCGCAGAGCTCTCCCCCTTGCTGTCTGCTGGTTTGTGGAGACAAGAATCTTCATGGATATTCAGACGGAATTTTCTTCCAGCTTCAGTCATTTATATAGAAATAGGAAGACGAGGTCCTCCCCCTCTCACCCCCACCCTTCCTCCCCATTTAGTGACTGAGAGACCACCGAGAATGACAGTTAAGGACATGAGCTCTGGAACCTTCAGTGAGGTCCCAGCTCTGCAGGTTGCTAGCGGTGTGACCTCAGGTGGATTATTACCCTCCCTGTGTTTCAGCTTCTCTGTGGAATGGATATAACAGTACTTGTCTTATTGGGCTGTTGTGAAAATTAAATGGGTTGCTTGTGAAAGCCACTGAAAGTAGTGTTTAGCAAAAAATCCTCTTATTTAAGGGCTTGTTAAATAAAAAACTTTATTTTATTTTTTAAAAGATTTTATTTATTCATTATAGAGAGGGGAGAGAGAGAGAGAGAGAGAGAGAGAGAGAGAGAGAGAAAGAGGGGAGGAGCAGGAAGCATCAACATGTGCCTTAACCAGGCAAGCCCAAGGTTTTGAACCAGCAACCTCAGCGTTTCCAGGTTGATGCTTTATCCACTGCGCCACCACAGGTCAGGCGAGCAATAATTCCTTTTTTTTTTAAAGATTTTATTTATTCATTTTAGAAAGGAGGGAGCTTGGGGAGGGAGAGAGAGAAGCAGGGAGGAGCAGGAAGCATCAACTCCCTTATGTGATTTGACCAGATAAACCCTGGAACAAACTTTAGTTTTAAGTACTTGGTGAGGACTTTATAAATACTAAGTGATCTCAAGTATAGTCAGTATAGTTAGGGAGAGAAAAAAGAAAATATTTTTTCCAGCAAAACAACTGGAGACTAACTAGGATGCCACACTGTCACTTCAGTCATTCATTTTAACATTACTGAGCACTAGCTTGGTGAGCGATGCTGTGTGGCCATGATAAGACACTTTTCATCTGGAAGGGAAACTTGACTTTAAATAAGCAATGAAATACATTGTCAGAGGTCGCCAGGTTAACAGTCTTAAGCACTGTCTCAGGGATGAATCTGGCTGCAGGTAACAGCGCCCAAGGAAAGGTACCTAAAGCTGGGTAAGAGCGGGCATTTTCTTCCCCTCGCCGCTGACAACTGCAGCACCGGACTGCTGATGGCGTGGGTGCAGTGGTTCATGGCTGCTGGAGCCGGGCTCTGGGTAATTATCTTGGTCTTTCCCTCATGGTATTGAGGCAGGTTCTGCAACCACGTGATTGCATCTGAGATTCAATTAAGAGAAACTTGGCGTGTGTTAGCTGAGTCTGCCCCTCTTTAAAAAAAAAACTCTGCTCAGCAATTTGAGCTTATATCTCATTGCAGAGCAATGTCACATGGCCTGTTCAGCTTGCAGTGACAGCTAGGAAATGGATTCTCCAGCTGGTGTTTGTTCATGAGGAAGAAAGGAGAGCAGAAGGATGTCTTGACAACAAGCACTTGCTACACACCAGGCACTATTCTAAGCACTTCCCATATTGTAATTCATTAGAACAGTGGTTCTCAAAGTGTGTGCCAGGGCGCACTGGTGTGCCCTAGAAGATTTCCAGGTGTGCCCTATGGTATTCCAGAGAAATATGTGCCTGTTGGGGACCAAAAATCCAACAAGGTTTTTGGAGTTTAGATTTTAGGGGTACAGAGGTGTAGGGAATTGGCTATAAGCTGACAGTCTGCCCAACCTCCCACCTTACTTGCCTGATTAGGTTGCAAAAGGCTGTTAAGCTGTGGTGCTGGATTGTTTACACTACCCCCCATGTTCCCCGGAAAGACTGGAGGCAAGTTTCTTCTATCCTTTGGTGCAAAGTTAAGATGATATGTATGGTGGGGGTTTTCTGCACTCAACACAATTAAGAGTAAAAAGAGAGGAATTCTCAGTATATTGACAAGGAAATGAAAGTTTGCCTTTCAAATATATGCCCAAACATTGAAGAAATCGCTAGGACACATCAGGCTCATGTTTCTCATAAGCATAATAATGAAAAAACACATTTGCACTGGGACATGCCGAATTTACTAAATCTTATTAAGAATGTATCTGTATATATGAAAAGATAACTTTTTTGTCATTTTTTAAATTTTTTAACCCCTCTATTTTACGGATTCTAAAAAGTATAACAAAAAATGTAACATACAAATGTTTTTTAATGTCAGAATAAATTTAATTTGTCATATTTATTTTGTTTAATTACCATAAAAGCACGCTTGGACTTTATTTTTTTTCTTAAATATTTGACGTAATTATTATAACATATTTTCTCAGAAATTTGTATATAGTGCATATACAATTATTTGTAGGATTTTAAATGTGCCCCAACTTCAAAAAGTTTGAGAACCGCTGCATTAGAACCTCATAACAATCCTGCCATGCACATTTGCATAATCCTATTATAGGAAACGGGGGGGGGGGGCCAGAATAGATAAGAACTTAGAGGACAGCTAGCAAGTCTCCAGGCTGGCTGGAAGTTTGACTGAGGAATGGTGGAGATATAAAGGAGGGCTTGATCAGGTCAGGGCTTTGGGAAGATGGTTGTGAGGGCTTTAGGAGGGGTTCAGAAGTTTGACCTGATGTTGAGAGTCCTGGCTAATAAAGGCTTTCTGATGTCCTGAGCTCAGAAGAATCTATTTTCCCGGTGAATTAGGGCTTTTGGGGAAAATGAGTGAGCTTTGGACAAGGGGGTGGGCAGATGGAGGTGCCAAGGCTAGGGAAGGAACTTGGGTCTGATCGTGGAGGACTTAATTTAACTCTTACTGCTTTTATGTTGCTTTAGGAAAAGTAGTCAGAGCTAATTCAAATTCCGAGCATCTACTCTGACGACATATTTCCAGTTTAATTATCTGAGCCTTCAGTTTGTCTTTTGAAGTATCTGAGTAGTACATTGAATTTTCTTACTCGTTCTCACATTTCATACTGAAACAATGACAAAGAATATTCCAAGTGGATGGAGCCTTGGAGCTGCTCTTCTTCAGCCTCTCTGTGTCTTAGTTGGGGGCATGTGAGCCTGCACGCAGCATTCCCCTGCTGAGAGAACTCGGGGTCGCATGGGGACTCAGTGTCTGAGCTTAGGTCAGATGGTTTGCTGATCTCCTGTCAAGTGTCCTCCTACAGTCCTAGTATTTCCTCAAATGTGTCCTCTGGCCCCTGCATCTCTCTTTCACAGTGTGCACTGATATTGAGTAAATAATTTTGCTATCGTGTGTTAAACATGAGTCCTCCCTGATTATAGTTCCAGTCCTTAGTTGAGTGCTTGGTACATAGCAGACACTTAGGGACTGTTTGTTGACAAGACTAGCCCGGTGTTAATGCAGTTCCTTGAGAAAGAGAAAAAATCCATGTGCAAATAAGTTTGAGAAATACTGGGTTAAACCAAATTAAATGGACTTTTTATTTTTATTTTATTTTTTATTTTTATTTTTTTGTATTTTCTAAAGTTGGAAACGGGGAGGCAGTCAGACAGACTCCCACATGCACCCGACCAGGATCCACCCAGCACGCCCACCAGGGGGTGATGCTCTGCCCATCTGGGGCGTTGCTCTGTTGGAACCAGAGCCATTCTAGCACCTGAGGTAGAGGCCATGGAGCCATCCTCAGCGCTCGGGGCCAACTTTGCTCCAATGAAGCCTTGGCTGCGGGAGAGGAAGAGAGGGACAGAGAGGAAGGAGAGGGGGAGGGGTGGAAAAGCAGATGAGCGCCTGTCCTGTGTGCCCTGGCCGGGAATCGAACCTGGGACTCCTGCACACCAGGCCGACGCTCTACCACTGAGCCAATCGGCCAGGAGCAAATAGACTTTTTAAATAGAAAGTTAGAGCCTTGAATATACTTTTGTTTTGTGGCTGTAGGTTGTGTGTAAGGAGGGAGCTGCTCACTTCAAACCTCCTGAGTTCTGGGGATTCTTGTTTGGCTCGAAGCCAAATGTCCCCGCTAAGTTTTGACAGTCAGAATTTAAGAAGACTTGTAGACTGAATGGGTTCTTTAGGACAGAAGTGGTTTTTGTTCCTTTCAGGTTGCCTTGCTATTGGTCTTTTGCTATTAGTGGAAAGTTTTCAGTTAAAAAAAAAAAAAATTGTTGTCTTAGAAGAGAGTTGCATTCTAATTCTAAATTCTGAAAATAAATGATGTGCTTAGTTTCCCAGAGCCTGGAACTTGTTTCTGTCCATTGAGTATTGACATACTGACTTTCAACTGTGGATAGGTTCTAAGGCTGGCCCACCACAGTCTGTTTAGTAAGGAATGAGGTGCTGTGAGATAATGACTCAGGCAGTCCTTAGAGCGGGAATCACCATGGTCACGCACATGAGATAGGTCAGCGAGGGCAGAGTGCTAAGTTAGCAGGCTGACGGTCACTCTGCTGGGCAGTTCTGGCTTGATCTACTGAGTGGCAAGAGCAAAAAGTACACACAGCTTTTTCATGGGAAAGGGGGTGATTCTGCAATCTCAGTCATTTGGTGGGATTCAGGAACTGTCTCTCCAGAGTGTGTGGGAATCTCTCTGCTCCGGAGAGCGGCTCCGGCTGTTCTCCTTTGTGCCAGTGACGTGAAGATTTCTTTGCTTCTGTAACATCAGGGTTGTTCTCCCTCCAGGTGTCGCCCAGTAGGGCCTGGTGGTTCAGGGCACGGACACTAAGCCACTGAGTTTGGGGTTGAAGCTTGGCTTGACAGTCTGTGACTTTGGCTGAATTACTTAATCTTATTAAGCCTCAGATTTCTCCTCCTTAAAATAGGGATACTAATCATTTCTACCTCACTGGAATAATATATAGGGAGAGGTAATGCACATATATTACTGCTTTGCACAGTGCTCGTAAGAGAGATTGGCAAACTTCCTGTACAGGACCAGACAGTAACTATTTCGGGAATCATATGCATATTACTAAGTGAAAAAAGCCAACCTGAGAAGACTGTGTACTCTAAGAGTCTATCTACTTGCCATTCTGGAAAAGGCAAATGTATATGAGAGTAAGAAGATCAGAGGTTCAGTGGTTGTCAGAGGGTAGGTTAAGGCGGGGGGAGGATGACAGTGTAGAACACAGGGTTTTTAGAGCAGTGAAAGTATTCTGCAATGGTGGGCACATGTCAAAACCCATACAATATGCAACACCAACATGCAGATGTGTTTTCCCAGTCCGGCTGGTCCTCTCATTCTCTTGTCATTGTCTTTTGCAGAACAGAAAATTTTTAATTTTTTTTTTTTTTGTATTTTTCTGAAGCTGGAAACGGGGAGGCAGTCAGATAGACTCCCACATGTGCCTGATCCACCCTGCACGCCCACCAGGGGGCGATGCTCTGCCCCTCTGGGGCGTCGCTTCTGTTGTGACCAGAGCCACTCTAGCGCCTGAGGCAGAGGCTATGGAGCCATCCCCAGCACCTGGGCCATCTTTGCTCCAATTGAGCCTTGGCTGCAGGAGGGGAAGAGAGAGACAGAGAGGAAGGAGAGGGAGAGGGGTGGAGAAGCAGATGGGTGCTTCTCCTGTGTGCCCTGGCCGGGAATCGAACCTGGGACTTCTACAGGCTGATGCTCTACCACTGAGCCAACTGGCCAGGGCTGGAAAATTTTAATTTTAATGAAGTTCTCCTTAGCCATTACTTCTTTCATTGACAGTGCCCTTGATATTATATTTAAAAAGTTACCACTATACCACAAGTCACCTAGGTTTTCTCCTATGTTATCTTCTAAGAGTTTTATAGTTTTGCATTTTACATTTAGGTCTATGATCCATTCTGAGTTTTTTCTTAAAGGGTTCTTGCATGTTGTCTACTTTTTAAATTAAAGCTCTTAGCATATTAATTATAGTTTTCAAAAAGTTCAAATCTGCTAATTCCAACTTCCCCATCATTTGTGATTCTGGTTCTGATGCTTCTCAGTCTCCTCAAATTGTGTTTTTATCTTTTAGTGTCCTTGTAATCTTTAGTTGAAAGGTGGACGTGCTGTACTATGGATGAGGAACTGTGGGAAATAGGCCTTTAGTAATGTAGTGATGAGGTTTGGGGGAGGGGAAGCACTCTGTAGTCTTATGATTAGGTTTCAGATTTTTGGCAAGCCTGTACCCCTGAACTGAATGCCACAATTCTTTCCCACACACCCTTAGGTGGGACATGATATGATGGCTTGAGTGAACTGGAGTGAGAGAAAAGATAGATCTGCTTTGTTCAGCATTGGCTATGTAGGACTTAATATGTGATATGATTAAATAAATGTTATGCACATAGATAAGTGTATGTGTTGGCTGCTTGTTGGAAAACATAAAAGTGATTTTTTCCCCCACCTTTAGTTGTAGAACTATGAAAATAATTCATGTAATGACTTTGCATATGCATGTATGTTATGAATAGGAATGTGTCAAGATACAGCTGCATGTTTTAAGATAACATTGTATTAAAATGATTTTAAACAAATAATAATGCAGAAATAGCTCCACACACTTTGGAGGTCTGTGGAATGCTTCACCGGTGGTAGGTAGAGGCTGCGTGATGAACTGAGATTGTCAGACCACCTGCCACGATGTGAGAGGCTATAGATCTAAACTGCATTAGCAAAGAATCTTTTTTATTAAAGAACCTCGTGATTTCCCATTCATTATGGTTAAATACCAGTGCTGCCCCCGGCTCTGTGTGGAACTGGTTTGCTCTGGTTTTATCTGGAGGCAGAGGACGCACTAGAATAAATGAGTACTTGAAATCCTTTCTTGTCCCCATGTTAAGCATTTTTTCTAGGAGCTGAAAATGCTTTTCCAGGCAATATTAATCTACTTGAGGAAGCCGCTTTTACAATAGGGCACGAGCCCTTATCTTTTCTACATTTATTAAGATAAAAACCTGCAAGAAGCATCGGACAGTTAAATGATTTATCAAAGGTCACTTCTAGAATTCATGGTGGTTAGGAACTCTACTCCTGGCCTTTTTTCATGTAGTGCAAAGTTCAACCCACCCGATTTCTTCTGTCTGATAAATGTTCAGCTTGAGTGGGTTCTCTGAGAGCACGGGATTGCTCTGTAACCTTTGGCAAATGACATTTTATTTCATTTTGAAAACCAGCACTTTTTGCATAAGTGTCCTGTGCCATTGTGGTAGGCGGTTGGGATATGAAGACTCAAGTGAACGAAGGAGTTCAGAGGCCAGTTCATTGGAAGAACTTAGCAGTGGGTGCTTGTGTGCCACAGAGCGGTGGCTGAGTCTGGGTCTTGATGTGCACATCTGTCCTGAGCTGCTGCCATGCTGGGAACTGGGGGACAGAGGTTCAGAGGCCTCAGACGTCTTTACTTGCATATCTGCTAAAGGAATTTTGTAAAACTGCACTGTCTTGCATATTTGTAAGTTGGTGTCTAACTATGTTTTGCCCCACATTTAACATCTGTGCAAGATGGAATTTTAGGTGGGTTTTAAGTATTAACATTTAAAAATAAAATTTATATCAACCTTTTAAATGAATCCAGTGGAATCTAAAACCACAGGTATTAAATATCCACCACTGTCTCTCATGTAAAAATAAATTAAAGGTTTTTAACTATTGGAAATTTTATATCATTCTCTTTTCTCTTTGAACTTGTATTTTCAATTTGCCCTACACATTTTTTTGGCTTAAAATATCTAAATGCTTGGAAATTTATCTTTGATAACTTATCGTAATCCCTTATACTATTAATAAAACCATGCAAGTAAACTTAAATGTATTTAAGATATTTCTTATAATCACGACGTTATAACTACTAAGAACATTTCTTAGTTCTTAGTAACTTCAGTGGGAGTTACCATTATAATTATTAGTGGTAAACACTATCAAAGCAACAAAAGTATTATACATTTTGATAACCAATTACTAAACATTAAAAATGCTATTAGAAATGTATCCTATAACAGAATGTATGGGATTTTCCCCATGGTTTGATGACTCTTCCCAGGGACATTAGTAGAAGGGAAGAAGATTTGCCGTGGATAAACTTGGTTTTCTTTTTTGCATAGATGAGTTGATGGGAACAGAGGAGAGTTGCTTTAACAGCGTCTTTCAATTCCTCAAACACGGTTCTAGGTAATAAAAAGTCACGTGGTGATGTCATCAAAAATTATTGTTAATACACTGTGTACCAACAATTTGCCATATGGTCCTTCTTCAATTTTGCTGAAAGTCAAGACTTGGAAACCACCTGACTTCCAAAAAGACTGTTGCCCAGTTATTAGAATCATTCATTTCCTCAGTGTCTGGGAAGTTTACCAGAAAGACTTTATCTCAACTTACCAGAAGACCATCAATCATACCCGCTGTTTTTTCATTTTAAGGCACCTGGTAAAGTTCCATGCACTCTCAAAAGGCTGAGAATGTGTTTGTCTATCCCCAGTGTTAAATGTCTTTTTGTCTGAGTCTGTATGTGGTGAAAACTGGAGCTGCGGAACTACTGTCATCCCAGTTCCTTTTGTTTAAGAATATCTGAGTTCACCTTTCCTTTCAAACAAGATGTTAGTATCTGTTTTTCTGACATTGATGTCATTTCTGTTTTCCAATTTTAAGATAGTTAGATGTGAAGAGCTAGGTACAGTGCCTGGCTGTGGCTTTGCCAGCTTGGAATGAGGGAACTATCTTCGCCATGTCTCACCGTGTTTTCCGCTCTCCTTGTCGTCAGGCGCTGCCCCGTATATCAGCTCGGAGCACCCCAGCCCGGCCTGTGCATGCAGATCCTGTCACCAGGCCTGCCTTTCGCAGACGGACACGGAAGGCAGGGAAAGGCGGGTTCTAGCATGTGCCTTGAATAAGGAGGCTTACTAGATTTAAACCAAATATTCAAATTTTCTCCTTTTTCAGTACTTTGAGTGCAATGTAGAAAAGTTAAGATGGATAGCAATGTGTTTTTCGGCTGTAAAGTAGAAGAATAATAATTGTGAAAATGGAGGTGAGGAGAAGAGCAGAGTTGGGGAAGGGGGTTGGGAATTTCCAGCAGCCCTTGTGGCAGATCCATTTTAGAAAAGAGCACGTGTCAGATTGGAAACCTGAAAATTGATTCCCTTCAATCTATCTGTGCTTAGTCTCCTCAGAAAGCTGCCATCCTTAGAGAGAGGTCAGGTTGAGACTTATGCTTTTGGGCGGTGATTCTCAAATACCCCTTTCATTCTAGCAGGCCAGATACTTACTAGGAATTCATGCCTTTTCTGTCATTCTCCTGAGCACATGATACACAGTTCTGTTGGGTGCTTTTTTTGTACCTAACAGTTACTTGTTAGTAACTTAAATTTGGTATTTATAAGGATACATTGGGAATTTCTGGCTAGTAGTCCATTCACATCTGTCATTTGCTGGATGAGCTCTGCTGTCCTCACTGCGTCCTCAGTGTGGGCTTGAGTCTATGATGGTTTTCAATCACTGACATCCTAGGTAGTTTAACATACAAATGATAAATTACCTTTCAAATGATAAATTACCTTTAGTTTGGATTCACTGTGATCAATATACTTTGTTATATGTGTTTAATCTTTTCATAATATTGATGGATAAAAGTGCCTATTTATTTTAAGCAGAGTGACATAAATTGATTTCTGTTTTGTTTTGGGGGAGGTGGCAAAGTTTTACTCAGAGACTGATTTTGTCTTTGCCAGCCATTTATTTAACCCAGGTTTGCTGTGGGAATTGTAATAATTCCTCAAGCCAGTCGCATACAGGATACTGTCTCTTGGTAAAACAAATCAAGGACTAACATACTCCAGAGAAATGACAAATTAAGCTCACTATTGTTTTAGGCAAGGGGAGATGAAAGGGACAAAGTCCAGATTTACAAGGCTGCCGTTTTATAGGAGGAGGTACTTGGAGAGACAGTCTTAACCAAACGTGAGCTGATTACAGATGCCAGAGCTCCTGTTGCTAGCGCTCATGGCTAAGGAGTGATGAAGACACCTGTGATGGTGAAGGCACTGGCGGCCAGCTGATTTCTTTCATGGGGTCACTGTGCCAGAGTCACCTCGGCCAGGGCAGGATTTAATGCCCCAGAGGTCAGCAAAGAGTCAAAGGGCAGTTCTGCAACAGAGTTCACAAACTCTCAGGGTTCACAGTCTAAATGTCCCCTTGCTGTAGCTGCTCCTCCACTGGTTCTTATCCATGAGCCCCCAGAGGGGCCCTTCAGCAGCTGGGCTGCTGACTGCTTATCACAGAGACAGCAGAGGGGATGGTGACATCCTGACACAACTTACTTTATTTTTATGTCAAAGCAACTTCTTCTAAAACCAGCTTCTCTTTGACATTGTCATAAACCAGTGGATTAAAAACTACTTCACTAAAATCATAAACAAATGGATTTGAAGTCATATTAAACCAACACATAATGAGTTTATCTCTCTGATGAATGGAGGCATCGTTCTGGGCTATTGGCATGTGTATAAAAGACAGCTGGATTGCTGTGGGGCTCATGAGGTTTTTGTTAAAGCTTAAACATGGTCTGTTTTCTTCCAGATGCCGCAGTTGAGGAGATTTACTCTCTTCTGCCTGCCCCACCCCCTTTCCCTTGGGTAATCAGCATACTGTTGTCTGTGTCTGAGTTTTTTTGTTTTTGTTTTTGCTTAATCTCTTCACCCATTTCACCCATTCTCGCAAACCCTCTCCTCTCTGACAGCTGTCAGTCTGTTCTCTGTATCTGTGAGTCTGTTTTTATTTTGTTTTGTTTATTAGATTCTACATGTAAGTGAAATCATATGGTACTTTTCTTTCTCTGGCTGGCTGATTTCCCTTTGCATAATACCCATTAGGTCCATCCATGCTGTTGCAGATGATAAGATTTCCTTCTTTTCTAGGGCTGAGCCACATTCCATTGTGTAAATGTAACACAGGTTTTTAATCCACTGGTCTACTGATGGGCACTTGGATGTCTTCCAAATCTTGGCTATTGTAAATAACACTGCAGTGAACATAGGGGTGCAGATATTCTTATGAACCACTGTTTCAGGTTTCTTCAGATTTGTGCCCAGAAGTGGAATCATTGGATCAAAGGGAATTCCATTTTTTTTTTAAAGATTTTATTTATTCATTATAGAGAGGGGAGAGAGAGAGAGAAGGGGGGGAGGAGCAGAAAGCATCAACTCCCATATGTGCCTTGACCAGGCAAGCCCAGGGCTTTGAACCGGCAAACTCAGCGTTTCCAGGTTGACACTCTATCCACTGCGCCACCACAGGTCAGGCAGGGAATTCCATTTTTAATTTTTTTTTTTTTTACAGGGACAGAGAGAGAGTCAGAGAGGGATAGACAGGTACAGACAGACAGGAAGGGAGAGAGATGAGAAGCATCAACTCTTCGTTGAGGCACCTTAGTTGTTCACTGATTGCTTTCTCATATGTGCCTTGACCGTGGGGCTACAGCAGACCGAGTAACCCCTTGCTCAAGCCAGCGACCTTGGGCTCAAGCTGGTGAGCCTTGCTCAAACCAGATGAGCCTGCGCTCAAATTGGTGACATCAGGGTCTCAAACCTGCGTCCTCCTCGTCCGAGTTTGATGCTTTATCCATTGTGCCACCGCCTAGTCAGGCTCATTTTGGTTTTAATTTGCATTTCTCTCCTGATTAGTGACGTTGAGCATCTTTTTTAAGTCTGTAGGCCATCTGTATGTCTTCTTTGGAGAAGTGTCTATTCAGGTCCTTTGCCCATTTTTAAATTGGATTGTTTGTATTTTAGTGTTGAGTTCCTTGAGATCTTTATAAATTTGATATTAATCTCTTACCAGATTTATCAATGGCAAATATGTTCTCCCATTCAGTGAGCTGTCTTTGCATTTTGTTTATGGTTTGCTTTGTTATGCAAAAATTTTTTAGTTCAATGTAGTCCCATTTGCTTACTTTTTATTTCTTTTGTCTCAGGAGATATATTAGAAAGAAATATTGCTATGAGAAATGAGAGAGATTTTACTGCCTATGTTTTCTTCTAATATTTTTCTGGTTTTGAGTTTTAACATTTACATCTTGAATCCATTTTGATTTTATTCTTGTATATGGTATAAGGAGGTGGTCTAGTTTCATTTTTTGAATGTATCTATCCAATTTTTCCAGCACCATTTACTGAAAAGACTATCTCTACTGCATTGTATATTCTTGCTTCCCTTTTAATATTAATTGTCCATAAAGGCATTGGCTTCTTTCTGGGATCTTCAGTTTGTTCCACTTATGTATATATGTTTCTATGCCAGTACCATGGCCTTGTACTGTAGTTTGACATCAGGTAGCATGATACTGCCAGCTTTGTTCTTCTTTCTCAGGATTGCTGAGGCTATCTGTGGTCTCTTGTGGTTCCATATAAATTTTTGGAATTTGTTCTAGACCTGGGAGATATGCTGTTGGTATTTTAATAAGAATTGCGTTGAATCTCTAGATTATTTCTTCTTCTTGTCTGATTGCTGTGGCTAGGATTTCCAGAACTATGTTGAATAAGAGTGGTGAAAGGAGGCACCCCTGCCTTGTTCCTGATCTTAAGGGGATTGCTTTTAATTTTTCCCATTGAGTATGATGTTGGTTGTGGGTTTTACATAGATGGCCTTTATCATGCTGAGGTATGTTCCCTCTATTCCTACTTTGCTGAGAGTTTTTATCATAAATGGGTGCTGGATTTTATCAACTACTTTTTCTGCATTTGCTGATATAATCATGTGATTTTTATCCTTTTTTTTATGTGATGAATCACATTGATTGATTTGTGAATATTGTACCAGCCTTGGCCCCCCAGAATAAATCCCACTTGATCATGATGTATGATTTTTTTCATGTATTGCTGGATCCGGTTTGCTAATATTTTGTTAAGATTTTAGCATCTAAGTTCATCAGGGATATTGGTCTATAGTTTTCTATCTTTGTATTGTCTTTGCCTGGTTTTGGAATCAGAAGTATGCTCACCTCGTAAAAGGAGTTTAGAAGTCTTCTCTCCTCTTGAATTTTTTGAAATAGCTTGAGAAGGATAAGAGTTAGTTCTTCTTTGAATATTTAGTATAATTCGCCTGTGAAGCCATCTGACCCAGGGTTTTTGTTTGTTGGGAGTTTTTTGATAACTGTTTCGATCTCATTTGTTGTAACTGGTCTGTTCAGGTTTTCTAATTCTTCCAGATTGATTTTTGAAAGATTATATATTTTAAGGAATTTTTCCATTTCACTTGCTTTGTCTT
The DNA here is from genome assembly GCF_036850765.1 of Saccopteryx bilineata. Lineage (NCBI taxonomy): Eukaryota > Metazoa > Chordata > Mammalia > Chiroptera > Emballonuridae > Saccopteryx > Saccopteryx bilineata. The sequence continues at coordinate 172,559,721 of NC_089495.1, forward strand.
AATTTTTTGGCATATAGTTAGTTCTTCATAGTATTTTCTTACAATATTTTGTATGTCTGCTGTGTCAGTTGTTAATTCTTCACTCTCATTTCTAATTTTATTTATTTGAGTCCTCTCTCTTTTTTTCTTGGTGAGTCTATTTAAAGGTTCATCAATCTTGTTCACCTTTTCAAAGAATCAGCTATTGGTTTCACTGATCCTCTGTACTGTTTTTTTAGCCTCTATGTCATTTATTTTCGCTCTGATCTTTATTATTTCCTTCCTTCAACTTCCTCTGGGCTTTACTTGCTGTTCTTTTTCTAGTTATTTTAGATACAGAGTTATTTGAGCTTTTTTTTACTTCTTAAGGTGTGCCTGTAATGCTATGAACGTCCTTCTCATGATGTTTTGCTGTGTCCCCTAAATTTTGAATTGTTGAATATTCATTTTCACGTGTTTTAAGGATATTTTTGATTTCTTCCTTGATCTCATTGTTAACCCATTTGTTATTTAATAACATGCTATTTAGTTTCCAAGTGTTTGAGTGTTTTTTAGTTTTTCTATTGTATTTAATTTCTAATTTCATGCCATTGTGATCCAAGAAGATACTTGATATGATTTCAGTCTTCTTAAATTTATTGAGACCCATTTGTGTCCTAACATGTGGTCTATGCTAGAGAATGTACCATGAGCACTTGAAAAAAAATGTATATTCTGCTGCTTTAGAGTGAAAAGATTCTGAAGATATCTATTAAATCCAGTTGATCTAGTGTGTCCTTTAAGGCTGCTGTTTCTTTGCTAATTTTCTTTCTTGAGGATCTATCCCCGTGATGGTGAACCTATGACACACCTGTCAGCACTGACATGCGTAGCCATTTTCGATAACACGTGGCCGCATACCAGAGAAGTATGGGGCCGAGAAAGACATTTATCCTTGACTCCTGCACGGCCAGGTGCAGTAGCCTAGGATAAAACATTTGCTGTAGTGTAGACAGCTCTGTGCCGGAGTTATGTAGGGCAAAACAACAGAACTCGGGCACAGAGTGTCTAGTTCTGGGGCTTCTGGTTAGGCCATTAGGGGATCTTTGGCCTCACTTCCTGTGGGCAGAGCAGGGAGTATCGAAATGCCACGGGGGACACATTTCTGGGGGCCCTGTGATTGCCATTACAAGCAGGCACATAACCACAGCTACCATCATCCAATCTACTTTTCTGGGGTGTCATGGATTTCTAATTGACCATCATTATTGAGGTAAGTGAGGGGGAGGCTGGGAGAGGCGAGGGCCTGTGCTATGTGTGCCATTTCCCACCATTAGAAATAGCGGCAGCCATCTTAATTTACATAAGATGCAACTTGCAGAATTTCAAGTCAGCATCTGGGCTTAGATATTTGTCCACCTGAGGTCAAAGCTTGAGAATCTGGAAAGGTGCCGCTTGGAGAATCAAGAGGAGTGCCACTACAAACAGGAAATTTGGAGTGCCTGGAACTGATTACCAGACACTTTTAACACCCTGAAAAATATAGCAGTGGCTTTACTCACAATTTTTCCCTCTACGTACTTTTGTGAGACCTTATTCTCAGTGTTAAATAATATCAAAACCAACATAAGAAACAGATTGACAGATGACTTTAGTAGCGCTTGCTTGGGCTTGAAGTGTACAAAATAGCAACCTTCAAATGAAGATTTAGCCAATGAAATTCAGCAGCAAAAAAAGTCACTAATAGGCAGGTTAGTTAAAGAATTACCCCTCCCCCTCACTTATCTTAGTTCACGGCACCCCACACAAGTTAAATAATATCAAGACCAACAAAAGAAACCAACTGACAGATGAACAAAGAAGTCACTAAGCAGATAAGTTAAATAATTAGTTTTTGGTTTATTAAATACAGTTATATATTACAATTATACATTTTTGTTATTTAAACTATAAATATCGTGAAATTATGGTTTTTTTCTCAAAGTGACACACCACCTGAGTTATGCTCGGTTTTTTCGCAAATTTTGACACACTAAGCTTAAAAGATTGCCCATCACTGATCTATCCAGTGCTGTTAGTAGGGTATTAAAATCCCCTACTATTATAGTATTGCTTTTGATCTTGCCCTTTATATCCATCAAAACTTGCTTAATATCATATATTTAGGTGCTCCTATATTAGGTGCATAGATATTTATAATGGTTATATCTTCTTGTTGGATTGCTCCTTTTATCATTATGTAGTGACCTCCTTTATCCCTTACTATACCCTTTGTTTTAAAATCTATTATGTCAGATATAAGTATTGCTACTCCAACTTTTTTTTATTTCTATTTGCATGAAATATTTTTTTCCATCCCTTTACTTTCTGTGTGTATCTTTTGTTTTGAGGTGGGTCTCTTGTAGACAGTATATGTATGGGTCCTGTTTTCTTATCCACGCAGCTACCCTCTGTCTTTTGATTAGAGCATTTAACCCATTTACATTTAAGGCTGGGGTTCCGGTCTTGTGGCTGAGGGGCCACAACTCTCCCAGAATCCCACTCCATCATGAGAGACCCTCTGGGCTGCCTCTCGCCCCTGGGAGCAGTGCAGTGCTTTTTGCATCTCTGCCTTTCCTACCAGCTTTGTGTGGTTCCTTTGGTGTTGCTTGGTTATAGATCCTCTTAGTTTAGTCCAAAGTTGATTTTTCAAGATAATTGTTCCTAAGTTAAGTTGTAATCCACTTTGGTTCAGGGAGGTGGGAGTTGTAACGTTTGCCTGCTCCATCGCCAATTTCCTATCCTCATGCTTACTTTTTAATTATGTTCTCTCTGAGATCATTCATCCCTAAGATTCTTGATCAATATTGTAACCATTGTTTTATACTCTGCATCTGGCATTCTAATTGCTTTCAGTTCATTTAAGTCTTCTCAGAATTTCCCTTGTTTTTTCATTTGGAGCATTTTTCTTTGCCTCCCCATTTTGCATGCCCCCCCCTTTTTCTTTTGTCTCTGTGTTTACGTAGATCTTCTATGACTCCTAAATTTTTTATGGTGGTTTTATGTTGTAGGTGTCTCATGGGGCTCAGTGGGAAAGTCTTCCAAATCTCTTAAGCTAGGTGCTCCTTGAATTTATCTTGTGTGGGTAATGTGTGCCCTCCTGTTATATTTGAGTCTTGAATGCTGTTTTTCCGTTCATGGGTGAGGATAACCCTAAGACTGGCCGACTCTGTTGATAGACCTTGATCACAGTATGTGAGCCACTGTGTATGAGCTGCCCTCCCTCCCCCCAAGGAGGAATTGTTTCCAGCAGGGTCTCTTGCCTGCTGGGATCTCCCTTTGGGTGTTCTGTTTGCGTTAGTAGTTGGATTGAGCTATAGTGTGGTCTGAGGTTCATCACTCATTGTATTGATTCTGGGTCAACTTGGATATGGTTCCATTTTAGGTGGATGTTGGGTGCTGCCTGTCACCAGCCTTCACCTACCTGTCTGGAGCTACCACACAATTCAGTGTTGTGGCTGCCTCTACTGGACCTGGATGTGCCTGGGAGGGGCCAACCTGTATATTAGGGTCGCTTTCCCCTTCTCTGAGCCGGGTGCAGATCAGTAAAAGATGCAGGGCTCCCTGAGGTCTGCTTCACCTGTAGGCTGCTTCACCAAGCCCTGAGGTTGCCTGCTCTTCCTAGAGAGCCTTCCAAAGGAAGATTGTAGAGTAGGCCCATGCTGGCTATACCCCACAAGGCCACACTTTAGAGTGCAGTGTGACCAGGATCAGGAGGATGGAGCTGGTGGGTCTCTTATTTGGGTACAGGGCTGTCAGGCATTCATTGGCGGGGCAGGGGAGTAGTTGCTACTCCAGAGCCATATCACTTAGTCTCTGCCCGAGTCTCTGACCCTAATTCTCCAGGAGTGCACCTCTCATTCAAGTTGGGTCCAGCCAGTGGGCCCCTTTGCAGGCGCAAGCTCAGCAGTGTGGGGCCTCTGTTAGTGGGAGGGACAGGTAAAATCAGTCTCACGTTGGGAGAGGGGATTGGGATGAGCTCGCAGAGGAGTAAGATTCACCCCCCATGGCCATAACTGGGGGCCATCACTACACAACCCAGTACCTGTCTGAGTTGTACAGAACACTCCCAGTAGATGCTCTTCAAAGGTCTGCACTCTGGGAAGCACTTCGACTCCCCTGTGGGACTGAGCTCAGTAGGGCAGGGCCTTGGGTTATCCAAGGACAAGTCAAATGAGTTTTTCGTTGGGGGAATGGCACTAGCTGAGCTGGGGGCGGGTAAGAACCATTATTCTTTTAAACTAGGCTTTTGTGAGGCAAGTAATGAGACACATAAATTCAACAGTTTCAGTTACTAGAAAATAGCTGAGCACTAAATCAGGGCAGGCCCTTTGAACACAGGTCAGACATCAAAGAAAGGCTGGCAAGTATTTGGAGTATTTCAGCAACTTATGCAAGAGTCTCTCTGTGCACACATCTTTAGGGTTTCTGAGTTTCCTAGCCCACAGGAGATTAGCAGAAAGCAATTTAGAAATGGGATAGGAGCTGTGAGGAGCAGGTCCAGATAGCATGGATAAGTGACAACCTGCTGATTTGAAAAGTGGCAGGATAATTTAAACAAATCCAACCACTTTGATGGCTCCTTGGTTAGGATGAAAGCAGCTCCTGCACCACCTTCCGAGGCCCTGGCCTTCTGCAGAGACTGAGTTCTCTCATACTTGAGTCATTTGAGGCCATGATGATAACTCAGAGTCCCAGGGAGAGATGACAGTGTGCTTGACTCAAGAGCCAGCAAAGTAAAGTGGGCTGTTCTTTTTAGGAAAATTTCCCTTGAATATAGTTTCATTTTAGAATATGGTTTAGAACTCCATAAACGAAAGCTGAGGCTTTCAGGAAAATTCTTCCTGTGGGGAACACCTGGTACCAACTCCCAGCCACAATGTTGGTTAATAAGTAGGATATTCGTGGGTATTTTTTACATGTCATCTTCCTTCATTTGCAAGCTTCTTGAGGTCAAGGACTGCATTTTGTTCTTATTACTCAGGGTAGTTAGCTGATATAATTCAATATAGCATTTGTGCATGGTTGTCTTGGTGATGAGGGCATAATTCTCAAAAGTCAGAAATATCTGTATGCCCTGTAATTAAATTTATATTAAAATAGTTTGTCAAGAATTCATGACTCCAGGAACTTGTTAAAAATGGTACTCATATAAGTATTAGAGTTGTTGAATAGGGAATTGGTGTTTGCTTAATAAAGATTCTAAAAAGACTTCTGATTTAATTAATTTTCATTGTTAAAAGAAAGCAGACTGGATATTAGTTGTATGATATTTCATCCAGAAGTGAATGGAAATGCCTTTTAGAATAATAAGAAAACTACTATCTTCCATTTATATAGCACCTTTCTTTCAGAGTCAAAGCACTTTCCAGAAATCATCTAATTAATCTCTGGTTTTGCTGCAGAGTAGCTAGTCAGGAGTGGGGTGTGTATGTGTGTGTGTGTGTGTGTGTGTGTGTGTGTGTGTGTGTGTGCTATTTGTACGTGGCTTTCCCCTTCCTGCTCTTCTCCCCTTCCCTTTCTTCCTGCACTTTTCATTTCATCTAATATAAGCTATATTCTGAATCAGTCTTAGCTAGATCTTGGCATTTTGTTAAGCCTCAGGTTTCAAACAAGTCCATGGCATTTTTAGAATATTAAGCCACATTTATTTAAAAAGACGTACTTTAGTGGAAAAAAAAGTACGGCATACGCTACCCACACACCTCAGACCATTAATCAAAAATTGATATCAGAAATGCTGTCAGAACATGAACTTCAGCAGCAGCTTTCTGTTTCGACTCTTATAATCAAATTTGTTTTCTTAATAATTGCTTTTATTTTCATGCCCACCGTTGGGTGAGCAGTTTCCTAGCAACAAGAGCAAGTAATTGGTAGGAAAAATGAGAATTGCAAGAAGGTGAGGATATTCCTAATTCAACATTTTATAGAGAGCGACCATATTAATTTCTTTCGTCCTCATGTCTTCGCCAGACTTGCTCATTTGGGCAGTCGTCTCTGCAGCATCTGTCACGTCTTTAATTGATATTCATCATCGCAGCCTTCAGTGCCTGTGTGGTTTGCTGTCACAGCAGCTGCTTTTGGCAAAGTGGCTCACAGCAAAACTACACAGTTTTGATCTGGGTTGTAGCAGCATCTTTAATGGATTTCTTGATTGATTAAAGCAGTAGGACCTCACGAAGCCGAGAGAAAACTCTACTTCTCCTTCCCCATCTCTTGAATAACTGATTCTGAAGTTTCCTCTTGTGCTTTACTTGGGTAGGTTATATTTATTTCTTCCCAAAGTGATTAAAAGATTTCACATCCACCTTTCTTACTGTTACCTTGATCCAGCAATGGCGGGTGGCTGAGCCATGAAGTCTTTATTCTTCTGATGCCTCGTTCCTTATCTGGGGGAAGCCTCACTGTGACTATAAACATCTTGAGCTGGAAGCTTCAGGACTCCATGACATGCCCTGGCTGGATAGCTCGGTTGGTTAGAGCATTGTTCTGTGTGTAGCCCAGAGGTTGCTGGTTCAGTCCCTGGTCGGGACACTCACAAGGACCAGATAGATGTTTCTCTCTCTCTCTCTCTCTCTCTCTCTCTTTCTCTCTCTACCTCTCTAGCTTGCTAAAATCAGTAAATTAAAAAAAAAATAAATTCCATGAGGCAAAGAACTTCCAAGGCATGATTTCATGGTTCTCCTTCTTTCCCTCCACTACCAACTAGGCAGCATTCATGTGTGACCTGCCGTGCTGATGAATGTTGGATTACCAATCACAGTTGAGCTTTTCCTGGGCGAGGCAATAAAGGCTCCAGGTGGCATAGGTTGCTCAGGACTCCCCCACACCCTGCTCCCCTTTAACATCTGGGAGGGCAATGGTGACATTAAATTGTAAGCCTGTAACTTCTTTGGCATAAAGTCGGCCATTGAATTTAATTTTCGTTATTAGATAAACAGCAATGAGTAGGATTTCTGGACTGAGATATTGTTCACAGAGATTTTGCAGCATTATGTGTTTCCTGTCCTTTTCAGAGTATGTATAATTTGTTGTTTGACAGCTTTGCACACAGATTTAGAAATATTACGTTACTGGCATAGTTTGTGAATTTTTTATTTATTTTTGTTTCCACATAAAAGGAAACACTTGCATGGCATTTTTCACAAGTGGAATTTGACCATAGGTCTCCCAGAACATGCAGCAAAATAAAGGGTCATCAGTGTTGCCAGCAGGAGTCAGGAGTCGCGGGGATTCGGACCCAGAGCCCACTATATTTGTCTGGCGTGGACTAGCTCGTAAATGAGAGCGGTTGGTGAAAAGCGTGGGGAGAGGTGATTACCCTCATTTATGTTTCTGTGTCTTGATGGAATTTTCAGGCATCCAGACTTGTTCTGACCCTGGGGTTTTAGAAGTAGACAGTCTTACCCCTGAAGCCTTGAGCAGTGTGACGAGGCAGGTCCTGCCATGGGTAGGTGAACCTTGTCAGCTCTGTCGCGTTCACAGGCCACTAAAAATGGTAAGCAGGGTCAAGGCTACTTTTATATTCTTCCCCAAGCCAGTGAGTGGGAAAAACAAACCAAACAGAAAACCCAGGGAAAGGATGCATGGAGGAGGATATGCTATTGGGAGGTAGTAGAGCGTCGTGTTTAGAGTCATGGTCTCCAAAGACAGGTTACTTAAGGTCCAGTCCTAGGTACATTTACTAGTTGTGTAATTAGGGCAAGATCACTTACATTTTAGCGGTTAGGATATTGGCTGTCTTTTTAGTACTCCTTTCCTTCTTTGTTAGGATTAGTGTCGGCATTGGTCTCACCTTCTACCAGCACATTGGCTGAAGAGCACAGAAGCTGTGTCTATCTCTGTATATTTTGAACTAAAGAATCCGCGTATGTGTGTCCGTGCACGTGCCTTGTATGGAATACGAAGAAAGTGAGACTACTTGTGGCAAGATCACGGAATGGCTTTTCTGTCCCTTTTTTTTGGCATGCGTTTTTTGTTTTAAAGAAAAGCAATCTACTGCAAGGACGTTAATGTCAGTTTGAATTTGAGAATGTAAGCATTGGAGAGCTGTGTAGTCCGAGTTGGGTCTCCCACAGGAAATGTGGAGCTCCCATGTGTGTATTTGAGTAAAGATGTGGTGAGGTGGGTTTTAGATATCCAGAAATCTTATGCTAGATTAGACCAGACCATAAGAATTACATGCCTGGACTGGGTCATAAGAGCTCCCAGTAGAAGTGCTTTCATTGAACTAACTTTTGTCAACATCCCATTAACCTATATGGAAGGACATGTCCTAGAAAGCAGGTTCCCATCCTTAATCTGAGGTGTTGTTAAGGACTAGTCCCTGCCTCCCTGTGAGAACCCATGTAGGCAGTTCTCTTGGGATCAGAGAGGATCACAGCTGTGATGAGGAAAGGGTTTGTTTTTAAATTCACAGACACTGAATCACATACACAGGCATGCTCCCTCTTTGGATTGGCAGTCACATTAGGGTCAGAGGCTTGTCCACCCTGAAAGAATGTACATGTAGCATTTCCTGGCAGATGCTTTCTTATTTATCGCACTGCCCCTTGGTCTCATTGTTTTACTCTTTATTTTAATTTTTTGTTTTACCTTTCTTGTACGCAGACGCTTGGTGGGCACTAAAGTAGAAATAATAAAGAATATGTTGTCACTGCAGTTCCTATAAGATGTTTACCTGTTGGTTTTGATTAACAGTTGATAATTTTTGCCTGAATCAATGATTTCATTAGAAGTTGCAGAATAACGGTGTTCTAATTTCATCATTTCTCCTCCATTGTGAGCCAGCATTCTTTTGTAAGGTCGGGGTTCACCTTATCTCCAGCGTCCAGTTAGATCCTCCAAAAAATCAGGATACATGCTTAATTATTTTCTTTAATTATATTATTTAAGGTAAGGAGTTAGTTTTATAGCTACTTCACATGATAACACATGAAAAAAATGTTTGTTTGTTTTTTTTCTGGCATTTTCTTTTTTGACTTTTACTATAGAGTCATAGAGCTTCCTGGGTTTAATGTTTCAGTCAATTATTATTCTTTTTGATGTACAGACTCTCACAATTTTGTGCAGTAGTAGTGGTTTTGCAACCTGTGTCCCTGTATAACTGTATCAGTCTTTGAAAGCTTTCTTTCTTTCTGTGAGAACAATCTTTATTCATCTGAGAGTTGAAGTCAGCCACTTCTCTGGGAGCTCTAGTTCCTGTTAGTGCAGGAGCAACATTAGAGACCAATCTCTGAACAGTGAGGGGTTCAGTGCTGCTGGGGTGCTAGGGCTTCTAAAACATTTCATGGATACAGTCTCTATGTTTAACTCAATTGATTTCATCACTGTCAGAGAGAGGATTTGTCCCCCCTTCTACCCTCTTTTTTTAGTTCTTATAGCTGGACTAATGATAAAATAAAAACTTGGCACAAGACTAAATTAACATGAGTAAAACCAGTTTAATATATGAGCATGGGAATTATAATGGAATGCTTAGATTATAAAATGAGGCTCAAAGGAATGTTAGAACCAGGTTTTTTAAATACTTTATAGGCAAAGTAAAATTAATATGTGACAAATTGACAGGACAAAGAAAGTTGGTGCTCATTAGAAAGGAATCAGGCCCTGGCCGGTTGGCTCAGTGGTAGAGCGTCGGCCTGGCGTGTAGAAGTCCCGGGTTCGATTCCCGGCCAGGGCACACAGGAGAAGCGCCCATCTGCTTCTCCACCCCTCCCCCTCTCCTTCCTCTCTGTCTCTCTCTCCCCCTCCCGCAGCGAGCCTCCATTGGAGCAAAGATGGCCCGGGTGCTGGGGATGGCTCCTTGGCCTCTACCCCAGGCGCTAGAGTGGCTCTGGTCGCAACAGAGCGACGCCCCAGAGGGGCAGAGCATCGCCCCCTGGTGGGCAGAGCGTTGCCCCTGGTGGGCATGCCGGGTGGATCCCGGTCGGGTGCATGCGGGAGTCTGTCTGTCTCTCCCTGTTTCCAGCTTCAGAAAAATACAAAAAAAAATAAATAAATAAATAAAAAGAAAGGAATCAAAGTAAAGTTTGGTTGGGTAGTAAGTTAGTGAAGGCTTTACCTATCTTACAAGCTTTGGACTCTGGATTTCTTTAACTCTTGTGGTCAGATTATCTCATAGCCCTTGGGAGTACGGAAGGCACCTATCACAAGGTAGCTTTACCTCCTGCCTTTAGGGGGACAGAGAGGTCAGTGTTTTCTTTAGAACAGGCAGTTTCTTAAATAAATGTAATTAAATAATCAATATGCCATTGTGTGATATCTTGAGGTGGTCTGTATTGGGCTCCAACATAATTATATATCCTTTCCCTTAAATGAAAATCTTGATTTCTGAGACCATTAACAGATTATAAGTTTTGATTTATTTGAAAGCTCTTTCAAACAGCATTACTAATAACTAATATAAAAATAATGAATTCATCCTTGGCTGGTTGGCTCTGCGGTAGAGCGTCGGCCTGGCATGTGGAAGTCCCAGGTTCGATTCCCAGCCAGGGCACACAGAAGAAGTGCCCATTTGCTTCTCCACCTTTCCCTCCCTCCTTCCTCTCTCTCTCTCTCTTTTTCCCTCCCACAGCCAAGGCTCCACTGGAGCAAAGTTGGCCCAGGTGCTGAGGACGGCTCTATGGCCTATGTCTTGGGCGCTAGAATGGCTCCAGTTACAATGGAGCAATGCCTCAGATGGGCAGAGCATCATCCCCCTGGTGGGCATGCCAGGTGGAGCTCGGTCAGACACATGCCTGAGTCTGTCTGACTGTCTCCCCACTTCTAACTTCAGAAAAATACAAAAATAAGATAAAAAATAATGAATTCAGTTGAAGGTAAGTTTTTGATTCTTTTGTCCTCAGAATGCATTTTATTAAGGAGGATTTGTAGTCAAAGTTCTATGCTGTAAATTCACTTGAAATGATGATTGTTTATGTGGTTATGTTTTCATTTTGATGAATGCTTGTAGTCATTTGTTTTCAGTTTTTATATTTAAATTGTGTGTGTATATGTGTGTTGTGTGTGTGTATGTGTATGTGTAACAGAGACGGAAAGAGAGACAGAGAGAGGGACAGATAGGGACAGACAGACAGGAAGGGACAGAGATGGGAGGCATAAGTTCTTCATTGCGGCACCTTAGTTGTTCATTGACTGCTTTCTCATATGTGGCTTGACGAGGGGGCTACAGCAGAGCGAGTGACCCCTTGCTCAAGCCAGGCAACCTTGGGCTCAAGCCAGTGACATTGGGCTTCAAAGTCAGTGACCTGTGGGCTCAAGTCAGAGAACATGGGATCCTGTCTATGATCCCACACTCAAACCCGTGACCCTGTGCTCAAGTTGGTGAGTCCATGCTCAAACTGGATGAGCCTGCGCTCAAACCGGCGACCCTGGAGTTACAAACCTGAGTCTTCTGCATCCCAGTCCGACACTCTATCCACTGCACCACTGCCTGGTCAGGCTAAAATTTTTAATTATGTAATTATGTATTACATGTTATACATAAGTGTATATGTATATAATGTGTATATATGTATTTATATGTGTATGTGATACACACTATGTCCATAAAGTCATGGTGCATTTTTGACCGGTCACAGGAAAGCAACAAAAGATGATAGAAATGTGAAATCTGCACCAAATAAAAGGAAAACCCTCCCAGTTTCTGTAGGATGATGTGGCAGCATGTGCGCATGCACAGATGATGACGTAACACCGTGTATACAGTGGAGCAGCCCACGGCCATGCCACTTGAGATGTGGATGGTGCAGATGAAAGTTCAGTGTGTTCTGTGGCTCACTAAATTCAAATCCATGACCAAAGTGCAACGTGAATATCGGCGCGTTTATAACGAAGCGCCGCCACATAGGAATAACATTACTCGGTGGGATAAGCAGTTGAAGGAAACCGGCAGTTTGGTGGAGAAACCCCGTTCTGGTAGGCCATCAGTCAGTGATGAGTCTGTAGAGGCTATAAGGGATAGCTACCTAAGGAGCCCTAAAAAATCTGTGCATGAGCCCACGAACTGCACTGAATAGGTATGAAACTGGGAAAGTTTTCTTTTTCTTTGGTGCAGATTTCACATTTCTATTGTCTTTTGTTGCTTTCCTGTGACCAGTCAAAAGTGCACCATGACTTTACAGACACACTGTATATTATATTACATTTATGCAGTTCTACAATTTACATTAATATAACAAGGTATACATAGATAAATCTTTATTTTTTCCTTCATAGTTAACCATTTTTATTAGTTGTTTATTTTTTACGTTTTTCTTTTGGGGAATATAAATAATATGAATATGATTCTAGGAACCAAACATGAATATACTTTTATTCTTTACATTTGCTATAAAAATAAGACAAGAAAATATATGCATTGTTTCACATATTATTTTTATTCACTCAGCAATATATCCTAACTCTCCTTAGAGATTTTCCTCATTTTTTTATACACCTGCATGATGCATCATTGTGTGAATAAAACTGATTCCATTGTAGATCATACCAACTCTTTATGGCTTAGTGTTTTTTCTTTTTTTTTTTTTTAAATCTTTGAAATACAAACAGTGTCATAAGGAATTGTTGAATAATTGTGTGTGTAAAAATTATTTTACACTTTCCCCTGCAAATTCATAGGACAAAATTCAAGTAGTGAAGTTTCTGAATCAAGGATAAGAAATTCTGTAATTTAGGAAGATATTGCCAAATTATTTTCTGTAGGGGTTATACTATTTTGCTTTCTCCACAGGCTCTCAATAGAATACATTATCAAGTTGTAAAATTTTGCCAGTCTGATAGATCAGAAATGGATCGTGGCAGTTTTAATTTGCACTTCTCTTATGAATGAAATTAAAAGCAAACTTTAAGGGCTAATTAATTGTATTTCCTATTCTGTGAATCATCTGTTTCCATAAATTTCTTATTTTTTTACTGACTTTTCATCATTCCTCTTTCCTGAATATCTAGGGCTCTTCATATTCTAATTATTTTTCAGTAGTATGTTGCGAATATTTTCTCCCAATTTAAAATTTATGTTTTCATTGTACATGTGTGTATGTTTATATATAAATTATGTATGTTTGTGTTTTATAGTATATATTAAGAGCATATAATATAGTGACACAGATTTTATAGTCAAATTTATGATTCTTTTTTTTTTTTTTTTTTGTATTTTTCTGAAGTTGGAAATGGGGAGGCAGTCAGACTCCCGAATGCGCCTGACTGGGATCCACCTGGCATGCCCACCAGGGGGCGATGCTCTGCCCATCTGGGGCATTGCTCTGTTGCATCAGAGCCATTCTGGCGCCTGAGGCAGAGGCCATAGACCCATCCCCAGCGCCCAGGCCAACTTTGCTCCAATGGAGCCTTGGCTGTGGGAGGGGAAGAGAGAGACAGAGAGGAAGGAGAGGGGGAGGGATGGAGAAGCAGATGGGCGCTTCTCCTGTGTGCCCTGGCCGGGAATCGAACCGGGGACTCCTGCATGCCAGGCCGATGCTCTACCACTGAACCAACCAGCCAGGGCCTAAATTTATGATTCTTTTATGACTCTTGGGTTTTGAATCACAGTTAGAAAGGCTTCTTTATTTTTTAATTTTTTCTATTGACTTGAGAAGGAGAGAGAGGAAAGGAGGGATTGGGAAGGGAGAGAGGGGCATCAACTTTTTGCACTTAGTTGTTCCGTTTAGTTCTGTGCTTACTGATGGCTTCTCATATGTGCCCTGATCAAGTGAAACCCACAACCTCTGGCACCCCATGAGGCTTTATCCATGGAACCACCCATTCAGGACTAAAAAGACTTTCTTTACTTTGAGATTATAAAAGAGTATACTTTATTTTTTATAGCATCTGTGTAATTTTATATATTTTTTATTTATTGATTGATTTTATAGAGAGAGAGAGAGAGAGAGAGAGAGGGTAGAGGGGGGAGGAGCAGGAAGCATCAACTCCCAATGTGCCTTGACCAGGCAAGCCCAGGGTTTCGAACCGGCAACCTCAGCATTTCCAGGTCGACGCTTTATCCACTGCGCCACCACAGGTCAGGTTGTATAATTTTATATTTTAAATTAAAATCTTTTATTTATATATACCTTATCTTATGTAAAATATGTATAGAGTCAACTTATTTTTTCCAAATGGGTATTCAGTTTTTACACCACGTATATTCACAAAATGATCTTTACCAACCATTTTTTTTTGGGGGGGGCGGGCGACTCTTCCAATTCTTTATTATTTTATTTATTTAATTGGCAGTTTAAGGTGAATTGGTTAATAGAATTATGTACGTTTCGGGTGTACAATTCTGTAATACATCATCTGTATATTGTTTTGTGTATTCACCACTGCATCTCAAGTCTTCTTCCATCACCATTTATCCCCTTTACCCTCCTCTACCTCTGCCCTTTCTCTCTTATAATCACCATACTGTTTTCTGTGTCTATGAGTTTTCCTTTTTGCTTAATCTCTTTACCTTTTTCACCCAGTCCCCCAACCCCCATCCCAGCTGACAGCTGTCAGTCTGTTCTCTATCTATGAGTCTGTTTCTATTATGTTTGTTGTTCATTTTGTTCATTAGATTCCACATATAAGCGAGATCATATGGTACTTGTCTTTCTCTGACTGGCTTGTTTCATTTAGCATAATACTCCCCAGGTCTGTCCATGCTTTTTGCAAAAGGTAAGATTTCCTTCTTTTTTTAGGGTTGAGGAGTATTACCCAGCTGTTTTGATACATCATTTGTTAACCTTCCAAATGCATTTAGGTCTTTTTGAACTTTTAGACCTTCTCTTGTCTGTACACTCACTTATACTGCACTGTTTACATGATTTAATTCTGTATTGTTTAATGTCAGGATCAGGGTCCGTGCACTCCTTTGATTTGATTTATCTTGTGTATTGTTGTTTCTAATTTCATTTTGCATCTTTCTGATGGATTTTTATTAGTGTCTTTTGTACTTAACACAAAAAAAAGTGTATAGTGGTACCTTGACACACGAGTTTAATTCATTGCATGGCCGAATTATTGACTCAATTTGCTCGTGTTTCCAATCGAATTTCCCCATTTAAATTAATGGGGATGCAATTAATACATTCTGGCCCCCAAAACCACACAAGTATTTTGTATTATATGCTTTTAAATAAGAAAATGTACTTTATAAATAACAAATACATAAAAAGAGGGAATGTAAAGAAATAAACTGGTTTATGAAGTGTATTTACCTTCAAGTTCAGGCGAAGATGCTGGTGGAGGGGGAGGAGCCTGGCAGAAGAGGTTTTCATTTCCTGCACTATCACTTAACATAACTTACTCTCTACACCAGGGGTCGGGAACTTTTTTGTTTGAAAGCCATGAACGGCACATATTTTAAAATGTAATTCCATGAGAGCCATACAACAACCCGTGTACATTATGCATTATCCAATAAAAATTTGGTGTTGTCCCAGAGGACAGCTGTGATTGGCTCCAGCCACCCGCAACCATGAACATGAGTGGTAGGAAATGAATGGATGGTAATACATGAGAATGTTTTATATTTTTAACGTTACTATTTTTTTTTATTAAAGATTTGTCTGCGAGCCAGATGCAGCCATCAAAGGAGCCACATCTGGCTCGTGAGCCATAGGTTCCCGATCCCTGCTCTACACACTTAACACTACATTTAATTGCAAAATTTAACTTACACGCTATGTATGATATGTAACTTTATTGCTAAACTTAATTGTTATTTTTTTACTTTGCTTAATCATCATCATTTTATTCACTGACTTTTGGCTTTTTCACCACACTTTTCTTGTTTTCACTTAGAGGCAGTTTCAACAAAAACCTTTCCAAGAAGTTTGTTTCTTCCTCCCTTTCAGAATGTTACCAGGCCATGTAGTGGAGGGTTGACAGAAGCTCGTGATTTAAATATCTGCTCGTGACTTAAAGCAAAATATCCTGTGAGTGACTGCTCGTCTCTCAAATTGTGATTTAAAGTACTCGTGTGTCAAGGTACCACTATATTGCTTTGCTAATCTGAAAATCAATGAATTAAGCTGAACTATAGATATAGATGTACAGATAGGAAAATAAGATAAGTTTAGTTCTGTGATACTTGACTTACACATTGCTTATGTACGCATATGTATATCCATTTTTAAAGGATCTCCTCTATATATTTTGTTTGCTTAGAAATATGTTTTTTTATATTTCTAATATAGGTGAAGTCTGTATCTTTGTTAGTAGTTTTTTTTTTTAAACTTATTTATTGATTTGAGAAAGAAAGTAAGGGGGAGAGAGAGAGAAAAAAACCCTTGATGTGTTCCTGTATATGTATCCTGATCAAGGATCAAACCAGTAACCTCTGGGTATTAGAAGTATACTCTAACCAAGCAAGTTATCCAGTCAGGGCAGGAGTGTGTGTGTGTGTGTGTGTGTGTGTGAGAGAGAGAGAGAGAGAGAGAGAGAGAGAGATAACTATAGACTCACAAAATACACTGTGTTCTTTTAGTTGAGATCATGTTTATTGGTTTCCTGCATTGAGCAACAATAAAATTAACTTATCTCTTCCTCCAGTTTCTTCTCCTTCTCTACCACCTTCACTTTTGGTCACTTGTGTGCAGTGGTGGGATTCAAGTAATTTAACAACCAGTTCTCTGCTCTAATGGCTAGTTTAAGTATTACGAAATGATATACTGAAAGGTAGTTTATAATTTCATGCATTTAATACTTAAATAAGAACAATAAAAGACATACACAAAACTAGATTGTTATAAGAAAGTTTTAAAATATTAATGAAAAAATTATATAATACCTGACAAAAAAACAATAAAACTGTTATTTAAGATATTTCCATATTGCTTCTTGATTGGTGTCCTCACTTGCAATTTCTTCAGCTATAGATGGAATGAACATTACTACGGGCACTTAGAATGTGCTGTTGTGCAGATAAATGTTAAAAAAAAGAGTAAGGAATGTAAATTTGTGATTTCCACATTGGGTTGCTGCCCAGGCACCCACCTCAGAGAGAACCCTGATTACAAGTGCCATTTTAACAGCTGGTTCGCCAAACTCAACAAAAAATTAAGTATTGATTCTGCCGAACCAGTGCAAACCAGCTGAATCCCACCACTGCTTTTGTGATATTTTTTAACTTTTATTCTTAAATAAGATTTATCATCTTAAAATGCCACCCTTTCTGCCTCAGCTGTCGCCTGTGAGGTGGCCTGGCTTTTGCTGTTGCTGTCTCATGAGTGCGTTAACATGTGCATGCTATTCAGTTATCTTTATCCCCACTTTTGTCGAATCTCAGTTCTGCAGTGAAATAATACTTCTGGCCCTTCATTAGTGCTGGCTAAAGTTTCTCTCATTTCTTGATTAGTGAAGGCATCTGTCTTTTGGTAGTTTTCTCTAGAACAGCTCTCAGATTAAATACTCCCTAAAAGCAAGCATTCTTAGTTTCTTTATTCTTTCTTTGTAGATACTGCTCCTTTATTTTCTGACATGGAACATTGATGTTAAAGTCAATTACCAAACTGGTTTATTTTCCTGAATTAGTGACTTGGTCTTTCTAACTGGCTGCCTGAAAGATTCTTCATCGTTAAAGTCTGTTGGCTTTTGTTTGTTTATTGTTTTTAGAAAGAGAGGAAGAAGGAGAAGGGGAAGGAGGAGGAGTGAGGGAGAGAGAGAGCGAGAAAAAGAGAGAGAAAAACATGGATTTGTTGTTCCCCGTATGTATGCATTCATTGGTTGATTATTGAATGTGACCTGACCAGCGATCAAACCCACAAACTTGGTGTATTGGGACAACACTAACTGACTGAGCTACTGGCCAGGGCCTAAAGTGTGTTGGTTTTCCTGGTGGGTGTCCTTTTGTAAATTGATTTTATTGAAGTGATCTCAGATAACATAATTCTACTGGTTTCAGGTGCCCAATTTTATAACACTTTGCTGTGCATCGAATTGTATGTTCAACCCCCCAAATCAAGTCTTTGTCTATCACTGTTTATCTCCCCGTTATCTGCACATCGCCGCCCCACACCTGCAATCACCAGTGTTGTCCATGAGGCTTTTTTCTTTTTTTGTCCTGTTATGTACAAGCTCTCCACCCACCTCACCATGCCCCCCAACAGATGTCAGCCAGAACTCTATGTATGAGTCTCTCTCTCTTTTGTTTGCTAGTTCATTTTGCTTGCTGATTCCATGAAATCATATGGTACTTGTCTTTCTCTGACTGGCTTATTTCAGTTAGCATAATGCTCTCTAGATCCATCTATATTGTCACAATAGGTAAGATTTCGTTCTTTTTTATGGCCACATCATGTTCCATTTTGTGATTATATGACAGTTTTTTTATCCACTCATCTACTGATGGGAAGTTGGGCTGTTTTCAGGTCTTGGTTGTTGTAAATAACACTGCATTGAACATAGGGGTTCATATATTCTTGTGAATTAGAGTTTGGGAATTCTTAGGATATATTCCCAGAAATGGGATCACTGGGTCAAAAGGCAGTTCCATTTTTAATTTTTGAGGTAATTCTGTACTGCTTTCCACAATGGCTTCACCAACCTGCATTCCCGCCATTAGTGCATAAGGGTTCCTTTTTCACCACACCCTTTCCAATACTTGTTGTTTGTGGATTTATTGATGATAACCATTCTGACAGGTGTGAGGTGATACCCCACTGTGGTTTTAATTTGCATTTCTCTGATGATTACTGAAACTGAGTGTCTATTGACCATCTGTATGTCATCTCTAGAAAACTGTCTGTTCAAGTCCTTTGCCCATTTTATATGATCTGGTAAAGAATTGTAATGAGAGAAGGTGAACACTGTTGGAAACCAAAGAAAATCCCCAACTAGGTAAAAGCAACAACTAACAAAAAGCACAAGTAAGCATGAATGTAAGCAACAACAATACCAACAACATTAACCAACATTAACCCGCACCATTTATAACACACAAGCATGACCACTAGCAAGCAATTTAAAGAAGTAACAATAGTCCACAACAAGAGCCAACAGACTCTCTAGGCACAGTGATTTTGCAGTGCAAAATAAGAGGAACAGTGTATTCAAGATACCAGAAATGAAGTATTTTGCTGCATTCCAATAAGTAACAAGCTAACATGAGAAAATGTGACCTCTCAAGAAATGAAAAAGAGAGATGAAACAGCTGAGTGTGAGAGCAGCTTGGAATCCCATTCTGTATTAGAAGAGGAGAGAACAAAACCTGTACTCTAAATAACCACATGAGTGACGCTGAAAACTAGCAGGAGAGATCATCATCGAATGCAGAGCATAAAGAATGAAGAGATGAAAACAGTGGAGAATAAGATGGCCAACACAGGGGAAGGAACATGGAAAATCAAAATTAAAGGAAAAGGGTACTGAGAGGAAGAGGAGAGAGTAAAGGAAAGGGAAGCTACAAAGACTCCACTGGAAAGGTGCTCGGAAAAGGCCAGCATCTGATAAGGAAAAGGGTCTTTCTGACTAGGAAGCAAAAGTAGAAGTATTCCATTGAAAATTGAAATAAAAAAATATAAATTTAAAAATTCTGTAGGTATCAAAATAAAAGGGGAAAATATTTAGAAAGAAAAAAATATTACACTGATATAGTCCTTGGCAATATTGAACCAGAAAATATGGAAGTGACAGGTGCAGCTTCTTGAGGGAAAACATCAAGAGCAAAAAACTTTCATGCCCACATTTTCCATTTGTGAAAGTAGCAAAAGACAGTCTGCAGACACCCTCTGAAAAGAATGACTCTGAGATGACAATAGGAGATAATGTAAACAAGGAATGTAAGAATGGAGGTGGGCAGGGCGTTGTGATCTAACATGAGTGGCAAGTAAGCACTGAAACCATTTTGGAATAAGTACTGTTCTTATTGTTATGAAGTTATAAAAGTTAATGTAAGTGGCAAAGTAGAGAGGAAAATTAATGTTAATAATAGCATATAAAACCTCTCATTACATCAACAATGGTAAAGTGGATGGCAGATGGGTGAGATAATTACTAGAAATATTGTGGCTAGAATTGAACAGAGTTCACATAATTTGGTTCAGCAAACATTCATTTAGTACCTCTGTGAGCAAGGCACCATGGAATATAAAGGTGAACCAGAAACAGTTTTTAATAAGGACAATTATGACCTTGAACAGCAGAAATATTGAAGAATGTTTAACTGAAAGGGAAAAGAAAGATAATTTCTAACTTTCAGAAAAACAAGTTTTATAAGGGACAGATTATGAAAGGCTGGGCTAGGATATAGGAAGGGCAAACGTGTGTGTGTGTGTGTGTGTGTGTGTATAAATCTTAAATGTAATATAGCCTATCTTAGTATTAATCTAAGGTGAAGTTTACTTGTGTTTGAGTTTTAACCTTTTCCTGTTTTATAGATCTTTGCTAATCTTGACCACAAAGCAAATAACTCTGGAGCTCTAAGGGATACATTATGAACACCTCAGTCCTGGGTTCACACAATATAGGACTGGCACAACAGAAATGAACTTGACAGATAAGCTCCAGCTCTGCCATTCAGCCTTTGTACACAGAGATCAAGACCCGTCAGATTTCTTCCCGTTTAAAATATCAAAATGCGGCCCTGGCAGGTTAGCTCAGTGGTAGAGCATCGGCCTGGCGTGCGGAAGTCCCGGGTTTGATTCTCGGCCAGGGCACACAGGAGAGGCGCCCATCTGCTTCTCCACCCCTCCCCCTCTCCTTCCTCTCTGTCTCTCTCTTCCCCTCCCGCAGCTGAGGCTCCATTGGAGCAAAGGATGGCCCGGGCGCTGGGGATGGCTCCTTGGCCTCTGCCCCAGGCGCTAGAGTGGCTCTGGTCGTGACAGAGCGACGCCCTGGATGGGCAGAGCATCGCCTCCTGGTGGGCGTGCCGGGTGGATCCCGGTCGGGCGCATGCGGGAGTCTGTCTGACTGTCTCCCCGTTTCCAGCTTCAGAAAAAAAAAAATCAAAATGCTAGGTTGTTGGCTTCAGGTTGGCAAAGCTCTACTGTAGAAATGTTCCTGACACAGGCAAAGGGGCGCCAGAGGGTATGAGAACTCTGACTGCATTTGCGAACACACACACACCCCACACCCTACCCCACACACCACCCCTACACACCACCGAACAGCTCTTCCTCTGCAAGTCCCCTACTTTACACTGTTGAACCTGTTTGTAGCAATCATGTGCTGTGTCACTGACTGCGCTGTGAGTCCTTTGAGAATGAGGACAGCATCTCATTCAGGGTTGCAGCCCCAGCACCTAACAGTGCCTCGTTTATGGAATATACAAATGATGTGGGTCTGCACTGAGCTCTTAGGGAGAAGAGAACACGACATTTGAAAACAAACATCATATTTCAGATCCATACTTTAATTGACAGGAGCTCAATTCTGAAGACAGTTGAATGTACTACTCTTTGGAGAAAGTAAGTAGTAAAATGATGTAAATAGGTTATTTCTTACTGTTTTCCACCAAAAAATGCTACAATTTGTTTTAAGTGACAAGCAATATGAGAGTCTGAATCAAGTGCAGGGCCACATGAATGATGACAGAGGCATATACATTTTTGCATATTTTCAGACAGGTTTGGGTCAATCAAAAATCTCTGTCAATGTTTCTTCCCCATTATGTGAAAAATAAACTTGTCAGCATATATTCCACAAGCTGCCTTCCAAGCTCACATAGGAAAAAAAAATGCAAATGAGAAAGACTGAAATAGAGTAAGTCATTTAGCATCTCATGTGGCTAATGTCTTTAGGGAAAACATTTCTATAATTGTAACTTCCATATTTGGTCCTCTGATAGGAAACATTTATAGCAGGAAATGCAAGATGCTGCTAGACTTGGGAGACATAAAAACACATTTCATAGGATAATGAGAACCAGGGCAAAAAATGGAGCTCCTTTGGCCCCCAAGAAAGTTTGTGAAGCATACACAACTGTACTTCTCATAGTATTTAAATTTTCACTGATGGGCATTCTTAATAAATCGGAAATGACCCAAAATAGCTCTCCTAAGTAACTGTAAGACTTTCTTTTTTGGGTCACTCTGCCATTTCCATTAAACTGAAATAAATACTACCCTGGCAAAAAATCATTATTTCTCAGAATATTTTAGTCAGGTTTATTTAAATCCCTCTCTTATGAATTTAGGTAACAGAAGTCAGGAGAGGAAGTAATTAGTAAACAAATCTTATCTCATGTTTACACAATGCAGTTCTGGTGAAGGTTACATACCCACTGGATGTGAAACATTCCCAAAAATATCTGTAGAAAGAATTGAGAACCAAAATGGTTTCATTTACTTCAATAATTGGTATTTTAAAAATAAGCTTATGTTCACCTCTTTTAAAAGGAATACCTAAGATCCATCCAGGTTCTGGTAGGAATATAAGGAGTGCCCACACTTGAATCCTCCTACTTCTCCTAAAAACCATAAAAAGCAACTAGAAGGATAAACAAAACCTTTTATGATGTCTCCTTGAAACACTGTAAAGATGTGAGGGCCGCCTGCACCAGCCCAACTGTGGTCTCGGGGTGACCACACTGTGTGGGGAGGATGCACCAGGGAAGAGTGGGGGAGGGTGGAGAGTGGAGAAACACCAGCACCAGGTGGAAAGGGGCTCCCCCTTTGGGGGAACTGCCCTGCCCTGAGCGGGTCTGAGGATGAACAGGGCAGAGCAGGAAGCACCGTGGAAGCAGAGAGGAAAGTCTTGGAAAGCAGACACTGCCCATTCCAGTAGCCAGTAGCAATAGCAGGTCCAAACCAGGAGCGTAAGTACCCCCCCCCCCCTTACCGGGCCCTGCTGCCAGTAGATACTTTAGGAAAAAGCAAATAATTCAAATAGAAAACAAAGGGAACAACAAATAAGTAAAATCACCATTTCCACGAGAAGAAACATAAATTTTTTTCTCAGCAGAAGAAAATTTAGCATAAAATCTAGCCACAAGCTAGAAAGTTACAGTGAAATCTTCCAAGAAGTCAAAGATGTGACTAGACAACAAAGGGAGATAAGAAATGTACAGAACTCAGGAAAGATGGTACAGACAAAAATAATGAACAAAGGAAGAGTAATGTAAAAAGAACATATAGAAAAACAGAGAGATCCTAGAAGGCACAAGACAGAAGAGAAAAGCTATGAAAATGAAACCAAGATAGAGAGGTGGGTAGATAGGAAGGACAGAAGGTGATAGATCTAAAAAAGTAGTTAAAGAAAAAGACATATATCAATATATATTTCTCCCTCCAAACAAGAAAACCAAAACAATAAAACATCAAACGTCTGAAATCTAAGGCAAGCAGACCTTCATGAAATAAAGTATTACTCTAAACGAGGGGCTGGCAGAGTGGAACCCAGAGGTCAGATCGGTCCATGTCTGTTGGTCATCATACCATTTATGGCTGCTTTCCCGCTACTGCAGCAGAGCCGAGTAGCACAGCACATGGCCTACAAAGCTGAGACTACAAGCTGACCCTTCCCGTAAAGAGTTTACTCCTCCTTGCTCTAAACTATGAATTAAAAGGTGTACCGTATGCCTGGAAACATCAAAACATTCACTAAGACTGGTTTACTTCTTTGTTTCTAATTTGGATGCCTTTTATTTATTCTTGTCTGATTGCTGTGGGTAGGCATTCCAGTACTATATTGAATAAAAGTGGTGATAGCAGACATCCCTGTCTTGCTCCTGATCTTAAGGGAAACACATAGCTTTTGGCCATTGAGTATGATGTTGGCTGTGGTTTTGTCATATATGGTTTTTATTACATTGAGGTGTGTTTCCGCTATTTCTGTTTGCTGATAAAGTTATAAAACTGTTATTATTTGCAGATGACATGATACTGTATATCGAAAACCCTAACCGTTCCACCAAAAAAGGCACTAGAACTGATTAATGAATTCAGTTAAGTAGCAGGATACAAAATAAATATCCAGAAGACAATGGCATTTTTATACAGCAATAGTGATCTATCAGAAAGGGAAACTAAGGAAACGTGCCATCCACAGTTGCTTCAAAAAGAATAAAATACCTAGGAATAAATTTAACCACGCCTGTAAAAGACCTGTACTCAGAAAATTATATGACACTAAAGAAAGACATTGAAGAAGACACAAATACTTGGAAGTATATATGGTGTTCCTGGATAGGAAGAATTAACTTTATTCAAGTCTTCATACTACCCAAAGCAATCTATGATTCAATGCAATTTCTGTTAAGATGCCAATGGTGTATTTTACAGAATTAGAACAAAAACTTACATGGAACCACAAAAGATCCCAAATGGCAACAGCAATCTTGAGACAGAAGAACAAAGTTGGAGATATCAAACTATATACTACTTGTTTGAGGACTATAGTACTCAAAACAAGATGGTACTGGCAGAAAAACAGCCAATATAGATCAATGGAACAGAATAGAGAGCAGAAATGAACCCATGCCCATGTGGTCGACTAATGTTTGACAAAGGAGGCAAGAACATACAACGGGGTAAAGATAGTCTATTCAATAAATGGTATTGGGCAAATTGGACAGATACGTACAAGAAAAAAATGATACTAGACCACCTTCTTACACCACATACAAGAATAAACTCAAAATGGATTAAAGACAAATATTAGACTCGAAACCATAAAAATCCTATTAGAAAACATAGGCAATAAAATCTTGGGTATTTCTCATAGCAGCATTTTTTCTGATATATCTACTAGGGCAAAGGAAATAAGAAAACATAAACAAATGGGACTACATCATACCAAAAAGTTTTTGTGCAGCAAAGGAAGCAATCAACAAAATGAAAGGCAATCCACTGAATGGGAGAACACATTCACTTATATATCTGATAAGGGATTAATATCCAAAACTTACTCATAATGAGTAGAAACAGAAAAACTATTCTTTATATGACACTGTGTGAGTAGCCTTCCCTGTTTTTGCCCTCTTTGTTACCTTCGTTATGTACCAAAACCACGAGTGTTCAATGGCTTATTCCTTCCATCCTGGCTGTGACTGTCAATGCAGAAAGAACACTGGCAATGGGACAGTTGGGTAGGGATGATGAAATAGTTTAGGCTACTTCAGAAAGGAGGGTGCTCCCGAAGAATTGGCAATGGGAGTGGCACGGGTAGAAATCTTTTTGTCTAACCTTGCTGTTGTTTTCACAGACCCTTACCTGTCCATGGTTTTATTGATAGAAATATCTCTTAGCATCTGGGTCCTTATCACTCATGTTTCCAAATCTCAAAAGTGTTTGTTAGTTTGCATTTCTTTCTGTGTTTTCATTACTATTTTAATGCGGGAATAGATGAAAGTAGAGCAGCTGCCACTGGTTTTAGTGGTTGCTATTGTAGGGGAGGAAAAATATTTTCTCTTTCTAAGTTCTTCTGGCTGGTCAAATAATTAGATAGATAGACATGAGAAATAGTAGGAGAAAATGATGAAATGCATTCCATGTGTACACGCAGGGGTCCCATATTCTCGCCTCCAGGAAGTTGAGGCTTATATACCTTCTCAAGCTAAGAGTTTGTGTGTGTGTGGGGGGTGAGACTTCCAAGAGCAGGGAGGCGTTGGCATGGAGATGGCAAAGCAGACAACTGTTTGCTGGGCCTTCTGTAACAAGGGGACACGGAGAGGGTGCCTTGCCAGGGTCCTCCTTGTCACACTAAGTTCATGTTAAACTGAAGTTATCTGTGATGATACTTCCTTTCCTGGAACAGGTCCTCTGTCAGTGGGAAAGTCAAAGGTTCTTCATGAGTCTTTTGTTTCTTAAAAAATAACCAGCTTAATATCATTAGTATCCCCCCAAAAAAAACATATTTGGGGGTGGCACCCTTTGCGCCACCTCACCATCACAGGCCAGAACTGAGTATTAGAGTTTTTAGCTTGGGGTGAACCTTTTTAAAGGCTTTTTCTAGTGTAAGTTTTTATCACACCGTCTCTTTCTCCAATGAAATTGCAGGTCACCCTCTAGGACTGTTTTACTTCTCCTCCCATGATGCGTGAGGTTGACAGTTGGACTTAGATCTCAACTTAGGAAGGTAATCCAAAATATTGCCATAGTTTCCATGTCAGAATGAGCTCTTTGTTACTTATCTGTACCTTTCTTCGACTGTCTAATGTTAAAGTGGAGATTTTATGTCCTGGGAAGTCTTTCAGAACAAGGGGAATTGAAAATGAAAATATGAGGGGCCCGTGGCTAATGTAAACCAGATAAGCCCATACAGAGGCGTGCAAACCTCTTTCCTCTCCTCCATTTTTCAAGTGCAGCCTACAATTTGAAGGGGTGAAAGTGCTCACTGAGTTTACAAGGGAGCCCTCATTTGGGGTTTGAGTATCTGCCCTGCGCTGGGACTGTGAAAACCAAAATGTCCTCTCAGGTTTGTCTGCGATTTTTATATAGGAACATACTGTTCAGTCTGTAAAGTCCTCAGAAATCCACTGTTCTACCTCACTGCCTAGGATTGTTGTATGCCTAAATTGATACAGTGCCTAGGATGTAAATAGTGTCACTGTAGTAATTAGATCAACATTTTCCCTGTTATGCAGTTAGAGACCATGGACCTTTTAGATAGATCAGGGGTCCCCAAACTACGGCCCATGGGCCACATGTGGCCCCCTGAGGCCATTTATCTGGCCCCCACCGCACTTCCGGAAGGAGCACCTCTTTCATTGGTGGTCAGTGAGAGGAGCACATTGACCATCTCATTAGCCAAAAGCAGGCCCATAGTTCCCATTGAAATACTGGTCAGTTTGTTGATTTAAATTTACTTTTCTTTATTGTAAATATTGTATTTGTTTCCGTTTTGTTTTTTTATTTTAAAATAAGATATGTGCAGTGTGCATAGGGATTTGTTCATAGTTTTTTTTATAGTCTGGCCCTCCAGTGGTCTGAGGGACAGTGAACTGGCCCCCTGTGTAAAAAGTTTGGGGACCCCTGAGGTAGATAAAGTTTATGAGCTAGGTTATAAATATAAATGTTTTGAATTAAAGGTGTCGTTAGTTTTAAGGAATTGTCCTACTTCTGCAGATTTCCGTTACTTAACATTTTTGCATTTTAATTGGGTTAATAAAGCATAAATTGCCGACGTTATGGTGGCATATGAGATGCAGATGTGAGGTGTTCCTGTCGGGAAGCGCTAATGGAGTCAGGATGGTGCGGGGGAGCGCGCCCGGCTCAGCTGCAGCCGCTGGGTATGCAGTGACATTTAAAAAATGTCTACTGAAGCCAGACAACCAGTTCATTAGATTAATTAAAGTACAAACTAACCCTGACCGGGTGTTTTGATAACGACCACAGGGCTGTTGAAGTTGGTTGGAATCAGCCAAATGTTTGACATTGTTTTCATTAAAACCACAATGGAATTGCTGTTATGGTTTCTCATAATTTTGAGTTTGCCTTTTAACAAAGAAGAAGACTTTTAGCATCCCTGACTGTTTTCTCAGTGTTTAACTGATACAGAAGGTTAATTTTGTTTTTATTAAAGGTGACAACCTCCTTTTCCCTGCCTCGCTTCCCCCACTCGTTATGGGGCATTGGTGAAAGAAAGGCAGTGACCGGGCTTCGTTCCCATTGGCTGTCCTCCTGGCCGACTCCTGGAGAGAGGAGCGTTGTCTACACTATCATTGGTCAATGCGTGTCTTACTTATTTTTTAGTCTATCATACACTATTTCTGTAAAATACAATAAAAATAAATTACTAGAATAGCAAAAGAAGAGATACACAGAAATATAAGTCCTAGCATTTTATTATTAGACTCAGTGGTCATAAAATCAATCTGTCCTATTGCTCTTAAAATTTGTGAGTACAGGGGTCCTCAGGTTATGACATTCTCAACATACGATGTTTCGAGTTTATGATACTCACTTCCATAAAAACTTTAAAAAACCGAGATGCGAGTTTTCGGGTTATGCCATTAGCACCATACTTTTTTTCACACTCATTTTTTGTCATTTTTTCTGTTACTCCAGTACAGTGTACAGTACAGTATGTTTATGTCTTTTATTTTCCTGTGGATAAGTTGTACTTTTATTTTGTAGATTATGATTTTACAATTGTGTTAGAGTAGGTAAGTGACTTAGGCTAGGGTATGTTTCAACTTACACCAAAATTTGGGTTACATCACTGTCATAGGAACGGAACTGTGTCGTAACCTGAGCACTCGTTGTACTTGCATTTAATTTCGGTACTTACAGTGGAATGGTAGCAGAGAGTTTGCAGACCATACTCTGAATTGTTGCTCTGGGCTTGCATTTCACCGGTAAACACTATGATTCCATAAAAAAAGGAACTCACACATCTCCTCACATTAAAAGTGCTGATGGGGGCAAAGACATGGTGTGCCCTTAAGATTCTTATTTTCAGAAAAGCTCTGTCAAAGCTATTCCTTGGTTGTGACATTGGAGAACACTTGGAATTCTAAGCCACTTGTGACTTTTGTTTGTTACTCAAATTTCTCACTTTTTATCCAATGTGGGAATGACCTCAGATATAAGGGGAAAAAATACACACACACATGAAAACTTATATATGTATTATATATAAATATAAATGAGTGAATGAATATAGGTGCATATATATTTACTTATTCATTCTTGTTTCCTTGTTTATTTTTTCAAAAAGCTTTAATAAGTACACATATGATCACTACTACCTTGTGCACTTGTCTCCCTTTAAAGAGAGGAGGTTTTGACCACATTTAAGTTTAGTTTAGAACGCAGTTTATGTAGAACTCCAGCCCTGGGGAAGGTTTAGCATTGTTTCTAATGTGAACATTAAAATCAGTTTTGAATGTCTACCCCCTTCCTGGGCCAGGACTGAGAGGTTCCTTGTGGTGCAGCTCTATTTGTCTCAGCATTGTTGGCAATAGCCAAAGATTGAGATTCTGAGTGCCACGTAAATGCTTGTGAAGAGGACGGGTTACATACATTAGGATGTGTCTGCACAGTGGACTTTTACATAATTGTATAAAACTTGAAGGTCTGTATATATTGATATGGAATGAGCTCCAGAAATGTTTCTTAAGTGGAAGGAAGGGGGGGGGGGGAGAGGAGGGAATGATGGAAGAAAGGGAAGGGAGGGAAGAAACTGGGTTCAAATGGTACTCATGATGTACTAACTTTTGTGTACAAAAAGAGAAGAGAGATCACGCAGTGTCTCTGCTCAGATTCACTGGACCCCCTGGGTATAGGAGTGACAAGTAGCATTGTCCCTATGTATTCTTTATAGAGTTTGAATTTTATTTCATGTGAATGTATCACTGATTTAAAAAAGAAATTAATTGAAATGATCTAGTCTGTTGATAATTTTAAAAAGCAGACCTGAGGTCATCAGTATTAGACTGGTTGTGGGCTCTGTCTCTGGCTGGACAAAGCTGGCTCCCAGAGGGTCACTCCATTTCAGGGGAGATGGCTATTTTCTAAGAAAGTTTAGTCCTGTTGAGAAATAATTCTGTGTTATAATTATGAAGATAAAAATAGTAACATTTATTGAGTTCTTGCTTGAAATAAGTACTGTTGTTCCTACTTTCAAAAACAGAGAGCAGGCCCTGGCCGGTTGGCTCAGCGGTAGAGCGTCGGCCTAGCGTGTGGAGGACCCGGGTTCGATTCCCGGCCAGGGCACATAGGAGAAGCGCCCATTTGCTTCTCCACCCCTCCGCCGCGCCTTCCTCTCTGTCTGTCTCTTCCCCTCCCGCAGCCAGGGCTCCATTGGAGCAAAGATGGCCCGGGCGCTGGGGATGGCTCTGTGGCCTCTGCCCCAGGCGCTAGAGTGGCTCTGGTCGCAACATGGCGACACCCAGGAGGGTCGCAACATGGCGACGCCCAGGATGGGCAGAGCATCGCCCCCTGGTGGACAGAGCGTCGCCCCTGGTGGGCGTGCCGGGTGGATCCCGGTCGGGCGCATGCGGGAGTCTGTCTGACTGTCTCTCCCTGTTTCTAGCTTCAGAAAAATGCAAAAAAAAACAAAAAAACAGAGAGCAAGGTTAAGAACTCAGTGAAGGTCACAGGTCATGAGTGGGAGCCCAGACTGAATGCAGGAAGCAGGATGACAGAGCCCTGCCTCTCCTGACCAGCCCAACACGGGATGCTGGTGCACAGAGACCGGCGAAAGTCCTGGCAGCCAGCAGTTCTCAAGCTCAGTAACTTTATTCTGGGGCGAGTACCTGTACTGTCCAAAACAGAACACGGCACACCGGTATTTATTCAGCCCTTATGTGTATAGCAAGTGCTGCCCTAGATTGAGAAGACTCTATGCCATATTGTCCTTACTCAAAACAAACAACAACAAAAATACCGGAATTTAGAAAAAATAGCTGTTTTCCAAAAGCCTAAGATATTAGGCTGAGCTCATATCTCCTGTTGTAATAATGTTGTCACATCTTATAAGAACACATAGTATTCATCAAACACTGATGCAGTCTTACTGTGTGTCAGGAACCACGTAGGTGCAGAAGGATAGGCATTGTCTTGATGGCAGTTAACTCCCGTGGCAATGACTATAGCTTGGTGAATATTTGTGTTTTTGCTGGTACTATTAAAAGTATGTTAATTTTCAAACAAAGTATTGCAGGATTCTGGTAGAAGAAGGTCACAAAGCTGAAGCAGCCATCCTTTCTTTGATTGATGGATTGTTGTTATAGCTTCTATTCTGCATAATTATCTCTATTTATATGTAATTTTATGCATGAAAAGAATATACATTTTGTCTTATTCTCTGTCAGGCTGACATCCTTTGTTTGTTCAATTTTGAAGTTAAAGATTAGAGAGGAAGGACCAAACTCTAATTACTGATGATACCATCTCCTTAACACTTTTCAGAGCCTGTCACTGGAATGAATGAATGAATGAATGAATGGAGGGAGGGAGGGAGGGAGGATCAGGAGGAGGGAGGATGAGAGATAGTTTAAGGACAGACATAATAAAAACTGCTTTAATTTATTTCTGCAACTGAATATTCCTTCAACTATTTTGCTTAACTATAACTAGATATAGATACATTTTTTTATTGGTAGGAAAAAAAAACTTAGTAGGCAAATTTTTTATTTTTCTATTAGGAAAAAAAGCTTAGTTTTAGCTAATAAGAGGTTATGCAATTTCAGATTTTAAGTGTCTCAAAAGTAAAAAAGAATCAGTTATGTAAGTGGTAAATTCCTTCAAGAAGTAAATTAACCTTTATTCATTTTCTAGGAGGCAGAGTTCTAAGATGGCTCTAGATTCTTGTCCCTTGCTGTGGACATGCTATATGACCCCTTCCTCAAGTGCCCGTGAGACCTGTGAAAATGACGGGATGTCACTTCCATGACTGTATTACATTATGTAAGACTTGTCATAGATAGCAGACTGGAGAGAGATTGTTCCTTCTGGCGTTGAATAAGTAAGCTGTTATGTTGTTAGGGCCACTTGGCTAGGACCTGAGAGGGACTCCTGGGAGCGGAGGGTGACCCCTAGACTCATGGACTCTCACATCATGTTTTTCTATCTGTCTGGTTTCTTTACTCCACATTAGGTTTATGCTGTTCAGCCGTGGTGTTTTCTGTAGCTCTTGTTTGTTCATTATCACTACTGTATATTATTCTATTGTGTGAATAAATGCCAGTGTACCCATTCTATTCTTTTTTTTTTTTTTTTTTTTTGTATTTTTCTGAAGCTGGAAACGAGGAGAGACAGACAGACTCCCGCATGCACTCGACCGGGATCCACCCGGCACACCCACCAGGGGCGACGCTCTGCCCACCAGGAGCGATGCTCTGCCCCTCTGGGGCGTCGCTCTGCCATGACCAGAGCCACTCTAGCGCCTGGGGCAGAGGCCAAGGAGCCATCCCCAGCGCCCGGGCCATCTTTGCTCCAATGGAGCCTTGGCTACGGGAGGGGAAGAGAAAGAGAGGAAGGAGGGGGGTGGAGAAGCAAATGGGCGCTTCTCCTATGTGCCCTGGCCGGGAATTGAACCCAGGTCCCCCGCACGCCAGGCCGATGCTCTACCGCTGAGCCAACCGGCCAGGGCCTCCCATTCTATTCTTAATGGACATTTGAAAAGTTCGCAGTTTTTGGTGGGTGTTTTGAGTAGCATTGCCATGAGCATTTCTGAAGGTGTCTTTTGGTGAACACGTGTATGCATTGCCATGGTGCAGAGGTCACCAAGCTGCTCGGTGAAAGGCTGGGTAGTCAGCAGTTCCCTCCTCGCCAGCTGCGGCCCAGTTCCTCACCACTGCCGCCGCAACACAAAAGCAGCCACAGACAGTACGCAGTCAGTGAATGGACTTGGAACATGGGTGTCCTGAGAACTTTACTTACGGACATTGAAATTGGAATTTCATATAGTTTACACATGTCATGAAATAATGAGTCTTCTTTTGATTTTTAAAAGAACTATCTAAAAATATAAAAATCAGTCATGTAGAAACAGGCAGTCAGCCAATTTGACTTTTGGCTGGAGTTTCCCGGTCCTGACGTGGAGCATGTGTCACGGGCAGAGTGCTGGGACACAAGATAGTGTTTGATTAAAGGAGATGGTACCAGTTTTCCAAAGTGATTGTACCCAGTTTACACCGTGTACATTGCTTTTTAATGAATGAAGGGTATGGATTTACTGTTTGGATTTCGTGATAGTTTAGGAAAGAGTTGTTTTCTTACTTTTGACTCTTGATGGGTTGTGATTGTCAGAAGTTAGATGTTGAGCTAACTGGCCAGGACTGCATGTATTAGCAAAGTTAACTGGAGTGTGAGATTGGAAAGTGTTCCGTGTGAACCTTTTATTTGCTATTAATGGACCAGATCAGGAAATACAATTTATATTTTATTTTGAATTTCATGTTTCCTTGAACAGTTCTATAACCTTAGCCACACATGCTATACTTGTAAAAAGCTTTCAAACGTAATTTCTCTTTTTAAAATGGATTATGTTTCCTATTTTAATAAACTACTGGGGCCATGTGCAGTCAGCTTTCAAAATTATATTTGGGCTTTTGAAAGCTCTCCCCTTGTATAACGTGAGTGAATGTGCCCTATTCATTTACTGTGCAATTTATCTTGCTAACAGTATATTAATAATGTTTCAAAGAGTAATGTATCATTTACAGGAATACTTGTGTAAAGTATTGTTGACCAGAACAGTATTTATAAAACCAAAACATACATTTATTTTCATGCTGAATTAATTGGGGGAGGAGGAGCTGCTCTTTTGGGATTGCTGTTCATCTAAAGTGTTGTGATATAAATGACACGGACTCTCTAAGGGTCTGGGTTTGAGTGGCAGACCATTTGGAAAGTATTAAATATTTGGTTCCTAGAGGACAGTTTATTTAGTCATTCATAAGGTCACGTCCTTCTGTGTTAGGCTTTTATTCCTTTTCCCCAAGGGTCCTGCCTGGCCAGGGCAGAAACTCACCGCTGTGTGACATGTGCTCTAGACAAGCTATCGCTACTTGCAGTGTAAGCAGCTGTCTGAACTCTTTGATTCATTAGACTAATTTGGTTTTAGTGATTGTGGTGGATATTTAGGTTAATAGGAGAAAGAGGATTTATACTCTTTGTTTTCCTTGAATATATAACTGGGTGGAACAGTGAGCCCATTCACGGGGATACGCACCTTCCAGAAGGAAGTTGTGAGAAGCCAGAAGTCTGTCCCCTTCCTTTTCCTCGTCCTCCCTTCCCACCTCTTCCTCATTTTTTTTCTAAATTCCCTTCTCATCATGATACTGGCTGAGGTTGCCGAGAAACAAATGAAATCTTTGCGACAAACCTACAAATTAGCCTCCGCCCTTTTCCTCCTCGTAGAGAAAACCTTCAAATGTACAGGGGTAAGCAAAAGTAGGTTTATAGTAGTTTGTATGTAAAATACAATAATTAATTAATGAATAATAATACAAGAACACATTGTGTTTCATATACTTAAAACTGTCAACCATCTTTTTCCCCACCCTGTGTATATCTTCTCTATTTTATGTGAAAGAATGGTAATAAACAGGCTGCAAAAAAGGTGAACTAGAAGATCTTTGCTTTAATATTTTATTTCCTGCTTAATTAATAGCTAGGAATCCAGATGCCTTGTGAGACTACAGCATCATACAAAGCCACCCTTACAAGTCTCCACATAGAGTTTTACATTTTATTTTCACGAGTGCGTTCCTGTTGCCTGCAGAGGATGGTAGATTTTTGCTGAAAGCATGAATAGGTCTTTCAGGCGTGATTTCTGCTGACAAAGGGGGTGGCTGAAATTCATTTCTCTACAGACATCTGTAGAATTCTTTTTTGTTTGGATGGGTTTTTTTTTTCTCTCCAGTTGTATTGGGATTTAATGGATTTAAGAACATTGTATTAGATTTAGGTATATAACAGGATGATTTGATATATGTATATATTGCAAAATGATCACCACAATAAATGTAGTTAGTAGTCATCACATAGTTAAAAAGTTTTTTCTTATGGTGAGAATTTTTAAGATTTATTCACTTACTAATTTTAAATTCTATAATATGTTGTAACTTTAGACACTATACTGTAAATTATAACCCTATAACATTTATTTTAATTTTATTGATTGATTTTAGAAAGGAAACAAGAGAGAAACAAGTATTGATTTGTTGTTTCACTTATTTATGCATTTATTGGTTGATCCTTGTATGTGCCCTGACTGGGAACCGGCTTGGCATATTGGGAGGACGCTCTAACCAGCTGAGCTACCCGGCCAGGCACATACTTATTTTTTGACTGGAAGTGTGTACCTTATGACTACCTTTTCCCATTTCACCTTATCCCCTCTGGTTTTATTTGTTTGTGTGTTTGTTTTAGATTTCCATGTGAGATCAAACAATATATGTGTCTCTGGCTTGTTTCACTTAGCATAATGCCTTCAAGCTCCATCCATGTTGTAATGGCATAATTTTCTTCTTCTTTTTTATGGCTGGATAATACTCTGTTCTATGTATTTATACCACATTTTCCTTATCCAGTCATTATCCATAGATGGACACTTCAGTTGTTTCCATGACTTGGCTATCACAAATAATGCTGCAGTGAACATTGGGGGTGTAGATAGCCCTTTGAGACGGTGATTTAATTCCTTTCAGATATATACCCAAAAGTGGAATTGCTGTATTATAGAATAGTTATATTTTCAACTTTTTGAGGAACATCCATGCTGTTTTCCCCAATGGCTACCTCAATTTAAATTCCCACCAACAGGGCACAAGGGTTCCCTTTTCTCCACATTCTTTACAACAATTCTCTCTCTTTTTTTTTTTTTGGTAGTAGCCATTCTAAGTGGTGTGAGGTGATATTTCATTGTGATTTTTTGTTTGTTTTTATGAGAGAGAAAGAGAGAGAGAGAGAGAGACAGCCCGGAAAGAAGAGAAATGAGAAGCATCAACTCATAGTTGTGGCTCTTTAGTTGTTTGTTAATTGCTTTCTCATATGTGCCTTGACTGAGGAGCTCAAGCCGAGCCAGTGACCCCTTGCTCAAGCGAGTGACCTTAGGTTTAAGCCAGCAACCATGGGGTCATGTCTATGATTCCATGCTCAAACCAGCAACCCTGTGCTCAAGCTGGTGACCCCACACTCAAGCAGGTGACTCTGGAGTTTTGAACCTGGGACTTCAGCATTGAATGCTCTATCCATAGCTCCACCACTGGTTGGGCTCACTGTGGTTTTGATTTTTATTTTCCTGATGATTGGTGTTGTTGAAGATCTTTTCGTGTACATGTTGTCTATTTATATGTGTTCTATAGATAAATGTCTATTCAATTCCTTTGCCTATTTTTAAAAATTAATATATATGAGTTCTGTATATATTTTGGATATTAGCTCCTCATCAGATATATATGATTTGCAAATATTTTCTCTCATTCTATAGGTTGCATTTTATTTTATTGATGGTTCCCCTTGCTGTGCTGAAGCTTTTTATTTGAAGTTGTCCCACTGATTGATTTTTGCTTTGATTGTCTTTGCGTTTAGAGCCAAATCCAAAAAACTATAACCAAGAGCATTGTCAAGAATCTTACTGCTTATGTTTTCCTTTAAGAGTTTTATGTTTTCAGGTCTTACAGTCAACTTTTTAATGTCTCCGTCATTGATTTTTTTGTGTGGTGGAAGAGAGTCTAGTTTTCTTGTTTTGCATGTGGTTGTCTGTTCATTCTTCTAGCACTGTTTTCTGAAGAGACTGTCCTTTTCCTGTACTGTATTCTTGGCTCCTCTGTGGTAAATTAATTGGCCATATATGCATGGGTTTGTTTCTGGACTCTAAATTTAGTTCCATTGATCAATGTGTCTGTTTTTCTGCTGGTGTCATTCTGTTTTGAGAACGGTAGCTTTGTAATATACATAGTTTGATATTTGGTCCTATGATATTTTCAGCTTAGTTATTTTTTTCTCAAGACTGCTTTGGTTATCTGGGATGCTTTGTGATACCATATAAATTTTAGAATTCTTTGTTTTATTTTTGTGAAATGTGCCATGGGAATTTTGATAGGCAGTGTATTAAAACTGAAATTTTAATAGTATGGACTTTTTAGCTATTGATACATTCTTGCAATCCATGGGTTTGGAGCATTTTCCCATTTATTTGTGTCCTCTTCAATTTCTTTCATCAATGGGTCGTAATTTACAGTGTACAGGTCTTTCATTTCCTTGGTTAAATTTATTTCTGGTTATTTTATTTTTATACAATTGGAAATGTGATCGTTTTCTTAATATCTCTTTGTAATAGTTTATAATTAGTGTATAGAAATATAACAGATTTTTATTTATTTATTTATTTATTTTTTCTTTTTGCATTTTTCTGAAGCTGGAAACAGGGAGAGACAGTCAGACAGACTCCCGCATGCGCCCGACCGGGATCCACCCGGCACACCCACCATGGGGCGATGCTCTGCCCACCAGGGAGGGGTGCTCTGCCCATCCTGGGTGTCGCCATGTTGCGACCAGAGCCACTCTAGCGCCTGGGGCAGAGGCCACAGAGCCATCCCCAGCGCCCGGGCCATCTTTGCTCCAATGGAGCCTTGGCTGCGGGAGGGGAAGAGAGAGACAGAGAGGAAGGCGCGGCGGAGGGGTGGAGAAGCAAATGGGCGCTTCTCCTGTGTGCCCTGGTCAGGAATCGAACCCGGGTCCTCCGCACGCTAGGCCGACGCTCTACCGCTGAGCCAACCGGCCAGGGCCAACAGATTTTTATATATTGGTCTTGTGGCCAATAACTTTACCAGATTTATTTACTCTGTTTTTTGGTGGACTCTTTAGGGTTTTTTATGTTTATGTTTTGTCATCTGCAGGTAGAGACAGTTTTACTTATTCCTTTCCTATTTCAATGCCTTTTCTTTTTCTTACCTAATAGCTCTGAGTAGGACTTCCAGTACTATGTTGAATAAAACTTGCAAGAGAGGCATTCTTTCTTATTCCAGATGTTAAAGAAAAGCCTTTCCGCTATCCCCCACCGAGTGTGGTGTTAGCTGGGGGCAGAGTTTTCTTACTGACGGCTTTTGCAGACACAGTCTCCAGGCTTTTATTTTGACTGATGCATTTTTGTTTCATCATTTTAGAATTCCATCTTCAGAACATTATATAACATACAATAAAACTCAAACTTGGAGAGATACTTAAGATTAAGTAAAATATATTTTAAATAAAAGAAATTGAAATATATTAATTTAAAATGAGTTTAAAATTTTTGTATGGAGGGATAAGTGGTCCCTCGTCTATTGCAGATGTTAGGTTCCAGAACCCCCTGTGATAGGTGAAAATCAGCGAAGTAGTGCCCTTATATTTATTTTGTTACTTATATATATTTTAAGGCTTTATAAACCCTCCCCACACTCTTATAAACCTTTCCCACACTGTTATTAACCTTTCCCACACTCTTATAAACACTTCCTATGCTCTTAAACACTTTCTACACTCTTAAACCTACGTAATTTTAACAATGTATATAACTCTATATGGGTGCTCACCAGTGAATACTAATATGTTTTAATTAATATTTTTTATATTGTTTTCCATTTTCAGGCTAGAAAATGCTTATTTTACTGCAAAAATAATTTAAACAATAAGTATATAAAAATACCTATGTACTGCAAAATCTCGTGATAGCAAAAAAATCTGTGATACAAAATTAGATATATACAATTTAAAAATCTGTGATATACTGAGACCATGAAAAGTGAACCTGGATATGGCG
Source organism: Saccopteryx bilineata (assembly GCF_036850765.1). NCBI lineage: Eukaryota > Metazoa > Chordata > Mammalia > Chiroptera > Emballonuridae > Saccopteryx > Saccopteryx bilineata. The sequence goes on from NC_089495.1 coordinate 172,597,836, forward strand.
AGGGATGCCTGTATTCCTTTATTTGGGTTTAGTAGCTCATTTGGGTGAAACGTAGTCCCCATGTGGCAGGGTTGCGAGTTCGATCCCTGGTTGGTGCACATGCTGGAGTCAACCAGTGAATGCACGGATGAATGGAGCAACAGATCGATGTCTCTCTCTCTCCTTTCCTCTCTGTCTCTCAAATCAATCAATAAAAAGATTAAAAATATGTAAAAATAAATATTTTTATTATTCATTATATTATTTTGATTATGAGTGTGGTATAGAAAATTTGGAAAGTGAGAAAGCATATGAAAAAATATTACCCAGAGAAAATCCCTTTTCTTATTTTGCAATATTGAACGAGATATCTCTGTCAGCCTCTGTCTCTTTCTTCTTGCCTTTCTCCCTTTCTTATCGTTATTTATGGCATTTATAATATATTCTGTATTCATCAGTACATGATGTTTATATCACACACACATGCACACACATATACATTCTGGACTGAATTGTTTGTCTCCTAAATTCATGTTGCAGCTATAACCTCCAATGTGACTATATTTGAAGTTAGGGCCTTTAGGAGGTAATTAAGGCTAAGTGAAGTCATAAGGGTCAAGGCCCTAATCCAGTAGAACTCATGTTTTCTTATAAGTGGAAGAAAGTGAAATCCTTCTTTTTGCCGTTGAGTATATGCACTGAAGAAAGGCCATGTGAGTACACAGGAAGGTTGTGGCCTTCTCCAAGGCAAGAGAAGAGGCCTCAGAATGAAATCGACCTTGTAGTCACCTTGATCTGGATCTTCCCAACCTCTGGAACTATGCAGAATCCCAGCCAGTGCCCTATGTTGTTATGGCGGCCTGAGCTAACATGCTGCACGGAGCACCCTTCCCCTTCTTGCTTCTGGGCTGTTCCGGATGGCTGAGTCTGTGGGAAGACTGTGCTGGTCCGGGAGGAGTCCGCCTCTGACTCAGGCTGCTGCCTTTGTAAAGTGGATCTGATGATACGGGCTTTCTTGAAGAATTGTCAAGCTACTTCATTATGTTGCCCAAAGGAAGAAGATAGCCTTTCTTACTCAGGGCATTGACAGAGCCATGTCACTTATGTCTGTGGCACTGCCTGTTATTATGTGGCATGCTATGATGCTGAATGATTAAATGGAACCCAAGAGAAAGGACATGCAATCTGTGACTAGATATTGGTAGCTTAATGGTGCCCAGCTTGGCGTGGTGGGGTGTAATTTTGCTACAACTCTGAGTGTCAACTGACAGGAATTTTGTTGGATTGAATACAGGGGTGGACAAAAATAGGTTTACAGTTCTGAGTATATAAAATACAGTCTATTCTTGTATTATTTATTAATTTTGTGTATTTTCCTGTATTATAACTGTAAACCTAGTTTTGCCTAACTCTGTATTCTTTTGGATAACTCTCATATACGAGAACCTTAAAACTTTTTGGTTAAACAGAAATGCTGGGTGTTTTTTTTTGTTGTTGTTTTTTTTTGTATTTTTCTGAAGCTGGAAACGGGGAGAGACAGTCAGACAGACTCTCGCATGCGCCCGACCGGGATCTACCCGGCACGCCCACCAGGGGCGATGCTCTGCCCCTCCGGGGCGTTGCTTTGCTTTGACCAGAGCCACTCTAGCACCTGGGGCAGAGGCCAAGGAGCCATCCCCAGTGCCTGGGCCATCTTTGCTCCAATGGAGCCTTGGCTGCGGGAGGGGAAGAGAGAGACAGAGAGGAAGGAGGGGGTGGAGAAGCAAATGGGCGCTTCTCCTATGTGCCCTGGCCGGGAATCAAACCCGGGTCCCCCGCACGCCAGGCCGATGCTCTACCGCTGAGCCAACCGGCCAGGGCCAGAAATGCTGGTTTTGAATTAAAAGTTTTTTGTTTGATTTTTTTGTAATTCTAATTATGCTAATGAAGGGAAGCAAGATATGGATCTTAGTGATAATAGCAACTATCTATAATATTGATAAATAGATTTAGGTAAATCGATCTAAAGAGTAACAGACCAATACATAGATTTCTCTATCATTATGCTTATTTAATATAGATATATCTTTACATGTAACACAGATATACATCCAGATCTAGAGATAACAATGTAAAGACAGGTAGAGATAATATATAAGGGAGTGTCTATTTTATTCTCTGATACATCCCCAGCATAGACTAGCTAGTACCTGGCAAGTAGCAAATACTCTTTTTTTATTTTTTTTATTTAATTTATTTTTTGTGACAGAGACAGAGAGTCAGAGAGAGGGATAGATAGGGATAGACAGGAAGGGAGAGAGATGAGAAATATCAATTCTTCGTTGTGACATCTTAGTTGTTCATCAGTTGCTTTCTCATATGTGCATTGACTGGGGGGCTACAGCAGAATAAGTGACCCCTTGCTCAAGGCAGCAACATTGGGCTCAAGCTGGTGAGCTTTGCTCAAACCAGATGAGCTTGTGTTCAAGCCAGCAACCTCGCTGTTTCAAACCTGGGTCCTCTGCATCTTAGTCCGACACTCTATCCATTGCACCACCCCTTGGTCAGAAAACAAATGCTCTTGAGGTTTTAGTTAATGAATAGCAAAAGAAGCTGAGTGGAGGATGAGGTCAGTTTGATAAACTGCAGCACTTACTCCTCTGAATATGCTCAAAATGTACCCAGTAGGACATAGCTGTTGGTCCTTTGGAGGATACAGAAAATTATGGCACAATCCTGAATGTGAAAAACCTGGGAGCTTAAAAACTTACCAATGCCTGGGTCTGCCCCTGAGTAGCTCATTTAAAGGGCTGGTGTGGGGTTCAGACATGGTGTTTTAAACCATGGGTGATCCACTAGTCTAGCAGGAGAAGAAGCAATGTATGAATGTAATGATACTAGTCCATTTCTGACTGAGACGTATGATTAAGCTGGATTACTGTGGTTGGTGCAGAAGGAGGGTCCATTGTGGACCCACGTAGGCTCTAAGCCAGTGGTTCTCAACCTTTCTAATGCCGTGACCCCGCAATACAGTTCCTCATGTTGCGGTGACCCCAAACCAAAAAATAATTTTGGTGGCTACTTCATAACTGTAATTTTGCTACAGTTATGATTCAGAATGTAAATACCTGATGTGCATTATGTATTTTCCTATGGCTTTAGGCGACCCTGCCGGGGTCACGACCCACAGGTTGAGAACCGCTGCTCTAAGCATTTCCCAGGGGGAGGATCCTTGTGGGTAAGATTCAGGTAGAGGAAGGAACTGGAGGGCTGCCCCAAGTGCACACAATCACTTGAGCAAAGCCTGGGAGGTGGACATAAGCGTGACATTTATGTGGGTAAGAAACAAGAGTGGGTCAGAGTCACAGACCAAAGTCCAAGGCCAATGTCAGACTGAAAATTTCTGGATTACAAAATGCCACTAAAAGTAATCCTTGCATTTAGCTGTCTTACCTTGTAAGTGTGTAGTGTATAGAAATGCCCTTGCAGAACCTTCTGATGGACTCTTGAGTATTTTGGGTTTTCATTTAGGTCAAATATACTAAAGTACTTGTGATCACAAGATCCTGTTCTCCTTAAAAAGTCTAGTTAAATATTTATGTGAGGATATTTGCTCTTGCATATTTTCACACATAATTTTTTTAATGGGTATTATGCATTTTGCATAATTTAAATACAGACATCAGGGTGATTTGCTTACCAGGCGGAGAAGACTGCTTCATCAGAGAGATCCACACAGCGCTTTCTCTGCCTTGCCTGCCAGCAGTCAGCTGGGTGGCATTTCAATACAGGATGTTTCTGCAGTGGAAGATGTAGTGGAAAATGAACTGCCCCACCAGTTTCTGTTCATTAAAAGGACAATATTAATTCTATTTACTGTTTAGGAGCCCACTGACAGTATGCCAGGGAATTTAGGTTTCTTAGTGCTGTGGCATGGGTGCTGCCAGGTACTTCCTGTTTCCGCCCGGGTGAGCCTGGGCCTGGTCACCATCTGTTCTAAACGTGTTTCTTTCGACCACAGCTACTGAAATGGGGATTGCTTCAGAGTCATGGAAAGATGCAAAGATTTCTGCAGCCCTGCTTCAGTTTTTGTCATGTAATAAGTTCCAGTCTGTTGCATATCAACTTTATGATGCTGGTACGGACATTTAGGATACTTAAATTATTTATGGTGATAGTCGTTTAGAATCCAGCCTTCACATTTAAAGAAGATTCCCTTGTAGCTTGGCTTATTCTGGTCATTTTAAGTATTCATTTGAGGTTTCAGAGCTGTTTCTGCCCAGCAAGGAGAGTAAAAGCAGGACTGACGAGAGGCAGTCTCAGGCCTGGGGTCAGAGGTCATGATGCTGTTCATTAGTTTGGTTCTCGATGACTCCATCCTGATCTCTCTTTCCCTGGTCTTGACTTGTCCTGAACACTATTTTCTTTCTGAAGAAGACAGACAATAAACTGATGTATAATTCTGATAGCCTCTTGTGCTCTGAAAACAGTCAGCCAGGTGGAATGCTAACGTGCCTGGGAGTAGGGGAAAAAAGGTGGGGAGGTTGTAAGCTTTATCTGAGCAAGGACCTTGTCCATCTTACTGATGTCCTTGGTCTCTAGAGAGCAGGAAGCATGTATGTATGGTCAGAGCTGGCTGACCAGAAGAGGCAAGTCACAAAGATTTAAGGGGAGAATTTCTCAGGCAGGAAGAGTAGCGTGTGCAAAAGCCCCATGGTGGCTAAAAGCCCTAGAGTATTGTGCATCAAGTGAAGAGTGGAGGGGGATCCGGTTGGCGAGGCAGATGGGGGCGGATGAAGTGAGATGTAGGGCCATTTCAATCTAAATACATGGGAAAGCGTTATAGGATTTTATGCATGGCTTCCTTCCATTTTGAAAAGATGACTCTGGCTGTCATGTGGAGAATAGGCTGTAGGGTGATAAGAGAGGAGGCAGAAAGTCTAGGTGGGACATGACGAAGACTCCAGGCAGATGCTGGTAGGCAGACCAGGTTTAGGTGGAGGTGGAAAGCTGGGGATGATTCAGACTGTCCTGCAGGTGGAGCTGATGGATCCACTGTGGTGTCGCTATGGGCTGTGAGGCAGAGAGAGGGGTCAGTGTAGGCTTCTGGGTTCACCCACTGGATTCCTCTTTTTTCTCAACGTGTGGCTTGCTAATTCTGTGTTCCCACCTGATCCTCCTCCTTCCTGGGGCTTCATTCTGATGTCTGAGGCCTGACCCTCCCTTGACTCTCTAGGTATGTGGTGTCTGCCAGACGTTTTCAGTTAAGGTAGATTTCCAGTCTTTGCTTTCCACAGACTAACCTTTCCCTTATCTATGTGTGTTTTTAATCTGATTATGATTCAAAGAGCGTAATTAACAGTTCTCATATGCAGGATTACATGTTATCAATCAGCTCTGCAGGGACATAGAACATGCTCCTAGCCAAAAAAAAAATATTTTTTTTTCTTTACTTCATAATTCTCTCTGAGAACAGAGCAAAAATAGTTATTTCCTGGAGAAATGTGGAGGACATTTTCATCCCTTTTCATCAGAGCTTGCTCAGGCTGCGTGGACAGAGGGTGCAGGAAGATGGCGTGGTGGTTGAGGCAGTGCACCCGTGCACCCGCATTGACTTCCTGGTAATCTTGGCAATCAGTTCCTGTCTCTGTCTGATGGGCGGGATTCTTTCTATGTGCAGAAGAATGTACAAGAAACAGTGCTTCACTTCTGGGTGGATGCCAGCTTGTGATATATTTCAGGATTTCAGAGCCAATTGGTTTGTGTTGAAAATGACTATTGTTTTGTATATTATATAAGAAACATGTAAATTACTAGGCAACACTTGCTAGTCAGCTTTTGAGTAATAAGTCAACAATACCTACTTGCTGAGCTGTCTACAAATTATAACTAAAAAAGTCAAGATTTTTTTTCTAGCAATAAAAATCTTTTGGCTATTTATCAGATTTTTACAACTCTTGCAAACTCTCCTGTTTTCTTATTTCTTATTGAGAAGAGGATATAAAATGGTTGAAAAAAATAGCCTCTACTTAAGGTGAACCAGTCTAAACGAGTTGTCACCTGGAGTCCATGTCCCTCTGCAGTGTCTGTCACACTCTCCCTTCCGTTCTAATCCAACCTCTCTTTTTCCTGTTTCTGTTCATACTGCCAGAATCATCTTCTGAAGTACCAACCATTTCCTGTTTTCAGAATTCTCAATGGCTTCCTGGTTTCTGAATCAAATAATGACCCATCTGCCTGGTTTTTCAGACCATTTCCCCAGGTTTATCAGTTAAACTGGCTGCCTAGCCATTTCTTCTGTATAGTATACCCATGGTTTCCACCACATCTTTATTCCAGAAATTCCCCAAATCTTGTTTCTTCCTTCCCTTTTGTAGCTTGCTGAAATCCTATTCCTGACTTTGCTGTTAAAGAGGCAGTTGGAGATGCCATCACAGATTTCAAAGAAATTCAATGCAACTGAAAAGCAAAACAAACATCCCATCCTGCAGAAACACCACCATTAAATCACACATGGGAAGCAGACGAAGAGTCGTGAGCTGGCTGCTGAGGAAGAGGGAGGATCATAGGGGGTTGACCGAGGCTTGTGCCTTAGAAGCTGAATGAGTGAGGATTCTGAAAGTCCTCTTTGGTACCCTCGGGTCAGGGAGGGACAGCTTGATCTTCCTGCTCTTACTGAGGAGTCACAGAAATGGCTGATGGTAGCAACTGGGGTGATGTGAAAGCAGGGTGTGTCTCCGTAAGTGAAGACTGGTGAAGCAGTGGGACACCTGAGACTAGCCTTCCCTTAGACTGGGAAGGGAGGAGCCCAGCAGAGGATATTGAACCACCTTTGTTAAGCGAGGGAAGAGCCTAGGGACTCAGCATCTCTATAGTGCGTGAGCTGAGATCACCTGGCCCTCTGTCCATCCATCTAGCTAGAGAAGTGGATAGAGTGTAGACTACTGTCTTTGAACTAGAAAGATGTTAGATATGGCAGGACAGGAGTCAGGGGCTTGCTCCCCCCACCTTTGTTAGAGCATACAGAATTTCTGGACAGACACACCTAAGCTTACAGAAGAGTAAAAAGAGTAGGGCAATTATAAACATAGCCTAGTGGTGGATGGATGGGTAAATACATAGATAGGCAGACAGAATGCAAGAAAAGAAGTAAAGTGTGCAAAAGGCAAAAGATCCAGATCTGATGAAAATATACCCCAGGGCATAAAAGGGAATTTCTTACAATTGCTTCATTCTGTGGGATGAGTTAATGAGAAACAGGGATTCAATAAATGAAGGAAGATGATAATAAAAACCAGAGTGAGATGAAAAAAGAGAGAGTACAGACCTAAAGGTAGACTTCAAGGTTTAAAACAACATCCATGGGCAGACTAATAAATAAAATTAAGACTACCAAGGAAAACAATAGATGTCATTGAAATCAAGTTACTAAAAGTTAAAGCCTTGATAATCTCACGGCACACAAATGAAATGATCAAGGTATTAAAACAATCAGTAAATGTTGAAGAAGACAAAGTATGTATGACTAATTGGGGGGGCGTCCCCAAAGCAGATAGTCAACAAATGAAATGGAAAATGAAATATAAAAACAAGATAATTTTCATGAAGTTAACAATAAACAAAATAACTGAGTCTGCAAATCAGAAGAATGTATTGTGTTCCAGGAAAATTTAGAGTACAGAATGTTTAATACTGAGATCTATCCTAAACTATTGAATTTCAAGTATAAAAAGTTTTTTTCAAAGGGTCTGGGCAGAAAACCAAATTATCTGCCATGGTCTAAAAGTCAGACTAACTTCATCTTTCCCTAGAGTAGCGTTTAATTTCTGAAGACCGCGGAGCCATCTCCACAGTTCCCAGGGAAGGGGTGTGACCCCAAGTGTGGCCCAGTTGATGCAGCTCTGATGTCTTTCATATGTAAGGGCCGGGGGCAGGTATTCCCCAACACCTGCAAACTCAAGTAATGGTGCTTAAGACCAAAACATGTACGAAAAATATATATGCAATGTTGTCAACTGCTAATTATGTTTCATAATGTCTTAACTTAGAAGAATATTTTAGGAAATATCTCCTGTAGCAAAGAAACATATGGTTGAAATTCCACAAATACTTATCCTAATGACAAATTCAGATAAAATCACATGCATTAAATATATATATATATATATATATATATATATATATATATATATATATATATATATATTAAAGAGCAGCTTTGCTAGAGGATAATTTTATTTTTCCTAAAGTCTTCTCAGCTGCCTACCTCCCTCTCTCCCTCCCTTGTCACACCCACACTGGGTATGTGCTCCCAGCTCAGAACATGGCTTTCTTTCTCCTGTGCTGCCATGTGTTATGTCAAGTTTGCAGAAATTCCGTGCACTTTGTACTGTGAGGCATTTCCACAAAGGTCTACTGGTTAGTGAAACTGTAATTCTCCATAGACTACTCCACAGAAATATTCTGATATAATTCTTGGCTGTTCCACCTCACCCCTCCCCACAAAAAAATAAATCCACTTAAAAATCACTTACTCTCAACCCTGGCTGGTTGGCTCAGCGGTAGAGCATCAGTCTGGTGTAAGTCCCAGGTTTGGTTCCTAGTTAGGGCACACAGGAGAAGTGCCCATTTGCTTCTCCACCCTTCCTCTCTCTCTCTCATCCCCTCCCACAGCCTAGGCTCCATTGGAGCAAAGTTGGCCCCAGGCGCTGAGGATGGCTCCATGGCCTCTGCCTCAGGCATTAGAGTGGCTCTGGCCACAACGGAGCAACACCCCAGATGGGCAGAGCATCGCCCCCTGGTGGGCATGCTGGTTGGATCCCAGTCGGGCACATGCAGGAGTCTGACTGCCTTCCTGCTCTATCTTCAGAAAAATACAAAAAAAACAAACAAACCTCATTTACTCCAACTAATCAGCACTTATTGAGTGACTACTGTATACCTGGTGCAGCTGTATTCACCTAACAGAGTGTGAGGAAACACAGTTTCTATGGCTCTCACTTCAGGTGGCACAGACACGTCACCAGAATTTTTCCAGTATTTCCCAAGCAAGGTCTGGCTCAGGGAAATGTCTCCAGGGGGAAAAATAGTATTTTGCTGTTAAGTTTTTGTATTGGTTTTCACTTATTTATTTTCAGGAAAGCTGTTGAGTCTTGTCAGGCACAGTGCTAGTTGTGAAGGGTGTTGGATGTTGTAAGTGAGCTCAGTGGTGACATGGGGCGCTCCCAGTGAGCCCAGCCCATGGGTGGCCGGGTGGCCAGGCTTCTCCCCTCCCCTCCCACCTGGGCAGCCCTGCCTGCAACCCCCCTGCACCGCTGGAATCCGCCAGAAGGGGTGCTGCCATTGTTCCAAAATTGGACACATGTTTTAAATTCAGTAGTTGGAGGAAAACATATCGAACATATTATTTGCAAATGTAATGAACCCAGTGTTTAAAATAAGCTGATTTTATGTTTTGACACTTTTAGTCAGGCCATAGTTTCCTTTTAATGCAAATATTGGTTGCCAAAAGATTTGTTTCAATACAAAATATGAGCAGCTATACATATTTTATCACTTTCATTATTCGGGACCCAGAGAGCCTGGAGATGGGAGGGATCGCAGCGCGGCTGTTTAAATATTCCATCTTATCAAAGAGGTGTTTCATAAATTATGTATAACAGTAGATACCACTCAATAAATATTTTATATGTGATAGATATTTTTGTCTGAAATCACTTTTTCACTTGAGCAATGATTTAGACCCACATTTTTAGTTTTATGAGGTGAGACTTTTATAATATCAGGTAGTGAGTGCAGTTTGAATGTCATAGAGCTTTAGGGCAGCAATCGTCATGAATTCATCTGCCCCTTCCCAGTCCTGGGAAACTTGCTCTTAGTTCAGGTGTTACCCATTCTTTGATGGAAGCGTGTGTGAGTGGACGCTACTCTGTGTGTGAGTGTGTTGGAAATTGGTGGGGACAACCAATGCTTTTGACCTAATGGCTCCGAACTTAAGAATTTCAAATGAGTTCCAAAGTCTCTGAGACTTACTAGAAGGAAGAGGGAAAAGAGTGCTTCTCAGTGGTTTAAAAAAAATGACTTAAGCTCTGGCTGGTTGGCTCAGCGGTAGAGTGTCGACCTGGTGTGCAGGAGTCCTGGGTTCGTTTCCCGGCCAGGGCACACAGGAGAAGCGCCCATCTGCTTCTCCACCCCTCCCCCTCTCCTTCCTCTCTGTCTCTCTCTTCCCCTCCCGCAGCCAAGGCTCCATTGGAGCAAGGTTGGCCTGGGTGCTGAGGATGGCTCTATGGCCTCTGCCTCAGGTGCTAGAATGACACTAGTTGCAACAGAGCAACGCCCCAGATGGGCAGAGCATTCCCCCCTGGTGGGCATGCCCGGTGGATCCCGGTCGGGCGCATGCAGGAGTCTGTCTGACTGCCTCCCCATTTCCAACTTAAGAAAAATACCAAAAAAAAAAAATGACTTAAACTAAACTGGATGTGGTCCAAAGCAATGTCTCTAGTGTGAGTGGGAGTTATTAGAGTTTAAAATACTGCCTTTTGTGTGTGTGTGTGGGGGGGGGGGGAATTGTTGTCCTCTTTTATGCAGAAAGTATAATCATGTCTCTGGACTTGTGAGAGTAGTCACTGGATTCCTCGTGGCCCTAGAGGCCTGGGAGAGGCATTGTCAGGAGGCTGCCTCCCCCGTGTGCAGTAGTACTCTCACCATCCTGCTACCAGACCTTCCAGGGAGGACCTTGTTTCCGGAAATGTAGCTATATGATTAAATTATTCATTGTAATATATACATTTTTAAAAAAATTCCTATGCTTTTCACTTCTACTTGAATTCCATGAGCAGAAGGAAAAGCATGAATTCCACCGATGTCGCAGGGGTAGGAGCAGGGGTTGGTTTATGAGTGATCGTTTCTGCTGAGATGTGCAGGGGCCTTGGTGCAGCATCGAGACGACTGCAGATCCCCCTCCAGGCCTGAGGTTTGAGCCCTGGGATGTGGACTTGCCTGAAACGAGTAACTGAACAACCATGACAAGTTGCACTTCCTTTCCTTGAACCTAAGTTCTACATTGGTCATTTCTTCTACATCTATTTAATGGTTGTTAAATTACTTCCTTACAAGTGGTAGTTTCATGGGTTTTTTAGCCATCTGTTTTTGCGCTTCATTGTATTGCTCTCTTGCATGACTCCAGCTCTGCGTGTGCACCTTTGAGACTCAAATGCCTGCAAACGGGAAGACCTGCGGGACCTGGGCTTCCAACGCCCCTCCCTGGAACCTCTTAGGAGCAGCCCTGTCTGCAACGTTGTGAAGTTCTGGATTCTTCACCTAGAGAATGGCAGATTTCAGTCATTGTTTTGATACTTAAGAGACATAAAATACCTTTATCCAGGCCCTGGCCGGTTGGCTCAGCGGTAGAGTGTCGGCCTGGCGTGCGGAAGTCCTGGGTTCGTTTCCCGGCCAGGGCACACAGGAGAAGTGCCCATCTGCTTCTCCACCCCCCCCTCCTTCCTCTCTGTCTCTCTCTTCCCCTCCCACAGCCAAGGCTCCATTGGAGCAAAGATGGCCCGGGCGCTGGGGATGGCTCCTTGGCCTCTGCCCCAGGCGCTGGAGTGGCTCTGGTCGCGGCAGAGCGTCGCCCCCTGGTGAGCATGCCGGGTGGATCCCGGTTGGGCGCATGCGGGAGTCTGATTGTCTCTCCCAGTTTCCAGCTTTGGAAAAATACAAAAAAAAAAAAAATACCTTTATCCATTCCAGGAATGTAGGGAGTACCCATTATGTTTTAGGCATTGCTGGGCGTTGAGTTCCAGACTGTGCCTTGGTCACTGCTGTCTTGTTGTTGTGGTGGGGGTAGGGAGGAGATGCACTAGGCGTGTCTCTGACCAGAACCCCCAGCCAGTGGCTTGGAACTTGTTTCCCAGTTGCTCCCAGTGTGCCTGTGATCCCAGCGCAGTGTCATGCTCTTGGGTGTGACCCAGCGTGAACTTGGCACAACCCAACCTCAAATCTGGATTTTCACCTTCAGTCTTCTCTAATTGCTTTCTCTTAGCCTTACCAGAAGCCTGATTTTAGAGGTTTTCTGTTTTGTGTCCTGGGTCAGATGGGCCTGGTACTTAGACAGACCTGCGAGTCTCTTCCTTGCCATGGACCCTCCATCCTGCATTTCTCTAGTTTGAGTGGGATCTGTTAGAGTTTAAGTACAAATTCATTTAACTAATATTAATTGAGGAGCTACTCTGTGCCAGACATGAAATTAGGCACTGGTTTGTAGTACTTATAAAACAACATGTCATGTGATGATAGTTGCTAAGAAGAGAAATCAGGATAAAAGAGACTGGTGATTCCATCTTGTATGGGGTTGGCACTGGTTTGGCAGTATCGCCATGGGGCGCTTGGCTCTTGCTTTCTCGAGAAAAAGATTTTAGACAAGAGACCAATGTTGGGATTCAAATAATTTAACTGGTTCTCTGTCCTAATAACCATTTAAATATAAAAAAAACAATATACCAAAAGGTAGTTATTATTTCATGCATTTAATACTTAAACAATAAAAGAGGTACACAAAACTAGCTTATGTTACAAGGAAGAGTTTTAAAATATTAATGAAATAATATTAAATAATACCATACAAAGAACAATAAAACTGTTATTTAAGATATTTCCATATTGCTTCTTGATTGGCATCCTCACTTGCAATTTTTTTCACCTGTGGACAGAATGAACATTACTGTGGTTGCTTAGAATACGCTGTGGTGCAGATGAAGGTTAAAAAAGAGTAAGGAATGTGAATTTGTGATTTCCACATTGGGCAGCTGCCCAGGTGCCCACCTTAGAGAGAACCCTAATTACAGGTGCCATTTTAACAATAGGTTTGCCAAACTCAACAAAACATTTGGTATTAGTTCTGCTGAACTGGTGCAAACTGGCTGAATCCCACCATTGCAAGGGACACAAAATAACAGAGTGGGCAGCAGTTTATCTGTAAAGGGAAAGTGCGCTTGGAAGATGCTCAAGTGGCGCACTCAGACCCATCCGGTGTGTGTGCGGTCTTCCTAGGGATTTAGACCCATCTGAGTGCCCCACTTGGTTACATAGTCAGATTTTTATGCCTCCCTGGGTTCCCTCCCTGCCTCCTGGCTCCTCCTCCCTGGCTGGTTTGTTCTTGCCCATTGCATGTGCACATCTCTGCCAGTAGTGGGCAGTCCTGTGCCTGTGTTCTTTGTGTTTTGAGGCTCATGCGCATTTCTGTCATCTTGCCCTTCCATATCTAGCATCCCCAGTGGAAGGTCATGTAAAGGTCATTGCCTTGTCTGTCCCTTTGGGTATGCTCTCCATGGGTGTGTAACTGCCCTGGGCTGAATCAGGAGCTTGAAAACCATGGTCAACCGTCTCATTATCACCTGGTGGTTGTGATTGAGGTTGATATTTCCTTTCCCTCTCTATACCCTCTCCTGGATCATGTCTCATTAGTAACCGACTCTAACAGAGTGACGGAGGAGCTGGCTTTGGAGCAGAGACCTGAGGAAGTGAGAGCCACGTTATATATGTACATAGAGAATTCTCTCCTGGGACTGTTTTGTTTTTTCCGAAAACATTTGCTAGTGTCTGAAGATATTTTTGGTTTTCACAGCCTCAGGGGAGAGGGAGTGTGTTACCAGTATCTAGTGGGTAGTGGCTACGGATGCTGCTAAACATCCCATAGTACACAAAATATCTTGCCATAATGAAGAGGCATCTGGTCCAGAATGCCAGTGGTTCCGACGTAAAGGAGCAGACGATACCAGAAGACACAGCAACCACACAAGCAGAAGGAAAAAGGAAAACCAATGACTAAAGCCCGGAGGTGGGAGCAGGCTGGCAAACTTGAGGACAGTGAGGAGCTTTGGATTCCTAGAGAGACATGAGAAAGGGGGAGAGTGGCAGGCAACCATAGCAGGAGGCGAGCAAGGCACATGATCACATGGTGCTTTGTAGAATGTTACAGAGACTGTGGCTGCTATCTCAGTGAAATGGGAGGCCCCATGAGGGCTCTGAGCCGAGCAGTGACCTGCCGTAAATTCCCTCTGGCTGTAGGGTCGAGTAGGAAACACAGTTGAGGCTGGAGTGGTAGTGTCCTTCATCATTGCAGTGATCCAGGTAAAAGGAGCTAATGATTGAGGCCAGGAAGGAGTGTGGTGCAGGTGGTTTGATGCTGCCTGATTGGGGTCATGTTTCGACGGTATAATCAACACTAAATATGTAGGGTTAGAGAAAGAAAGGAACAAGGTAGAGTCATGGTTTTAGGTTCAAGTAACTGTAAGGAAGGTTGGCATTCACTGAGGAGGGATAATGTGCAGGTTTGGGAGGCAGGAGGGTGCGAGGGTTCGTTTATCAATGGATTTAGTTTGAAAATGCCTGTTTGGCATTCTCACAGATATATTGAGGCAGACAGGTGTGTGTGGTCTGCCTAGGGATTTAGATTTGAGAGTCATCAGCATCAGATTGCAGGTAAAGTCAGGAGACAGGAAGAATGACTGTAGATACTAGTTTTCCTAGGATGAAAGATTCCATGGAGTTGGGTCAAGAGAGAGCAGGAGGGGAAGAATTGGAGAACAACAAGTGTAGGGTACTCTTTGGAGGTGATTTTCTTTAAAGGGGCAGAGAGAAATTGGTGATAGCTGGAGGGAGATGCCAGGCCACGGGAAGTGGTGGCGGTTGTAGGAGATCCACAGCAGACTTGTGTGTGGTGCAAATGACCCACAGCTCGTAGGGAGGCAGGAGGCAGAGGGTCAGGTGGCTGTGGTGCAGGGCTACCTACAGCACAGGGAAGGATTCATCTAGGCACACTCACAGTTTGCCCATACTAACTGGAGAGAAGAGCCAGCAAATCAGGAGACGTCCAGATATTAAGTGAAATAAAGGTTTTGAAAAGGGAGAAAGATTCCTTTGTAGTCAAGGCGACTATAGAACCTTTCCTAAGGAAGGCAAGGTTTCAAAGAGGTTATATAAATCAGGCAATAAGTTTAATTCATTTTAATTGATCTTTTATATGTTTTCAGTTTACTTTGCCTACTGTATGCCAGGATTTCAACATGAAGTTTAGATCCATTTTTTTTTTTTTTTTTTTTTTTTTTTTTTTTTTAATATTTTTATTTTATTTTTTATTTATTCATTTTAGAGAGGAGAGGGAGAGACAGAGAGAGAGAGAAAGGAGAGACAGAGAGAGAGAGAAAGGGGGAGGAGCTGGAAGCATCAACTCCCATATGTGCCTTGACCAGGCAAGCCCAGGGTTTCGAACCGGTGACCTCAGCATTTCCAGGTCAACGCTTTATCCACTGCGCCACCACAGGTCAGGCTAGATCCATTTTTCTTACAGTGCTTTTGATGAGAAATAAAAAAAATTTAACACTCTAGAGAGCACCTAAAAAAAAAAAATAGAAAGAACACTTAATAAGATGTTCTCTTCCCTCAAAGTAACCTTTTCCTTTTCTTTCACTCCTGATTTCAGGAACAAACTCTAGCCCTTAGGAAAGAAGGGATTGGAGTTGTTTTGGACTCTGAACTACCCCATTTGATTGGCATTGATGACGACCTTCTGAGTACTGGAATTATCTTATATCACTTGAAGGTAAAAACTACTTAAGTGGAACATTGTAATTTTGTTTTCAGTTTTCCCATCAGACACTAGCAAGGTTTGTTATAATACTCTGAGTCCTTGAACACAGCTATTACATGAAAGAAGATGCAACAAATCCTTGATTCCTTAGGGGATTTTCAGCAGTTCATTGGGGTTCTGGGATGTCAGAAGTTCCTATTTTTATGGCATTCTAAAGCTAAATGAAGATCCATGTACTTTGCCTTCTAATTTTTATCAGAGGAAGGTAAGGAACAAAATGCTAGACAGACTAAGGGAGAAAAGTCACAGGTACTTGGAATGGATATTGGCTGTCTGTCCTGAGCCATCATGTGCGTTGTAAAGTTGTGTCTCCTGCCTGTATTCCTGGACCTGGTCCTGTGCAGAATTTCTACGTCAGCATCAGTGGTCGCCTCTGTCACCTTGACTTGAGTATCCTCTCTCTGGTCCACTGCTTAAAGTGAAAACGCACTGCACTGTGCTTTGCCGGCCCCATAAACAGCATCTTTAGACACAAAGAAACCCTCTCCACTGGAGGAGAAGCTCTCCAGCGAGGGTCAGGAATGTCACTGAGATGACTGTCGTGGACAGTTATGATACATGCCGAAGTCGGAGCCTACCCACTGTTGGACAGTAAGCCCTGGGAGTTCTGCCGTCATTTTCCAGTCAGCGTCAGGTGTTGTCTGAGAGCCTCAGTGAACTCTAATTGAATTGAAGCCGTGTCCTTCCCCAGGCCATTTCCATGGCCTTCCCCAGGTGTTACCATGGCCTTCCTGGGCCATTTCTGTGGCCTTCCCTGGGGCTTCCCCGTGGCTTTCCTGGGCCGTTTCCATGGCCTTCCCCAGGACACTGCCATGGCCTTCCTGGGCCGTTTCCATGGCCTTCCCGGGGCTTCCCTATGGATTTCCCAGGCCGTTTCCATGGCCTTCCCCAGGACACTGCCATGGCCTTCCTGGGCCGTTTCCATGGCCTTCCCGGGGCTTCCCTATGGATTTCCCGGGCCGTTTCCATGGCCTTCCTGGGGCTTCCTTATGGATTTCCCAGTCTATTTCCATGGCCTTCCCCGGGGCTTCCCCGTGGCCTTCCTGGGCCATTTCCATGGCCTTCCCCAAGGCATCCCCATGGCCTTTCCCAGGCTTCCCCATGGCCTTCCCTGGGGTGTCCTCGTGGACTTCCCTGGGCTTTCTCCATGGCCTTCTCAGGCTTTCCCATGGCCTTCCTGGGCTATTTCCATGGCCTTCCCCAGGCTTCCCCATGGCCTTCCCCATGCCGTCTCCTTGGCCTTCCCCTGGGCTTCCCCGTGGCCATCCCCAGGGCGCTGCCGTGGCCTTCCCTGGGCATCACCATGGCCTTCCCCGGGTGTCACTATGGCCTTCCCTGGACATTGCTCATCAGGTCATCAAGTTGCTTGGGTTGAAATGAAAAAAGAGAAACAGACTGCTTCTCATGTTCTTACTAATAAATTTTACTTGTCTTTTTTTCCCAGGAAGGTCAGACATATGTTGGCAGAGAAGATGCTTCAACAGAACAAGATATAGGTAAGAATCTTGATCAGTTTCCTCTTTACAGTGATTTGAAAAATCATTTAATGAAGAATTTTCTTTTGAGTTATGGACATGCAGTAATTATGAAAAAAAGGAAACTTTCAAATGCAATATTGATCAACGTGTGTGTTTCTGTACTGTGAAACTCAAATTTAAAAAAAATACATTTAATTTAGTGAATAAAATGGAACCTAAATTCTTCCCCTTCCCCCTACATGTACTCTCTCACATCTTTTAAGAGTGCAGTTATTTAAGTCACTCTGCTCATGTCACAGGGGTCAGTGATCGATGGAAATCTGTCCGCAGACACGGGAAGGGTATGGATACTCACGGGCACAGAGGGGGTGGGAAGCAGAACCCGCACACATGCTGAACGCCCGCACAGGGAGGCGCGGCTCCCTGGGTTCTGCGAAGTCTTCACAAGGCACACAGATAGCCAGTTACTCTGCCCGAGAAGGGCCAGGACTCGCCAAGCTGTGAGAGCATCACTTAGGAATTGGTGGCAGCTGTGATCGTGTGTGTATGTGTGTGGCAAGGTGGTGGTTTGCAGGGGAAGAATTTTGTCTTCACATCTGTTTTTAGAATTGCTGGCAATAAGCTGGCTTTCCCGCCAGTGTAAGCTGTGGATCAGGCTGGTTCTAGCATGTTCCTACATGTATTTACTATTTGCTGGAAAACTGAGTGAGCTGAAAACCAGTTCCTGGAAGTCCGTAGGCTGAACTGTTTTTGAGAAGAACTAGGTACTAGGATCTTCTAATCGTTAAATTTTGTGTCCAACCGTTGAGGTTGCTGTCCGTGATGGTGGGTGCTGAGAACACATGTCTTCCTGAGCAGACGTTCAGCCTTGCGGTTCTGTGGGAATAGTAGGAGCTCCTGAGAAGCTGGCTGAGATCTGTGCCTAAAGTGTGCGGGTTCATCAGACAGGCATTGACACCCTTGCCTGGCCAGCCATTAAACAGGAATAACTCAGGGTGGTCACATGTGATTAGGGAAACCTTAGCAGGTCTGGGACATCATGTTCTTTCAGAACTGGCACAGGCAGCTGCAGTGTGCTTCCCGGTACAGGTTCTAGAGACTTCCGGGGCCCCCCAAGATCTGTGCCATGCCAAATTCCCCTTTGATTTCTGCTCCTGGAACATAGGGTCTGCAAATGTGGAGGTCACAAAAGGTTGTGACGCATGAAGCCCTTTTGTTCCCTCCATTTTACTGTGAACTTTGGTTGGCCGATGGAGGAAATTTATTCAGCTTCAGAGTGGTTCAGTGGTGTTGAGTGAAGACAAGTTCCTCAATTATTTTCTTCCTAAAGATAAAGTAAATTAACATCCATCCCAGAACTAATTTCTTTATACAGGTGCTAATCAGACCCTCTAAGGTAACATTCAAGGGATATTCTATCAGTTTATGCCACGAACTCCTGAAATTCAGTTTCCTCACTGAACATCAATGGTTCACTTCACAATATTTACATGGAAAAGGAAACATATCCAATTTGGAAAAATAAATAAAGGTTGGGACTCACTCCACTAGATGCCAAAGAAAAACTCTCTCCTTTGTTTTTCCAACGTAGTTCTTCATGGCCTCGACTTGGAGAGTGAGCACTGTGTGTTTGAGAATGTCGGGGGCACCGTGACCCTGATACCTCTGAGTGGCTCTCAGTGCTCTGTGAACGGTGTGCAGATCATGGAGGCCACACACCTCAATCAAGGTACCTCGGTTCTGGGTTTCAGTGTTTTTTGTATGTATTGTTGCTAGAAAACAAGTTGGCTCCATAATGGGAAACATGTGCATCTTAGAATTATTTTGCTAAAAATAAGAGTATAAAAAAAGTGAAATCTGCTCCATTATGCTGTTTTCTCTTTCATTCTGCTGAAGGACTTCTTTATAACACACATTGTTTTGTTTAGTTAAACAGGAACTTGTATGTAATTGTCTTAGAATTATTGCTCTAATGCAGTGGTGCCCAACCCCTGGGCCGTGGACCGGTACCGGTCCATGGGCCATTTGTTACTGGTCCGCAGAGAAAGAATAAATAACTTACATTATTTCTGTTTTATTTATATTCAAGTCTGAACGATGTTTTATATTTTAAAAATGACCAGATTCCCTGTTACATCCATCTAAGACTCATTCTTGATGCTTGTCTCAGTCACGTGATACATTTATCCATCCCACCCTAAAGGCCAGTTCGTGAAAATATTTTCTGACATTAAACTGATCCGTGGCCTAAAAAAGGTTGGGGACCACTGCTCTAATGGAAATACGACTTAAATGGATTTTTTAAGTTAAAAAAGTACCCTTCAAACACAAAACCTTAACACAATGGCTTTTAAAAATAATGTAATTACCTTATTTATATTTTTAAATGAAATATCATCATTGTAACAAAAGGATCTGGTATCATGTAATTTTTCTTTTGAAATAATTCCAAGTAGCCCTGGCCGGTTGGCTCAGTGGTAGAGCGTCGGCCTGGCGTGCGGGGGACCTGGGTTCGATTCCCGGCCAGGGCACATAGGAGAAGCGCCCATTTGCTTCTCCACCCCCACCCCCCCTCCTTCCTCTCTGTCTCTCTCTTCCCCTCCCGCAGCCAAGGCTCTATTGGAGCAAAGATGGCCCGGGCGCTGGGGATGGCTCCTTGGCCTCTGCCCCAGGCGCTAGAGTGGCTCTGGTCACTGCAGAGCGACGCCCTGGAGGGGCAGAGCATCACCCCCTGGTGGGCAGAGCGTTACCTCTGGTGGGCGTGCCGGGTGGATCCCAGTCGGGCGCATGCCGGAGTCTGTCTGTCTCTCCCCGTTTCCAGCTTCAGAAAAAAATAAAAATAAAAATAAAAAATAAAGAAATAATTCCAAGTATTATAGAAAATTTGCAAGAATAGTATAAAAAACTTTTTAATTTTCAGAAGCATTTGAAAATGAATTGCTAATATGCTGCCCCACCACCCTGAGTACTTCAGTGTGTATCTTCCTTAAACCAGTGTTTTTCAACCACTGGTCCATGGACCCGTCCACCAGAAATGTCATGCCAGTCCGCTAAGAGTTAACCACTCTGGTGTTGCATGAAAACTATAGACCCAGTGATCTTAGTTGAATTCTTTTATGCTCAGGGTGATTTCTCCCTTAACAGTCCCTGAAATAATTCTCCTGTTTTCATGGAGAATTATTATGAAACAGTATAAAAAGGTTGAACATCACTGTTTTAACAATGGCATTCTTCTGTGTAAGTGTAATACAACCATCCATGCTGACATTGGTATCTCCCTACTGCTTGATTCTCAGCCCCTCTGCCATTGGTCCCAGCAGCGTCTGTTCTGGGTCCAGCGTTAGTTTGGCACCCTCACTGCATGTGGTTGCCGTTTCTCTTTAGCCTCTCATGGTCTGGAACAGTTCTTTGTCTTTCCCTGACTTTTATGTATTTGAAAATTTTGAGAACTGCAGGTCAGATATGTTATAGAATGTTTCTCCACATAAATGTAGGATTGATCTGATGCTTTCTCGTGATTAGACTAATATCATGCATTTCTACAGGACTATCAGAGAGAAATGATGCTGTATTATTCTTATGTCCCATTACATGGTGTTTATTGCCATTACTAATGATGCTCGCTGTAATCATTTGATTAAAGCGGAGCTTGCTAGGTTTCTTTATTGTGAAGAACTCTCTTTTCTTGCATTTTTGAATAAAACTGAAAACAACAAATGAATAAACAAAACGAAATTCATAGACAACAGTTTGTTGGTTGCTAGCAGGGACGGAGGAGAGGGGAGATAGTAAAGGGTCAAGGCGGTTAAATATATGGTGACGAGAGGAAATTGACTTTGAATGGTAAATACATAATGCAATATATAGAAGATGTATTGTAGAATGGTACACATAAAGTTATTCCTATCTCTCTTTTTTTATTAATGAAGATATTGGGAAGGTACTTTGAGATCATAAATTTTCTATTCTTGATCATGTTTTCATCCTCTGGTTTAAGAATCCTTGATTTTTTAATTTAATTTTATTTTTTGCCTAATTTAATTTTTATTCTGAGGGTTGCAGAATGGTGATTTCCTTTCTTCTATATTTATTTTCTTTTTACTGTAAAACAACATTTTAAAAGAATTTTTTAAAAACTATTTTTATAAAACTTTGGCCTTTGACTTTAAGAAAGACCTCTCTCTTTTTGCCGTTTATTTATTAATTGAAATCAACAGGGTCACATGACTTGCTAATTTATTTGGTAGGTTTTAGTGTATTTCTATCATTATTTACTTTTATGCTTAAGTTGTCCCAGATTTGGTCAGTGGGAGTTCTTTTTAAGCTGGTTGCTCTGTCCTTTTGGCTTGTCCCATTGTGATCACTTCCCGGGCTCATTGTGTACTTTACGGGAATCAGTGAATTCTCCAAGGAGCCTGGCTCCTTATATTATAAAATGAGATTTAGAAACCAAAACCTGAACACTAGGTGTGCTCATTGCTACTGAATTGTCCTTGCTCCCAGGTCCTGTCAGTCAGTAAAGTTAAAAAAAAAATGTGTGTGTATATGTGTGAACATTTACATCTGTATTTCTATTTATAGTGGTATATTGAAATACATTTCACTATGTATATTGGCAACCAGGAATTTACACCAGCACCTCTAATTTCAACCCAATACCATAGAGCTCATTCTAGATTTCTCCTTTTTCTTATTTGTAACTCTCTTTTCTGACAGTGACAAACCTGACTCCCCTTATGTAACCAGACTCTTGTCTCTGCTTCCCTTTCTCCGTGCAGGGCTACTCCTCTTCCGGCCCAGGCTGTGACACCTATGCTGGGTATCACACCCTTCTCTTAGCACAGAACCCTTCCTCAGCCCATGCCACGTGCCTGCCATGTTCATGCTGAGCCCACTTTGCTCATCCCTGCCCAAATGGCCTTTGTATTGACTTAGATGGGAGTGAAAGAAAGAAGTTGACATATTTTAAGCCCCCTTTTTTGTATATTATATATCATCTTTATCATTACAGTTTTTCATGGTTACATACCTGTTGTGACATAGAAATTGGACAGATGGGAACTAGAAAGCATGTAGTTTGTCAGTGTTAGCCAAATCATAAACAGAAGTCAGTTGGAAGGAGTTATCTCAGAAATGAAGGACAAGACGATTATGCTTTGTAAGCTATACATAGGGTCTATCAAAGACATTCTTTTTTTTGTATCTTTCTGAAGCTGGAAACGGGGAGAGACAGTCAGACAGACTCCCGCATGCGCCCGACCGGGATCCACCCAGCACGCCCACCAGGGGCGACGCTCTGCCCACCAGGGGGCAATGCTCTGCCCCTCTGGGGCGTCGCTCTCCTGTGACCAGAGCCACTCTAGCGCCTGGGGCAGAGGCCAAGGAGCCATCCCTAGCGCCTGGGCCATCCTTGCTCCAATGGAGCCTCGGCTGCGGGAGGGGAAGAGAGAGACAGGAAGGAGGGGGGGGGGTGGAGAAGCAAATGGGCGCCTCTCCTATGTGCCCTGGCCGGGAATCGAACCCAGATCTCCCGTACACCAGGCCAACGCTCTACCGCTGAGCCAACCAGCCAGGGCCTCAAAGACATTCTAAAAGCAACTGATGGAGTATTCACCTATGTACCTACCTCCATGTCATCCATCCACCTCCACATTATTCA
Source organism: Saccopteryx bilineata (assembly GCF_036850765.1). NCBI lineage: Eukaryota > Metazoa > Chordata > Mammalia > Chiroptera > Emballonuridae > Saccopteryx > Saccopteryx bilineata. Next base: position 172,620,577 of record NC_089495.1, read on the forward strand.
CCCACCTCCACATCATTCACCCACCTCCACATCATTCACCCACCTCCACATTATCCACCCAACCCCCATTCCCCTATCCCCCACTTCCCATCCCCTATTCCCCCTTCTACCCATCTACCCATCCACCCATCCACCCTTCCACCCTTCCACCCTTCCACCCATCCACCCTTCCACCCATCCACCCATCTATTCATCCCCTCTTCCCCCTTCTACCCATGCACCCATCCACACATCCACCCTTCCACCATCCACAACTTCTACCCTTCCACCCATCCACCCTTCCACCCATCCACCCATCTATTCATCCCCTCTTCCCCCTTCTACCCATCCACCCATCCACCCCTCCACCATCCACAACTTCTACCCTTCCACCCTTCCACCCATCCACCCATCCCCCCTCCCACCTTTCGACCCTTCCATACATCCCCCATAGCCCCATCCCCCATCTCCCATCCATCCTTCCACCCATCCCCCTTCCCACCCTTTGACTCTTCCATTCATTTCCCATTGCCCCCCCCCCACCCACCCTTCCACCCACCTACCCATCTATTTTTTTCCTCTCAGTAGTTTTTAGTCACTAGGTAAATTGAGCTTGGGAAACATCTTGAATGCCCTGGAGCTGGCCAGGAGGGTCAGAGGTCAGCAATAATACATGACCAGCTCAAAAGAAAGATGCAGTGAGCATTCAGTGATTATTACCAAGAGCTGTTTCCTGCTTTTCTGCAGCCAGGTCAGGGACCATGGCCATCTGGGATGGAGAAGCCAGTCCTTGCCAGGCAGCAGTATTAGTCGTGGTGAGAGGCTCTTTCTTTCCAGGGCCCAGAGAGTTACCATAATTGATTGGCATATAAGAGGTAACCATGTAGTGCTCTTCAGTGGCAGCCCTGCTTGGGAACACACAGACCCTAGTGCAGAAAACGTGGGTAATTGGAGGGTATCCAGTTGACAGATGGCCCCACCAGTGAATTATGTAACTGAATGTAGATCTCAGTCAGACCACCTGCCCATGCTCTTAGGACCTCAGGCTGAGGTCCTGCAGCTGTTCCTGTAGGCAGTAGGGGTGGTACAGGAGTCAGGACAGAAATTAGAGACATGCGCCTTGTTCAGTAGAGATCACTGTACGGGCTTCATGTCCTTCAGGTCAGAGGAAGGTGATCTTGTTATGATGACTATGTTTGTTGTTACAGGGTTTTCCCAGAGGTTGTACTGGTTTTTAATATCATTGTTAACACCTGAGGAGAACAGTTTCACTATTGCCTGATAGAATTGTGGGAAATAAAGCATGTATATTTTCCCTAATTAACTTGATTGTGTATTCCATGTAACCTTATAACTCTTTATAACCACTTTTTCATATTTGATTTAACTATTTTCCCAATATTATGTTTCCTATTTAACTATGGTTTTGTTACTTTTTAAATCCACTTTTTATTTGCTTTACTCAACTGTTTTATTCTTTGGTGGGTTTTTTGTTTGTTTGCTTGTTTGTTTTTTGATAATTTCAAAATCCACCTTGGAACTAGTAAACATTCTTTTTTCTATTATTTATCCATGATTTAATTATTTTTCTAGGATTTTATTTTGAAATGTTTAATTGTTTAATACATCTGGGGTCCACTGATATGTAAAGTATAGATCTAATTTTTCCTCCAACATTGGTATACCATTTATTATAACCTTTCCCCAACCTACACCACCTCCCTTTTGAATTAATTTTGTTTACCAAAAATGCAAAAACACAATTAGTGGATAGTTGGCTTTCCACTCTGTTCTAGCACTCTGTAGTTCTACTTTTGTACCAGTATCACACGGTTTTAGTGCTTATTGTCTTATAATATACTTCCATTTCTTTTCTCATTTGAGTAGCTTTTTTGCTTTCATGCCTATTAATATTTTCAAAGAAATTTTAGAATCTTTTTGTCCTAAAATATTCTTTGCAAAGTTAGATTTGTTCTCATTTTGAAATATATATTTCCATTTGGGACTTTAGTTTATTCTGTATGTGTCTTTTTGTGTTTAAATTTTCATCTATTCCAATAAAACTGAAGGCTTTTAATATAGCTGTATTATTAACTGCCCCAAAATGGGGAGAAAAAAACCCATTCATTCTATAATAATCTATTTTATTATTGTATCTATTGCAGTTTCTTTCAGAATATCAATTTATAACTATATGGGGAAAGTGGGACCCAGAGAGTTTAGTAACTGGACTCTCGACTTCTGGGTCTTATGCATTGCTCTTCCAGAAACCCAGCATTCAGTCTGGTATTTCTGTGACAGGCAGAGAAGGATTTATGGCTGGAATTAATGTGGAGACATTCTTGAGTATGTGCTTGAATTACAAATAGGTCACAGACATCAACATTGGCTGCTGGGTCCACCTGTCCTTGTATTGCAGCCATCAGACTATTACCTCTGTGTGCCTTCCCTGCCCCAGCCCTCTTTCTCTGGGGCTCCTGGCTGGACCTTACACCACCCACAGCCCTGGCACTGGATACTGAGAACACTGAGTGGATTATGGTGACCATTGCTCCTGCTGAGTTAGGGGTTAAACAAGTCTCTTATGGATTTGCCTGGAAGCTGACTGTTAGACGTAATGAAGTTTCTGTGAGAAACTCAGTCCTGAGTTTCAAACAACATAACGGAAAAGGAAAGTTAGAACACATATTGTAAGAACTGCCTAGAACTTAATATTTCATATTGGGGTTATCCTTATGCCCCTCCCTAAAAAAAGATTATTTAGTTCAAAGAAATTGCTTATTTTATTGCCATCTGTGTATGTAACTGTAGCTATGTCTAAAATTCTCTTGTGAATTGAGGCATGGTAGATGAATAATAAATATAGCTCCTATACAATATTTGTATTAGTTGGTTTTTGCCTAAATTGAAAGTCCATTTAAAAATATGACTATTCAAGTTAGTGATGACTTGAATTAAAATTTGATCTTCATATTAAAGATCTATCTGGTCCTAAGAAAGTAGTAGTATTAATTGGTAATCAGGGTTAATTGTCAGACTTTTCTTTCTGTGAGGTACTCTTAATTGTCTTATTATTGCAGTACCATGATGTTCAGATATGATGGGCTTGAGTTCCCGTGGCATTCTGCTCTGCTACCGAACAGCGTTCTCAGTAGTGCTATTAATGAAACTGACATAAAAGTGTTAAGTTCCAAAGTGTTGAAACACCATGCCCTGAGTATAAATGTTATTGACAAGTCTTAGGGTAGGGAAATGCAAGATGGCTTTGTGTTTCAAAGCACTGTACAAGAGAAGCATGCAACAATAGACTTTTTAATACCCATGCTTTTAAGACTGAGAGATTCCATCATAAGAAGAACATGTATAGTCCTTCAGAAATTAAGTTAGAATTTTCAGCTTAACCTTTCTTGATTTTTGAGCCTTATTAAAATCAGAACATTTTGTGGTAACAAAAATATAGTGTGGGACGAAAGTAGGCTCACAGTTATGAGTATGCAAAACACAAGTTTTATTCTTATATTATTATTTATTAATTATTGCATTATTTTTCATATAAACAACTGTAAACCTACTTTTGCCATATCTTACATGTAATAAAAATAAAAAATGTGAATGGGACTGGCACATGCCTACTTCTTTTGACCTTGAGACTATTAAGTGCCTATTAAGGACTACTGGTGGCTAACTGGGTACCAATTTGTAAACAGAGTATAGTGGTCAGTGCTAAGGAGGGGCCTCCCATACTCTGTGCTTCTGGAAAATACTGCACTGAGTTGCCAAGCCTCCTGCATTGTGCTTCTGCTATCTGAATTGACCTTTTTAAAGGAGCTCCTATATAAATCAACCAATGGGTTAAAGACCTGCCCTGGCAAATCAGGACTGCATAGCTACATACTCATTTGCATCTTCACCAACCAATCAATGGCTTCATTTGGATCAGTCAAGATGGTGCTAATTGGCCTAATCAATCCATATAGATTTGGAATCCTTATTTGCATGAGAATGGACCCATCTGGGACCCAGGCAGGAGCCAGCTTCCCCTATGCCTCCAGGAAGCCCATGTCCAGTTTCATTGAATACTGTGTTTCTTTGGTTGGAGCTGCAACACCAGAGCTGAGCTGCCACCACAGCGCTGAGCTATCTATCTCACAGTACCGGAGCTGTGACACTGGAGCCATAACATCGGAGCCTTCTCATCTGGGCTGGAGCTCTTCCACAGCCCTACTGTTCCATGATTCTGCTCATAGCCGGGTCATTCCAGAGCCTCGTTATATCACAACTGAACTGTTTACACTGAGTGAAGGCTCCTCCCTTCCCCACTGCACCCCAGATTGGGAATTCTTGTTGGTGTTGAGTTGGTGACAGTGACCTTTGGCTGACACTTTAGGATAGTGTTAACCTCTGGAGAAGAAGAGGGAATTTTTGATTGGGCAGGGCTACAAAACAATTTTCAACGGTCTCTGTAAGGTTTTATTTTTTAAAGAAAAAAAAAGACCAAAGCAAAAATAAAGTTTATGGGCTTCATTAAAATGTGATAATAATTGGGATTAAACAAAGCACTGTATTTTTATTCTAAAACTACCTTGGTTTTTACACATGAAGCAGTTGAAATAAAGGTATCAAGGACAGAGAGTACAGATGGGAGGTCACCCAGTTCACAGTGATCTAATCCTTTTAATTCCACATATGACTGCATTCCTGACACCCTGCTCTACCAGCAGCTTCCTTTCTTTTTACTACCAGTTTATTGCTGATATTTGGTATTTAAATGTCTCTTTTCATTAGTAAATTACTATTCATTTGGAAATGTGTTAGATAGGCTGCCCCATTACAAAGCACATGGAGTAATTACCACTTCTTTATCTTAATCACACTTGTGAAAGCCAACTAATAGGAGATTTATCCATATTTAGCAAGTTGTCACCATTGGGGGGACATTTTTACCTGTATCAGTTCACTTCACACCCTCTTTCTTTTAAATTGCCTAAACAGCACTTCCCCTGCTTTAAATTACAGGAATGTTTTTATCTGGCAAGGGCGGCACTAAAATGAAAAACACTTGCTAGTTCTGTGAGAATTAAATGTTACGGTCACATATGAAGCTTTTCTACCCCGTTTTTGTGTTCCTCCAGAAACCGTACGTGGGGTATGTAGTATTCATCTAACCATGCTCTTTCCTTGACATGTTTTCTAGCACTTAGTTTTCCTCTTCCTTCTTCCATAGACGGTTCCATGGTATGATTTCACAGAACGATTTTGTATGGCCAGTAGTAGCGACCATCGTGGCCATTCACCTGCAGGTTCCCATTAGATTCGGGCAGACGATAGAGAAACAGTGGAGCCAAAAACTGGTGGGCCATTCCTTTATTCTACTCTCGTACTGGCCAACAAGCAAACACACAGGGTTCCAAACCCTGACACATTCTCCGGTTTTTCCTAGAGTCAAAGGCCCCCACCGGTCTTAGTCACCTCTGTTTCCCCATCTGCACACCTTCTCCCTTCTCCTCTCTGCACAAACTGGCGTCTCCTTCGGCACCCTGCCATCTTGGCTTCTCTTTGCCATCCTCACTCTGAAAAAATGGCTTTCTTCCTTCTTCCTCCTTCTCTCCTTTTAAAACTTCTTTGGTGACAAAAACCTCTCCTCCAGCAACATTAGCATAACAATGGCCCCTACCAAGCAGGAAGGTAATTAGCAATTTCACAGACCAGTGCCATTTTTAACAATAAAAGTGAGCAAACTCAAAAATCACATTTTACAAACTCATTTGCCCAGCAGATTTCATTGTACAATTCCATAGAAAGAGGAGGCAGTTGCTAGAGAGAAACTGGGTATTTGACCATGGTGTCTACTCCATAGGCCTTGAGTTGTGATTTGGTAGAGTCTCAGACCTTAGATTCTTTTTCCTTTTTCTTTTTGTTCATGTACTTAATGTGAAATGGTATAAAAATGAACTGATTTATAATTAAGGAAGTAATTCAGCATTTGCCCTACAATTGCCAGAAAGTATTTTCTTATTCTGATTTTTTTTTCTCTTTAGTATAATACATTATTTTAAAGCTGATAGTTTTTAAGTGTAATTAACTTTCCCCTTCATGCCAGTGGACTCCTTTGTCCCCTTGCTGGTTTCTCAGAGCCACTGAGGACTCATCTGTCAGAAGAGCTGTGGAAACTACATCTGGGGAGTTTACACTTAGGTGCATTTGAATGTGTTACACCTGAGTGCCAAAACATATTTCCATCCACTCCAGCTCTCAGAGAAAGGGAACAGGTGATTGGGGAGTGAAGCTGACGAGCCTTTGATAAATTTTTCATTTGTTGAAGTTCTAGTGTTAGTTGGTCAGAAGCAAATTAAAAAAGACATTTAATGGAACTACAAAGGGAAATAGATCCTCCAGGAGTTTAGTGAACGAATCTAGAGAACAACAGAGGCCTTTTATATACTGCAGAAAGCTAGCAGATATCAGTGTCTAATTCCCCATTTGACTCACCTGTACTTGCCTGTAAGCACTCATTAGATTGCTTCTTAAATTTGTGACCTGCCAACCTGGCTTGCACATGGATGGTACAGCTGATAGTGTTTAATATCAAAGCCCTAACTGTTCTTAAAGACTATTCCCAAAGCCATTGCTTCTTTTTTTTTTTTCTGATGCTGGAAACGGGGAGAGACAGTCAGACAGATTCCCGCATGCGCCCGACCTGGATCCACCCGGTACGCTCACCAGGGGCAAAGCTCTGCCCACCAGGGGGCGATGCTCTGCCCCTCCGGAGCATCGCTCTGTTGCGACCAGAGCCACTCTAGCGCCTGGGGCAGAGGCCAAGGAGCCATCCCCAGCGCCCGGGCCATCTTTGCTCCAATGGAACCTTGGCTGCAGGAGGGGAAGAGAGAGACAGAGAGGAAGGAGGGAGGGTGGAGAAGCAAATGGGCGCTTCTCCTATGTGCCCTGGCCGGGAATCGAACCCAGGTCCCCCGCACGCCAGGCCCACGCTCTACCGCTGAGCCAACCGGCCAGGGCCGCCAGTGCTTCTTAAAGTGTCTCCTCGATCAGCAATATCAGCGTTACCTGGAAACTTTTTGAAATGCCCATCTTAGACCTACTGAATTAGAAAATATATGCATGGGGGCCAGAAACCTTTTTTTATTTTTTTTTTAAACAAAGTGTGATTCTGATGTACACTCAACTGTGAGAGTAGCTGCCCAAAGTTACTCATGCTGAAATCAGTCTTGATACCTCAGACTTTGGGGCATGAGACAATCATTTGTCAATTTATTTAACCCCTTTTTTCTCTTGTTTGGTTCATCACATCTGTTTTTTGTGATCTCTGTTCCTTTTTAAAAAAAATTTTAAGAGAGAGATAGAAAGGGAGAAAGATGAGAAGTATCAACTTATAGTTGTGACACCTTAGTTACTCACCGTGTGCTTTCTCAATGTGCCTTGACCAAGGGGCTCTAGCTGAGCTAGTAACCTGTTGGGCAGATAAAATATTGATATATTATGCTCACTTTGTTAAAGATGGCGCTGCCCACGTGGAAGCCGTTGCCCAGGTGATGTTAATGTGTGTTGGGGGCGGGCTGCGGGCAGGCAGGATCCTTGTAGCCTGGGGCTTGGTTTTAGGACTAAGCCTTTCCCACCCTTTTTGATGTGGGATGATGTAATCCCATCATGTCTCTGATAAGTGACTTTGTATTAGAGACTTCCCTGTTTTGTATATTGGATTAAAGGTTTGATTTCTACACTATAAAATGGGGGCAGAACAGAAGTTTGTTCTCTTGGTTCCTGAGATTATCATTAGAGGAGAAAGCAGAAAGAGCGGAGAAAGGCCACGTGGAGGAGGCCAGAAGAAACAGCCAAGATGGCGGAGTGTTGAGTGAGAGGCCAGTTTGTGCAGTTTGTGCAGGGAGAAGGAAGAAGATGGGGAACAGAGGTGAATAAGTCTGGTGAGCTAGAAACCTTTGATTCTAGGAAACTCGGATAAGTCAGTAGCTTTGTGAGCACTGAATGTGAGTGGGTTTTGGAACCCAGTGTGTGTTTTTACTTGCCCGCTGGGTGCAAGCTAGGATTAAAGATGATGGCCCACCAGTTTTTGGCTCCGTTGTTTCTTTACCAACTGTCCGAATCCAATGCGAACCTGCATGGGCCGGGCTGCTGTGATAGTGGCCGTGGCTTCTGGCTTTACATAACCCCTTGCTCAAGCCAATGACCATGGGGTCATGGCTATGATCCTGCTGGTCTCAAGCTGGTGAGCTCATGCTTAAGTCAGTGACCTCAGGGTTTTGAACCTCGGTCCTCAGCATCCCAGGTCGATGCTCTATCCTTTGCACTGCCACCTGATCAGGCTGTTTCTTTTTAAATTTTATTTTTCGCTTCACATCCCTTATGGTGGCTTTGCACCATGTCTTAGTGCTGCGACCTGCACAACAAATCTATTTCAGGGTCTTGAGTGGGAAATGGTGCAAAATTTAATGAAAAATAGAGACTTAAAGACGTATACAGGATAAGTTTGGCAGAATGCCTCAGCTCCTTGCCAACAGTTGCTACTGTTCTGGCCGAGCCCCCAAAACATGGCCGCTTCCAGAAAAACATCCTTCTTAATTTTCTGGGTAAGGTGGGCCATTAATAATTCAGTGACATTTCCAAGGCAACCCAAGAAAACCACCAGGTGCAGAAAACCCCCCACCATCTTAACTTTAAACAAAGGAATAACTAGCATCCAGTCCTTCCGGGGAACATGGGCGGGCAGAACAGGCAGAGAAGCACAGCCCTTTGTTAACTTTAATTAGGCAGGTGAGGTGGGGGGTTGGGCCCAACACCTCTGTCCCCTAGATATCCAAACTGCAACATACCTGTTTGCTTTTCAGTCCCCAACATCTTGGCATGGATTTCTTGGTGTTTACCTTGTTGGGGTTTACCAAGCTTCTTGAATCTGTAGGTTTATATCTTTCTACAGATTTGGGAAGTTTTCAACCATTGTTTGTTTAAATTTTTCTTCTGCACTATTTTCTTTCTTTTTTTTTTTTTTTTTTAGGGCTCCAATAACATGACTGTTAAATATTAGTGTTGTCTCACAGATCTCTGAGGCTTTGTTTGCTTATTTTTATGGTTTGGTAAACTTTTTTCTGTTCACTGTTCAAGTTACATAGTTTCAATTAATCTGTCTCCAAGTTCACTGACCCTCTTTCTCTGTCATCTCTGTTCTGATAATTGAGCCCATCCGATGGGTTATTTTCATTAATATATTTTTTAGTTGTAATATTGGATTCTTCTTTATATCTTTGTTGAAATTTTTTTACATTTTGAGAGCGTTCTCCTGTGTTTGAACTATTTGAACATTTTTATAGTAGTAGATTTAAAGTCTTGATCAAATTACTCCATTTCTGATATCAGAATTAACATCTGTTGACTTTTTTTTTTCCTTTGGCAAATAACTTGAATGTTTCCCAGTTCTTCACCTGCTGAGTAATACTAGATTGCATCCCGGATGCTTTTGATATTATGTTATGAGATTCCAGGTCTTGTTTGAATTCCATGGGAAATGTTGCGTTTTTTGTTTTCTGTTGTTTTGTTTTAGCAGGCAGTTGACCTGATTGGATTCAGACCATAAGTTAGAATCAGCCTCTGTGGGTTGAGATTCCAGTTCCAAAGTCAATTCAGTTTTCAAGGGCTTTGCAGGCTGTCCCTGTCTGTCCCATACGTGTACTACCCAGTGGCCATTCTGGGACCTGAGCAGTGGTCTGTATGTTAGGTCAGTTCTCGGTCTTTATGTGTCCTTGAGTGTCAGATTCATGCTTGCACAGTTGGGTATGGCCTGGGAATGCATAAAGAATTCTGTGATGATGCTTTCCTGAACATCTCTCTCTATACCCCTCCACAAGACTTTCTTTTTCTGTCATCTTGCTAGAAACATGGAGCTTTATACTATTTGTCATGTGCTTCCTGCACTTGTGCCCATGCCCAGAGCCAAGCACTGAGAGGACAGAGAGAGGAAAAAGGTACGGAAGTCTGTCCCACCCTCTTGGGGACCACAGTTCCTGTGATTGGAGAGAGACTCCCACTCCCTTATTGGCTGAGACACCTGTGAGTCCCCTGCTGCTGCCACCGTTGCTGCCAGAGGGCCCTTTCTTTCCTCTACAAACCTGAATTTGAAGGCTTCTCCTGAAATTCTCTCTTCTCTGGTGTCAAATTTTGGGCTTCCTCCTAAGACCAAGCCAGGGAACACTGGACGGAAAAAATGGTAAACTCACCACTGGATCACTGGTGCTTCAGATGCTGGTCTTCTTTACCTGCCTGCCACTGTTCCCTTACCAGGTCTCTCACATACCTGCCGCCTGATAGTCAATGACAGTTAGTGGGAGGGACAGGGTCTAGTACAGTGGTCAGCAAACTCATTAGTCAACGGAGCCAAATATCAACAGTACAACGATTGAAATTTTTTTTGAGAGCCAATTTTTTTAAAATAAATTTTTATTAATGTTAATGGGGTGACATTAATAAATCAGGGTACATATATTCAAAGAAAACATGTCTAGGTTATCTTGTCATTCAATTATGTTGCATACCCATTGCCCAGAGTCAGATTGTCCTCCGTCACCCTCTATCTAGTTTTCTTTGTGCCCCTCCCCCTCCCCAACCCTCTCCCTCCTTCTCTCCTGTGTCCTCCCTCCCCCCACCCCTGGTAACCACCACACTCTTGTCCATGTCTCTTAGTCTTGTTTTTATGTTCCACCAATGTATGGAATCATGTAGTTCTTGTTTTTTTCTGATTTACTTATTTCACTTCGTATATTGTTATCAAGATCCCACCATTTTGTTGTAAATGATCCGAAGTCATCATTTCTTATGGCCAAGTAGTATTCCATAGTGTATATGTGCCACATCTTCTTTATCCAGTCTTCTATTGAAGAGCTTTTTGGGTGTTTCCATGTCTAGAGAGCCAAATTTTTTAAACTTAAACTATATAAGTAGGTACATTCCTTATCGAGGTAGCGCCCACACATGGTATTTCATGGAAGAGCCACACTCAAGGGGCCAAGGAGCCGCATGTGGCTCGCGAGCCGCAGTTTGCCAACCACTGGTCTAGTATACTCAATCCATCTTGTGCAGAACCCAAACTTCTGCCACAGGATAGCTTTAGAGTATTAAAAAAAGATAAGTTTGCCTAAAGCCAAATTCTTCAGTGAATGAATGTATTTGTCATAATGGTACATGTTAAAAAGGTGACTTAGATATGCTTCAACCAAAGTGTGCTGTGGAGAAATGTCTAAAGACTGGAAAACAGCTAAGGTAGGGAGCAAAAGTAGTTTGGAGACCAAGGCCTCTGGGCCCTGGCAGGTTTGGGGGGCTTGTGAACCTCGGACTGGCAGTGGGAATTTTGTGTGCAAGGTGCTCACGGTTCAGTAGATGGGTAATGTGATAGCAGAAATGAAGGACAGTGCAGGGTCTGCTGAGCCCAGGTGGAGGCTTGGAGGTGAGCAGGAACAAAAAGGGCTGGATGAAGGTTGGACGCAGGGAGAAGGGACGCATTTTGGAAGAACTACTTGAGAAGAAACAATGGGATACTGACATTGTGGAGAGTGTGAGGCTAGAACTAAAGAGTTGAGGTTGTTACTAAGAGAGTAAGTAATATTGTTGATAGCAAAGAAAATGAATTGAAGAAAGTTACTAATATCTGGAGCAGCCAGTGTAACCCCTGCCATTCAGTCCCTTTGAATTTATTTTATTGTATACTGTCTGGTATCTCCTCTAATTACTTCATATCCTTTCTACATTTTCCTTCAGAAGCCTGAGACCTGTATCCATGTTCCTTTTTTATCTCCCAAGGCTTTAAGAAGAGAAAAATCTGCTCCCAGTCATCCTGCGCCTTCTCATACACACGCATCTAAAAGTGTCTTTGGGCATGGGGCTGAAGCATCCTGAGATTTTATAGAGCTCTAAGTTCAGCCTGTGCACCCAATTGGACAGATAGCTCTCGATGGATTATTTGGCTGGAAACCCCAATAGCAAAGATTGAAAATCTATTTTCTTTCTTCTCCAGAGTCCAATAATATAAGTTTGCAAATTTTGCTTTATTAAGTGTTAATGGGATTTAAGTGATTTATCTAAAGCAGGGGTCTCAAACTTGCGGCCCGCGGGCCGCATACGGCCCGCCGAACAATTTTGTGTGGCCCACAGACTAATCCACGAAGTTCAAAATATTTTGGATAAAATTAAGTAAGCCTAGGGGCCTACTTGTATTTTTCATTTCTCTAGCATCCTAGCTAGATATTAGCTTAGTTAACAGCAGTTGTGATGCGAACTACAGTTTCTGGTCGTTTTGTGACACTGAGCAAACTGCATGTACGATTGTGCTTGTTGTACTGATTTTTTTTGTTTTCAACTGCAGTGAGAAAAGTGTTGCGTAACAGTTGCCTTTTGTAGACCTAGTGCGGCCCGCAGAAGGGCTGTGATCTTGCTCTGTGGCCCACATGCTGAGTTGAGTTTGAGACCCCTGATCTAAAGCAGGAAATTGTAAATCCGTATTTGAATTACAAACGTAGAACAGGAAAGGATGGTCTGGGTGGCTATTTGGGAAGATGTCATGTGCATTTCTATCATTCACAAATACTGGCTGATGATCTGAAGCCTGGTATTGCTTCTGACTCTGCTACACTTGATGCCCAGGGCCTGTCATCATCTGAGCCACCCTTTAACCCAGCCTTGTGTCCTATATGAATTCATTAGTAGTCATGTGACATTTTCTTACCCAACACAAACACCATGACAAATCTTAATCTTCCTCATATCACTGCCCAAAACCAGTGATAGAGAAAAATTATGTAACTTCTGTAAAATTTAGAAAGAAAAAGTACTGTGATCTGGATATCATATACAATAAAGTAAATGACACAAGACTTCAGGGCCTTGAACATATTATTTATTTAATGTGTTCTTAAGTACTAGAATATATTAGTGGAAATCAGACTTTATCAGGTCCCCAAAATGGTGCTGCTATCATAACTTATTTTTATATAAATATTTTTAAGACATTTTAAGTCATAAGGAAAATTGTCACACACAAGCAAGTTTGTTTTTTGTTTTGTTTTCAGTCAGGATGTGAACTAAGAACTTCACCCTTGGCTCTGGCTGGTTGGCTCAGTGGTAGGGTGTCAGCCAACGTGTGGATGTCCCAGGTTTGATTTTCGGTCACAGCACACAGGAGAAGCACCCATCTGCTTCTACACCCCTTCACCCTCTTGCTTCTCTCTCCCTCTGTCTCTGTCTCTGTCTCTGTCTCTCTCTCTCTCTCTCTCTCTGTCTTCCCTTCCTGCAGCCATGGCTCAATTGGAACAAGTTGGCTCTGGGCACTGAGGATGGCTCCATGGCCTCCACCTTAGGCACTAAGAAGAGCTTGGTTGCTGAGCAACAGAGCAACACCCCAGATGGGCAGAGCATCACCCCCTATTGGGCTCGCTGGGTGGATCCTGTTCAGGGCTCATGCAGGAATCTGTCCTTCCTCCCTTCCTCTCACTGAAAAAAAATTAAAAAAAAAAGAACTTCGCCCGCCCTACCTTACTTACCCCAACCTCATATTCAGCACCATTCTAGAGACTTGCCTGTTCCCATGTGGAGCTTTTTTTTTTCTTTGACTACTGTATCTAAAATGAAAATGTGTCTTTCACTTCACATAGTTTAGCAGTATGTCATTATCTTGTCTGTGTGCATGGAGTGTGGGGTTCTAAAGAAATTAAAATCAGAATGTGGAGCCATGCTTAATTTTGAAGGGCTCCCTTTTTTTGGCCTCTAAACCCACATTACATCAGACCATGCACTCTTGAGAATACTGTTGTCTTTTGTTTATATTCATTGTAACCCAATGAAATATTCAGACATCATCTCCTCAGGAATATTCACATTTCATTTATTTGTGTGGTAGCAGAATTAGGAGTTGATTTATTTGTGTAGTAGCAGAATTAGGAAATATCACATAAAATTTGACAAAAGTAATTAATAGTGATACTGATGATTATTATCGCTATACTTAAAAATCACTAGAAATGTTTACATGTTTAATCTTTTTGGTTTACCTGAAATATTAAAATAGAAAATCTCATGTGAAACCAGCCTTCAGTGCTTTTATTCACAGAGATCTAAATGAAGCTTTTTTTTGTTGTTGTTAACGAGTGTCTTTGTCTTCCCTTTCACAATGTCATTTCCCTTTTAAGACCATCTGGAGTGTGTCTATCTTCAGGTATTTAACAGGCCCTGAAGTAATCTCAAAGAAGCCATCATATATTTCAGGAAGGTTGAAACATACTCTGAAAGTTACAAATTAAGAGCATCACAAAAAGTCCATCTGCTGTGATTAATTACATTAACCTCAGATCAAGAATTATTTCATAGTTAAAGAGATTTAAGGTCTGAAAGGAACCTTATCCAGTTTGATGACTAAGTGAGGAAGCTAGATTCGGAGACATTAAGAAGTGAGATGTCCTTGGCCGCCCCGACTTCAGGGCAAGACGCATGCTCTGGGTGTCATCCAGAAACCTTACACCATCACTTACTCTCATTCGTTCATTTATTTTCTTTCGGGCCTCATATTTCTTTTTAATATAATTTCATGAGGCTTTCCTTTTTAACAAAAAACAAAACAAAACAATAAACTATCCCATGGGATCCATAAACCCCATCCAGATCCTACCAACTCCGCCTTTCTCTTTATACACAGGCTTCTGAGCGAGTTGTCTGTCTGGACTCGGGTCCTTAGCTCTGGCTCCTTAACCCCTTCAGTCTGGCTTCTGAGCGCTATCAGAATGTTCTCACTGAGGGCACCCTTGACCCCCATGCCAGCATGCCCGATGGCCTTTTTCAGTCTTTTTATCTTGACTGATCTCTCTGAAGCATTCTGCATCCTTGACCACTTCTTCCCTTGGCTTCTAAGGTTTTCTTTCTTTTCTTTCTGCCCAATGGCCCTTTCTCAGTTTCCTTTGCGGGTTCATCCTTCTCTGGTTAGACATTAAAAGCTAGCATTCCTCAAGGTGCCCAGTCTTTACCACCTCACTGTTCTCTCCTCAGGAGACTTCCCCACACCTGTGGTTTCATTTTTTAAAAATCACTTCCAAATATATTGAGAGTGATATGAACACACTTGCACATGCACACACATACACACACATATACCTATATACAAAGCTATTAGGTAGATAAGTGTATGTATGTGTGTGCTATATGTACACATATATAAGTAGGTAGTAAGGAGGTAGGTAGGTTGCTAGATAGGTAGCTAGCTATTCTAGGTTTTTATTCTGGAGCTTCTGACCCATATTTCTTTTTTTTTTTATCTTTATTGTCTTTATTTAGAAATGCACACACAAAAGGTTTTTAAGCAAAATGGGGCACTCACTTACTATACCCGAGAGATCAAGTAAATTTCACCTTTTATCTTTCCTTTCCTTTTTTTTTTTTTTCTTTTTTTTTTTTTTTTTTTTTTTTTTTTTTTATAATTTTATTTTTTTAATGGGGTGACATCAATAAATCAGGATACATATATTCAAAGATAACAAGTCCAGGTTATCTTGTCGTTCAATTATGTTGCATACCCACCACCCAAAGTCAGATTATCCTCTGTCACCTTCTATCTTGTTTTCTTTGTGCCCCTCCCACCCCCTATCCCTCTCCCATTCCCCCCTCCCCCCCGTAACCACCACACTCTTATCAATGTCTCTTAGTTTCACTATTATGTTCCACCTACGTATGGAATAATACAGTTCCTGTTTTTTTCTGATTTACTTATTTCGCTTCGTATCATGTTATCCAGATCCCACCATTTTGCTGTAAATGTTCCGAAGTCATCATTTCTTATGGCTGAGTAGTATTCCATAGTGTATATGTGCCACATCTTCTTTATCCAGTCATCTATTGATGGGCTTTTTGGTTGTTTCCATGTCCTGGCCACTGTGAACAATGCTGCAATAAACATGGGGCTGCATGTGTCTTTACGTATCAATGTTTCTGAGTTTTGGGGATATATACCCAGTAGAGGGATTGCTGGGTCATAAGGTAGTTCTATTTTCAGTTTTTTGAGGAACCACCATACTTTCTTCCATAATGGTTGTACTACTTTACATTCCCACCAACAGTGTATGAGGGTTCCTTTTTCTCCACAGCCTCTCCAACATTTGCTATTACCTGACTTGCTAATAACAGCTAATCGAACAGGTGTGAGGTGGTATCTCATTGCCGTTTTGATTTGCATTTCTCTAATAGCTAAAGAAGATGAGCATCTTTTCATATATCTGTTGGCCATTTGTATTTCTTCCTGGGAGAAGTGTCTATTCATATCCTCTTCCCATTTTTTTATTGGATTGTTTGTTTGTTTGTTGTTGAGTTTTATGAGTTCTTTGTATATTTTGGATATTAGGCCCTTATCTGAGCTGTTGTTTGAAAATATCATTTCCCATTTAGTTGGCTTTCTGTTTATTTTGTTATCAGTTTCCCTTGCTGAGCAAAAACTTCTTAGTCTGATGTAGTCCCATTCATTAATTTTTGCCTTCACTTCTCTTGCCATTGGAGTCAAATTCATAAAATGCTCTTTAAAACCCAGGTCCATGAGTTGAGTACCTATGTCTTCTTCTATGTACTTAATTGTTTCAGGTCTTATGTTTAGATCTTTGATCCATTTTGAGTTAATTTTTGTACAGGGGGAGAGACTGTAGTCCAGTTTCATTCTTTTGCATGTGGCTTTCCAGTTTTCCCAGCACCATTTATTGAAGAGGCTTTCTTTTCTCCATTGTGTGTTGTTGGCCCCTTTATCAAAAATTATTTGACTATATATATGTGGTTTTATTTCTGGACTTTCTATTCTGTTCCATTGGTCTGAGTGTCTATTTTTCTGCCAATACCATGCTGTTTTGATTGTCGTGGCCCTATAATAGAGTTTGAAGTCAGGTATTGTTATGCCCCCAGCTTCATTCTTTTTCTTTAGGATTGCTTTGGCTATTCGGGGTTTTTTATAGTTCCATATAAATCTGATGATTTTTTGCTCTATTTCTTTAAAAAATGTCATTGGAATTTTGATGGGAATTGCATTAAATTTGTATATTGCTTTGGGTAATATAGCCATCTTGATTATATTTATTCTTCCTAGCCAAGAACAAGGTATATTCTTCCATCTCATTATATCTTTTTCGATTTCCCTTAACAATGGTTTATAGTTTTCATTATATAAGTCCTTTACATTCTTTGTTATGTTTATTCCTAAGTATTTTATTTTTTTTGTTGCAATCGTGAAGGGGATTATTCTTTTGAGTTCCTTCTCAGTTGTTTCATTGTTGGCATATAGAAAGGCTATTGACTTCTGTATGTTAATTTTGTATCCTGCGACCTTACTGTATTGGCTTATTGTTTCTAGTAGTCTTTTTGTGGATTCTTTGGGGTTTTCGATGTATAGGATCATATCATCTGCAAAAAGTGATACCTTTACTTCTTCTTTTCCGATATGGATGCCTTTTATTTCTTTGTCTTGTCTGATTGCTCTGGCTAGAACCTCTAGTACCACATTAAATAAGAGTGGAGAGAGTGGACAACCCTGTCTTGTTCCTGATTTAAGGGGGAAAGCCTTCAGTTTAGTGCCATTTAATATGATGTTAGCTGATGGTTTATCATATATGGCCTTTATCATGTTGAGATATTTTTCTTCTATACCCATTTTGTTGAGAGTCTTAAACATAAAATTGTGTTGTATTTTATCGAAAGCCTTTTCTGCGTCTATTGATAAGATCATGTGGTTTTTGTTCTTTGTTTTGTTGATATGGTGTATTACATTAACCGTTTTACGTATGTTGAACCATCCTTGAGATTCTGGGATGAATCCCACTTGATCATGATGTATTATTTTTTTAATATGTTGTTGTATTCGATTTGCTAGTATTTTGTTTAGTATTTTAGCATCTGTATTCATTAGAGATATTGGTCTGTAGTTTTCTTTTTTTGTGCCATCCTTGCCAGGTTTTGGTATGAGGGTTATGTTGGCCTCATAAAATGTGTTTGGAAGTATTGCTTCTTCTTCAATTTTTTGGAAGACTTTGAGTAGAATAGGAACCAAGTCTTCTTTGAATGTTTGATAAAATTCGCTGGTATAGCCGTCAGGGCCTGGACTTTTATTTTGGGGGAGGTTTTTAATGGTTTTTTCTATTTCTTCTCTACTGATAGGTCTGTTTAGGCTTTCTGCTTCTTCTTGACTCAGTCTAGGAAGGTTGTATTGTTCTAGGAATTTATCCATTTCTTCTAGGTTGTTGAATTTAGTGGCATAAAGTTTTTCATAGTATTCTACAATAATTCTTTGTATATCTACGGTGTCCGTGGTGATTTCTCCTCTTTCATTTTGGATTTTGTTTATATGAGTTCTTTCTCTTTTTTCCTTGGTAAGTCTTGCCAAGGGTTTGTCAATTTTGTTGATCTTTTCAAAGAACCAGCTCCTTGTTCTATTAATTTTTTCTATAGTTTTTCTGTTCTCTAATTCATTTATTTCTGCTCTGATTTTTATTATCTCCTTTCTTCGGCTGGTTTTGGGTTGTCTTTGTTCTTCTTTTTCTAGTTCCTTAAGGTGGGAAGTTAAGTGGTTCACTTGGGCTCTCTCTTGTTTGTTCATATATGCCTGAAGTGATATGAACTTCCCTCTTATCACTGCTTTTGCTGCATCCCATAGATTCTGATATGTCGTATTGTCATTTTCATTAGTCTGTATATATCTTTTGATCTCTGCACTTATTTCTTCTTTGATCCATTCATTTTTTAAAAGTATGTTGTTTAGTTTCCACATTTTTGTGGGATTTTTTTCCTCTTTTTTGCAGTTGAATTCTCGTTTCAAGGCTTTATGATCAGAAAATATGCTTGGTACAACTTCAATTTTTCTGAATTTGCTGATATTGTTTTTGTGGCCCAACATATGGTCAATTCTTGAGAATGATCCATGTACACTGGAGAAAAATGTATACTCAGTCACTTTGGGATGAAATGTCCTGTAGATGTCTATCATATCCAGGTGCTCTAGTGTTTTGTTTAAGGCCACTATGTCTTTGTTGATTCTCTGTTTGGATGACCGATCTAGAACCGTCAGCGGTGTATTGAGGTCTCCAAGTATGATTGTATTTTTGTCAGTTTTTGTTTTAAGATCAATAAGTAGCTGTCTTATATATTTTGGTGCTCCTTGGTTTGGTGCATATATATTAAGAATTGTTATGTCTTCTTGATTCAGTGTCCCCTTAGCCATTATGAAATGGCCATTTTTGTCTCTGAGTACTTTTCCTGTCTTGTAGTCAGCATTATCCGATATGAGTATTGCTACACCTGCTTTTTTTTGGATGTTATTTGCTTGGAGTATTGTTTTCCAGCCTTTCACTTTGAATTTGTTTTTATCCTTGTTACTTAGATGAGTTTCCTGTAGGCAGCATATAGTTGGATTTTCTTTTTTAATCCATTCTGCTACTCTGTGCCTTTTTATTGGTGAGTTTAATCCATTTACATTTAGTGTAATTATTGATACTTGTGAGTTCCCTATTGCCATTTTATATCTTGCTTTCTGTTAGTTTTGTGTCTTGTTTGATCCTTCTCTTTCGTTTTTCTATCTTTTGTTTTTATTTGGTTGTATTCCATACATCTTTCCTCTATTGCTATCTTTTTTATCTCATGTGCTTCTGTGGTGGTTTTTTCAATGGTGGTTACCTTTGAGTAATGAAAAGGGTCCCTACCCTGTTCATTGTAGCGAACTATTTTGTGAGTACTTTTGCACTCCATCGTCCTTTGCTACTGTTAATCTCCGTCTTCTCCCCCTCTTTCTTTTTGTTGTTGTCACAGTTTAAATTTGGTTTTATTGTGTTCTTCTTGGAGCTTTTACTTGTGGCTCTGTTTTTTTTTTGTTCTTTGTATCTGATTGGAGAACCCCCTTTAGTAATTCCTGGAGTGGGGGTTTTCTGATGATAAATTCCCTCATCTTTTCTGTATCTGTGAATGTTTTTATTTCTCCTTCGTATTTGAAGGATAGCTTTGATGGGTATAGTATTCGTGGCTGAAAGTTCCTCTCTTTCAGGACTTTAAATATTGGGGTCCACTCTCTTCTAGCTTGTAGAGTTTCTGCTGAGAAATCTGATGATAATCTAATGGGCCTTCCTTTATATGTTGTATTCTTCTTTTCCCTGGCTGCCTTGAGAATTTTTTCTTTGCTGTTGGTTTGTGTCAATTTCATTATGATATGCCTTGGAGTAGGTTTGTTCGGGTTAAGAAAACTTGGAGTTCTGTTTGCTTCTTGAACTTGAGGCTTTAGTTCTTTCCACAGGCTTGGGAAGTTCTCATCAATTATTTGTTTAAGTATGTTCTCCATTCCATTTTCACTCTCTTCTCCCTCTGATATACCTATTATTCTTATGTTATTCTTTTTGATGGAGTCAGATAATTCTTGTAGGGCTATCTCATTTTTTTTAATTTTTGAGTCTCTTTCTTCTTCTCTCTGTTGTGCCTCAAGTTGCTTGTCTTCTATTTCACTAATCCTCTCTTCTATCTGACCTGTTCTATTAGCTAAGCTTGTTACTTCGTTTTTCAGCTCGTTAATTGAGTTTTTCATCTCTGTTTGATTTGTTTTTATAGTTTCAATTTCCTTGGACATATATTCTTTGTGTTCATGGAGTTGTTTTCTGAGCTCCCTATATTGCCTTTCTGTGTTTTCTTGTATATCTCGGAGGATTTTTAGGATTTCTATCTTGAATTCTCTGTCATTTAGCTCCAAGGTTTCCAATATATTAAATTTTTTCTCCATAGATTTTTCCTCATCTAGCTGTGTTACCTCTCTTTCTTTTGTATCCATGATATTCGATTTTCTCTTCCTTAATGGCATCTGAGGGTGGTTTTGTTGATAGTATTAATGAGATTTAATAAAGAATAAAAAGTTAAAAAAAAATAAAAAAATAACAAATCGAAAAGAGTTGTTTTTTTTTTAAAAAATTAATAATGAAATAAAGAAAAATAAAATAAAATAAAAATTTTTAAAAAAAGGAAATTATTCCCCCCCTCTTTTTTTCCTCTCCTCTCCCCTCTTTCTTGAGAAAATCTTGTGGTGGACTGTGAGTTATAACAAACAATGCCTGTGATGGAGGGCCTGAATTGGGAAAAAGTAATAAAGGGGCAAAAAAGAGAGAAAAAAAAAAAAAAAAAGGAAAAGAAAAAAAAAAAAAGAAAAAAGAAAAAAAAAAGAGCGTATGGACCCACAAAAAGCAAATAAGGAAAAAATTTGGGTCAAGAATAAAATGATTTGCTTTTAGGTGTTGGTTTTCTAAGAGTTATGATGAGAGGAATAAGAGGAAAATGGAAAAATGGGGGGACAAATTAAAAACTTACTATTGTATTTAGTGGAACAAGAACTAGATAATATGGAGAGCCAGGGATGGGAGCACTGCTAGTGAGTTAAAAAGGTGAAGTAAAAACCCCCCAAAATGCCACAAACATAGGTTTGAGTCCCAGATAAGATAATTTGTTTGTTATTGAGGTTTGAATGAGAGGAGATGTAAAGGAGAAAGGAAGAAACTAATATAGAGGGAGAAAAGAAAGAGAGAGAGAGAAAAAAAGAGGGAACCACTAAAAGAAGAAAAAAGAAAGGAGAGAGAGAGAAAGAGTTAAGGGTTTTGGAGTGCAACCCTCATAGAGAGAAAGGAAGAGAAGAGAAATGATAATGGGAGATGTAACACTTATGGGTAGTGTAGTTCAAGGAGAGGAGAGAGTAAGACCGGTAGAGAGTTAATCGGCCAAATTGGAGGAGGAAAAAAAAGTCTCAAGAATGAAGATAAGAGAAACAAACGAACAAATATAATAAAATGGGATAGTTTATAAAGTCTGCAGATTATTCTTGATTTTGAGAGGTTATCTTCTTGCTTTTTCTTTTCTCTCCCTCTTCCTGGTCGGTGACTCTGTACCCCGGGTTCTGCCCCTTTGGCACGCTCAGGTAGAGGTTTGCAGTTGATAAGTCTCTATGGCAATGTCATGTATTGTGCTTTATTCTCGTTGGGAGTTGAGGCTCATTAGCATTTATAGGCTCCGACAGTGAGAGAGTCCGTGTTCCTGGAGCCTTTCTCCTAGTCTTTCCTTCCTCAATTAGTAGGCTGATAGTCCAGGTATGGGGTTGCTGCTGCCTCTGCCTGGATAGTAAGAGGCTCAAATTGCTGGCAACTCCCCACTCTATTTCCACTCAGCACAGGGCTCTGGGTAAGGCTCAGTCAGTCAGAGCTGCTAGCATAATCAGGTGGGCTTTCCGCCCACTCAAAGACCACTGGCTCTGCCACTCTGTCCGGTAACACAAGCAGGCGCCCACTTCCGGGGCGCTTGGAGGAAATTCTCACTCACTGTCTGCAACCAGGATATCCGGCCAGCAGTCTCACGCTCTGAGTGAAACCCCCAACCGCAGGGAAAAGTTGCAGCGTTGGAATTGAGTCTCGCTCCGTCCCCGTGTGCGGCTTTTGCAAGGCGCTGGGGCGGCCCGAGATTCCGCTGTGGCCCACACAAAGGCCCCTGACTCTGCCCCTCTGTGCGATAACACGGGCGCGCACTGCCGAGGCACTCGGAGGAATCGCTCACTCCTTATCTGCGCGCGCACACCAGGATATGAGGCCGGCCGCGGTTCCCTCTGAGTAAAACCCTCACCAGCACGGAAAATCTCCACCGTTGGAAGTAGTTCTCACTCCCTCCCGTGCGTGGCTTTCCCAGGGCGCTGGGGCTGCCCAGAGACTCTGCCCTCAGCCCACAGAAAGGCCTCTGACCCTGCCTCTCCGTGGGGCAACACGGGCACCCACTTCCGCGGCTTAGGAAGAAATCTCTCTTCCACTAACTGCGCACCGACCAGGAGACCGGGTAAAATGGCCGCTCCGCTTGTCTTTCTTTGTTTGGGTTTGGCGCGAGTGTTAGCTTGTATTGCCCGGGTTGCCACAGGATCAGATTTTCCTCGGCTTGGATCTCTGAGCCACAGCCTGGTTCGGCCGTTTTTGCTGCGGCGGCCTGGATCTATTCACCCCCTTTGCCCGCCTCAGTTTCTATATTCACAGTTACCAGAGAAAGCCGCCCTGTTTAGGTTAGTGAGGAAGGCGGAGCATTTCTTACTCCCTATTTCCTTCGGGGTTTGGTTATATATTTAGCCAATTTTTCACTCAATCATACCTTTGGGTGTATTGCGAAGAATCTGGAAGCTCCAAGTATAGGTTTTTCTGTTTCTGGTTGAAGATCTTGTTGAGTTTTGGGGGAGATTTATCGGTATCGCTTCCTACTCCGCCATTACTCTCCTGACCCATATTTCTACCTGTCAAAGGCATCTTACATTCATTATGTGCAAAACCAAAGTCATGATTTCTCCTCTAGTGCAATCTTAATTTTTTTCTAGTGTTCTCAGTCTGTGAACAATTTATAACCCAACTAATTATTACAGTCCACCCTGTGGGCCCATCCTCCTTCCCCCCTGGGCTGTATCTAGCTCGTCATGGAGTCCTGTTGTCCTTATTTCCTAAACATCTTCCTGACTCGGTTATTTCCTTTCTTCCCCTCCTCCCCAGTTCTGAGCCACCATTGTCTTTACTTGGACCATGGCAGTAGCCTCCCACCTTATTCATCCATGTCTGCCTGTCCCTCTCTGTTTCATTCTTCAAACAGTGGAAAGAAGGGTCTTTCTGGAGCTGACACTTAATCACGTAGTGCTGCTGCACAGCGCCTGTCCATGTCGTCCTGGTGCACCGTGTGACAAGGTGCTTCACTCTAAACTGAGGGGTTCTATCACCTGCTCCTTTTCTCAGGCCTCATCTTGGGTAATGCTCTCCTTTGTTTCCTCTCTGTAGACATACACCTGTCTTCCAGTGACTCCTCCTCCTCCTCATCATCATCATCATCGCCATCGTCGTCTTTACCTGCCAAAGAGCCTTTACGTATGCTGTTCCCTCTCTCTCCCACCCACCCCCACCAGTCTCCAGAGCTTGTCCTGAGCAGCCCCTCCCTGAGGCACCCTTTCCCACCTCTCCTGCAGTCCACCCCTTGTTACGTGCTCTGTAAATGCCAGGCGGGGCAGCTCTCCTCCAGGGCCAGCTCTGCATTTCTTTGTGGGTCTATTGGGTTGTTTGCTTCTCTCTCCTACATGTTGGTAAGCTCCACAAGGACAAGGCGTATGTCTGACTGGTTCAACTCCACATCCCCAGTGCTTATCGCAGGGACTGGCACATGGAGGTGTTCGTTAAGTATATGTTTGTTGAATGGATGAATGAGCAACAGCAGCAGGTAAAAATGAAGCCTATTTTTTAAGTCAGTAGTTGTTGAGTAAAGGAATGCGACAGAGGCAATAGGAGGAAACCAGCCTCGGCAGAGCTCCTTTTACGTGTCAGGTAGCTTACACGCGTTATTCAGATAGAAACAAGGAATGGTCATGGGTACTGTGTTTTAATAACTCCTTATAGGAATTTTTACTTGTATTTTATGCAAATATATGGGTGGTGAGATTATTTTCTATGATTAATATGATATGAACTATTCTCTGAAATACAATTCTATTTTTCCCATTAACATTTTAGCAATTTTCAATTTGCATGACTGGGCATTTGATTAAAAGAGGAAAAAAAAGAATTGGATTAGAGATAATTAACACCTCAAATGCAATTACCTTATTAATTTCTAATGTTACTTTAAGAGTATTAAATATACATACATTCAAAGCAAGGCTGCTTAACTTTTGACTTTCTGTGTAGCACAGAATTCTGAGTCATAGTTCTAAAAGGCACGGGAAACACCTTTCTTAATTATGATAATAGTTCCTTTCCATAATTGGAAAATGTATGAGTACAGTTTTATACGAGGGGGATAAGCAGTATGTAGAGTGGGTAATATCCACCGCTGCCCTTCTGAGTGTCCTAAAAGCGTGTTTCCTTTCCATATTGACTCCGTGTCTGCTAGATATTGACCACCACCAGAACCGGCCCTTCACTTGTTCTTCAGTCACCATCTCAGGCTGTTAGGTTTTGACCACATTGAATCTGAGCTTTCGGAATCTGAGGTAGTACATTGACTGGGCAGGGAGAGAGACTGGTGTGGAGCCACAGGACAGCTGACTGGGGTTGTGATGGAACCTGCAGGGTCCGGGTGAGAGGCTGATGACTGTCGACCGGAGGGACCGTGCTCTGTCTAAAGGCAGTGGCTGTCAGCCCCCTGGGGATTTTTGCGAAGTGACATCATGGATCAACAGATGCCATATCTTCCCATTTTTTGAAGGGAATCTGGAGAGAAACAGACTTTTATGTGAAAACTGTGGATTTTTAACTGTTAGCAACTAATAATTTTGTATTTTAAATGTTGCCCAGAACACACAAAATGCATGTATGAGCTGAATTTTTGTGCTGGCCACTGTTTCTGACCTTTGCTGCAAATTCTCCCTTGGGCTCTCGGGTCCCCACAGTCATTTCTGTGTCGTCTGTCCAGCACCGGACCTTGCTGCTATTTCAGATGTCGTGCATTTGGGGTGGTCTTACCCCCTCCGCTCTCCAGCTGTGGCAGGCCCGTTCTCCCGTCTAAGTCTTAGCCCTTCTCGTGGTCACCGCACATTGGAACACCTCTTTTGTCCTCTAGCTGTCCTCTGAGACCAGATTATCAGTTCCTTGGTGCAAAAGCCTTGCCCCACCTCCTGCAGCCTGCGTTCATCTCTGGATGCTCGACACCTCATCACATGAAGTCCTTCATGGTTGACTTCTAGTCTGTGTGGCTTACCTTCACAAAGAAGTTGCATTCTTGTTCAGGAAAAAGATTGAACAGGCGGTCCATTCTGAGGGATGGTAGACTCCCAGGTGTTGATGGGACCGAATGAGACAGTGAGTCTATTCTGGAAGATCACTTCCCTTCATGCCCCCAGTGATGAGTGGGCTCTGCCCTCCCTAGCACCTGTGCAGGCTGTGGACAGCTCTGACCTTCGAAAACGATTGCTTGCTTATTTGTTTATTCAAGTCGAAATGTGATGCCCAGCCCCAAAGCTTTTGTTACCCTTGGGCATTTACATTGAATTCTCTTACCCCTGTGCAGTCCTTTTCTGAATAAGCAGGACTTAGTCAATCAAAAGGGATTTTTCTTGTGTGTCTAATTTGACCATCTTGATTTTTTTAAACAGAGACAGAGAGAGAGAGAGAGTCAGAGAGAGAGACAGATAGAGACAGTCAGACAGGAAGGGGTAGATGAGAAGCATCAATTCTTTATTGCAGCTCCTGAGTTGTTCATTAATTGCTTTCTTATATGTGCTTTGATGGGGGGGGGGACTTCCAACAGAGCGAGTGATTCCTTGCTCAAGCCAGTGACCTTGGGCTTCAAGCCAGCGACCATGGGGTCATGTCTATGCTCCCATGCTGAAGCTAGTGACCCCACGCTCAACCTGGTGAGGCTGCGCTCAAGTTGGCAACCTTGGGGTTTTGACCTGAGTCCTCTGCATCCCAGTCCGACATTCTATCCACTGCACCACCACCACAGTGGATGGTTAGGCGACCATCTCGATTTTAACAGGGTTTTAACAAGAAGCAGTGTTTTTACATGGAAATAGACACTACATGTGCACAGTTTCTCCTCTGTCAAATCCTGAAGGAGAGAGTTTAGTAATAGTTACCTGTACTTTGTTAATTTTACCATGTTTTCTTTTGAAAGCACTTTCCTTTGAGAATTCTACTTTTATTGGCATTAATAAGTATTTCCTAAATTTTTGACCATATGTTTTGCTTGGTATTACATCTCTTCGCAGAACTGATTTTCTTTTTTCTGCTCAGCAATCAAAAGTATAATTATCTGTATATTAAGTTTTAAAGATAATATATGTTAAAGTTTGGATCTACTACTTCTGCCCTGGGTAAGGTGAGCATTGTGATACTTGGCTATGAAAATAAAAGCATCTGCACATTTAAAAGTGGCTTATGAAAACAGCCTTTTGACTAAATCGTTCCCTTATGATTATTTATATACTCTGGAAATTGCGTTTCAATTATAAAATTCCATGTTATGATGTTATCAACTGACCAGGTTGCTTACTGTAAAATCATCAGTTTTTACCTGCTCCTAGGTGCTGTGATCCTCTTGGGAAGAACCAATATGTTTCGCTTTAACCATCCAAAGGAGGCTGCCAAGCTCAGGGAGAAGAGGAAGGTGAGCTGCCCGAAATCTCCAGGTGCAGCTCCGATCTGCAGGGGGTGGGGGCTGCGGCGGGTGGTGGGTGGATCTCCACGCTGGCTCCGGAAGTTGGATTTCCTGGAGTACAGAACCACAGACATTCGGTAGCTCCCTGGATTGAGTCCAGGGAGTTGGTTCCCCAGCAGATTACTGGCCGATGAAGCAGGAGGGGAAGCAAGTCAGGTTCATAGCAGGAGAGTCACTCCCCCCTCCACCCCCACCGAGGAGTTGGATATCCTTGTGCATGAGGTGCAGAGTGACTTCCACTGATGTGCACCTGCGTTAGGAGCTAACCCAGTATCAGAATCACTTTCATCCAAAAGTTTGCTTATTTTTTATTTGGGTTTTTTTTTTTTTTCCTTGGGGTGTGAAGCAGAGAGTGAGTTGAGGGCACTTGAGAGAGACTTCATCTGGGTTGGATAGGTGTACCCGGAGGGCACTGTAAGTGCTGGATGGGGGAGGTGGGCGGAGGACCAGAGAGACGCAGAAAGAAACGAGAGGGAGACATCTGTTTAGGGAGACCATGCTGTCCTTGGCTGAGGAAGGTGATGGAGACCGCAGCTGACGTTCTGCGGGCGAGGCTCTGTGCACACCTCCCTGTGTATTCTACTGCTTCATCTGTATAGAAGGTGTTCCCACCCCATGTCACAGCTGATCGAGAGGGGACACCAAGATAGACTCGTTCCTGAACCAGCGAGTGGGGCGTCACCCTGACCTGCCGGCCTCCAGTGTGTGCCCCTCCCCTGGGTTGCGTACCCCACATCTCGGCTTGCTTTTGCAAGGCCTGCAGATGGGAAGTCAGGAAGCTGCAAACCCCAGCCTTCCCCCGGTGGCTGGTCCCGGCCATGCAACCTCTTATCTGTTCCAGCCCAGGGTCTCCCTGGAGAGTCCTTTTGATACATGGTTGCAGAAAATGTGCTTGCCGGTAGCTCTCCGTGGAAGCAAAACAGATCAGGCTCTTATGTTTTGTCTCCCTTCCCTTGCCCTCGTCCATCTGTGTCACTCAGTAGGTGTACATGTTGCTGCCAATAACGGCCAGTGCTCCTGCTGGGGTGGGGCCAGCCAAGGTGTCCCCACTCTTTCCCTCGCTGTCATGCAGCAGAGTCGGGGTGGCTGTCAGGGTGTGCAGTTCCTGGGCAGTTTCACCAGTTTGAGTATGCTGGGGCCCTGCCATCTTTAGCCAAGGGCTTAGGATTGAGGCCACCCCTGATGCACCGGCTTCAGAAAGATGAGCGGGTATGCATGCTAGTGAGGAGTGTGTGCACCTCATTGCTCTCAAAGTTGAAACGTTGAGTCCAGAACACTGGCCTCTGTCTGCCAAGGTAACCGCTCTGCCCTGTGTCTGCTCTTAGAGTGGCCTTCTGTCCTCCTTCAGCTTGTCCATGACCGACCTCTCGAAGTCCTGTGAAAACCTGTCCGCAGTCATGCTGTACAACCCGGGGTGAGTGAGCAGCTTCTCTTCCCTGTGTCATCACTGTTGTGTGTCTGTTGTGTCAACACCATAAAAGTCACTAGATAAAAATAACAGTCGCGCCTCCTTATCAAATCAGCTGCAGTCATTTTCCAGCCCCTGCTATGTATGTACATAATTTTGTACATAATCACAAAATAGATGAGATTACATAAGCTGATTTTTCTTTTCTGCTAAGGAGAGTAATAAGTGTTACTAAGGGCTGTTACAAGTGCATTGTTGTTTTCTTAACTGTCTGATACTTTAGAGCTGGCACGTTGAGTAGTCAGCACACACGCACTCTGTGGTGGAGGCACCTTCCTCCCATTTTATAAATTTATAGTTATAACGGAGATGGCTTTGATTCTTAGGTTACAGCGTAGCCCAGGAAATTGTGTCCATAACTTCGAAGCGCTGAGGGGCCTCTGAGGACACAACCATAGTGTTTTAAATGAACTTCATGGCTGGGTGTCCATGGTTGAGCCACTTACTCAGGGCTTCATGGTTTTATCCGTGAGATGGTGGTGATGGTGAAAATGTCTTAGAACAGGGAACTGAAAGAAAGGACTCTCAGGTCCTTCCCAGGTTGGTGAGGTTCCAGAATTCTATCTTCCTGTGAGGGAAATAGAATATAAAACAAGGTAAACATAAAAGCTAAACAAGTGAGCTACAACTGACATCTTCTAGAACTGTCATTTAGTGGTTACTGTATGCCAGGCACCTCACTTCCATCCCTCGTTCCCCATGACTCTGTCGCTGTTTCACAGAATTTATGTAGGTTTGCTCGCTCGCCTGCAGCTCTGTAGGGGGCGCTCTGGTCTGAGTCCTGTCTCTCTGATCCTGAGCCTGCTCTGGCCATGGTGCTATATCTGGCCATGGTGCTGATTCATACCTGGGCCTCCTCCGTTGCCAGGACCCGTAGCTCAGCACTTCTCCCAGACACTGGGCCCAGTGGCATCCCCTTCTTCAGCTCCTCAGTGCTCCGGCTCATGGAAAGCAGATGTGCCTAAAGGGACTCTTTATTAGCTCTGGCCAGGTAGCTCAGTTGGTTAGAGTGTCATCCTGATACATCAAGGTTGCAGGTTCCATCCCTAGTCAGGACACATACAAGAATCAACCAATGAATCCATAATTAAGTGGAACAACAAAAGGAATCTCTTTATTGTCATAGTTGACACCTGGGAAGGCCCTGGGATCACCTTCCTGGATTTCTTATTTTAGAAGCGAGCTGAAGCCCAGACCTGACACCTTGCTTAAAAAAAAAAAAAAAAAAAGAAAAAAAAAAGAAAAAAGAAAAAGCCAGTTAGTGCAACACCTGGGCTTCCCTTCTTCCAGAACTTTTGAAGGTAAAAGCAAGCAGGTGACTCCCTTGTGTCAGTTGAGAAGAGCTGTGCTTATCAGATAAATCTATGGTGCAATGAGCCATGTGATAAACCCTCAGAGCAATAGCTTACCATTACCTCAGAAGGTGTGTATTGTTGTAGGTCTTTAATTTTTACAGCAGCGATTTCCAGCTGGTATGCTGTGAGAATTTTAAACCATGCAGTACCTGACTTATTTAGGCAGGGGCACTGACCTCTTTTCTCTGAGATTCAAATAAAAAATGACAACAGCCAAACGCAACAATAGTTGTCCAGTGTGGATAAATCAAAATTATACCTAATTTTTTTGTCAGATCAGCAAAAATTATATTTTTGGTCTGCTGAAAATTTTAGAAATTAGTTTATGTGTGCCATGGGGTGAAAAGGGTTGAACATTGCTGCCTCACAGTATAGCGAGTGCCTTTTATTGTGACTGAGTTGATTCCTTTATAAGCTCAATTTGTTTAACTTTAACAAAATATATAGGTCTTCTGGGTTAATTTCAGTTCATGGAGTATGATCCATCTCTTCAATATTTTTGAGCCAATTCAGTTGTTTTGGGATATGAAGAGTTCTTATCGGAGTCCGCTCCCAGTCCAGGACCCTGTCCCAACCCTGGAATCCAGGTGTCCGCTTCATTGTCTTTGAAGATGGTACTTTTACTTTAAAACAGTTTGTAATGTTATGTGACTGCTTGGTGCCTTTGAAAACCAAAAAAAATTATCTGCAGGCAGCTTATCCTCCAAGACACAGGGTCACCATCTGTGAGTTCTCCTTTCTCTCGCGTTTAAAGATAGGAACTCATCCTCCTTTTTTGTTCCAAACATAGGAGAATATATAGTCCCCTGAAAAGCGATGTCGTTTTTTTGTTGTTTGCTTGTTTTTAATTTAAAGTAGTTTTTCTCAGTGTTGATTAAATGTAGGTCAGGTGGGCTCAGTGGATAGAGCATCGGCCTGGATGCAGAGGTCTCAGGTTCAGTCCCCGGTCAGGGCACACATGAGAAGTGACCACCTGTTTCTCTCTCCCTCCTCCTCCCCCTTCTCTCTCTCTCTCTTCTCTCACAGCCAGTGGCTTGACTAGTCAGAGCAAGCTCGGTTGAGGATAGCTCGGTTGATTCGAGCGTCCACCTAGACAGGGGTTGCCGGATGGATCTTGGTTGGGGTATATGTGGGAGTCTGTCTCTCTCTAGCGCCCCTCCTCTTACTTAGAATAAAGAAAAAGAAAAAAAAAAACAAAACACGTAGGGCAGAGTGTAGTAGTTTTCACCCTCAAAACTTTTCAATGTTTCCATGGTCTAAAAACTAAAACTGCAGCCTGCACCAGGCCCCTCAGACTCTCCCCCGCCGGGCTGTCCGCAGCACGTCCCTCCACACCTGCCCTGTGCCGTTGCTCAGGCTTACCCGACTTCCGTGCCTTTGGGGCTCTCCTGTGCTAGTTCCAGAGCCTACAACACACTTTAAGATGCACCCACTTGTTCTATAAGGCTTAGTCCAGACGGTCTCTGCTCTGAAAGCTATCCCGGCTTTTCTCCCACAATGAAAAACGTGTCCCGTCCTTGCAGCGCACTGCGCCATCCCTGTCACCTTTATTCTTCTGTGTGATGGACACTCATCTATCAGCAAGTCCTTTCTGAGTGCCTCTGTGAGGCGGGTGGGTTCAGGCAGACTTGGGAACACCACCAGCAAGGTCAGTTTACAGCTGGGAAGGAGGAGAGAAGCCATCCAAGAGAATTTACAAGTAAGTGCAGAAAGTGAAAATAGAATGAAATTAGCGTAAAATGTCTTGGGGCAGTATTTGAGCAGTGATCCAAGAGGCCTCTGAGGGCTGGATATTTAATCTAAGACTAGAGTGGAGAGAAGGTGACACTTGTGCAGCAGAAAGGGGGAGAGAGGAGAGTATTTCAGGCAGAGGACAAAGCAAGCACAATGGCTTCAGAATGAGAAGCAGAAGAGGCCCAAGTGTGGGAGTATAGTAAGCACCAGGAAGAGTGGGTGGGTGAGTTTGTTCAGCACACGTGGGGCCTGTGGCCACTGGAAGGAGTGGCCTCTTTTCCGAGAGTGCTGGGAATCATTAGAGGGCCCAAAAAGGAGAGTAACTTGAAGATGTGCACACGGCTAATGGGATGTGTGTCATTTGGGGAAAGTAGCTTAGAAGCAAGACCATTTACAAAGCGATTTCCTTAGTCCAAGATAAAGACAACAGTGGCATGGATCTGGGTGGTAGCTGTAGACACTAAGTCCATGTACCATGGAGTCGGGTGATTCCCAGGTTTGGGGTTGAAACACCTGAAAAGACAGTGTGTCCATTTCTGTGACGTGGGAGACAAGGAGGACCAGCTTGGCCTGGCATTGGGGTAAGAGTTTGGCCTATGTGAGTGTTTTTCCTATTCAACTGAAAAATTTTCAAGATGAAAGGTTTGTCTTACTAATTTCTGTATTTTAAAGTATCAGTTATAAGACATGCTTCATATATGTTTAGCAGGCTGATTAAGATGAAATTTTAATGGGATACATGGGTCTTTATTGAAAAGGGTTTTTACTAATTTCTTTGAGGCTTGATGTTCCAAATGGAAAATGGCATATTGTGTAAAGCAGGGGTCCCCAAACTTTTTACACAGGGGGCCAGGTCACTGTCCCTCAGACCGTTGGAGGACCGGACTATAAAAAAAACTATGAACAAATCCCTGCACACACTGCATATATCTTATTTTAAAGTAAAAAAACAAAACGGGAACAAATACAATATTTAAAATAAAGAACAAGTAAATTTAAATCACCAAACTGACCAGTATTTCAATGGGAACTATGCTCCTCTCACTGACCACCAATGAAAGAGGTGCCCCTTCTGGAAGTGCGGCAGGGGCCAGATAAATGGCCTCAGGGGGCTGAGGAGTTAGGTTGAGGCAGTGAGAGAACTCGAGCAAGAAGCAGCCTGTCTTAGACTGCAGTACAGTGGACTGAGGAGGTGGTTTCAGAGCCATTTGCTAATACCATTATGCCTCCTGGTCACCTGGCTTCAGTTAGCAGACACATTTGTCTCTGCCATCCCTGCAATACTAATTTGTAAAAATTCAGGTTAAAATGACATAATACTTCATGTCCCTGGCTTCATGATCCCCCCGGCTTGCCACCTGCTGCAGAGAATGATTGCCCAGGAATTAGAACATAACTGGAGAAAAACTTCTCCTCTGATGTATAAGAAGCAGGCACCATGTGAAGTGGACCGCTCCAGCAACCTGGCCAAGCGGAGCAGAATTAAAGCCATAGCCATGCTCTTTGTACTGTTTTTGATGTCACAGATGTAAAGGGCCTCAGCCTAAAGTAAGCACCATGCAACAAATTGGAAGAACATTGAGAGAAATATTGGCCCTGGCTAAATACTTGTTATTTAAATCTGGATAATAAGCTGCTTAGGCATAAGAGCATGTTAGTGTCACAAGCTAGGGAACTCAGACTGAGCTGCTTTATCAGTTCAGCACATATTTAGAGTCTGCTTTGTGGACTAATCTGCAAGTGTCAAGTGCAGTGTTGTCTGTGTCTAGGAAAACTGACGTGTGGCTCTGAACCTATTTAGAGTGACAGCAAGGCCACCTGTGATTCAGGACAAAGGGCACTACCTCCGTTCCCCGGGAGGTACAGTGGGAAGAAAGGTGGCATTTGGAATGCTGAGGAAAGGATTCTCTTCCTGTAGCTGTGCCTTTCAATGTGCTGAGTAACAGCAAACCAGAGTCTTCCAGAAGGAATCTCTCTTGATATGGAGATCACCTCCAGCGATCATCATGGCATCTGTCATAAGCCTGATTCACAGAAACCACTGTCCTCCAACCTTACGGGAACCAGGCATTTTTTCCTACCTTAACGTCCTCCCATTTTTACCCTGTTCCACTCGTTCTCTGTGCTGCAGCCACACCCAGCCAGTGGTGACAGCCAGATGGGTGTGGAGGCAGCGTCCAGAGCGGGGTGCAAGGGTTTTAAGGAGCCTTCCTCTTGGAGGCTTCTGGTATGGTGCTTCCTTCTCTGCAGTTGAGAGCATGAAGATATTAGATGTCTGTAACAATGCCTTAGCTGGGAAGACAAAGCACAGAGGATATTAACCAAGATTAGGTCCTGGATACCCAGCCCTGAGTAACCCCAAGTTACTTTCCTCAGCTCTGCTTGCAGATTCTCTTTGCGATTCCCAGATGCACTGGATCCTGGGCCCTGAGGTCTTTGCAAGGGGTAGAGGCAGACTGGAGAGAAGGTAGCGTGTGAGAGACATCCTTTATGACAAACTAGATGCGTGCCGGAAGGAGGGCCATGCTGAGGCCTGGGAAGAAATCAGGAAGCTGCAGGAGGAGGCCTGGCTCTGAGCACCCTGAAAGCTAAGCGTGGTACTTACAGTTTGCTTTTGATAAACCGACACAGCTGTTCTTTGGAGAGAGACGCTTTGGGGTTTGGGAACACTGGATTAGAAGTAAGAGAGAGAGAGATTTCAGGTCAGCTTCTGGAGGCACCTTGATAGTACATAAAATGTGTCACGTTTTTATAAATTTTGCTTAGCATGTTCAGAATTTATGATTATGATTTAAATATATGTCCCTAAACACAAAAGAGAATTTTTTATATGTACTCATAAGCATTTGATTACTAACTTCTTTACTTTTTTTTGAAAAACTGTGGACTAAAAATGTAATACCTTAACTATTTTTAGTAGATAGTTTACTAGTGTGAAATGCCTTCACATTGTTCTACAACTAATTTCCAGAGGTCTTTCCACCTTAGAAAACTGAAACTCTGTACCCATCGCACAGTAGCTCCCACTCCTTCCTTCCCCGGAGCCCTGGCCATCACCATCTCTGCTCTCTATTGGTTGTAATCATACAGTATTTGTCTTTTTGTGACTGGCTTGTTTCACTTAGCATAATGTCTTCAAAGTTCATCCGTATTGTAGCTTGTATCAAAACTTCTTCTTTCTTCTTCTAAGTTTGAGTAATATTCAATTGTATGTAGAAGGCACATATAGCACACCTTGTTTATCTGTTCATCTGCCAATGGCACATGGGTTGCTTCCACCATTTGGCTTTTGTGAATAATGCTGTTTTGAACATGGGTGTGCAAATATGGTCTCAGTCCTGGTTTCAAGTTTTGGGGTATGGACTCAGAAGTATAATTGTTGGGTCACTTGGTAATTCTATTTTTAATTTGTTGAGAAGCTACCTTACGGTTTTCCCTAGTAGTTGTACCATTTGACATTCCTACCAACAGTGAACATAGGTTCCAATTTTCCACATCCTAGTCAACACTCTTATGCTATTTTTTTAATGATAGTAGCCATCCTAATGAGTGTGAAGTAATATCTCCTTGTGGTTTTTCCTCTTTCTTTTTTCTTCCATTTGCTCAAGAATGTCCAATCTAGAAAATAGTGTTTGGAAATATAGAAAGAAAAAAAGAAAAATCTCAAAATTTAGTTCCCTCAGTACTTATAGTAAACAAGTGATGAGCCTCAATCCAACAGGGACCAATTTCCTAATGACCTCCCTCAGGCCCTGCCAAGTTCACTTCAACCAGCTCATTTACATGCATCGCAGAATCCATTGATGATGGCAATCCAAGAACTGTCTCTAGCCAAGGAGGGATGTGGTCATCTTTGTACAAGAACACTGAAGAAGCAACAAGAAGGACACTGGAGGCCAGGCCTTGAACTGCAGCAGTCGAAGGCACCTGGACGATGGCTGGGCTATACAGGGTCAGGGCAGGCAGTCATGGGGCCTAGAGGGTTAATTGGAAGTGGAAGCAGAGCTGCTGACTTCCATGTTCTGGCTTACCTGATTGGTTGGTTGTAGGCTACCCAGCTGAAATATGAATACAGGGGGAGGAAGAGCAGGTTGACAACAGGAAGAGAGGATGATGAGATGAGCACAGCCTTGGGAAATTGGGCTGCAGGCGAACTTGCTCCTGTAAGTTGATGTGTCTAAGTCATCTGTCGGCCACCACACATCCATGGGAAAAGCTGGCATCTGTGTGGCCTGTCAAAGCGTAGGATAAAATATATAGATGCTCACGGGTTTCTCCACGTCTTCCTCATCCATTCACTGTTGTATGAGGGCCGTCATGTGTCCAGCTCTGTGCCGGGGCTCCAGTAAGGGAGACAGGCAGGGGCCGAGTCACCTCCGAGCAGGAGTTAGCTCCCAGGGAGGACAGTTGTCAGGCCGGTCAGTTACCTGGCACCAGCAGCACTGTCTCAGCATGTGCCACTCTTGGGTGACCCTGGGTATCTTTGAAGTAGGGAAAGCTGTTTAGTTTAGTTCAGACCCCATGTCCCCAGGACTCTGCATCTCATAGTAGTGAGTTTCCTGACAGAACCCTCCCGCCCCGTGAGTCCTAGGTCCTGTGGTCAGCAGGTGGCCGGGCCCTGGTGAAAGTGCGGAGCTTGGTGTCCCTGACCCCCTATTTGCCTTGTGGCCTCTCTGGGACCAGCTTTAACAAACAGGAGCTAAGAGCTGCTGGAGCACCTGCTGCTCAAGCTTGTCTCTGGGCTTTTCCCCGCAGCTCCCTCAAACTAGCTTTCAGCCTTCCTAGTTTTTGCATAATTCAAAGAGTTTGCTTAAAACATTTTAGCAGCTCCATCCTTTTTTTTTTTTCCCCTAAACCCTTATGAATATTTCTCTCTGAAGATACTGGGACTCTTCTTGAATTCCAACACCTCCCCTTCTTTCTTGCCCCAGGGTCCTGATCACCAGCCTGCCTTCCTCTCCTTGGATAGAAAAATCAGTGCCCACTCTATCCCTTGGGAATTGCTTCTCCTCACTGGCTCTCCAGGGGGCCCTCTCTTCCCCACTCTCTCCCTCCCGTCATCTCCATCCCCACCTAAAGCAAACTTAGGGCCCTTTCACCTGAGAACTGCTGTCTGTTATTGTGGAAGGACATACAAGAGATTTCTTTAGTCTGTAAATGGCCCGAGTGTTGCGCAGCAGCGGACATCATCAACAAAAGGAGCAGGCAGCCTATTGAATTGGCAGAACATATTTGTAAATCATTTATGGGATAAGGGGTTAATAGTCACAATATGCAAACATCTCAAACTTAATAACAAAAACAAACAATGAGATTTAAAAATGGGTTAGAGGATCTGAATAGATGTTTTCCTAAAGAAGACATAAGATGGCCAATAAACACATGCAGAAGTTCTCAGTATTACTAATTTGCAGGGAATTACAAATTAAATCCTTGCTGAGATGTCACCTCACACCTATCAGAATGGTGATCATCCAAAGGACAAGAAATACCAAGTTGTGGCCAGGACATGGAGAACAGGGAGCCCTCCTGTGCTGCTGGGAATGCAAATGGGTATAGTTGCTATCTATGTAAAGCAGAGTGGAGGTTCCTCAGAATGTGAGACCAGGATTATCATATCTAGTAATTCCACTTGTGGGTGTTTATCTGAAGAAAACAAAACCACTAATTTGGAATGATAATATGCACTGCCATGTTCAATGCAGTATTACTCACAGTAGCCAAGATATGGAAACAACCTCACTGTCCTTCAGTGGATGAAGGGAAGATGTGATATATTACGTTGTTTCTATATCTTGACGTGTGTGTGTGTGTGTGTGTGTGTGTGTGAGAGAGAGAGAGAGAGAGAGAGAGAGATGGAATATTAATCAGCTATAAATGGCCAATGTGGTCTTTAAACCTACATGACCTAAAGAGTAACAAATGTCCGAGTCACCAGGGTGACCGTCAGGGTCTGACAGTGATTTCTGACGTCCTCTAGGAGATGACGAAGGGCAGACTGAGGGGCCTGTCCCTGGAACCCTGCCCCACCTTTGAGCGGAGAGTGGGGCTCACCGCTCTTCCTCAGCCCTTCGTGGTGGCCCTCTCTTCCCAGCATCTGGCATGGCTCTTCGGTCCCTATGAGATGAATTGCAAACTCCTACCCTGTCTTCTGTCACTTCACCTTGAACTTTATACTTTGGTTTAAGTGGATAAAAGAGCTCTTTCACACCTCTCTTCAGGTCAACCTATGTATAAAACCAGTCTTATAAAACTGTCTATAGAACCCACTCATCTTCCCTGGGTCAAGCCTCTTCATCTGTGAAATTGAGTAGAGGAATTGTCTCCTCAGGACGTGTTCTGCACATCATCAGTTTGAGCTAAATTCTTTCTCTTTCTTCTCTGGAAGGCATTTGGTGTATACCTTTCCTATATCGCCTTTTTCATATTCCTGTAACTCATGCTCGTGCCTGCTTTCCCAATAGGCTTTTCTTGGGGCAGAAACCATTCCTTCCTTATTGTTGAGCCTCCAGAATCTTGCACACAGCGGTGCACTGCGTGGTGGGGTGGCCAGCAGCTGTTCTCTCGGACGCAGGATGTGTTGGCTCACAGATCTCCAGGTGCCTTGTGCTTCAGATG
Source organism: Saccopteryx bilineata (assembly GCF_036850765.1). Taxonomy (NCBI): domain Eukaryota; kingdom Metazoa; phylum Chordata; class Mammalia; order Chiroptera; family Emballonuridae; genus Saccopteryx; species Saccopteryx bilineata. The sequence goes on from NC_089495.1 coordinate 172,658,935, forward strand.
GTCCTGTGCACTCTTTAATATCTCCAGGTTGGCTGGCCCCTGTCTTTTTGAGTTTCTCCCTCACACAGATGTACTTGATACATGCTTTGTTGCTTTCTTAAATATTAGGAATCGAAGTTTATCGTTTTGTTTCTTAGGTATCATTTATACCCATACATGTTTGTGCAATAGACTAAAAATTTACTATTTAATACTTAGTTCCTCTTAGAGCAGAGCTCTCTTTAGAAATGATATCTGCTTTACAAAGTACTGTGTCCAATAAGACACAGCTCGTCTTCAAAGCAACCAGTCGTTAGTGTTTGTTTAGCAGGTAACCTACTAAATCTCCAAAGAAAAGCAATAGCTAAACAAACAAAATAACTAAAAAAACCCAAAAAACAAAAAAAACAACAACCCATACTCTGAATTATAGTAAGAGTTGGACTTTTTAAAAGTGAAGTTTTTGCTACCCAAGAACATTTTATCAGCCCAAGTGGGCACATAAACTTGGGTACATCATTCTAATGTAGTTTCAGAACCTACTGATGGCCCACAGCTCACACTTCCTGCAAACTGGGATTCGTATACACGTGTGTGGTATTGGTACCAGAACATTTGGATGAGGCCAAGAAGCCTGGTGACTTTTTTTTGAGAGTAAGCTTTGCTTTGGAGAAGCGCCCAGCCAGGGTCTTCGCCAGGAAATAATTTTCTAAGGGGCAGCATTCCCCCCCAGCCAGCCCAGTATCTGGAAGAAAACCCGGCCCACAGCCGGGGTCCCCTCTGCCTTGCTCTGAGACTGCAAACAGACAGCTAATTTGTCAGCTTTCACAGCTTCTTGAAAGTGCTCTAAGCAAAATTACTTACAATTCAGGTTCATTTCAGGCTTGAAAATAAAGGAAGGAATTTTTACTGGTGCACTCTTTTCCTTTAAACACTAACCAGTGATGAGCTCATATAAATGGATATATTTGAATAATTAAATCCAATTGGACCAAAAAAATATCAAAAGTAATCTGATAAACCATCAAGCAGCTTCTCGGAATGGGACAGCCTGAGATGGGGTTGGGTTGGCCGGCACAGACCGCAGGAGGTACGCAACGCCTCGCACTCTGAAGGTGGTCTGAAGTCAGCAGTAGTCAGGGGATGAAGACAGATGATAATTATTTTTAACCTAACTTTTCATTTTAATGTGTTCATTGTAGAAAATTTAGAGATCACAAACAAGAAGAAATTACTGCAAAGTTGAACATGTTGTATACTCTAGTCCATACCTCTGTCTGTCCCACAATCTAGTCATCTCTCTCAGTCAGTGTCTGTATGCATGTACACACATTTATATATATACACACAATTGTTGTTGTTTTTCTGTTTTTGTTTTTGTTTTTGTATTTTTCTGAAGCTGGAAACCGGGAGGCAGTCAGACAGACTCCCGCATGCGCCCGACCGGGATCCACCCGGCACATCCACCAGGGGGCGATGCTGTGCCCATCCGGGGCATTGCCCTGTTGCGACCAGAGCCACTCTAGCGCCTGGGGTAGAGGCCATGGAGCCATCCTCAGCGCCCGGACCAACATTGCTCCAATGGAGCCTCTGCTGCAGGAGGGGAAGAGAGAGACAGAGAGGAAGGAGAGGGGGAGGGGTAGAGAAGCAGATGGGTGCCTCTCCTGTGTGCCCTGGCCGGGAATCGAACCCAGGACTCCTGCATGCCAGGCCAACCGGCCAGGGCCTATATACACAATTGTCATGTAGATACAGATATATTTATATGTATTCTTTAATGACGATGGGTTCAAACTGGACTGGTAAGAGTTTTCCACACTTAAAAAATCCTTTTCTGTCATATATTTTCCTATGTCATTTTAATATCCATGTGATATTTTGTATGGATATCCATTCCTTATTTAACTTCTCTTCTATTGTTAGGCATATGTTGTCTACTTTTGAGCTATCACAAGCCATTGGGGTGAACATATTTGTAGATATCTTTATGTTTATCTATGATTATTTCAGTAGAAATGGAATTACTGGGCCAGAGGGTGTATATGATTTTATGGCTACCTTGATACATTTTTACAAATTGTTCTGTAGAATGGTTATACTATCACTGCCATTTCCCACAGGTACTGTATGAGACTTTCCTCTACTTACAAACTGGAAAGGAATCCTCTTAAAGTATAGCCTCTGTCAGTAGAAGTACATGCTCCTGGATGCAGCTCTGAGTTATATTCAGAGGAACTGAGGACTAGGGATCCTTCTGACAGTGATGTTCTTTAGAAGTGTGTCCTAGGCATCTTGATCATCACCAAGGAGTCATGAAAGCACCCCATTCATCCTGTGCTGAGCTGCATGCTGTACTAAGATACTGCAGGTGATTAGCTCTAGTCTTCTTGGTCTTACTTTCAGATTAAGAATACAGTTGGGCACTGACTGGTTGGCTCAGTGGTAGAGCGTCGGCTTGGTGTGCAGGAGTCCTGGGTTTGATTCCTGGCCAGGGCACACAGGAGAAGCACCCATCTGCTTCTCCACCCCTTCCCCTCTCCTTCCTCTCTGCCTCTCTCTTCCCCTCCCGCAGCCAAGGCTCCATTGGAGCAAAGTTGGCCCGGTTGCTGAGGATGGCTCTATGGCCTCTGCCTCAGGCGCTAGAATGGCTCTGGTTGCAACAGAGCAATGCCCCAGATGGGCAGAGCATCGCCCCCTGGTGGGCATGCCGGGTGGATCCCGGTCGGGTGCATGCGGGAGTCTGTCTGACTGCCTCCCCGTTTCCAACTTCAGAAAAATACAAAAAAAAAAAAAAAAAAAAAAAAAAAGAATAGGGTTGGAATTTCAGAGTGTAAAGCCAGAAGGAACTAAATTCTGAATCACTGTCTCCAAGTTACATGAAAAAAATAATTACTTTTCTTCCTCTCACCTCTTCCCTTTTCTTATGCTCTCCCTCCTCATTTCCTCTCTCCCTCTTTCCCTTCAAATGAAAAAATAAATACATTATGTTCAGGAGAAAGTAAGGAAATCAGCAACAGGGTTACATTCTTTGTTGTGTTGAGTCTTCACTTCACTATAGATGACTAAAAGCTTTCAGAAAATAGGCAATAATTTATTAATAGAAATAAATTATTTCTATTAATTTATTAATAGAAATAAATTAGATTAGAATCTAATTTATTGTTCACTCAGTGCCCAGCTTCATACCTGGAAATTCATAGACATCTAATAAATGTGAACTAAGTGAATTCAGATTCCCTCTTCATTTACATCAACCTAGAGAAGTTTCAGACACAGAATCTGCTCATAGCTGGAGAGGCTTGTGATCAGATTCTGCATTGAGTGTGGTTATGGTCTCGACGGCGTACCCTGGGAGGAACGGTCACATTGCCTGTAAATGCAGTGCCGTACTCAGTCCACTTTCTCTGTCCCTCTCTCACTTATGCTACTTTAATATTATTTTATTATTTTTTGACAAAGACAGAGAGTCAGAGAGAGGGACAGATTAAGACAGACAGACAGGAAGAGAGAGATGAGAAGCATCAATTCTTCATTGCAGGTCCTTCATTGTTCATTGATTGCTTTCTCATACGTGCCTTGACTGGGGGCTCCAGCAGAGCCAGTGACCCCTTGCTCAAGCCAGTGACCTTGGGCTCAAGCCAACGACCTTTGGGCTTCAAGCCAGCAACCTTTGGGCTTAAGCCAGTAACTATGGGGTCATGTCTATGATTCCATGTGCAAGCCAGCGACCCCACACTCATGCCGGCGACCTTGGGGTTTCAAACCTGGGTCCTCTGCATCCCACTCTGATGCTCTATCCACTGCACCACTGCCTGGTCAGGCTTTCACTTTTGCTACTTTAGAAATTGTTTTGCCCTTTTTTTTTTCCTACTGACCTTGAACACAAAAGTTTTATATATGTAATTAGCAATATTTATGTTGCTGGTGATTTGGTAGTTAGCCTGTGTTTAGTTGATGCTCATTGACTGTTTTTATCTCCATGGTTTATTTTATTGGGCCTTACCATCTTTCAAAAGTTTGCTTTGCTGCAAGGCTGATTTCTCCTCCAGCTTTTTTTCTCAGTCAACTAGCATTTTAATGGACCATTTGCTTAACTTTACAGTTGCTATAGAGCTTGTGAGGATACAGAGTCATGGGGAACTTGTGATGAGAGCAACTGAAAGGAGTGGGTTTCTTCCTTCCATTAACAGAGATTAGTGTTAATTACTAACTTTGCTTTTTTCTTCTTTGTCCTTGAATATCACTTCATTGTAAGTCACTTTAAATGATGAGCTCCCTGTGTCTTCTGTTTTCAAAGTAGACAGAAAGATGAGCTGCAGAATTCAAAGAATAATTCATCTTTATTCAGTCACTTTAGATGCACATTGTGTTTTGCTCATTTTATACTGGCGACGTCTCAAGCTGAATTGTAAAGGTCAACTGAGGATTGAGACTTTTCCTGGTGAAAAGCAGTTATGGACGAAGTAGTTGTAGTCAGTAGCTTTCCTTTTATTCCTGTAGGCAGCACAATTTTCTTTTCAAGTAACATGGTGTATTAACTTGATTACGTGCCACAAGCTCTCTGTACTTTAGCTCATTGGATGAGAGCTTGTTGCTGATTCAGTCCAGGGTCCAGTGTACCTGCCCATTCTTGGTTCCAGGCCTTTGTACATGCTGTTTCCTGCCCTTGGGATACACATCCCTGTGTCCACCAGCACTTCACATGGCTGAATTCTCCACAGTCTCTAAAATCTCAGTTTAAGTCTCACTTCCTCATGGAGGTCTTACCACCCAAATCCCAACTTCATCTCCTTGGCTGTCCATTCACAACATCCTCTATTTTCCCTTGGTAGCATTTAAATAGTTGATAATTGTGTCTACTGGTGCAGCTGTGTGCCAACTCTTAGACTGTATATTTCATGGTAAACAGAAAGGCTCTGATTTACTTAATCCCATGTACCCACTTCTAGGTAGGTGCTTTGAAAAATAATTGTTGATTGAATGTGTATGTGTGTGAATTGTTGTGCCCTGACGAGTTACTTCTATCCTCTCCTTTTATCACAAATTATTCTTCTAACTTGAAATAGCAATGTCCCATGTCAGTGACATCAGATGTTTTGCCATTGTCAACAACCCGCATATCTTACATCTTCTAAAGGTTAATTATCATCATTGTTGGAAACAAATGGAAATGAACCAGAGATATGTAGAAGCAAAAAGGAAGTGAATTGGTTGCTATGATCACCGTCGATTAAGAAAAAATTTTGAAACAGGTAGTTTGACTCATTATAAATTTAAATGATTGTGACAAAAAAAGTATAACACTCAAGAATGAATAATCACAAGCATTCATAGTCCTTCTACAGAGACATAATGATTAGTTTACATTTATAATATGTACTTGCTTATATTTTACAGTATTTATATTTAGTTGTACATCGGATATTGTAATTATGCATTGTATAGAATATTTAAAAAATACAGTTGAGATTGCACTGCATACAGTTCTGGGTTCTGCTTTTTCTTGTACCTTTTATTGGGCACTTTCCCCATGCTATCGAACATGGCTTCTTTCTGTGCTTGCGTCATGATGTCACTCTTGCTTAATCATGAAATACTTCTGAGAGTATTTCCCTCCCCCTCACACACATAAATTATTGATTACATTGCAATTAATCCACTTATATAAATCTTTACTACTTGGTTACTTTCTCACAGAAATCTACACCTCCCCTGAAATCTTTATTTGACGGGAGTTGCTGTTTACATTCAAGCAGCAAGGGGAGGAACGAAGGAGAGATTCCACAGAGAAAGGAAGATTGGAAGACCTGGGAAAGAACAGGCACAGAAGAGGATGGTTGGGAGGGGTGGCCAGGCCTGTGGAAGTACCAAGGTGCCCCCAGTCCTCTGCTCAGCCGTAGCCCCATACGCAGCACATTTCAAGCGTTGCTTGTTGGGAGTGTTAGCATTTTGTCTTTCAGCACGCAGTATCAAAGGAGCACAAGTGTGTGAAGCAGACTTGTAAAGTTCTTCACTTTAACGACTTATTGTCAAGGCAGAGGAACTGCGGTTCTTTTTAAGTCTTTTTAACATCTTCAAACTTCCCTTCTCTGGCTCTGTGTTCTCTCTGCCCCAGATACGCACAGCTTTGCTGTTTTTAAACTAACCTCATCCAGTGTAGCTTTCAGCAAACTGTTTTGTCAGAATCATCTACCATGTTCATTTCCAACAGTGTGAAATTGCTTCTGCAAATCATGCTGCATCTATATTATAGAACTGCATGATATTACACTATGTTGTACAATAACAGTTAATGAATCCAGATTTTCCCAAGGTATCTATCTCTTAAGAGAAAAAAGGTTACAAAATAGACAGTTGGAAACTCTCATCTGTGTGTGTATGTTATAGCTGTGAAGGCTAAAGGCTATATTCCATGGGGCATACATGGTGGGGGCTTACATCTTTCTCCTACATTTGCTGTGGTTAATTCCATTCATCTTGAAAGGGTGGAAGCATCAAGAGTTATTTTTTAAGGCAAAGAGAGTATTCCATTGTTTGACACCATCTCCTCATCCAGGTATTCTGTGACTGTGTAATTGGAGCTTCTCTGGCACTGAGCCTCGTGTCCCTGACTCCAGAGTACTATCTGTGGCAGTCATTGGTTGAATACCTACTGTGTGCCTTGCAGAAGGCCCTCAGGATATACAGTCAAGTAAAGCAGGTCTCTGTTCTTTAGGAGCCCTAGTGGGCAGGGTTCCATGTGCATCCTGCAGCCTGTAGTGTCCCGGGTGGTTTTGGCCCTGGCCCTGGCTCCCTCTTGGGTCAGAATTGATCTCATTCCATCATTGTCCATGGTTCTGTCTGCTCTGGGTCTTGCTGTGTTCCCAGCATTGCATACTCATTGTCACATGGTCACTGGCCTGGCTTCTCCCTCACATTGGCACCAAATACGTATATCCTTATGGTCTCCCTCTTCTTTCACTTAAATCTTTTCCTGGATGTCCCTTTCTCTCTCGACTCTCTCTTGTGGGTTCATTCTTTTTCATAGCACTTATCACAAAACACACTGTTAGTTAGCCATTCCCCTCACTAGAATGGGAGGCTCATGACTGCAAGGGATTTCTTTTTCCGTACCTGCAATGCCAGGATAGCACCTGGCATGTTGGTGGTCTGTTGAACAAAAGAATTAATGCAGCAGTTCTCAACCTGTGGGTCGCGACCCTGGCAGGGTCGCCTAAACCCATCTGAAAATACATAATGCATATCAGGTATTTACATTCCAAATCATAACTGTAGCAAAATTACAGTTATGAAGTAGCCACCAAAATTATTTTTTGGTTTGGGGTCACCGCAACATAAGGAACTGTATTGCGGGGTCACGGCATTAGAAAGGTTGAGAACCACTGAATTAATGGATGCATGAACCATCACTGGTTCCTGTGCCTTGAGCTCAGTGCCTTGTGTAGGGGACTCCACAGGGCAGTGGAAGGAAGGGTTACCCAGGAAGGTGACCCTGCTGACATTCTGCCTAGTCTAACTTCTGGGTTCTATTTCTTACCACCTCCCTTTATTTATTAGAAGCAATAACCAAACAAGGCTCTCTACTGTTTCCTTTGCTTGTATATTTTGTCTTCCTTCTCCTATTTTTTCCACTAGATGCCCCCCACACACTTACCACACTGGGCCCATAGTTATTCTGTACATGGATTAAGCCAGCTCAGACAGTGGCGTCTCTGGGAGCCTCCCCTCCTCCCTGAAGCCAGGAGTGCTTTCTTTCTCCCCATCTGTTGAAAATAGAACTTTCTTGGCGGGCTCATCACATTCTGTCTGATTGATATACATGCGTATTTTATTTCATGTACACTTCAGTCTTAAGACTGATAGGCACTTGATCTGTCTGTATTCTCCTGGGTGTCTAACTCACTGCCCGGTACGTAGTAGGTGCGTGGTAAAGGGTGGTTGGGTGTGTGGCCTGCATGGCAGAATTGGTGGCAGTGAGATTGCCTGTGCCTCATGGTGCTGGCTTGTCCAGCAGGGTGAGACACAGTTTGGAATGATGACTTGTCTGTAACTTTTGGGAAGCTGTGCCAGGGTAAGAGTTGCCATGGTTTGGTTGAGAAGGTAAGATGCAATTCAGAGTTGAAGGAAGAATGGAGGAGGAGGAAGTGGCCTTTACTTTAAAGAGAAGGTCACCTTGGACCTCCCCCTACTTAATACTCTTTGGGCCTCCCTCTCCTGTCCCATAAGGTTAGGGAGGGAGGAGCAGAGTGTGTGTGGGGGTGTGCTGAGTGCCGGGGGTCCAGCCCCGGGGGGGATCCAGGGGTCCCACAGGAAGAGACGGCGTCGGTGAAAATCGAGTGAGAGAGCCGAATTCTTTATTCTCTGGTTAGCATTTACTGCCAGGCATCTCCCCTAAATGCTAGTACAGCTCCTTTTTTATACACACACACTAAGTTACAATCACATGGTATTTTGAATACATCATTGTTCTAATTTCACTGTGGTTACATATTTCCAGATAACAGTTAATTCATATCTATAAACTACAAATCAGGTGGTAAGTTATTCAAAGTTCAGTTATACAATAACTTGAATAGTAATAACAATATTGGTACAAAATTCTAAAAGATTAGTACTAATTAATAACTCTATATTACTGTTGTTGTGAGTCGAGGGCGCAGAAAGAGATAGCAGATGAAATCATCAAGGGCTAGCAAAAGGACCACCGCTTGCTCAGGCAAATAGCCTTGAGTTCATGCAGTATCCTAATTCTTTTCCCACGAGACTACAAAAGGCTTGCTATTTAAGAAATTGACATAGTATCAAGAGTAACTTTCACCCAAAGATACATAGAGCGCATCTGCAAGATAGCTAGCAGCAACACAATATCAGAAGGCATTAGTTGCTACTGCTGCTATGAATCCCACCACATTCCTCTCCTTATTCTTGGCAAATACAAAAATCTCATGAGAACGTTCCACTGAGAAAAGCCCAGCAACTGCCTTCAGTGACAAAACAAGTCTTTTAACAAAACATTCTTTACTAGCCAGCTGCACTCCTATCCAAGGCCACGCAACAGGCCACTCCACTACACTTTACCTAAGATTCTAATGTCTAGTTAAGCTTTATTCATATACTATATTCATACACTAGTTAAGTTCTAACTTTATTCTTTCTAACATGATTAATAAGAAGAAATTCTCCTACAAACTTAACCCTTTATGAGGGATATCATGGCCAGCCTCTTATGTTTATGAGCCCAGTTCAAGGGGCTTACAGGCTTTTCTGTGGAACTTACACCTTCTGTCTCATTTCTAAAGAAATTACTACAAATCTACAGTGAAAGCGTGGTACTATTATCCCTGTGCTACAAATAATAGCACACACCCAGAAAAGGGGGGATATAAGGCCAGATTAATTCAAAAAGTCAAAGGGGGGAGTATCATTGTGCCTTTCCTTTGTGGTGACTTTGTCACCCCACAGCCATTGGTCTTCACTGCAGTGACTTTGTCACCCCGCAGCCATTGGTCTTCTCTGCTGTGACTTTGTCACCCCGCAGCCATTGGTCTTCTCTGCTGTGACTTTGTCAATCAGCAGTTTTTGATCTTCTCCTGCTGTGACCTTGCCAGCCAGCAGTCGTTGATCGGCTCCCGACAGCTGAGTAGTTGAATGCAGGAGCTGTTGAGTCTCGTCATAGTTCTAACCACCTGTCATTCTCTGCCTTGATCAGGTAGGTCTCCTGGGCCTAACACGGGGTCCTGGCGTCTTTATTACAGCAGGTTATACCACTGTTATGAGAAATAGACTGAAGAGAAACTCACTTAAAATGCTTATGGTATCAAATTTTACTATTTTTAAAAAATGATCTTTGTTTTTTTTGAGCACTTTCATTTGTAATACAAAAGGCTTACAACTGGCCCCTGGAAAATCTTTAGTGAGTACTTTCTAGACCAGGGATTTGAAAGTTTATGAGAAAGCCTTTCCCAGAGTACCAGGGATACTTATGTTATAAACTTTGACTTTTACCTAAACGGGGTTTAATTTCACAGCCTCCTAGATTAAATTGCACTGTGAGATCCCCATCTTGATATACACACCTTGAATTACAGTTGTATGTAAGCTGCTCTACTGTAGATAACCTGGTGTGTTACACAATGATTTTGGGTAAGGGGATACAGAGAATGAGTCATGTAGCACTCTCAACTGTCTCTACAAAACAGTGAGCTGTTTTTAGCTTTCTAATGAAAGTTTACATGTGAGCTGATGAACATGGGAAAGACCGCAAGGCCTTCCATGAAGAGCTGGATTCTGCGTGAATGGCCAGTTCTTCATGTTTTCCATGCATGCCTCCAGGTAGTAACTGGCTTCTGCCAGCTTTTAAAGAACGTCTGAAATGTTAAGGTTCTCAAGGTCAGGTACGACCAGAACTAACATGAACATTCAAATTCACACTTTCTCTGTAGTCTTTAAGACCAACCCCCCTGGAATTTGCTCATTCATATGGTGACTTGAAACTGACTGGAAATTTCTGAGGATGGTGAGAAGGCCAGTCACTCTGGTCTAAACTGTGACAGAATGAACTGTGGTCAAAACCTGGTCCCCTATGAAGGATGAGGGAGAGGTGAACCACCTTACACTGAGTTCTAGTCTTTTCTAGCTCCTTTCCGTCTATCCCCCACCACAATCTGGACTGGAAGGTCACACAACATTCCAGGAAAGAGGGCTGGAGTTCTTCAAACAATGACATATACTTGATTAGACCAGCCACAGAATTTGCAGGGCTCAGTACATACTGAGATGTGGGCCTCTTATTTGTATTATTAAGAATTTCAAGAAGACAACAGTAGAGTATCAAATGGACGCAAGGCCCTGGGCAGCTTCATGGATTGCACACACACCAAGTCATTTCTATTTTTGATTATAACTGAGTCACATAGGAAAAGTCCAGTCCTGCCCACTAACCAGAATTTTGTCCTTACCTGTTCACATACTTGCTGAACACATCCATGCGAGGGACTGACCTTCAGCTCACCTCCATTGCTGAGTGGGAGCTCCGTGGCAGTCATACTGTGGGCCAGAGCTATGCTTCCATTACCCTCCCTGCCCACCCCCTGAAGCTGCCAGCTCAGGTGTTGGCTGGATGAGGAGCTGTTTTCCTCTTCTTAGAAAGTGAAGTGAAATCAGAGGTATAAAACTAATCACCGTTGGGACCACTCAAGGACTCACATATTTATGCTTTTAGTTCATTTAAATTTTTCTTTCTTTTATATTTGTTATTACTTTCAGTGCAATGGTGCAAACTGAGAAATTCGCACCCCTTTGCTTTTTCATTTCCAATGATACCAGGAATATAAATCACAAGATGCGCATTTATACTTCAAAGTGCTAGATATCTTTTAATACAAAAAAGCTATTTCTTATAAAAATTGATTGTATGCTATTTTTTTTGTTATACCCACAGTATATGTGTTTCGAAATGTCACTTTAAAATGCTAAGAACAGCTGCAAAAATTATATCCTTTTGTGGTTTTCCTTTTAATTGTGACATTTAGGAAATTAGCATTTGGAACCAAGTTAAGTTCCTAAATATAAAATAGTGAATGACACTTATTGAAAATGAAGCCACATTAAGATACAATTTGAGTTGATATTTTTTCCTTGATATTAACACATTCACATTAATATTTTACAATCTTTTGAGATTTGCTATTTGAAATAATTATTATTGATTACGGAAAGGGGCATTTTAAAGTACAATTCATAAATATATAGTATTTTCCAAAGTAGCATTTGGTTTATGACCATGCACTTGTGACATTATCTTCTTATAGTCACATTCAGCTATTGTTCACAGAAAATAAAAATAGAGAATAAAGAAATTCCATTAGGGAATTTCTCTGATTTTGAAGGTGTTTTTATCCAGTGGTTCTTTTTGACTGTATAATATCTCTAGAAATAATAAATTGTACCAAAATCTAAAAATATCTACTAGGAAATATTCCTAAGGTTTGTTTATTGTTACCTAAGAGAGCATGATCATATATTACCTTTAATGAATCCCTGTACCAACTCAGTATAATGATTTATATGCTGGGGTCAAGAACTGGCTATAACACATATATATAAATATGTGATTTCTCACAGACAGCAATGCCTGTAATCTATAGATTATGTCCATTTGATTGGAGAATAAATATAACCCTAAATGAAAAGTTTCAGTGGAGGATTTAATACGTCTGTTGTATATCATAAATTTGAGCATTGCTTATAAAATGAATTAATGGAGGATATTTTGGAAGCAGGCTGTCTTGGTTTCAAATCCTGATTCTGCCACTTCTTATCTTTGATCTTGGACAAGTTCATTCACATATCCAAGCTTTGATTCCTAATCTGTGAACTGGAGATACTATTTGCTATCTTAAGAATTTGCAAAGAAGACATCTTAAGCTAATAGTATGTGAATCACACAGCTCAGCTCACTTGGCACACTGCTTACAAAGTCTGTCAGCCATCTTACTCTCAACATTAGACCAAATTAAATTAGTAACATCTATTTGAAATATTTGGTAACTCACTGTAGAGGTAACTGTGGTCAATTTGGACTTGCACATTATCTCATTATCCAAGGAAAATAATTCATAATTTAACTTTTTAGATGTATCTGTCATTTACCACAAGAAAATGTATGCATTACAGTTTATGCTGTTTAATGGAATGTGATGTCGGGAAGTCATGGTGGCCGAGTGGTTAAGGCGTTGGACTCGAAATCCAATGGAATGTGATGTCTTGCAGTAATTAAATCTAGTATTTGTGGGGAAAAAGCAACTTTCGTTATCAACGTTTTAGTGAATTGTTTTCAAATTTTTCAATGGCTTAGCCCCCTTTCTTTTGCTACGACTGTGGAAAATCTGTTCATGACCTATCTAGCCTCATGTCACTGCTAGTTAAGGAGCATCTTGACAAACTTCCTACAGTATAATTATCTGCAAAGTAGAAAATGTGAATTTGACTACTGTTTTCAATTATTATTGATACTCAGTTGTTATTCGTGGCATAATTATCATGGGAAGTGTGTAAAAACATAACAGAGCTAACTCTTTGGAATTTTGGGGGGTTTGCTTCAGGAAATTGTTGGGAAATGTGACATTTATAAAAAGATGTTTCAATTTGTGCATGGCCTTTGGCTTTTGTGCTTTACTGCTTTGTCCTGATGCTTTCCTCAGCTAATTCTTTTCTTAATTGATGTCTGTGCTCTCTCTCTACCTCCCCGGCAGTCTTTTTCCTGTAAAAGGACCCATCTGTCTAAGGTAGAGATTCTCCATTTTTCTGTACTCATAGGTGACTAAGCTGCATGGAGTAGAATTGCTTATTATTTATAAGTCTCCTTTAACTCTGCTTTATCAGTACCGTGGTGTTTCATTTGTTTTCCTTTAAGTAAAATATAATTTTTGCCTGAATTCAAGCACCCAAAAAAAGTATGATTAATTTCTAATCATAGTTATAGAGCAAAGTACTGTATACATGTATACATTTTAAACTTGCTAATCCATAGTAATGAAAAATCATACTCATATAACTTATGCTTTTTATAATATATAACTATACAAAGGGTAAAAGGAAGAGAAAAGCTCTTTTAGAAAAGTGACTCATTTTCCTTTTATTATTTTATTAGACTTGAATTTGAACGGCAACAGCGTGAAGAACTTGAAAAACTAGAAAGCAAAAGGTAAGCCACTTGGGTTACTGAGTAATTCATTCATTTATTTTATTTTATTTTTTAAGTGAGAAAAGGGGATATAGAGAGACAGACTCCCACATTTGCCATGACCAGGATCCACACGGCAATCCCATCTGCAGCTGATGCTGAACTCAATCAAGCTATTTTTATCACCTGTGGCTGATATTTAGACCAACCAAGCTATCTTTAGTGTCTGGGGCCAATGCTGGACCCAATCAAGCCACTGGCTGTGGAAGGGGAAGAAGGACAGAAGGGGGAGAGGGGAGAGAAACAGATGGTCACTTCTCTCGCGTGCCCTGATTGAGAGTTAAACTGGGACATCTGCATGCCCAGTGGATATTCTACCCACTGAGCCAATCGGCCAGTCCCAGGGTTACTGAGTTTTAACACTACTGTAGTTGGAGATTCTTGTGTTAATATTCTAGACTGATTCTGGTGTGTCTGTTTCAGTATCTCCCTCTGGCTCTGTGTCTGTTACTTACATGGCAAATGATTGTAGGCCATTTTTCTTTAGTGGTTAGAAATTTGAAATTTTAAAATAGTTTATCTTCAAATACTTATGAGAAAGGAGGAATAGATTTAGTAGGCAAATATATTACTCTCATTAAATTTAGTATGCCAAATAGATACTTGTTTAAATTTCACTCAAAAGTATATCTTCCTTAAAAATATCAGCTGAGTTTTTAAAACACTGAAAGAATGACAATTTCCCTTCCTTTTGCCTCCCTCCTTTTAAACATCTTTCCTTATGCTGGTTGGCCATTGGCATTTCCCTCTATAATATGCTTTTTATATTCTTTGCTCACTTTTCTTTTGTTGTGTATGTGTGCGTGTATATCTCTCTGGTTGTTTTATTGATTTGGAGAGATTCTCTATGTTCTGAATATAATTATTTGATAAAAATCTCCCTTTTTCTTTTCATGTTCTATTTCACAATCCAGGAAATGGACTTAAGATATTGAAATAGAAACTAAGGCTGGAGAAAATCTACAAAGTGAATATTTATTTTCAAGAATCTAGATTTAGGTATTAGAGGTGAATTGGTTTAGTTTCCAGCATCACACAAGATAGATCCTGATGGGTCATGTGTCAGTACCTGTGCTGCTTACACACCTGTGTTCTTGCACTGGAGGCCATCCTGACCTGGCAGAGCTGAGGTAGCACCCCCCGAGGGTCATTTGTTCTAAACAAAACATGACATGCAACCCCTGGAGTCATGCAGTTAAGTATCTAATGAAGACTGTTATTTTCAATGTTATGTATTAATAAGCTAATATTTTGGCCTATTTGCTGATTACCGTTTTTCCTAAACTAGTGATTAAATGCTAAATAGCATGTAGTTATTTGAGCAGGAACAATGAACTGTCAATTATCTTGACTTTGATATTTGACCCCAATGAGTTGAAGACAGCATAAGCATTTTTATTTAACGTCATCTGATAACTGAATTTCTGTTGCATTTTAGCCATTGGGCTGAATAAAATTATTCACATTTAAATTTAAATTGGTAATGGTTCTTTCTCTTTGATCTCAGGGGGGTTTTAAAATTTTATCATGCATAACACATTATGCTTATAGACTCTACAAATATCAGAGGCTACTTCAACAGATTAGGCAGATGATAGGTTAGACAGTTACAGAAGGGGGAAAAAAATGAAACAGCCTGCCACTTAAATGAAAAGGAAAGCAGTTCTCCCTCCTGATTATTGCAGTGAGGGTCTGGCTTTCTATTGTATATTCGTCTTCAGAGCATTTCGGTTAGAGGGAAGAACAACATTTGAACACAGCGATCAAACAGTGTTGACACATCTTGCGTTTCAGGAAACTCATAGAAGAAATGGAGGAAAAGCAGAAGTCGGACAAGGCGGCCCTGGAGCGGATGCAGCAGGAGGTGGAGAGCCAGCGCAAGGAGACAGAGATCGTGCAGCGCCAGATCCGCAGGCAGGAGGAGAGCCTTAAGCGCCGCAGCGTCCACATCGAGAGCCGCCTGAAGGACCTGCTCGCCGAGAAGGAGAAGTTTGAAGAGGAAAGGCAGAGGGAGCAGCAGGAGATCGAGCTGCAGAAGAAGAAACAAGAAGAAGAGAGCTTCCTCCGGGTCCAGGAGGAACTCCAGCGGCTCCAGGAACTCAACAACAACGAGAAGGCAGAGAAGATCCAGATATTTCAAGAACTGGACCGGCTCAAGAGGGAAAAACACGAGCAGTATGCCAAGCTGGAGGTGGAGAAGAAGCGGTTGGAGGAGCAGGAGAAGGAGCAAGTGAGGCTGGTGGCCCACCTGGAGGAGCAGCTGCGCGAGAAGCAGGAGATGATCCGGCTGCTGCGGCACGGGGAGGTGCAGCGTGTGGAGGAGGAGCGGCGGGCGCTGGAGGGCCTCCGCGAGTCCCTGCTGCGGGCCAAGGAGGCCCGCGCCGAGGGCGACGACGGCGAGGAGCTGGAGCGCGCCCAGCTGCATTTCCTGGAGTTCAAGAGACGGCAGCTGGTCAAGCTAGCCAACTTGGAGAAGGACCTGGTGCAGCAGAAGGACCTCCTGGAAAAGGAAGTCGAAGAAGAACAGGAAATTCTAGAGCGCTTGAAATCTGAAAATGAAGAGGAGCTTAGATCGTTGGGGGGAAATGACGACACTGCCACATATGTCCCCCAGGTGGCCCAAGATGTGGAGAAGATAAAGCCAGCGGAGTACAGGCTGCAGTACAAAGAGCGCCAGCTCCAGTACCTCCTGCAGAACCACTTGCCAACTGTGCTAGAAGAGAAACAGAGAGCGTGCGAAATCCTCGCCAGGGGCCCTCTCGGCTTAGACAACACCCTCTACCAAGTGGAAAAGGAAATGGAAGAGAAAGAGGAACAGCTGGCACAGTACCAGGCCAACGCGAGCCAGCTGCAGAAGCTCCAGGCCACCTTTGAGTTCACGGCCAACATCGCGCGGCAGGAAGAAAAAGTGAGGAAGAAGGAGAAGGAGATCCTGGAGTCCCGGGAGAAGCAGCAGCGGGAGGCGCTGGAGCACGCGGTGGCCCGGCTGGAGAGGAGGCACTCGGAGCTGCAACGGCGCTCCACGCTGGGCCTGGAGATCGAGGAGCAGAGGCAGCGCCTGGCCACCCTGCACAGCAGCAGCCAGCGCTCCGGGCTGCAGGCCAGCCTGGAAGCCGAGCAGGAGGCCCTGGAGAAGGACCGGGACAGGTGAGACATGCAACGGGAAAGCATGGCGTACCTTTGGTGCTAAGTAATTGCACATTTTCTATCCTTCACAGTGTACCTCTTGCTCTTTTTTTTGTTTTTTTAAGTAACTCTTAGCTTTTATATTCTCTAGTACAGTGGTCCCCCACCCCTGGTCCGTGGATCGGTACCGGTCCACAGAGAAAGAATAAATAACTTACATTATTTCTGTTTTATTTATATTTAAGTCTGAATGATGTTTTATTTTTTAAAAATGACCAGATTCCCTCTGTTACATCCATCTAAGACTCACTCTTCACGCTTGTCTCGGTCACATGATACATTTATCCGTCCCACCCTAAAGGTCGGTTCGTGAAAATATTTTCTGACATTAAACCGGTCCGTGGCCCAAAAAAGGTTGGGGATCACTGCTCTAGTACACAGGCAACTCTTATTTGCCTGAGAAAAACACCCCAAAACAATTTTGACTTACTCCTTAGGATACTGGTTTTAGAATCATTGACCTATAAAGTAGAAAACACACAAAAACAAAAAGCCCTTCTTTATTGTCCCTCTGACCTATAGGATGTGTATGTTTTACTTTGATAAACGCAGAAGAGTGAAAGCTTCCTGCCTTAATTTCTTCCTCCTTTCCCTTTCCTCCTCGCCTGTCTTCTCCCTTCCATTTCCTTCCATTTGCTTCCTTTTCCCATGCCCCTCTTTCTTTCCCTCTTCCCTAGGGTTCATCCCTAGGGTTGTTAGGTAGCCCTCCCCTCCCCTCCCCTCCCCTCCCCTCCCCTTCCTTTCCCTCTTTTTTCCTTTCTTCTTTCTTTGCTTTCTTCTTCTCCCTCCTGTGCTCCTTTCTCTGTTTTAGACTGCCTGTCCTCATCATTGGCTCTGCATCTTCTCCCTGAGTAACTCAAGTTACAGCAAAGCCCCCCACCCCTATGCATTCACAAATTGCAGAGTGCACTCATTTCCACACCTGGGAGCAAGGGGATGGTACTTCTCCCACTCCAGTGATTTGCAGTATTTGATGGGAGGCCCCAGGATTCTGTATTTAAAAGGAAATAACTGAACAAAACTCCCCAGATGATTCTGAGCACAGTAGTATGTTTAAGTATGTTTGATGATGATTTACTGATAGTACTGTTGGTGATATGAAAAGTAAAGCTAAGAAGTAGTACTTTTTTTTTTTTTATTCAGTGAGGGGAGGGCAGGCAGAGACAGGCATGACCAGGATCCACCCAGCAAGCCCACTAAGGGGCGATGCTTTGCCCATTTAGGGCGTTGCTCTATTGCTCAGCGACTAAGCTCTTCTTAGGGCCTGAGGCAGAGGCCCTAGATCCATCCTCAGTGCCTGGGGCCAATTCACTGTAATCCAGGTATGGCTGCAAGGGTGGGGGGAAAGAAGCGAGGAGAGGGGGAGGAGCGACGAAGCAGATGGGTGCTTCTCCTATGTGCCCTGACTGGAAATCAAACCCGGGACATCCACACACTGAGCTGACTACTGCTGAACCAACCGGCCAGAGCAGAAGTAGCACTATTTTCATGTTAAAGAAAGTATATCTACTTCCTTTGTCTATCCCATTACTGCTTCCCATAAGGTTTGTTCTCAAAATGAATAAATACATGAATTCAAAAACACTTTTTCTGATAGCCCTGCAGACATGATGCCAAGACTCCCTGAAGGACTGGGGTGGCGTCCCCTCGTGTGAATACATCACCTGCTTTGTGGTCCTGCAAGGGGGCCTCAGTGCTGACTCAGCCCTCTCCACCATGGTGACCTTGGGCAGGAGCTTCGTCACTGAGCCGCAGTGTCCTGACCCTTACAGGGAGGAGTGTGAGAGATCAGAGGTCTGGGCATTTTCTTAGCTCCATACCTATGGCCAGTTGAGAACTTAACTGAATCCTAGGTTGGAGGGCTTGGGACACTGCCCCCTCTCGAGCATTCTCCCCACCCATGGCCCCTCTTTAGGGGCTGCAGCAGAGGCCCAGTCTGCTGGCCAGTAGGAGCTCAGCTTGACATTGGAACCCATGCTAATGACAAGGCAAGGCCTGCTTAAGGTGCTGCTGGCGCCTCCATCCATCATCTTGCCTGAAAAGGTCAGGACAACCTCCATTCAAATGATCTGCTTAGACTGTGGATCCTATTTACAGTTGTTCTCTGGTCATTCCCTCAGGCAAAACAGCAGCAAATAATAATCAAAAACTATAATGCTGTTACTCCAGAGAAATAGGTTGAAAGTTTAAGAAAATGATTGCAGGTATGTTATATAAATGAAACTGCTGGACAAAGCTCCGGCCCCAGGAAATGTAAAGTAGTAGAGGGCAAGCTCTCAATTTGATCCTGCCGTGTGCAGTAAGAATGCAGCGGGAGCTTTTAGCTTGATGCCCCTGGCTTTGGTTGACTGGCTCTGCTCCCTGGCCATTAGTACTAATAGTCTATTATAGTGGATACAGTATTGTGATTTCCCCATGTCAGCTCTCCTCTAGCAGCCGCGCAAAGGAGGCTTTTAGCTTCATGTGTTTGATGGAGTGGACTTGGCTAGGACTTAGTTCAAGCCAACAAATCCGAGCTCTTTACTCTGGTGGTGGTGCTCCTGCAGTGAGTTTACTGTTTAATTATTTCTGGTTCTCTTGGCTAAGCCACAGCCTGACGCAGCCTGAATTGACCACTTGTGAAATGCAAAAACATGAAATATTAAATTCATGTGGACCAGATTGGACAACAGTGCATCGAACTTGGCTTTGCCTGTCAGTTGCTTTGTGAACAAAATTTAATCCATTTTCTGTCCTTTTTATTCCCTATTCAATAGTTATATAACCATTGGGGACAAGTGTCAGAAAGTGGCAGAACTGTGACTTGAATCTCGGCCCACTTGTCTCCTGACTGTTAGCCTCTTGTCCCCCTGTCTGCCGGCACAGAGCTGCTTCTTCAGGCGTGCATAGCTCTTTCTGTAAGTCCTGCTTGGCCTTCAGGGCCCGCTTAGACCCCTGTGCTCTGTGGACTGTTTCCTGTGGTCCTGCCACGAAGGGTGCCTTTGAACAACTCTACTGGGCGCCATCTTCATTATGAACTTTGGCAGTTACCCACTTATATCCGACTTATTTTCCTTACAATCTCTGAGACTGATAATATTGTTCCCTGGTTGTTGGATCATCACCTGGCCCCCAGTATCACTCTTTTATACTCATTCCCTCATTCTTTGAAAATAATGTACTCTCTGCAAGTTGATGCTCAGTAAGTGCTTGCTAATTAGTAGACAGATGAAGGGCTGGGTTCAGCAGAGCATTGTCTCCCATTGAACCCATGAGTGTTAGCCCTGGTGACCCCATAATCTCAGTTCAACAGTTAAGACCATGGCTTTCATGTTTAGGGTAGAGCAGTCAAGTTGTCGCTGGTGACATCAGAGAGCTGGCAGTATTATGGTATGTCAGCATCTGAAGCTAGAATCCCTGTTTTTTGAAGTCCAGTAAATTTAGGGAGACTAGTTGACCTTTTATTTGACACCTAAAGAAATTGATACCCAGATTTCATTAACTTGCCCCAGTTCTCAAGTGAGCTGCAGATTCTTGCTTGGGTTTGTGTTCCCTGGGACCGACTTTGCTGGATTCAGGTATGCCTGGGTCAATGGGGAGCAGCCGTACTGACATGTGACCTCATGTGGATGTATCATTTACCACAAGAAATAAACATTTGGTTCCACAGTTCACGGCTTATAAGAGTTTCTCGAGGTACTCAGCCTGCTTTTCTAGCTCTCTTGTCCTCTTGCCTAATTTTTTTGTTTTTGTTTTTGATAGAGAGTCAGAGAGAGAGAGAGAGAGAAAGAGGGACAGATGGACATGAAGGGAGAGATGAGAAGTGTCAATTCTTCATTGCTGCACCTTAGTTATTTGTTGATTGCTTTCTCATTTGTGCCTTGACTGGGGATGGGGGTGGCTATAGTGGAGCAAGTGACTCTTTGCTCAAGTCAGCAACCTTGGGCTCAAGTCAGTGACCTTGGGCTCAAGTCAGTGACCTTGGGCTCAAGTCAACAACCTTGGGCTTCAAGCCAGTGACCTTTGGGCTCAAGCCAGCGACCATGGGGTCATGTCTATAATCCCACGCTCAAGCTGGTGAGCCCGCGCTTCAGTCGGAGAAGCCCACACTCAAGCCAGTGACCTCGGGGTTTCAAACCTGGGTCCTCTGTGTCCCAGTCTGACATCCTGTCCACTGTGCCACTGCCTGGTCAGGCTTGTCTTGCCTACTCCACACCCTCTGCTTTAGCCAAAGTGGGTTCCTGGGTTTTGTGGTTTAGCTTCTTTGTTCATAGTGCTCTCTGTACTGGAGAACCTGCCACCATCATCCCCTCAGAAGATTCAACTTAGAACTACCTTGGCCGTAAAGATACTCCTGGATTGATCTTCTTAAGAACTCTTTAAAGCATAGACCTCTTTTGTCAAACAGAAATATTAAGTGGGATCTCAACATATAGTAAACAACTGTTAATGAAGCGGGGGCTCAGAGTCATGTATATCTACCCCTGATGATCTACTTCAAGTACTGTGGCGATATCTTGCCCTTGATGGTAAAAATCTCCAATTTTTGGATGCTTAAGCATGTGTTCTGAGCCCCCTTTTTGGCCCATGGTCCTTTAGGTGTGTGACACCTTTTCTATTAGAAGGTAAAGGTCTTTGCATGGAGTTTTTGTCTGGGTCCCCCGTGGTTTCTAGAACAATGTCCCAAACTCTGATGGTGCTCAGGAAATACAGTAAATGAATGAATTCATGTTACTTCCACCTCTGCAGGTTGGAACATGAGATCCAGCAGTTGAAGCAGAAGATCTATGAGGTCGATGGTGTTCAAAAAGGGCATTTCGGTACCTTGGAGGGAAAAGCTGCTTCTTCCAGCTTGTCCAGTTCTGAAAAACCTCACCTGCTTCCTCTGATGGACGCCAGGTACTGGGCGTTAACCTGATGCCATCACTGCCTTTCTGATGTCATTCATTGAGTCTCATATTGGCCAGTTTGCATATGGAGGGGTCTGTCAAAGTAACAAGTAATTCATGATCCTGAGATGTGATTTGTCTTCATCAGCTGCTGCCTGGCCAGTGGTGGGTTAAGTTATCATTTAGAGGGGACCAAATCTTGAGAACTGGCCAGCTAAATCCAAGGAACGCTGGTATGAGTACTTTGTTTAAGAAGGTAGAACTAAAAGGTCCTGGGAAACCAGCTCAGCCAGAAAGGAGTGATGCAAGGCCAAGCTGAGAGGAGGAACAAAGCAATAGGGTTGACAGAATCATAACAAAAAGGCCCTGATGCTGACCATTAATTTATAGAAATCATTGATGACAAGTAGATGAAGTCTGTTACAAAACCTGTACCAGCATATTCACAATGATCATGAATAACAAATATACAGTTATTTATAAAGTCATGGTGCACTTTTGACCGGTCACAGGAAAGCAACAAAACACAATAGAAATGTGAAATCTCCACAAAATAAAAGGAAAACTCTCCCAGTTTCATACCTATTCAGTGCAGTTTGATGTGGGCTCCATTTGTTGCCCTACACACATCCAAACGATAGTGAATTTCTTGCCACACATGGGTAAGGACATCTGGTATAACAGAGTGAATAACATCTGTGATTCTCTGTTTTAAGTGATTAATGTCGTGGCACTTCGTTATAAACATGCTGATATTCACATTGCACTTTGGCCATGAATTTGAATTTAGCAAGCCACAGAACACACTGAACTTGCCTCTGTACCGACCACATCTTGACTGGCATGGCTGTGGGCTGCTCTGCTGTATACACGGTGTTACGTCATCATCTGCACATGCACACATGCTGCCACATCATCCTACAGAAACTGGGAGGGTTTTCCTTTTATTTGGTGCAGATTTCACATTTCTGTCATCTTTTGTTGCTTTCCTGTGACCGGTCAAAAGTGCACCATGACTTTACGGACACACTGTGTGTGTGTGTGTGTGTATATCTGATAGTACTATAGTCAAATTATTTTCTGCTTGGGTAGTATTGTCAATTGCTCTGTGGCTAAAAGCTCTCAGATAAATTGGCTCTGTCGTTCTTTGCCTGTAAGAAACTTGATTATTTTTCTCAACACCATCTATGTCATGGGGACATTTCAAGTCGGACAGTCCTGAACCATGGGTATTTGGATATCAAAATGTACTCAGAATTGCATGAGCCCTATAGCCCTCTGAAGCGAGATCTGCGTGTTCTGCAGGACTAGTTTAAAAATGAAACAAAAGTTCAGAAAGTTAATGCCTTGGTAAGTGTCCTTGACTCGGGTTCAGTTGCTCAGGATTTTATTCTCAAGACCAAAAGGTAAACATTGTGAACATTGTAAACACTGACTTTATTACCCTAACTCCCTTCTTCTGGGCTGTCTTACCTAAAATGCTAACTCTTTGCCTAACATTTCAGAAAATCACTTTGCCATGGTCAGTACTACAAAAAATGTTTCTAGGGCTGGTGTAGGTGCTTAGAAAGGACACCAGATACATTTTTTAGTGTGATGAGATAAAACCATGCAAAACAGTTCACTTTAGCCCACCTAATCAGTGTCTGTGGGCCAGGGGAAGGTGGGGCTGGAGCTGAGTGAGACCCGTCTGAGCAGGCTGAACCCCTGGAAATTTTCTAGATGGAAATACAATCCTGCAGTATTCTTGGTCTCTCTGGGTGGATGGTTATACTTCGTGCACTTTCACCTGTATTCTCTGAGGTATGAAATATCCGATGGATAACTGCCTCAGAAGTCAGCTGTTTCTGGTTTGCCCTGTCTTGGTCCTGTGACATGCCTTTTTGGAAGGTAGAGACAGACTTTTAAAGTGTCTTGGCCATGTGTAGGTAACCCAATTGGAGAGGAAAGACAGTAGGAACAATGCAAGACATTGCTTCATCTGAATAGTGAAGATTATTGGAGATTGTATTTGCTTTTCTTTTTTTCTTTTAATCCTCTAAAATGACACTGATGTGAGTGGTAGCTGTCACTGTTTGCTGTGAGCCCTTGCAGCCCTTTGAAGCTGGGTCTGCGTGTTCTGCGGGACTGGGGCTCAGTGAGTGAAGTGCTGGGTCTCAGAGTCAGTGGCTCATAGTTGGAGGCTGGGCAGCCTTCAGAATCCAGTGTCGTTCATTCCCTCTGACCTCATAGCTGGGAACTCACTGAGGGAGCCCAGGGGGGAGTTGGGTCATTTAAGCCCCCTTCATTCTCATGATTCTGTTGTGCAGCCAGTTCTCTCTCATTTGGAGAAAACATAGATACTAGACTCATAGCACTGGATGTTTTAGAAAGTGGAAAATGTTTAAGGGCCTGAGTTGTTATATTTGGTATTTAAAGTGAGTAACTTCCCTTTTATGAAGGGTATAGTAAGAAAAGGATCTCAGATGCCCTGTGTAGTTAGAAACGTTCAAGTTCCCCATCTGCATGTCCCCAGGGTCAACGCTTACATTGAAGAAGAAGTCCAAAGACGTCTTCAGGATTTGCATCGTGTGATTGGCACTGACAGCCCCACATCTGCAGATATGATGAAGGTGAGCCGAGGGGACCACAGTAATGCAGCTGTTCTTTTTTTTTTTTTTTTTTTTTTTTTTAATGAGAGACAGGAAGGGAGACAGCTGAGAAGCATCAACTTATTGTGGCCCCTTAGTTGTTCATTGATTGCTTTCTCATATGTGCCTTGATTGGGGGCTCCAACCAAGCCAGTTATCCCAAGCTCAAGCCAGCAACCCTGCGCTCAAGCTGGTAAACCCATGCTTAAACCAGATGAGCCCACACTCAAGCTGTAGACCTCGGGGTTTTGAACCTGGTTCCTCAGTGTCCCAGGCTGATGCTCTATCCACTGCCCCATTGCCTGGTCAGGCTGGAGTCGTCCATTTTTAAGATGACCCTTTCAATAAGTTATTGGTGCTGGTGGTGGGATCTTTTGTTACTGTTTCTCAGTGAGAATATTGAGATGCAAATGTTCTAGAAAAATTAAATATTGCTTGGGTAGAGCCCAACAGTTCACAAATAGTATTAGGTCAAAAGTAACTTTATTTATTTTAAAGTTTTGAACTTCTAGGGGAAATTCTTAAGTGAATATAAAATTACCTAAAATATTTTCTTTACTTTTTTGACTTATAAAAATTCTACATGTAACATTTTTCTGTTTTCTCCAAAAATAAAACCAATTTCACCTGAAACTAATACAAAATAATGTGAAATGTAAACTGTAATTGGAAAAAAATAAATAAGTTAAAGAGTATAACTAAATTTTATAAGTATCTAATTTGCTTGATAAATTATTCCAAGTAGAAGTATAATTTTGCCTTTGAGAAGATACACATTTGCAACAAGCTGATTTTTATTAAAATAAAAGTGTTGTATTTCTATCCTGCAAATTTAAGAAGTGCCTTAATTTAATATTATTCTTAGAATTTTAAGATTTAGAATAAATAGTTCAGTTCTTTTACAGGCAGATGGATCAATAGTGCATGTTTGCCACAGAAGATAAATTCTATAAAAGGTTGTCATTGTTGAATAACAAGCATGTTTCTTTAGAATTTTGTTCCCATAAATATTTCTAATCAAATCAGTTTTTTCCTCCTCTATGAACATGCTATAATTTAATATAGACGGCTTTTTATTTTCTTTTCAGAATAATGAGAACCTTCACAATGGTACCATTCAACGTAAGCTAAAATATGAGGTAGGTAATGATTTTTCAGATTGATAGGGTCACCTTAAATTATGGCATGCTCATGCGATTAAATTTTCTTAATGTTTAGTTGCATAATTAGAATTTTGAAGTCCCAGTGAGATTAATGGATAATAGGGAAGGCAAACTATTATATGGACTAAAAATTAAATGGGAATCGTGCAGGTTGGAAGCTGCTCTGACTTTGTTTGAATGGCATGTAGCTGTGGTGGAGGCGCTTTGCCCAGTTTTTCATTGGTAACAGTATCCTTTCCCTTGGTTTGCATTTGAAAGGCAGAATTCTATAATCAGAATCAGATATGGGGCTTGGAAATGAAACTGAGTACTTCTCCATATTTTAAAAACCCTGCTTATTTTATGGACTGGGTTGGCAGGAGCACAAAGGGAATGACTCTCGGTTGATTACTTGTTTCCCCGTTGGATTGTCAAGCCGGGGTTTATTTGGATACGATTTATAAAGGGTTACTCATACTTTATTCTACTGAGGCTCTTGTCCTTTTCATATACTCCTAAATTTAAAACAATCTACTAGGTGATATAAATCTTACAGACAGTGTTCCTAAATCACTGAGCAGAGAGTGCGAGGTGAAAGGGGTGCTCCACAAAATTTACCTGACTTTGGCCACGCCGTGTCCTCCTTCCTGTCATCCAGTAATGACAGTACCTTCCTCTGCACATCTGTCTCTTCAGCTGATAACCTGGTGAAGAACAGGATGGTGCCTTTCATTTCTTTGTGTCCATAGTGCCTGGTCTTTCATAGCGTTGGTTTATAGATTTGATAATAACAATCTAACCAGGCCAGATAAAATTAAAGAATCTCATAAAATGAACCAAGAGGCGAGAGAAATATGACTTTTAGTTTGGAATACTTGTTAGTTTTGTTTGGCCTTCCTTCTGATTTTGATTAAATAATCCATAGTGATGCATTACTTTTTCATTTTGGATATATAATCATGAACTCATTTTTACAGTTAATTTTTTTTTATTGCTTTTTTGAGACTGACAGGAAGGGAGAGATAGAGATAGAAAGAGAGAGGCATTCATTTGTTGTTCCACTTAGTTGTGCATCCATTGGTCACTTCCCATATGTGGCCTGACCAGGGATCGAACCCTCAACCTTGGTGTATTGGTAGGCTGATCTAACTGCCTGAGCTAACCGACCAGGGCCTACAACTAAATTTGACCTTTTGAAAACTGACCCGAAGTTCTTAAGATTTATTTTAGAGTGAGTGAAATATTATATTAGACCAAGAAATGGATACTGTGAATCAATTCCATACAAAGCATTTCTATAAAAATACTTAGCAATTTCTAAGATTTATAATACGGAAATCGATGTTCTATGTGTAAATTCAATCCTGTATTTTAAAATCATGTACAAATCAATGGAAATGGCTTAGGCTCTTAATTGAGCCTCTGATTCAGTCCACACAATGAAACCAATGGCTGCAGGAATCGTCGTGTGCAACAGAATCGCGAAAGCTGCTACCACAGCCCCATTTCAGCTGTTTTTGACATCTTGAACAGAAGGGATGTCAGGCTCCACTGCTGCCCAGAGATGTCACTGACACGTCCAGCAGAGAGGAGAGGAGGGAGATGGATCAGGACAGCCACCAGAGTGATGCCAGGACTTGGAGCAGCTCCGGCCCTTCCGTGTTCTCTCCAGCATCGGAAGAGAGGACCTACCCGCGGGGGGATCAGCCCTCAGCACCCGAGGGGCGGCAGAACAGTGATCACAGATGTAGTCGTCCTGCACGCACAGGTGGTGATCAGTCGGCATTTTTCCATCTGTCCAAAGTCTCTCTTCATGAAAGCAGCACCAGCAGTGCAGAACATTTTCAGGCTAAGTCAGAAAATTTCAGTGAGCTGATGACTCACAACGATGAACACGGCCTGGGAATCGAGTGCAGCTGGACGTTGCTGCAGCATATGTGCCAAGAAGTGTCTGTGAACAGTGGACACAGACAGACCAGGCAAAGCAAGTTACTTTGTGTTTTCTCGGACAGCGTTTCTCCTGAAGACAGTGCACCTGCCAGCGTTTTTCAGAGTTCACTAACCTCGAAGTTGTGTAGTGAGCAGCACACTGAGAGAAAGATACCTTCGGGAAAAGGGAGCTCTCCAGAGTCACTGGTGAATATCTGCACAGAAGGAAACGGTGCATTGGGGCATTTTTACCACAGCCTCTCAAACCTTTATAAAGATACTAGAAGGCACCTGCTGCGGGCTGGCACAGAGGTGCTCAGCCAAGCCAGGCACGTGGAGAGCCTGTGGGAGCGCAGTGGGCTCACCTCCCAAGTAACAACGTTCATCAGAAGACTGCCGTTTGTGGAGCACTTCCCCCTCAACATGCCCTTGAAGTCACCCTGGGGGTCGTCAGAAAGGCATTTTTTCCCTGCAGAGGTGCGGGCTGGCTGCAGCGGCGGTGAGGACACAGTGGCCGTGGTGCCAGCAGAGAGCATGGTGCCTTACCCAGCCCCTGGCCTTCCCGCCGCAGAGACACCAGGCTCCTCCCCGAGCTCAGTTCTCTGCCTGGATTGTGAAGATGCCGGAAGGCTTTCCGCATTTAAGCAGACCCTCGTGAGATTCCCAGATCAAATGCTGAAACTTCAGGAGTGCCCTTTAAAGGACTTTCTTGGGCACATGGCTTGTTCTTTACCAGAACTTCTAGGTGACGTGCATGAAGTCAGAGGTGTTTACTGGCTTGCTGCTGCTAACTGCGCAGAACCAGACCCCCAGCCAGTGTGTCTGCTCCTGCTTCCTTCAGCTTTATGTGCCTTGGGTCTGTCCAGTGACCACCTGGGCTCCATGGCCATTTTTCATGCTCTACCTCTCTCTGAACTCCGGGAGATTAAAATCGGCTTTGGAGGGCAGAGCGTTCAACTCCTAGGCTCTGCAGAGAGTTCCCTGATCACTGTGTTTACTTACAACAAAAACCTCTGTCAGCAAATATGCCGTGACCTCCTGTGTGTCCTGCTGCCCGAGTCTGAGGCCGCCACCCGCACTAGTCACCCTTTGCTCCAGGAAGACTTGGTTCAGCTTTCTCTTGATTGGAAAGCAGAAATCCCGGAGTTAGTTTTGACAAATGGAGTTCGGTTATCATCCCGATTCCAGAATACCATGGTCGACATGATTTACTTTCTCCATGGAAATATGGAAGTCAACATCCCCTCTCTGGTGCAGGTCCAGTTATTGCTGTACACGACGGTGAGGGTGGACGATGACTCTGGCCCAGACCCCTGCCTGTCGCTGGTCCTTCTGAACTCCCACATCGCCCTGGTGAGGGAAGACCGAGTTTTCTATCCACACATTCAGTCTCTAAACACTCCTCCTCCACGAACACAATTTGATATCATCAAATTCCGTGCTTTAACTGAATTTAGATGCATTGTTGTCCCGGAGAAAAGAACGTTACCAACAGTCCACCTTGTCTTCTTTCAAAACCTGAAACTTCCATCAGCTTCAGGAAGTAGCCTGCCTGAGCATCCTCAAGAAGCGCAGAACGCCCAGCTGTGTCTTTGGGACAGTCGGGATGTGGCCCGTGAGGTCTGGAAGCTGACCCTGAACTGTCAGGATGAAGCTCTGTGGCTAATCTCATACCTGACGAGGCTCTAGGGAGGAGACTTGTGAAAACACTCTGCATATTTTTTGAGATCTATAAGGAAATGAACATTATAAAAGCAGTCAAGGACTATGATGATCTCAGTGGAGCTCATTGATTTGAAACTGGAAAAATGGAGACCTTTAAAATGAAAGATGCAAATATATCAAATATCTACAATAAAATAAAAATAAGTCATAGCAGAGAACTGATGAAATATCCTTTTGACCACCTTGCTTCATTTCTTGAGCCTCAGCCTTGCACATTTGGGTCCGCCCCATTATTTGTGAGGTGATTAAAGCGGTTTGGATCGTCTTTGGCTTCATGTTGACTTATAGGATGGTGGCTTGGAGTCTGTCTTTGCCTGCTGGATTCTGGCAGACTAATCTGTGCTGCTTGAAGAAGTGCCCAGTCTGGCAGTGACCTTCATTGACACCCTGTGTTTTAGCTGTGATTAGGACAGCTCTGTTGCAGAGCACATTAGTGATACATCAGGCTTCCCGAAGACCAGGGATTTCAGATGCTCTCCCCTCCCTATAAATAATAGGTAGATGGAACAGAGACGTCCGTGCCCTGTGGGGTCTTCTTCCCAGTCAAATGCCTTCTCCTTTCTCCTTCAGACTTCATGACTCTTCCTTTCCAGCCTTTGTGATGTCAGTTTCTCTCCTGTCGATTTGTCTTTGCCTGCCTGCCCCCTCTGCACCGTGCCCCCGCCCAGCAGTTCTTTTTCTGAGCTCTTGTATCTCTGTCCTAGAAAGGCTCTGCCTCTTCCTGTCTTTTTCTAACAGCTTCTTTACGCTGTCTTAGCAGATACAAGGGCCACCTCAGCAGGCATTCAGCACTTTTCCTGGCTGGCTGTCTTCCCTCCTGTTTGTCACCTCCCCCCTCACCGATCACCTCTTGCCCAGTGCTGTGCTGGCCTCCCTTCTGAGACCACGTCATGCCCCTGTCGGCCCCAGGCAGGTCTTCTCTCCACACAAGGAGCCATCTAGTCATCAGTGGCCCTCCTGCTCTGTTAGAGGCTCAAAACTAGCCACTTCCACTTTCCCTCTTCTCTCCTGGACCCTTGGGATCCGTCTCTGTTCAGTATTTCACTGAAGAATCAGGTTACATGTTTTATGTCTGTTTTTTTTTTTTTTAAGCTGGAAACTTGGAGAGACAGTCAGACAGACTCCCGCATGCGCCCGACCAGGATCCACCCGGCACGCCCACCAGGGGCAACGCTCTGCCCACCAGGGGGCGACGCTCTGCCCACCAGGGGGCGATGCTCTGCCCCTCCGGGGCATCGCTCTGCCGCGACCAGAGCCACTCTAGCGCCTGAGGCAGAGGCCAAGGAGCCATCCCCAGCGCCCAGGCCATCTTTGCTCCAATGGAGCCTTGGCTGCGGGAGGGGAAGAGAGAGACAGAGAGGAAGGAGGGGGGGGGTGGAGAAGCAAATGGGAGCTTCTCCCATGTGCCCTGGCTGGGAATCGAATCCGGGTCCCCCGCACGCCAGGCCGACGCTTTACCACTGAGCCAACCGGCCAGGGCCTTATGTCTGTTTTTATGTCGAGTGACCCTGGGTTGCTCTGCCAGCATGCTCCCTTTCTTGGATGTGTGTGTTCCACTCAATTCCCAAGTTTTAGAAGGGAGGAGGTGACGTCTTCCTTGCGCCATCCACTCTGCTTCCCCTTCCAGCTGGGGTCCCGCCGAGCTGACAGGGGCTACTCATCCAGTGACATGTGTAGTTGAGCAAGTCAGCTGTTCCGTAAGCCATTCCTTTGACCCTGGATGGAGAGGGCGTTTTCTGTTCTGGCTGAATCTTTGGATAACGGGCAGTATAAATGTTGTAACCTGCCCCTCTTCCTTCCTGTTCCTAATTGACGATAAGGACAGTATCAAAGCTGCACCCATCCGGAACTTACCATCTCCCTTTGGCCAAGAAATGCAGTTCTTCCCTCTCTTCCCCATCAGAACTGACAACAGGCCCTGGCCGGTTGGCTCAGCGGTAGAGCGTCGGCCTGGCGTGCGGGGGACCTGGGTTCGATTCCCAGCCAGGGCACATAGGAGAAGCACCCATTTGCTTCTCCACCCTCCCCCTCCTTCCTCTCTGTCTCTCTCTTCCCCTCCCGCAGCCAAGGCTCCATTGGAGCAAAGATGGCCCGGGCGCTGGGGATGGCTCCTTGACCTCTGCCCCAGGCGCTGGAGTGGCTCTGGTCGCAGCAGAGCGACGCCCTGGAGGGGCAGAGCATTGCCCCCTGGTGGGCAGAGCGTCGCCCCTGGTGGGCGTGCCAGGTGGATCCCGGTCGGGCGCATGCTGGAGTCTGTCTGGCTGTCTCTCCCTGTTTCCAGCTTCAGAAAAATACAAAAAATAAAAAAAAATAAAAAAATAATATCCCTCCTAATTTATTTTCATATTTTTCACTGTTTTTCAACTAATATATTTTGTGCTACCCTTTTTCTTTTCTTTTTTTTTTTTTTTTTGTTCCATTGTGGATTTTCTCTTCAAAGTCACGAAGAGCTGAGACAGTGAATTAATTGCCAGGACAGGGAGGGTGCTATGGTTGGAAAGGTAATGATACTATTCATGTACAAATTTTAACAAAGAATGTTAGATCTTAAATAGACTTGCTTGTCCTCAGAGGTTTAAAAGCATAATTCTGTTGCGTGATGAATTATGGTTTCTAATATTGCTCCTATATGGAGTATACAGCAGATGTAAGCATTGCACAAAAATCAGATATTCATCGTATATAACTTCTCAGCCTCCTTAGGACCCCAGTAGGCTGCAGTGAGGATTACATTTGGAACTCACCACGTAAAAGAAGTAGCCTCTGGCATTCAAATTTTACACATCACTTCTCTCACCCAGGCATGCATTTTACCTTGAGATCAAATAGGATTTTTGATATGAGAATCTGATTTACTATCCATGAAGTAAGCATTAAGGCTGCCGTAATGTCTGTCGAAGCCAGGGGAGTGCTGTCTGTGCCATTACCCACTGTGGCTCGGTCCTGGCAGCTTCCCTCAGGCTCCACTGGCTCATCTCTCAGGCGTCTGAGCCCATGGCGCTGCTGGAGTGGAGCAGGTACAAGAGCCCAGCGTCCAGCTTAATGCGGCATATCAGCCATCACAAATGCTGGCATCAGGGAAGAAAGGTTCATACGTCCTGCATGTGGCATTTTGCACTGTTGTAATGTAGGCAGAACCATTTACCTTGTGGGGTTTGTTAATGCATTCTACATAAAACCTCTCTGAATATTTTTCAAACAGTGATTTCATCGGAATTTGATTAAAGTCCATTTTGCACACAGCTGCCTATTTTGCAGACTTGTGCGGGTAGGATGAATTTATTTAGGCTTTGTTGAAAAACATTTTAAGACAGTTTGTCTCCCTATTTTCATTACTTAAAAATATATGTATGTGTATCCTTTAGAGAGAATACTTAATTCCTTCCAGCAGTAGTAATTATGATAATTTTTGTTTACAGTCCCTTTCCTAGATGATTTAATGTTTGGAATGATAAATAGATTGGAGCACTTTTATTAATACTTCTTTGATAGTCAAGCAGTCCCACTGGTAGACTAGTTTCTAATGAGGTTATTTTAATTTACTTAGCCTCCAGTATGCATCTTGGACAATTCTCATTGTTCCCTAAAATATAATTCATAACAAATGTTACATCAGTTAGCTATTGCCAAATAACAAATAGCCCCAATATATCAGTGATATGCAAAAAAAAAAAAAAAAAAGCTTTTATTTCACTGATGGTTTATAAGTAAGTTGAGTCAGCTCTACTGTAAGTTGCAGGTCACGTGCAGTCAGCAAGGGTTAGTTTGCTCCACGTGTCTCATTTTGGAGTCTGTGCTGCAGGGGCAGTGGCCATCATGATGATGACAGAAGTGGAAAAGGGCCACCTTGCCTCATGTCTGCTAGTATCACATTGGCTAACGCAAGTCGCACAACTGAGTCCAAACTCAAACAGAAGGCAGGACACTCCGTCCACCAAGAAGCCATGGCACGACCAAGGCTATATACTAATATCACGAGAGAGAGAAGAATTGAGACCAACAATTCAATCCACCACAGATGTGTTATAATGGGTGTCAAGGTTCCTGAGGCTATTGAAGATAAAATTCAGATAAAAGCTGAGGACTTCTCCCTAGCAGAAATAGTCAGTCATAGGAAGAGCACATGTATAAGACATTTAAAATTACCTAGTTCAACTTGCTTTCCAATGTAGTCTTTGGTCGACATGGCCGTGGATGGACTGATGATCACTGTCTACTGCTGAAGCAGTTTATTCACTGCTCTCATTGTTAGACCATTCTTTCCATAACCTTCCTTATTGTGAGCTCCACTTTCAGAGTCTGTCTGTTCATGGCACTCATCTGTAGCAAAACAGAACAAGTTTGTTCCACAGTCTGTGTCCTACCACAACCCATTACAGAAGACACTTATCTCTCCCACCTCCTCTGACTTTTCTTCTTTAGCTCCAATACCTTTCAGTCCCTGTGCTGTTTCTTACACAACGATATTTGTATGCCATCGTCCGATCTCTTGTTAAGGATGAACCATTGTGATTTTGTGAAACCTTTATAAGGAATGGATCTGAATAATCCAGTTGACGGAAAGGAAAGAAGTTCATTGTAAATCATTCCTCATGCCTTTTTTTTTTAAATCTGGTTAAAATCTTTTATTGCTGAAGATGGAATGGATTATAGTGATAATAATCCCAAGCACTGTTTATATCTTTATATTGTGGTTTACAATGTACAGTTTTTTCTCATATACTATTATTCCCTGGGAGCCCACAGCGATCCTCTTTGTATGGAGGAATTATCATTGATCTTCGTGTCGTATTTGGGAATTTAACTCAGAAAGGATCACTTAACTGAGAAATGAAACTCAAACCCAGATCTTACTCCAGAATATATATATATATATATGTATGTGTGTGTGCATATATATATACACACACACACACACACACACACACACACACACACACACACACTCTTTCCCCTATACCAAAGTCACCTTCCAGTCATGGTTTTTCTTGACATTAATTTTTTAATGGATTTTTAAAAATAAAGATGATTTACTATGAACAAATATTTGCAAGAGTTGTTGATTCTTTTCTGACTTGTTTTTTTTTCTTGGAATTTTTAGACATTAAAGGTTATTCTTTTTATGAAGTTTTTCCCCCCAAGTTTCTTTGCAATTCCACTGTCTCCTTGTATGGACCTTGTCTTTTTCTTTTTTTCATGCTCTCTGTATTTTTAACTCCTATGAAAGACAAGTCTGGATATAGTCATAGTATGAATATAGTACAGATAATCTTATAGGGTCAATGGTTTCTAGAAGTTTAAGCAGTATGCTCTACAGAAATCTGATTAAGAGAACCCTCCCTCTCCACTTTTATTTCTTTCAGACCTTATACTTCAACACAGTTTAAACCAAAACTAGGCCTTAAAATCAGTGAGTACAAATGTGTGGTGCTTTACATGGTTAATGTAAGACATTGTAGAAATAGAAGGGCGAACACTTGAATTTTCCTCCTAGGGCTTCTAAACTGTTGACAATCGTGTTTGGTAATGAGAGCCACATAGCAGTTTCCCCCATGTTCTCAGCCATTCTAGACCCGTTATGTAGTCTATTATATCATCCATTTAATGATGAGTTATCTGGACGCAATGCCCGTTAAAGGGACTAGTCTTTGGTGACCTAGAGAAAGATGACATTTTTAATAGTTTCATATTGAAACATTCATCAGATACCCAATATTTCCAAACCCTGAAACAATGTTGATCAGCCCAGATTTATATGGATGAAATAATCTATTCTGGTACGAGTTATGGATTAGAAGTGTTAGCCAAGCCTTTTGGATTTACCCAAAGGCCACTAAGATAAGATATTCCACAAACATCTATTAATATATACAACACGGTATATCATTTTTTGAGTAATTTGTCTTTAAAGATATATATATATATATCAGAATTAAAGAAATAGTCTTTATTTAAAAACCCTTATTTCTATTTCCTGATATGAGTATTCTAAATTCACTTTAAAATAAGATAAAGTTATTATTTATTCATTCCAGGCTGCTAAGTTCTCACCTTGACAGAATGGCCAGTGTGTACCTGTAGCATGTGTGGCCAAATGTCTTTGCAAAATCCAATTCAGTTGTTTGTGCTAAGCCTTCAAAATAGCTTGGTATTAGCACAGGGCTCCTTCAAGGCATAGGCAGGCATTCTCTTCTGGAGAGAGATATGAGCATGTTCATAGTTTGTACCTGCTTACACAAGCTACCATCATTTTCTATTTCTTTTCTTTTTTCCTTTTTTTTTTCCTTTTTATTTTTCCGAAGCTGGAAACGGGGAGGCAGTCAGACAGACTCCCGCATGCGCCTGACCGGGATCCACCCAGCATGCCCACCAGGGGGCGATGCTCTGCCCCTCTGGGGCGTTGCTCTGTTGCATCCAGAGCCATTCTAGCGCCTGAGGCAGAAGCCACAGAGCCATCCTCAGCACCTGGGCCATCTTTGCTCCAAATGGAGCCTCGGCTGCGGGAGGGGAAGAGAGAGACAGAGAGGAAGGAGAGGGGGAGGGGTGGAGAAGCAGATGGGCGCTTCTCCTGTGTGCCCTGGCCGGGAATCAAACCTGGGACTCCTGCATGCCAGGCCGACGCTCTACCGCTGAGCCAACCGGCCAGGGCCGTTCTTTTTTTTTTTTTTTTTTTTAATGTGCCTTGACCACGGGCCTTTAGCAGACCTCGAGTAACCCCCTGCTTGAGCCAGTGACATTGGGCTCAAGCTGGTGAGCTTTGTTTGCTCAAACCAGATGAGCCCTCGCTCAAGCTGGCGGCCTCAGGGTCTCGAACCTTGGTCTTCCACATCCCAGTCCGACGCTCTATCCATTGCGCCACCGCCTGGTCAGGCCATTTCCTATTTCTTAAACATAGCTTATGTTTGAGAATGTGACAGATCCTTCCTTACCATCTCTGCCCTAGACCCGGTTTCAAACTGCTAGGGCATAGTAGGTGCTTGATCTATAGTAGCTCTAATTAGAACTATCATGATGGTATGTGTGTTTGAAAAAAGGAGGGATTAGAAATATGTGCTAAGCTAGGGACACAGAAAGAATTAATAATTTTGCTAAATCTGATAGAAGCCTGTATTTTAGAAGCAAGGCTCGGATATTTGGTTCTAGGATATCAGACCGTAGTCCTTAGGTCTGACCTTGGCACAGTCGAAGCATAGCTGAATTCGGCCATCTGGTACATAATTAGAGTGCTTAGGGAGAGATGTGGACGGCTCCCTGGAGAACTGGTCTGTTCCATGCCCTCTATACTGCCGACACTGATCCGAGTGGATATTAAAGCCATTTCCTATTAATTTCCTTAATCTCCCCCTTTTGAAGGAGACAGCCTGAGCAGGAAGAGAAAATTCTAATCTGAATATTTAAAATGTAGCCTGTGTTCTGCCTGCTTCTTTTGTCTGAGGACCCAACTGGAGTGTTTCTCCAAGAACTGAATAATAGAATATTTGTCCACACGGAACGTCGTTTCATTAAAAGCTTCTGAAAAATATATCTTTGTATCATAAAAGATAATATATCTCATGGATAGAAATGTAGAGGAATCCAAGTTACTAATTATGTACTTTTCTTTGACCTTTTGCTTCTAAATAGAACCACTGCATATTCCACTTAAAATTCCATGAGGTATGCTGTGAGCTCCCTGGCCAGACTCGCTCTGAGGCGTGCTTCCCACCGCAGCCTTTCCTGTGTCTTTGCCTCCTTCTGCTGAGTGGCACCAACTTCCTTTCCAAGTCCAGCCGAATCTTTTTTGCTACATGTAGAGAAACTGTGACTGATTCCAAAATAAATAAATTCATAGAAATTTAAAAGTCCCATAAATAATGGGATAAAATATGATACAGCACACTTTCCTTGTCTAGTATAAAACTCAAGATATTCAAGATACAGATCCTTTCAAGTAAAAAATAAATTTAGGAGACATTTATGTTAGTTTCCCTTCCTGCCCAATATAAAGTAGTTTAGGAAAAGGTCAGGAACCATTCACATTGTATCCTGAGACGTCTACATTTCCCAGGAAACTAACTTCAACAAGTCATTTCTAAAGGTACATTGCAGCAGTGATTAGATGTAAACACATACTCATTTGATTTTTCTTCTGTTTATACTTTTGCTCTAATGCCTTCAGATTCTAGCTTTATTTTCAGTTATTCAGTTATGCAGTTTTTCATTTCTCTACACTTAATAATTTACTTTGAAATCAGTTAGGTGGAAGCAAATTGTGGCCACCGATGACAGCAGAAGAGTCGAACAATATTTCTAGTCTCCAACATGCAAGATTATGAAGAGAAATCTTATTCTCAACAAAGGATTTTTGTTGCACTTCACAGTTTGGTCCTGATGGGGGCAGTGTTTCCTGTAGCCCATCTAGAACCCTCTCTTGAGCTACACGTGAAAGTTCTGGTATGTAAGGGGCCATCCTAAGTTTAGGCGAACTACGTAAATATTGTAAGATCTAGTTCCTCCCAGATAACTGGTCTCTACTTTCATACACCCAGTTATCGAAGGCAGGGATTTTTTTCTCCAGTCTATTCAACCACTCAGCCACAAATATGTAGGAAGTTTGTTGTTGTTTTTTTCTTTAAAGGCTGTATGATCCTGACCTTCAAACAACTTTCTATTCATTGGAGATTGATTTTGCACCTATACATTTTTAGAAACAAAGCACTTTCTAGCCTCAAAAAGCCTATACAGTAATCAGACCACCAGTTATGGTATCATCCCACTTCGAAAACGGGCTTATAGAAAGAGAGAAGGTAGCATTTACTAACATTAGAATGTGTTCCATCTAGAGTGGAAAAACCAGATATTTGTTCAAAACATAATATAATTGAATAAAACTAATTGTCTTAGACATTCCAGATACTTTGTAAAAGTTACTTTGTACTCCTCATATCTGGTTCTCTGCATGGCATAGTTGGTACTCAATAAAAAAATACCAAAGTAGGCTGTCTGTCCTAGGGGTGCCTATGAGAAAAAGGCATTTAGGGACACAATTAAGTGTCCATTGCGTAGTTAACAGTGTACCTGGGCCATTTTGGCTGCACTTCCCCTCAGTAAAATTCATGATATTTAGATAGCACTGTGTACTCAACGGGTTTTCTCACTCAGTGGCCCCATCACAACTTTCTAACCCTGCTGTAATGATCGGTTTACTTGCCAGAGCCTGCCGCTAGCCGGAAGTTTCACAGGGAAGGCCACTGCCTTATTCATAGTTGGGTTCCTGCTGTCTGGTTGGGATTTGGTAAATATGCCCCTTTCCACAGTGAAACTGAGGTGCAGAGGGGATGTGAGAATGTTACTCAGAGACCTAGTCTTCCAGCTGGGATCTGATTCTTGGTCTTCTCTCTCTCTCTCTCTCTCTCTCTCTCTCTCTTTCTCTCTCTGAGTCTTTGAAGTCAACACTGCATGTGATTGCTTCAGGGAAGGAGAAACCAGTTGAGTTTCAATACCAGGTGGTTACCCTTGTCAATACTGTCATCCACACCTTTTTGAGAACCTATAAAACATTATTATATACTGTTCCTAGTTGATTTAAGGAAAACTATTCAATTGCCTCTCTTTCTTCTTCCTTCACCTCTTTAGGAAGGAGCTGTATCCATGCTGAGAAGGCTCCTCACCAGGTCAGCCGCAGGGCTGGCCTTTTGGTCTAGTCAGTAGGTAGGATCCAGGTTCCTCCTAAGACAGAGCACGTGGGTCTTTAATTCTCAGCTAGTAATATCCGGTACTAGTTGCTTAAAATCCCTTCGACAGCATTCTGTTCTGCTAAAGTTGTTCCAAATTACAGTGTATCCCCTACCCTCAACCCCCCACACACATGCATGCAGCAAGTTGAGTTCCCAAGTGATCGTGTCAGATTTCAAAAAGAGATTATGTTCCTAACTTGAAAAATGCAGTTATTAAGCATGGCTTAGAAGGTTTGAGAGCTTAGGCAACCAAGCGAGAATTTCATGGGCAAACCATGGCATTTGTAGGTCAGAAACATTTCTTAACATTAAGTGTGTTCTTTGAAAAGAAATCAAACCACTAAATTATGTGTCTGTCTTTTCATTTTTAAATAGAAAAACCTATTTCATGTTTTCAGGAAATGTCTCCACTTAAAGTAATTTGGAAATGTGCAATCAGTGAATTGAAAGGTTTTTGGCAGTGCACATATGAGAAACTCACTTTTTAAGAATTTCCACTATGGTTTTTGTCATCAGCGACAGCTGAATAGGTGCACGGTTGTGACAGCAATAATGCTTCTTGTTTTGGGTGGCCAGCCATGCAGGGAAAAATTAAGATGCTCTAAAGGCTTCAATAATGTCATATTATGCCAAGTTCTTTACATTGTCAGCTAAATGAAGGCAGTAATCTAAGACAAATTATATGCCTCTGTGTCATACAGAAATCAGAGCACCCACTTCCACACACACACACACACACACACAGTGAGGTTGGACCTTGCATGTTACACCTGGCTGAGAATCCAAGGATCTAGGACCCCTTTCTCAATGAGGGGAAGGGAGTATGCTGCCCACTGTCCACTATTTTCTTCTTAGTCATAGTGGGTTCTACTGTGTAATTGTGGAGTTTCCATCTTAAATTCTCCACCGGTTGAAGTGCTCAGCTTATCTGAGATGGAGGAAACTTTTAAGTTTTCACTATGGTAGTATGACGCAGTGGTGACATAGCTGAGCTCCAGGTTAGCCTGAGCTCAAGTGCTGACCCCATCCACCTCTCTCAGGCCACCCGGACTCCTAGTCTCACTCTCATCTGGTGAGTTGGGCTGACACAGGTTAATACCTCATGAGGTATTTTTTTTTTAATTTTTTTTTTTTTACTTATTTACTTTTTTAGATTTTTTTTTTATTTATTCATTTTTATTAGAGAGAGAGGGGAGAGAGAGAGAGGGAGAGATAGAGAGAGAACAGGGGGAGGAGCAGGAAGCATCAACTCCCATATGTGCCTTGACCAGGCAAGCCCAGGGTTTTGAACCGGCGACCTCAGCATTCCAGGTCGACACTTTATCCACTGCGCCACCACAGGTCAGGCCCTCATGAGGTATTTTGAGGATTAAATGCAACAATGCATATAAACTATTACATTCTTGGTCTATAGTAAGTATGTAATAAATGCAACTATAATTATGATTATAATTATTTTATTACTGCTGTTGTTTAAAAAACATACTTTTTTATGTTTTCTAAAGCTCCAGGTAAGTGCAAATGATAAGGATTATTCAGAGATTTCCAGCTGTTCACACTTAAGAAAGCTCATTTTGGAGCTGTATTTTTTCTGTAATGCCTCTTCCTCAACCTCTCTGGCTCCCACTGACCAGACCATAAATACTTGTCCAAGCCAAGCAGATTATTAATCTCATGGAGCCTGAAGGAAACACTTGGGGTTTGTTTACATTGTGATTTAAAGAGCTTTCCACACTGCGCTGGCTTCAGCCTGGAAGTTAAAAAAAGAAGCAAATTTGAATAAAATCTCCAGCTTTTGGAGCATTATGGATGACAATCTGATAGTCTGTAAAGAAGTTACAGGATCAAGACTTTTGAGAAAGGAATCTGGTTTAGGCAGATTTTGTTTTGAAGTCAGGATATGTAATCTGTCCCTTTCTTCACTTGTTCTTGTAAATTGGAAGGAACTTCAAAGCCAGATCACATTTTGAAGTGCTTCTTCCCTAACTTCTGGGAATAGGATATCTAAAGAACTGGTCTTTTGCTATGCAGGAGGCCTGGCATTTTTCTCTGAAAGGCAGTCATCATTTTTCCAAATAAACTGCTGGTGTGATGCTCTTTTGAAGCCCGTTTCCCCTGCCCATGCGAGTGGGGTGTTGCACCTGAGTGATCTCCGTTCTCTTTGTTTCCCATCTGATGTGCCTTTGCTAGCGGATGGTTTCTCGTTCTTTGGGAGCAAATCCAGATGACCTGAAGGACCCAATCAAAATCAGTATTCCACGCTATGTTCTCTGCGGCCAAGGAAAGGATGAGCACTTTGAGTTTGAGGTCAAGGTAAGTGTGTCCCTTCCTCACTCTTCTTGAGGAATGGAGGCTTGGGGCCGTGCAGTGCTGTTCTCTGTCTGTTTTGTGAAAGAAGCTGCTACGTGTGCCTATCTTGTTTTGTGAGATATTGGCCACGCCCTTCTTTAAACCAGTATGTGCACATCCTAATTGTGTAGCATGTGGAAAGACATTGTTCCGTAAAAACTAGTGGCGTTTGGGAAGTCAGGCAGACAGGGAAGTTGCTGTCACTCCCCAGCCCCTAGGCAAGGTGACCAACCAACCACGCAGGTGGCCCAGGATGTTCCAGCATCAGCATGGAGAGCTCCATGCCCTGGGAAGCCCAGTGGTGCCAAGAAAGCCAGGACTATGGTCACACTACCCATGGGCTGGGCTTAATCTTCTTATCTATAAAAATGGAAATAATAATATTTATGTCATAGGGATATCAGTGCATATAAAGTACTGAGGCTAATATCTGGTATGATAGAAACAGTTATAGCTATTGCTATTATTACTAATGCTGTTTTAATTGTTGTTTCTATTATTACTAATTAAGAAGTTGTCCTAATCTGTCGCAGGCATTATTCAACTTACACAGCTTTTCAGGAAGAGGTGTGCCTCCTTTCTTATATCACACTTTCTGAAATAATGACTTCATCTTATTTCTAATTTATTTCTATTGACTCATAACATTTCATTAAGTATTATTGGCCACCATCCCCTCCTCAAAGAATTAACGGTTAATTATACTTCTTTGTTTTCAAGGATAGATGAGGGTATTGACGTAATGACATTCACCAGTCACCAGTATACGGCTGCGTGAAGGTGTTCTCGACGTGGCCTTGCTCAGATACACCCCAGACTGGGAGTCGGATGCTGACTTCTTTAGGCTTTGACTCTGCTGCAGTTTGCTGAGTGACCCTAAGTGTTTCACCCTCACTGAGCCTCAGTTTCCTCATGAGTAAAGGAGGAAATTGGATGTTACCTGCGGTTTCCAAATTTCTGCCTAGCTGAGCCCTTTGCGGAGCTGCTGTTGGGGGAGGCGGAAAGGGGGAAGGGGAGCCTGAAGCCAGCCCTCCCCACGTTCCTGCTCCAGTACACCTCCGCAGCCCCCGGACTCCAGGTGACTCCTCCCTTTGGACACACATGTTCTTTCAGGCTTCCTGGAGAACGAGAGCATATTTGTCCCTGACCTAGGACTTCCCCCTGCACCTGACATCATGCCTCACTGCTGCTCAGTTCTTTCCCAGCCATTTGAAAATGTCTGTGTATATGTGTATAGTGTGTGTAGTGTTCCTGTTGTACACACATGTTGTCTGTACATACATAAAAGTAATTTCCTAAGGTACATTTGTATTCTATCTGTAATTTAAAGTAAGACAGTAGAGACCAGCTTTTACCAGCTCAGAATTTGAATTCTCCAAAGCAGAACTCACAGCACAGGAGCACATGCACTGATTGGTGCATAGATTTATTTTATCGTAACATATCAATATGTTAATAAAATATAACTTAAATCAATTTTGTGCATAAAACTTAAGACATGGGATAGTGAAGATAATTTTTTTAAACTGTGTGGATTTAGTATGATCTCATTTATATGTGGAATCTGAAAAACAGTCACAGCCCAAGCTCATAGATACAGAGAGCAGTGTGGTGGCTACTGGAAGGGACAGGGGTTGGGGAGGGGACAGGAGAAATGGGTGGAGTCAGAAGGCCCCAGTGAGTCCTGGGGTTGTAATGCATGGCATGGTGACTATAGTTAAGAGTTCGGTATTTCATATTTGAAAGTTGTTAAAGAGAGTAAAAATTTTTGTAACTGTGTGTGGTGCCAGACGTTAACCAGACTTATTATGGTCATCGTTTTGCAATGTATATAAATATTTAATCATTATGGTGTGTACCTGAAAACAATACAATGATGTATGTCAATTACATCTAAAATAGAAAATAAAAGAAAAACTAAGTTGACTTAAATAAAAATTGCTAGCAAATAATAGTCCACTGCATATGCAAATCTGGCCAGAATTGTGAAGATGATACTATAAAGGCAACTTAAATAAACCAAATACAAAAAAAAAAAAATCATATGAGGCCTTTCAGAATTTAGGCTTCCACTTCAAAGTATAGCAAGTCCAAATATGTGGAGTTTTGCTTTTTTCGAACTTACTTGTCTGAGAACAGGTCATTGTTCTGAGTCCTGTCTGAGCTTATCCTTGGTGCTGCAGTCCTCAGCACCAGGAATGGCCTTTACCGGGGGAGCTCCCGCTTCCCCCATGCGGCCAGGGCTGCCTGATGCATCCCCAGGTGTGCTGAGGGCCTCACATTCTCTGGGGATTGCCAGTCACAAGTGTCAGGGCCCAAAGCTGGAAACAACATGGCATGAAGGTACTGTTCCCCACTGAACAAAAAAACAGACGTGGGCATGCTCCAGCAAGAGCCTAGCTGTTGGCGTAGTGCTGGCTGCACGGATGTCCTGTCCGGTCTCCTCTCGGTGACCTTGACAAGTCACGCGTTTACTTTGTACAGTGGTGGAAAGGAAGCCCGCTGGCTGGGCTAGGCTGGGCTGAAGAGCACATGAGCTGAGGTACGGAAAGTGCTTAGAACAGTGCCGGCCACATCCTAAGTGCTGGGT
The DNA here is from genome assembly GCF_036850765.1 of Saccopteryx bilineata. Classification (NCBI taxonomy): domain Eukaryota; kingdom Metazoa; phylum Chordata; class Mammalia; order Chiroptera; family Emballonuridae; genus Saccopteryx; species Saccopteryx bilineata. Next base: position 172,702,793 of record NC_089495.1, read on the forward strand.
GAGTGTTTGTTGTTAAAAATAAATGAATTAAACAAAAAAACATTTTACCCTTGGAATCTCCTTAATGACTTTCAGGGTTCAATCGTGTCTTTAGGAGGGTTTGTATTCTGTGTGTTTCTATTTTGTTATTCCACCTCAACATTTGGACCTTTAAAGTTAAGTATGCCAACCATTTCCGTCCATCGTGTGACTCTTCCGTGCAGAGGCACATGTTTTCTAGAACAAATAGTCACATGAGGAAATAGTTTGGCAGCTCCTAAGTTCTTCTGTTGCTGAGCCAGGGGCTGGAAGAAGGCTAAGGTAAAAAGTATTAGCTCCAGATCTTCTCACAAGGAAAATCTGCTGTTAATGTATACAGATATGTTATTGCACTTTATACTTTAGAAAACTCTTTGCTGAATCACCTTTAAAAAAATCTAATTTTGTTTTCCCTTCTTTCTTTGTGATGCTCTTAATGGTCTTCTGAGGTCCCGAAGGCACTTGGCAAGGCATCGTGCCCTCTGTGACCAGCAGGGTGGGGTCGTGGCACACTGTCGCCTGTGCAACTTGGTGGTGGTTTCTGCAGTTTATCTCAGGGGCTGAGCTGACTTATGGACACATAGGGCACACTGGGCACGCGTCAGCACAGGCTTCGATGGCAGCCCCAGAGCGCCTGGGAGAGACAGCATGTGGAGGTGTGGCTGCCTGGGAATTCACCTTCTTTCAGCATCTCCCAAACCCTTCCGGTTCCCGCTGACCCTGCCTTTTTCTGCACTCCCTTACTTAGAATTGTTAGTTATCTAAAGCATTTCTTCTTCCTGGCCATTTTCATTTTAACCCTCAGTCCAGTGGTTTCATTGGTCTGTTCATTGAGGAATGAAGTCGTGGTGAGCCTTGTTACAGAATGTTAAAGGGGCGTTCATGGTAGGGATCAGGGAGTGAGATTTGAGGGGAGAAAGTGAGACAACAGTGGTTCTTTGATGCTTACCTTCTGATCCCTGATGGGTCCTGGAGAGGTTTCCATCACTGGCCTTTAAAATGAGAAAGACAGAGCTTTTCATTAAACTAGATGATATTGGACTCAAAAGGACCATCTTATATATTTACTTTGGGGAGTAAAAACAGCTTTCATAAAATAACTGAAAATAGCTAGACATATAGGTTTTTGGTCACATTTTATTCCCCCTGTCAACTCTATTGAGGCATAATTTACATACAGTGAAATGCACACATTTTAAGTGTAGTTTGATGAGTTCTGACATACGTATACACCCATGTAAGCAATTAAGATTGAAAACTTCTCAGTCTTTCCAGAAAGTTTCTTGTGCCCCTTTCCAGTCAGTGCTCACACCCCGCCTCCAGGCGAGCACCAGGCTACTCCCTGTAGGGACACATTAGTGTATCTGTTCTCACGTGTCGCGTGAATGGGACCAGGCAGTGTGTTCTCTTGTGTGTCTGACTGCTTCCATTTCACAGGGTCTTTTGAAGAGTCGGCTATGCAGTACAATAGTAGTTTGCGTCTTTTTATCTCTGAATCACATCCCATTGTGTAGATGGATCACAATTTGTAGATTGGTGTTTGTTTTAATGTCCTTAAGTGACAATACAAATGTCCTCTCCATGTTGCACCCTCCCCTCTTTATTTTACTGATCCTTGAAGAACACATGCCTGGGAAGCCCTGGGCAGGACATCAGTTCCCATTGTCCCTGTGGTGACACCTGCCAAAGATCCGAACACACCTTCCTTGGACTGTGTCCAGGGTTACTTGAAGAGATGTGTGTCCTGCCAGCCAGTGTCAGAGAAGGCAGGGAAGCAGGGTCTGCTAGTTTGGCTACTCTGTGAGAAGAGCACGTTCTGTGCTGATATCATTGAATGTCACCTGCTGGTGAGCAGAGTGCACCTGTACACCGTGTGCCTGCTGTAAGTGGCAGGTTATACCATTCACTGGGCGACAACAGTCATTTTAAAACTCCTGCTTCGGAGGCTTTTCCATTTTTTTTAAATTTCTATTTATTTTTTTAGTGAGAGGGTGGGAGGCAGAGAGACAGACTCCTGCATGTATCCCGACCAGGATCCACCTGGCAACCCCCATCTGGGGCCAGTGCTTGAATCAAATGAGTCATCCTAAGCACCTGAGGCTGACACACTTGGACCAACTGAGTTATTCTCAGCAGCCAGGGTCAATGCTCAAACCAATCAAGCCACTGGCTCCAGAAGAGTAAGCAGGTGAGAAGGGGAAGACGGAGAGGGAGAAACAGATGGCCACCTCTCCTTTGTGCCCTGACCGGGTTCGAACCTGGGATGTCCATATGGTGGGCTAATGCTCTATCCACTGAGCAAACTGGCCACGGCCTCAGATGCTTTTCAGTGATTGCTCCGTGATATCAGTTGCACTGCCTTACACTGTCCATGTTCAGTTACCTAGGACCAGAGTAGGTAGAATTTAATCTTTATATTACATTTCAGCATGGTACAAAACACTAGCCTCAGAACTCTGTGATTAAAGCTAATAGAGGCTGTCATACTCTTGTTATAGAAATAAGCAGTTTCCAGTGTTGCTTTAAATGCCCTGTCTTTTAAGTTACATAGTAACATGGTAATATAAAGAAATAAGCCAACACTGGGGCATTTTTTAAATGTTTTGTTTCCTGAGAGTTCTTATTCCTGTAAAAACCGAAAGTCGTCTTTCCAGATTGTCTTCCCGTTCCCTTCCTAGAGAGGTACCATCTGCTGTGGTGTCCCCATTCTCCATCCTGTCACCTGGCTTACTCCCTTCACAGCAGATGTCCCAGCCACAGTCACGCTGGGTGTTTGCAGTCGTTGTCATGTTCATGGCTTGTCTTCTCCGCAGATGCACACTCTGTGGGCCCCATCAGTCTGTGCGGTGCTGAGTCCCCAGTCCTCACCGGGGCCTGACAGGTAATGGCCACCAGTAGAGATCACTCAGTAACAGGACCCACACAAACCCTGCCACTAGGTGTTCTCAGTGGACGTGGTCTGTTTAGAGCTGCAGGGATTTCATGGCCACGTGTCCTCTGTAAGCAGCCCCCATGCCACCCCTCTCCAGCACGGTCTTTCATGCTGTTGGTGCTGGTGGGTTCAGTCATCGGCTAGTCACCCTGCTCCTTGTCTTCCTCAGGATGTGGCTGGCTCTCTAGTCGTCTGGTGCAAGTCCAAGACCACTGATCTGATGCCTCCTACCTCCCTGCCTCCCGCCCGCCTTCTCTACTCTGCCCTCCAGTATACCAGTGTGCAGGTACACACACCAGCTCGTGTGCACCATCCTGGCTCAGGCAGCCTCCAGTAAACCAGCATGCATGTACACACATGCACACATGTATACACGCACACACATCAGCTCACTTGCACCATCCTGGCTCGGGCAGTTTTCAGTATACCAGTGTGCATGTACACACTGTTCTGGCTCGGGCCGTCTCCAGCACCTACAGGGTCGCTTAGTTTTGTTCTGGTTTGTTGGCAGAGAGGGGCAGACCTCTGCCCACTGTCCACCCTCTGGATGTTATCCTGAGCTCCTGGGCTCTGTCCAGTCCTTGCTCATGGAGTACATGTTACAATGTCCTCTCCTTTAAGGAGCCTCTGGCACCCCGCCCTGCCCCTCACGCATTCAGTACAGCCCTGCCTTTCCTCCCCTGGTCGCGGGAAGTCAGCTCTTTGTCCAGAGTCACTTTGGCTTACTTGCTGCCCAGGGCAACACCCTACCTCAAATACAGTGTCCAAAACAGAACCTGTCCTCATTTTAACCATCTGATTTTGTTGAAGGTACCATAGTAACAGTCCGCTCCTCTTGCCCCAAAATGCCACCTCATGTTGCTGTAACTACTGGCCAGTGGCCTGAGGAGAAGCAGAGAAAACAGGGTGACGAATGGCCACAGAGTATAACCTAAGGGCATTTCCCAACACACATTTGCAGGTTGCCCACAAGTCACCCTGAGTACTGAGGTCGTGGGGTCGTTTCCCTTTCAGTGACGTGAGTCTAGATGTGCTGAGCCCTCCCTTGTAGTTTCAGTCATGGAGCCCCTAGTGCTGGGGACTGAGCCCTCAGATCTGCTGGGTCCTCCCTAAACAGGGAGCCCCAGAAGGTGAGATGCTGTAAATTGCAAAACTTCACATTTTGGTGTCTTGCTTTTATACTCGAAGGACCACATGGCAGGGACAGTGGTACCCGGACGGTGGCACTTCTTAACTTAAGGCAGTGGGAGCGAACTGGTGGTGGATGGTATTTATCACTTATCCTAAACAGGTGTTTACAATTTTGAATAAGTTGTCAACATTTAAAATTTGGGGGATCTGATATGTACATCAAGAGTTCCCAAGTCTTTGTAAAATGTCAGAACACATGGGCGCCCCAGGCCGACACTCCCTCAGGCAGCGCTGGCTGGAGCTGGGCACCCCAGGCCGACACTCCCTCAGGCAGCGCTGGGCACCCCAGGCTGACACTCCCTCAGGCAGCGCTGGGCACCCCAGGCTGACACTCCCTCAGGCAGCGCTGGGCACCCCAGGCCGACACTCCCTCAGGCAGCGCTGGCCGGAGCCGGGCTATGGCTCCTTCAGTGCAGGCCCTGCCTCTGCGTGCCGCACACCTCGGAGCCCTCTGTCCTGGAGGAGGGCACCTGCTAGAGGAGTAGCCTCCAGGTTCACACAGAGTCCAGAAACACCATACAGAAGTGCTCACAGACCAAATGAAGTCTCTGGCCATGTAGTTTATTAAGTCAGTTTAAACACACGCAGAGAAGCCAGGAGGTTGGGGGCAGGGGGCAGAGCGCACTCCCTGATGCCGGGGACACACCATGTTCACCTGTCCTCTCTGCCGCCTCGGCCTTTCCCCCTGTGCTTACCAGGACAGAGATCTGAACGAGGAGCCTTGGTGGACCCAGGGTGCCCGGAGCTATGCACGCTTGCTCCATGGGAGCACAGCTGGCAGCTGGCCTGCAGGTCAGGTCTGGTTCTCACATGCATTTCTGGGGTAGAGCATATGTGGGTCCAGGGTAGGACCAAGCCAGCTCTCACCAAGAGTCGTCAACTCAGAGTTTACATAACGTTGGCCCAGAGTGGGCATGATCATGACTTAACACTTTCTCTAAGTAGTATTCTTGTCTCTTCCGTCATATTTACTTCTATGTCTGAATGTCTTATAGGTTATAGGCCTGTATTTAGCACATCTTATGACTTCTGTTCTGTCTCACAAGCTGCTCGCCTGCTCATTCTCTATTCTGACACATTCTGTGAGATTTGCCTGTATTGCACAAGCTTCCAGCTTCCTTGCTGGCTGTGCTTTGCCGTGCCCATAAGCCTCTTCATCCTCTGTAGCAGGATTGGATGTGCTCAAGTAATACGTGGACACCCACCCGCTCAGCCCCCTGTTGTCTTACAGTTTCCTTCCTGACTGAGCCCTGGGGGCAGGGGTTTGCAGCATCTTCTCAAGGGAGGACACTCATGTCGATCAAACACCTTCTTCATCCTTTTAGGACATGGAAAATGTAGCAAAAAGGGGTTTTACTTGCATTTAATGATTTAGGAAATTATGAGTGACTTGTCAAAGGCCACAGCTCGTAAGTTGATCCAGGTTCCAAATGTCCATGTCAAATCTAAGTTTCCCAAACCATACTCGTTCCTTACTTACTCATTTTAATGCACCTTCTAAATATCACTGATTTCTGCTCTTTTTAGAAGTTTAGGCCATATTTTAGTTTAGTCCTAGAGAGCCAGTGCTACCCTGTGGTAATACCTGTTCTCAAAATGTGTTATTTTTGTACGTGTTTTAACTTATCTTAAATTCTGGTCAAGTGACAGGCACTTTGTAAATCAGGGTTATTGCTGAGGCTTTGACAAACCTGGAGAATTGAATGGTGGATAGACCTGCCAAGAAGCATGAGGAGAAAATGCCCTGAAAATTTGCAGTTTGGGAGTTAAAGCAATCACATTTACACTCAGAGAAATTTCTCTTTATTTGACAGAACAGAAATGAGAGCCATTCCAGTCTATTACATAAACTAGGCACTTAGAAATACTCCCAACTTGATGTAATATAAATGTTCTAAAGGATTTGTGTGTTGGCATCTGAATCTGTTTATTAGTAACTGGGTAGAGTATCTCCCAGTGTGCGTTTTCACACAGCTGAGACAAATGGAGTCTTGTGTATGTCATGGTCCATCTAGATTCAAGTATCAGTGTGTGTAATATTTTTAAACATAAGTAACAAGTGAAAGAAATAACACTGGGACTTGAGGAATCATATTTCATCTTTAGGTGTTTTTTTTTAAGCACCCTTCCAATCTCGTGGAGAACTTTGTGTTTCACTGAAAAGGTTAAAGGAAAACATTCCTTTTCCCTGATTTCACACAAAGCAGCTGATCTTTTTATATTCCTTTTCTTGGGCAGTGTGTTTATCTTCACAAAGTAATTGCTACACGGTTGAGAAGTGAGGAAGGAAAGATATTGAGTCAGAAGCACAGAATAAGAGCAGTCACTACCTCGCAGGCATACCTTCAATTTCCATTTCAATATACTAACATTTTATTTCCTTAATTTCAGAGTTTCGGGACTTTTATGTCTCTTCCTAGAATAAATTTCACAAAATAGATTAAACTGCTCCATTTGCAGGTGTGGCCCATGGATCCCTAGCCTTTCTCTAGAGCAGGAGTCAGGAACCTTTTTGGCTGAGAGAGCCATGAACGCCACATATTTTAAAATGTAATTCCATGGGAACCATACAATATGTTTAACACTAAATACAAGTAAATGTGTGCATTTTATGTAAGACCAACACTTTTAAAGTACAATAAGTCTCTGAATTCTTTTTAATAACGTTGTTATGCTGTTGTGAATAACCAGTAGTGAATAAAGTACTTCTTGCCATTAATGCGACTTCTGGTGCTGTATGGTTTTGCTGATGGCTTTGTAGTCTGGTTGATACGTGGTGAGGTTAACCTTCATGCAGGCGTTGAGACTTCCATCCATTAAACGTGATCATAGGTTGGTCTTAACGTTCTTTAGATGTGAGAAAGACTGCTCACATGCATACGTAGAGCCAAACATTGTCAGTACAGCAATACTCACACACTGCAGTGTGGGGTATTTGACGGGAAGTGCGTTCCAAGTTTTGACAATCAGCTGGTCTGCGGGTTGAAGTTTTTCATTTCTCCCCACTTGTGTTTGCTTGCCAACTTTGCTTGCTGTTGTTCAAGTCTTTCCAAATCTTCATTCAGTGACTTAAACTTATTCACCCACATGTCTGAGGCCTTCAGGTCAGCAGCTTGTAGCTCAAAATATCTGATGGAGACACCGGGGATGTAACTCAGGTCGGTGCTGTCCACTGCACACTCGTGTGGATGGGTGATAAACTTAAAAAGACGAGTGCACTCCCAAAATTCTCCAAAGCTTGCACTTTGAATGACTGCAGGAGATTAGATGTGAAGTCCACTAGCTGCTGGAGATCAAGATGTTGAACAGGGTCACTTGCTGTGCATGCATCTTTAAACTCTCCCCGTTTTTCAAAGTGTAGTAAACGACCTGTTTCAGTGTCCATGATGAAGAGTTCCAGCTTGTTTGCAAATGCAAACACTGCTTGATGAAGGGATAAGACTGTTTTTCCAACACCTTGCATTTTCACATTGAGCTGGTTCAGATGTCCAGTCATGTCCACGAGATAGTAGAACTTCAGGAGCCACTCAGTGTTAGCTAACTCAGGATGCTCGACGTTTTTCTTTTTTTTTTTTTTTGTATTTTTCTGAAGCTGGAAACGGGGAGAGACAGTCAGACAGACTCCCGCATGTGCCCAACCGGGATTCTCCCGGCACGCCCACCAGGGGCGATGCTCTGCCCACCAGGGGGCGATGCTCTGCTCCTCTGGGGTGTTGCTCTGCTGCGACCAGAGCCACTCTAGCGCCTGGGGCAGAGGCCAAGGAGCCATCCCCAGTGCCCGGGCCATCTCTGCTCCAGTGGAGCCTTGGCTGCGGGAGGGGAAGAGAGAGACAGAGAGGAAGGAGGGGGTGGGGGTGGAGAAGCAAATGGGCGCTTCTCCTATGTGCCCTGGCCGGGAATCGAACCCAGGTCCCCCGCACGCCAGGCCGACGCTCTACCGCTGAGCCAACCGGCCAGGGCCTCGATGTTTTTCATTTCAAAAAAAGTCCGAATTTCGCTCAGACAAGCTGCAAAACAGCTGAGCACCTTCCCTCTTGACAACCAATGCACATTGCTGTGCAGAAGCAGACCAGGATAATTATTCCCAACTTCATCCAGCAGTGTTTTAAACTGGCGATGATTTAAAGCTTGGGCAACAATAAAGTTGACCACCGGAATGACCAGTGACATCACCTCACCAAGCTGCTTGCCACATATCTGAGCACAAAGCACTTCCTGATGTAGGATGCAGAGAAAACTTAGGATGGGTCTCTTCATGTTCACGAAGAAGCGCTACAAATCCTCTGTTTTTCCCCACCATGCATGGAGCACCATCAGTACACACTGAAGTAAGTTGATCCATCGGTAGATTTTTTTCTTTAGTGAACTCAGTGAAAGACTCGAATAAATCCTCCCCTCTTGTTGTCTCTTTCATAGGCAAAATAGCAAGACTTTCCTCACATAGTATGTTGCCCACAGCATACCTTGCAATCACGCTGAACTGGGATAAATGGCTTAAGTCTGTTGACTCATCCAAAATGGGAGAAAAGAATGGTGCTGCATTTATGTCCTTCACTTGTGTTGCCTCAATTTGATTTGCCATCATGATGGTACGATCATGAACAGTTCTTGCTGACAGAGGCATGTCTTTTATTCGTTTGATTATCTTGTCTTTATCTGAAAAGCTGTCAAAAAGTTCATTGGCAACATCAAGCATGAATGTTTTGGCATACTCCCCATCTGTGAATGGCTTTCCATTTCTCACAATTGCTAAAGCACCAGCAAAGCTAGCTGAATTCCAGTCACCTTGTTGGGTCTAAACATGGAGTTGCTGCTGACTAGCTTGCACTCTGTACAGAAGCTCTTGACATGCTTTCTTTCTGCTGTCCCCCTCTGGGTATTTCGATGTAAATGTAGTAAGGCGTGTGTCAAAGTGCCACTTTATATTTGACCGTTTCATTGATGCAATTTTATCTTGCATATTAGACACACTGCAAACCTGCTCTCTCCACAAAGGCAAATTCCTCTGTCCATTCCTGCTGAAAAGTACGATACTCCTCATCTTTTTTTCTTTTAACCATCTTCTTCATCAAAAGGGTTTCTGCAGTTAGCTAGCTGACTACTTGATTAAAAGGAGGGAAGTTTACTTCCTGACCTCACAACGACTCATGTACGTTACGCATTATCCAATAAAAATTTGGTGTTGTCCCAGAGGACAGCTGTGATTTGCTCCAGCCACCCGCAACTATGAACATGAGTGGTAGGAAATCAATGGATTGTAATACATGAGAATGTTTTATATTTTTAACATTATTATATTTTTTATTAAAGATTTGTCTATGAGCCAGATGCAGCCATCAAAAGAGCCACATCTGGCTCACGAGCCATAGGTTCCTAACCCCTGCCCTAGAGCGTGGCTACAGTGCCAGGGTTACCATTTATCCAGTGCCTGAACACTTTGCTTATTGCTTCACATTCTTTTAGTTCATCTCCAGGTTAGGCATTATGAGGCCATTTTACAGATGAAAAAATGAGGCCTGGAGAATTTGTATAATTTAGCCATGACTTATTCATGAATGGACTAAAGTCGGGGTCCAGGCCTGTCTTAATCCAGAGGTTTTTTTCTTATTTCATTCTGCTCAGTGGCGATAGAAACTGCATTCCATGCTGTGCCTCTGAACATTTGGATAATTTAAAGGAAAATTGCTTATGCTGTCATTCTCATAATTTCCCACAATTTCAAAGTAGAAGAATTCTCCCAGTTCCTTACCTGCTTCATGGAAGCATCAGGGGAAGGAACAAGTACTTATTAATGATGATCTTGGATTTGAAAGACATCTATTTATCAGACTGTTAGGGTCTATGTATATCTTTCAGATTTGCCTTCAAACTACTAGAAAAGTAAATGGTGTCCCTGTTTAGACGGTGCTGAAGTGTTAGCAGGAAGAAGCCGTCACCTAGTTAGGGTAGAGGCTGAGGTTTGTCAGCTTGGAGGGAAGCCGTGTTCCGCAATGCATCGCTTCATTGTTTTGTAGCATGTGGGGTGGCTCGGTGTCAAGAGCTAGGCCCCTTTCTTCCCAGCATGCCAGGCCTAGACTAGGCTCAGCCCGAAAGCTGAAGGCACATTCTGGCTTATCAATAATACCTGTATCCAGATGTAGGTCTGGGCAGTTTCTTGGATAATGAAGCTGGATAATCTTCCATCTACATGGGCCTCCTGCTTTCAGGAATCTTCATTCTTCAAAATCCATGCACATCCCATCCATGATACTAGCAGACAGGGAGGTCTAGAGTCCTCTCTCCTTGGCAGGGCCCTGGCTTTAGGACCGTGTTTCTCCTGAGGGGATCCAGCTTCTCCCCTCAGGTGCCACTGACACGGAATTTGTGGAGTTGGTGGAGCTGTTGGCTCACGGAGCCCACTGCAGTGGTGGGGTGTCCACTCGGTTCAGGAGCTCCTCATGCTGTTTATGGATGTGAATCAAGTGGCAGCTCTTCCCTTGGGTGGATGAATTGTGCCCCCTGTATGGTCACTGACACAGTCTCTTCTCTTAGTGTCCAGTTGACTACAGACCTCAGTCCTCTTTGTCCCTAAAAGAAAGGTATGTAAACTTTCCTGAAGTTTCCCTAGAGAACCCGGAAAAGGAGGTTCCTGGCACACCTCAGAGGAAATAACAGAATATCCCATTAGGCAGTTACGATTATGCTCTCCCCAAAGCACCAGCATTCCCCTCCTCCTTCCTGGATATTCTGGGGGAGCCCCAAATGCTGCCCCTCAGCTCCAGCTGCTGTCCTCGGCTTTTATACTCAAGTTCAGTACCCAGAGGGCCATGATGCTCAGTATTTACCCCCAAAAATAGAAACATTAATTCAGAAAGATATTTGCACCTTTGTTTATTACAGCATTATTTACAATAGCTAAGATTTGGAAGCAGTCCTGGTGTCCACTGAGAGACGAATGAATAAAGAAGATGTGATATATATAATCAGTGGAATATTACTCAGCTCTAAAAAGAACAGAATCTTGCCATTTGTGACAACATGGATGGACTTAAAGAGTATTTTGCTAAGTGAAATAAGTCAGAGAAAGGCAAATGCCATATGATTTTACTTGTATATGGAATCTTAAAAAGAAAAAAACAAACAGAACAAATAGACTGAATACAAAAAACAGACTGATTGTTGCCGGAGGAGGGGGTTGGGAGGTGGACAAAAAAGGTGAAGGGGATGAAGAGGTACAAGCTTCCAGTTATAAATCATAGGAATGTAATGTCCAGCATAGGGTATATAGTTAGTAATATTGTAATGACATTGTACAATGACAGTTACTAGACTTAGCATGGTGATCACTTCTTGAGGCATATAAATGTTGAATCTCTTTGAAACTAACATATTGTAATTCAATTTGCAGAACCAAAGAAACTAAGGACCATGACACTTAGTTACAGAAGGCTCTTAAGTGAAAGGACCCGCTCTCTAAAGGCACCTCGGTTTGTGTGTTTGTGCCGTGTGTTTAGGAGTCACAGCCTGCACTTGGGTTAGCCCTGTATCATCTAACACAGCATTTCTTCTGAATCAGCAACCCCTCTCTCTAAAAGGAACTAGATAAATGACATTTTTTCTTTCTTTAACATTTAATTACCCTTTCCTCTAAGGCCTATATTTAAAAAACTTTAAACAGTTACTGGTAAGTCAGGAAAGGACTAAAATGCACGTCACTCTACTGACCACATAAAAGATAGAAGTGAATTGGAAAATTAAATAGAAGAAAAATACTTATTAAAAAGAAACATTAGGCCCCACTGTCTCCATGATTTATTTACTATTTAACAAATATTTATTTGGTACATATATATTATATATATACTATATAATTATTATAATTAACATATATATTTATATTATTTATAATATATAAATATATAATATATATAAAATGTTAATATACCAAAATTTAGTATATTTATATATTATATATAAAATATATATTATTATATATATTAATATATATGTGTAATATATAATATATATACCTATAATATATATCATATATAAAGGCTATAATAGAAATATCAATATACTGGTAAACAGAAAAGATGAATAAGCAGTTCATGTACTCAAGAGTCCACTAAGTAGGGGAAGAGGAACTTAGAGAAAAAGGGGTCCCAAAGGGACGGTTAAGAAGACTTAAGACCTCTGTCTGGGGAAGATAGGTGGGTCTCAGTGAGTGGAGATTCCAAGATGGGAGAGGGAGGGCGCTCCAGGCAGGAGGAGCACCAGGACCAAGGCCCACGGGCTGACAGGTGCAGATGACATGTAGGTGACAGGAAGCAGTAGGTCTGGGGCCAGCCTAGGGGAGGATTCTCCTTTCAGGTAGAAGGGAATAAAGAAGATGAAGAGGTTTTGAAGGAAGGAGGAGAGGAATGTTTGGAGAGCATCATTTTAAGATAGGCTGGAAGGGTGTTCAGGGTTAGGTTTTGCACCACCCTAGTCAATTCAGTAAAACAAGCGCATTGTCCATTAGGATAGAAAATTGAGAACATTTTGAAATACTTATCATAGAGAATGTAGTTTAGAGGGATTTCCAAGTGAGAGTGACCCTGCTGAGTTAAAATTACATAAAATGCATGTAAATGCAGTCTGCCTTTCCAGGTAGGGTGAAGGGTTATTATTCAGGGGGCTGTGGCAGGAAAGAAAGCTGACCCCACAGGCTTCCTGGCTGTGGGGTTGTTGTAATGGGGACCTATCAGAGGGTCTGGGCAGCTGGGGATTTTGAGGTACTGACCTCCCAGTGGCAGGAAGGCTGACCTGACATCCAGCCTGGGTCCATAGGTGAGTGACCAGGAGAGAAGAGGTGAGCTAGGAGACCAGGAGGCTTTAAGGGCAGTCACAGCAGATTCAGCACACATCGGGTGAGCACGCCTGTTAGAAATCCAAAGTCACAAGCGTTGTTGTTGAAAGATTTGGCGATCGTAGACATTGACCAAAGCTGGGGGTAATTCAGTGTCAGTGTGTTATAGCTATGGGATGTCCTTGTGATTGATGGGGGGTGGTCAGCTTCTTTTACCACCTCTGGTTTAGTTCCATTTGCAGCAATTGTGTGAAGAAACTTTAATTAGATATAATGCATTAGTGAATGTTAATAAGTATTTAAACATTTGGAAAATATTTCATGTTTCCTCAAACATATTCATACTTATGTTGCTTCATAGGATTACGTTTTACAAAAATCTGACAAAACTTTTTTCAGTATATATTAGTTTGATATTAGATAATATCTTCCAAACTGTTACTAAAGACAAGGACATTTATTTTTATATTCTTGATAGAACCCCTCCAAATGTTGTTTAAAAAAGTTGTTGAAAGTAACTCTGTAAGAACTGTTTTAAGTGGGGACCAGAATGTTTTTCTTTGTAAAGGAACTGTTGATTTTCCTCCTTACACAGGTAGATGTACACAGCAAATATATACTGAAGAGTCCAGGGGTCCCCAAACTTTTTACACAGGGGACCAGTTCACTGTCCCTCAGACCATTGGAGGGCCGCCACATACAGTGCTCCTCTCACTGACCACCAATGAAAGAGGTGCCCCTTCTGGAAGTGCAGCGGGGGCCGGATAAATGGCCTCAGGGGGCCGCATGTGGCCCGTGGCCCATAGTTTGGGGAAGCCTGCTGAAGACGATCTTAAAATTGACAATCCTTAAAACAGCAAAATATGTGTATAACATAAATTTAAGGAAAGCACTCAATGGAGAATTGCGTATAAGTAAATGCAGTTCATCGCGCAGATATGTTTATGGTATAAGTTGTGCTTGATCATTTTATGGCCCAGGAAAGATGGATTTGCATCAGCAGAACCATTCAGGGAGAGAGGAGTAATGAACTGGCTCCTCAAAGATACACAGTAGTGATGCCCCACATTCTCAACATCGAAGAACATCGTTGAGTATTTTGACTTGATTTATTTGTCATAGAGATCTTCTGTCTCTGCATCAACCCTTTCGCCCAAGCCCAATTTTAATCTGGGGCAAAATAGGACCTTAAAACATATCTACGTTTATGTGTAGCTTTCCCAAACCTCCTGTGTACCATTTCTCCAGGTGAAGGTGTGAAGGTGCCTTCATTATAGAGAAGGGATTCACTGCCTGTGGACAGATGACATCCGTGGCTGCCTGGCCAGCCATTTCTGTCATGACGACTGATGATCTTACTTTTTCATCATCATGTCTTCATCCTGTTTACATGTTCACAAGCAAGGGGGAGGTTAAAACATTCCGTGTATAAAGTAGGAGGTATAAGCCATTGTAATCCTTATATTTCACCTGAGCTCAGGTGAAAACTCTCGGATACACAATGCAATCAACAGTTCAAATGCTATAGAGATGTTTACCTGAAACCTATGTATTCTTATTGATCAATGTCATCCTGTTACATTTAATTTCTAAATAAGTGTGTGTGTGTGTGTGTGTGTGTGTGTGTGTAAAGAAAAATCCTGTAGGGTGAAAAATTTGGGAATCTGTCTTTACCTCACGATAGACTTGTGTTACAAATAATGATAATCACCATATTCTCAGTGCCATTAAAACAAGTCACACTGTTGTGTTATTAATTCAAATAATCTGATTCAGGTGAACCTCAGGGAAATCACCAGAGCAGAGTAAATGGAGCCAAGATTGTAGCAGCCTTACTCTCCATTTTGACTGATCTGGGCCACACTCTGGACCCCTTACCTGACTTAAAAAGCAAACTCAACTGTGTCTTTCAAAAAGCCCCCGACGTCTAGTACAGTGTGCAGCCCATTGTGTAGCTCAGTAAGCGTTCATCTTTGCAGCGACAACCTTCTTACCTCCCCCTCAGTTAGTGCCAAAGGCCAATTGCCTTAAAAGGCTTAAATGTTGTAGGTATACATTGATACAATTAATATCAGTTATGTAATTTAATTAGTGTAGCATTTATTGTATGATTAATATCCTGGGATGTGTGCTTTGGTCAAAGTATGAAATGCTTGCTAACAAATCACAGAGGAGGGAGTGATTCTTCCAGGAAGAGGGGAGTGCAAGTGGGAATGTTGCCAAGGGAGGGACTGTGGTTTGGTTGTCACTGGAGATGGAGCAGTTGTTCTCCAGTCACAGAACAGACTTTTCACATTCACAACACCCCACAGAAGACAGTGAATATGCCATATTTACTTGTTGACCAGTTACCTAAAAAGGTAAGATTTCTAATGCACTGGGAGCTGTGATTAGAAAGGTAGTGTTAGGTTAACCGGAAAGGGCCCTACATGCCACGCTAAGGGCTCTTGCCTTGGGGGGAGGTGGATGGGGGATGCGAGTGACTGTATCCGATGTGCAGCATGGCAGCTCAGACTAGAACCTGCACCAGAACCCCTGCAGGGTTTGTTAAATCAGACAGCCGTGTCCCTAGAGTTCCTGATGAAGTAAGTGTGGGTAAAACGTCATGGTTTGTATTTTAATAAGTTCCCAGGGGAAGCTGGTGCTGCTGGCCAGGCATCACACCTTGGGACCCACTGGTTTAGGCTATACACTGAAACAGCGAGGACAGAAGTCACTGAGATCTCTATGTGAGTTTATTAATGTGAATTTATTAATTATCAAGTAAGATATAAGGCAACAAAATAAAGTGTTACCTGGATGGACCCATAATGATCCTCATTGGTCAACATTTTAGAGAAGCTTTATACACAGTGTTAATGTTTCAAGAGAGTCCCTCCTCTTCTTTAATGGTGTGACTCCTGGAGTTACCATGGTAACAAGCAAAGGGAGAGATATCTCTGATACCTTTTCTGACCTCATTAAGCCAAGTTCAAAGGATGTTTCCTGTGAAGCTTGAATGGCCCTCTCCCCATTGGGCCATCTTCCTCTGTCTTCTCCCAGTTCTGCACATTGACCATGGTCGCAGCCCACGTCCCAGTACAGCCACAGCGGATTGATGTCAAGACAGCAGGAGGAAGCGTGCTGGATGATTTGGGAGCTCTCCTAGGGATTTTGTTTTCTTTTTGCTCTCTTATTATCTTGTGCCCAAAGGCCCTTGATATCTACAACCCAGGAATTCACTTAGTCATGTCATATCCTCCCCAGAATTGGGTGCATACATGTTGGAAAAATTGCCATTCCTTATAAAGGCACTATTCTGAAAAAGAGGAATAAACCCAAATTTGTGAGGTAAGTTTAAAGCCACTCAATAAATCAGAGATTTCAAAAATTGGTTTGACACCAATGAGCTGCAGAGGCTACAGATGTGAAGCTGTAAGCCAGAGGCCCACAGCCGGGGAGCCCAGAGAACTCGCCCTAACTTTGCTTGAGGCCTTCTTGAGGGCTTTTCTACAAATAAAGGCGTTGCCAGTTCATGGCCACTAGGAGCCTGAGAATATTTTTAACAGGTTCATCTTGGGCTCTATCTTCCAAACTTCATTCAGAATGTTCCTAATGTGTCAAGTACTCTTCCAGTGTGCAGTGAAAACCAGCTAAAAATCCCAGCTCTCCTGGCATTTACATTCTAATGTGGAAGAGATACAACCAAACAAGATATATAATTAATGTCTGGTAATGTTTAATAGAAAAATAGAGGAGTAAGTGGTACGGATATGGGGAGAGGGGTTGCAGTCTTAGATGGTTTATCCAAAGAAGGCTGCACTGAGAAAGTGACTTTTGAGCAGAGACTTGAAGGAAGTGAGTGAGCTGGTCATGTGAAAAGAGCATGCCAGAAAGATGAAAAACCATGTGCAAAGTCCCTGGGGCCGTACTCACTGTGTAGCACATTTGGTGTATTCCAGAAAAGCAAGAAAGCCAGCGTGAGCAGCCAGAGAGTGGTTGGACTTGAGGACAAGGAGGAGACAGATTATAGAAATTCTTATAGGACAGTGAGAGAATCTGAACTTGTACCCAGGGGGAGAAGGGACACTTTGGGAGTATGTCCCATTGGAACAAAGAAATGGTTTCATCTGACTTACACTTTATAAGATCACTTTGGCTGTTGTGCTGAGAAAAAGAAAATGAAGGGAAAATTGGCAATGGGGAACAAAAGCAGAAGCAAGGAGACCCAACTAGGAGGCTGTTAAGGATATCAGAGGAAGAGAAGATGATGGCCAACCCCAGCATGTTAACAGGAGAGATGGTGAGAAGTGGTCAGACTTTCATTATACATATTTTGGAGTCTGGTGGAAAGGGTTCACTGACGACTGGATGTGAGGTGTGGGAGAAAGAAGAGCATCAAGGATGACTCCTAAGTTTTTGGATTGAACAAGTAGAAGAATGGCATTGCCATTTGCAGAGAGGGGGAAGCAGGAAGGGGAGTGAGTTTGAATGAGAATAATTTTGGTAAGTTTGGCCATGTTAAATTTGAGATGCATATTAGACATCCAAGTCGGCAGACATGTCAACTAGGCAGTAGGACACACAAGTGGTCCCCTGTCTATCATGGCGGTTAGGTTCCAGCACCCCTGAAAATAGGTGAAAATCCACGAAGTAATGACACCTTATATTTATTTTATTATTTATATGTGTGTATATATATATATATTTTATTTTATTTTATTTATTTTTAGAGAGGAGGGGGGGGAGAGAGAGAGAGAGAGAGAGAGAGAGAGAGGAGAGAGAGAATGGGGGAGGAGCTGGAAGCATCAACTCCCATATGTGCCTTGACCAGGCAAGCCCAGGGTTTTGAACCGGCGACCTCAGCATTTCCAGGTTGACACTTTATCCACTGCGCCACCACAGGTCAGGCTATTTATATATATTTTAAGGCTTTATTTCAATTTAATATTCTTTTACTATGTTTTAATTAATATTTTTTATATTTTTATATTTTCAGTTTTTTTAGGCTAGAAAATGTTTATTTTACTGCAAAAATAAAATAACATATAAAAATACCTATATACTGCAAAAATCACACGATATAGTGAAAAAACTCATGATACAAAATGAGACAGACACAGTTTTAAAATCCGCAATACAGTGAGACCGCCAAAAGTGAACCGCGATATGGCGAGGGATGACTGTAGTACGCGTAGAATGGTGAGTAGATTAGAGTGGAATCAAGGGACAAAAAGAAGAAAGAACTGAGGACATCAAGAATCAACTCAAGGAGTTTTGAATAATTGAAAGAATACAAATGGGATGATAGCTGCAAGGGAAAGGGAGGTCAAGATGGGAGTTTAAGGAAAGAAAGAATAGCTCATTTAAATGCTGGTGGGAATAATCTAGTAGAGAATGGTAATGTATTGGTATAGGAGAGAGAAGAGAAAACAGCTAATTATAATATCCTTCAGAAGACCAGAGTGATGGAATCTAGTGGAATGTGTCAGCCTTTACCAGGAGCACTGATGTATATTCACGGCTGGCAACAGGGGCAAAGATGAGGTACGGGACACCTGGTGGCAGGTGAGCAGACTTGGTTGAGGGGACTTGTGGAAATCTTTTCTTATTGCTTCTATTTTCTTGGAGAACTAGGGATTAAAATTATCAGCTGAGAGTGAGAACAGGGAAAGAGGCGGTGAAGGCTTGGAAAAGATGGAGTGAACTATTTAGATTAATTATAAGAGAATGGAGGCGTGATGGAATTGGGAAAGGTGATGTGGCGGTGAAGGCACCCAGGCTGACTTGAAGATGGTAATTGTTACTTTGAAATGAGACCAGTCCCTTTGGCGGTGTGTTTTTCTTCAGCCACACTGTTTTAGGCCAGTGCGGGCTGGGAGTAAATAGTTGGATTTAACAAGGGTTCTGATTTAGCATAGGCCAGGGAAATTCAAGTGTGGGACAAAGAGACTTGAGGTTGAATGCAAGGGAACGGATGTGATGATCGCTGTGGTTTTCAAGCTGAGTGAAGAAGGAGCAAGGAATCAGGAGGTCAGGGTATTGGAGGGATCAGATCATTTGTGGGTTAATGAAATGACCGAGAATCGTGGTAGGAGTGCCATAAAGTCTGTTGGAGCAGAATCTAAAATCTTCCGAGGAATTGGGGAAGCCACTGAGGCAAACGGGTGCCCGCAGGAAAGATGAGTCGAGTGGCAGAGTCTGAAGACATAGCTCACAGAGACGGGGTTTTAGACAAGAGAGATGAGCAGCGGTTTGAGAGTTGGAGTGAAGAACTGGAAGGTCTGCCCACCTCCGGCATATTGGGATGAGGAGGTGGGGAGAGCACTGCTTGAGGCTGCAGGGGAAGCGATCGCAGCCAGTTCCCAGTTAGAGCAGCGACGAGGGGTGCCCTTCTGGAAGAGGCTGAGGATCTAGGGGATTTTCCTGGTGATTGGCCATGAGTTTAAGAGGTACAGTGAAAGGATTTCGGGAGCTGGAAGGAAAGCCTCAGGGGACCTTATAGTCTGGGAGATGAGGGCAGCCTCGGTTCCTGGGGTGACTTTTTATGGAATCTAAAGTTCTAGTACAGGATGGTCTCACCTGTGAGCGTCCTCCATTTTATTATCCCTGGGTCATGGCTGTGATTCCATTTTCTGAGCATTCCTAGCAAGTAGGCTGTGCCATGCCCACTCCTGTTCCAGTTCTCCCTTTGACACCTGGTTTGTGACCCACCAGGGTAGCATATTGCTGTGCTCTCGTGCCCAGGAAGCTGTCCCAGCTCTGCTGATTGTGTTGGCCTAGCTCAGGCGCTTCGGTGGGGTCCACTGAGGAGGAGAGAGTCAGAGAGGGGGCCCCAGCCTAGCAGTGGTGCTTCCCACACTTGAGTGACTTGCATAACCAAACTTTAAAAAATTATAGCTCAGAGCACCTGTACTATTGTTTCCTTACTTAATAAGCTTGTTTAAATATACTTACCTTTCTTCTTATAGAAATATTTTTAAAGGAAACTCATAAGAAACCTGCCAGTTTAAACAATTATGGTGAATAATGGACACAGAGCCAGAATGATGAAAATAAAATATGTCCACCCCAAATCTCATTTGCCACTTTGGGAGATGAATGAGCCAGAGAATAGCTAAGACTCGAGACTCGCTTCTCCCCCTGAAATGACCCACATGGGTCTCCAACCACCACTGCTTCTACTTTGCTGCGTATCCCCCATGGCTCACATTTGGGAGAACCAGGTTGAATTATTACACTTGAGAAGGGCATATCTCTAAAGTGCAGGATAAGATTTCCTAGACAGGACACATCTCATGCAAAGGACCTGGGGTGGAAAGGAGTAATCTCATTCAGGAAGTGTAGCCTGAGTGAAGATACCTCGGGGAAGAGAGGCGTGAGGTGAGGCTATTATAGGCAGTGGTTATTAATTAAAAATTAGGGTCTGTAAGGTTAAAAATGTGAGGGTTTTTTTTTGGAGCAGCAGGAAACTACTGGGAGGGTCTTAAGGGGGGAAGTGGAATGATCAGATTTAAGTTGTTCAGAGCCCCTCTGCTGGTGTGCAGAGAAGGCAGTGGAGGGGGCAGGCGTGCTATAGACAACCAGGAGAGGCCCAGGTAAAGCCCGCCTGAGACCCAGTGGTCTTGGTGGTGACGGTGGAGGATGGATGGACAGAGCTCTAAGGAATGTTTAGACAGTAAAAGGAAAGCAAGGCCTGGTTCTTGTTCTGCTGTGGGCATGCTAGTGGGCAGGAGGTGAAATACACTGAGATGGAACATTCTAGATACTCTTTCGCGAGACTATGTGCGGTTTGATTTAGACACTTTGAATTTGAGGTTCCTGTGTGACACCTAAGGAAGATGTCCCCAGGTTGGGTACTGGGTCTGCAGCTGGGCTGGAAGGCGGGGGCTGAGACAGGAAGGGGAGACCCAGTAGCCTGTGCCCTTGGCTGTGAGTACGTGTGCTCCACGTGCACACCAGGGCTCCACCCAGCCAGCTCATCAACAGGAAGAGCTCCCTGCGGAATAAAGCGTGCTATATTGTTGTGTCTTTACATTAACAATCATTGAGATGCAGAAAGATTTGTTCTCCTTTCCTACTCTTCTCCCTCATTTCCTTTCTCCTTTCTCCTCCTCTTCCTGTCTTTTTCTCTGCTTTTTCTTCTCACTTTTTTTTCTCCTGTCCACTGGGGTGGCATCTGGCGACCTGCACCAACATTTTGTATGGGTGTGCCGCTGCGAGAGGACTTTTCCCTACAACCCAAGTGGAGGGTTAAAGGATACTTTTCATAAGCCTTTTAATAGTAGTAACTGTCTCATCACTTGGCATAGTTACATGCTGCTTATAACCAGATTTAGGAACCACAGATGCATGCTTAACTAGAGAACAGTTATTATTTATAAGTCCTTTTTTTTTTTTTTTTTTGTATTTTTCTGAAGTGAGAAGCAGGGAAACAGAGAGACAGACTCCTGCATGTACCCAACCGGGATCCACCCAGCATGCCCACTCACTAAGGGGCAATGCTCTGCCCATCTGGGGTGTTGCTCCATTGCAACCGGAGCCATTCTAGCACCTGAGGCAGAGGCCATGGAGCCATCCTCAATGCCTGGGCCAACTTTGCTCCAGTGGAGCCTTGGCTGCAGGAGGGGAAGAGAGAGATAGAGAGAAAGGAGAAGGGGAGGGGTGGAAAGGTAGATGGGCGCCTTTCCTGTGTGCCCTGGCTGGGAATCGAACCCAGGACTTTCACATACTGGGCCGATGCTCTACCACTAAGCCAACCGGCCAGGGTTTATTTATAAGTCTTATTTACACAGCTAGATTAATGGTTTTAGTTCTGGAGAAATTAACATACTAATCACTCTGTTAATTTTTTAATTATTTAAAACCATTGTTATTTGCATTTTTCTCTTTAATGCTGATTTATTTTTATTTTCTCGGTTAATAGATTACTGTCCTTGATGAGACATGGACTGTGTTCAGGCGTTATAGTCGCTTTCGAGAAATGCATAAAACATTGAAGTTAAAGTATGCAGAGGTAAGTTATGGAATAATTATCTCTGTTTAAGAACATTTGTTTTAGGCCTTGGCCAGGTAGCTTAGTTGATAGAGCCTCAGTTAGAGCCTCATACCAATGTGCCAGGGTTCAGGGCTTGATCCCCAGTTAGGGCACAAATAAAAAACAACCATTGAGTGCATAAATAAGTGGAACAAAAATTGATGTTTCTCTCTCCCACTCTCATATTAATCAATTAATGAAAATTTTAAAAATCTTTTGTTTTAGAAGTGAGTTGATTACATTATAATGTCCCTTTAGATATTAGCTTGTGTCACCAATTTTTATTTCAGTTACTCATCTGTCAAAGATATCTTTTTAGTTTTTCTTCTCTGTTCCATTTCTATTCTACACAGTTTAAACATTTTCTAAAAGTAAGATTTTGAGCCTGACCAGGCGGTGGCACAGTGGATAGAGCATTGGAATGGGATGCGGAGGACCCAGGTTCGAGACCCCGAGGTCACCAGCTTGAGCGTGAGCTCATCTGGTTTGAGCAAAGCTCACTAGCTTGGACCCAAGGTCGCTGGCTTGAGCAAGGGGTTACTCGGTCTGCTGAAGGCCCGTGGTCAAGGCACATATGAGAAAGCAATCAATGAACAACTAAGGTGTCACAACGAGAAACTAATGATTGATGCTTCTCATCTCTCTTCATTCCTGTCTGTCCCTATCTGTTCCTCTCTCTGATTCTCTCTCTCTGTCTCTGTAAAAAAAAAAAAAATTTAAAAAAAGTAAGATTTTGAAAGTGATAGTAAAATGACAATAAATGAATTCCTTTTCATAAATTTTATAAATTTTCAATAAATATTTTAAATTTCTGAAATGTGAGTGACACGTATTAAAATGAAATAATAGTAAATTCCTTAGTATGTGTTTACCCTTTTTTTCTCTTAAAAAAAGACCGTGTTAATGATTAGGCTTCTTAACAAGAAGTCAAGTCATAAAAGTTCATTTGCCATCAAACATGCGTGGAGGCAGATAGTGAACATGGATGGTATTATCAGAAGCAAGAAGGCATTCCATGCATTAGATCAGATATGCAGTATATACATTAATCATCTTTATTGAACGAAGATTAGTTTTTAAAATACTTTTAAACAAAGACAGATATTCTTAAAATGAATATGTATCTTCTAAGTGAATATATTATTATTATTTTATTTTTAACTTCAACTAAAGAAAGCTGTAAGGCACACCTCTTTAGGAATCTGGCGTTGAGCTGACTGCAGAACGGCCGGCAGGCGCTGCCTCATTAGGCTGCCTTCCCTGCGTGTTTCCTCAGCGTGGCCAGGCCTCCCACGCTTTCCTACCTCTCGCGCAACGTGAAGAGAAATACCTTTTGTAAATGAAGTGGCTTCTTGATTGTAGAAAAATCTTGAGTCCAGGTGAATTTAGGCTGTCTCACAATTCTGCTGTTGGGCTTTTATAAGAGGACTGTATTTCAAACTGAAGAAGCTTCCGCTCTCAATTATAGTTCAGTGTTCCTGAGAGTCTTCAGTTCCAGAAGCAACTGCTTCAAAGTCAAGTTGCTAAATTGCTTTCTGCAATTGACTCTTCATGTTCCAAGTTAATGTCTCTTTAAATTTATTTTTTCATTTATTGGGTTGACCTGGTTCACCAAACCATACAGGTTTCAAGTGTACGACCCAACATAACGCCGTCTACCCACCGCGTCATGCACCCTCTGACCCCCCAGCAAAGTTTCTTTCTGCCCACCTTCCCCCGACTTTGCCCTCCTCCCCCTCACTCCACTCCCCAACTTAACACTGACAGTATGAAGTGAGAGTAATGTGTACATATTAAATGTTTAGAGCAACTTATTTTTCGAGTGAGCTTTGCAGTTCATTAACTGCTTGGTTATAAGTTGCTAAACTCAGTACTTTAATGATGTACAGGTATTCATATTAACATACAAAATTCCCACACCAATAGATGGGAAAAAATAATTTACTTGAAACAAAAGGCCAAAAACTCTGAACACACACACACACACACACACACACACACACACACACACACACACTGTGTCCGTAAAGTCATGGTGCACTTTTGACCGGTCACAGGAAAGCAACAAAAGACAATAGAAATGTGAAATCTGCACCAAATAAAAGGAAAAAACTCCCAGTTTCATACCTATTCAGTGCAGTTCATTGTGGGCTCACGCACAGATTTTTTAGGGCTCCTTAGGTAGCTATCCCGTATAGCCTCTACAGACTCGTCACTGACTGATGGCCTACCAGAACGGGGTTTCTCCACCAAACTGCTGGTTTCCTTCAACTGCTTATCCCACCGAGTAATGTTATTCCTATGTGGCGGTGCTTCGTTATAAACGCGCTGATATTCACGTTGCACTTTGGTCACGGATTCGAATGTAGCGAGCCACAGAACACACTGAACTTTCCTCTGTACCATCCACATCTCGACTGGCATGGCCGTGGGATGCTCTGCTGCATACACGGTGTTACGTCATCATCTGCTCATGCGCACATGCTGCCACATCATCCTACAGAAACTGGGAGGGTTTTCCTTTTATTTGGTGCAGATTTCACATTTCTATCGTCTTTTGTTGCTTTCCTGTGACCAGTCAAAAGTGCACCATGACTTTATGGACACACTATATATGCATACTATTAATTTATGATTTTTCTCACATCAGTTCTTCCAGTATGATAATTCAGTGCTGTTCTGTGTGAGCACATTTTTTAGATTCTAATTACATTAGTGGACAAGAGCAAAAATGTCTTCTCATGTCTTAAATTTATGTGAGGACAGACTGACAATCAAGTAGGAACATATAATAACTAACACTTTAAGAATAAGCATGCCGCCTGACCAGGCGGTGGCGCAGTGGATAGAGCATCGGACTGGGATGCAGAGGACCCGGGTTTAAGACCCCGAGGTTACCAGCTTGAGTGCAGGCTCATCTGGTTTGAGGAAAAGCCCACAAGCTTGAACCCAAGGTCGCTGGCTCGAGCAAGCCAGTCTGCTGAAGGCCCGCGGTCAAGGCACATATGAGAAAGCAATCAATGAACAACTAAGGTGTTGCAACACTCAATGAAAAACTAATGATTGATGCTTCTCATCTCTCTTTGTTCCTGTCTGTCTGTCCCTGTCTGTCCCTCTCTCTGACTCACTCTCTGTCTCTGTAATAAATAAATAAATAAATAAATAAATAAATAAATAAATAAATAAAATTAAAAAAAAAAGAATAAGCATGCCATGTGGCAGTTAAGTGAGGTTTTTACCTGGTAGGAAACATGTGATGGAGAAAGAATATGTTGAACACTTTACTGTAAGGTTATTTCAGGTTTAGGCTCTTTGAAGAAGTGGCATTTTAGTTGAAGTATGAAGTGAGAGAATTTAAATGAGTGTTCAAAGTAATAACAAACAGTGCTAATCAGTGTTTTTAAAGGAAGCTTCAGAACAAACAAGCAATCTTTAAAGATAGAAGTAAACTTAAGATTCATAATGACGTGAACCTGAAAATCAAAGAGTTTGCCTTGTATCAGGCAAAAATAATGAACAGAGATAATTACATATGTAAAATGCTTTTCAAGGGAAAAGGTTATATTACATACATGCTGAAATTTTCTTCAGATGAAGAAAATCAAACTTGTTTCATTTATTCATTCATAAATCTGTATTGAGCAATTTCACACTGTGAATATAATTGTGAGTAACAGAGCCACATTTCCTGCTCTCATGAAGCAAAAAAGAATGAACAATAAACAAAAAAAAAGTAAGCAAGATCATTTTAGATAATGTTAAGTGCTGTGGAGAAAATGAACAATAAAAGTGAAAGTATGAGATGAAGGCTGATCACTGGACTGATTTAGATGAGGCAGGCCTGGAAAGGCTTGCAGAAAAGGAGGAATTTGAGCTGAGATCTGAATCCTGAAAAGGACCTATGTATGAAAACCTGGAGGTGAGCACATCTTAAATAGAGAGAACAGCAAATGCAAAGGCCCTGGGGTGGGTTGATGCTTGGCACATTCCAAGCACAGAAAGACCTGTGAAAAGTGGCAAGTGTGGTAGAGATTTGAGGGCAGGGATGTAGGTAAGGACTTGATCATGTAGGGCTGTGAATTTTTTTCTCAGTGCTGCAGGAAACCACTGGAAGATCTGAGCATTGAAATGCAGCTCAAATTTTTATCTAGTTCCCACTTCTCACACAAACCCTTTTAAAGACAGACTAATGATCTAAATGATAACCAAGATTGAAGGTGCTTTCTCATGTTGAGCCCAACTTTGTGACTTAAACTAGTTAGGAAAGAGAACAAGTGTGTGTGTGTGTGTGTGTGTGTGTGTGTGTGTGTGTGTGTGTAATAAGAGCATGTGAGTAGAGATTTGAAACCATGTGATAAGATCTTAAAACAAACATTGCAAGTAGGAAGGGAAGCTGTGCTAATTACACATCCCGGGGCCTGCACTGATGCCATAGACTAGAGGTTTTCACTACATAGCCACAAGTCCAATTTCCTCGCCATGTACTGAGTGCTGCTACCCTACCCTCGATGGGACTGTGCTTTTCACAGTCCTGCTTTCCTGTGCTTGAAGTGAGAGACTTGCTTAGTCACATAGCTGATAACCAGAAGCCAGTGTAGAATCCCAGGAAGTGTGACTGTTTCTGAACAAACAATAACATAAAAATTAAAATGAGGAAAACAGTATGTAAAAATGCAATAGCATCTCATTCTAGATATACATAAACTTTATTTCAGTGAGAGAACAGCATTGCTTATTTAATATTTCAAAGTAAAGCTTATATACCAAGTTATCAGCTGTATATATTTTCTACAAAGTTGATATTTTGTGTGTAGCCTAACTTCACATAGTCTTACTAGCTAAGTGTCTATTGGCAATTAAGATCAATAATATGTTTATTAGATATTCATCGATTATGATTGCATTTTATTGTTCATATCATTGCTAGCTTTGTCTATAATGCTAATCTTATTTATGTAATAAACTACCAACTACCTCCATATGATCTTTTTGGCCTGATAACATGCTATAAATCATTGGACTTGTTCAAGATGTAACTTCCTCCGAAAAACAAAGGGTTTGTATAGACAGATGCTGACAGTTTCCTGCCGTGATTGACTATTTCATAGCCAAGTAAGAACATGTTTTATTTACCTCGCTGCTTTACCAAATTGGGCTCATTATCGTTATTTCCATGGAAGTAGAAAACAGAGTATTTTTGCTCTCTTAATTGCAAGGGTAACAATGGTTGATGATTTTTTTTTTTCATGATACATGTTAAGTTCACCTAGCCATAAAAATGTTAGTTCAGATTTTAATCAAGCTAAAAAAATATTGAAAAAAACACACTTGAGTACAAATATAGAGTTTGTAATATACTCACCTAGATAGAGAATTTTTGGTCACCTCAAAACTTCAGTTTGAGTTATAGCTTATAACCTTTCGGAACTTTTATAAAAAGTTTTACCTATTCATCCACACTTCCTTCTGGCACTACTTAGGGGATTAGTGTCATAGTTCTTTTATGAAGTTTTTTTATTTTATTTTATTTTTCAATAATCTTTTTTTTTTTCAGATTGTGTGATATTGAAAATTGTTAAAGATATAGGTATAGAATATGAAATTTTCTTTAACCCTCAGAAGTTACCAGGTGTAGTTCTTCTGAGAATGTTCTCTTGGGTACAACCGGACATTCAGCCTCCCAGGACCCCTGTATGCCCAGATTAGCATCGTTTGACCAAGAAGGATGGGGCAGAGATCACTTCCACAGCAGTGCCCGCAGCTAACCAGTGCTGTTCTTGTTGCCCCTCCCCCTAGGTATTAGCTTAGATATTTAGATCCACATGGGGCAGATTTGAGAACGACTCTGGCATAGAATTCCTTGATTTGAGGGAATCGCCATCTCTGGTGACAATTCTCTGGTTGGAACTTTCAGAGTCTCTATAAGGGACATGCTGAGTTATAAATCACCTCATTCAGAGAGGCCTGAAGCTCTTGCTTCCTGTGATTGTCCACAAAAAAATTGATCAATTTGTCAGGCAATTTATCATTTTACTGTGAGCAGTGGTGCCTCGTAACAAAAGTCGGCACATCACCTTATCAGGTTTACAGAATCTTCCTGATGGACATCTGGGTGGTTTCTGTATTTTTGCTGCTGTGGCTACTTCCCTGTGGACTTCTGGAAGATCTCTACATGTGTTCTGATTGATACATGCAAACAGTTTCTGTGAAAAAATTTGGTAATTGCTCAACTATTCTTTTTTTTTTTAAGGTTTTTTTTTGTTGTTTTTTTTTTTTGTATTTTTATGAAGCTGGAAATGGGGAGAGACAGACAGACTCCCGCATGCACCCAACCGGGATCCACCCGGCACACCCACCAGGGGCGACGCTCTGCCCACCAGGGGGCGATGCTCTGCCCCTCTGGGGCGTTGCTCTGCTGCGACCAGAGCCACTCTAGCGCCTGGGGCAGAGGCCAAGGAGCCATCCCCAGCGCCCAGGCCATCTTTGCTCCAATGGAGCCTCGGCTGCAGGAGGGGAAGAGAGAGACAGAGAGGAAGGAGGGGGGGGATGGAGAAGCAAATGGGCGCCTCTCCTATGTGCTCTGGCCGGGAATCGAACCCGGGTCCCCCACACGCCAGGCCGACGCTCTACCACTGAGCCAACCGGCCAGAACCACTCAACTATTCTTAAAGGCTTAATTTATTAAAAAAATAAGGGAAGAGAAAATGGCGATGGTGTAGGCGGGCGCTACAACTCCCCCTCCCAGGACCAAGGTGAATTACAACTTAACTTAGGAACAATCATCTTGAAAAACCAACTTTGGACTAAACTAAGAGGAATCTATAACCAAGCACCAGTGAAGGAACTACACTAAGCTGGTACGAAAGGCGGAGACACAGAAAGGGCCGTCCCACTCCTAGGAGTGAGTGGTAGCCTGGAGGGTCTCTCATGGCGGGGTGGGTTGCCTGGAGAGTTG
Source organism: Saccopteryx bilineata (assembly GCF_036850765.1). Classification (NCBI taxonomy): domain Eukaryota; kingdom Metazoa; phylum Chordata; class Mammalia; order Chiroptera; family Emballonuridae; genus Saccopteryx; species Saccopteryx bilineata. The sequence continues at coordinate 172,731,732 of NC_089495.1, forward strand.
TGGGTCCTCAGCCCCAGGACCAAAACCTCAGCCTGGAGCCCCAGAGACAAGAGGCATTTGGGAGTGTTTAGCTGAAAGAAGAGCCAGGTTATTGTTTGTGAGAGGGAGACAGAACTCTCAGTCCCAGGCTCCGTCTTAAAGGGACCGCGCAGAAAACCTCGTTCACAGCCACTTACCTGGTGTTACGGAGCATAGAGAGGACTGGAGTTGCAAGAGGAGAGTGTAGCCTCGGGGGAATAGGAAGAGATTATGAGGGACAGTCACCCTGACCTCTGTACTGGGTCACTCCCCAAACCTAAAGTGGCCATTGTTCCTGGGAGAACCGAGCCAGCAAAGGGAAGCAATTACCCCACCCACCAGAGGCTCTACTGCTCCAGTAAGTGCAAAGACACGCTTAGAAGCCAGAGGTGCATCAGGGACACAGGTTTTCTGAGTTTAGGGTTACACTGCCTCCACCAAACTACTGAGGACCCTGCAAAGGGCAGGAGGGCCTGGCTACAGCAGTGGCCACTGTGCTCAGCCCACATGGCAGCGGGGTGCAAAGCCCGGTGGCCCACAGCAGCAGTGAGGGGCGGAGCCTGGAGAGGCCTTCCACGCGCCCATGGGGAGTGGGTCCCAGTGGGGCCTGGCGTCCCCCACGCCTGAGGGGAGCGGGGCCTGGTGATGAGTCCCACACACCCACAGGGGGGGCAGTGGTCTGTGTGGCAGCGTGGGGGGGTGGGGCCCAAAGAGGGGTTCCACGCGCCCATGGGGCAGCCCAAGCTGCAGCCTTTGAGCCCGTGCACCAGGCAGTGCTGGTGCCCGAGTGCCAAAGAAGGTGGCAGCATAGGGGCACCAGTGGAAAGACCACACCTTGGGAATAGAGAGGCCACACACACTGGCCAAGAGTAGATAAAAGCCAGCCTAAGAGTGCAACTGCTATTTACAACGGCATCAGGGCCCAGCAGAGACAGTTACTAATTCTAGATCACCTGTAGCTCCAAGAAGGTTGCTAAGGGCCAGTCATAAGTAGTGACCCCCACTGGTTTATGCCAGGTACCAGCCAGGGAGGTCTAGGGCTGGTACAAACAGCAGACAGATAAGGAGAGCATCTGCTTAGGAACAGACAACCCTAGTTAGAGTGGTATCTTAAGGAAAGGCTCCTCACCCCTGACCCAGGAAAAGCATAGAAAATGCTGGCACAAATAGCAAAAAAAAGCAGTAGCAGCAGACAAGTAACCCACAGCAGATTACAAACAACTGAGGCCAATCCTAGGAGATCTAGAAACAATACAACTAAAAGCTGGAGGCAGTCAACACCAAGTGTATAGCCAGCTAGCTACACAAACAGCACATCCACAGGAGCAGTCTATACAGAGACAAAATAAGACAGAGAAATGGAATTCAAATGAATAAACAAAAGAAATCCCCAGAAAAAGAACTGAATGAGATGGAAATAATCGAGATACCAGATGCAGAGTTTAGAATGATAATTGTTAGGATGCTCAGGGATCTTAGAACAACAATAGATGGACATAATGGGCACCTAAACAAAGAGCAAGCATCAAAAAGGACATTGAAATCATAAAATTGAATCAGACACAAATGACAAATATAATATCTGAAATGAAAACTACACTAGAAGGAATTAAAAGCAGGCTGAATGAAGCAGAGGATTGAATTAGCGATTTAGCGGACAAGATAAGTGAAAGCACTAAAGCAAAACAGCAAAAAGAAAAGAGGATAAAAAATCTGAGGGAATTCTAAGAGCTCTGTGACAACATGAAGAGAAACAACATATACATAATAGGGGTTCTTGAAGGAGAAGAGAAAGAACAAGGGATATAGAACCTGCTTGAAGAAATCTAGCTGAAAATTTCCCTAAATTGATGAAGGAAAAAGTCACACAAGTTAAAGAAGCACAGAGAATCCCATTAAAGAGAAACCCAAAGAGACCTACACCAAGATACATCATAACTAAAATACCAAAGCTAAGAGATAAAGAAAGAATACTAAAAGCTGTAAAAGAAAAGCAGTCAATCACCTACAAAGGAGACCTCATAAGGATAACTTCTGACATTTCAACAGAAACACTTGAGGCCAGAAGAGAATGTCAAGAAATGTTCAAAGTAATGCAGAACAGGAGCCTACAACAAAGACTTTTTTATCCAGCAAGGCTATCACTTAAAATAGAAGGAGAAAGAAAAAGATTCCCAAACCAAAAAAACCTTCAAGGAATTCATTACAACCCAACCAATGCTGCAAGAAATGTTAAGGGGCCTGTTGTAAACAGAACAAAGGGGGGGGGGGAATCTAATAAAAGACGAATGTAGATTTAAAGAATAAAATGACAATAAACAACTACATATCAATAATAACCTTAAATGTAAATGGATTAAATTCTCCAATCAAAAGACATAGAATTGCTGCATGGATAAGAAAAAAGGACCTTTACATATGCTGTCCATCTCAAAACAAAAGATACACATAGATTGAAAGTGAAAAGATGGAAAAAAAATATTTCATGCAAATGGAAATGAAAAAAAAAAACTGGGGTAGCAATACTTATATCTGACAAAATAGACTTTAAAACAAAGGTTTAGTAAGAGATAAAGAAGGTCACTACATAATGCTAAAGGGAGCAATCCAACAGGAAGATATAACCATTATAAGTATCTATGTGCCTAATACAGGAGCACCTAAATATATAAAGCAGATTTTGATGGATATAAAGGGCGAGATCAACAGCAATACTATAATAGGGGTTTTCAATACCCCACTAACATCAATGGATAGATCCTTAAGAAAGAAAATTGATAAAGAAAAGCAGCCTTAAAGGACACACTAGATCAACTAAATTTAATAGATATCTTCAGAACCTTTCACCCTAAAGTAGCAGAATATACATTTTTTTCAAGTGCTCATGGTACATTCTCTAGGATAGACCACATGTTAGGACACAAAACAAGTCTCAGTAAATTTAAAAAGATTGAAATCATATCAAGCATCTTTTCAGATCACAATGACATGAAACTAGAAATCAACTACAATAGAAAAACTGAAAAACACTTGGAAACTAAATAGCATGCTATTAAATAATGGGTTAGCAATGAGATCAAGGAAGGAATCAAAACTTTCCTTGAAACAAATGAAAATGAACATCCAACAACTCAAAATGTATGGTACACAGCAAAAGCAGTACTTAGAGGGAAGTTCATAGCTTTACAGGCATGCCTTAAGCTAGAAAAAGCTCAAATAAACAACTTTACCCTGCATCTAAAAGAACTAGAAAAAGAACAGCAAGTAAAGCCCAGAGGAAGTGGAAGGAAGGAAATAAGAAAGATCAGAGTGGAAATAAATGACATAGAGGCTAAAAAAAAAATACAAAAGATCAATGAAACCAAGAGCTGGTTCTTTGAAAAGGTAAACAAGATAGATGAACCTTTAACCAGACTCGAAAAAAAGAGAGAGGACTCAAATAAATAAAATTAGAAATGAGAGAGGAGAAGTAACAACTGACACAGCAGAAATACAAAGGATTGTAAGAAAATACTATATAAAGAACTGTATGCCATTAAATTAGATAACCTAGATGAAATGGACAAATACCTTGTAACATATAATCTTTCAAAAAGCAATCTGGAAGAATCAGAAAACCTAAACAGACTGGTTACAACAAATGAGATTGAAACAGTTATCAAAAAACTCCCAACAAACAAAAACCTTGGCCAGGTGGTTTTACAGGCAAATTCTACCAAATATTCAAAGAAGAACTAACTCCTATCTTTCTCAAGATATTTCAAAAAATTCAAGAGGAGAGAAGACTTCCAAGCTCCTTTTATGAGGCAAGCATAATCCTCATTCCAAAACCAGGCAAAGACAATACAAAGAGGGAAAACTATGGGCCAATATCCCTGATGAATTTAGATGCTAAAATTCTCAACAAAATATTGGCAAACTGGATCCAGCAATACATGAAAAAAATCATACATCATGATCAAGTGGGATTTATTCTGGGGAGACAAGGTTGGTACAATATTTGCAAATCAATCAATGTGATTCATCATAAAAAACAAAAGGAAGTAAATCACATGATAATATCAATAGATGCAGAAAAAGCATTTGATATAATCTAGCACCCATTTATGATCAAAACTTTCAACAATGACATACTTCAAAGATATAGAACAAATACTCCAAAAATTTATATAGAACCAAAAAAGAACACAAATAGTCTCAGCAATCTTGAATAAGAAGAATAAAGTGGCTGGTATCATACTTCCTGATATCAAGTTATACTACAAGGCCATTGTACTCAAAACAGCTTGGTACTGGCATAAGAACAGACATATGAATCAATGGAACAGAACAGAGAACCCAGAAATTAACCCACACCTTTATGAACAATTGATATTTGACAAAGGAGGTAAGAGCATACAATGGAGTAAAGACAGTCTCTTTAACAAATGGTATTGGGAAAATTGAACAGCTACCTGCAAAAAAAATGAAACTAGCACACCAACTTACACCATTCACAAAAATAAACTCAAAATGGATAAAAGACTTAAATGTAAGTCTTGAAACCATAAGCATCTTAGAAGAAAACATAGGCAATAAGCTCTTCGACATCTCTCGCAGCAATATACATTTATACTATGGAATACTATGGGGCCATGAAAAAGAAGGAAATCTTACCTTTTGTGATAACATGGACAGACTTGGAAACTATATTGTTCAGTGAAATAACCCAGGCAGAGAAAGAAAAATATCATATGACCTCACTCATTTGATGAATCTAATGAACAGTGTGAACTGAGGAAGGGAATAGAGACAGAGATGGGATCAAAGGGACCAGAGGGAAAGCGGTCAGAGGGAAAGGGGATGAGAGGATCCGAACAGAGGAGGGAAAGAGATTGAAGAAATTTTTTTCTTCAATTATATATACATAAAAAACACCGTGTTATAGAGAGCAGGAAAGCAAATTCTGGAGAGCAGGTGGGAGGCTGTTGGAGGCAGAGGGGCAAGGCAGATGTTAAGGGGAACATGGGTGGGTGGGGGATATATTCGGTGGGACACTTGAATCCATGTAAACACAATAAATTAAAATAAATTTTAAAAACTGGAATTTATTTAAAAATATAATGAACTTTAGGAAGAACACACAGAAGCTGGGTCGGCTGAGAACCCTGAGGGCCTTTGCCCCCATCAGTGAGAAGGCATTAAGAATTCTTTAACCACAGTCAGCTAAATCTCCTTCTCTTCCTGTTTACTCACAATTGTTTGCTTAATTATTTAGTATAATGTCTCTTTAAAGAGAATGATGTCAACTAAAGACTCCCTCAGGCACACTTTATATACACTTGGGTTGAGAACCAATTAAAACAAAAGAACTCATTGATTATCAGATATACACACGTCTGTGAAACTTAGGGTTATTACAAGTGAAACGAACTTCTGAACTGGAAGAGCAGCGAGCTGCTGGGCTCAGTGAAACCCTGGGGCACGCAGATCGAGGGCAGGGAAAAAGCAGAGACCAAAGAAAAGTTTATTATTTTTGTATGGTGACAAATTTTGAATAAGGAAAGAACCCTAAATTCTTTGTTCTGTGTAAAACTGAAGAACAGGCCTGCACATGAACTTTGATCATATATAAGCGTTATGCTCATTTGGTTTTCAGAGTCACTGTTTGTAAGTGGGCTGAGCTCTTACCAGATATGCTGCATTATTCAAGATTTTTAATACAGTTTGTTTATTTATTCATTTATTTATTTATTTGTATTTTTTTTGAAGTCAGAAGCAGGGAGGCAGAGAGACAGACTCCCACATGTGCCCCACTGGAATCTACCTGGTAAGCCCACTAGGGGGAGATGTTCTGCCCATCTGGGATAATTGCTCTGTTTCAACCAGAGCCATTCTAGCACCTGAGGCAGAGGCCATGGAGCCATGCTCAGCGCCCAGGCCAGTTTTGCTCCAATGGTGCCATGGCTGCATGAGGGGAAGAAAGAGATAAAGAGAAGGGAGAGGGGGAGAGGGGGAAAAGCAGATGGGCATTTCTCCTGTGTGCCCTGGCCAGAATTCGAACCTGGGACATCCACATGCCATGCTAACACTCTACCAGTGAGCCAACCAGCCAGAGCTGGTTTATTTTTTATGTGTTAATTTTCTTTAATTTTGTCAATTTCTTCTGGATTCTAAGTAGATTTCCCTTTTGTTCTGACTTATTTTGTTGTCTTGATATTCTGACATGTATTGTATAGAAACAATCACTCCTATTTCTCTTTTCCCATCATTGACCTTGTGTGGAATCTTAATCGAATTAGATGCTTGCTTTTCGATTCTGCATTTGTAAAATGGCAATGCCACAGCCAGTCTGAGAATTGAAACCTCAGATGAAGTGTGCTACTGAAGGCACTGTGAAGCGTTGTGCCGCATCTGCTAGAGAGCACCTCTGAAACTTTTTCATGCAAATCATTTCCGCAGTGCTCTGCTCTTCATCTATATGAAAACTATTTTTTTACTCTATTAAAATCAGTGTAATTCTTTTAAATTTCAGTAAAGGTATGTGCTCAGATTTGAAGCCTCATTAAGTGTCCTTGTTTCTCAATGGAAGAAGCAGTTACTGTTTATGTTTAGTGTCCATCAAGTCAAAAACACAGCTCATCAAGAAGCTGAAAAGAAACAGTTTTAAATTCACATCCCCTTCAACCACTAGAATGAATAGTGAAGACCTAGTGTCCCCTTTCCCTCTCCTCCCCTTTGAACAAGTGCCTCATAGGCTGTGAATAGATTTAACAAAGTAGGAGGACGTGGGGCTGGAGATCAGAGGGCCACTGAGAGGTTCAGAGATGCCAACCTCTCTGATTTTTAGAGAACTTTATTTTAGTACATTTAACAAGGAGTCCTCCCTTCTGAGTGCGAGAGGCTAATGGGCACCTTACCTCTCTAGAGAATCATCTCACAGTGAGAGCAGTTAAGGATAGGAATCCATCATTGAGGGCCCTTTGGTAGTCTTAGATAAGAGTGATTCTGAAGCAGGTTTGTGTTAGTCTGCCTAGATCCAAGAGGATAAACATGAAAATGGGATATTTTATATATTAATATGTACAAACAAAATAAATGCTAAGAGAACTTTTCATGCCTGTGTGTGGCGAGTGCGTATATTAGTGGAACAGGCCATGTTGCCTGTCCGCATCATACATGAGTCATGATGTCATTAGAGTCCCCAAGTTTCAAACAGAGTCAGGCTCCATCAGCTGCATCCCAAAAGGGTCCCTTCTGCATGCAGAACTGAGGGGGAAATATTTTCAAAGCCTTCAAGTAAAACATGAAAGATCGCTGTTAGAGCTCCTCTTCAGTCTCCCACCTGGCGGTGCCTGGGAGCCCAGTAAATACCAGTGAGACTGAAGGAAACAGGCATGAGGTTATTTAATTTGTAGATGAGACTTTCAGTTTGTGCTGATAGAACCATTTCTCATCTTCTTTATTTTCCAAGTAATTTCCCCAAAACAGCACCAGAAAAGGGAAAGAAAAGAAACTGGCTATTGACCTTGTGTTTGTCTTGGACAGCTCTTTACCATCCATCACTGAAATGCATTTGAAACAGTTTTATAACCAGCATTCCAAATTTAATATAAAAATTGCAAATCTACTCACTGCCCAAATTATAACACTACCAAGCATAGCCACAGGGAGCATCTAGTAAGCCTTAGATAAATTCAGCTGCATGAAGCCCTCAGCCTGCTTGAATTTTTAAATAACAGCGATGTAGGCAAAATTAGAATGCTGCCATCTTCCCGACTGGGTGCGTCATTAGAGGCCGAGCTATCTCACACTGTTTGATTTGTGTCACACCATTCTCTGCACTTGATAGATCAACTGTATTTAAATCACTGTTTGCAGGGGTGGATCTGGGTGCAGAAGGCATCAGAATTAGCTAGGAAGGTTTTCTAACATATGTGGACCCCAGACCTAAACTGGGAGATTCTATTTTGTACATCTCTTGTGGGGCCTGAGAGTTGGGGAGCTGGGGGGAAAATGTCCCCAAAATGATGTTCTCTGGACCCCTGGTTAAGACCCTGCCTGTCGTATCTTTTGCATCCACCTCAGGGGCCTTCACTGATTTTTCATTATTATATGTCACCAAACCTAGAAGGTGATTTCTGGTGACAAATAATCTTGTCAGAATTAATGACAGACTAGTTTAAAACTGGACAGTGAAAGCATGTTGGTTGTCTCTTGGATCACCAAAGACAGAGGCGTGGACTGTCGCAGGCATCCCTGTGCAGCCCGCGTCCCCGTGCAGCCCGCGTCCCCATGCAGCCCGCGGTGAGCCTTCCAAAGCATGGTCAGGAACCATTTGCACACTGTGCAGTGTAGGTACTTAGAGAAGCACAGTCCGGTTTTTCATTTTAGAAATGTGAAATCATATAGGCAGAGAGGACTTTTATTCAAAGTCACTTCAAGACTTGGGGCATTGCCTGACCTGTGGTGGCGCAGTGGATAAAGTGTCAACTTGGAAATGCTGAGGTCACCGGTTCGAAACCCTGGGCTTGCCTGGTCAAGGCACATATGGGAGTTGATGCTTCCAGCTCCTCCCCCCTTCTCTCTCTCTCTCTCTGTCTCTCTCTCTCCCTCTGTCTCTTCTCTCTAAAAAATGAATAAATAAAATTTTTAAAAAAAGTTAAAAAAAGAAAAGACTTGGGGCATAGACAAGGTCATGTCTCCTGATTCCTAGTCCTTTTTTTTTGTCCTGAGTCTCCTTCTCCGTGACTTCATTCAAGAAGGGGGAGTTTTCAGAGTCCCTTCCAGTGTAACCAAGGAAAGCAAGTATTTCCCTATAAAAACCTGCTGACTAGCAGGATCCAGGGCAGTGAGTAGAAATTGGGTTTCTTCTTTTTGAATGTCATCACAATGACAGGTTTCTGTGATGTCTCAGTCTTCTGAAAGAGGCAACTGACATTATTGTGATATTTAATAGATGGAAAATACAAGCATTTGAATTAGTTCCACTGCATAATCATAATTCTTTAAAACTGCAATGTTGGCCCTGGCCGGTTGGCTCAGTGGTAGAGCGTCAGCCTGGCGTGCAGGAGTCCTGGGTTTGATTCCCGGCCAGGGCACACAGGAGAAGCGCCCATCTGCTTCTCCACCCCTCCCCCTCTCCTTCCTCTCTGTCTCTCTCTTCCCCTCCTGCAGCCGAGTCTCCATTGGAGCAAAGATGGCCCGGGAGCTGGGAATGGTTCCATGGCCTCTGCCTCAGGCGCTAGAGTGGCTCTGGTCGCAGCAGAGCGACGCCTCGGATGGGCAGAGCGTCGCCCCCTGGTGGGCGTGCTGGGTGGATCCCGGTCGGGTGCATGCGGGAGTCTGTCTGACTGTCTCCCCGTTTCCAGCTTCAGAAAAATACAAAAAAAACACAACAACAACAAAACAAACAAAAAAACTGCACTGTTAAACTGTAACATCTGAAATGTTACTTTCAAAAATTGTCGCGACATATATGAATGTCCTCTAATCCAGTGTTTTCCAACTCTATGCAAGACTCTAAGCTTCATAGAACATCAGAGTGCTTAACTCTTGTGGGACCTGCATAAAATTTCTGGGGAGCAGCACCCAGTGAAAACCACTTCACCAGCTCAGGCCTGAACACTGGCTCTGTGAGGAGGGAGGTTTAATGTGGAGAAGCAACAGCCTTGACACCAAACCTAACAAAGTCAGTGCAGTCCTCACGTTTCCACCTGCTGTTTTATACCTGAGATGATTCCAAGTTCCAGCCCTTCAGTGGCGGCAGGACAGCAGCTTCCATCAGTGGTGTGACCGTTGTATTGCTGGCTGCTCCACGTGGACCAGCAGCAGAGTTGGCCTTGCTCATTCAGTCCACAGATATTTAATGAGAGTCTAGTGTGTGCCCGGCTTGGGGCCAGGCCCAGAGCAGGCACTCGTAAGTATTGTGTGGTATGCTCACATTTCCATGTCATAGGCGTAAGGCAGCTCATTGCTCCTTTACTATTCCTCCTAGGTCGTCCTCAAGAGTTGCTGCTTTGTGCCTCTAACAATCAAACTTGGAGGCAAATTGCCTATTTGTTTGTGAGTGTATTTCTCAGGGACAGATGTTCTTATAAGAAGGCCTTGGGAGCTGCTGTTAATTTTGAGTAGTCAGAAGTGCTTCTGTCTAGTCAGCTGTGAGAATGATGGCAGCCCTTCGATGAGTTTTCATTATTTGCATTTCTCAGACGCTGGAGTGGCTGGAATTTACTGCCACAGACCTGCAGGGTGTGGGTGTTCCCAGCGCTGCCAGGTATCATCTGGGTGCCTCTGCTTGTGAAGGACAAGTTATAGCGGGTTTGACCAGTTAGATGCCATATAAGATTTTTCCCTCTAATCTTTAAAAATTGTGTACCCATTTGGTAATGCAGTGTTACATGAGAAAAGAAAATACCCAGTTAAGTGAGGCATGACAGTGAAGGACACCTTTAACAGGTGGTAACGGAAATCAAATGTTTTCAGTAGTAAAGATTCTGTACTCTATTAGTTCTGAGTTTTCTTTGTGTGATTTATAATTCAGACACAGCTATTTCATTGTTATACAGTCATAAAAGATAGGCAAGGCTTTTTATTGCTCATTTGAATTTCTTTTCTGAATCACTGCTGCCATTATTTATAGCCAAAGGAATTACAATGCTGTTTATCCAAACCTGTGCTGTCTGTTGCCTCTGAGAACTTCTGGACTTAACATGGGGTCTCTCCAAACGAAAAAGTGAACTTGGCCAACAGAGAAAGGCTTCTAATAAAAGCAAACATTTCCATTCTATATAGTTTATCTTCTTGACGGCAGCAGACTGGCTGACCTATCTTATTAAAATGTTATAAACATTGAAGTCAGGATTTGAGTGTGATGGTTCTTACGAGATAATTGGGCCTCATCAATTCCCTGGGAATCAGGAATGGAAAAACCAACTTGTAGGTGGAAATTTTACTCTGAGATCATTAAGAACACTAAGAACTATTACTAAGTAACAGGGAATGCTGACTGTATTTCTAATATACTTATAACTAGCAAACTTGATGGATCAATGGATGGATAATTAATGCTTTCATTGTCTCAAACTGTGATTCACAAATCTGTTAAATGGCTTATGCAGGTTATAAGAAACTACTAATTCTCTCATCTGACTTTGTTGATATTTCTTATATAGATCTGTAATTCAACTTAAAAATCAGAAGTTCTTTGGACTAATATTCAAAATAAGGTTAATAACTTTGGTGGTTATATTTTACAGGCAATAAAAAAAAAGACAAACTTTATTGGAAAGTTGAGCCCCAAAATTATTGATTATATTTTTCTAATGGCTTTTATTTCAGTTACTTTATCTTTATAATGTGTTTTATTTACTGATTTGCAGAACAAGCTTGTCAATATGTTTCTCGTAGGCCAAAAAATGTGCTATTTTAATCCTCATTTGTTTCCTGTATTTTACTCTGCATAATCAAATTTCATAATTATACCAAGTAGACCACAGGGCTGTTGTTAAATTTTCTTTGTCTCTCTAGGCCTATTGTGTCTCCCACAAATATCCAATTTATTTGACCTCAGCCATAATTTTTTATTTTAATGTACAATTTTCCCATAAATGCTCAAATATCTTTGCGTCATTTCCCACTTGTGCTATAAAGATAATGGCAATAGCAGGAAAAGTTATCATTTTAAGAGTTTTCTCAAGTATTCTGCATTCCCATTGGTGTCTGTCCTTTTTCTCTTCTACAACCTCTTGAAAGTTAATATTTTCTTATTATATTGGGCTTTATTTTCCCTCTACACATTTTTGCTTTACTTCAAATAAGAATGCTATAAAGATTTTACAGGAAGTAAGGTACACTTAAAAGCAATATAGCCAAGGTAACAGGTAAAATATCTCCATGATATTTAAGTGCTACTTCTAACTCAGTATAGAGAGATTTTTGCCCTGAGTTACAGAATTTCAGAGATGCAAGGAAACTTACAAATCTTAGTTCAATTCCTTCATTTTAATAGATGATAAAACTAGAAACTGGAGAGGTTTTATTTATTGTTCAAGATTATACAACCAACTCTTTGATGAACTGAGACTTGAAATGTGATTTGCAGGTTATTAAAATGAAAACACATATGGTATTAATTTTACTGTTTCTTTAGATTTGTATAAAGAATAATCACTTTTTATTGTTTCTATAAAAATAATGTATGCTCATTTGTAAAAATTATACATAATACAAGGACAAAGTAACAGATTACTCAAAATCATTCTCTAAATACAGTTGTTACCATTAAATGGATATTATTTTAAGTTCTTAAATGACTAGACAGATAAAAATATGGATAAGTAGATCGAGAAATACTTAAAATAAGAATAAAGAATGAAATAGCTTTATAACATTGTATTCATTCTAGAAATGCCGTTTTTAATTACGGGCATAAAATTTAGTTTTACTTGAATGTAACAAGTGAAAAACAGTACAGTATAACTGAAGAAATTGCTTAATTTCGAAGTAAATGTTTCTTCGCCACCATTTATATTACGATTTCTAAAATATATGACTTTAAGAAAAAATATTACAAAAAGCATTATGTTAGTTGCTCGTTTTCAATCTTTTCATTTTATGAAGTACTGTTTTCCTTTTATGAATGATCAGTTGACTGTTTGAATAGAGGTCACATTAGCGCACTGCTTCCTCCCATCTCCCAAATGTTTATATTATTTGATAATATTTTTATATTGCCAAGATATATAACATTCATATTCTTTTATACATACATTTGACACTATTTCTTCTTAGTTGTGGATGTAGAGGCAGCATTTACCTCGCCATGGTTTCTTCTTCCTGAGATCTTCCTGTTGTGCTGTCTCTTGCTTGGTTTTTGCTCATCTAGATTGTCCTTGAAAGATGTCCCTGGGTGTGTTTCACCTGAGTTCCTACCTGCTTGAGAATGTCTGTCTGTGACCTACATGCTTGAAAGACACTGAGTAGACACTTTGGGGTCACAATGTTTTCCCTACTCCCATTCCATTTTGCATTGTTCCTTTCTCTGCACTGTGTGTGTCTGCGATCTGTTATTGTGTTCATTACACGTTTGTTACTTCTGCTGGGGCTTTCATTCCAAGGCTGTATTCATTTTTTTGTTTTGTTCTGTATTTTAGTTCTGGCTTACTTTGCTTTTTGGCAGGTGAGGGGGAGGTGAGCAGCAGGGGTGGAGGGTATAGTGATAACTACTTTTTTTTCCCCATCAGCTTTATTTTAGAATAGTTTTAGATTGTATGTTTTGCCTTTCACTGTGCGTGGTGGTTTATGGCTGGAAGCCAGACATGAACTATTGGGCGGAAGGAATCGAGGCACCTTGGCCTTTAGTGTGAGGTTCATGTCTAACAGGCTGGCACGCAGGCTTTGTTTACTGTAGGTTTGGTGTCAGAGGCTAAGGTTTCCTCTAGTGCCCTTCTTTGGAAGAGAATTCTTTTGTAAAAAATTTTCAATTTCAGTTTACATTCAATATTATTTTGTATTAGTTTCAGATGTACAGCACAGTGGTTAAACAATCATGTACTTTACAGAGTGGTCCCCTGATATTTCTAGTATCAACCTGGCACTATATATGGTTATTATAACACTATTCACTCTTTTCCCTGTGCTGTACTTGACATCCCCCTGACAATCTTGTAACTTCCAATTTGCATTTCTTAATCCCTTAGTGAAAGGCTTGTGGTGGCGCAGTGGATAAAGCATCAACCTGGAATGCTGAGGTCACCTGTTTGAAACCCCAGGCTTGCCTGGTCAAGGCACATATGGGAGTTGATGCTTCCTGCTCCTCCCTCTTCTTTGTCCCTCTCTCCTCTCTCTAAAATTTAATAAGTAAAAAAAGAATTAATTCTTTCGCCTAGCTCCCCAACCCCCCTCTCATCTATTCTCTGTGTCTGTGTTTCCTAGAGACTTGAGCAGATTCTGAGGCTTGCTGTCCTTGTAGCTGTAACCCCCTGATTATACAGGAGCCTAGTGATGAGGGGAGGTGATGGGGAGGAGGGGTGCCCACAGGCCTGTGTTTAGGTCCTAGTCTTTCAGTGAGCCTGAGTGGGACATCAAACTCCCCCATCTCCAAGGTTAGGCTTTGGTAAAACCCGAGGTAGTTAGAGTTTCCCTTGAAGGCAGCCCGTGGAGCTCTGGGTGTATTTCAAAATGCGTATGTTTTCCTCCTGCCAGAGCTAGGGGGTTCTCCCATCTTTACCATGAGCATCTGGTGCGACTCCTGGAGGTAAGACCTATGAAAGTGAAGAGATCAATCACCCCAAAACCCTCCAATACTACCCTCACCCTGGCTTTTAACTCTTCATGCTAGTCTGCAGGGAGCCTCCAGCTACTCATCAATTACAGTATAAAGTCTTCCTACCAATGCTAGTTCCAGCTTGGGCTTCTGTGCCCGCTAAGCTGGGATGTTCTATCTTCGCTTGTCTGCCTATCCTGTTTGGGACAGTAGTTTGCCCCATAACCTCAATTCTATGATGGATCTAGGGAGAGTTAGAGTTGTTCATTTTTAGTTTGTTCCACTTTTACTGTTGTTGTTGTGAGGACAGGAGTGATGGCTTCTAAGCTCAAGTATCAGGTCAGGAACCTGAAGTTGTATTTGAATAGTTTTAGATTTACGGAAAGAATAAATGTGAAGTCAGCTCAGAGAGTTTTCATATACCCCTTACCCAGTTTCCCCTATTATTAACAACTTACATTAGTATAGTACATTTGTAACAATGATTGCTACATTATTGTTAACCAGTATTGATACATTATTATTAACTGAAGCATATTTTTAAGGCTCCCTTAATGTAGTTCTCCTCTCATCATATCATATAAAGGGTACATGCACCATCGGTATGGCTTATCACTGTCGATAATGACCTTGGTCACCTGACTCAGGTTACTCCAGATTTCTCCACTGGACATTTTCTCGGTTTGCCCCTTTCTATCGTTTGTCCTTTGGAGGAAGTCACCACACAGCACACATTTTGGTGATGGGGAGATATATTCTACTTCCCTTAGGGTGAAGTATCTACCTAAAAACTATGTAGAATTTTTCTGCATGGGAGGCTTGTCAGTTCCTCCCTGTTTTTTTATGTATTCAATTGTCCTATCATGTTTTAGGTTATAAGTCAATCTTATCATTATTTTTTAATTTTGTTTTTTAAATTGTTACAGCTTGGCCATTAAGAGCTCCTCTGGTTGTCACCATGTTCTCTTCTTGTCCTCCCATCCCTGTGCTTGTGTTTCTGGGCCCTTCCTGACGTGTGGCCCGCAGACGCGGCCCAGTCTTGTCTCACGTGTTCCTGTCCCAGTGCTAGCATCAGCCATTTCTTTAGCGCTAACTCCCTTTTCACTTCCTTTCCCCCTGTACTCCCTTCTTTCAACCCTGGTGATCAATGGGGTGACAGATGTCACAGCCAGATCGCCCTCACATCCTGTACTCTCTTCTTTCAGCCTGTGTATCACTTTTTTTCTTTTGGCTCCTTTTTAGCGATGTTTTTTGTGGTTTCTAGGAGACTGAATAATTTCTCATCTGAATTCTCTCTGGCTGTCTTTGACCAATCTTCTTGTGGTATGTATATGGTTTTTTTCTGCCTTTTGCTTACGTTTCATTCAGATCTCCTCGCCCCACCCTTTCTGTTCAAGTTCCAGTTTTGGTTGCTTCTCATTACTTTTCATCCGTAAGTGCAGTGGACTCAATGATGGGAGAAAACACCAGTGCATCATGGGGCCAAGGAGAAGACAGACACTGAGGAGGAGAAGGTTAGCAAGTGGCTGTATGCCTCAACTTTTGCCTGGAATTCTTCTGAATTTTTTCCTTCATTTTGAGACACAATGTTTGTTAGTTTTTGGTGGTCAGAGGGCTGTGGGACCCCTGGCTCTGGTCATACAGCCAACTACCAGTCCTCCGGCCTTCTCTCCCTCTCACTCTATGAGCTTCTCTGGGTTCTTCCTCTCCTGGCCTCCTGCTTTTGTCTTGGCTGCGGGTGTCCCCTACATATTCCTTGTCCGCATATTTAATCTCTTTAATTATAGCATAGCGGCAGGCCTGAGAGTTCACTGCTGAATTTGGTGGGCAGCTCAGGTGCCTGCCTGGCGGCGAGGTGAGCGAGGCCCTGGAAGCCCTCTGTCTCCCCGTCCCCGCCATGCGCTCCCACAGGGCTTCCTGGCCTGCCCTGTGGGCCTGCCATCTCCCAGCCTGGATGCAGTGTTTCCTTGGCTTTCTGTCTCTTTTGTTGTTCTGGCCCTTCTGAAGGAGATGAAGGGGGCACAGGAAGTGCCGCCATCTTTAATCACAGCTCTCCCACCAATTTTCATGGTTGGTACAAAGTTTATTTTGTTACCATCACACTCTTCAGCATGTGGCTCTCTCCACACAAGTTATAAGGGGTAATGTGGCACTTGCTTTTTATGAAAATAAAATCTTATAGAAAGAAAGAAAATTAGTTTTATCTCATAACTGAATCCCAAGTATCTTGATAATTTTTCTGTGAATCAGAAATATTTCCCTGAGCCCCTTTGAATTTACTAATTGTGAGGAATAGAGAACTCAGGGACTCTCATTTTTAGAGGTTAAGGGCACAGTGTTTCCTTTGTCGATAGTTACAAAGAACTAAAGTGGAGTCTGTTCTCCACCTACAGATTGGGATTCACGGTTCCCAACAGGGCTTCTCATGGGAATCCAATCTAGACTGTCTGTTTGATTAAAAAATGAATCCACAAAAATGAAGATTTGTAACTATAAATAACTTGAGAAGAAATGAAAATACCCAGGTAATAGAATTGACTTTAAAATTTCTGTTTAACTTGAGAAAGTGACCAAACAAATAAACAGAAGATGTTGATGTATATAGGACATGAGGAAGTCAGGGACAATTCTGAGTCACTCTCTCTCTGAGCCTATCTTGTATTCTTAATTTGTTGAAAATACTACTTTTCAAATAGGAACACTTTAAGAAAAATGGAAGAGATTTTATTTTCACTCTTCAGGCATATTATTTGTTCTGACCAGTGGTTCTTCTCACCTTGGTTTATTGCCCATTTGTTTTTTATTGATTTTAGAGAGAGAGAGAGGAACATCAATGTATTGTTCCACCTAACTATGCATTCATTGATTAATTCTTGTATGTGCCCTCACTGGAGATTGAACCAAATATCCTAACAGTTTGAATTATTCACAATACAGCAATGACACTTGCAGAGGATTGCTTTTGCTCTATGCTTTAAAATAATGGAGCTTTGTGCTTGAGAGAAAACGGGCAGGTTTCTTCTCTAGTGCAGGTTTCTAAGCCTTCTAAGGGTTTTTATAATATTGCTATTTCAAGAATGAAGCAGCATTTCCTGCCCTTTTCCCCTAATCCAGGGAAGGTCTATGACGGTCTTTTCTTTCTGGAACACGGATGGACTCAGGTGGCTGAGTGTGACGCGTGTTCTGTGTCAACGTCTGTCAGTCCCTCAGAGGCTTCCTGGCCCCCTCCCCTGCATTCCCAACTCCTCAACCATTTCAATGTCATATACATTTTAATTTAAGATATTTTTAGTTTTTATTATTTTTGAGTGCTTTCTGAGAAATATTCTTTTGAACAAATACTGGTTTTGATATAACCAACTGATAATCTATCAAATGAGAGTGTTTTCAGTTGGCAGGGGAAGCAAGCGGACCTGTGTCTTTGCCCTAGTAGTGGTTTTTAAATGTTGACGTTTTGTACAGGATTTAACTAGATGAAATTGCAGACATTCAACCATTTTAAATTTACAAAATTGGAAATTTCCTTTCGTTCAACCTAAAAGCTTAGAGATAGCAAGGCCTAAACAGCACTGCGAAGCGTCTCTAAAAAGGAGAAATGAGGCAGTTTCCATTCTGCCAGAGGAGAGGGCTGGAAAGCTCTTGCTGATGTAAATATAATTACTGTAATGGAGGCCATGTTTCCTTCCTGGCCTTCTTTCCACTTACGTTTGTTCGTGTCCACCCCCACCGGTCAGATGCGGACCCCGCAGCGTGCATTTCTGTCGTGAATCACCTTGGAACTTCTATTTTTTTTCTCCCTCCCTCCAGCTGAGTTTGAAGATACCCACCGTTATTCTTTTGTTTTATTATGAGAGGAACTAAGTAATCTTTTATGTCTTAGGATGGACTTCTGGGGAGCCTGCCTCTGGACCTGTCCTCTTCCCTGTTCCCACTGCTGTTGCTGACCCCTGTCACTTCCCTGTTCCCTTGGTGCATACAGGTCCTCAGTGAGGTGCCATTGACTGCTCTCGCTGGAACTGTCTGTCACTGCCTGGCATAGCAGCCATGCATCATTTTTCTGGTTTCATACACTTAATGAGGGGTCGCTGGCGTCTGGACCCTCGATCCCAAGGGCTCCAGAAGGGTTCTCCCGTACGCCGCGGACCCTTCACAGCGTTACAGAGAAACTGAAAATGCTCATGCCTCGTCTGGAGTCTCCCATGCCGTCCATGACTTTGAACCTTTCTAAGTCACAAAACTCTGGACGTGTGTTCATCTCTCACTAGATGGTTGCATATTGGAGTCCTATGATTATGTGCCTAAAAGTCATTTAAAGTTGCCTTTTCTTCCTAAAATCTGAGCAACAGTTTTATACATAATTTATACATATCTATTTCACAGGGTGAATATCAGTAGCGTAAAATATTAACCTCCATCTCGGGATACTGCTGACTAGAGGATATTTAAATGTGTGGTCCCTGCCCAGTTTTCAGCTCCGAAGTCCTCTTAGTGCACCATTTCTGAGTGAGCGTGCACATGTGACAGTAAATCTCCCCGACAGAAGCCATGGCACCTCATCTGCCACATAAGAAAATGACAAAACAGGCAACTGTGAAAGCACGCTCGCCAAGCCTTCAGCCTCGCACTTGGAGGGGGGAGTTATTTGTACAAGATGAAATGGAGGCTGGATGAAGCCCAAAGGACAAGTGCTGGGGTACCTGTTTTCTCTAAGCTGTGACATATGGCATGTGTCTGCGCCAGTGAGGCCAGGGTTCCAGAAACATGTAGCTCCTTGAAGCCACATCCCCAGTCCAGGGGTGCAGAGGGTACAAGAAAAGGTGGCATGCTGTTTTCTTAGTAATCACCAGTTCTCTAACAAATAGTAAGAGTAGCTAAGGTCCAGGTGGCATTGTTTCAATAAATATTCACAGAAACCCAGTGAAGTTTAGTATTATTGCCTGGGTTTCTTTCAGCAGCAACTACTCAGGCTCAGAGAAACATAGGTGGTTAGCTAGTTGGTGGTCAGTCCAAGCTTCAGACTGGTCTGTCTAACCTCAGTGCCGATGATCTTGTACTTTTCCTCACACTGGTTTTAAAGCTGAATGTTAACCACAAATGAGAGTGTCGGTGAGAAAGGAAGGAGGCACTGTATACCCCACTGCCCATGGCTCCTCTACTGTGGTAGAGAGAGCCCCGGAGCACGAGAGAGGCAAACATCTGCCTGACTTCAGTTAACTTTAAAAAAAAGGACTGTAGAGTAATCAAAGACACATTGAACAGAATGAAAAGGGAGAATTACTCTGAATAGGAGAAAGGCAGATTACTTAATAAAAAATGGGCAACAGTTGGACAGACACTCCCCCCAAATGACTTACCAGATGGTCAATAAGCATGTGCAGAGATGCTCAACAGCATTATTCATTGGAGTAAGGCAGTTGGAACCCCGGTAGAAATCGCTACATAGCCCTGAGAATTGCCAAGATGAGAAAGACCACGGTGCAGAGTGTGGGTAAGGGTATGCAGCAGTGGGCTCTCTCACTCACTGCTGAAGGGGGTTGTCCCTTAGTGAAACCACTTTGGAAAACTATTCAATAATTTCAAGTACAACCAGACACTTTCATACCATATGACCCAGCATTTTTACTCCTAGGAATATGACCACTACATGAGCTCTTTAGAGAACTTATAGGAAAATGTTGATAGTAGCTCAGTCCCTAATGGCTGAAAACTGATCACTAACCAAAAGCCCAATAACAAGAGACCGAACATGTAAATGATGGAATGTTCACGTGATGGAATTCTCTAGAGCCACAGAATGAGCACACTATTGCTACACGTAACAACATGGATAGATCCCACAAACATGAGGTAGAGCACTGCAGGTTGTTCATGCTGTATGACACCATGTAAGTGAAGTTCAAAAATTAGAAAAACTAAACTAAGCTGTTAGAAGTCAGTCAAACTTTATAGGGTTGTGAGGGACAATTGAAGGGGAGCATGGGGGCTTCCTGGGGTGCTGGGCACGTTCTGTTTCTCCATCTGGGTGGTGGGTACAGTGTGTGGAGATGTTGAAAATTCACCGAGTTCACTTACAATTGCATTTCACTGTGTATTCTACTTTAATACTAAGTTTCTAACGTGCTATATAGACAGATGCCGGTTCTTAATTTTTGATGCTTGCTGTGGCAATATAAATTTAAATTAAGAAGGGGATTTGCATGTATAAAATAGGAATTTTGTGGCATATTGTGAACCTATATTTTGGGAGAAAGGTTGTTAATTCTTTCTTGATAATGCTTCATTGGACTCTCAATTTGTCTGCACCTCAAGGTGAGGAAGGAAGGAAATGTGAATTGCATCAACACCAGCAGTGACGTCACTTAGCATTCATTCAACCCGAGCAGTGCTGACTGGTCAGGTTCTTACCAGATTATGGTCCTTTTTGCCTCCGAGTCTAAAATTAAAGTTTATCTTTTTTATTATGATTTTTATATCACCAAGAAGAAAAGCACAAGAAAAATAACTACGAAACTCTTAATACCTGGCTAAAACAAATCCTCCACCTTTCTTCTTTAGGAGACAAGGGGTAAAGATTTGAAGAGACGTCCTCTTTTTCCAGGTGCTATTTTCATTTGCAGGAGCAGTTGAAGAAAAGGCACTGTGGAATGTTTAAAGAATCTTAGCGATGGTCTAAGAACTAATGTACAAAATATTCTCGTATGTGAAAGTTGAGTTTCCCAGTTCTCATCTCAACACAAAAATAAGTTCCAGTATAAAAAAGGGACAAAAAAACCCTTGTGTTTTAAAAATAAAAATTGTAAAACACCATCTGGCAAAGAGTCTAATATTTTCTGAGACAAAAAATAGAGGCTCATGTCTGTTCTTTTTTGCATTCCCATCATCCTGCCTTCTCATTTGACCGCGTGGAACCTTGTCTGATCTGTTTAAGGTCACACAGTGGCAAAGGAGGGCGGGGCCAACCATCTTTTCACCCGTGATGGACACTCCAAATAATCAGTTAATAATGGCCCAGAGCTCACAGGTGTGGTACTAATGCGTCTTTTGTAAAATATGTATTTCAGCTCGCTACCCTTGAATTTCCTCCAAAGAAACTATTTGGAAACAAGGATGAACGTGTGATTGCTGAGAGGCGGAGTCATTTAGAGGTAACGAAATGAAGCTTTTCTTTCTCTGTGTGCAGGGAATGTGCCATCTGATTGCCCACAGTGCATTATTTCTGTTAGGCACTATTACCTTGTTCATGAGTGTGAAGGTGCTGCTCCGTTACCTCAGAAGATGGCAGCAGCAGATTATAAAGTAATGATATCAGTTTATTTAGAGTGTAAGCCCTTATCCCCCTGTGGTCTAGCAGAACTTTTTTCTGGTTTTTAAGGAGATGCTTTTTATTTTAAGGCTTAGGAAGCAGGTTTTGGGTGAGAACTAAATATTCACCATAGACAGATGGTATATAATACAGGATAAGAGTATGAAGTTTGCTGCAAAAGAAACCTCTCTCCCCCCCCCCCCAAAAAAAATCCTTGATTTAATTAACTGAAGATAGTATTGCATCGTTTCTTTTTCAGAATAGTTGGAAGCAGAAGACACATACCTATTTTGGTGGTGGTTAGGTTTTGTTAGGTTTATTTTAGTTTAGTCCTTCTGAGCCAGCTACATGAGGAACGTTGATTGAAGACAACTTGCTTTTGCGACGGCCTCGCTGCCAATACACATTGTGAGTTGTTCTCTCTAGGACGTATTTCTTTTCAGGATAGAGTTGCTTACTTGGTTGAGATCCGACGCTAATATGCTCAGTCTGTGCAGAGGCCCGGTCACAGATAGCCCTGGGCTGTTGGCTGTTGTGAACCATTGAGGCAAGACAGGGTAAGGTGACAGTAACTCACTATGATGTGGCAGCAAGCTTTCAGGAGCCTGATCATAGTTAAAGTCCTCTTTGCTATTTTAAGAGATATAATAACATGACCTATTGCAGAGAAAATCAAATAAGAGCAGGCCTCAGAGTGTCCTCTCCGAATTGTGAAATGCTACATAAAAATTAGGCTTTATTCTCATTCCCAGTGACGGCCAGTTAGAAATGGTTGCCCAAGGGGTCCATCTAATGCCAGTGAAGCAAGGATTAGGGAAACTCCAGAGGCTGCAGGTTCCAATGAGAGCAGGGGGGAAGTGGGCCATGGAGAAACTGAAGACTGGGAGAGAGCAGTCCATGAGGACTTCCGAGTTCAGGTCCTCGGTGCAGGGCTGCTCTGCGGGAGATGCAGTTCAGGCTGTGGCCACACTTCCAGCCAGGCATTGGCGGAAAGCCGCAGAGTTACACATCTGAAGAGGTCCAGACACTGCTGACACTGAGCTCCGGATGGGTCAGTGCAGACTTCTAAAACCCATCCTATGAGATGGCATGACTCTGTTATCCAACTGAAGAATTTGCCTTCAAGGGAAAGATGGTCATGGTGAGCCTGCTCGATCAAGTTTTCTTAAAGGTTTGACTGTAGCATACAAGAAATTTAAAAATAACAGTAGAACTAGTGCCAGTTTTCTTCACCTAACCCTTGCCTGCCTCAGTGAAACATGGAGAATGATTATATTTAAAAACAAATGTATAAACAACAGAACACAGACTGTGGTCATTCCTAGCTATCAGGGCTCTAGTGCAATTTGCATGCGCCCACTGAGCCACCAGACAGGGCGCTTTCTGTACCCTGCATCTGTGAGCACGGCTTTTGGTGTCTTTTGTCTTTCTGTCCCAGCTTCCAGAGTCAGAGCAAAGTTCAGGGCCGTCTTTCATGCCTGGTGCCTTGTTTGTTCTTTCTGTATCTCCTACTTAATCACTAAGCCATCGCCTGTTGATGAACAGAGTTCGACATGGATGTCTCTGCCAAGGCAGGGATCCCTGTGTTGCCTGTGACTGTTACATACCCAAAGCATTAGCCTTTATAGAAGGAATTCCACACCTCGTGGAAATAGACAGTGGCCTTTTAAATTAAGTGTACTTCATCTAGTGTTGATGGTTAAACCTTAGAATATTTGGGATTTAATTTTTTTATCAAGGAGAAAGCATAATTCACCTTCGCTTTAATGGAAAACTAATCTGAAATTCTTGGGCTAATTTCCTGCCACAATTATCATTTTATCTCTCTTTTTTTTTTACCTAACATCGGAAATCACTGTGTCAGTGCATTTTTTTGTGAAAATTAACAAAATTACTTTCTTTGAACTTCCTATTCAATTTAATTCAATGTACATTTCATTACTAATAGATACTGAAGACCGTACTAGGCATTGTATGGAATATAAATGAGACATTGCCTTCCCTCTAAGAACATGTGTTTAAATTCCTGTATGGCATTATCTAGAGGTAAAACTTCGTACACACGCACACATATGGAAAGGTGGTTACTGAGGACACATCTGCACAGTGCACGCTAGCGTGCACAGAATGTGCTCAACAGGAGTGATCTGACGGTCATTAAGACCCAGGGGGCTGGCCCTGTAAACCCCCTCGTCTTCAGTCAGCTGTGTAAAGCAGTGTTTTCAGCAAGCACTCAGTTGTTTTAATCTCCCTTGCTATTAAAGTATTTTCAAGGTTTTGACCTTGTGTTTGAGATTATCACCAGAAAGTATAAAATATTTTCACATTAAAGGCACATACCACGTTTGCATTTTCCAAGTTAAAGAAATTAAATTGATAATGATTTGTAAAAATGATGGGTAGTAGCAAAAATTTCCAGCTGTCATGAAGTACCCTAGAGATTAATTTTCTCATCTTAGAGAGAGGAATATTAGTGGTGTGTGTGGCAGCGGTGGGGGTGGTGGGGTGGGGACCCAAACAATGAACATACTGCACTATAAGAGGCTACTGTGAGTAAGAACGTGATGGGAAATGAAGGATTATAAACCGGGCCTCCACCTCCGTTATTGCTAAACTTGTGTCAGCTTCGCCCAAAGTTACTGGGCCAACCTTATACCTGGAGCCGGTTCTCCCAGAATCTGACCTGTTCCTGGTTTGCAGCTCAGGCTCAAATAAAAGATTCATGCCATAGAATGAATAGGAAACACAGGTTTCTAATGTGGACAGACCTTCCTGTCACTGTGGGCAGACCCTGCCATCGGGAAGACAGAGGGTTGTGACAGCAACAGTCCCCAGGTGTGACATCCCTCTTGTCACCCAGAGAACAGCCCGGGAAACAAAGGCTGCCAGTGAAGCAGTGGAGGTAACAGGACGAGACTAGATCAGCCTCTCCCTGGTGAATTCTTCTGACTGTATCTGAAGCCAGAGACCCTCACTGTGGATGAGGCTGAGACATAGGCGCTGCCATTGCATGTGACAGTGGTGGCACACTGGCCATGTCGCTGCTCCCACTTACCACTCCCGACTCATACTCACTAGGTGTTCACGGAGTGCCAGGCCTGAGCACAGTGGGCCGTGACTGTGTCCCCTGCCCGTCCTGACTAGCTTGTGAGGTGAGTCCTATTATCTCCATGTTAGGGGGAGGAAGTTAAGCCTTGAGGAGGATAAGGAAGCTCACATTGCTAGTAATTGGCAACACCTCGGTTTGCCTGGGGTGTCGTTTAGAGTAGGCCCCTTCTCTTGGTAATCAGCACACTCTAAGTTTGACGTGAAGTTGGGTCTTCCTGTAAAGACATGTTATTTCTTTCGAAGAAACATCTTCATTCCGCATTATCACCACAGTGTTAACCAGAACCCAGTGCCTGGTTATTCTTCAGTGCCACTTCATTCATTCCCGGTCCCCAGGCACCTGTTCTGTGCCAAGCAGAGTTCTAGAACTGAAGAAGCCAGAGCCGCCCAGTGGCCCTTCTCGTCTTCTAACTGACCGTGGTGGAAGGGGTGGCCTTTCATTAGAATCTTACTGCTTTTTGATTAAAGAAACATGTTCGTTGTAATTGTTGATTTCTAAATATTCACTGCCTACCTGGCTTATCAGAGGTTCTGAATATCAATTGCTTATGGCTTTGTTTATTTTATTGCATATTTTAATGCTTGGTATCACATTATATGCAAATTATCTTCCTAGCTGCATCTCTGAACCTGAGAAATTTCTAAAAAGCTTTGTTAAAAGTCCCGGAGCACACAGCAAGCCTGGGTCGCTTGTTCCTTTCTCCCCATTTGCATCTTATGAGCTTAAGCATTAATGAAAAGGCTAAAACCTAAAGTGGGAGCTCCGCATGTGGGCCTGGGAGCAGATCATTCTGGGTTGGAATCCCAGCTCTGCTGCTGTGCAATTATTTACTGTCACTGCTTCAGTTCCCTTGTAAAATGAGGACCCACCTTCCTGGAGTTGACTAGAGGATTGGGAGAGATCATGTACACCACATGGCATCTCTAAAGGGGGAGGTGGTACCAGTGAGGGTGGTGGGGGGGGGGGTTGAGGAGGATAACAGCAGTGAGGGAGCTTGAAGACCCACGGGAGGGCATCACATGTAACAACAGGAGTTTCTCAGTTGGGAACCTCTCTTTCTGAGGACAAAGACACTCACATTACGTGAATATTCTTATTCCTGCTGATTTCTGGAAGGTTGCTCTAATACTAAGCTTTTATCTGTAAAATTGTAATCTGAAAGTAGAAATGCTTTTTGATAGTCTTGGCAAGGCGGAGCTTTTGTCCGTGTGGCAGAGATGAGAGGCAGAGGATCGTTAGGAAGTGAGCACGGCCCTCTGCGTTTGTGCAGTGTCAGTGACAGTGGGTAGTTCTCGGCCTGTACCCCAGGTCATTGACGGCAGGGGTGTCCACTGTGGAGTCCCCAGCTCCCCTGAGCTTCTGCCTGGGGAAACAGGAGTGTCCGTACTGTTCAGCAAACACTCCCAGAAGTACGCCTGTTGTTTTAAAACAAAGTTAGATTGATTGACTCGCAGCACTAAGGGAGAACCATAGCACGGGAAGCATGGGCCATATCAGCAAGAGGGCAGGACAAAGAATTTATGATAGGATTCGGGCTTGTTTTAGTGATTTTGGAAAGAATGCAAGGAAGTGGGGCTTTGCCGTGGACTGGACGCTGGGCAGATTCTGTGATTGGGCATTTTAATAATTCTTATCTAAAGGCAAGAAGAACAGAGTGAAGTTAAAACTATGGTTGACTAAAAAATAAAAAAGTAGCCGTCAGCACATTAGCTAGAATAGGGGGATTTTTTTTATCATATTTGTGGTGTATGCACGTTCGTGTTTTTGTCTGTGTTCAGACTTCATTTTCCAGAGCAGCCTTGCCTGGTGTCGGTGTTGTTGGTGATTGTTTGAGGTTGGCAGGAACACACACAGCTGGCTGTGAGCACAGGACCTCCCAGCTGCTTGTCTTCGTTTTCTTGCAGTAAGGGGACACCCAGCTTATAGGTGTCATTCTTTATAATGGGAACCATGAAGTAAATGAAGAGTTGTTTTCAAAATAAAGTCTTGATAGTTCAAATGCCTTATCTGCCAAATCCCGGTATAGTGAGGCTGTCGGTATTGACATATCTCTAACATCCCCTCCCACCCCCATCGCAGGAGCCATTTTTCTGGCTTGGGTGCCTGTAACACGCACCATCTAGCTTTTCTGACTACCAGGAAAGTGTCTCATTCTGCTGTAGCAAGGTAATTCCAAACCCTTAAATGTTCAACAATGGAATAATTTGGTTTAGATATTTTATAGGTTGAACCCTTTCAATTTCAAACATAATTCCAGGGTTTTTTTTCATTCATTTGGCTGTATGAAAGATATCTAGCAATTCTATGCTTAATTTTAACATTTTTTCTACTCTCTGCTGATACCACAAAATGGATAATAGTAGAACCATTATCAAACAGGCAGAGATTTAAGAAATACCCAACAGAAAGAAACATTTTCTTCCTCACTTATGTTTTTTATTCTGTTTTTCTAGTTGTATTAGCGGGGAGTAGTCCCTATTCCCGATGTCAGTGACAAAGCATTTTTGAAGTGAGTACGTGTGTGACTGCAGATGTGCCAGAGGAGACTGCGTTGGAGTGTGGGGGCTGTGGCACCTAGATGCTTCATGGAGTCAGAGTTGCTGAAAATGCTGACATCTTGGGGCTAAATTCGAGAAAGAGATAGGAAACTCAGTGTGGTATTGAAACAATGCGGAAGGTTCTAGAATGACACCTGAGTTTGAAATCCAACCCTGTGATACACCAGTGTCTATAAGACCTTAGAAAGTTGCTTCTCTCCCTAAACATCAGCTTCTTATTAAATGGGAGAAATGATTTCTCCTTCACAGAATTGTGGGAATTACATGCGAAAGGATATATACTATGCCGGAAGTAGGTAGTGCTGTGAAGGGAAAAAGGGAAGTGTGGGAAAGAATGAACTCCACAGGCAAATAAAAATTCTCACAGGTCAGTGTCAGGTGGTGCCGTATGATCACATCAAAGACTGACTCTCCAGCTGAAGGGAAAGTCCCACTTTGGTTTTTTTTTTGGTCCCCGTGGCTCCCCACCAGATGCCCCTGTGGTTTCTTGGTCACAGCACTTTAGCAGTGGTTGGAGGGATTTGTTTGTTTGTTTCTTGGTTGGTTGGTTTTGTTTTTTAAGTGTTTTCCACTTTGTTTTGGGGTGTTTTTTTTTTTTTGCATTTTTCCGAAGCTGGAAACGGGGAGGCAGTCAGACTCCCTTATGTGCCCAACCGGGATCCACCTGGCACGCCCACCAGGGGGTGATGCTTTGCCCATCTGGGGCATTGCTCTGTTGCGACCAGAGCCATTCTAGCGCCTGAGGCAGAGGCCATGGAGCCATCCTCAGTGCCTGGGCCATCTTTGCTCCAATGGAGCCTTGGCTGTGGGAGGGGAAGAGAGAGACAGAGAGGAAGGGGGGGGTGGAGAAGCAAATGGGCGCCTCTCCTATGTGCCCTGGCCGGGAATTGAACCCGGGACTACTGCACGCCAGGCCAATGCTCTACCACGAGCCAACCGGCCAGGGCCCCACTTTGGTTTTCACGAGAAGTTGTTAGTTCAAGAAGACACCAAAATTAAAACAAATTCTTCCAAGGAGAGTAACAATGCCCAAACCCAGGTGGAGGCCTGGAGGGTAAGGGAAGCACCCACCTACGGTCCTAAAACACTTTCACTCTCAGCCATTTTTCTCCTCTTTGTTCTAAATGGCATCCTCCGTGGGTGATGGCTGTCAACTCAGGGACTCAGCACCCACAAAAGTGGGAAAATTGTTCTCTGTCATTGTGCTCCCAGTCTAAAACTTGAAGCCAGCAATCAGCATCTCCATTACTTTGTTGATTGTAATTGAAGTCAGCTGAAACATCTCTGAGCTTGGGCTCCTCCCTCCGCTCAGAGGGCTCCTCAGAGAGACCCGCCCCATGCGGGGGCTCCCCACCAGATGCCCCTGTGGTTTCTTGGTCACAGCACTTTAGCAGTGGTTGGAGGGATTTTTTTGTTTGTTTCTTGGTTGGTTGGTTTTGTTTTTTAAGTGTTTTCCACTTTGCTAAAAGATAAGCCTATGAGGACAGGTATTTCAGCTGTCTTGTTCACCTCTGTTTCTTCAGTGCCTAGAACAGTATCTAGACCTTAATAGATCTAATAAATGTTTGTTGAGTGACAAGTTCAAGCTGTGTTGAATATCAAGTAGCACATATTTGTTCTGACAAAAAGGAAATTTTTTAAATGAGAGCACGTGCTTGTACTTGGGTTTGAATGCCAGCAGCTCTGTCACTTTGAAGTATGCCACTGAGCTTCATTATCACCCATGCAAAACAGGGGTAAGAGCTGACTTTCAGAGGTGTGGAGGGGATCAAATGACAATGGCATTAAAAGCAACTAATAGAAGGTACAGCCCATAACACATCCTCAATCGATACTTAGGTGCTAGGTACATAGCAAACGGAAGAAATGATGTGGCAGTTGCCATATAGTGATGGAGAACTGGCTTTTAAAATTAAAATTTTAAAGTCCTACTTAATGCAAACAGTCAAGAAAAGGAAATAAAATCTATACTGATTGATAAAGAAGAACTGAAACTGTCTTGTTATAGATGGCATGATTGTCTATGTAGAAAATCCAAACTAATTGACAAAGAAAAACTTGCGGGACCTCATAAGCAATTATGGCAAGATTGCAGGATACAAGGTTAATACACAGTTGTCATTCACTTTATACCAGCAATAAACAAGTGGAATTTGAAATTGAAAACATACTACCATTTAATATTAGAACCCTTAAAAATTAAGTAAAATCTAGCCAAATATCTGTGAGATCTATATGAGAAAAACTGTTAAGACACTGTTAAAAGCCTGACCCGGCAGTGGTGCAGTGGATAGAGTGTCAGACTGGGACGCGGAGGACCCAGGTTCAAAACTCCGAGGTCACTGGCTTGAGCACGGGCTCACCAGGTTGAGAGCAGGGTCGCTGGCTTGATCGAGGGGTCATAGACATGACCCTGTGGTCACTAGCTTGAGCCAAAGGTTGCTGGATTGAGCAAGGGGCCACTCCCTCTGCTGTAGCCCCCCGGTTAAGACACATATGAGAAAGCAATCAATGAACAACTAACGTGCCACAACAAAGAATTGATGCTTCTCATCTCTCTCCTGTCTGTCTCTCTCTGTCAAAAAAACAACAACAAACCACTCCATTAAAAAAATAGAACTAAACAAATGAAGAAACCTGTTCATAGATAAGACTCAATATTGTCAAGATGTCAGTTCTTTCCAACTTAATCTAGAGATTCATTGCAATTCCAGTCAAAATCTTAGCAACATATTTTTGTGAATATGGACAAACTGACTCTAAAGTTTATGTAGAAAGGCAAGATTCCCAGAAGAGCCAGTAGAATATTAAAGAACAAAGTTGGAAAACTGCCACTACCTAATTTTAAGACTAACTATAAAGCTATAGTAATCCAGACAGGGTGTTATTATTGAACAGACAAATCAATGGAACAGAATAGGGAGCCCAGAAAGAGAACCACATAGATATAATCAACTGATCTTTGACAGGACTAAAGGCAATACAACGGAGCAAAGATAATCTTTTCAACAAGTGGTACTTGAATAACCAGACGTCCACATGCCAAAAAAAAAAAAAAAAAAGGAATGAATCTAGACACAGACTTCACACACTTCACAAAAAGGAACTCAAAATGGATTATAGACCTAAACATAAAACGCAAAACTATAAAACTAGAAGAAACAGGAGAAAACCTAATGACCTTGGGTATGGTGATGACTTTTTGGTAAAATTTTAATGCTATGGCCCATAAAAGAAATAACTGATAAGCTTGACTTCAGTAAAATTGAAAATGTCTGCTCTACAAAAAAGAATGACAGGACAGAGAGAAGGCTAGACCAGCCACAATCTGGGAAAAAATATTTGCAAAAGACACATCTGATGAAGGATTCTTTTCCAGAATATACAATGATCTTTAAAATCTCAACAATAAGAAAATAAAAATTAAAAAAACAGTATAAAAATGGGCAAAAGACCTGAATAGATACCTCACCAAAGAAGATGCACAGATGGAAAATGAGCATACACAAGGATACTCATAAACATCCTGTGTCATTAGGGAAGTGCAAGTTAAAACAACAGTGAGATACTTCTCCACACATTAGAGTGACCAAAATCTAAAACTCTAAGGACATCAAATGCTGGTGAGGATGTGAAGCAACAGGAATGCTCCTTCATTGCTGGTGGGAATGCAAAATGGTTCGGCCACTTTGGAAGTTTCTTTCTTTTTTTTTTTTTTACTTTTATTTTATTCATTTTAGAGAAGGTAGAGAAAGAAGGAAGGAGGAGCAGGAAGCATCAACTCCCACATGTGTCTTGACCGGGCAAGCCCAGGGTTTCAAACCAGCAAACTCAGCATTCCAGGTCAACACTTTACCCACTGCGCCACCACAGGCCAGGCAAATTGTCTTACAAAACTAAATACACTCTTACCATGCAATTTAGCACTTACACTTTTTGATATTTACCCAAATGAGTTGAAAACATGTCCACACAAAAACCTGCACATGGGAACTGTGGACTTTGGGTGATATCAATGTATCACTGTTGGCTCACGGATTACAACAAACACTCTGGTGTCAGATGTTCATAGTGAAGGTAGGCGTATATGTGGAAAGTTCCTGTACCTTCCTCTCAATTTCTCTGGGAACCTGTCACTCCTCTTAAAAATAGTCTATAAAAATCACTTAAAAGTATCATGCAGTCATCATGCATTTATAATCTCCTTCTTCCTCCTTGTTTCTCTTTATTCCACTTTCAGTTTGTCCTCTCTGTATTCTCTTATTTTCCTTTGCCCCTTTATTCTGTGCTGAATGGAAGGAAGGGAGGGAAGGAGGGAGGAAGAGAGGGAGGGAGGGAGAGAGGGAGGGAAGAAGGGAGGGAGGGAGGGAGGGAAGAAGGAAGGGAGGGAGGGAGAGAGAGGGAGGGAGGGAGGGAGGGAGGGAGGAAGGAAGGAAGGAAGGAAGGAAGGAAGGAAGGAAGGAAGGAAGGAAGGAAGGAAGGAAGGAAGGAAGGTGAGTGGATTTGACACTATTACCTATTTTTTCTTGATAGTATTAGGTTAAACTATTAAAAGGAAGGTAATCATCTTCTAAATCTATATGTAATTTTTATGTATATTTCTCCCTTTCTAGAGCATATAATAATTTATATTTCATTAAGAGTGGCTCAGTCATTACTCTGAAATTTGATAGTCACCATTTTATCTATCTTTACCACATTTTATTCACTTTTTATTTCCAAACTTGAGACAGATGTTGTCTGTCTGTATGAATCAGTGTTTTTCAGAATCTTCAAATTAATGAGCTGTTCACTCAGCACACTCCCTTTTACAAATTAAAACATTTCAATGCAGAAACCAAAAAGAAATCTTTAAGCAAGGAGGCAGAGAGACAGACTCCCATGTGTGTCCCAACCGGGATCCAACCAGCAAGCCCACTAGTGGGTGATGCTCTGCCCATCTGGGGCCACTGCTTCACCGCTCAGCAACTGAGCCACTTCAGCACCTGCGGCAAGGTCATGGAGGCATCCCCAGCAGCCATGGGTGCAGTAGGAAAAGGGAGAGAGAGAGAGAAGGGGTAGGGCGAGAGATGGAGAAGCAGATGGTCTCCTCTCTTGCCTGACCAGGAATTGAACCTGTGACTTCCACACACCAGGCCAGTGTTCCACCACTGAGCCAACCAGCTAAGGCCCAAAAAGAAATCTCTTATAATCACATGTAACCATAAAATAGGTTAGGGGCTAGGTGGAATGCTGATATAATTGACAAACTGCTCAAAAGATTGTTTTCCCCTGTTATTTTCATATATTAACGAAGACTTCCCCACATTGATGTTTAATTTAGAGGATGACCTTCATGTTTGTCTATCTTCTAGATCACCGAGAATGTTCTAAGTGGCCTATTATATAACATCTAATTAAACTGTCAGTATAATGTGTAACATTTTTTTCAAGGCTCACTTAAATCTCAATATAAGTTGCCCCTTCCCCTGCCACTGAACTTCATACTGCACTGAAACTAAATTTCTTTTCATTCTTTGTTAGACAGAAGAGTTGAAATGATCTTCTGTCAAGTTAGTATGAAGAGCCGGAAGGGCTTGAACACATTAATTTTAGCTTCAAAGTATGGTTAGAATTTCCTGTGGAGAAGAGAGAACATCTTTTCAGGGCATGGCCCGGTTCTCCATGCTGAGTGACCCTCTTTGGCAATTCTTTGCAGCCCATTCTGGCTCAAAAGAGAAATTGCCTTTACCTGTGTCTGTTGAATTGGTTAATACCTGGTGTTGAAAGAATTCTTAGACTCAAAGAACACAATCTTATGTTAGCAATGCAAATTGTAATTGTGTAATTGTATCTGCTACACAAAAGGTTATATAACCATCTCCAGTTTCTGAACTACAGTGCATTAATTTTAAAGGAACTTTGAGATATCATAATATAGAAGTCAGTGACCATATCTTCCTTTTCTCATTATTTCTTATGACTGTATATGAAACCAGAGTGGATGATGGAATAAATTCCATTGAATCCCCCACACCCCCCAGCTTTAACATTTATTCAGTTTATGACCAATTTCTTCTCATTTATACACACACACGATAATTTTAAACCAAATACCAGATCTCGTATTATTCTATCCATAAACATTTTAAGGATCTATCTCTTAAAAAGCAAAACTTTATTTTTTTTAAACATACCACAATGCCATTATTATCACACATACATACACACACACATCCCCAAAATTAACTAATCTCTCAATATAAACAAATAATCTATGAGTGTTCAGTCCACACCAATTTTTTTTATTATTTTTTCAATAGAAGTACTTGAATTAACCCCAAATTATATCCACACGTGGCATTGGTTGGTTGATATGTCTCTAAAGAATGTTATAATCTATCGGTTTCTCTTCTTTTTCTCTTAGCTTCTGTTTGTTGATGAAATATGTCATTATCTATTGGATTCTTACATTTTGGATTTGCTAATTCCATCCCCATGGTGTTGTTCACCACGCTCCCCTCATCTTGCATTTTCTGAAAACCAGTAGTTAGATTGAGAGGCTCACTTGAGTTTTGTTTTCTTTTGTTTGCTTATTTGTTTGTTTTGGCGAAGACAGTGTGTAGGTTGTGCTATCCTTCCCATCGAATTTCAGAGGAAACGTGATGTCTGGTGATCTCTCTTGTAGTCCTCGCTGTCTTTATTAAAGCAATCCAGTGACTATGACAGTCACTATACATGCACAGGACTGCTTCCCATGCTTGGATTAAGCCTGTCCCACATGTGTCAGTCAAAGAGCTCAAGCTCAGAATTCTGTCAGAACAGAGACAATTAGTAATTACACACCACTGTCCTAACTACACAAATGGTCATGAACTACATTTGAGGTAAGCGGAAGACATGATTCCCAAAGCAGTAATTCCCAAACCTGTCTGGCCAACCTTTGAAGTTATCTTGAGTGTCTTTTTGAAAAATCTAGATGTTCAAACCTTGATCCAGTGCATTCTAATTCAGCAGGGCTAGGGTGGGAGCCAGGCATGTGAAAGAACAGATGGCTGAGGCGGTAAACAGGGAAGGAACAGCCAGATCCTGAAGCTGTCTCCATGACTTTGGACGCGATTCAAAGCACAGTGAGGAGCCAATGGAGTTTTAAGCAGAGGCATGGAGGGATGAGATTGTAGTGCTGTAGAGAGACTGGGTGGGAGACGGAGAAGGGGGAGGTGGGAAGGGCTGTGACCAGGCTGCCTTCACATAAGGTGTGACTGTGGCCTGAAAGAGGATGTGAGGGCAGTTGGGGTGGAGGAAAGTGAGTGGATTAGAGAGAAGAGGTAGAGTCAGCATGGCTTGTCGCTCAACTGAATGGCAGCTAGGAGTAGTGATGAAATTAGTACAGATACCCAAGACCCTGGACATTCATCTTAACAAGACAGTGAAATCTGCTGTTAAGTATAGTTGTGAATTTTGCATTTCTACATGTAACCCATGATATTAAATAGTGCTTTTTTTTAACACTTCATTTATTTAGGGTTTGTAAACTGT
Organism: Saccopteryx bilineata; assembly: GCF_036850765.1. Taxonomy (NCBI): domain Eukaryota; kingdom Metazoa; phylum Chordata; class Mammalia; order Chiroptera; family Emballonuridae; genus Saccopteryx; species Saccopteryx bilineata. The sequence continues at coordinate 172,766,483 of NC_089495.1, forward strand.
ATTAGGCTTTTCTAGAAAAATAGAACCAAGAGACTGTATGTAAAGAAATGATAAAGAATTGGCTCACATGATTATACAGGCTGAGAAGTCCCAAAATCTGCTGTTGTCAAGCTGGAGACCAGATATGTGGTTCTAATCCAAGTCCAAAGGCCTAAGAACCAGGAGAAGTGATACTATAAGTTCCAGTCTGAAAGCCATCAGTCTTGAGACCCAAGAAAAGACATTATTTCCATTCAGATCCCAAAGCAGAAAAGCAAAGCAGTCAGTAAGGAGGAGCTCCCTTTTACTAAGGCCTTCAACTGATTGAAAGGGGCCCACCCACATTAGGGAGGGCAATCTGCTTTACTCAGTCTGTTGACTCAAATGTTAATCTCATCCAAAACTACTCTCGTAGGCACACCAGAACAATGTTTGAGAAAGTATCTGGGCATCATATGGCCCAGACAAGTTGACACATAAAATTAACCATGATAGAAGCCTTTTCTATTTACCACAGATAGAGTGACAGTGGTGATTTTTCCATTTGTTGGGCTTTTGATATTCTAATATCAAGCTCAATTACAGCCCAACCTCATGAGCTGTCCTAGCATTTAAACGGTAACATCCGTCCTTTCCCCAGCTCCCGTATTCATTTACAGAGTGTCTGGGGCTTGACAAATACATAACAGAGATTCTCCAACTCTTTCCTACTTGGCAATAGCATCAGATAAAGGTCACACAGCACAGCTCAAGCTGGGAGACTTCAGAGCTGTGCATGCTCTGTTCATGGAGTTGGTATAGAACATTGTTTATTTCTTTGATTACTTTTAAAAGCAAAATGAAGTGGAGTCTGAACACTGCCGTGTTAACAGCTGGAGGGTTGTTTCTCCTCTCCTACTAGATCCAGGAAGGCACCTCTGTTTGTCTTCTTCTATTAGATGTCTCATTGCCCCGTCAGGGAGCAGGTCTCACCAGGGGCGTAGACAGGGGCGTACAGCATGCGTGCTGCAGTGCTGCCCGTACCTGGAGGTGGCTTGCCTGTCTTGTTCAGAGACAGATGTTAGCTTCAAGTCACTATTGACCTTACTGTTTACTCTGCTTAATTAAATCCCATTTTAATATTTTCTCATTCTGCCACCTCCTGCATCTCACATCCCTGCTGCGGCACAACGGGGGTGGGAAGGAAAGGTCTTTCAGACTGAAGTACCTAATTAGCTCCCAGGCCCCTGGGGAAGTGTCAGATGGAAGTACAAGTAGAAGGGAAAGAAAATAGCCCCACTTGAGATGCGGTGATTGATGGTAGAAAAAACCTTGACCATGTGCAGATGATGGCCACGTTATTAGAATGGTTTTGGAATTTGTGACCATGTTGAATCATGTTGACAATAGTGGCGTATCTCTGTCATTAATTTCTACTAGCATTTCTGTTCATTCAGTTATAGTTGCTCATTTCTGCCAGAGCCTGCTATCCCGTCCTCATGAGCACATGTTCTGGGGAAAGATATAGGATTGGCCCACCAGGAAAGTTCTTAGTCCCTTCCCGTAACTGTCAGGTGGCCAGCTTGTCATTTAGAGCCCCTGGATTGCATTGTAGTAAATCCAGACACAATCTTGTAAAGTACATATGGGAAGAGGTGCTATAACAGTACATATTAATTATAAAATAAGATTAAGCATGCTATAATAATATATAATTATATAGATTTAATTTCTATAGATAATATATAAATAAAATGATAGGTATAATTATAAATACAGTTATGTTATATAGTTTAACATATAGATTATAGCTGTGTAGGTTATGGATATGGAGATATCAATTATAGATGTCATTCAATGTTATATATAACTGCACAGATATATAATTATTATGTAATAGAACAAAATAAGAATCCACTCTTGTGAAAACATAAAACACAGGAGACCCTTGGAATGCCTGCAGCATCGCTCAGTCCCTGAGTCCCCGGCAACCCAGCACTGGCCACCACTCTGGCTGCTCTCTCCGGAGATGCCACAGTCGGGAGATGCCACAGAGCACAGGGTGGGTGTTCACTAACACAGTAGGCAAAGTCGGGAGCTGTTTGGAGCGCTCTATCTTCTGTATGCCCTGCAGTCATTTTGCTGGTGGTAATTCTCTGAGACCCAGTGCATGAGCCACATTGGCCTGAATTCTTACTGCCTAAGGCTGTAATAAAACTTGCATCTTAAGTTCTTTTAAAATGCTTATTGATCCTTAGGAAAATAATGAGTAAGCTTGTTGTGAATCAGAAAATCCTCACCAGGCAATTGGATGCTAAAGACACAGGTAGAATACTGGGGAGGAAACAGCCAGAGCCCAGGTGGAAGCCCTTCATGCCCCCTCCCTCATTACATGGCTTCCCAGGGCGGCGCCCCCGTACCACTGAAGCCAGGATTCCCTTAGTCACCACCACCCCTGGCCGGTCCCGTGGTGCGTGCTATTCCACTTCCCTTGTCCTTCCGTGGTGTTGGCTGTGTCCCTGGTGGACAGTTGCAGTGTGTGCTGGCAGTGTCCCATGGGGTCAGTCAGCTGCGCTCCCTCCAGCCCTGACCAGCCAGGCCAGGAGTCAGAGGGAGACGCGGTCCTGGAGGCGACTGTCAGTTAGGGTGGAAGTGTGTGGGTAAGGGTGCCTGCCTCCGACCCTTTACTAGGATGGTCTGGAAGCACATGGTACATGTTTCTCACAGGGTCCCCAGCAGGACTGAGTCCAGTCGCCCACAGTGTGACCCATGCACACCACACATCCCCTTTAATGACATTTGTGCTCTCTGCCCCTTAGCTTCTGCACCCAGGAGCACCCCGACTTCAGCTACCGTCTCTGCGTTTGGACTGTCTTGCTCTTATGGTTGGGCATACATCTTCTGACCATTCTTGAGGGGATGGGAAGGCAGAGATGTGGGTGTGTGGGGGTGTGTGCATGCACACACACACCTAATACTTGTTTTGTATATTTATATATTTTTTAAAACATTCTTTTAAATGTCAGTTATGGATCTGCTCAGATAGTTCTGTGAGACCTTTCTGAAAAGTATGCCCGCCTCTGCTTGCATCTTCCGGTCTCCCTTCTGCCAGCAGCAACTCTTCCAATACCTTCTTCTATTTTTCTTCAAACAGGGATTGCCTTTGTGTGTTACTTCTTTTTTTATTTATTTATTTATTTATTTATTTATTTATTTATATTTCATTGATTTTAGAGAAAGATAGACGGGAGAGAGAGTGCACTCATTGGTTGCTTCTTGTATGTGCCCTAACTGGAGATCGAACCTGCAACCTTGGCATATTGATACAAAGCTCTAACCAGTTGAGCTCCCCAGCCAGGGCTGTGTTGCTTCTTTTTGAATTCTGTTTGATTGTGAGGTGATTCTGTCTGAGTGGTGGTTCCCTCACATGCACCCCAGCCTCCCGCCCTCCTAGAATGCAGTGTGTCAGGTCTGCAGGCCTGTTGGCTTTGTTCATTACCTACCAGCTGCTAATTCAGCTTCAAAGGCTTGGTCAGCCCTACGAATCTCTTCTGAAAACATTCAGAGCAGCGGGTACTTCATGAATTCAGCCTCCATGTTGAACTCCTGGAGACTTCTTGCCTTTTCTGGTCAGAGCCCCATCCACTCGGACCTCCCTTCTCCACCATCCTTTGCCTTCTCTTGAACTGTCCCCTGCTTCCTGTGCCCTGTGTATTCCTCTTCTCTATTCACTCCCTCATTCTGATAGAGCTCATCTCTAATAGCTTCCTGAGAAAGGATGTGTAAGAAGTAAATTTCTAGAGACATGTCTGAGATGTCTTTCTTCACCTGCACACTGGCTGGATATATTAGGTGGGGATTCTTTTCTTTCAGAGCTTCAAAGGTTTGCTCCATTGTCTTTTAACTCCAGTGCTGCTAAGCAGTTCAAAGCCATTTGGATTCTCGATCCTTTATATGTGACATGTGTAGGGAAAACAGCTGTGTTGGGCTTGCTCACTTGCACTTTGCATAATCAGTGCATGAGCACGTGGCAGAGCCACGTGTGTATAGTCTATGTGTAGCTATGGTACTTGCCCTCAGCGCCAATTGCGGGATGGCTTGTCCCCCACTGTGAAGGTCCGTTTTTTGCTGTTTGTTTGTCTGCTGCCACGAGAAGCAGTTTCCCCTGCCTGTTTGCTCTCTGCTGTTGGGAGACTAATAAACGGGACTGGCCCACTGATTTCCGGCTCAGCAGTCCCTCTACCGTCTGTCTGAATCCAGTGTGAACCTGCCTGGCCTCGGCCCCCAGCATTACAACATGATACTTCTCTCACCCCTTCCAGAGCCTTCCCTCTGTGCCCCATTTCTCTGAGCTTCCACACTTCTACTTTGGGGAGCAGTCCGTCAATCCAACTTCATAGGCACTATCTCTCTCATGTCCTTCATCTGTGAGAGGTTTGCATGACCCCCTCTCTTAATGCCTTGAGTAGTGAATTTTTATCATGTTCACTGACCCCTGGGGGTGAGCTTTTTTTCAAAAACTGAAATTAGTTCCAGTTACAGTTTTATTAACTCAAAATTATGTTTGTTTGATAACCAATTTATGGAAACAAGGACATACATTTGCCTTTTTTTTAATGTTGCCTTACACATTTTTAAAATAAATCAATCGTACTCTGGATGGTCAGAAGGTAAGAGGACGTACATGAACGTTCGTACTACTCAAAGGGTTAAGGTTTTTTTCTGTTGTTTCTTTCTGGAAATTTGTGTTAAACTTCCTGCTGTGGTCCTGCTCTCATTGTCCTATCTCCTCTATTTTCCATTTTTCTCTCTCTCCCACTCCCCCAGCTCCCTGCTACTATCCCTCATTGGTCCTCTCTGCCGCTTCTTTGAGAAGGGCTGACCGTGTGGCCCACCTCACTCTTTCTTCCCTTGTGTTAACATTGCACTTGGTCCTTTTGCATCTTCTACTGCTGTTTTAAACCTCAAGGCCTAGCTTCATGTTTCCTGAAATAATCAACTATATCTATTAGCACTGATGTCATTACAGTGCCTCTTCATACACTTTCTTTGTTGCAACAGCCCCAAAGACATACTCAGATTTCTTCTTGTGAATTTGTGTATTTTAAGAACCACAGTCTCTCCTATCTCCATTGGCTTCTCTGCTCTCTGTTTATATCAACATTTGGGAATCATCTTTTCTCACATAAATTTAAATAAGGCTTCTTGAAAATGCTTCAGTTCCCTTAACTCCATTTATTTAGATTTGTGTCCCAAATAAATTGTGCTTTTCTCAGATAAAAAGTGCTCATGGTGACCTTTGCCAGTGAACCTTTGCTGCCTTTGTAAACACATCTTCATTTTAGAACTTGGTTATTCCCCCCCGCCCCCACACAGCCTTTTTTTCTTCCATACGTGCCCATTTCACAATGGTGATGCATATGGTGTGCAGCCCTTTGAGACAGTATTGGGGGGGATGGATAAAAACCATCGGTTTGTTCCAGTTCTGTACAGCTTTTTATCTTTCTTGTTTGGCGTGTAAAGCTCCCATCCATGTTTAGGTAGACTTCTTTTTATTCCCAGGAGTTCACTGCACCGCCGTGACATTTACAAATGCAACATTCATTCCAGGCAAAGAAAGAAAGAAAGAAAGAAAGAAAGAAAGAAAGAAAGAAAGAAAGAAAGAAAGAAAGAAAGAAAGAAAGAAAGAAAGAAAGAAAGAAAGAAAGAAAGAAAGAAAGAAAGAAAGAAAGAAAGAAAGAAAGAAAGAAAGAAAGAAAGAAAGAAAGAAAGAAAGAAAGAAAGAAAGAAAGAAAGAAAGAAAGAAAGAAAGAAAGAAAGAAAGAAAGAAAGAAGGAGGGAGGGAGGGAGGGAGGGAGGGAGGGAGGGAAGGAAGGAAGGAAGGAAGGAAGGAAGGAAGGAAGGAAGGAAGGAAGGAAGGAAGAAAGGAAGAAAGGAAGAAAGGAGAGAGAGAGAGAGAGAGAGAGAGAAAAGAAAAGAAAGAAAAGAGATGAAGGCTTTTTCTAACCTGCTTTCTAATTGAGATCACCTGTTTTATATTATATATAAGTAAAGTTAGGAAACTGATGTTGAAATTAAGAAACTCTTTGCTTATTAGAGTTGAAAATGCTGGTAGGTGAAGCCGTCACCTCTCCTGATGGATGTCTCAGGCACTGGAAAGCAGAGCCAATGGGTCCAGGGAGTTGGCTTCAGAGTTCCGTGGGTCACTGCTGGGGCGGGAGGGGACTCTGCTCTTGCTACCTCCAAGCCTAGGGTATTTCTGCTTCTTGGTGTATGTCTCTGCGGATTCACCTCCTCTTTTCCATTTATAGTGCATATCTTCCACTCTACAAAATCGCTTTTATTTGCAGTTTCTTATTTGAAAGACTCTGGGCATATCCAAGTAATAACTCGGCCAGTATAACCTGACATTTCTTACTTTGAAAGCAGTTTCTTTGTGGCAGAAGTGGCGGATGGATGTCAAATTAGCCCCAATTAGCCCATCATTTCTTAGATTAAATGCCTCAGACCATTTTCCAAGATTCCCTGGCTAGCAGGATTTCCCTTTGATCTCGCAAACCTTCCTTCTGTCCACACTTTGCCAATATTTCTTTTTAGCTTTTTCTGCGCTACTCTCACTTGAAGAAAGATATTCACAGGTGCTAAAAGTTTTGACGACTGGGAGGCTGGTACTTACACGGCGTCAGTTCATTCGGTGTGTACCACAGCCAGACTCAAGCGTCCCAGGAAGCACGTGTTTGATCAGCTGCCCGTGGGCTACATCCTTCACTTTGGTTCTACGGCAACTTCTCAGATTGTAAGAGAGGACCAGGACAGCTTTAAGAGTTTCTAAAGCTTTGAAGCATAAATAAGATTTGATAGACTTCCTTATTTCCAGTAATTTAGTAAACTTCCCTTGTTCAGGAGAAAGAAGACACTATAAACCTGTGAAATTTTGCTATAAAATACTAAGGAAAGAAAATCCATGCTTCTCACGGTGTATCGTGATGTATTAGTGTTACCTAATAGCCATTCCCTGTGTCGGTCATCCAATGGATAGTGCCTTTTATGAGCCAAGTATGTGCAGGAAGTGCATGGTTTCAGTGTATTTATTTTTTAACCTAGATGCTTAATTCTGTAGATGATACCTATTTGGTGTAGAAATGTCTTCTTTTCCTTTTTTGGTATGAAATCTACACCTACCCCATCCTTTTTGAGAATTAGGAACGTTATGTTAGAGAAGTTTGGGTCTGGCTTTTCTCCCTGCACCCACCACCTTCCCTGACACAGTCAATCTCGGTATTGTTCTCAGTGAAGGGGCTCGTTGGTGCCGATGATCCAAAGCCCCGCTAATCCTCCCTGTGCGGTGGGGTCACAGGCCCACCACTTGGGGCCACAGTTCTCATCACACCTGGGGCACAGCTGTGGCTTCCCAGGATACAGGGCAGCGTGTGGACAGTGGGGGAAAGCTCCCAGGGCAGGAGGCTAATCTGAAAGGCAAATAGTCCCACAGGGATCATCAGGAGCCCCTGATTCAGACAACACAAAGGGACATGGGGTCTCTCCTCCTAGAGTCCCGGGAGCTTACCCTCTTGCCCTAGAATTCAGAGATGGGGTATTATTCTGATTGCCCGGTGCAAAGCCAGCCAAAGAAAACCTGCCATCAATATACGAATGACCTCAGGTCAGACGTGAAAGGGAAGGATTGTCCTGTTCAGCCACAGCACGGCTGGTGAGGGAAGCGAGGCAGCCACCCCGGGCCCCTGCAGCCTCGCTCTGCTCCCACTTCTGGTTCTGCTAGCAGGAGACTTTGGGATGCCAGTGATTAGCATGAAACTACCTCTTGATTCTCCAGGTTTTCAGGGTCTTTGAATTTGAGTTTAAGTACTTTATAATCAAGAGGTACCACACAGCAAGATTCTCTTCTGAAAGTCTGTCAGTCACCTTGGTCACTGGGAGCTGTCATTCTGTCTCAGCATCTCAGGAACCTCTGTGAAGGTTTACCCAGTACAGGAAGGATTGTGAGTTTAGAAACAAAGAAAATAAAATGTTTTTTCTCCAAATGGCACTTCAGAATCTCAGTATGAAAATGTATCTTAAAATGAGCTTTAGGGGGAGAATAAATTTACCTGGTATAGATTAGATTTTTAACTTTGATAATGATTCCTCATTTTGAAAAGCAGATCATTTTATTTTATTTATTTTACTTTAAAGCAACCCTTAAAATAAAGGGTCTGCCCATATCTGACAAGAGATGACTTTGGGATTCTTGCTGTCTTCTACTTTCCTTTGAAGTGGAAAACATTCCAGTTAAATACTTCTGGGTTTTAAGCCCACGTGTTTTTAAACAAGTAAAAGAGGGAAAAAATGAACATATTTGCAGATTAACTACGTGAGGAGACACTGTGAATTGGGATCTGCCCTAAACACTTTATGAAAGGAGCTCATTTTCTATCCTAATCCTAAAACAAAACTGGAATCCGATGAGGAAACCGCAGTGCAGAGGCGTTCAGGGATTTCCCTTAAAGCCCTGTTCTGCAGTGTCCCCTGAGGCCGGACTGGTGGCTGCAGAGTGACTGAGTGTCCTTGGAGCTGGCTCCTGGTGCACAGCTAGGCTGCACCAGCCTTGTGGTCAGATGGTGGGGCCCTCTCTTCCAGCCTCCCCCCCTTCAGGGCTCAGGAAGTTGAGTTGCTAGGCATCTGTGTTTAGCCTGTTACCCATCTCTTGCTGAGATCCAGTAAACGAAGAACTGGGATGAACCCTGGGAGATGGGATTCTCCCACAGTGTCCTTCCATGTTTTTCTTCAAACAAATGACGTTTAGAGCAGGATCTGTCAGACGGGAAGCTGTTTGTCTGCTCTGCTCTAGCTGATGTGTGGGGTCACTGTTGGCTCACAGGTGCAGCATTGACTCAATCTCTCTCCAACCCCCTTCAAGCCCAGAATATGGGACTGCTGTTGATTTGTGCTGTGCAGAAAAGCTCAACCAGCCCCACAGTCTGAGCAGAGCAGACCTCGGGCTTTCTCGTGTGCCTGTTTGTGGATTTCAGCCTCAGCTTGCTGGTCAGCCAGGCTGAGTCATCATGATCCGTTGAAGTTAGTTAATACCCTGAGCTGAAACATCAACCTGTGAAAATTGAATTTAAATGCATATCCCTGCTAAAATTTTTAAAACTTGCTGGATTTTATTAGAATATTTGAACCAGCCTGGGTATATTAAATTTATGAGTCCGATTGATGCACTACCCTAATAATTCAATACAATATGCTTATGTCATTAAACTCATTAAGAAGATTCTCTGAATGGCTGTAATGAATAGTTCTGATTCTGTAATCACAGACTAACATTTCACCCTAATGAATTTTAACTGGGAGCTCTCAGAATTCTCTTATCATATCAGGACATAAATGCCATATTTTAAATGATGACTACCAGGCCAAGTGTTTACTTTAAAACCTAGGCTAGATAAAGAAGTACCTGCTAAGACAGAGTTATTCATTAGAAATACTAAAAGGTTGGAAGAGGTTAGCATGAAGTAGAGTAGGACAGTAATTTATGGCTGGTCATAAATTATTATATAAATAAAAACCAAAGAAGTGTTTTCTTTCATTTGCTTTAACTAATTTTATTTATCCCCTCACCTCTTTATTTTATTCCAGAACTCATGTATTTTGTTATCTATTGCTGTGCAAGAAACTACCCCAAAACTTAGTGCCTTTAAAGCAACCACCATTTTATTGGTATTGGATTCTGTGGTTCTGGAATTTGGGCAGGGCTCAGCTGGGTGGTTCATCTTTCCCAGGTGGTATCAGGTCAGGCCACTTATGTGGCTGCATTCTGATTATGTCTTCATTGAGGTCTTGGCTCCACTGGGGCCCTGGAAGCTGCAAGGTGACTTCTTTTCTCTCAGCATTACCTTGAGTGTATTCTCTTGGTTAAAATAAGTAACAGGCATTCCGCATAAGGCCTGGTGGTACTCTACTGGTCTGAAAGAAGAGTGATGACCAGGGCACAGGACAGGCCACCTGTGTGAGAACTGGAGGAGAGCTGACCCAGTGAGCAGTGCATCCCAGGAGTGCATCCCTCACTCTGAGTGGGTCAGCCATGGTACACATGCCAGTCCTGATGGACTCCTGGCGGTGCTCCAAGCTCTGCTTCCCCACCACGAGGCTTATACATGCCCTCCCCTCTGCCCTGAGCAGGCTGCTGCTTCTGTCTTCCCAGAATACCTTCACTTGCCTGGATTTTGCTGACCCTACAGGTTTTGGCATAAATGTCACCAGTTTCCGGGACTAGGTCAGATGCTTTTTATTATCTGTCGTAAAGCAGCTCGTTTCTGTGTTCTGGTTGCCGTATTTTTACTGCTGCTTTCCCGTCCTTCTCCCTAAAAGGCTTGCAGCTATTCAGGACAGATACTGGTCTTACTACTGAATTTCCAGCAACTCTGTCATGTGGAAAGCTCTCAATAAATATTTGTTGGAACAATAAATAAAGTCTGAAGAGAAAGGAGTCAACAGAGAAAACACCTTTATACAGTCCTTAAAGGTTAAGTATGGTTTCAGTACTGTGAGCAAAGCACCAATAAGAATGATCCTGAACAAGGAGATGTGTGGGGCCAGCCAGGCACCTCGTCAGGGCCGGCCCTGTCTGCTTTTTATTTTTTATGATTTTATTTTGTGTTTACATAGATTCAAGTATCCCACCGAATAGATCTCGCCCCATCCACTTATTCCCCCTTGGCTCCCCCATGCCCCCTTCCCCTTATACCTTCCCCTCTTCCCTCCAGGATTTGCTGTCCTGTTCTCTATAATGCTGTGCTATGTATATATAATTTCATTAATCTCTTTCCCTCCTCTGATCCCATCTTCTCTTCTACTTTCCCTCTGACCGCTTTCCCTCTGGTCTCTTTGATCCCGCCTCTGCCTCTGTTCCGTTGCTCAGTTCACATTGGTCATTGGATTCCTCAAATGAGTGAGGTCATATGGTATTTTTCTTTCTCTGCCTGGCTTATCTCACTTAGCATAATAGTTTCCAGGTCCATCCATGTTGTCACGAAAGGTAAGATTTCCTTCTTCCTCACGGCCACATAGTATTCCATTGTGTATGTACCACAGCTTTTTAATCCACTCTTCCACTCACAGACACTTGAGCTGTTTCCAGATCTTGGCTATTGTAAACAATGCTGCCATAAACATGGGGGTGCATTACTTCTTTTGAATCAGTGATTTAGTATTCATAGGATATATTCCTAAAAGTAGGATGGCTGGGTCAAAAGGCAGTTTGATTTTTAATTTTTAATTTTTTTTTTCATTTTTCCGAAGCTGGAAACGGGGAGGCAGTCAGACAGACTCCTGCATGCGCCCGACCGGGATCCATCCGGCATGCCCACCAGGGGGCGATGCTTTGCCCCTCTGGGGCATCGCTCTGTTGCCTCCAGAGCCATTCTAGCACCTGAGGCAGAGGCCACAGAGCCATCCCCAGCGCCCGGGCCATCTTTGCTCCAATGGAGACTTGGCTGCGGGAGGGGAAGAGAGAAACAGAGAGGAAGGAGAGGGGAAGGGGTGGAGAAGCAAATGGGCGCCTCTCCTGTGTGCCCTGGCCGGGAATCGAACCCAGGACTCCTGTACGCCAGGCCGACGCTCTACCGCTGAGCCAACCGGCCAGGGCTGATTTTTAATTTTTTGAGGTATCTCCATACTGTTTTCCACAGAGGCTGCAACAGTCTGCATTCCCACCAGCAGTGCAGGAGGGTTCCCTTTTCTCCACACCCTCACCAGCACTTATTCTGTGTTGTTTTGTTAATAAGCGCCATTCTGACAGGTGTGAGGTGGTATTTCATTGTGGTTTTAATTTGCATTTCTCTAATGATTAGTGATGTTGAACATTTTTTCATCTGTCTATTGGCCATCTGTATGTCCTCTTTGGAGAAGTGTCTATTTATTTCTTTTGCCCATTTTTGATTGGATTGTTTATCTTCCTGGTGTTGAGTTTTACAAGTTTTTTATAAATTTTGGTTATTAACCCCTTATCAGACATATTGGCGAATATATTCTCCCATTGTGTGGGTTGTCTTTTTATTTTGTCAATGGTGTATTTTTCTGTGCAAAAGCTTTTTAGTTTTATATAATCCCATTTGTTCGTCCTGTCCTTTATTTCACTTGCCCATGGAGATAAATCAACAAAAAGATTGCTACAAGAGATATTGGAGAGTTTACTGCTATGTTTTCCTCTAAGATGCTTATGGTTTCACGACTTACATTTAAGTCTTTTATTCATTTTGAGTTTACTTTTGTGAATGGTGTAAGTTGGTGATCTAGTTTCATTTTTTTTGCAAGTACCTGTCCAATTTTCCCAACACCATCTGTTAAAGAGACTCTCTTTACTCCATTGTATGCTCTTACCTCCTTTGTCAAATATCAATTGTCCATATAGGTGTGGGTTTATTTCTGGGTTTTCTGTTCTGTTTTATTTATCTGTATGCCTGTTCTTATGCCAGTACCAAGCTGTTTTGAGTACAATGGCCTTGTAGTATAACTTGATATCAGGAAGTGTGATACCTCCCACTTTATTCTTCTTTTTCAGGATGGCTGAAGCTATTTGTGGTCTTTTTTGGTTCCATATAAATTTTTGGTATATTTGTTCTATATCTTTGAAGTATGTCATTGGTATTTTAATAGGAACTGAACTGAATTTACAGATTGCTTTGGGTAATATAGACATTTTAATGATGTTTATTCTTTCTATCCATGAACACAATATGTGCTTCCATTTATTGTATCTTCCTTGATTTCCTTTAACAATGTTTTATAATTTTCCGAGTACAAGTCTTTAACCTCTTTGGTTAAATTTACTTCTAGATACTTTATTTATTTATTATGTTTTTTGCAATAGTGAAGGGGATTGTTTTCTAAATTTCTTTTTCAGACAGTTCATTGTTGGTGTATGAAAATGCCACTGAGGCCTGACCTGTGGTGGCGCAGTGGATAAAGCGTTGACCTGGAAATGCTGAGGTCACCGGTTCAAAACCCTGGACTTGCCTGGTCAAGGCACATATGGGAGTTGATGCTTCCAGCTCCTCCCCCCTTCTCTCTCTCTGTCTCTCCTCTCTCTCTCCCTCTGTCTCTTCCTCTCCTCTCTAAAATTAATAAATAAATAAAAATCTTTACTGTCTTAAAAAAAAAGAAAAAAAGAAAATGCCACTGAGTTTGAGTATTGATTTCATATCCTGCCACCTTGCTCAACTCATTTATCAGGTCCAGTAGTTTTTTGACTTAGACTTTAGGGTTTTCTATATACAATATCATATCATCTGCAAATAATGATAGTTTTACTTCTTCTTTTTCAATTTAGATATCTTTTATCCCTTCTTCTTGTCTGATTGCTGTGGCTAGGACTTCCAGAACTATGTTGAATAAGAGTGATGAAACGGGGCACCCCTGCCTTGTTCCTGATTTTAAGGGGATTGCTTTTAAGTTTTACCCATTGGGTATGATGTTGGCTGTGGGTTTGTCATAGATGGCATTTATCATGTTGAGATATGATCCCTGTATCCCCACTTTGCTGAGAGTTTTGATGATAAATGGGTGCTGGATTTTATCAAATGTTTTTTCTGCATCTATTGATATTATCATGTGATTTTTATTCTTTCCTTTGTTTATGTGTTGAATCACATTGATTGATTTGCAGATATTGTACCAGCCTTGTCTCCCTAGGATAAATCCCACCTGATCATGATGTATTACTTTTTCATGTATTGCTGGATCTGGTTTGCTAATATTTTGTTGAGAATTTTAGCATCTAAATTCATCAGGATTATTGGTCTATAGTTGTTTTTTTTTTTCTTTTTAGTGTCTTTGCCTGGTTTTGTAATCAGTATTATGCTTGCCTCATAGAAGGGATTTGGAAGTCTTCACTCCTCTTGAATTCTTTGAAATAGCTTGAGAAGGAGAGGAATTAGTTCTTTTTTGAATTTTTGGTAAAATTCGCTGGTGAAGCCATCTGGCCCAGGACTTTGTTGGGAGTTTTTTGATAACTGTTTCAATCTCATTTGATAAAATCAGTCTGTTTAGGTTTTCTGATTCTTCTATATTGATTTTTTTTTTTTTTACAGAGAGAGTCAGAGAGAAGGATAGATAGGTACAGACAGACAGGAATGGAGAGAGATGAGAAGCATCAATCATTAGTTTTTTGTTGCAGCACCTTAGTTGTTCATTGATTGCTTTCTCATATGTGCCTTGACCATGGTTCTACAGCAGACTGAGTAACCCCTTGCTCGAGCCAGCAACCTTGGGTCCAAGCTGGTGAGCTTTGCTCAAACCAGATGAGCTCGAGCTCAAACTGGCAACCTTAAGGTCTTGAACCTGGGTCCTCCGCAACCCCGTCCAACGCTCTATCCACTGCATCACCACCTGGTCAGGCTTCTATATTGATTTTTGAAAGATTATGTTTCGAAGAATTTGTCCATTTCACCTAGGTTGTCTAATTTTATGGCATACAGTTTTTCATAGTATTTTCTTACAATCCTTTGTATTTCTGCTGTGTCAGTTCTTCTTCACTCTCATTTCTAATTTTATTTATTTGAGGTTTTTTTTTCTTGGTGGGTCTGGTTAAAGGTTCATCAATTTTGTTTACCTTTTCAGAGAACAAGCTCATGGTTTTATTGTTCCTCTGTATTTTTTTTAGCCTCTGTGTCATTTATTTCCTCTCTGATCTTTATTATTTCCTTCCTTCTACTTCCTCTGGGTTTTACTTGCTATTCTTTTTCTACTTCTTTTAGATGCAGGGTTAAATTGTTTGAGCTTTTTTTGCTTCTTAAGGTATGCCTGTAGTGCTGTGAACTTCCCTCACAGGACTGCTTTTGCTGTGTCCCATAAATTTTGAGTTGTTATATGATGGTTTTCATTTTTTTGAAGGAAATTTTTTATTGCTTCCTTGATCTCATTGTTAACCTTTTTGTTATTTAACAACATGCTATTTAGTTTCCAAGTGTTTGATTGTTTTTCTATTGTAGTTTATTTCTAGTTTCATGCCATTGTGATCTGAAAAGATGCTTGATATGATTTCAATCTTCTTAAATTTGTTGAGAATCATTTTATGTCCTAGCATGTGGTCTATTCTAGAGAATATACCATGAGCACTTTTAAAGAATGTATATTCTGCTGCTTTAGGGTGAAAGGTTCCGAAGATATCTATTAAATCCAGTTGATCTAGTGTGTCCTTTAAGTCTCCTGTTTCTTTGTTAATTTTCTTTCTTGAGGATCTACCTAGTGATGTTAGTGGGGTATTAAAATCCCCTACTATTATAGTATTGCTGTTAATCTCGCCCTTTATGTTTATCAAAGTCTGCTTTATATATTTAGGTGCTCCTAAAATTAGGTGCATATATACTTATAATGGTTATCTCTTCCTGTTGGATTGCTCCCTTTATCATTATGTAGTCACCTTATTTATCCCTTACAATAGCCTTTGTTTGAAAGTCTATTTTGTGAGATATAAGTATTGCTAATCCAGCTTTTTTTAAATTTTCATTTGCATGAAAATTTTTTTCCATTCCTTTACTTTCAGTCTATGTGTATCCTTTGTTTTTAGTGTGTCTCTTGTAGACAGCATATGTATGGGTCCTGTTTTCTTATCCATGCAGCTACCTTGTGTCTTTTGATTGTAGCATTTAATCCATTTACATTTATGTTGATATGTAGTTGTTTATTGCAATTTTATTCTTTAAATCTACATTCTTTTTCTACTAGATTTATTCTCCCCCTTTGTTCTCTTTACAGCAGGCCCCTTAACATTTCATGTAGCATTTGTTTGTTTGTAATGAATTCCTTGAGGGTTTTTTTTTGTTTTTTGTTTGTTTGTTTGTTTTTTTGTCTGTGACGCTTTTTTTTAATATAAATTTTTATTAATGTTAATGGGATGACATTAATAATTCAGGGTACATATATTCAAAGAAAACATGTCTAGGTTATCTTGTCATTAAATTATGTTGCATACCCCTCGCCCAGAGTCAGATTGTCCTCCGTCACCATCTATCTAGTTTTCTCTGTGCCCCTCCCCCTCCCCCTAGCCCTCTCCCTCCCTCCCTCCTGCGTCCTCCCTCCCCCCACCCCTGGTAACCACCACACTCTTGTCCATGTCTCTTAGTCTCGTTTTTATGTTCCACCAATGTATGGAATCATGTAGTTCTTGTTTTTTTCTGATTTACTTATTTCACTCCATATAATGTTATCAAGATCCCACCATTTTGCTGTAAATGATCTGATGTCATCATTTCTTATGGCTGAGTAGTATTCCATAGTGTATATGTGCCACATCTTCTTTATCCAATCTTCTATTGAAGGGCTTTTTGGTTGTTTCCATGTCTTGGCCACTGTGAACAGTGCTGGTATGAACATGGGGCTACATGTGTCTTTACGTATCAATGATTCTGAGGTTTTGGGGTATATACCCAGTAGAGGGATTGCTGGGTCATAAGGTAGTTCTGTTTGCAGTTTTTTGAGGAACCACCATACTTTCCTCCATAGTGGTTGTACTACTTTACATTCCCACCAACAGTGTATGAGGGTTCCTTTTTCTCCACAGCCTCTCCAACATTTGTTATTACCCGTCTTGTTGATAATAGCTAATCTAACAGGGGTGAGGTGGTATCTCATTGTAGTTTTGATTTGCATTTCTCTAATAACTAATGAAGCTGAGCATCTTTTCATATATCTGTTGGCCATTTGTATTTCTTCCTGGGAGAAGTGTCTGTTCATGTCCTCTTCCCATTTTTTTATTGGATTGTTTGTTTGTTTGTTGTTGAGTTTTATGAGTTCTTTGTAAATTTTGGATATTAGGCCCTTATCTGAGCTGTTGTTTGAAAATATCATTTCCCATTTAGTTGGCTGTCTGTTTATTTTGATATCAGTTTCTCTTGCTGAGCAAAAACTTTTTATTCTGATGTAGTCCCATTCATTTATCTTTGCCTTGTGAAGCTTTTTATTTCTCCTTCAATTTTAAATAATAGCCTTGCTGGATAGAGAAGTCTTTGTTGTAGGCTCTTGTTTTGCATTACTTTGAATATTTCTTGCCATTCCCTTCTGGCCTCAAGTGTTTCTGTTGAGAAGTCAGAAGTCATCCTTATGGGGGCTCCTCTGTAGGTAATAGACTGCTTTCCTCTTGCAGCTTTTAGTATTCTTTTTTTATCTCTTAATTTTTGTATTTTCATTATGATATGTCTTGTTGTTGGCCTTTTTGGGTCCATCCTTAATGGAACTCTGTGCTTCTCAAACTTGTGTGACTCTTTCCTGCATCAATTTAGGGAAGTTTTCAGCTATGATTTCTTCAATCAGATTCTTTATCCTTTGTTCTTTCTCTTCTCCTTCAGGAACCTCTATGATACAGATGTTATTTCTCTTCATGTTGTCACAAAGCTCTCTTAGAGTTTCCTCAGACTTTTTGAGCCTCTTTTCTTTTTGCTGCTCTGCTTCCATGTTTTCATTTATCTTTTCCTCTAACTTGCTGATTTGATCCTCAGATTCATTCATCCTGCTTTTAATTCCTTCCAGTGTGGTCTTCATTGCTGATATTGTATTTGTCATTTGTGACTGATTCTTTTTTATTATTTCAGTGTCCCTTTTTATACTTGCTATCTCTTTATTTAGGTGCTCATTATGTCCATTCATTGTTGCTGTAATATCTTTCAGCATACTAACAATCATTATTTTGAACTCTGCATTCAGTAATTTGGTTATTTCCGACTCATTCAAATCTTTTTCTGGAGATTTCTCTTGATTAATTTGGGTTGCATTTCTCTGCCTTCTCATTTTGTCTGTGTATAAGAAGGGTGTGGCCACAGGAGTTTGATGGGTGTGGCATCCGTGTTCCCTAGGTTCCCTAGGTGTGGTCTGTCTACACGTCTGTCACACCCTCTGCGGCCGCCTTGGGCATTAGGGCATGGGTGTTGCCGGCACCGGCCTGCTGCAGTGGTCACTGCGGTTTCCACCTCGCCTCCGCAAGGTGGATTGTGTTCACGTGCCTGAGCTGCAAGTTTTGGCTGGCTCAACCTCCGCATCTCCCCTGAGGGCAGGTCACACTCCTGTGCCTGGGCTGCAAGGCCTGGCCGGCCCCAGCCTTCACCCTGCCCCACAGGTAGGACTGCATTCACTTTATTGGGCTGCAAGCCCTGGCTGGCCTCCTGCCTCTGCCCCGCCCCCGCGCACAGTACTGTGGTCCTGAGTCTTGGCTACAAGCCTTGTCAGGCCTCAGCCTTTGCCCCACCCCTGCGGGTAGGACTGCGTTCCTGCACAGGTCTCAGCCAGTTCCCTGGCTTTGCCTTGCCCCTGCTGGTGGGACTGCAGTCGGGACCGGCCCTGTCTGCTTTATTCAGCTCCCAGCACCCTGTGCCTGGCACACTGCTTTGTGGACAGCAGGGGTGCATTAACTGCCAGACAAAAGAGCTGTTTAAATCAAATTGTCCTAATTTCATCGGAGTGTGGAGGACATTTGGAGCATGTTGGGAAAGCAACCCAGCATATCTGATCCAGTGGTGACAGATTTTAGGATAGCCAGAGAGATGTTCAGACTAGAATTTATGAGAGATTAGAATGAGGAAGGCTTGCCCAGGTAAATATTGATTCCACTGGGTCGATATGTGACACATGGGTGACCAGAGCTCTCTCAGGTCTAGAAATACCCTAGAATGTCCCCATCTGGGCCTGATCTGTCTTCAGAGCCCATCAAGTGATGATGAGTTTTCTGAGTGCTTCAAGGTAAATGAAATCTCTAAGTTTTATTAGACTTATAGTTGTCTTTAAGCTGCCACTGTGGCTAATGACTTCTGGAAATGAGGAACTTCATTGAACTGTCTTCCCTGTTAATATGTCACAATGGAAAGGTGAATAGAGCCCTATTACATTTTTAAAGACCATTACAGTTTTAATAATTTCAATAACTTTAAATTAAATTAAGGATTTATGTTAAAATTTTGAAAAATAATGAGGGCTCTACAACAATGAGAGGACTGGGAAATCATTAGATGACATAGCCAGTGTGATATATTGCCCATGAAGTAAGAAGTAGGCTGCAGTTATAGTCATGGGTCCTATTAAAGGAGAAACTTTTTAGCAACATAAAATAGCTATGATTTTATCCCTCTGCTGATTAAACTAGAAGGAAGGGAATCAAAAGATAAGAAGGTATGGTCTTTGAAATGTTTCTGAGGTCCTATTCTCATAACCACATCTTCTACACGCATGCACACACACACACAGTGGTTGACTGAAATTCAGTGGTAAATTCTGAGAGCCTGCATGAGCATGGTATGAACAGCTCCAAAGACAGGGGCTGCATGTACTTTTTTTTTTTTTTAATATTAATATTTTTTTATTAAATTTAATGCAGTGACATTGATAAATCAGGGTACATATGTTGAGAGAAAATATCTCTAGATTATTTTGACATTTGATTGTGCTGTATACCCCTCCCGCAAAGAGAATTGTCTTCTGTCACCTTCTATCTGGTTTTCTTTGTGCCCCTCCCCTCCCCTAACCCCTCTCTCCTTCTTCACCCCCTCCCCCTTCCCCCAACCCCCCCACCCCTGTTGCCATCACATTCTTGTTCATGTCTCTGAGTCTCATTTTTATGTCCCTTCTATGTATGGATTCATCTCAGTTTTTGTTCTGATTTACTTATTTCACTCCGTATAATGTTATCAAGGTCCATCCATGTTATTGTAAATGATCCGATGTCATCATTTCTTATGGCTGAGTAGTATTCCATAGTATATATGTACCAAAGTTTTTTAATCCACTCGTCCTCTGATGGACACTTGGGCTGTTTCCAGATCTTCGCTATTGTAAACAATGCTGCCACAAACGTGCGGGTGCATTTCTCCTTTTCGAGCCATTCTATGGTGTCCTTGGGGTATATTCCTAAAAGTGGGATAGCTGGGTCAAAAGGCGGTTCGATTTTCAGTTTTTTGAGGAATCTCCATACTGTTTTCCACAGTGGCTGCACCAGTCTGCATTCCCACCAGCAGTGCAGGAGGGTTCCCTTTTCTCCACATCCTCGCCAGCACTTATTCTGTGTTGTTTTGTTGATAAGCGCCATTCTGACTGGTGTAAGGTGATATCTCATTGTGGTTTTAATTTGCATTTCTCTAATGATTAGTGATGTTGAGCATTTTTTCATATGCCTATTGGCCATCTGTATGTCCTCTTTGGAGAAGTGTCTATTCATCTCTTTTGCCCATTTTTGGATTGGGTTGTTTGTCTTCCTGGTGTTGAGTTTTACAAGTTCTTTATAAATTTTGGTTATTAACCCCTTATCAGACGTATTGTCAAATATGTTCTCCCATTGTGTAGTTTGTCTTTTTATTCTGTTCTTGTTGTCTTTAGCTGTGCAAAAGCTTTTTAGTTTGATATAGTCCCATTTTTTTATCCTGTCTTTTATTTCACTTCCCCATGGAGATAAATCAGCAAATATATTGCTCCGAGAGATGTCGGAGAGCTTACTGCCTATGTTTTCTTCTAAGATGCTTATGGTTTCATGGCCTACATTCAAGTCTTTTATCCATTTTGAGTTTATTTTTGTGAGTGGTGTAAGCTGGTGATCTAGTTTCATTTTTTTTGCAGGTAGCTGTCCAATTTTCCCAACACCATTTGTTAAAGAGGCTGTCTTTACTCCATTGTATTTCCTTACCTCCTTTGTCAAATATCAGTTGTCCATAGAACTGTGGGTTTATTTCTGGGTTCTCTGTTCTATTCCATTGATCTATATGCCTGTTCTTATGCCAGTACCAGGCTGTTTTGAGTACAATGGCCTTGTAGTATAACTTGATATCAGGAAGTGTGATATCTCCCACTTTATTCTTCTTTTTTAAGATTGCTGAGGCTATTCGTGTCCTTTTTTGGTTCCATATAAATTTTTGGAATATGTGTTCTATATCTTTGAAGTATGTCATTGGTATTTTAATTGGTATTGCATTGAATTTATAAATTGCTTTGGGTAATATAGACATTTTAATGATGTTTATTCTTCCTAACCATGAGCACGGTATATGCTTCCACTTGTTAGTATCTTCCTTGATTTCTTTTATCAATGTTTTGTAATTTTCCGAGTACAAGTCTTTAGTCTCCTTGGTTAAGTTTACTCCTAGGTACTTTATTTTTTTGGTTGTAATTGTGAAGGGGATTGTTTCCTTAATTTCTCTTTCTGACTGTTCATTGTTGGTGTATAAAAATGCTTCTGATTTCTGAGTATTGATTTTATATCCTGCCACTTTGCTGAATTTATTTATCAGGTCCAGTAGTTTTTTGACTGAGACTTTAGGGTTTTCTATATACAATATCATATCATCTGCAAATAATGATAGTTTTACTTCTTCTTTTCCAACTTGAATGCCTTTTATTTCTTCTTCTTGTCTGATTGCTGTGGCTAGGACTTCCAGGACTATGTTAAATAAGAGTGGTGAAAGGGGGCACCCCTGCCTTGTTCCTGATCTTAAGGGTATTGCTTTTAATTTTTGCCCATTGAGTATGATGTTGGCTGTGGGTTTCTCATAGATGGCTTTTATCATGTTGAGGTATGTTCCCTGTATTCCCACTTTGCTGAGAGTTTTGATCATGAATGGGTGCTGGATTTTATCAAATGCTTTTTCTGCATCTATTGAAATTATCATATGGTTTTTCTCCTTCTTTTTGTTTATGTGATGAATCACATTGATTGATTTACGAATATTGTACCAGCCTTGCCTCCCCAGAATAAATCCCACTTGATCATGGTGTATGATTTTTTCCATATATTGTTGGATCCGGTTTGCTAATATTTTGTTGAGGATTTTAGCATCTATATTCATCAGAGATATTGGCCTATAATTTTCTTTCTTTGTGTGGTCTTTGCCTGGTTTTGGAATCAGAATTATGCTCGCCTCATAAAAGGAGTTTGGAAGTCTTCCTTCCTCTTGAATTTTTTGAAATAGTTTGAGAAGGATAGGAGTTAGTTCTTCTTTGAATATTTGGTAGAATTCCGTTGTGAAGCCATCGGGCCCCGGACTTTTCTTTGTTGGGAGTTTTTTGATAACTGTTTCGATCTCCTTTGGTGTAATTGGTCTGTTTAAGTTTTCTGATTCTTCCAGATTGATTTTTGGAAGATTGTACGTTTCAAGGAATTTGTTCATTTCATCTAGGTTGTCTAGTTTTTTGGCATACAGTTCTTCATAGTATTTTCTTACAATATTTTGTATTTCTGTTGTGTCAGTTGTTATTTCTCCTCTCTCATTTCTAATTTTATTTATTTGAGTCCTCTCTCTCTTTTTCTTGGTGAGTCTACTTAAAGGTGCATCAATCTTGTTTACCTTTTCAAAGAACCAGCTCCTAGTTTCATTGATCCTCTGTATTGTTTCTTTAGCCTCTATGTCATTTATTTCTGCTCTGATCTTTATTATTTCCTTCCTTCTACTACATTTGGGCTTTACTTGCTGTTCTTTTTCTAATTCTTTTAGATGCAGGGTTAAGTTGTTTATTTGAGCTTTTTCTAGCTTCTGAAAGTGTGCCTGTAGTGCTATGAACTTCCCTCTCAGCACTGCTTTCGCTGTGTCCCATAAATTTTGAGTTGTTGTATGCTCATTGTCATTCGTTTCTAGGAATTTCTTTATTTCTTCTTTGATCTCATTCTTAATCCATTCATTATTTAACACCCTGCTATTTAGTTTCCATGTGTTTGAGAATTTTTGAGCTTTTCTGCTGTGATTCATTTCTAGTTTCATGCCGTTGTGATCGGAGAAAGTGCTTGATATGATTTCAGTCTTCTTAAATTTGTTGAGAGCACTTTTGTGCCCTAACATGTGGTCTATCCTAGAGAATGTACCATGAGCACTTGAAAAGAATGTATATTCTGCTGCTTTAGGGTGAAAGGTTCTGAAGATATCTATTAAATCGAGTTGATCTAGTGTTTCCAATAAGTCTGCTGTTTCTTTGTTAATTTTCTTTCTTGAGGATCTATCTAGTGATGTTAGTGGGGTATTGAAATCCCCTACTATTATAGTATTGCTGTTGATCTCGCCCTTTAAATCCATCAAAGTCTGTTTTATATATTTGGGTGCTCCTATATTAGGTGCATAGATATTTATAATAGTTATATCTTCCTGTTGGATTACTCCCTTTATCATTATGTAGTGGCCTTCTTTATCTCTTACTATATCCTTTGTTTTAAAGTCCAATTTGTCTGATATAAGTATTGCTACCCTAGCTTTTTTTTCATTTCCATTTGCATGAAACGTTTTTTTCCATCCTTTTACCTTCAATCTGTGTGTGTCTTTTGTTCTAAGGTGTGTCTCTTGTAGACAACATATGTATGGGTCCTGTTTTCTTATCCACACAGCTACCCTATGTCTTTTGATTGGATCATTTAATCCATTTACATTTAAGGTTATTATTGATATGTAGTTGTTTATTGCCATTTTCTTCTTTAAAGGTGTATTCCTTTTTCTTTTTTTTTTTTCTGTATTCTTTTCCCACTTTATCTGTTTACACCAGGCCCCTTAATATTTCCTGCAGCATTGGTTTGGTTGTAATGAATTCCTTGAGTTGTTTTTTGTCTGGGAAGCTTTTTATTTCTCCTTCAATTTTAAACGATAGCCTTGCTGGATAAAGTAGTCTTGGTTGTAGGTTCTTGTTCTGCATTACTTTGAATATTTCTTGCCATTCCCTTCTGGCCTCAAGTGTTTCTGTTGAGAAGTCATATGTCATCCTTATGGGGGCTCCTTTGTAGGTGATAACTTTTTTTTCTCTTGCAGCTTTTAATATTTTCTCTTTATCGCTTAGCTTTGGTATTTTAATTATGATGTGCCTTGGTGTAGGTTTCTTTGGGTTTCTCTTTAATGGAGTCCTCTGTGCTTCTTGGATTTGTGAGAGTTTCTCTTGCATTAATTTAGGGAAGTTTTCAGCTATGATATGATTGAACAAAGTCTCTATCCCTTGTTCTTTTTCTTCTTCTTCAGGAACCCCTATGATGCGGATGTTATTTCTCTTCATGTTGTCACAGAGCTCTCTAAGAGTTTCCTCTGACTTTTTGAGTCTTTTTTCTCTTTTCTTCTCTGCTTTCATGCCTTCATTCCAGTTGTCTTCTAACTCGCTGATTCGATCCTCTGCTCTATCTATCCTGTTTTTAATTCCTTCCATTGTGGTCTTTATTTCTGATATTGTATTTGTCGTCTCCAACTGATTCTTTTTTATACTTGCTATTTCTTTATTTAGGTTTTCAAACTCCCCCTCCATTGTTGTTCTAAGATCCCTAAGCATCCTTACAATCATTATTTTGAACTCTGCATCTGGAAGTTTGATTATTTCCATATCACTCAGTTCATCTCTTGAAAGTGTCTCTTGTGGTTTCATTTGGATTGCACTCCTTTGTTTTCTCATCTTCTTCTTCTTTTTTTTTTTTTATTTGTAGAGTTGATTGAGTCTAGGCTTGGTGTTGTCTGCCTCCAGTTTTCAGTTGTGTTATTTTTAGGTCTTCGTGGGTTGGTATCAGCTATTATTTGTAATCCACTTTCGGATTTGGGCAGCTTTGAAGTCTTGATTTGTTTGTTTTCTTAACAGGTGATAGTCTTGTTAACTGATCTCAGCAGGGGGCTTCCTTGAAACTGTATCCAGGAATGCTGTGGGTGTAACCTGAGACGCTGAAGGTCTCTTCCTCCAACTAATCTCACTGGGGGCAGGGTTTTTTCTCTCAGCTTTAGTAGGGGGAGGTGTATCTCAGATCTCCATGGAGACCTGAGTTACTGCCCCTCCTCCCCACTTCTTGTTTTCAGCTGTGTCTTGTTGTGCTGATTGGAGCTGGATAGATGTCCGGAGATCTCTGATCCGGAAGCACTTCAGCTCTGTTTTGTGAAAGGTTCAGTCCCTCCCCCAGCTATGGCCGCCTCCAGCACGAATGAGTCAGCTTTTTTATTTTGTTTCTTGCATACCTTAGCCCCTCACAGTCTGTCCCTCTCCCTGTCTTTTCCACTTGGGAGATAAGCTGGTCTTTTCAACCCACCTTGCTCCCTGGTCGCCAGGTAAGTGGCTGTGAGCAGTAGTTTCTGCTCTTTTTCCTCTGTGAAATCCTCTCTGGGCTCTCAGCCTCACCCCCCTCCTTCCCTTCCTGTAAGCAGAGGAGATTCAGGCACTCCTTACCAGGATTATTGTGGCTTCCTCTTTGCTCCTTGGTTTTTGAGAGCTGTTCTTGCAGTTCAGTGTTGGTTTTTCATGCTGATTTTTTCTAAATTGATTTGTATTCCAGTTTGGTGTTGAGAGCTGGGTGTCTGTGCATCCGCCTACTCCGCTGCCATCTTCTCTCCCTGCATGTACTTTTATGCATTACATTTCATGCTGAAAGTATTGCACTATGAGGCCCTAGACAGTTGGCTCAGTGGATAGAGCATTGGTCTGGCATATGGATGTGCCAGATTCAATTCCTGGTCAGGGCACACAGGAGAAGCAACCATCTACTTCCCCGTATCTCCTTCTCCCTCTTTTCTTCCTCTTCCCCTCCTGAAGCCAGTGGTTCAGTTGCTTCAAGGATGGGCCCTGGGCCCTGAGGATAGCTCAGTTGGTCTGAGCACATCAGCCTCAGGCACTAAAAATAGCTTGGTTGATTCAACCATTGGCCCAAGACAGGGGTTACCAGGTGGATCCTGGTCAGGGCGCATGTGGGAGTCTGTCTCACTATCTCTCCTCCTCTCACTTAAAGAAAATAATAATAATAATAATAATAATAATTTTTACACTATGAGAATTAAACTAGGCCCTTCTGGCTTTTTTCTGAATGAAGAGCCAGGCATTTTATCAACCTCTTATGGTCTGTTGACCTTGTCTAACTCACTGCCTCTTGGTCTCTCAGTTTCTTCATATGCAAACAAGGATACCCATATGTGTCCTCCTCTTCCTCAGTGTGTCTTAGGGCTCATATAAACTCATAAAGTAGGAAGTGCGTTTTACAGAGTACCTCCAGACCCAAATCCAGATTCAGAGGCAGCTGTGCTCTCCTTCAAGTCCTATTGTTCCCCACACAGAGACCGCACACACTGGCCTTGCTCCCTCGTTCATGTTGTTTGCTGACCTTAGACACTGCTCCTCTTCCCTCCTCTCCAGATCCCAGACCCAAAGAGAATGGCTGCAAGATGGGTTGGGGGGTGTACCATTTAACCTGCCCTTCTCACATGACTCTGCTGGCTGCGCTGTAGAGCAGCGGTCAGTCCCTGTGACCAGACTAGGACTTCATCCCGAAGCTCCCAGCGCTGTAGAGAACAGCTGGCAGAGGCCGTCTGAGGCCCTTGACCTAGGTCATTCCGTAACTTCATTACTTTACCTTTCGGCCAGAGCCGAAGCAGAAAATGGTAGGTCACACACGAATCATGCTAACATGATAACCTTCATCAAGAATGTCTAAAATGTAATAGCATGTCCCAGCACGTTATAGTCAATTTTTTTTTTCCCTAACGCAGTGTATTGATTGAGATACCAGTCTAAAACTCTAAAATAATTGACTAAATTCTGGCTAAATTAGTCTGCATTGCTGTGCGGACTGTGTTTCGTCTTTCAGAACTCATTAACACAGCCAATAGATCATATTAGCCTGTGTTTTGGTTCAAAAGATTAATAATGTTTAGTTGTTGAGCTTTGAAGTGGGGTCAGAATTGTAAAGATTGGCAGGAGGCTTCCAGCTCACGCTTGCTGGGGTGTACCACTAGGATGCGCGGACCCATTGGAAAGTTATTCACAAAAGCCTCCTGGGACCAGCCTCTTCCTAAGAGAAGGGCGCCCTGGGCAGACGCCTTCATCTGACAACAGCCTAGGCCTCCGAGAGCTTGGCTGTGGTGTAGGTGGGAGGCTCCTTCTTGTTCCTGATGGTGCCCGCCACCTTCCAGCACCCAGGGCTTGTCTGTTCATATGGAGAACGCCAGTGGCCATGTAAGCAAATGGGCTTACCAACTCCCCAGCTCGGGAATGGGCAGACCAAAGGCTCTCCCGAAGTTGCCCCTGTGGGAGGCCCCTACTTTCTCACACTCGCAGCTGCTCTGAGGCAGCAGCTCCTCAGCCTGGCAGGGGCTCGCCCCGGAAGACCCTGGTTTCAGCAGGGATCCATTAGTTCTTTGTGAGGCGCCTGTCCCAGAATGTGAATGGGAAAATTTCACCAGTTTTCTGCCCAAGTCAGCCAGACAACCAGTCCCAAAGAAGGAAAAGTTTTTCTTGTTTTGTCTTGCTTTTGTTGTTTTGTTTTTTCCTAGAAGGGAATCTGAGTGCTGGAAATGGAGGCAGAACAGTCAAAACATGGCCGGTGCCACCAGGGCCCGGGGAGTAAGGTGTCAGCATGAGGCAAACTGTCTGGGGCCCCACTGGGAGGTCCCAGCTCGCAGAAAATTCTCACGCTTGTATGGACATCAACTCTAGGGTCTAGTGCCCCTGCCTCCCTCACCGTGAGAGCCCCATCAGGCCCAGGAACTGCAGCGTACCCGGCCCTGCAGCCCAGAGGCCCAGCGTAGACCGCCTTGTCCGGTCAGAGAGAGCAGTGCCCAGGAGAGGGTGCCCGGCTGGGGAAGTGGGATGGGGGCTGTGGGCACAGCCAGGTGACTGAGATCCTGCCTCTGGAGTTGGAAGACCTGCATGCCAGTCCTGGAACTCCCACTTCTGGGCTCTGTGACCTTTGGGACATTCCTTAAGCCCCCTAGACCTCAGTTTCCTCATCTCGAAGATGAAGATAGCATAGTCCCCACCTCAAAAACTTGTTGCGGTAATTCAATGAGATAGATCATTGAAAGTCCTTCCTATGCCCACAACATTGCAAGCCCTTGGTAAGTGGCCTTTTCATGAGAGTAGTGATATGATAGCTGGTCAGTCTGGCATGTGCACATGGGGGACAGTGCTAAGGAAGTACCGAGGGGTCTAGGCACGTAGGACTTGAAGGGGAAAAGAGCGCCATGTTGGAAAGAAGGGATCAGGAGCCTGGTGTGGGGTGTGTCTCACAGTCTGCATGTCCCTCACCCTTCCATTGGTCCCTTTAACAACTCATGGTCCCAACAAGATTTTGTCTGTGTTAGAGGATTTTTAAAAGGCACTTGCCAGTTTAACTCTTTGGAAAAGACCTTTGGGGCCCATCTCTACCCCTGCTCACTGCCCCTGCATAGATTAACCTTTAAAAGAATAAATAAATAAAATATGCCTGCAGTCTGAAGAAGAAAGGTCTTTTATGACAGCATGTATACAGCATCAACACTGAAATATGCCTTAATGATTAGCCATTTAAATTTGATTTTCTGAAAGTAATTGATAAGAAAACAACTTATACTTCAGTGTTAGTCCAAGTAGCAAAAAGTAAATAACCTAGGTAAATGTCTAATACATGTCTTACTACTCTTAAATCTTTGTGTCAACTTGATGAACAGATCGCTCAGGCATTTCTCTCCAGTATTGTCGTGCTGTTTCCTTCTCTCCCCTGTGTTCTGTCCTCCCTCTGCCCCTCTCTCTGTGGCTCGCTCTCCTCCTGGCCCTTTCCCCTTCCCTCCGTCACTCACACTGTGACAGACCCTCTCCCAGACCCCCTTCTGGCCCTGCCACTCTTCGCTGATTTGCAGTCTTGTTGAAAGCGGATTTGTTTTAATCTGACTCTCATCCTCCAAGCATCTGAGGCAAGGCTGATCCATTGCACAACCCCAGGGGTGCGGCTGCTGTTCTCAGTGGCTCCGACCCAGAGTGGTTAACAGAGTGAACACTCAGGTGGGACACTCAGCACTAAGGGTGGGCAAGGGTTGCAGGCCTTCTGTGGTCCCTAATGGCTGCAGATATTTAAACTTGCCTGCTGATGTTCTTTTTTTAATAGAGAAAATGCCGTGTGAGAGAAACAGAAATTGGATATTGGATTTCACAAACCCTTGTCCTACATTGCCCCTATAGCCCTGATAAATCTCTTAAACTCCTAATGTTCTTCAGTTTTTGTAATAAAGTGCACCTCCCTGGGGATGCAGAGTGGCACCCGGACTGAGTTTTCACATACCAGGGCAGTCTAGGACGTCTCTGACTCAACAGCAAAGGGAGGGCTTGACAAGAAGGACTTGGATTTTCTTCCTTTAGCTGTATGTAGATGCCGTGGAAAGCATTGTGAGCACAGGCAACAAATGTTACTAACATAAGTATGTGTATATTTAAATATATATATATATATATATATATATATATATATATTACAGTGTATATTAAATAATAATATAGAGTACTAGCATTTTGGTTGATCTTGGACTGAGCCTGAAACCCTAAGGGGTTTTTTTTTGTTTTTTTTTTGGAGGAATAGTAATAAACTTGACTCACTGACACCATTATATTGAAGTAGATTTTGTTACCAAAGAAGAATTCAGACTAAAGAACCAAACCAATCATGGTAGCTTGCCCTTCGCAGAAGTCCATCTGTGGGGATGTTTGTGCGGGAATACTACACAGCAGTGATAATGAACAGAGTACAGTTAAACCAAACAGTGGGCGTGACTCTCACAAGCATCATGGAAAGCTGTAGAAGCCAAGCACAAAATAGTCTGTTAGTAGGAAGTTCAAAAACTGGCGAAATGAATGAATGGTGTGAGCCGTCAGGATGGTAACACTTGAGGAAGGGATTGTGAGAGCGTGTGAGACGGGCCAAGGGTGATGAGGTTACAAAAAGAGATGTGATGCTGTGTGTGACCTCAAGGGCTGTCTGGGATTTTAGTTCTGTCTTCTTTCCCCCACCCCAGACCTAGTCCTTTGGTTTTGTCATTCGCTGGGAAGAATTTGTTCTGTTCATTTCAAGGATATGGCTCTCAACACAGCCAGAGACGCTCACACCTCATGTGGTCCCCAACCCCCAGGCCACGGACCGGTACCGGTCCGTGGGCCATTTGGTACCGGTCCACAGATAAAGAATAAATAACTTACATTATTTCCGTTTTATTTATATTTAAGTCTGAACAATGTTTTATTTTTAAAAATGACCACATTCCCTCTGTTACATCTGTCTAAGATTCACTCTTGACGCTTGTCTCGGTCACGTGATACATTTATCCATCCCACCCTAAAGGCCAGTCCGTGAAAATATTTTCTGACATTAAACCAGTCCGTGGCCCAAAAAGGTTGGGGACCACTGATCTAGAGCACTTTGAGGGCCCGGCAGAGGATACCTCCTACTCAGAGCACATCTCAGAGCAAGGATGCCGTCTGTATACAGGGAGCCGAGGCTGCTGAACTCTGCAGAACAGGAAAAATGAGCAGTGTTTACAGTGAACTGAAGCAGACCCTGAGTTCATTTAAAGAAAATGCACCACCTGCAGCTGCTGTTCTGTTCTCTGTGCAGGGTGGTGTCCAGGCAGGGACGGTGTCTCCCATGCTTTCTCTTTTTCTTTTATTTATATCTGTAACTTTCACTTCTCTTTTCATTATGCCCTTCAGGCTTTCTTGGCCCTTTTAGGGACCCCTGCTTTGCGAGCTAATTATGACAAGTGTGGATACAACATCTGTTCCCGGATTTAAGTACCCTCTATTCTGTCAGAATTCATCTTGAAGGCACCTTTGCCATGAGCATTAGTCTGCAGCTAATGTCGCCTGTGGGAGACCGGAAGCTGGACTGGGGACCACCTAGGAGCTGCTGGGGTGACGCAGCATGGCAGCCAGCTCCGTTCACGCTGCTGCTCCACACACTGTGGATGGCACCTCCTCCTCCTCAATCTGCTCACTCTTGTGCCTCCAGAAACAGCCAGCCACGCCCGTGCATTTCCTTGCAGGCACTGGCCAGGCTCGTCTGCCTACCTTCTTTACTGGGAACCACATTGGCTGGAATTCGAGTTCCTATAATGTGGATGTTCTCAGCTCTCCTTCCCCCAGAAAAGCTGAAGTCAGGGCCCCTTTTGCCTTTCTAATGCAAATAAGTATTGGAGTAAGACTTTCATATTTTAGCTGTTGGTTTGGGCACCTCCTTGCCTCAGCCTGAGAGCAGTTTCAAAAACCTCTCATGGGAGAATACCATGAGACCAATAAATGAGGAATACTGAGCACGCGAAACAGTCTGAGTTAAAAACACATCTCTCTTGATTACCAGGCTCGGGCACTCTCTTACAGCAGTTTCCTCACCCGAAAGTTGGTATGACAGTAAGAAACAGAGGTGATTCGAGGCACAGTGTGATGATGCGGTACAGTTAGGTGACTTAAGGACCTGGGGGGGGGTGCAAGTGTTTGTCTTGCTCTGGTGAAGGTTTCACAAAGGACACGTGTCAGGACTCATCAGATGGCAGATTTGAAGAATGTCCGGTTCTTATGTGTCAGTTATACTTACATAAATCCTAAAAAATGTCATTTGTTAGAAGATTTCTAGAAACTGGGTTACTATACAAATGTCAGTTATTCGTAATCATTGTTACTGTTTTAAAGAAGGTAGCTAACAAATCTTCCTAGAACAAAGTGTCTTCTTTCCGAAGTAAATCTTAGGTTGGCAGTTCGTAGAGGTAGCTGAGTTCGTCTTCCTTTTGTCTAGGTTTCTCCCCTGGGGCACTGTTGACATTGGGAGCCAAATGATTCTGACCTGTGCACATCCCGGCCCCCACCCACCGGCTGCAGCCCGCACCCTCTTCCCCCCGAGTGACAATCAGAAATGTTTGCCAACAGGCCACTTACCTCCTATGGGACAAGTCCCTGCTGGGCCATGTTGCTTAGACAAATTCTTTTTCTTACTCAAAGTATATAATTACTATGTTTAATTTCTAAGTTTGTGACAGGACTGTTTATGTTTTTTTAAACAAGCTGCGACAATAATAAAGGTTTAGTCCTTACCACCCACTGCCCCTTCCTGCCCCCCCCCCCCCCGTCCGTCTTGCTTTCTGTCATGGGTACGATGGCCTGATGAAGTACAGTGACTGTTTGATGCACCCGCTTTTCCTTCAGCAAGTCCCGCCAGCACCCACACGAGCACACCTCACGTCCTCTCTCAGACATGCTTTGCTGGTCACTTCCAGAAAAGGTGACACCGCTGAGACAGGCGCGGGCAGCAGGGCGGGGTGGGGTCGGGGGCTGAGAGCAATCCATCTTATTAGACTTCTTTTCATTGGTGATTATAGGATTCGCAAAATAACCTGTAAACATTTATACTTGGAATTGACCTCTTGTCCCCAGTATTGCTTTTCCTTTGTTTCTAAAAAGGATCCAAAGTGAAGAAGCAGAGAGTGACTATTCCATTTAAAAATGCCAGTCGGCAACATGCTTAGCATTGTACAGATGGCTAGCCTTTTTCCCCCTTTTATTTTTATTATTTATTTATTTATTTGGTATTTTTCTGAAGTGAGAAGCAGGGGGAAGCAGTCAGACAGACTCCCGCATGCATCTGACTGGGATCCATCCAGCATGCCCACCAGGGGCGATGCTCTGCCCATCTGGGGCGTTGCTCTGCTGCAGCTGGAGCCACTCTAGCGACTGAGGTGGAGGCCATGGAGCCACCCTCAATGCCTGGGCCAACTTTGCTCCAATGGAGCCTTGGCTGTGGGAGGGGAAGAAAGAGAGAGAAAGGAGAGGGGGAAGGGTGGAGAAGCAGATGGGTGCTTCGCCTGTGTGCCCTGGCTGGAATCAAACCCTGGACTTCCACATGCATGACTGACACTCTACTGCTGAGCCAACCAGCCAAGGTCCCCCTTTTTTTTTTAATCATCTTCTTGCTTAATGAGTAAGTTGGAGGAAATTACTTTTTTAAAATGTAAGATAGTGACTAGTGACAGTGTGCTGAAAAGCAGACCCCTGTGCCAGGAGCCTCTGGGTGTGACTGCACGTGGGCCTGAGGCCGTGTTGATGTGGGTCAGAGCACTGAGCCAAAGACATGTCACCTGTGTCATGGCTGCCATGGCTCTCTGTCCTCGGTTGGACTGACAATGGCAAAGGCAGTCGAGATTTCCCAAGTGTAGTTCCTAATGATGGTTGCAGCTGGATGGGAAGTTGTTTCTGGACATTTTGACCCCTCTCCTCAATTCTATCCAAAAATGTCCTAACCTTGTTTTTAACTCTGTCTCTTCCTCAGAAATACCTCAGGGGCTTTTTCGGCGTGATGCTCCAGTCAGCGACATCTCCCCTTCACATCCACAAAGTGGGGCTGACTCTCTCCAAACACACCATTTGTGAGTTCTCGCCATTCTTCAAGAAAGGAGTCTTTGACTATAGCAGCCACGGGACGGGGTAGAGCCGGTGACAGGAACCACTAACGCAGTGCCTTCGCATCGCAGCGGGCCTCCTGGTGCAGGACCGCCTCCTGGCAGGGATCGGATGCCACGGCCTGCCGACCCTCACAGTTCATACCTAGTGCCTGAGTTCGGGGCTGAGATGCTTTGCTTGCTGATGGTGACTCAGACGGGTAACTGTTACTGTCCCATTGTGGTCGAATTGTGGCCTTCTCCCCATAGGGCTTCCTTCTCATTGCGCAGTGGAGTCCGTCCCTGCGGCAAAATGAATGTGGCTTGATTATCTTGGGTTTTCTGAGACAAGCCAACATGGGACCTCCCAAAGTGGGTGGCTCACCAGACACCCCTTAACTGACTTTCATCCGGTTTCCTCTTTCACCAAAATATACATTTATTTTTTTATATTCCTTCCATATGGCTGACTATATCCCAAAAAAAGCATTTAAAAGTATTTCATTGTATTTTTTTTTTCTCTTTCCTCATGTTTGGTCAGAATTTTTGTACAATACCTAAACACTAATGTTTACACAGAATTTCATATTCTGCAAAAGGGATTTTAAGTCCAATAATGAATGGAGTCTTCCATGCTTGACAAATTGGATGTAGCTGACATCACTTAAAACTTCTATAAATCTATACAAATAGGATATTTGTTAAATCCTGAATATTTAAAAAAGAATTCCCAAATGTAAATGGCTACTGTATATTCTGGAGTTCTCCGCTAAGCACAAAACAAGCACATGGGTGAATGCACATTTTTAAACATAA
Organism: Saccopteryx bilineata; assembly: GCF_036850765.1. Lineage (NCBI taxonomy): Eukaryota > Metazoa > Chordata > Mammalia > Chiroptera > Emballonuridae > Saccopteryx > Saccopteryx bilineata. Next base: position 172,800,379 of record NC_089495.1, read on the forward strand.
TTTTGTTCATATATTTGTCATAGAATCTACTGGAACTTTAGCTGAAAAACTAGGATTTACAGTAGCTTATTAATGATCCCTTAAATGACTCAGGACTTAATGTAGCATTGCACATCTATGTACAATAAAACTGCTTTGCTTTACTAAAGAGGAAAATGTGAGTAGAAAAAATATGTGGTATATATTGAAATGTATATAATTCTACCTATAGATTTATATATGTACACACTTCTGTACAATAGTTTTATCAAAGTATATAATCATTCATACCAAGTTAATAAAGGTAATTGCTTTTCAAAAATTAAATTGAAAGGCTGTCAATATTAAATGAAATTATGGAAACTACCATGTAGCTCAGTTTATTTTAAATTTCCAATGTGATCATTTGTACAGGTCTGTCTGTGTAAAAATTTATCTAATGTGCTTGGGAAAGTATAATATAGAATTTAGCATTTGCATTGTAGAGAATACAGTTATAATAATGATTGAGAGCCCTGGCCGGTTGGCTCAGCGGTAGAGCGTCGGCCTAGCGTGCGGAGGACCCGGGTTCGATTCCCGGCCAGGGCACATAGGAGAAGCGCCCATTTGCTTCTCCACCCCTCCGCCGCGCTTTCCTCTCTGTCTCTCTCTTCCCCTCCCGCAGCCAAGGCTCCATTGGAGCAAAGATGGCCCAGGCGCTGGGCATGGCTCTGTGGCCTCTGCCTCAGGCGCTAGAGTGGCTCTGGTCGCAATATGGCGACGCCCAGGATGGGCAGAGCATCGCCCCCTGGTGGGCAGAGCGTCGCCCCTGGTGGGCGTGCCGGGTGGATCCCGGTCGGGCGCATGCGGGAGTCTGTCTGACTGTCTCTCCCTGTTTCCAGCTTCAGAAAAAAGAAAAAAGAAAAAAAAAAAAAAAAAAAATGATTGAGGTCACAAATGAATGGGTAACAAAACATGTTTACATTCAGTCTTCTAAGAATATGCCTGCAAAATGGAGTTCTCCAATCTGGAAAATACTATATGTTTAAAGATGAGATTATCCCAATAAGGGGGAAAACTATTTTTGCATTAATTACATATCATAAGTTTAGCATGGAAAAAATGAGGAATTTTTTTAACTTGCTACAAAGACTAGCTTTTGTCTACAGTCCTGATTGCAGGCATAAGTTTAGAGGCAACCACTACTGGAGAATTTAAACCTAGCGATTAAAGGATAAACTCTGGGAGAGAATGATTAACCATCGCTCATTCGTTTAAAAGGCATCAAAGCATTAAAGATTGTCCCTCATTTGCTGAGTAAACTGAATGGTTTATGGTTTTTCTCAACTGGCCAGGTGATAAGTCTCCTTCCTTTCTGGACCTGTGTTTGAGGCCTGGCTTATAGCAAGCATTTCATTTAAATTACACCAGGTACAATAATTCAGCCAAAATAAATAGACACATGTTTGTGAGAAGTGCAGGAACCAGAACATCTTTTGATTCTAACGCTGGTCCTAAGTAATTAGTGCTGAGTTTAGAGTTCAGGAACCAGCCAGCCCTGGGTACAGCCAGTCTTAATGGTGTCGTTTCACCTCTCTGAGATGAAGCTGTTGGGTCAGATGACCTCTGGGTTCCACGCTAGCCATGGTTGCCAGCAGAGGAAGTAACTACTTCAGTTGGGACTGTACTTCAGCTGCAGGGACTCCAACTGGTGTGTGGGTGTGAGATACAAGCTTCTAATGGGATTCGCAGGCAGCTCATTTAATCTGAGTAAAACACAAGGGAATCTCAGAAAGCCAATGACAAGTTTCATCTAAACAAGTAATAGAATCCTTTTCTGAAATGCAGATAAGACAGATGACAGAGTGAGGATGACAAAATTGAAGTTTTGTTAATTTGGACTCATTCAAAGGAGTAAAGGAAAATTTGTAAATATATGTTGTATTATTCTCAAGTGCATCAAATGAGAAAGGTTAAGCTGACCACTTCAGGCAGTTTCAGTTGAGGTGCCAGCAGTTTACCAGTGTTTTTGCAGTCAGTTAGACAATTCTAAAGAACTTAAACATCATTCTGTAAGTAGTTTTAGCATGCCCTGCTGGGTCTTGCTTACACAATAAAATACGTGCACCATATTTGTTTACAATCACAAGCAGTGTGGTAACCTTCAGCTTGGCTCCCACCCAGACCTTGCTGGTTCTGAATTAGATTTTGATTCATCCCTGTGATTAATTTGGACATGTGGTTACGGAATAACCAAGTCATACTACTCCCTAGTGATGGATATCTAGAAGATCCTCTGGCTTATCATGTAGAGATGCTTTCAAGATTCATGAGCTGAAACAAGTAAGTCAGCAAAAGCTAAGAACTATATGATTTCACAGATAGGTGGGATATAAAACTGAGACTTATGGACATAGATAAGAGTGAAGTGGTTGCCAGGGGGAAGGGAACATGGAGGAGGGGGAGGGGGACTTGAGTGAATGGGGAGGGGTGGGTAGAAGGGTGTAAAGAGGGACAAATAAAGGTGACAGAAAATTATGTGACGTTGGGTAATGCATACACAACATACTCAACAGCTCAAATGCTATAGAGATGTTCACCTGAAACCTATGTACTCTTATTGATCAATGTCACCCTGTTAAAGTTAATTTTCTAAATAAAATTTAAAAGAAAAGATCCATGAGCAGGGTACACAGGCCCCAAGCCACCGCTAGATATATTTGTCTGAAGAGAGAGCAAATTCTACTCAATTTGTCCCCGACCTACTTCCTCAGCTCTAGACAGCATGAACTTCCGTGTCTGGACAGAAGCTTCCGGGAGCTTTCATAGCCTGGAGCATCTGTTCACTCGCAAGTGAAGCGGCTGTGGACCTGCAGTCCCAGCCTCAGAGCGGGCGCCTTGGTGCTCTGGGTGCAGCTTTCAAAGGCGCGGTTTCCCCCCAGAGGGCACAGCTCCCTTGGCGCACAGTCCCACGGTGTCCTCCCGTTCTCTCAGACAGGCTCTTGGAGATGGAGAGCCATGTGGGGTCACGTGTCTTCTTACCTGTCCTGAGCCCACCGCAAGGAAGCCTCATTCCTCAGAGAGGACTCAGATAACAATTCCAGCCTAATGTGAGATGGAAGAAAACATTCAGTGACATCCTGCTTTCCAATCGTGTTGGCAAGAGGTTTTTAAATACATACAGCCTCGCAAATATTTTAAACGATGCCTTAAGACAGTGGTTCTCAAACTTTTTGAAGTTGGGGCACATTTAAAGTCCTACAAATCATTGTAGACACACTATATACAAATTTCTGAGAAATATGTTATAATAATTAAGTCAAATATTAAAGAAAAAAATAAAGTCCAAGTGTGCTTTTATGGTAATTAAATAAAATAAATATGACAAAATTAAATTTATTTTGACATTAAAAAACATTTTTATGTTACATGTTTTGAGTTATGCTTTTTAGAATTTGTAAAAAGGGGGTTAAAATGACAAAAAAAGTTATATTTTTATATATATAGATACATTCTTAGTAAGATTTAATAAATTCAGCAGGTCCCGGAATGAATGTTAAGTTTTTTCATTCTTGTGTTTATGAGAAACATGAGCCTGATGTGTCCTAGTGATTTCTTCAATGTTTGAGCATATATTTGAAAGGCAAACTCTCATTTTTGCGTCAATAGACTGAGAATTCCTCTTTTTACTCTTAATTGTGTTGAGTGCAGAAAACACCCACCATACATATCATCTTAACTTTACACCAAACAAAGGATAGAATAAACTTGTCTCCAGTCTTTCAGGGGAACATGGGGGGTAGTGTAAACAATCCAGCACCACAGCTTAACAGCCTTTTGCAACCTAATCAGGCAAGTGAGGTGGGGGTTGGGCAGACTGTCAGCTTACAGCCAATTCCCCACACCTTTGTCCTCCCAAAACCTAAACTCCCAAAACCCTGTTGGTTTTTTTGGTCCCCAACAGGCACATATTTCTCTGGAATACTATAGGGTGCACCTGGGAATCTTAGGGCACACCAGTGTGCCCTGGCGCACACTTTGAGAACCACTGCATTAGATGGCATTAGTCCTGTGTGGAGCATTTCTGCCACACGAGACCCTTGTCCTTTCATACTCCTGCACATACCTGCAGGAGCCTAGACTGGACTTGTTACTGGATAGGTCTTTTTCTTTTTTTTTTTAAATTTTTATTTCCACTTTAAGAAAAGTAAGGAAATTTAGGTAAACAACTCCACAACCAAATGGACTACTTCAATTTAAATGACCATGACAGGTGATTTATGTTTTGGGAAAACTAATTAAATAGCATTTTTCCAAGGAGACTCATTCCTGACAAATTAAGCCTGTATATCCCTCCTTTTAAAGACAGGGGTCTTTCCACACATGGGAGGAGAACCCGGCTCTTGTTTCCCCCCATTTAGATTGCTTTTTCTGATGATAATACACGAGATTGAAAATGATTCTGTGAGGCTCAGGTTTTGAATTTTGCCACATACACAGTTATTTTTCCATGTTGAAACCAATCCACTCATTTCTTATTACAAATTTCTGAAGCATGGTATTTCAAAATAATCAATGTTACATGGGGATTAGTGGGGCGATGTAGGTGTTGGCCAGGCCATTACCTTAGTCGTCTTTTTTATTTGGGGACCTAGTGGAACCCTGTTACATTTTTAAATGATGAGGGGGATAGGACAGAAAGGCAATTGGCTGAACTGAAGGGGCCCAAGGGTATGAGTCCGTCCTTGTTCCCTTCAGATAGCATTCGCACACACTTCTCACTGAGGAATTACAAACGCTAAGCTGTGGCACTGTCTCCTAAAGTTACCCCACACTTTTCAAGAAAGATCTCTCCTCTGTGAATCTCTTGCAAAATGACTGACCACAAAACATTCTTTCTTCAACTATGCTCATGTGGTACCCTTTTATTATGTAATCAGGAGACCTTTTTTCCTAAGGGTTATCGCTCCAAATAATGACTCTTCTGTGGGAATTGAGATTCATCAATTTGGTTTTGCTTCTTCTCCATTCAGAAGGCAGAATTTTCCCCATTCAGTGAGAGACCTGTAGATGTGTTTGCAAAAATAAATAAATAAAGCCCCAAGATGTCTCTCTTTAAAATCTGAAGACAGGGAAGCGCACTAAGTACAGAACTGGAAAGGCGTGGAGGAAGGTGCATCAGCAGAACGCGGAGCCGTAGGGTTAGCGACACAGCCCTGTTCGGTACCATGAAGGCAGGCCTCCAGCTAGGCTAGAGAGACATCTTTCTCGAGAACTGAAAAGTCGAGGGAAAAAAACATGGAAATATAATGAAACATCTTCATTATTGGAAAGCAGAGTTATCTCCTTCAAAGCGTCGCGAATCCTTACGCATAGTGAATATTTGCAGAAGGGTCTGTGCCTTTTCAGTAGCACTGAAAGCTGTGCCTGAGAGCTTCCAACTCGAGAGCGGTCTGCTCTTCGGAGGCTCCGGCTTCCTCCTCGGCCTGCAGGGCGGAGTGGCGCGGGGAGGGAGGCTGCTGGTGGTGGGGCGACCGGGGCTGACCTACAGGGGAAAGAATCCCAGTGAACACAAAGACCCGTTTGCAGTGCTTACCAGCTATTTAAAAATAGTTGCACTTTGGTTGATTTAAACTGTTAGGTAGATGCCATGGGAAAGGCAGGAAGTGGCTTGCTATCTTAAATGACCTTTATTGTAGAGTGTTTCAAGCCATAATTTCAATGAGGAGAATAAGAAACGTTAATTCTCAGAGTGCAAGCCTTCGGTTGCGAAGTCACATTAAAATACCGGTTCTTTATCCTCTGTAAGCAGATGGGGGAGGTCAGTTCACATTCATAAAAGATCTCCATGCTGTCTGACAAGGGCAGCAGCCTCTGAGCGCCCACGTGTAGGTCTGTGTAGTGAAGAGCTTATGACCAGAGAGCATTGCTCCTCGGGGCCTGGCGTGCAGTTTCCTTGGGGGTTCCTGGTCATAAGAGCATGCGGTGTCCCAGGCTTACTGTTTTCCTGGACATGTGGCCCACATGTGCAAGTCTGATCAGGAAATTGGTGCCGTGCAGCCTGGTCTCTGCTGTGCACCCCACCAAGCAGGGCCTCTTCACCTCATAGCACCCAGGGTAAGCCATCTTTTCTCCATGAACCCCTCTCTCTCTGTGCCTTGGGGGGGGGGTCTGGGCTGAGGAAGAGATGAGCAGCATGAAGTAAACCTCAGAAAGTTCCAAGGTGGTGATGACACTCTGTCACATCATGGCCACTGCCCCAACCCCCACCTGCAGTGGCGATGGTGCAGGGAGGATCAGAACGAACTGGCCTTTCTTATGACCCATTGGCCACAAGCTGTGTGGCGGTCCAGCTGAGAGAGAGCATGGCACAGAGACCAGAGAGTAAGCTGGCTGTCCCCCTCATTCCTGGCTGTCAGAGAACCAGCCAGCTCTATGGGATCCTGCATTTCACCCTCTGGTCTTCCAGCACATTCTCATGAGCATCTTCTGTGTCCCACAATGGTTGACCCCAAACGGTAGGGAGCAGTGCAGCCAAGGGTCTGGCCTCCGAGAGCGGTCATTCCACTCAGACACGGACCAATAACTGTATTACCACGCAACTGCAAATTGTGGTAAATGTTTGGAAGGAGCAGCCGAGGAAACATATTGGAGACCTGATCTAATCCGGGAAGCTCTGAGGTTTCTGGGAGTAAAGTGGCATTTAGCTGAGACCTGAGCCAGGAGGAGTGAGTGTCAAGGTGGCAGGTAGAGTGCCCAAGATTGAGGAAAAAGCCCGCTGCAGCTGTCATAGAGGAGAACATCAGGGACAGGGACGGGATGGAGGGGAGACGGGCTGACGAAAAGACACCTGGAAGGTTGCTGGCCAGAGTTCTGTAAGGGGGATTGTGTTTCCCACTGGCTACCACTGCTGTTGAAAAAATATTCCTGAAGGAGGAAGATAAAAGCATGTGAAACTAGGACTCATCCTTTAAAATGCCAAGTAAGGCCCTGGCCAGTTGGCTCAGTGGTAGAGTGTCGGCCTGGTGTGCAGGAGTCCCAGGTTCAATTACCAGCCAGGGCACACAGGAGAAGCACCCATCTGCTTCTCAACTCATCCCCCTCTCCTTCCTTTCTGTCTCTCTCTTCCCCTCCTGCAGCCAAGGCTCCATTGGAGCAAAGTTTGCCCGGGCGCTGAGGATGGCTCCATGGCCTCTGCCTCAGGCGCTAGAATGGCTCTGGTCACAACAGAGTGACGCCCCAGATGGGCAGAGCATCTCCCCCTGGTGGGCATGCCGGGTGGATCCCGGTCGGGTGCATGCGGGAGTCTGTCTGACTGCCTCCCCGTTTCCAGCTTCAGAAAAATACAAAAAACAAACAAACAAACAAAAAAACAAAATGCCAAGTAAAAGGGAGAAAGGAGAAACAAACTTTTGCTTTGCCAGCTGCTCCCAGTGCGGCTCTGCCAAGACAGGGCACTGGATGGAGAGAGACCTACCTACTTCGAGTTCCTGAGAGCATCGTCCCAGCAGCACGGCATCACTCCCTGTCAGGGACACAGTCAGGACCAAGAGTTCTGTCCTATGCCTTCTAGAGGTTGACTCTTATAACTCTGACCTTTGCTATGTCTGGGGTCCTGAGATTTCAGAGGCTCTGTCCATTGAGAGACACGATCTCCCCAGACCCTCCGGTCCAGCCAGGATGTGTCCGAACTCCTATACGGCGGGAGCCAGCAGCCCAAGCGACGTTCGTGTCCTCTTGTGGCTCCTATCTACTCCTTGCTTTGGAAGCGGAAGAACAAGGAGTCCTGGACAGGCACAGCTGTCTCGAGGTACATGCTGGTTGTGGGGCTCATCTTACGACTTAGACCTGCAATTGCACAGGGACACAAGGTCCTCAAGTCTGGGGACCCAGGCCCTGCAGCTCCACCTGGATGTCGTGTCATCTCTGTTTTGTGGACCTGAGTACAATCATACTAGGTTCCCCCGTAAGAGAAAAAGTATTTTGCTGTTTTTTAAATTTTTAAAATTTTATTTATTTATTTATTTATTTATTTATTTATTTATTTATTTGACAGAGACAGAGAGTCAGAGAGAGGGACAGACAGACAGGAAGGGAGAGAGATGAGAAGCATCAATTTTTTGTTGAGGCTCCTTAGTTGTTCATTGATGGCTTTCTGATATGTGTCTTGATGGGGGGTTGGGGGAGTTACAACAGACCGAGTGACCCCTTGCTCAAGCCAGCGACCTTGGGGTCATGTCTATGATCCCACGCTCAAGCCAGCGACCCGTGCTCCAGCTGGTGAGCCTGTGCTCAAGCCGAATGAGCCTGCGCTCAAGCCGGTGACCTCGGGGTTTCGAACCTGGGTCCTCCATGTCCCAATCCGATGCTCTATGTGTTGCACCACCGCCTGGTCAGACAAGCGGTTTTTTGTTTGTTTGTTTGTTTTTAGATTAAACATGTATCCTATAACCCATCCCTTGGATGTACGGAGAAGCCCCTTTGCTGAAAGGGAAAGCAAAAGCCCCTCAACAACACAGGATATGGTTCAGTGAAACCAGTCAGTTTCTATTGATTAAGCGACTCATATGATGCCCCTAACCCAGGGCTTCCTGAAAATCTCAGCCGGCTCCAGTGTGTAAGAATTCAGTGCTGCCATTCAGAAGGGCTGTTGCTCTTCACGCATAAGTTCCCTGGGCTATTTCATGATCTAGCTCTTCGCTGGGTGCAAGCAGAGAGCGTCCTCCTTGGTCTCCATGTCATCACCAACAGGGGACAGACTGCCATTGGCTATGGCTGCAGTGGGTAATAACTTCTTATAAAAGCAAGAGGCTGCTGGGACCAGGACACATCTCAGGTGAGGAGAAGGTGCAGCAGAGGTGGAGGGAGACAGGTTGTGCTGCGCCTGCCGGGGGCCGCTGGCTGCATAGACGTGCTGGGGATCTCGACAGCCAGGCCTAGGGACCCTTTCCTTTGCTGCTGCTGCTGCTGCCCCTCAGCTGTTCTTCTGGCTTGTCGGCACATGCTGGGAAAACTGCAAACTGGGTAGAGCTGCTGCTACTGGGAGGCACTGCCACTGCTGGAGGAAGAGAGAGGCTGGCGTGATGCTGACAAGAACAGAAAGTAACCCAGTCAGCAAGGGGAAGCAGATGGGGTGATGCAGTGCTGCTGGGATGATGCTCTCAGGAAGTTAAAGCAGAAGGACAGGTCTCGCTCTGCCCCAGCCTGTGGTCTCCCTCCAGTGCCCTGTCTTGACAGAGCCTCACCAGGAGCAGCTGGCAAAGCAGAGACCGGCCTGCAGAATCCCAGCCCCAGTGTTCCCGAGGGAGCAGAGAAAGAGGCCTGGAACTGGGGGATAAGTGCTCGCACACTGCACACTGGGATTTTGCTCCAGTTGAAACCTGGACCTAACCCTCATCAGCTGTTAATTCTGGGAGAACCAATCTGGACTCTGGGTTCCCCAACCCCCTACCACATCCCTTTAATGAGCGTCCTTGCATTGCTGTATGTTAATTGCTGAGCAAGGCCACTCTAGTCTGGGAGTCAATCGGCACAGCCTCTCCCTCTGGGAACTTACCGACGAAGGTAAAATTTATTCCAAATCCTATTAAATGGTCCAAGGGACTGGAAACTCTTTCGAACCAGCCATGGCCATGTGGTACCGTAGCACAAGGCTCACGGCGTGGGAAATGATGCCCTGAGCATCGTTCTGCCTCACCTGGACTTTGCCACAGGCTGCTTCTCTGAAAATGTAGAGAATTGTTGAAAGACTGCAGAAAAGGCCAGGAACCCAAAACATCCGAAACACCCAGTCCCGGACCAAAGCAATAGTTAGCTTTTTATTCTTCCCTCATGTGATCGAGGAAATTGTTTCGGTGACTAAGAAGATGGATTGGGGAGAATTAGCTGTAACTCAGTGGCTGTATAAGGCCGAGCTGCAGTCTGGCTCAGGCATAGACGAGGATGCTTCCAGAGCATCTGGCCAGGGAGTAAGCTTTATGGTCCAGGGCTTGGGGACCCAGAGTTTCTGTGTTATTGATGAAATCCAATGGTGTCACATGGCTTCTTCCAGCCGTCGGTAGCACTCTCATGGGTTTGCATGGGAATTGCCTCTATTATCTGTGGACTCTTCATTTGAGGTGTGAGCTCCATCCCTTCTGCTGGAGTGATTGCAGCGCTACTCCTGCGTGTTTATCCCCATGCGAGGCAAGATCAGCCATATCATTTCTGGCCCTGGACCATGACAAAGACCTTCAGAGACCTAAAATGACTGTTTTCCTGGCTGTTCGGAACTTCAGAACTTGGGGCTAGCTGTTTTTTAAAGACATTTAGCATCCCATGAGCATTGACAGGACGGTGTCATCTTGGTCCTGTTTCTCCCCGGCTCTGGCTGGCCCTTCTGTATGACTACTTTTCTAATAGGGAGGCCAGGTCCACTAGCTGTGGATTCCAGGGTTATCTTCCCATTTGAGCTTTTTTTCTACTTGTCTAGGCCAAGAGGTGAACCGAAGGGGATTGGGCAGGGATGGAGCGTGGAGGAGTCATGTACGAAAGGGGTTCTCAGGGGAACTGGCCAGAGGTCCCAGAATCACCAGAAATAACTTTGATGGCACATAAAAAAAGCCTTCTGGCTCTGGGACTCAAACCTATCTAAATGCCATCATAAAATCCTCAAGAAGTAAAGAGAACATGTAATACCTGCTTGCTTTTATAGCTCCCCCCTCCCTCCAGCCAGCCCACAATTGCTGGGCTCTGTTCGTCTGTCCTCCCCTTAAAATGAATGCTGCCCAGGAAGCTTGAAGAATTTCATTTATTTTTACTCTATTTCCTGGTATCAATGACAGACCACTGGCTCATCCGCGTGGGAGATGACAAGTGGTTGCAAGTACATCTGATCACAAAGAAAGCTTCGTCCTGTAAAGGTGCCAGGAACATGAGTTGTAACAGTTTGCCATCTGAGAAATACACTGTCGCAGGGCTTATCAGGGGAGACAAGCCGAAATCATACCTAGGAGTTTAAGGGAACTCAAATAATAGTGAGGTTTTCCAGAAGGGGAAGTGTGAAGAGATAAAACATATTTCAAGCAATCTCTATAATTAGCCATCAATCCACTTGGGAATGGCAAAATAGAGGTAATTCAAAAAATTTGTTCAAGCACTTAGGTTCGCTTTCCTCTTCTACCACCTTTATAGCAAAACTCTCTAGTTCAGAATTTACCAGTCTGACCTGTACGTCCCCTTTTATTCTGTGAGCTGGAAGCAATGTTTCCGAAGGACTGAGCGAGCACACAGAATTCTTGATAAGTTGTCTTTGCACCCCAGTGGGATGCATCTTTTAAAGCTTGGTGGAATTGCAGCTTCCTGAAAACCCCCTGCTATCCTAAGGGACACTCAAAGGCAGGGACAGCTTAAGCCTCTTCACATGCATAGGCTCCTTCCAAAGTCGCTGGGTTCTCCTGTGCAGACCTGGGCAGGGAGCAGCAGCTCAACCCCTGCTTGGGGATCAGCCCCCCCAACCTGGTGGTCCCGGCAGGCTGCCTCCATCATGCACAGCAGCTGCTGAGAAGTGGGGCTGAGGGCAGGGATGGGTTAGCTGAGCTGGGCCAGCCCGGCCAAGGCCAAGGCCCTAGGGGCTGGTGCTGAGGCGATGGAAGAGCTAGTGCCCTCCTAGGACCTGCCCTGAGGTGAGAAGCACTGCACACACCATGCGGCCTTTCCTGTAAGAGCTGCGACTCCAAGGCAAGTCTATCTTTCTGTCCTCTCTAAAGACGATGTTGCATCATTGTCTGCTACAGAGGTGATCGAAGAAAAGTATTCTAAGTATTATAGAATTAGGTCAATTAATACTTTATTAATAGATTAATAATTCTTTAATATGATTACTCTATGATTCCATTTATATGACAATATTGAAAAGGCAAAGCCAGAGGAAGCTGAAACAGACCAGTGGTTGCCAGGGTCAGGGGTGAGTGGGGTGGGGGGGTTCCCCGTGAAAGCACACCACAGGGGGACGTTCAGGCTGAGGGGACTTATATGTGTTGATTGTGGAGGAGGATACACAACTGTATGTGTTTGTCAGAACTCAAAGAACTGTACACGGTAAGGGGTGAATTTTGCTGTATATAAATGCCTTATTCAGTAATTTGTTCAGTAAAGCCTGCTGGCCGAGTGACTCTATTCTCCTTTGTAAAAGAGACAGCTAACACAGGTCTGGGGGAGAAAACCAAAAGCACTCTTTAGCCCCCCAATCCAGGTGGTGAGCCGAGGTCCTCCAGGGCCTGACTGGTAGGGGGCCCTGGGATGTTTGCCAGTCTCTCTCCTCCCACCAGCCTATCAGCATGCCAAGGAAGGGACCACTCTACTCCCTGAACGTGGTTCAGTCAGTATACAGTAGATGCTCAAGAAAGTTGTGAAATTGATGACAGGGATGGTGGCTCACCCACCAGGCCACCTAGGGAGCCCCCTTCCCTATCCCCACTGCACCCCCTTCTCTCTCTCTCCCTTCCTTGTCTCTCCCCCCCCAGCCCCATCCCTATGGGTGTCTGATACATTTCTACCATCTTGCAGCTAAAAGACCATTAACCTAGATGTGGTCAGCAGTTTTTATAGGAAAAGAAATCCAAAAGATTTCCCCCCAGCCTTACAAATCTCTAAAAAAAACTTCTAAAGGCAAAATATGGGAACTCACCTGCATACACCTGTGATTCTCCAGGCCAGTGGTGGAGGGGCTCTCTGGACACACGGAGCAGCCGGCTCACAGGAGTGGGAGGCTCAGTGCGCTAGGGACTAGGGACCCAGGCTGGTGAGGCTGCAGAGAGTGGGAGGGTGAACGCTGAGGATGCTAGGGCCTCGTTAGAAAAGCCCCCCCCCCCCCAGTGAGATGTGAACTTCCTCCTGAATTTGGTGGGAAATATAGGATGTTTCACAGCTGTCTGACTCCCTCTGATGAGGTGAGTTCTGGGAGGAGGGACCACTTTCTTCTGTTCACTGTCGGCTCCCGTGGTTCAGGGCCAGCATTTTCAATGGTCACTGAGTTAGTTGAATTGGTGTCTGTTTGGGGCTTGGGGCTGGGGAGTAGTGATCAGAGGAGGATTTAACGACAGGCGCACCGGGCTCGCGCCCTGGGCCCTGACTTCTGAAGGGCCCCTCAAAACCCCCAACTTGACACTTTTTTCTAATGACACCAAGTTTGGTTTCATATGTGCAATTTTAACATTAGTAGTACAGAATATTTTTTATTTATTTAAAAATATGGTTAACATGTATTTTTATTTTCCCTGTCTCTCTTTTTTTAAGGGGCCCAATATTTTTTTTCTGTGCCCGGGGCCTCAACCAACCTTAGTCCGCCTCTGGGTGCTGATGACTAGTGGTCTGAAAATCTTCTCCAGGCTACTGCTTGGGGAGAGGCGCGAGGGACTCTACTGGAAGATGTGGAAAACGTAGGGGCCCAGGTGATGAGCGTCTCAGCTGGGGCAGCTTCCGCAAGGGCGGAAACAAAGAGTGGACAATCGTATAAGTATGCTACATGGGTGTTAAATGTGAGTCCAAAGCACAGATGGTACAGAACTTCACTGCCTGCTAACACGGGGCGCTGGCCCAACCCCGGGGCCACTTAGGATTTGGGAGAAAAGGAAAAATTAAGTTTGGGGTTGATCAACCTTCCTTGCTCTAACATGAACAGACTGGAGGTGCTACTTCCAAGCCCCCCAGGTGGAGAGGTGCTTCTAGGCTTTTAGATTTTTGTCATTTCTTGTTCTAGTAAAAGCCAGAGCAGAGAGAAAGGGAAGGTTTATAGCCGGTGGCACACAGACATTCCTGGTGCAGCGATGCCCGTGCGTGTCTGTGGGCAATGACAGAAAGGAAGGAGACGGTTGGGTTTCTACAAAGTCTGTAAACAGCCAACTGCAGCCAGATGGCCCCCACCTGGGACTGTCACGGTGCAGTGGAGCGTGAGATCAGGTTTGGGATGGAGAGGAAGGTACAGTTTGGCAGAGGCCCAGAGGGGACTCTCGCCAGTGGTTTGTAGGGCTCTCAGGCAGAGGTGGCCTCGGTTTACAAATGATGACACAGGTGGACGAGGGAAGCTCCACACTGGGTACCTTAGTGCAAGTGTCCCCACAACCCCAGTTCAGCTTGGGACACGTGCTCGTCCTATCCTGTGTGACCCACCCTCTATCAAACACTGAAGCGAGTCCCTCTGTCCTTCTCCCCCCCATTCCAGTCCTCAGCAGGCTTAGCATGAGCCCAGCCTCTGAAGAGCACTGCCTTGTGCCTGCTCTTTATTTTCTCTCTTTCCCTCACTGTACTGCCCAGGGACAAAATGTAAGCCGCAGGTCCGCGGAACCCCTGAGTACAGGACTGAGTACAGGAAGCTAAGGCTTCCCGAGCACTGGGGTGGTTTCGGTGAGCTAATATCCTCTCCCAGAGAAGACACTTAGGTGACTGTGGGCTAGCCAAGCAAGTATGAGGTCCAGAGGGCAGCCTGATGCAGGGACCCCGATGGGGACGGCGGGATACAGGCACGCATTGTAGCTGCTGCCTCAGATGGAATTTCCTCTCTCTCCTTCTCGCTCTCTCAGAAGTCTCAGTCCTGCTTTTAAGACCTTCCAATGGAATCAGTCAAGCACACTCACGTGATCTAAGAACACTCCCCTTACTTAAAGTCAACTGATGAGGGGTTTTAATTATCAATACATGAGCATAATCCTTTCACAGCACCAGCTAGGTTAGTACTTGACTGCATAGCCCTGGACAGTAGCCTCAGCATTCAGAGCCTCCGGGCCCGTGAAACCGCAGCTCAATCCGCTTCAGACCTGGAGAAGTGCTAACAGGCCTGACATCTCTGCAGGCCACCGGGTGGTGTCCTTCTGAGGTGCCGCAGGCAGGGCTTTGATGCTGGCAAGGCATCTCTTCAAGTCTGGAGGACAGCCAGCGCTGTCATTGTGGGGTGCTGGCGCCGGATGGGGAGAAATCGTCACTGCTTGTGACAAGTCTGCTCAGAGGCCCTAAGCTTGCTATTCCTTTCCCGAGATCTGAACTATTACAATGTCCAACATGATTAGAGGAAAGTTTTGACTCCAGAAGCACAGCCCACGATGAACAAGTCCCCCAGCACATTCCTCTCAGGGAGCTTTCTAACCCAGCCTTTTAGATACATCGCAGGGTGGACGGTTAGCCCAGGAGCTTGCCCTGAGGATGTGCGGGGGAAGGTGGGCGGCACAGGAGAGCCTAGAGCGGCTGGGTCCGAATGTGGCAGGAATGTTGGAATGAAGGAGCAGGCGTCCCCAAACTACTGCCCGGGGCCGCATGCAACCTGAGAGGCCATTTATCCGCCCCCACCCCAGCCGCACTTCCAGAAGGGGCACCTCTTTCATTGGTGGTCAGTGAGAGGAGCACTGTATGTGGCGGCCCTCCAACAGTCTGAGGGACAGTGAACTGGCCCCCTGTGTAAAAAGTTTGGGGACCCGGGGCCCTGGCCGGTTGGCTCAGCGGTAGAGCGTAGGCCTAGCGTGCGGAGGACCCGGGTTCGATTCCCGGCCAGGGCACACAGGAGAAGCGCCCATTTGCTTCTCCACCCCTCCGCTGCGCTTTCCTCTCTGTCTCTCTCTTCCCCTCCCGCAGCCAAGGCTCCATTGGAGCAAAGATGGCCCGGGCGCTGGGGATGGCTCTGTGGCCTCTGCCTCAGGCGCTAGAGTGGCTCTGGTCGCAACATGGCGACGCCCAGGATGGGCAGAGCATCGTCCCCTGGTGGGCAGAGCATCGCCCCATGGTGGGCGTGCCGGGTGGATCCCGGTCGGGCGCATGCGGGGGTCTGTCTGACTGTCTCTCCCTGTTTCCAGCTTCAGAAAAATGCAAAAAAAAAAAAAAAAAAAAAAAAAGTTTGGGGACCCTTGGTAGAGGGTGTTTGCATCATAAAAAATATAAAACACATTGGAAAAAATGTTTACAAGGAATTAGTAGCATATGTAAAGAGCTCTTTCAGATTAATAAAAGGGACACAATCCATTTTTAAATGGCTTTTTAAAACTGATTTTTACAATGGCAAAGAATATAAACATACTATCACCAACAAAAGAAACTGAAGTGGTCAATGAACATAACAACAGATGTTTAACTCTACTAGAAATTAAAATTTTAAATGCAGTCATCACCAAGCTATCATTTGAGTCACCTCAGACTGATAGAAGTTTAAAGAGAGTTTTGCTAACCTACTAGTGAACACACAAAGGAACAGATACTCTGACTACTTGCTATACCAGGGGTCGGGAATTTTTTGGCTGAGAGAGTCATGAACGCCACATATTTTAAAATGTAATTCTGTGAGAGCCATACAATGACCTATGTACGTTAGGCATTATCCAATAAAAATTTGGTGTTGTCCCAGGGGACAGCTGTGATTGGCTCCAGCCACCCGCAACCATGAACATGAGCAGTAGGAAATGAATGGATTGTAATACATGAGAATGTTTTATATTTTTAATGTTATTTTTTTTATTATTAAAGATTTGTCTGTGAGCCAGATGCAGCCATCAAAAGAGCCACATCTGGCTCGTAAGCCATAGGTTCCTGACCCCTGTGCTATAGGGATATTATTGGCATTATATCTCTGGGGGGTCAGTATTTGTCCAAAACCTTTAATTTTTTCATATGCTTTGACTTATCAGTAGATTATTTAAAAAGAAGGCCAGAGTTCCTCCCATTGCACATGCCCCATTGCAATGCAATCTGCCATTCTCTCACTGGATATCTGGGCTCGTCTGGAGAGTTGCTTTGACCAATAGAATGCAGCAGAAGTGAAGCATACAATTTCAAAGGCTAGCCCTTAAGAGCACTGGCATTTGCATTTTTGCCATCTGGAACCCTGAGCCACCAGGTAAAAAAGTCTGGCTACACAACTGGAGAGACCTCTTAGAGAGAAGTTCTGTCTGGCTGATGGGCAATACCAACTCTGAGATGTATGAGACATGAACTTAGATGTTCTAGCTCCAGCCAACCCTATAGAAGACCACAGACATATGTGTGATCTCAGCCAACACCTCATGAAGCAGAAGAACTGCCCAGCTGAGCCCAGTCAACTCACATAATTGCGAGAAGTATAAATTGTTGCTATTATGAGGCATTATGTTTTAGGAAAATTTATAACATAACAATAGATGTATGATGTATGTTTAAAATTCTATAAAAATAATCAGAAAAATGCACAAAAATATATAAGAACAATCATGGTAGTACTGTAACAAAATACTGGGATACAACTGAAATGATACTTATAAATAGAGCAATAGCTTTATAAATTATAGTGCCTCTATTATAATGAATGCAATGCAGCCTTTAAAAATAAAAATGTTGGGCCTGGCCGGTTGGATCAGTGGTAGAGTGTTGACCTGGTATGCAGGAGTCCCGCGTTCGATTTCCGGCCAGAGCACACAGGAGAAGCGCCCATCTGCTTCTCCACCCCTCCCCTTCTCCTTCTTCTCTGTCTCTCCCTTCCCCTCCCGCAGCCAAGGCTCCATTGGAACAAAGTTGGCCCGGGCACTGGGGATGGCTCTATGGCCTCCGCCTCAGGCGCTAGAATGGCTCTGGTTGCAACAGAGCAACGCCCCAGATGGGCAGAGCATTGCCCCCTGGTGGGCATGCCAGGTGTAACCCGGTCGGGCACATGTGGAAGTCTGTCTGACTGTTTCCCCGTTTCCAACTTCAGAAAAACACACACACACAAAAATGTTTACATTTATTAGCATAAAAGTATATATATGGTAAATTAAGTGAAAATAACAGATAATAGGATAGTGTTAATGGTCTAGACGTGGAATATGCAGGCTTAGAGTTCGACCGAATTTGAATAGTCTCCAACATCAACCAGCTCTGTGACCTTTGGAAGGGGACCTTATCTTTCTGCTTTCTCAGTTTTCTCACTTGAAAAATGGAGATTCATCATTGTACCTGTCTGAGATTTATAAGAATTAAATGAGATAATTGAATAAGTAGCTGATTAATTGTATGTGCAAATTTAACTTAGACCAGGAGCACAATTACTGGTAGCTACTATTATGATTATGATGCCATTATTAAAACATGTAATTATTATTATTAGATTATCATATTAATATTTATTCTATTATATAATGTATTAAATTAATATTAATAAATAACCTTATAATAAGCTATGTTATTACAAAATCTATGCTTTGTATATACATAAAATATATATAATATATACATATAAACCACATATGTGTGTATTTATATGTAGTGTGTATATACACACACACATAGTATGCTGGTGAAATTAGCAAAGTTTTAATTTTTTTTCTTATTTTTTATATTTTAAGATTTTCCATGATGAGCTATATATTTTATTTTTGTATCCATTTCTACATTTTTAAAAACAAACCAAAAAATATTCTGTTTTCCATACTTCTTGATTATTTATTTTAGCTATGTTTATGAAGATCAGCTTAGATTGTGTGTGAGTGGGTATCTATGTCATTCATACAACACTGCTATTCCAAACACAAAAACCCTCAAAACTGATTAATAAGCCCCAGTGTTGTTTTAAGATATCACTTAAAAAACCACTGAATGAATCTGTGCTTTTAACAAGGATCCATAACTAGAACATCTCATCTCTCCCTAATCTGGTGATAAATTGCTTATAGAAATGTGACATACCATATTTTAAATTCCTTGAGTCATTTGTGATACATGAAATGTGAAAAAGAAGTAGACAAAATCAGTTTCACCTTATTGAATACTTCTACTTTACTATATATTATTAAGAATTTACACTGTCTTTAACAGCCCACCATGGTGTCTGTGGCCAAATACACAGCCCGTCTCTAGTTTTTGGAAATTTCCAAGACATTTTATAATGTTGAGGTTTCTAATCATTGATGCAGTAAAGAAACATTTTCATCCCTAGAATTCCCCCAAATCATTTGAACATGGAATATTTTTGTTTGTTGATTTATTTGTTTAGAAGGGAAAGGGCGGTGACTGTTCATAAAAACAAGACATATTATCATCTCAGAACACACTAGTAGTTTAAAGATGGGTGGACTGAGGGAGGGAGGCTGAGAAGAGAGGCAGGAAGAAATGAAATAGGAGGTAGGAAATGACATACAAAAGAAAATAAATAAAGTCCTTTTTTATAAATTTTTATTAATTTTAATGGGGTGACATTAATAAATCAGGGTACATATGTTCAAAGAAAACAAGTCCAAGTTATCTTGTCATTCAATTATGTTGCATACCCATCACCCAAAGTCAAATTGTCCTCTGTTACTTTCTATCTGGTTTTCTTTGTGCCCCTCCCCTTCCACCCCCAGGGACATTTTTTTCTGACTCCAGACCATTCTTGGGTTCAGAATCATGACTTAGAAGTTATGAATGTCTTCTTTATCTAATCACCTACCAAGGACGGTTTAGTTGTTTCCATATCTTGGCCACCAGTTTAATTAAATATATATATATATATATATATATATATACACACACACACACATATATATATATATATATATATATATTTTAAAAATATATAATTAAAAAATTTCCTCCCAAACTTAATGCAGTCTCATTAGCTAGCAAGGTCTGCCCAGAAGTGACTTGAGGGTATTTCCAATTTTCATTGATCCCTCTCAGTGAGAATGTTATGTTTTCCTGCAGCTACATTTCTGTTAGCTGTTGGGGTTCTACCTTAGACCCTGATGGGGAGTCATAATCTAGAATCAGTTCATCATGTTACCTTTTGTAAATCTGAAGCATTCTGAATTCAGCTGGTTAGAATGGCTGTATTATCTCATGGTTAGAATACTCAGATAACCATTCTAATGGTGAGAATGAATTTGAAAAGCAATTGCAG
The DNA here is from genome assembly GCF_036850765.1 of Saccopteryx bilineata. Classification (NCBI taxonomy): domain Eukaryota; kingdom Metazoa; phylum Chordata; class Mammalia; order Chiroptera; family Emballonuridae; genus Saccopteryx; species Saccopteryx bilineata. Next base: position 172,820,180 of record NC_089495.1, read on the forward strand.
GTCTGTTTTGTATCTATAATTTGTAGAGCTGTTCATACCAGGTCCTTCTTTGCCTATAAAATGAGGAGAGGGACTCCCACATGTACTTTGGTGGTTGGATAAGATAATGTATGCCAGAAACTCACACTCTGGACACTTTGAAATGTCCACTGTTCTCTTCCCACTTTCTGGTGACCTGTCCCCACCAGGCCCACCTGGTGAGCATCAGTGGTTAGTGGTCCCTGAGCTTTACCTGCCCAGAGGAGCAGTGAGCAGAAACCAAGATTATGTTTCTATTCTTTCCTCCCCTTCTGAACCCCTGACATAAATTACCACGTATGTCACATCTGCCACAACAATCTATGACCAGGCTTGATTTGTGTTGCTTCATACAGCTTTAATAATGTGCATAAAACAGACCATTTTAAAAATCAGAATTGCAGAGGCTGGTCTCCTGGTAAGACAGTGGCACCATCCGTTGGTGGCCATGTGCTCAGACACGCTGCCTCTACAGCTGGTAGAGTCCTGCAAATATTATGAATCTGAGTCTACAATTGTGGGTCCTGAGATTAAAATAATTATGAGTAGATTTAATTTAACCTGATTGCTGCTTTAAAAGTCCCAGCTTATAGTGCTATTTGAAAGGAACAAAATATTTGGGGTGAAGGAATAGGAATGACAACTCCCAAATCTCTTGGTCTTGTGTTCTTTGCAGGTGAGGGACAAGAGGAGAAACAGGAACTTGGAGGAGGATTTGAAGACATGGAAAGTAATAAAAAATAATCAGAATGATTTCTCATTCATATTAAAGCCCAAGACTTTCAGAGGGAAGGCTTTAGGAATGTGAGGGTTACTAACAAACAACTTTGAGCTTCTTTGGAAGTAGAGAGCCCAGGCTACGATGCTAAGAAGTCCCCAAGTCAAACAAGAGACCCCAAGGCCAGCAATAAGGTTCTTGGAAAAACATGATGGGGCTTGAACTTCAGCAATCTGCCTCCTGCCTCTTCCCGCAAAGCCCACTTATACAGTGCCCCTCCCCAGCCTCTGGCCTCGGCTGCTGTTCCTCTTTGGTGTAAAACTGTTTATTCAACAGATCGTTATTAAGCCCCTGCTACGTGCCAGGTACTGTTCTAGACAGAGGAGTGACACAGCAAGTAGCAGGGCAGGCTTCCAGCATCTGGCTGCTTAGATTTGGGGCTACTAAGCTAGGTAAGAGCTTCTACTCACTATTCATGCCTATTGTTCCCATTTCTCAGAGACCTGGAGACCCGGGCTATCCCACGTGTCTTTCACCAGTTGTAGTGGAGCTGGGTAGCTGTTCATGAACATTTGTTCCCCACTTTTATACTGATAGAGTTGTCGCTGGGAAGTGGCTACCCAGGCAGGAGGCCCTTTACATCCCGGCTGAGTATGGACTTGTAACTATTTCCTACCAATGGGAAGTAAGTGAAGGTGATGAGAACCACTCCAAGGGCAATGCTTTAGATAGTCTTTCCTTTCCATAAGTGGGTACAGACCAGAGGATAAATGTGTATCCTTGAATCACCAGAGTTACCTGCCCCAGACAGTTACTGGGTAAGAAATAAATTGCTATCATATTTGATTTGTTGAATTTTGGAGTATATCTGTTGCAGTTGTTTAGCATGTCTTAGTTAATACACATCTCTTATTTCCAATTCTACAGTATATCTCTATATCTCTCTTTAAAGTGCCAATTGTTAACTCTCAGGAACCCCTTGCTTTTCTTGCATTTGAGCCTAGTTATTCTAATCCCTTCTATTTTTTTTTTTTGCCTGTTTTGTATTTTTCCACTCCTCCTGAAACATATTTATGGTTGAAATTCTTTTCTTTTTATAATTCTGATATCTACTTAAACCATATTCTGATGCATATCTTAAACAAAGAGAGGATTACCTTAATATATAAAGAGATCCTACAAATCAATAGAAAAATGGGAAAGTATATAAATAGATGGCTCACAGAAAAGTAAATGCAAATAGTATTTATATTAGAAGGTGCTATTTTTCAAAATAAGAGAAATGAGAATAAAATTACGTAGAATAAAATTGAAATATCTTTCTCAGTTATCATCCTGGAAAAGAAGAATATTTTAATACATTCTGTTGGCAAGAATGTGAGGAAATAGGCACCCTTGAATAGTGCTATAGAGAGTTTAAATTAGTACAAATGTGGCAATATCTATCAAAGTTACCAATGCACTTACCATTTTGCTCAGCAAGTCATTTTTTTTTTTAATTCAGCGAGAGGAGGGAAAACAGAGAGACAGACTCCCACATGTGCTCCAACAAGGATCCACCCAGAAAGCCCGCTAGGGGAGGATGCTCCGCCCATCTGGGGCATTGCTCTGTTTGTAGCTCAGCAACCGAGTTCTTCTTAACACCTGAGGTGGAGGCCATGGAGCCATCCTCAGCACCTGGGGCCAACTCACTCCAATCGAGCCATGGGTGCAGGACGGGGGGAGAGAGAGTAAGTGAGAGAGAAGCAAGATAGGGAGGGGTGGAGAAGCAGATGGGCACTTCTCTTGTGTGCCTTGACTGGGAATTGAACCTGGGACATCCACACACTGAGCCAACACTCTACCACTGAGCCAACTGGCCAGGGCCTGGCAAATCAACTTACAGAAACTTATTTTCTACACAGTTTTACATGTACAAATTTATGCATTATCAAGTTCATTTCTTCAGTTGCTGTTATATTAAAATATGTTTATATAACCAGGATGATTATAATTAAAGAACTGGTTAAATAAATTATGGTTCATCCACAAATAGAAATACTAAGAGCCTTAAGAAGTAATAAGGAATATTTTTATGCTCAGCTAAAAATATATTAAGTGAAAAAAAATAGAGAGTAGTGTTTTTAGTTCACTACTCTTTGGGTAAAAAAAAATACATTCATGAATACATAAATATTTATATATATTATAATGTAATATATATTGTATACATATATACTATACATGTAATTGTGTATATTTGCCTATATTATATACACATACATACATGTAATGATATAGAGAATACATTGGGAAGCTGCACAGAAACTGATAAAGTAGTCTCCCCTTATCTGTGGTTTCAATTATCTATAGTCAACTGCAGTCCAAAAATATTAAATAAGAAATTTCAGAAATACAAAACTTGAAAGTTTTAAATTGCACACCATTCTGAGTGGTGTGATGAAATCTCCCAGTGTCCTGCTCCATCCTACCTTCAGGATCAATCATCCCTTTACCCAGTGATGCACACACTGCCCGTTTCTCATTTAGTAGCTGTCTTGTTATCAGATCAGTTATAACTGACCACATTCACATTACTTTTATTATAGTATAGTGTTATAATTGTTATGTTTTATTATTAGTTATTGTTGTTACTCTCTTACTACACTTAATTTATAAATTAAACCTGACCATAGATATGTATGTACAGGAAAAATCATAGCATGTATAGGATTTGCTAGATCCACAGTTGGAGACACTGCTTGGGGTCTTGGAAAGTGTTCCTGGTGATAAAGGGGGAAGTACTGTAACATTAGTTTTTGTGTGGAGGAAAGGAAGATGTGGGCAAAGGAAGGAGGAAAACTTTTCACCAGATCCTCTCTCTCTATTTTTTTTAAACCATGCAAATCTACTCTAAATGAAAACAAAAGTATTTCCTAAATCTTTTCTCTCTTTCTGTGACAACTATTTACTCAGTAGAGTCACTAGTTGGGCTGACGCATTCGTTCTGAAATATTTTGGCAATTATGAAATGCATAGAACTTCTCAGAAGGACACAAACATGTGCACACATGAGGACACACACATAATTGTATTTTCCATTTCAGGGTAGCCATGGACTGCTTCAGCTCAGTTACAAACTCCAGGTTGAAAATTCTTGTTAAAAAAAAAAGTGAGTGAGGGCAAACGAGAGGACTCTTTCTCACATTTTCCCTGTTGGAAACTATACAGAAGCCATCATGCCCAACCACATCTTCTCCTTGCTCTTTGTTTTAGAAGAAACAGCTCACCCTTGTTTCTACCTAATCCCTGGATATCTTTGTGATTCACTTTTGAAAAGAAGTCTTCAAAAATTAGACAATTCTATGATTACACTTTTTACATCTTTTCCTTAATTTTCTACCTCTTCTTGGGAATCAAAATCCCCTGGACACACTTTCAGAAACACATTTCGGCTCACCCCTAGGGTTCACTTTTGAACAACTCCTCTTTTTCGTGTTCCTGAACTGATTAAGTACAAGCCATCGGTCCTCCTTTTCTTTGCTATTAGTCTGATTTTTATAATTCAATTTTAGAATGAATCTTCTTAACACGAAGCCCCAGGAACCAGCATTTAGGTTCTTCATCACATTTTCCCTTAATTATAGAATATTAATTACAGAGATTCTTCATTCTAATCATCCGATACTCATAAAATCCCATGTGGGACAGAAAGAAACTAGCATGGAATTAGCATGCTAATAGGAGGGTTCAGTAATGATAGTGCCTTTCCTTTCCCCCATCACTTCACTGCAAGGAGCTCTGGACTGTGGCATGGCCCCAGCCTGTCTGCAACGCTGCCCCCTCCTTTCCTGACATCGCTGCACTCAGGCCAAGCTGGTGGCTGAACCAGAGTGAATAGAATCTGGAGCCCTTGGCCTTGCATTCAGAAGAGTTACTACTCGGACTTCCCTCACTACACGCCCCCCACTCCACTCGGGCACTTTTCATGCCGGTGCTCCTCCCTGATCTCCCTTTCGGCCTGAGGCACCCACTTCCCTTGATGCTGGGAATGTTGCCTGGCGATGGCTCATAGCTGAGCTCCTTCCCCAAGACTAGGACACTTCCCGAGGGCAGTCCACCTCCAATGACTGGTCAGTGCATGAGGTACAAAGGGCTGGCTCCTTGTCTCAGTCCCGCGGAACTTGGAGGGGTGTCTGAGCTCTAGAGCTCTTTGTGGGATGGGCTGACGCTGCGGCTGGAACCTCGTGATAGCCCAGCTCCTTCCTCTGACAAACCCACTTCCCTCTCCCCCTCGCTGGTGCTGTCTCAACAGTTGCCTGCAACAGCCCACCTGCACCTAATTCTCTGTCTCAGAGCCTCTTTCCTAGGGAACCCAGGACTCGAAAACATTCGGACATTGTCATTCTTTTACAAAGACACTATCTTTCTAAAAGACAGAAAATTTTTGAAAAGTTCCAAACTTTTAGAAAACTATGCTTTCATGATAGCTAATAGAGCAACGAGAACCAGTTGCTTTAACCAGAACAGCAACCTTGTCCCTCCTTGTGTCAGCCCCTAGGCTTTCCCCTGTGTATACCCACAACCAATCCTCTCAGCCTCTTCCTCCTCCTCCTCTTCTTCTTCTCCTTCTTCTTCTTCTTCTTCTCCTTCTACTCCCCCTCCCCCTCCCCCTCCCCCTCTCCCTCCCCCCCTCCTCCTCCCCACCCCCCTCCCCCTCCCTCTCCCTCTCCCTCTCCTTCTCCTTCTCCTTCTCCTTCTCCTTTTTCTTCTTCTTCTTCTTCTTCTTCTTCTTCTTCTTCTTCTTCTTCTTCTTCTTCTTCTTCTTCTTCTTCTTCTTCTTCAGCCTCTTCTTAAATGACATTAAACCTACCCCTCCACACAGCCTCTCTGAGTATGTGGCCTAGGTTGGCCAATTAGAGCCGCACATTTCCCAGACCACAGTGATTGCTTGAGGAATGGCACGTGACCTGAGCTGGACCAATAATAACTTTTCCCAGGACTTATGTTTCAATCATTGGGACAAAGAGGAAAGCAGGATAAAAAGATGGAGATCCTTGATGATGTCATTTGACTGCCTAAATTCAGCTGTTTCTGAACTCAGATTAACTGGTTTCACTTGGGGAGTTAATGTGTTTCCTGTTATTTAAACTAATTTGAATTGGGTTTCTCTTGTCTGAGATCAAAAGAGCCCTACCTGATACAGAAGGCTTACCTTTTAATTATTCTCAATTAGTAATAATAACAACAAAAATAGTGAACATTCTGAGTGTCAGAATATTTTCTACAAATGCACCCTCCCTGCTTCTTAAACAGAGCTCCGTAACAGAACTTTTTCCTGAATATCTCTGGGACATTCCTTAGCATACTGGCTGGATTTTACACTGATGGCCATAGGGTTACCTTGGGCCCTTGCATCTGTGTTAAGTAGGTTTGGTGTATAGGGCTCACTAAATGCTCATGTGTAATTATTTTTTTAAAAATTGATTTTAGAGAGAGAGGAAGGGAGAGAAAGAGGAACACTTATTTGCTATTCCACTTATTTATGCATTCATTGGTTGATTCTTGTGTGTGCTCTGATCAAGGATCGAACCTGCAACCTTGGTATATCAGAACAATACTCCAACCAATTGAGCTACCCAGCCAGGACCTGTCTAATTACTTTGAATGGAAACTTTTCTCCTTTGCTGCCAGGCTGTTCTCTGCCATTACTGTGATTGCTTCAACTTCTTTCTTCCTCAGTTGTTTCTTTGACTTACAAATCTGATATCTGAGTTTATTTAAATTTTATGTAAACTAAGGTTTTAAGCAAATGCTTGACAGACTCCCCTACAATGTAAGTGCCCAAGTATTTGATTTGTGGACATTGGATATTAAATATTGCAATTCAATTGCATTTTATAATGTTTATACTTGTCATGAGATATATTTCAATCACTAAGTGTATGGGCTAAGAGTCCTCCGCATAGGCAAGATATGATATTCATCCATGCAACCAGAAAACTTGGTTAGCATAGGGTGGCCTCCATCTGAAATATTATTCTGTTCTGAGAATAATGTTCTCAAATTAACTCATTCCATGTGAAGCAGTGGCTTTTTTGAGTCAAGAACATTAGAGTGAAGCTTAGAGTAAATGAATTCATTCATTCATTAGTTTCTATGAACCCAAACTGGCATTTATGCCAGGTGAGTCCTCCCTTTTGTTTGTGTGTCTTGCACTACTCTAGTCACCAATCAGCCTGGGTAATCCATACGTGAGTATTTCCAGGGAGAAAAGTGGAATTCTTAGCATTAGTTTCATTTCTCAGCCTGATTCCAATTGTTTGTCTTACGAACTTAGAGCAACCAAAATGTGATGTACATGGTACTGACTTCCGCTAGCACCAAGGACAGAGCCTGGAAACCAGCGCCAAGAGGCACTAGACAGGGAAAGGAGAAATTTGCTTGCTGTGTTTCCCTTTCAATACTGAGCAAAAAGCAGACCTGGAAGGGAGGGAAATGTTCCAGGAAGGGAAGAAATGTATAGCCCCAGAAAGTCAAACATCCTCAATTAGTATGAAAAGAGCACCATTATTTCCGCACCAAGAGAACTGCTTTTGCCAATCACTTCAGTTCCTCTTTATGACTGTCAAGTGTGTTTATTTTGATGGCTTTTTATTTATCCTTTTTTTTTCCAGTGGCAAATCAGAAATATGGTCCCATCTGGAGACAGTGCACAATGTGATGCTTTCCATGACCCTTCCAATCAGGAATAACTACAGCCGTCAGGGGAGCACTGAAAAAAATGTCAATTAGCTATAAAAGTTCCACAAACAAGCATTACGTCTTCCTCTTGTGAGTCCCTGGGTGCAGCTCAAAATTGAGCAATAATGTCCACAGTTAAAAATGGCTGTGGTAGGCCCCAGTGCTCCCTTTTCCCATTAATAATTGCTCAGTGTTGGTGCCAGGGTCACTGCATGTGTGTGTGTGGGTCGGGGGGAGCCCAGGAAGCTGCAGGTCTGGATGTTAGAAATAGCTCCCCTGTTACATTTACAGAGGGTAGGGGTAGAAGCGTGGCACCGAGTCCCTGTACCTGCAAACCACATGGTAGAGTTCCTCTGTCCAGGAAACGTGAGTGCTCTGAGCTGTCCTCCAGCCTCTCAGTTACTCTCGCCCAGCCCTCCACACACTGGCCACTTACTTCTGTTCATATTTGAAAATCACCGCATGTTGCTCTGGCTCTTAGGAGGAATTAAAGAGTAATCTGCCTTCTAGTGTCACTCTCTGTGATTGTCCCGGACCCAACCTACATGATTTTATTAACAGATCAGCACTCTGTCTTCCAATCGAAAAAAAGCAAAGAAATCTCTTTCCTACAAATGAAACCAGGCACGCTGGGCCAGTGAAGTGTAATCAAACCTTATTTATAAAAACAGACATTCTGTCCAAGTGCTGTAGTTTGGCAATTTGTTTTGTTTGAAACATTGCATTAAAATATTACTTATCTTGACTATTGAGGTTTACGGCACTCCCTTAAATTCTGAACCTGAGGCCAGTACCTCACTTTCCCCCAAGTCCAAGTTCTGGCGTTCAGCCACAGGGGAAGTGGGTGTACGTCCTTCAGGAAGGCTCAGCTGTGTGTTCCAAAAAAAAAATGACTGTCACATTTGGCAGTGGAGACAGCATCTGGAAAGAGCATGCATACAGAGCGTGGTTCCAAGTCTTATCCCACCACTGTGTGAGCTGCCACCACGTGAGCATCCACAGGTCATCTGACTGCCCTGCGCCCCAGGCTTCCCATCTGCAAAGCTGAAATAATATTGACCTCAGAGCATGGCCGTGAAGATTAAATGAGATAAAGTATGTCAAGTAGCTGGCATTGGATAAATGGCACTTCACCAAATGTTTGTAGAGTGAAAAATCAATGCACAAAATGTTGGTTGAGGAACAGGAGGATTTTTTATCATCAGATTGCTTTCCTATCAGTGGGGCCATTTTCAGCATTTTGCTTTCTACATCGAGTGTTCGTGATTTCTGCACATATTTATGTTCGGTGCCCGAACCAATCCAAGGTCAGAATTAATGTATATGACTCTTTTCTGTATCCTCCATTCTGCTTTGCACATAGGAAATACTGATTAGTATTTGTTGCATGAATGTGAAGAAAGATTATTGATACACAATAATATGAATGGAAGTAGAACCAGGGATTGTGTTCTATGCCCCACTGCATAGGTGACCCAAGCCATTTACACTGTCAGCTACAGGGCTTTAAGGAGCGTTGGACACACAGATGGTACGTCCAGGGGCCTTGAAAGCTACAGTGATCCTGTGATTCCTAAGTGGGGGGTTATCTGCAGAGATTGTTGCTTGGATTCTTGTCCTGCTAAGAGAGGGAAGCAAGGAGAATAAAATCTAATGCTTTTGCTATGTTTCTGGGGTTGACCCATGGAGATTAAATTAATTCATAACTACTCAAAAGTCAGAGAGTTCTGGGTCATCAGGGTATGATGTTTTTGGTAAAGAATGTCCAGAAGTAACCATATAAGGAGGATGACCAAGCAATATACTATTCAAACTGGGATGATTTTATTTTTTAATTTTTTTAAAAAAATTATTTTTCAATTACAGTTGACATTCAATACTATTTTGTATCTGTTTCAAGTGTACAAAATAGTGGTGAGACCATTACACATTTTATAAAGTGTTTTCCCAATATTTCCAGTGAAGGGTACTTTTTAGAAGGAAAAGGGGATCCTATTAATAATTATGCTGGAATAGAAGATCCTAATTGAGGTTGCCTTGGGCAAAGTAGGACACATGCTCACCCAGCTTCTAAAGCAATCTTGCAAAAAGCCTCCTGTCTAGTATTGGAAAGAGTTAATGTCATCAGCGCCTCTGCCTGGTGGCAGCCACATACCTGTCCCTTTGCAGCCACTGCTGTCTGATGATAGAACCACTGCACCTCCTTTTGCTGGTAGTGGAGCAAAGCACCCCAGTTCTCGTCAGCCAGAACTGGGGTCCCACACGCTGGACTGTTCATCTGCAGCAGCAGGCTGGCTCTCCCGCTGCGCCTGGGTTCTCAGTCTGCAAGAATGATGTCTTACAGGAGCGTGGAAAATGGAATCAGAGGTGGAGGCCAGCAAGGCAGAATGCCAAAGGGTGTGGGCTGCGGAATGTCTTCCAGATAAATGACTGGTGTTAGCACCGGAAACTATTGTAGATAATCATCCAGTCTAATATCTCACTAGTACCCTCTCCCTCACTCTAATTAGTGTGGAGAAGAGAAAAATCAAAAGATACAAAAGGCCCTTGTCAGTTGGCTTAGTGGATAAAGTGTTGGCCCAGCCTGTCAATGTCCCAGGTGTGATTCCCAGTCAGGACACACAGGAGCAGTTGCCATCTGCTTCTTTCCCCCCCCTCTCACCTTTCTCTCTCTCTTCTCCTCCCACATCCAGTGGCTCAATTGGTTTAAGCATTAGCACCAGGTGCTGAGGATGGCTTGGTTGTATGAGCATCAGCTTCAGGCACTGAGAATAGCTTGGTAGGTCCTAGTGTTGACCCCAGATGGAAGTTTCCAGGTGGATCCCATTTGGGGCACATGCGGAGTCTGTCTTTCTATCTCCCCTCTTCTCACTTAAAAAAAAGAGAGAAAAAGAAGGCACTCAAGTTTACCAATTTTTTAAATTTAGACAGTTAAATTTAACAGGCTGACATTGGTCAACCAGAGTACATAGATTTAGAGAAAACATCTCCACATCATTTGGATAGTCGATTATGCTGTATACCCATCATGCAAAGTCAAATTATCCTCTGTCACTCTTTATTTTGTTTCTCTTTAAGCCCCTCCCCCTTCTTCACCCTTCTCCCTTTCCTCCCTTCCCCTCCCCCTAGTAACCACTGCACTTTTATCTATGTCCATGAGTCTCAATTTTGTGTCCCACCTACGTATGGAATCATACAATTCTTAGCTTTTTCTGATTTACTTATTTCAGTCACTATAATGTTATCAAGGTCCATCCATGTTGTCATAAATGATCCGCCTGACCAGGCGGTGGTGCAGTGGATAGAGCGTTGGACTGTGATGCGGAGGACCCAGGTTCGAGACCCCGAGGTCGCCAGCTTGAGCGCGGGCTCATCTGGTTTGAGCAAAAGCCCACCAGCTTGAACCCAACGTTGCTGGCTCCAGCAAGGGGTTACTCGGTCTGCTGAAGGCCCGCGGTCAAGGCACATAGGAGAAAGCAATCAATGAACAACTAAGGTGTTGCAATGCGCAATGAAAAACTAATAATTGATGCTTCTCATCTCTCTGTTCCTGTCTGTCTGTCCCTGTCTATCCCTCTCTCTGACTCTCTCTCTGTCTCTGTAAAAAAAAAAAAGATAATTAATTAATAAATGATCCTATGTCATCATTTCTTATAGCTGAGTAGTATTCCATAGTATATATGTACCATATCTTTATTCATTCCTCTATTGAAGGGTCTTTTGGCTGTTTGCATATCTTAACCACCATGAACAATGCTGCAATGGACATGGGGGTGCGTGTGTCTTTACATACCAACGTTTTCAAGTTTTGGGGGTATATACCCAGTAGAGGGATTTCTGGGTCATATGGTAGTTCTATTCTTAATTTTTTAAGGAACCACCATACTTTCTTCCATAATAGTTGTACTACTTTACATTCCCACCAACAGTGAATGAGGGTTCTTTTTTCTCCACAGCTTCTCCAGCACTTGTTATTACCTGTCTTGTTGATAATAGCTAATCTAACAGATGTGAGGTGGTATCTCATTGTAGTTTTGATTTGCATTTCTCTAATAGCTCGTGAAGATGAGCATTTTTTCATGTATCTGTTGGGATTTGTATTTCTTGGGAGAAGTGTCTGTTCATGTCCTCTTTCTATTTTTCTATTGCATTGTTTGCTTGTTTGTTGCTGAGTTTTGTGAGTTCTTTATATATTTTGGATATTAGCCCCTAATCTGAGCTGTTCTTTGACAATATCATCTCCCATTTAGTTGGCTGTCTATTTGTTTTGTTGTCAGTTTCTTTTGCTATGCAGAAGCTTCTTAGTTTGATATAGTCCCATTCATTTATCTTTGCCTTTACTTCCTTTGCCTTTGGGGTCAAATTCATAAAATGTTCTCTGTTGCCAAGGTTCATGAGTTTAGTACCTATGTTTTCTTCTATGTAATTTATTGTTTCAGATCTTATATTTAGGTCTTTGATCCATTTTGAATTAATTTTTTGTGCAAGGAGATCAACTATAGTTGTTTCATTCTTTTGCATGTGGCTTTCCAGTTTTCCCAGCACCATCTATAAAGAGTTTTTCTTTTCTCCATTGTGTGTGTTTTGGCTCCTTTATCAAAGATGATTTGACCATATATATATGGTTTTATTTCTGGGATCTCTATTCTCTTCCATAGGTCTGTGTGTCTATTTTTCTGCCACTACCATGTTGTTTTAATAACGTGGCTCTGTAGTATAGTTCGAAGTCAGGTATTGTAATGCCTCCAGTTTCCTTTTTTCCCCTTAGGATTACATTAGCTATTCAAAGTTTTTTATGGTTCCACATAAACTTGATGATATTTGGTTTAATTTCTTTAAAAAATGACATTGGAATTTTGGTAAGAATTGTATTAAATTTATGTATTGCTTTGGGTAATATGGCCATTTTAACTATATTTATTCTTCCTATCCATGAACAAGGAATATTTTTCCATTTCATTGTGTCTTTTTTTAATTTCCTTTGATAATGCTTTGTAGTTTTAAATATATAGGTCCTTTACATTCTTTGTTATATTTATTCCTAGATATTTTATTTTTTTGTTGTTGTTGCAACTGTAAAAGGGATTTAAAAAAAATTTTTTTTCCCAAAGATTCATTGTTGGCATATAAGAAAGTCATAGACTTCTGTATATTAATTTTGTATCCTGCAACCTTACTGTATTGGTTTATTGTTTCTAATAGCCTTTCTGTGGAGGTTTTGGGGTTTTTTATATACAGGATCATATCATCTGCAAAAAGTGAAAACTTTACTTCTTTCCCAATATATATACCTTTCATTTCTTTCTCTTGTCTGATTACTCTAGATAGAACTTCCAACACTATGTTGAATAGGAGTGGAGAGAGTGGGTAACCTTGTCTTGTTCCTAATTTTAGAGGAAAAGTTTTCAGTTTTTTACCATTTAGTATGATGTTAGCTGATAGTTTTCATAAATGGCCTTTATTATGTTGTGATATTTTTTTGAGTGTTTTTAAACAAAAAAAATGTTGTATTTTATCAAATGCCTTTTCTGCATCTATTGATAGGATCATATGGTTTTTGTTCTTTGTTTTATTGATATGGTGTATTATGTTAATCATTTTACGTATGTTGAACTATCCTTGAGTTTCTGGAATGAATCACATTTGATCATGATGAATTACTTTTTTAATGTGTTGTTGTATTTGATTTGCTAGTATTTTGTTTAGGATTTTTGCATCTGTATTCATTAGAGATATTAGTCTGTAGTTTTATGGTTTTTGTGTTGTCCTTGCCTGGTTTTGGTATGAGGGTTATGTTGCCTCATAAAATGTGTTTGGAAGTACTGCTTCTTCTTCAATTTTTTGAAAGACTTTGAGAAGAATAGAAACCAATTCTTCTCTGAATGTTTGGTAAAATTTATTAGTATAGCCATCTGGTTTTAGACTTTTATTTTGGGGGAGGGTTTTGATAGTTGTTTCTAGTTCCTCCCTGCTTATACATCTATTTAGGCTTTCTACCTCTTCGTAATTCAGTCTAGGAAGATTGTATTGTTCTTCATGGATAAAGAAAAAGAGTTTATCCGTTTCTTCTAGATTGTTGAATTTTGTGGTATATAGTTTTTTTATAGTATTCTGCAATAATCCTTTGTATATCTGTGATATCTGTGGTAATTTCTCCTCTTTCATTTTGGATTTTGTTTATATAAGTCCTTTCTCTTTTTTTCTTAGTCTTTCCAGGGGGTTGTCAATTTTGTTGATCTTTTTAAGGAACCAGCTCTTTGTTGTATTAATTTTTTCTATATTTTTTCTGTTCTCTATTTCATTTATTTCTGCTCTAATTTTTATTATTTCCTTTCTTCTGCTGGTTTTGGGTTGCTTTTGTTCTTTTTTTTCTAGTTCCTTAAGATGTGATGTTAGGTTGTTTACTTGGGCTCTCTCTTGTTTTTTTCATATAAGCCTGTAATAATATGAACTTGCTCTGATTACTGCTTTCGTTGCATCCCCAAGATTCTAATATGTTGTGTTGTCATTTTCATTTGTCTGTATATATCTTTTGATCTCTTCTTTTATTTCTTCTTTGACCCAGTCATCCTTTATAAGTATGTTGTTTAATTTCCACATTTTTATGAGTGTGTTTACTTCTTTTGTTGCAGTTGAATTCTAGTTTCAAAGCCTTATTATTAGAGAATATGCTTAGTATAATTTCAACCCCTCTGAATTTGTTGATGTTAGTTTTGTGGCCTAGCATATGGTCTATTCTTGAGAATGTTCCATGTACACTGGAGAAAAATGTATACTCTGACATTTTGAGATGAAATGTCCTGTAGATGTCCATTATGTCCATTTGTTCTAGTGTTTCATTTAAAGCCAATATTTCTTTATTGATTTTCTGTTTGGATGGATGAGCTAAAACCATCAATAGTGTATTGAGGTCTTCAAGTATGATTATAATTTTTCAGTTTGTAATTTCACATCAGTTAATAAATGTCTTATATATTTTGATGCTCCCTGGTGTGGTGCATATATATTAAGAATTTTTATGTCTTCTTGATATAATGTTCCCTTTATCATTATGAAATGTCCATCCTTGTCTCTGGTTACCTTTGTTGTCTTGTAGTCAGCATTGTCAGATATGAGTATGGCTACACCTCCTTTTTTTTGGATATTATTTGCTTGATGAATCATTTTTCAACATTTCACTTTGAATCTATTTTTATCCTTGTAGCTTAGATGTGTCTCTTGAAGGCAGCATACTGTTGGGTTTTGTTTCTTGATCCAATCTGCTACTCTGTGCCTCTTTATTGGTGAGTTCAATCCACTTACATTTAGTGTAATTATTGACACTTGAGGATTTCCTATTGCCATTTTATATATTGTTTTCTGATAGCTTTGTGTCTTGTTTGGTTCTTCTTTTTGGTTTTTCTGTCATTTGTTTTTGTTTGGTGGTATTCCATACATCTATCTTCTGTTTCTTCTTTTTTAAGTTATATGTTTCAGTAGTGGCATTTTTAGGGTGGTTATTAAAAAATTATCATATTTATTAGAGTCCATTGTTTCATGAGTGCTTCTGCACTCCATCCTCCTTTGCTACTGCTGATCTTTATCCTCTTCCCTTTTATGTTATTGTTGTCACAGATTATCCTTATTTTTATTGTGGTTTTGTTAAAATTTTTACTTGTAATTTTGTTTTGTTTTTTTTCTTTGTATCTGGCCAGATAACCCTTTTACTATTTCTTGTAGTGGGAGTTTTCTAGTGATACATTCGCTCAGCTTCTGTATGTCTGTAAATGTTTTCATTTCCCCTTCATATTTGAAGGATTACTTTCATGGATATAGTATTCTTGGCTGGTAGTTCCTCTCTTTCAGTACTTTAAATGTTGGGGTCCACTCTCTTCTGGCTTATAGAATTTCTGCTGAAAGATCTGATGATAGCCTAATGGGCCTTCCTTTATATGTTATATTCTGCTTCTCCTGGCTGCCTTGAGGATTCTTTCTTTGTCACTGATTTGTGATCATTTCATTATGATGTGCCTTGGAGTAGGTCTAATTGGGTTGAGGTAACTTGGCATTCTCTTTGCTTCTTGGATTTGAGGCTCTAACTCTTTCTCATTGATTATTTGTTTCAACATATTCTCCATTCCCTTTTCCCTCTTTTCTTCTTCTAATATACCCATTATTCTTATATTGCTTTCTGATAGAGTCAGACAATTCTTGTAGGGCTTTCTCATTTTTTTTAAATTTGTGAATCTCTCTCTTCTCTCTGTAGTATCTCTAGTTGCCTATCTTCAATGTCACTGATCCTCTCCTCTATCTGGCCTGTTCTATTAGTTAAGCTTGTTACCTCATTTTTTAGTTCGTGTATTGAGATTTTCATCTCTGTTTGGTTCCTTTTTATAGTTTCAATTTCCTTGGTGAAGTATTATTTTTGTTCATTAAGTTGTTTTTTGAGCTCACTGAATTGCCTTTCAGTCATCTCTTGTATCTTATTGAGTGTTTTTAGAATTTTAATTTTGAATTCTCTGTCATAAGTTCCAAGGTTTTCATGTAATTGAGATTTTTTCCTGAAGATTTTTTATCATCTATCTGAGCTACATCTCTGCCTTGTATATCCATATTTAATTTTTTTCCTTGATGGCATTTGCAAGTGATATTGTTAATAACCCTAACAAAAGATAATTATTCCTTTTTTACAGTAGGAGGCACTGTACTACAAGATTTGCCTCTTTGAGATTTTTGGGTGGAGTTCTGCTGATGTGTCACTGTCATAATGATGCAGGCAGGGTGTCACATTGGTAGAAGGGGCTTGTTGTTAGGGCTTTGCAATTTTATGGCTCTAACAATGGCCAACCAGAGGTCCTCTGGGGCCCTCTCCCATATCCCAAGAGAGTAGGGGATCAAGTACCCTGGCATCTCCACCTCTCACAGGAAATAACAGCCTGGGGACCCAGCTGAGGGGGGCCTGCCACCGCCACTGTTCACACACAAGGGTAGCAATGCAGGACCTGGAAGCTGGGAGACACAGTTCAGTCCCTCCTCCAATACCACTCTAAGCACTTAAAGTGCAGCTCTGGGCAGGGCAGGGGTTATGCACCACAAGCTGGTGTCTGTTGTTTGGGAGCAGTTATGGCAAAGATCGTAGATCAAGTGCATCTGGTGCCACAAGGCTAAACTCCACTGGTCGAGCAGGAAGTTCAAGTGCACACCAGTGCCCCATGGGCTGATCTCCACAAGCTATTTGCAAGTAGTTCTTGGGAGCACATCAGGGGCTTTGTGTGTGCCCAGCACCTACAGTCACAGGTGTGGCAGACGCTGGGAAATGGCCTTGCTTCCCATTCTTTGTTGTCACCCCATCTCTCCTCTTTCTCCCAGACTCTCCTCTTCTCCCTGCTCTGGCTCTAGCTCCAAGACAAAGCCTGCACCAACAGTGCCTCCCTCTCTCAGGTCCTTGAGGAAAGAGAAAGACTCATCCTCTGGCTTTTTTTTTTCTTCTGTGAGCAGATTCCTTCATTTTTGGCCCACCTTCTTGCACAATCATACTTTTGTCTATCCAGTGTGTGTATATTTCAGGTTCATCTGGGGATTTTTTCTTTGCATATAGTTATAGAATTTGTTGAAATTTCAAGGGGAGAGATCGGGAATATCTCTCACACTGCCATTTCTCTCTACTAATATTTTCATAATCATTTCTTCACCCACACCTTCTCCAATGGTTCTGGACTCAAATATCCACTGCTTCCAGGATCTTTGCTAACAGAAATATCACACACAACCTGTCCCAGCAGGGCCCCTACCCACCACAACTCAGCCAACAGCAAGTCCTCCTCCCTTTCAGTTGCTCAGATCCCAAGTCTTGGAGTTACTCATGTCTTCCCCTTTTACACAGTATTTTGAATTTGTCAGAAAACACTCCTCAGGATACATTCCAAGTCTGACCACTTTTCACCCCCTGTTCCAAATCCTATCACCTCTCACCTGGGTAGATATTATTGCCTTATAACTACTTCCACTCATACATCCTATATCCTCTCCTTCACTTAATTGAATGGTCAGATCAGTCCTTTTAAAGCCCAAGTCAGACTATGACACTCCTTTGCTCAAAACTCCCATAGGAGTTTCCTGTCTCACTAAGAGTAAAGCCGAAAATTTAACTGCCCTACAAAGCCCCATACAAGTTCAATCTCATCTTCTAAAAGGTGGTCCCTCTTTCATATGACTAGAGCCACTCAGGCCTCTTTGCTGTTCTTCAGATGAACCAGGCACACCCTTGCCTCAGGGCCTTTGTACAGGCTGTTCCCTGTGCCTAGAACCACTTGGCAAATCCCTCTTTACCTTTAAGTCTTTGCTCAAATATCGTCTTCTGTTAAAACTGCTAATCCTCATTCCTTTTTCCTGTTTCATTTTTCTGTCCAACATCTACTACCATCTCATGTATTGAATATCTTACTTATTATTTTCTGCTTGTTTGTTTCTTCTGAGAGGATTATAAATAAGCTCTCTGCAGGCAAGAGTTTGTGTGTCTAGTTCCCTGCTGTGACTTCAGAGCAGGGACCTGGCACAAAGTAGGAATTTAATAAATAATTTCTGAATGAATGAATTCCACAACTATTTAACAAGCTCTACCACCTGTCTGGTGCATACTAAGTGTCTCAAGATGATCACAGAAAAATCTTCCCTCTTAAAGTGACCCGGAGTCCTAGTGATGAAAGCACAGCCCATTCTAGAGTGATGTGGTACTGATGCAGAGTGGGAAGGGTGCTGGCCAGAGGGTTCTTGTTCTATTACGTGGGATAGGAGGATGAAAATAACAATGTTTCCCCAGAGCTGATGACACCAGGGCTGCATCTTGACGAGTGAGTGGAATTTTACCTGGCAGTGGAACAGGGTGGCAGAGCTCTTCCTCATGTCTCAGTGGGGTGCCCCTCTGCATACTGATTCAGGGGGCAGGTTTGGGCCCAAGGAAATATGGAGAAAGAATTATTTATGATCTCCATGTTGCTCAGACAGCACATCCTTTTCAGCAGACAGAGGGATGGCCTAACTGCATCGCAGGACATTTGAGTCACCCAAGTGATCCAATCTGCTCACCTGCTGGTAGAATGAAAAACAATTTCATTTGAAAGCAACCTGGGCAGGTGACCTACAGCTCTGCAGCCACTGCAATGAGTGCCACCCATGGGAGTCACACAGAGGGTGTATTGATGCTCGACTTTCCCCCAATGCCTTTCAGAACACAGTGTGGTCCTGGACTTTCAGGGAGCCCTGCTGTGGAAAGAACTGTTGCTTTGGAATTTCTTAGGATAAGCTCCTCTAGATGAATCAAAGAATTGTCTGTGGTGGGCCTGCCCAGGAGGTGGTGCAGTGGACACGGAGGACCCAGGTTCAAAACCTCGAGGTTGCCGGCTTGAGTGTGGGCTCATCCAGCTCGAGCATGGGGTTGCTGGCTTGAGAGTGGGATCATAGACATGACCCCATGGTCACTGGTTTGAACCCAAAGGTCACTGACTTGAAGCCCAAGGTCGCTGGCTTGAGCCAGGGGTCACTCGCTCTGCTGTAGCCCCCGGTCAAGACATATATGAGAAAGCAGTCAATGAACAATTAAAGGAACTGCAACAAAGAATTGATGCTTCTCAACTCTCTCCATTCCCGCTTGTTTGTCTATCTCTCTGACTCTCTCTCTGTCTCTGTCACACAGACACAAAAAGAATTTTCTGTGGTGGAATTCACCTATTTTGGCTGAGTCCAAATGCCTCTGGAGAATATACAGACCACCAAAATTTTGATGATTGTTTACTACTTTTGTGACATAACTGAGGGGGTGGGAGGGAGGGAAGAAGAGAGAGAGACTGAGAGAGAGAGAGAGTGAGCAGGCATTTGGACAAGTACTATTTTCTGGATTGGGGTCTTCTGGCACCACAGGATTGTTCCAAATTCCATCATTGTGGTCCCGGGTAGGATTGACAGTTCTGGTGGTAATGAGAGTATATCAGCTAACTCTTTCTGTTAATAAACCACCACGGCACTTAATGGCCTAAAACAGCAATGAGTTGTCACTCCTCACACTGCAAGCTGAGGATCAGTCCTCTGGCAAGGCTGTCCCAGAGCACACGGGACTGAATCTGGTTTGAGGATAGGATGCCTGGCGCTGGGCTCAGCCAGGATGTCTGGGACTTCCTACCAGGGCATCTTTCATCCCATCTCTTCAGGGGAGGAGTCTTCATGGCAGGATGGTCTCGGGGCAGCATTCCCAGAGGGCAAGCCCCAGTGGATGGCGCATAGCAAGTGCTTACATCCTGTTCACTGGGCCAGAGCAGGTCCCATGGGCTTACTCAGAGTCAGCGCAGGAGGAACGCATGCCCTAGGCAGTACACTGGGCGCTGAGGTTCACTGAGCCGTGACTGAACAGGTCTTGCACAGGAGAGACTGCCAACCAGAGCTCTTGAGTCCAGATCCTCTGTGATTCCTCCCTTACTCTTCACCTCTCTGCAGCCCCTTGTGTGCAGTTGAGCAGGTGCGGGACCGTGGGTCCAGGCTGCACTGAGGCGACACGCACCGCCTTAGCCTGTTGCCCTCAGTGAAGGCAGATCTTGCTTTCAGCTCTGATTCTGACCTTGAACATCCAGACCAACTCTGTGCACAAGCAATGCCCCTTCCTTCTTCCCGGAGTCAGAGATAACACTCTGCACCACAGAAATAAGACCCCCTCTGGAGTTTGCTCAACAGGACAAACCCTCTATTTTCAGGAGTCTGCCCTTCTGCCCTGTCATCTCTGAGACGGCCTCTAAGGACACTGCCTCCTGGAGTGCGTGCCCGTGTGTAATCCTCTTGGCTTGAGTGGGAGCTGGACACACCAATGCGCTTCTAGCAAAAGGAATCCAGCAAAGTGCTGTGATCTCACTTCTGAGACCATCTCCAGTGCTCTCGCCCTTGCCTAGGTCACTTCCTCTAGAAGCCAGCGGTGGAGGCAGCCAGAGGCCCCCATCACTGAACCCGAGGCCTCCCACCCACAGCCGTGTGAGCGGGTGAGCTCAGAAGCGGATCCTCCCCAGATGGTCCTCCTGCAGCCCGCTGCCTCCTGAGCATGGCTGCCACCTGAGTGCAGCTGGTGAGAGACCTGAAGGTGGAGCCTGCAGCCGAGAGGCCCCTGTGTTCCTGCTCCCCAGGAGCTGTGAGATTATACATATTTGCTGTTCCCAGCTGTTGCATTTTGCGACAATTTGTTACACAACGATGGGTAACTAAGGTAACTAATATACAACCACATCCCCACATTAGGCCACAGACTTGGAAAAATGTGCAGAGCCTGGGGCCACCCAGTCCACTGGTACAGGGGGGGTAGGGGCAGGAAGGAGGGTTTGGGGGTGGAGGGGATATCTGGAGGATTTCCTTGGTCCCTTTGAGCCATTTGCCCCCACCCTTCTTCCCTGGGAGTTGTGGTCTTTCAGAACCATCATCCAAGCAGAAAACAGTCCTCTCAGGGTTAAGATGGTAGCAAGAAATAATTTAATACTTTTGATTGAATTAGTAGCAAAGGCATTGACTAGCCTCTAGCTGAGAGACGGAAAGTTTAGCCTGTCTAAATTAAATCTCTTCAGCATCATTGGTTCAAACAGCTTACTTGTTTTTGCTCCAGATGTTCTATACATTTTTATTGTTATGGGGTGGGAGGAGAAGCAAAAATGAATTCTCCTTTCTTTGGTAGGAGGACCTCGCCTTCCCCTACTCAGCGAGATTCTTGCAGTTCTGGTTTGGAGCCGCTGAGAACCGGTAATGGATCTGCCCGAATTAGCACCTGACTTGAGTGAGCACCGAAGCAGAAAGTTGCCCTCCTTTTATAACTGTCGCCCAGCGAGCCAGGCCAGATCTTATAATCATCATTGATTATCTCATTCGGCATGACTCCTGGGAAATCTTGAGTGAAAGCAAATTGAATTGGGTATTTGCTGCCCTGCTTGTAAAAGGGGCCCCTCTTCGCTGCATTTCAGAGATGAGGGCAGCCCTTGGCCCCCAGAGTAGTGTGGCCAAGGGGGCTGTCTGGTGCGGTGAGAACAGGCAGCTCTGGAGAGCTGATGTACGGATGTACACAAAGGGTAGCTTTGGAGCTAAGCACAGTCTTTAACATGGAGGATTAGTCACAGAGGGGAGGCTCCTTCATAAATGAGCTCTCCAGGCTGACGCAAGGAAAAGGCGATTGTTAAGGAAGATTAATTAAATAAATCGCATTGTTCCTGTGGGTGTCCTAGGCTCCCTAAGGAGAGAGGGCTGCACAAGGTCTCATAGGATCGTAGGGACAAAGGGAAAAGAAGCCTTTTTATAGACTGTGGGTCATTCCAAGAAGTCCCTAGCCATTGATGGGGAGAAGGAAAATGAATAGGCAAAACTTACAAAGGCCAGAATTTATTTAACGAGAGAGGAAGATTTCGGGGAGCCCCGTCCTGCCGGAGGCCCAGTGATGCTGCTGAGCGCGAGAGCATCAAACCTGCACTCGGCAACCTGTCTCTCTCGCAAGCATCCTTCCTGACAGGAAGTGGGCCTTCCTGGCCGGAGAAGAGACCCCCAAAGGGATCATGAGAATGGGTGACAGGCATGGTGCCGAGAGACATGGTGCTGATGACATGATGTGTAATCAGCATTTAGGCATCAACTGGCTGCCAAATGGGACACATGGTCATCTCACTGTAGAGTAGATGGGACCTCTAGCTGTGAACCTGGAGGGTCATCCTTGGAAAGGATTTTACAGGCACAGTTAGTCTAATAATACTAGTAACAACACATTACTTATTAAGTGCCTCCTACGGACAGGCCATTTATATATATATATATATATATATATATATGTATATATATTAATCCAGTCGGAGAAGTATTATAATTTGTGGTAGAAAATATTGATGTTCCCCCTGGATCACATGGGTTCTTTTCACCTGTCTTGGATTTCGGGGACCCCAGGCTTGGGCATGCTCTTGCTTCCTTAGCACCTGTTTTTCATAGGATTTCCCTTGGGCTCTGGAGCCTGTTCTGCAGAGCTGGAAGTGTCCCAGGATTTACATCCACCCTCACCTTCCCACATCCCCTAACCTGTGACAAACAGTCACAAAAATATGAAAGCCCAGCTTCTTTGGGTAGAGCCAACTCCAACGCCTAATTTACAGTCTAGAGCAGTGGTAGTCAACCTGGTCCCTAATGCCCAATAGTGGGCATTCCAGCTTTCATAGTGGGCAATAGCGGAGCAACCCAAGTATAAATAAAAAGACTTGCCAAACTTAGCAAAAATCCGACATAAAGTACTTGGTAAGTAATTATTATTATTATATGCTTTAACTTGCTGTAACTCTGCTTTATAAATTTTATCAAGTAAAGTTGCTTCCCTACTTTATAAATCACCATTACTGTGGAACCAGTGGGCGGTTAGAAATTTTTACTACTAACAGAGATGCAAAAGTGGGCGGTAGGTATAAAAAAAGTTGACTACCCCTGGACTAGAGTATCTCTTCAGGGTTGGGCGGAAGACCTTTGCAGGGCCTTTGCCTGAGATTACACTCGTGCTTGGCTTCCTCCATTACCATCCCTGCTTTCCCCACTCCATGTCCAGTTTCCCCTGGGAGGACTTCCTTAATAATACAGATCCTCATCTTGGTATCTACTTCTGGGAAACCTAACTTAAGGCATTATCCTTGATTTGTGAGCTGGAAAACTGAAAGTTACCATGAGATAAAAGTCACTAGCTTGCCTAAGGTCACACAAATAAATAGCTGATCTGGGATTTACCAGTCATATCTGACTCCAGAACCCATGTTCTTGACATCACCTGCAGAGCCCATTTCCAAAGAAGTGTTGGTGTACAGAAAACCTGGAGAGAAAAACTTATGCTTATTGTCATAATTTTGTCCCCTTTTAGGAGTATTTTTTTTCTGGGTGACCAAGAGTTGGTCAAAGCCAAGGCACCTTTACCAGCAACTCTTGGGAAGAATGCAGTTGACTTGTTCAGATTTCTCAGTGGGTGTATTTCATTTGTTTTTTGGAAGGGGTAAAATTTGAATCCAATGGTCAATGAACTTGCCCCGGTGGAGTTACCCAGGAAGATATCTTTTTCTGTAGGCGAATTTGTAGCTGCTTCTATGCCCAAGTTCTCTTCCATGCTAACAAAATGCTGCCATGTAGAATATATTACAGTGAGGTGTCACTGTTTTGTATTCCTTTCCTTTGAAAGCTAGAGAGGTCAGACCCACTGCTGTCATGATCCTACCATTGTTATCTGTCTGCAAGAGAACTGCTTCTGCCTAAGGGTAGATAAACCTTGGGAGTCATGGTAGGGCTCTTAGGTGCCTGAGAAATTACCTAAAATTGAATAGGGAAGAAGAGTGATGGCAAAAGATGGGTGCTTGCTAAAGGTAGAGTTTTCTTTGGACTCAGAAAGACCCAGATTTATATTTTGACTCATAAACTAGATGGGTAGCTTTAGACAAATTTACCCCTCTAAGCCTCAGGTCCTCTGGCAAAACGGGAACTGTAATTGTCCTTAGTTCATAGAATTGCTGTGACTTTTGTGTAAAATAATGTGTGAAAAGGACCTGATTAAGGGTTGGCACATAGTAAGTATTCAATAATGGTAATTGTGTTAATAGGTTAATTACAAATAGTTTTATTTATGTTAAATAGAAGGGAATGGTCAGAATATTCTATAAAAATAGAGCTGGTGTGTCAAATGTATCAGTGTACACTTGAACTCCAGCAAACTGCCTGTTCACTAAACATTCTTGTTCTGAGCCTTCATTCAGGAGGAGGTGAAGGAAAAACCTATATTACAAAAGCTTTGTTTTGTCCTAGGAGCTGTGCCTTCACAACCTGTTCAATGATGACAGCACAATATATGAGGCCCCATGACTGTAAATTTTTATAATCTGGTAGGGCTTCATAACCTTCAGACAAATAGTTAACGTTTAAGCAGCAATTGCTTGGCTGCTGGTATGAGGGCCACTCAAATTCATTTTCTACATGTGTCCAGTTGGCCTTGTCTTCTAGATAGCAATTGCTTTTGGTTATAATCTAACAAAGGCCTTACAATATTTAGATTTATGGTATGTCTACTGGAAATGTGCATCAATCACTATTGCTTCAATAATAATGTCAAAACATCAATCAATTACAACAAATGATGTTCATTTTCTTGGTTATATGACTTCAAGTCAGATGGATGGCTCTGCTTTAAATGTTGGGTTGGGTTCAGGCCTCCTCATGTGTCTTTATTCTGGGTCCCAGGCTTAAGGGGCAGTGGCTTGTGGACATGCTCTTCTCATGGTAGTCACAGGCCAAAGCATATAGCACATTTATAGTTTCCACTGCTTCTCAACTGCTAAGATTTCACTGGCCAATACGATCATCGGGCCAAACCCAACAGCAAACAGGTGGGGAAGTATACTCTGTCTAGTGTAGGGAGAAGTTTCCTAAAGACACATGGCAAAGCAAGCAGAGAATTTTTTCATGGGAAAGGACATGAGGAATGTAACAACAATCCAATCCATCATATAAGAATAATAAATTTCACACTGTACCCAGAAGTAGGACAAAAGACAGGAAGATCAGCAAAGAGGGATGTGTTAACACCGATGCTTTGAGCATTAGCCATACAGTTGAAACAAAGAACACTGAAGTCACCCCAGAAGACACCAGTGTCGCTCTCCTCCTCCCTGACCTGTTGATGAGAATAAGTAAACAGATAAAAATAAATACACACATGTATGTATTGTGAATAAATGATACATAATTGAAGCCTCTAGATCGATAGTGACCACTGTGGCTACATTGGGAAATCTCCCAGATCCTTGTGTGACTAGAATTTGGGGATAAAATAATAATTTTCTTTTTTTATAATTTATCTTACTTTATTTTTCTTCACAAGACTTATTTTTATCTGAAATTATCTTATTTATTAATTTTCTTTTTCTATTAAATTTATTAAGGTGACATTGATTAATAAAATCATAGAGGGTGAGTGTACAATTCTATGACACATCATCTGCATACTGCATTGTGCACGCACCACGCAAAGTCAAGTCTCTTCCACCATTTATCCAACCTTTGCCCTCTTCTACCTCACCCCCACCCCCTCCTTCACTCTGGAAATCACCATACTCTTGTCTGGGTCTGTTTTTATTTTTATTTTTGCTTAATCTTTTCAACTTTTTCACCCAGACCTTCAACACTCCTCTTCTCTGAAAGCTGTCAGTCTGTTCTCTGTATCTATGAGTCTGCTTTTATTTTCTTTGTGAGTTTGTTTTGTTTATTAGATTCCAAGTAAAAGTGAAATCATATGGTATTTGTCTTTCTCTATCTTATTTCACTTAGCATAATACTCTCCAGATTCATCCACGCTGTCACAAAAGCTAAGATTTTCTTTCTTCTTTCTTTCTTTTTCTATCTTTCCTTTCTTCCTTCCTTCCTTCCTTCCTTCCTTCCTTCCTTCCTTCCTTCCTTCCTTCCTTCCTTCCTTCCTTCCCTCTTTCCTTCCTTCCTTCCTTCCTTCCTTCCTTCCTTCCTTCCTTCCTTCCTTCCTGCTAGCCTGCCTTTTTTTTTTTTTTTTTTACATCCAAGTAGTATTGCATTGTGTTAATGTACCACAGCTTTTTTAATCCACTCATTTACTGATAGGAACTTGGGCCTCTCCAAATCTTGGCTATTGTAAATAACACTGCAATGAACACAGAGAGGGGTGCATATATTCTTTGAATTAGTGTTTTCGGTTTCTTCAGATATCTTCTCAGAAGTGGATTCACTCGATCATACGATAATTCCATTTTTATTGTTTTGAAGAAACACCATACTGTTTCCACGGTAGCTGCAACAGTCTGCATTTCCACCTACAGTTCACAAGGGTTCACTTTTCTCCACACCCTCACCAACACTTTTGTTTGTTGATTTATTGATGATAAACATTCTGGCAAGTATGAGATGTCTCAGTGTGGCTTTCATTTGCATTTCTCTGATGACTAGTGACCTTGAGCATCATTTCATATGTCTGTTGAATATCTCTATGTCCTCTTTGGAGAAGTGTCTATTCAGGTCATTTGCCCATTTCTTAATTGAATTGTTTGTTTTTTTGGTGTTGAGTTGTGTATTCTTTATAAATTTTGGTTATTAACTCCTTATCAGATGTATCTTTGGCAAATATGTTCTTCCATTCAGTGGGTTGTCTTTTCATTTTGTTGATGGTTTTCTTTGTTGTGAAAAAGCTTTTGAGTTTTATATAGTCCCATTTATTTTTTATATTTTATTTTCCTTGCCTAAAGACATATATCAGAAAAAATATTGCTATGAGAAATGCCTGAGATTTTACTGTTTATGTTTTCTTCTAGGATTTTCATAGTTTCACAACTTACATTTTAATCTTTAATTCATTTTCAGTTTATCCTTGTGTATGGTATAAAGAGGTGATCTAGTTTCATTTTTTTTACCTGTATCTGTCCAATTTTCCCAAAACCATTTATTAAAGAGACTGATTTTATATTATTGTATGTTCTTGCCTCCTTTGTCACATATTAATTGACTATAAAATCATTGGTTTATTTCTAAGCTCTTTATTCTGTTCGATTGATCTATATGTCTGTTTTTATGCCAGTATAATGTTGTTTTTTTATTTTTATTTTTTTTTTCTGTGTATTTTTCTGAAGCTGGAAATGGGGAGAGACAGTCAGACAGATTCCCGCATGCGCCCGACCGGGATCCACCTGGCACGCCCACCAGGGAGTGACGCTCTGCTCACCAGGGGGCGTCGCTCTGTTGCGACCAGAGCCACTCTAGCGCCTGGGGCAGAGGCCGAGGAGCCATCCCCAGCGCCCGGGCCATCTTTGCTCCAGTGGAGCCTGGGCTGCTGGAGGGGAAGAGAGAGACAGAGAGGAAGGAGAGGGGGAGGGGTGGAGAAGCAGATGGGCGCTTCTCTTGTGTGCCCTGGCCGGGAATTGAACCCGGGACTTCTGCACGCTAGGCCGACGCTCTACCACTGAACCAACCGGCCAGGGCCTGTTTTGATTACTATGGACTTGTAGTATAGTTTTCATATCAGGTAGCATGATTTCTCCAACTTTTTTTTTCATTTTTGAGATTGCTTTGGCTCTTCAGGGTCTTTTGTGGTCCCATATAAAGTTTTGGAATTTGTTCTAAATTGCAGAGATATGCCGTTGGTATTTTAATAAGAATTGTATTGACTCTTTAGATAGCTTTGTGTAATATGAACATTTTAATGACATTAATTTCTCCTGTCTATGAACACAGTATCTGCTTCACCTTATTTGTATCTTCCTCAATTTATTTATTTAGTACTTATAATTTTCTGAGTACAGGTTTGTTTGTTTGTTTTTCGACAGAGACAGAGAGAGAGTCAGAGAGAGGGACAGATAGGAACAGACAGGAAGGGAGAGAGATGAGAAGCATCAATTCTTTGTTGTGGCACCTCATTTGTTCATCGATTGCTTTCTCATATGTGCCTTGACAGAGGGGCTACAGCAGAGTGAGTGACTCCTTGCTCAAGCCAGTGACCTTGGGCTTAAACTAGAGACCTTGGGCTTCAAGCCAGTGAACCTTGGCCTCAAACCAGCGACCATGGAGTCATGTCTATGATCCCATGCTCAAGCCAGCAACACCACGTTCAAGCAGGTGAGCCTGCAGTCAAGCCGGATGAGCCCGTGCTCAAGCTTGTGACCTTGGGGTTTTGAATTTGGGTCCTTCTCATCCCAGTCCAATGCTCCACCCTCTGCACCACCTCCTGGTCAGGCTGAGTACAGGTTTTTTACCTCCTTGGTTAAATTTATTCCTAGGTACCTTAGTGTTTTTGTTGCAGTTGTAAAGGGGATTGTTTTCTGAGTTTCTCTCTCTGATAGTTTATTATAGGTGTATAAAAAATACCATCAGTATCTAAATTAATTTTGTATCCTGCTACTTTACTGAGTTTATCAATACTAGTAGTTTTTGGGGCATTGTTAGGGTTCACTATATGTATAATATTGTTATCTACAAATAATAACAGTTTTACTTTTTCCTGCTAAATTTAGATGCCTTTTATTTCTTCTTCTTGTCTGATTGCTGTGGCTAGAACTTCCAGTACTATATTGAATGAGCGGTGGTAGTGGACATCCCTATCTTGTTCCTAATCTTAAGGAAATGTTTGTAATTTTTGCCCATTGGGTATGATGTTGGCTGTAGGCTTGTCATGTATGGCCTTTATTAAGTTGATGTATATTCCCTCTAATCCCATTTTACTGAGAGTTTTTTTCATAACTGGATGCTGGATTTTTTGATAATGCTTGTTTGGCATTTATTGATATAATCATGTTATTGTTATCCTTCATTGTGTTTATATGGTGTATCACATTTATTGAATTGTGTCTATTGTACCAACCTGGCATTGCTGAAATAAACCCCACTTGATCATAGTGTATAATCTTAATATACTGCTAGGTTTATTTTGATAATATTTTATTGAGGATTTTAGCATCTATGTTCAAGAATAATTGCCTAAATATTCTTCCTTTGTAGTGTCTTTATCTGTTTTTGGAATTAGGATAATGTTGGCCTCATAAAATGAGCTTTGAAGTCTTTCCTCTTCTTAAATTTTATGAAATAGTTTGAGAAGGATAAGTGTTCGCTTTTCTTTAAATGTTTGGTAAAATTTGCCTGTGAAGACATTGGTCCAAGATCTGTATGTTTGAAGTTTTTTGATTACTGCTTTGATTTCATTAGTTGTAGCTGATCTATTCAGATTTCTGATTCTTCCTGATTCAGTTTTGGAAGATTGTATGTTTCTAGAATTTTTTTAATTTTACTCAACAAGATTTTTCAACTTGTTGGCATATAGTTGTTTGTGATATTTTCTTAAAATTCTTTGCATTTCTGTGGTATTAGTTGTTTCTTCCCTTTTTTCATTTCTGATTTTATTTATTTGGTCTTATCTCTCTCTCTCTTTTTTTTGATGAGTTTGGTTAAAGATTTGTCAATATTATTTATCTTTTCAAAGAACCAGCTTTTGATTTCATTGATCTTTTGTATTTTTTTTAGACTCTGTTTAGTTGTGCTATGATCTTTATTGTTTTCTTCCTTCTCACTTTGGACTTTTTTAGTTGTTCAAGTTCCTTTAAGTTTAAACTTAGATTGTTCATTTGAGATTTTTCTTTCTTTCTTTTTTTTGGGGGGGAGTAGGCCTGTAATGCTACAAATTGCCTTCTTAGTACTTTTGCTATGTCCCATTGATTTGAGGTTGTTGTGTGTTCATTTGTACTTGTCTTATGAAAACTTTTGATTTCTTCCTAATCTCATTGTTAATTCATTCATGGTCTAGCAACATGTCATTTAGCTTCCTTCCATGTGTTTGTTTTCAGATTTTTAAAAATTGTAATTGATTTCTTGTTTTATACCACTGTGGTCAAAGAAGATGCTAAATATGATTTCAATCCTCTTGAATTTATTAATACTTATTTGGTATCCTAACATGTGGTTATCTTAGAGAAGGTTCCAAGTGCAATTGAAAAGAATGTATATTCTGAGAATTTGGGGTAAAATGTTATGTAAATATCACTTAAATCAATCTGGTCAAGTGCTTCATTTAAAGTTGCCGTTGTCTTGTTGATATTTTTGTCTAGAAGATCTATCCATTTATTTCAATGGGGTGTTAAAATTCTCTATTATGACTGTATTATTGTTGATCTTTTCTTTGTGTCCACCAAGATTTTCTTTGTATATCTGGGTGCTCGTATATTAGGTCCACATATGTTTACAAGGGTTATGTCCTCTTGTTGAATTTATCCCTTTAGTAGTATGTAATGTCCTTCTTTGTCTCTCCTTATGGTTTGTTTTAAAGTGTATTTTGTCTGATAATAAGCATTGTTACTACAGATTTTTTGTTTGTTTCCATGTGCATGAAATATCTTTTTTCATTCTTTCACTTTCAGTCTGTGTATCTTTTGTTTTGAGGTGGGTCTCTTATAGACAACATATATATGGATCATGCTTTCTCATTTAATACCCTGTTTTTTTATTGGAACATTTAATCCACTTACATTCATAGTTATTATTGATACATATTTAAATATTACCACTTTATTCTCTATACCTATGTTCCTCTTTTTATTTTTCCTTCTTAAAGCAGGTCCTTTAATATATTTTGTAATACTGGTTTGGTAGTAATAAACTCCTTCAGTGATTAAAATTTTTTTTTCTGATGGGAAACTTTTTATTTCACTTTCAATTTTAAATAATAGCTTTGCTGGTTATAGGTCCTTGCTTTTCATTACTTTGGTTATTTCATGACAATCTTTTCTGGTCTGAATAGTTTCTGTAATGAAATCAGCTAGAGGTCTTATAGAAGTTCCCTTTTAGGTAACTGTTTTTCTTTTACTGCTTTTAAAAGTCCCTGTTTGTCTTCTATCTTTGAGATTTTAATTATGATGTGTCTTGGTATAGGTTTCTTTTGATTCATTTTGTCTGGGACTCTCTGTGCTCCCTGAATTTGTGTGTCTATTTTTATTAACCATGTTAGGGAAGTTTTTAGCCATTATTTTTTCAAAGAGATTCTCGATCCCTTGCTCTCTCCCTTCTTCTTGTACCCCTGTGATGCAGATGTTGTTACATTTGATGTTGTCCCACAAATCCCTTAGACCAGCGGTTCTCAACCTGTGGGTCGTGACCCACAGGTTGAGAACCGCTGCCTTAGACTGATCTCATTAAAATTTTTTTTCTTTTTGTTGCTCAGCTTGGGCATTTTATGTTATCTTGTCCTCTAAATCACTTACCAACTCTCTGTTTCATCTAACCTGCTGGTAATTCCTTTTAGTTAGTTCTTATTACAGTCTTCATTTCTGACTGATTCTTTTGTTAGGGTTCTTATGATTTGAGAACTTCCTAATTCTTACTAGTTCTCTTTTAAATTTTCACTAAGATTATTCTTCCCCTAAAGTCCTTGAGCATTCTTATAATGATTGTTTTAAGCTCTCGCATCTGGTATCTTGATTGCTTCCATTTTATCAATTTTTTTTCTGGAGATTTCTCTTGTTCTTTCATTTGGAGCATGTTTCTTTGGCTCCCCATTTTGTCTGCCTCTCTGTGTTTGTCTCTGTGTATTAGGTAGATCTAGCTGTTTTGGTGGTTTTATGATGTATGTATCCTGTGGAGCTCAATGGTGCAATCTTCCAAATCACCTGACCTAGGTGCTCCAGGAATGTTTCTTGTGTGGTTTATGTGTGATCTTCTGTTGTATTTGAGTCTTAAATACTGTGGTCCTGTTTGTGGGTGGGATTAGCCTTCAGACTTGCTGACTATCAGGATAGAACTTGATCTCCATATATGAGCTGCTGTGCAAAAGTTACCCATGTAGGTGGAGTTGTTCCCAGTAGGGTCTGGTGCCTGTTGAAATCCTTCTTTGGGTGTGCCACTTGTGTGTCTAGTTGAGTCAAGCTCTGGCATGACTGAAGCCCAACCAGGTTGTGTTGTTTTTGGATTCACCTGGGCTGGGATGTGGTCTCAGCAGCCCTAATGCTCTGGGTGATTCTGTCCTGGAGTTGAGACCCCACACTCCTCAGTGAAGACTTTTGCAGCTGAAATATCCCTCTGGTTTCTCAGATGCCACACATGGGTGTAGGGGCCAATCCTCTCCATTACTCTGCCCTGCTTGCCAGTCTTTCTGTGGCTTCTTCTGTAAATCCTTGGTTATAATACTCCTGCTCAGCTGTCTGTCAGTTTGTTATTCAGGTTGATTGCTCTGTAATTTAGCTGTAAATCTGGTTTGGTGCTGGTAGGAGGTGAGTGTAGCTTCCACCTACTCTGTAACCATCTTTGAATCTCAAATCATAATTTTTTGGGCTCTTTAGGATTTCTTATGCAGGTTTTTGTTGGTTTGGTTTTGCCACTTAATGATATGAAAGTAGCTATTGTTTGATTTCTAGTGAAGCAAAACATTTCTATAAATATTTATCCCTCAGTCACATGCATTCTTGAAAAATTAAACTAGTGGAAGGCATGTCACAGAGCTCTACTGCTTTTGGTTAAGTCATAGGTTGATTGGGGTGTGTTTGGGTAATGGTCTGGGCTTAGGCTATGTCATCTGAGAGTTGGAGTCATGGTAACTACGAGAGGCAGTCATCACTTTAGGCAATAGCATTCCTGGGAGACCACATACTAATGATTGAGCTAAGTGGCCAGAAAGAGAATCCCTAAAAGGCTGCTGGATTTCTTATCCTAGCTCTGCTTGATCCAGCACTGAAAGATCTTAAAAAAACAATACTTGTGTATCCATCTCCCACAACACTCAATGAGTGTCTGGGCAAGTTCATAATGGAGTACTTGCAGGATTTGGAAATGCTGACTCCTGTGGGCTGCTGGAAACAGGGACAGAAATAAAATAAACCTTGATAGAATTGATCCTAGTGAAAAATGCGGCACCATGTGGCCAAAGCACCCGTTTGAAGTATGGCTCCTCTGTCTACTAGCTTTTATTCACCACAGGTAAAAACCTGGCCATTCAAAAGCTGGCAGTTCATGACTGAATTTGGCCAGCAGACATACTTGATTTATCTGGCAGGAGTATGGGAGTTTTTTCTTTTTGGTGCAGCAAGTCCTCTCTAGTTCACCACATTCTGCTATCCCCACTCTGGCTTCCACTTCCTTTCTGGCACTTCGTTGATGTCTCTTATCTGAGTGTCCCTGGAGTGATGTAAGTCTGAAGCCACTCTGAGTATTCTCCTTGTAGTCTGCCAAATACTAATGAGGACCGTTTCACAGGGTTTTGGTGAAAACCTAATACATCAGTGTGGATAACATGCTTAACACTGGGTTTGTCCTTCGTCAACCCTTTGTTTTTTCTTTTCTTGATTTCTTTTCCACTTTCCATTTCGTCTTGCCCATTTCTCACTTCTCTCTTTTTTTTCTTTTTACTTTGTGATACTTTGATATTTATCTCTTTGGGTAAACTTTAAGCAGATTTTCATCAGTCAATGGGAGTGCTGGGTTTTCTGACTTACTCTAAAGTGAAAATTGTTGGCCCTGGCTGGTTGGCTCAGTGGTAGAGCATTGGCCTAGAGTGTGGATATCTTGGGTTTGATTCCTAGTCAGAGAACACAGAAGAAGTGACCACCTTCTTCTCCACCCTTCCCCTCTTTCTCTTCCTTCTGCAGCTATGGCTCAATTGATTCCAGCAAGTTGGCCCTGGGCATTGAGGATGGCTCCTTGGCCTCCACCTCAGGCACTAAAAATAGCTCAGTGTCCAAGCATCACCCTATAAGGGGCTTGTTGGGTGAATCCCGGTCAGGGTACATGTGAGAGTCTATCTCTCTGCCTCCCCTGCTCTTACATAATTAAAAAAAAAGTTGTATTAAATGTGTCATCTGGTCTCCCACAATTTCTGTATTGAAGGAGATGTACCTAAAAGGCACAAAAGTGGTTCAGCACTGAGTTAGTCACATCCTGAGTTCAGATGAGGTTCATTGCTCTAATCCATTGCTGTATTATTCCAGCAGGTGGTTAAAGATGATGGCTATACATCTCACTTGGGAGTCTTATAGGTAGTGAATTTAAACTGTTTCACTATAAGAATAAGAAATAAAGAAAATATAATTCTAGCTTCTCCAGATCCACTTAAATATGTGCTAACCCAGGAATAAAATACCAAGAGGATAGTTAGCAGAGATGGTTAAACCTCAAAGCAGACAGAATGACAAAACCTTCTAACTAATCCTTTGTTATTGCAGTTAAGTGAATGGAGGCTTATTAGGTTAGGGGACCTGCTGGAGGCAACAACCTTGGCACTAAATGCCCAGCTTTTACTCCTTACCTGGCAACCTCATTGACCTCAAGGGTCCAGAAGGTTTTCAGTGTCAGCCTTTTGAATAGCAAGAATCAAACTGGAGATTAATAGGAGCCACTGTTACCTAATCAATGAAGAGATTACTGAGACACAATGGAAAAGAGACAAGAAGGCGGTGCCATGGTATTCACATGACCCGGGGCAGAGCAGGGGCAGTAGAACCTTTGCTGAGTTCACTGAGACCTGGGGACCGGCCCTGAGTCGGATACTTACCAGCTGTAAACTTGAAAATATCATTAAATTTCCTTAAACAGTATTTCCCTCATTTGCAAGGTAAAGATAATTATTTCTGAACTACTTGATTCAAACACTTACTGTGAATTCCCAAATATAGATGATTTAGTTGAACAAAAACTTTTACTATAAATCTTCTATATGTAGGACACCTTGAGCCAGGAACCAGCGATTCAAAGATGAATACAGGAAGAGCATGCTGTGTGTGTGAAATGATGACATAGTACGCGTGCAATGCGTAAGATAGCCAGTCATTCTTCTTCTTCCTGGAAGCAGTGGGTAAAAAGACATCTGTTGGTGCCCTCATCACCCACACAACTCTGAGCTCTAGAGTTTGTTACTGTAGTTACAGTAACATAGCACATTATTCAATGGTTATTGATGAAAACGGTGCTTCTGAAATTTTTTTTTTACCTTTATGTGTGTAAGTTTCAGAGTTGACTCACGTGTTATTCTTAATTAAGAATTATGATGCACGAGGGAAGTATAAAACATAATATTAAGGAACAAGGGCTAAATTTCTCAAGTTATTTCATTCCCAACTTTGCTTGAAGGTTCTGGGTGACTCATTCGAGTTTTTTGAGTTTGAATTTTCCCTACTCTGCTCAGAAGAAGAACGTTGCTCTGCCTGCTCCAGAGGTTTCTTGGGATGTCAAGGTGACAATGGGTACGGAAGCATTTAAAAAATTCTCTGTGTTAAAAATGACAAGGTTAGCATCGGGCCTGCCACCTATTTTTGGTCTTTACAGGGACATCTGGGAAAGGAAACGACAAACCAGACAAAGCCCCTTGCAAACTCACTAGTAACTAGATTTCCTGGGAAACACACCAATGACATTTGCCAGCAGAAAGATAAGGGAGAACCCTTGTCTGGGAGCTTATTTTAGTAGGATATACCTGGTCTGTGTCAGTTGCTTATTGTTAATAAGCCTGATTTATGCATTCATAGGGCAGAGCTCACTGGAAAATATTTCATAAGCAATGTAATTTATTTTCTACTTGCTCTTACTTATAAACTGGATCAGAAGTAAACTTAAGACTACTAGCTCTGATCAGTGCTTCGTGTTGAATCTCATTTGTGTTATCTTTGTGTTATGTCAGCTGCCATCATAAGTAAGCCATAAAAAGATATAGGTAGGTATAGAAGGAGGTTTTCCATAACTGAAATGGCTCCTCTGTTCAAGCAATGTACAAGATGCCGTGCTTAACCCCCACGTGTAAAACCTGAGCCAGAACAGTCCTGATTCAGGACAGACCAGTCATTTGAGGAAGTGTGGTGATAGTCTTGGATCTTCCTGAGGGAGCACTGCTTGGCTATGTCTTGTTCTTTCTGGTAAACTTTGAATCAGAAGTAATTTTGATAGTTGGTATTTTAATGGTTCAAGTTGAATCTCACTTGTGTTACCTTTGTGCTTTTCCACATGCCCTCACAGATGAGCCACTGGTACTGAATCATTTTTGATGATCACTAAGTAAACATCTATAAAACCCAATCCAGTCTGTAGGGTAAAGATTTTATGGATATGTGAGGTGCATGCACCTGATACAGAGAAACTCAGACTTGACACAATGGCATCTTAGAGCACAAATCCCAGAGCTGGGGGAGAAAGAAACGCCCTGGGGCTGTGCTGACTCTTACAATTGAAGAAGCTGCAAGTGAGAGACAGCTTTTGAGAGAGTCCCTTGATCATGTGGTCCACATAGTGGGTGTGGTCACCAATATCCACAGTCACAGATAGTCTACTTGATCATTCTTTACTGTTAGGCTTTTCCCTCTCAGTTAGCCCCCAACCAGCCCACAAACCACTTACACTCACTAGGATCATAGCATTCTGCAACACTGTCTTCCCCTTCCCATCATTTTTCTTGAAATACACACACAACTCAGTAAGCAGCAGGAGCGAGGTGAACCGGGACTCCTCCCGACATGCTTTGCCACTCTGCTCGCTGTTCTCATACATTGTCCATTGCCATTTTGAAAGCTAAGGCATAGATGTCTAAATAAAAATATTCTTTAGGAAAATGAACCCAAAAAGGCAAAAAGGAAAGATTTTATCTACTTGGAACCCATAAAGTCACACTTCTACAGGCCCTAGACAGAGAGAGACTTGGAGAGAACAGTAGTTACAGAATTACCTACAATGCTTTTAATAATACTGTGCCTGGGCCTGCTCTAGACTAGTTCAATTAGAATTTCTGAGAGTAAGGTACAAGCCTCTAATTTTTAAAATGTTTCCTAGGTAATTCTAATGAGTAGCCATTCTTGCACATCACTGGGGTGAAAGTTTTATCATCATTTGTTATGGTTTTATGAACAGAGTCAGGCAATCAGTATATTTGGGGGCATAAAATGGCTCAGGGATGTAATATTTGCTATTGTAAGAAAAGCTACATAGAATGGAAACCTGACTACTGACCAGTGCACTCTCAGCCCATCTATGAAATAATTTCTTCTGACGAGTATGGAACTAACAAATCCTGAGATGGTTCAGTCTGATGAGAACATGCTTAATGACCTGAGTCCATTTATGTACCAGAGAAACATTCTGATTTGACTTTTCCCTTTACACGTTTATCAACATGAAGTGAAAATTAATATTTTTACCATTTAACAAAATGACTTGCAAGTGGGACCTTATTAGAAAGTGTGAGATCCACAGAATATCAAGGACATGACTCTCCCTACTTCCTTCCCACTCATGGAAGAGCTGACACTTCTGTTCTCAGGAGAAAAAACTCTGAATTAGTATGTTATTCCAAAAATTTTTGAGCTCTGTAGACAAGTGGCTCTCTTTAAGAACCCATGTGGGAGACATATTTGTGGTCAATGTCTGTGCATGAGGGATTTCTCTATGCATAATTTTGCTCTGAGGATAATGGAATGAGGCCCACTTTAATTAAATGCATAGGGAACACTAATCTACTTTGAAACACACCACTAATCCTCTTATTGGTGGCCAAGGAATGTAGATAGTAATGGGACTTTCAAGAAAACAGGCTTAAGAGGGAGGAACAACCACTTTCAGGAAATACCCACTTTTGGAAAAGAATTGTCTTGTATATATCCTTCATGGCGAAGGACTATTAAGCAATGCCAGGGTTAATCAGTTATACCTTACCTAACTTATGGCTGTGTCTTCAGTAAGGGGCTATGTATGATAGAAGCAATCTTTGGTAAACAAATAACGTTTTAAAATTATGGCTCTATCTATAATTTAGTTCTCATGTTCAACTGTATAGTAGTTTAGCCTTCTGTTCATAACCTTTGTGTAGGCACTCCAAACACCAAGTTATTTTTATAGATATTATTATGGCTTTGCATTTTAGTCCAGTGGGAAACTATTTTAAAAAGTTATATGCTACTACATTTATTGGTGTTATTATGAATAGTTTTATGGAACCAATTTTTTTTTCTTCCTTAAGTAGACACTGAGATTTCTACGGTAAATTACTCACTCATAGAATAAAACTATTATCCAGGAAATTTTTGAATATTTTCAGCAGAGGAAAGAAAAGTATATTATCATCAATTTGATTAGAAAAATAGCTTACTTGTCTAAAAAATGGTCTTTGGGGGGGATCTTCAAAAATACAAGCCCCATCTCTCTCTCTCTCTATCTCTCTCTCTTTTTTTTTTTTTTTTGTATTTTTCCGAAGCCAGAAATGGGGAGGCAGTCAGACAGATTCCTGCATGCGCCCGACCGGGATCCACCCAGCACGTCCACCAGGGGGTGATGCTCTGCCCATCTGGGGCATTGCTCTGTTGCGACCAGAGCCACTCTAGTGCCTGAGGCAGAGGCCATAGAGCCATCCTCAGCGCCCGGGCTAACTTTGCTCCAATGGAGCCTTGGCTGCAGGAAGGGAAGAGAGAGACAGAAGGAAGGAGAGGGGGAGAGGTGGAGAAGCAGATGGGTGCTTCCCCTGTATGCCCTGGCTGGGAATCGAACCTGGGACTCTTGCACGCCAGGCTGATGCTCCACCACTGAGCCAACCGGCCAGGGCCTCATAAGCCCCATCTCTTACCAACTTCAGAAACTTCTCTACAAATCATACAACACTTCATTAACGAAAATAAAAAACAAAAAACTCCTCAAGTGATTCTAATAGACTGAATAGTCTATATTTGACAACTATGAGCTCATTTGGAAGCTAAGGTGAGGAGAATAAACTAACATTTATTTTATGACTTGTGCATTCATTCTCTTATTACTTATAATGATTTTATAAGAGAGCTATCATTATATTCATTTTATACCTTAGAAAACTGTCCCAGAGTCATACAACTAGCACAACTAGTGAATTGAAGATTCGAACCATAAGCTTTCCTTGAAGCTAGTTCTAAGGAAGAGTAATGTGAATGAAATAACTCTGGACAATATATACATATATACTGAAAGCACTAGGAAATTACTTAAACCAGGCAGAAACTGCAATGGGATCTATTCTTGGAATGAAAAATCACCTTTAAGTGAATATCCCATACTTTTACAACTTTTAACCTGAAGAAATGTCTCATGCAGCACCATGTGGGTACGCTAAAACTAGTTAAAACCCAATCTTATTGGTTTGAGAAACTGGAGGAAAGATAACAGGGTTATTTAGTCACTGCAATGAGAGGAGGAATACTAAAAATGTGATAATCAGAAAGGGGGAGCCCCAAATTCTCATATAAACTCATCTCAGTTCTCTTAGACAAAATCCAAGTATCCTACCTAAGGTTAAAAGAACTGATCTAAGATGTAAACTTCTACCCAATCCAGGAAGAATAGAGTTTTGAGTTAGAATACAGCTGAGTTAAAAGACTGCTAAGCCTAAAAACAAAACAAAACAAAACAAACAAACAAACAAAAACCCCCAATAAAACAACAAAAACAAAACTCTTTGGAGCAACATAACAGAATCAAGTGTCTCTATAATATAACATTCACAATACTAAGAATATAGTCTAAAATGAAAACTACTAGACTTACAAAGAAACAGAAAAACAACTTATACTCAGTAGAAAAGGCATTAAGTGAAAACCAATCTCACAAAAAAATGAGTTTTGTGTCTCATCTTCCTTGAAGCACAATAGCTGCCAGGCAGGAAGGGGAAAGTTAGCTGGCAAAAATACTATTCAGGCCTGACCAGGCGGTGGCACAGTGGATAGAGTGTCCAACTGGGATGGGGAAGATCCAGGTTTGAGACCCCGAGGTTGCCAGCTTGAGCGTGGGCTCATCTGGTTTGAGCAAAAGCTCACCAGCTTGGACCCAAGGTCGCTGGCTCGAGCAAGGGGTTAGTTGGTCTGCTAAAGACTTGCAGTCAAGGCACATATGAGAAAGCAATCAATGTACAACTAAGGTGGCTCAACGAAAAACTAATGATTGATGCTTCTCATCTCTCTCCGTTCTGTCTGTCTGTCCCTATTTATCCCTCTCTCTGACTCTCTCTCTGTCTCTGTGAAAAAAAAATATTATTCAGGTTGTGTATCACTTATTATCTGTGGGAATGGAGAAATTATCCGTCACAACCACATGTCCAGTGGGTGTATGGAATAATCTGGCTCCCTCTTGCCTAATGTCTCTCCAAGGATTGTGGTTCAATAGCAGGTCTTCCCAGATAGAAACAGTGACTGTGGTCAGGAAGATGCAAGGTTTAGGCTGGCATTGTTAACCATGGGGCCTTGATCATGCTTGGGTCTAGAGCCAATCTTGTTTCAGAGTAAGGTTGGAGTAAGTGGGACTGAGTGATTACAGTGCCAACTGCTGTGGATTACTATGAAATGCTTAGTTTTACAGATTATAATAGAGTATACAGAGGGAAAAAGAGTCAATGATCAAACTTTTAGGAGTGCCAATATTAAATTACCAGAGAGAGGAAAAAGGTTAATCTCTAGCAGAGATAGAGAAGAACCAGGGAGGTGGGAAGAAAACTTAAACAGTGTTGAGTCATGACAGTCAAGGATGACATGGCTTTCTACCTTTCAGTGTCTCTCCAGAGGTTGGAGCTCAGAAACAGTTCTCCCTAGACCCGTGAGGGCGAACCTTTTTATAAAAACTGCCCACTTTTGCAGTGCTGGTCAACCTGGTCCCTCCGCCAACTAGTGGGCATTCCAGTTTTCATGGTGGGTGGTAGTAGGTGATCAGGGCCCTAGACAGAAACAGTGCTTGTGGTTAAACATGTACAAGAACTGGAAGTGCATGATTTCCATGGGTTCCTTGTTATGCTAAGAGAATATTTCAAGGAAGAGGAAGAGGGCAATAGTTTTAAGTGTTGTTGAAAGATCAAGTAGGGTGGTCAATGTTTGTGCCTCAATTTACTCGCTTATAAATTGGACAAAGTTCAAATTATCAAATCCTTTTAAGCAAAGGCATTCTGTGAAACAATGAAAGTACTGAGATGGTAAGATGCTGTGTCCATTCAACTCCTAATTCCATTCTAGGATATTTTCAAATACTGTTATGTAATTTATTCTTCACTCAGGTAAGGGATATCATTAAAATCTTAAGTGTGCTTACGATCCTTCTAGGATTTTCTAATATACATACTTTCAAATTTGCTGTTCAAAAAATATTGGGTCCCTTCTTTGTAGATAAAATTGCTCAGAGCCACAATCTTGGCAGCCCACTCTGTTTCCAATTCCAGCCATGGTCAACCCATTTGTATAATTCATCACATCAACACTGAAGAAGAGCTCAGGTTATTATCTGCTCCAAGTTGCTTTCAGTTCAAGCTCTAAAAGACAACAGGAAATGTCAGTGCTTTGACACTGGAGAGAAAGTATTTGTTTTTAAGTATTTTGCTTTCACAAAATTGTTCTAGAATGTACATCCTAAAGAAAAGACTTCATCTCCTATAATGACTCTGCTAACAAGTCCATTCATGAAAAGAAAGTTCTTGATGAGAACTTTGATAAATCATATGAGTTTTGGAATCTTATCCAGGAGACAGTGCAGACCCAACATAAATGTTTCCTGGATTTTCATCTACACTGTTAAGGCTTATTGACTAAATGACAAATATATGGTTTTGGGTATAAATATTGCGAGCCTGTGAAAGACATTGGATCTATGATTGGTTAGACAGTAGGAAGATCACTACTGTTAAGTGAAGGCAACTCTCATAGATATATGTTAGTGTGTATTTTCACCACTATACTATTCCTTCTTCAGTGGAAGAGAACACCTTCCACCCTTGTTGTTCTTACATTTGTAATCTTTGGGCTCTAATAATTTGCTGTAGTTTTTTAGGTTACATATCTTTTCTACCTCCTTCCAAGTCTAGGTTAACTCTACATTGAATTGTATGATTATTAAATAAAAGCTAAACAAGAAACAATATGCTTATGTCCCGATAGTAGTCAGTTCTCTTATTTTCTCAAACACAACCAAAAGGCAGTAGCACAAACAACAACAACGTGGTAGAAAGCTTCCCAATTATTGTTATGGCAGGAAACTTTCATTCCCAGCATGCAGGAGATTAACGTTATTCTACTAAGGGTATTTGCCTTTAGAATCTTGGCTTTTTTCAATTTATTTTTTTCTCTTTCCAGAAATTCTTGCCCAGGTAATGCTCTCTGTCAGCCAGGTAATGGTAATGTCAAGTTTTGACATT
Source organism: Saccopteryx bilineata (assembly GCF_036850765.1). NCBI lineage: Eukaryota > Metazoa > Chordata > Mammalia > Chiroptera > Emballonuridae > Saccopteryx > Saccopteryx bilineata. The sequence continues at coordinate 172,862,284 of NC_089495.1, forward strand.
TGACAGTTTGTATGATCTCCGAGGACACACACTATGTAGGTGAGCAGAGCAGACACATGATTTGACTGCTTAAGACCCTTGACACCCTTAAGGTATCCATAAGGTATTTAGTAGGCAGTGCTTTTATGTATTATGAGGTTTTGATTGGGAACATTGGGAACATGAAAGCTACTTTAAAATATTTGAAAGACTAGAGAGAGAAGGTACAGCCTTTTCTGTTCTACCTTAGAAGACAAAGCTAGGAACACACAGTGGAAGTTTGGTGGAAGAAGTTCCAAAGATCTTCTAACTCTCAAAGCTTGATGACATGAGCTACTGCATCACAGGACCTTCGGGGATATAACCACCAGCAGATTATAAAGAAGGTCCTACACTGGAACCCTGTTTGTAGCAGAAAGCTTTTCAGTGTACCTCTGAGCTTACAAGAGTATCACGGCCAGACAACCCACAATGCTCCCCTGGACGTTACAGGATGAGTTTTAACTGGTTCTTTCTCAACCACAGTCTTCAAAGTTCAATTGTGTTATCAGAGTATGATTAAAAGATTCTCAATTATGCCATTCAGATCCCATACTAGAACTGTCATTTCTTTTCATGGATTTACTTTATTTTTGTTTTTCTTTATGTTTCTCTGTGATTCTTGGAGACAAGTCTTTGATTCCAACAAAAAGGATCTTGTAAGAAAAGAATGCATATCAAATTGAAATTTCTATTTTTGATTATTATACAATCTCAGAAGAGAAAATTAATTATGCAAAAATTTTTATGCTCAAGTTATTTTAGTTTATAATTAATTTTCCATATCTTTCATTTCCTCTATGGAATATTAACAATACACGGTTATTAGAGAACTCTTTTTGGAATGAACCGAGCTTTCTCAGTTCTCTTTAATATTTGCCAATCCTTCTACTTGACTTCAAATGATATGATTAAGCATGTATTCAGGGTTTACCCTAAGGCTTTCCTGAAGGATAAGCTTATGGAAACAGTACCAAGCAGTTCCTTAACTGTCTAGATTGTCCAAGTTTACAGCAGAACACACGGGGTCTCTGGTAATTCAATTTTACTTCCATTGGAATAAGTGGCAATTAGTTCCTTACAAATAGAATAAAGAACTAATCAATGATTTTCAACATAAAAAGTTCTCTTGTAAGTTGTGCCTTGAATACTGTTGTGGATTTTTATTTCAGCACCTGCAGGGCCCCTCCTTCAAAGACTACTAGACTAGAAGTGAGACGGTCACTGCAAACTAGCTGTGTGCTCTTGGGCAAGCCACTTAAGTGCTTACCTCTCATTGATAAATTAAGGTCGCATCATAAGGCCTTTTCCCCCTGAATATCTTATTTCTAACATTATATAACTTCAATTTTCAATGCATGTTTTGGGATCTTTATATTATTCTCTTTGTTACTGTTTTCATGCAAAATATCTTGCTGTTGAGCTTAGAGTTAAAAAAATCATGTTTTTCTTCTCTGTTCTGTAATGTTTAGTTTTCTATTCTCAATTCTATGTTGCATAGAGGCCAATTTACGTGACTTGTGGGCAAATAAAGACATGAGCAGAATGATGTGTCACTCTTAGGATTAAGAGTCATGATTCTTCATGTTTCTTCTCCCTCCTGCACTGGGACTGGGTCTCTGAGTGAACATGATGTGAGGCAAACTCCTTCTACAGGTAATAAACATGCATCATAAATAAACGTTTGCTGTTCAAACCACTAAGACCTAGGGACTGTTTGCCGTTATAGCATAATTTAGATAGTCCTGACTAGTACAATTTTCTTTGTCCACTTCAAGATGACAATTAGTCGCATTTTGCAAAATTTAGGTCAGAATTGACAGATAAATCATATCTCTGACACTATAAAATAACACCTAGGAAGAAACTTAGCTACCATAGATCTTTAGTTTACCCATCACTGAGCAAAAATTTGTAAATGTCCTAAACAAAATATATTTTGTCCCAAATTAGTATTTCTCATGTTCCTGAAAAATACTTAGAAAACAACAAATTTAGTGAATAGTAAATTCAGTCAATAGTGAATTATAAGTGATTGCCTATACCCGTGATGGCGAACTTATGACACGTGTGTCAGCACTGACAGGTGTAGCCATTTTCGATGGCAAGAGGCCGCATACCAGAGAAGCCACATGCCACATAGGACGTTTCATCCTCGGCTCCTGCACAGCCAGGTGCAATAGCCGAGGATAAAACATTTGCTACACTCTGTGCCGGAGGTTTGTAGGCCAAAACCACAGAACTCCAGCACAGAGCGTCTAGTTCTGGGACTTCCGGTTAGGCAGTTAGGGGATCTTTGACCTCACTTTTGGCCAGCGGAGCAGGGAGCAGTGGAATGCCACGGGGGACGCATCTTTGGGGCCCTGTGATCGCCATTACCATCAACCACATAACCACAGCAACCATCATCCAATCTACTGTTCTGAGGTGTCATGGATTTCTAATTGACCATCATTACTGAGATAAGTGAGGGGGAGGCTGGGAGAGGTTGAGGGCCTGTGCTATGGGTGCCGTTTCCCACCATTAGAAATAGCAGCAGCCATCTTAATTTACATAAGATGCAACTTGCAGAATTTCAAGACAGCATCTAGGCTCAGGTGTTTGTCGACTTGAGGTCAAAGCTTGAGAATCTGGAAAGGTGCCGCTTGGAGAATCAAGAGGAGTGCCACTATGAACAGGAAATTTGGAGTGCCTGGAACTTATTACCAGACACTTTTAGCACCCTGAAAAATATAGCAATGGCTTTACTCACAATTTTTACCTCTGTGTACTTTTGTGAGACCTTATTCTCAGCATTAAATAATATCAAAACCAACAAAAGAACAGGTTGACAGATGACATTAGTAGCGCTTGCTTGGGCTTAAAGTGTACAAAATATCAACCTTCAATTGAAGATTTAGCCAATGAAATTCAGCAACAAAAAAGTCACTAATAGTCAGGTTAGTTAAAGAATTCCCCCTCCCCCTCACTTATCTTAGTTCACGGCACCCCACACAAGTTAAATAATATCAAGAGCAACAAAAGAAACCGACTGACAGATGAACAAAGAAGTCACTAAGCAGGTAAGTTAAATAGTTTTTGGTTTATTAAATACAGTTATATATTACAATTATACATTCTTGTTATTTAAACTATAAATATAATGAAATTATGGTTCTTTTCTCAAAGTGACACACCACCTGAATTATGCTCAGTTTTTTGGCAAATTTTGACACACCAAACTCAAAAGATTGCCCATCACTGGCTTATACACTGAAGATATGAGATTATTCATATAAACAATCATTAGAAACCAATAAACCACTGCACAGTTTCAGATATTTTATGTTGATCTCATTGTTTGTGATGCCACATATGACTTCTGAATGAAATAACATTTACTTTGATAAATTAAATCATTTTGCAGGTGAGAGACCTAGCTTTAATCCAAATTCACCAAAATGGCATGCATTCTCCAAATTAGCTCTTTAGGATAGTTCCCCTGAACTCAAGTTTGCTAATGGCTGCTTTATCATTCCCAGTCTCCTGGGGTCTGTCTCTCTTCTTGCTCTGCAAGCTCAGAACCCTGTGTGATTTCACACCTCTCTATGATTCTCATAAAGGAACTTAGCAAAGGAAGAATAAAGGATTCCCTGACCCAGTCTTGGGAGTGTGCAAAGAATGAGAATTTGTATAAACTGGGCAGCAGGACTAGCCATGGGGTATTTGCTTTGGGTCTTCAAAGCATTCCAGGTGTATTCAGGAAGTCAAAGTCTGAGAAAGGGAATAATTTAGGGAGCAGAAAGAGAGAGCCAAAGATTGGGAGTAAAAAAGCAGATCTGAAGGCTAATTGAAAAATTATATCAGGGACCAGAAGTGCAGGTGGGAAAGACAATTGATAACTGTGAGGAACAAAATTTTTGTTGCATCCACAAAAACACATGTTCTTACCTAATTCGAGTGTGCTGATCTCAAATCTAACATTGGTTTTTCTCTCTAAGCTACAGGTTTTTTTTTTTTAATTCAAGATTTTAGGTTTTCATCTTATTGTAAAATTTTCAACATTTAGTTTAACATAATGAAGTAGAATGTCTTCTTGGGCATCATCTTTGTGAAAATATAATAATTTATATAATGCAGTAAATACACTAATACACTAAAAGATATGATTGCATCAGAATTTGTCTACAATTTCAAAATAGAACATATTAAAACACTTTAATCATAAAATTTGTGCAAAACTTATTTAAATTCTATTCAGGCAAAAATTTGAGTTTGTAGCTCTTGCATTTGTGTACTTGTTGAAGACAATCTTGTTTAATGCTCCAGCAGTAGTCTGCTCATCACTACAGCTCCAAGATTTTTGGGAAACTTATCAAGGTGACTGTTCAGGAAGTGAATCTTAACGCTCATATTACATCCAATGTCACGGAAAGCGAACAGCATCTTTTGACCCAGAAGTTCATAGTTTTCTGCTTTTTTGTTGCCAAGGAAGTTCTTTGTGACTGCCATGCTGCTTTCTCCTCCTTATTTATCTTCCTGGAAAATTCTTTGTCACGTATGAGGGTTTGAATTTGAGGTTCATCGAATACATCTGCTTTTATCTTCTCAAAAGACAAGGCAGGAAAAGCAGAAATAATATATTGAAAGCATTCACTTTTTCTTTTCAAAGCCTGAACAAACTGCTTCATTAAGCTAAGTTTGATGTGAAGTGGGGAAAAAATGATCCTATCTCAATTAACTACAGGTTCGTTCACAGTATTTTGCATTCCTATTTCCAGAGCTTCACATTTCAGCCACTCCTTCTGTGTCCAGTGTTTCTCCCGAGCTCAGCTGTCCCACAAACACAGAAAGCAAGGATATTTCATGAAACCTCTCTATTGTCCTAGCAGGAAATTTACCATTTTAAGATCCACACAAATGATCCAGTTATACTCCTCATACTTCAGAAAGTTGAGGACAATTTTTATGTCATTCTTACTAAGTCATTTAATTCAGGTTGGCTAAACTGCTGAGGGGTTAATGACTGCTTGGCATCAGAAGAAGACCCTTCAGATTCTACAACCATTTCCTCATGCATCTTATCAAAATACACTTGATCACCATGTTCACTGTCTTCATCTTTAGAAGAAATAAAATCATTAAAAACTGGAATCGGGAGTGTCTCAAAGTGTGGGATAGGTCATATTGCTGAAGGAATATTAAGATATGTGATCATATGCCATTTATTCTTGCTGATGCCCTTTGTATTTATCAGACAGAAATAACAGTCCTCAGGTTCACGCCAAACCATGGGAATATCAAAAGACATTCCTTTGTGTTTTCCTTTTGTCCAGTCACAAAGCATTTCCTCACAATTATGACACACAATATGAGGAGCCCAATTCTTGTCTTTATCGCCAAGGGGAACTTGAAAATAGGCAATATATGCATGTGTCACAAATGATAAAATATTGTGCCTTCGACATTGAGGTGTGTAATAGCCACATATATAACAGAAAGTGTCAGGACTATTCATTCTTACATTTACGCCTACTCGAAGAAGCCATGATTCAATCTTAAAACAAAATAAGAGAATGTTTTTATCAGATAATAATTTTTTACATTTAAAAACAACTAGAATTATGTAAAAGTGATGTTTGTAAAACATTAATTGCCTTGTGGTTATGTTCAATCCAAGAGTCATTGCCCTTTAACTCCAATGTAAAAACCAATGCATGCCATTAACTGTAACAAAAATAAATTAAAATTGCATAAAAACTAATTGCATAAATGCACCAAAAAATGGATTTCAAATTTGGAATCAGCAATGCAGAAATATATAGAAACAGTTCTAAAACCTCATGCAACAGAAAATGAGAAAAAAAATTGTTCCCCAGTGTAATAAGAACCAATAACAGGGACTTCAGAGAATAAAAACATATTGCTGTGTTTCTGCCAGGATCATTGTTCCAGATGCAAGCCCTGCTCTGCTGGCTTCAGAAATGTCCCTGACGCATAGCAAGGTCTCTGTGCCATTTTGTGATCTTTGGGCTGACCTCCCACCTGAGCTTTAGACCAGAATTCCTAAATACTTTCCTTCTTCCCTTCCTATTCAGCTCCTTTCCAGTACTCCCAGTCTCAATGAATGAGTTTTTTCTATCAGTATTCTATTGCAGAATCCTTGGAGTTATCCTCAGTTCCTCCCTTTCCATCACTCCCACCATCTAATTAATCCTGATATTCTTAAGCTTCTTCTCTGTCCCCACTGTCTCTGGCAGGCTTTCCTGCCACCAAACTTGTCCTACTTTATTTCTTCTGATGCCGTATGCCAGCGTCAACCTCTCACAGAGAAAGTGGATGTGCTAGAAGCCGAGATATGACAGAATGGGAAACAAGGGGGTTGTATTTTTCTGAAGAACACATCAGAAGTTAATATAAAGGCTTTGAGGATTAACAGGTATGATGACATCTTCCAAAAGGGGGTCCTTCCTGCTAGGCTCCTGGTCTCTCCCTAGGCACTAGGGACCACCATCTTTTCTATACTTCTAAGAGTCATCGTAAATCCACTTACTCTCATCACAATCATGGCCCAACAGGGAAACCCAGAGACACTACTGCAGCGTCTTTCTCCAAGTCTGGGTACTGTCACAGAACCCTCCCTTGAATGGAACAATTGATCGCTTATTCTAAGAAAGACCTTGTCTTTATTCCACAGGGGTATGGTTTTATAGTTTCTCTCATATGTACTTGAATACAGTATGGTGCATCTAATACCTATAGAAATGACCATAAAGAAGCCAGAGGTAGAAGGTTGAGGCAGGGAATTGGATCTGAGAGGGAAACCCAGAGACAATCTGAGACTGTCAAGCTGCAGGCATAGCTGGGAGGGAGCAGTAAGTGTTTCTAAGCAGGCCTGAAACTTACTCTCATAAAGGCTAAAGGAGAGTGCTTCATATCAAGCTGGGAAAATGCCTGCCTCTGAACAGGAGGGATAGGTTTTCATGTATTATTCCCAAAGCCACGTACTTCATCTAATTTGTTGTCACAACATCCTGATGATACATTAGGAAGCAGAGGGACAACTGGGGGTCTCAAAAGGTTTTTGTTTATGTGGGTTATTTCTATTAATACTTATGAGAAATTAAAACATAAAATGTTAAAATGAAAGAATAAAGAAGCACAGTGAGGATTCAAGATCACAACGGAGTAGCTGGAAGGTACACTTACTTCTTTCCAGGACCACATTGGAGTTACAACTAAAATAAGAACAATCAACCTGAATAACCAACTGAAGACTAGCTGGATACAAATCTTACACAAAAGAGTTACAGAAGAAGCCACACAGAGACTGGTAGAAAGGAAGAAGATGAGAGAAGGGCTTAGCCTGTACCCAAGCACAGCATTTGAGAATCCAGAGAGGTTTCTTAGCTGTAAAGTTTCCTCCTGAGGAGTGAGGGTCTCACCCCCATACTGGGCTCCCCTGACCAGGGTACCATAGCTGGGAAGAGATGCCAACATAATATCTGACTGTGAATACCAGCCTGGATTTTGTCCACCAGGGAGAGACAAGAGTCTGCTATAGACACAGCAGCCTTGTAAAGGGCCGTTGCAAAAAATCTCATTTGTAGCCACTTACCCTGGGCTCCAGTGGAGAGAGGGAAGAGCAGATCACTGTTATATGAGGTTAGACTGGGGTTGTGGCTCTGGAGAGAGAGTTGAAGGGACAGCCATTATGGTCCCTGTGCTAAAACTCTCTCCCACTCTGCAGATACTACTCTTCTTGGGTGAACCACTCCTCTCCATAGGGCATCAGCCCTGGGGGATAGCAGTAGCCTCACCTTCTGGACTCCCTGTCATCCCACCCTGTGGAGCTCATGACCTGCTGAGGAGTCAGCTACGTGGGCCAGGGTATAGAAATCTGGGAAGACTCAAGGGATGTCAGTGACTGAGTTGTATGGCTTTACAATGTGGGCCATGCCCCCTACTTTCTCATGAGCCTGACTGGCACCTTCCCCTCACAGAAGATCTGCTACCCCATCCTCCTGGCTCCCAGTGACCCCACACACTCAACTCCTGGTGTTCCTGCGCTACTGAGTACAGGCTCCCCAGGAGGTCTGGACAGAATCTAGGACAGACTGAGTTGTGTGGTTCTAGAATGGGAGCCATTTCTCCCTTGCAAACCAGAGCAGTGCAGATGCCTTCCTCTACACAGCTATATATGGTCTGTTTGGTCCTGATAAACTCTTCTGGCCTCACCTTGATGACTCCCTGAGACCCTGCCACAATACAAAGGTCTGGGGTAATTGGCGGGTGGCAGCTAGACTTGGTATACCCTGGGACATTTGCTGAGTGGCCTCAGACACAGCCCTGGCACCAAGTTTGAACCTATATCAATCTGGTGAACACCACTCACCCCTACCTGGTCACTCACTGAGAACCTACCTCATGCACCTTGAGTACTGCCAGAGGCTCTTTCAGTGACTGAATTCAACATGTAGCTGGAAGGTGGAGGCAGCTCTCAAGGTTCCTTGGGCCTTTTTCTGACCTGCCCCTAGGGCCAGTGCTGATGGAAGTTGACCTTGGTGTTCCATTTGGGCCTTCCCACACACACCCAGATCTATCAGAGGCAACCAAGAACTGTGAAATACTTTGTAGCAACAAACAGGTGGCCAAGGGCCAGTCATAGGCAGCATCTGACATTGACCTGTACCACAGTCCCTCCCAAGAGGCCCCAGAACTAAATACCCAATGGTCAACTTCAGAAAATGTCAGAGAAAGATTCAATTAGCTTCAAGAGCAGCATATCCAAAGGGATATCTGAGCAGCTACCAGAACCTGCTGAGGCAAATTATGCTTTGTATGGTCAGCACCTTTACAGCAGCTCGTACACTGTGGTTGGGCTCGATCCTCACAGTCACCCAGCCTGAGGGTTGATTCCACTCACAATTGGGCAATACAAATCAAGATTCAATTACACAAGAGAACTCAGATAACCCACACAAGGGACATTCTTAGAGCACCCAGCTCAGGTGATCAAAGAGACTGTGCCACTGGGCCCTATCAGACACATACTATGTAAGGCCAGTCTACCAAAACTTGGAAACACAGCCAATATACTTAATGCATAGAAACAAATACAAAGAGGCATCCAAATGGAGAGAAAAACATATGCCAAATGAATACAGAAGAAATCTCCAGAAAAAGAGCTAAATGAAATGAAAACAAGCAATTTACCAGATTAAAGTTAAAAAAAAAGGTTATAAGGATACTCAGAGAACTTAACAAGAATGTCAAGGAACTTAGTAAGAACGTCAACAGCATGAAAAAAAAATCAGAAAGAAATAATACAATATCTGAAATGAAGAATACACTAGAAGAAATAAATGATAGTTTGGATGAAGCAGAGGATCATATGAATCAGGTATTTGGAAGACAAAGTAGCAGAAAACAGTAAGAGCAGCAAAAATAAAAAGAAGTTGTAAAAAAGGAAAAAAGTTTAAGGACCTTTAGGAAAACATGAAACATAACAATATCCACATCAAAGGGGTATCAGAATAGAAGAGAGAGAGTAAGGGGTTGAGAACCTATTTGAAGAAATAATGACTGAAAACTTTTCTTAACCTGGTAACAGAAAAAGACACATTAAGTCCAGGAAGTACATGCAGAGAATACCAAACAAGATGAACCCAAAGATGATCACACCAAGACCCATTATAATTAAAATAGCAAAAGTTAAAGACAAAGAGAGAATCTTGAGAGCAGCAAGCAAAATAAAATTAGTTACTTACAAGGAAGCTCCCATAAGACTGCCAGCTGACTTCTCAACAGAAACTTTTAGGACCAGAAAATATTGGCATAAAATGTTCAAAGTGATGAAAAGCAAGGACCTATAACCAAGACTACTTTACCCAACAAGGCTATCATTTAAAATGGAAGATATAAAGAGCTTCTTAGACAAGAAAAAGCTAAAGGAATTATTACCACTAAGCCAATAATATAAGAAATGTCAAAGGGTTGTCTTTAAGGAGAAAAGAAGAAGAAGGAGAAGAAGAAAAGAAGAAGAAGAAAAAAGAATTATTATTATTATTATTATTATTATTATTAGAGGAACATAGTTATAAAGAATAAAATAGCAATAAATATGTACCTATTAATAATTACTTTAAGTGTAAATGGCTTGTTCCTGGCCAGTTGGCTCAGTGGTAGAAGGTCAGCCTGGTGTGTGAAAGTTCTGGGTTTGATTCCTGGTCAGAGCACACAGGAGAAGTAACCATCTGCTTCTCCACCCTCCCCTTCTCTCTCTCTCATTTTTTTTCTCTTTTCTCCTCCCATAACCATGGCTCAAATGGTTTGAGCAAGTTGGCCCCAGATGTTGAGGATGGCTCCATGGCCTTGCTTCAGGTGCTAAAATAGCTCAGTTGCCCGAGCAATGGAGCAGTGGTCCTAGATCGGCAGAGCATTGCCCTGTAGGGAACTTGCTGGGTGGATCCTGGTCAGGGCACATGCAGGAGTCTGTCTGTCTGCCTCCCTGCCTCACACTTAATTAAAATAATGTAAATGGCTTAAATGCTTCCATCAAAAGACATAGGTTACCTAAATGGACAAGAAAACAAGGCCTATATATAATATATGCAGTCTACAAGAGACCCACCTCAGAATGAAAGATACACACAGACAAAAAGTGAAGGGATGGAAAGATAAATTTTACGTAAATGGAAACAAAAAAGAAACTGGGGTAGCAATACTTATGTCAGTCAAAATATACTTTAAAACAATAACTATAATAAAAGACAAAGAAGAATATAACGTAATGAAAGGGGGAGCAATCCAACAGGAAGATAAAGCACTTGTAAACATTTATGAATGAGACAGACTGAATGCTGACTTAATGACATTGCATTTGATGGTAGGAGATGGTAGGTCATGGCTCAACTGGCTTTCTGAAATCAGAAACCACCTTGAACCGCCAGCACAGGCAGAAGTATCTCAAGTTAAAAGCATTAAATGAAACCTAACTGCTCTTTCTAAGCTCTTTCAGAATCCACAGTAAAAAGCGGCATCTGTGAACCTGGTGCCTCAGCCCCACTCCTACGCACCTGATTTGAGTTGTATTATTGAACACCAGCCACTTGGGTGCGTGGAAAGAGGAGATGCAGACAGGAGCTCGTGGGTATCATAGTGTTGGTGAGCCAAGTGTCAGCCCCTAAGCTGTGGCCAGGGATAGGCTGGCCTGTGAGGATGCTGCTATGACAACTGTCATGGGGGGGGGGGAAGATGGCTACATTTCAAATCTGCTGGTGCTGTGCACCTCTAGGATTATTTTCTTTTGTATCGACTCTGCTCAGAGCAGATACTTACCACTTGCATCCCATCGGCTGGGCTCCTGAGTCCACGAAATCCGTTTTCAGGAGTTGTCATGTACATCTGTAAATGCCTGGAAATCAATACCATTTTGCCTGTGGTAGTGACCTTTCAGACACAGAGATGGTTTCAAAATGGCATCTGAAAGACTACGTTCAGCAGTTCCAATCACACATGCAGGATTTCCAATACCCCTTTAATGACGCTTTCTCTTAAACAAGGAGTAAAGCCCAATCTCAGTACATTTCAAAGGCAACTCTCAAAGCTAAAGAAAACAGGGAGTCTGACCTGACTCACAGCAAGGGTTCTAACCCCTTTGTCAAAGGTCACATCCAGGTGACGCCAGCCCTCCTAGAAAAGAGAAGAAAACAGAGCCAAGACTTACCAAGTCTCTAGGTTCCCCCCTTAGTTCTGCTTTGTGATTCTGACTGAGAATATCCTCTCTGAGCCTCAACTTCTTCATCTGTGGAATGGGGTAGTACTACTATTTGTTGTATTTACCTCAGAGATTCAGAGGGGAGTTTTTGTGTATTTTTTTTTTTTTTTGTATTTTTCTGAAGCTGGAAACGGGGAGAGACAGTCAGACAGACTTCCGCATGCGCCCGACCTTGTGTGTGTATTTTTAAATTTCATCTCCAGGACTTACTTATCTTGTGACTGGAAGTTTATACGTTTTGACCACTTTCACCCATTTCAGCCCCTTCTCATCCCCCACCTCTGGCAACTGCCAATCAGTTTTATTTATGTTTTATTTTATTTTATTTTACATGTTAATGAAATCATACATTATTTGTCTTCTCTGACTTATTTCACTTAACACAATACCCTTGAGGCCCATTCAAGTTGTTGTAAATGTTAAGATTTTTCTTTTTTATGGATGAATAATATTCATTTTCTATGGTTTATATGTTAACTAAGATAAGGACATTCTAGTTGACACTTAGGTTTTATCCATGTCTTGGTTATTGTGAGTAATGCTGCAGTGAAATTGGATGAGTGCAGAGATAAAAGGAGATTTTGACATCTGACAAGTTCTTTAGTTTTTTTTTATCATATTTTCAAAAGCAAAACTTAGACCATAGAGATAAGCTAAAATAAAAAAACCCCAAAATTAACTTGATATCCCATCACCAATTTTTTCATGCACACGTAAATTCTTATTTATTTATTCTGTCCTCCCACTCCCTTTCTCCTTCCCCCGCCCCTTTTCTTCCTTCCTAAAATGCGATTATATTCAAAGTACTGTTTGGTAACCTATTTTGTAACTTAACATTCTATTGGGTTCATTAAATATTTTTCCTGTAACTTCTAATTGTATAATATTCCATTGTGTATTTGTAGCATAATTATTTAACCTATCCCTTATATTGGACATTCATGTTGTTTCTCTCCCTCTCTCCTTCTCTCTTCTTCTTTCTGTTTTTCTTTATTTCTCCCTCCTACTCTTTCTTTCTTTCCCTTCCCTTTCCCTCCCTTCCCCCTCCCTTCCTTCCTTCCTCCCTTCCTTCTTCCCTTCTTTCCTCCCTTCCTCTTTTCTTTATCTCTTTCTTTCTTTTCTTTCTTTCTTTCTCTTTCTTTCTTTCTTTCTTTCTTTCTTTCTCTTTCTTTCTCTTTCTTTCTTTCTTTCTTTCTTTCTTTCTTTCTTTCTTTCTTTCTTTCTTTCTTTCTTTCTTTCTTTCTTTCTTTCCTTTCTCCTTATCTCCCTCTTCCCTCCCTTTCTCTTTTCATCCTTTCCTTCCCTTCCTTCCCTTTTCTTTGCTTTGCTTCCTATCTTTGTTTTTTCTATCACTCCCTCCCAACCTCTCCCCTTCCCTTTCCCCTTCCTCTTCCATTCTTTTCCCTCCTTCCCTCTTTGCAGTAATAAGTGAGGTTGCTGGATGCTTCCCCCCACCACTGTGGTAACCCCAAGGAGCAGGAGCAAGAGAAACAAGGGACCGCCATATGACAGGTTTGGCGAACCAAACCTTTCCCTAGCATTTTGAATCTAGACCGAAAAGATGCACAGAAAGATGAAGGGTCAGAGCGCCTTCATTCTAGATGTGGTGCTACCCAAGCAATTCACGCTGCTCAAGCTGTTCGGATCTACTTCCACCCAATCAGCTCTGGTTCTTCGGGCTCCCCTCCCTCCCTCCCAGAATCCTGCGCCAGGCTGCAAGGCTTCTAATAAATTTCTTTCTGGCCTAAGGAAGTCATTACATCTCTGCTGCTTGTTATCAAAAGATTTCAGCAAATCCAATCAGGATACATCTGTAGATTATACAGTCCTAACCCGACTTTTTAATATTTTAAGTTAATCAAAGGAATGACTGGCCTACAAACTTATTAAAATGAAGTCTATGATCTTGTTTTTACTGGGATTTAGTTTTTTTTCTCCCTTATGAATGCACATTACTTCTGGAAATAGCAAACTTTTGTACTTTTTTAGCCTGTCAATTATCTTTATATTTGCTTAATTTGCCAATAAATTCTATTAGTATCTTGGCTAGAACCCACTGGGAATAAGTTTCAGCCCAGGCCCAGTTTTTATAAGCCATTTCTGAACCTCAGAAAACAATGATTTACTATCGTTTTTACAGAAATGCTGGCGGGACCATAACCATGGCATCACAGGATGGCACGCTGTACTGTATCTGTACAGAAAGGATGCACAGTTAGGTGCGCGGATCACCGGTGAGGGAGGAACTCTGATATGCGACGCTGTCTGCGCGTCCATGTTGAGTGCAGAGAACGTGAAGGATGACTTTGCAGTCTTCTGTCTGGCTTTCTTTAAGGACCCATGGCTGAACGCTCTCAGGATTGCCCTGCACAGCAGGCTTCTTCTTATCCTCCCCCAGAAGGAGTTCCACGGGAGACAAAGCCTCCTGAGCGGTGGCCTTGGCACACCCACCTGAAATCAGCCAGTGGCTTTCACGTTGGAACCAAGTGCAATGCTGTGATACTAATGACGGAGCAGAACCCCACCCAGTCTGACGGGCGGGGAAGATGGTATTTCCACAGAAAAGATCTCAGCCACCAGTAACTGCTGCTGAAGAATCAGACTGGCTTGGGATTTATATTTATACTATGATAGATTGTTAGATGCAGCTCAGCCACCTGAATTTAAACAAATTATCCAACCAGTTCCCTATGTTGAACATTCTCTCTAACTACTCAATTTCTTCTACTCTAAATTCTTCCAAATACCTGTAGGGTTTATGAGATAAAGAATGTCTGGTACATTGTAAGCACTCTTTAATGGTGGCCATTATTATTTTGTGATAATTACATTTGCCAGTAGGATATTTTGAGATTTAAAGAACTCCATGAGCCTCAGGTAATAGATCTATTGCAAGACTACAAATAGGAATTAGAGAAAGTACTGGTAGTGATGGAAGTGGGGAGAGCTCAGCGAGCAGGGCCAGGGGCTCCACAGCGTGTCTGCGTCCTGTAGGGTGTGGAACTGGGTCATCACTGCAGTTCCAGTGTGTCCACTCTGACCAGGAAAGACAGGATGCTGTGCCAATCGCAGGCTTAGCTTAATTTGACCGACAGCTTCCTCTTTCTGCGTCTTGGAATGTTCACTCTAGAGACGCCCCCTTTCAGAACCCAGCCTCTGTGCTGTGGAACTCCCAGAGCACCTGCGAGTATTTCAATAGACAGCCCCAGCCGAGCTGCAGTATTCACTGCCAGTTATGTGACTGCATCAACTTGACCATTCCAGCTCAGGTGAGCCTTCAGGTGACTGCAGCCTCGGCTGACACTTAACTGAACCGCATGAGACACATCATGTGTGAAAACTACTCAGTGAGTCCGGTCAAACCAAACACCATGAGAGATAGTAAGTGGTGTCAAGCTGCTCAGGTCTGGGGGCGGGGGCGGGGGGTTTATTGTCTATTGTCCCAGTAATGGAGACCTGGGACAATACCAACCATGAATATCAAGTCACATAGAGGGTGTCCATGCCAAAGAGAGAGGTTGTCCAATGGCATTCTCGTGGTGTGGCCTGGGACCCCTCCTACTGGCCATTCACTTCATGTACATAGGAGCTAGTATTTCTGTATTTACCTGGTCATAGACCCATGGTCATGGGTGAGCCCTGTGTGACTCCTTACCATCATCTCCATCTCCTTGTCACTCTCTTCTCTTCCTTCCCCTTGCCTGGCTCTTACTTCTAATGGAGAAGCTGAATTTCTTCCCTTTTTGTAGAAATAAACCTAGCTTCTCTCCTCTGTATTATTTTCTTACATTCATACTATTTTTTTCTCTTCACCCATCTTTTCCTCTTCCTGTTTCTTAATCTTCCCCAGGTTTGTATCTGGTCCTCCTACCTCCTTTTGAGCCCACACTTTCTTCTCTTTTGGGTTCTCTGCTGGGCGTGGACGGCTGATGCTTCTGCCGGCCTAGCGTCCCTTGTTCTTTGTTTCAGTGCCATCATAGGGATGCCCCCCTACACCGTTCTCCCTGGTCTGTGTGAAACTGTCAATCAAGACCCTCTCCCCCACCCCTCAATCAAAGGTAGGTTGTGTGTTCTAGGCCAGAATCTTTCTCTTGGGAATCTGAGGGTCAGTGGGGTATCAATAGAAAATGATGATGCTGAGGGCAGACACCTGAAGAGGTGACCATTTTTCTTGCTGCATAGATCTGGGGTGCTGCCTCAGCCTGTTCTCCTGAGGCCTCCTTAATTGTTGCTCCCCAATTCCCCTGATTTATGAACTCTTGTTTTAATGGGTAACTTTGAATCTGAATCATCCAGAATCATATGCTGTTGTCTGGAACTAAAAAATATCAACTGACAAATGGTTTCTTTCTTCCCCCTTCTTTTCTTTCTTTCTCTCATTCTTTCTCCTTCCCACTTAGTTACTATCTTTCCATTTATTTCCGTGCTTTTCTCTCATCGTCTCTTTACAGACACACGCGCGTGAGAATTTTCTCTCATATACACCCTCCACCATATTTTTTTCCTTTCAGTCTGCTTCTTTTTATACGTAACCCTTTGAGTAGTGAGTTTTTTCATGCTCACTGACCCCTGGGAGTGAGTTTTTTTTCTAAAGATGAAATTAGTTCCAGTTCCAGTTTTATTAACTTAAAATCATGTTTGTTTGGCCCTGGCCGGTTGGCTCAGCGGTAGAGCGTCGGCCTGGCGTGCGGGGGACCCGGGTTCGATTCCCGGCCAGGGCACATAGGAGAAGTGCCCATTTGCTTCTCCACCCCCCCTCCTTCCTCTCTGTCTCTCTCTTCCCCTCCCACAGCCAAGGCTCCATTGGAGCAAAGATGGCCCGGGCGCTGGGAATGGCTCCTTGGCCTCTGCCCCAGGCGCTAGAGTGGCTCTGGTTGCGGCAGAGTGACGCCCTGGAGGGGCAGAGCATCACCCCCTGGTGGGCAGAGCGTTGCCCCTGGTGGGTGTGCCGGGTGGATCCCGGTCGGGCGCATGCGGGAGTCTGTCTGACTATCTCTCCCCGTTTCCAGCTTCAGAAAAAAATACAAAAAAAAAAAATCATGTTTGTTTGATAACCAATTTATAGAAACAAGAAGAACATACATTTCATTTGCCTTTTTATAATGTTGCCTTACACATTTAAAAAATAAATCGATCGTACTCTGGATGGTCAGGAGGCACGAGGACGTACATGAACGTTCGTACTACTCAAAGGGTTAAGCTGCTTTTAAGTTAAAATCTCCTGGGATTTGCTGTGCCCGACCAGTTCCACATGGCTCTCCATCCCTGGCCAGTGCTCCGTGGGACTTACTGAGCCTGGAAGTCTCTGCTATGGCTTTTGGTTTGCCAATATGGTGCTTATTCCTTATAGATCCTCTCGGAAGGTCTACAGTCTCTTCCAGAAAAAAATGTTTTTTTTCTGCATGGCTAGAGTCTTCATTGCTGGGTTTGCAGTGATGTTTGTACAAATCTAGTATTAATATGACTTGGTGCTGCTTTTGGGGGCCCTTTAGAAATCTGGCTGATAGGGTTGACTCATAGAAAACATTATGGTCTAATACTAAAATAACTTTGAAGTAAGAAATAGGAGATCTGAACTCCAGCCCTAGGCTGCAGGCCACCAGCATCCAAGCTCATAACAACTGTTTACTGCCTCCCATTGTGTGCCTTTCTGCCTCTTCCCCTATTTTCTTTGCCAGCATTGGTCCTGGTCAGGACTATGTGCTAGCACGGGTCTCAGGTAGAAATGAGGATGATTATACACAGCGTGAAGCAGACCTCTTCAGGGCCCCGCCCACCTGTGCTTGCCGCTCACCCTTCCTGTGGATGCTGTGCTGATGGCTTCCCATCGCTAGTACCTGAGCAACCCGAGGGCTCTGCCTGGCTGCTGGTGCTTGGCCTGTGTGGGGGGCAGGCTGAAGTGCAGAGGACTTGGCTGGAGCAGACTGGAATCAATGATCAAAAGGGCTGGTGGGTAAATAAGTCAACTCTTTCACCCCTTAGAGGGGAAAGTTCTGTGAGATGTGTTCTAGACAGACGCCCAGCAGCTGTCCACGGGATTGAACCCCCGTTGTCCACAGTGGTAACCTGCTCATCAGAACACTCCTATTGGCTGTCTCCCAACCTGTCTCATTACCCACTTCCTTCAACGATTTCCAAGGTCATCCGTCCCCACCCCGCAATATACCATTTACACTCAAATCCTTGTTTCAGGGGCAGTTGTCTGAGAGAACCCAGTATGAAAAGAGGATCTTCAAACTGCAAAGTCAGTAAGTGGCAAGTAAAATCCATGCTCCCAGATCATAAGAGAGACCGCAAAGATTTCAAAGCACAAGTTGGCCCTTCGAGGAGTTTCTCTTATTCAATGTGTGTGTGTGTGTGTGTGTGTGTGCATGTGTGCGTGTGTGTGTGTGATAGTGGGCTCAAAATTGAAATACTGTAAAAATGGCTCTGGACTGGGGGATATGAGCTAGAAGCCAGAATTCCCTACAGGTGAATTAAACAATCATGAAACTTTCTGTATCGAGTTACTTTCTGTAGAAAAAAATGGCCCCGCTGACCACACCAAGGCAACACGATAAGGAAGCGTTAGCCGACAGCTGTGAACCTTTCTTAGCCTGTTGAAAAAAGAGAGTAATGCTAGGGCACTGAGGTTCCTTTACTTAATGGTTTCTTTAGTCTTTATAGTGAAATAGCTTTGATAACAATTTCTAAAATGCCAGCATTACGCACTAAGCTCTTGCTGTCAATGGGGTGGATTTTCAACAGCCATGTTTGTTATAAAGTCATGGACATAAAAAAACACTGTAGTGGTGAGCACACACGTCCTAAGCTCTGAATTCATGGAAATTTAATGGTTGCACTTTTGTTGCCCTGATCCTTGTTTTCATTGTTGCTTTTCAGTTCCTGGGTTTTTTTTTTTGTGTTTTTTTTCTGAAGCTGGAAACGGGGAGAGACAGTCAGACAGACTCCTGCATGTGCCCGACCGGGATCCACCCGGCATGCCCACCAGGGGTGACGCTCTGCCCACCAGGAGACGATGCTCTGCCCCTCCGGGGCATCGCTCTGTTGTGACCAGAGCCACTCTAGCGCCTGGGGCAGAGGCCAAGGAGCCATCCCCAACGCCCGGGCCATCTTTGCTCCAATGGAGCCTTGAGTGCGGGAGGGAAAGAGAGAGAGACAGAGAGGAAAGGGGGGGGGTGTGGAGAAGCAAATGGGCACTTCTCCTATGTGCCCTGGCCGGGAATCTTCAGTTCCTGTTTAACATGCTGGAAGCATCCACAACCCAGCCAGCGGATCCTCCTAAGACATCTTGCCTCTGACTCTGTACGGGACTGGGCCTTGGGGCTTTGACTTTCCCGGATGAACTCTGCAGACTGGGTGACAAGTTTGCTTACAAGGCCAGGAGGCTGTGTGGGACACAGGGAACACTAGTGATATTTTATATTGGGTCTCGAGAGGGTGATGGGTTTGTTCTAAGATTCAGGGTTTAGGACCACAGAATTAAAAACTCAGTACCTTTTGTTTCTTCAGAGAAGATTGTAGGAAATGGGTCCAAAGGTTAAAGAGGGAAGCATAGTAGGTCCTAAGACGCACAAGAAAACATACTGAAAAGTTATATGCCGTGCACTATGCTGTGGGTTTCTCCGCGGTTGCCATGTTCAATTTTCATAGCAGTCCTGTGTTTGTATCCATTACATCTATTTTGCAGATGAGTCAACTTGAGCTCAGAGGAGGAAGGTGACTGGCTGGAGCTCACACTGCCCATGAACCCAGAGTTGACATTCTAGCTCAGATCTTTCTTTGCCACTTTGTCTTGTAGTGGGGTGTGGATATTAGATTCTTCCAGAGTCACATACCCTCTTTGAACTTTTGCTACTTGTATATGCACATACATATATATATGAAACATACATATATATGTACATACATATATAGGAGCATTGAGGCAGGCTCACTAAAGTGCCTCCCAAGGTCCAGGCTTTTGGGTGGGCTGTGAAAGGGTGAGCCTGTGCCAAGTATTCTGGGTCTTTTAGTTTACTGTTCTTATCATAGGACATATTGCCTTACCACCCAAGGCATGGCTAATATCATGAATTCTCTTTACAGTGATTCCAATTGAGGTCCCAAGTGGAGATGCCCTGAGACCCCCAGCAATGTGTTCCCTGCCTTAAGTTGGGTGGCTTCCTGGGGGAAGTTTCCTCCACACAACTGGTCCCAGCCAAAGGATATGGGTCATCTTGGGCTCCTCTCCCCCCAATTCCAAAGTAGACCAATAGAAGCTTTCCAGAGAAGTAAATGGGGTGGGGAGGGTTTCTTGGAGGCTTCCCACACCTGTGTGCCAGCATTGGGGAAGGCCCACACCAAGGTGCGTCTCCTCACTCTGCCTGACAGTGCCCGGGCCCACCGCACTGCCCCCTGCTGACCGCCCCTGTGCCGGGGCTCTCCCAGAGTGGGCACAGGGCCCCTTGGCTTTGCGTCTCTCTTTTCAGCTCTTGACCTCGGTGTGTCTGTAATCAGGGCTCTGATTGTCATTCTTTTTGCCTTGGACTTTCCTCTTTTGGGAGAATGGTTCTGACTCACTTTCCTGGCCATTTTCACGTTAGGATTACATTGTTTAGTTGCCTTCACTCTGGTCACTTTTGAACGAGCTCATCTTACCCAGGAGTTACTGTGATGAGAGCCTGATCTGAATTCTCCCCACTTCCACTGAGCGAATTAAGTTTCAAAGCCTGTTTCCACTTTGGGTCAGGAAAATGTGAAACGTTGGCCGCTCTCCAATTAGAAATGGAGGAATAAAGTTGAGGAATAAAAGATGAAAAATTCACCCCTGCTAAAGTAGCAGTGGACTTGGCCTGTGGCCTACTTCTGCCTTCTTCTGACTTGGTCATTTTCCCCATTGGTACTACCCAGAGGCATTGGTTTTCTACTGCTGCATAATAAATTACCACAAACATAGTGACTTAGGCAACACAAATTCACCCTCAATGTTTCCATGCTTTAAGAGTCTCGGTGTGGGTTGGCTGCTTCCTCTGTTCAAGTGGGCTGAGAAAGGTGTTGGCCAGGATGGAGATTCTCACCTGAGGCTCAGGGTCCTCTGCAAAGATTGTTGGTAGTTGTCAGAATTTAACTCCTTGTCGTTATAGGACTATGGATTCATTGTTGCTAACTATCACCTGGATCTGCCGTGCAGCCCACTCGTAGTGCCTTGAGTTCTATTCGCAGTGTACAACACAGCTGTTTCCTTTCTCTCAGTCCAGAGGGAAAATGTCTCTCTGATGCTTCACCTTATTTTAAGACTCTTGTGGTTGAGTCAGTTTCACCCAAGGTTACCTCCTTTTGATGAACTCAAAGCCAGCAGAAGCAGAGATGACCTGACCTAGGGATTTTGTTGGTATGGTACACAGCATGGATCTACAGCAGGGGAGCTCTGGTCTGCCCTGCTTATGTGTCTTGTATTTAATTTAGGCATTGGTACCTGGTAAACAACTTACAAGAACAACTGTGAGTACTATTAGTGATGGACACTGGCTACCTGATCTTGGCTCATCAGCCCTTGGTTCTACAGTCAAAACTATTTCAACATCCGCAAACCAGAATTCTCACTTATCAGCTCCCATGCTTCCACTGCAGTGCGGGAGGGCTGGTGGCTTTGCTGCATGGGCATACGGAAGGGAACTGGGTTCTAACTGCCCCTCACGTAGACTCCCATGCTTCCACTGCAGTGAGGGAGGGCTGGTGGCTTTGCTGCATGGGCGTACGGAAGGGAGCTGGGTTCTAACTGCCCCTCACGTAGACTCCCATGCTTCCACTGCAGTGAGGGAGGGCTGGTGGCTTTGCTGCATGGGCGTACGGAAGGGAGCTGGGTTCTAACTGACCCTCATGTAGACTCCCATGCTTCCACTGCAGTGCGGGAGGGCTGGTGGCTTTGCTGCATGGGCGTACGGAAGGGAGCTGGGTTCTAACTGACCCTCACGTAGACTGCCAACAAATGCTCTTTTTGTACCCTACACAAACACCTCCCATTCCAAAGGAACATGGTGCAAATGATTCCTGAACCTTTCGAAAGTTCTATAATGTATTTAAGGTTCTCCTTGGCTAAGAGGTCAGATTTTTAGAGTTAATTAACACTGATCCATCTACTTTTGAGTTACCAATATTTTATTTTTGTTGTTTTCTTATATCTCCTTACTATTGCTTTAATAGATTTTGAGGAGGAAGGGGACCTAAAACAGGTGTCATCCTTAACCAGAAGCTCATTAATTGCATTTTGTGACTGTCAGGAACTCTGAGTGTCCAGTGGAATCCCTGGGAGTTTGGTGACTCAGCTTTGACACGAACTAGTTGCATGACTTTGAGCAAGTCATTACCTCTTGTTGAGTTTTAATTTCTGTGAAATAAGGCTTTGGATTAGATAAATTTGAAAACCTCATCAATAATTCTTCATGATATATAAATTTCCCAGAATTCTGAGTTGATTAAAATACTCTCTTTTTTTTTTTTTTTTAGCATAATAGACCAAGGAATATCTGGTGTAAGAACACTGTCTCATTTAGCTTCCTGTCCCAGTGCACACGATGTAACTGGGGTCACAGTAGGCTTCTGACTACGGTGTTCATCTCCAGATAGAAAGACCTCGTGTTGCTGTGTGGGAACCTATGGCACCTTTTAGGAAGTTAATGTCTATTAAAAAGCCTGCAGTTAGTGGCAGCCCGATGTGCTTTGTTATTTTCAAGGTTTTTTCCTGCCTTCACTTTGGAAAGGCCATCAGGAGAGATTCTAACATGCAGACATCTCAGAGAAGACCTAAGTCTCCTTTAGAGCACAGTGCATAGTGTAGGCCGCCTCTTGAGAGTGTAAGCTCTTGTCTAAAGCATAGTGATGCCCATTTCCGGTCAGCGCTGCCCTATGTCAGGGTTGTGGCTATCACTGTTCCGATGAGACTGAGAGAAAGACTTACTTTTAGGCCTAATTATTGCAATCTGGCCAATGAGACTATTTATTGTAAACTTACATTATTTATATAGCTTATATGGACCCTACAAAGACCTATTTAGGAAAATAATATAATAAAAATAATGTTTTGAACTTTTGGGGAGAAAAGTAGATTATTTGTTTTATTATGTGTGTGTATCTATCCATCTTTCACATATATATGTATGTACACACATTTATGCATGCATCCATATGTACAGGTGTGTATGTATGTATATATACACATATAAAAGTTTTCTACCAACACATATTTGGCAGTTTTTAATCTTACAACTCTTTTGTTTACACCTTAAAAGATTACTCTCACTCCCTATACCAGTTTTAAAACTATATATATGTAAAAGGGCCCAATAAACCTGAGAAGTTGCATAATCTTAGGTAACCATGGAAATGTGAGTACTAATAATGAGTTGTTATGACCTGTCATATGGAAGAACACTACATGTTGCACAATATGAAGTCTAATGAGTTTGGAGGGAAACACATATGTTGACACACTGTCAGAGCAAATGTAAACCCATGAAGTCTTTTAAGGAAAGGAAATATGACAGTATTTTCTTAATTTCCCTTCTACCTAGAGATCCACACAAAGGTAGAGATATCTGTTCTGGCATTGTTGGAGATGATATAAAACTTGAAAGCTAGTTGGCCAAGAAATCAGACCCGAGTCACAGCACTGGGCAGGGAGAGGCCATTGGGAGATGAAGCCCATTCAGCCCTGAAGACTGCTGACTCTTTCGCAGTGAATATTTGACCATGATCCCTAAGGTAACTTTAAGAAGAAAAACAATGTCCAGGTTCTTTACCAGGAGAAATCCAGGTCCACTTTTACTTTTCGGGATAGAAATGAAACCAGCATGTTTATAAACCCAAAAAGTTCAGGCAGCAGGTGGGTAATTTAGTCATGGAGCTGGCTGGTTAGTTATTTAGATAATTGAATTTTAGCCATCACGGATAATGTAATCCAGTTTAATTTGCAAAAATGTCAGGCCTGGAGACAGATCAGAAGAAAAGCATTTGGTGACGGCAGGGATGTCACTGGGGAGACTTGCGCTGTGCTGTGAGCTGTCTGTAAGGAGTGACCCACTCACAGTATCAGGGCCGAGATGGAAAAGATTTGATTAGGAGCCTTGACAATCTGGCGTGCATCATTAATGGTAGTGTTACCTAATGCGTTTTGCTAATTTATTTATGAAATGTTTGATTTAGTAATCCATTTGCCCTTTGTCAAAAGCATCTGGGAATGCCTTCGTTTTCAATTTGTTTACTTGAATAATAATTTGATTTGGGTTTTCCCATTTGGCCAGTTTATTCTGATCTCAGTAACGTCTTTAACAAGACCACACAGTACATTCCTATTGTTCTGAAAAATTTGGGCTTCATTTCAAATGCCAGATACAGCACATACGCTGCCATTTGTCAGCCTAAACATGTGCTTGTCGGCTTTGAAAGAGGAGCCTGAGATTAAAATAGCATCTCTTGCATGTGCGTCCTTGGTCCTGTGGCCAAACACTTTCTGCCTGTATGGATGTTTGTTTTAGTCTCAGCAGCAGCCCCTGTCTGAGTCTGGAGGTTTTGAGAAGGAAGGGTGAACAGGTAGAGGAGCACAGCGGACATTTATTAGAAAAATTCACTAGAACCTAGGCTCCAGTTGCCTGCAGGTAGTAATATGATGAGTTATAACTGTAGACCTGAGACAGCTTTCTGAAAGGGGATCAGTGAAGGAGTGTCCCCATCACCAATTCCAAACCTGGGGACTAAGCCTAAAGGCCGTTTGACTTGCCTGAGGAGTGCTCTGAACTTAGCATCATCTCCTCTACCTGTTCCCAAGCTAAATCTGGGGTTCTTTCTTTCTTTCTTTCTTTCTTTCTTTCTTTCTTTCTTTCTTTCTTTCTTTCTTTCTCTCTCTCTCTCTCTCTCTCTCTTTCCTTTCTTTTCTTTCTTTCTTTCTTTCTTTCTTTATTTAATTTTTTTTACAATGTGTTGCTTTTATTGTATTTGTACTCCTTTCAACAAATGTGAGGATCTTGATAGTCACACCATATCTACCTTAACAAGTGGGTTTCTGCACACATGAGGACACCCTGGCGGATCATTAAACCAGGCAAGGGGCATAACTCAGGCTGTTCATCTTCAAAATTAGCTGGGCCGAAGTCTGGGGCTCCTTGAGAAATCACAAGGTGTCCTCAGCAACATAATTTCCTTACCAGTAGTCTTTGTCAGAGCATTTCATGTTATAAGGTGGAGATTGAATACCGCTCCTTCTTGGGAAACATAGATTAGCCCTTACTAATTTACATATTTAATTCACCTTGGCCTCGGTCTTTCTGTCTAGATGATGCAAAAGACTCTATCTTCCTCCCAGAATGTTTCTATGTAATACTTAAGTGAGATAAAAATATAAGACTCTCAAACCTCTCACCACAGTCTCACCACTCAGACTGTGTCCATGGGAGTCACTGACCCAAATGTGCTAATTCTCCTTACAGGGAGCCTGGTCATTCATTCCGCAGTGGTCATGTTTAATTTTAAACACCCTGATGACATTGTGAACAATGCTGTACTTTCATAATGATCTAGATATAAAGTTTTCATGAGGAGGAGACATCAGAACCACAGGCTCTACACTGCAGGAGCTCCCAGTTGGAGGTGGAGGGTTGGCCAGCCAGACCCTGTGTAGACTACTACCTGCCACCTAGCTACACTGTGAAAGAGACTGGGGTGCTTTGACACACTTCAGATGGCCAGGCCACTCTTCAGGCCAATTAGACTGTAATCTTCAGGGAGGGATGGGCTACTCGGTGTTTTTACAGCTCCTCAGGGGATTTGCATGTGGAGCCAAGCTGAGAACCAGTGTCTTGGTCACTCCACCTTTCTAAACTGGAGTGACCAACATTTAAAGGTTCTAAATATGGTCCTTGGGTCAGCAGCGCATTAGAAATACAGCGTGTTGGCTCTACCTCTATCTCAGACCTGACTCAGAATGGGCATTTTAATAAGATTCCCACATAATTCCATAACAAGCTTTCATCAAGGATTGAAAAAAAAAAAATAACCACCTAGAATTTTTGTCTTAATGTGACAGGCTAAAGTGAAAATGGCTCCCATATATTTATATGATTTAAACGTACTAAAAATACTACTTCAATCCTTAAAGAATATTTGGACTTTCTGAAAGGCTTACAAATAATTTTGCAGGCAAAATGTGATTCAAAATTGTACCCAAGATAATATTCAAAATAAATGGTAATGGCTGTGCTTTGTTTGGCCCGATGGTGCTCTTGAAAGCATCTCACTTATAGGATACAAGGCACAAAAAGTTATTTTGTGATTTTTTTGTATGTGTGTTTGTGTATGCATATTGTAAAGGCCTGTATCTGTTAGGGGAAACGTTACTTTTGAAAAATGGAATTTAAAAAGGGAGAGGCTGAATATAAAAGGGTAATGGAAAACATTAAATGAAGGCTTTGCCACGTGTAGAAACACAAATACAGACAGAGGTTAACTGTCCTTTCAAAGCAAAGGAAAATATTCACTCTGCTGGTGGGTGGAATTTACATAGATCTTGAACAAATATGCATTTCCGTCCTTAGTTTAAGACTTCGGCAGAGTGCCCAGCCCTTTCCCATGGAGTGCAGGTTCTTTGACAGAGCTGACGAAAGAGGTGAGGAGCTGCTGAGAACGGGCCCACGCACAAAACTAAACACCCGGATAGGATAGGGGCAGGTCGAGGCTGGACAGGGAGATCACCTGTCCTGCACTCTCACCTGCTGCCCACTGTTCTGGTGACTACATGCAGACCATGGCTCCGCAGGTGCGGTCCTCACCGGCGGCGCCAAGTGAGAAATCACACCATTTGCTTGCAAACTTGAGGACCTCCATGAACAATATTACTTTTTTACTTGAGGCCCAGAATACACACCCAGTCTCTTCTCAGTGACTCTCAAAACATCCATTTTCTTCCCCGCTTCCCCTTCTTTCTTCCTACCTTGCTTGCTGCTCTCCTGTTCTTTGGCTTCTTAAGCTACAGATAATCTTCCTCCAGAAAGCAGTGTAAGAAAACCTATTTCCTTACTACGTTGTTCTAGAATTTTCATGAAGCCTGTAGTGAGTATTTAAAGATAATTTCTGTCAACGTGCCTGGCACCAGGAGAGACTTCATTTCCAAGATTCTTGTCGACAGTTCTGATGTTATTATCATAGCTATGCTAAGACCCAGCGCCCTAATGCCGAGTTTACAGTCCCAGCGACACGAAGGTTCAGTTTGGTGTTACAGAGACTCTGTGACTCGCATGTCCATACCTAAACATCAGGGCAGTTTGCTGGTAGAATACCAGGGTCTTAGGTTAAACTTCTCAAGTTGGCCGGGATAGTCTAAGCTGAACTGACATCCGTGTGCAGCTGAGTCTTTCCTGCGCTGGAGGGCAAGCAGCCAAACCGGATTCCCACGGCTCAGGTGGGTCTCGCGCTCCGTCACTCCTCGCCTGTGAGGACCTCCCACCACGCTCATCTCTCCTCCCACCACGCTCGTCTCTCCTCCCACCACGCTCATCTCTCCTCCCACCACGCTCATCTCTCCTCCCACCAAGCTCATCTCTCCTCCCACCAAGCTCATCTCTCCTCCCACCACGCTCATCTCTCCTCCCACCACGCTCATCTCTCCTCCCACCAAGCTCATCTCTCCTCCCACCACGCTCATCTCTCCTCCCACCACTCTCATCTCTCCTCCCACAACTCTCATCTCTCCTCCCACCACGCTCATCTCTCCTCCCACCACGCTCGTCTCTCCTCCCACCAAGCTCGTCTCTCCTCCCACCACGCTCGTCTCTCCTCCCACCACGCTCGTCTCTCCTCCCACCACGCTCGTCTCTCCTCCCACCAAGCTCGTCTCTCCTCCCACCACGCTCGTCTCTCCTCCCACCACGCTCGTCTCTCCTCCCACCACTCTCGTCTCTCCTCCCACAACTCTCGTCTCTCCTCCCACCACGCTCGTCTCTCCTCCCACCATGCTCGTCTCTCCTCCCACCACTCTCATCTCTCCTCCCACCACTCTCATCTCTCCTCCCACCACGCTCATCTCTCCTCCCACCAAGCTCATCTCTCCTCCCACCAAGCTCATCTCTCCTCCCACCACGCTCATCTCTCCTCCCACCATGCTCATCTCTCCTCCCACCACTCTCATCTCTCCTCCCACCACGCTCATCTCTCCTCCCACCAAGCTCATCTCTCCTCCCACCACGCTCATCTCTCCTCCCACCACGCTCATCTCTCCTCCCACCACGCTCATCTCTCCTCCCACTGAGAGCTGGACTTCCTTCTTGTGGTCTCACTACTTTGAAGTCACAAAAGGGTCACAAACTGGCTGCAGTGCCTACAGACCTGTTTTGTTTTCATTGAATGTCTATCCAACATTTAAAGATCAGGAGATTTCATAGAAAATGTCAGTTTTGTTTTTTCATTAAGATGTTGAACAAAACAAACAAAAGATCCAGCAGTCTGGGCAGACCTGGCAGCATGCCTCAGTGTCTGGATCGCTCCTCGAAGATGGCTCCTCACACCTCTTTCGTTCACCGGTCCATTCCTTTGTAATTTCAACTAACTAATGGATAATTCTATTCTACCTCCATTTTTTCTCTTCTCTCTGTGTGTGTCAAATATTTTAAATCATTTAAAAATGCTTTCAATTATAATTTTCTTTTTGAGAAGTTCCATTTGGTTCTTTTTCAAATTATTTTGACCATGCCTTGGATTACCTGATTCTTTTTCTCTATGTTCAAATTTGTCTTTTATTAAAAAAAAAACATATAAAATAGTCAGTATACATTGCGAGCCTGATGACTTCAGTATCTAAAGACTTCACAACTCTGTTCCTGGCCTGTATTGTTCCTGCTCCTGGCAGGTTGTCTGATAACTGCCCAGTTTCCCTTGAACTTGACCTGGGTGAGTTCTTTGTGGCCCCAGTTGAAGTTGAGTTTCTCCATAGAGGACTTTTATCTGTTCCTGCCTCTTACCTGGGCACCAACAACTTGGGACCGCTTTAAGTCAGATTATCTTTTGGCCCCCGTGGGTATTCCTGACACCGGGGACTCACAGCTGGGTGTGGCGCGCAGCACGGGGCCGCCTCCATTGGCTGTGCTAATGTGTTCATCTCCGGAGCTGCTGAGCGTGGGCCAAGGCGTACGTTCACTAACGATAATCAGGATTCTGCAACCGCAGATCAGTGAGTCGCTTCAGAGCAGAAGGTGGCAGTCTGTCAGCATTGTTTAGTAACAATATTTGGATTTATAACTCATTCCTGTTTTCGGTGGAGGCTGCAGAGGGCAGTTGGATTTCAATGGTGAAGATTAGTCATGTGGCTAGAAGATGTCTCTAACAGACCCCACCCTGAACACATGCATGCCCATGTGTCCATCCACGTGAATGCACACATGGGAACATGCACACACACACATGTACACACATGTGTGCTCACACCAGTGCTTGTGAGAGACCTGAAGACAAGGCTCTCCTGTGAACAGCCGACGGGAGCGCAGGAAGCCGGGCCTGCAGTCTCCAGCCCCCTCTCCGGCACAGCCTCTGCGGCTGCCCTGAATTCTTCCTGTCCTGTGAGTGCGGATTGAGTCTGGGCGTCCTTTAGAATGGAATGCCTGACGTGATTGGTGTCTAACAAACAGTGTGGGGACTCCTATGAAGTTCCCCACCGTGCATGGGTGAGGCTGTGGGCCTTTCCCCAGAGCTCCATGCAGCCGAGAAGGGAAATCTTGGTGTTTTTCATGGTTTGCTGCAAACACACAAGGTTCCTCCTTTCAGTCTGTTTCCAGTTCTTCTGAGAATCCCTTACTCCCAGTACTGGGGTTCACATAATTTAACAACCAGTTCTTTGCCCTAAGGACCATTTTAAGTATAAAAAACCCCCAAAATACCAAAAGGTAGCTTATTATTTCATGCATTTAATACTTAGATAAGAACAATAAAAAAGGTACAACAAACTAGATTATAAGAAAGAGTATTTCTCTGAGATTTTATTTATTCATTTTTAGAGAGAGAAGAGAGAGAGAGAGACAGAGAGAGAGAGAGAGAGAAGGGGGAGGAGCCAGAAGCATCAACTCCCATATGTACCTTGACCAGGCAAGCCTGGGGTTTTGAATCAGCGACCTCAGTGTTTCAGGTCAATGCTTTATCCATTGTGCCACCACAAGTAAGGCATGAAAGAGTTTTAAAATATTAATGAAAAAATATTAAATAATACCTGACAAAAAACAATGAAACTGTTATTTAAGATATATCCAAGGACAGTTTGTCACCCTCTGGTTGTTTGGCACTTTTTCTCTTTATGTTATATGTTTGTTTACTGAACTAACAAACGCGGGGGAATTAAAATGTAGTATTTCATCAAAGGCATAATAGTTTTATGAAATGAATAAAAAAATTACAAGCATAGTTTCATCAAATCTTTTGTACTTATGGATGGAAGAAACATTACTACGGGCACTGAGAATACACTGTTGCACAGATGAACGTTAAAAGAGTAAGGAATGTAAATTTGTGATTTCCACATTGGGTGGCTACCCAGGCACCCACCTTAGAGAGAACTCTGATTACAAGTGCCATTTTAACAACTGGTTCGCAACAAAAAATTAAGTATCGGTTTTGCCGAACCCGTGCGAACCGGCTGAACCCCACCACTGGTTACTCCTAATTCAAGTCAGAGAGGCATTGTTTTATTCAGATGGCTTTTTCAGCAGGAAACTTACTTAGTATATGCAATCTTAGTATACGCAAACTGCCCGACATGGGAATCCTCCAGTATACACATACACACACAAACATACAAATACATGTGTGTATATATATATACATACACAGATATGTAATCATGAGTTCAACCACTGCAATCTTATTAACTCTTGCACTGCCATCTTTTAAATTTCCCATTACTGAGGGCTTTGTGCTCTCTTCTCTCTTGCTCTAGTGGTCCCTATACTCCATCAAACTGTGGCTTGACAAGAACACGGCACACCAACTTGTTTCTGTGTTGTCAACGCTCCAGTAATGGCAGAGTCAGACAGTTTCATCAGAGACCTTCTGGTCCATAAAGCCTAGAACATTTACCATATGCCCCTTTGTAGAAGGGGTTTGACAGTCTCTGTGACTCTGATTGCCCCTTTGTAAAGGGAGAAGGGTCTCCAATATGTCCTGTTGCATCTTTGTAGCAGCTATTACTGGAAATCACATGGCTTTTCAGATAGGAGCATGTTCTGGCAACTGTGAACAGTTCATTAAGCATCTCGTGGTGATTATGTCTTGGGCTGTCTCATGTTGGGGGGGGGGGTGTATTAAGCATAGCAGTGACACCTATGAGTCCCTATTAGGAATCTGTGAAAATAGGAGGAGGTTTTTGTGATTATGAATGATAGATTGTTGGCTTGTCTGTGTCTGTCCCTGCACTTCTGACATCAAGAAGCAAGAAATCAAAACCATAGTGTCATGGAGCCAAGTCAAGGTTTGGGTGAATAGAGTTGCTCTTGACTGCCTGTGGAGACAACCGTGGAGACCTGGCCACCTGTGTCCTGCAGCACAAGCAATGGTGAAGTCCAGCAGCAGTTAAGTGCAGGTCCGGTTGGGGAAGAACTCACTCTAGTGCAGCTCCCCGTTTCTGCTCCAAGGGGCCTGCTCAGCAGGGAGCCATGGCTGAGACTCACGGCACCTTCCGGCTTGAGGACCAGGGTCTGGAGAACTTACAAGGCACACCGTGCTTCTCTTTTTCCCACTGTGCCCTAACCAAGCATCTCTTTTGAGAGCTTAGGTGTCAAGAGGGTTTACTTCATTGTTCAAATGACCTTACTCAGATAAGACCCCCTTCAAGTTCTTGGGACTTGGGCTGAATCCATTGTTAGACATCCAAGGAAACTCAAAGCCAGAGTTCTGAGTTACACTGGAGATGAGAGGTTTGGAGACCGCATTTCTGAAGGGTTCAGATTAGTGAATGAGGCTGTGCCCTAAGATTGAGCTCACCTCAGCTAGGCAGCAGGCTGCGAGCAACCCTGAATTTCACCGATTCATCCACAGTCCCCCTAACTATGGTTTGCACTGTTGTCTTCTGGAGCTGAGTCCTCTCATTTACCCATGTCCAGAGTCCTCATAAACCTTTGACCATCTGATCTGGAGTCACACACATCACACGTGGATGAGTCAACCCGAGAATTTCTCTGAGTTGCCTCTCCTGGTGCGGACTCCAACCTCATTTCCAGGCTCGCCTTCACTCTCTGCTAAATGCTTTATTCATGTCCTGGATTCTCATGGAGGTTAGCATGTCCTCCACATCTGTCTGTCCTCTCACTGACTTTCCCACACAAGCTGTGCCCACACTGACTATATCCACAGCGGACTGTCCCCACACTTTGTTGTCACTATACTGGGCTCAGGTGCATGGCAGCTCACTGTCACTCTGAACCCCTTGGTTTAGCCTCCCTAGGCCCCGTGCTGGAACGGAAGCTCCATTTGGGTAAGAATTTTATTTTCCTTATGAACAAATCCCCTTAGCACAGAGCAACATTAGCACATAGTAGGTGTGCTCCCTCTCTTCTAAGTAAGCATGTTTCCCTGTCTGGGTTTTGAGGCAGCTGGCCAGCCAGTTAGGCTCCCTGCCCCGTGAGAACAGCGACCTGACTTCGAGGATTCGGTGACTCCTGGCCGACATCTCTTCCATCTACTCTGAGTGGATTTGATTTCTTGAATCTTTCTTCAGAATGTTTTCTTATCTTCACAGACTAGTCTGGAAAGGATCCACATTGGGTAGGCAGTTTCTGATGTGTACAAAACAGTACAAGATCTGGGCTTTTCTATTTCAAAACACGTGGCGGTTTTTAAAAAAATATTTTTTATTGAATTTATTGGTGAACAAAATAAACTCACAGTGTTCTTGAAAGCACCTTGAGAACAATGCCCGGAGCTCCAGTGGATTCACCGTGTACTTTTAATCTGGGGAGTCTGTGACCCCAAACACCTGCGACTTTGGGTCTGTTTCTAACAGTGATCATCAGGGAACAGCGGCTTCCTCTTCCCCTTTGGTGGAAAGTTGTTGGTGGCAAATGTAACCATTCAAGATTTGCCCTCCCAATGCTGGCTCAAGACTTTTTGTCTCCTGCGGGAAGACTCTCTCCAGAGATGTTGAAACTGGGAAAGTGATGGAGACACTTCATCTGCTTTCCCATCTGCCCTTCCTCCTGGTTAACGGGAGGGTGGGGACGGACGGATGGAGGGGAGGAGTGGGGACAGGAGGGTGGCATTCTACTCTGGAACAAAGTGCTCTCTCAAAAAACAGTGTCCACGACTTGAGATGCCTCAGGAACAGGAGTCCTGAGTTACCTTGTTTGCCTTGTCGAGGGTCTCGGGTGGCGCTGAGATGGAAGCAGGGCCAAAGCCAGTCTGCGCTATGCACTCGTGGTGCCAAGGAGGGAGGCAGGGCGGCTCGAACTCAGCTCGCCTCCAGAGGCATCTCCTCGCCCGCCGGGCCTCCTGGATAACCACCTCGGTCCTGAAGCCTGAAGACTCCTTCTAGGTCAGAAACCCAGCCAAGACCCTTCTCATCTTCATATTCCTCAAAACTCCCCATAATTCCCACACTCTGAAATCCATGACCTGGCTGGTGCTTCCCCCTGGCTTCATTTCAGCCTGCAGCCCACTGCTGACATGGTGCTCTGACCATTGGGGTTCACATCCTGCTGTCTCTCCTGTTCACACCCCTCACCGTCCAGGCTGCCGTTCTCCCATTTTCCCAATGAGACCAAACTCTCCCCATTCGGATCCAATGTATGGGTCTCCTATTCCAGGAAGGCTTCCCACCCTGTCTTTGCCGCAGTGTCAGGACAAAGTGTCTGCTCACTGGTACGCAGTTATTGGTGCCAGTTATTAGAGACTCAGGCTTTGCCCCGGAGGGGCACACAGATGGGACAGCCAGTGTCCTGGTCCTCGTCTGAGGACTGCAAAGACTGAGAGAATCAGGAGACCATGTCTTGTATGCAGTAACCTTTAATCAGTACCTGATGAATTTTCTTTAAAAGTTAGAAGTGAAAAATATGCTTTCAAAATCACTAAATATGCCACCACTCAGATATCGAAGTATGATATTCTCTCCCATGGTGAACATGGCTGCTGATATTACTGCATATATTTAATAGCATAATGTGTTGTTTTACCAGCATTCAATGGTCTAGTGGGAACAAAAGTGGAGCTTCTCCCCAGTATGAATATTTCACATGCCCTGCAGAAAGCCTCCCATTCTGGGCTTAGATGAAATATTTAAAAGTTTAGAGTTTATGTTTAATATCATCCTAATGGTATGCTATGATTGCTGTGGAAATTATGATATTGTTTACTATTAAATGAAGAGCAATAATGAATCCAGTGAAATAAATTTATATTAATACAGAGCAATCTTGGACGAGTCTTATTCTTTTTTCTTCCCTTCTGCTTTTATGGTAAGCTGACTGAAAAAAAAACCACAAAAAACAAACCTTCAACTTAGTAGATGGGCACTTGTGTACCTGCTGGCCCCATGAGGTAATTCATCTCTGATAATAAAAAAGAACATTACCTAATTTAGATTTTATTACGCTGGCGTATTGGGCAGCCATAAAATGCACCTAGGCAAATGATTTATTGGCCACCAGATAATGAAGAAACATTTCTCTGCTGCTGGAAGTTTCCCTCCAGCCATGGAGCCCAAGGGGCAGAACTGCTCACTTTCAGGATGTGGGTGTTGACGTGGGAAAGAATTAGTCCAGCAGCCTCAGTGCTCCCATTGCTATTCAATAGAAATGGTGTTGCAGAGTATTCCCCATGGGAGATCAAATCTCATTGTTTCAAAAATCTCTGCCAAAGGTATTTGTCAAGCTCAGTAAGAAGATTAATAAAGGTCAGAGTGATTCAGCATTGTTCAAATGGCACCCAGGGGCTCTCAAAAAGCAGGGATGCTCTCTGACCCTAAGAAGGCTGCAGGAAATGTTTTTACGACCAAATAAGATAGTTGAATTTACATAGCAAGGCCCAACCTCCACTCATCTAGTTCTGGCTTGTGTTGTGCTGATCTTACCAATAGTCAACTTTTGGCAAGCCTCCCCAATTTAGGGATCAAGTCTTCCAAGAGGAGCAAGAGGGTGGATGAGTTGTCTGTTGATGTGAAGCCATGTCACAACTCAGTGGCTTGAAACAACTATTTTTTTTGCTCCATGTTCTGTGGGTCAGGGATTTGGGTGGGGCTGGTGGGATAGGCGTTGTGGTTCATCTCTGCTCCACGCGGCATGAGCTGGAGATCTCAGCCGCCTATGGAGGAGTTGTCATCCCCTAGTAAGAGTAATTCCAAGCAAGGTCGTGTGACCCAAGTAAAAGACACACTGAGTCTTTACTTAGAATGAACACACTAACATTTGGGCAAAGAAAGCTTTGTCTTATAGTGCAGTTACTGGTCAGTCTCTTCCCGGTCTCATGGAGAAGATCCTTTGTTTTTGGGAAGAAACAACAGGACAATATAGGAAAGGGAAAGACACAAGCAGGGACGAGAGATGGCAGAGAGTGGGCTGCTGGCAAGACTAAGACCCCAGTGATTGTTTGGAAGATTCTGTGTCATATACAGCTTCCTTTCAATCCTGTGAGCTATTCAGCATCTTTCACGGCTACGCGAGCCATTACCTCTCCTTTTGTGCTTGTTCAACCAATTTGAATAATATAACAAGTTCTGACAACATTTCACCATATAGAATTGCTATGCTTCAAAGGACATGATTGACTACCAGGTTCTGATTCCATTCCTTGACAAAGTACATAATGACAGCCATCCTATCGGTGTTGTTCTTCGTAATATTTCCATAGAAAAAGACGAAATTTGTATGGGGCAAGTAGATCATTTATTCATCTAAGTTAAGTTAAAATAAATTTATTATTATTGTTTCTATATTCCATTTTTTTATTTATATCTGTCCATTCTTTTATTGATGAGCATTGGGTCATTTCTGGATTTTAGCTATCATGGACCGTGTGAATATGAATATATTTGCGTGTGTTTCCTGATGTAGATGTGCTAAACTTATTCTGATAAATACCTGAACGTGGAATTGCTGAGTAGGTTCAAACTTGCTATCAGTTCTCACACTGACCCCCAGTGTGTTAGAGATTTCCATCAACCCCAGCCTCTCTGACACTTGGATGTGTGCATTGGGCTGTAAAGCAGTTCAGTTTCTTATTATAATTACATTCAGAAAAGTTTGAAGAGTCAATGTTGGTTTAATGTTGTTTTAAAGAATCAGATAGTTACAAAGGGTTTGTTACAGAAACCTGTAGTCCCTTAGTCCTCTTCTTCACAACCCTGTGGAGGCAGTCACTTTGTTCATTTTGTTATTTGTCTTTCAAACTCCAAGTAACACACATAATGCTACTTCTTAATTTTCAGGCATTATTTATTAGGTCTTCCCTCTACACAAAATAGGTATTTTTCTATTGTTTCACTACTCCTTCTCCTTTCCCCCACCCTCTCAATAGAGTAAAATCTTTCTTTTTAATTAAATCAATGTTCTGGCTTTACACTGTTATGATTATACAAATGCTATCCACGGTTGAGTCATATAATATTCTGATTTGGTTTTTCTTTTTCTTTTTGTCTTTATAACTTTTTGCTTTCTCTCTAATTAAAAATTGTCTCCCCCTCCTTTAGTTTTCTTCGTGGTTGTCACTAATTCAGTTGCCAACCTGCCTGCCAGTTGTTTGATTTCTCGGTATGTCAGACATGGCAGGTGCGCCAGCCAGTGGATCATCGGTCCTTCTCATCCTTATCCCTCTGTCTCTGTGGTCCCAGTCCCCAGGGCCATTGCCTCTCCCTCCTGATTCAGAGACCACATCTATTTCTTTAAAAGCTCTTTAAGCCACATAGTCTAGTATCCACATGCCCCACACCTCTGCCAGGACCTTTCTCAAGGTCAAGTTCATGTTGCTAAATCCAGTGGACAAGTTTCTGTTTTCATCATAGCCTCTCAAGCAGCATTTCACATGGCTGATGCTTGACTTCCTGCAAGCAGTTAGTTTTCTCATGCTTATCAGCTGTCTCTCTGTCTGGGTTTGCACTGTCTCAGAAGCAGACCCGGAGACAAGGATTCTAGCACAAGGAGGGCAGGGCAGGGGTCACCAGCAGAAGGACAAGGGAAGGAAGACAGCCAATTAGGGTGCATTTTCATCCCCCTCCCGTTTTACTGAGGTATAATTGACACAAATAAAAACTGCATATATTTACAGTGTATGATGTGACAATTTGATATATGTATATGCTGTGAAATGATCACCCACAATCAAGCTAATTAACATATCCATCACCCCATGTAGTCATTTTTCTTCCTGTGGGTGGGAAACACTTAAGATCTAGTCTTAGCACGCTTCAGGTATACAGTGCAGTATTATTAACTATAGCCACCAGGCTGTACATTAAGTCTCCAGAACTTATTTATCCTGCACCACTTTGTGCAAAGGGGGCGTTATTAAGCTGATCGCCTCAGGGAGTGACTGAACCCTCATCCAAGGGAAACTCTGGGAAATGATAAAAACCATGTACCTCAGAGTTATCCCATTAAAGGTGCAAGGGAGCTGGGGTATTTATTTATACAGCAACTCCCGAAAGTAGTTGGTTGCGAGGTGCTTTGGGAGTGGAGTAGCACTTTGGGTGTGGGGGTGGTGGGCCTGGCAGCCATCGGGAAGCTGCCTGAAGGTCTGAGGGCATTGGGATCTGAGGGGCTTGAGGGCAGGGTGCTGACATTGTCTGCTATACTCCCCAGATAGAACGCAAGGTCCATGAGATCACGGACATTGTGTATTTGCCTTATTTCTAGATCCCCAATGCCTGGCACATAATAATTGCTCCATACATAGTATTTTAATCAACAAAAGAATGAGTGAGAAATTCATGAATTCAGTAGTAGGGGTCCAGAAAGAGGTTAAGCACACTACAATAGTAGAGACTGAGCAAGTGAAATATTTTAGGAAAAGGAGCCTCACTTTCAAATGGGAAAGGGAAAGCAAGGAGAACCGCTATCCTAGGAAAGAGGAACTTGAAAACAATTCAGTTTAGCAAAGTCACAGAATTCAGATGAAAGGAAATGAAATCACTGGGTCCTTAACAGTGTCACTGAGCTGCTGAATACGCAACTCTGGCGTCCCCCTCTGGAAGTGAAAATAAATTTAAATAAAAAATAATATTAGCAAAGCATGGACTGTCAAGGCTCAATAAGTGTTAGTTCTTGCCAAAAAATATTATATAATGCAAATGTCTTCTGGTTTGATGGTCTCTGTTGCTGATTAGCATTTTAGTTATAACAATACCTCCCATCCCATATGTTTCCTACAATGTGACCCTGACCCTTCATCTGTCAAGACTTGCAGCCTATGCTCCGTGCCTTTGGAACTGGGCAAGCTTGTGTCTTATCGGCAATGAGTGGAAAGTGGCAGAGTTAGGTCATGAGAGCAATGCATCTTCCACCTTACTAGCAGTGACACCTGTTTTTGGAGCACTGACTTGTCGTGGAGGAAGCCTGAATACCCTGTGCCATGCTGTGAGGAAGCTCAGGCCAACGGAGAGGCCATATATGGGTGTTCCAGTTGATTCTAGATAAAAGTCAGCAGCAATTGCCAGACACGTGAATGAAGACACCTTGTGATAAATCCATAACCCAACAATCAAGTTACAGCTGGCACATTATTTCTAGGAGGTCCACAAAAGGCCTCTCATGTGCACTCACAAAGCAGTGTGTTGTCTCAGCTGTTGTAACATCCATCATCCTCTCTGTTTTTCTTCTCCTGCTGGTGATGCTTCCCAGAGATACTCCAGCCCTGCCTTTGTCCTTACTCCCGCTCTCGTTTTAAGGTCTGTGTTAAAGAAGAATGATTCCAAAGCTCCCAGTACATTTGAACATTGGTGAAAACTCAGAACATGGGTGAAGAGGACCACATCCTCAGTATTCATCCTCACTTTGTCACCTGGGCTCCAAAGCAGTGCAGGGTATTATAAAGTCACTCCTTATGACCCGTAGGTTCAACTGCCTGTCGCCATGATATGGGGCTGATGAGAATGAAAGAAGTTTATTCAAGTGCTGGCCCCCTGAGAAGAAGAGGGGACTCCTGTCCTTAAAACCCATCCCCTCTTCTGATGCAGGTGGGGGTTTTTATGAAGAAGGAGAAGCAGGGGGAATAAGAAAACTAGAGCAAAGGAATCAGAAGGAGGGGTTGCGAGTTCTTCGCTGGAGGGACTCGGTGCAGTTTGTTCAGATGAGTGGATGAAGCTCCCACATCTCAGTGCTGGCACCTCTGAAAGTCAGAGACTGTTGTTGTGGGAACTGAAGCTAGCAAGGAACTTACAATCTAGGGTTTTCCCTTTCACGTAACAAGTGCCTACAGACTGTCTGTCTTCTTGTTCAGATGTTAACCCTTGATGTGCGTCAGCTGGAGAGGAACAGGCTTTTTAACTGTAATGAAAGCTTGGCTAGAGGTGGAAGCACAGGATTGATTATATACCATTGATTTGTTACAGAATGCATAACTAAACTGGTCATACTGAATCCTGGTTATAAGAGCAACAAATTAGAATTAACATTTTACAGAAAGTCTCTTATAAGTTTACTTTGTTAGTACATCATATTTGATTCTGTTTAATGGCTAGTCAGATTAATATTAATAAATCAGTACTATAGCATATTTATTCCTGGTTACAATTCCCCACTGTCAATTTTGGCTCCATTAAAAAAAATTTATTTATTCATTTTAGAAAGGAGAGGGAGAGACAGAGAGAGAGATAGAGAGAGGAGAGACAGAGAGAGAGAGAAGGGGGGATGAGCTAGAAGCATCAACTCCCATATGTGCCTTGACCAGGCAAGCCCAGGGTTTCGAACTGGCGACCTCAGCATTTCCAGGTCGACACTTTATCCCACTGCGCCACCACAGGTCAGATCTTAGCTCCATTATTATGGAGCTCTTGATGTTTTCCAAAACTTCTAGGGGGTGGAAATCTTGGTCTTCTTGTAAAGCAAAATCTTGTGACTTAAAACTAAGCTTGTCTTCCAAAGGCATATTTTGGGCAGAAATGCATTTACCCATATAAGAATAACAGGCTGCAAAAATCTTTAAGCAAATTAAGACAAGTAAAATTAAACACAGGAGAGTTAGTCCAAATTAAAAATCCTCCCAAGCATGAACCAGAATCCCCGTGGCATCTATGAGAATAAACTTGTAAACCTGTCGACAGCCCCGATGTCTTCCAGGCCTTAGCAGAAACTGATCTTATGGTTGAAGTCGATGTAGAGACTTGTTTCTTTTGCTATTTAAAAAAAAAAAGCAAGCAGTGGCCATCTGCTGACTCTTTATTGCAGTTTAAATGTCTTTGGTGATGTCATCAGGTTCTTATGTAACTTCTGCTTGGCTTACATAGCATTTAGTCACCGAGGTCATTCAAATTTATGGCATGCCCTTTAACTGCGGTCTGCAATGGCGAAGCTCAGAAAAAAGAGTTTTAGTTTTCAATGATTTCAAGTCAACGGATGGGAGAAAAATGAAACATTAGTTCCAAGTGTTGTAGCCAAAACACTCAAGAAAATTAGAAAAAATCAGGATCCAGTCTGAAGTCTGATATTCATAACTGTGTGTTATAGAGTCAACTGAAATATAATTTTTCTCCTAAAATCACCTCACTAATGTCAAAGATAGTCAAATTAAGACTACTCGCTGTATTAAGCCCACTTTCCATTTGGCCTGATTATTTGTGTAAATACAAGAGCAGCAATCGATCGTATAGACTAGTTTTCAAATCTGCTTTGCTGGAATCTCATAAGGGATCTTTAGATTGAGCCTTAACTAGCTGCCCTGGGCAGATAAGCCAAGGCTCACCATTGCCATCAGGCTTTGCCTGCAGTACTTTAGGTCCTTAAGTGCTAAGGTCCCCAAAGAGTGTTGAAGTCTTTTTGCCATCCTTCAGGAGAGCAACCTCTGTCGCTTACCTGGGTAGACTTCTGTGAACCCCGTGAGCAAGCAAGGTAACAGGTTATTTCTGCACCAATGGGCTTTTTACCCATTTCTTTTTCTTTTTTTTTTTTTTGTATTTTTCTCAAGTTGGAAACGGGAAGGCAGTCAGACAGACTTCCATATGTGCCCCACTGGGATCCACCCAGCATGCCCACCAAGGGGTGATGCTCTACCCATCTGGGGCGTTGCTCTGTTGCGACCAGAGCCATTCTAGCTCTTGAGGCAGAGGCCACAGAGCCATCCTCAGTGCCCAGGCCAACTTTGCTCCAATGGAGCATCGGCTGCGGGAGGGGAAGAGAGAGACAGAGATGAAGGAGAGGGGGAGGGGTGGAGAAGCAGATGGGCGCTTCTCCTGTGTGCCCTGTCCGGGAGTCGAACCCGGGACTCCTGCATACCAGGCCAATGCTCTACCACTGAGCCAACCAGTCAGGGCCTTTTACCCGTTTCAAAAGTCAATCTTAATTCCTAATGGCTTTCCGGTGACAAGAGTCTAGACATGTTCTTTTCAGACATGACAAGTCAAAATCTTGATTAATAAAGCCTCAATTGGAAATAGGCTTTATGTGTCCTATTAGAAAAAGAATAAATTCTTATTGGATTTATGCAAACCAATGTATTACTATAAAAATAATACTCATTAAGAGTTGCCAGATTCTGGGGGGGATCAAGTAGGGAGAAAAATATAAATGCCTCAATATTGCCTATAAAGGTATTATTTATTGCATTGTTCTAAGAACAAACAAGTTTCTTTATAGTTAGAAAACAAAAAAATTAAAAAATCAACAATATTCTGAACAAAGTCTTAAAAATACTTATTTTCAGTTTAATCCCAATCAGTTTCTGTTTATCCTAATTTTCATCAGTATTTCCATTAATCCAGTTATTTCCCAGACTTTTATAAATCTTCATCTGGCCCAATGGTTTGATTGGAATATTTATTCTTGGAAATCTATTATTTTAGAAAAAGCCTGAGTCCTTTCCATAGATCTTCCTGAAGATGTACTGTATTTGCAAATACACCAGACCAAAAACAATGACTGCCTTGATAAAAACAAAAACTTAAAACATATGGTTATAAATCTATTTATAAGGCAACTGAGAAAAGAATTTGTCTCTTTTTTTTTTTAAACCACATTTTAAGATAACAATGAAAACTACCAATGGCAAGAGACAGTGAAGGACAGTCCCCGAGTAAAATCACTTGGCAGCTGCTAGGGACTTCCCAAGTTTCTTACGGGGTCCCTGGGAAGCCCGCTTCAAAGTCTAGGGACTTAACAGGAGGGTGTCGACCTCGCGCTCCTGACTGGCTCCCTGAAACTGAAACCAGAAGAAACTGCGCACGGGTCTGACTGCCTGCCGCCACGAAAACCAATGGCAGGGCACAGGTGCTGATGAGAAGGAAAGAGGATTACTCAACTGTCAGCCACCTGCGAGGATGGGGGACTGCTGTCCTCAAACAAACACTCATCTCCTCTTCTGGTGCAGGCAAGGGAGGAGCAGGGAAGGAGGAGCAGGAGGGGAATAAACAAAACTAGAACAAAGGAATCAAAAGGAGGGGTGGCGAGTTCTTCGCTGCCGGGACTCAGCGCAGTTTGTTCAGATGAGTGGATGAGGCTCCCACATCTCAGAGCTGGCTTCTCGGAAGGTCGGAGTCTGTTCCGCTGTTGCAAGAACTCAAGCTGGCAAAGAACTTATAAACTGAGGTGTTTTTTTTTGTTTCGTGTAACAAGTGCCCACAGATTCCCACAGTCACGCTGTCTTCTTGTTCAGATGTTAACCCTTGATGTGCCTTCAGCTGGAAGGGAACAGGCTTTTTAACTGTAACGAAAGCTTGGCCAGAGGTGAAAGCACAGGATTGATTATATACCATTGATTCGCTACAGAATGCATAACTGTGCTTACTAAACTGATCATATTGAATCCTGGTTATAAGAGCAACAAACTGGAACGAACATTTTATGGAAACTCTCTTATAAGCTTAGTTTGTTAGTACATTCTTATTTAGTGCTGTTTTCTGGCTAGTCACACTAGTATCAATAAATCAATACAATAGCATTTTTTTCCCTATTACGCTTTGCACTTTCATGCTGGGCCTTCAGGAACTCTGACATAGTGCTGACTCTGGGAAAGACACAATTCGAAGCACTTTATGAATATTAACCTACTTAAGCTTCACAATAGCTTCATGAGTTTTGCTGTGGTTTTGTTTTAGCTGATGAAGACACTGAGTTACGGTGAAGTTAAGTAACCTGCCTAGGATCCCCCAGCCAGAAAGGTAGAACCAAGATTCAAATCCAGGCAGCCTATTCAAAAGTCCATCATTTTAGCCGCTGTGCCTCATGGCTCTTTATGGGCTCATATCCAGTCAGTGCGGCCAGAGAGAGAACAGAGAGAACACCATCACCCCCATCTTCCGTGTCTCTCTTA
Source organism: Saccopteryx bilineata (assembly GCF_036850765.1). Lineage (NCBI taxonomy): Eukaryota > Metazoa > Chordata > Mammalia > Chiroptera > Emballonuridae > Saccopteryx > Saccopteryx bilineata. Next base: position 172,905,509 of record NC_089495.1, read on the forward strand.
TACCTCCACTGCACTTATGCTGGTTGAACAATCTCAGTGTGCATGCGTGTGAGTGTGTGTGTGTGTGTGCGCGCGCGCACGCGCATGCTCATGGGTGCTAGTGTTACCCAGGTTTTACTCTGCTGTGTGCACTAGAAAGGGAAACACAGCTTGTCGGAGTCTATGGATAGAGGAAGGAGCAGCCAGTGTTTGTTCTAAGAGATGTACAAACCCTAAAGGCATCTGGGCTTCCCAGGCCTGTTGACAAACCCCATCAGGCCAGATTAATGATGCTGCAGTGTGCCATTCATTCTCATTGGGTTTAATGAAGATAAAGGGGCTCTCTTTACGTGTCCAGTTGGGCTTAACACATTAACCGTGCTGCCGAAAGGGCACATGTGAACAGAATATTTGTCCTCATAATGTTCATTAAGAGGGAGAAAGTTAACTAACCTTTCCTTCTGTGTTTCTTTTCCTGGGGACCAGTGGAGCTGCAGAGCTTACACATCATCTCTAATCTTATTTCTGAGTCTGAGGGCCCTTTTTGTAACTCCTCCTCTATCATCTGTCATGGCTGTTATATTGAATCAGTATCACTATGTGTTTAAAAAAATATGTTCTATGTCTCAGAGCTAACTGTCTAGAACTAAATAGTCGGGTCCTCACTGGGAGATGACAGGCTGTTAGAGAGCCAGAAAGGGGGAAGGGACTGTTGCTTCTTGTGTCCTCTTGGTGGTTCCCGGTGAAGGAGCGAAGGCTGGGGTCCTCAGGCTTTTGCTGCAGGTTGATAGTATGACCATGAGCAACTTCTTAAGGCAGATTACAAAAATGGCCCCAAATTCCTCCCTCCCTTGAGTGCACTCCTCCTTGCAATGTGACTGCCACTCTTCTCATCAAGAGATGGAGCGTGTACTTCACACCTTGAATCTGGGCTTAGATATGGGGTTTGTTTTGTCCGATGGGACATTAATAGAAGTTTGAGGGGCTTGTTTCAGGGTTTGCTCTGTTTTGTTCTACCTGGAACCTTGAGGCCCCAGGTTACCTGGCCCAAGCTGGCCTGCTACCAGATGGGAGACCAGAAGGAAACAAAGGTCACTCAGCAGACCTGCAGCCTGTCAACTGCCAAGCAGTGAGTGAGGCCATCTTTGGGTCATCTAGTCACCAGCCAGCCTGCCGACTGACCACAGATACGGGAGAGTCCAACAGACATAACCAAGCCAACCCAGAGCAGAACTGCCCACTGAGCTGCAGAATCACGAACTAAATTAACTGGTTATTGTTGTAAGCCACTAAGTTCTGGGATAGTTTGATAAACAGCCAAAGCTAACTAATATACCCTCTTCTTCTCAAAGCATGTGGCGGCTTACCTGAACCAGGTACATTTTATGTCATATTATCTCTAAATAATATGAAAATCCATGTGCTAAGGGACTGGGCTTTCAAGTTAAATCCTCTTCAGTCATGTGCTACGTTTTTATCGGCAACATTACTAAAGCCACCCCCCTCATTTTAATTAAGTGAGAGGTGGGGAGGCAGAGAGACTGACTCTGGCATGAGCCTCAACTGGGATCCACCTGGCAAGCCCCCTACCTGGCAATGCTCTGTCCATCTGGGGCTGTTGCTTCTTTGTTTAGCAACCGAGCTATTTTAGTGCCTGAGGTGAAGCCATGGAGCCATCCTCAGTGCCCAGGGCCAACTTGCTTGAGAGAGGGGTGGGTGGAGAAGCAGATGGTCACTTCTCCAGTGTACCCTGATCGGGAATCAAACCCCAGACATCCACACTCCAGGCCAATGCTCTACCACTGAACCTACCAGGGCCTAAAGCCCCCTTCAATGAGAGATTTTACCTTGCACAATACAGATCAAGGTGAATCAGGTTCATCTGATTCACATAACCAAGCCCCTATTGAGTTAGTCTTTTGTAAAATCAGAATGACAAAACTGGGGATAATTCTTGCTGCCAATCAATTACATAATATGTTGCCATGTTTGTGAATGTCTGACAGACTGAAAAAAAGTGATTTTCTCCCTACACACCAACATCATAACTCAGTTTATATGGTCTTGTAACTCAAATCTTTGGGAATAAAGTAATTAATTGAGAACTAATATCATATAGTTGATGAATCATATTCAGGTTTTGAAAAAATATATTACAGTATTTATCACTAAGAAAATAATATAACATAAACAGAGTCTTATTTAATGACTTTTTCAGTTTGAGATTGTCAAGCTTTTTCAGATACTGATGGCATTTTGTGTATTTCTGGGTAACACATCACTTCAAAACTTGGTGACTCAGAACAACAACATTAATTTAATTGTTTTTTCATGGTTTCTGAGGGTCAGGAATTCAGGACGGGCATACTGGGTGGTGTTGGTTCAAGTCTCCAGTGGTTGTGGGTAGAAGGTGGCTATCACAGCTGGTGGCTGTCAGACCTCTTTCTCTTTCAGATGGTCCCTGCCTGGGCTATTTTGGGCTTCCTCATAGCATGGCTACCTCAGGAGTGACAGGCATACTGCTTACATGGCAGCTTAAGGCTCTAAGCCAGTGTCCCAGTATAATCCTGTCTGGCATTTTACAACCTACTCTCAGAAGTCATAAGCCCTAGCTCAAAGGTAAAGGGAAGACCTCACATCACAATGGGAGGAGTGTTACAGTCACATCACAAGAACAACAACAGGTGAGCGATATTATTGTGGCCATCTTTAGAAATGCAATCTGTCACAGGTGGCCAAAGGCAAAAATCTCTGACTTGACCTTGGATCTACTTTGTCCATTAATAGAACTAACACAGTGTTATCATTTAGGTCCTTTACCCAAGCCACCTTCCTCCATCAATGTCCAGCTACAACAAGTCAGTTACAATACAAAGTAAAGCATGAACAACACACATTACATTCAGGGGCAAAGGTAAAAAAATTTGTCTAAGACCAAAGAGATTTTAGCTATTTGCTGAATAGTTTTTCTTTGTTTATTTTTTAATTTTTAAAAAATTTTTTGAGGGGTGAGAATAGGAAAGATAGTGAGGCCTGTATACATCCTGACTGGAATCTACTGGGCAACCCCATCTGGGGCCAGTGCTTGAGTACTGAGCTATTTTTAGAGCCTGTGACTGATGTGTTCCAATAGAACTATCCTCAGTGCCTGGGGCCACACTCAAACCAATCAAGCCACTGGCTGTGGGAGGGGAAGAGGGAGAAAGGGGGAGAAGGAATGGGCAGGAGAAGCCAATGGTCATTTTTCCTGGGTGCCCTGCCCAGGAATCATACCCAGGTTTTTGATATGCTGGGCTGACCCTCTATCCACTGAGCTACCGGCCAGAGCCAGTTCTATTCTGTTTAGTAGACAAAAAAAATTCAGAAGTCTAGAAGAGCACTGAGATAAACAAAACAAAACAAAACAGCAAGAGTACCTTGAATCCAGCTCCCTGAGGAGGAGATAGGCAGAGAGGGGCCACTGAATTATAATGCACCTCACTTACCATTATCTCACATATTTTTTAAATCTTTTGTGTGAAACTGATTGAATATCTGTAAGCTTCTAGAAACCCTGGGTTTATAGACACTAGGGAAATTCTGTTCAGCGAGTGAAAAAGCTGAATACAAAAGAAAATAGAAGAAAGAGGATATTGCTCATAGTTTCAGTGCTCTCATTTGCAGTTTACTATCAGTTGGGGCAGGGGTCAGGAACCTTTTTGCTGAGAGAGCCATGAACGCCACATATTTTAAAATGTAATTCTGTGAGAGCCATACAACAACCTGTGTACCTTACGCATTATCCAATAAAAATTTGGTGTTGTCCCGGAGGACAGCTGTGATTGGCTCCAGCCAACCACAACCATGAACATGAGCGGTAGGAAATGAATGGATTGTAATACATGAAAATGTTTTATATTTTTAACGTTATTATTTTTTTTTATTAAAGATTTGTCTGTGAGCCAGATGCAGTCATCAAAAGAGCCACATCTGGCTCGCGAGCCATAGGTTCTTGACCCCTGAGATGAGGCATGAGGACAGAGAAACAGAAGAAGGCTGTCCAGACAAGTCATGTCTTCTAGACCGTTTTCTTCCCATCACCAGGCGCTCTTACTCTAGGATAAGGAAGCAGCAAGAACAGAGGCATTGCTGACATGCTTCCGGATTTGGCAGCTGTCACTCCCATTTCCCAGTTATAGTAGACTGTTTCAATTTTTAGAAAGATATAGCTCACTTTGCAAATTTTATAAGTTTGAAAATTATTTCCAGATTAAAAATATTTTTTAATGTAGCTCTAGAATAGTTTACTGAGAACCTATTATGTACCCACGATTGGCTGGGCACCTTAACAAACTGATAATAAACAGTACCTTTTATTGTCAGTATTATGCTCAGTCTCTTAAGTGGCTGATAATTCTCAATATGCAGCTATTTCTTAGACTGTACATTTTTTTTTTTTTAGATTCATAATCGGTCATATTTTCAAATAGAGATTTTGTCTCAGCTTCGGTGGCTTTAAGTTTTTGCCATATCACAAACCAAAAAGTAGTACAAGGACTTTGTTTTTCTCCAAGGAGCAGTTATGAGAGAGCATCCTTGAATAGCCTTTCCTTGCCAGGTCGTTATGCCTGGATGCCTTCCCCTCTGGAAACTCGGGCTTTGCTTGGGGCTAAGTTTTTAATATTTCTTTTCTTTTCTTTTCTTTTTTGTTTTTTCTTTTCTCTTTAGGGGGGTGGGAGCTTTCTCTGGCATTTCAAAACTTCTGTGCAGTCTCAGTGCCTTTTGTGATCTCATTGATTTTCTGAAATTACATGACACTGAAACAGAAGGCCCCCTCTTACCTGATAGGCTAATGTTGTTAAGTAAAGCCGCTGTTAAATTTCACGTCAATACTTCCCCGTCACTTTGGGATTAGTACTCTCAGCCATGGTTGGGGGAATTCTAAAGAGACCCTTGGGAGTGGGAATCTCTTTGCTTAAATCTTCTAAACATTAATCTTAAAATCTTAAAAATCATTTAAATGACTTTCCTGGAGATTTCAAATTGAAATTTGCATTCTTTTCAGCCTTTAATTGATTTTGGAATGAAGACAGCCAATCTGTACAATGTCATAGTATTGAAAATCATAGTAGCTCATGTTCTAGGTCATATAAGACCATGGACCTAACAGGCCATGTCCCTTCCCCGAATGGACTGCTTAAAAGTAGGTGCTCCTGAGAGGTAAAGAGCAACATGGAACATGTGGAGATCAGCCACTGTTTTTTCTTAAAGCTTCTCAGATAGGTCACTTCAGGGGTGCTTACTGAGTGAACGGTGTGAGGAAAGATTTAAGCATCAAAGAGAGGCCAGGCAAGAGGGTCTTAAAGTGACTTCCTACTGAGATTTTTACAATTTTTATGTTTAGTTCTTGAACCTCAATACTATCTTTCCAGGCTTCAGTCATAAGCCATATCCATCATTGTAGAAAAACAAAATAATGTCTCCAGTGAAGATTCTTTATGGCCACCTTAGCAGATGCTTTCAGTCACTGTCCCTTTTCCCCTCCGCACCACACACTTCAAGACACCCTATTGGGAGCATGTGTGATTCTCTCAAACCAAGCCAAGAAGTTAGCCCTCTGAAAACAGCCCTTATCCAAAGATGTACGTGAGCCAGAGGATCAATATGGCAGCTTCCTCACACTTTGGGGTGGTGTCACTCTGAGGTTGGTTCATACTGTGAGCTCTGCAGTGGGAACGAGCCCCATTGTTCATGGTGGAAATCTACTTAACTCACCCAGAATCGGCTCTTACCCTTACTTGTCTCACTTCACTACTCTGCTATAGTACTTCCTGGAGCATCACCCAAATAAACGCATATATTCCTAGGGTCTGATGCCAAAGGAATTTAACTAAAGATATAGCCTTTAAAATAAGAGAAATTTAATTCTGTTTATTCCTCACTTATTCACTCTGCATTTACTCTGAGCTTACCATGTGTAAGGCATGGGGAAGAAAAGAGAAGAATGTACCTTCCTGTTTCTTAGATTTGTCTTAAAACAAGGACATCACAGGACAGGAATGTGAACTTTTCCAGGATCCCCAATTTTAGGGTTCTTTCAGGAGCTTCCAGAACGATCTGCCCCACCTACTTGATGTGTTTCCGAAACCGGTTATGAGTAGGAGATTGCTACCTGACTTCCACTGACATTTTTCCTGCCCACTGCTTCTTCTCTTTTTATTTCTTTGTGTTTCTATTCAGTTTTGCGTTCTTGAAGACTTTGATCTTGTTTTTGAACAAGGTTATAACTTCTTTGAAAGCTTTTATTGAAGTATAATATTCATACAGAGAAGCATACGTATTATTCAAGTCCCCCCAGATCCCTTCAGGCACCCTTCCTTCTCTCCATGAGGGCAATAATCACTATCCTGACCCCTCAGAGCACAGTTTACCTCTTTCTTGTTTTTACTTTTTAAAAAAATTTATTTATTTATTTATTTTATTTTTCTGAAGCTGGAAACAGGGAGAGACAGTCAGACAGACTCCCGCATGCGCCCGACTGGGATCCACCCGGCATGCTCACCAGGGGGCGACGCTCTGCCCACCAGGGGGCGATGCTCTGCCCATCTGGGGCGTCGCTCTGTTGTGACCAGAGCCACTCTAGCGCCTGGGGCATAGGCCAAGGAGCCATCCCCAGCACCCGGGCCATCTTTGCTCCAATGGAGCCTTGGCTGCGGGAGGGGAAGAGAGAGACAGAGAGGAAGGAGAGGGGGAGGGGTGGAGAAGCAGATGGGCGCTCCTCCTGTGTGCCCTGGCCGGGAATCGAACCTGGGACTTCTGTACGCCAGGCCGATGCTCTACCACTGAGCCAACCAGCCAGGGTTTTGTTTTTACTTTAAATGTTCATGTTTATGAGGCTCATCCTTAGTTTTGTATGTAATTCTGCATTGCCCATGCTCATTACTGTGTAGTAGTCCAGTGTGTGATGACAATGAATTTATCCACTCTACTGTTGATGGGCAGTTGAGTGGCTCCTAGTTGAAACCCATTATGAATAGTGCTCTTCTGAGCATTCTGACACATCTTTGATGAATACATGAAGGGACTTCTGTTGGGTATATGCTTAGGAGTGACATTGTTGTTCATAGAATACACATCTATGCCTGGCTTCAGTAGATACTGTTTTCTTCAGTGACCATAACCAGATGACATGGCCACCAAGAGGGCATGAGAATCACCACTGTTCCGCTCCTCAATATTGCTTGGTTTTATCTGTCTTTTCTCATTTTAGCTATTCTAGTGGGTGTGAGTTATGCCTTTTGACTTTTCTATAGAGAAAGTTTTATATATTTTTTCTCTGTTTGCAGCAGAAAGGCAGGAGTCTCAGATGAGTGTTTCATGTTTAATAAAAATTTGCATCCACTATAAAATTTTCTACTTTACATACTTTTTTCCATAATCTGTGAAATGATGACTCATCTTGGGAGCTGTCTTTTGCAAAACCAATCTTAATACTTTTACTAACTAGTCCTTCTTCCCACCTCCTGGGAGGTGTTTGCATCACCTCCTTTCAGATGAAATGTGAGTCCACCACCTGTGTCCTTCCCTGTCAGTTCTTTCTGCCTCATTATCTCTCTGATACCTTCATTTGTCACTCCATTTTTCTACTTGATCTCACCATTCTTTTGAAACCTTCTCTTCTCATTTTTTTCATTTTCTTTTGACTATGTGTTCATCTTTTCTCAAAAAGTCCTTGAGAGAACGCACAAGTTAGTTTGCTTTCCTAGGAATTCTCCTTTACTTCTAAACATTAATTTGTCCTTAGAGGTGCTATACTGGTTAGGACTGGTTAAGAGTCTGGGTTCTTACATCAGATTACTTAGTGTCAAAAGCAAGCTCTGTCACATGACAACTATAAACCTCAGTCTTCTCATTCATAAAATGAAGTGAATGATATTAACTCTCATAGAGTTCTTAGAGACTAAATGAGACATTTACCTTAACATCATATCTGGCACATACTATCTAATGAATAGTACTGTTAATCAAATCACATCTTGAATTTTTATAACTTACACCATATAGAATTTCCTTTTCCTTCTCTTTTATTTACTTTTCCTTTCCCTCTCTCCCTCCTCCCCTCCCTCCCTCCCTGCCTCCTTTCACCCCTTTCTTCTTTTCATAAATATTTGTGAAAGCTTGCCATGTGCCTGATCCTGGGCCAGGAGCTAGCATATAATAGTTAGCAAAACAGTATGGTTCCTGTCCTCAAAGAGTACAATATTTAATTTAGGTAATAGGAAATAAGATGTTCACACATCATTGCAAACTATAACATGTATCTAAGAAGAAAGGCATATAGTTTTTGGATAGTGACTAACAGAAAGATGTGATCCAGTCAGATGCCCTGAGAAAGATTTTGATCTGAGGCTTAAATGATGGGAGGAATTAAGTTAATGCTCCATCCTTATTTTGGAGTATCTTTAAGGGGTTATTTGCTCTTTTATTAATAGCCCATTTTGCCTGACCAGTAGTGGCACAGTAATTAAAGCATTGATCCAGAATGTTGGGGTAAACAGTTTGAAGCCCCAAGGTCAATGGTCCTTAGCTTGAACTCATCAGCATAGGGTCATTGGCTTGAGCAGGAGAATTGTCCACACCATCCAAAACTCACCAGCTTGAGCCCAAAAGGCCACTGGCATGAAAAGCTCAAGTTGCTGGCTTGAGCAAGGGGAAACTGGCTTGGCCCTGGTCAAGCCATGTATAAGAAGTGAACAACTAAAGTGAAAGCAACTATGGGTTGATGCTTCTCACCCTCTCTCTCCTTTCTTGTCTCTTTCTTTCACATATTCTCTCATAAATAAATAAATACTTAAAAAATAATAGCGTATTTTATTTTTCAGGAAGACTGTGTTACAGACTGCTTACTTGGGACGCCTCCTCCCCATTTTACATATCCTGGTAATCATACCCTTGAGTAGCTCCCTCTTACTCTGATGCTAGGCTTGGTCATGTGACTTGTTTTGGCAATGGGATGTTAGCAAGCACAACAGAAGCAGAGGCTTCCTCTTTTTTTGACATTTCTTTTTCAGATTTTATTTATTCATTTTAGAGAGAGAGAGAGAGAGAAAGAAAGAAAAAAAGAAGTGGGGAAGGAGCAGGAAACATCATCTCCCATATGTGCCTTGACCAGGCAAGCCCAGCATTTCGAATTGGTGACCTCAGCATTTCAGATTGATGCTTTATCCACTGCACTACCACAGGCCAAGCCAGAGGCTCCTTCTTGAAGCCTTGGACTATTATGAAGAAGTTTGACTGTCCTGCTGAGGATTTCACATGGAAAGATGTCCTGCAGACTATGAGACAATAGGGAAAATAAGAAAGAGAGAGAGAGAGAGAGAAAGAAGTTGAACCAGCTCCCAGTGGTTCTGGCTGCAGGCACCAGACATGTGAGTGAAGCCATTTGGTTCCTCCACTCCCCAGTCAAGCTGCCCCAGCCAATGGCACAGGAGGCAGAGCCACCCCCACTGTTCCCTGCCTGAATTGAAAAATCCTGACAAATAAATGGCTGCTCTTCTTTTATGCCTCTACATTTGTTATACAGCAATATATAACTGAGACGTGCTGCTTTTTCATCCTGTCTGATTTGGGCACTTACTGAGTTTCAGATGGTGCAGAATGCAATCAGTATCTTCCCTCAGGTAGTCCAGTCAGACTCAGGAGTTTTAACCTTAAGTTCATAAATTCCCTAAAATTGTATTTTCAATTGTGCATATATTGTATTTTTCCTGAGAAGAGGACTCATGGCTTTCACAATACTATTTTCAAAAGAATCTGTGATTTCTCAAAATGAAGAACAAGTGTTTCAGAAGGAAATACAGATACAATCTATTCTACAAAAAGTAAATTTGGAATGAAGTATTCTGTGGCAACAAAGAGAAGGGAGTGATTAGTTACATTAATTGTATTATGATGGCCTCTACAGACAAGGTGCTATAACTGTATTTTCTTGAGCCCACACTACCTTCAATAAAGTTACGCCTAAAAATCTTATGCCAAATGATTTATTTCTCCTTTTGTGTTACATTTTACCCTGATCTTTTAATATGGGTCAAATTCCTTATACTTTTCCTAAAGATAAATAAGAACTAATGCCAGATATTACAGTAAATAATAAAAACATAGGATTAGATTTGCTTGCAGAGTTTATGGGGTCCAGGGCAGGAGGAGTAAAAATAGAGGCTCACATACTATGGCTAAATATTTTAAAGTTATAAATTAGGCCAACGAGTTCTTATATAAAAATATGTTGCATTCTACTTTGTCAAATTTAACTTCAAACACAGACTTCTCAGACACCTGGAAGATCTACACTGACACGTGGTCACGTGGTCACTTGGAGAGCAACGCCCAGGCTCCCTGTGCCCGTGAGTGACCTGCGTCTTTTCTCTCATTCACTCCAGCTCTGTTCTGAGCAGGAGTCCCCCCCCCACACGTTCATTCTCTGTCCATATATCTCCAGGGGCAGTCCTCCCTCTGCAGCTCCCCCAGCCTAGGAGTTGATAGACGGCAGCAGAGGTTATCCTCAGAAGGGAAGGCTTTTCTCTGTGATGGACTCACGTTTCCCTGGAAATGGGCTGTGGGTTCTTCAGGCAGGACATTTGAAAGTCTCAGATATCTGGTGTATGATCTAAGGAGGTGTGGGGATCTGGGTGGACAGGTCCCTTTGGCTTCACAGGTTCCTTCCTCCGTGATGAGGGTTGTAGCCAGAAGAGGACCAGAGTGGACCCCCTCAGGCTGTGCTACCCAAAGTGGTAGCCACGAACCACATGTGGCTTTTGAGTATTTATTTGCAGGGTAGCTAGTCCAAATTGAAATGGGCTGACCAAGTTGATTATGAAATGCATATTGGACTTAAAGACACGGTGCAAAGAAATAACACGTAAAACACCTTATTGAATGTATTGCAGTTGTTTCTTTTGCCTTTAGAAAATATGGTTACAGAAGACTTTTAGTTACCTATGTGACCCTCATCTGTGGCTGTCTTGGACAGGGCTGCTGTAAGCAGGGGGTCCAGGGAAACGGCCTCTGCTGTCCTGGCATGATGGTATGGTGGCAATGTCGTCTCACTAGCTTCCTCTTTCTCTTCCCAGAAACACCCATGCCCATACAGTGCTCACCTCGTTTTGATGGATCTTACCTCCCAGATTCTGACTCCTGAATTCACAGTCAGGTTTTGATGCATCAGTATGGACACCTTCTCTGGGATTTCACAACCTTCCTGACTCTCTAAGTGGATTTTTCAGTATTTATTTCTGACTCACTTCTCTTATTTGTGCATATGAGACCCCTCCCGCCGTCTTGAATGAGAACCCCCATTCCTTTCCCAGAACCAAGGCTATTACCATTCCCATCCCTGACTCTTCTTCTGAAGAGTGAGTGAGAGCCCATATACTCTTGACTCTCCGGGGCTCATTTTCGATTTAGACTCTTTTAGATGTTTGCTATAATGAGTTGGGTTTGACAGACAACAACGTCCTCTCTTAATCCTCCCAGAAAACGTATTTTATTTTATTTTATTTTTTTGCTAGAGATTTCAACTATTTCCTTAAGGTCAGACTCCAGTGACAAGTCCACGGGAGAGCCCAACTCTAGACTTTAATAACAGATTTTACAAATCCTTATGTTTGCAAATATCATTTCCTCAAAAAGAGTTTTTGAGTCCTTACTATGTTCTCGTCACTATTCTTTCAAGCAGAGGGAGTCAATAGTGAGTAAAAATGGAAAGTTCCCTTTGAAAAAGTAAGAACCAGAGACTCACAACAGCATAGCCACTACAGAGGGGCATTGGGTACAGTAGGTAGGGGTCGGAGGTGGGGGCTGATGCTCTGAGAGGTATCCCCTGAGAAATCAGGAACTTTCTGAAAATGTAAATGCTTATTCAGACCCTTGATGAGGATTAGCACGTAGAGGAAGTGCAGAGATGCACAAAGCCTACCGTAACATGTCGGAGGCCTGGCTGTGGCTCTCAATAAGGGACTTTTCCCTGTATAACACTCTCATGGCATGTGGGATGCAAATTTTCAGTCTTGTCCACCCAGTTACACAGCACCTGGGGTTTGATGTCCTGGCCCAGTAAAAGAGCACATTGCCACTTCATGAATATTCGGGACTATTCTAACAGGGATAATTTTTAAATATTGCCCTTTGCTGTTATTCTCTTTGGAAATTATTTTCCCTGCAAGGTTTTGCACTTTTAAGACCAGAGAAGCTGAGTTTAATTGCCCCAGAGGAAGGAGGGTACAAAACTGCTGAGAAGGGACCAAAGATTGAATTCTTGGCATTTGGGAGTCTAAGCACAAGCTGTTGAGCCTAGGGTAGGATAAGCGTCTCAAACATCAGGTGGGAGAACCAGGCAGTTGAGACAGGATAGGAATTTGCTGTTTTTTCTTCTCCTGAGAAGACCTGACAGTTTCCCTTTGAAGAGTAAATTGAGTGGAAAAAATCCAGAAAAGTATGTGAGTTTGTGAACTCTTATGCTCTAAGACTCAAACTCCAAGATCTCTTTCTAAGTTGCGCTGAGTGAAGAACCCAATTTTCTGGTCCCCAAATGCCCCTCAGTGTGGGCCTGTCTTCTGAAACCATACTACCTCCCTCCAAACAGGGATCACGTGTTCCTTATTTGGTATCTCCAGGCTCTAGCATTGACACAGTTTTTGGCACTAAATAAATGTTTATTACGTGCATGAATAAAGAGCAAATCCTCAGAGTAGAGAGAAAACCGCAAGAAGCCGAGCTGATAGAAGACCAGGCTATGAGTATTGTTTTCTCAACCACTAATCATGATTTCAAAACAATATTTATGGAAGAAACAAGAATTATCACCGGGTCAGACCCTGGCTGGATAGCTGGGTTAGTTAGAGCATCATTTTGATATGCGGAGATTGCCAGCTTGATCCCCAGTCAGGGACAGATGAATATTTCTCTCTCTCTCTCTCTCTCTCTCTCTCTCAATTTTTTAGTAAATTAAAAAATTGTCCCAAGTTTTGAGTGGCCATCCATAGAAATTGCTATGTGTCAAGTGAAAAGTAATCATTGAGCCCTATAATATGTCAAGTGGAAAACAAAAAAGGGTCGAATTTGGGTTTACTCCCTTACGGCACTGACTAGTTATGTGACTTTGGGGATTATTTTCTTCAACTGGATGGCACCTTGGTGCCTATCTTGTCTTACTCCTTCAGTTTACAGATGAGCAGGTCAAGTTTCAGAAGAAGTAGGTGGCTTGCTAAAGTTGAAACACAGGCATTGGCTGAGGTGAGACAGACTCTTTCTACCGACTGAGGTGACTAGCCATTTAACCAACAGGATGTTTAACCAGATGCCCATCCTTAGTTGACATTAGAGGAGTTAATGTATGATTGAAACCAGCCCTCACAGGCAAACATCAACTCCAAGACAGAAAGCAAGTATGAAGGAGGGAAGGGAAGCCAAGATCGTCAACTGGGTGTCTGGACAAAAGGTGCTAAGAGAGATGCTATAAACACAGACACGAGATGAAGCAAAGTCATGAATCAGGAAAAATAAACGTGAGGGCTCCAAGAGGAGACCCGGGTTACTGAGAGCCCAGATTCCCTGCTGGCCTTCCAGCTCACCCTGCAGCAACATCTCAGAAACTTCCAGCTCACCCTGCAGCAACATCTCAGAAACTTCCAGCTCACCCTGCAGCAACATCTCAGAAACGGCAGCCGCCACCTCCCAGTGCTCATGTCACCGCTCTCCCACGTGAATGGCTTGTCAATGGCATTCACAGGTCTTAAGTTAGTAGCTCAGCCTGACCATCTATTCAGAAAACCCTCCACTTTAAATAATGGCTCAGTAACTTTGTTAGCACCTCAAAAAAAAGAGAATGTCTTACAATTTCAGTGACCCTCAGCACCCAATATGATGCTGGGCACTGAAGTATTAGGCTCTCTATTTTTCAGGCAGGAGAGGTTCTGCTGGGTAACACATAAGCCCGAAGACCCCAGAGGCCTCACACAACAAGGAACGCAAGGTTTCTCTTGTGCAACGCCGGAGAAGGACTGGCAGAGGCTCTGCTTCGAGCAGACGCTCCGGCACCCAGGCTCCTCCCACTGGAAGCTCTAGTATTTCAACACACAGTCCCCTCAGAACCTTTCCAAGAGGAAAGGAGGCACGCTGGCCTTTAGCTCTTTCAGCTCAGAAGTACTCACGCGGCCCAAACTGACTGCGAGGGAGGCTTCAAATCAAGGTACTTTTGGTGAGGGCTTAGTGTTTTTGCCTCGGTACAACCAAACCGTGCAGCTGATGGAGTTTCAGTGATGTAAGACACATGCCAACCCAGCACAGATGAAGCATAGACTGTCTCACTAGCCTTGTGACTGTCAATATTCTTTTTAGCCTCTCTGTCTTAATTTTCTCATCTGTAAAATAAATATTATATATACATGTTTAGAGTGCCTCAGAAGACTCATTGTGATGGTTAATATATAAAGGGCTTTTTAATGTGTCACATACTATTAGAAATTTTATAGTTTATTTTCCTTTCTTTTTTCCCTTCCAGGGCACTTGGTAATTGCCTACCAGGAATCCCAGCTTCTAATGACACTTATGTAGCTGCTTAATGAAAGGGTGGTTGAGTGGGTGGACTTTAAATATTCTTTAAAGGGAATATTGAGTATATTCTCTGGCTCTCTGACTTAAATGTCAGACTCTACCATAGTATTCCACATGGACTGAACATCATTTCTTTCCTTCTTTCTATCCAAGCATCCCATTATTTCTTTCTCTTAATTTCATAAACTCTTTCCCTTACCACAGTGACCAAAACCATAAACTGCTCTTTTGGGTCAGACATGAAGTAGCTGCTAGACTGGAATAATTCTAACAGTAATAGTAGCAATAATAGGAACATCAGTGATGATAGTGAGACTTGACCAAGCACCACTCTGCCAAGCCCTAGGACATGACATCCATTATGTCTGTAAATCCTCACAGCAACCTGGGGAGTGAGCTCTTCCTGTTTTAGAGACAAGGAAATTGAGGAGGAGATAATATAATGATAATTTGAACTCAGCTTAATCTGATTCCAAAGTTTTATGCTAAACCATTTTTCTTTTTTTCAAAAATTTTATATAGACAATTAAATTTAACAGGGTGACATTGATCAATAAGAGTACAGGGGGGCTCTGGCCAGCTGGATCAGTGATAGAACATCAGCCTGGTGTGTAGAAGTCCCAGGTTCAATTCCCAGCCAGGGTACACAGGAGAAGCGCCCATCTGCTTCTCCACCCTTCCTCCTCTCTTTCCTCTCTATCTCTCTCTTCCCCTCCCACAGCCAAGGCTCCATGGGAGCAAAGTTGGCCCAGGTGCTGAGGATGGCTCCATGGCCTCTGCCTCAGGTGCTAGAGTGGCTCTGGTTGCAACAGAGCAACGCCCCAGATGAGCAGAGCATCACCCCCTGGTGAGCTTTCTGGGTGGATCCTGGTCAGGCGAATGTGGGATTCTGTCTCTCTGCCTCTCCACTTCTCACTTCAGGAAAATACAAAAAAAAAAAAAAAAAAAAAAAAAAAAAAAGAGTACCGGGATCCTCAGATTAGGACAGTCTCGACATATGATGTTTTGAGTTTATGACACTCACTTCCATAAAAACTTAAAAATATTGAGACGTGTTTTGGCTTACACTGTTAGCATCATAGTTATGGACCACGTGGGCCAACTAGTTTGAGTGTGTGTGGCAGAAGAACTCGCAGTAATGCTATGTATGAGTAAGGGAGTCGGTGTCCCCCAGTATGCTTACCTATGTCAATTTAGACTGTTAAAACACAAGTCTTTGTTTGTGTTGTTTTATTTGGTGACTTTTTGGACCTTATCATGTTTCTAAAAGAAAGTCAGAGTCTTCAGGTGGTAGTGCTTCAAAGAAGAGGGAAGCCATCATGATGGATGTCGCAAAGCTACTGCCATCACATGGAGAGGAGCTGTCTGCTGAGGACCTTATTCAGCTGGAGAAGCAGCTGATTGAAGAGGAAGAAATGGAAACCTCAGAACCCAAGAGATTTACCACCAAGGGTTTAGAAGAAGGATTTTCTATAGTAGAGGATGGGTTGGCAAAATTTTAGGCTGAGGACCCCAGTGCTGACAGATTCAGTAAGGTCTACAGAGTTGTTATGGATGCCTTGCAATGCTATAGGAAGATTTTGGAAGAGAAGTCATCAAACTTCCAGACTAGCCTGGAGCAATTCTTTTTTTTTTTTTTTTTTTTTGTATTTTTCTGAAGCTGGAAACGGGGAGGCAGTTAGGCAGATTCTCACATGCGCCCGACCAGGATCCACCTGGCATGACCACCAGGGGGCGATGCTCTACCCATCTGGGGCATCACTCTGTTGCGACCAGAGCCACTCTAGTGCCTGAGGCAGAGGCCATGGAGCCATCCCCAGCGCCCGGGCCATCTTTGCTCCAATGGAGCCTTGGCTGCGGGAGGGGAAGAGAGAGACAGAGAGGAAGGAGAGGGGGAGGGGTGGAGAAGCAGATGGGTGTCTCTCCTGTGTGCCCTGGCTGGGAATTGAACCCGGGACTTCCACACACCAGGCCGACGCTCTACCACTGAGCCAACAGGCCAGGGCCTGGAGCAATTCTTTAAGAAAGCAGAGAGCCCTGCAACAGATCCTGTACCCTGTACATCAGCTGCTTCTTGAGATGAAACACCTGAAGTACAGGTAGAATAATCTCCAGCATCTCCTGCATGTTCCTTAGGCAATCCTGATTCACCTGACCCAGTATCTCCAGCACCTTCTGCAGATTCTTCTGCCTCTCCAGCTTCCTCCTCCCAATAGGTCACTCTCTCCCACCTTGCAATGCCCCTTCCTGTGTGCCAGCCAACCACAGGAATAAAGGTAAGAAAAATTTTTAACTCATTATTTCTGTTACTACAATATATAATATTTATACCCTTTTCCTTTTTCTGTGGCTTTGTTGTATTTTTATGTTCTAGATTATGATTTTACAACTGTGTTAGCATAGGAAAGTGACTTAAGCTAGGGTGTATTTGGATGTAAACAAAAATTCAGCTTACGTCACTGTCATAGGAACAGAGCTGTAATAACCCAAGGACTCCTTGTATATAGGCTGAAGGTAAAGATTTCTATGGCATTTGAACTGTTGATTATGTTGCGTACCTATCACCCAAAGTCAAATAATTTTCTATCACCATATATTTGTCCTCTTTACTCCCTTCCCCCTACTCCCTTCTCCACTGTGTCTTACTCTGAAAAGGGCAGTATTGAAAAGTGGTTTAGTATCAGGGTTATGTTGGCCTTGTAAAATGTGTTACAGAGTACTGCTTCTTCTATTTTTTGGAAGATTTTGAGAAGGATAGGTACAAAATCTTGGAATGTTTGTAGAATTCACTAGTATAGCCATCTGGTCCTGGACTTTGATTTTTGGGGAAGTTGTTGATAGTTGTTTTAATTTCCTCCCTGCTTATGGGTCTATTTAGGCTTTCCGCTTCTTTGTGACTCAGTCTAGGAAGATTGTATAGTTCTAGGAATTTATCCATTTCCTAGGTGGTTAAATTTGGTGGCATATAATCTTTTATACTATTCAGCTATGATCCTTTGTATATCTATGATGTCTGTGGTAATTTCTCCTCTTTCATTTTGGATTTTATTCATGGGTCTTTTTTCTTTTTCCTTTAGTAAGTCTAGACGGGGTTTGTCAATTTTACTGATTTTTTTCAAAGAACCATCTCTTTGTTGTATTAATTTTTTCTATATTTTTTTGTTCTCTATTTCATTTAGTTCTGCTTTAATTTTTACTACTTCCTTTTCTTCTGCTCACGTTGGGTTGCCTTTGTTCTTCTTTTCTAGTTGTTGAAAATGTGATGTTAGGTTCTTTACTTGGGATCTCCCTTGTTTCTTGATATAAGCCTGTAATGATATATACTTTCCTTTTCCCAGAAATTTTGATATGTCATGTTATCATTTTTGTTTGTCTGTATATACTGGCATCTTTTGATTTCTGCTTTTATTTCTTCTTTGACCCAGTCATTTTTTTTTTTAATTTTAAAATTTTATTTAGAAAATTAAATTTAAAAGGGTGATATTAATCAATAAGAGTACATAAGTTTTAGCACATATTTCTATAGCATTAAAATTATTGATTATGTTGTAAACCCATCACCCAAAGTCAAGTAATTTTTTGTCACCTTATATTTATCCCTCTTTACACCCTTACCCTCACACTCTCATCCACACCTCCTCCTCTACTTCCCCCTTGACCTAGTAACCATTTCAGTTTTATCTATGTCCATGAGTCTTAGTTTTATATCCCACTAATATGTGAAATAATACAGTTCTTAACTTTTTCTGATTTACTTATTTCATTCAGTATAGTATTCTCAAGGTTCATCTGTGTTGTCATAAATGGCACTGTGTCATCGTTTCTTATAACTGAGTGGTATTCCATTATACATAGGTATCATACTACCTGACTTCAAATTATACTATAGAGCCACTATAATGAAAACAGCATAGTATTGGCAGAAAAACAGACATACAGACCAATAGAACAGAATCAAGAACCTAGAAATAAAACCACATATATATGGACAAATACTTTTCAACAGAGGAGCCAAAAACACACAATGAAGAAAAGAAAAGCTCTTCAATAAATGGTGCTGAGAAAATTGGAAAACCATATGCAAAAGAATGAAACTTGACTACAATTTGTTCCCTTGAACAAAAATTAATTCAAAGTGAATCAAAGACCTAAATATAAGCTCTGAAACAATAAATTACATAGAAGAAAAAACATAAGTACTAAACTCATGGACCTTGACCGTAGAAAACAATTTATGAATTTGTCCCTAAAGGCAAAGGAAGTAAAGGCAAAAATAAACAAACACAACTATATCAAACTAAAAAGCTTCTGCACAGCAAAAGAAACTGAAAACAAAACAGACAGCCAACTAAATGGGAGATGATATTTGCAAACAGCATCTCCGATAAAGGTTAATATCCAAAATATATAAAGAATTCACAAAGCTCAGTGACAACCAAACAAACCAATTAAAAAATGGGGACAGGACCTGAACAGACACTTCTCCCAAGAAGACATACAAATGGCCAGCAGATACATGAAAAAATGCTCATCTTCACAGCTTTTTGAGAAATGCAAATCAAAACTACAATAAGATACCACCTCGCACCTGTTAGATTGGCTCTTATCAACAATACAGGTAATAACAAGTGTTAGGCTGTGGAGAAAAAGGAACCCTCATTCACTGCTGGTGTGAATGCAAATTAGTACAACCATTATGGAATAAAGTATGATGATTCCTCAAAAAAATTAAGACTATAACTACTATATGACCCAGCAATCCTTCTATCGGGTATCTATCAAAAAACCTTGAAAACATTGGTACATAAAGATATGTACCCCATATTTTTCGCAGCATTATTTACAGTGGCCAAGGCATGGAAACAACTGAAGTGGCCCTCGATAGAGGATTGGATAAAGAGGATGTGGTACATATATAAAATTGAATACTACTCAGCCATAAGAAACGATGACATAGTGACATTTATGACAACATGGATGAAACTTGAGAATAGTATACTGAGTGAAAAAAGTAAATCAGAAAAAGCTAAAAACTGTATGATTTCACACATAGGTGGGATATAAAACAGATTGTGGACATAGATAAAAGACAAAAGTGAAGTTGTTACCAGGAGGAGGAGTATGTGGAGAAGGAAACCACCTGAACTTGCTGAGCAAATCAGCAGTTCCTACTTGCTCACAGATTCAGAGGGTCAGAAATTCAAATATGGCAAAGTGAAGATTTAGCTTGGGAGGCCTGACTGACTGATGATGACTTAAACATCTGGAGATTGGACAGTGGGGGCCGGAGAATTGGCTTCCATGTTGGTTTCCCTACTCACATGTCTGATGCGTGAGCAGAACACCTACGCATGGCCTCTCTGTGTGGCTTGGGCTTCCACATGGCACAGAGACTACCTTCTAAGAAAATGACTATTGAGAATGATCAGTCTAACGACATGTATTTCAAGATCCTTAGGTGGGAGCTGCCCTCTTCTGATCTAGCCTTAGTCATTACCAACATCATTGCTGCCTGTTCTTATTTACAAATAAGTCATAACTCCAGCCCCGATTTAAGAGGCATGGGATCACATTCAACCCAGCCGCTGGAAGAGTTTCAAAGAATTTGAAAATATTTGTAGCCATTTATAAAACTGCCACAAGTGGATAAAGTACACTTTACTCAAGTATCAATATTCTTTGGAACAACTAGGTATACTACCCAAAGAGGAGAAAACAGGTGACACAGACGAAAACGAAAATTGAAGATCTGTATTGATAAATGGAGTCATGACACAATCTTCGGATACATCAATTGTAGCCATTAAAGTAGAATTTTCTGGTAATATATATAAAAAAGAAGAAATGTGTGAATGTACTAAATTAAAAAGATGCTGCCAAGGGTATGTAGAACATCTACATGTACATCTCGATTTGAAAATTCCGACTTTATGAGTGATTTCTCTTTTCTTCTGCTTCTCTGTATGTGTGAATATTTTTACAAGAAGCATATGCTGCTTTTGTAATAAGGAATAATTAATCAGAGAGGAAGAAGGAAGACTTGGGAAAGGTTTAAAAATACCATTTGCCTTAATTTTAAAGAATCAAGAAAAAAATTAGAGGTCAAGCTATTGTTTGTGTTTGGAGGGCTGACCTTCTGGGGCCTAGATGGCCCTGGTGGGCATGCAGACTAAGGAATATGTGAAACTGGGAGGGACCTTCGGATTCTCAGATCCTTGAGCGCAGGCTCTGGGTTTGGGGAGGAGAAAGCTGGTGGAGAGTGACTTATGCAAGACCAAATGGCTAATTAGTGGAAGGACTCAGAGAGAGCACAGGCCCTTAGTCCCTGTTCATGATGGCTTTTTTCCTCCACCTGCTGTCATCTGGTGTGAACTGACAAATGGCAACTGCCTGTGCCTTACATGAAGGACTGACACATTTCTACTCCCAGTGGGTGTCTCGCCTGCGGCACTCTAGCTATTGAGGACTCCTGGAAGCTTCTGGCTTGGAAAGCAGAGTGTGATTTTATGGAAACTGGACTGGGTGTTGAGATCAACTTAGCAGTCGTTGGTCATATTCAATGACAGGTGACAATTGTATTTGGTAAGAAGCTGAACTTGAGAGTGAGAAGTGGGAATAAGCTTAATGACAGTGAGTTTCCTCGGTGAGAGGAAAATGAGAAAGCTCCAGCTCTAGGGGTGGCTCAGGGGGAAGGAGCCCACACTTCGGATCTTGTTTCTAAAGCTTTCTAGGCTCCGGATGATGTTGGGGCACCCACAGGCAGCTCCGGGAGAGCATGGCTTCTCCATCGCTCACACATTTGCCCTGCACATTATGGGATCCCTGAACATAGAGTTAGAGATTCAAATATTTTGCCATTAATATTCTCCATTTTTACTCTTAAATTGCATCTCATTAGGACAAAAGCCTCCTGTAGGCCCTTCTGGCCATTCTTAACTTCTTTTATCACCTTCAATTTTTAATAAAGAGGGTTTGCCTGAGGTAGGTACAGATGGAAATAAGCTAGTTTGTGTGTGTGTGTGTGTGTGTGTGTGTGTGTGTGTGTGTGTGTGTGTGTGTTGGGCAAGAGGTCAGCTTAAGGAACCAAGAGAGAATAAGCACTCGTAACCTGGACTTAGTAACTCAGGGATTCCTGAACAAGACCATGATCAAGCACTTCCAAGGACATGGGCTGTGGAGCAGAGTCCATTAATCTCCCCCCTACTCCTCACCCCCACAATTTTAACTCAGCTGTAAGCAACATTTTACAGATTGCTCTTATAGTTTTCTCGGGCTATTTTCAGAGAACTAGAAATAGTTCTCTGAATATATCATCAATGAACAATATATGTATTTTTTAATGAGGTCATGGGCCCATGCAATAAGGGAAGTTTCCCCTAATCCTTAGATGAGAGCACTGCTCTTTTCTGTAGAGTAATGATGACACCACCCCCTCTGGCTCCCCGTCCTCCCTCATTGAGTGCCTCCTCTGTGAATCTACATGTTACCTAGATTTAAAAAAATATTCTCACAAGGACCTTATGAGGGTAGTTAGTTATGATTCTCATTTGATGATGAAGGAATGTCTAGACTGAAGGTCTGTAGTGCTTACTTACTTCCTCAAAGCCACACATTTCCAAGTTATTGAGATGGGTGTCAAATCCATGCTAGATGAGGTGTTTTATGACCTGGGGATGGGACCTGACTGTGTTTGGTAGTTAGTGTGAGGCTCTCACAACAGATGGAGTTCCTCAGGAAGAGTTTTGGGTCATGCAGATTAGAGGAACAACGTCATTCTAGAAAAGACAAAAAATTGCCTCCCCTGGAGAGAAGCTTGGAGGTGCCAGCCTGGGCGGGCACCAGTGAGCAGGGCTGGCACAGGAGAGAGGGCAAACCCAACAGTGCTGTCCCCTTGCCCTGCCCAGTTTAGACAGTTCCATAGCCTATCTCTTTGCCTAGAGCACTGGTCGGCAAACTGCAGCTCGCGAGCCACATGCGGATCTTTGGTCCCTTGAGTGTGGCTCTTCCACAAAATACCATGTGCAGGCGCTACCTCGATGAGGAATGTACCTACCTATATAGTTTAAGTTTGAAAAATTTGGCTCTCAAAAGAAATTTCAATCGTTGTGCTGTTGATATTTGGCTCTGTTGACTAATGAGTTTGCCGACCACTGCTCTAGAGGTCATCTAAAACACACAGTTTTTAAATCTTAAATATAAAGTATCAATTATATATTTAAAAAGTCCCTTAGACAGTTGGCTAAAATAACCTTAAAATGTTGAATTATATACAATATAGTAAAAGACACCCAAAGGGGACATTTACAGAATGGTGCAAGTTTGGTATTTAAAATATATGAATAATTCAGTAGTGCCCATAGGCAAAGTTGTTTAAAAATGATGAAAAATCGGAGTGACGTCACGGAAATGGCGCCGTGAGAAGCGCGTCCGACAGCTCTCCCCTAAATCACAACAAATTTATCAACTAGAAACAGAAAAATTTATCCTCGGAGCATTCCGGAGTTCCACACAAACTGAAAGCAAAAGGACTGTTATCACTTGAATCTGAGAGACGAGGGTGTGGAGGAAGCTACCGCAGCGACGCTCATTCAAGCCGCCAGGGAGTGCGCCTGCGGTGAGTCAGCCCATATACTTGGGAACCGCGAGCCGCCGCGAGCCGCTGCGAGCCCCCGCCAGCCGCCACCGCAAGCGGCCGCCGAGAACTGCCACGAGCCACCGCGCGCGCGCCCAGTCCGGTTGAGCACCGCTGACGTTCCCAGCGGCCCGCACACTGCGAGTGGGGGTCGCCGGCCACCGGTGCCCGGAGCGCCCCATTTGCGCGCGTGCCTTGGGCATTCCACGTGCCCAGGGCGCCCTGCTGGCCCTGCTGGCCCGCACACCCAGGGGGCTCCATTATCCTGCGCCTGGTGCGGTCCAGCTGCCAGCGGCGAGGCGAGCGGGAGAGGCTTGGGAGATTCTCTCCGTGGGCGGGGCACCTCACCCAGCCATTCAAGCTAACAATCAAGCGTTGGGGGAGGGGCGCGCGCAGGAAGCCTAAAATACCTTCGGAAGCACAGCTGCGACCCAATCACTGAAATTAGCTTAACCCATAAAATCTGCGCACCCTCGGTTCTAATTGATAAGATCTCTCTCAGTTCAGCGATCCAAGACAAGAGGCGTGATATTTTTTAGTGCCTCTCGCTAAAGGGGCGGGGGCAACTTCTGATTGATAGAACCTCCATATTCAGGGATAAACGCTAACAAGAAGGACTTGGCAGATATTAAGGACTATACTACACTAGTCGTAAGCAGAGACTAGTGCCTCTTCTTCCCTGCAAAAACAGGCTACAAAGTGTGGAAAGCCTGGGTTGAGAGGTCCAACTAAATGATAGGCGCTGAATAGTCACCTTGACAACAATTGACTCCCACCCCCGCCTGATTACACTGGAGGCCCTGACTCTCAGAGCCTTTCCCAAAGCCTTGCACTGAGTGGGGATAGAGTGGGGATTTCCCAGCTCTTTGAGCCTCTTACTCCCCAGGCAGAAGCAGTTGCAGCCTTATAGCTGGATCACCAGGCTGCTAATTCAGAAAGGGGGGACTAGGAGAGAGAATCCAGGAAAGCAAACTCTCTCATCGTTGGACCCTGCAAACGCCAACAAGCCTTTACTTCCAGCAAGACTAAAGCCAATTATATGACATTGCCATAGAATCCCATCAACTGCAAATCCCTACCTAAGAGTGACACAGGGGCAGAGCCTGGGGTACAGAGTCACCGACTAGGAAGAGGGAGAGAAAAGAAAAAGGAAGAAGTTAACCTCTCAAAATCAAGAAAAATCCACAGACTTTACAACTTGATCCACTAATTGTTGTTGTTATTGTTGTTGTTGTTGTTTGTTTCTTCTATCTTTTTGCCTTTATTTCCTCCACCCTCGGTCCTTCTATTCTCTGCCCATCTTATGCTTCCCCTTTCTTGAACTACACTACCCATGAGTGTTGCATTTTATTTTTCTTCTTCATCCTCACCCTCCTTTAAGGTTATACTCCAAAACACTTAACTCTCACTCTCTCCTCTTTTGTTTTTTTTTTTTTTGTCTTGCTTTATTTTGTTTTTTTCTCCTCCTATTTTATTTCTTCCTTCGTTTTTCTCTTTTTCTTATTTTTTCCTTTCTATTCGTTTTTTCTTTTCTCATTTTACTTTCCTCCCATATAATCCTCAATCACGAACAAATTAGTTAATTTGGGACTCAAGGCTTTTTTTTGGCTTTATTTCTCTTTTTTGCTTTTGTTTTTATTTTTATTTTTTCTCTTGTTTGTTTATTTTTGTGGCATTTTGGGTCCTCCCAACCCAAGGTCTCCATTGTATTTAGTCTTCGCTCCACTTAATACAACAGATTTTTACTTATTATTTTTATTTTTTCTTCTTTATTATTCTTTTTTGGTCCTTTTTTCTGATTCCCTCTTATCCCTCTCATTATATCTCTTAGTTGACCATCACTTACAAGCAAATCATCTTATGCTTGTCTAAGATTTTCTTCCTTTTTTTTTTTTTTTGCATTTAGTAGGTCCCTACTCCCTTTTTTTTGCCCCTTGAACTCTTCACCCCAAATCAGGCCCTCCATTATAGGCATGATATTTCCCTGAGGAGGGGAGAGGAGGGAAAGAGAAGAGAGAAAAAAAGGGGGAAATAATAAATTATTACTGTTTTTTTTTGTGGGGTGTTTTACCCTTTTTTTTTTCTTTTTACTCTTTATTAATTCTAATTAGTGCTATCAATAAGACCACCCTCAGATGCCGATAAGAAAGAGGAAATCGAATATTATGGATACAAAAGAAAGAGAGGTAACACAAATAGATGTGGAAAAATCTATGGAGAAAAGACAACATATTGGAAGCCTTGGAGCTAAATGACAGAGAATTTAAAATAGAAATCTTAAAAATACTCAGAGATATACAAGAAAACACAGAAAGGCAATATAGGGAGATCAGAAAACAACTCAATGAACACAAAGAATATATTACCAAGGAAATTGAAACTATAAAAACAAATCAAACAGAGATGAAAAACTCAATTCACGAGCTGAAAAACGAGGTAACAAGCTTAGCTAACAGAACAGCCCAGATTGAAGATAGGATTAGTGAAATAGAAGACAAACAACTTGAGGCACAACAGAGAGAAGAAGAAAGAGACTCAAAAATAATAAAAAATGAGAAAGCCCTACAGGAATTGTCTGACTCCATCAGAAAGAATAACATAAGAATAATAGGTATATCAGAGGGAGAAGAGAAAGAAAATGGAATGGAGAATATACTCAAACAAATAATAGACGAGAACTTCCCAAGCCTGTGGAAGGAACTAAAGCCTCAAATTCAAGAAGCAAACAGAACACCAAGTTTTCTTAACCCCAACAAACCCACTCCAAGGCACATCATAATAAAGATGACACAAACCAATGACAAAGAAAAAATTCTCAAGGCAGCCAGGGAAAAGAAGAGTACAACATATAAAGGAAGGCCTATTAGATTATCATCATATTTCTCAGCAGAAACTCTACAAGCTAGAAGAGAGTGGACCCCAACATTTAAAGCCCTGAAAGAGAGGAACTTTCAGCCAAGAATACTATACCCATCAAAGCTATCCTTCAAGTATGAAGGAGATATAAAAACATTCACAAATACAGAAAAAATGAGAGAATTTATCAACAGAAAGCCCCCACTCCAGGAAATACTAAGGGGGGTTTTCCAACCAGATTCAAAGAACAAAAGAAAACAACACCACAAGTAACAGCTCCACCAAGAACACAATAAAACCAAACTTAAACTGTGACAACAAAGGAAAAAAAGGGGGGAGAGGATGGAGATTAACAGTAGCAAAGGATGATGAAGTGCAGAAATACTTATAAGATAGGGTACTACAATGAATATGGTAGGTACCCTTTTCATTACTTAATGGTAACCACCCTTAAAAAAAACCACCACAAAAACACTTGACTTAAAAAAGGTAGCAACAGAGGAAAGAAGTATGGAACACAAACAAACAAAAACAAATGATAGAAAAACAAAAGAGAAGAATCAAACTAGATACAAAACTAACAGAAAGCAATTTATAAAATGGCAGTAGGGAACCCACAAGTATCAATAATTACACTAAATGTAAATGGATTAAACTTACCAATAAAAAGACACAGAGTAGCAGAATGGATTAAAAAAGAAAATCCAACTGTATGCTGCCTACAAGAAACACATCTAAGCAACAAGGATAAAAACAAATTCAAAGTGAAAGGCTGGAAAACAATACTCCAAGCAAACAACACCCAAAAAAAGCAGGTGTAGCAATACTCATATCTAATAATGCTGACTACAAGACAGAAAAAGTACTCAGAGACAAAAATGGTCATTTCGTAATGATTAAGGGGAAGTTGAATCAAGAAGACATAACAATCCTTAATATATATGCACCAAACCAAGGAGCACCAAAATATATAAGACAGCTACTTATTGACCTTAAAACAAAAACTAACAAAAATACAATCATACTTGGAGACCTCAATACACCGCTGACGGCTCTAGATTGGTCATCCAAACAGAGAATCAACAAAGACATAGTGGCCTTAAACGAAATACTAGAACACCTGGATATGATAGACATCTACAGGACACTTCATCCCAAAGTGACAGAGTATACATTTTTCTCTAGTGTACATGGAACATTCTCAAGAATTGACCATATGTTGGGCCACAAAGACAATATCAGCAAGTTTAGAAAAATTGAAAATTGTACCAAGCATATTTTCTGATCATAAAGCCTGAAACTAGAATTCAACTGCAAAAAAGAGGGGGAAAAACCACAAAAATGTGGAAACTAAACAACATACTTCTAAAAATGAATGGGTCAAAGAAGAAATAAGCGCAGAGATCAAAAGATATATACAGACAAATGAAAATGAAAATACGACATATCAGAATCTCTGGGATGCAGCAAAAGCAGTAATAAGAGGAAAGTTCATATCACTTCAGGCCTATATGAACAAACAAGAGAGAGCCGAAGTAAACCACTTAAATTCACACCTTAAGGAACTAGAAAAAGAAGAACAAAGACAACCCAAAACCAGCCGAAGAAAGGAGATAATAAAAATCAGAGCAGAAATAAATGAAATAGAGAACAGAAAAACTATAGAAAAAATCAATAAAACAAGGAGCTGGTTCTTTGAAAAGATCAACAAAATTGACAAACCCTTGCAAGACTCACCAAGGAAAAAAGACACAGGACTCAAATAAATAAATCCAAATGAAAGAGGAGAGATCACCACAGACATCATAGAAATACAAAGAATTATTGTAGAATACTATGAAAAATTATATGCCACCAAATACAACAATCTAGAAGAAATGGATAAATTCCTAGAACAATACACCTTCCTAGACTGAGTCATGAAGAAGCAGAAGCCTAAACAGACCAATCAGCAGGGAGGAAATAGAAAAAACTATTAAAAATCTTCCCAAAAATAAAAGTCCAGGCCCAGACGGTTATACTAGTGAATTCTATCAAACATTCAAAGAAGACTTGGTTCCTATTCTACTCAAAGTCTTCCAAAAAATTGAAGAAGAAGCAATACTTCCAAACACATTTTATGAGGCCAACATAACCCTCATACCAAAACCTGGCAAGGATGGCACAAAGAAAGAAAACTACAGACCAATATCTCTAATGAATACAGATGCTAAATACTAAACAAAATACTGGCAAACCGAATACAACAACATATTAAAAAAATAATACATCATGATCAAGTGGGATTCATCCCAGAATCTCAAGGATGGTTCAACATACGCAAAACGGTTAACGTAATACACCATATCAACAAAACAAAGAACAAAAACCACATGATCTTATCAATAGATGCAGAAAAGGCTTTTGATAAAATACAACACAATTTTATGTTTAAGACTCTCAACAAAATGGGTAATAGAAGGAAAATATCTCAACATGATAAAGGCCATATATGATAAACCATCAGCCAACATCCTATTAAACGGCATAAAACTGAGGACTTTCTACCTTAAATCAGGAACAAGACAGGGTTGTCCACTCTCTCCACTCTTATTCAACGTGGTGCTAGAAGTTCTGGCCAGAGCAATCAGACAAGACAAAGAAATAAAAGGCATCCATATCGGAAAAGAAGAAGTAAAGCTATCACTTTATGCTGATGATATGATCCTATACATCGAAAACCCGAAGGACTCCACAAAAGATTATTAGAAACAATAAACCAATACAGTAAGGTCGCAGGATACAAATTAACATACAAAGTCCATAGTCCTTTCTATATGCCAACAATGAAATATTAGAAAACGAACTCAAAAAAATAATCCCCTTCACGATTGCAACAAAAAACATAAAATACCTAGGAATAAACATAACAAAGAACGTAAAGGACCTATATAATGAAAATTACAAAGCATTGTTAAGGGAAATCGAAAAAGATACAATGAGATGGAAAAATATTCCTTGTTCTTGGATAGGAAGAATAAATATAATCAAAATGGCCATATTACCCAAAGCAATATACAAATTTAATGCAATTCCCATCAAAATCCCTATGAGATTTTTTAAAGAAATGGACACAAAAATCATCAGATTTATATGGAACTATAAAAAAACCCAAATAGCCAAAACAATCCTAAGGAAAAAGAATGAAGCTGGGGGCATTACAATACCTGACTTTAAACTATATTATAGGGCCACGATAATCAAAACAGCATGGTATTGGCAAAAAAATAGACACTCAGACCAATGGAACAGAATAGAAAGCCCAGAAATAAAACCACATATATATGGTCAAATAATCTTTGATAAAGGGGCCAACAACACACAATGGAGAAAGAAAGCCTCTTCAACAAATGGTGCTGGGAAAACTGGAAAGCCACATGCAAAAGAATGAAACTCGACTACAGTCTGTCCCCGTGTACTAAAATTAATTCAAAATGGATCAAAGACCTAAATATAAGACCTGAAACAATAAAGTACATAGAAGAAGACATAGGTACTAAAATCATGGACCTGGGTTTTAAAAGAACATTTTATGAACTTGACTCCAATGGCAAGAGAAGTGAAGGCAAAGATAAATGAATGGGACTACATCAGAATTAAAAGTTTTTGCTCAGCAAGAGAAACTGATATCAAAATAAACAGACAGCCAACTATATGGGAACTGATATTTTCAAACGACAGCTCAGATAAGGGCCTAATATCCAAAATTTACAAAGAACTCATAAACTCAACAACAAACAAACAAACAATCCAATAAAAAAATGGGAAGAGGACATGAACAGACACTTCTCCCAGAAAGAGATACAAATGGCCAACAGATATATGAAAAGATGCTCAGCTTCATTAGTTATTAGAGAAATGCAAATCAAAACTACAATGAGATACCACTTCACTCCTGTTAGATTAGCTATTATCAACAAGACGGGTAATAGCAAATGTTGGAGAGGCTGTGGAGAAAAAGGAACCCTCATTCACTGTTGGTGGGACTGTAAAGTAGTACAACCATTATGGAGGAAAGTATGGTGGTTCCTCAAAAAACTGCAAATAGAACTACCTTATGACCAGCAATCCCTCTACTGGTATATACCCAAAACCTCAGAAACATTGATACGTGAAGACACATGTAGCCCCATGTTCATTGCAGCACTGTTCACAGTGGCCAAGACATGGAACAACCAAAAGCCCTTCATAGAAGACTGGATAAAGAAGATGTGGCACATATACACTATGGAATACTACTCAGCCATAAGAAATGATGACATCAGATCATTTACAGCAAAATGGTGGGATCTTGATAACATTATAAGGAGTGAAATAAGCAAATAAAAAAAAAAAACAAGAACTACATGATTCCATACATTGGTGGAACATAAAAATGAGACTAAGAGACATGGACAAGAGTGTGGTGGTTACCAAGGGTGGGGGGGGAGGGAGGACATGGGAGGGAGGGAGGGAGAGAGTTGGGGGGAGGGGGAGGGGCACAGAGAACTAGATAGAGGTTGACGGAGGACAATCTGACTTTGGGCGAGGGGTTTGCAACATAATTTGATGACAAAATAACCTAGACATGTTTTCTTTGAATATATGTACCCTGATTTATTAATGTCATCCCATTACCATTAATAAAAATTTATTAAAAAAAAAAAAAAGAAAAAAAATGATGAAAAATCTAAATAGATTTCAAAAAAGGACAGATACTGGAAAATATTCAGAAAGAGATTAAATACTAGATAACTTCATCATTAGATGACTAATCATTAAGCAAATTAGCTTTAAAGAGAATTAGCGCAAGTTCAGGAAGACGTCCCAGGAGCTGTGAGTGATCGTGGCTAATGCTCCCGGGACTGTGAGTGATATTGGAACACCACGAGGCAACGACAGACACTTGAGAGAGCATGTAGTTGAGTGGAGAAATCACAGACTGTCTAAATAATGAAGAAAAATCACATTCTAGGCGGGCAATTTTTCTTGCCCCATTTCCAGGGCAGGAAAGGTCAATTTGTTTGAGATAAAAAAAACAAACGAACAAAAAAACCCCACACAATATATTTCCCCCCAAATGGGAGAGTCAGGTGCTGAGCAGAGGTACACTCACAGGCGGAAATAAATGTTTGGGGATTACATAGAGGCAGCAAGAGAACTGGAGAGATGCTTGCATCTGCTGAGTGGGGCACCTTGGCAGGAAAAGAGCTATCTGAAGATCACTGTTAAGAGGAATCCCAGCCCTGGCCAGTTAGCTCAATGGTCGAGTGTCAGCCTAGCATGTGAAGTCCTGGTTTGGGTTCCTTGTCAGGACACACAAGAGAATCGACAATCAGCTTCTCCACCCCCCCCCCCTTCTCTCTCTCTCTCTCTCTCTCTCTCTCTTTCTCTCTCTCTTTCTCTCTTCCCCACCCGCAGCCATGACTTGATTGGCTGGAGTGAGTTGGCCCCCAGTGCTTAGGATGGTTCCATGGCCCCCACCTTAGGCTCTAAAAAAAGTGGCTCCGGTTGCAACTGAACAACAGCTCCAGATGGGCAGAGCATCGCCCCCTAGTGGGCTTTCTGGGTGGATCCTGATCCAGGTACATGTGGGAATCTGTTTCTTTGGTTCCCCTCCTCTCACTATAACAAACAAACAAACAAACAAACAAACAAAGGAAAGAATGAATAAACAAGAGGAATCCCATGCTCTGTGTAATGCTCTTGGGCTACCCCTTTAAGGAAATCTAGACTAAATACAAATGTTATTCTTCAAGCTTTTAATGGCAGATTTTTTTTTTTTTTTTTGCTGTTAGATGCCTTAACAAGCAAAGAGAGGCCTCAAAGTCACCCTGCTGTATTTATATTACAATCTGAGAGAAGACATGTTGGGAAAATGATTAAAAAATTCATCTTCTTTTCCTTGTCTGGGCAAACTGAGAAGTAAATAAGAAGTAAGGAGAGCCGGCTGAGCTAACACAATGTATTTCCAAATACCTGGAAATGGGGGTGTGTTTAAGGGGTGATTCAAACCCAAAGAAC
Organism: Saccopteryx bilineata; assembly: GCF_036850765.1. Taxonomy (NCBI): domain Eukaryota; kingdom Metazoa; phylum Chordata; class Mammalia; order Chiroptera; family Emballonuridae; genus Saccopteryx; species Saccopteryx bilineata. The sequence continues at coordinate 172,937,610 of NC_089495.1, forward strand.
TAGAAACTGGAGGACATAACTGCTGACCGGCAGATGTGCTCTTTCATTATTTTTTATTTAATTGAGCAGGTAGAAAAGAGTCTGAAGATTTTACATTAAAATTGCGTTTCCTATTTCTGGTGAAACATTGGAAAGCACTAGAGTAACTTTTCATGCGACATATTGGTTGGACCCGGGAGGTGGCTGTCCCCTGTCACGGGATGCATCCTCTCCAGCTTGCCACATGTCCCAGTCTTTCTTACTGAGTTGGCAGGCTGGTGCCATGCTTGCTGGCCTGCCCCCCCCCCCCCCCCCCCCCCCCCCCCCCGGTCTCCACACTGTGTTAGCGGCCATGAGCACTAGGCATCTGGGCCTGTCACCAGGCAAAGGAAATGGAGAGGATGGTCTCCCAAAAACCTCCTTCTGAGGATACTACAGTGAGGGAGAGACAAGGACTCCCATGAATGAAACTGGAGCCTGGCAGCTTCCCCTGGTGACTGCCAAGAGAGAAGGCTGGGGGAGCGGGTGGGGTTGTGGGAAGGTGGCAGTGTTCATGAAGGGAAGAGCTCCGTAGATGGGGATGATGAAATGCGATAAAGCCAGGAAACACACATAAATATTTGATCCAGACCTCTAAATCAGCAAGTAGGACAGGGAGAGGACAATAAATATTCAAAAAAGATAAAGATACTCTTGAAAGGTATGCAAATTAAGCCACCATCTTTGGGACCATTCCAGTGAGAGAATGGGAAGTGACTGGTGAGGCTGAGAAGGCCGTGCATTGGATTTAAATTTTCCCTTGGGTATTTATGGGAAAGCTCAGACACTTTCCCTGAACTTAACCTGGAAGCTCCTCCAAGTCTTCCGCTTACGCCCCGCCCTTTGTGAGTCTCGGCAGAACGCGGGAGAGAGGGAGCAGGGAGTGGGACTAGTAGAGCAGCCAACGGTGGTAGGCACCATAGCCCAGTGTCCTCAAGAGAACTGCAGCTCTCCTGACTCCGGTTCCCTAGGGACAGCACATTTCGGCAGCTGGTACAGTGGACTGATTAACCCATCAGGACCCTGAAGCCTGTTTCTATGTCCCCAAAACAGCGGAGGTTTCTCTGAGTCAGGAAACATCCCCAAGAACCCAACCGGGATGCTAGCAAGCCTCTCTTGAGAGGGAAGCCCCAGGGAGAGAACATCTTCCTATGGGAAGCTTGGGCATTCGGGGGTCTAGAGTGTGGCTTCAAAAAAGAGTAGGATTCCATGTTTAATCACTTGGGCACTGGAGAAATCCCTTAGAGAAGAGGTGTGCCAATTATAACCAGTTAATTAAAGAAAGAAATTGTTCAGATGGCCTTACAAAAATTCCAAAAGAATGCAGATGTGGTTTTGATTATAATTAAAACTGCTATCAATTCTATTATTTTAGCTGTTTGGGGTGGGGGGGGAAGGTTCAGGGAAATCTGGGCAAATAGGGCTTCCAACTATCTACAGGGTATAGAAAAATGCCTCTCAAGTCTGAAATCACATACAATTAAAATTATCCTAAGTCCTGCTATTCTGAAACCTTTGTTGAGAGAATGACCAAGAGGCGATTCATTCATTTATATATTCGTTTAGTTTTTTGAACTTTGTCCTTTCTGAGTTCCTTTATCCAATTCAACAAACCTTGTAGATCATGCCTTCCAAACATCTCTAAATGTGTTTACCTCCTCTCCTGTCCAATGTTGTCAGTACATTTCTTTGCACTTTAATCTGTTCTTCACACCCCAGCTATGACACTTTTTCCAGAATAAGAAATCTGTGGCTTCAAATCCCTTAGGAATTTCTAGTGGCTATGGGATACAAATAAAATACAAAATAAACCTTAATAACAGGTTCTACCACCTTGCTACTTAAAGTGTGGTTTCAAAACCAGCAACATAAGCATCCAATGGGAGCTTATTAACAGATGCAGAGTCAGTGCCTGCATTTTTGCAACATCCCCAGGTACTATATCTTCCCATGTATAAGACGCACCTTTTTCAAAAAATTTCGAGTCTAAAAACTGAGTGCATCTTATACAGTGGTTATAGAAGTGTGGCATTTCAAATGCCATAGATGTAACAGAGGATGAGGCAATATATGAAGACAGTGATTCATCATCAGACACAGATGAGGACAAGCTAATGGATGGGAGTTTTGACAATGATGAGGAATTGTATGAATTTTTTGATGAATAAAACTTAAGTTCAATAACTTTATGTAATACTTTTTTTTTTTCAGATTTTGGCTCCTAAAATTAAGGTGTATCTTCTACATGGGAGCATCTTATACATAAGGAAATATGGTAATTTACATTAAAGTACATTAAAGTGTGAGAGGCCCTGTTCTTCAAGTTTTTGTGTTCTTTGGACGTTACCTACCTATCTAGCAAATTGGCCTAACATTTATGAGTCCCTGTGAAAAAGAGAAAAATGCCTAAATATTTAAGAATAATAAATCAAACTAGCTGTTAAATAAAATATCTTTTCTATCTTTGTAGCTTGACAAACACACCTTCATAACTTTCTGGAAAGCTAGGTGTCCTTTGTAGTTCCATGTCATAACTACAAAGTCTTTTTTATTTTTTTTATTTTTTTTAAATTTTATTTTATTTATTCATTTTAGAGAGGAGAGAGAAAGGAAGAGAGAGAGACAGAGAGGGAGAGAGAGAGAAGAGAGAGACAGAGAGAGAAGATGGGGAGGAGCTGGAAGCATCAACTCCCATATGTGCCTTGACCAGGCAAGCCCAGGGTTTCGAACCGGCGACCTCAGCATTTCCAGGTCGACGCTTTATCCACTGCGCCACCACAGGTCAGGCCATAACTACAAAGTCTTGAATGAACATCACACCCACCCAACATTTGCCTTTAGCCCTCCCAACAATTGTCCTGTGGTCACTCTTCAGGCCTAGAGATACCTTGCTAACAACATGGTTGACCTCTGAAGTATGGAACCAGCAAAAAGGTCACTCGGGCCCAGGAAGCAGGGTGGGTGTTCATTAAAGAAGAAATTCTGTGTCTCTTCTTCCTGAAAAGTGGCCTAGAAAGAGGGGAACATGGGCTCTGGGAGGGAAATATCTCTTTAGTTCCAGAAGCTCCTTGCCCCATGGAGAAGAGGGTGGTTGGACTAATCCAGCCTTCTAAAGGTCAGTCCTTCTGAAGTCTGGGGCCTCCTTGCTTAGGTTGAAGATTAATACTATTCCAAGTTTCTCTTGAGTTGTGACCTTGACCATCACTAACACAGGCATCTGGGTCTTTTTTTCAGTCCCTCATTCTTGCTCACTTTTCCTCTTCCAATCTGAGATCTTACATATGTTGATCACTCTACCCAGATAGTATTTATTCTTCATGTGCTCAATGCCATGCATTCCTGAGATAGCAACTCAATCATTATTTCAGGGGGAAGACTTTCTCCACCTCCCTGATGAATGAGCTCCATTAGGGTTGGAACCGTGACTGGGCTCTAGCCTGAAACCCAATGCTTTAACATACAACATGCATTGTGGATATTTGTAGAATGATTATGTGAGTGAGAATATATTTCTTTTGTAATAACAACTAAACAGTATATAGTAGGTTTCAATGTTGAACAGAAAAGTTTTTTTTTATATACTTTATATGGAAAGGTCCAAAGGGTCACATATGCCATGTAGTATTATTTAAAATATCTTGGGTGGCCCTTTTAAAAATATGCAAGATGGGTATAGGATCTTGTTCTTTTTATTCCAAAAGAAACCATTGGTTCTTATTTTTTCTCTTTTTAAAAAATGTATTTAGAAAGTTACATTTAAAGGGGTGACATTGATCAATAAAAGTACATAGGATTCAGGTAAACATTTCAATAGCATTTGAACTGTTGATTATGTTGTGTGCCCATCACCCAAAGTCATATCATTTTCCATCACTGTATATTTGTCCTTCTTTACTCCATTGGTTCTTTTAAACAAAAGCTCTGTTTTCTAAAATCCTCTATCACTTCATCATTCTGTTTTGGAAAATGTATTATCTGAACATTAACTAGATCCAGGTATAGAAAAATAAAAGTTGCTGCATTCTCAGTTCTTGCTTACTTTTTAAATTGATGTAATTTGAACTGTGCTTGTTTGTTTTTTAAACTAGCTTACCTTGGTTTGCCGAGTGTATCAGCTTTTCCTATGTGACAAACAACCCCAAAACTGAGTGGTTTAAAAGATCCACTGTTTTATTTAGTTAAAACTATGAGTTGGATAGGAGGTTCTTCTGGACTAGACCAGCTAGTCTGGGCTCCATCATGCATCTGTAGTTAGCTGGTATTTCTTCTGACAGCTGGTTTGTCTAAAATGCGTCATTCACGTTTCTGGTGGCTTAGTGGCTATTGGCTGGGGGTGGCTAGGTGTTCCTCCATGCAGTTCTTCATTTTTATCAGGCTAGCTGAGGCTCATTTACATGGTGGTTTCAAGGTTTCACACACAACCAGAGAAGTTATGCCTCAACTCCCCTTAATCTTAAATTTGTGTCACATTTGCTAATGTACCATTTTTCTAAAATATGTCACATGGATAATGAAGATTGGAGGAATGCAAAATCGTGGTCATTTTTTTTTCATTCTACCATATTATGCTTAAAACATGATTTTTCAAGATAATCCTCAACTATTCTATAGGATCACCCTTTAGAAAGATGCCATTTCTCTCTTTGGTTGTCAACAATATATTTAATAACCAATGAAAGAACTAACCCTGCCTTCAGCTTGAAGCTTAAAAGTGATGGGAAATGGGAGGCCCCGTGCATACTTGCCAGGATCTAGGACTAATTTTATGAGTGGGCACCCAGTCCCACTCCAAACTGGAAAAGTTCAGGGAACAAGATGGCATCATTTGAATTTATCCCAAGTGGACAGCAGGGAAGAGAACAGAGGCATCTGTGGTTTCTATTCCTTTCTGCAGAAAACCTGTTACAGACTGTATTTCTGGAGGACAGTGCAATCTGTTCTGTCAGATGGAAGCCACCATGATTCATCTCTTAGGGCTATAAGACTTTGGAAATCAAATATTGGACTGTATTGCCAGAAAAAAAAAATGCATCTAAGGGATATAACATATCTTGTCTCTGACAATTAATCTGTCTTTACCTTAATATTACCTTTGATATGATGAAGCAGTATCAGCATAAGACACCACTCTGGACCCGGATAGCCTGAGTCTGAATCCAGATTTTACCACTAAGTTGCAGCATGACTATTATTCAGTTAGCTAAACAATACATACCATGCCTCAGTTTCCTTATATATAAGATTGAGATAATGACGGCACCCACGCTATTGGTTATTTTGAGGATGAGATGAGTACATATGTCCACAATATTTATAGTAGGGCTAGAGCATGTGAAGCACTCAATAAATATAGTTTCCTTTTTACTTGCAAGTGAAATAAGAAGAGAAGAAAAGGATCTCCATGGTGAAACTCGGATCAAATGGATCGTTTCTATATCGGGTGTGTTTATTCTCCTGCACTCAAGCTGGCTCCTCGAGCTCGGATTCTTTTCTCCTTTAAGCAAGAACAGCAGTTATAAGGTAGTCATTTTCTTGCCACACTTAGGAAAGCTAACAGTTTAGAATAATGTTCTTCTAGGAGAAAGGGGAAAATGACAGCTAATCACACTTTGTATGTGGCTTTTTTTTCTCTCATACATATTTTAAATTTTAATCACTTTCCAGGTGATAATTTGCCAAATTCTGATGTTGGCAAAGGGTTTTTCGGCCAGGAGTCCAAAGACCTTATTTCTAGATGTAAGGCTTCTTCAGATCAGCAGGGTGGTCTTGGGAAACATACTTCACTTCTCTGAATACTTTCTTAATTGGAGATGATGGAGCCTCGCAGACTGGAAAAACCTCTACAAGAAAACCCATCTGTACCGGAAAAACAAAGAGCAAGCAGGTAAGTTGATGTTTCCTAGGGGATGGCATGAATATTCTGTGATGAGTAGTATACAAAGGGACATTTTAAGGTGTGGCTTATTCTCTTGGTATCTCTGTGAAGAGAGCGAGGAGAGGACGATATCTGACTTTGAAAAAGAAAAAGAAGTTTTAGTGACATGGCAGCCTGAATTAGGGGCTTATAGTCTGAAATATCTTATCTTAGAATCTGTGGGGGACTGAGACTGGTTGGACTCTGAGTCAGGGCAGCTGCTTCTACAAAGTTTTGGGGGCTATTACAGTGCCTGTGTTCAGGTCCTTGGTGATTACATTGTAATTCTGAATTGTGAAGGGGTCAGTGATGTGGCCATTCAATAGTGTTCAATTTAATCAATATATCTGGACTATCTTGTGTTGGGCCCTCTGTGAGAGGAAGACAGATGGAGAAGCACTCTGGTTTGTGATTTCGCAGGGGGCTATGAACTTCCATGCACCAGCCTTAGCCTCAGGTATTAGATATGTTAGGGCACCAGGTGGAGAGTCTTGTATACAGACAGTGACTGTCGGGCAATGGGTCTTGAGTGGAACTTTATGTCCCTTAACCAGAGCTGAGGTGTCTACCATCATGAATTAAAATGTATGGGATATATGAAGGCTTGCCTAGTTGTGAATTGTTGCTTATATAATTGTGAGGTTTTATTATTGGGTCTGAATGATGGCCAAATGCAAAGTTTGTATTTTGTCTGGAGCAAAGCATTCCTAGAGGTGGAGGATCCATGCCAGGAGATCTAGCTAGACCTAGATACAGACAGCATTTTCTGGGTATAGTCTACGGAATGCTAGATACAGACAGCATTTTCTGGGTATAGTCTATGGAATGCTAGATACAGACAGCATTTTCTGGGTATAGTCTATGGAATGACTATTAATTCTTAGTGAGAGTCATGAGTTTCATCATCCTTACTAGAATATGGAATTTCTTGTCCTTCAAACCAGCCACACATTATATAGAGCTGGTAGGCTAGGATGAAGAAAGATTGATCTTTCTGTACTTACACTTTTGGGCAAGACATGGCCTGATAGGCGGTCCACAGTTGTGTCTAAAAAAATGTGCATTTCTTTTAGGAGACAGCATGTCTAAGAATAGCTATGTTTTCTGCCACATTTTTGCCTCACCTCTAAAGGGCAAAACTTATACCAAGGGTAGGCTCTCTACCAATGCAAAACCAATCCATAGCGTGACACGACCTAGGACATGATCAGGAGTGGAAAGTTTAACAGGTCAATTAAGAATTGTTGGGGGAAAAATGAGTCAGTTAATCATAGATACAGAGATCAGGTAGTTGCCAGAGAGGAGGGAGTATGTGGGGCTGAAAAAGGTGAAAGGACTCAGAAGTACAAATTGGTAGTTACAAAGTAGTCACGAGGATACAAAGTACAGCATAAAAATATAGTCAATAGTATTATAATTCCTATGTATGGTACTTGAATATCGAAGGGACCATTTTATAAAGTATATGATTGATAACTTCTATACTGTACACCTGAAACTAATACAAAATAATATTGAATGTAAACTGTAATTAAAACTTTTTTTTAAAGACTTGGTTGAATTTCCAGATAATTCTAATATTCAGTCAAGGTTATGAACCAGTTCTCTGGATGGTGAGGCTCTCGGATTCTTTTTTTTTTTTTTTTATTGAAGGGCAATTTTTTTTCTTTTTTATTTATTTTTTATTTATTTTTTATTCATTTTAGAGAGGAGAGAGAAAGGGAGAGACAGAGACAGAGAGGGAGAGAGAGACAGAGAGAGAAGGTAGGGAGGAGCTGGAAGCATCAACTCCCATATGTGCCTTGACCAGGCAAGCCCAGGGTTTTGAACCGGCAACCTCAGCATTTCCAGGTCAACGCTTTATCCACTGCGCCACCACAGGTCAGGCTGAGGCTCTCGGATTCTTAAAGAACAAGGACCTAAAGAAAATAACCACCCCCAGAGTTTCCAGGGACATCCACTGGGTAGATTTCAGTCTCGTCTTGGGGAACAGATGTCCTGTGAGTGTGCAGACAGGTTCTTTGAGGAATTTTTCCCTTTATCTCCCAGCCTCTGTCTCTCAAGGCAGGTTAGGAACTTTAGAAGCAGAGGCTTTACCACCCATGGACAGTGACATTTGTGTGGTGATGTATCTAGACAGAAAGGCAGAGGTAGAAGATTGCTCTTAAGTGTATTTCCAAACCTATCCACAGACAGTATGGTCTGAACGCCTATGTTTTTATTACCCAATAATCTGAAAGCTCTTATTCTGGACCTATAGGTCAAAGCAGTTAGAAGTGATGAAGAACTCTAATTAAAGAATCTGATAGTTTGTATTTAATTAAGCCAGTCACTAGTTTTGAAATTTGGGGAAGTTAAACAAGGCATATTTTAGGTTTCTAATGTGTAAAATGGGCAAAACAGCACCTCAGTCCTATGGTTGGTTGGGAAAACTAATCACATACAAAGCATTTAGGTAGTGTCTGATGCAAAGTCCTTGATAACTGAGACCATTTATATTATTTCTGATCAGGCCACTGAGTGATATAGGCTGAATCGGGCTTGAGTTTTTAATTGGCTAACATAAAAACTGCACAGTGAGTGCACATTTTCTGTGGTGCTTTAGCATTTTGCTCTTTAACCTGCTGTTATCTATAGGTTATGTCTATACAGTGCAATGAAATGGATTGTTTTCCATTCAGTTCTGCACTTTGGTTTTCAACTGGGAAAATGGGCAATTTCAGAGATATTGAGGGAGATTACTGAGCTCAAGACAACCATGCAAGCATATCCATCCACAGCTCCAGTGGAAGCCGCCCACTGTAATTGCCAGAAGCATTTGAGTTTCTCCTATTAGAAAATCTTGACTTCTCCCATTGTCCTCTCATCTTTAGTTCTCAAGTATTTCTAATGAATCTGAATCATCTGGAGATTCACTGGCATTGAACAAGAAAAGAGAAAGGTGTATCAGTTATTCTCTGCTGCATAACAAACTATCTCAAAATTTAGTGGCTAAAACCAACCATTATTGTATTTGTTCATGACTCTGTGGGTCACTCACCTGGCCATCCATATGCAGGTGGTTCTTCTGCTGGTGTTTTCTGAGGTTTCTCTGTGATTGCAGTCATCTGGAGGCTCATCAGGACCAGGAAGATAAGATGACCTCTCTCTCGTGTCTGGCAGGTTGTTGCTGGCTTGCTACTGGGCTACCTGTCCTGAATGGGTCAGCTCAGGTTTCTTCCCATGGCAGCAACATTCCAAAAGGGGAAGAGCAGGTGCTGAATGACCACTTGAGTCTTAAATTTAGGAGCTGCATGATAGCAAAGCAAGTTAAAAGGCCTGCCCAGAGACAAGCTGTGAGAGTACAGACTCCACCATTTAACAGAGGAGCTGCAATGTCTTTGTGGCCATTTTACTCTGCTCCAGGAAGGGAAGGGAATAGCTAGCATTTGTCGAGGGCTTACTGTGTGCTAAATGCTGGCAACACTCTATATGCATGCTCATTAGTGTTCCCAACAATGTTAGGAGGTAAATAACACCATTATCCCCACTTTCTGGATGAGAGCTCAGAGTCTAAGGATTTATTCAAAGCAACAGCACTTGTCAATGCCAGATAGGACATCTGACTTTAAAGTTATCTAACTCTGGAGAGAAAGCTTTTGATCTTGCTGCTCATACAAATCAGAAAATCCACAGGAAACCATCTTGTTTCTCTTTCCTTGGGTAGGAGGCTGATTGGCAGCTAAAAAAGTGGCAGGTGGCAGTTGGATGGGCCACCAAGGACAACTATTTTATTTGTTCATGGATCCTTTAAAACACCTGAGGTGTTTCACAGTGTCTGTGTTGTCTTCCAGTAGCCTTTTAACAAAAAATCTTTAATTGATTTTAGAGAGAGAGCAAGCAAGGGAGTGAGAGATAGAAAGAGAGAGAGCCTGACCTGTGGTGGCGCAGTGCATAAAGCGTCGACCTGGAAATGCTGAGGTCACCAGTTCAAAACCCTGGGCTTGCTTGGTCAAGGCACATATGGAAGTTGATGCTTCCAGCTCCTCCCCCCTTCTCTCTCTCTGTCTCTCTCTCTCCTCTCTCTCCCTCTCTGTCTCTCTCTCCTCTCTAAAAATGAATAAATAAAAAAAAATTAAAAAAAAAGAAAGAGAGGAGAGCCTGACCTGTGGTGGCGCAGTGGATAAAGCGTTGACCTGGAATGCTGAGGTCGCTGGTTCAAAACCCTGGGCTTGCCCAGTCAAGGCACATATGGAAGTTGATGCTTCCTGCTCCTCCACCCTTCTCCCTGTCTCTGTCTCTCTTCTCTAAAGTGACTAAATAAAAAATATATTTAAAAAAATGAAAGAGAGAGAGAGAGAGAGAGAGAGAGAGGTTTGTTGTCCCACTTATTCATGCATCCATTGATCTATTGGTTGATTCTTGTACATGCCCTTACTAGGGATGGAACCTGCAACCTTGGTGTATCGGGATGATGCTCTAAACTGAGTTACCTGACCAGAGCCTGCCAGTATCTTTTGGTTATCCATTCCTTTCTTCTTTCTTTTTCTCTCACTCTCTCTTTCTTTCCTTCTTTTTTTCTTTCTTTTACATGGGGGACAACCAAGAGCGAACATGTCTGGTCAATATCTTCTGGGTTAAGAAAGTGTCAGTGCCTCATATCTCATGGGAGTGTTGCATCTTCCTTAAATGTAAGAGTTCTGTTTTCCAGTTATTCAATGATCTTGGTCAAAGTCGTCACTCTGAGTTGCTGAGTTGGTTATAAATTCTCTTGGTGTAGGGTGCCCATGCTCTCTGGGACATGTTTCATCTGCAATGCTTACTCAGTCTTTTCCCTCCCGGGGTAACTCTGACAGATGGGAGGTTGTCTGCGATGCTCTGTTGACAGAGGCATCTCTTGTAGAAGATGGAGGGCATTCTGACATAGAGTGGAGTTTTCTGTACACAGCCTGTTCCACCAACTTCTCCATAAAGTAAATGTAATCAGCAGCTTCCACTGAGACATTTTAAATTCTCCTCCACTGGGTTTGTAAACATAAACCTCATGTTTCATTCTAAGTGCAGTGACAATAGGCATAGAGGTGACGGTGTCAGTGTGCACCCTGAAATAACAATCGTGTCCTTGTATTATATTATCTGTCTGTGTCAGGGAGTTTAGAGAAATAGCACAAGCACAAAATGTAGTCAGGCTGTGGCCCAAGAAGGGAGATGATAGAAATTAAAGGCTTAAAAGAAATCTGGATTTATAATGATAAAAGGTGGTTAAAAGGTAGAAACTTCTAGGTACATGATAATTAAGTACTAGGGATGTATGTATAACATGTTAACTATAGCTAACACTGCTGTAGGATATGTAGGATGGTTGTTAAGAGAGTAATCCTAAGCATTCCCATCGCAGGAAGAACATTTTCTCTTTATCCTTTCCTTCTTTCTTTTCTTTGTGTTGTATCTTATGAGATGGATGTTAGCTGAAACTATAGTAGAAATCATTTCACAATATATGTAAATAAAATCATTATGTTGTTTACCTTAAATTTATACAGTGATGTATGTAAATTATTCTTCAATAAAATTGGAAAAAATAAATTAATGTATCACTTACTTTTCTTTTAAATAGTGCTTCCATAGGCTGTTGAAACTGATTTTATTGAGAATCCATTGCTATTACTTTGGAAAAAATGTTGGTGAAGAAAAATTTCTACATAGAATATTTCTGAAACTAAGTGAAAGAGAGTTCTTAGGTGAAACCAGTGTTTCCTAAATGCCATTGCACATCAGAATGATCTGAAATTAAACAAACAAACAAACTTATAGTCATGTAACAGTTGTTTGACATATACATAGAAAATATTTATTTATAAGTGTTCAGTTGATGTGTTGGGATTATTCCATACAATCACATTACCACAAGCCAAAATAAAATAAAGAACCTTTCTTGCCACTCCAGAATGTTATCTTCTTCTTCTTTTTAGTCAATGCCTTCTTCTAAATCTTGTCTATTTATTTAATCACTTAATGAACATTGGGGTTGTTTCTACCTTTTGGTTATTATGAATGATGCTGCTACAAATATTTGGGTACAAGTTTATGTGTGGACATATGTTTCAGTTTTCTTGGGTGTATATTTAAGAGTGGGGTTTGGGTCACATAGGGACCCTACCATTAACTGTTTGAGGAACAGCCAGACAGGCTTCCCCAGCAGCTGCACGATTTCCCCTTCCCACCCACAGGATGTCAGGGCTTCCACATTTTCAGTTACTCCAGCACTTGTTTATTGTCTTATTGAGTACAGCTATCCTAGGGGATGCAAAGTTTATCTCATTGTGGTTTTGATTTTGCATTTCCCTAATGACTAACGATGTTGAGCATCATGTTGTACTCATTGGCCACGTGTACATATGCCTGTTCAATTCCTTTACCCCCTTTAAAAAATTGGGTTATTTGCTTTTCTGTCATTGTGTTGTCTTGAGTTCTTTATGTATTATACATACAAGTCTTTCTCCCCTGTATTATTTATAAATGTTTTCTCCCATTCTGTGGCTTGTCTTTTCACTTTCTCAATAGTAGTGTCCCTTGAAGCACAGAAGTTTTTAATTTTGATGAAGCTTAATTTATCTGTTTTTCTTGTTGTTGTGCTTTTTGCATCATATCTAAGACATCATTGTCTAATCCAGTCACAAGATTTTAAGGGTTTTTTTTTCTTAAAAGTTTCAGCTCCTACATTTAGCTCTCTTAGTCATTTTGAGTTTATATTTTCATATGATGTGAGGTAGGGATCCAACTTTATTCTTTTGTATGTGTATCTATGTGTCTCAATTCCATTTGTTGAAAGGACTATTTTCTCTCTATTAAAGTATCTTGATATTCTTGTTAAAAATCAATTGACCATAAATACACTGCTCACAAAAATTAGGGGATATTTTATTGCTTCGTATTCATTTTGAAATATTCCCTAATTTTTGTGAGCAGTATATAAGGACTTATTTTTGAAATCTCACTTTTGTTCTATTGATCTGCATGTCTATCCTTATGTTAGTATTACACAGTGTTGATTTCTGTTGTTTTATAAGAAGTTTTAAATTAGCAAGTGTGAGCTCTTCAACTTTTTTCTTTTTAAAGATTGTTTTTGTTATTCTGAGTCCTTTGCATTTCCGTAAGAATTTTAGGATCAGTTTGATAGTACTTGCAAAAATAAAAGTCAGCTGGGATTTTAATAGAAATGACATTGATTGTGTTGCTCAGTCTAAGGAGTATTGCCTGACAGCAGCCTCTTCACTGTGATTGTGGCTGTTAGTTTTCAAGGCTATTGTGGAATTGCAGAGAGGATACAGGACAAGTTAAAACACAACAAAGTTCTCTGTTCTTACCAAGGCTGAGACATTTATTTTGAATACACACTTTCCACATTGTTGCAAGACTTTGGTTAATTTTCAGAGTTCTTAGAAGTTTATTTTGATATTTTGGGGAGGCCATGTTTTTATTGCTTTTATGGAGAAGAGAATTTTTTAGAGGTCCTCACTCCATTATTCCTGTTGAGGTCACTGTCAGTTCAAACACCTCTTCAACCTAACCACAAGAGCACATGGGTGTGGAATTAGAAATCCTACAGAACAATTCTGGCTCAGCCCTCATCAGTGGGTGACCCTGGGGAAAGTTACTTAACCTCTCAGAGGGTCAGCTTTTTCTCTGTCAAATGAAGCTCCATTGCAGGATGTGGATGAACATTAACTCGCATAGAAGATTGTAATGCAAACTCTAAGAGCTGTGCACATAAGCTCTTCCTTTCTTTAACCCACGCTTAAGGTGTAGTTCAATAATACCAGCAGGCATTGACCTTTTCTTCTGAATCTCAAGACTTTGAGTATAAAATTACTTCTTCTTGATCCTCATGGCTCCCAAACTTGGGGCTTCTGTTCTTTTCCTCTGTGATGAACAGACTTTAAGATGGCACGGGGTTTCCTGCCCCCTTGTGCTCATGCCCTTGTACAATCATCTCTCTTTGAATCTGGGTGGAACCTGCGACTTGCTTCTAACCAATAGAATATGGTAAAATGATGAATTGTCAGTCCAGTGATGTCTTGCTACGACACTTGCTCTTTTTCTCCTTTGCTGGTCTTGAAGAAATAAGCTTCCATGTTTGTTAGTCTTGAAGAAGCCAGCTTACCCACCCCTCCCTGCAAGTGGCCAGCAATCTGTCTGTAGAAAGGGCCATATGGCAAGAAACCTCTGGAAACTGAGGGTGACCTTCAGACAATAGCCTTGTTTTATGGCTGCAAGGGGAATAAATTCTGCCAACAGCCTGAGAAGCTTTGGAAGCAGATCCATCAGCGGTGAATGACTTTTACAAGAACCCCCAATTCCACCAGAACACACAGATAATCCCTCCTTCAAAAAACAAAAAGGGCTCTGAGATGGTAAGATTGGCCCATCCTTGCTGCTCAGATATGAAGAAGGCATCCGACAATATACCAAGGGATATAGGTTGTGTTCCTGCTGGAGAAGTAGAGGAAATGTAAGAGCCGATCTTGTACTTCACAGAGGAATTACAAAGCTTTCCCCACCCCTCCCTGCAGGTGGGCAGCAATCTGTCTGCTTTCCAGCCTTCCCAGCACCTGGTGCAGGGCCTTCAGTCAGGTGCCCAGGAGCCTGGCTGCAGGAGCACAGTGGCCTTGTCCCCAGCGATTCTCCGCAGCGCCAGAGAACACCAAACACCGTTCCCCCAGCAGTGCAGGCACTGGCAGACACCTGCACACAAGCCTTCCCCACGTCAGGTGCCCAGGAGCCTGGCTGCAGGAGCACAGTGGCCTTGTCCCCAGCGATTCTCCACAGCGCCAGAGAACACCAAACACCATTCCCCCAGCAGTGCAGGCACTGGCAGACACCTGCACACAAGCCTTCCCCACGTCAGGTGCCCAGGAGCCTGGCTGCAGGAGCACAGTGGCCTTGTCCCCAGCGATTCTCCGCAGCGCCAGAGAACACCGAGCACCGTTCCCCCAGCAGTGCAGGCACTGGCAGACACTGAGCAAGCCTTCTCCAAGCCAGTGTGGAGAGAGACTGGGCGCCACTCCTAGGGATTCATCACCACTCCTGTCTTGTGGGGACTGGCACTCTCTAGCTGTCTGTCCTATGACTTCCCCTGGCTCTCACAAACAATGTACTCCTGGGGAGCCAGCAAATGACAAAGGGTCCCTGAGAATCTGAGGCCGGTGAGATATATGACTTTGGGGAGTCATCATCCTGGCAGCTCTAGTTCAGCCTTTCTGCTGCTGGCTGTCCCGTCTGCACCGTCCCCCTTGCAGGCCCAGCTCCAGGGGGAGGCCATTCCTCCCACATCAGGACCTGGTCCGAGCTTCCCCTACTCCACTCCCTGGATCTCTTCACCTGCAAGTTAGCGCTGAAGCCAGTACAGCCAGTTGTCAGTTTGCCACGAGCCTGGCAGGGGCTTCCTGGGCTGTTGATTGTTGTCTGCAGCAAGAGAGGGCTGTTGTGTGCCAGCCCCGAGGGCACTTGGGGTTTAGAAGTGGCACAGAGCCTGCTATGCCCTCATGACTCCCCTATTATTTCATTTCAAAGTCTGGGAATGGGAATGGGTTTATTTTTCCAGTGAGAACACCCATAGTTTTCACTATAGTCTCTAATTTATAGTTACTAAGATTTTTCCAGGTACCGTCCTGAGCATTTAACACATATTTATGCCATCTAATTCTTAGAATAACTCACTGAGGTAGGTATTATTTTTGTATGCATTTTATAAGTGAAGAACTTGAGGCTGGAGATGGAAAGTTACTTGTTCAAGGCTAGAGGCTAAAGAAACAGGAGAGTAAGGACCCAAGCTCGGGTGGTACACGAGTGTCTGTGACACAACAGGGCTGCGATGACTTGTTTGCATGAACCCTTATGGAAATAACATTCCCGCCTTCCCGGTCTTTGCTCAAGATCTGGTTCTCACTTGTGAGGTGGCTGTATCTATTCTCATCCACCAACATGATCCATGACATGACCTTTACAGATGACTTGCTCTAGGACATATTGCTGTGTTCTTAAGGTTTCCATCCCCCCTCCTTCCCTCCTTTCGTTTTCATATTTTTCCCCATGAGATTGAGCGAGAGATAGACAGACAGGGAGACAGAGAAGAAGGGAAAGAGATGAGAAACATCAATTCTTTGTTGTAGCACCTTAGTTGTTAATTGATTGCTTTCTCATATGTGCCTTGACTGGGGTGGAGGGTGCTCCAGCTGAGCCAGTGACCCCTTGCTCGAGGCAGCAATCTTGGGCTCAATCCAGTGGCCTTGGGCTCAATCCAGTGGCCTTAGGCTCAAGCAGAGACCATGGGGTCATGTCTATAATTCCATGCTCAAACCAGTGACCTGTACTCAAACTGGTAAGCCTGTACTCAACCCAGCCTAGCTCAGCTGTGTTCAAGTCAGCAACCTCAGGGTTTCGAACCTGGGTCGTCAGCATCCCAGGCTGAGACTCTGTCCTTTGCACCACTGCTTGGTCAGGCACCCTTTATTTATTTATTTATTTAATATTTATTTATTTATTTACATTTTGAGTGTTCAGTATAGTAATAGAAAATACGTAAAGTTTTTCCTAAGTAAATATGCATGTAGCTACTTCTCAGATCATGGGATAGGACAGAAGTCAGCTGTTTTCTGTTCAGGGCCAGAAAATAATAATGTAGGCTTTGCAGCCATACAGTCTCTGCAACAGCACTCAGCTCTGCCAGTGCAGTTTGGAAGCAGCCATGGCCATATGTTTATCATGGGTGAGGCTGTGTTCCCAGAAAACTTTATTTACAAAATCAGGTAGTGAATCAGATTGGGCCCACGGCCATAGCTTGCTGAATCTTGATAAAGAATGTTCCCAGCACCTCAGGATGCTCCCTGGGACCCCATCGCAATCAACAGTCCCCTTCTCCACCCATCCAGAAGTAAACACTATTTTGACATCTGTCACAACAAATTTGAGTTTTTCTTTCCTTGGGCTTCATGGAAATGGAATCATACATGACATATTCCTTTGCATTTTGCTAATTTTACTCAACATCGTGTCTGTGATTCATCCATGTTATTGCATGTACCAGTAGTTCATTTATATATGTTATGATTGCCTTGCAGGACTTCATTGCGAGACAGTATTGTAATGAACCCTTGTTTTCTCCTGTTGAAGAAAATTTGAATTGTTTTTGGCTATTAGTAATACTCATAGGATGAAAAAAATTTCAGTTCCTTTTTTAAGGGTTCTATAAAAAGGCAAACATGGTAATATCTTGACTGGTCACCATGCTAATTAATAAATTTCCCTCATGCACCGAAACAGATGCAGGGTCAAGTCGGCTTCCATGTGGACCTACCCAGCTTTCCACACTCTTGTTTGGGAGGGGAAAGACCCATTTTCAGTGACCACTTCTCAAGTGCCTGCTGAGTACAAGGCCAGGGACTTGGAACCCAAAAGCTTTGCTCTCCCACTTGCAAGCTTTGGACCTTCAGCTGTGACAGGTAACCTCTCTGAGCCTCTTTCCTCACCTGTGAAAGGGTCTGGGGCATTATGTGAAAATAGAAATTCTTGTAAACTGAAAATTGCCATTCACACATAAGGTGATAGCATTAAATAAATATATATACATATCATGGTCCCTGTTATAAAAGAGTAGCCAATGTAAAAAAATAATAATAATAACTACCACAAAGTATGGTCTATGATCATGTCAAGCAATAAACCCTGAGGATGCTTTGTGCTTGAACCAGTGTAATGGGAGTGATTAGAGTGGCTGGTCACCGGATATGGAGGGTGGGAGAAAGAATACAATGATTCTAAGGATTTTATCTAAGGATGGTCAAGATTTTCCTAAGAGGGGAATATGAGGAATTCAAATGGAAAGTTCATTTCATACAAAGGGCAACTGGAGGGACCTTTCTGGAGTTAGTTGGTCAAAACTGAGGATTTAAGGAAAATGAACAAAACAGTGTAAAAAATGGTGGCAGATTTTGTGGACCAAGCTGACAACATGGTGGTTGTCCAATGTACACAGGAAGATAGCTGATGGGTTTTAAGTCATAAGATTTTAGAGCCTCAGGAATGAATCAGTGAGACATTAAACACTCTTTACCAAATCTTTTCTTCAGGCCAATTTGCTCAGGGATTGATTCTTTCAGACATAACCAACAAAATTGTTGAAAATAGAAGCAATTCATTGCTATTGTGTGGACTCTCATGTGTCCCATGTCTTATGTGTCCCATGGCCACAGCAGGGGTTTTTCAGGGGGCCTTATTTGTGGTTGCAGACACTAATGTGCAAATGGTGCCTTGTTGAGATTTACAGAAACAAACATTTCCTTTGATTATTAAAAAATCAAGGGCATCCAAAGAAGGCTAGCCACAGGAGGAAATTTTAAGAAAAGAAAACATAAGCCGTGATGCTGGAAGACCTGGTTCTGGATCTTAGCCAAGCCACCCAATCCTGGCATGATCTTGGGCGAACTACCCACTGAGTTTATTGAGATTAGTGCCTTCATCTGCAAAACCAGGTGGTTGTCCTCTCCTGACCTTTTTTCCAGGGCTGTAATAAAAATATAATACAATGCTGTAAGTCAAACACCTTGCATACCGCAATGCTAATCAAAGTCTCCTTGTCAGTGCAATGAATAGGGCAGCCGACTTACTCTGCTTCCAGTTCCTGCTCATTTCCCAAAGATCCAAAGAGCTTGGTTTTCCAGACTCCTCTATGAAACTGATGGCTTGTAATTCTGCAGGCCACTGCCAGCACAAAGCTGGGACAGGCAGAGCAGAGAGGGGAGACCCTGGGGCTCACCCTAGAGGGAGGCAGTACTCTAACTGTGGCTTCTGTTCTGTGGATAGAACCAGGCAATTTAGAACCTGAAATTCTTTAGGATTCTCATATAGAGCCCTGAGTGGTCCCAGGGCACAAAACTTTTACCTTCCAAGCTCTTTGCCAATCACGGTTAGCTCTTCAAAGCTCTCTGTAAGGCAGGTAGACTTTAGGAGGCTGGCTTTGACACCTTGGAAAATAAGAGGATGGCTCTTTTCTCTGTTCTGTTTTCAGTGTCCTGTCATACCCTCAGGCAGGCCCACAGCAGCCCTGACTGCCATCATTGGGCCTACACCTGTTTGGACCTCCATGGGTCCCAGGTGCTCACCTGCCTCACTTTGGAACAAGCCTGAAGGCAGAGCTGGTCTTTTTTATTGTCTTTGCCCTTGGGCTTCCATGGTGCTTGAGGAAGAATCTTCTGGAGGCAGATACATCTGCCTGTGGCAATGAATGCATAGTAATTATTAGCCTCTTCAATAAATTATCTGATGCCTTATAATTCAAAAGATATCTTCCAAATCATTTTTAAAAATTTAGTGATTTATGGGAAGGGGTGGTTGTACAATAGATTGTTAAGAGCCTAAAAATTGGCTACAGATGAAGTTAGATTAAATTTCTCAGCTCTGCCATTTACAGAATAAAGACAACCTTGGACTAGTGACTCCTTTGTCTGAAACTCATTTCCCTCGTCTATGAATTGGACACAATAACACCTACCCTGTGGATTATTGTGTGAACCATATTAACACAATTAAAATGATTCCAATTATGCTTGCTACATGATAGATAATCAGGACATAAAATTTTAATAATGAGAATTAAGCAAGAACTTAGGGCTATGTCTCACAAAAATAAGCTAAAATGAGGGACCACAGATATATTTAAACTATGCTAGAAAATCAAAGTCATCAACTATGGTAGGTTGTTGGTGTAATTGACCCTGATTTATGCATGCTTCTTTGTGTACACTCCTATAGCTCATGCCCTCCCATATTGGCCCTGGGTTTAGCCAAGTAACTTGCTTTGGCAAATGGAACAAAAGCAAACTATGCAACTGAGACTTGAAAAATGCTTGTGTATTAGTGCTCACTCCCTCCTAGGGTGGAGCCTTGTTGAGCTTGTATATATACAACCTAGCCTACTGTAGGATGAGAAGCATGTGAGGAGACAAGCTGTCTCAACAGTAGCTATCCTAAATCAATCAACTTCCTGGTGAACTGGAAGCTGACTTCATATGCATGAGTGAGCCTAGCATAAGAACCAACCAACTGAGCCCAGCTCAAATTGCTGACTCATGGAAGCATGAGCTAAAAATATGGTTTTGTTCAGCCACAAAGTTTTGAGTGGCTTATTTTGTAGCTATCGAAAATTCATTTGCCAACTGTCTGGAGATTGAGAGCTTTAGCAAAGTGTTAGAAAGAACTGGTTTGGGCCTTTTCTTCCTTTGGATCCAAGAATACAAGGAGCCTTCATGTCTGCAGACCAGAATTTTGCTAACCTACCAACCCGGGCCTCACCGGGATACAGAAGAATGCATCAATGCAAGGAGCCCTCATGTCTGCAGACCAGAATTTTGCTAACCTACCAACCTGGGCCTCACCGGGATACAGAAGAATGCATCAATGCAAGGAACCCTCATGTCTGCAGACCAGAATTTTGCTAACCTACCAACCTGGGCCTCACCGGGATACAGAAGAATGCATCAATGCAAGGAGCCCTCATGTCTGCAGACCAGAATTTTGCTAACCTACCAACCTGGGCCTCACCCGGATACAGAAGAATTCATCAATGCAAGGAGCCCTCATGTCTGCAGACAAGAATTTTGCTAACCTACCAACCTGGGCCTCGCCAGGATACAGAAGAATACATCAATGACCTTGGGTAGAAATCTCTGCTTGAGTTTAGTAACCCCCTCAGCCTATTGTCTGAACATTTATACATATTCCATGAAGCTTTAGGAAGCTTTGTTCATCAGCACCAGCCTGCAGCAGGAATCCTAGATAGAATAATTGGTTGGTACTGAGTTGGCTATAATCAATAAAGCATTGCCCATAGGAGATCATCATTTTAGACTTAAATAGAGATGGCATGGTTATTCAAAGGCTATTTAGAGTCAATAGATGAGTTCAACTTGATTTTTTATTTCCAGCCTAGAAAGTTGGACTCTGTCTTTTTTTATCTCTCAGACACGAGGAAGAGATTTTATGAGTTCCAAGAGTCAGAATTATCCCTCTAAAAGATGTTCTTGGGAAGCTGACAGAGCAGTGAGACTGAGAGGAACTGAGGAGGAGCTGAAACTGGCTCACCGCTGATGGCACTCAGGGTCAGTATTCAGAACTAGCCAGGGCTTCCCCTCGAGCAGCCAGCGTTCTCGCTGCCCTAGACATGTCCTGGGCATTGTGTCCAGCATGATCCCTACAAGAGAGGAGGGAAAACTTGGCATGTGTTAACTCCAGTCAACTCTCTTTTGTCTAAGCTTGGCAATGACATTTTTTTGTTTTATTTTCTGAAGTTGGAAACGGGGAGGCAGTCAGACAGACTCCCGCATGCGTTCAACCTGGATCTACCCGGCATGCCCACCAGGGGGCGCTGCTCTGTTGCAACCAGAGCCATTCTAGCACCTGAGGCAGAGGCCATGGAGCCATCCTCAGCGCCCAGGCCAACTTTGCTCCAATGGAGCCCAGGCTGTGGGAGGGGAAGAGAGACAGAGAAGAAGGAGAAGGGGAGGGGTGGAGAAGCAGATGGGCACTTCTCCTGTGTGCCCTGGCCGGGGAATTGAACCTGGGACTCCTGCACACCAGGCTGACGCTCTACCACTGAGCCAACCGACCAGGGCCGGCAATGACGTTTTATCTCCATAGTGTTAACAAGTAGTACTAACAAACACCACCACTGGTTATTGTACAGGTTCTATGGATCAGGCATTTCAATATAGTGGGCGTTGTTCTCATTTCTCACTTGCAGAGTGGGAGCCCTGATTCATAGCGATGTGAAATAATTCACTCAGGTAAACACAACCAGTTAAGAGTCGAACCAAGGAAGGTCATTTTCCCCTTATGCTATGCTCGACTGCCTCTTGCAGTAAGACGAGCAAACCTTGTCATGAGGCCCAGCTCCTGCCTCTAGCTCAGGTTAAACCAGGAGTATCTCATATAGTGTGCATTGCTCTGGGAATGCTGAACACAGAAAATTCAGATGCTCATAGAGAATATTATAGGTCTTTCTTTTTCTAGAATAAGAGGTTTCTTTGCATTTTTAACCCAAATATCTAAGTCTGTGTTCTTCACCTGTGCTCTCAATGGCAATGAAAAATCCATTCACACTGCCCTCATGGAAAGTAAAAAAAAGCAGCAGCTCAGGCAATGTAATTTGGGGGCTCATAAATGTCCCTTCTTCTTTAAGCCATCTTTCATTATTTGCTCATTCATTCATTCATTCTATAGGCCTTTATTATTTCCCATGCTTGCTACTAATCTTATTCCTATCTTTTGCCTGATTGTCACCTAAAAATCTAAACTATTTTTATATTATTTGTAAAATAAGTATATTGAGTGGACTCTAGCTAAGCCCAAAAGGAATTCAAAACTCCTGGGATTTCACTTTTGTTTTCACCTGAGGAACTCTTAATGTGTAGCTGGAGCAGGGAAGATTTGTGGTTACTAAGACAAATGGCCAACAATACATGAAAAAGTGCTTAGCATCACTAATCATCAGGGGAATGCAAACCAAATCTACAATGCAGTATCAGCTGATAAAATAGTAAAAGGCTATTTGAAAAAGATGTTCACATCTTTTCTTGTGCACTGTAGGTGGGAATGCAAATTGATGCAGTCATTATGGAAACCAGTATGGAGGTTCCTTGAAATGTTAAAAATAAAACTCCATGTGATCCAGCAATCCCTTCTCTGGGTATGTATCCAAAGGAAAGGAATCTGGGTCTCCAGGAGATACACGCTCTGCCATATTTACTGCGGCATTATTCGTAATGGCCAGGATATGCAAACAACATAAGTGTCCATTGTTAGATGAATGGATAAAGAAAATATGAGATTTTATATATATAAATAATATATATAACATATATAAAAATATAACTTGTGTATTTTTAAATGTGAGAGAGTATATATATTTAATTAAGAGAGTATATCTTATAATTTATGACAATATAGATAAACCTGGAGGGCATTATGCTTCTGAAATAAACCAAACAGAAAAAATACTGCATGATCTCACTTATATGTGGAATTTTATAGTCAAACTCCTAGGACCAGAGAGCAATGTGGTGATTATAAGAGGGTGGAGAGTAGGGAAAATGGGGAGATGTTTGTCAAAAGCTACAAAGTTTCAGATATGCAAGATGAATAAATTCTGGAGATCTAATTTACTGCATGTGACTATGGTTAACAATACTATATTGTACTCTTGAAATTGCTGAGAGAGTATCTCGTAATTGTTCTCACCAAAAAGAAAAAAAAATTAAAGGAAAAAGATAACCATGTGAAGCGAGTAGTATGTTAATTAGCTCGATGTGGTAAACATTTTACGATGCATATGTGTATCAAAACATCACATTGTACACCTTAACATATATAAGTTTTAATTGTCAATTATACCCCAAATGAGCAGGGATGGAGACAGGGGCTGCAAGGATTTTGCACAGTGTAGGTCTATGGCAAGGGGTCAGTAAAGGACAACATTGGTACTGATACTTGGCCCAACTGCCTATATCCACTCTGTAGGCTCATCACATTTTGAAAGCTTTAAATCTGTTTTATATGAAGAAAAAAAACCCAGGGGCTTGTGAGTTGGATACTGGCCTTGTCATTTGGGATCTCTCTGACCCTCAGTGTTTTCATCTCCCCACTGCGGGAACGTTACCGAGTACTTTTTATAAACTCCACTTTTTGCTAGGTGCTTGGGAAGATAAAAGTACAGATGAAGATCTGGTTGTTGCCCTAGGGATTCTTCTAGGATGGCTTTGAAACCAAGGGGATGGGCAAGGGTCAAGTCCTGAAAGGAAAAGAACTGTGTGGGATGGGAGGTGTTCAAAGAAGAGGAAGCAGGCCTTTGTGAATTGTGGGAGATCAGCTGAGCCTCAAAGTGGGAGGGGGTTGGGGGGGTCCAGCCCAGCTCAGAGGACTAGATGACCATTGAAACAGGAGGTGGGAGGGAACAGTGGGAACTCCGGCTGGATTTGAAGGTTGTGTCCCCAGCTGGCAGTGGTGAGGGATAAAGGTACTCAGAAAGAACTGGGTCACTTTAGGAGGACCTCTCAATGTAAAACCCATGACCTGTATTTTTTCTATTCCTTGTTCAGATCACCTTCAAGGCGATGAACTAGAAAAACCTTTGTTTTCTTGGCTTTGATGAACCCTTCAAAAGGGAATGCGATGATGAAGTTGTTTCAAGGAGAGCTGTTTTCTGTTCCTACAGGATACACCAAAAAGTAACTAAGCCAGCCAGAGGCACACCTCTGGCCGAGTGGACGGCAGGGGGTGATGTCTGTTGGAACTCAGAACTCATCCTCAAAGACAGAGTTTGGTCTCAGAGACGAACTGGGATTTCTAATTCTAATTTTTATTTCAGATGACTCTACTCTGAATTTAATCTTCTCAGGTACTTTTCCCAAGTCTATACTCCCTGAAGGTTTTCAAAAAAAAAAAAAAAAAGTCAGTAGCAAAATATTTTTTATGCTTTCTGGTTTTTGTGCCTACGTTCTTTTTGGGTGCTTCATTCTCTTTGTTAGTGTTGAATGGCCACCTGTTCTCCCTCCTTGAAAATGTGCCAGGGGAGAACTGGTCCAGACACGGCAGACCTATGACTTCTCAAAGCACGCCCTGGTCACCCACTGGAAACAGCCTCAGAGATTTGCTCGGCTCCACGGTGGTGACACTGTCAGTGTGAGAAATGGGTCAGACATAGTCTCTTTCTCAATAGTTCCCCTAACACTTCTTTGCAGCTCTGATGTTCTGTGTCCAAGAACACACACACATACAGACACACGCACACACACACACACACACACACACACACGTCATTAGAAGTGGAAGTGACATTTTAGATATTGGGTTGATGATGAACATGGCTCTAAGCCTCTGGGACTGAAAAGCCATATTGTCAAATACTGAGAAAGACTGCAGGACAAGCCAAAGCCAATCAATAGCTATGAGCAAAGGAGGCCACTGCCTTACCTTCTTCACATTTTTCGATTAATTGATCAAGAACAGGTTGGTCATAGCTTTAGAAAAAATAGAAAAAAGGAAGGAAAAATATGTATAGTCACCTGAGCAAGAGCTTACCTCATTGTTTTCAACAGAAGTAAATGTTGATTCAGAAGAGTACTGGTCTCCCGGTTTGAAAGAACAGTTCCTCTTTTCTCAGAGGAAACTGATACTTACATACATTAGGAAGTTCCCGAACACATCCGAAGGTGGAGGCAGGGACGGGGCTGTGTCTTCTCACCACGTTCTCATGAGCACACCGCCCTCCCACCCATCCCAGAGGTATAGTCTAGTGTTACTTCCTATGCTTCTGGCTAAAGAAGACAGGTCCAGCCTCAACTACATGGGTTTTGTTTTAGATTTTTGTGAACCTAATTGAAACAAGTAAAATTTAGCTTGACCATAGGGGCATTTAAATTTTTTTTTTTATTATTGATTTTAATTTATTGTGTTTACATAGATTCTAGTCTTACCCCAAATGCATCCCCCCTCCCCCATATTCCCTCAACATCTTCCTTGCCCCCTTCCCCCCTTCCCTTCAGGTTTATCCCATCCACAGGGGCATTTTTTAAAGTCAAAAAGTATTGGCAACACGAAGGTCTGGGTGGTTTTCCATGAGTCATCCTACTACTGGCTTGAGCCCTGAAAAAAATGTTTCCATTTTATAATGCGGTGGACTTACCCTTGCCTGCACAATGATGATGGTCAAAGAAAGAATATTTTATTGTTAAAAAAGGAAGGGAAAACACTCAGGCAACCAATAGTTATGTTTTCTTTTGCCATAGGCAAACCAGAATAGACAGTGTAAGCCAGTTCATTCTGGCTCATGAGAGAAATTTGTGAGAAATTCTGACTGTTAAATTCCGAGAAATTTGTGACCTATTGGTAGTTTGAAATTGCTCACGTTGGGAAAATTTACACTATGAAAATCGGCAGGTACTACAAATCAGAATTCTCACCCCCTCTGCACTTCCCAGGCCATGAAAAGCAGTGCTCCAGAGCTATTAGGAAACATCAGAGGTTTTACTCTAGAATCTATCAAACCTGGAAGGTCCTTTGCCTTCTCTGTGCTGGTGTATCTGTTGGGTCCTTTGGTCACAATGAAATGTGCATTTAAGTCTAAGAGAAAGCGGTAGATCAAAAGTTTGCATATGTACCATCAAATATAAAGCCAACGAGCATATGCATACTACCCATACTGCCTCCAGCCACCCATCATTTATCTGAACTGTCCTGACCCCTAGACAGCTCACTATGTTGGTCACTCAGTGTTTGGGACTGAGAAGAGAGAAGCCTTATGCACAGCCGACAGCCAACTCTGTGGAGGGATAATTAAGCTAAAAAATACAAATAATTTTCTCTCTGTCTCCTTCCATACCACTGGTACCCCTCTATCCTTCCTTCTAGTGAGAATCACAGGCTCACAGTGAAATAGAATTCTAACTTAGTTTTGCCTTATTTAAGATGAAAAAGGACACATATTCCCTTATCTGTCTCTGAAAGTATACATATCAAAATGAGTAAGTAGGGTCCTTAAATATAAGTGTTTTAATCAGGGTATTGGCAGTTGTGCCTATTTTCCCTCAGAGTGAATGTTATCACAATGTTCTCTGACAGTTACTGAGCCCTTACAATACGCCAGGCATCACTTTAAATCAATTTGTATGTATTATTGTCTATGATGTATGTAAGCAGTAGATAATCAGCCTAAATGTTATTCAAGGATGCAGCATCTTTGCTTAGAAACTAAACAAAACTGTTTTTCAAAGCGGAACAGCATTTCTGGAAGGGGCTGGGTGAGTGAGCTCCTTGGAGATTTTCCAGAGGTTTTCATATGGGTCTATCGGGTCCTCTCAGCTCTGGTGGGTGAGGTTTCCCTCATTAAAATAATTTCTGTGGTGTCTTAAACAGGGCTGCTTGCTCTGGGAGTCTTCACCTTTATATCCATTCCCCTGACTGCTGAGAGCATTTGGAACTCTATCAGCAATGTCCCCTCGCCCTTACGGCAGGATGCTGCCGTCCCTCTAAGAGGCTGCTCTCCGTTCGTGCCTTCCCTCTGCATTAGTGTTGAGAGCCCTGCTCCCAAGTTCAAAGCCCCAGAACCAGGGTCTTCGAGGCCACTCACTCAAGCAGACACACCCTCTCTTTGTGGATGTGGGCAGGTCCATGTCACTGTTTAAAATTCAGGGTGTGTACCATTTATTCCAGGCCTGGGTTCTCCAGCCTCCCCAGAGTCAGCAATAGTGCTTTTGATCGAAGCCTAGAAGTCAGGATGCCAGCCATCATTGCCCGCACATCAGCCAAATATAATGACCTGTCCAGAGGTACCTACATCGAGGACAGTTCTGATTTTCAAAAATGTCTTTCTGTCACTGAGCTGAACTTCCTTCTCTTCAGCCCACTGATTCCAGGACCATCCTTTGAAGCTCTGCAGAAGTGTCTTTTTCCCCTCTCTCCGTCACAGTACTGTACACATGACACAGCATCCCTCCCCCAGAAAGCACGGCCTCATTTCCCAAGGCAAGCTACGTTTTAGGTGATACCCTGCAGTATTAAAGCCTAAGGATTAAAACCAAGTAGAAGGATTCGTGCTGGGAAATAGGAACACAGGAGAATTTCTTTCCCCCTAGCTTCACTTTCACTGAGAATTTGTGGCTTTAAAGGCTGGACCAGCTGATTTCTCAGAAACCCAGTATTCCTCCACTGTCCAGCTAATTGTTTTACTCCCTTCCTAATCATTCTTTTTCACTTCTTACTTTCCCAAAGTATTTTATAATCTTAATTCACAGTTAGGTTTTTTTCCCTGTGGTATACTGAAAACAAGACAACTCAGGATTGTTCAATGTGATGGCCTCGTTTCCAGGAAGTCTGGGATGGAGGGAAGACATTTGCAGGTGTAGTTTGCGAGAAGGATTATGAAAAATGGGAAGCTTTGGGGACAATGATACCTACCAGAGCCTGTCTCCAGGTGAGGATGAAGATCTACATAAACCTACATAAACATGAACACCATACCGCTTTACTAGCTTATGTGGTACACTGCTTTCTCCTATAATGCCTTGACTTTAAGAAGATATTTCCCAAGTTACTGTTTCTATCTATCTTTGTTATTTTGTAGATTGCCTTGCATATTTAAGTATATTTAGCATCAAGTAGTTTTGTAAATTGAGTATTTTATGAAGCTCTAAAAATTGTGTAATTCAGAGTTTTGAATCTTTGCAGTGTCCACCACATGTGTGTCCCCCTTTCTTTGGGATTGTGGGAGGGCTGCTAATGACAAGGTGGAGAATTAAGGACGTAGAATTTAAAAAAATAACTAACAATGATTACTGCTGAGGGATTAGAGTGGGAAAGTACTATAGAAATTCAGAGGAGATAATATCTCCGTGTGGACTGAGCTGGGAAAGTTCTCTGAAGGAGATGACATGGGGGGCATTGGAGGGTTTATTTGAAGATTTATAGGTGGAAAATAATTGTCAGGGCATTCAGGAGGATTGAAGACAGGAGCAAAGTGGTGCAATTGAAAGACAAGTGTGGACGGCAGAAAAATGGTCCCACAAATTCTCACCCTAATTTAGGGTTAGCTTCCTAATCCAGGAACCTGTGATTATGTTACCTTACATGCCAGTGGGACTTTGTGGAAATGATTAATGCTATGTATCTTGAGATGGAGAGTTTATCTTAGATTATCCAGGTGTATTTATCTTCATCTTATTACAGGATTCCTTAAAAGTGGAGAATCTTCCCAGATGTTCTCAGAATGAAAAGTTATGATGGAGGAGGGAAGGGTCACAGATGCAAAGTTGCTGCCTTTGAAGGTAGAAGAAGGGGCCTCAAGCCAAAGAGTGAGGTGGCTTCCAGGGGCTGGACAAGGCAAAGAAGTAGATTTTTCTTTAGATCTTCCAGAAAGAAACGCAGTTTTATCAACATCTTGATTTTAGCTCAGTGAGGTCCATATTGAATTTCTGACCATCAAAAATAATAAGATAATGTGTGTGTGTGTGTGTGTGTGTGTGTGTGTGTGTGTTGTTTTAAGCCCCAAGGTTTGTGGTTCTCTGTTATGGCAGCAATAGAAATCTATAACAAATGAGGGAGGGTGAGTGGATGTCCCTGGCTAGAATGTAGGGAACATGAAGATAATGAGTTGGGATGGAGGTTTGAGAAGGGTGGGAGCAGATTTTGGAAGGTTTTCGTGTCTTCTGTGGTTCTAGAACATATTGATAGTGTGGAACCATTGATTAACATAGATTCTAAAATGTGTAGGCATTCTAGAAGCTAGGTCCCATATTATGTTTTGACAAACTGTTGCAGAACAAAAACACATTAAAGCAAAGTCTCAGCATACAACAACTAAAATTGTTGTTATTTTGCATACAAAAAATTTTATGGCAAAGAATTTGGATAGCCTTTTAGAATTTGATGGAGGACTTTAAAACATAAAATCTGTTCTGTACTACCCTTTTCTAATGTCTAGATTGGGGAAAATTAGCTTAACACTCTACATTTGAAATTGCCTCTACATTCTCGATCCCCGCCTAGGGGAATCAATAAAATGGTCAAGGAGATTGATACTCAGTGGCATTAGGTGACTTGCCCTAGGTCACAAAGCCTTTGAATAAGAGCTGGTACTTGGACTCAGTTTTCTCTGGGAGTGCTGCCAGGTTGCAGGGAGGGCGCTGGCTGTTCTTTGGGCTATAGCAGTGGTAACTCAGCTAAATTGCTGGTCTCCTGCTGCCAGCCTGTGAAAGACATGGCCAAAGGGTCAGGAGCTGGTGTTGACCGGTAGGCAGTGCTATGGCACCGTTCCATTACAGAAGGACCTGTTTAAAGGCCCTGCCCTGCAATAATAAAGGGATTACTTTCTGGAGTCTTATTAGGAAACTGAGTGTAACAAGCTCTGTGGTAATATTTTGAAGAATGAATACATTCTGCAAGTTGACTTCTCCCAGTAACATGTTGAGATGTGTCCTATTCCCAAACCACCCTTCTCACTTCCCTATTATATCATAATAAGTTGCTTTGGCTCACAGAATCTGGTGTCTGGTGGGAGGTAGGGGTGGGGGAAGTTGGAGTGCTATCTGTATTTAAGGGTTGAGCCAGTTTTCTCAAATAGGTTCAGGTTATGATCTATATATACATCCCTTTGTCCCTTTCTTCCCATAGGTAAGAGGACTCTAAGACAAGGTGAGAGAAAAATAAGGGTCTTTTTTATAGCTAAAACTAAAATTTATAAAAATATTTTACAAAATAAAGGGTTATGGTTTTGAAGGGAAGACTCTGTTTGCAGGGGAGAAGCAGATATCAGACTTGCTGAAACCCTACTTTAAAATGAATCTGTTGGTATGTGTAACATAGCAAGAACATGTTATCACATTGTAAGGAGCTAGATGCTACTGGTTGTGAGATTGAGATCCTAAGGATGTCTAAACGGAGAAATTGTTCCTGTCTGTCTTGATGATACAGGTTTGTTGATTATTATTTCATTTGGCTTAGATTCTATATGTGTATCAATTATTTTTTGCTGCATAACAAACTACCCCTAAAATCAGTGGCCTGTAAACAACAATTTAATTTATATCATAATTCTTTGAGTTGGATGGGTGGCCTCACTGACTTTGCCGGACTCTGTTAGGCATCTGTGGCCAGCTGGAAGCTAAATGCTCTAGGATGGCCTCATTGATGTGCCTTAGGATCAACAAGGTGGTTGGTTTTAGGGTAACCCAAATGGAGCACCTCATCTCTGCTCTGTGTCTTCTCTTCCAGATTTCCTCATATGATGGCTCAGTTTCAAAGGCACCCAGAGGGCAAGACTCCATTAGTGAGCACTTTCAAACCTCTGCTGCATCACATGTATCATGATGTTCATTCGTCAAGCCAGCTCACGTGGCCAAGTCAAGATTCAAGAAGAAGTAGACTCCGCCTATTGATATTAGGAGCTTCAAAGTCACATTGCAGAGAGACATGAGAAGAGGAGAGGAAAGATTTTGCAGCCACGTTTGCATTCCACCACAGCATGCAATATTGCCCTAAGATTAGGTAGACCGTAAAGGAACTCAAGAAAGACTGTCCATGCTGAACAACAGCTTGCTTTCCCTTCTTCCGCCAAATTCGTTTTCCATCTCTGAGGTCTCAACCTAAAAGTGGTGAACAAATACTATGTAATT
The DNA here is from genome assembly GCF_036850765.1 of Saccopteryx bilineata. Classification (NCBI taxonomy): domain Eukaryota; kingdom Metazoa; phylum Chordata; class Mammalia; order Chiroptera; family Emballonuridae; genus Saccopteryx; species Saccopteryx bilineata. Next base: position 172,968,738 of record NC_089495.1, read on the forward strand.
TATATAATCTATATAAAAACCATTAAAATATTCAGACTCTGCCTCAGGAATTCTCTTCTTAATGTCTTTCCTAAGTAAGTAATTCTAAATATGGAAAAAGTTGTATGCATATTATTCTTCAAGCTCTACTTAGAGAAATACAAATTATAAATAATTTAAATGCCCAACAAAAGAAGATTGGTGAATAGAGGAAATATTAGAAAAGTGAAATAATATTTGTGTGTATAATTTTTCCTAATATAACAATAATTTAAAAATGGAATATTAAATACTGGCAGATAAAAAATATAGAAAGAGATATAAAAGCCCAGTGTGTGTATTATTGTTATTTTGGCGATAATAAAATTATGAGTGATGGTTTTTACCTTCTTCTACCATTTTCTCCCCCCCAATAATCATGCTTGATTTTAACAGTATAAATAACATTTTTATTATAATTTTTTAAAAACGGAAAAAATATACCTCCCTCTAGAATTATTATCACTCTTTTACTCTGGAAAATTACTGCCATTGTTTTATATCTTCTCTGCTCTGGGTGGTTACCCATCTACTGAGTTGTTTTGTTATCTTCTTTAGTTAGGATGTGACTTCTTTTTTCTTTCTGGGCCCCTGACCACTTTGAACTGTAAAAATCCAAGCATTGTACTTTCATGTGACCAAGAATTCAAACAAGACGCTCCTTTTCTTTTTTTTTTTTTTTTTTTTTTTTTTTTAGAGAGGAGAGAGGGCGAGAGAGACAGAGAGAGAGAGACAGAGAGAGAAGAGAGAAACAGAGAGAGAGAAGGGGGGAGGAGCTGGAAACATCAACTCCCATATGTGCCTTGACCAGGCAAGCCCAGGGTTTCGAACCGGAAGACGCTCCTTTTCAAATTAACCTTCTTGTCTTTCCCGTGTGCATTACCTGTTAGTTTCAGAACACATCAAGCATTCAGGTCTCTGGGACACCCTGGAAAACGCTTTGAAAGGGTGAAGTCCGGATCTCTGTTCAGTCCATTCGACTTTGACAAGCATTCGTGAAGTCGCTGCGTCAGACTAGACTGAGCTTTCATGTTAGAGCTGAACAAGGGTGGTTTTCAGGGAAGAAGGCCTAGTCCAAAGGCATGTGGATTGATCCTGGCTCTGTGGAAGCCAGACAGTGAGCATCACAGGAGAAGAAGTGATGAGTGCTATTTAGGGCTTTGGGGGAAATGGGAAACCCTTCTGGAGGGTGAAGTGCAGAACCAAGCCCAAGATCAATCCAGCACAAGTGGATGGCCAGGTGCATGGGAGGCTGGGAGAGGTGGAGGTCATAATGGGGAAGGTCTCAAGGGGCCGGTGGGGAGTGTGGACTTTATCTGTGGAGATGGGAAACAGTTTTTGAAGCAGAGGTGCAACAGAGTTATATCCAGAGTAGAGATTGCAAACTGGTGGTCCTCAGGGGGAACGGGACCGGAGGAAGGGTTAGTTTGGTTCCAAGATATTTTGCTTTTAATAAATGATTTGATGACAGAGATTTAATATTGTAAAAATAGTTATTTATGAAAAAAGAAAAAGAGATCTGTGAGCACCAGGCCACATTTCTCCAGTTTTCTCTAACCTTCACTCCCCAGTTTCGTGCATTCTGCCTGCACCTCTCCCCTGTCCCCTGAGGACAGCAGCTTGGAGAGCAACAGGGCAGCTACTGCCTAGCTCTTCAATCTGGCAGCCACGAATGGCTGTCACTTCAAATTTAAAATTTTAATTTAGGCCTGACCAGGCAGAAGTGCAGTGGATAGAGCATCGGACTGGGATGTGGAGGACCCAGGTTTGAGACCCTGAGGTCGCCAGCTTGAGCACAGGCTCATCTGGTTGAGCAAAAGCTCACCAGCTTGGACCCAAGGTCGCTGGCTCGAGCAAGGGGTCACTCAGTCTGCTGAAGGCCCACAGTCAAGGCACATGAGAGAGCAATCAATGAACAACTAAGGTGTCGCATCAAAAAACTAATGATTGATGCTTCTCATCTCTCTCTATTCCTGTCTGACCCTATCTATTCCTCTCTCTGACTCTCTCTCTGTCTCTGTAAAATAAAATAAAATAAAATAAAAAATAAAGAAAAAAAATTTCAATATAGTTAAAAACTAAATCTCACAGTCACACGAGCCACATTTCTAGAGCTCACAGGGTATCTGTGGCTCATGGCTTCCATACTGGACACTGTAGAGCAGAACACTTCCAACATCACAGAAGTTCTGTGGGACAGTACTGATGGTTGGGGCGAGTTAGGAGGCTACCGAAAGAGTCTGGGGTGGGGACCGCAAGGCCCCTAACATAGGCAGTGGTGGATAGAGTGGGACAACTTTCCTCTTGAGAGCACTAGCTGGTTGGCTTCTCACTGACACAATTAGACTGCTCTTGAACTCTCATTTCTGTTAAGTGTTTGAAAGTACATTTTTGTTGCTTGTGGGACAATGTTTGACAAGTGCTCCAGGCGTATAGACTGTGCGTATTTAACAATACTGATCATTTTCACTCTCAGTTGGTTTCTTTGAAATGCTTAGGCTTTGTTGTCTGAGAAACCAGAAGAGCTAAGTGCTATAAATGCTTATGCAAGCACCAAGCGGGAAGCATTTTAAGTGCTACTTCAGAGGGACAGCACTCCAAGTATTTGAAGCACTGTTAGTCTCAAAAACAGTATCAAGACGCTCCTGTTTGAGACCGCCATCTATTAAGATGGTAGGCAGGGAAACTCACTGGTAATAACAAAGGTGGTTTTGCCAGCTTTGTCATCCCAGAACCTGATTCCTCCAGCATGCTTCTGTGAAACTCAAGGACCTGAGAACCAAGACTCCTGCCCATGGGCTTGTCGCTCCTCGATACTCATAAATGTACCAACGATGACGGAAGTACAAAGGGCTTCTCAGCCTGACCCTGCTCAGTTCCTCAGCAGGGATCTCAGCCTGGGCACCGTCTGGTGGTGAGAGACAGAGCTCTTTCAATTAGTCACTTCCATGAAACGTCAGCAGTGGCGTGCTGGATGACAGGCAGACAGACAGGGTGCCTTCGAGAAACACTGAATTCCAAGACGGGAGAGCTAGCAATTAATTACAGCCCTTCTGGGGAATTCACATTCTTCATCCTGCTTATCGGACTCTTGGCAAGGCCAGTTGTATACTCACATGAGCTTTTCTAAATAAAAATGTGCAGGGACTCACCCACCTCTCTAAGTCTTCTTTGTTGGAGAGTAATGAAGTGCATACTTTGGCCCAGTGAACTGTCTTTCAAAGGATAATTATTATCTTTGCACAAATAATGATCACCATAAAAGCTTGAAAATATGTTCACCTTTTGGAGAAAATTATTTTGTTGTCTCAATTATTTTGCACATCTCAGTGTTTCTTTATTGGAACAAATACCTGTGGACATGTTTTTGTTTGCTTGTTTATTTGTTTTTAGCAACTGAGAGAGATAGGAAAGGAGAGAGATGAGAAGCATCAACTTAGAGTTGTTTTACTTCAGGGAGATCCAGCTGAGCCAGTGACTCTTTGCTCAAGCCAGCGACCTTGGGCTTCAAGCCGGAGACCTTGGGGCTCAAGCCAGCGACGAGGGGGACATGTTGATGATCCCATGCTCAAGCTGGCAACCCTGTGCTCAAGCTGGTGAGCCTGAGCTCACGCTAGTGACTTTGGGGTTTCAAACCTGGTACTTCAGTGTCCCAGGTTGGTGCTCTATCCACTATGCCACCACTGGTCAAGTTTACTCTCTTATGAACTATTGATTCTTCTTCTCTCTTATGCACAACAGTAAACATGACATTAAAAAATTAATTTAAGCCTAACTAGGCAGTGGAGCAGTGGATAGAGTGTCGGACTGGGATGCAGAGGACCCAGGTCCAAAACCCTGAAGTCGTTGGCTTGACTGAGGGTTCATCTAGCTTGAGCAGAGGCTCACCAACTCTAGCATGGGGTCACTGGCTTGAGCATGGGATCATGGACATGACCCCCATGATCACTGGCTTGAGCCCAAAGGTCACTGGCTTGAAGACCAAGGTCACTGGCTTAAACCCAAGGTTGCTGGTTTGAGCAAGGGGTCACTAGATCTGCTGTAGCCCTCCAGTCAAGGCACATATGAGAAAACAATCAATGAACAACTAAGGTGTCACAGCAAAGAGTTGATTCTTCTCATCTCTTTCCATTCTTGTATGTCTGTCCCTATCTGTCCCTCTCTCTGACTCTTTCTCTGTCTCTGTCACACACACAAAAAAAAGGTTAATTTAAAATACTTAGTAGCAAATGTTTTGTTGGTATAATACGCCCACAGAAAAGTGAACAAATAGTAAATATTTGGCTCAATTAATTATTACAAAATGATGACACTCGCAGAGGCAACACCCAGGTCAAGATGTAGACTGTTATCAGCACTGCAGAAAGTCCCCCTCATAATCTACTCTCTCACTTTCACTTTACCCTTTCTACCTGGAGGTGACTATTATCTAGACTATAACATTACAATATCTTTCACCTGTTCTAATATATGTCATGTGATAGATACTCTTTTGTGACTAGCTCTTCTCAGTACACGTATGCTCACGAGAATAATACATGCTGTTACATAAATCATTTAAATTGCTATATGGTGCTTTATTGCATAAATATATCATAAGTACTTATTTATTTCACTGTGTGTGGACATTTGGATTGTTATCAGGTTTATTCTATAGCAATAATGTCACTGTGAGTATTCTTGCACGTGTTTTTTGGTGTGCATAGAATTGCTGGGTCATATGCTAAATACATGTTCAACTTTAATGGATACTAATCAGACTTCCAAAGTGGATGCACAATGTACACGCTCCAATTCTGGCTGCTTCATATCTTTTACAATACTTGGTCTTACTGGTCTTTAAAATTTCACCAGGTTAGAGTGTGTGGAGTGGTAGTGCTTTGTGGCTTTAGTTTGCAATGTCTTGCTGATTAATGAGGTTGAACACGTGTTTATTTTTTCATATATTTACTAATTGTTTGGATAGCCTTCTTAATTAAGTGCCTAACGATTTTTCAGAGCTCTTTAACTGGTTTGAACATGAACCCCTATCAGTTGTACATGTTGAAAATATCTTCTCCCACTCTTGTCACTTGATTTTTTACTTTCTTAATGTTGTCTTTTGATGAGTAAAAATTCCTAATTTTAATGTAGTTAATTTAGCAATATGTCCATATGATTCATTTTTTATTTTTCATATATACTTTCAAAACAACCTTGGCCTGCTCTAAGGTCATAAGGATATTCTTTTATATGTTTCTGAGGAGCTTCATTACTTTCCCTGTCTCATTTAAATCTACAATACATGTGGACTTGATTAATTGATTTTTGAACATCATTTTTCACTGTTTCCATATAGATATGAATAGTTTGTATAAAAACCTCATTTCCTGTTGATCTAGTTCCAGTTAATAAAAAAATCCATGCCTTTTTACTGCACTGTACTTCAAATTTTGTCATAAATCAAGAGTCTACACATGGGTCTCTTCCCCACCTCTATTCTGCCCCATTGCTCTATCTGTCTATTCTTGTTCACTTGTTTATGGTAGGCTCATAATATTTTTTGGTACTTTGGAGAGTAAATCAACTTTATTCCTCTTGTTCAAGATTGTCTTTGCTTTTTAGCTGTTTACATCAGCTTATAAGTTTAAAATTAGCTTATGAGTTCTGACACACACACACAGATAGTTGGTATAATGTTTGGTTTTACATTAGAACTACAGATAAACAGTGAGAATTTATATTGTTAAAATATGGTCTTATAAACCCATCTACTTGTGTATTTTTTAACTTCTCTCAATAAAATTTTATGCTTCTATGGGTAGAAGACTCAAGCACCTTTTATTAGATTCATTCCAAGGAGTTCCCATATCAAAGAGAAAGCACTTATCATTTCCTTATCAGGGATGATGTTGGATAGCTTTCGAGTACGGTTTTGCTTTACCATTAAATATTCTTTATAAATTAAGGCATGAGAACATGACATTTTGATATTTTTCCATGTCAGTATTGATGCTGGGTGTTTTTTGTTTTTGTTTGTTTTTTTTTCATTTTTCCGAAGCTGGAAACGGGGAGGCAGACAGACTCCCGCATGCGCCCGACTAGGATCCACCCGGCATGCCCACCAGGGGGCGATGCTTTGCCCCTCTGGGGCGTCGCTCTGTTGCATCCAGAGCCATTCTAGCGCCTGAGGCAGAGGCCATAGAGCCATCCTCAGTGCCCGGGCCAACTTTGCTCCAATGGAGCCTTGGCTGCGGGAAGGGAAGAGAGAGACAGAGAGGAAGGAGAGGGGCAGGGGTGGAGAAGCAGATGGGCGCTTCTCCTGTGTGCCCTGGCTGGGAAACGAACCTGGGACTCCTACACACCAGGCCAACGCTCTACCACTGAGCCAACTGGCCAGGACCTGATGCTGGGTGTTTTTAAAGGGCCTATAAGCCATCAAAGTTTCAGCTGAGGTAGGGTTATGAGCATAGTCTTCTGTCTTGAGATTTTGAGCTTCATCCCATCTCTTGCTCCATTCCTGAGCTAGAAGGAGAGAAGAAAAAGATGGCATTGCTCTAGAGCCATATAGTGTCTGAAGACAGTGGAAGACCCAGGAGATAGCCAGAATTATTTAACAACTAATTGAGGATGGTTCAGTGGTTCTCATAAAGAGGGCGAGAGAAAGACAGAAGAGATACATTGTGACGGGCTTATGCATGTAACAAAAGCCTGGCACATTGCACTTTTAACATTCCTAAGCATCTCCTCATCTGTTATTTCATTGTATCTTTATAGCAACTTAGTTTCAATATAGTACAATTTTATAGAAAAAGAAGATGAATCATTTGTCTCATGGCACAGAACTAGAAACTAAAAATCAAATCTCCTGGATTCCTGGTCTGGGTCCTTCTGATTGGAAACTTTTAGCAAATGAAAAAATCTAAAATGCAAAAACTATACTAGTTTCTCCCAAAGGAAACTATTATATTAGAATGTGCAAAATTAGAAGATGTAATTTTATAAAATGTGCCTCTTATAGAACCATGATTCACCCTCAAAACAAAATGTTGTGAGCAAATACAGGCAGGAAACCTACTTCTCCCCAAGGAAAAAATGAGTTCATCCTGTATTTTTTTCCTCTTCCTCCCCTGCTTTCCTCACGTGATGTGCTTTGGTTGATGAAATGTAAGAAAATTCACTTCCAGGTGAAAACATGTCAATGCCTATGTTCGGCTCTCCAGCCTACTTGCTCCCCTCTTGTCATGGAGGCCACATGGCTCAGGGTCATGTGGAGGTGCTGGAAGTTGGGAGCCATCTTGGACTTCTGAACATTTCTGGAGAGGTGCCCAGGCCCACAGCAGGTGTTGTGTGAGTGAGAAAGAAGCACTGAGTCTGTGGAATGTTTGTTATTGCATGATTTAGCCCATCCTGGCTGTTACAGCAGATCAAATAAAGTCTGATCCCGGCAGGCCCACCCCAGCCTCAGCTCTATGGTTTCTATTTTCTCCTGCTGATGCACTGCTCCGCAGGCCCAGCTCTCCTCCATGTGGCTGATGGAGGAGAAGGGAGAAAGAGATGGAGGAGCCTCGTGTCTAGCCATGATCTCCAATATCACATTAGCATTACTAAGAATGCTTTGATCCCACCATCCGAGTTTGTTTGTTTCTAAAATGGCTTAGATGTCTGCTACCCAAAGTGGGACCCATAGACCAGCAGCATCAGCATCACCTGAGAGCTTGTTTGAGATGCTGAATCTCAGTCACCGCTTCAGACCTTCTGCGTTATAAGCCGCACTTTATACCAAGTCCAAGTGATTGCTATGGATGTTCCCATTTGAGACGCACTGGCTTAAACTTGGCAGTGAAGAGAGGGGAGTGATTTGATTCCCATTTTCCACATCCCCATAATAGGTGAATGTCTGACAACCCTGCCCTGACCTGTGTGTGTGTGTGTGTGTGTGTGTGTGTGTGTCAGAGGCAGAGAGAGACAGAGAGGGGGACAGATAAAAACAGACAGATAGAAAGGGAGAGAGATGAGAAGCATCAATTTTTTGTTGCGACACCTTAGTTGCTCATTGATTGCTTTCTCATATGTGCCTTGACCGGGGGGGGCTACAGCAGATCAAGTGACTCTTTGTTCAAGCCAGTGACCTTGGGCTCAAGCTGGCGAGCCCATGCTCAAACCAGATGAGCCTGTGCTCAAGCCAGCGACCTCGGGGTTTTAAATCTGGGTCCTCCGTGTCGCAGTCCGACACTATCTACTGCGCCATCGCCTGTGCCCTGACCTCTTTTGACTTCTGTACAAATTCCTGCAGCAGCTCCTATAATATAAATGAGCATCGAGGCTTCTGGCCCGGAATTATTCTGGTTCTCCTTTGCACCATGTCATACGTCAGAAGGGAGCCCAAACATAGGGAAGGAGTATGCCATCCAGTTCAGGTACCACATATGTGGGAAAGGCCACCTGGAGGTTTCTCTTGTTCCATGGCCCCATCTCCTGCTCTGACCCTGCTCATGGCACTCTCTAAATAGATGGACTTGGCGAATGCTGAGGCTGCTGCTCCTCTCCCCTAATCTGCCTTTCCATTTCCTCCCTGGCCACAGTCCCTGCTTCTGCCCTTCTTCTGCAATTGCTACATGAGGGTGCCAGGGACACAGCCAAATTGCTCTCTGGCCTTGCTCCCAAATGACAAAAAGCCAAAAGCTGAGTCAGGAAGAAAGCGAAGCTGAAACCAGGGCTCAGGCCACTTGCAGCCCTGGCTGCATCTGCCGGGCGAGGTTATTGAATGACAAGGCACAGGCATGTGTTCGCTGGTCCAGCCCCCTGCCCTCGGCCGGCCTTGCTCCTGGCATCTCCTTCCCTGCTCTCCACGTGCTGCTGGCAGCCAGACGCTGGGCGGTTGCCAATGGGAGGCCGCAGGCCGCTGCTCGAGCGGCTTTCTCCCTGTTGTTTGTGAAAGCGCTTCTTCAAGGGAGCACGGCCTGACGCCTTCCATGAAGAGTGGCTTTCAGCAAGGCTGTGGCGTGGGGCCGCGCAGTCGGGGCGCTGGATGGGCCAAGAGGGAAGGGAGGCGATGGGACTACGGTGGCAGGTGGAATCGGGCCCAGGGTGGACGTCGAGTGCCTTCTCCAACATGCCTTTCTCCCTTTTAATCTCCTCTTGAGCAGAGCTGATCAATTAGAGCTGTAATTATTTTAATCTTCTTCTTTGCTGTCCCCGTCTGACTGCCTGCCGCTTCCCATCGACCCTTTCTGCTAACAATGTTCTCAGGTGACAGCTTTGAGGAAGCCATTTCAGGCAGCCCATCCCTGTAACAGACCCAACAATGACACATGGTCGCCAGCCGGGGCCCACTACCCTCCCTGGATGCGTGACCTTCGGCAGAGCGGTCTCTTCTCTCTCTTTTGCAGAATGAATCAGCTCCATGACTGGCTGAGGAAAATGTGCTATCAAATTGGCAGCTGCATAGCATTTGTATGATGCGTTTCAGCATCACTGTGGTTTTAAGAACATCATGTTGCAATCAGAAAGATCTGGTTGTTCTACCAATGTGTGGATCTTTTCATCCCTGAGTCTCTGAGCCCTCATCTGGTAAGTGGAGAGCATCATAATTTCTCAGAGCTGTAGGACAGGGCCAGGTGAGTAACGGGTAGCTCAGAGCACAGGGCTGGGCCCCAGAGACATATTATTAATTATATACAGCTCTTCCCTGTGACTGAGGGAAACAGCAGTTTGTAGAAAGGAATCTCAACAGTAATGCTGGATTTTTGATCTGTCATTACAGGTATATTTATCCGCTCTCTGTCCTATCATGGGTGATAAAATTAGGAAAATGGCACAAACTAGATAGTTTTGGAATAGTTGAATTTATATATATATATATATATATATATATATATATATATATATATATATATTTTTTTTTTTTTTTTTTTTTTTTTTTTTTTTTTTTTCTCCTGTAAACTTCTGTGAAGTGAAGGAGGCAGATAGTCCATGGTTTACAAGACAAAGGTCTCTGTGTTCTGGTGGGTCCTGGGCCAGACAAAGTTTCAGCTCGTTTGGATCTTGTGAGCCTGGTGGGTATGGAACATTCTGAGGGAGATTCTAGGCTCCAGCCTGTAGGTAATACAAACGGTTGCTATTTTCTCCACTGCACTGCCCACGATCCTCTTAACCAAGAATTTCATTTCGTTCAGCTCAGCATAACAACAAGAAAATGAACGAGGAGCTTGAAGTGCAAAGACAGTTGGGACATAGTTCCTGCCCTTAAAGACTTCATTGTCTGGGCCAGGGGCAGGCAGGGGGGCACAACCAGAAATTAGTGGCATGTGTTAGGCAGCCACAAACACTGATTCTACAGGAGGACAGGTGAAGGGTCACATGGGGACACATGGGGGGTAGATTTTCAGGGAGGCAACATGCATGAGATGATGGCTCTTTCTGGGTAATTTTTGGATGTAATTAAGATCAAGTTTAGTGTAATCAAGGGTATCCATTAGCGTTTACTATCCAACAAACAACCCACACATTAGGGACACCATGACAGTTTATTTAGTTCACAAGGATGGGCTCAGGTTGGTGGTTCTTCTATCTGGGCCGGACTGACTGATCTCTGTGGGGCTTCTCATCTGTGTTTCTTTGGCAAGTTGGCTGGTTGGATGCCCGAGAATGGCCGCACCCACAGCTGGAGGGCATTGGCTCCCCTCCACTGGCCTCTCAGGCTGCGAGGCTGGGCTGATTTACAGGGTGATCTCAGCAAGAAAGCCAGCCTCAGTGCCTCAGTGCTGCTCAGGTCTCTGCCTGGGTCACAGTTTCTAATGGTCCATTAGCCAAAGCAAATCATGGGGTGCTGACTGACTTTACCTCTTGATGGAAGTGAAGGAATTTTGTGCTTTTTTTTTTTTTGTATTTTTCTGAAGCTGGAAACGGGGAGGCAGTCAGACAGACTCCCACATGCGCCTGACCGGGATCCACCCGGCACGCCCACCAGGGTGCGATGCTCTGCCCACCAGGGGGCGATGCTCTGCCCACCAGGGGGCGATGCTCTGCCCATCTGGGGCATCGCTCTGTTGTGACCAGAGCCTCTCTAGCGCCTGGGGCAGAGACCAAGGAGCCATCCCCAGCTCCTGGACCACCTTTTGCTCCAATGGAGCCTCGGCTGCGGGAAGGGAAGAGAGAGACAGAGAGGAAGGAGAGAGGGTGAGGGGTGGAGAAGCAGATGGGCACCTCTCCTGTGTGCCCTGGCCCAGAATCGAACCCGGGACTTCAGCACACCAGGCCAATGCTCTACCATGGAGCCAACCGGCCAGGGCCTAATTTTGTGCATTTTTTCAATCTACCACACTGCGTATGTGTAGGATGGAGAGGGCAAGAGCGGGCAGAGATGAAACCTGGAGCACAGAGCTGCGTGTCAAAGGAACAGATCATCATCTAAATATGATCTATTTCTCAACTAAGTGTCAAGTACTCAGTACTCTGTCTTTAAAGACATTCTCTTCTAGGTTAAGCATTGCCCTTCCTTTTTTTGGAATGGATATACCTTGAGAAATAGTGACCGATTCAAGTGTAAGTAGTCACTTACTTGAGCTGTCCTCCAGGGCAGGAAACCTTAATAGCAGTAAAGGCCTTGACAGCAACGTCTTTGGGGAATTGGCGATAATGAATGGGACATGGGAGAAGGAGGCTTGGGGGAGGCCAAAGGGGAAGAAGCAACATTGGTTTCAGCTACATTCCAGTTTCGCCAGAAGCTGGACCTGTATCTGTGTGTTCATGAGTGAGAACCATTACAAAGACACTTGCAGAAGCAATCTCACAGAGCTCAGAAGCCAGATGTGCTGGAAAGGATATTAGCCGTGAGCCATAGTACCTCACTAACAGCTTGCAAAGTGGTCTTATTTCTCGTCCCCCTACCAGCTCAGTTACTCTACTGATTGAACAATGGTGCATCTGGCCTGTTGTGAGCCCTGCCTCAGTTACTGCTCCTTAAATACAGTCCAACTTCCAGGGGGTCATTTGGAGGGAAACCAAGAGCTGAAAGTGGTGGTTCCCAAACTTCAGCAGAACTCCGATTTACCTGGAGAGTTTGTTAAGGAGGTTGCTGCTCCTTCCATCCCCACCCCCGGGTTTCTGATTGACAGGGTCTGGGATAGGGCCTAATCATTTGCATTTCTATTAAGTTGTCAGGTGATGCTACAGGGTGGTGCTGATACTACCATTTACAACCACATCTGAGAGCTCCTGACTCAGGGGTTTGAATTTGTCTTATAATATTATACCACATTCCTCTTACGGCAGAGGTTCTCAAGCTTGGCTGCAACTGGGGACTGTCTTAAAAACATTAACGTCAGGCTTCACCTGCAGAGAATTGAATTTAATTCTTCTGGGTGGACCCTGGTATTTATAGTTTTTTGTTTGTTTTAATTCTTTTCTTTTTTTTTTGTTTTTGTTTTTTGTTTTTTTTTGAGAGAAAGGAAGGGAGATGAGAACCATCAACTCGTAGTTGTGGCACGTTAGTTGTTCATTGATTGCTTCTCATATGTGCCTTGACTGGGGGGCTCCAGCTGAGCCAGTGACCCCTTGCTCAAACCAGTGACCTTGGGCTTCAAGCAATTGACCTTTGGGCTCAAGCCAGTGACCATGTCGATGACCTCACGCTCAAGTCGGTGACTATGTGCTCAAGATGGTGAGCCCATGTTCAAACCTGCAACCTTGAGGTTTCAAATGTGGGACCTCAGCATCCCAAGTTGATGCTCTGTTCACTGCGCCACCACCAGTCAGGCTGGTATTTATTGTTTTAAAAGATCACTGGGTGATTCTAATTCACATCAGGACTGAGAACCAATGTCTTATTGTAACACTGCTCCAAGAGTTGTCTCTATACCCGAGGCAGTAGCAGCCTCTCTTGGAGACTTGTTACAAATGCAAATTCCGAGCCCTACTGAGTCAGAAACTTGGGGGGATGAGGCCCAGAGTCTATATTATAACAAGTCCTCCAGGTGAACCTGATGCACATGAAACTTTGATTCACCAGCTTTTAAAAATGAGATGGGGCCTGTGAAAACCATCTTTGAGGAGCTATTTCAGTACCCTGATCTTTGACGAGATCGGGTGTGTTCAGGGTAGTATGGCCGTAGACTACCCTGATCTTTGAAAGATATACTCTGGGAAGGTGGCATGAAGTATGCAAAGCATGGGGTCCACAGTGTTCCATTAAAAACCTCTGAAATGAAGTCTTAGTCAGAAACAGAGGTAGATACAGTCTAAGGAGAGATCTTAGGCTAGAGTAGAGGTGGGGCTTAGTGCATTTGCATCCCTTTAACCCAGTGGTTCTCAAACTTTTTGAAGTTGGAGCACAGTTAAAATCCTACAAATAATTGTAGGTGCACTATATACAAATCTCTAAGAAATATGTTATAATAATTAGGTCAAATGTTAAAGAAAAAAATATATAAAGTCCAAGTGTGCTTTTGTGATAATTAAACAAAATAAACACGACAAAATTAAATGTATTCTGACATTAAAAAACATTTTTACGTTACTTTTTTTTTTTTTTTTTTACATAGAGAGAGTCAGAGAGAGGGATAGACAGGGACAGACAGACAGAAACAGAGAGATGAGAAGCATCAATCATTAGTTTTTGTTGCACGTTGCAACATCTTAATTGTTCATTGATTGCTTACTTATACGTGCCTTGACCGCGGGTCTTCAGCAGACCGAGTAACCCCTTGCTCAAGCCAGCGACCTTGGGCTCAAGCTGATGAGCTTTTGCACAAACCAGATGAGCCTGCGCTCAAGCTGGCGACCTAGGGATATCGAACCTGGGTCTTCCGCATCCTAGTCTGATGCTCTATCCACTGCGCCACCGCCTGGCCCGGTCAGGTTTTATGTTACATTTTTTGCGTTATGCTTTTTAGAATTGTAAAAAAGAAGGGTTAAAAAATAAAAAGAATGACAATAAAAGTTAAATTTATATATATATAGATACATTCTTAGTAAGATTTAGTAAATTTGGCAGGTCCCGACACGAATGTGTTAAGTTTTTTCATTCTTGTGTTTATGAGAAACAGGAGCCTGATGTATCCTAGTGATTTCTTCAATGTTTGGGCATATATTTGAAAGGCAACCTCTCATTTCCTTGTCAATACATTGAAGAATTTCTTTTTACTCTTAATTGTGTTGAGGGTAGAAAATCCTAATTCACATAAATAGGATGTTGAAAATTGTAGTAAAATGAAAAAAGCTTTTTTAGATATTGCCACACATTCTTCTTTTATAGAAATCCAAAAGGCTTCAAAAGACAATGCCTTATGTTTAATCATCAATCCACGATCAGTGGATATAGCTGCCAGTTCTTCTTCTGTTAATGTTAAACCGAAATCACTTGAAGTTTCCATGAATGGGTTTCTAATCCAATCCTATTGCTCAGTGTTAAGTGATGGAAAATAAGAACCCAATTTTTCTTCTAAACTTATTAAATGTTCAATTATTATTGGAAATGTTTCTTTTATGCAAGTGTTATTTACCAGTGGAAACATTTCCAAGTCACCTTCAACAGCTTTTCTTTTCCAAATCTGTAGTTTTCTCTGAAATGCTTTCATTTTGTCAGTGGATGTGAGAATATTTTCTTCTTTTCCTTGCATGCTAGTATTCAAAATATTGAGCTGCTGAAATATATCGGCCAAATACTGTAACCTGGCAATCCAAAATTGGCACTGAAGTAGGTTACAAAAATGTAACTGTTTAATCTCTTCAAAAAATGCAAGAAGTTCTTGTCTTAGCTCGTGTACCAGGGTAAGTACTTTTCCCCTTGACAACCACCTCATCTCAGTGTGTAGAAGCAGCCGTCTGTATTGTGAGTCCATATCAGATACAAACTTTCTGAATGAATGCTATTTGACAGATCTTGTTTTAATAAAACTTACCATCTGAACAACTTGATCTAAAACTTCTCTTAATTTTTCTCCCAATGTTTTTGCCATCAAGGCCTCCCTATGAAGAAAGCAGTGAGTTATGATAACATTCTCTTTTTGTTTTTTACAAAAGATGTAAGACCCTTAACACAGCCTACCATGGAAGGGGCACCATCTGTACAAACGCCTACACACGACTTCCATGTTAGCTGCCATTTATCAAGATAGTTATTCAGAATGTCAAAAACTTCTTCACCTTTTGTAGACACACCTCATTCTTTGCAAAAAAGAAACTGATTTACTATTTGATCTTCATTAATAAAACGGACGAATGCTAAGAGTTGCGCTGTGTTGATAATGTCTGTTGACTCATCAACTTGCAATGCAAAATTTGGATACTGAAGCTTATTATTGCATACATTTTTCTCAATATCAGAAGACATTTCTATAATACACCTGTGAACTGTATCATTGGACAGAGGAATCTTGCTTATTTTCATTGCTGCTTCATTTGCTAGCATTATCCTGACCATTTTTTTTTTTTGCATGCAGGCAAAATAAGTGACTCACCTAAAGTATGAGCTTTCATATTTTTTGCTATCAGTTCTGAGACTTGATAAGAAGCGATCTGAGCTTTATCTGAAATAGTCATTATACTTTTTAAAAAATTTGCTGCTTTTGTTTGCTGTTCAGACAATCTCTTGAAAAAACTTACAGATTTATCTTGTAAATTAGAGTGTATAGTTTTAAAATGTTTCCTCAATTTACTAGGAAGCAACGATTCATTTGCCATTTTACATCCTCATACTAAACATAGCAGTAAAGGATGATCTTCACTTCTGGTTCAAGTGAAACCAAAGCTTAAATAACTTTCATTATATTTGCGACTAAGCTGCGATTTTGCTTTCTTACTTGCACTTAACTTTTCTCACTTCCAGAATCGGATTCTTCAATATCACGCTTCTTTTTGAGAAATCTATCCATTTTATTTGGGTGTATTTACCTAAAAATAATATAATGATGTGTTAATAATAAATATAATAATGATGTGTTAACAAAAAGAGTGGTATTTCCATAATAAAATGGTATAATAGAGTAATTATATTTATTTTTATATCTGGGCACATGCCGCAAACCAGCACAGCTAGTAATTCCAGGTCCTGAGTGGAAATGGTGCGGAATTAAGAAAATACATGGAATTAAAAAAATATGGGGTCAGAAGGGTCCTGTTATTGCTGTTGGCAAGAACAAAGTGTGCCCAAAAACCACACTTTGCTTTATTTATAGGGCAAAGTGAGGCCATCAGCAAATTTTAACTTTACACCAAACAAAGGATAGAAGAAACTTGCTTCCAGTCTTTCCGGGGAATATGGGGGGTAGTGTAAACAATCCAGCACCACAGCTTAACAGCCTCTTGCAACCTAATCAGGCAAGTGAGGTAGGGGATTGGTCAGACTGTCAGCTTACAGCCAATTTCCCACACCTCTGTCCCCCAAAATCCTAAACTCAAAAACTCTGTTGGTTTTTTGGTCCCCAACAGGCACATATTTCTCTGGAATACCATAGGGCACACCTGGAAATCTTCTAGGGTGCACCAGTGTGCCCTGGCACACACTTTGAGAACCACTGCTGTAACCTAAGGAAGCCCTTGAGGCCCCTCCCCTCGACCTCTCCACGTGGAGTCAGAGCCCGGAAACTCATTCCTTACTTCCTCCCTCACTAAGGTAATTGCGTGACCTCTCTGTGTCTTTGTTTCATCATCCTGAATGTAGGATATGATTTGCATGAACTGAATCATCCACCTTACAGTTCTAAGTAGGTCAAACAAGATTCCATAGGTGTGGTTTCATAGTGTTTTATGATCATTGTTCAGTAGGGAGAATATTAATGAAAGGCTTGGTTGTGTCTCGTGTACAAGAAACTTGCATGGCTACTTTGCTCATATTGGGAAAAAGCAGTTATAAATCATATTCTTGTGATTTTTAAAATTAATTGTTTTGAACCTCTCCATGCCCAAAGAATATAAGAATTACTTACTGGGGCCTCCCCGACTCCAGATGTCTGAGATCACCTAGGATTTACTCCTAGGGAAGTAAAGGTAGTAGCTGTGCTTTGAGATGCTGTTCAGAGAGCACTGGAGCAGGATTGGTGGGGACCACGGTTCTTCTGCGTCTTCTGCTGCACAGGTGGATCAGGGCGGCCCAGGAGACACTCCTAACTGCTTGGCAATGCTCTTGACAACTTTGACAGTTTCTAGAATTGCCCTTCCTTGGGCCCCAAAGACAGCACACTTTCAAAGACACACACATACTCAATCTGGTCTTCAAGCTACAAGGTTGCAGAGTCTGGAGAAGCTCTCTGCCTTGACCTCTAGCTAGGGCGAGGCCTCCCCAGGCACCTGGAGAACGGGGATACTCACTCAGGTGCTTGCTGGGAGCTGGCAGGACACATAAATGAGGGAAGCAAGGCCAGAAACTCTAGTAAAAGCTATACTATCTAGTTCTGCTTTACTCGACACCCAATGGCAAAGTCTGGCCTATTCTTTTGGCATGTGTGAAAATAAGGCTCAGAACCCAAGAACTTCTGCAGGTCTAAGAATCAGGGAGATCCAATCTCCAGTGGGTATTGTCATTATTTGATGTCAACTTCTTGGGACATCCTCTTTAGAGCCAGACCAATGTAATGAAAAGCCTGTCTGGGAAAGTTTTAAACCATGGTTCACAAAGGGTGACAATCAGGTCAGAAGCATCCGCATTGCCTGGGAACTTAGACCTGGAGCCCCACGCCTGGAGTTATGATTCTAAAACTCCAGGGGCACAGCCCTGCCTTCTGTGTCTCATCAAGCCTGCTAGGGGAGTCTGAGGAGTGCAAAATGTTTTAAGCCGGTAGGACTTTAAATTTGGCTGCACATTGGAATCACCTGGAGACATTTAAAAACTCCTCGTGTCAAGACAGCCCAGACCTAGTAAGTATAAATTTCTGGATGGCATACCCAGGCAGCAGTATTTTTTTTTTTTTTTTGAACTCTGAAGGTGATTCCAGTGTGGGCCAAGATAAGGAACCAATGCTTTAAAACCATTGCAAATAACCAGATAAACTAACCGGTGGTCTTTCCCACTGCACCTGTTACTGATATGTGAAAATAAAGATCACAACAAAACAGAACTAACCTAAAAACTCGACAAAAACAAACTGAGGCTCATTGGCAAGTTGTAGCAGGGAATCGGGCATTAACTTATACATTCTATCACTAGAGATAGTCCCTTTGAGATCTCAGGCCATTTTCCCCTTTAATCTCCTACAGTTTCTTGTTGTGGGAGACTCATTTTCTGGTGCGAGACAGAAAAAGGGCAAGGTCTCTTGAGGATCAAATGCCATGATAGATGTGATGTGAATCTCTTTTAATAGGGAAGCTTAGTCCAAGATGGGATTTTGTGTTGCTAAGAGCTAGTATCAGAAATGGCAGCGCTTACTCATAAATGCCTGTGCCTATTAAAGTCCCTCGGTCCATTTAGCATTATTGAATTTAATCAAAAAGCAGCCCCACCCTTAGGCTTTTATTACATTGCGCAGTGAGATCATCCCCACAGGTTTCCACCAGCTGCCTTCTCTCTGAGGCCCTGAGGACGAAGTGATGCATCTGACCCTCCGACACTGTCAGGCTCAACTTCAGCAATGTTCCGTCTCTATAGCGACTCTGACCTTAGGAGATGGGCGAGGTGATTTAACTTCAAGTTAGAAAATCAAGCCCTCTGATTTGGATGGCTGCCTTGATAGGCAATTCACCTGTGTGATTGATTTCACAAAGCTGGTCTGCTGTCTCTTGCTGCTATGAACCTGAGAGCGGCAGAAGGGATTGGAGAGCAGTAGGGTGGGGGGAGAGGTGGAGGAGAGAGATAGAGAGAGAGAGAGACTAAAGTCTTGGAGGCAGCGATCTGCATGCAGGACAGGCAGGTGGCTTGGATTCTAACTTTACAAGCTGCCTTCAATTGGAGCAACAGTGGCTGTAATTGCCTTAGTCGTCTGCACTCTGAAGTCAGCGGTCCCTTCATCTGCTTTCTCTGTCAACGTGCTGTTTCTGTATTCTTCCTGCACTAGATTGAGCACAGATCTCATTACACCCCTGAGTTTCCCTAAAGGATCCACTCTCACAAAAGCAGCAGTGGCCTAATAGATGTTGCTAAATAATTTATATCAGAACGGGTGAGAGAGGGCTTTCGGGTGCATATTTCAAGGCAAATCCTCATGGATTTTTTCTGTTCTCCAAGGTTTTTCTTTAGCTAATCATACGGTTGTGTTTTTTGATCCATTCTCTTTCAAACAATTTTTTTTTTCTTGGGAATTACAAAAGCTTCTCATTTCTAATTGCTTTTTCCAGGAGTGATAGGTATGAAAGGAAGACGAAAAGTGATGAAGTGTAAAAGGCAGGGCTCTGTGGGGGATGCGGTAGACATGCCGACTCACACCTCCTTCCTTCCCTTCCCATGCTTTTTCCTTTGGTCCCTGTGTATTCTTGACTTTGGCTGCCAACCAAAGGCTCTTGACAACTGACATTGACTTTGTCTCTCAACTGAATACGGTAGGTACCATTCTCTTTCTAGAAGAGACCCCTACATGACCTTCACTTTAGCATATTCTTCAGCTGGTTAGAGGCATGTACTCCCTGACGCTGTATCCAATGTATACCCTAAATCTCTGTAGTCATAATTAAAGTTCTTTCTCCTTTGTTTCATCCTGGGCAGGTGGGAGAATGCCCACCTTCACAAAAACTCATCTCTCCAGATTGACAAAAGAAGGACCTCATTTGTATTGGAAGAAATTGATTCTCATCAGTCTTATTTGACATAAAGAGTAGCTGAAGATCTTGTGATCACGTGGAAGAGATGGCATCTCAGTTGTTATGACATTTGTCACCTTATCAAGGCTACCAGGTGAATAGCTCCAAGTTGCATTGACTGAAACTATATATCATCAAAGAAAAAAAATAGACTGTGTAGGATGATGTCTTTAGATGCTAACTGCTTCCTCTTGACCTTGTACTCTGGGCTAAAGTTATAAAGGATGAAAGCAAGAACACAGCTTAGCTTGTATTAATGCCTTCCACACAAAAACAAACCAAAACAAAAACCAACTTAAAAAATAAAGCTGAAGAACAGGAGTGGAATATAAGTACAGTTTTTGAAAGGCACAGATTCCATGTAAGCCAAAACATTATTTCTTTTCTTCTTCAATTGGGATAAATTGGAAAGTTATTGCAACACAAGAGTAGAGTGCAACTTTTTAAGACTTAAAGCTAATGGAAAATAACACACAAGCTAGCAAACTCTATCTTGGTTTTGAGAGAAGAAGATAAATGTGAAGGACCTTCCCCCATGGCCGGGACTGTTTACATGGGGTGTTCAAATTAATCTTTTTGTAAACACATGCCTTGCATCCATTCATAATGGTTGGTCTGATTCCTTTCTCATTTCCTCTGTTTATTCTGCTTCTCTTCATGCTGAATTGCTTTTCTTGTGGGTTAGAATTATGGCTTGATTTTTAAAAATTGGTTATAAATCTTGTAATTAAAGTTTTCTTTCTAGCCAGATAAATACAAAAAGGTATTTGGCCTAAAATGCATTTCCAGCCTGCTTGCATATTGTGTCTGTTCACAGTATGAGGTTGGCTCTAACATGTAGCAGTGGAGCTTATATAACTTCAAAGGTAAGAGAGGCCAGGGCAAGCTGGCTTTTTCAGTGCTCCCTATTTCCTCCATGGTCACCCAATTGGAGATACTCTTGATTAGCCAGTATGGAGAATTAGAAAACAAATTTAGGCATCATGCATCTTCCGGGGCATTGCTTATAGGCAAATTTTCCCAAGCTTTGTATCAGCTCCCTGCACGTAGTCAGGGTGAACCTGAAAGACAGCCGATGGAGGAGCAGGAGCTAAGTTTTGCCAGAGCAAATAGAAAAGAATGAAGCCTCCATTCCTATGATTTGCACATGAACCTCTACTACCACTTAGGGAGGAGTCTCCCAAAATACAGACATCAGTGTTCTCAAACATTTTGGTCTCTGTACTCTTTAACTTCTAAAAAATTATTGCAGACCCTAAAGAGCTTTTGTTTTTATTAATTAAATCTACTAATATTTACCATATCAGACTTAAAATTGAAAATAAAATTGTACAGGGGGTCATTGGGTTATGACATTCTCAACATGCGATGTTTCAAGTTTAAAATGCTCACTCCCATAAAAACTTAAAAAAATTGAGATGTGAGTGTTTCAGTTTATGTCATTAGCATCATACAGTGATGACAGATTCAGTAAGGTCTACAGAGCTGTTATGGATGTCTTGCAATGCTATAGAAATATTTTGGAAAAGAAGAAGTCATTAAGCTTCCAGACTAGCCTGGAACAATTGTTTAAGAAGGCAGAAAGCCCTGCAACAGGTCCTGTACCCTCTACATCAGCTGCTTCTCGAGACGAAACACCTGTAGTACAAGTAGAATCATCTCCAGCGTCTCCTGCATGGTCCTTAGGCAATCTTGATTCACCTGACCCAGTATCTCCAGCACCTTCTGCAGGTTCTCCTGCCTCTCCAGCTTCCTCCTCCCAATAGGTCACTCTCTCCCACCTTGCAATGCCCTTTCCAGTGTGCCAGCCAACCACAGGAATAAAAGTAAGAATTTTTTTTACACTCATTTTTTTGTCATTTTTTTCTGTTACTACAGTACAGTATGGTATATTTATGTCCTTTTTATTTTTCTGTGGCTTAGTTGTGTTTTTTATGTCCTAGATTATGATTTTACAACTGTGTTAGGATAGGTAAGTGACTTAAGCTAGGGTGTGTTTCTACTAACACCAAAATTCAGGTTACGTCGCTGTCGTAGGAATGGAACTGTTTCGTAACCCAGGGACCCCTGTACTTACTTATTAATTCACTTAAAAATAGCAATAACAATAAAAATAACAATAATAAATTTATAACCTCAACATAAAAACACATTTTCTTAAAATAGTGTATATTTTCCAAACAAAACAAATTAATAAAAGAGCATTGCTTTACAGTTTTGCAAATCTCCTCAATACCTACCCTAATAGAAGATAGCTAACGGCATTATCATATCTGCTTTTGCCTTTAACCTATTGTGATATCATGCATCATCTATAGCATCTGGAAAACTCCATTGTACACTATGACACTTATAAAATGAAAAGGCAAATGACATTTTAGGATTACAGTTGACTCTTGAACTGCATGGGATTAAGGTCACTGACCACCTGCGAAGTAAGAAATCTGCAGATAACTTAAGTCAGCCCTCCAAATACTCAAACTCTCAACTGCAAATTGAAAATATTGTATTGCAAAAATCATTTTGAGCATGTGAACATATAAGGGACCTGGAGGTCCCAAGGGTCCCTGGAACACACTCTGAGAACCACAATGGGAAACAAATACAGGTGGTTCAAGGATGGCTATTTGTGGTTCATACTCATGTTTTGCTGTTATTTTATGTTCCTATGTATTAACGAGTACATTTTACTTTTGGCAAGTGATATAATTTTTGTTTTCACTTAGCGACAAGAAGTTACTTTGGGAAATAAATTTATTTAATTTTTAAAATGTGATTCCTATGTAATTTCATTGATATGAAGTTTTAGAACAGATAATGGTAGAAAAAAATATCAGGATGGTAGTTGCCTTTAGGTGAGGACGAGAATTAAAAATTATTGCAGACCCTAAAGAGCTTTTGTTTTTATGAATTTTACTGAATTTGTCATTGCAGAAGGAAGTTTCTGGAATAATAGTAATGTTCTTTATCTAGATCAGGCGTCCCCAAACTACGGCCCGTGGGCTGCAATGCGGGCCCCTGAGGCCATTTATCCAGCCCCCACTGCACTTCTGGAAGGGGCACCTCTTTCATTGGTGGTCAGTGAGAGGACCACTGTATTTGGCAGCCCTCCAATGGTCTGAGGGACAGTGAACTGTCCCCCTGTGTAAAAAGTTTGGAGACCCCTGAATAAAGCTTTGGGTCAAAAGTCATCCAACAGTATACTTAAGATCTTTGCTTTTCATTTTATGTAAATTTTACAAAACACACTGTAAATGGAATTTAACTCTCGTCGATGGCAAGCGTGCTGAAGTCGTCAGGGAGCTGTGTACTGCTGTCTGCAGCTTGCTTTCAAAGCATCACACACAAGATGAGCTGATGGAAACAGAGAGGGACGTGATCAAGCTAATACAAGAGCATGTTGATGGTAGAGTCTAGGCAGTAGTTGAACAGGTGTTTTCTGTCAAATTCTTTCAATGTTTTCTTATTATAAAATTTTTATAATAACATATTGGAGACAATAAGTAGATATGGAGAAAAGATCTGAAATAAAATGATAGCGGTGGCAGTGGATGGTGTCAGCATTGGGATACTCAAGTGGCGGTAGGTGGGGAAGCAATGACATGGAAGAGCAGGTGGAGGGGCTTCTCTGCACATCCACACCTCTGATTAGATGACTAAATGCTCTAGCCGACCAGTGGATATCAGAAGCTTAGCAGGTAGCAGGGCCTGTGGTGGCTGCTACAGGAAGGAGCAGGTGTGACTACTGCATGGGGCCTTCCCACACAAAGCTTAAAATTGAGTGGGTCAGAAAAGGGACCAAAAAAATAGCTACTTTATACCTTTTTAACCTGGGTTTTATCATCATGAATGAGCGATACACGGAGAAGTGGAGGCTCAGAAGAGCTTGTAAAGAATAACCACACAGTTAGTAAGGGATGGAGCTGAACTTAAACGTACAATCACATGAATCCTGCACATAAATTACTACTTAATGAATGGACTAATTATCATAAAAGGCAGCCTTAGAAATTGGCTAACTAAGGATATAATTGGTATAAGAGTACAGAGGAAAGAGAAGCCGATTCTGACTTCATGAAGGAAGTCTTATAGGAGCAGAGCCTTAAAGAATTAGCATCATTTTAATAAAAAGAGAGAGGGAGCCTGACGAGATGGTGGCGTAGTGGATAGAGCATTGGACTGGGATGCAGAGGACCCAGGTTCAAAATCCCGAGGTCACTGGCTTGAGCGTGGGATCATAGACATGACCCCATGGTTGCTGGCTTGAGCCCAAGGTCACTGGCTTGAGCAAGGGTTCAAGGCACATATGAGAAAGCAATCAATGAACAACTAAGGAGACTAAAAAGCCACAATGAAGAATTGATGTTTCTCATCTCTCTCCTTTCCTGTCTGTCCCTATCTGTCCCTCTCTCTGTCTCTGTCACAACATAAATAAAAAGATAGATAGATAGATAGATAGATAGATAGATAGATAAGATAGATAGACAGATAGATAAAAAGAGAGAGGGAAGTGGGGAAAGACTGCCCTGAACACCTTGAGTTAAGGCAGACTTGGGCACGAGGCCACTAAAGAGGAGCTGCCTGGTAGGAATGCCAGATTCCCCTTGGCCAGCTGTGTGCCCTGTGGAGCATACCCAGGGTTTTGTTGTCTTATATGTTAGTGCTGGTCCTAACAGTAAGACCTCAGACGGGTACTGAGAATTCCATAAAATGGTGCACAAAAAGTATTTAATTCAATGCTTTTTAAGGGCTCAATGAATATGAGCTATTACGATTTCAGCCACAGGCAAGAGAGAGCTTGCCATGTTGTGATGCTTTTCTCCTGCTGCATTAATGTTAGCCCAGATGTGCGGAACACTGGTGACACAGTAGGCGGACACACAGGGCTGCTTGACTGGGCCCTGCAGGAGAGGCCCTGACCAGCCATCTCAGGGGGATTGCGGAGGGCCGAACCTTTGCCTTTGTGTTCACCTCCCACCCCTACTTCCCACCCCCCACTGGCCAGTACAATGCTGGCTTTAAGTAAGTGGAAACTTAAAAATATTTATCAGATTGTATTTTAAATTTGAAATTTTATCTATCCAGCCTGGGGTCAGACTCCAGAGGCAAGAGTTGTTTTTAGGCTCTCTAACCCCATGTGTGGTCTCTCTAACCCCATGTGTGGTCTCTCTAACCCCATGTGTGGTCTCTCTAACCCCATGTGTGGTCTCTGTAACCCCATGTGTGATCTCTCTAACCCCATGTGTGGTCTCTCTAACCCCATGTGTGGTCTCTCTAACCCCATGTGTGGTCTCTCTAACCCCATGTGTGGTCTCTGTAACCCCATGTGTGATCTCTCTAACCCCATGTGTGATCTCTGTAACCCCATGTGTGGTCTCTCTAACCCCATGTGTGGTCTCTCTAACCCCATGTGTGGTCTCTCTAACCCCATGTGTGATCTCTCTAACCCCATGTGTGATCTCTCTAACCTCATGTGTGGTCTCTCTAACCCCATGTGTGATCTCTCTAACCCCATGTGTGATCTCTCTAACCCCATGTGTGATCTCTCTAACCCCATGTGTGGTCTCTCTAACCCCATGTGTGATCTCTCTAACCCCATGTGTGGTCTCTCTAACCCCATGTGTGGTCTCTGTAACCCCATGTGTGATCTCTCTAACCCCATGTGTGGTCTCTGTAACCCCATGTGTGATCTCTCTAACCCCATGTGTGATCTCTGTAACCCCATGTGTGGTCTCTCTAACCCCATGTGTGGTCTCTCTAACCCCATGTGTGGTCTCTGTAACCCCATGTGTGATCTCTCTAACCCCATGTGTGATCTCTCTAACCCCATGTGTGGTCTCTCTAACCCCATGTGTGGTCTCTCTAACCCCATGTGTGGTCTCTCTAACCCCATGTGTGATCTCTCTAACCCCATGTGTGATCTCTCTAACCTCATGTGTGGTCTCTCTAACCCCATGTGTGATCTCTCTAACCCCATGTGTGATCTCTCTAACCCCATGTGTGATCTCTCTAACCTCATGTGTGGTCTCTCTAACCCCATGTGTGATCTCTCTAACCCCATGTGTGGTCTCTCTAACCCCATGTGTGGTCTCTCTAACCTCATGTGTGGTTCTCCTGCTGCTCCTCTCCTTAGAGGGCCCTGCCCTGACCCTCAGGAAATAGCCAGTGCTTTTCTACATGTCCGTTTACTCCCTAGTGAATCAACTGAACTGTCCTTCTCACAAACTTGTCCTTTCTTGAATATAGTCTTAATTTATATCCTAATAAACCATCTCCTTGTTGACTCCCCTCCCAAATCTCTCAACTCTGAGCTGAGACTGGGTATAAATGCTGAATAAATCGGCACTGGTGTCTCTGGGCTGGGGGCTGGAGTGGAAGTCACTCAAAGGAACGACAAAGGCCAAGACAAAGCTGGACTATGTCACCGTGTCTGGAGCCAGATGTTAAATCAGGATTTTAAACCAAAATTCAGGTGCCTAGGAAACGAAAACAGATGCATCTGTTAGAAATGGTGACAAAAGAATGTCGGGGCAGAGTTTGGAGGCTATTTGGTCTGTTGACTCTCTCCAATCATTTATTGCACTGTGCTCTTGGCAGGCACGACCCTGGGAAAGATCTGAGCAGCAGACAGCCAACACTTCTGTTCTCATGGAGATTACATCCTAGTAGAACAAACAGGGTGCGCAATGAACAAGGAAAACATAGTGTCCAAGGCAATTATCGCAGAGTGAAGTGAAAGAAAGGAAGAGGTGCTTAAGAGTGACTTCAGAGAGAACGGGTGTTAGATGCGCTCAGAGGAGCTGAAACCTGGAGAAGGGGAAGGAACCAGCCACACTGAAGTGCTGGGAAGAGCAGCCAGCAGAGGGAATCCCACAGCAAAGACCTAAGAAGTGGACAAAGCTGCCATTTTCAAGGAAAAGAAAGAAGGTATTACATAGATATAGATATAGAAATAGATAGGGGTAGACAGATAGATATCTTTATATCTCTCCATCTCTATCTCTATCTATTTCTGTAGTTTGTTGGTTGCCTTGCACTGAACCCATTTCCTAATTTTGGAAAAAAATCTCCCACTGACAAAAGTCAGAACCTACTTTACACTAAGCAATAGTCTCTCGTCATCTTAGCAGCCAGAGCTGAGCGTATGGCTTCGAACCTTGAGCCAGTTATTCAAAATTGAAATGACAGAAAGGTTGGGACCTACCCACCCTGTACTTGTTGAACACAAATATCACAGTTGGTGGTATTGAACACTGTCACTTTGAAAACTTCTACTTTTAACAAACAAACAGGAGTGGAAATGTGAGACACCTCTGGCTGGGCCAGGGGGGGACAACAAGGTTTCTTCTTCAAGTCGCACCTTGCAGGGATGGGCTGCATCGCTTTCCACACAAGACCTTCTCTCGATAAGCCATTCCTTGGCTTAAGACTGAACAGAGATAATGACCTTCACCACTGAAAACATCTGGTCATCACACCTGCCTCGTCTCTCCGTGTGCCAGGGGTACGCTGTGGTTTCGTGTTGGTATATTCAGATTCATGGGTTGCACATTGTGACAAGTAGGGTGTTAGATGCGCTCAGAGGAGCTGAAACCTGGAGAAGGGGAAGGAACCAGCCACACTGAAGTGCTGGGAAGAGCAGCCAGCAGAGGGAATCCCACAGCAAAGACCTAAGAAGTGGACAAAGCTGCCATTTTCAAGGAAAAGAAAGAAGGTATTACATAGATATAGATATAGAAATAGAGGTAGGGTAAAGTATTTTGTAACAAAGAGTGCCTTATTAAACAGCCACAGATCTGTTTGTTTGTTTGTTTGTTTCTATTTCTTTTAAATTTGCTACCTTATAATGAACTCAGTAGTGCCAAACTTTGGTGCTAATGGTGAAGCTTAGCTCCTATGTTTAAACTGGCAGCCCTTTCAGAAGAAGATATAATGATCTCTCTGGCAAGTCACTGTTAGTGCCCATGGTTTTATTCACTAGGCTTCTAAGATAAAAATATTTAAGTATGTGTAAATAAGTTGTTTGTAAAATATTATAAGTAAATAAAATAGAAAATAATATGCTCCCTCCAAAGAGCATCTATGGGTGGTAAATAAGCCTATGAAAAGATACACCACATCATGTACCATTAAGGAACTGAAAACTAGAAAGCAGCGGTGAAATACTACCACATGGCTATTTGAGTGGCCAAATCCAGGACACGGACAGCACTAAGTACAGGCAAATATGTGAGGCAACAGGAACTCTTCCCTTGCTGGAGGGACTAAAAAACTGTATAGTCACACTGGGAAATTATTTGTCAGTTTCTTACAAAGTTAAACATAAATCTTACCATATATCCCAGCAATCATACTCCTTGATATTTATTCAAAAGAATTGAAAATGAATGTCTACTCAAAAAACTGCACACACATGTTTATACTTTTATTCATAATTATCAAATATGGAAGCATCAATAGGTCCTTCATTAGTGAATGGATATATAGATGGTGGTCCATCCAGACAGTGGAATATTGTTCAGCACTAAATAGAAATGAGCTATCAAGCCATGAAAGGATATGGAGAAAGCTGAAATGCACACTACTACCTGAAATGAGCTAATCTGAAAAGGTGACATACTGTATGATTCCAGTTATATGACATTCCGGGAATGGCAATGCTATGGGGACAGTAGAAAGATCAGTGGTTGTCAGAGACTGGGGTTGAGGTGAGGGGTGAACAGGCTGAGCACAGAGGACTTTCAGGGCAGTGAAACTATTTTGAATGATACTCTAATGGTGGACATATGTCATTATACATTTGTCCAAACCCATAGGATACGCAACATCAAGAGTGAGCCCTAATATAAACTGTAGACTCTGGGCGATAACGATGGGTCAGTATGGACAGCAACCACTGTACCATGCTGGTGTGCGATGTCGATCTGTGGATCATGCAGGAGGAAAACAAACTATCAGAGCTGCGTTAAATGCGCCATTCTAGAAGAATAAACACTCTGTATAACACACAGAAAATATTGAAAATAAAAAACAATAAATCACTAAATGTAAATAAAAAAATAATAGTAAAAAATGTCATTGTGATTCTACTTGGGTGTTTTTAAATTGCAAAGTATCACCCAAAATGTCTAATGTCTGGTTGTCATGAGAAGAGATTGGGAGCTGCAGAAAGAGCACTGGGGACACTGAAGTTAGAGGGTGTGGCTGTCACTCGGCCCTACCCCAGTAAATGAGCAGAGGCATCATTTACCTTTTTTTTTTTTTTTTGTATTTTTTTCTGAAGCTGGAAACGGGGAGAGACAGTCAGACAGACTCCCGCATGCGCCCGACCGGGATCCACCCGGCACGCCCACCAGGGGCGACGCTCTGCCCACCAGGGGGCGATGCTCTGCCCCTCCAGGGAGTCGCTCTGCCGCGACCAGAGCCACTCTAGCGCCTGGGGCAGAGGCCAAGGAGCCATCCCCAGCACCCGGGCCATCTTTGCTCCAATGGAGCCTTGGCTGCGGGAGGGGAAGAGAGAGACAGAGAGGAAGGAGAGGGGGGGTGGAGAAGCAAATGGGCGCTTCTCCTATGTGCCCTGGCTGGGAATCGAACCTGGGTCCCCCGCACGCCAGGCCGATGCTCTACCGCTGAGCCAACCGGCCAGGGCCACCATTTACCTTTAACAGCTGGGGTTTACAAGTAAATGTCTCTCCCCACATATATAGTCCTTTCACCATTGTTTTTGAGTTTGAAAGGCCATCACTCTTGTTTTAATAAAACAGCAGCTCAGCAAGGGATAGACGATATCATTTCAAATTGCAACCACATTGAGTGTATTTAATGAGCACTGCCCTGCACACTCAATCCTAACCTAGCAATTCTTATCAATGCCAGAAACCTGGCTCGTTAATTAAAGTTGCCCTTGGACTGAGCTGTATCCGAAATGATGATTGGCTAGAGAAAAACAAACAAACAAAAAGTCCTAGAGAGGAAGAAGAGTGCTTGGAAGGGCTTCCAAGGGAAATAGCATCGGTGGAGCTCGTCTGTTGGAAATTATGGGGCCTCAGGCTGGGGACCCAAGGACTCAGATACTTCACTTCATGGGGAGACTTTTATTTATAATACTCTGACAGACTTCATATCTCTCAAACAAATCATATGTGAAGGCTTTACAGCGTAGCAAAATAAAGTTATAACATTTCGAATTCATAGAGCTCTGTTATTAAAAAATGATGGAGAATATGGGCTTGAGGATCAAGGTCACACTAATAGGTTGTTGAATCACAATTTGAATGCAAGTCTGTGTGACTTAAAAAGTGTATTAAGTACTTAGCATAATGCTGACATTTGTGAATGCTCAAAAAATAGTATCCATTGGTGGTAGGTATAGCAGAAGATCATCAAAATTCTGGAAAGTTTCTGGCCAGCGGATGAAGTCAAATGAAAATAAACCTATAGTACTTTGTTGTCAATTGAAAATGTGGAAAGTATAAATAATATTCTAGTAATTAGCACTTGGTGTTTTTTTTTCTTTCATGTGTGAATTGTATTTATAAGAGTAGTCATAGGCTTGTTCTATGCCTCCCAAATACTTATTTAGAACTTAGAACTTATTTTCTTAAAGTTCTAAGGAGTTCAGTGTGAGTTCCCCTAACTTGGGTTTTTATTTTAGAAACTTAATGCTCCAGGTAGGGTGAGGTTTAATACTGGATAAAGGAAAATGACTGAGGCCCCAGCGTCCAACAGCATTTGGTAACCACTCTTTTAAAAGATTTCTCTGAAGAACAGTTCAAAGTAGGTTTTTTTCCCTTTCAAATATCATCAGCAGGTTATTTCTGCCTTTCAGGATGTTATAATTGCATTTTTCTATGGAAATGTCAAATCAGGCAATGATACACTATAATTACTGTGCAGGAAGGAAGCCAAACAGGTGACTACTGGTGTTAGTGAGGGAACTTCAAAGAACTGGGGAGGATGGCTTTTCCCAGACACCCAGGTGTCTGGCCTGGCACCCAAGGTCTGCCTGGGCAGAGAGCATGGCAGATAAGGGAGGAGGAGTACACTAACAATTACTGATTTGTACTTTAAATGAGTGAATTGTATGGCATGTAAACTATATTTCAATAAAGCTGTTATATATATATATATTTTTAAAAGGCAAGATCTTCTGTTTTTTGTATTGCACAGAGATTTTTTTGAACAAAATATGTTCAAAGTCATCTAGATAAATCAGTGGTATGGGATAGTTACCATGGGATGTTAGGAACTTTTTACTTTATAACATAAAGTCACCATTTGAGGAAAGCTGAACCAGAGCACTGTTGTGCAAACATCACCACTATCTAATTCCAGAACATTTTTATCCCTCTATAAAGAAAACCTGTACCCATTAGAAGTTATTACCTAGTTCCCTGTAACACCCCTCTCCACAGCCCTAGGCAACCACAAATCTGTCTTCTGTAAGTTTGCTTATTTTGTATCTGGCTCCTTTCACTTGGCATTATCTTTCTTCCCTCCCTCCCTCCCTCCCTCCCTCCCTCCCTCCCTCCCTCCCTCCCTCCCTCCCTCCTTCCCTCCTTCCCTCCCTCCCTCCCTCCTCTCTTTCCTTCTTCCTTCCTTCCTTCCTTCCTTCCTTCCTTCCTTCCTTCCTTCCTTCCTTCCTTCCTTCCTTCCTTCCTTCCTTCCTTCTTTCTTTCTCTCTTATTTTGCTAGAGAGAGAGAGAAAGAGATAGACATGAAGGGAGAGAGATGAAAAGCATCAATTCTTTGTTGTGGGCCCTTAGTTGTTCATTGATTGCTTTCTATATTTTCTTTTTAAATTTTATTTAGAAAATTAAATTTAATGGGTGACATTGATCAATAAGGATACATAGGTTTCAGGTAAAGATTTCTATAGCATTTGAACTATTGATTATGTTGTGTGCCAATCACCCAAGGTCAAGTCCTTTCCATCACCGTATAATTGTCCCTCTTTACTCCCCTTGCCCCTCCCCTGGTAACCACTTCACTTTTATCTATGCCCATGAGTCTCAGTTTTATATCCCACCTATGTGTGAAATCATATATAGTTCTTAGCTGTTTCTGAGCATTATATTTTTAAGGTTCATTTAAGTTGTTCTATGTATCATTTCTTTTAATGACTAAATAATATTTTATTGAATGGTTATGCAACATTTACTTATGCATTTATCAGTTGATGGGCATTTGGTTTGTTTCTCCTTTTCAGCTATTATCAAAAGTGTTGCTATGAGGCCCTGGCTGGGCAGCTCAGTGGAGAAAGCATTTTCCTGGCACAGAGCAGGTGGCAAGTTCAATCTCTGGTCAGAGTCAGGGCACATAGGAGAAACAATCAATAAATGCACAACTAAATGAAACAACTAAGTGGAACAGTGAGTTCATGCTTCTCTCTCACTCTCTCTCTTTTCCTCTCTTTCTCAATCAATGGACAAATTTTTTAAAAAGGGTTGTTATGAGACTTTGTGTGCAAGTTTCAGTGTAAATGTATTATTTCATTTTTCTTGGGCATATACCCAGGAATGTAATTGTTGTGATACAATAACTCTATCTTTAACCTTTTGAGAAAGTTCTGGACAGTTATCCACAGTAACTGTATACTTTGCATTTATACTAGAAGTATATGATACTTTCATTTATACATATCCTTGCAAATACTTATATCCTGCAACCTTGCTAAACCATTTATTGGTTATATATTTTTTAGTGATTTTCTCAAGGTTTGCTATATATAAGATTATGTCATTTGCAAAGAGATATTCTTTAATTTTTCCTTTCCAATCTGAATGACTTTCATTTGACTTTCTTAACCATTTCATTGTTCTGGCTAGAAACTGCAATGCAATGTTGAATTTACTTGGCCAAAGCAGACATCCTTGTCTTGTTCTTATACTTACGGAAAAAGTATTCAGTCTTTTTTTATGTCACACTATTTTCTAATGTAATCCATTACATTAGAAGTATAATGTTAGTTGTGAGTTTATTGTAGATGCCTTTATCAGGTTGAGAAAGTTCCCTTTATTGAGTGCTTTTATCACGAAGGGGTGTTGAATTTTGTCAAATGCATTTCTGCTTCAATTGAGATCATCATGCCATTTTTGTCCTTCTATTAGTATGGTGTGTTATATTAATTGATGTATTTTTATACTTTGATGAAATGTAAGAAGTGTAGAGGAATCAATTTGGGATATTAATGACACTTTTCTGGAAGAAAAGAATCTTATGAAATTAGTTAAAATAGATATCATCTCCTAGAAAGTTATTTTTGGAAAGATATTATTATATCCATTTAAATTTAAGAAAATATTACTATAAAATAGAAATATGTACTACACAGAGCAAGTTATTTTCCTTGGAGACTCTTCTAGTTAGGTCACCTGAGGTAACCAAAGCTTGAATTTAATTTAAACAGGCAATATTCTAGCTCTCCTATCAGACTCTCTCCATAGCTTCACCAAGGTTTAAAAAAAGGAAGATGGTGTTAACATGCATCTGAACATATACTCTATAATTCTTTCCCTCTGTAGAATATAGAAGTTAATACAAAGGGCTAACTTCAAGCTTTCTTAGTGCATCTATAGGCATATTCATTCACTTATTTTGTTTGGTCACTTAATCATCCATTATTCATTCAACAGATGTTTGTTGAATTCTTTCTATTTGAACATTTAGTAACTCTTCCCAAGTCTAATAGCAAGTTCTACTTTCTGCTACTAAGGCTCTTAATACATAACTTGGTATAATGATCCATCTACATAATAGACTGTGATTTCTCCTCAGGTAAGAACTGTCTGATTCTTTACATCCTCGGATTTCAATACAAATTTGATGCAGTCTGACACATAAGTGCTCAAAAATGTTTATGAGAATGGATGAATACATGAATGGGTAAATTAAAATGCAAAGTAATAACTCTGATCCTGTGTAATATGCAAAGACATTCTTCAACGACTCAAAATGATTTGACCTCAAACATAGAAAATAAGACATAAAGCATGATGACTGACACTACTTACTGTCTGCCTATCCATCAGCCATTTTCCTTCTTTCCCTGCTAATAGAATTCTGATATTGTTTTCAGCTAGTGATTTCCAGGAAGGCTGGACCCTCCCGAGAAATGAGTTATGATTGGTCCAATTTAATCATAAGAACCCCATTTCTCTTTACTGGTAAGTGGTCCAGAAATAAACAGCTGGTTAACTGTTCCCACATAAAATATAAAGGACATCTGAAGATAACACCTTGGTCTCATGCCCTTTCTCTATTTCTTGGAGAGTCTACCATATGCCCTGACACTATTCTGGAGGGTTTTAACATGGGGACTTATTTCTAGAAAAATGTTTTTTGGTTTTTCTTTTAGAAAAATGTTAATACAACTAAGCTTTTAATTAATTATCATACAATTTAAAGGCCTTGAGTTGAAAGAGATTAATCTAAGTAAAAAAGACCTAATTTACTAGCAATTCTTGTCTCAAGTTTGTCTATATATATCATATTTGTTTAGGCATTTACTTAATGACAGAGGTGGGATTCAAATAATTTAACAACCAGTTCTCTGACCTAATGACCATTTTAAGTATTAGAAAACAATATACCAAAATGTAGTTTATAATTTCATGCATTTAACACTTAAATAAGAACTCTTTTAAGGCACACAAAACTAGATTATGTTATAGGAAAAAGTTTTAAAATACTAATGAAAAACTATTAAATAATACCTGACAAAAAAGAATAAAACTGTTATTTAAGATAGTTTCATATTGCTTCTAGATTGGCATCCTCAGTTGCAATTTTTTCACCTATGGATGGAATGAACATTACTACAGGCACTTAGAAGACACTGTTACACAGATGAACATTAAAAAAGAGTAAGAGAAATGTAAATTTGTGATTCCCACATTGGGCAGCTGCCCAGGCGCCCGCTTAGAGAGAACCCTGATGACAGGTGCTGTTTTAACAACCGGTTCGCCGAACTCAACAAAAAGTTAGGTACTGGTTCTACCGAACTGGTGCGAACCAACTGAATCGCACCATTGTTTAATGGCATTTTCTATTAATCTTATTTGATACTTTGGATATTTAAAAATGCTTGGTTTTATTTTTAATTGCAGTACTGTTCATTCAAAACTATTTATAGACTTTATGGGCTTTACAGATTTTTTTTTAAATTTTTTTATTTATTCATTTTTTGAGAGGAGAGAGAGAGGGAGAGAGGAAGACAGAGAGGGAGAGAGAGGAGAGAGAGACAGAGAGAGAGAAGGGGGGAGGAGCTGGAAGCATCAACTCCCATATGTGCCTTGACCAGGCAAGTCCAGGGTTTTGAACCGGCGACCTCAGCATTTCCAGGTCGACACTTAATCCACTGCACCACCACAGGTCAGGCATGGGCTTTACAGATTTTAAGAGGAATGCATTTAACAGATACTTTGCCCTAGAACTGACAGGCTTTGACAACTTACTGGTTGTGAAAAATTAATTATAAAGTAAGGCAATGACCACACTGTGCTCTCAGCCCTGCTCTCTGTTGTAGTATCGTCCTCCAATTTTTCTGCTATTAAACTTTTCTCATAGATTTTGTCCCCCAAACTGGGCAGTGAGTTCTTTTAGGCAAAGGTCTACACCTTTCTAGAGCACTCTCAAAGCCCAGCACGGTGCTTATAAATTTGATTGATTAATTAAAAGTCAAAAGTATGCTGTTGAAGTTTTTAGACCATGTAATAGGGCCTCTACATCAATCTCTTTCTTTTACTTTATTTTTTGCCTCTGCTTCTCTCTGCATGCCCACCTAATTACCCTATGCTAGCATTCCCTAATGGTGGACACATGGTTCCCCAGAGTTCCCGGCCTGAGAGTCATTAAGTATCTAAGAGCTTGTGTTTGGGTTGGATGCCCACCCTTGGGCCAATCGCTACATTAGGGAAGTGTGGCCCACTTTGTGTCACATTTCTCCCCACCCACCCAAGAAGCAATGGGGCTACATGAAGCTGACATCCCAATTTGAAGCAGCAGGTTGGAGTCTGAGGATGACCATTTTGAGTAGAAGAAACACTGGATGTTCACCTTACCTTTCTTCTGAGTTTTCCACCCGCATATGGGACTTCATACTCTACATCACCCTTGAATATTTCTCAGGCACTTCAAGTACAACCTCTTTTCCTCGCATTATCCCCAAACCTGGTCCTTCATAGTTCATGGCCCTGACATATCTCCATGTGTTCAAACCAGATACCTAAGAATTATCCTTAACTTCATTTTTCTCTCTGTCATCTTTATATTCTTTGGCCCAGATATAAGATTCTGATCCATTCCCTTTGGAGACCACCTCAGTTTGGCAACATTATTTCTCTCCTGAATAGTTACTCTACTGGCATGTTAGTATTCACTACTGCCTATCTCCAATCAATCCGGTTTCTGCACCTGCATTGTCCAATATGGTGGCCACTGGCCACATGTTGCAATTTAAATTTATAATTAATATTAAATGCCTTTAAAAGTTCACTTCTTCAGTTGCACTAGCTGTACTTCAAGTACTCAAATAACAGTGCCATGTGGTGGGGCTACCATATTGAGGCCCTTGTGAAAAGTCGAGTGGGAGAGGTAGCAAGAACATTTCACTGCAGGTAGAGTACTTGGAAAGGTAACTGTACATCAGAATTTGCTGTGGTCATGCTTACAAGGCCCTCAAGACTTTCACTTCTCTGTGTAATTAACTCCTTACTTCCTCACAACATATCATGCTCTTCACACATCAAGGGCTTCATAAATACTTGACTTACTCTTTCTCATTCTTCTATCTATCACTTTTTTTTTTTTTTTTAGGAGAACAACCAGCCTGGTTTGGGCACTTCAAGTCTCACATCCTAGGAAAACCCTCCATCCCAGGCAAACTATAATAGTTGGTCTACCTATTTTTAAATCTGGCTACCTATAATTTATTCCTCAGGCCTCAATCTGAGCATCCTCAAGGGACTAGAATTTAAATTGTGGTCTCTGAACCACCACCCAATATACTCAATCATTTCTACAGTTCAGCATCACCCCAAGGTGATTTGAATTAAATTAAAATTTGAAAAGCTTCAGGGCAGCTATTCTGACCTTGCAGACCAGACCATATACAACTGTCTTCTCCATTAGACTACATACTTCCTGAGGGCAGGAGCATGTCTGTCCTGTTTTTTTTAATGATGCCTTGAACACTTAGTATAGTACCTGACAAATCATAGAGGTTTAATAAATATTTGTGTGGGTGAATAAAAGAAAAAAAACATATTATATGAGAGTAAAAACAGATAGACTGTGATAGATGCTGTTGATGTCTCATGGATAGCTCCCCAGCCCACCTGTGTCCACCAGAAGTACAGTGGACACTCTAGGATGCTCTCAGCTTCCCATATCAAGTTCTGGTCTTTGTTCTTTTCTGCCTGAGGGCATTCTTTGATAGAGTGGCTCTCCACCTTCCCTGGACATCAGAATGCCTGGCAGGCTTGTTTAAACCAGATTGTGGAGGTTTAATAGGTCTTAGATGGGACCTGAGAACTTGTGTTTTGACTAGTTCCCAGGTGCTGCTCCTGCTGCTGATCTGGGAACCACTGTTTTCATGAAGAAGCTCAGCTGCTCAAAAGAATAACACGGAAGTGGGGGAAGGTAATGCTTCCAGGAACTTAAGTCATTAGATAAATGCTCCAGCCTCCTGAACTTCCCATGGGATAATTGTGGAGCACGTCCCACATGGTTTCCCAGAGGGTCCCCAGGGAGACTGAGTCCCAGCT
Organism: Saccopteryx bilineata; assembly: GCF_036850765.1. Taxonomy (NCBI): domain Eukaryota; kingdom Metazoa; phylum Chordata; class Mammalia; order Chiroptera; family Emballonuridae; genus Saccopteryx; species Saccopteryx bilineata. Next base: position 173,006,228 of record NC_089495.1, read on the forward strand.
GCTCACTGATGTTCTCTCTATGGCCCCCTCTTTTCCCCTCCTGTTTCCCTTGTCTGTGCTTCATGAGACCTCCTCACTCATGAGATTGGCATCTAAGGCCTTGTCTCATGTTCTGCTCTAAGGGGAACCCAAACAAAGTCAAAGTCCTGTATTCATATAACTCGACGGCCCTTGTTCCATTGCTGACTTTCCCTAGTGTACCCTACCTATCTCAGAGGGAGCTCAGAGAGCTAAAACCCATTTGACCCAGAAAAAGAGAAGCGAATGTAATATGTGCTCATAGCACTGCTTACTTCCTTCTTGTGGTGTTCATCAAAATGGTATTTTTCATTAGTTGCCCTATTCACTATATCACTATAGTGTGTGTGTGTGTGTGTGTGTGTGTGTGTGTGTGTGTGTGTGTGTGTCTAAAACCATATTCATCAAATAGTAGGCACTTACTGAACATTTTGGAATGAATGAACAAATGAACCGATATTTTTATATATTGGTTAATGTTAGTAGCTCATATATACATATTTTTATTGTTAAATGAGAGGCAGGGAGGCAGAGAAATCGACTCCTGCATATGCCCAACCGGGATCCACCTGGCAAGTCCCCCACTGGGGTGCTTTGCCCATCTGGGACCACTGCTCTGTTGCTTTGCAATGGAGCTATTTTAGCATGAGACCATGGAGCCAAACTCAGTGCCAGTGGCCAACTTGCTCGAATCATTTGAGCTATGACTGTGGGACATAAGAGAGAGAGAGAGAGAGAGAGAGAGAGAGAGAGAGAGAGAGAGAAGGGGGAAAGGGAGGGGTTGAGAAGCAGACGGTTTCTTTTCCTATGTGCCCTGATCTGGAATTGAACCCAGACTTCCACAAGCTGGGCCAATGCTCTACCACTGAGCCAACCAGCCAGGGCCAGTACCTCATATTTATAAAGTTGCTTACAAAGCATTTTATCTCTGAGTACTTTTCCTGTCTTGTAGTCAGCATTATCCGATATGAGTATTGCTACACCTGCTTTTTTTTGGATGTTATTTGCTTGGAGTATTGTTTTCCAGCCTTTCACTTTGAATTTGTTTTTATCCTTGTTACTTAGATGAGTTTCCTGTAGGCAGCATATAGTTGGATTTTCTTTTTTAATCCATTCTGCTACTCTGTGCCTTTTTATTGGTGAGTTTAATCCGTTTACATTTAGTGTAATTATTGATACTTGTGAGTTCCCTATTGCCATTTTATATCTTGCTTTCTGTTAGTTTTGTGTCTTGTTTGATCCTTCTCTTTCGTTTTTCTATCTTTTGTTTTTATTTGGTTGTATTCCATACATCTTTCCTCTGTTGCTATCTTTTTTATCTCATGTGCTTCTGTGGTGGTTTTTTCAATGGTGGTTACCTTTGAGTAATGAAAAGGGTCCCTACCCTGTTCATTGTAGCAAACTATTTTGTGAGTACTTTTGCACTCCATCGTCCTTTGCTACTGTTAATCTCCATCTTCTCCCCCTCTTTCTTTTTGTTGTTGTCACAGTTTAAATTTGGTTTTATTGTGTTCTTCTTGGAGCTTTTACTTGTGGCTCTGTTTTTTTTTTGTTCTTTGTATCTGATTGGAGAACCCCCTTTAGTAATTCCTGGAGTGGGGGTTTTCTGATGATAAATTCCCTCATCTTTTCTGTATCTGTGAATGTTTTTATTTCTCCTTCATATTTGAAGGATAGCTTTGATGGGTATAGTATTCGTGGCTGAAAGTTTCTCTCTTTCAGGACTTTACATATGGGGTCCACTCTCTTCTAGCTTGTAGAGTTTCTGCTGAGAAATCTGATGATAATCTAATGGGCCTTCCTTTATATGTTGTATTCTTCTTTTCCCTGGCTGCCTTGAGAATTTTTTCTTTGCTGTTGGTTTGTGTCAATTTCATTATGATATGCCTTGGAGTAGGTTTGTTGGGGTTAAGAAAACTCGGTGTTCTGTTTGCTTCTTGAATTTGAGGCTTTAGTTCTTTCCACAGGCTTGAGAAGTTCTCATCTATTATTTGTTTGAGTATGTTCTCCATTCCATTTTCTCTCTCTTCTCCCTCTGATATACCTATTATTCTTATGTTATTCTTTTTGATGGAGTCAGATAATTCTTGTAGGGCTATCTCATTTTTTTTAATTTTTGAGTCTCTTTCTTCTTCTCTCTGTTGTGCCTCAAGTTGCTTGTCTTCTATTTCACTAATCCTCTCTTCTATCTGACCTGTTCTATTAGCTAAGCTTGTTACTTTGTTTTTCAGCTCGTGAATTGAGTTTTTCATCTCTGTTTGATTTGTTTTTATAGTTTCAATTTCTTTGGATATATATTCTTTGTGTTCATTGAGTTGTTTTCTGAGCTCACTAAATTGCCTTTCTGTGTTTTCTTGTATATCTCGGAGGATTTTTAGGATTTCTATCTTGAATTCTCTGTCATTTAGCTCCAAGGTTTCCAATATATTAAATTTTTTCTCCATAGATTTTTCCTCATCTAGCTGTGTTACCTCTCTTTCTTTTGTATCCATGATATTTGATTTTCTCTTCCTTAATGGCATCTGAGGGTGGTTTTGTTGATAGTATTAATGAGATTTAATAAAGAATAAAAAGTTAAAAAAAATAAAAAATCAAAAAGAGTTGTTTTTTTTTTAAAAAAAATTAATAATGAAATAAAGAAAAATAAAATAATAATTTTTTAAAAAAGGAAATTATTCCCCCCCTCCTTTTTTCCTCTCCTCTCCCCTTTTTCTTGAGAAAATCTTGTGGTGAACTGTGAATTATAACAAACAATGCCTGTGATGGAGGTCCTGAATTGGGGAAAAGTAATAAAGGGGCAAAAAAAAAAAAAAAGAAAAAAAAAAGGAAAAAAAAAGGGGGGGGGGGCGGTAAGGACCCACAAAAAGCAAATAAGGAAAAAATTTGGGTCAAAAATAAAATGATTTGCTTTTAGGTGTTGGTGTTGTCTAAGAGTTATGATGAGAGGAATAAGAGAACAGAAAAATGGGGGGACAAATTAAAAAAATACTATTGTATTTAGTGGAACAAGAACTAGATAAAATGGAGAGCCAGGGATGGGAGCACTGCTAGTGAGTTAAAAAGGTGAAGTAAAAACCCCCCAAAATGCCACAAACATAAGTTTGAGTCCCAGATAAGATAATTTGTTTGTTATTGAGGTTTGAATGAGAGGAGATGTAAAGGAGAAAGGAAGAAACTAATATAGAGGGAGAAAAGAAAGAGAGAGAGAGAGAAAAAAAGAGGGAACCAGTAAAAGAAGAAAAAAGAAAGGAGAGAGAGAGAGTTAAGGGTTTTGGAGTGCAACCCTCATAGAGAGAAAGGAAGAGGAGAAAAAAGTTAATGGGAGATGTAACACTTATGGGTAGTGTAGTTCAAGGAGAGGAGAGAGTAAGACCGGCAGAGAGTTAATCGGCCAAATTGGAGGAGGAAAAAAAGTATCAAGAATGAAGATAAGAGAAACAAACGAACAAATATAATAAAATGGGATAGGTTATAAAGTTTGCAGATTATTCTTGATTTTGAGAGGTTATCTTCTTGTTTTTTCTTTTCTCTCCCTCTTCCTGGTCGGTGACTCTGTACTCCAGGTTCTGCCCCTTTGGCACACTCAGGTAGAGGTTTGCAGTTGATAAGTCTCTATGGCAATGTCATGTATTGTGCTTTAGTCTCGTTGGGAGTCAAGGCTCATTAGCTTTCATAGGCTCCGACAGTGAGAGAGTCCGTGTTCCTGGAGCCTTTCTCCTAGTCTTTCCTTCCTCAATTAGTAGCCTGATAATCCAGCTATGGAGTTGTTGCTGCCTCTGCCTGGATAGTAAGAGGTTCAAAGAGCTGGCAACTCCCCACTCTATTTCCACTCAGCACAGGGCTCTGGGTAAGCCTCAGTCAGTCAGAGCTGCTAGCATAATCAGGTGGGCTTTCCGCCCACTCAAAGACCTCTGGCTCTGCCACTCTGTCTGGTAACACAGGCGGGCACCCACTTCCGGGGTGCTTGGAGGAAACTCTCATTCACTATCTGCGCGTGCAGACCAGGATATCCGGCCAGTAGTCTCACGCTCTGAGTGAAACCCCCAACTGCATGGAAATTTGCAGCGCTGGAATTCGCTCTCGCTCTGTCCCCGTGCGCGGCTTTTGCAAGGCGCTGGGGCGGCCCGAGATTCCGCTTTTGCCCACACAAAGGCCCCTGACTCTGCCCCTCTGTGCGATAACACGGGCGCGCCCTGCCGAGGCACTCGGAGAAATCGCTCACTACCTATCTGCGCGCGCACACCAGGATATGAGGCCGGCCGCGTTTCCCTGAGTGAAACCCTCACCAGCACGGAAAATTTCCACCGTTGGAATTAGTTCTCGCTCCCTCCCGTGCGCGGCTTTCCCAGGGCACTGGGGCTGCCCAGAGATTCTGCTTTCGGCCCACAGAAAGGCCTCTGACCCTGCCTCTCTGTGGGGCAACACGGACACCCACTTCTGGGGCTTAGGAAGAGATCTCTCGCCCACTAACTGCGCACCGACCAGGAGACCGGGTAAAATGGCCGCTCCGCTTGTCTTTCTTTGTTTGGGTTTGGCGCGAGTGTTAGCTTGTATTGCCCGGCTTGCCACAGGAACAGTTTTTCCTCAGCTTGGATCTCCGTGCCACAGCCTGGTTCGGCCTTTTGTGCGCGGCCTGGATGTATTCACCCCCTTTGCCCGCCTCAGTTTCTATATTCACAGTTACCAGAGAAAGCCGCCCTGTTTAGGTTAGTGAGGAAGGCGGAGCATTTCTTACTCCCTATTTCCTTCAGGATTTGGTTATATATTTAGCCAATTTTTCACTCGACCATACCTTCGGGTGTATTGTGAAGCATCTGGAGGCTCCAAGTATAGGTTTTTCTGTTTCTGGTTGAAGATCTTGTTGAGTTTTGGGGGAGATTTATCGGTATCACTTCCTACTCTGCCATTACTCTGACGTCATCTCCTTACAAAGCATTTTATTATCAATTTCAATTTCATTCATTCTTAAAAACATGAGAAGCAGAATATACAGTTTTATTAATATTTTTCTATTGTTTATAAAGTCACTATCATGTCTAAAGCTTTTGGGGATAAAGAGAGAGATGAGCTTGTGTTTCTCAAATGTTACTGTGCACTCAAATCACCTGGACATCACTTTTTTTTTCTTTAGTGAGAGGAAGGGAGATAGTGAGACAGATTTCTGCATGCACCCTGAATCTGGGATCCACCCAGCAACCCCTGTCTGGGGCTGATGCTCAAATCAACCAAGCTATCCTCAGTACCTTGGGCCAACACTTGATCCAATCAGCCACTGGCTACGGAAGGGGAAGAGGGAGAGATAGGGCAGCGGAAGGGGGAGAGAAGCAGATGGTCACTTCTCATGTGTACCCTGACTGGGGATTGAACCTGGTGCATCCATACACCGGACTAACACTCTATCCCCTGCGCCACTGGCCAGGGTCTAGACATCTTCTTTAACTGAAGATCCTGATTCAGCATCTCAGAGATGGAACCTGTGATTCTGTGTTTCTGACAAGTTCCAAGGAGATGCTTCTGCTGCTGGTCCAGGGACTACACATTGAGAATAAAGGATTTAGATTAGTGGTTTTCTACCTTGCTTACACATTGGAATTACCCGGGGAACTTCAAAAATGCCCAGAGATATGGTCTTATGCCCAGAGACTTTGATTTCATTGGGCTGGGATTTTTGAAAACTTTCCACCTGATTTTAATGTTCATCCAACTGGTCCAGGACAGTGGTTCTAAAAATTCAATGTGCACCAGATACCCCTGGCAGGCTTCTTAAAACACATATTGTTGGGATCCATCTCAGAGTCTGATTCAGTAAGTCTAAGGTAGTGCTTGATAATTTGCATTTCTGAAGTTTCCAGGTAGTGCTGACATTGTTGGTCTGGTGTAACACCTGTTGAGAACCCTCAGTCTAGAATCAAGATAGGCATGCAAGGAGAAGAGTTGCAGAAAAATGCTAGTTCAAAAATAGAACCATGTACAGTGGTATCAAGAGAGAAGGACCTGAGTCATAAAGAGCTTCATGGAGGAGGTGATGTCTGAGTTGGGATTAGAGGGACAGGGAGAGTGGGGAGGTGTGTGAGGAAAACAGTTTTAGCCGGAGAAGACATGTAAGGTACACAGCGATGAAAGGACAGGATGCCTTTTGGAGACTCCATAAGGTTTGATGTTGTGAGAGTATAAACTTAAAACAAGGTCATTATTGTAAGACACGAGGTTTAATCACTAGGCTGGGAACAGTTTATGCTATTCTTAGATTTTATTCTCAAAGTTTAGGAGCCAGGGAAGGGAAGGGCTTAAGTCACCTTGACAACAGACTGGAAGATAGTATAGTGATGGGAGTGGGTCAAAGGAAAAATAGAGGAACTCAGAAGTAATTGGAATCACTTTGGATGCCAACACCGAGGGCATAGAGCATAAACCTGGGCAGGAGGAGGCCATGAGAATGCAGAGGGATGTATAGAAGCCAGAGGTGTCAAGGGAATTAAGTGATGGAATCACCAACTTGGTGTTGAAGTTGGGTTCAGGGGTTGTTGGCCCAATTAACCTAGTTGAAGGTGGCACTAAAACAAACATGAAGAAAGGTATTTAAGGGGAGGGGTGACAATGGGGATAGATCAGGAGATAAGAATTTATATAATTCACGGATACATAATAGGCAGTTAGATATTCAGCTCTGTAGCTAAGAATGGGGTCCAAGCAAATGGCCACTGAATATGGGAATAATGAGGTTATGCAAAGAGGGTGTACAGACTGCAAGGTAGACCCAGGGAATAGTCAAAGTCAAGTTCCTAATGCTATGGCTGTGTTAAAAAATACCCCTAAACTTAGATGTATATAATTGTCCAACCAATAAGCTCTACTGCCAAAACCAATACAAAATAAAATTAAAAAAAAAATACCCCTAAACTTTGAGGTTTAAAGACCTGCTTACAAATTGGCCATGAAGGCAAGTCTCAGTGGGGCCGGCTTATCTCTACTCCACATACTTTTAGGTGGGGCAACCTCACTGGAGGGAGAGGATTTATTGATAGATCTGGGGAGTTTTAGAGTCCAGCTCACTTTCATGGCTGGTGAATTGGCGCTGATTGTCAGCTGGGAACTCAGCTGGAGCTATGACCCTGGGGCCTTGAATCCTCGTTACCTGGGCTTCTTCATGGACGTCAGGCTTCCTCCCACCATGGTGGTTGGGTTTCAAGAAGGAGTGACTCAAAAGAACCAGAAGGAGACCATAGTGCTTTTATGACCTCTTCCTGGAAGTCTCAGCTTTACTTCTTTGGCAGTCACAAGGCCCGTCCACTCTCAGCCACCTCTTAAAGGGAGGGGAATTAAAGTCACACTGGAAGAAGAGCATGTGAATGGGGGAAAAATTTCAGGCATCTTTGAAACTGGTCTGCCACACCCACTGCTTTTGGGGAAGTATGAGAACTCTCAGGAACAGTTCGGAGGCCTGACTGCACATGTGGGTCACCTTCCCTTCCCTCAGGCTGCTGAAAGGCCACTCCACAGAGCAGCAGTACCTGGGACTTGTCAAAACACAGACTGGCAAGCCCAGCCTTGGGGCCATAGTGGGGGAGAGGCCCAGGGGATGTGTCTGCAGCATAGACTTGAGAAGCATTTCTGCCCACCGAGGCTCTCCACTGGCTGCAATGCCCAGAGCATCATCCCAGCTCCCCAGAGCTGTGCAGCTTCCCCCACGCCTCCTCTCCGAGTCCACTTCACATGCCGTGTCACACTGAGCCCTGCAGGGACACTGCAGGGCAGGCGCACAGGCTGACAGAGTGGCATGGACATGCTCGCTCTCACACTCCTGTGGCTGGCGGGGCTTCCCGAGAGCGTTTCTCTGGGGCATGGCAAACATCCTCTGACAGCGGCCAGCCCCAGCTGACTGGCTGAGGGGCACTGGGAGAGAAAGCTGTTCAGTTCATTACTTTCATCCCACGGGCGCGGCGCAGCCTGGCAGGACTCTTTGGGCCAGGGTACTGGTCCTTCTGCTCCAGGCAACAGATGATAAAGTAGTTTCTGTTGTCATTTGTCAGGATTCTGCACAGGCAGTGATGTGGAGATGGCTGTTTGGAAAAATACAAAAAGCCACAGCTCTTCTGAGTGCTAATTGATGGTCAGTCACCAATTCTGGACACGTATGACCTGCATACTGAAGCCACTGCAGTGAGCATCTTAGCCTCTGTAGTACTTCCTCATCACAGACATCTGAGCTGCAATGCCGAGTGGGGCGCTGAGGAGGCAACGAGGGGGGGGAGGGTGAACGGCCCCTCCCTGCACAGAACAGGGAGATAGACGTGCAGGAAGCCTCGTGCTAGGTTATGAATCAATGTGGTAGCGTTCAGCCTTGCCAGCCTATCCCAAGCTCCAGTTCTTCAGACTCAAAGTCATTGCCCTCAGGCAATGACTGTTGTGCTGTTGGGAGTGGCAGGCTGGCAGAGCCTGGGGTTTCAGAATCTTGGCCTCTGAAATGAGGGTCTGCAGGACCAGCACTTCCCACCTCATGATGACTATAATACCGGTGGCCCAAGGCCATGCAGGTTCACACTGGATTCGGGCAGACGGTAGAGGAACTGCGGAGCCGGAAAGTATCAGGCCATACCTATTTATTGGAGTCTCGCAAAGACAGGTGAGCAAATAAACAACTAAGGGGAAAGAGCTAATAAACACAGGAAAATCTGCTATTTGTGGTAAGGCGAGGAAGCCGGCGAAACCACATGCACCCCACAGTGGAGAGTGAGCGGAAAAATCGCTGCCAGGGGAAGCACCCATAGCCTTATATAGACTATGCGCAAATGCCTCTGCCACGTGCCCGTGCAATTATCAAGCAAACTGCTTGCAGCCTGTAAACCCACGAGCAAGCCTAACACAGCTGCCCCACAATGACTGGTGATGGAGAGGCCAGCACCTGCTCAAGGGACAGCTCCCTTGCTGCCCAGAGGCCAGGCTTGCACTGTCAGACATCAACAGTCACATTGCCCCAGCCCTTTGGACCTCCCGAGTCCTTATGTAGCCATAACGTCCTGGGATACCTGAGTGCCCCTGAGCTTGAAGGGCAGCTTTATGAACAAAGTCGTGGGGCTCTGAGACTCAGCCAGCAGTCAGGGTCCCCAGTGCCGCTCAGCTCTCGGCACTGGCCACCTGACGCTGCTCCTCCGGCTTCAGTGAGCTCTGGTCATCTGGAGGCCTTGTTAAAGGCAGCCCCCTCTGATGCAGGGGGGCTCTGGGACGGGTCAGAGATTTGCTTTCCTAACAAGCTCCCACGGCTGCTGATGCTGCTGGCCCAGGGACTATTCTTCGGTCAACAACAGTCTAAAGTAGGGGTTGCAAATTATTTTCTGGTAAGTCAAGTTTATTGTACACTGGTTTACATGCTGTGGCTGCTTTCACGCCTCAAGGGAAGAGACCAGTAACTGGGACAGAGACCAGCTGGGCCACAAATCCTAAAATATTTACTCTCTGACCCTTTACACTTATAGAACAGGTTGTAGACCTCTGACCTAGAAAGGACCCTGGTTCTCAATCAAGGCTATTTATTCAAATCACCAGGAAAATTCTCATGCTGTATCTGAGCCTCTCCCCACAGAGTCTGTTTATTGACTAACTTGCTCTGGGGTGCATTCTGGGCACTGAGATGTCCGAAGGCTCCCAGGCAATGCCTGGAGGCTGTGAGCCACAGGGGATTAACTGGACCACCATGTGGAGCCCTCGCCTCCCTCCTGTCTTTGCCTCCTCCCCAGTTCAGCCACGTGACTTTCATTTTTAGATTTGGAATTTGCAGCTGATTTCTGCACCTGCTTTCGGAACAGATTTTGAGGAAGAAAGTTAGAGTGCACAGCTGAACTGTGCGGCTCTCCCACCCCCAGCATACTGAAGTGCAAAAATAGCCAAGGGCTTTGTTTTTGCAACTGCTGAAACGGAATCAGAACCCAGAGGCCTTTCTATGGTGCTTCACCTATGTGATTTCTCCCTTTGCTTTTCCGGACACATTTCTAATTGTTTTGTGTTTTTCTTGCATCCTTCAGCCCATGGCCAAACTTTTGCTGCCTCTTTATTAATCAAAGCAGATTAAGCTTCATTTCCTTACAGCTGTGTTTGCTGGGAGAGGTTGGCATTTACTGTTTTGCCAGTTTCCATGGGGAAGGGCACATCCTGCTGGGTAGCAGTACAGTAGAATTGTTAGAAAAAGCAACATCCCCCAAGCTGATGGTGCAGGTAAATGCATGTCTGAAGCAGGAGATGGTCTAAGGATGCCCCATGATGTCTTTCCTCTTCCCACAGGGCAGGAGAATTTGGGAACGGCAGCTCCTTTTCTGTGTGTGAATCTTTTTCAGAGCCTTGCAGGATGCTTCTCTGTGACTGTGTGCTCATACCCCTTCACCCCAACTTCACCACTGAGTCTACTCAGAAGAGGTTCCCTTCGGGCTGCAAGCCGACGCTCTGGGAGGAGCTGACTCAGCCTCAGAAGGAAGGGCCTTCCTTGCCCCTTGGACAGAAGAAAATGTTAAGGCAAAGCCCCTGAAGATTTTGAGAATCCAGGTGGTGATCCTCCAATCTGGCTGCACTGTAGCATCGTCTAGACCAGGGGTCCCCAAACTATGGCCCGCGGGCCGCATGCGGCCCCCTGAGGCCATTTATCCGGCCCCCACCGCACTTCTGGAAGGGGCACCTGTTTCATTGGTGGTCAGTGAGAGGAGCATAGTTCCCATTGAAATACTGGTCAGTTTGTTGATTTAAATTTACTTGTTCTTTATTTTAAATATTGTATTTGTTCCTGTTTTGTTTTTTTACTTTAAAATAAAATATGTGCAGTGTGCATAGAGATTTGTTCATAGTTTTTTTATAGTCCAGCCCTCCAGTGGTCTGAGGGACAGTGAACTGGCCCCCTGTGTAAAAAGTTTGGGGACCCCTGGCCTAGACCAGTGTTTTTCTAGCCGCTGGTCTGTGGACTGGTCTGCCAGAAATGTCATGCTGGTCTGAGAAAGAGTTAACTACCCTAACATTGTATGAAGGCATCACGGTGGTTAACTCTTTTAGGGACTGGCACAAAATTTCTAGTGGTTTTCAACCACTGATCTGAAGAACTTTTATTTTTTCCTAATACAATTTTATTTGTATCTTTTTTTAAAGTTTAAAAAATGTTATTGACTTTATTGCGGTGACATTGGTTAATAAAATTATATGGGTTTCAGGTGCACAATTCTACAATACATCATCTGTACACTGTATTGTGTGTTCACCCACCCAAGTCAAGTCTCCCTCCATCCCCACCTATCCCCCACCCCTCCCCCACCTTCCCACCCCCTTTCCCTCCTGTAATCCTCTCACTGTTGTCTGTCTATATGTTTTTTTCCTTTGCTTAATCTCTTCATTTACAACAACATGGATGGACCTTGAGAACATTATACTGAGTGAAATCTCTTCATCTTTTTAACCCAGCCCCACAACCTTCATCCTTCTGAGGAACTTTTTAAAAAATTTGTGTTTCCATGCTTCAAGTGTACAACTCAGTATAATATCCTCTAATGAAATTTTAAAAGTGCCTATTGCCAGGCTCAAGGCTCAAGATGTTGGTGTGAGGATGGGGTGTGTCCTGGGCAATTCTTTTTTTTTTTTAATAATAATTTAGACTTTTTTTTTTTTGTATTTTTCTGAAGCTGGAAATGGGGATAGACAGTCAGACAGACTCCCGCATGCACCCGACCGGGATCCACCCAGCACGCCCACCAGGGGGCGACGCTCTGCCCAGCAGGGAGCGATGCTCTGCCCCTCTGGGGCGTCACTCTGTCGCGACCAGAGCCACTCTAGCGCCTGAGGCAGAGGCCAAGGAGCCATCCCCAGCGCCCGGGCCATCTTTGCTCTAATGGAACCCTGGCTGCGGGAGGGGAAGAGAGAGACAGAGAGGAAGGAGAGGGGGAGGGGTGGAGAAGCAGATGGGCGCTTCTCCTGTGTGCCCTGGCTGGGAATCGATCCCGGGACTTCTGCACGCCAGGCCAACGCTCTACCACTGAGGCAACTGGCCAGGGCCTAATTTAGACTTTTAAAAAGATGCATAAAACAGTATAAAGCCTTGCTGTTTTATATCCTTTACCCAGCTTTCCCAAATGGTCAGATTTTACTTAACCAGAGGACCATGATCAAAATCAGAAAATTAGCATGGATACATATTATGATCTATTCTCACTCAGTTTTGTTATTTGTCCCAATAATGTCCTTAGTCTCCTTTAATCTGGGATAGTTCCTCTGTTTTTCTTGGGCTTGACATCTTAGAAGAGTCCTGATCATTTATTTTGTAGAATGTCCCTTAATTTAATTTTGGGCAAGGCCTGTTGAAAACTCTCCCTAGATGAATATAGTGTGTGACTCAGGGTGAGGACACTGATCCATGGTGGTTGGGATCATTGTATTCAGTGAATGGACACTTAGGGTCATGAGGGAACTATGGGTGAGGACTGAAGAAGAGAATAAGGGCCAACAGAACATGGATGCGCCTTTGGTTGGGTCTCTAGCCAGGTGTTTCTCCTGGACCTCTACTCCTTATCCTTTTGTTCTCTTTTTTCCTTTTTTATAACCTGGTCCAAAATCCAAGACTTCATTTTACATCAGCCCAACTCACTCATTCTGCATTGCCATCAATTCACTTTCAAAGTTGGAGCAGGTCCCTCTTCTGTCGAAGAGCCTGTGAATGTCAGCCTGCCTTTCTCTGAGGACTCTGTGATGGGACCTGGTCCTCACTCCGACTCCAACTCTCACATCCCCGCTCCTGCCGCCACCTGCACCGGCAGCCCTCTGACACTGCGTGTGAGCCGCCTCCTGTCCTCAGCGCCTGCCGCTCCCTAACCAGGCGCTCTCTCTTCCTTCAGAGGACCACGCAGCTGGTGTCCTCATTGCCCCAGGTCCTCGCTTTCAAGTCTCCCCCCTTTTCCCCCCCACAGTCTTCCGATCCCCTCCTCTGCTCCATGTGGGGCATCTCTGTCTGTTTGCTTGTGTTTCACTACAGAGTGAAAACCTAGAGCAGTGGCTGACACAGAGTAGGCGTTCAATATGTATTTGTTGAATAAATAGATGAAATAGTTAAAGAGAAATTTTAAAATAGTTTCATGTTTGACTGGTAGGAGACCTCCTTTATAACTCTAAGGAAGATTTTACAATCTCTCCTTTTCCCCTGGCCTGTTGCCCAGACGACCATGGTGGAGATGGCCCCTCCCTGTCTGGCACCTTCTATTGTTCCAGTTCACCTCCTACTTCTTCTGCACAAGAAAGGATGGCCCCTGAGATGAGTCTGCTGACAATTCCCTCTCCTTTCCACAGGAATAGGGTGGTAACAGATTGTCACAGAGACCGCTCTCATTTTGATCCCTGTCACAGTGATAAGCTCTAAAGAAAGTTCGGATGTTCGAAGTGACCCTGGCATTTCTTACTGCATGGGCTTCTCCAAGTTATGTTGCTCTGCTGGTGTCTGAGAGGAAGAAAGCAAACCAGGGATGCTCTTGTAAAATAAATAACAAGTATTATTTTTATGTCCCCGGTAAGGTGTGTATACATATAAAATTTACCTTTATGCCTGACCAGGTGGAGGCACAGCGGATAGAGCATCAGATCAGCCTGGGATGCTGAGGACCCAGATTTGAAACCCTGAGGTTGCTAGCTTGAGTGTGGGCTCACCAGCTTGAGCACAGGGCCGCTGTCTTGAACATGGGATCATAGTCATGACCCCATGGTTGCTGGCTTGAGCCTAAAGGTTTCTGGATTGAAGCCCAAGATAACTGGCCTGAGCCCAAGTTCGCTGGCTTAAGCAAGGGGTCACTGGTTCTGCTGGAGTCCCCTGGTCAAGGCACATACGAAAAAGCAATTAATGAACAACTAAGGTGCTGCAACAAAGAGTTGATGCTTCTTATCTCTCTCCCCTCCTGTCTGTCTGTCTGTGTTTCTCTCTATATATCTCACTTAAAAAATTTACCTTTACTGCCTGACCAGGAGGTGGCACAGTGGATAGAGTGTCGGACTGGGATGCCAAGGACCCAGGTTCGAGACCCCGAGGTCACCAGCTTGAGTGTGGGCTCATCTGGTTTAAGTAAAAGCTCACCAGCTTGGATCCAAGGTCGCTGGCTTGAGCAAGGGGTTACTCAGTCTGCTTAAGGCCCGCACATATGAGAAAGCAATCAATGAACAACTAAGGTGTTGCAATGCGCAACGAAAAACTAATGATTGATGCTTCTCATCTCTCCATTCCTGTCTGTCTGTCCCTGTCTATCCCTCTCTCTGACTCTCTCTCTGTCTCTGTAAAAAAAAAAAAAAAAAATTACCTTTCCTAAATCCCGAAATGCCTAATAAGTATACTCATTGTTTTATAGGTGTGACAATGGGAGCTTAGGAAGATTGTCAGCTACGGGACTAAGATTAAAGCCAGGTGTGTAGATGCACCCACCATGCTCTTAGTTCTTGCCAATATTTGAGCAGCCGCTTACATCCAAACACAAAGAGGAGGAAGGTGGCACTTTGCTGGCCATATCAATTTCAAGTTGCCTAAGAAACTAGACAAATAAAGATATTCTGGTTTTAGAAACTGAGAATTAGCTCCATGGCTTAATTATTCTGCAGATTTGTTTGTCCTTTCTCATTTTCACAAGAACACATCTACCATTCATTTCTAGTAAGCGCAGTGTGGTGGTTCTCTAAGTGTGGTCCCCGAGGCAGCAGTAGCAGCACCTGGGACTGGAGAGATGCACAGAGTCCTGGCTTCCCACGTCTGACCTCAGAAATGAGGAACTCTGAGTTTGGGACCCAGGAATCTGTGGTTTAATCAAGCCTGCCGGTGATTCTGACACCTGCCTAGCTTAGGGAATCTTGTGCACATGGTTAGCATGGAAACTGCTGGCTTCAATCTTTCTATGTCAAGTCATGGCCCGGCTGCTGAAGAGCTGTATGACGGTGTCAAAATACTTAGTGTCCCTGTGCCTCAGTTTGTTCATCTATAATGTGGGGGTAATAATATTACTTATTTTATTGTTCTCAAGATGAAATGAGAATATATATAGAGTGATTTGAACAATGAATTGTGTTATTTAATATTAGCTGTATATGCATTCTCTTTCTCTATTTATTAGATGGTCTGTGTGCAAAATAAACAAACAAATAAAGAAAACCTAAAACAGAAACAAAACCTGGTGTTTTTTCCTGGTGGGCCTGGATCTTTTAAGGAGGACCCAGCAGCTCTGTGCAGTGGGTCAGTCTTTGCCAGGCGAGGCTGCTAACGAGTCACGGCTGAGAGGATATTGCCAGCAGCCGGGATCAGGTGCGGTAGAACCAAGAGCCAGAAGGAAGCATTTCAGTTTGCTTTGGGAGGAGCTCAGACCCTGCTATGGCAACAGGAGTGTCTGGTGACCAGTACTGTATTCCTTTGTCTCTGGTCTCTGTGGATGCGTCTCATGGACCAGCACCACATCCAGTGCAAAGTGGATGATGATTACACAGTGATATTTACCTAGCTTTTGCCTCCCAACTCACTATTTAGAACCAAATGACTCCAATGGGATTGAAAGGACTAGACACCTAGACAGAAAAAAGCTTTGCAGCAGAATAGTCACAAACTGATTGTTATTCGGACCACAGCCCAGCCTTGTCCAGAGACCAGGGATGAGCAGGAGGGCAGCTCTTCCCTGGGACATTTCAGGAAGCTGCACTCATAACCGGTACCCTTTCCCGCATTGCCTGACCTACGTGTGGGCTGACTAAACTGGCTGGCTCATCTGTTCATCTGGGGATGATGAGAGAGGGAGAATTGAAAACGAAGACTATCAGTAGGAGGGAAATGTGGCAAGGTCATTTTGAGGTTTATCTCGAACAATAAACAATGAGTAACAGCCAAGATTGAAGAAGGGTGGAGGTATTAAATTTACCTTAATAGACACAAACACATACTGCAAAATTACATTAATTAAAACAGAGTGGCAATAGGGAAGCCAAAGAAAGATACAGTCAAGAAAAATGGGGCCTCATATAAATGTAAAATAAATGTATGTTAAAAAATAAACTCAAGCTGACCAGGCAGTGGTGCAGTGGATAGAGTGTCGAACTGGAATGTGGAGGACCCAGGTTCGAGACCCCAAGGTCGCCAGCTTCAGTGCGGGCTCATCTGGTTTGAGCAAAGTTCACCAGCTTGGGCTCAAGGTCACTGGCTTGAGCAAGGGGTTACTTGGTCTGCTGTAGCCCCACGGTCAAGGCACATATGAGAAAGCAATCAATGAACAACTAAGGTGCCACAATGAGGAATTGATGCTTCTCACCTCTCTTCATTCCTGTCTGTCTGTCCCTATTTTTCCCGCTCTCTGATTCTTTCTGTTTCTGTAAAAAAATAAAAAAAAATAAAAAAAATAAACTCAAGGCTGTGGGACCCAGATGTGTTACTTAATAATTGTGCTGACAATACTGTTAGTTCCTCTATCAACTTTCTTCCCACCAAATGCCTAAATAAGTTCAAGGTGCGTTAAAGATGTAAATTTGAAAATGAATTCATGCACATAAACACAAAAAAATAAAATAAAAAAGAAAATATAGATAAATATTTGAAATAATTTTCTATCTCAAGACAAAGTAGCATATTTTATAGTTTGAAAGCCATACGTTTTAGGATCTTAAAAAATCAGACATACACATCTCACATGGACCAGGTCTACTTTTGATTTTCTTAATAAGAAATGAGAAAAGAAAAAAAAAACATTTCTGAGACGACAAGTGATAGAGGTCAGTCAAAAGCTTATTATACCTCATCCTTAAGTTTCTCTCCCAGACAGACAATGCAGAACAATGTTCAGATCTTCCCCATCCCATCATGAAGCCCTCCACCCCACATGGGATTGTTCTGATCATCTCAGATGCCCAGACGACGGTTCCTCCCTAAGGACTGTGATTCATTTGATCTTGGGAAGTGGAAATAGAGGGCTTGTTGGCAGCACTCAGCTCTGTCTCAAAGGAGGAGGTTGTTCTGTTTCCAAGGCAAAAGCAAGGCTAGCTCATCACCAAACACACTTCATTTTCCTGCCAGGTAGTTGGCCAACTCTATTTTCCAGGAGTTAGAGTGGAGCCAGGTGACTGAGTTGCAGCCATGAAAGGTGGGCAGCAGGTGTGCTGTTCCTCCTGTGCCTGACTCATAATAACATAATAATCTCTATTTGCTCTTCCTGTTCCATGGCGATCTGGGAGAAAACACGCCAAAGATGACAGCCACAGGATGGAACGAGCAGGGACCCCTCTGTCACTGCCTACAGGAAAGCTGCCCAACTCACTCGGAGCTGTGATGCAAGAGAAAAGTCAACTGTCATTGTGTGCAGCCATTGAGGTGACACTGTTTTCCCAGAGTAGCCTAGTGTAATGCTGGGGGTGAGGCCAGGCAGGTTCACATTGAATTCAGGCAGATGGTGGAGGAACTACTACGGGGCCTAAAAGCATCAGGCCATGCCCATTCATTGGAGACTCGTAAAGACAGGCGAGCAAATAAACAACAAAAGGGAAAGAGCTGATACACAAAGGAAAACCTGCTCTTCGCAGTGAAGGGCAAGGCAACAGGAAAACTGCACCTCGTAGTGGTGGGAGTGATCTGGAAAAAGACCCCCGAAGGAAAGCACACATAGCTTTACATAAACTATACACACGTGACGCTTCTCTATGCTCATGCACTAATCAAAGTGCTTGCAGCCAATTAACCAGCAAGCAAACCTAACACAGCTGTTTCCCCCACACCCAGCCAGTCCTACCTGGACAGCCCTGTCCTCACCTACCCTTGGATGAAAAGACCACAGTAACATCAAAACACAATCCTTGCTTTGTTTGAGGCAGGATTAATGAACAGATTTTCTCTCTCTTTCCCTCTTTCTTTTTCTCTCTTACCCAATAAGGAAAGGCATCATTTCATAATTTTGAGCCACAAGGAGTTTTCACAATAATTTTGCAAACATGATTAGCTCTTCCATTGTTCTGATAGTTGTCTTCTAGGATAGGTTGTAGCCAGAGGCGAATTAAGTTTGGTTGAGGCCCTGCCCTAAGCACAGAAGAAAATATTGGGCCCCTTAAAAAAAAGAGAGAGAGAGACAGGAAAATAAAAATACATATTAACCATATTTTTAAGTAAATAAAAATATTATGTACTATTAATGTTAAAATTGCACATATGAAACCAAACTTGGTGTCATTAGAAAAAAGTGTAAAATTGGGATTTTGCGGGGCCTTTCAGAAGTCAGGGCCCAGGGCGCCCGCCGTTAAATCCGCCTCTGCTTGTAGCCTTTGTTAGCTTGTTTAATCATCACATTTTAATTTATTTCTCATTCTATTCCTTCCACTACTAAAAAAGAAAAAAAATAAGATTAGTCAGGTGGTCAGTCACTATTCTCAGAAAAAGGAATATGCCAAAGTTGTCCCAGAACAAACATCGAGCAGAATTTCTTCATTCACAGAAAATATTTAATGAGCACCTAATATGTACTAAGTGCTTACTGCTCTGATGCTTGGGACTGTCAGTGAGTAATTTAGACAAAAATTTCTGCCATTGTCAAGCCTATCTTTTCCTTATAGAGCAGAGGAAGCTTTTCAATTGTATTTTTGTAAATGAATTTAATAAGAAAGTAAATCATATGGTATATTAGAAGTGGTAAGTGCCAGGAAAAAGGGGGAAACCCAAGAGTCCATGAGAAGGGCGAGAGCCAGGGTGGTCACGATAGACCTCAGTGAGAATGCTTAGAACAGCCGAGGTGGCCATGATAGACCTCAGTGAGAAGGCTTAGAACAGCCGGGGTGGTCACGATAGACCTCAGTGAGAAGGGCTAGAGCCGGGGTGGTCATGATAGACCTCAGTGAGAAGGGCTAGAGCCGGGGTGGTCATGATAGACCTCAGTGAGAAGGGCTAGAGCCAGGGTGGTCATGATAGACCTCAGTGAGAAGGCTCAGAACAGCTGGGGTGGTCATGATAGACCTCAGTGAGAAGGCTTAGAACAGCTGGGGTGGTCACAATAGACCTCAGTGAGAAGGGCTAGAGCCGGGGTGGTCATGATAGACCTCAGTGAGAAGGGCTAGAGCCTGGGTGGTCTCGATAGACCTCAGTGAGAAGGGCTAGAGCCGGAGTGGTCATGATAAACCTCAGTGAGAAGGGCTAGAGCCGGGGTGGTCATGATAGACCTCAGTGAGAAGGGCTAGAGCCAGGGTGGTCATGATAGACCTCAGTGAGAAGGGCTAGAGCCGGGGTGGTCTCGATAGACCTCAGTGAGAAGGGCTAGAGCCGGAGTGGTCATGATAAACCTCAGTGAGAAGGGCTAGAGCCGGGGTGGTCATGATAGACCTCAGTGAGAAGGGCTAGAGACGGGGTGGTCATGATAGACCTCAGTGAGAAGGGCTAGAGACGGGGTGGTCATGATAGACCTCAGTGAGAAGGGCTAGAGCCGGGGTGGTCATGATAGACCTCAGTGAGAAGGGCTAGAGACGGGGTGGTCATGATAGACCTCAGTGAGAAGGGCTAGAGCCGGGGTGGTCATGATAGACCTCAGTGAGAAGGCTTAGAATAGCCGGGGTGGTCATGATAGACCTCAGTGAGAAGGGCTAGAGCCGGAGTGGTCATGATAAATCTCAGTAAGAAGGGCTAGAGCCGGGGTGGTCATGATAGACCTCAGTGAGAAGGCTTAGAACAGCCTCCAAGGAGGTGAGCCAAGAAGCCATCTGTATATCCAGAGGAAGTAAATTCTAGAAAGACTACCATAGGCTTCAAGGAGAAGAAGATGTCTGGTGCATTTGGGGAGGTTAGTGTGGCTGGAGCAATGAATGAAGCCCCTGGAGGAAACGGAAAAGGCTAAGTTCGCAGAGGTAATGGAGGATATGTGCGTGACACCACAGGGGACCCTCAGGACATTTTAAGAATTATATTCTTTAATCTCAGAGTATTGGAGAGCCATTCAATTATAAGAGCGAGGAAGCTACCTCAAATTTACTTAAAAGGAAATTTATTGGCTCACATGACTGAGTCAGGAAAAACATTGCCAAAATTTCCAGGTTCACATGCTCACTGTAACTTGTGAGTTATTCTCCCAGTAACCACATACCAAGTCTTAGGGAAGACACTGATTGATCCAGTTTAAGTCACAGGGCCTTTCTAAACCAATCACTGAGAACAGGGGAATAAAGTCCTCTGATTGGCCAGTCTGGATCCGACGTCTATGCCCTCTAGAGCAGGGCTCGGGAAACTTTTTGGCTGAGAGAGCCATGAATGCCACATATTTTAAAATGTAATTCCGTGAGAGCCATACAACGACCTGTGTACGTTAAACATTATCCAATAAAAATTTGGTGTTGTCCCAGAGGACAGCTGTGATTGGCTCCAGCCACATGTGTGTGTGTGTGTGTGTGTGTATATATATATATATATATACACACACACACACACACACACACACACATATATATATATATATATATATATATTTAGAGAGGAGAGAGAGAGGGACAGAGAAGAGAGAGACAGAGAGAGAGAAGGGGGGAGGAGCTGGAAGCATCAACTCCCATATGTGCCTTGACCAGGCAAGCCCAGGGTTTCAAACTGGCGACCTCAGCATTTCCAGGTCGATGCTTTATCCACTGCACCACCACAGGTCAGGTGTTTTATATTTTTAACGTTATTATTATTTTTTTTTATTAAAGATTTGTCTGCGAGCCACATGCAGCCATCAAAAGAGCCACATCTGGCTTGCGAGCCATAAGTTCCCAACCCCTTCTCTAGAGATTAGGATTGGGAGGTCATCTCCAGAGACTGCATACAAGAAGCCTTCCACCATGCTGAAAAGCTTTATCACCTGAAGAAGCAGGAGTGAATGTTCGGCAGGCAAATGCAGTAAATATGAGCTACAAAAGTAATGAGAGCCAGTGCAAAAGGAGAGATCTCATTGCATGGAACATAAGAAGTTTGTTTGTCAGAAAACATCACAATCAAGATTATGAAACAAAGGCTCTGGCTGGTTGGCTCAGCGGTAGAGCGTCGGCCTGGCGTGCGGGGGACCCGGGTTCGATTCCCGGCCAGGCACATAGGAGAAGCACACATTTGCTTCTCCACCCCCCCTCCTTCCTCTCTGTCTCTCTCTTCCCTCTCCCGCAGCCAAGGCTCCATTGGAGCGAAGATGGCCCGGGCGCTGGGGATGGCTCCTTGGCCTCTGCCCCAGGCGCTAGAGTGGCTCTGGTCGTGGCAGAGCGACGCCCGGGAGGGGCAGAGCATCGCCCCCTGGTGGGCAGAGCATCGCCCCTGGTGGGCGTGTTGGGTGGATCCCGGTCGGGCGCATGCGGGAGTCTGTCTGACTGTCTCTCCCCGTTTCCAGCTTCAGAAAAATACAAAAAAAAAAAAAAAAAAAAAAGATTATGAAACAAACCACAAGTAGAAAATTATATGTAGGAACTATGACAAAAAGATAATACTCAATATATAAACAATTCATAGATATCAATAAAACTTCAAAATCTCAGTTGACAGATGACCAAATAACAAGAACAGATTGATTCCCCCATCAGGAACTACAAATAACTGACAGAAATCTCTTTAACCTTATTAGTAAATAAAGAAATGTTAGTTAAATGACAAACTATTTTTTACACTGACACATTTTCATTTCACTAGTGGTAGAACCCTCAAGGACAGTGAAAATTCTACAGAATGAAAATTCTCAGTGTTCTGAACTAGCAAATATGGCATTAGGTAGGCAAACACAACCTGGGGAGGGAGATCTAGTTTGAAATAGGATACTTGGAGAGGCCAGCTCTAGGAAGTGAAGTTACAGCTGAGATCTTGAGGATGACAAGTTGCTAGTCAACTGAAAATGAAAAGTTTTCAGGTCCAGAGGTTCTGAGTCTGAAAGAATTTGGCCTGTTCTAGGAATGCACGGAAGTCATCATGCTGGCAGCATTGTGAGCCAAGTTGAGAGTCACACAAGATGAGTGTGGAGAGGCAGATCATGCAGATTCTGGGGCCTTAAAAGCTCTGATGGCATATGTATCAGTTAGTATAGGCTAGGTTATGCTAGGGCAGGGGTCCCCAAACTATGGCCCGCGGGCCACATGCGGCCCCCTGAGGCCATTTATCTGGCCCTCGCAACACTTCTGGAAGGGGCATCTCTTTCATTGGTGGTCAGTGAGAGGAGCATAGTTCCCATTGAAATACTGGTCAGTTTGTTGATTTAAATTTACTTGTTCTTTATTTTAAATATTGTATTTGTTCCCGTTTTGTTTTTTACTTTAAAATAAGATATGTGCAGTGTGCATGGGGATTTGTTCATAGTTTTTTTTTATAGTCTGGCCCTCCAACGGTCTGAGGGACAGTGAACTGGCCCCCTGTGTAAAAAGTTTGGGGACCCCTGTGCTAGGGTAACAAATGGTGGCCAAAGCCCAAAGCACAGGTTTTTTTCTCACTCACGTCACCTTTTCAGTGGAGCTTGCCTGAAGTTCAAGTTCACGTTTTCACTCCAGGTTCTATGCTGACGGAACAGCCCATCTCAGTTGCTGCTAGTCATTACGATAGAAGGAAGAAAAGAGCAGGTGTCTTCAAGCTTCTGCCTGACATGCTACGTGCCATTACTGCCCACATATCATTGACCAAAGCAAATTACGTCGTCAAGTCCAATTTCAGTGGGGTGAGGACCTGTAACTTCCCCTCAGTTAAGGGAAGTGTATGTTGGTATAATCACCACCTTATAAATCTATGTGATTTCACGTGTATTAACCAAGAGATAGAGGGTTGCACCTCTTTTCTTCTTTGTTCATAGATCCACTGTAATTATTAGCAGAGAAATGATTACTTAAAAAGATTTAGATCAGTATTTTGTGTCACATGTCTTAGGAGCTCAAATCGCCCTTTTCCTTCTTTCTTTCTTTCTTTCTTTCTTTCTTTCTTTCTTTCTTTCTTTCTTTCTTTCTTTCTTTCTTTCTTTCTTTCTTTCTTTCTATATATATTTTTTATGTGCCTTGACCACGGGCCTTCAGTAGACCAAGTAACCCCTTGCTTGAGCCAGCGATATTGGGCTCAACCAGATGAGCCCTCGCTCAAGCTGGCGATCTCGGAGTCTCGAACCTGGGTCTTCCGCATCCCAGTCCGACGCTCTATCCATTGCTCCACCACCTAGTCAGGCCCCTTTTTCTAGGTTGTAAAATATAAAATAATTTTTTTTCTGCTTCTCATAGGTCCTTAATTTAGAGGCAAAATGTCAGTCTATTTCAGTAGAGAGGATTTCTTATTTACTACCCAGTTGTAAGGATTGTTTATCCCTTTGGTGAACCATCTTGAACTCCAAAGGGGCCACTGGCCTACTAGAGTATCAAATAGCAGAATCTAATTGAAATAATGTACCAAGTTCTTTTCCAAATGACAAAACACAACACCTTGGCATTTTATTCACGTTGAAATTTGTGAGAAAGTTCAGGAATGTATTAATTTTTCATTTTCCAAACCAGAACAAATGGAGGGAGTTTGTTTCTCAAAGTCCGCAAAACTGGGCCACAGTCCTGGCAAGAACATCTTAAACACTTATCATTACTCCTTTTGGCCCAAGACCCACCAGTAAATTTAAGCAATGTTTAACACTTTTGGTTGAAATAAGGCAAAGGGGCAGAAGTGTTGGGGGAGAAACACAAGAGTGACAGACAAAGAGGTGAAAAATTGGATGTAGACTAGAAACTGCATCTGGCCATACTTGACTCATGTCAAACCCTCTTTTCTGTCACTCTGAGGCATTTGTATTGAGGCTGCTCATTGCAGCATAAGACTGTCCTGCATACAATTTTTTCCCATCAAACCGTGTTTACGCCTAGAAAGCGCTCCTCTGCTACTACAGTCTGAAAGGCCTTATTCTCCTTTAACTATTAACTTACTGGCTTTCCTGGCTAAAGAAGTTGACCTTCTGTATTATCTTCTAGAACAACAAATCAGATAACACGTCTTCTATGGGAAATGGAGGAAATTCAATTTGAGGGAATACAGATTTACATTTTCAAAAGAACATTGGTTTTTTTTGCATCATGGTTTTTGTTGATACATTGTCAAACTTAACAGCTGTGTAACTCGATCATAATTCCACCAGTGACAGACTGAGGAAGAGCGTGCTTGCAGTGATCACGTGGCCAGCAGGGACGCATCAAAGGTGCTCAAAAAGAACTCTAATAATAAATGATGGGGTTCCGTAGGATGGACCGATGTTCATGGAACTCTTGGCTTTATCTTAACAACTTACACCTTGTACCTTAAAGGCTTCTGCAAGAATAATTAGTTATCTAATGTTTAGAGATAAGCTATGTATTGGGATTTGTTTCTCTACAAATTATAGTTTCTAGTTGAAAAACACAGACAAAACATTAATCAATGTTAGAAAGGGAAGAGTACTGGCAAGATAAAGTGGATTTAACAAGGCAGTTTTAAATATATATTTGCAACCAAATATACAGTGTTAAGTGAATATTTTGAGTTATTAATTGCTCGCAGCTAAAGAACAGATTTCACAAAACACACGTAATTCCACCTTATCCTCTCAAACAATTTTTATTTGTATTCTGCTCTAACAAATATAGTATGAAGGCAACAGTTGTTTAAGTTTCTTAGTGTAGGGCACAGATGAAAAGAAACAAACAGATTTAGAAGCAGTCCAGCACAGCACTAAGATGCTGGTTTAACATAAGAGGCACGTATCATTCTAGTTAGCAGTTGATACCAGATATCAGAAGACGTATTTTCTCCTTGCAAGCAACAGACTACATTTATTTGCATTAAGTAAAAACATATCTTGATCAAGAAAATTACCTTTTTTTCTGATTTTTCTTTATATCACAAATGTCAGGGTAAGGCAAATCCTTAATGAATCATATGATAAAAACCCTATTCCCCAAGAAAATATATTAAACATTCTGCTAACTTCGTTATTTTTCAAAGCAAAGCCGACATGCACCACACACAGGGAAAATGTCATTTCAAATCAAGTGCATCAAGCAGAACTGTATTAATTCACAAAGAGGCTTTTCAGTGTTTCACAGAAAGATTTACAATTAGCTGCGGTGACTAATATGTGACCCAGTATTGTAGACAGTGTTCTGGATGCCTCCTTTGTAGGTCGCAATGAAAGAAGAATTGTCCATCATCTGAATAGCTACCAACTAGAGGACAAGACCCTTTGTCTCTCCTCCAACCAGTACCTTTAAAATTAGAACTATTATGTTGAAAGCCTACTTCGATCTTCTGTATACAAACATGACTAATGTGGGGCTATCCTCCCTCCTGTAACCCCTCATGCCACATAGCTGGGCAGCCATGTGGCTGAAAATTGACATCCAGAATTCATGTATAGGAGAACCAATCAGCTTTTCCAATTTTCTATTGTATAGCCCATGGCTAGATTTTTAATATTTTACTATTAAAATGGAAATTAACTTCATTATTTGTTTTCAAGCATAAAATCTTATAGCCCAATAGCAACCAAAAACATAATAAAACAAAAATGAAAACACAATTTAATTATCCAATGAAGTTTATACAGATTAAGGAGAGGGGTTGATGATATTTACTTCTCACGTCTTAGTTTCCTGGACTCAGAGCTTGACTTTCAGTTTTCAGGTGGAGAACGACTTCCTCCCCTTCCCCACTCTGAAAATGAATGAATTAAATGGCTGCCCGAGATGATTAGGAGAACACCAGGGCTGAAATAATTCCAATCCCAACTGTTGCTACCAGAGATATTAGGTCTCTTTCATTTTCCCCCACTAAAAGTCTCCACCTCTCTTTTCTCCCTCATGCGTTCTGAACTGGAGCGCATTGCTGAGTATGGGGAGGGTTAGCGTTTGGGAGTCACCGGGCGGTGTGCCTCTGGCAGACTGCCCTGGCCAAGGAGTTCGCAAGAAGGATGGCGACTTTCAATTAAGTTAAAGATGACATAAAATATAAAAAATATTAGTACTGATGTGGCATCATTTATTGAATTATTTAAAATGAGTCTTTTCTTTCTTTTCCTTTTTTTTTTTCTAGAAAGCAATGCCCGAGTGCAGTGGAGGACTGTAGAATACGTGGCAGAAAAACAGATGGCCACGTTCTGAAATCATGAGGTCAAGCACACGGCACTGCTGCTCAACCCATGAGAGGTTTTTAGAAAAAACACAATGTTAAGAAACTGATCATCTATGTAGAAATACGACTTGCTGTTGATTCTGGGATACCAGATAAGCTATGCAGAGGGGCCACAAATTCAGAAAGGCCGACACAAAAGTCACAGGAAGATAAGAAGCTGAAATTTCCATAGAGGAAAAAGCAAAACTGAAGAATTATGTGGAACATTTAGAAAGCAGAACATCCTTTTATTTTAGAAATATTCAATTTGATCTACTACTTTGTTCACCTTTCCTAAGAAAAAACATATAACTTACAGTTCTAAAGCTCTTCAGGACGATGGATTCAAGAAGACATGGGAGAAATGGTAACAGTTTCCATCGAATAGAAGGAAATGGCCTCAGGACCCCGAGAGCCTGTGGGAAGGGGTCATCTTGCCACATGAGGGTTGTTGTTCATGGTAGCTCTTGGGATAGACATTTGTGACAACTTCTGACTTCTTCTGGTCCCTTCACCACGGTGCCCATGTATTGCTGGCATCGTGTCTCGTTAGTGCCACCGCTGCCCTTAAAGGGTATACTCTGCTGAGAGAGGGGCCGGTTATCATATTAGTCTTGGACTTGGGATGGGCAAATCACACCATTGAAAGGCAATAGGAAGCCAAAACTGCAAGCAAGTCCTTTAACTGCCTTTAACTTGAAGTGAGAATCTGCTCTGTGGGCTGTCACACCTGGGGTAAAGATAATATGATCTTTTATGTAAAGCGTGGATATAAAGAGAAATTTCAAGTGGGACTTTTAGTTTCACAGGCATATGTTTGGATCCTAAATGCAGCTGCTCCCCCTCATCACTAAAACACCTAGAAAAGTGCCATCCTTTTCTAAGGTGTAACACAGAATCACAACTCAGTGGGCACTCCATGCTGAAGCCCTTGGTAAAGGCCACACAACCCAGAAAGCTCTGCGACAAGCTGGTGTCAAAGAAGGACACCCCTGCTGTCCTGCTGATGTTGGGAGAGACCTAGGAGCTGTGGGGGTGGCCTTCCTGAGTGCCCCTCAGTGCCCTTCTGTGCCCTGCTCTGGGTACAGCCCTGCTGCCGCCCTCCCCATTACCCACATGTAAGGTGCATTTGGGAATCCCTGAAGAAAACAGCATTTGCAATTCATCCTCCTGACCTTTTATCAAGTGTTCTGAGGGTTTTGCCCATTTTCTATCCTGCCTCCTTTGCCTGTGGATGATGCTGATATTGGGCCTGGTGATTCCTGAAATTTAGCCTGCAGCTTATCAAACAATTGTCTTCCTTCTTTTCTCTGAAGACACCACTGTCTACCGCATTGCGAAATAACCAAGAAAGCAGGTGGCTCAGGAGACACGTGTCAGCGCTAACCACGCCCCTGGGGCGCAGCTGTAAGAGCAGAAACAGAAATGACAGGGATGGAGCCTGCAAGATGCCTAAGTGTGGGTCACCCACCAAATCAAAGTTCTTTTCTTTTCTTTCTTTTTTTTAATTTCTGCAGGTAAACAGAACAAAATGCAGCTGGAGAAATGAGAGCAAAGGATCCCCGTCCTTCCGTGGGACTTGCCTCCCCCCACCCCCTCCCTCGGCTACAGCATGGCGGTCTCCCCTCTTCCCCAGGGCCAGCGGAGGCTGTGTCGCTGAGGATTGGCATTTACTTCCATGTCTTTGTTCCTTTGCTTCATCTTGTGCCCCTGCCAAAGACGAGGAGAACGCATTTGTTAGATAAACAAATAAAGATAACCCATCTTCATAGACTTAGCAAGGCATATCAGTTTACTACACTTTTTGCCCCTTGTCTGCATTCCAACACCCCCAGATGACGCCTAAAACCCATAGTACCCAACCCTATATAGACTGTGCTTTCTCCTATGTATACATACCTATGTTAAAGTTAAATTTATAAATTCGGCATAGTGAGAGAGTAACATCAATAAGAATAAAATAAAACAATTATAATAATATACTGTAATAAAAGTTATATTAATGCAGTCTCTTTCTCTCTCAAAATATCTGGAATTTCCATTTAATATTTTCAGACCACAGTTGATAGCCAATAGCTGAAACCATGAAAAGCAAAACTGTGGATAAGCAGAGACTGTGGCTCAGCCGTGTAAATGTGTCTCATCTCCAAACAGGCCCAGTAACATTCTGTTTGACTATCGAAGGACTGTGCATGTCTGAGATGTAATTGCTGGCACATGGCATCTTGAATATGCATATAAATCATTGCCTTAATAAACATATGTCACATTGACAACTTGCTTCGGCTGATGAGGATGATTAACCCAATTCTTCCAAGTATTCTTTTAAAAATCTAACCCTGAATTGATGTTCCCCCCCCCCTTTCTGGGACCATTCACACACTCTTGTTTTCAGAGCTCAACATAGAAATAATAATAACTACAGTTTTCATAATGCTCATTTGAAAAAGTCATTGGTGGTTATCCCATTAATATAAGATCTTACTTATTACATATCCGCTGTGATCTCCCCGGAGAGAACCCTAAAAAGATACCATGCCTTACGAGAGCCTATACACTTTATATTCTTATATTTTTCAAATGAGGTGTAATCCGTATATAAAGAACATGCATAGTTCTTAAACACACTTCAATCTGGTATTATAATATCCCTGATATTTTTACAATAATAAATTATATAACACAAAACATTTTTGTATTATTTCTTTGAACTTTATGAGTCTAGCCTAATTTCATTGTAGTTCTTCAATTTCCTTGAAGGTCTTATACACAGAATTCAAGGTGAGGTTCTTCTTTTTAATTAATTAATTTATTCATTTTAGAGAAGAAAGAGAGAGAGAGAGAGAGAGAGAGAGAGAGAGAGAAGGGGGGAGGAGCAGGAAGCATCAACTCCCATATGTGCCCTGACCGGGCAAGCCCTGGGTTTTGAACCAGCGACCTCAGTGTTCCAGGTCAATGCTTGATCCACTGCACCACTACAGGTTAGACAAGGTGAAGTTCTTTCTTTCTGTTAAACCACCAGAAAACCTCCACAAACCCAATGGTGTAAATATTTCTGTAGGACTCAGACAAGCTCCTCGGGTCATACTATTCTCTGTGACAACTGTGTAAAAAACTCACTGTAGTTTGAGGAGCATTCTGGTGACATCAAATAATTTTGTACGAGAAGTATGTACACTTCGTCGATCAGGCAAGCAACCTTCTGCTGGAACTGAACATCCTTAAATTAATGTGAACTTTTTGTTTGGAAAACTAAGTCATTTGAGTAAAAATATAAATTGGCATTTATGGTGAAGGAAAATATTTTGACATTTACCAAGGAACACAGATTTTTTTTCCTGGTACCATATTTAGATATTGATCGCACAGGAAAATAATAGTATCTGTAAGAAAAAAAAAATCTAGGCAAGAAATCTACAGTTTGTTGCCAAAACAGGAGTCAACAGTAAGGCAACGCTGAAGAACTCGTGTCTATGATGCTCAGGGTTAGCTCCTCTTCATTACGTTTCAGTGGAAACTTCTCCATCCTATCAGTTTTGAAGTTCAGGGGAATATTTAAAATACATGAATGAGGTTACCAATAAAAAAAGGAGAAACGTTCATAAGACCATGTTTGCATATGTATATAATTTTTAGCAGTTCTATGCTATACATGCATTATGCAAATGCTATATTTTTAGTTTTAAATGATGTTCAGGATCATGATGGGAAAGACAGATGTGCATGTATTTTTAGTCTCAAACTTTGTTCTGCTGTGATGCAGGAGTTCAAGAGACGAGTGTAGCATGGCCTTCTGGGAAGTGCAGAGACTTACCAGGAAGATAGAGGGGGTCCAGAGAGGTGCTGGGAGCAACAGGGTCAACGCATTTGTGTCTTACACTGGATCACCACAATTCCTTTATGCCATAGGTCTGTTGTTTGTTTGTTTGTTTGTTTGTTTGTTTGTTTTACAGCTGAGTATTTTAAGCTAAAAATTGGAATAGCAAGCTTGACTTCTTTCCTCTAATTCTTCACACCAGCACTCAAGATACAGAAAAGTGTTACAGACCACATATCATTCTATCTATACTTCAGTCTCTGCTGAGAGATTTAACCTGTTGGTCTGGGAAAACTCCTAAATATAGTCTGGCCCAGACTTTTATTTTCCTTGGGAGTTCCCTGAGGCTCCTTCAACTCAACAAACCTTTGTGCAGACCCACATGTCCACAGGTGGCGGTGTAAGAGGTTAGAATACAAGATAGGCTTCTTGCTGCCCTAACACACTCAAAGGCCTTTATTCATTCTCCAGGGCAAAGGTTTAGTTGTTACACTTATAAAAATAAATACTAAAACAATTTAGCCAGTAACTTCTGGAAAAGCAATACTTCAGAATCAGCTTGGTGTTGCTGAAATAATTTAATCACTCCAGGAGGCCAGTGGGGAGATGAATGGAAAACCATTTTTTATTCTTGTCAAAGCTCAGAAAACCAGAGTACTGCATGACTTGGTTATGTTGTGGCTTTTTTTTTCCTCTTAAAGATGGCAAGCTTCTACGGTAACCCTTGCTCTGCACACTGTGTTATTTGGTATCAAGATTTTTAAAATTTAGCCTGGTCCATGCTGTAAGACTTGGCAGAGCAGAGGGAAATCCAATACACCATTTGCAAACAGTTCCTCTGACCGGTTTAATCAATGGAAAATCCCACCACAGGGGCAACTTACCTATTAGTTAATCTTCTTACTGACTCTCTGCTGGGTCATTTACACTGTCAACCAGACTATTCATTTCAACTATAACCGGAAAGGAAAACAAAAAGGTTAAATATTTACCAAAACCAAATCTCTAAAACACTTTCAACTGGTTTATAAATTGATTCTTTTCTGATTTCCTATCTTATTCCTCTTTTCAGTTCATCTTCAGTCATTTACGATTTTGAGACCATTCTGGTGGATTTTTGCTGGAGAGGGATGAGGAGGGCAGAATCGCCTCTTTAATGAACTCTCGAATCTAAGTTGTCATTTCACAGCAGATTTGGGGGTTGAAGGTTTGGGTATATTTATCATCATTCTTAGGTAAATTCAAAGGCCTTAATAAATATATAAAAATAGAGAGAAAATAAAGCAAAAGAGATCATGACCTGTGCAGAGGTAAGCAGCTCCCTTTAAAAGGCTTATGTCAATAGGCTTCATTGTTTTGCTATATTTTCAATTTTGAAATCCAAAACAGACCTTATAAACTTGCCAGCAGGCAGTGGGCCCCTTTAAATAGAAAAATAAAACATCTAACCAGCTCACTCAGCAATGATAAAACAAACCTGTGCTTTTACTTCACTGTGCATTGTTCTATGTGGACATTTGCATACAAATAGAATGCATAATTACTGTCATTGTTCAGAAGTAGCCAAGAGCAGGCATAGTGATCACTCTGGAAATTTTCAAGGGTCATTGGTTTAATTAGGTTGATATTTTTAAAGCATCAAAGCCTATATTATAAACTGAGAGACAATATACAACTGGACAATGGCCAGACCGCATATAACAGTAGAATTCTGACTTAACACTTCTGCAGCAACCAGCGTGGACAACCAAACCACAACCTTTGCAGCAATTAGCTCAGAATTGTCAGTGACAGCCAGCTTCCCTTTATCTTGCCTCATGCTTTCAACATTGGACCAGCCAGGAAAAGCAAAGTATGACTCCTAACCAATCGCTTAAGATGTCCCACTTCTAGTTGGCCCAAGTCTTGCTTTCCCATGCCAACAACCTCAATCAGAGAATGCATTGAGCCTTCCCTTTTGTTAACCATAAAGGTTTCCCACTTCCCCAGCTGCCTTTGAGTTGGCCAAGCATGAGTGATAATGGCTAACTCTTTTGTAAGCTCTAAATAAGTAACCTTTGTGTTTTTGTATTTGGGTGACCTTTATTTATCTGCACAAAATCAACACCCCAAATCACTTTTTCTTGAACATGAAAGTTTGACTGAAGTAAAATAATGGCAGATACTGGTTTTCGCTCCCCAGAGAGGCTCAGAAAAAGGAATGACATTGTGTTGCATCTCACCTAATTCTCTCTCAAGGAGGAAGATTTTAAAAGCAGGTCCCTGTTCCTACCTGCTCACTAACCTGGGTTTCTAATGATGTGAGAGCTCATTCTAAACCCAGGTGTACACTGACCTATTCTACCTATAGAAAGAGAATACTATGTGTACTTGCAATCCTGGTCTACAAGTTACTGTAAGCGTGCCATCTCAGTGTGGGAGCATGCAGAACAGAATACAGTAGCACATCCCTTTTCTATTTCCTCCTCTAATCCAAGGGACACTCATCCCCAAACTCATTAACGTATGTTACTCTACAAAGCATTTCATGATCAAATACATTTGGGAAAAGCAACTTTAAACCATGTTAATAAATTTCTTTACAGCTGAGACTTCTGAGAGCCCATAATGTACATAGTGAATCTCCAAGTAAGGACTAAAACTTTAGCATTTCCCACATGTATTTCCTTTTTATTCAATGAGCATTGTATAGGCTTGGTGTTCTTCAGAACATACTTTGTAAAAATTGGTTAGGAACCATGTCTATAGAGGCGAAACCAGGCTGGGCAAGTTTTGTTCAACTGAGCAAGACTAACATGAGTTTGGTTGCTTTTAATGGATGGATCTGGTATTTAAAAACATTATCTCCTAGATAATGTATGCCCATGAGTAAAGCAATCAGTTTGTATAAAAGGGGCTATAGCAGAGAAAATGCACAGTACTATAGGGAACTCTCTATAAAAACACCAGGCGCTGAATTTTTCCCAAGGTCATTATCAACTCAAAGTAATTTGCTTTTTTTTTCCTTCTAAAATAACTTAAACAGCAAGATACATATAAACAGTTGCACTGGTCAATTCTGGTTCTCCTAAGCTCTGTGGGGCAGTGAAATTACATATTTATTAAATCACATGCACTCCAATAGTAGTTTTTTCTAATGAAACTTCAAAGGGGTTCACAGCAGGAGTAAGGGTATGCTCATATTCGCAGGACTGAGACTTTTCAGATGCTTTCAAAATGAGATGTGAATAAAGAAAGGTTTTTGTACATTTATTTCTAGGGTGCTTTTAAAGACTCAGTAAGTTTTTGGACAATACAACTGAAGTGACGAAGTAAGGTAATGAAGGTCCAAGAACAACCTCAGCCTGAGTTCAAGCTCAGGCTCCAAAGTGTCACGGGGGTAACAGCTGAACAAGCATTTCTTTGCGGAAGTGGTATTTCCGTCAAGTTCAGCAGCTAGACTTCATGCAGTCCAGTTTAGCCTTGGAATTACCCCTTGTGGCCTCATCTTTGCGAGGTATGATTACACTGACGCACATGATGTTTTTTTAAATGGAACCCGAGTCCGTGTTTTAAAAAGGCAGCCGATTTTATTAATTCCAAGCAGAAAATGGTTTTTGAACTTTACCTTGTGCTAACTGAACATGGTGATTCATAGAACAGATAGCTCCCTTAATCCTAGGTTACACAGAGACCATGTACCAGATTTGCAGGCTGCATGAGTCGAGCGTGCACAGAACCTTACCATCAGGACTTGTCGCATTTTCTGTGCTGCAGAAGCCCTCACTTTTCACAGAAACTCTAGGCGAGCCCTCGCCTTGAGCTGAAAGAATGAGAGAAGATGGTCCCTTGATTAATAGAGAATTAGAGTGGTCTGACCGCCAATTGTTCTGTCACCCTCCATTGCCCTCTTCAATTTAAGAGTACTCCTGGGATTCAACTTCTTTTGCAGAAAAAGTTAAAGGAGGAAATAGTGGTTTGAGTTGCTGGAATGCTGTAGTGCTGTCATCTTGTAAATTCTCTAATTTGTGAGATAATCACATACACACATACATACACATACATTTTTTTTAAATTAGAAGCCTGGTAGCATGAATGCAGGGAAACTTGGTTTAATCAGAACAGCCTACAATTTAACATCAGGAAAATTTGTATATATGTGAGTTTATGTAGCCTAATCTTTGAAGAGAGAAAGAAAAAAGAAATCCTACTTTGCCTTAGGCATGCTTGAAAGCAGAAAGATTCATTCTCCTGGCTCTGAAGTGTTTTTGTTGTTGTTTACTTGTTTTGTTTAAACACAAATGAATGGCTTTAGTCGCTTCCCTAAAAGACCTCTCAGACGCTGCCATTTTGGATTGCTGAAAATCGGTCTGCGGTTAATTTCTGTTGGGCTTTTTCTCTGTTTGCACAACATCAGAAGGCATGTATGTCATCCATCGGCTGTGACTGAAGCTATAAAGCACACTTTAATGTAGCAGTAAGGGAATTTTTTATCTTTTATTAAGGGGAATTTGCCCAATAGTCAATATCTTCTTCTTAGTTATATGTCCATTAGATGTTTTCATAACTTAAAGAGCCAGCGCATTTGAAAATACAATATACATCCAGACAATGTGCTGAAATCTATAATTTCAGAGTTTTAATTATTTCTGTCATTTTTAAACTGAAGATTAAATTCCTTTTCATTACATGAGTACTTTTCAAGACTGCAGTATGTTAAGTTTGGTGTGCCTGTGGGTGAGAGAGAAAAAAGGATGGAAAAGATAACAACTTCTAATTTCTTCAAAGAAAAATGCCTTCAAAGATAGAACTTGCGCTCTTATATGATTTACTGACCATCAAGAAATATGACTCAAAGGTGACCAATCTCTGAGTCTGGGTGAATGGGTTATAGGGAGGTCAGTCCTTGAAGCCGTATAAAACAAACAGATCTGAGGAAGGTAAAGAAAGCTATTCTAGATTTGAAGTTTGAAGTGTTGATCATTTAAGTGAAGATACCAGACAAGCTTTTGCATCTTTTGTCAAGGAAGAGAATTATGAATTAGACATGCATATATAGAGACATCAATATAGAAACAAGAAGATAACACAGAAAGAAAAAGAAAGAATCCTAGGCTCCCGAGCCCTTCAAGGACAACATGAAAGAACTGTGTCCATGAGTTCTTCTCATTAGCTACTGAGGATGAAGAAGGGAAAACAGAACTTGAAACTTCCACCTGAAGTTAACACCATATCCTATCTTTTCTCACTCTGCCAATTCTAGAAAGTGGATTTAAAAAAAAAAATTTATTAAGTGAGAAGCAGGAAGGCAAAGAGGCAGAGAGACAAACTCCCACATGCGCCTGGACCAGGATTAACCTGGCAAGCCCACTAGGGTGTGATGCTCTTCCCATCTGGGGCGGCTGTTCTATTGCTCTGAAGGGAGCTATTTCAGTGTCTGAGGTGAGGCCATAGAGCCATCCTCAGTGCCTGGAACCATATTGCTTTAACCATTTTAGCCACGGCTGTAGGAAGGGAAAGAGAGAGAGAGAGAAGTGGAAGGGTGGAGAAGTAGATGGCTGCTTCTCTGGTGTGCCGTGACCAGGATCAAACCTATGTCTCTGTTGTGTTATTATCTTGGTTTTCAGTGATCCGTGCTTATTCATTTGGAATTCCAGGTAATTTTTTTTTAAATGCAGGACACTGTGTATAAAACATTGTTGTGATAACTTGAGGGTATGGGTGGTTTAATCTTTTCCTAGAAAGGATTTATTTTTATGTCTGGAAAACAGGTAAGACAGAGCATAGAACTGTAAATTTATTAGAAACTGAATTGATTAAAAGTTGTACTTCAGTTTTTGTTTTTCGTTTTTGTTTTGGAGTTGATCACAGAGCTTTATTCTGATCCTCATTATTTATTAAGCAACCTACAGTAAACAGTTTCTTTATCTCTGCCCCAAACAGCAGCTGCAACCAGGCCTAAAATAAAAGGTACAAATAGTGGGAGATCTTATCTTGGCTTAGGTAAAGGTAAAATAAGGAAGTATGGAGAGATGACGTCAGAGTAATGGCGGGGTAGGAAGCGATACCAATAAATCTCCCCCAAACCTCAACAAGATCTTCAACCAGAAACAGAAAAACCTATCCTTGGAGCCTCCAGATGTTTCGCAATACACCCAAAGGTATGATTGAGCAAAAAATTGGCTAAATATATAACCAAACCCCGAAGGAAATAGGGAGTAAGAAATGCTCCGCCTTCCTCACTAACCTAAACAAGGCGGTTTTCACTGGAAACTGAGCATATAGAAACTAAGGCGGGCAAAGGGGGTGAATAGATCCAGGCCGTGGCACAAACGGCCGAACCAGGCTGTGGCACGGAGATCCAAGCCGAGGAAAAACTGTTCCTGTGACAACCCGGGCAATACAGCTAACACTCGCGCCAAACCCAGACAAAGAAAGACAAGGGGGGCAGCCATTTTACCTGATCCCCTGGTCGGCACATAGTGGGTGAGAGATTCCTTCCAAAGCCCCGGGAGGGTGCGCCCGTGTTACTCCACAGAGAGGCAGAGTCAGAGGCCTTTGTGTGGGCCGAAAGCCTCCTGGCTGCCCCAGCACCCGGGGAGAGCCACACATGGGGAGGAAGCGAGAGCTAATTCCAACACTGGAACTTTTCAGTGTGGGCGGGAGGTTTCACTCAGAGGGTGAGACTCCGACCTCACATCCTGGTCTGCGCGCACGGAGAGTGGGAAGGAGACTCCTCCCAGCACCTTGGGAGTGGGAGCCCGTGTTGTCTCACGGAGGGGCAGAGTCGGGGGCCTTTGTGTGGGCTGAGGGCGGAGTCTCAGGCCGCCCCAGCGCCTTGAAAAAGCCGCACACGGGGACGGAGCGAGAGCCAATTCCAACACTGGAACTTTTCAGTGCGGGCGGGGGGTTTCACTCAGAGGGCAAGACTTCCGATCTAACATCCTGGTCTGTGCGCGCAGATAGTGAACAAGAGTTTCCTCCAAGCGCCCCGGGAGTGGGTGCCCGCCCGTGTTACCGGACAGAGTGGCAGAGCCTGAGGTCTTTGAGTAGGCGGAAGCTCCAGCTGATTATGCTAGCGGCTCTGACTGACTGAGCCTTACCCAGAGCCCTGTGCTGAGTGGAAATAGAGTGGGGAGTCGCCAGCTCTTTGAGCCTCTTACTATCCAGGCAGAGGCAGCAGCAACCCCATAGCTGGATTCTCAGGCTACTGATTGAGGAAGGAAAGACTAGGAGAGAGGCTCCAGGAACACGGACTCTCTCACTGTCGGAGCCTATAAATGCTAATGAGCCTCGACTGCCAACGAGACTGAAGCACAATACATGACATCGCCATAGAGACTTATCAACTGCAAACCTCTACCTGAGCGTGCCAAAGGGGCAGAACCCAGGGTACAGAGTCACCGACCAGGAAGAGGGAGAAAAAAGAAAAAGCAAGAAGATAACCTCTCAAAATCAGAATAATCCGCAGACTTTATAACCTATCCCATTTTATTATATTTGTTCATTTGTTTCTCTTATCTTCATCCTTGATATATTTTTTTCTTTTTCTTTTTTTTCCTCCTCCAATTTGGTCGTTTAACTCTCTACCGGTCTTACTCTCTCCTCTCCTTGAACTACACTACCCATAAGTGTTACATCTCCCATTATCTTTTCTTTCCTCTTCCTTTCTCTCTATGAGGGTTGCACTCCAAAACCCTTAACTCTCTCTCTCTCTCTCCTCTTTTTTCTTTTTTCTTCTTTTAGTGGTTCCCTCTTTTTTCTCTCTCTCTCTCTCTTTCTTTTCTCCCTCTATATTAGTTTCTTCCTTTCTCCTTTACATCTCCTCTCATTCAAACCTCAATAACAAACTAATTATTTTATCTGGGGCTCAAACTTATGTTTGTGGCATTTTGGGGGGTTTTTACTTCACTTTTTTAACTCACTAGCAGTGCTCCCATCCCTGGCTTTCCATTTTATCAAGCTCCTGTTCCACTAAATACAATAGTAATTTTTTAATTTGTCCCCCCATTTTCCTGTTTCCCTCTTACTCCTCTCATCATAACTCTTAGTCAACCAACACCTAAACGCAAATCATTTTATTCTTGATCCAAATTTTTTCATTATTTGCTTTTTGTGGGTCCATACCCCCCTTTTTTAATTTTTTTAATTTTATTTATTTATTTATTTATTTATTTTTCTTGCCCCTTTATTACTTTTCCCCAATTCAGGCCCTCCATTACAGGCATTGTTTGTTCTATTAAATATAATATAATTCACAGTTCACCACAAGATTTTCTCAAAAAAGAGGGGAGAGGAGAGGAGAGGAAAAAAAAGGGGGGGAATAATTTCCTTTTTTTAAATTTTTATTTTATTTTATTTTTCTTTATTTCATTATTAATTTTTTTTAAAAAAACTTTTCAATTTTTTATTTTTCTAACTTTTTATTTTTTATTAAATCTCATTAATATTATCAACAAAACCACCCTCAGATGCCATTAAGTAAGAGAAAATCGAATATCATGGATACAAAAGAAAGAGAGGTAACACAGAGAGATGAGGAAAAATCTATGGAGAAAAAATTTAATATATTGGAAACCTTGGAGTTAAATGACAGAGAATTCAAGATAGAAATCCTAAAAATACTCAGAGATATACAAGAAAACACAGAAAGGCAATTTAGGGAGCTCATAAAACAACTCAATGATCACAAAGAATATATGTCCAAGGAAATTGAAACTATAAAAACAAATCAAACAGAGATGAAAAACTCAATTCATGAGCTGAAAAACGAGGTAACAAGCTTGGCTAATAGAACAGGCCAGATAGAAGAGAGGATTAGTGAAATAGAAGACAAACAACTTGAGGCACAACAGAGAGAGGAAGAAAGAGACTCAAAAATTAAAAAAAATGAGATAGCCCTACAAGAATTATATGACTCCATCAGAAAGAATAACATAAGAATAATAGGTATATCAGAGGGAGAAGAGAGAGAAAATGGAATGGAGAACATACTCAAACAAATAATAGATGAGAACTTCCCAAGCCTGTGGAAAGAAATAAAGCCTCAAATTCAAGAAGCAAACAGAACTCCGAGTTTTCTTAACCCAAACAAACCTACTCCAAGGCACATCATAATGAAATTGGCACAAACTAATGGCAAAGAAAAAATTCTCAAGGCAGCCAGGGAAAAGAAGAATACAACATATAAAGGAAGGCCCATTAGATTATCATCAGATTTCTCAGCAGAAACTCTACAAGCTAGAAGAGAGTGGACCCCAATATTTAAAGTCCTGAAAGAGAGGAACTTTCAGTCATGAATACTATACCCATCAAAGCTATCCTTCAAATATGAAGGAGAAATAAAAACATTCACAGATACAGAAAAGATGAGGGAATTTATCATCAAAAAACCCCCACTCCAGGAATTACTAAAGGGGGTTCTCCAATCAGATACAAAGAACACAAAAAAAATAAAGCCAAAAGTAAAAGCTCCAAGAAGAACACAATAAAACCAAATTTAAACTGTGACAACAACAAAAAGAAAGGGGGGAGAGGATGGAGATTAACAGTAGCAAAGGACGATGTAGTGCAAAAGTGCTCACAAAATAGTGCGCTACAATGAACAGGGTAGGAACCCTTTTCATTACCTAAAGGTAACCACCATTGAAAAAACCACCACAGAAGCACATGTAATAAAAAAGATAGCAACAGTGGAAAGATGTATGGAATACAACCAAATAAAAACAAAAGATAGAAAAACGAAAGAGAAAGATCAAACAAGACACAAAACTAACAGAAAGCAAGATATAAAATGGCAATAGGGAACTCACAAGTGTCAATAATTACACTAAATGTAAACGGATTAAACTCACCAATAAAAAGGCACAGAGTAGCAGAATGGATTAAAAAAGAAAATCCAACTGTATGCTGCCTCCAGGAAACTCATCTAAGTAACAAGGATAAAAACAAATTCAAAGTGAAAGGCTGGAATACAATACTCTAAGCAAATAACATCCAAAAAAAAGCAGGTGTAGCAATACTCATATCTGATAATGCTGACTACAAGACAACAAAAGTACTCAGAGACAAAAATGGCCATTTCATAATGGCTAAGGGGACACTGAATCAAGAAGACATAACAATTCTTAATATATATGCACCAAACCAAGGAGCACCAAAATATATAAGACAGCTACTTATTGATCTTAAAACAAAAACTGACAAAAATACAATCATTCTTGGAGACCTCAATACACCGCTGACAGCTCTAGATCGGTCATCCAAACAGAGAATCATCAAAGATATATTGGCCTTAAACAAAACACTAGAGCACCTGGATATGATAGACATCTACAGGACATTTCATCCCAAAGTGACTGAGTATACATTTTTCTCCAGTGTACATGGATCATTCTCAAGAATTGACCATATGTTGGGCCACAAAAACAACATCAGCAAATTCAGAAAAATTGAAGTTGTACCAAGCATATTTTCTGATCATAAAGCCTTGAAACTAGAATTCAACTGCAAAAAAGAGGAAAAAAATCTCACAAAAATGTGGAAACTAAACAACATACTTTTAAAAAATGAATGGGTCAAAGAAGAAATAAGTGCAGAGATCAAAAGATATATACAGACTAATGAAAATGACAATACGACATATCAGAATCTATGGGATGCAGCAAAAGCAGTGATAAGAGGGAAGTTCATATCACTTCAGGCATATATGAACAAACAAGAGAGAGCCCAAGTGAACCACTTAACTTCACACCTTAAGGAACTAGAAAAAGAAGAACAAAGACAACCCAAAACCAGCCGAAGAAAGGAGATAATAAAAATCAGAGCAGAAATAAATGAAATAGAGAAGAGTAAAACTATAGAAAAAATTAATAGAACAAAGAGCTGGTTCTTTGAAAAGATCAATAAAATTGACAAAACCTTGGCAAGACTTACCAAGGAAAAAAGAGAAAGAACTCATATAAACAAAATCCAAAATGAAAGAGGAGAAATCACCACGGACACCATAGATATACAAAGAATTATTGTAGAATACTATGAAAAACTTTATGCCACTAAATTAAACAATCTAGAAGAAATGGATAAATTCCTAGAACAATACTACCTTCCTAGACTGAGTGAAGAAGAAGCAGAAAGCCTAAACAGACCTATTAGTAGAGAAGAAATAGAAAAAAACATTAAAAACCTCCCCAAAAATAAAAGTCCAGGCCCTGATGGCTATACCAGCGAATTTTATCAAACATTCAAGGAAGACTTGGTTCCTATTCTACTCAAAGTCTTCCAAAAAATTGAAGAAGAAGCAATACTTCCAAACACATTTTATGAGGCCAACATAACCCTCATACCAAAACCAGGCAAGGATGGCACAAAAAAAGAAAACTACAGACCAATATCTCTAATGAATACAGATGCTAAAATACTAAACAAAATACTAGTAAATCAAATACAACAACATATTAAAAAAATAATACATCATGATCAAGTGGGATTCATCCCAGAATCTCAAGGATGGTTCAACATATGTAAAATGGTTAACATAATACACCATATCAACAAAATAAAGAACAAAACCCACATGATCTTATCAATAGATGCAGAAAAGGCTTTTGATAAAATACAACACAATTTTATGTTTAAGACTCTCAACAAAATGGGTATAGAAGGAAAATACCTCAACATGATAAAGGCCATATATGATAAACCATCAGCTAACATCATATTAAATGGCACTAAACTGAAGGCTTTCCCCCTTAAATCAGAAACAAGACAGGGGTGTCCACTCTCTCCACTGTTATTAAATGTGGTACTAGAGGTTCTAGCCAGAGCAATCAGACAAGACAAAGAAATAAAAGGCATCCATATCAGAAAAAAAGAAGTAAAGGTATCACTTTTTGCAGATGATATGATCCTATACATCGAAAACCCCAAAGAATCCACAAAAACACTACTAGAAACAATAAGCCAATACAGTAAGGTCGCAGGATACAAAATTAACATACAAAAGTCCATAGCCTTTCTATATGCCAACAATGAAACAACTGAGAACGAACTCAAAAGAATAATCCCCTTCACAATTGCAACAAAAAAAATAAAATACTTAGGAATAAACATAACAAAGAATGTAAAGGACTTATATAATGAAAACTATAAACCATTGTTAAGAGAAATCGAGAAAGATATAATGAGATGGAAGAATATTCCTTGTTCTTGGTTAGGAAGAATAAATATAATCAAGATGGCCATATTACCCAAAGCAATATACAAATTTAATGCAATTCCCATCAAAATTCCAATAACATTTTTTAAAGAAATAGAGCAAAAAATCATCAGATTTATATGGAACTATAAAAAACCCCGAATAGCCAAAGCAATCCTAAAGAAAAAGAATGAAGCTGGGGGCATTACAATACCTGACTTCAAACTATATTATAGGGCCACGACAATCAAAACAGCATGGTATTGGCAGAAAAATAGACACTCAGACCAATGGAACAGAATAGAAAGTCCAGAAATAAAACCACATATATATAGTCAAATAATTTTTGATAAAGGGGCCAAGAACATACAATGGAGAAAAGAAAACCTCTTCAATAAATGGTGCTGGGAAATCTGGAAAGCCACATGCAAAAGAATGAAACTGGACTACAGTTTGTCCCCCTGTACAAAAATTAACTCAAAGTGGATCAAAGATCTAAACATAAGACCTGAAACAATAAAGTACATAGAAGAAGACATAGGTACTCAACTCGTGGACCTGGGTTTTAAAGAGCATTTTATGAATTTGACTCCAAAGGCAAGAGAAGTGAAGGCAAAAATTAATGAATGGGACTACATCAGACTAAGAAGTTTTTGCTCAGCAAGAGAAACTGATAACAAAATAAACAGAAAGCCAACTAAATGGGAAATGATATTTTCAAACAACAGCTCAGATAAGGACCTAATATCCAAAATATACAAAGAACTCATAAAACTCAACAACAAACAAACAAACAATCCAATAAAAAAATGGGAAGAGAACATGAACAGACACTTCTCCCAGGAGG
This sequence comes from Saccopteryx bilineata, assembly GCF_036850765.1. Lineage (NCBI taxonomy): Eukaryota > Metazoa > Chordata > Mammalia > Chiroptera > Emballonuridae > Saccopteryx > Saccopteryx bilineata. The sequence continues at coordinate 173,049,177 of NC_089495.1, forward strand.
AAGTACAAATGGCCAACAGATATATGAAAAGATGCTTATCTTCTTTAGTTATTAGAGAAATGAAAATCAAAACTGCAATGAGATACCACCTCACACCTGTTAGATTAGCTATTATTAACAAGACAAGTAATAGCAAATGTTGGAGAGGCTGTGAAGAAAAAGGAACCCTCATCCACTGTTGGTGGAAATATAAAGTAGTACAACCATTATGGAAGAAAGTATGGTAGTTCCTCAAAAAACTGAAAATAGAACTACCTTATGACCCAGCAATCCCTCTACTGGGTATATACCCCAAAAACTCAGAAACATTGATATGTAAAGACACATGCAGCCCCATGTTCATTGCAGCATTGTTCACAGTGGCCAGGACATGGAAACAACCAAAAAGCCCGTCAATAGACGACTGGATAAAGAAGATGTGGCACATATACAGTATGGAATACTACTCAGCCATAAGAAATGATGACATCGGATCATTTACAGCAAAATGGTGGGATCTTGATAACATTATACTAAGTGAAATAACTAAATCAGAAAAAACCAGGAACTGCATTATTCCATACGTATGTGGGACATAAAAGGGAAACTAAGAGAAATTGATAAGAGTGTGGTGGTTACGGAAGGGGGGGGAAAAGGGAGACGGAAAGGGGGAGGGGCACAAAGAAAACTAGATAGAAGGTGACAGAGGACAATCTGACTTTGGGTGATGGGTATGCAACATAATTGAATGACAAGATAACCTGGACTTGTTGATCTTTGAATATATATAACCTGATTTATTGATGTCGCCCCATTAAAAAAATAAAATTATAATTAAAAAAAAAAAGAAAGTATGTAAGTACAATATTGCAAAGCCTCTGTTCTTCAAAGCGGAGGCCTTTAGGAAAGGAACTAGCTAAAGGACCCCAAACTGCACACTCATCAGTCTGGAGAAACCAAGCTGATGGACTTCATTTTTTAAAAGAGCTTGTCTATTTCAAGTTCATCCTTGCTTCCAGAATAAAACCCTTCAAGAAACCCAACAGAAAACTTGAGATACTTATCACGACACCTTTTTCTTGATGGACCCTGACATCCAACTTTACCCCTCCCTCTTCCAGGATCAAACCAGGATTTCCACATGCTGGGCCAATACTCTACTGCTAAGGCAACCAGCCAGGACCACCATTTCTTAATTGTTCATCAACACATTCCGTAAAGACGTAACTACAGGGGAAAAAACAGAACCCAAAAAACATTGATGGATTTCTCCAAGCCTGAGAGCAGAAAATCTTCACTAATTATGCCTCCAAACACATAAGTAATAACCAAAATATGGAACTATTTGACTTTTGGATTGAAAAAAATATTAGACCCTGGCCAGTTGGCCCAGTATGTGGATGCCCTGGGTTTGATTCCTGGTCAGGGAAAACAGGAGAAGCAATCATCTGCTTCTCTACGCCTCCTACTCCCCTTCTCTCTCTCTCTCTCTTTTCCACTCCTATAGCTATGACTCAATTGGCTCCAACAAGTTGGCCTCAGGAGCTGAGGATGGCTCTGTGGCTTCCACCTCAGGCACTAAAAAAATGGCTCAGGGCCCTGGCCGGTTGGCTCGGCGGTAGAGCGTCGGCCTGGCGTGCGGGGGACCCGGGTACGATTTCCGACCAAGGCACATAGGAGAAGCGCCCATTTGCTTCTCCACCCCCCCCTCCTTCTTCTCTGTCTCTCTCTTCCCCTCCCGCAGCCGGGGCTCCATTGGAGCAAAGATGGCCCGGGCGCTGGGGATGGCTCCTTGGCCTCTGCCCCGGGCGCTGGAGTGGCTCTGGTCGCTGCGGAGCAACGCCCCGGAGGGGCAGAGCATCGCCCCCTGGTGGGCAGAGCATTGCCCCTGGTGGGCGTACCGGGTGGATCCCGGTCGGGCGCATGCAGGAGTCTGTCTGACTGTCTCTCCCCGTTTCCAGCTTCAGAAGGATGCAAAAAAAAAAAAAAAAAAAAAAGGCTCAGTTGCTGAGCAATGGAGCAACGGCACTAGATGGGTAGAGCATCATCCTCTGGTGGGCTTGCTGGGTGGATCCTGATTGGGGCACATATGGAAGTTTGCCTCTCTGCCTCCTTTCCACTCACTAAAAATGAAAAAAATCTCATAAACAAGCTCTTTAAAAAGGAGTATAAATTGATGAAAAATATTTATACCTTTTGTCATAGACAAAGAGTTAATATCCTTAATACAAAAGGGACTCTAAAATAAAGATAAAAAGGTCAAGAATCTGATAGAAAATTAAGCAGGAAATTTAGCAACACAGTTCATTAGAAAATCAATAAAAATAGCCTGTAGTCATGTGAAAAGATGATTTACCTTCTCATAATTAAGGAAATGCAAATTAAAATCACACTGAGAAAGGAATTTCTGCCTATTGCTCCTATCAAGAAGAGCTAGAAACCCTGGAAAGGTTATATAAGACATTGTTTTAAGGTATCAGAGAGCCATCAATGCAGCACAAATTTGAAGAGGAGCAAAATAGTAAGTATAACCTTCTACCTGTGCTAAGAAGTTGAACAGAGCCTCTAGAAGTCTTAAGAGGTGGGAGGGGTAAACTTGGATGTCAGGGTCCATCAAGAAAAAGGTGTCGTGATAAGTATCTCAAGTTTTCTGTTGGGTTTCTTGAAGGGTTTTATTCTGGAAGCAAGGATGAACTTGAAACAGACCAGCTCTTTTAAAAAGTAAAGTCCGTCAGCTTGGTTTCCCCAGACTGATGAGTGTGCAGTTTGGGGTCCTTTAGCTAGTTCCTTTCCTAAAGGTCTCTGCTTTGAAGAACAGAGGTTTTGCAATATTGTACTTACATACTTTCTTATTTTACCTTTACCTAAGCCAGGATAAGGTCTCCCACTATTTGTACCTTCTATTTTAGGCCTGGTTGCAGCTGCTGTTTGGGGCAGAGATAAAGAAACTTTTTATTGTAGGTTGCTCAATAAATAATAAGGATCAGAATAAAGCTCTGTGATCAACTCCAAAACAAAAACGAAAAACAAAAACTGAAGTACAACTTTTAATCAATTCAGTTTCTAATAAATTTACAGTTCTATGCTCTGTCTTACCTGCTTTTCAGACATAAAGATAAATCCTTTCTAGGAAAAGATTAAACCACCCATACCCTCAAGTTATCACAACAATGTTTTACACACAGTGTCCTGCATTTAAAAAAAAAAATTACCTGGAATTCCAAATGAATAAGCACGGATCACTGAAAACCAAGAGAATAACACAACAGACAGAGACATAGTAGTGATCCCGATATTATGGATATAACTTTAAAATAATGATTAATATGTTTAAGAATTAAATGCCGCCTGATCAGGTGGTGGCGCAGGGAATAGAGTGTAGGACTGGGATGCCAAGGACTCAGGTTCAAGACCCCGAGGTCGCCAGCTTGAGCGTGGGCTCAACTGGTTTGAGCAAAGCTCACCAGCTTGGACCCAAGGTCGCTGGCTTGAGCAAGGCATTACTCGCTCTGCTGTAGCCCCACGGTCAAGGCACACATGAGAAAGCAATCAATGAACAACTAAGGTGTTGCAACGAAAAACTAATGATTGATGCTTCTCATCTCTCTCTGTTCCTGTCTGTCTGTCCTTATCTATCTCTCTCTCTGACTCTCACTCTGTCTCTGAGAAAAAAAAAAAAAAAGAATTAAATGCCAAGTTGGAAAATTTTCACGGCAAAGAAGTTAATCAGATAACTGGAAACTATTAACAAAGCCAGATGTAAATTCTAAAAGTAAAAAATATAAAATAATTGAAGTTAACAATTTAATAGGTGCACTTAGCAGCAATTGGACACAGCCAAAGAAGGGATTAGTAAACTGAAAGCTAGGTTAAAAGAAAAATAAAAAATAAACTACAGTTGAGAAATACAGAAAAGAGTTACTGGACATGTAAGAGAGAGTCCATCTTATACATAACATGCCAAAAGCAATATTTTGAAAGATAATGGTTGTTAATTTCCCCCAAATTACTGGAAAGCTGTCAAATCCCTGATTCAAAACTGTTATGACCCACAAGCAAAATTAATACAAAATAAACATCACTTGGGCCAATCTATGGAAAACTTTTGAAAACCAAGGTTTTAAAAAATATATAAAACTATTTAGTAAATAAAATTTTATTGATTTAAAAATAGTAACAACGGGACCTATAGAGACTTTTTGACATAAATAATGGAAGCTGGAGACAACGCCATTACACCTTGAAAATGGTAAAAGAAAAAATCTTCAGTATAAAAGTCTGTACATTACAAAAGCTTCTTTCGCATTTTAATTTGAAATAAAAATATTTTCAAGTGTAAAAAAGTAAAATTGGTTATAAGTAGACCTACCCTGAAGGAATAGTTTTCACCATACTCAAAAATAAATTCCAGATAAATTATAAAACTAACTGTGACAGGTAACATAGGAAAAAGCCTTTGCATCATTAGGCAAAAATTTCTTACACAGGAAAAACAAAGCACTGACCATTAGGGAAAAACTGGCAATCTGAAAAACATTAGTTAAAATCATTAGTTTATCAAACTAAGATTAAGAACATTCAAAGTAAGCCAGTGGAAGAATATATTTGCAATATAGTAATTCTTCAGTAATACACCAAGAAAATTAATATATGAAATAAACAGAAAACACAGGAAACTCAACAGAAAAAAAAAACAAGCTATAGATAGATATAATACAAAAGAGAACATTCTGGTTGGTCATTTAATATTTTGAATGACTTTTATCAAATCTCATAGTATTTAAAAGCCTTGGCTTTTTTTGCTATTAAAATGACTATAAAAGGTTCTCTAAGTCTTTGTCTAACTCTCCAGAAAACCATCAGAACTAATTAAACTGTAACACTATTGTTATTTTTATAAGAAATTATTATTGTGGAAGGAAAATTAATTGACCTTACCCTGTTGAAACATTACTTCCTGAACTACTATCTCCTCAGGTTTGCTGTTTGTAATTGTAGGATCTCGAGATACCTGTGGTTGATTCTTCAAGGAAATTGCTTTCAAACTCATTGTAACCAATGATAATAACCCCAGTGATATTACTATGGAGAAAGTTCACTGACATCAAGGGAAACTTTCTAATAGTCAGGATGGTAGTCAATTAAAAAAGGCTCTGCCTGATCTGTGGTGGCGCAGTGGATAAAGCGTCGACCTGGAAATGCTGAGGTCGCCGGTTCGAAACCCTGGGCTTGCCTGGTCAAGGCACATATGGGAGTTGATGCTTCCAGCTCCTCCCCCTTCTCTCTCTCTATCTCTCCTCTCTCTCTCTCTGTCTCTCCCTCTCCTCTCTAAAATGAATAAATAAAAAATGAATTAAAAAAAAAATTAAAAAAAAAGGCTCCATGAAAATGAAGGTGCATGCAACACACTTTTAAGAGCTGGGTGAGAGAGGAAGGAAGAAGCTGAAGAAAGCATAACCCAAAAGGGCAAATCAGCAAGTAATACATATTTAAGTCACTGCTCCATGTTTTGTATTTTCAACTTAATTATCTGACAGTATGATATATTCATATGAGAACTCTTGGGTTGTGCCACCATATTGCAACTGATTGGTGTGAGTGCAAGGGTGGGTTAGAGATCTCTGACACAGAGAGAAAGCCGAAGTCAAGGCTGTTGCTCTGTACACTGCTATAATCCAGGAGCAGATTGAAGCATAGTGTGTTAGATCTGCTTTTAAAGACTCTATAGCAGGGGTCTCAAACTCGCGGCTCGCGGCCCGCGGGCCGCATGCGGCCCGCCGAACAATTTTGTGCGGCCCGCACAAATCCACGAAGTTCAAAATATTTTGGATAAAATTAAGTAAGCCTAGGGGCCTACTTGTATTTTTCATTTCTCTAGCATCCTAGCTAGATATTAGCTTAGTTAACAGCAGTTGTGATGCGAACTACAGTTTCTGGTCGTTTTGTGACACTGAGTAAACTGCATGTACGATTGTGCTTGTTGTACTGATTATTTTTTGTTTTCAACTGCAGTGAGAAAAGTGTTGCATAACAGTTGCCTTTTGTATACCTAGTGCGGCCCGCCAAATGGCTGTGATCTTGCTCTGCGGCCCACATGCTGAGTTGAGTTTGAGACCCCTGCTCTAAAGGCTTGTTTGGTAGAAATTATTCATTTATTTAATATCATGAAGGTACACGATGCATGCATGTGGTATGAATACATGTACATGCAATGGCATACTTACGTTAATATGAATGTGCATATGTGTATGCATGTGCCAGTGTCTGTGCATTCGTGTATGTGTGTGTATGGTGTAATGGGAGAGAGAAAGAGGAATGACAGATATTTGTTACTCTGACATGTGTGGAACTGGTATTATCCTAATGGTTTCTCTCCTGCTGAGCAATGCAACTGAGTGCCTCGGAGAAATGAGTCCATTTCATATAGACAACAGAATCTGATCTAAGCAAACATTGTCTCCACAGCCTATTTATTCCAGTTTTCCTGTTCCACCCCCCAGTCTGATTGCTGCTGCTTGAAACAAACAAGAGGTACATTTTAGGGCCCCTAGCAGGTGATAAAAGATACTGAAATAGAAAGAGTCTGGGACATTCAGTACCATAGTCATTTTCTTTTACCAACTGCAACTGTTCCCCTCAAAGCCTTGATTGTGGGAATCTTTTGTAGGTCAGTTGCATGATATAAAAAGCAATATAAAGTAGTAGTTCTCATCACAAAAAAAGATACTGAGAAGCATATAGAATGCAATTAACTAGATTTTTAAATATATAAACATAGAGAGATGTTAGAGGAAACTTCAAGTTTTTCTTTTGAGGTTTGTGTTGACAATAAATTCCATGCAACAGAGAATTGCAAACAATTTTTTCCAGAATGTGAGTTTTATAGGTATCATGACAGCAATAGACAGCAGGGCCTATCTGCATTCAACTGTATTGAATTAAAGTGATGTTGACTTAACAAGCAAGCATTCTTGAACCGTCTTGAAAACTTTTGCTATATCTATGTTCCAACTCTACTATTAATGAAATGAATCAGGTAATCGTACAGAAATGCTCTTTTTCTATCATCTATCCCTCTTGGAGTCCACTTCACTGTCCCTTGACATTGGTTTGGCCATGGAATTTGCTTTGGCCAATGAGATATTAGCAGAAGTGAGTCAATCAGAACCTTGAGATGAATTTTTACAATTGAGGTGTGCCCTCTTGTGCTCCTGCCTTTTACCCCAAGAAGAACATGCTTTTGGGGGCAGTTGAGTAAGACCTGGACTCAACTCACAGCCTGACCTTCTTCCTGGCCCAGACGGTGTGGTCAATCCTCCTATCCATGAACAAAAGAACAGAGGATAGTTGTTCTAAACACAAGAGTTTAAAGATGATTTGTTATGCAGCATCACTGGGGCAACAGCTAAAATACTGAATACATTTTTAATTGACTCAGTCTTAACGTTACCACTCAATTTTGTCCCATAGCAATTACAGCCAGAAATCAATAATGATTTGTGCCTAATTTTTACCACATTATATAAACATGTTAATTTTTACATCACCTAAATTTGTCTTTAGATATACAGATGGTGCTTGTATGAAACTTTCAGAAATACCAAATTAGTGTCTACAGACGAGAAGTCTCTTAACAGGCTAAACAGTGCTGACTTTATAATGGTACTGAAATGAAAGATAACAGGTCTTAGAATTTAGGGCATTTGTCACATTTAACGTACAAGCTCAAGTGGAAAGAGGCTATTATTCCACATACGTAGGCATCAACTTATGTTCTTTTTAAGCTACTGATTGTTAGAGGAGATGAGCTCAGTTAGACCTTACTTTGCCTTAGACAGCCAAGTTGACTTTCTAGGTGTAGAATCCTAGTATAGGTAAGTGAAAGGGCACTAAAGACTGATTTATGGAATAAGAACAGAGTGTTAAGGGGAATACAAGACTTGAAGTTGAGGTGTTGTGGTGCACTGTGTTGTAATGATATTTCCCCACAAACCCCTCTTTACAGTTAAGTAACCAACGCTATTTAAATTATCTTAAAAGTCACTCTTCTCAATGATGTGGTTTCAACAGCCATAAGCTAAATATATTTAATTTCAAGAAGAAAATACCAGTCCTTGGTAATGGCGTGGGCTTATCTATTTGTATAGTTGCTTCAGTGGGAAGCATGTTTCATATCCAGGTGCTTGATGATAATATACAAGGGTGCAGGGGTGAACACTCGCTCCTGAGAAAGGGAAGGGAGGCCAAATACCATATTTCCCCATGGATACAATATCCCCATGTATAAGACGCACCTGAATTTGGGGGCCCGAAATTTGAAAAAGAAATTATTACATAAAGTTATTGAACTCAAGTTTTATTCATCATGAAATTCATACAACTCCTCATCACTGTCAAAACTCCCATCCATTAGCTTGTCCTCATCTGTGTCTGATGATGAATCACTGTCTTCAACAATGAGCGCAAAAACAAGCATGAAAAAAACGGGGAATGCTAGTAAAAAAAATCTACAACTATTGTATAAGATGCATCCAATTTTTAGACCCCAAATTTTTAGAAAAAAGGTGCATCTTATACACGGGGAAACACAGGTAGGATTGTGACTGTAGAACTGGACAAAGCTGGTTTCTAATCCAAGCTCTGGATTTCTGTTTGTGCGATCTTAGGCAATTCCTGCTCACACCCAGACTCTCTGTTTTTTTCTCTGACAGATGGAGGTAATGATACCTCCCTCATAACATTTGAGGATCAAAAGAGATAATGACTGACTATAATAAATGCTTGATTAATATTTATTGGCTGAGAAAAACAATGAGTTTAACATCTACTTCTAAATATTGTTTTTATCACTAACACTAAAGCCCAAAAACTTAGCTGAGTCACCTCGTCGTATCATTCAAGAATTTATCACATTTCTCTCCTCTCTGGTGTCATTCCTTTATTAACTCATTCATTTATCCAGCCAGCACATATGTTGAGTCCTGCTGTGTATAGAGCTTCATAAAAAGAACTGAATGAAAGAAAGGTCTGGCTTAGCTGGATTATCTCAGAGAAGAAAGCACTGATGTCTAGAAGTATGTACATTTATTCTTTTATTACTTCTTTCCATAATTAAACTTTTTTGATTTCTAGATGAAGAACAAATAAGTATTGAAAAGAAAATGCTACACATTTCTCTTTCCAGCTTAGGAACAAGCCTTGTTCATTCCAATTTGCTAAAGGTAAGTTAAGTTGGTCCAAAGTCTTCCATAAAAAACATCAAATTTCAGATATAAAATTTCTTAAGATGCTTTTCTTTTAGTCTTTAAGTTTTGGATTGGAAATGGGTGGTTTTAATTAGAAGGGTCTGAGAATAAATTTTTATCTTTTTTATTTATTTTTTTGGGTCAAAAGCCAAGGCTCATACTCTTTCACTGCATCACTTAAATTAAACCACGTGCTTCTAACCCACTGTCCTCTAATTCAAAGGCATTTTCATTTTCAGTTACATCTCAGCATGTGGTTGTCTGGATTCTTCCTCTCCTCTCCTGTTCTTCCTTTTTCCTTCCCCTTCCCTTCCTCCCACCTTCCATTCCTTCCTCTGCACACACACCCCCTCCTGCTCCCTCTTTTTATGTTTTGGTATTTTACCAGTGTTCTTATTTGGTTATAGAATATTTTTTCTTATTACCTTTTATATGTATATTCTTTTATATACTCTGAATGAATTAAGAAAATTTAACTTTCTCTGTGTCTGGTGTGTTGCAAGTATTTTTTCCTGGATTGTCATCTGTCTTGATTTTCTTTGAGACACACTAAAAACCTTTGACTATGTTTTCTTCTAAAAGTTTTACGTATCTTTTTTAGGTGACACCAAGGATGCCAAGATAGCTATAAAATTCTTTCTTTATTCAAGGTTATTAACTTATTAAAGATATGTTCTCAGGATGAGAGTTATTTATTATTTTCTTTTGTAGTTTGGAAGTATCCAGTTTTCTCTTTATCTTAGGGAATTTTTCTTTGTATATGTTGACTTCTAAATTTTAGGGATATCAATTCTTTCTACATCAGACAGTTTATTTGTTCTCTCTTCCATATACATTATTTTTTCTCTAATTCTTTTAGAGTTTCTGCATTTTTTTTCACTGTGAAAATGTCAACCTTTTTTTTTTTTTTTTTTTTTTTTTTTTAGTAATTTGACCTTTGTTCATTTTAGTTAATTTACCTCTCTAATGTATAACTATTTATCTCCTTGGTCCTTACATTTCGGTTCACTGTGCCATTTTATCACCTTATCTTCAAGGTCTTCAGTGTTCTTTAGAAGTTTTCTACAGTTAATTGCAGAGTATTTAAATCTCTTTCTCAGATTGTATTTCCTTCTATAATACATTCTCCACCCGTCCTTTGCTGGTTCCCTCCTTCCCGTGCTCTCCTGTCTCTCAGTCTAGCATCTGCGCTTGCAGGCGGAGGAGCGTGCCACCCGTTAGCAAGCCGCTCCTCACGGTGTGTGTCGTCTGTCGGTCCTCCGGGAGCGATTAGGAGTCTTTCCTTTGGGAGAGGTGAGCCGGCCCGAGCATTTACTACATTAGTTGCGCTGAATTTCTCACCAAGTGTGTCCCGTGCCCAGCCTAGGTTCACACCACGGTGTCTGCCCTGCTGCCTGTCATCCTGGGAGGCTATTTTGGGAGTCTGAATAGTTTTTTCAATTCATCATGAGGCTTGGAACTTTCTCTCCAAGAGCAACAGAGTCTCCTGGGAGGTTCTCTGTTTTCTTTTGCTGTTTCTCTCTCAACCTCCGCAAACAGAAGATAATAATAAACCCACTGCAAACCCTAAATAAAGTCCTCAGGGAGGGAGCTGGGCCTCGCTCCCTCAAAGATCTTGCCTCATTTATTTTCTATTTTGTATTCTATCTGCCCGTTTCCTGCTAGAGGTAATCAGTTCTAGGCATTTGTCATTGGTCTGCCTTTCCTCTCCCATTGTCCTCCTTGCAATAGATAAAGTGGAAAATTACAGAAGGTTTCCCTGCCTCTTTGGGGAAGGGCGGAGTAAAAGGTGTTCATGCCTAACTTCATGTGCTTGTGGAAATTCCCCTGGCTGCTCTCTCCTGGTTAGGCTGGTAATAGCGGCTAGTAAGGTCTTCTTTGGGGTGATGTCTGAGCCGGGGGAGCAAGGGGTGGGCTGGGGCAGCACGAGCCTCATGCTTTTTTGCATTTTTGGAAATGTGTCATTTCTTTTGCTGATACTAGCCTGTTCTTTTGGTGGATTACTGTTTTCATTGATGTTCTTTATTTGCTGGCTTTACTTATCTGTGTTATACGGTTGTGCTTGGAGGAGAGTGAGGTTTGAAATCTGACTTTACACCACCCTCTTAAACCCAAGACCAGGAGCCTACCCAGGCTCCTTTTTTTTGCCTTACTGGGTGTTCCCTGTGGCTGCTACACACAGCTGGCCTTTATCAGCAGCTGGCTTCAGGGATATCTGTCAAAAATAGTTCTGATTGGACTCCATGTTATAGACTGAATGTTTTGCCCCTCAATTCATATGTTGGAGCCCCAACCCCCAATGTAATTGTATTGAGGTCACATAATGACAAGATCCTCATGGAGGTGATTAAGGTTAAAAGCAAGTGAGAACGGTGAGGCTCTGATAGGTCTGCAGTCTTACAAAAAGAGAAGAGAGTGACCTTGATCCCTCTCCTTCTGCTGTATGAGTCTATCACGAGCAAGGCCATCATCTGTAGGCAAGGGAGAAGGCGCCCACCAGAAACCAAACTGGCCCACACCCTGACCTTGGCTTCCCAGCTTCCATCGTTTTTCCTCCACACTATGCTGTGTTTGTTTCTAGCAGCCTATGCAGATGGACACGGTTGATTTACATTCTGTTCATACCTCCTTAGGACAAAAGTATCATTGTAAACCATCTGCCCCTCACCTAAGCTTTTTCCCCCCCAAAAAACAAAATACAAAAACCCCAATGCTAAAGTTGTTCTTGACCACTTGACCTCTCATCGCTTGGACAGACACTATACACACAGGCCCCTGCTCTCACTCCAAAGTCAAATAATGAACAGTTAAGCCGACAGGATCATACTGGTGCAAAATGCTCGTAATTGTACAAAACACCTTACCACAGCAACACACCTCTTCACGTATCGATTGGAGATATTCTACCCTCATCAGAATCAGAAGCTGCCCTTAGCAAAAGATGACAGTCAGTGGTGTGGCTGGGGGTGGGCACGGACCCAAAATATATCAGTTCTTCTTTTATGGTTACCCAGATCACGTGCATTCATGGAGTCACTCGGCGAATAATTTGGAAATTCATCATTAGCTATTGTCAGAGTAACCACTCTACGAAAGTCAGTATTTAGGAAGAAAATCCCCTAAAATGTTCACTAGTATTTTATTACCTACCATGTGATCAGATCCAAAATGAATGAAGCATATTACTGTCTTCATGGAGCCCACAAGATAGTGTGTGTGTGTGTGTGTGTGTGTGTGTGTGAGAGAGAGAGAGAGAGAGAGAGAGAGAGAGAGAGAGAGAGAGCGCTAACCACACATAAGTCACAACATGCCCAGGACGAACTCTGGAGGCACAAAGGGGAATGAGTCACCTTCTCCGAAGCAGGTGAAGAAAAATTTTGGAGGACAAGAAGATGACCGTAATCTGGAGATGAATGACTGAGTTGGTTTCTAATGTCCTGCATGCACCCCAAGCATTTGGTTAAGGAGAGTGTATCTTCCGTGTATAAAACACGTGGGGGACTCAGTCTGCCATCTCAGCTAGCTTGGGCCTGGTCCTCTTCCTCCTCCTCCATCCACCCCTGCTGGCTGCACGGCTCTCGCAGGAACCTAAAAGGCCTTCCAGCCCCTCCACGCATGATCACAGCCACAGAGCCTTCCCAGGTGTGTTCCCGTTCAGGCATAACTGAGCTGGCGTCTGATCACAATGCGCATCTGGCTTTTTCTTTCCTTTTTCTAGGCCCCAGCTCAGCATCTCCTTCTCATTCAGCCTCATTATGCATTCCCCACCCACCCTGGGGCCTGGCAGAAATGGAGACTACAAGGAGGCCCTTCTCCGCTGGGGGCTGCAGGCGCTGGTCTCAGATCACAGTCTTTTCAGCAGGAACAATACAAATTGGGTGTCTCTGAAACTCCCCCTCACACCGTCACACACACATTTTGTGGGTTTTGTTTCTCTGCAGCGACCAGATAAATCTGTACACAGCAGGAGCCCAGGGAACACAGAGATATGTATTTTTTCCAGAGGAGTCTCTTGATTCTTTGACTCTAATAAGGTTTTAACTATGTAAGGAGCCTCAGTGGGGCAGCTCCGGTTTTGCAGTGGTTCTTTATGTGGAATCCTTCGTAAGGAAGAAACTTACCACTGGAAATAACCAAAGCAGGGTTTTTAGCAGCTGGATCATACACATCAGGCTCCTGAAGTAAAGTGCTTTTGACTGCTTGGGTTGAAATCTTGCATGATTATGCATATAACTTATTTAAAGAATAATTTAATCTTATACATTCTTAATAATAGATTCCTTAATTATTTCCACTAGATTTTCCCTCTTTGTATGCTACATTTTTCTAAACAGCATAATTTATTCCAAATATTTAATAAAACCTAGTGCGTCACCTCTGTCCATGACCAATATACCACAAATCCATTCCAGGAAGAAAGCTGCATCCCAGAAATAACAAGCACTTCTGCGGAAGCACCAGAGGTCAGCCGGCACAGGGCTCTGACGGGGAAGTGAGAGCGTTCAGCTCTGCTAAGCTACCATTTCTGGTCTGGGCCACTCAGTACCAATTCTTTTGGCCTCAGAGAAAAGTGATAGTATTTTTTCCACTATGAGAAGTTTTCAAACACTCTTGGCATGAATAAAAGTTCATTTCCAGGCCCTGGCTAGTTGGCTCAATGGTAGAGTGTCGGCCTGGCGTGCAGAAGTCCTGGGTTCGATTCCCGGCCAGGGCACACAGGAGAGGCGCCCATCTGCTTCTCCACCCCTCCCCCTCTCCTTCCTCTCTGTCTCTCTCTTCCCCTCCCGCAGCCAAGGCTCCATTGGAGCAAAGATGATCCGGGCGCTGGGGATGGCTCCTTGGCCTCTGCCCCAGGCGCTAGAGTGGCTCTGGTCGCAACAGAGCAACACCCCGGAAGGGGCAGAGCATCGCCCCCTGGTGGGAAGAGCGTCGTCTCCTGGTGGGCATGCCGGGTGGATCCCAGTCGGGTGCATGCGGGAGTCTGTCTGACTATCTCTCCCCATTTCCAGCTTCAGGAAGTTAGAAAAAAAAATTAAAAAAAAAAAAAGTTCATTTCCATTCAGCTTTTCTTCACAAAGTCATCTTACGGATATCAGGGTCTTAATCTTTGAACTTCTTTGGAGTTAACCGTTTTTATGCTTTCAGATAGTTTATTACTACCAGAGCAAATACACACACACACACACACACACACACACACACACACACACACACACCCCTAAAAGACTGATGATGCCACATTCACTAAGCATGTAATAAAAACTAATATTCAACTCGGCCAGGAGCCTTTTACTAATGAGAATTCTAAGTTACCTATGAGCATCTGATGTTATATGCTTGCCAGATCTCTAAAGGCTTTCTTCCCTTTTTATATTGTAGGTTACTGTTGTCTATTATTGTCTGAATAAGACTACTTTCCTTAAGAAATAAAAAGAAATCAGGCAATCCCCTTCATCGATGTGGACACTGGGCCTCAGAGAAGTGATGCGACTGTCCAGGCCACCTAGCAATGAGGTTGGGGCTAAAAGGTTCTAACTTGACTCCTGGGCTCTTTCCACTGCCTCCCCCAAGGCTCGTGACAGGGGTGAGAGAACCCTGTGAAGGCAGCGGAAATGGGACTGGAATTCCCAATGTGGCCCAGAATCTTTGTACACAGGTCTTCTTGGTCTACCTTAATCCATTTGAAAACAATGGACTTGAATGTCTTCCATATCCCTAACATGGACTGGGCAGTGGGGTGGGGTCGCACAAACTGATTCACAATGAAGAGAGTGCGTCCAGTGCCTGGGACGGCCCTGTGGTCAGAGCCAGCAGGCTCCCCTCCCACAGCACCAGCAGGGGGGCAGTAACACAGACCACGTGCCTCTGCCCCATGGCACTTTAGAGCCGAAGTTTAGTAGTTGATTCTCCTTTTGAAAATGGGCTCCCTCCATGGCTTCTTTAATCTGCAAAACCAGGTTAACGTCATTCTGGAACTCCTACCACTGGGGTTAGATGTATATGATGGTTCGGTTTGGAATCCAGGGAAAAAAATCTAAAAATAAAGCAGCGTAAGATGTTATGGCTTCCTTGGGCACTAAGGGTCAGGGCTCCCCAGGAGTAAAAGGGGTGCTTAGTCAACAGTGGTTGGGTCTATGCTGATGTCTCCCAGGCCTCAGGAGTCCTCCAGGATCGGTATCATAGTGCCGACCTCCTGGGCTGACATCGCTGGCTTGCTCAGGGCCCTCCTGAGCCCCTGTGTGCTGAGCATCTTACTGGCCTGTTGTTTCATGGCTTGAGTGACATCTGATGCTGAAGTTAGCTTTTGTCTTGACTGCTGATATTTCAAGGCACCCTGGTCCTTCCCATAGTCTCATGAATGTCCTGCTTGTTCCAGAATTTTTATATTCGAGAAATCTCAAGCCATCTGTTCAGCCACCTTTTTGATTGACTCTTTTCTCAGACTGTCATAGCTACTTCTTCTGCATTTTCAAGCCGACTCCAGTCTCTGTGTGGAAACAGCACCTCCAGTGAGAGAATGGGCTCTGATGTCACTAAATAATGGCTGTGCACCTGCTTTCTCTCTTGACACTTAACCTCTTGTTCTAGGGGACAATTCAGGAAACTCTCCTATAATAATAATAATAATAATAATAAAACCACCCAGAAGTTTTCCTTTCAGGCAGAGGAATCTTAATCCTTTTTTTGTTCACGTATTTTACCAAACCCAAGAGCCTGACATATAACCTCTCCAGCAAGATAACAATTCTCTTTGGAGGAGGAAGCAAACCAATTTTGATTTATTGATCGCAGACACAATGCTTCTTTATAAAAAGTGAATACCAGTCCATGTGTGATAGTCAAATAAAAGCTTGAAGACTAGACATTTTAAAGAAAAAAAAATCCAGGAGTTTAATTTCTTTCTTTTTATAGGATTACATAGAGATTTTCACTTGTAAAAAAATATTTTTTTGAAAGTTAAAAATAATGCAGCTAGAAGCAGGAACATTCCCCCTGCCCCATGATTTCCTTTGGGTAAATGTTTATACTAAAAGTTGCCCTGAAATTGTAGTTTTCTGCTTCTGTCACATTTAATCTTGTCACTGTCTGGCTGACTTCAGTTGAACACTGACTATATTGTTTGGTGGAAACCTTGGAGGAAGAAGGAAGACAGGTTATCATATACTATACATGTGCCCATTACAAAGACAGCTATTAGAGCTATGATGGTGGTGTGTGTGTGCACACACCGTGCGTACTCTTTTTTTTTTTTTTTTGTATTTTTCTGAAGCTGGAAACGGGGAGAGACAGTCAGACAGACTCCTGCATGCGCCCGACTGGGATCTACCCGGCACTCCCACCAGGGGCGACGCTCTGCCCACCAGGGGGGAATGCTCTGCCCCTCCCGGGCGTCGCTCTGCCGCGACCAGAGCCACTTTAGCACCTGGGGCAGAGGCCAAGGAGCCATCCCCAGCGCCCGGGCCATCTTTGCTCCAATGGAGCCTTGGCTGCGGGAGGGGAAGAGAGAGACAGAGAGGAAGGAGGGGGTGGGGGTGGAGAAGCAAATGGGCGCTTCTCCTATGTGCCCTGGCCGGGAATAAATGGGCGCTTCTCCTATGTGCCCTGGCCGGGAATCGAACCCGGGTCCCCCGCACACCAGGCCGACGCTCTACTGCTGAGCCAACCGGCCAGGGCCCGTGTGTACTCTTGTGTATGTCCAAGGAAAGAAAAGGAGGGCTCCCTACGGTTATCTTAGGTAGGAAGGTGGAATCTATTTTGATAAATTGTTACTATTGTATTTCATTGACTTGAGGACACATTTTTTTCCCCTTATGTTAACATCTAGGAACTTGAGATGAATAGAACAATCAATGGCTTACAATTACTGTTCACCTGGATTAAAGCCAAGTTCAGACAGAGGCTTGGTATTTTTTACTTGTTAGTCATCGGACAGCATTACAAACCAGAGACCTCTTAAGTTATATCCCCTAGCTGAAGTTTCTATGGACCACACTGGGATATGAATTCAGGACACAAACCTGCATGGTTATCACCAGCTTGTGGTTCCATTTCTTAAGGGAGAGCACTTTTAACCTTCAATGCCAAAGGTAAGACACTCATGTCTCCCAGCTTTCTGGAGCAGTGATTGGTGCCTGGGCCATCACGCCTGGGCCGGCTCTGCGTTCACCTGCAGCTGCAGTGGACAGTACCCCACATGTTCTGACAGCTTCCGCCTCCAGAGCCTGTACCTCTCTGCTTCACTACTGGAAGTGTCAGGGTGGCTTGTTCGGCCCAGGGCTCCTGTGCACACAGATGTCTGAGAATCACTTGATTATTAACTGCTCTTCACCAAAATGTGCTGATCTAGCATCCCCGGGGACAACTCTCAACCAATGAAGAAAGGAAGTCATTTGATGGCACCCCAGCTTCCCTACCCCTCCGTGCAGCAATTCTAAGGTGTGTTCCACATGGTGCTTCACAGGGTCCTCAGCGGGACCGAGCCCATTTGCTCACAGCAGTGATCTGCTCATGACATCACGCTTCATCGGTCGCCTTCCCTTCCCTGTCTCATTTCCCCATAACCTCCTTTGTGCTTCCTGGGCACATCTCTCAAATAAACCACCTGCTTACAAGGCCTGGATCAGGATCTGCTTTCAGAGGCATGCAAACTAAGGCCCTGTCCCCTGTTTCTCCTTTAACGTCACCCGAAAGTACAGCTCTTTGTTGTCCTATACTGAACTCTTCATTTTGGAATTTTTTTCTTCCTCAGTGATATTTAACAGATGAGTAATTCTTTTGATTGAAGGCATCATAATTTCAATGACACGCTATTAATGGAAAAATAAAACTCTGCTGGGATGACATAAACACATTGAATATGCAGAATGAGTCATTAGCTCTTCCCCCCCAAATCAGGATAATGTATTAAATAGTTGTGAAATGTTCTGTCCACCCTGATCCAACTAAGTTAAGCTGGCTATGTACATGGGTCTCAAGATTACCATACAATTCTAAAAATCATTATAGGAAATAATGGGCATCAAACAGTTTTATCCCAGCAGTGATTTTACCCTTTGGAAAAGCGATATGTGTCTTAACACTTCTGATATGAGACGCAGAGCTTCATTAGTTGATGGCAGCCCCACTGGTCAACCTGAGTTTTTCAAAATGTGGTCCATGGGCCATTTATACTGGCCTCACTTGGATAATATTATGAAGTGCAGGTTTCTGGGCTTCTTATCAAATCTGTTGAATAAGAATCGGTGGTTGGTGGGCCTGGCATCCTATATTTTAACAAGCTCCCTCAGTGAGTCCTGTGGCTGTGGAACTTCAAGAATCATTTGCCTATTGATTGTTTTTCATGAGCAAACAACTAAAAACAAAACCTAAAATGATACTTACCTTTCTCAGTGTCTTATAGGAAAAAGGGTATCTTTAAGGACTTCTGCGAATATAAGGTCTGCCGGAAAGTTCTGTCCGTTTTTGGAATAAAACAAAATACAATTTTTTTTTACCGTCAATAAACTTTATTAAA
This sequence comes from Saccopteryx bilineata, assembly GCF_036850765.1. NCBI lineage: Eukaryota > Metazoa > Chordata > Mammalia > Chiroptera > Emballonuridae > Saccopteryx > Saccopteryx bilineata. The sequence goes on from NC_089495.1 coordinate 173,067,915, forward strand.
TAATATAATTGCCATTATTATTAATGATTTATTGCCAGTGTGAGGGCAATTTGTATGTCCCATTTTTGAAAAATGTTTTATCTTTTGATGCGAAAAATTGAACCAGTGCTTGTTTGATATCTTCTTCATTTTTGAATTTTTTGCCCTTCAAAAAATTTTGTAAGGACAAAAACAAGTGATAGTCCGGGGAATATGGTGGATGCGACAGACATGCTTCTGTAGCATTTCTTCCTTGTTGAAATTAGTAAAAATACAGTGGCATAAATGAACTTTATCAGTAGCCATGGGTACACTATTGCTTCACACATAAGACTAACGTGAATCAACTTTGTTTTAGTTAATTTTCTACGTCAGTATGTATACATTAAGTGATAAAAACAGAGAGGCACACATGTGCCAAATAAACATGTACTTACGTGTCAAAACTTGTGATAGAAACAGACAGAACTTTCCGGTAGACCTTTATGTGTGCTTAATGTATTAACTACTAGAAATTTGATTTATAGCATAAAAGCTACTTGTAATATTTTAAAAAAGAAAAGTGAAACATTAGAAATAGTATTACCTTAATTACCTGCCCTTCTACAAAAATTACTATTCTTTCTGTTGTTTTGAATCAATTTTCTTTTTTCTTTTCAATGACCACAATTCTGTAATTTGACAGTAATTCTGAAGAAGTACATCATTCACTCATTCACTCATTCAGCAAATTCTTCTTCTGTGTCTATAGTTTGTTTAGTTATATGATTACAAAAATGAATGAAATTCTATCCCAACTCAAAGGCAATACAAGGTAAGGAACTGTGGAGTCAAAGACTGAGAGATGAGTTTGAGTGTAAATTCTGACTATGCTACTTAATTGCAGAATGATTCTGGGCATATAACCTCCCTGAGACTCAAGCTTCTAATATGTAAAAGGCAGAAAGTAATGTATATTTTATAAACAAGTAACATATATAATAGAGGACTCAGTGTGTTTGGCTTATAATAAATAACTATGAAAAGCTATGATTTGAGCCTGACCAGGCGGTGATGCAGTAGATAGAGCATCGGACTGGAATGCAGAGGACCCAGGTTTGAGACCCCAAGGTCACCTTCTTGAGCGTGGGCTCATCTGGTTTGAGCAAAGCTCAACAGCTTGGACCCAAGGTCGCTGGCCTGAGCAAGGGGTTACTTGGTCTGCTGTAGCCCATGGTCAAGAGAAAACATATGAGAAAGCAATCAATGAACAGCTAAGGTGTCACAATGAAAAACTAATGATTGATGTTTCTCATCTCTGTCCATTCTTGTCTGTGCCTATCTATCCCTCTCTCTGACTCTCTTTGTCTCTGAAAAAAAAAAAAAAAAGGAAAGCTATGATTTGAGTAGTAATAAAATACATGATCTTTCAGGGCAGGAAGAAACACAGGCAGTATGCACAGTAGTTATGCCCCAGATTCTCGAGCCAGATTTGCAGGTTTCAGGTTCTGCCACCTACTAGTTGTGTGACTCTGGGCAGGTGACACCACCACCACTGCATCTCCCCTTGATAACTCTGCCTCTTGTCTTTGACTTCCACATACTTTCTCCCTCTGTAAACTTTTGTTCCTAACTCTATCTAGATGTCTCTTCATGGACAACCCAAATGACATGGCTGTTATTTGAGCATGTGTTTCTGAAATGGGAACAGTAGTCATGCTTGTAGACTGAGGAGGCAGAAGAGAGAGAGACCCCCCCCACACACACACACACACTCACACAGAAAGAGAGAGGGGGGAGTGAGAGAGAGAGATAACTGATGAAGTAAAGTCCAGTAGAAAAGGAATTGAGAACCAGGAGCACAGGCAATGGGCAGCCCCAGGGGCAGAAAGGATCACCACTGCTTATGTTCTGTGCAAAGGGATTATTTTAACTTTCAGAGGCTAATGCTACTGATTCTCATATTCCTATGAAGGGTGTTGCTGTATCTTTTAAAGAAAACATCCTCTGAGTTTAACACTTTAGTTGAAAATTACTCCATCTGAATGAGTCATGGCAGCAGCCTTGACAGGAATAGGGGACTGATTCATCCGATAATTAAGCTAGTAAGAGATCTTCGTTGTCTTACCAACACCAGTAAACTTTATTTTCTGTTTTCTAAACAATGTAATTTGATTACACTTCAAATACTGAGTTCCCTTATTATCCCATTTAATATGTAAATTACATATGTAAATTCATATGGGATGAAAATATGCAGATTTTTCTGTAAAAAAAGATGGGCTGACTGTGGCCGGAGCATGGCTTTGAGTTCATTTTCCTGGTGATGGGAATGGGTTTGCAGCAGTTCAGTCCTACCTGTTTCAGACCCCTTGTATTCAGAGCTGCAGGTCTGGGCTATCAGTTAGGTATAATACTTAACTGAGAAAGAGTCAGACTATTGGGCTTAATAAGCAATTCTAGCCAAAGTGGAATACAGACAACCCACATGCTCATCTATAAGCATTCACTGAGCGTCTATTCAGCCCACATCTTGCTCTTCCCTTTCACAGTGGACTTACTATGATCACTCATTTGGCCTTTTCCCCATTGGACCATGGGCTTATAGACAGCCAGGAATTCTACTGACTATCCTCATCGTACTCGAAGCTCCACGTGAAATCAGGTAATTCTTAGTTATGTTGCTGCTCTGTCAGTAAACACTCAAGTGCCGAGTGAATGTGAATGAATGGAGGTTGTGCCATATTGTCCTCCCCTGTGGACCTTGGCACATGCAACCCCTTCCCCTGCAACAGCCGCCAGCCCCCACTTCCTGGTGGCTAGCTTTGCTCAGCTTAGGAATCACTTCCACTAGCATGGCTACTCAGTTGAAATCCTGGCTTGCTGCCTGTCCAACTTCTCTCTACAATTAATAAAATATGTAGGTGGATATATGTATTCTACTATTTTTTAACCTACTTTTCTAAGTAGGTTTGTTCTTTTTAAACATTTTTTTTTTGTTTTTAGAGTTTTGTTTCTCTTTACAGCCCTCCTGTACAACCATGTATATGTTGAACTCAATGGTCATCCAACTAGTACAGTGTCCTATTTCTAGGAATCATTCAAATATTTGATACATGATGCCCTAACATATTCTAGCCCTTAGAATGTACTCAGTAATTTTGGAAATTGATTTATTATTTTATGTAAGCCATAAAAATGAATAAAATCTCAAGAAAAAATTTTAAATAAAAAAAGAGTGGAAGGCCTTGGGATGTTGTCTAAAATTAGGACATAAAAATCATTTAAAGCTGGTGTGGAAGGAAAAGTTAGGATGCACACATTATGCCTGAAAGTCAAGGGGAGCTCGTGGAGTGAACGCTGCGTAACAGCAGGAAGCCAGCAGGAGGAAATGGCTGGCGTGTGAGATGTGGGATGCCATGCTTGCTGTTCACATTTGTAGCCTGAGAGTCCAATGTGAACGGAGCTGAGACATGAAGCTCGAGGAGAAGCTGATCACAATAAAGGGACTATGCCATGGAAGAATAGAGATGGCATGTCATGCACATAAGGCACCCCACCATGAGGAACAATATAGGTTTGATGAGAAGAGGGGGGCAACAATGGCCACCATTGGTTTTCTAAGATGGCTTCCCTACCTGTGTATTTTGGAAAACAAAGGGAAGGAATGAGTAGGAAGAAAGCTATGTACAATGCTGGTAAGTTGGAAATCATTGAGGAGAGGAGTCATTGTCTGACAAAAATGAAAGAGGGATCTTGATGCAGTGTTAAGGGTAATTTTGGGAAAGGAGAAGTGTCGCTATTATGTAGAGACAGAAGAGAATGAAGAGAAACATGTGTTGCACCAAAGATATTTTTGTAGAGAAGATAGAAAGTTAAGAGATTTCCTCTTTAATAACCTTGATTTTTTTTCAGAAAAGTGAAAGATAGAACCATCTGTGAGAAACAAACAAACAAAAGATGGTGAAAGTTGAGACCAGCTACTGAAAAGAGTGTGCTCAGCTAATCCAAAGATGACTTACTCACAGGAACCACTAAACAGAGCACACCAATAACATTATTTTTTAGCATAGAGAAATAGTCCTTGTAAATTCATAGTGCCAGAAGCTTGGCTTTGCTCTGAAATGAGTACCTGAATTGATGATCTCATTGTTGTATTTCTTTTCCGTATGAGAGCTTAGTCTAGGCACTTAATTTTTCCACATCTTAACTCTTTTGTGTATTCTTTCTCATATAGCCTCCCTAAACCATCTTGTAATATTTACTTTTTTAATATTTTACCCTCTGTGATTTGTCTTCTTTATCTTTCAAATGAAATGACCTTGATGAGAAATTGTGCGGCCTTTCTGCTGCTTCATGTTAGGTCAGCAAACATCTCCGGAGTAACACTCAGTGCCAGGAGACGTGGGAAACGGCTGGGAAGTAACTGAGGAGTCAACACTGCACCTGTTCCAGGGGTTCTCACAGACTCTGTGGAAGACGGACTCCCAGATACATCATCTCAGCACCATATGGCAAATGCTTTCTGGGGGACACAGATCTTGCGCTCTTGGCAGCTGGACTAATGATATTCATATGTCTGCTAACTATTTCAAGAGTAGCCATTATGTGTTATGTGAGGTGAACTTCTGGCAATGTAGTGGTGGAAAAACAGGTCTTCACTCTCAGGATATGAGAAAAAAGAAATGAATATGATGAGATGAGACACAGCAAAAGGGAGTTACTTAGGTGATTGGGGAAGGTCTCACCAAGAATACAGCTTCAAAATGAGGAGTCGCCTATGTAAGGGTACAGAAAGAGATGCTTCCTGCTGCACATTCAACTAAATGACGCAAAGGCTCAGGTTTTCTGGGCATGCTCAATGAGCAGAGGGGAGGCGAGTCTGGCTGCAGGGGAGTGAGTGAGGAAGAACATGGAATGAAATGCTATTGGAGAGACTGATGAGGGCAAAGAGTTTGAGTTTTATTCTAATGCAGTGCTTCAGCATCTAAGCAGTAATATCTTAGTTCCAGGAATTCAACCAGTTTTGCAAAGGTCACATGATGTCACAATATGCTTCACAGCACCACCAAAGAACAATTTCTAGTGAGCAGAGTTCCTTCAATTATTCAATTATCATATACTGTGCATCAGCTAAGTGTCAGCTGCTGTTCTATGTGTTGTAGTCAGCAGCTACTAAACAGAAAAACTCCTTGCAGTCCTGGTGCTTATATTCAACTGTGTTTGTGGGTGAGCATTTCAAATAAAGGGGCAGTAAATACAAAGGCAAGAGAATACTTATAGTTTTCTGGGGGGAAAAAGGCATGAGTGCATGAAGAGAAACTGACAGAGGAGAAAAAAAGCCCTGGGGGAGGAGCAGTGGGTCAGTATTATCTGAGCTGCTATATAGATTTGGGGTTATGTTGGGAGTCATTGGAGAATTATGAGAAGTGGGGCATTATATTCTTACTTTGTAAAAGGACCACCCAGCTGTGGTGAGATAGTAAACTGTAAGGAGGCGAATCTAGAGTTCATGGGACATATCAGGAATAAGATCAGATCTCCGGAAGCAAGGCCACCTGTTCTGGCATCCCCCAGGGCTCTGAGTGGTCCTGCGGAGTCCCAGCACAGGCTGGGGCAGGAGCAGGAGCAGTGGTCCTCCTCGCCTCCTTCTTCTCAGCTCTGGATGCTGTGCTCCAGACCCTCGATGATTTTGGAAAGACAGAAGATGAAGCAGACCAGACAAGGACCAGAAAGGAAAGAGAATACAAGAAGAGAAATGCGGGGTTTCCAGTGCCATTGGGGCAGACCCAGCCTCCCCACCTGGCCCTCTTGTAAGAGGCCAGAGGAAGAGCTTCCAGCTTCTTCTCAGTGTGTCCCTGTTGTGACCCCCCCCCAGTGGTGTCCATGCAGGACCACTGTCCCTCCTGCTGCAGCACCTCCCTGTCCCCTGAAGGACAACAGGGAGTGAGTGGAAGTGGTAGATTTCCACAGTAGAAATAAGAAAACAGAAGCCAGATCAAAACCAAAACCAGTATCCTTGGGAAAGCTGCAAATAACACAAGAATTTAACATGGAAAAACCTGGACTGGAGGTGCACCAGTCTGGGATCATGGGGTCAGTTTGGGATCATGAGTTATGGAAAAGGAAAGGAAAGTGTCCTGGAACAGACAGGGCCTGATGCTGGGTGCTCAGCCTCCCAAAAAGGGTTGTGTGAATCACAAAGTTTTGCAGGAGTAGATTAGTGAAGAAAAGGCAGCAAAGGAAGAAGAAATAAGTGTCACCCAGGATCCAGATCTTTTAAAGAAAAAGAGGAGGAAAAGGCAGGAAGACAGGAAATACAAAAAGAAGAAATCAGCCCCCAGTATTTTGTGAAGTAGACAGATTGGACAGGCTGGAAAATTTAAAAGTGGGCATTGATTCTGAGCCAAATTGACAGTGGTTAGACAATTCTATAAATTTAGCAAGAAATTAGCAAACTGTATAATTAAAATGAATAAATATTGTTACGTAAATTAATCCTCAATAAAAAATGTTTAAAATCTGAAAAAAAAATTAAATTCTTCCCGAGTGGTTAAATAAAGTGCTTTATAAAAACTAAAGAAAGGAACGGGGAACAAGACATCCAGACTATTCTTATTTATTTCTTTTTTCACAGACTGCTTTTTTAAGGAAAATATCAAAAAGAAATGATAAAACTTCTGTTTGCTGAAGTGTCTGTTTAATGGAGATAACTATGTCGGGCCAACCGCAGTGTGAATGAAAAGTAACCCTATTAATAAGAACGTTTGCATTTCCCCAGCAAGGTTCACTCAGTCCCTCTTTCACTGGTGCTATGTGCATTTTCTCTTATAAACTTTCTCATGAGTTTACTGATTTGTAAGTGCTAATAATTAGCTTTAAGTTGCCATTTAATTTTCTAAAATGACTTAATGTTATGATATCATAAAAGAACCGAGAATGTGATAATTTATCAGTTATTTTGTGGAAAAAGCAGCTTCAATTTTCAGTCTCAGGTATATACATAAAATCTACTTCATCAGAAGCTATGTAAATACAAAACAGTTTTTATGGTTAAAAAAGAAATTTGGGAGTCAGCTGCTATTGGTGATTAATTTATTGAACTAGGAAACTAATTTATTGTTACTTTAAATCAAATTAGGTAACTGGATAGTGCTTAATTTAAGAGAAAAATGAAAAAGGTAGAATGGGTGGAACTAACCAAAAATAGTCCTGGAACTCAAGATTTGACTTGAGGTGGTGACCATACAATACTGTGTACAGATGTGTTGTAGAATTGTGTACTGAAAACCTGTATGCTGTTGTTAATCAGTGTCACTTCAATACATTCAATAACAGCAACAAAAAGAGTGGAGACAAACAAAAAAGGAGGCGAATGTTAGTGAGGGAAACTATTCTAGATAAAGACCCAGAGAGTCTTTGCAGTCTTGACTGTCCACTAACTTTCTATGTGACAATGAAAAGGTCATCGCATCTCAATTTCTTAATTTGTATAACAAATGCATAGAACAGGAGAATCTCTAAGTTTCCTGCCACCTCTAAACTTTACATTAAAAATCAATGGCTAGAATATATAAAAGACTCATAAATCAATAAGATGAAATGATGAATACTTTGTTAGAAATATGGACAAAGGATAACCACAACTCTTCAAGAAAAATTAGAAATAGCAATAACTAACCAAAAATAGTTCGGAAACTCAAATTTAATAGTATGACTAAATTAAAAAAAAAAACTTAACTCTGAAATATAAACCATAACAAGAAGATGTATTTAAAAATAAACTCAAAAGAAAACAAACAATGTATATACGTGGAAATCTGAAATGTCATGGAGGATTCATAAGTAAGGGTAGGTAAGGAATAAAGACTGATAGTAAGGATGGCCTAACTTTAGCTCAATTCCAATTTAAGTACCCATTGTAGAACATGAAAAACTAATTATGAAATTGGTATGTAAAAATAAGCATTCAACATTTATTTTTCATCCAAGAAAATTTTCTAAATGAGCTAATTAAATAGAGCTCTTTTAGTGAATGAACAGAACTATAGCATGAATAAAGACTGGGTTAGTTGGTACGCAAAGATACATGCACTCCCATGTTCATCACAGCATTATTCACAGTGGCCAAGACATGGAAACAACCAAAGTGTCCCTCAATAGAGGGTTGGATAAAGAAGATGTGGTACATATATACTATGGAATACTACTCAGCCATAAGAAATGATGACATACTGCCATTTACAGCAACATAGATGGACCTTGAAAACATTGTACTGAATGAAATAAGTAAATTAGAGAAAGGTAAGCACTGTATGATTTCGCACATAGGTGGGACATAAAACTGAGACTCATGGACATAGATAGAAGTGAAGTGGTTACCAGGGAGTGGGATGTGGAGATGTGGGGAGGGGGCTGGGGGGAAAGGGTATAAAGAGGGACAATATAAGGTGACGGAAAATGATTTGACTTTGGGTGATGGGCACACGACATAATGAACAGTTCAAATGCTATAGAAATGTTTAGCTGAAAACTATATACTCTTATTGATCAATGTTACCCTGTTATATTTAATTTTCTAAATAAAATTTAAAAAATGAGTTAGTTGAATTAAGACTGAGTTAGTTTAGTAATAAGCAATTGGATGTGGACCCCCTCCAATTCCCGGGTCACCACTGTTTTATTTTCTACAGAGGTGGCAACAGTAGTAAAATCCTGCATGGGCAGCATTGATATTAAACCCCTCAGGATTTTACTCTAGGGAAAATGTTGTAGTATTTCCACTTGGTATATACTTAGCATGGTATTTCAGCTACGTTTAGATCGTTTACTTACTTTTAAGGGTTAAGTCACCAGTAAGAAACTCTATGACCAAATGATTGAATAAAAACAAAAACCAGGTTTCTAAACAGATATGTAGGTTTTTTATTCTTAGTTGTCAAGGCTCAACAGCATATATAAATATAAGGTGAAAAATAAAATAAAATCCCTTTTGAGGCTGAAGAAATATTGCTTCTGTAGCAAACCAAACAAAACCAAACCAAACAAAACAAAAACCAGGAAACTGTGAAGAGTAAGTGATGCTTGGCAGCAAATAAATCATTGCCATTGGGATATAGGCTTCCTTTCCTGCCTTTATGCTTTTCCTTCATCTTCCTATAAGCCAAAGACAAGAACATAGGCCTAGGTTTCATGGATTATCATAATGCTCTAACCCCAACACAGACTGTTGGTGCACAAGTCAAGGAACTTTAAATGGTGACCATTGAAACCTTAGGACATAAGGGTAGAGCCCTTGCTTAGTCAAAGTGACAGTGGCCCCAAAAGAAAGTCAAGAGTACTGAACAGCAGATGTTTCAGCTAGGAAAAATGGTCAGTCATGGGAAAAGAACATGGCCCAGGGATATTGAATCTGCTATGCTATATTTTTCTTGGCTTCTGTTGAACCCAGATGGTGATCAGGGTTTCCCCCAGCACACAGACTCATGTGAGAACAGAAGGTTTAATACTTTACTTTATATATGAGAGAAATGGCAAAAGTTGACCTAGTTATCTGCAAACTCCCACAGGACTTTTCTTTGTGAGTTTATGACAACCTGTCTTCCAATCTAGGGAGCAGGCATTAGGCTATTAATGCTATGTTCTTTTTCAGTATGACAAGTTGGCATTTATTGAGAATGTTTTTGGACTAGAAAGCATATACATCAAATTCTCCTAATAGTAGTCAACAGTCATTCTCTGTTATAGGTGATGAACAGAGGCTTGAAGAAATTAAGGAACTCACTTGTGGTCATCTAGCCAAAAGTGATAGACCTGGAATTTTAATTGTGTCTATATGAAGACAAGGCCTGCTGCTGACCTGTGTAACAGTCTGGTCTATATTTTAAAGCTCAATAGAAGTGGTAGAGAAAATTTTAAGAAAGTGAAGAGACAAACAATGGCACTTTCTAGTCTAGAAATGTGCTTGATGTGCCAGATGTTAAAACTGGAAGGGCGTTTAGAGTTTGAGTCAGGGAATCTCCTCATCTTTAATATATTCCAGAAGTTAAGTGACACAGGTGAAGATGCAGAACCAGCTGAAAGCAGGTGCAGTCTGGATCAGACATTATAGGTCTTCAATTCAGTGCTCTATTTACATGGCCTATGGTCTATCTCAACAGAATATCTCATAAAATCTAAAAGCACAGGCCACACAGACCAAAACCATCTGCTGAAACCTTCTGACACTAATAGAATACCATTACTTACAGTCTGAAGACTCTAAGAGGGGGTAATTGGAAATGCCACTCTGTGGAGTCTCCATAAATATTACCTTTTCTCTATATGTCTCCTGGGAGCGTACAAAATGTAAAAGACTATAAATGTAGCAACACTGTGATGGCCCCTGGCTAATCGGAGCACCCCCAGCTAGGCTTACAACACTGTTGTGAACAAGTGCTTAGGCTCCAGGATTCCACCTATGTCAATGGTGGGCTGTAGCTACCATCAGCACAGTGGCCTTGACTAATGATATATTCTCTCAAACCATCCCTTGATATGTACCACAGTATGAAATCCCAATTGTATTATTTGCTTAATTTGTGATTTTTGCTAGATGTACGTACAAGGTAAAACTTTAAAAATCTAGAACCCTTCCTTGTCCCAGACACTCTCCAAGAGACAGCCTCTACAATTTCTACTGTTAGTTCTCTGGGTGGTCACCTTCTCACCTTTAAATAACATGGAAGGAAACTGTTGTTTTATTTATCTCTCTTAAATGATAGCTATTGACTCTTGCAATGATCCATGAAGATATATCACTTAGGCCACCTCTCCCTTCCAAGATTCTGATAGCTAAAATAATTTTCTAGCTTTTCTATTGGTTCACTTTGAATCTTCAACTTATGCACCTCAAGTGTACAAGCTCTCCAACTTTTCTGTCGAGTTTTCCCCATTCCCTTTACACTTGCTACTTCTGTTACACCCATCCTTTTACGTGGTCCAGAATAATGCTTATAGTCTGTTCTAGAACCATAATAAACCAGAGTAATTTACTCTAAATTTTAAAAGCAAAAAATAGTATTTTTATAACAAAGGCTGTCATGAGGTAATACGATGAATATATTATACTGATTGTGCTTTAGTCCTCTTCCTTACCTGACACATTTTCTAGCAGCCAAAGACCATTGTAGCCACTGAGAAGTGGGCAGACGGCTGCCACCTCAGGAAGGAGGGGAATGTGGAGCAGGCCTTGTCAGCCTTGGCTACACATCGGAATCATCTCTGGTTCTTAACAAACACTAGTGCCTGGTTATCATCCCGAGAGCGTCTGGTGTCATCGGTCTGGCGTGTGGCCAAGTTGAGATTTTTTAAAGCTGCCTAGGTAATTCTCATATACCGTTAAAGTTTAGAGGACATAGTGGTCATAAAGGGAAAGCAAATGGATAATGTAGCTCTTATGACATTCCCTCTCAAGTGCGGGATAAAGGCTCAAGAGCCAGGGAGAGGCAGCATGTAGATAGCTTGAGCACAAAACCAAACACTGAGGAGGGGTTTTCACTCCCCTCCTTATTGGGATTGAAAACAATCCTAGAAGCACGTTTCACTCTGACCCAGGCAGCTGTCACCATATCATCCTGCAGGTGAGCGCTGACAGACCCTCAGCACACAGATGTGGCATCCTAGGTGTTTGGTCTCACACCCCACTGTTCAACAGGGAGCAGACTGTCAGATATGAATCAGGACATGCCTCTTCAGGGTCCCAGTCACAGCTCTTCCAATGACACCAAACATTTCTGTCTCACCAACATGGCCCCGGCCATGGGTCAGCCCAAAATATCTTGTTTTCCATTTGAGTGAGATCCTCAAATTCCCATGCTTAACGGGTTTGGAGTGTTTCCTCACAGTCTGTGAACTGTCTGACATCCATTTCTGATCTCTGGAAAGAATGGGCTTGCTTTCAAAAAGGGAGAATGACATTTGAGGAGAAAGGTCTTAGTTTTGATAAGACCGCATGAAATCATGTTGAGAGGGCACAGTCCTTTTCTCTGGGTTCTCAAGTCTGTGTTCCTTCATCAGTGCAGCTTTTATTCCAGTTGCTGGTTTTCCAGAATCCAAATCATGACCAATCTGGATTCACAGGGCCCAAAATGGGGTGGGGGGGACAGTAATGGCCAAGGACTTTGGGTCTATCCCCCTGAGGTAGGGAGGGGATGTTAAGTCTCCCACCAGTTTCTCATACCTTAAGCTCTTCAAAAGCCCAAAGATCATAACCCACACATGTAAGATGTGGGACACGCTGCCCCTGAAGGCTTCCAGACTCCTCCTTGCAGCGGAAGTAATGAAAACACTATAAAAAGGATAAACCCCAGAGCAGTGATATGATGAGGTTGTGAAATCATGATGCTATTTTTCCCTATTCTCTAAAACTGCCTTGTTATACAAGGCAGTTGGTACAAAATAATAAATTCTAGAGGGAAAATAAGATACAATGGTAAGAAGACAAAGCCCACTCTTTTCTAGTCTGTTCCCTGGTCTTTGTGGCTGGGATCACTGGCATATGCTGAGATAAGAAGTGAGAGCCTGTGGGATTTTGTACCTAGCACAAAATGTCACCAGATGCTGGTCCTGTGGGAGCCCTGCAGAGAAGGGCCTTGGAAGGTCAGCTCTCTGCGGCTAGGCTTTGGGGTGCTGCTGGGTGACCCAAATGCTCCAGGACTTGCATCACAGTCCCTTCCGGTTCTTTCTCTCTCTATCTCTCTCGTCTTATTCTAAGGTGGGATTTCCATAGTCATTTGTAATCTTCATAAAAATGAAGACACCAACGACACTGTAGCTTCTATAAAGCATTTCAAATTAAGTAAGTAGAGAGAAAAATTGGACTTTTGCCATTGTAGTCTAAGATTGAACCCTGTAGAAAACATCTAGAAGGAGAAAGAAGAGTCACCTTTGTCATTCTCGGCAATTCTTTACAGCTACTGATTTGCCAGAATCCAAATTTTTATTTGTTCTCAATCCAATACTTCCCTCCAGAACGTGACTCCCTTGAGTCTCTGCACAGGATGCACAGTGGAGGATGCGGGGTGTCGTTTCTGTCTCTTGCTTTATAATAGGCTTTGATTTCAACAGCAACAGTTGGAAGAAGTTCTTATAAATTTCAAACCTCAGAACAAGGAACGTGAGTAACAAAATGGAATTAATGATGAATCCTAAAATCTGACATCTCCAGGCCGGTGACAGCTTGTCCTATGCTCTTGTGTCTCCATTTTTCTAGGTTTCTATACACACGTGAACCATAATCATGACAAACACATTATCGATTGTGCAGCATTACTATTTCGTACCTAAATAAAAATAATATCAGTGGAAGCACATATATCCCCCCTCTCTTAATGTTTTACGTCCTAAGTTTGCAGGACCATTTTTTGCCAAATTTGAGAGCTCTTGGCATGGCCCTGTCACTTCTGCATGGGGACAGAACCAGCTGTGACACTCTTGTGAGATGGCACATCTGCCAGAAGCCAAGGCTGCAGGGTGTTTTTCTTGACCAGCTGCATCCCTTTAATGAGGCCTCTTACTATCAAAGATGTCGGCGGCTGAAAGAAATGTACTGGACTTCTGGCTGGGGCACATTTGGAGGATGAAAGTAGCGGATGTGTCTCAGGGTGTCCTTGCAGTTCCACATTGTACTTGTAGAAACTAGGGAGTAGATTAGCCAACTCATTTTAGGGCAGAAGGTGACATACGATCCAGTGTTCCTGTAGTTCTGAGGTTTATTCTTGTTTATCACAAAAATGTGAGGCTTTCCTTTGCTTTGGAGTATGGACTTCTATACAGAACAATATTAACGATAGTTAATATTGAAGAAGAGTTCACTATGTGCCTGGCACTATTGCTAGAACTTGACACGTATTGAATCACATGACTCCTATCAATAATCCTCTGAGGCAAGTGTTACTGTGACCTTCCACCCCCTTTATGGACAGGGAAACCAAGTCAGGGTAAAGGGTAAATAACTCATTGCTGGCTCATTAGCGAGAGCTCGGCTGTAAGTCTGGGCAGCGCGGCTGCAGAACCAGGATGCTCACAGGATGGTCTCACTGTATGGGCACTTCACCATCTCACCCAGGGAGAGGTTCAGACTCGGAGTTGCCAATGCCTGATGCTGTGTCTTTTTTTTTTTTTTTTGTATTTTTCTGAAGCTAGAAACGGGGAGAGACAGTCAGACAGACTCCCGCATGTGCCCAACCGGGATTCACCTGGCACGCCCCCCAGGGGGCGACGCTCTGCCCACCAGGGGGCGATGCTCTGCCCCTCTGGGGCGTCGCTCTGTTGTGACCAGAGCCACTCTAGCGCCTGGGGCAGAGGCCAAGGAGCCATCCCCAGCGCCCGGGCCATCTTTGCTCCAATGGAGCCTTGGCTGCGGGAGGGGAAGAGATAGACAGAGAGGAAGGAGAGGGGGAAGGGTGGAGAAGCAGATGGGCGCTTCTCCTGAGTACCCTGGCTGGGAATCGAACCCGGGACTTCTGCACGCCAGGCCGATGCTCTACCACTGAGCCAACCGGCCAGGGCCGACGCTGTTGTCTTTTAAAAATAAATTTTTAGCCGTTTATTTGACAAACAAAGGGCTGGATTATTTTGTGCAATTCTATATCCATGTTTGGAAAGAGACGCTGGCAAATCTAGCCTGCTTAGAGGGATGTGGCCAAGATGGTGAAGGATTTGGAAATGGTCATGTGAGGGGTGTTTGGAATAAGTAAGGAACGAAGTGGCTAACCAGAAGACACAGAAAGTGGCTCTGTAAACTGCCTTCAAATAGTAAAGGGGCTCTTGTCACATGGGCCAGGCTCATGCCAGTCTCCTCTTTAGGGTGGAACTGGGATGAATGAGCAGAAGCTTCTGGTTAGCCACTTTGTTCATTTTTGAACACTTAGAAGAAACTGAGGATGGAAGAACTGCCATGAAAGGTAACAAGCTCCCCATCAGGTAGGTCCTGTAGTGGAGGCTATAATACCTGCTGGGAAGGAAAGGGGCTTTTGTGTCTCGGGACAGGAGGTTAAACTGGGTGGCCTCCAGGATCAAGTCCAACTCCAAGATTATAGTAGGGAGATTTTACCATTTCAGAAAGGAGCTAAGTTAGGTGTCAGCAGACATCTCGTTGAGAATCATACTCCGTTAGGCACAACCCCTTAGGGAAACTTCCAGGGAAAAGGTCAGGAGGAAAGAACACAGGGCCACAGCTTAGAAAACAAATATCAGGTCCTGCTTCCACCACCTGCGTATACGGACCCCGCCCAGGTGCATCACCCCTCGTACCCTTAATTTCCATCACTTTAAAATAGTGGAAGATAAGTGTCATCATTTTGGAAAGATGTAAGATAGTGATAACTGGCTTCAAAAGTTTTCTGATTAAGCACCAGTCTTTTGGAAAATGGAGTGAAGCAGTTACCCCACGCATTAGCAGTCTGCCTAATGATGACGCTGTTGCATAAGGAACTCTGTAGAAGATTATTTCTGAACATCCAGTTTTCTCACTGACCGTGTGTGTGCCTCTCTGTATTGATATATTGTTATAAAGTGAAGGTTTGCCCAGCAATTTCTTTTCCTTCTCTCTTTGTCTTACTCATTCTGCACCAGTAGGACTAGTTTGTGATCCCAACCTGTCCCCCTGGCTGTGATAGTCTAGCTTCTTAGAGCCCTATGTATTCAAAGCAATACTGTAACTGATTTTTTTTTTTTTGTTCATGTATGCAAAACTAACATGTTTAGAAAACATCTATAGAAGACAGATTTTGGTTTGTCCTACCTACAGAAAACCTACCCTTTGCCTATATCTTTTTGTTAAGTCAATTTGTACTTCAAACATTATGTTGTATTTTGGAGACAACAAGTTAATTCGTGTTTGAGGTCTGCTTTGCACACTTACTCCAAGGCATAACACTGTTCACAACCACTTCCCGTGTTTTTAAATGAATTTTCCTCTAAATCATGATCATAATGTCCTCTGAAGGTGTGGCGTATATATAAATTCTTTATTATAAGCACATATCCATATCTATTTAAAGGAGCTGGTTAGTTCACTTGAGATTTTTTAAAAAGTCATTTTGATCAAATGTTGGCATTGTTCCGTTTTATCTGAAAAGATGGTAGTGGGTTCACAAAGAATAATCCCCCTTTTACCCAAATCTTAATAATAAGAAACTAACATAAAAACAGACTCAATCAGCCTACTACTCACAATCTGAGGCTTGGAGCCTCCCCCTTGAGTGCTTGGGGAAAACACACATCACACCCACCAAGGATGACCCCTCACCCCTCTCCTAACATTCCACATGCGCAAAATCTGTGCTTGGCATATTCAAAGGCTCCTTTGCTCTATTTCAATAAAAAGAGAATTTCATTTGTCTTGCTTCCTCCCAAGTATGGGGAGAAGGGCTTGCAATGCACGTGGCTACTCAGAAATAAAGGATTTCCCCTGCACTCAAAGTCCAGGTGCACATCTGTACTGTAGATAATTAATTTACCCTTCATATCAAATGCTTGGAACTACAAAGAAGGCTTACCAGCTAGTTTCCAACACCCAAAGGACAAAAAGCTGAGTGAAAGGCTAAGAGATTTAGCAAACAAACTGTTTGCCATTTGGGAGTGACTTAGGGATATACCCAAAAAGCACTCCTTGATTGAAATCAATTAAAAGGAACCATACACTGACCCCACTGAAGAAGAAAGCTTAAGTAGCCCACCTACCCAATAATGGTCCCAATAGAGCTCCTAAACCCTGGGGACCTCATGAATATTCCAAGAATTTAAAATACCAAAAGAAAGTAGGATGGTGAGGGGAGAGAGAGAGAGCTTTGCTTCTAAACAATAGTGGCTCTCCTGTGGTTTTGCATAGCCTTCCAGGATTCGCTTTTCAAGCTCTTTATTGAAATTGCTCAGGTCTTTAACTGATCTCCCATGAGGGCTCAAAAGCCTTAAGCTAATTACATTTGGCTGGGATATGCATGATCAGATGGGGAAAATATAAAGCTTTTGAAAGGGCGAAAATCTCTAACCATCTGCTGGTGGTGTTGCTAGAAGAACAATAGGGGAGAAGGAGGAGGGTAGCTAGCCAGAGTGGAAAGGTACAGGATTGCTTTAATTATTAGGTCAGTGAGACTATGGCTGCTTGGAGTGTTGGAAAAGGCCAAAGGAACAAGTTTATAGGACTGAGCAGCAACAGTGCTTAGCGAATTAGAAAAGCCAAACGCTCACCCTTTTTTGAGGGAGGAAGAGGAATTAGATCAGCTTCGTTTATAAAAGCATTTCTAATTAGAAATCACAGGTAGTTTATGGACAGGAGAGAAAGTCAGGCTCCTCAATTGGAATTAGGCTTTAGAACAACCTCCGTAACTCTGGCTATCTGTGGTCCTGAAAGGCAGTTTCAGATGGAGTCCTGGTGATGGGCGTTCTCTCTGATGCGTAAGCCAGACAGTTGCTTCTGTTATACTTGGCAGTCCAGGTGAATAGCCTGCATTTAGCTTTCAAATCAATGCCCCAGGTGCTGATTCAATTTGGCAAACAGCTTATGTGCATCGCTCTAAAAGCCTGTTTAGTTTCTCTTTTTATTTATTTATTTTAAACAATAAATCCCCTCAAATTCAGCTGGGAACATGTCCGATTTTAGAAGACAAACTGACTTAAATCAGAGAGGAACTGCTAAATCGAAGATGATTTTCACTTTGCGTAGAGTAACTCCTGCCGGGTGGGCAGCAGCGATACCCTCAATTCTACTTTGTGTTCCCTTTTCAACTTCTGCAGAGAAAATGCCATTTTCTTTCACATTACTCCTCTTGCTTCTGTGTTTGAAGATGGGTACAACTTCTAAGATAACAGGGAAATGCATTTTCCCCCTTTGTTATTTACTGTTTATCAAAATGAGGAAAAAAATAACTTCAGTAGTGAACATGTTTCAGATACACAACTGAAATGCTGTGTATTTTCAGCTACACAAGAAGGACCCCCAAGTTGTTGGGGAACCCCAAGTCTGCTTTTCCATGGACAAGTGCAGTCCTCTTGTGCACAGTCTCTTTGTTCCTCCTGGCACGTGGTCCCAGACCTGCCCCCGGGAGAGGGATGAACTGTATCATCGACTACAGGGAGAGTCCCTGTGAGAAGAGAGGCTTACAAATAGCTGATCTCAGACATACTGGGATTGGAGTGGGGAAGAGGTCCCCATCCTTACCACATCTACCCTGTGCTCAGTGGGGAAGAGGTTCCCATCCTTACCATATCTACCCTGTGCTCAGTGGGGAAGAGGTCCCCGTCCTTACCACATCTACCCTGTGCTCAGTGGGGAAGAGGTCCCCATCCTTACCACATCTACCCTGTGCTCAATGGGGAAGAGGTCCCCGTCCTTACCACATCTACCCTGTGTTCAGTGTCCCAGCTGCAGGTCCTGGGAGTCCACAGTGGTGCTAACAGACCTTACATGAAGCCTGATGTGTCAGATGAGTGGATGACAAACAAGGGTTTTGCTAGTGGTTCTTAGAGTGTGGTCCTAGACCAGCAACATCAAAATGCCCTGGAACGTGTCAAAAATGCAAACTCTTCCCTGCCCACCATCCCAGATTTACTGAACCAGTAACTTGAGGTGTAGAGCCCAACAATTCATCCTTTAACAAGGTATCCAGAAGACTTGATCTACTGAGAAGGAAGTATGTCCTATATTATCTATCTATCTATCTATCTATCTATCTATCTATCTATCTATCAATCATCTATCTATCTATCTATCTATCTATCATCATCCATCCAACTATCTATATGATATCTTCCGTGTTTAAACACCCATCCTCCAATAAAAATAAGGCAGAGGAAAAGGCCTAAGAGATTTTCAAAAAGAATAGTCTAAATTTGGATGAGAAATACTAGGGTAGTGGCGCCACTGAGAATGTGGTCCACAACAGTAAGAGTGAAGTGGTTATGATGGGGAGGGGTTGGGGGAGGACAGTGAAGAGAAACAAATATACTGTGACAAAAGATGACGTGGGTTTGGGTGATGGGCACACACAAAATCAACAGTTCAGATACTTTACAGATGTTCACCTGAAACCTATGTACTCTAATTGATCAATGCCATCTTATTAAATTAATGTCTAAATAAAACAAAAGAAAATGTGGGCCATAGACCAGCAGCATCACCATCACCTGGAGAACTCAATAGAAGTGAAGATTCCCAGGCCCACCAGGAGCTACTGTATTAGAATCTGTAGGGGTAGGGCCCAAAAATCTGGGTTTTAACAAACACACTAATTTTTTATACACACCTAAATTTTAGCACCCCTATGCTAGAATAATACACTGATAATATTTGTGGTTACTTTGGCCTATTAAACTATGAGAAAACCTTTAAGGTCAACAGGTACTCTATTCCCATTTTGTGGTGTTACTCAGTCATGGAGAGTCAAATTGGAGAGAATGTTAGACACAAATTTTACATCTCTTTTATTTCAAAAAAGTCTTATTTGATTATTTACTTCATTATTTTTCCCAAACCACAAATAGAAATCAGGCTCTTTCTCTTTCTTCCATCCTTCTTCCTTCTCTCCTTCCTTTCTTCCTATGTCTCTTGTTTTATTTCTCCTTCCCTCATCCCTTCCTTTATCCCCCTAATGCCTTTACTATTTTATTCAAGTCTCCTACAGATGCATAACTTTCCTACTGACTGTGTAACCAACAGAGCCTGACGTTGAAACGGGATTGATACTAACATGTGCCTACTTTAGCACAGGTTACGGGAGGAGGAATAACTCTATGGCGATTCCCAACTAGAACCTGGGAAGACACTGGAGCATCTGCTTTCTCTGGGGAGCTATGAAGACAAACCTACATTTTCCAACATGGCTTGGTGAAACTTCAGGAGAGGTAACGTATTAGTTTCCTATAGCTGTAGTAACAAATTATCATAGATTTAGTGTCTTAACATAACACAAATTTATTATGTTGTATTTCTGGAGGCCAGAAACCTGAAATGGGTCTTATGGGGCTAAGATCAAGGTATCAGCAGAGTTACCTTCCTTCTGGAGTATCTGGAGAAAAATCCATTTCCTTACATGTTCTAGTTTTTAGAAGCTGCCCGCATTTCTTGTATCATGACCTCCTTCATCCATATTCAAAGCGAGCAAGAGAGCATCTGGAAATCTCAATCTCTCTCATACACACATACTACATCTATATTTATCCTGTTTATTACTTATCCTATTTAGTTGTGTTTAATTGCTAGATGTTATGCAAGTTTTACTTATGAAATCTTATTGCATAAGTTTGTCTATAATATTTTGTTAATTAAAAAATGAGTGCCTGACCTGTGGTGGTGTCGCGGATAAAGGGTTGATCTGGAATGCTAAGGTTGCCAGTTCAAAACCCTGGGCTGGCCTGATCAACACATATGGGAGTTGATGCTTTCTGCTCCTCCCCATTTCCCTCTCTCTCTCTCCCCCCTCCCTAAAATGAGTAAAGTCTTAAAAAAAAGGATTTCAGAAAAATAAGAGTAATGTACCATAGTATAAAATGACTATTAATTTTAAAAAGTATTCACTTACATTAAAATTATATGTCCATATCTTTATATATTTTATATTATATATTTTCTACATTTTATACTATATATCTCTTGATCATGAATATTATTACTTTATTAATGATGCTCAAAAGTATATGAAAACTGAAAGACAGGTGAAGTAGTTTTTGTGTGCCTTTGAGGAATAAACTAAATATGATAAATGGAAAAGAAATCTTCACCTTTGAAACGTGTTTCTAAGAAGAAACATCCAGTTTTTTCCCCCTCTCATTTATATTTCTCTGCTGATTTTCTCTACCAGTTTCAATTAAAATCCAAGGCTAATAAACTATGACATCCCTGAAAAATGAACAGACGTGCATTGTATTAAAAATATAAGCTCTAAAAATGAGACGATATTTATTGGCTAGAAACATGACTGGTTCATCTCAACAACATTCTCTTTAAAGACTCACAATGAAACAAAGCAATCACACACAATCGACCCAAACCTCTTGCTATTGTTAAAATGTTTACTTTCCTTTAAAAAAAATCATCGCAGCAGATGTTATAAAATAAATGTAGTGAAACATTCAGGCAGCAAGCTCACTAATTGTTTCCATCTTGATTATCAAAACACATTGAAAGGTAAATCCTCACAGTGAAAAAATGAAAAAAATAATTAACATTCAAAGTATACTTTATACCACCTGCTCTTTACATACTATGCTGGAAGGAAGGCACCTGATGTCTGAAAAGTAATGAAAAGAAATTGAGCTTCCTTCTCAAACAAAGAGAGAAGTAGCACTTTGGTTTGAAAGCAGTGATATCTGAGCTAAAGTTTATATGTTAATGTTGATGAGATTTTGGTCTTCACAACAAAATGTGTAAGTGAACACACACCTCCATATTATTACAACCCCTATCAACCCCACTCACTTATGGATCAGGCCTGCATCTGTTTGTTCTGTCACCTAATGGTTTTTCTGTAAAAGAACGGTTATAATTAAGATGCTTGGGTCACAGTTTTTTGTTGTTGTTGTTTTTGGTTTTTTTGAGAGAGAGAGAGACAGAGACAGAGACAGGAAGGGAGAGAGCTGAGAAGCATCAACTTGTAGTTGCAGCATTTTAGTCGTTCATTGATTGCTTCTCACACGTGCTTTGATCAGGGGGCTCTAGCTGAACCAGTGACCCCTTGCTCAAGCCAGTGACCTATGGCTCAAGGCAGCAACCATGGCATAATGTCAATGACCTCATGCTCAAGCCAGTGACCCCAAGCTCAAGCTGATGAGTCTACACTCAAGTCAGATGAGCCTGCGCTCAAGCTGGAGACTTCAGGATTTCAATCCAGCATCCCAGGTCGATGGTCTATCCACTGCACCACCACCTTGTCATGCAGGTTCACAGTTCTAATGCAAATCTCACTTGCGGTATACTCAGAGAAAGCAAAGATCAGTAGGTTCACTAGTAAATAAATGCAACCCCCTTTTAAGCACAATGGCAAAAAGATATATTTTAAAAACTTAAAGTTTTATTCTAAGGGAGAGAGATTACTTCACACCATCCATAGCCTGAAATTCTTGGGGCCCACGCTATACCACTTTGGGTCTCCTCTGTTGGAGGTTAACATCAGGGAAGCCATTTCCCCCCAGTCCACCAGTTTGAGGAAGAGCGGACAGAGCACCTGCTGTGCCTACAGGAGGGCAAGGCATTGTGGGATAATCCTGTTTTCCCATCACTAGTGAAACATGCATGTAAATATGTCTGTTTGTATTGAAAAAGACCACATACGTGAGGGGTTCCACCTGGAAACAGTGGGCTTCCATTAAGGCCAATGCAGGTTATATTCACATAGATGTGTTAAGAACCAGATAGTAAATATTTTAGGCTTTGTGTGTTTCAATAAAATTTTACTTGTGGACAATTAAATTTGAACTTAATGCAACTTCCATTTCTCACATGTTATTATTACGCCCCCGCCCACAACCATTTCAAAATGTGAAAACCATTCTTGGCTCACAAGCCATATAAAGCGAGGTAGCGGGTCAGGTTTAGCCTATGTTCATAGTTTGCTCACTCCTGCTATTCTTGGTCACCCTGATCATTCTTCAAAAATGGTTTCATTTCATCCTTTTCACAACTCCAAGAAGCAGTAAGATAAGTACATCATTCACCAAAGGGGAAACTGAGGCTCCAAGAGACTTACTATGCCTACTCATGGTTATAGGTAGCCAGTGTCAAAGCCAGAACTAAAAATCAGGTCTTCTGAATCTATCACACACAGACACATGCACACACACATGCGCACACATGCACACACTTTATAGGATTCATATGGACTAGCAAAAAAAGCAAAGAAAAATGGAGTTGTATCCCTAGTATCCGCTGGGGATTGATTATAGGATGCCTTTTCTTTCCCCCCTACCCCCAGGATAACAAAATTTGCAAATGTCAGCCCTCAGTAATCACAGTTCTATATTCTAAGCCTAAAGATATAATAGTTTATACTTCTTGCCAGCTTGCACTTCACCTTCTACCTGTCTATATATTCCACTTCTTTTTTTCCAGGGAGACTTTAGCCCATAATATACCTTCAATCTCCATCAATTCAGTCAACCTTAGGTAAATAGATAAAGGAATACTATTGCATATTGTATTTATTAACTTATATAAGAAAAATAATTGGGACATGTGCATTCTGTTACCACTTAGAAAGAAGTACAATACATTCATAATAAAAATAAATTAAAGTTATGTAATAGAATAAGGACATAATGTTAACCGTTAAGGTTTTATGTCAAATATTTCTAAATTTAACTAGAAACAAACATCTGCAGGGAAACATTTTAATGCTGGCTTTATATTTTGTGCTAAAACATAAGGTCCTTTGGAGAGGAAGCCTCCTGTAATATTACTTTCCTATCTGGTTATTAACCTAAGTGATGTTATTTTACTGGATTTCATGTGCTGCTGATCCTGCTGGGAAGGCAGAAAGCTGGACTCATTTAGGCAGAGGCAATGTGGCAAGATGAGAAAGCTGCCATATGTGAAATCTCACTTTATGCCCGTTGAAATTTTTGCATTTCATGTCTCCTAGGGACATGTTCATTGTGCTATTGTGTAATTCTATCAGCATGAACTTCTGCTGATTATTTTCTCTTCTCTTCAATACCCATATTTTGGTTGAGCTAACTTCAATACTTAATGTTGTAACATCTGTGCCCATACACCTGAGAGCCATAGAAGATGTATCCTGAAGATTATCTACATTTTCTAATCTTATAGAATGCTACAAAATAAGAGAAAAAGGTTATACATTTTTCCTGGGTCTGGAACTTTTTTGAAAAATAAAACCCTTTATGTCTCCTTAGAAAGAGTCTCAAAGAGAACCAATATTTCAAAAGCTATAAAGAACATACATACAAAAGTAATAGAATACTCATTTGTTTTTGTTGCAGATAAGAGTAAGTCTTAATACATATGTGCAACTTTCCATTAATAGATATTGTGAATATACACAAAACCTGGAGATATTTTCTCAAAATGTTTTCAAACAAAACTCTTTAATACCTGTATAAAACAAAAGGAAATTCTACTACTTTGAACTTATTTACTGCTTTTATTCTGTGTATCTATCAATAAAGAAATGGGTTCTTCTTTATGAATCATTACATTATACCCTTGAAACTAATATAATGCTACATGTCAATTACCTCTCAATAAAAAAAAAATAAAATTGACTCAGCATTTCTCAAACAGAAGATTGAGGTCTTGACAGAAAAGAAAAGGACTTTATGAGAGATGCCTCCCACCTCACCTTTCATTAATTATTCTACCTTTATAGAATAAAAAACGCACATTGAAACTCCTTACAGGTGACAGTTCTAAAAATGAAATGTGCAGAACAATCTGTATTGAATTATAAGGTAGCATATGTGAGGTTTATATGGACACAATAGTTAGGAAGGACAATGAGTGGATTTGAGGGACTCCACATTTGGATTCTCTTGACTTTGTCATCAGTTTAACAAATTATGATAAATACTGAATGATTGTGGAGTGCTTTCTATGTCCCAGGTATTGTTATAATTGTCCTGCATGTATTAACACAAATTTTTAGCAAAACTGCATGTGATTTTGTCATACCATCTTACTGTAAGGAAAGTAAGACATTGAAAATTAAATAACTTGCCCAAGGTCACCCAGCTTGCTAATCAGGGGCAGAGCTAGAGCAGAACACCCTGAATCTAAGTCACCCCATTGACCTTTGGTTACTTTACTTATATGTAACAGAATAGCTTTTAACTTTTGCTTTAAAGCAAATAATAATATTGAAGGCAGGGCCAGGTTTAGTATTTGTGGTAAAGAAGGGATAATGCAGTTAATTCAGGCTCATAGACTTTATCACTCTCCTACAGAAAAAAGTCAAATCTTAATAAACATACAAAAATTCAACTTCAAAGTTTTGACAAGCAAATAGCAGAAGTTGACCTCATTACTTACATTTTTTATTAATTGAATTTAGAGAGAGAGAGAGGAAGAAAGAGAAAGAGAGAGAGAGAGAGAGAAAGAGAGATCAGACCCTTTGTTCCACCCATCCATGCATTCATTGGTTGATTACTGTATGTGCCCTAACTAATGGTTGAATCCCCAACCTTGGCGTATCAGACCAATGTTCTAAACAACTGACCTACTCAGCCAGGACCAGACATCATTTCTTTCTCACATGCCATTCCACCATTTGCAAAAGAGGACTGGTATTCTCACAAGGGAGAGTTAAAAGTGGGTAGTTAACTTGTCAGTAACTGGAGGAGTACTAAATGCCAGAGAAGCCACTGAGAGAAGCGTGACATGTCTATGTAGGCTGAACATGAGATTTTTCCCCTGTAGCCCAAGTTAATAAGAAGAAAATGTATACCCATTTTATGTTCCTCATGTACATGTCTTAAGTGCAATAGACAAAATAAATATTTCTGCTAAATTAAGCAGGCAGTGACCATTGGGTGTTTCATTATTAGAAGTACAATGGGAGGGAGCGATGCCATGTAACTATATCTAAAGTAAGAGTTGTATCAAATGTCTGTTATCATCATCAGACATAAAATACTACAAATATACCATTTACTTGACTTTGCCAGGGGCATGGTGTTATGAACCTGAACTAGAATTCACAACAGAGAAAGGTTATTAGCACCACAGACATGGAAGAATATTGTGCTCTAAACGCAGTGGAAATAAAAAAAGATGCCAAAATCACTAACATGGCTTACTATCGATAATTAAACCGTATCAATGCCCATGTCAAGAAGAGTTCATAATTTGGAAGCTGTAGCTACTACTGACATGATTTTACAATTGAGATCATGTCTGCATTTTAATTTGGAAACAAAATTGATTTCTGTGTTCTATAAACAAGGTCTGTCAAGTTATTACTTTGCAACTGCTTTGCAACACATATTTATTTAAGAGCGGCATGATTTATGATATAGTGTACTGGAGAAATCATTTCACTTCATATTTCATATTTTAGTTTCTTTTAAGAGCTTTCTTTATATATGAAAATGGAAATCTTCAAGTTCTTCCATAAATACTGAATTTCTTTGATAATGGCTTTTTAAAATAGAATGCTCAGTTATTTTTTTAACAACATTCAATATTATGGTATCCTAATATTACCAAAGTTTGCATTTTAGAAGGTTCATATAATGTGCATATTTTACATAAATTGCTTCCTTAATCACTACCATATGAAGAATGACAGAATAAAATCAATACAAAAAATGGTCAATCTGTCTCATAAGGATCTCAAATTTTCTGATACTCATCCATCTAATCTATAATTTTGATTTCTTACAAGCTTTATTTTTCTTTTATTTTTAAAATTTATTGACCAATTTTTATAGAGGGAGGAAGGGAGAGAAAGATACACTGATTTATTGTTTTACTTATTTATGCATTTATTGGTTGATTCTTGCTTGTGCCCTGACTGTGAATCGAACCTACAACCTTGGTGTATCGGGATGGTATTCTAATCAAGTAAGCTACCAGGCCAGGCGGTGCTCAATACTATAATGTTTAAATTAAATTGAATCTAAATTAGTAATAAAAATATCTTCACTACTACTCAGAAGTACAAAAACTGTTGAAAGTATCTTCTCTTGCTACTTGATCATACTCTACTCACAAAGGTTGGTTTAGGATTAAGGAAATGTTCATTTCTCCCCTTACTAGACTGCAAATGCATGAGTGTAACTCGGATGGTGAATTCTAGGCAAGAATTCAAAGAAACTCTGTATTTTGATGGGTTAATTGAAGAGCAATCCTACCGTTTCCACCTTCTTTTTCTTCTTGGTCATCTATTAGTGGGATCAGTTCGGGTTGCTCCGCCGTGGTGGTGGCATCTTCCTGGTTTGGTGAAAGTTCTAAGTAGAATGAGACAGTAGGTTACTCAGGGAAGTTTACTTTGAAATCACTGACAAAACACAGTTACTAAAGCATAATAAGTTAAAATTCTTGTTTCTCCTGCCTCCAAGTTTTAACAGGCATATAAAAGAGAACATGACTGCCAATCTCCATAGTCTCGAACACACAAGCACACCACTCACACACACACCCACACACATGTCTGGAGGGGTCATGGTTCACAGTCTCATCTCATTCTCTGGGAACAGTATGTGCTGATTTCAATACCTTCTGTTTCCATGTATGAGCACTGCGACTCTGCCCCAACTTCTATATCGTCCTTCATGGAATCATTCTCCTGTCCTGTTAGAAAGAGTGATTGAAAAAGAAAAAAAAATGTTATGCACAAGACCACAGCTTCATTCCTGGATTGAAAAAGCAGAAATTTCAGAAACTATGCTTTGATCATGCATGGAGAGATAAAGAACAGTTCTGAACAAAAAGCAGAGGATGACGAAGATTATTAGCATTTTGCAAATCATCAAATTAATTTCCATTATTTTATAAGAAATATGCAGATAATTTAGGCAAAAACTCCTCGTTGAGCTGATTGGTGTAAATTAGTATTTAGGTTAGGAATGTCACAACCTGGCGGTTCTGACATTGTAAATAATTTCTGGGGTGCACAAGTTAATTACATTAATTAATTACATGAGTTAACTTCATTTTCTGTTAAGATATAGATATTTCCTGTATTGAGAACTCCTGGAAAGTTAAAACACTACTTGCATTTTCATTCTTCCATTCACAGTGCATGAAAAACTTGAGTAATCTAAATACACAGATTGGGTCAGCTAACAGCTCAACCATTCTCTGATGGTACCTACTAAACATAGCAAAGGCCAGGAGAGAATTCAGCCAGCTCATAGTTACCCTGAGGCTGATTATCTGGTAATGTTCTTCTTCTACATACCCTGGCTTCTTCCCTTTCCCTTCCCGGTAGAATTTAGAGGATTTTAAGTGTTCATTTAGAGAGGAAATCAAGATTGGCCCATTTTGCCTCATATTAATGACAGATTTTATGCTGAGAATATTTTACCATTGAATTTTTTTAAATCCCAGCTCTAGGGCTGGTAATAGTCACAAAGGGGAAGAAGAGGCCCTTGGGCTCTTTGCCTGGGTCCATCCCGGTGGTAGCTTGCATCATTGTTCCAACCTGTCCCTCCTTCATTCTGTAAAAGGCTATTATCCTCTGTTTGTGACCATGTGACCTTCGAAGACCCTGTGGGACAAGTATATGTTCCCACCTGAGTGATGCCAGGCTGAGTAGGGTGACTTGGTTTAGAAAGTGGCACAGCAACGGGCACAATGTGTACTGTGCTATATTTAAACGAAAGCTTCAAGGCTCATTGCGTGTTTCCTCCAACTCTGTTGCTCCTAAGAGTGTGCTCCTTTAGCCTGGATCCTGAACTGGAAACAAGTGGAGCAGAGCCCAGAAGAGACACAGTAAACCTTTGTTGTTGTAAACTCCTGGGACTTCTAGGGTTACCTGTCACTACAGCAAAGCTGACTTACACAACCTCTCATCTTTGTACCTTCCTCCTCAATACAACTATACTTAATCTGCTGGTTATAGTACTTCCTCTTGGTTCATTTTCTGCTTGTGTGACCAACTCTGAAAAAAAAAAGTGTGTTTTTTTTTACATCCATTCTTCTTGAACTTAATTTTAATCAAAAACATCTGTTTTAAAAATACAACTATAGTATATTTATATATTTGATCATGGAAGCTAAAAGCCTCAAGCTATTGCCCCTGGCTGGGTAGCTCAATTAGAGAATTGTCCCAATACACCAAGGTTGCAGGTTCAATCCCTGGTCAGTGGTACATACAATAATCAACCAACGAATGCATAGATAGTGGAAAAACAAATTGATGTTTCTCTCTCTTGTTCTCTCCCCCCATCCTCTCTCTCTAAAATCAATAAGTAAAAATTAAAAGGAGGCTGGCCAGGCGTTGGCACAGTGGATAGAGCATCAGATGCAGAGGACCAAGGTTTAAAACCCCGATGTCACCGGATTAAGCACCAGCTCACCAGCTTGAGCTCGGGGTTGTTGGCTTGAGCATGGGATTGTAGACATGATTCTATGGTCTCTGGCATTAGCCCAAAGGTCACTGGCTTGAAGCCCAAGGTCACTGGCTTGAGCAAGGGGTCACTGGCTCAGTTACAGTGCCCCTCCTCCAGTCAAGGCACATAAGAGAAAGCAATTAATGAAGAACTAAGGTGCCTCAATAAAGAATTGATGCTTCTCATATTTCTCCTTTTCTGTCTATCTTTTCCTCTCTGTCCCTCTTCCTGTCTCTCTTGATAAAAAAAGAAATTAAAAAGAAACTCAAGCTGCCTTTGTTGTCTCTCATCATTCCTAAAATTCAATGAAACACCAAAATTTGATGATTTTGAAAAATATTTCTTTTATCCTGTCTAGTCCACTGTCCCTTTTCTTACTCGGAATGTATTATTTCTCTCTTGCATCTATAATTTTTTCTCCTGTAATATATAATAAATTGCTAGCAGTAATATATTTTACAATATCGATTTGATTAAGACCTTTCCCTTGTTGATAAACCCCATTCATCCCTGTTTCTCCCTATTGCTACTCAGAGTATGGTCCTTTAGCAAAGAACATTGGGGTTACCTGAGAGATTTTCAAATACACAGGATTTCAGGCCCCATCTCAAGACCTCCAGAATTACAGTGTACATTTTAACAAAACTTCAAGTGTTGTGCTTGCACATTAAATCTTAAGAAACAGTAGCATAGAAGTTATATTTGCAAATTATTGAGTCCATAGAAATGCCAGCTTTGCCTAACCACTTTATACACCTTTTCTCTAATCATTGTGTCAGCCCTGTAAAGCAAGTCTTATGCTTCCCAGTCTGCTTTCAAAAATCTTAACTGGGTTAATTTGACTCCAAATCCCTTTTACCTGGTGAAGCTTTTATTTTTCCCTTTAATTTTTTTTTTTTTTTTTGTATTTTTCCGAAGTTGGAAACGGGGAGGCAGACAGACTCCCGCATGTGCCTGACTGGGATCCACCCGGCATGCCCACCAGGGGGTGATGCTCTGGCACAATCAGAGCCATTCTAGCGCCTGAGGCAGAGGCCACAGAGCCATCCTCAGTGCCCGCGCAAACTTTGCTCCAATGGAGCCTTGGCTGCAGGAGGGGAAGAGAGAGACAGAGAGGAAGGAGAGGGGGAGGGGTGGAGAAGCAGATGGGCGCTTCTCCTGAAGTATAGCATGCCTATAATAAAACACTCAAGTCTTAAGAATACAGGTTTTTAAATATAGAAACGTGTCATCTCCCTGTGCGGTCACCACCCAGATCAAGAACCCTCTCACACCAGTGGCTCTGCTCCCTCTGTGGGCAGCTGCAGATACCCCCATAGGTAATCATTCTGCATTTCAACTTCACATAAACAGAACATACAGTATATGCTCTTTTGTATCTTACTTTTCCAGACAAGTTTTCTGGGAGATTAAACCCTGTTGCTACATATATCAATTCATTGCTTTTCATTGATGTATACTATTCCATTGTCTGATTATACTCTGTTATATAGATGCTGAATTATTTTCAATTTGGAGATATGATAAATAATACTACTAAAAAATATCTTGTACATGTCTCTTGTTGGGCATATGGACTCATATCACTTGAGTATAACCCCAGCAGTGAAACTGTTGTGGAATAGGAAACATACATGTTTAGCTTTACTAGATGATAAAGATCTAATAAATTCTAAAGAGTTTGCTCCATTATACACTCCCACCTGAAATGTCTGAGAATTCCGTTTGTGCTTTCTATTATTTACTGTCATGTTGCTAGTCACAGAATTCTTTAATATGGAGGGGAAAACCATAAAGAATCTTTCCCCCAGACTCATCTGCACCCTCTTCACCTTTGGAGACCATTCAAAGTGATCACATCTTTGCTTACGGAGTTCCTTTGCTCATGCACCTGTGTATTGCTCGTATTACACTGTGATATAGCTGTGTCTGCATTCGCCTCTCTTACTAGCTTATGAGCGCTGTGAAGATAGAAATTGTGTTTTACTCATATTTTCCTTCTCAGCACTTGCTATAAGGAGTGATCAGAAAATAACTATTTAATTTACTCTCTATTATAGTACTTATCAATGTCTATAAATAGCAACCACCAGCAACTGTAATTTACTTCCTATCATACCCTTTAGCGATAAGTAAGTGCCTTAGGCTACTGAGCTGTTTATACCCTATATTTATTGAAAGAACTCCAAAAAAAAACACTAGATGTTTCTTGAGCTTTAATTTCATTATTATTTTTTTAAAGGCTGAAAAAACTAGATAATGTCTTAGATTCTCTCTATCTTTGGCAATATGTAAGGATATGCTCCTGGTAATGTTTCTAGTGACATCGACATTTATTTATTGGGAAGATGATATCGAGAGGGAACCGTCACTGTGTACTGAGGGAGCCTCATTCTCTATCGCTGTGGATATGGGGAACTCTCAGGGTCATTGCTGGGGCCTGAACTCATCATTTGTGATCTGCACAATGAAGGGAGAGGAGAGCGTTTGGTGAGTAGACGCAGCCACTCTGTATTCTCGTGTGTATTCAGTCCCAGTGTTCCACTTGATACATTTTTAGAGGAATTCTATCAGGAATAAGAAGGTCACAGTTTAACAGGGCTGGGGCCCAGCTTATACGGTGGCCCACCAGTGCAGGCAACCTGTGGCTGTGGATGAACACCAGAGTTGTTCTCTGCGACTAGCAAGGCCCCACACTTCAGGCTGGATGAGAGGTCATTGCAAAACTTCAGTGGAGTCTTTCCCTCCCCTGCCTTTTTCACTGGCTCCACCCTTGATCTGTTAAACCAGTGGTGGGATTGAAATAATTTAACAACCGGTTCTCTGCCCTAATGATCGTTTTAAGTATAAAAAAAGATATACTGAAAGGTAGGCTATTATTTCATGCATTCAATACTTAAATATGAACAATAAAAGAGGTATATAAAACTAGATTATGTTATAAGAAAGAGTTTTAAAATATTAACAAAAAATATTAAATAATACCTGACAAAAAACAATACAAGTTGTCACTCCCTAGTTGTTGGGCACTTTTTCTCTTTATGTTATATGTTTGTTTACCGAAGTAACGAACACAAGGGAATTAAAATGTAGTATTTCATCAAAGGTATAATGAGTTTTACGAAGTGAATAAATAAATATTATAAGCATAGTTCTGTCAAATTTTTTTTACATGTGGACGGAATAACCATTACTACAGGCGCTTAAAATACGCTGTTGCACAGCTGAACGTTAAAAAAGAGTAAAGAATATAAATTTGTGATTCCCACATTGGACAGCTATCCAGGCGCCCACCTTAGAGAGAACCTTGATTACAAGTACCATTTTAACAACTGGTTCACTGAACTCAACCAAAAATTGGGTATCAGTTCTGCTGAACTGGTGCAAACCAGTTGAATCCCACCACTGTGTTAAAACCACATGTTTACATATGTTAGCAATCTTCGATTGAAATGGAAATACATATAGTTTCTTCTTTCTAATTTTTCTGAAATAAAGTTAGTAAAAAATAAGGGAAGAAATGAGGTGTACAACTTTGAAATTCAAGAATAATCATATTTGTTTATACCTGAACGAAGCCAGGATTTGGCATGTTACACAGAGGAGGTATGTGTGAGTTCCCTGCCCACACCCAGATCTGCTGAGTGTCAATGATGAGTCCAGTCCATCCACCTTGCTCTTCAATGCACTCAGACATCACACCTTCCACCCCACTTTCTTGACCCAATGGAGGCAAGCTTTATGTTTACCTCCCTACATTTGGTCTAGTTGAATTCTACCCACTGTCCTTTGCACTAATCCCTTCTGACAGAAAACAAAAGAACATAAAGGATCCCACAAGATATATGTACATTTTTTATACAGTTAACTCAATCATCCATACTAATAGGAGGGGGACCATTAGTACAGATAATTCAAAAATGCATTCACTCTTCTTCAGAAATAGATCACAGGATTATTTTTCTTGGAGCCCTGATGATTAAATATGACTCAAGCTAATGTTTTCATTAATTTCATAAAAATTGGTCTGGGAACATCAATCTAGACCATTAAACATTTCTAGAGGATAAACCTAAACTCACTTTGTAAATGGGTTATTTTTAACCAATAGCAACAACAACATCATTATACTGTTTATAGATTATTAGATGCTTAGATCTTCCAAAGAACAAAGACTTTGTTTCTTTGATGATTGTCTTAAAGATAATAAGAATTGTGTTCTTTTGTTAAACTTAAAACTTGTTGGCTGCTCTTCTTCAAAATTTTACTTTTACCATGTCTAAAAGGGCCCCAGATTAAGAACAAAATTCAGAGTGAATTTGATTATCTTTTAGTTATCCTTAGTTTTCTCCAAACAAGACTTTCCTAATGTCAGTTATTTCTAAAATTGTTTTTTTGTGTGTGTAGCTACTAAAGAAAGGTAATTTTCTTATAGAAACACTGAAAAATGCATACAAGTACTGATAATTATAGATAATTTTACAACTTTGGGATTGCCACTGTTAATATTATTAACTGATATCATTCTCATGAGTGTGTTTACATAGGCATGTAGATACTGTATATGTATATTTATAAATACATGTATCTGTTCTATGCATATGTGTCTTTGTGTATATGTCTGCATATTCACACACACAGACATAAATAAATGTATTCTAGAATCACTGTCATTACAGTTTCTTCAGAAATCTTATTTTAAATATGTTTTTAAATTATATGTGTTAAGCCTGACCTGTGGTGGTGCAGTGGATAAAGCGTTGACCTGACCTGGAAATGCTGAGGTTGCCGGTTTGAAACCCTGGGCTTGCCTGGTCAAGGCACATATGGGAGTTGATGCTTCCTGCTCCTCCCCCTTCTCTCTCTCTGTCTCTCTCTCTCTTCTCTCTCTCCCTCTCTCTCTCCTTTCTAAAATGAATAAATAAAAAAAATTGTATGTGTTCATTTTAGAGAGGTGGGGGGAGAGACAGAGAGAGAAGGGCAGAGGGAGGAGCAGGAAGCATCAACTCCCTTATGTGCCTTAACCAGGCAAGCCCAGGGTTTTGAACTGGCAACCTCAGAGTTCCAGATCGACGCTTTATCCACTGCGCCACCACAGGTCAGGCCTGAAATCTTATTTTTAAAAGATGTGTTATATTCCACGCTATGTACAAACTTTCACATGTTTCCTTATTTTGCCATTAAACTGTATTACAATGAATATATAAATATCTTCATACTTTTGGTGGGTGTTACTTTAAGATAAATTCCCAAAGCATAATTCTTGGATTCAAATATGAACATTTTGCCTTTTATTAGATTTTGTCAAAATTACTGATGAGGAGGTTATGCCCATTAGTCTCCCACTGATGTTGTTGAGTTTGTTTGGACACTGTATCCATACTAATTCTATGTATTTTCAATCCCACTTAAACATTCAAATTTAATGTTTTTTTGTCTGTCTTTCTTTAAGTAATAAAGAGACAGGCTATGCCTTCATCTATGACTATATTTCTTCGTAAACTATAATTGAGTTCTCTTCCCATCTTTCTCTTTGGTTGTTTATTTTTCTTATGGATTTATGAGGTCTTGATTTTTGTAATAAAAAATCCTTTGTCACTTAAGCTGAGTATATTTTTCCTAGAAGTTTTTCTTTAGAATGTGATTATAACCTTTATTTATCATGTCTAATTTTATATATGTACTTAGATTTAGCCATTTCTCTATTTTATGATATATATTGACTTATGTCTGTATACATATTATTGATTGTGTGTGTGTATACTTTATACAGGCATTGTCTGTGTGTAAATATACACAGCTCAGAAAGTCATCTTTATTTCAACTTTTAAAGAAAATACATTTTGGTTCTTCCTATAGTTTCATTTTACATTTCATCTTTGCTTCTTCTAGAATTTAAGCTGGTGAAAGAAATGATATTGGGATTCAGCTTATTTTTCCAAATGGTCAAATAGTTGTCTTAATACCATTTATTGAGTCATTTGTCTTTGAAATGGCAGCCTAAGTATGTACTGAAATCCCATCTCTCCTTGGTTCTATTTCTACACTCTTTATTTGGTTTCATTGATCAGCCTGTCCATACCTACAGTAGGACGGCACTGTTAATCACATTTTTCAAAGATCCCATGTCATTTTTAGTCTATTTATTCTGTCATTGACTGATACTATTATATCTGTAAATTCCCCATTGTATTTCCAACTGGATTTTATTCATATTTTATCTTTTTGTATGGTCTGACACACACACAAAAAACATCATTGTTATATTTAATCAGGGATTTACATTTATTGATATAAATGACAAACTTTCTTGAGACGTTTTGCTAGAAGCTGAACTGGATAAATTCTAAAATAGTTTTTTCATGTTCTCTTTTGATATTTGTCCCCCAAATATACCTTTTTCTAACTTCGTATTTTTAAACCATTCGTATTTTATTGAAACTAACTCAAATGGATTGCTTTTAACACTTACACAGTAACTTAATTACATTCGTTATCATAATTACTTGCATGTATTTCTGTCATCTTATTCGATATAATGTGTTTGAGTTACACTGCTTTTATTATCATTTGCATTACTGACTATACTTTCATAGTTGTAAGATCTTTCTGGGAAATTTAGAAGGTAAGATAGCCTTTTAAAACTCTATTAATTCTCTTGTGTTTATCATAAAAATTTTCAAAATTATTCTTAAACCTAATATTGTCATAACCCATAGCATAGTAGGATTTTTAGTTTTTGATTACTTTGATGGAAATCAGAATTGTGTGCAACACCCCTGAGCTTCACCACAATCTTTGTTTTATAAACTCTTCCCTTGTTACTTCCTTTCTTTTTGTTCTCTCTTATTTCCTACCTTATTACCTGTCCCGTTTCCTTCCTATTTTAATATTTTATTAAAATGCAATATACAGGAATGTACACATACAAAATGTACAGAACTCAATTAAATAACCAAAAGCAAGTAGAAAATCTATACACCCTTATGATAAGCATCCAGAAAGAAACAAGCTCATAGTCCAAGCAGTATCTCTTCCCATCACCAAGTTTAATAAGATACTGACTTTTCATAGTAGTTAACTACCTAGATTTTTTGACATTTTTATCACTTAAGCACATCTTTCTCAGTATTAGAGTTATTTTTCCTGCCTTTTTTTTTTTTTTTTTGCATTTTTCCGAAGCTGGAAACAGAGAGGCAGACAGACTCCCGCATGTGCCCAACTGGGATCCACCTGGCATGCCCACCAGGGGGCGATGCTCTGCCCATCTGGGGCGTCGCTCTGTTGTATCCAGAGCCATTCTAGTGCCTGAGGCAGAGGCCACAGAGCCATACCCAGCACCCGGGCCAACTTTGCTCCAATGGAACCTTGGCTGCAGGAGGGGAAGAGAGAGACAGAGAGGAAGGAGAGGGGGAGGGGTGGAGAAGCAGATGGGCTCTTCTCCTGTGTGCCCTGGCCGGGAATCATACCCAGGACTCCTGCACGCCAGGCCAATGCTCTACCACTGAGCAAACCGGCCAGGGCCTTTTCCTGCTTTTAAGAGTTGACATAAATTAATTGTATAGTATGCATGCTTTTTTACCTTCTTCAGTTTAATATGATATTTATGAGATTCATTTATGTCTTTGCCTGTAACTGTAGTTTTTAGTTTCTGATGAGATTTTTACTTTGTTCTTGTATTTTTTCCTTTTTATGTAACTTGTCTTTTCCTTTTGAGATCATTTTTGAGATTTTGCTCTTTATCACTAATGTTGAGCAAGTTGGTTATGATGTACATAAGTATAATTTTCTTTTTCTTTTTGCTTCATGGTCATAAATCTTCTTGGATATACAAGTTTATAGTTTTCATGAAATTTCTAAAAATTTCAGCCATTATTACTTCAAATACTTTTTCTGTCTTTCTCTTTCATGTCTACTTTCAGACATTTTAATTCATATATATTGGAGTTGGAATTACTCTTGAAGTTGTTCCATATCTCACCAATAGTCTTTTATTTTTCTTTAGTCATTTATTCTGTTTCAGTTTCAATAGTTTCTATTGTTACAGCTTCAAATTTACTAAACTTTTCTTTTTCAGTGTCTAATCTGCCATTATTTCTATCAAGTAAGATTTTCATATCTGCCCTTGTTTTTCATCTCTAGAAATTCAATTTGGGCCTTTTTATATGTTCCCTGTCTCTAATTAATATGGGAAGTCTTTCTTTTAGCTTCTGGAAGTTGTGGAAACAATAATAATAATTTTTTAACATGACCTTTTATACTATTATTTTATTTGTGCCACTTCTGAATTGATTTATTCTATTGGCCATGCTTTTCTGTTTCTTGTCAAGAATTGGGGAGGGTCTGAGATTTTATCCCGCTTGCAAATTAATAAATTAGCTAGTCACTATTCCCTGGCTACTGACAGAAGACAGACTCCCAGGCCAGAAATGAAGAACAGTTTATTATTCAGAGTAGTAGGAGCAGCCAGACTACTTGCACTTGTTCCCTGAGCCTCAGTTCCCATTGGGTGACCAAGTAATACTGGCACACTCAGTGGGTTGTATTATAGGGGGGAAGCTTGATCTCAGAGGATTTCAATATTTTATAATGGACAGTTAGCCTGTCTGTCTCTTGGGGGAGGGGCTCTATTCTTATCTTCCAAGGCTATCAGCAAGCCTACTCCACAATTGTTCACTATACAAATATTCTTGAAATAAGTGGCCAAAACAAACGTAGTCAGGGTCTTTGATTGTAAAACATGCAGAAACCCCAGAGATGCATGAAGATTTATGGAGATTTATCATGCAGTACTTCTTTTTATACAAAGTAATTTTGTCAATTACTCTGATGGGTATGTAATATATTTATATTTATATTAATATTTTTGAGCTTTATTCTGGGATTTATTTAGTTGTTCAGAAACAGTTTGACCTTTTCAAATCCTGCTTTCAACCAAAATCAGGGAGGACAAGAACAGCATTTATTATATTGCTGTTTTTGGTTCAGTACTGAGGCAAAATCCTTCTAAGCCCTCTATAAATTTTTAGGTTTTCCAGTCTGGTCTAGGGGAACAGGCATTCCTCCCAGCCCTGTGGAGGCCTCAAATCCTTTAGTGTTCTTTATGCAGCCTCTCATGCAAGCACTGGTAATTTCTTCTTGTGCATGCACTGGTCAGTCAGTACTCAGCTGAAGACCTAAGGGATTTCCTTAGTAGATCTCTAGAGTTCCCTTGGTGGAGTTCTCTCTCCAGTACTCTACCCTGACAACACTAGATAACTTGGCTTTTCATAAGTCTCTGCTCTGTTTACTCATCTCAAGGGGTCTTTTGGGCTCTGCCTGAGTTCCTCTTCTCTATACTTTGGTCTGGGATGTCTCTCCAAGTATTTGTCTGGGACATCACAGGACTCAGCTCACATCCTGACTTAGGTATCACAGAAATATTATATTTTAATGTTAACTGGTGTTTTTATTTTCCATGAAAATAAAAAAATATTAGCACATTTAATTTACTTCATCCCAATAAATACCATTATTGTAATAGATATATTTTAATTCTAAGTATATCTTATTTTAAATTTTAATTTTGAATTACATTTTAAGTATATCTTGACTCCCAGAATACATTATTTTTATACATTTTTTATTTAGAAATTAAATATAATGGGGTGACATTGATCAATAAAAGGACATAGGTAATACATTATTATTATCATAATCATCTCTATTGATTTGTGCCATCAATTAATTTAGACTTATTCAATAATTACCATTTACCTTGCTTTTAATTTTTTCCTTCATCTTTGAGCTTCTAACTCAAATCAGAATCATCTTACTTAGAGAATACCAGAATTTTCCAGTGAAGAAATTTTCTTTTATTGGACTGAAACACTCTTACTTGACCTTTATTCTTGAAACACATTTTCTCCGGATTTAGAATTGTTGGTTGGTAGCTATTCTCTTGTACTGTTTGTTCTTTTATTTCCATCATATCTATTGAAAAGTCAGCTGTCAATCCCATAGTTTGAAGATTGCTTTTTAGATGTTTGGTTTATCTTTGATTTTCAGCAGTTTTATTATGATGGTTTTAGTTGGGGATTTATTTTGATTGGAGTTTAAAAGAATTTTGAAATATGTGGCTTGATATCCTTCAACACTGTAGGAAATGTCTCAACATAGTTTCTTCAAATATTGTTTCTGCCCAACTCCCTGTGACAGACTGTTATTTTATCTTCTATATCTTTTCCCTTTCTTTACTGTTTGCCATATTGTGTTTTTCTACTGTTTTTATTTTGGATATATTCTTTTGATATAACTTCAAGTTCACAAGTTCTTTTTCATCTGTGTTGAATATATTGCTAACCACAAATTCTTTCACTGAATTCTTCATTTCAGTTGTGGCATTTTTTACTTTTAGACTTTCTTTTCTCTCTCTTTTCTGTTTTCAAGTTCCAGTTCTCAGCTAAATTTTTCAATCTTGTCTTTATTTTTTTTTACATAGCTTTTATGTTTTATACTTTGTGTTTATAACTGATATTTTCAGCCCAAGTGGTTTCCCTTTTTTGATGGTTCCTTTGGTTTTCATTTTGCCTTGTTTTCTCATTAATTCTGGCTATTTTTTTGTACATGTGTGTTGTTTATGCAAATGGTTTGAAACTTTTAGCAACCTCTTTTTCAGCGAATAAATATGTTACATTTACTTTTTGTGAGGGCACCAAGAGACTAGCAATCTGATTTGAATTAATTTAATATAAGTCTTCAGATTATTTATTTATTTATTAAATTATTTTATTTTTTTACAGAGAGAGAGAGTTAGAGAGAGGGATAGATAGTAAAGTAAAGAGGGCAGACAGACAGGAACAGAGAGAGATGAGAAGCATCAATCATCAGTTTTTCGTTGGGACTTCTTAGTTGTTCATTGATTGCTTTCTCATATGTGCCTTGACCGCGGGCCTTCAGCAGACTGAGTAACCCCTTGCTCAAGCCAGCGACCTTGGGTCCAAGCTGGTGAGCTTTTTTTGGGCTCAAGCCAGATGAGCCCGCGCTTAAGCTGGCAACCTCGGGGTCTCGAACCTGGGTACTCCACATCCCAGTCCGACGCTCTATTCACTGCACCACCACCTGGTCAAGCAAGTCTCCAGATTATTTAAAAGTTGGTCAGCAGTCTTTCAGAAGGCTAATCTACTGCTGGTTTGTTCTATAAGCTAGGGAACATAACTCTGGGGTTTCAACCCAAGAATCAAAGGATTTACCAAAGCCCTTTATACTTTTGAACAATGAGACTGAAGATACCTGTTGAAGAATCAGCAAATGCCTTAGGTATAAACAGTTGCCAGTTCTGAACACACATCTCTGCATATTTTCTCCCTTAAGCTAGCCTGACAATACTCTACCTTGTTAGCTCTCTGATTTCTTTAAATAAACTTAGGCTCTCTCTGTCTCTATCTTTCTCTCTATATATATAAAAAATATGTATTTTTTATATATATAATTTTTTCTTACCCCCTAAGTTGTCAGGTTTTCTTCAGTGAGAGTAATGTAGTAATGGTCTAATTTATTTAAAATTTTATTATTGAGAGAAAAGTTATATTCTTTTTATTTTAAAAGATATATACTATAGTTTTCAAAAGTAAAAGGAAACATTTAAGTAAGATATTTTGATACTAGTTAGAAACAATTATGTCAACATTGTCACACCTACAAATGAGTCTTTTATCATATAGAACTACCTAACTGTGCCTTTCTGAATCTTGAATTTTTCCTTCCTTTTTATATTTATTGTTTTTGTGCAGGCCTTCTGTAAGTTTATTTAGAATGAATGCTTGGGTGGTATATTTTCTTAATCTTTGTATTCCTGAGAAAAATCTTACTCATGATTTCATGCATGAATACTAATGTCACTAAATATAGAAACAGTGTTCTTTAGCCCTTTGGGAATGTTACTCTATTTTCTCCTAGTATTTGAAGTTGTGAAAGGAGAAGGCTGAAGGTAATCTGATTTTGGTGGTTTTGCTTGTAACCTGATTTTGACTTTCCTATTTGCTTGAAAAGCCTTTCTTTATCATTGATCTCTATAAATTCCATAAGCCTTTGTAGGTTTCTGTTCTTGTATTTGCATTATATTTTCCTATAAATATAATGTGGGCTTTTATATTTTGAATGGAAGAACTGGTTTGCATTAGGAACCTTTATTTTTTCTTTTATTTTTCTAGGGATTGTTTTATTTCTGTTTGTTTCATTCTCTCTTCCTGGTATTCAAAGGATATGCTATAGATTTAACCTCCTGGATCTATTTTCTACGCATCTCACACTTATTCTCCTTGTTATTATGTCTTCATTTCAGTAGTTGTAAACCCAATGCCTGCAAGTTTAGGCAGGTAACAAAAATAAATAAAGCCAGCCTGGCCTAAATAAAATGCATGATGAAGATTGTGGACAGCAAATTCCTCTTTGAAACGTGGCCGCTACTAATCACCTGGTATTTAGTTCTAATAAAATGTTACTAGTTTCCATTCTTTCCAGAAAAACTAAAATCTGAGTTTTTAAAAAGGCAATATTCCTCAACAGAAAAAAAAAATGAAAAAGGATCGCATAACTTACCATTAGGATGATCTTGATCACACACAGAATGATCTGTTATTTCACTGTCCTTTGTAATATTGTCATTTGCGGAATCTGACATAACAAACAAGTAAAACCTCTAGTCAGCATTTTTATCCAAGACATAGAGCAGTTTCTAGCACAAATATTATAGATTTATATTTGGGGATAGAATTTATTGGGTTTTTTTTTTAATTATTAAAATTATTTTTACCAATAAATAAGCTTTTCTGAAAATACTTCATGAGATGTCTGTCTGCACAAAGTTTGCAAGGCAAAGATGGTAGAAGTGGTTGGGCCATCTTTTTTTGCAACAAAAAAGAAAATATAAGCAGGCCTTCTGCATCGGTGATAGTTTTAGAAGAACTGTGCAAAAAAATATGAAAGGAAAACAAAATAGAGAAGATGAAAGCAGTATCTAATTTTAATGTTCTTAATGCTTCCATTACTGTAGTTGTTCTTGTATAGTAGTCTTTGAAAAAGCCATATATAGACATTTGAAATCCAGTGGTAATTAAATTTATCTTCCTGAGGAATGGTACCAGTAAAATAATAGCCAAGGGGAATGCAAACCTTTTGTTCTGTGCAATTTCATCATCGCCCTTGTATAGCACATTTAATGTGGGGCTGGTGTAAGTTTGTCCTTTTTTGGTCATATAATATATACCTAACAGTAGCTAAAAGTTTTACAATAACTGAGGACACCTGAAAAGTTAGAAAGTGTCCTCTGTTAGATGTTTGAGGACTCTCTGGAGGCTCCTTAAAAAACCATCGTAAAGAACCATGAGTAGGTCAGCAGAAAAATAGAAAATAGGTTTTTTATTTATTCTACAAATATTTATTAAGGGCCATCTTTGTGCCAGACACTGTTACTGACTCGGGGGAGTGTGCAGTAAACAAATTACCAATTTCTGCCCTCACAGAGGTTACAATCTAGTGGAGATTTTTTTATGCACTTAAATGGGTAGAAAACCAAAGAAACAGAAAAACATGAGCTAATCTTTTATGCATGTGGCCGTGAAATCTGGGATAGTAGAATGGCACTTGTCTAACCTCCAAATGTGTTCTCTACTGAGTTCATATCATGCAGTTGTATTTTAATTCCTTAACAGCTGATTTAGGTAGAATCTAAAGTAGCACATCCCTTGTTTTTCTTTCCCTTTTCCATTCTTCCTCCCTAATCTAGGAGATGACTTTAAATATCATTGCTTATTATGAGAAACTTTGTTTCTCAAACCTACTGCAACCGATATTTGATGGACAAGCGAGACACTTGGTTAGTTAACATATGATTCAAATTTAATAACTCCTGAAGCAAGTATACACCCATAGTGTATGGTTTTAATTAAACGCAAATAATTCCCCCAAGGCAAATGTTTAATTATCTGCACAGCTTCTTATTTCTTTCTGAGACTGACAATAAGTTTCAAAGTCCAAATTTGGAAGCAAAACTAAGTATAGACACATTTTCCAAACTGTTACTGCTCTCACAGCAAGTTGTTTTAAACCACCAGCTCCTGTTAAAGTATGCCTTTTTAATTTAGAACCTAACATGTAATTTAAAAAAATATTCTTTGAATACTTATTTTCCCCATATTTACATTGAAAATAAGCAATGATTTTTAAAAGTACTAAAAAAAATGTACTATATAGATCAGGCTAAATTTTAGTTTTGAGAGTGTTTTAATTTTACTTGTTTATAGAAAATGGTATAATTCAGTATGTAGTCTTGTGTAGATATTGTACATAATTAAATTTATTCATTTACACTCAACAAAAATTCATTATACAATCTAACTTACATAAAGATTATGCTTGTGCACCAGATACTATAGAAGAAGAAATGTCTTAAAAAGTGATTTATATTGAGCTTACAAATCTATGGTCTGATAATTCACTTATGATAGGTAAATGAATTACCTGTTTGTCCCCCAAATCTGTGTCTTTAGCAAATTAATTAACCCTTAAATTTCAATTTCCCTGAGGAGTAGCTGTAACATTTTTAAGGCACTTTATGACCTTATGTGCTCTAATCTATACAATGAATTTCATTGAATACAAGATACCATCATTATTTGAAATATTATTTTGTGTAATATTAGACAATAAATGCAACCAAATGTACTATAACATATTATCAATTCTAAGAAGGTGTCTTAATTTTAGAAATAAAATATTTGAAAGACAATGCATCATAGAATATGACAATTGAGTATATTCTGTGTGTACAGAAATATACCTCGTTATGCAAAGACAAGGATTTCATTCATACCAACATGACCCATCACCACAGGTAACCAGGTGGACATGGAAGATTGGTGCCACCACAGTTTCTCTATTAAAAGAGCTATTTAAATTTCAAGTCTCATGAACTTAAGCTAAATTTAGATCCTCAATGTTTTAAATTACAAATCCCATTACATTATACTTGCTTGCAGGTTTGAAATGACAGTGGAACTGTTCTGCTTAGGAAGTGATTAAAACTGCACTGTACATGAATACAAAATTATTATTCATAATGGCAACAAAAATATACCCAGTATATATGGTCACTAAAAGATCTTATTGTTTCTATGTAAGTTCTATAAATGACCATGAGAAATGGAGTTGTATATATATACTAAATTCTTGCAGCATTTTGGATTCACATTTATTTTGATTTTTAAATTAAATTTATTGGGGTGACATTGGTTAATAAAACTATATAGGTTTCGGGTGAACAATTCTACGACACATCATCTGTATGTGGTATTGTGTGCTCACCTCCCCAAGTCCAGTCTCCTCCCATCACCATCCATTCTCCCTCTACCCTCTTCTGCTTCCCACCTCCCCCCTCCCCTCTGATAATCACCATGTCGTTGTCCGCATCTATGAGTTTCTTTTTTCTTAATCCCACATTTTATTTGATTCTAAAAATTAT
This sequence comes from Saccopteryx bilineata, assembly GCF_036850765.1. Lineage (NCBI taxonomy): Eukaryota > Metazoa > Chordata > Mammalia > Chiroptera > Emballonuridae > Saccopteryx > Saccopteryx bilineata. Next base: position 173,112,418 of record NC_089495.1, read on the forward strand.
CATGTGGCAATGTTAAAAAAAGAGTTTTCACCTAATTCTGAGATTCAGTCAATGTTATTTTAATAGCAGAGAACTGAAATTAAATTTACATGTAGATTCTGACTTTCAAAGTCTTTAAGGTCGATGTTCTATTAGTTTTTTTCAAATGTAAATATTAAATGGAATTGTCAAACCAAAGTTCCAAAGCTTGGTTACTTTCTAAGATTAACAAGAATAAAAAATAAATTCTTCCATAAATTTTTAAAAAATCTCATATACAAAGTTGAAAAACATGTTTGCAAAAAAATTAGAATAGATTAAAAAAAAAAGATAAATTTCAAAGAGTAGGTTATTTTTAGGTTCTGGCTAGTTTGCTCAGTGGTAGAGTGTCGGCCTGGCGTGCAGAAGTCCCGGGTTCGATTCCTGGCCAGGGCACACAGGAGAAGCACCTATTTGCTTCTCCACCCCTCCCCCTCTCCTTCCTCTCTGTCTCTCTCTTCCCCTCCCGTAGCCAAGGCTCCATTGGAGCAAAGATGGCCCGGGCGCTGGGATGGCTCTGTGGCCTCTGCCTCAGGTGCTAGAGTGGCTCTGGTTGCAACAGAGCGACCTCCAGATGGGCAGAGCATCGCCCCCTGGTGGGCGTGCCAGGTCCCAGTCGGGCGCATGCAGGAGTCTGTCTGACTGCCTCCCGGTTTCCAGCTTCAGAAAAATACAAAAAAAAAAAAAAAAGTAGGTTATTTTAATGCAATTACACAAATTTACACTGAATAGTACATGTACAGATTTAAACTGTGATGATAAATTATAAAACTATTAAATTTTTAATAAACATAACTGAACTATAAATCAAAATAAAGGTCATTTCTTTAAAAAAAATGTTTCTTAGAAGAAAAGTTCTTAACCCTCGGGGATCTTTGAATATACCGTAGAGGTCCACAACCCTTTTGAAATAATATGAAAAATGTGTGCCTCATTTCATTCATATGTTCCATTTTTCTGGAGGAAAAGCTTTCATCAAATTTTCATAGGAACCTATGACCCCCAAAAAGTTAAAAATAACTTCATTCATACCTAAATGCTAATGACACTGCCATCATACAAAAAATTTTTAGTACTATGATTGCAGAACTAGCTACAGAACTTGATGCCCATTCCATTAATTCATCAACAATGACAATTCTTGAATTCTTAAGGTAGATTTGTCTTAAGGAAATAACCAAAAAATATGGAGATGTGTTTAATAAATGAGGAACACAATCCAACACACAAGAAACACTTTGCATCAAAATTAGAGGTGACTATAATGTAAAAAACTGTATGGATGAGTAACTGTCTCTGAAGACATTTTCAAGCCAGGAGGTGTACAGAAGTCACCTAGTATGAGAGGTAGCCCCTGGTGACTGTTTAGAGTAGTGGCAAGCAGTCTTGTTGGTGAAAAAGTTCTAATGGATCTGAACAAAATAAAACACTTATACATAAAATACTCTTTTTCTTTCTCTGCGAGAGAGAAGCAGAGAGACACAGAGAGACAAACAGACAGGAAGGGAGAAAGATGAGAAACATCAATTTGTAGTTGCAGCACCTTAGTTGTTCATTGATTGCTTCTCATATGTGCCTTGACCAGGGCTATAGCCAAGCCAGTGACCCCTTGTTCAAGCTGGTGAGCCTGCGCTCAAGCTGGCAAGCCTGCACTCAAGCCGAAGACCTCAGGATTTCAAACCTGGGTCCTCATTGTCCCAGGTCAATGCTCTATCCATGGCAGCACTGACTGATCAGGCTCTTTAAAATATTCTTGCTCTATAACAAGCAAACATCCACATACAAGTACCTTAGCTTGATGCAAAAGTTGCACAGAAACACAATCACCTGGATTTTCTTTGATTCTTGTAAATAAAAGCAATTATACCAAACAAAACATTTATACTGGCCTGCTCATTTGAATCAGTGGCTTATTATGGAAAGTAATTAGAATAAAGTAGTTTTTCTTTATCTGAAAAGTGTGCTTATTCACGATAAACTAGTCTCCACAACCAGTTCTGGTCTCATTGAACCTCTGTAAAGACTATTCTTCTGTACAGGACAAACACACCCTGTAATGCGTTCCCAGAGCATTCAGATGGCCATGATCTGAACTGTGCTTGGTCTCATGAAACTGGATATACAAGGCTAAACTATAGTTACCTGAGAAGTAACTGGGTCCAGAAGTCAGAACATTGCCTTGAGCATGGGGAGGCCCAATGAGCTACGGCGGCTGGTCATTTATCTTCATTATGCTCTCATTAACCCCCATTAAAAGGCGGCCAATCACTCCCAGAGTTATTGAATCCTGGTACTGAGTCTTTGACACACTGCTGGGAAAACTACCATCATACACCACTAACTTTGTTTCTGTTTAAAAACATATTTCAATTTTTGACTGGTAAATGGGTGCAAACCAGTTGATTATTACATTGGGCATGATATTCATCTGTAGGTTGTTATTGAAAAATAGGAGCAAATAAGAAAATCAGTCATATTGGGATGGATGGACACAGGCTTGGGGTTGGGATTCTAAATTTACAACTACAAGCTTTATAACTCTAGGAAAACCCATTTCTTCTCCATAATCTCAGTTTCTGCACCTAGAAACTGAGGGTATTGAGCCTATAATCTCTCTCGAATCAATGCCAATCTGTTGACCTGGTCAAATTTTCTTTGTTGGGAACAACACTTCTCGGTAAACATTTCCAGGCTTCCCTCGTTATCTGCCTACCTCAGTTGGGCAGTCCTCGCTCTGAGATTCTTACTACCTATTTAGTATATAAAGGTTAACAGTGGGGGAGGCAGTGCCATGTGACCTCGGTGCCACACTGGCCATCCTTAATTCTGCGACTCACAAAGAATCATCACTGTGTAAAACAGAACAGCTGGATATGAATCTTGGCTGGACCCTGATAAAAAAAGAAAAGCTTAATTACCTTTTCCATCAAGTTAATTTTTCCCCTTTGGCAAAGTAAACAAAGGCAAATCTGCTCTTGTTTTGGTTGTCTCTGACCTGCTATCCTTGACCTCCATCCTGATTCCTTTCTGTTCTTGCCTCCCTCTGCCTTGCTAAGCTTCCCACCACAGGCTCTCCTGGCACTATTAAAAAAAAAAATCTGATTAGGCCACAGGCATGAAAGCAGGGATGGTTCTAAATATAAGCTGACTTAGAATTCTATTAAAAGTTCATCTATAAATCAGGAAGAATACAAGTGTTTTATTTAAACTTTGGTTTAATTCCATCTGATGATAAAAAGCTTTTGTGATAGTACTACTGAGGGGACCTTCTACAAAGGAGAAATGATAAGGAATTTTTTGCCCCTAACGCTGAGCAGGGTTCCAACCTAACTGGAAACTACTCAGTTATTTCATTTCAAGAAGAAGTTAAGGAAGTGGACAGAGTCTGTGTACAGATTTATCAGTGCGTCAGCTGCTGCGCTCTGGTTGTTTTCAATAAGATGCTGGGGGAGTGTGTGGCCAGTAGGCACGGCCACCATCACAGCCACCTGGCCAATGCAAGTTCTCATTAGATTCGGACAGACGGTAATGCAACAATGGAGCCAAAAACTGGTGGGCCATCATCCTTAATCCTAGCTTGCACCTGGTGAGCAGGTAAAAACACACACTGGGCTCCAAAACCCACTCATTCTGTGCTCACAAAGCTACTGACTTATCCGAGTTTCCTAGAATCAAAGTTTCTAGCTCACCAGCCTTATTCACCTCTGTTCCCCATCTCCTTCTCTCTGCACAAACTCTGCACAAATTGGCTTCTCCTTCAGCATTCTGCCATCTTGGCTGCTTCTCCTCTCCTCCACGTGGCCTTTATCTCCTCTCCTCTCTTCTCTCCTCTCTCTAATGCTAATCTCAGGAACTGAGAGAGCAAGTTCCACTCTTTAGAGTAGAAATCAAAACCTTTAATTCAATATACAAACAAGGAAGTCTCTGATACAAAGACATTTATCTTAGGCAAAATGGGATTCCTAATGAGAGTGCACCACCCTACATCATGCAATCAGTCAAGGGTGTAGGGAAAAGCTTAGTCTTAAAACTAAGCCTTTGGTTATAATGACCCAGCCTGCTTACAGCCTGTCCTACATACCCAATACAAACTATAAGCGAGCAAACATATATATCATATTTAAAATTTTATTTGACCAACAGGGAGTGTGGCTAAAATGCCAGGACCCCATGCTGTTGAGAGCCAGGAATTTCCTACAGTCCTTAAGGTATAAGAAATAAGCCACCATGTTGGAGGAAAGCTTAAGTCATTTTCCCCAAATGATGAGACAGGTGTGGACACTAAGATAAGCATCCGTACTCTTATGAGAGTCAATCATTGTGTGTGAGCTTCAAAGACCTGAATGACTGCTCCTTTGCACCTGTTGGTCAAATAAGTTTGTAAATATGATATATATGTTTGCTCACTTATAGTTTGCATTGTGTGTGGGGGACAGGCTGTAAGCAGGCTGGGTCATTATAGCCTAAGGCTTAGTTTTAAGACTAAGCTTTTCCCCACACCCTTGACCATTGTTGGATGTAGGGTGGTGCACTCTCATGAGGAATCCCATTATGCCTAGATAAGTGACTTTGTATCAGAGACTTCCTTGTTTGTATATTGGATTAAAAGTTTTGATTTCTACACTATAAAGTGGGGCAGACCAGAAGCTTGCTCACTCCCAGTTCCTGAGTTTAGCATTAGAGAGGAGAGCAGAGAGAAGCAGAGAAGAGAAAGGCCACGTGGAGGAGAGAAGAGGCAGTGTAAAGCCAGTATCTAAGGCCAGGGCAACAATCACAGCAGCCTGGCCCATGTAGGTTCGCATTGGATTCGGACAGTCGGTAAAGAAACAATGGAGCCACAAACTGGTGGGCCATAGTCTTTAATCCTAGCTTGCACCCAGCGGGCAAGTAAAAATACACACTGGGCTCCAAAACCCACTCACATTCAGTGCTCACAAAGCCACTGACTTATCTGAGTTTCCTAGAATCAAAGGTTTCTAGCTCACCAGCCTTATTCTCCTCAGTTCCCCATCTCCTTCCTTCTCCCTACATAAACTCTACACAAACTGGCATCTCACTCAGCACTCCGCCATCTTGGCTGTTTCTCCTGGCCACATGGCCTCTTTCTGCTGCTCTCTGCTCTGCTCCCTCTGCTCTCTCATGCTAATCATCCCAGGAACCAAGAGAGCAAGCTCCCGTTCTGCCCCCATTTTATAGCGTAGAAATCCAAACGTTTAATCCAATATACAAAACAAGGAAGTCTCTAATACAAAGACACTTCTCTGAGGCATGATTGGATTGTACCGCCCCACATCAAAACGGGTGGGAAAGGCCTAATCCCAAGCCCCAGGCTACAAGGATTCTACCTGCCCACAGAGACACACATTAATATCACCTGGGCGACGGCCTCCTCGTGGGCAGCGCCATCTTTAACAAAGTGAGTATAATATATTTTATCTGCCCAACAGGCAGCCAAGATGGTGAAGTGCTGAAAGGAGAAGCCAGTTAGTGCAGAGTTTGAGCAGATAGAAGGAGATGTGGAACAGAGGTGAATAAAGCTGGTGAAGTAAAAACCTTTGATTCTAGGAAACTTGGATAAGTCAGTGGCTTTGGGAGCCCTGAATGGAAAGGGAAGTGTTTTCTCAATGTGTGTATTATTTGCCTGCCGAGTGTGAGCTAGGATTAAAGCTAATGGCCCACCAGTTATTGGCTCCATTGTTTCATTACCGACTGTCTGAATCTAATGCAAACCTGCATGGGCCAGGCGGCTGTGATAGTGGCGTGGCTACTGGCTTTATAGCACCTATTTGTTCTTCCCACCTGGAAGGATACACAAACCCATCCAAATGAAACCAGATATGTTTACTTTTTTCTGTTTGTTTTATGACAACTTTTCTACATGCTATTGAATATAATTCTATACTTTTGATGGCTGTTGAGTGATTCATTATGTAAATCTATCATAAGATATTTTACTATAGCTGACAGGGTGAACACAAGAGTTAAAATTTTAGTTTGAGTAATGGGTGGCTTTAGTTATGATTAGTGGGCATAATGATTAATGCAAGTAAAGGCTTTCTTCCAGGAACTGGGGTACCTGAACAGGCATACAGGACCTAACAAGATTTGCAAGTAATACACTCTTGTGCCCTAGGAGATCTTTAAGTGATCCACTTTTGTGCTCCAGGAGACTGCAAGCAAAGCCTTTGTGCACCAAGGACAAAAACCCCCACTGACTGTGATCCAATTAACTTTGACTATGATCTGATTAACTCTCCTTTGAAATTCCAAAACCCTGACCTACCCTTTTCTTCTTCTTACAAAAAGGTCAGCTGGGGATAGGAGGCTGAGATGATTTGGGAATATAACTTCCTGTTTCCCCAGATTACCAGCCATCGAGATAGAGAGCCCATAAAGATTCAATCCCTATCTCTATTTTTTTGGCTGAATTGGTGACAGGCAGCATAAACTTTGATATTTCCAATTTCATTGGCTCTTTTGTTGGACATTCAAATTGAATCCAAGTTTTGGCCATTCAAAGAACCCTCTGTTATTGTTGTGTTGGGTGTTCCAAGGTTGTATTCACTCTTTTCTGTAACTTTTTCTCAGCCCATTTCCATCTCTGAGATCTAGAGAGGACAGACCTCTCTAGAGCTAGAGTAGCTGGAATACAAATAGTCCATGTCAGCTAAATCTTATAGAAGACAGAGCTCAACCCAGAACCCGTTAGACTACCCCTGAAGTTGCAGCAGGTGGTTTCAAAGGATAATTTCTGAGACTCTACGGGCATTCTCACCCCAGTTGAGCCAAAAGTACCCAGGAGCCACCCAACTCCTGACCCCCAAGGAGTTCGGGAGATAAAAACCTAGTTTTATCACCTCTCTGGAAGACAATACTGAATGTGCACTCTAAACATCTCTTAGAAGAATGGCATCCCAGTTTCCCTCAGCAATAACCTGTTCATTCATATACTTTCTATTGTTTGTCTTCTCTTCCCTGCCTCATTTCCCCACCCCTTGACTGTGCTTCCTGGAATTACCTCCCAAATACAACAATTGAACCATATCCTCATCTCAGTACTTTCATTTGAAGAACCCAACCTAACTCAACCAAGATAGTCACTAATTGGTCTCTTGCTACTTAGCAGCAAAAATGTGAATGATTACCCTATCTTCTGCCTCTACACCATGCTGCCTTTTATTAGGAAACATTGGGAAAAGTGTCTGATAACAGAGCAGGGGAATTTGGAAGAGAGGTTGCCATCTTTTGCACCATGTAACCCTGACAGTTGGACCACAGATGATTGATGAAGGATGAGCCCTGGGCAGTCACATATAGGTTGGCTAATAGACATTAAGGTAGCTTATCATGAGGGTTCCACTTACTGGGTGATAATTAATAGCCTATTATGGTGAAAGGAATCCATTAGCTCCTTTGTCTCGGAGCATTTGGTGGTAACATTTATAAAGAAAGTTTTAAAGTATAGAGTGGTGTAAAGGCAGAAATTCACTGAAAGAAAAGGAAAGAGATACAAGCCATAGATGAGATAGAACGAAGAACAGAAAGAGACATTTGGTAGCGTTATAAGAGTAGAAAGAGGAAAAGAAGGTAGTCAAAGTCTTCGACTTTGATGACTGTTAGAGAAGTTCTGAGTTTCTAGAACTGCTTGAACTGCTGTTGCCTTCCAAATAAATGATGGTTTGTGATGCTGATAAAATGATTTCCTCACTCTGCTTTTCTACCAACTGAGCTGACCTCAATGTTTGTCACTTTTGCATGATTTAAAAGAGCTTGACTCACTTTGTGGTTCTTGAAAGTTCATTATTTAATTATAACATATATACGCTTTAAACATTTCTAAAATGTTGTTTTTCTTTATTCTACACATATTATTTTAGGAAGTATGGCATTCATTTAGATCCATATTTTTTAAGAAAAAAAATGCACACATTTTTAGTCTTTAAACTATATAGCACCTTCATGAACCTTGTGCACAGATTGAGGAAAGACACTGGACCAAGGAACTTAGAGACTAAGTTAGAAAGGGGAACAGTCTGGCCATGCAGAATAAAACAAGTTCGGCCCTGGCCTGTTGGCTCAACGGTAGAGCATCGGCCTGGCGAGCAGGGGACCCGGGTTCGATTCCTGGCCAGGGCACATAGGAGAAGCGCCCATTTGCTTCTCCACCGCCCCCCTCCTTCCTCTCTGTCTCTCTCTTCCCCTCCCGCAGCGAGGCTCCATTGGAGCAAAGATGGCCCGGGCGCTGGGGATGGCTCCTTGGCCTCTGCCCCAGGCGCTAGAGTGGCTCTGGTCTTGGCAGAGCATCGCCCCCTGGTGGGCAGAGTGTCACCCCTGGTGGGCAGAGCGTCGCCCCTGGTGGGCGTGCCGGGTGGATCCCGGTCGGGCGCATGTGGCAGTCTGTCTGACTGTCTCTCCCCGTTTCCAGCTTCAGAAAATTACAAAAAAAAAACAAGTTCAGTAAATTTCATTTTCAAGAATGACCCTGGTGGGAAAAAAAAAATCAGGTGACATCTGGTATTACAGGAAATGGGGTGTATAGAGGCATTTTTATGAAGAAGGCAATGTTTTGCCTCATAAACTAAGAAAAAAAATGTATTAAAACAAAGTACTGTATAATAATGTTTATGAAGACATTGGGAGGTATATTAAGGTTAACTTAAAAGTATTATTTTCTATCTCTAGAGAAGTTTTATTTTAATCTACTACTAATTTGGACTAAGTTTAACTGTAAGTTCTAGCAATCATTATTACAGATTTTCCTAATGCAGTGGCTGACAGTAACAAGTCTGCTCAGATTGCTGTAACAAGGTAGCATAGATGAGGTGACTTAAACAACAGAAATTTATCTTCTCATAGTTCTGCAGGTAAGAAATTTATGATCAAGATGCTGGCTGACTCAGTTTCTGGTGAGAGCCCTTCTCTGGCTTCAGAAGGACACCTTCCTGTGTTCTCCCATGGCCTTTCCTCTGTGTGTATGTGTGGAGAGACAGAAACTAAGATCTCTCTCTTCCTTTTCTTAATGAGGCCACTAATCCCATCATAAGGGCCCCATCCACAGAACCTATAGTTACCTTAATTACCTCCCAAAGGCCATCTCCAAATACCATCACATTGGCTAGGGCTCAACATATGAAATTTGTTTGTGTTTTGGGGGAAACAAATATTCTGTCCATAGCACTGATATATGTATTTATGTATATGACCATTGGATGATTTATTTACCTTTTAAAGTTTAGTTTTTCAAGCTAGTATTCCTGTTGCACACCACAATAGTCTTGAAATATATTCAGAAATGGGATCCTCCCTAAATACCAGGTTCCCTTTTCCCATTCCAATTTTCTTGAGTCAGCTTCCATCAACCTTTAAACTGCAAGTAGTCAGTGTTTGAAGAGTGTAGATAAAGACATGGCCAGGTGCACTGGGATATCCACAGCACTGGGGCAAGGTGCTGGAGCCTGCTGGTGTGCCTGGGATGGCAGCGCGGTGTGAGGCGAACAACTCGCAAGAAGGGGAATTAAGTTACTGTTTGCTAAAATCCTTGTAAATATTTCATTCTTAAAAAAAAAAAACTTGCAGCAATAACAGGGTATAGTGGTAGCATATCAGTCAGAGGCAGATTTAACGGTGGGCACACTGGACATGTGCCCAGGACCCTAATTTCTGAAGGGCCCTGCAAAACCCCAACTTTACACTTTTTTCTAATGACAAGGGGCCCAATATTTCTTTTGTGCCTGGGGCCTCAACCGACTTTAATCTGCTTCTGAAATCAGTTCTATTTATAATAAAGGGCTATATTGATAAGTTTCAAAAAATAATATAAGTAGTTTAATAATCAACAATTTCTGATGTTCTAATACTGGTGAAAAGAGTGAGAAGTAGCTTTGTTTTTAGAGACCCAAGGAGTCTGCCATGTGGGGGTGGGATAATCCTCAAACACACATTTGTGGTCACCTCTTCCTCTGTGACCTTACCTGATAAAGCACCATTGCAAATAGAATCAGCACAACTGTTAGGTTAGTAGTGCTTCTGCCTGGGACACTGCCTCCCATTCAGGCCAGCATCACATCCCTGCCCTGCTGCTGCGCTCACACTATTCTACTGCTCCCTGCATCATTGCTGACGTAGCATCTAACAGGGGTGATCAGGGTGACTGGTAGCAGATGACGCTGGTGGCCCAATGGCTGTCTGTTGTGAGACGTAAAGGGACACCAGATAAGACCATGAATTTCAAAATAACTACTCTGTCCTCTCATCGTTCCCAGGGGAGCATTTTATTCTTCTGGGGCTTGGAAATTCTTCTGACTCCTTGAAAGGATCCTGCTTGAGTTAATTTTATTGTAATGACTCAATACTCAATGGCTAGAAATGGGTCTGAAGCCAGCTGAGAAAAAGAAAAGAATGACACTGAGCGGAAACCAAGAGGGACAGGAGGACCTTACTTACATAAAAGGCACAGTAGAACACCAAGGCAGCTTGCATTTCTCCTCCAACCCTGAGAGGTACTAACTGGGCTCACCTCCAGGGCAATCTCTATTGGTTGTTTAAGAGAGGCAGTTGGGGCAGGGATGGACTGCTGAATTACAGGCTGTGCTACTTACATTACTAAACACTTTCCCGAAGTATTGCATTCATGCTTTTTGTAAAAAAAAATTGAATTCATATCTTTTCATTAAAGATAAACATGCATAAAGAAAAGTAAAGCTAAAATATATTATATTTATTAACTAAAGCCCATCTGTGCATTTCATTTCTATGTCTAAGTCAACTTTTATTAAAGTAAGATTTCTAAAATTGCAGGTGCACAATTTGATGAATTATCACAAGTTGAACACTTCTATATAACCAGCAAACCAGTACAGGTTTAAGAAACAGAACGTATCCACATCTGTTCCCTCCCTTCCGGGCACTACCCTCACTCCAAACTTCTGACTTCCAACAGCATGTATCGGTTGTCCTGATTTCAGACTTTCTATAAACTGAATCACATACAATATGTGCTCTTCCATCTCTGGTTTCTTTTGCTCAACATTACATTGGTGAACTTCTCAGATTGATGCTTGTGCAAATAGATCTTAATTGCATTTTGAATGCTGGCCTTGTCAATAGATCCTATCGTTTTGAATCTTATTTGAAGAGTGAAAACAATTCTTTTTTCTTTTTCCAAACAGCTAACATTCGCTGCTTCCCATACTTTGTCTTCAACTTATTATTTTCTTACTACAGAGGTTTTTCAATGTTAGGGTATACAGGAGGGATTTTTTAGCACTAAGAATGCTGGGCCCCTCCCTCTGAGTTTCTGAGTGTGCAGGTTTGGGGTGGGGCCTGCGAATTTGCATTTTGAACAAGTTCACAGAGGATGCTGATTCTGGTGCTCTAGGAACCACTCTGAGAACTACACTGAAGTACGTTGAATTTGTTAACCAAAGCCCATCTGTGTGCATTTCTTTAACCTAAGTCAACTTTGATTTAAAGTAGGATTTTTATTAAAATAAGTGTCCTCAGATAAATTGCTCATGCGTTTTCCGTTGCAGGAAGGACAGCTTCTCCCGTGTGGTGAGGAAGGACCAGGGGCTGAGTCTGTGGGGTGCATGACAATGCATAAAGACCTGAGAGCTATTTTCAGAGCCTCCATCCCCGCCTTGACATTAGACATACTGGATCTTATAGTTTAAAAATCTGGAAATCCTTGTAGCTCGACATGTATCAAAAAACAAACAAACAAACAACCTGACAAAGTATCAAGAAAGGCCCAGGTCATATTGTGCTTGCATCAAATCCTGCAGGCAAGAGCTCCTACGGAATTAAGCCTTACAACTAAAAGTAATAAATCATCACCACAACATATTCCTCTCAAACTAGCCCTAGACACTGTGCGATACATTAGCCCCTCGCCACGTGTGGCCAATGAGTCCTGGCAACAACGGCTGAGTGTCTGAATGACATGTTCTAGAATGGTAAACTATGTGCTGGGACTCACAGACTTAGTACAAAAAAAACAAACAAAAAAAGAATGTAAATGATCTCAGCAATAATTTTGATATTGACTAAATGTTGGAATTATTATATTTTGGATATATTGGTTCAATGAAATATATTATTAAAATAATTTTGCTTTTTTGTTGTTGTTAATGTGGCTTTTAGAAAATTCAATGACAAATCACTCTCATTTATGCTCATTGTTATTTCTGTTGGACACTACTGTTCTAGAGCAGGGGTTGGGAACCTATGGCTCGTGAACCAGATGTTGCTTTTTTGATGGCTGCATCTGGCTCACAGACAAATCTTTAATTAAAAAAATAATAACGTTAAAAATATAAAACATTCTCATGTATTACAATCCATTCATTTCCTGGTTCATGTGGGTGGCTGGAGCCAATCACAGCTGTCCTTTGGGACAACACCAAATTTTTATTGGATAATGCATAACATACACGGGTCGTTGTATGGCTCTCACAGAATTACATTTTAAAATATGTGGCGTTCATAGCTCTCTCAGCCAAAAAGGTTCCTGACCCCTGTTCTAGAGAATTTAGTATTGGCCTGACTTATACAAATAATGAAAGCCTGACTTATACAAATAATTCATTTGAAGGCCAGAGTTATGTGGTTGGGAAATTGCAACTTGCCAAAGGGTGGTTCATCGGAAACTAGAAAATCTAATTGGGCTTATAGGAAGCATCTTCAAATAATCCTAGGGATAGCTGGGAAGAAACAAAAAAGTTTAATTAGAGATAATCAGAGTATATATTCTGAGAAAGACTTGGAGAAGAAAGGATAATGATAAATTTGTTAAAAACTACCACACTTAAAAAAACTACTAGCATCCAAACACTATCCAATGGTTGAAAATTTTTGCTTTATGTTGATTTGACCCAAATTTCTTAGCCTGGCATTCCGAGTTCTCTATGATCAAGCTTCTAGCTTAGTAACCAATTAGTGAGTGGAGGGATGAATCCATCATTTAAATTCCGTGGATCTATTCATTGTACCTAAAATAGGTTCCTTGATGTCTTACTTCTAAGGTTTCATGGTTGCTCTTCTTTCTAACAAAAATAGCTCCAAACAGCTCCTTTTACTTAATTACATTTCTGCCTCTTTCAGATTCCAGCTCAAATCTCATATTCACTTCCTACATTATACAGATAATTTCAGGACAGAGATACACCTTGACTCCAAGCTCCCTGAATATGTTTCAGTGTAATCCTTCCTTGGTATTTGTCCTTCTCTCTTTTGTCTTGTACCCTAGCTTTGTGACCTCAGAACACTTACTTAATTGCTATGTGCTTCACTGTCCTTGTCTATAGAGTGGAAAAATATTGTATTTATGTCATAGGTGAGAGTAGAGTGAGTAAAAACATGTCAAGTTCTAGAACAGAATCTGGTACATAATAAGCACTAGATAAATGCCAGCTGCTATTATTATTGTTGCTGTTGCTGATATTAGCTACACAACACACATCTATATATTTTGTTTTTCTGTCTAGATTGCTAAGTTTTTTGAGAAAGAGAATATATTTTTTTCTTCATATCACAGGTCTTAAGACAACTTAAAACCCAACAAGTATCTGTTGATAAGCATAATAAAACAATCAGGCCCTGGTCGGTTGGCTCAGTGGTAGAGCATTGGCCTGGCGTACAGGAGTCCCGGGTTCAATTCCCAGCCAGGGCACACAGAAGAGGCGTTCATCTGCTTCTCCACCCCTCCCCCTCTCCTTCCTCTCTGTCTCTCTCTTCCCCTCCCACAGCCGAGGCTCCAATGGAGCAATGTTTGCCCGGGTGCTGAGGATGGCTCTGTGTCCTCTGCCTCAGGCACTAGAATGGCTCTGATTGCGGCAGAGTGACGCCCCAAGATGGGCAGAATATCGCCCTCTGGTGGGCATGCCAGGTGGATCCCTGTCAGGCGCATGCGGGAGTCTGTCTTACTGCCTCCCCGTTTCCAACTTCGGAAAAATACAAAAAAAACCCCCAAAACAATCAGACATTTTCAATGTCATTTTCTGTGATCATGGTATTGCCCCTGCCAGGTAAGTATCTATCAATGGCATCTCTGTAGGCCAGACTGCACACTAATCCTTATGGACAAAATGATGGGCAATGCAGACACCATCTCCCCACCCCACCATGAAACTTAAGTTACGATAGAGGGAGATGGACAAGAGGTGAGCAAGCAAAAGGAAGTACAAGTTTCTAAAGTCAGGTAGCAGTCAGTGTTATGAAGTGATAAAGAGGACGCCGGCATGGAAGTGTAGTGGAGCAGGGCTCTACCTAAAACCTGAGCAGAGAGGCTGGGTGAGACCGAGGCACAGAGAGGGAGAGGCGTCCTGTGAGATAAAAATGGAGGACGGAACGGTCTACATGGTGCATCTTACAGGTTACAGTCAGGTCTTCGCATTTCATTTTCAGAAAAATATAAAGGTATTGTAAGAATTCAAGAAGGAATAGGCTATGATGTGTTTATTTTACTTTGTCTGGTAATGTCAGTAGACCTTAGGAGCTGTCACCTTTGACTTGACTATTGAGATGAGATCACATTCAAGTATGGCATTAATATGACCATGAACTTCAACAATATAAGGTTAGCTGATTCATATAGGATTATAATATATACACTTGACCTTGGATTCATTAAAACCAGCTGCCTGTAGAACACATGAGTGTGTGAAATCCTAGACGAAATATAATAAAATATCTGCCACTAGGAAAACCAATAAGCAAATTCATGAACCAGAGCTCTGTTTGAGCCCCCATTGTGACCCCTTCTCATTTATTAGCTTATAGAAAGACTCTGCTGTTCGTGACAGGTGTCATTTTTGAGGGGAACCATGCCAAATATGACTCTGAAATAAGGAAGGATGTTAAGAATAAAAACATAAAAATTATAGAGTGAGTCTGGTATAAAACACAGCATGCAAAAATCTAAACATTATCATTTAGTTCTAGGCACTACTTACTTTAAAAAACAGCAGTCAACTTAAAACATACGATTGTCCTTAAAAACATAAATGTAGCCTGACCTGTGGTGGCGCAGTGGATAAAGCATCAACCTGGAAACACTGAGGTTGCTGGTTCAAAACCCTGGCTTGCCTGGTCAAGGCACATATGGGAGTTGATGCTTCCTGCTCCTCCCCCTTCCCTCTCTCTCTCTCTCTCTTTCTCCCCCCTTCTCTCCTCTCTAAAATGAATAAATAAATTTAAAAAAAAAAAAAAATAAAAAATAAAAACATAAATGTAAAACAACAACAACAAAACCCAAGTATTTACCATTAATTTTTCCCTGTGGGATTAGCTGACATTCCACAAAGACGTCATAATGTGTCTGCTCTGAACACACACACACACACACACACACACACACACACACACAAAACAAAATGCAGGAATGAGCGGGTTTTATTTATTTATTTATTTTAAAAATGTTGCAAGTGCAAGTCTATTCCCTAGCCCCCAAAACTTGTGTAGGCAGCCCTGAGCAAGTTATATAGGTTAGTCTTGGTTGCCTGATTTGTACAGTTTGGTGGAAAATAACACCACCTCTCATCTCTGGGAAATACTGAGTAGCTTTTCAAATCCATTTCCCTTATCTTAGTCTCACAGGAAGGAGGAACTTGCAGAAGAACTGAGGATAACCTCTCTTGCAGTCTGATGGGGCCGTAAGACTGAGTTCTGGCTCCCGGAAAGTAAGGAGAAGTGGGGTGTGCCACTTTTAGGCCAGGCCATAAAAGCCTCCTGTGCAACCCTTTTTCCCTCTTCCCTATCTGCTGACTGGATGTCAAGACTCAGGGCAACTTTGGGGAACCATGAGTTGAAACTCACAAGCGTCTGTCATCTTGAGTCCCTGAATGACTGCAAGGAAAACGACGTCTCATTGTGGACTATATTATGTGAGAAAATAAATTTCTTTATGTGAGTCTGACATTTGTTTTATAGCAGCTAGCATTGTCTAACACATATGCCACCTCAAAGAGTCACTGACAAAGATAAATGAGATATTTGAGCACTATTAACTGTTTTAAAATTGTCATTATTTTTTAATACAACTAACTATAGGATCTGTGAACAAAGTTTTAGTACATGTTCTTTACTACTGTTGAAAGGATTTTCAAAATAGAGAAAGAAATTAGTAAAGATGACAAGACATGACAGAAAAGATACTGGGGGGGGAATATAACAATTATTATTATTTTTTAAAGATTTTATCTATTCATTTTTTTTCTTTCTTTTTTTTATTTTTTTTATTTTTTTTTACATGAGAATGTTTTATATTTTTAACGTTATTATTTTTTTATATATATATAAATAAATTTTTATTTTAATGGGGTGACATCAATAAATCAGGGTACATACATTCAAAGAAAACATTTCCAGGTTATCTTGTCATTTAGTTATGTTGCATACCCATCACCCAAAGAGAGATCGTCCTCTGCCACCCTCCATCCAGTTCTCTCTGTACCCCTCCCCCTCCCCTCCCCCTCCCCCCATAGCCACCACACTCCTGTTCATGCCTCTCAGTCTCGCTTTTATGAGGTAGATGGGCGCTTCTCCTGTGTGCTCTGGCCGGGAATCGAACCCGGGAATCCTGCACACCAGGCCAATGACTCTGATGGGTCTACCATATCTATTCATTTTTAGAGAGGGGAGAGAGAGAGAAAGAGAGAACAAGGAAGGAGGAACAGGAAGCATCAACTCCCATATGTGCCTTGACCAGGCAAGCCCAGGGTTTCAAACCAGCAACTTCAGCATTCCAGGTTGACACTTTATCCACTGCACTACCACAGGTCAGGCGATAATAATTATTGTTTTAATCTCATCTCTGTGTTTTTCTCCTGAAAACCTAGTAAAATACTTATGGAAACAAGAGTCAAATCTAGTTTCCATGGGGTGACTATCTATGCTGAGGAAGAAGTTGTTTGTGGGTTTTTTCCCCCTCTCAGAAATCCTTTTAGAAATTTGGGGGTCTGATAAAAAGATGGAATCTTTGAAGTAAGATTTGTACTTAAAAACCCAGGGCAAAAAAAAAAAAGAAAAACAAAAAAACAAAAAAACAACCCAAGGCATATGGTCACCATATGGACTACAGGTGAATTTCTGGTATTATAGTTGCTTAAAAAAGGGAGATTGTTGAGTAATAACTGTGGTTCAGATAGGAGACCCATTAAGTAGAAGGAAGGGAAAGGCATTAGTGGAGATGGAAGAATTAATGTAAATTTAGGAGACACTGTCTCAGGGAATAAAATAGAAATAGTCTGATGTGCTCTCTTAGGTTAACTTTGGAAGAATCTCAGGGGAAGAACTGGTATGGGGCTTTGACCCTGGATATAGAGTGTGGTCAATTTGAGGAAGACGTGTGTGTGGAAGGGTTCACTTGAGCGCCCCCTGGTGATTGTGGTAATATCAGTGTTAGGTAATAAGTAAGCAGCTGTCTATCCAAGTCCTTTCTACTGATCAACATCAAGACTACTGGTTAGAAGGAGCTCTAGCACAGAAGGCTCCCATCTGCAGGAGGAGAAAAGATGGTTGTTCATTTCCCTGAAACAGAAAAGAAAGATTCTGAGAAACCCAGTGCCTGGTGCTTGTAGCTCTTGTCAGCTCTGAGGAAGAGGTCGGCAGAAATGTTTGTCTCATTAAATGGTTAGGAAAGAGTTATTGAATGAATATTTAGTAATTGATTCTGCTTCAAAATGTGGTTGGCTTAGATAACATTAATAAATGGTTTAGGTAAACCGAAGCAGTTTAATGTCATTTGAAATATGTCTTTTGAAAGTCTTAGATCTTTATGAGTCTTGTAGCATCTGAGAAACATCATAAATCATAGACCAAGCTGGGATAAATGTTGTCTTGTACACGTTTATCTCAGAACAGGGTGTGTGTGTGTGTGTGTGTGTGTGTGCATGCACATACATGTATATATTTTTTGTTGTATGTACAGTTGTACATGAGTGTTACTATCCCTCTTCCTGAGGAAAATAACCCTTTGCCTTTCCATGTCAATGTGACACATCTGGCACGAAGCAACAGGAACAATTTCTAAATAAAATGGGAAGACAAACTTTATCATTACATGCCATCAGTGCTTATTAGGAAACCTTGCCTTTGTACTTGATTTAAAAATGTCTGTTTTTTGCCTCTAGCTAGCCAATTAGTCCTTTCTTTTTGGTAAAGAACTCAGCAATTCCAAGACATTCTCCATCTCTCTATGTCTCAAGAAATATAACTCCCTGGGAACAGCGGTGGGAAGAACAGATGACAGCACACATCATTAGGAATGAGGAAGAACAGCACATTCTACTCATGAAAACCTATTGTCAAAAACTATGATAGACGACAGCCTTTCTGAAGCTTGAGAGAATGTTTCCTCAATCACACTGTACCGCCATGCAGTTAAGAAACTCAGACCCTGTTTTATAAAGTAATTTTACCATTCCTTATTTTGTATTATAATAGTTTGATTTATTGAAATAAAAAATTTAAACTATATTCTTTAATTCTTTCAGATAGGATGTGAAATTGCTTCTTAAACTATATTTTGTTAAGTTAAAAAAATTCAATTTTTGGCCCTGGCCGGCTGGCTCAGTGGTAGAGCGTCGGCCTGGCATGCGGGAGTCCCGGGTTTGATTCCCAGCCAGGGCACACAGGAGAGGCACCCATCTGCTTCTCCACCCTTCCCGCTCTCCTTCCTCTCTGTCTCTCTCTTCCCCTCCCGCAGCCGAGGCTTCATGGGAGCAAAGTTTGCCCAGGCGCTGAGGCTGGCTCTGTGGCCTCTGCCTCAGGCGCTAGAATGGCTCTGATTGTGCCAGAGCGACGCCCCAGATGGGCAGAGCATCGCCCCCTGGTGGGCATGCCGGGTGGATCCCGGTCGGTCGCATGCGGGAGTCTGTCTGCCTCCCCATTTCCAACTTAAGAAAAAAAAAATTCAATTTTTAAAAAATGTAGCAAAAAAACTAAAAGTAAGGTTTAGTCAATTATGTTGGACACCTTATGCTTCCATCTCCCCTGAGTTTCTCCGTACAAGTTAGCCTGTTAAAGGCTCTGAGAAGTCTTGTCTTGTAGAGATACTTAACTATGTCTAACTTTGTGATTTCTAAAATTTTTCTTACTGATGAGCTCTTTTATGAAGGAATATTTATTATCATCCTGAAGGATTGATATAAAATTTTAAATATGGGCTCTGGTCAGTTGGCTCAGTGGTAGAGTGTCAGCCTGGCATGTGAAAGCCCTAGGTTTGATTCTCAGTCAGGGCATTTTCTCTTTCTCTCTCTCTCTCTCTCTCTCTCTCTTTCTCTCTCTCTCTCTCTCTCTCTCTCTCCTCTCCTCTCCTCTCCTTTCTGCAGCCATGGCTCAAATGGTTTGAGCAATTTGGCCCCAGGGCCTGAGGATGGCTCCATGGCCTCGCCTCAGGCACTGAAATAGCTCAGTTGCCGAGCAACGAAGCAGTAGCCCCAGCTGAGCAGAGCATAGCCCTGTAGGGGGCTTGTCAGGTGGATCCCGGTCAGGGTGCATGCGGGAGTCTGCTTCCCTGCCTCCTGCCTCTCATTTAATTAAAAAACAATAAAGTTTAAACATGGGAATATATGAAAAGCATTCCACCATGTTGCTTATAAATTGGAAGTGAATTCTTTCATGTTGCTTTTTTCTAGTGTCTTAGCCCAGTAAAAATATGGTCATGTCCATAATTTTGATTTGTAGATGGAAAAAGAAATCAAGAAAGATGAAAATGTGCATACTGCCCCCACCCACATTATCTTGTATAATTTCGGTCATTAACATGTTTGTCCAGATAATTTGTGAAGCACGGGAAAGAGGATGAGAAGGAAGAGGGAGGGAGGAAGGGCACAATGGAAGGGTAAAATTGTGAAAGTGAATCTTCGCATTTTGAATAAAATAGATGTGACAATAATGGCAGAATGTTAAAGTGGACTACTGAACAGGGTATGTGCCAGGCTCTACAAAGGCACGGAACCAGACCACAGAGAGGTCATGAATAACAGGCAAAGGGTTTTGGGACTCATTTCTAGTGGTGTATATGGTTGGAAATTTCTGTGTACTCATTTCATTGTAGGACCTGGTTAGGGCCAAAGTTGTGATGTGGACCAAGTAGGTTGACTCCCACTCTGGTAGTCTGAGTCTCAATGCCCTGCTTACCTAGCTTGAGCCCCACCTTTCCCATGCTGCTCTCCGACAGCTCTATACCTACCTGTGTCTTACCCCCCTGACGCAAGGAATGTGGGAAGAGGCATTTGGGGGAGAAAACATGGGTTGTGGGTTCAGGCCAACTGGGTTTCCAAATTTTGGTTCTACATTTTGGTTTTTTGGATCAGTTACTCAAATTATCTGAGCCTCAGTAATTTGCAAAATTGGGATTATAACACTGACCTTTTAAAAACAATGAGATAATTCTTTATTTACACCATTGAACTGGCAAAAATTAGAAAGAACAATAATAACATTTGCTGATGAAAATACAGATTGTTAGAGCCTTTTAGGAAAGCAATTTGGCAATATCTGTTAAAAAGGCAAACTTGTCTCACACTCCTGGAGTCTTTCCCATACAAATAAGAGCACTACTTAGAAGGATATATGGACAAGGGACGTTTATTGCATCGTTGTTTGTGTGGCAATAAAGGGGAAAGAAAGTGCTTGCTCATCATAGAAAAATGGCGGAGTAAATTATAGCACCTTTAAGCTATGAAATATCATGAGAACTATAAAATGAATGAATTAGATGCACACAAAATGACTCGAAGAGATATCCATAAAGTTTTGTGTTGTGTAACAAAACAAGATACAGCAAAGTGAACATAATATAATGCAATCTTTATAAAATAAACATCTATATTTAACAATGGCTAAAAATTTTGAGCCTCCTACCTCCTACTGTATTATTATTATTATTATTATTATTATTATTATTTTAGTGAGAAAGAGACAGAGAGAAGAACAGAGAGACAGGAAGGAGAGAGATTAGAAGCATCAATTCTTTATTGCAGCGCCTTAGTTGTTCATTGATTGCTTTCTTATAGTACCTTAACTGGGGTTCCTGCAGAGCAAGTGACCCCTTGCTCAAGCCAGTGACCTTGGGCTTAAACCAGTGACCTTAGGCTCAAGCCAGTGACCATGGGGTCATGTCTATGATCCCATGCTCAAGCCAGTGACCCTGCGCTCAAGCTGGTGAGCCCACACTCAAGCCAGACGAGCCTGTGCTCAAGCCGACAACCTAGGGGTTTCGAAACTGGGTCCTCTGCATCCCAGTTCAATGCTCTATCCACTGTGCCACCGTCTGGTCAGGCAAGCCTCTTACTGTCTTGAAATGTTCAAATAGATTGATTCGGTTTCATGTCCTGTGACAGAGGTGCTATTATCATTCCTGTTTTACATACAAGAAAGCTAAGGTGCACAAAGACTAAGTAATGTTCCCACAGACACACAGGTGAGGGTAGGCCTGAGGTCTAGACTCTGGAAGCTGAAATCAGAGAGTAGGCTCCCACTCACAAATTATATGATCAATTTATATAAAATTTTGTTTGTCTGCATATGCTCAGAAAGTGATGCACGGAAGAATGTGAATGGTGGTTACCTCAGGATGCTGTGACTGCACGTCTGTTTACTCTAGTCCTTATACTCTTTCTCATTATTTGAGTTTTCTAAATGGAACATATATAATTTAAAGAATCAAAAAGGAATACACTTTATTTATTGTAAAAAAAAGAGATTTGTATGCATTTCTAATTACTAGAATTTTCTTACAGATCGTGAACATTGACAAAGTTAAAAGGATATTCATGACCAGTATGAAATTTAAAACTGAAACTAAAGAAAGGACTCAAAATGGAGACAGGATGCATAAATGATGGAGGGTCACTCATTGAACTATTCAATTAAATAATACTAGACTATGAAAAGACATGAAAAAAATTCACAATCTATTACATTTATAGGACAGCGACAAAATGGTATCGTGGTAGAATACCCTACAAATTCCACACTCATGTGCGGCAGCCTGGGAAAGGACAGGGAGTTTATATACCGGCGTTTATTACTGGGGATTGAGATGAGGGGTGATAGCTTTAATTTCTCTTTTTATTTTTAATATAATAAGTGCTTATTGCTTCTAAAATAAAAAAGTGTAAGCAATAAAAATGTCAATTGTTTCTCTAGTAAATCAACAAAAAAATTAACAATTTATCCTCAGGAACTGATCATAGATACACACCAAAAGTTATGTGAAATGTATGCACTGTTTTCCTACTATTTATAATAGAGAGAAAACCGTAAATAACTAAATAGTTTAACATGGGAACATTGGCGATGTAAATTGTGAAACAACCCTATGATGAAATATTATGCCTCCAATAAAAAAATCAGGCCTCTGAGTAATATTTCAAGGCTTTGGAAAATATTTATGGTAAAACAAAGTGAAGTCGACAATTTAATCCTTAAAGGGAAAATGGCCATATTTCCTTTTATACTTTTCTGCATTTAAAAATATTTTACAATAAATGTGTATTATAAACAAAAAATAATAATTGTTATATTAAAATGGAATCAAACATTATTGTTAATGAGGATTATGTGAGCTCGTGTAAGTATCAGCAGTGGAGCCAACCTTAATAAAATGGTACTCCTCTCTCCACGCCCTACACACATACCTTCTCTCTCTCCTTCCTGAGTCTCAGGTTACTCTTTCATAAAATGAAAAATGCATTGTACCTACACATAAAGCATTAGGTATAGGAAACACTTCATATATCTTGGTTCTTTCCTATCACTGAACTGCCAGAGGGTAGCAGCTTTCATTCCACACTTCAGACTCTTAAAATCCAAAAGTGATGACCCAGGGTGTTACAGTGTATCCAGACACTCTGTCTGTGCAACTGTAGGACAGGGGACACCTTCTCTCACTTTTGTTGGTAGTATGGAGGACCTTTGGAAAAGGGATAATGGACACCAAGAATAGGAAGAAACATCAGGATAGAGAAGCATGAGAGGAATTTCATGGGTGGGCCCATGTTTTGTTTCTCTCCAAAGATTTAGGCAAGAGATAGAGATAATGTTCAGAGCTATTCGGAGCCCTGCCCACTGGCCATGCTTGTGGTGATACACAGTTGGGAGCATTTATGCTCAAACCTCCCAAACGCTCAAATCCACTTTCTCAGGCTAAACCTCATCCTTTGTCTTTCGTTGTCTTTGCAAGACTGATTCTTGCCCCAACTTTCTTCCTATTCTACAAAAACTTTGACCTTTAGGTGACATGAAACTTAAATTAAGAGTTAAGAGACATCCCACTTCATAAATGCCAAACAGCAAAGACATGACTTCTACAAAGCTCCAAAGGAATACCAGCTCGCTGTGCATGCGCCTGGGTATTAATTGATTTTACTTTTAATATGAATGAGCATATGATTTCATCTCATTGACCTTCAAATTCAAATTGAGTAATTAAATACTAAGACAGGAGTATTGAGATGCGTTTAAATTGCAGGTTTTTTTTTCTCTCTAAGGTTTCTTGGCCTTGGCTATGAGTGAAGATGCACTATTATGAGTTTTGAGATAATTAGAACAAAGAGCTCTCCTTGAATTAAGAAAATTGACTATATTTCACATAATGATAATAATAATTATAGCAGTTTTGCCCAAAGTTCTTGATCTCTTTATATAAATTTTATTCATGTGTTTATACTTCCCTTTATCTGACTGCCTCCACATTTGGTAACTTAAATAGTTTTACCATTTGTACTCATGAGTTTGTTTTGAAGGATTTAAAGGGCAAACTGCCATTAAATCAATGATTAGAGTATTTTTTACGAGGAGAGGAAGAAATCTTTCAATAGATAAGTGAATGCTCTATTTTATAAATAACCTTAGAACTTCTGTCAACCCATAGATAATTTCTCAAGCCAGCTTTACCTTGATACTCAATTCAGTTCAGCCCCAGCTGCCACACCCTCACCAGGCACTTCTCATCAGCATCTCTCCTCCTCACAGTTTGTCCTCCTAACTCAACTCCTGCCTGTCTGAGGGCTGGAATGGGTATTAGAAACAGGTGTCTTTGTTCTGCAACTCACAGTCTGGCTCTCCGGACATAAACCAATCAGTGGTACTTCCTTCTGTCAGCAGCCTGCACTGTTGGCAGTTATGTGGAGTAAATGAGTCGTAAACATCATTCTAGGTAGTCAGTGGGAAATATGTCTAGAACCTTTGAACAAAATCACTGGCATTGAATACACCCTTGAAGACAAGGCCTCTTGAAATTATTCAATGTTCACATACCTGTTTTCATTTTTTTTAAAAAAAATCTTATCTCTGGCTCAGGCCAGTGGCTCAGTGGAGAAAGTGTTATGTTGGCCCAGCATAAGGACATCCAGGGTTCAATTCCTGGTCAGGGCACACAGGAGAAGCGACCATCTGCTCCTCTCCCCCATCCTTTCCTCCTTCTCTCTCTATTCCCCTTCTGCAGCCAGTGGCTTGATTGGTTCAAGTGGCCCTGGGACCTGAGGATAGCTCCCAGGCACTAAAGATAGCCCGGTACTCAAGCATTGGCCCCAGATGAGGTTGCTTGGTGGATCCTGGTTGGAGTGTGTGCAGGAGTCTGCTTCACTGTTTGCCTTTCTCTCACCTTAAAAAAAAAATTTCATCTTCCAAACAAATCACATTAGCCAGCTCATTCTTCGTTAGCTTGTTTTCACTCCTCTAGAAGACACAGAAGACACTAGTTTTCCATGGAAACCAAAGTCATAACAAATGTAAAGCCAGATGGCCAACAAGCAAAACTGGAAATAACTGATGAGTCTCAAAATCTTTGGGAATTATATTGGAAAGAGAGAGAGAGAAAGTAAACGGCAGTTCATTAGATTGGTTGTTCTAAATCCAAGAAGATGCTCAGTCAGGATCAAAGTCTGGAAACAAAGGCAAGAGAGCAAGGGCTCCTTCAGGACCTCTGGTCAGCAAACATGTTCTTCCATATAAATTGGAGAGTGTGATATGCATTTTAATAAGCAATCTTATAACTGCAGAACTCATAAATAGCCCAGTTGTCACCAAGGTGATCTATTTCTGCATAAAACTAATAATGGTGAATGTTTGAAATGAATCCTCAATCCATATCACTGCCTTTTAATCTCAACATGACCTTTATCTTGGGGGATTTCAATAGCAAATTCATTTCATTTTCCATCTAGCTATGTATCTATCATACATACAAGTCAAGACAGCAGTCCTATAAGCTTTAGACACTTGGTCTAAGCTTTGGACCGATTATCAATTAAAAACAGCAGTACATGTTATTTCGGAAGGACTGATAATCAATTTAAAATAACAGTAGTACATGTTATTTTAGAAGAAACAGGCAAAAATCATATCTATGTTCTATGCTTAGTGGATTACATGTTATTGGGGATTTTAAAACACTTTTCCCTTCAAGGGATTAATGGATATTAACAATTATTTCAGTAAAATCTTTAAAACTTCACATTTAGTCATTACTAGGGAACTGCATTTGTAATATGTGGTAGAAGTCTCTGGAGCTACCACTATTACACATTTCATGTAGAAAAGAATCCTGGAAGTATTCTGAGAAATTGATCCTGGCATGACAATTAATGTGTGAGATCTTAACAGCATCAAGAAACATCACAAACAGTATGTTTCTAGAAAGATGTGATGATATCTGCAAACCAAACAACGCAACAGGAAAAAAATCTCAGCTTGAAACACTTAAATTAGATTATCTTTCTTGTTTCCTAGCCTCTGCCATTCAACTTAATGGCATTTAAGACATGACATTCTATCACAGCTAAAAAATTGGAATGTCCAAAATTATTTACGTAGGAGGAACATTACTTTCTGTCTTTTCGCTTTAACTTAGTCAGGTTTATTTCCCTCTCTAAGATGACCTAGAGTTTCCTATCAGAACCTATGTGGATATCAGGCATTATTTGCATATTTTGATATTACAAAATAATCAAGAATAGCCTGACCAGGCAGTGGCACAGTGGATAGAGCATCGGACTGGGATGCAGAGGACCCAGGTTCGAGACCCCAAGGTCGCCAGCTTGAGCGCAGGCTCATCTGGTTTGAGCAAAAGCCCACCAGCTTGAACCCAAGGCCTCTGGCTCCAGCAGGGGGTTACTCGGTCTGCTGAAGGCCCGCGGTCAAGGCACATATGAGAAAGTGATCAATGAACAACTAAGGTGTTGCAACGCGCAATGAAAAACTAATGATTGATGCTTTTCATCTCTCTCTGTTCCTGTCTGTCTGTCCCTGTCTATCCCTCTCTCTGACTCACTCTGTCTCTGTAAAAAAAATAAAATAAACAAATAAATAATTAAAAGGATTAAAATTGTAAAAAAAAATTCAGGAATAGATTACCACATAAAATCAGGAATGTCTCAACACATATTTGAGTATATGAAAGGAAATGCTAAAAGATTTATTTAAAAAGTGACAATGAACAAAAATAAAGGACCTTTGAAAATAACAGTGTAGAGCAGTGTTTTTCAACTCTGGATCCATGCATTAGTGGTGGTCCACCAGAAATTTCATGCCAGTCTGCAAAAGAGCTAGTCACTTTGATGTTGTATAACCTTCATACAACATGAGGGTAGTTACCATATTTCCCCATGTATAAGACACACCCTTTTCTGAAAATTTTGGGGTCTAAAACCTGGGTGCATCTTATACAATGGTTCTAGATTTTCTTTACTTGCATTTACTGCTTTTTCGTGCAGATGAAGAGTTGTATGAATTTTATGATGAATAAAACTTGATTTCAATAACTTTATTGTAATAAATTTTTTTTTCAAATTTTGGGCCCCAAAATTAAGGTGCATCTTATACATGGGGAAACACAGTTGCTCTTTTGTGGACCCATGGTTGAAAACCACTGCTGCAGAGGATGCTATGTTGGGCCACCCAGATCCCTCTTCAGGAATAAGGAACGTATTTTTCTAGCTGGGGGCAGCCTTCTTCCATCTCAAACTCCCTCACTACACAGACACTTCATTTAGAAAAACCCACCTACCAGGCAAACATAAAATGAAATGTGCCATGTAAATAGCTGAGTATTAAAATGTTAAGACAACTTTGATTTTCTAAATACTAATTCAAGGAGTAGCTAGTATCAATTGTCAAGTATGGGTCTATTTTTCTATCACTCCAAACTGAAGAAATACATTCTGCGTATCCAAAGGTTCCAAGGCAATCACGTGATTTATCAGATGTTCATTCATACAAACACAACAGAAAGATTTTTTAGTATTCACCAGTGACAGATATAAAATAATACTGCCTTTTTGAGGTGAAGGGATAAAGAACTACAAATTGGTAGTTTCAAAACAGTCACGGGGATGTAAAGTACAGCCTAGGGAATATAGTCAATGATATTGTAATAACTATGTACGGTGCCAGGAGGGTACTTAAAATATCAAGGAGACCATTCTGTAAAGTATAAGATTGTCTAACCACTATGCTGTACACCTGAAACTAATACAAAATAATAGTAAATGTAAATTGTAATTGAAAAATTAAATATAAAAAACATAGACACCAAAAACAATAATATTACTGTTATGTGTGGGAACAGTTAATCAGGAAGGGAAGAGAAGAAAGAACTATTTTATTTTTCTTTAGATAATATATATACATGTGGATATCAGGCATTATATATATATATATATATCATCTACACATGAATGTCCCCCACCATGTCTCCCTCAAATTTTCTCCTAGAACCTAAATCAAATTTTCTTTGACTTTTTTCTTCTTGTTCTGGAAATACTTGGGCCAGCGACATGTCCTCATAGTAACTTGTCCATAGAATGAGGAATGATGCTCTTTGCAAAGATTTCTTTCTAAGTATGCCTTCCAACATTTCCTTCTTATGTCTAGATAATGGAGCTCTCTGGGCGGTGCTTCTCAAATGCCACTCTTTAAAACTATTCCTGATGAGTAGCTATATATCAGCAGAGATGCCTTTTTATACTTGTTTAAACATAATTTCTCCAACCATCCTCTTGTTTCACCAAGTTACTTTTAAGTGGGACAAATGTAAATGTATGTATGAGTTCCGAAAAGGGCAGATAGGGAATAAAACCGAGTGGGTGGGATATTGGATTGCGTTGGAAATAGAGATGCTTAAAGAGAATTAGGTAGGTTTTGCTCACGTTTGCTTCATGTTTCCAAATAAACAAAACCCAAATGGTCTCCTAAGAGTTTGTGATATTTTTTGAGATGTAGTAAGTAGCCTCATACCTTCATCTTCACAGACTTCAGCTGCCTCTTGGGAAGCAGGGCTGTGCACGGGGGCTGCACGCACGCCGTCTGTGAGGAATAGCGGAGAAGCAGTCTCAGGGTTAACGCTGTCAGAGTGGAGCCTCCCTGCCCACTGAACCTCCCTCCCCACTCCGCCACAGGCAGCATGAGCCCATTCCGTGCTCTAATATACTGAACAGTATTTGAAGGGGTTCAGACAAACACAACAGAAAGATTTTTTAGTACTCACCAGTGACAGATATAAAATAATACTGCCTTTTTAAGGTGAAGGGATTAAGATCTACAAATTGGTAGTTTCAAAATAGTCACGGGGATATAAAGTACAGCCTAGGGAATATAGTCAATGCTATTGTAATAACTATGTTTCATTAATTATAAACTTTCCTTTTATAATTAATGAAACAGAACCTTTGGTTAAGATAGAACCACAGCCCTGGCTGATAGCTTGTTTGGTTAGAGTGCGGTCACAAAGTACACAGGTTGCCAGTTCGATCCCCGGTCAGGGCACATACAGAAACAGATTGGCGTTCCTGTTTCTCTCTTTTCCCGTTTCTCTCTCACTAAAATTAATCAATCAAATAATAATAATAATAAAGACAGAACTACAAAGTATCTTTTGGTGGAAAGTGCTCTTTGTTGATACTACTGTACTTCAGCAGTTGGCTTCTTCCCCACCTCTAGTAGACTGGCACATTATTTTTCTTAGTAACAGATTGTGAAAGGAAGGACACTCTTACAAGTTCCTACAAACTGCTTTTCTGTGCGTGTTGTTAGTTCAGTTTTCCTTAGCACAGCACTTCTGCTCCATTATCCAGGCTGTCAGACTGCAGGGACCAGGGCCAATGGCTGTCAGGGCCGATGCCTGGGAGAACGGGGACCTTTGCAGTAAAGCGTCAAAAGCCCTTTGAGATTTCTTGTCACCCAAGCACAGAGTGGGGAAAGGGAGGCCCTGTCCCGTCACATCAACAATCGACCACGTCACAGTTTATCTGTCTTCTCAGGGTCACTGGAACCCCTGTGATTCTACTCACGTTTGGCTTCCAGGATAATAGATAATTAACTTGCTGACATTAAAATGGTAAATTTAAGACATAAAGGATTATAAAAGCATCTGAAATGGTTAATACTGGACAATTGAAAAAGGAATATGTGTTTTGTTTTGTTTTGTTTTTCTCATATAGTAACAGGATCCTGGAACTAACAAGTCAGACATACATGCATGGCAACTAACCCACATTTAATGACAAATCGCACTTTCTAGCATATCTTTTAACCATAATGTATGTGACTATTACTTTTAGGTCATGTCTCTATTGGAATAGAGAATAAAATTTTAGTAGGGAGATAATTGGAGATGATGAATCACTTTCTTTTGTTAAGTGACAATCTCCTATTTGGAAAAAAGGCTGATTAACCCTGATGTCATATCTTCCCATTTCTTCACAGTAAAACTCCTTAAAAGAGTTGCCTAAGTTACTATTCTATACTTCTTCACTTCACACTCTCTCGGTACCCACTCCAAATGGCTTCAAAACTCCTCTAAAAACTATCTTATCAAAGGTGCTGAAGACCTCCCTGCCAAATCCAGTGGCCTTTTCATTCCTCTTATCTGACTTGACTTCTTAGCACCATTCCTTTACTCTGTCCTTTCAGACACAAATTCTTATTGTGGCTGCTCCTTCTCTCCTGTTGCCACTTCTCTAACTGTGAAGATGTCTTGGGCCCACGGTTTCTTTACTTACACGTTCTCTCTAGTGAATCTTACTCAGTCTCATGCTTTTAAATAGAACTCATATATGGTGACTCTCAAACCTCTATCTCCTATCCATGCCTGCCCCTACACACAGAGTCATGTATCATACCGGTAAGAGTCCTCTCAAACTTACCACGGCCAAAACTCAGCTATTAACTTTCTCAGCAAAAAACTGTGCCCTGTGGCCAGTCCTCCATACATTATATGGGTAAGTGGTAGCATCATCCTCATGGTTACTAAAGCGAAAATCCTAGGACTTATTCTCCTTTCCCCCGTTCCTCACCTGCATCCATCAGCATGTCCCGTTTTCCTCTACCTGTGGAATGTGACACAGACTAGTTCAGTTTTGTCTCCATTTCCAGCAGTCACCATCATTGCTCTCCTACTATTAATAGCCTTCTAACTGTTCTTACTTTGGCTCTTTTAACCATTTTTAACTATAGGCAAAGCGAGCTTATGTCTCTCCACTACTTACAAACTCCCATTGGCTTGTAGTTCTAGGAAAATCAAATCTTATCCACTCAGAAATATTCTGGAACCTACAACCTTGTTCTTCCAGTCTACCAGGTCCAGCCAGTCAATCTTTTTTTCTCCTACAGGCCAAACCCAAACTGGCCTAGAGGCATTTGAATCCTCTGTTCCCTCCACTTGAATGACCTTTCCTCATCTCATTACTTAAATCTCATTTTAATTATCGCTTCCTCTGAGTTATCCCCAAATCTAGTCAATGAAAAGTGGCCTTCACAGTATTCCTTCCACATTATCTCATTTCTTTGCAAGGTGTCTGTCACTATTTACACTATTTTTGTTGTTTAATGTTTATGTTTGGACCCTCCCCACCAGAATATGAGCTTTGAGGAAGCAGGGGTATTATCATTTACCATATATCCCAGTGCTCAGATGGTGCCTGTTCACTCATGCTATATATTGGTTAAATGAGGAAAAAGTATCTACATCTTTGATTTGATTTGATTAAGATTGCAGGATAACTGGTGGGCTGTGCTAACTTGAGCTTGTGTTTTTTTCTTGATGTGAAAGAGGCCTGCAGAATTGTATAAACAAATGGGACAAATATACAGTGACAGATAAAGATTTGACTTTGGGTGAAGGGCACACAATGCAATCAACAGTTCAAATGCTATAGAGATGTTCACCTGAAACCTGTACTCTTATTGGTCAATGTAAACTCATTAAATTTAACTTCTAAATTAAAAAAAAAATTGGACTGACCAGGTGGTGGCACAGTGGATAGAGTGTAGGACTAGGACGTAGAGGACACAGGTTCAAAACCCTGAGGTCTGGCCCTGGCCGGTTGGCTCAGTGGTAGAGCATTGACCTGGTGTGCAGGAGTCCCAGGTTCGATTCCTGGCCAGGGCACACAGGAGAAGCACCTATCTGCTTCTCCACCCCTCCCCCTCTCCTTCCTCTCTGTCTCTCTCTTCCCCTCCCACAGCCAAGGCTCCACTGGAGCAAAGTTTGCCCGGACGCTGAGGATGGCTCTGTGGCCTCTGCCTCAGGAGCTAGAATGGCTTTGATTGCAGCAGAGCGACGCCCCAAGATGGGCAGAGCATCACCCCCGGTGGGCGTGCCAGGTGGATCCCGGTCGGGTGCATGCGGTCTGACTGCCTCCCCATTTCCAGCTTCAGAAAAATACAAAAATAACAAAAACAAAAATAAAAAACCCTGAGGTCACCGGCATGAGCAAAGGCTCACCAGCTTGAGCATGAGGTTGCTAGCTTGAGCCCAAAGGTTTCTGATTTGAAGCCCAAGGTTGCTGGCTTGGGCCCAAAGTCACTGGCTTGAGCAAGGGGTCACTTGCTCTGCTGTAGCCCCTTCACCCCCAGTCAAGGCACATATGAGAAAGCAATCACTGAACAATTAGG
Source organism: Saccopteryx bilineata (assembly GCF_036850765.1). NCBI lineage: Eukaryota > Metazoa > Chordata > Mammalia > Chiroptera > Emballonuridae > Saccopteryx > Saccopteryx bilineata. The sequence continues at coordinate 173,144,335 of NC_089495.1, forward strand.
GAGCTGCAATGAACAATTGATGTTTCTCATCTCCCTTCCTGTCTGTCTGTCCCTATCTGTCCCTCTCTCTGAATCTCTGTCAAAAAAGAAATAGAAAATTATATTGAATGAAAAACAAGTATTTTCAGTTTTGAAGAATAAGAGCAAGTCAGTGGGGGTTTAATAAGCAGAAACATGTCTTCAACTCCTCTGCATGTGGATGAGGGAGGCTGTGAGACCAGCAGGGTGGGCAGAGCAATGCATGTCTACACTAGCCAAGGTCATAGATGAACCCGGCCACTGGGCCTTTGCCCCCACTGGGAAGAGCAAGGGAAGCCCCACAGGTGTGCATTCAGGACTCTTCTTCACATTGAGAAGTTCCCAAGTTGTGGTGTTGACTCCATGGATCCAAGAGGTGGGTAGAGGGGTCACACTTTACTTGTCTGCTAACAGGCAAGATGATTCCAAATCCCAAAAGAAACTGTCTGTTTTCAATGGATTAAGGAAAAAAGGTGAATAAGTAAAACACTGATAAATGTGTGTGCCTGTATATATAATATAAACAAGGATTAAAAAAAGCTGTATTAATAAAGATAGTTTGGGACAGAGCATTGAATTCTTAGAATGACCTGAGCTGTCAGCCATGACTTGACTAATGTTTATCAGCCCCAAACAGAAAAAACAGTGACAGCTTTCCATATAAGACTCATCTTCCACAGAGCATAATGCCGTGTGGGTCGGGAGCTGGGTGGGGGCGTGAGTAATCACAGTGTGCCGTGTCAGAATTCATTCCATGGCAGGCTCTGCTTTTCTGCAGAGAATCTGTTGACCCAGTGGCAGCTGAGCGAGGTCTTTGCTGCCTTGCTTCAGTGCTTTCTCTGATTGGCCTTCCCCAATTCCATCTTCCAGGTTAATAATAAAAGCTTCCCATTCTCCCGCAAAAGTTCCAAGGTGAACATTGTCGGAAGTTTTCAGTGAAAAAGTTCTCCCACTACCCGGTCTATTTCCAAGAGTTCAGCTTATGGCCTAGCCTGGCCCATATTAGATAGAGTCCACTATTTCAAAGATGCTCCCCCCACCCCAAGTGGGGCTCATTAGCATGGGAGAATGACTTGGAAACGAAAGAAAAGAAGGCTAGTTTGATTTGGGCGGCTATGTGGATAGCTACATAAAGGTGCCTATCATTTTTACAGGAGAGTGTGCCCAAGTACACAAATGGGTAGAAAGGGAAGATAAATACAAGGTGATGACCATCTCTTTTGAGTCTAAGGGCTGTTTTATTTTTAGAATGTTCAGTTTATAATCTACAGTTGAAAATCTACACTGCTCACAAAAATTCGGGGATCAGGGAACGTGCAGATACTCCAGTACTTTCAGCCCTTTGTATACAGTGCATTTTCACCAATGAAATAAAAGTTGGTTTTGCATCTCATTTGCATAATCAAACAACTTTCTTTGATTTGTCATTTGCTTTTTTGATGTTCTTGTGTAATAATAAAAAAAATCAAACGCTTCTTTTTTTCTTTCCTATTGCTTCATATTCATTTTAAAATATTTTCTAATTTTTGTGAGCAGTATATAAACATTGACTTGACACAGCTGTTCTTTAGGGAACGGAGGAGAGGTCGTGATGACTTTGGCTCTCACTTGAGCGCTGTGTGGGGCAGTCAGGTTCCATGACGCCCTCTCCTACCACGTGCAGGGGAACGGGCAGACATACGGCTCTTCCTATCGTGGAAGGGAAACCTCTGATTCAGTTCCTTTAGAGATTTCTCATTCCTTTTTTTTTTTTCTTCCAAACTACATCTGCTCATTTGGACCTGCCCTACGTCAGCCAAGCTCTGACCTGGCTCTGCAACCCCTATGCACTCCTCTTAGATCACTTCTAAGCAAACTGTTATCATGTGGGAGAAAATGGAACTGGTGAATAAGATATGACAATGTCCCCTGTGAGTCAGTGACTAGGGCTGGAGACTTCCTGAGGGAGACCTGAATGAACGGTGGGGTTAATCTGGGAAAAAGTAAAAGCATTTTCAGAAAATAACACCAAGGAAAGTCATGTTCACCTCTGTGGATGAGGCCTAGGAGACTCCTCAAAAGAAATCTGAGCCCACCTGCTTCTTGACTCGGCCCTTCCACGTCCTCCGCCCTGGGCATTTCCTCCGGACCGTTCTCATCTTTCAAGAAAACCACAGTGGGGGAAAAAAATGACATCAAGTCAATTTGTGAAATATCTCTTTATGGCTAATATGCAGCACTGAAATTAATTGTAACCAATGTAGCATGACTCCCCATAAAGCAAGGCAGAGATGAATCAGAGGCATGAAACAGAAAAATTAGTCACATAAATAGGAGCATTTAGACTCATTCCCTAGCACGCGATTGGCTTGATGAAATGTTGAACTGCAGTAAACAAAATTCACTCAGCAGTCCTAGTAACATCTCTCTCCTTGCACAGCATTTCCCAAAATGCAATGCAGATTTTAAAACCGTTCTTTCCGCCCTTGACTCAAGCGATGTACACTGTGTGAGAAAACTTGGATAAGTTTCTATGACCTTTATTTTCCTATTTGATGCATGTTGGGAAAAAAAATCTACTTTTATTGATTGTACACATTAAAATCTAACATATCTATGCTATGAAGTATTTTGTCTTGAGCAAGTTTTGGTCCAATTTACAGTATAGTACATAAACCCTTAAAAAATAAATAACTGAGAAGGTACAGTGGTGATTAGATGCTAAAAACTGGCTAAAAAACTGTTTTGGCTTAAAATGTATAATAAATATCTGTGAATTTATGTGTAGAAAAACAAACTTTTCAAAGGCAAATAGAGGCATATTTTATAACTCATTTCCGGGAGGCCTTCCAAATCTTTGTTTGGAAAAAAAAGGTTTTTTAAATGATAAATTTATATATGACACAGAAGTGGAAGATAAATCATGTAGTTAAAGTACAGCAAACAGAAAAGAAGCTGCCAACATGTATTACTGTGGGTTACAGATGGTCACGGAGCCTTTGTCTCTCACTCCTTCCTTTGAACCAGAATTGGCTCTGTAACTTGTTTAGACCAATAAAATGTGGAAGTAATGTCCTGGGAGTTCCTAGCTAAGGCTTCAGAGAACTAGTAGCTTCCACTTTCTCTTTCTGGGAAGCCAGCATCATGCTGTGAAAATGTTTGGGCTAGCCTACCACATGGAGAGAGGCACATGGAGACAGAGTGAGCATTGTGGCAGAGTACTTCTTGCGCTTTCTAACCTGGCCCAGCTGCCTGCTGAGTGCACCTGAGTGATGGCCTCAGCCACAGACACAAAGAGCAGAAGAACCACCCAGCTGAGCCCTTTTAAAATTCCTGACCCACAACCGGGCCCAGATCACTCTATTCGGTTTTGCTTGAGTGCTTTGATTCATCATCTACTACAACAACCAGCTGTAAATCCAGAGGCACAAGGATGATGAGTGTTCCCTGGAAGAGAGCACAGCTAGTAGAGCTAAAGCAAGAGCCTCAGAAGCAGTGGGGAAACATTTCCCCAAGCAGCTCTGAAAAATAACCCATCGAACAGAGCTGCAGATGGGAACACACTCAGAATTGGCCTGGATGAAAGAAAAAGTGTATAATAGCATGACAAAAGTAAATAAATAAATAACTAGTGACACTCAGTGGGGAAGGAATGCTATCAATGCACATGTACGTATGGATAGAATTCCCTCTGCCCTGCACTTTGCCATTTGTCCTGGGGGACAACTTAAAACTGTATAACTTTTATCAATAGTATGAAAACTGGGGGCAGCTCTGTAGCTATCTAAACCCATGTTCTCAATGGCTTTTTTTACAAGTACCACATGTGGATCTGACATTTTCTTTCCCTGGTTGTTGGAATGGGCGACAACATTGGCTTTTGCTCTGGGAAGGAAAGAACCACCGCTGCTGCTCTTGCTCCCTTAACAAGGCCAAACTGGTGCAGGAGCATGTGTTAGAAATGCAGGTCAGTAGTCCCCTCTTCCTCTCATCAGATGGATTCAGTCAAGCAGGAAAAAGTCTGCCAGATTTTCTGTCTCACCCAACAGACAGACCTATTTATTTATTTATTTATTTATTTATTTATATTTTTTATTTTTCTGAAGTTGGAAATGGGGAGACAGTCAGACAGACTCCCGCATGCGCCAACCAGGATCCACCCGACATGCCCACCAGGGGGCGATGCTCTGCCCATCTGGGCCTTTGCTCTGTTGCAACCAGAGCCATCCTAGAGCCTGAGGCAGAGGCCATGGAGCCATCCTCAGTGCCCGGGCCATCTTTGCTCCAATGGAGCCCTGGCTGTGGGAGGGGAAGAGAGAGACAGAGAGGAAGGAGAGGGGAGAGGGGTGGAGAAGCAGATGGGCGCTTCTCCTGTGTGCTCTGGCCAGGAATCGAACCTGGGACTCCTGCATGCCAGGCAGAAGACCTTTTAACACAGATTACAATAGGCTTGGCGTGACAGGCTGCCTTTAAAATTAGTCTGGTTACATCTCTTATGGAGTAGGGGTAGAAAGTTTTCTTGTGACAAGAAGAAGATACAAAGGGAAAGAGAAACAACAATTAAGTCACAGGAAGGTGAGAAATTGGTTCCAGCAGTTTTAAATGCATAAAAAGTAAATTCATGGTAAGACCCCTGAGTACAGCTTTAAAATAACAAAACCCAGTCTGGTTGTCTTCAGAGTCTTCTGTTACCAGGTCTTTAGCTTTATCCAGGCGCATGCAGTCCGGTTCCCTAACACAGCCGCAGGAGGAGTGTGCTTTTGTTTTCCACTCTGAATGTTGGCTGCACTGTGTTCTAGTTACAGCACTTCTGCCTTAGGGCAGAAAACTCAAGAAACATTTGGCATGCTTATTACGGAGGACATGCATTCTGGAAGAATGCTGGATTTGTCATCTGAGTAACATGTCCTCAAATGAAAAGGTTCAGGGTATTGCTTTCATCAATTTCCAAAGACATGCACCCGCAATCCAGCAGGGGGAACCAGCGTAGAAGTCTTGCTTTCCAAGCCGGGTTAGTGCGTTCTTGGGCAATCAGATTAGCATTCATTTCGCTCTCTTTTTAAAAGGACAGTTTGGCCGGTTTATAACTTTTCATCCACTTTAAATGTCTCAAATGGGTGAGTTCTTAGCGAAACAGTGGGTTTCTACTGGAAGGGAAAAGAAATCCCATTACACAGTTACGCGTAAGGATTTGATGAGGACAAGCTTTCCTTTTATCGGCCTTGTCTGTCTAGCTATCTTCACCGGAAGCACATAAACAATAAGAGTTGAGCAGAGTGCAAAATCTAAATACATGGTTTTTAGAAGGGATTTTAAAGGCTTATATAAACATGCAGAAATATAGGTAAGTGACACGCTATTTTGTTAGCTTAAAAAAATCTCATACAGAACCTAATTTCTCTTAGTTAATACTCCAAAAGTTTGTTTTTTTACTTCAGATGATAAATTTCTACAGCATTCATGTGGAGTGTCACATAATCCTTTACTTTCCTATGCCCAAAAGCCCAGTGACCTGAAATAATTTTAGTGTTTGCATCATTCTTGTTTCGCCAGTATTAGTATTAGTACCCTGTTCCTCATTGTTTTAACCCAAATATGCCGAGCATATAATATATGCAAGACACTTCAGACATTCTATAGCAATAGAAATAAGAGACTCTGCTGCAAAGTGAATTCATGTATGTGGAAGGAATGCGCCATTGGTTGGAAGATAAGAATGCAGTCCATGTGCAGTTCTATATGGAAGAATTTTACAAGGACAAAATCTCAATGTCATGGCCACAGATTACTTTCCTGGTATGTGTAGTTCCTTTTGTGAACTGTGCATGGGAATGGGAAGTAAACCAGAGCAAATAAACCATCCCTGCTACTGGAGAAATGCTCTGTTGCTTCCTGCCTGCTGGTGTACTATTGCCATTTCTTGTGAAGGCCCCAAGATCTCTAGACACAGGCAGAGCATAGGCAATTCAAATGCAGTGGTTTGCAGATGGGATTATAGATCCCAATTCTTTATTTCCCTGTCATGGATTATACAACTCAGTGTCCTCTCATTTTGGGAAGAGAATGCTTCCCTACTCCATTGATGTTGGACATGATCCCAAGTGACTTGATTTGGCTAATGAAATATTAATGGACATAATGTGAGCAGAGGACTTAAATATACTGCATAATTGACTTGGTGCTTGTGCTCCTGACATTTGCTGAGAGAAGAGGTGCCCTTCAGCTCTGGTTTAAAGATGAGAGAGCCTGACCAGTGGTGGCTCAGTGGAGAAAGCGTGGACCTAGAATGTTGAGGGCACTGATTCAAGACCTGGGCTTGCCCGGTCAAGGCACATATGAGAAATAAGTTGATGCTTCCCACTTGTCTCCCCCTCCCCATCCTTTCTCTCTCTCCTCTCTCTAAAATCAATAAGTGAAATCTTTTAAAAAAGAAGAAGGAGAAGAAGAGAGATATATGGAGCAGACTTGAGCTAAGCCCAGGCACTCACCCCTTGAAAAGAGGTGCCCAGCACAACACAACCTGCAGCAGCTAAGCCACAGTCAACTTGCAAACTTGTGACCACGGACAGAAATGTTTCTGTTGTAAGGCACTGCATTCTGGGGTGATTTGTTGCCCAGTATCATTGTAAAGTAGCTGATTAATACAAATGCTACATTAATTTTCTTCTCAGTTTGTGGGGTGGGGTGCTCAAAGATATATTTTTGAGTTAGCACTTTTTATTTATAAAAAAAATTAGTCTTTCATTTTGTATTTTGCCACCTAGCTACATTTTCATCTTGCGTAGTTCAAAACTTCCTAGGAAGGCCCTGGCCGGTTGGCTCAGTGGTAGAGCGTTGGCCTGGCTTGTAGAAGTCCCGGGTTCGATTCCTGGCCAGGGCACACAGGAGAAGCGCCCATTTGCTTCTCCACCCCTCCCCCTCTCCTTCCTCTCTGTCTCTCTCTTCCCCTCCTGCAGCCGAGGCTCCATTGGAGCAAAGATGGCCCGGGCGCTGGAGATGGCTCCTTGGCCTCTGCCCCAGGCGCTAAAGTGGCTCTGGTCACAGCAGAGCGACGCCCCGGAGGGGCAGAGCATCACCCCCTGGTGGGCAGAGCGTCGCCCCCTGGTGGGCGTGCCGGGTGGATCCCGTTCGGGCGCATGCGGGAGTCTGTCTGACTGTCTCTCCCTGTTTCCAGCTTCAGAAAAAGAAAAAGAAAAAAAAAAAACTTCCTAAGAGACACACATTTGACAAATAAATGCAGCCTATATAAGGGGGCATACTCTCAAAGGGTATGTACTGTCATCTGTGATGCTTCTGTTTTATCTATCAGGGCCGTGTGGGTGGCGGGACACTAATTAATGCCAGCTAACTTTCACTGAATATTGGTTATGTTCTACTCAGTGTCTAAGTGCTCTGCATAGATAATCAAATGTAATTCTCATAATACCTCAGTGAGGTAGCCATTATTATTATTATCCATGCTTCATGACTATGGAAACTCAAGTACACGGATGTTAAGCAATGTGCCTAAGATCCCTCAGCGAGCAAGTGCTGGCAGCTGGGTGTCAACTCAGTTAGCTGATGCCGAAATCCACTACTATTTCCCGGGAAAGATAACTGATACTCGTGTCTGGGTAAGATATTTAAATTTGGGGTCAGCAAAAAAGTGACAAAATGGCTTTTAGTATAAAAATAGCTGAGGAACGAGGCTATAATCTCATACAGATTAACACAGAACTCTAAGAACATGGAGAACTGAGCTGTCTGACACTTAAGCCAAGTGAGTGCAAGGTTCTAACTCCAGACTTGTTGTTTTAATGCTAAAGGACTTTTATTTTGGCATGATTTTAGACAACAGAAAGTTATAAGCAAGTTTTTGTTTTTCTAAAACATTTGAGAGCAAGATGGAGACACAATTAGCCCCTGATCATACCCATCAGCCTTGAATACTTTAGCATATATTTTGTACAAACAAGGACATTCTCTCCCGTAATCACAGTGCAACCATCAGGATCAGGAGATTAGCACTGATGGCATTCCTACTGTCTAAACCACAGACCACATTCAAGCTTTGCCAGTTTTCCAATAACATCCTTCATAGCGATTGAGGCTCACTGGCTGCATTTAGTGGTCATGTCTCTAGTCTCCTTTAATCTGATACAGACATGCCTCCCCAGCTCCGGCCCAGCTCCACCTGGTGTTTGCCATCTCCTTTACACTGACTCCTTCAATGTGAACACCATCCTTGCTCAGCTGTACTTAATGGCTTTAGGAAAATGAAAGTGAGAAAGAAAGAAAGAAAGAAAGAAAGAAAGAAAGAAAGAAAGAAAGAAAGAAAGAAAGAAAGAGAGAGGAAAAAAGGGAGGGAAGGAGGGAGGGGGAAGGGAGGGAGAAAGGAAAGAAGGAGGGAGGAAGAGAGGGAGGAAGGGAGGGAGGAGGGAGGGAGGGAGGGAGGGAGGAGGGAGGGAGGGAGAAAGGAAAGAAGGAGGGAGGAAGAGAGGGAGGGAGGGAGGGAGGAGGGAGAGGGAGGGAGGGAAGGAGGAAGGAAGGAAGGAAAGAAGGAAGGAAGGAAGGAAGGAAAGAAGGAAGGAAGGAAGGAAGGAAGGAAGGAAGGAAGGAAGGAAGGAAGGAAGGAAGGAATAAAAAAGGATGGAGAGGGAAGGTTAGTTTCAGATATTTAAACGTTTTGTTTTGGATCTGTCATCAGCAGATTGAGCTATTTTAAATAGATTCATTTTAGAAAAGTACATTCTCGACTTTGCTGCCTCATTATTCTAATGTACCACGTGCCTCTTTGAGTGCAGATAAAAAGAGGTGCATGGTCACCATCTAACCTGAGTGATGGCTGCTGCTTCCTAGGGGCCCTCAGGCACCCGGCACTTAGACACTTACACACTTCATCCTCATTACCATGGAATTACAACAGTCCTACTGCGTTAGACTTCTATCTGCATTTCTATAGATGAAGAAATCAAGGTTGTGAGGGGTCAAGTAACTTCCCTGAAGTCCCACAATTAGTTGCAGAACTGGGACTTAAATTTAGGTCCAGATATGCCAAAGCCTGAGGCCTCTTTTTCTGGGCTTACAGATTCCTGTGACCTAGTCTGACCCTTGAGAGCTGAATGGTCAGGCCTTGGCTGAGCACGATGCCCTTGCTGTTCCTGTAATATCCTCAGCACCCAGCGCAGTGCCTACAATCCTTCGAGTCCCCACAAGCACTTGTCAGGGGAATAAAAAAGAATCATCATTTCCTCCCAAGTGGTAATTACTTTTTTGCTTGAACTATATTTTAGTTCCCGATGTAGAAAAGGACCTGGTGTCTACTGAGCCTCTGGTTGAACCTCATTAAGGTGGATTAGATTTTAAATGTCACAGCTCTTTAATCACACATAATGGTTCCTAAAAGTTGAATGTGGTGATGGGTAGGACCACCAGCTTTCATCCACCAGGTTCAGCCTCCATCCCCTCTCTCCTGGGTTGTGGCAATGGCTCCTAATGTGTTTTTATCCTCCAGCTTTGTCCTCAAAGTCTATTCTCAACCTAGAAGCCAGATTGTTCGCTTTGAAGTGTAATTCATGCCCTGGCCAGATAGCTCAGTTGGTGAGAGCATTGTCCTGAAGTGCAGAAGGTTGACAGTTTGATCCCCGGTCAGGGCACATAAAGGAACAGATCAGGGTTCCTGTCTCTCTCTCTCTCTTTCTTTCCCCCCTTCCTCTTTCACCAAAATCAATATATTTTAAATAAAAATTTTTTTTTAATGTACTTCACATCATCCCCTTTCTTGCTCAAGTGCTCCAAGGCATCAGGGCCCTGGGGGACGGAGAGGCCTCCTGTTTTCCAGCCCGGACTTCTCTCTGGCCTCCTCCCGCACACCCTGCGCTGGCCTGCCGACCCCCAGCCTCTGTGCTGCCTCTCCAGCACACGCCGGCCCCTGCGCTGGCCTGCCGACCCCCAGCCTCTGTGCTGCCTCTCCAGCACACGCCGGCCCCTGCGCTGGCCTGCCGACCCCCAGCCTCTGTGCTGCCTCTCGAGCACACGCCAGCCTCTGCTCCCCGGTCTTTGGATTGCCCATCTCCTGGGCCTGGAGTGCTCTGCTCTGGGTCCTTCAAGTCTTTGAGCAAATGTCCCCTTTTCCAGGAGGTCTCTGCTGGACACTCCATTTTAAACAGTAAAATCTTCCCATCCCTACATACTCCATTCTCTTTCTCTTGATCTGCTTATTTTATTTCTTTTTCAACTATTTATCATCTTATAGGTGGTGGGTAGTAGGTATATTGTTTGTGTCTATCTGTCCCCACTTGACTGTTGATGCCTCCAAGGCAAGAATCTTTGTCTAGTTACTGATTGATGTCCCCGAAGTACCCAGAAGGAGCACATGGTAGGTGTTCAATAGATATTTGTGAATTGATGAATTATGCTTTCCCCTTACTTGGGCTTGCATGACTACCTCACAAATTAAAATAAATATATATATATATATATATATATATATATATATATATATATATATATATATATCATCTAGTCCAAGATTATCAGGAATATACTAATGGAATATAAGGTTACTTATGAAAAATAAGGTTCATACAACATGTGGAACAGACACGGCCCAGGCTCTTGTTAAACAACACCTACCATCATTTGTGTTCTTACTGGAGCAGCTAGCTAGGAGAAGGAACCCCTTCCCCGGCCAGAGGAGAGTAACTGTGGAACTCATTGTCATACAGTCTTCTAGACTAGAGGCTCAGAAACACATTGGAAAGCAGCAGGACAAGGGCAGTCAGTTTGCGGAAATGTTGAGCCATGCTGTCTTGATAGCTGGTACTAGTTCTACTCGGAATACATTCACGTGGTTGTAGAAGCATGCCCCATTCACAAAGAGTATGTAAGATCTACGAGTTGGTCTTCAATGATCGACAGAGAAGACAGTCATCTTGGTCCTGTCTTTTTCTGAGAATGTCCCTGCACAGCATGCTTGCCCAGTAGAAGAAAGAGAAAATAATTAAACTTGATGTTTTAGAGCAGCGGTTCTCAACCTGTGGGTCGTGACCTCGGCGGGGGTCAAACAACCAAAACATAGGGGTCGCCCAAAGCCATCGGAAAATACATATTTATTTATTTATTTTATTTTATTTTTTTCATTTTTCTGAAGCTGGAAACAGGGAAAGAGTCAGACAGACTCCCACATGCGCCTGACCGGGATCCACCCGGCACGCCCACCAGGGGCGACGCTCTGCCCACCAGGGGGCGATGTTCTGCCTCTCTGGGGCATCGCTCTGTTGCATCCAGAGCCATTCTAGCACCTGAGGCAGAGGCCACAGAGCCATCCCCAGCGCCCGGGCCATCTTTGCTCCAATGGAGCCTTGGCTGCAGGAGGGGAAGAGAGAGACAGAGAGGAAGGAGAGAGGGAGGTGTGGAGAAGCAGATGGGCACTTCTCCTGTATGCCCTGGCCGAGAATCGAACCCGGGACTCCTGCACGCCAGGCCGACGCTCTACCGCTGAGCCAACCGGCCAGGGGCTAATACATATTTATTATACAATACATTTTTAAATAAAATATGTATTTCCGATGGCTTTAGGCAACCCCTGTGTTTTGGTCGTTTGACTCCCACCAGGGTCGCGACCCACAGGTTGAGAACCGCTGTTTTAGAGCATGTGTGTGTCTGTCAAGGGAGATCTAAGTGTGACATGCGTTCGAAGAAAGGAAACACATGAGATGGTAATGTGCGACCATCCCCTCTATACATTTTGTATGATGGTAGCTAGAGAGCTGAGCGCTCAGCAAGGAACTCAACAAATACCTGCCCAGGGACTGAAGTCTGCGGCATCGCCACACTGAAGGCATAACCCTGGCATACCAAAGCTTGCCGCGGCATATCTTGGTATAAAAATAACACAAGGCAGTGCTCCAGAGAGTTGTTTTCAATATCACATATACCTCCTTAATAGATAACATATGGTTCTCCCAGATGGCATGTTAATACAATACTTTTACTCTGACATGGTTGGTTTCTAATCCAAGGATTTCCAAGTACTTTACAAACACTATTCATTAGCACCACCGTCCCTGGGGAAGTTGTGGCACCTCTAGGGACACAATGCATCCTGCCTACAATAAATAACCATTAGGGAATGACAATAATAAGAAATATATTAATGTGGCATATTTTTAAAGATTAGGAAACCAACAAATGGGAATTCAGCAACTTTTCCAAAGACTCTCGATGACTTCATGGTGTAATGAGGGCTGGAAATCTTAGGCTGATGTGTACGGCTACTCTACTCGTTGAATTAAGCATAGATTCCACTGGTCTTCAGATGTCTACACCTAACCCAGTGTCTATGCCATAAGCAGAAATATGATCAGAATAAAGTCCATAGGAGCATGACAACAGGGTGTCTCTCTGCTCTCGCTCTCTTGAACACACCACCTGCGCTTTGCCATTCACTATAATCCCCTACGTTAAATGTCCTTCTAAAAACTCTATTTCTCCGTATTGTCAGTTATATTTCTGAACTGAGATAACTGGTCTGCCTGCACATTTGTTTAAAACAGGCACACACTGTGCTCTGTGCAGATGTTAAGTACAGAACAGGCAGGGAGAAACACTTTCACTTTCTTGTTGAAGAATAGAAAGCGGATAAAGATGTCCTCCAAACAGCAGAATCATTTCATGAATAAATTCAAAAGCTCTTAGGTATCTTTGTCATCAATTAATGTTTGCTGAGTACCTACAAAGTTCAAGGTGGTGGAGAGGGAATACATTAGCCTGTTTGGAAGACAAAAGGCTTTCCCTTTGGGAGCTGACAGAACGAAGATGGATGGAGCGGTTTCATGAGATGCATCTACCTGCGGGAGGTGAGACGGAGGCTAAAGACAATTACCCAGCGGAAAATGTAACATGTGATCTCATAGATGTAAATGTGAATAAATGTTAGAGATTTGAGCTGAATTACATGACAGATATCGAAGGCAGTGTTTCAGTGACCCACTCTGTTTTGTCCACGTGGCTCTTGGGGAAACCTGGGCAGAGACGTGCACGTGCTGAGTGCGGGTGACCTCAGGGAGGGGCCCGTTCAATCCACGTGTATTTGAAGTGGCAGGCAGCCCCCCATTACCATTTGAAACAGCTGCTAATTCAGTATTAAAACATGCCGTTTCAAGTGATGAAAATAAAAATTTTAAGATTCTGATTTGGAATTTTGAAGTATAAGATGAAAACCATGTATGGGCTTCCCACAATTCAATACGAATGTTTTATAACAATGTGCCCTCGCACAAACTAGAATTCCTATAAATGCTGAAAATTGACAACCACTCCTAAACTTACTATCAACTATGAAAACAACAGTGCTTTATAATCTATGTCTTTTATTTCTCTCTAAAAATTGCAGAATTTCAGCATTGGTTTTGTTTAACCAAATGTTTACTTAATAGCTATTTGACATTGTCCCAGAATAAATGTCGACATATCATTCCCTTTATTTCCCCCAAGGGCAGAAACCACACACCTTGAAGCAGAGCGAGCATATGTTTTATTCATGTGACAAGTTGGGCCCAGAAAGCTGTCCTCCCTCTCGTGTGGTGCCTTCCTTCTAGAGGCCCATGGAGCAGTGGTTCTCAAACTTCTCTGTGCACCAGCGGCCCTTGGAGGGCTGGTTCAAATGCAGATGTCTGGGTTCTGTTTCAGTGGCGCTGGACGAAGCCTGAGCAGCTGCATCTCTAACGAGTTCCCAGGTGATGCTATTGCTGCAGGTCTGGGCACCACACTTTGAGAACCACTGGTCCAGGTTCTGGATGATGAACTAGTAAGAACAGAAAGTTATCATATGATTTCTTTTCAGTCATTAACTAGGGCTATTAATAGCCCATGCTTAGCTTCATTAATATTATTGTTCATTTTCCATCCCCTTCTAACCCTCTGCAGCCACTAGTTGAGTAATCCCTTCAGATTACAGTACTATTTCTTAGTAGAAAGAACAATGTTAGACATTCTATGAAATAAATCTATAAAATGCACCTTTTCAATTTCACTAAAACTATAATCAAGTCACCTTATCTTAAAACGCATTCATCATGAAACAAAACTTTGCGGAGGTTTCCTGTGTTCTAGCTGCTGTGCCGGGCGCTGCAGACAGAGGAACAAAGAGGGAGCCTGCCCCTGCCAGGAGCTCACTGAGCAGACAGCGGGTGTCACGCTGCCCAGGTTATGCACAGCACCCCCTGTGCTGGGGGCAGCAGGGAAGGCTGCAGGGGCTTGTAGAGCAAGCACCCTGATTCAGCAGAGGAGATACGGCCCCAGCTAAGACCTTTGCCATTGAGCAAGTATTTACTGAGCACCCAGTTTCTATCACGTCTGACTTTTAGAGCAGTGCTGACCACTGTGTTAGCGGCTAGCCCCATGTGGCTGTTGGGCACGTGTAATCTGACACTTCCAAACTGAGATGTTCTGTAAATGTCAGATGCACATCAGATTGGGCAGACAGCTCAAAACAATGTCAAATATCTTATTGACAACTTTTATAATGACTTTATGTCAAAATGACAATACTTTAGCTATACTGGAGTAAATAAAACAGAATTAATGCCACCTGTTTCTCTTACTTTTTTTTTTTTAACATTGCTTCTCAAAAATTAAAAATCAGTTATGCATTTGTGCCGCATCTTGCATTCTATTGAATGGCGCAGCTCTAGGGATAACTGGTAAGAGACAGAGCACTGGCGCTCAGTCCAGTGGAGCTGGTAGATATTGTACCAGAAGCCCTCACCCCCCCCCCCACTGTGCTTTGGCACTCACCTCTGAGTCCTGTGCACTGCAGTGACTTCTCCTCAAGAACCCCTGTGGCCCCCTGCATTAAGAATCCTCTAGTCTCAACAGGACGCCTGTCTTGATCAGTCAATCTGGAAACAGTCCTCAACCAATGACGGATGGGAGTAAGTGGATTAACACCCAGCTTTTGTGCCTCTTGAGGGGGACAACACTGAGGCAAGTCCCGCACTGTTTCCTGGAATTCTCCTTCAGGACCTCCTGCCAGCTGCGCACAGGACAATCCACGGCACATGCACCTGTGCTGTTTCCTTCCCTTCCCTGCTTCCCTTCTGATGCTTCTTGAAATCACTCCTCAAACCAGTTGCTTCCCCTCGAATCTCTGACCTAGGACACACTTCCCGGGGATGTGATCTAAGCCATTTTAGAACCATATACTTTCACAAACATATTATCCCCAAACTTGATACTTGACACTAATGGAGGGAAGTCCAGACTGCCAACAGAACTTCCAACAGAGTCAGCAGAGGGCGTTTCCCCTGGAAAGGACATTTGAGATGATGAGTTTAAGGTACTTACTACATGAAATTAATTACCAGAAATTAATGATGCAAAAAAAGGGACACATGGATGAGTGTTACTGGTAGAGTGAAGAGCAGGTCCGAAGGTCCCTTTGTAGAAAGAGCAATGGCATCGTTGAAGACTGAGGGGTGACCTAAGGGAGTGGAATACAGATGGGAAGGGCCACGAGGAAATATTTCCTGGCCTAAGCAGGAAATATTCAGAAAAGGAGAGTAGGATGAGTTGAGGGAAAAGGGAATACTCCACAGGCAGGGGAACAAGACCCAGGTGAAAGTGAGCCTTATGTTTGGGGAGTCACGTGACTTGGCACTGCTGGTGCACTGGCAGCCCAGAGAGTAGAGCAAGGAGAGAGGCCAGAGAAGACAAAGTGGTTGTATTACAAAGGGCTTTGTACCTTTTGGCAAGGAGGCAGACACTTCCATGAAGGGAACTAAAGAGCCATGGCTGCTTTGTGGGGTATAGATAGGGCAGGATGAGGGCAGGAGGGGCAGAAATAAGTGACCTGTGTGAAATTCATTAAAATACTCCAGACAAGAGAGGGGATGGAGGCCTGAGTCAAAGGGATGGCAAGTGAAACGAGAGACAACAAGATGGATTGAGAGGATGTTGATGGAGCAAAATCAACTGGCTTTGGAGAGTGGGTGATGGGAGGTGTGGAGGATGAGGAGTGCCAGCCTCCACTGCAAAAGCTCTGAATTATCCCGTTTAACACGGGTAACAACTTCACGATAGAGGCACGACAAATATTCCACTTTATAGGTGAAGAAATGATGTTTGGATAGTTTAACTCTTCCGAAGTCCCTATAGCTAGTAGACAGTGAAAACAGGATTTGAGCCCTGGTCATCTGCCTCCAAAGTGACATTTGTTAATTACAATGGTAAGTCTACCCAGAACCCCATCCAAGCATTAACCTGGGAGGTTGAGGAGTGATTATTGAGCCTGGGAATATAGGGGATATGTTGGTTTAAGGTACCCGGCAGAGATGTACAGTAGAGATACTTCAGTGGATAGGAAGAACAGTCAAATAGATGGCGGGGAAAAACAGCCTAGTCCAAATTATTCCAAAATAATATATAGACATTTCTATGAGATTTTTAAAAAAAGTGAAGCATGCTGGACCAGGCTGGTTGGCTCAGCAGTAAAATATCTGCCTGGTGTGTGGATATCCTGGGTTTGATTCCTGATCAGGGCACACAGGAGAAGTGACAAATGGCTTCTCCACTTCACCCACTCCCCTTTCTCTCTCTCTCTCTCTCTCTCTCTCTCTCTCTCTCTTCTCCTCCCGCAGCCATGGCTTTAATGATTTGAGCAACTTGGCCTCGGGTGCTGAGTATGGCTCCATGGCCTCATCATAGGAGCTAAAATAGCTCAGTTGCCAAGCAATGAAGCAACAGCCCCAGATGGGTAGTGCATCACCTTATAGGGGCTTCCCGGGTGAATCCCAGTCAGGGTGCATGTGGGAGTCTGTCTCACAGCCTCCTGCCTCTCACTTAATTAAAAAAAAAAAAGTGAAGTGTGCTAATAATGTTATTTATTTATATATTAATTAATTAATTAATTAATTAATTACATAGTTATGCTATTCACTAAAATTACTGGTTAGCTTCCTAGTTTTGTGTTCTTTGTTTTCCTTTTGTGATGGTCTGAAATAATTGCTTCCAATATCTGGTTCTGTCACAAACAGGAAAAATATCCTACTCTTAGCCTGCCTGTCCACCCTAAGCAAAAGGAGAGCTCTAGCTTCCCTTAGCCCATTTCCACATACACTCTGTGATTTCCAGACCCATCGTGATCCCTCTTTCTCCTACACTTGTCCTAGAGCCACACGATTTCTTTCCCATCAAGCTGCGCTTTAAGAAGACATCAACCGTCATTTTCAACTTAGTGTAAGTTATTTTTATTTAATGATTAAGCCATCACCTTTCCCAAGACCACTGTAACACTCTAATTACCTAGTCTTTCTACCTTTAACACTAGTTCTATAATTACACAGTGAGCATCAAGACCTCCTGGTGTTGAATTTAAATACTTCCAAATTTCTAATAGGCCCCTTAAAAAACAAAAAACAAACATGTTAGGGCCTTAATTCCCTTTGAACAAATAAAATTATATATATGTTTATTTGTGTTCTCTTCCCTTTAGTGTTCATCTTTCCTCTGTGCCAGGCAACACCTTCAGACATGGACCATCTCTTTGAGATGATAATCACATTCTTAATAGCCTCCTGAAACAATCAGTCAACAGACTCAAGGCCTGGGGTGGCTGATCTCATCTTAGACAAGTCAATGTAAGTTTCAGAAGCCACATCAAAAGACAAATAGAAACATCTGTTTCTTCTCTCTTGGTGGCAGAGTGGGCCACAGACAACTAAGTGTTGCTAGTATGTCCCATCCTGTTGACATAAAACAACATGGAATCCCTGGCTGTAGAGTATTTGGCATGTGCTTTGTTCTCTCTGTCAAATTGGTTAGTTAGCAGAACTCTGCCCTATCTAATCCACTCTTTGGGATAACTCTAAAGAAATTCCAGCTGTCGCCTCTTCACACAAATATGTTTGGTAAAAGCGTCTATCAGAGAGCCCCATGATCAATGGAAAGAGAAGTCTGTAAGGGACAGCATACATTCAAAGTGATCTGCCTGGTGGACATTGTCCCATCCCCCTCTTGGGTTCTAGGGACAGTTGTTGAATAAGTCGAGCTCCTTCCCACTGAAGTTATGGAAGCCTGTGATGAGCAAGTGAGAGCAGCAGGGAGCCTTAGGCAGACACAGCCCAACGTGGGAAGGGGGGATGGAGGGGCACAACCAACAAGAGCGCCCACAGGAGATACTCCACCATGATAGTGTGAGAAAGGACCGGAGTTATCTTCTTGGCAGTTTGCTTATGGGAATAAATTACTCTGTCTCCCCTTGTTCTCATTACAAATGTCAGATAATCCCGGACATGGTGGAACCAATTTCCCTGTTTTACCCAAGAAGATTGATAGCTTCTAGAAGTGTCAAAATGGCCTTGAGGTTTTCATATTTATGCTGTGAATGTTTCCTTCAGAAAACTCTCAAAATAACAGCATTGTAATGAATGCTGCCTTATGACTGCAAATGTCAATCACAAACATGTCAAGTTAGATGAAACATGTTCCTGATCACATGACAATGTTTGGACAAATAATCAGATATAGGCATATATCATTGAACCTTCCAAATGAACAGCAAGTTAATACTTCCCTCAACAACTACCTATTAAGTTTATGAATGGAATAATTTACAAGAACAAGTAATTACAGAAAGTAACATTATGCATTCAAAATGAAAGATGACTCTTCAAAGTTTGTCATATCAAAGCTAATTAAATTATGATTTCTGGCCAGTTTTAATTACAGTAATAATGAGTTCTACAAGTAAATTTAAGAGGGTTAAACAAAGACTTAAAACTACAGTTATTATGATTAAAAAACAAAAATACAAACCAGATTTATACTAAGTAACTGCTTTTATCCACAGCCCAAATTCCCCATGTATGGTGTTCACGTAGCACTTTGAGTTAGCAATTTTGTAGCGCTTCAGGTTCAAACATAGTTATCCAAGCTATCTGAAGCATTAAATATGATGAAAATCTTTTCATTCCTCCCTACAGTTCATTTTTGCCCCTCCTCGCGTGAATTTACTAATCATATACATGTTAACATATTATCTTGAATTGAGTCATAGACTAAATAATACATTTTTTTACTAATGCTCTGATAAAATTAAAATGTAGATTTTTAAAAGGAATTTTCACCGAGGATTTTGATTTCAGTCGCTGATGAAGACACAGGGTGCCCTCACTGTCACTCATGAGGCATGCTGATGTTAGAGAATGCGCAGAAGTCACAGTATGAGAGGGGGTTGTTTTTCCCCATTAAAAGCCAAATCTGACACAAATTCCCTAAACATCACCACTGTCTCCTACAGCCTATGTGGTGCCCATAGTGAGCGGAGGGAGTTCTTCCTGCCAGTCCATACGTTCCTCACTCCGCTTGTTGGGGAAGGCTATTGTTATTCATGTGATGGATGGACATGCACGGCGAGCTCTCTGTGAGCCTGTAACCCTGCAGGTCCATACTTCTTTTCTGACAGCACCACATCAGTCATTTTAGTGGCTTCATTTCTGAACCTGTTTCTGTCTCCCTGAAGGAATGAGAGAAATCCTATGCAAAATGTGTCTAACCTGAGAAAAAGGACTCTGGGCTCAAGTGAGAGAAAGTATAGCCGCGATGAGGACGCTGTTTACCATGCCTTCATGATGTGGAGAAGCACACCTAACTATGTCCCAAGGACACAATCAGCATCTCTCCATGATTATTTCAGGGCAGGGGGCAGTAAGCTCCAGTCCGCAGGCCTGCTTTTGTATGCCATGCATGCTAGGGATGGTTTTTTACATTTTTTATGGGTTGTAATAAAAACAAAGAAAACATATGCGACGGATACCATATGTGGCTTGTGAAGCCAAAATATTTCCCATCTGGTTCTTTCCAGACGTATGCTGACTCCTGTTTTAAGACAACCTGATGAAATTGCAGGAGATGACTCAGCCTACAAAACCGAACATCTGAATGCCTTGTTGAGGGGCGATCATCCATGTGGCATAAGAATTGGCTTAATCCGATTCTTATTGGATTACCTTCCAGTATGATCTTCCCCACCTCCTGTCCACCAAAGACCTCCCTTTCTTCAAGCCAGCAAAGTCCCTGTCTCTGACATGTTTTCATTGATTTCAAGATTTCATATGGTATTGAAAAGAACGTTTTTCTTAAACATGAGCTTAAGTCAATAAGAGAATGTATATTTGGGAAGGGTCTCAAAGAATATAAGGGCAGAGGCTTAGCCAAGGTGTAAGAAAGTCTGAGAATACAAAATTAGAAAATGGTTTGGAATTATGGTTGATTTAGAAAAATGTCCACAAAATTTTAGATACTCCTCCCTTTAAGAAGAGGAGCTTAATTTGCCCCCACCCTCCCCCTTGAGTAGGTACTGGACTTGGGGACTTGCTTCTAATTAATAGATTATGGCGGAGATGATAGTACATCACTTTAGAGATTAGGTTAGCAAAGGTTGCCACTTCTGCCTGAAATGTGCTCTTATTCTCTTGGGTCACTTACTCTGGAAGAGGCAAGTCAGGAGGATACAGATCAGCCAACGGAGAGGCCCACGTGAGTTCTCTGGCCAGCAGTCAGCAAGAATGTTCCCAGAGCCAGCCTCCCTCAAGAAATGGTGTATGGGGAGCCCTGGTTAGGGAGCCCAGTTAGAGCATCATCCCACTATGCCAAAGTTGTGGGTTCAATTTCTGGTCGGGGCACATTCAAGAATCAACCAATGAATGCACAACTAAGTGGAACAACATGCCCATCTATCTCTCTTTTAAAATTCATAAAAAATTAATATGCTATAAAATTTACCTATTTGTTTTTTTTATTGTCTCATCACTCTCCACTGATCTCCACACCCGAAGGGATTTTTGTGTTGGTCATTAGTATCTGCTATTAAAGTGCTCCTGACAAATAGCAGGCACTTGATAAACATATGTTGAACAAATGCATGGACGTTCTTGACTGGTAGGGTACACAGTATCCTCTCTCTTTCTCTCTTTCTCTTTCATATCAATAATAATAAAAAAGAAATGGTAGGTCAAAATGTGGTGAAGATATGGGGACATTGAACTAAATAGACACTACAAATATCATGTTTATCCACCTTCAAGCAGCTGTGGGTGTGAAGGACCCACCATGATTTAAGTCAATTTCAATGGATTTATGTCCTTTTCCTTTTCCGGTCTGCTTTTATCTTCATAGATTGCAGCTCATCATGATCCAGCCCAGTCTATCAAATCCTTCCTATTTTGTAGAAACTGATTTTTGAGTTTCTAAGTCCAGAACAATGTCTTTTCTTCCAAGAAACCCCACTGCTGCCCACAGAGAGTTACCCTCCAGCAACAGAAGCTGTTCGCTGCGGCACTCTCCTCGCTCCACACTTCCCTCCCTCTTCTGCTGCTTCTCCAGCCCGCCCCTGTCCCCAGTTCCCTGGGCACGTTTTATCACTGCTGGTGGACAGCCTGCCTCCCTCCCACCCCACACCCTGCACCTTTGCCTCGAAAAGCCGTGGAAACGAAACGTCACTCCTCCTGATCTCACATGTGCAGTGTAGGAAAAATTCCAGAAACAATCTCCTTTGACACTTTGTATTTAAATGTGTGAAGGTAGGTTTTGTCACCATTGGTTTTCCACATATTGAACACATAATATTGTGATATAATAAAAGATATATCAGTTTTTATCCTCAGTTCCTGGCAGAAAGCTCTTAAAACCCTGTTATTTCCTGAGTGATAGAGATGATAGAACATCTTTTGTTGTGTGTGTATGTGTATGTATATATGTGTGTGTGTGTGTGTATGTATATATATATATATATATATATATATATATATATATATGCCTTTCTCAATAATACCTGAGTTTATGCTAATGAGGTGACTATGGATGGGCTCGCAGGCAGTGTCAGGATGGGGGCTAGTTGATCAACCATGTGATTAGAGGGTTGGCATTTTCAGCCCCAGCCCTGACCTTTCTGGAGAGAGAGGGGCTGGAGCTTGAGTTTCATCACTAATGGCCAATGATTTAATCAAAATCTATGTAACAGAACCTTCATAAAAACCTTACATTAGAGAGTCTGAAGACCTTCTAGGATGGTGAACATCTCCACATGCTGGGGGTCTTACTCCAACTTCTCAGAAGCTCCTGCTTTTGGGACCTTCTGGACTTCCTCCTATGTACTTTTTCATCTGGCTGGCCATTTGCATTCTTTATAATAAACCATTAATGGTATATAAACTATTTTCTCTGAGTTCTTTGAGCTGTTCTAGCAAATTCTAGAACCCCAGGAGGGGGCATGAAGACCCCCTTACTTTTTTTTTTTTTTTTTTTTTTGATTTTTCTGAAGCTGGAAACGGGGAGGCAGTCAGACAGACTCCTGCCCGACCAGGATCCACCCAGCACGTCCACCAGGGGGCGATGCTCTGCCTATCCGGGGCGTCGCTTTGTCAGGACCAGAGCCACTCTAGCGCCTGGAGCAGAGGCCAAGGAGCCATCCCCAGAGCCCGGGCCATCTTTTGCTCCAATGGAGCCTCGGCTGTGGGAGGGGAAGAGAGAGACAGAGAGGAAGGAGAGGGGGAGGGGTGGAGAAGCAGATGGGCGCCTCTCCTGTGTGCCCTGGTCAGGAATTGAACCCGGGACTTCCGCACGCCAGGCTGACGCTCTACCACTGAACCAACCGGCCAGGGCGACTCCCTTACTTTATAGCTAGTTTGTTGCAGGTATGAGTGGCCTGGACTTACAACTAGCCTCTAAAGTGGGCGTGGTCTTGAGGGTTGAGCCCTTAACCTGTGGGGGCTGACATTAACTCTGGGTATTTGATGTCAGAATTAAATTATAGGACGCTCAGTTGGTTATGTTAGACTATAGAGAATTGTTGGGGCAAGGCACAACCCCACACAGTCACTGTCAGAAGTATTATGAGTAGAAAGAGACTATAGTAACAGAAGTACTTAGGTATGGTGCTAAATGCTTTATATGAGTTATGTCAATTTATCCTCAAACATCTTTGCTTCTTTTTTTTTTTTTTCTGAAGTGAGAAGCTAGAAGACAGAGAGATAGACTCTCACATGCGCTCAACCGGGATCTACCCGGCATGCCCACCAGGGGAGGTTGTTCTGCCCATCTGGGGCATTGCTCCGTTGCAACCAGAGCCATTCTAGTGCTTGAGGCGGAGGCCATGGAACCATCCTCAGCCCCCCCACCCCCCGGGGCCAACTTTGCTCTGATGGAACCTTGACTGCGGGAGGGGAAGAGAGAGACAGAGAGGAAGGAGAAGAGGAGGGGTGAAGCAGATGGGCACTTCTCCTGTGTGCCCTGGCCAGGAATTGAACCTGAGACTTCCACACACTGGGGCCAACACTCTACCATCTGAGCCAGCTGACCAGGGCCTTTACTTCATTTTTTAGATACGGCAATTGAGGCTTCTAAATTCCCACGGATAACATAAGGGTTTAGCCCTGGTCTTACTACCCTAAGATGATGTCCATATTCTGATTCCCACCTCCTTGGCAACATAAAAAAAAAATACCCTAACAAAGTCATTGCTGGTTAGCATTGGCCAAAAATGACCTGCAAAGATCTTTGTTAATAAGGAAAACAGAAATGGGGTAGATTAGCTGTTGTCAAATAACTACAGGTCTAACAGTCTCTGCCCAGAAAAGGGGAGATTTCAAAACCTAAATTATACACCAGGCCAGCAATCCCAGCAAAGAGGGATTAATAGGCTTCCTGTAACAGTAACTACTACATTTTGCTTTCAGGGACAATGCTTTATTATCATGTTCACTGCTCTTTTAGTCCCTAAAGAACTCTTTCAACAATGATTTATCTTAATTTAACTTTTTTTTTTTCCAGGAAAGCAAGCAATGCACTTCATTCAAGAGAAATGATTTCCAGTCACGGTAAATTCCCTTTGTTTGTTCACTTATTCATTTGTTCCTTCATTTGGGCCACCTACAAATATTTACTGAGTGCCAGGCACTAAAAAATGCCATTTCTCTAAAACACTAAGCCCTTCCACTTCTAGAGGTAAATGTATGGGAGGCTTAAAACACTAAGCCCTTCCACTTCTAGAGGTAAATGTATGGGAGGCTTTATGAGTGCATTTGTGCTCAGTCTATTTTTTATAACATGCTGTCTGCTTGGACCAGAGTTGAAGTTTCATAGTAAAAATCTATTACATTGAGATGAAAAAGTGGCCAACAGCCAGTAATAATTGACAGTCTTTCAACATAAAGAGCAAAGGGTGTTCTATAAAAAGTAGAAAAGAAAGGCACAAACAAACAAGTACACTCCAAACTTATGTATGTTATAATTTTCAGGAAGCTGGCTTTTTTATTTCTTTTCCCGGCTGCAACTTCACTGTTAGCTCATAAGTGTTTATGGGTCTTTTGGCTGCAACCTGTTGGAGAAATAATGGCCGATTTAGTGCAGGGGGCACAGCAGAGAGATGGCCAGGAGTCCTTCTACACAGGGGAGGTAACATTATCCATCTCTTAAGGGAAAAAATATGCATGGCAGAGAAAAAACCATTTGACCACACTTTCCCCAATGTACCAGCAAGACTTCCTCCTTGCCCTAGATGAGATTTTACTGGACTGAGTCAGTTTTCAATTCTACATACAGGCTCTTTAAAATGGTATTTAGATTTCTGGATTTTTTTTTCCTGTGGAAGGGAAAAATGGCTATCTGTTGCCTAGAATAAGTAATAATAATGCCTATCATTTTTGAGTACCTACTAAATATTCACATGTCATATTTTAGGCTTGTACTTTTATATATTTTACTTCTAATCCTTGCCCAAATCCAAAAAGTAAGGATTATTATTTCTACTTTACAGATGAGAACACTGAGGCTGAGAGGGACTTATGGAAGTCACAGGTCAGGAAACGGCAGAGCTGGGGTTCAAACCCAGACCTAGCTGCCACTGTCACCCGTGCCTTTTCTGCCATGACACAGGCATGTGCCTCTGCAGCTGACTGTAGACCAGGAAATCTTTTTCAACTTATTGTATGAAAATACACTTGGGATGACGTCAGAGTAATGGTGGGGTAGGAAGCGATACCGATAAGTCTCCCCCAAAACTCAACAAGATCTTCAACCAGAAACAGAAAAACCTATCCTTGGAGCCTCCAGATGTTTTGCAATACACCTGAAGGTATGGTCGAGCGAAAAATTGGCTAAATATATAACCAAACCCCGAAGGAATTAGGGAGTAAGAAATGATCCGCCTTCCTCACTAACCTAAACAGGGCGGCTTTCTCTGGGATCTGTGAATATAGAAACTGAGGTGGGCAAAGGGGGTGAATAGATCCAGGCCGTGGCACAAACGGCTGAACCAGGCTGTGGCACGGAGATCCAAGCCGAGGAAAAACTGTTCCTGTGGCAACCCGGGCAATATAAGATAACACTCACGCCAAATCCAGACAAAGAAAGACAAGCGGGGCAGCCATTTTACCCGATCTCCTGGTCGGCACGCGCAGATAGTGGGCAAGAGATTTCTTCCAAAGCCCCGGGAGTGGGTGCCCGTGTTACCCCACAGAGAGGCAGAGTCAGAGGCCTTTGTGTGGGCTGAAAGCGGAATCTCTGGGCAGCCCCAGTGCCTTGAGAAAGCCGTGCACGGGAGGGAGCGAGAACTAATTCCAACAGTAGAACTTTTCTGTGCTGGTGGGGGTTTCACTCAGAGGGAAACGCAGCCAGCTTGATATCCTGGTCTGTGCGCGCAGATAGCAAGAGATTCCTCTGAGTGCCTCGGCAGTGCGCGCCTGTGTTATCGCACAGAGCCTTTGTGTGGGCCAAAGCGGAATCTTGGGCTGCCCCAGTGCCTTGCAAAAGCCGCGCACGGGGACGGAGCGAGAGCCAATTCCAAAGCTGGAACTTTTCCATGCGGTTGGGGGTTTCACTCAGAGTGTGAGACTGCTGGCTGGATATCCTGGTCTGCGCGTGCAGATAGTGAATGAGAGTTTCCTCCAAGTGTCCCGGGAATGGGCGCCCGCCTGTGTTACCGGACAGAGTGGCAGAGCCAGAGGTCTTTGAGTGGGCAGAAAGCCCGCCTGATTATGCTAGCAGCTCTGACTGACTGAGCCTTACCCAGAGCCCTGTGCTGAGTGGAAATAGAGTGGGGAGTTGCCAGCTCTTTGAGCCTCTTACTATCCAGGCAGAGGCAGCAGCAACCCATAGCTGGATTATCAGGCTACTAATTGAGGAAGGAAAGACTAGGAGAAAGGCTCCAGGAACACGGACTCTCTCACTGTCGGAGCCTATAAATGCTAATGAGCCTCGACTGCCAACGAGACTAAAGCACAATACCTGACATCGCCATAGAGACTTATCAACTGCAAACCTCTACCTGAGCGTGCAAAAGGGGCAGAACCTGGGGTACAGAGTCACCGACCAGGAAGAGGGAGAGAAAAGAAAAAGCAAGAAGATAACTTCTCAAAATCAAGAATAATCTGCAGACTTTATAACCAATCCCATTTTATTATATTTGTTCGTTTGTTTCTCTTATCTTCATTCTTGATATTTTTTTTCCTCCTCCAATTTGGCCGATTAACTCTCTGCCGGACTTACTCTCTCCTCTCCTTGAACTACACTACCCATAAGTGTTGCATCTCCCATTATCCTTTCTTTCCTGTTCCTTTCTCTCTATGAGGGTTGCACTCCAAAACCCTTAACTCTCTCTCTCTCCTCTTTTTTCTTTTTTCTTCTTTTAGTGGTTCCCTCTTTTTTTTCTCTCTCTCTTTCTTTTCTCCCTCTATATTAGCTTCTTCCTTTCTCCTTTACATCTCCTCTCATTCAAACCTCAATAACAAACAAATTATCTCATCTGGGACTCAAACTTATGTTTGTGGCATTTTGGGGGGTTTTTACTTCATCTTTTTAACTCACTAGCAGTGCTCCGATCCCTGGCTCTCCATTTTATCTAGTTCTTGTTCCACTAAATACAATAGTAATTTTTTAATTTGTCCCCCCATTTTTCTGTTTCCCTCTTATTCCTCTCATCATAACTCTTAGTCAACCAACACCTAAAAGCAAATCATTTTATTCTTGACCCAAATTTTTTCCTTATTTGCTTTTTGTGGGTCCATACCCCCTTCTTTTTTCTTTTTTTTTTTTTTTTTTTGCCCCTTTATTACTTTTCCCAAATTCAGGCCCTCCATTACAGGCATTGTTTGTTATAATTCACAGTTCACCACAAGATTTTTCTCAAGAAAGAGGGGAGAGAAGAGGAGAGGAAAAAAGGAGGGAGGGAATAATTTCCTTTTTAAAAAATTTTTATTTTATTTTATTTTTCTTTATTTCATTATTAATATTTTTTAAAAAAACAACTCTTCGATTTTTAATTTTTTAACTTTTTATTCTTTATTAAATCTCATTAATACTATCAACAAAACCACCCTCAGATGCCACTAAGGAAGAGAAAATCGGATATCATGGATACAAAAGAAAGAGAGGTAACACAGCTAGATGAGGAAAAATCTATGGAGAAAAAATTTAATATATTGGAAACCTTGGAGCTAAATGACAGAGAATTCAAGATAGAAATCCTAAAAATCCTCCGAGATATACAAGAAAACACAGAAAGGCAATTTAGGGAGCTCAGAAAACAACTCAATGAACACAAAGAATATATGTCCAAGGAAATTGAAACTATAAAAACAAATCAAACAGAGATGAAAAACTCAATTCACGAGCTGAAAAATGAAGTAACAAGCTTAGCTAATAGAACAGGTCAGATAGAAGAGAGGATTAGTGAAATAGAAGACAAGCAACTTGAGGCACAACAGAGAGAAGAAGAAAGAGACTCAAAAATTAAAAAAATGAGATAGCCCTACAGGAATTATCTGACTCCATCAAAAAGAATAACATAAGAATAATAGGTATATCAGAGGGAGAAGAGAGAGAAAATGGAATGGAGAACATACTCAAACAAATAATAGATGAGAACTTCCCAAGCCTGTGGAAAGAACTAAAGCCTCAAGTTCAAGAAGCAAACAGAACTCTGAGTTTTCTTAACCCAAACAAACCTACTCCAAGGCATATCATAATGAAATTGACACAAACCAACAGCAAAGAAAAAATTCTCAAGAGGAAAGATGTATGGAATACAACCAAATAAAAACAAAAGATAGAAAAACGAAAGAGAAGGATCAAACAAGACACAAAACTAACAGAAAGCAAGATAAAAAATGGCAATAGGGAACTCACAAATGTCAATACTTACACTAAATGTAAATGGATTAAACTCACCAATAAAAAGGCACAGAATAGCAGAATGGATTAAAAAAGAAAATCCAACTGTGTGCTGCCTATAGGAAACTCATCTAAGTAACAAGGATTAAAACAAATTCAAACTGAAAGGCTGGAAAACAATACTCCAAGCAAATAACATCCAAAAAAAAAGCAGGCGTAGCAATACTCATATCTGATAATGCTGACTACAAGACAGCAAAAGTACTCAGAGACAAAAATGGCCATTTCATAATGGCTAAGAGGACACTGAATCAAGAAGACATAACAATTCTTAATATATATGCATTAAACCAAGGAGCACCAAAATATATAAGACAGCTACTTATTGACCTTAAAACAAAAACTGACAAAAATACAATCATACTTGGAGACTTCAATACACCCCTGACGGCTCTAGATCAGTCATCCAAACAGAGAATCAACAAAGACATAGTGGCCTTAAACAAAACACTAGAGCACCTGGATATGATAGACATCTACAGGACATTTCATTCCAAAGTGACTGAGTATACATTTTTCTCCAGTGTACATGGATCATTCTCAAGAATTGACCATATGTTGGGCCACAAAAACAACATTAGCAAATTCAGAAAAATCGAAGTTGTACCAAGCATATTTTCTGATCATAAAGCCTTGAAACTAGAATTCAACTGCAAAAAAGAGGAAAAAAATCCCACAAAAATGTGGAAACTAAACAACATACTTTTAAAAAATGAATGGGTCAAAGAAGAAATAAGTGCAGAGATCAAAAGATATATACAGACTAATGAAAATGACAATACGACATATCAGAATCTATGGGATGCAGCAAAAGCAGTGATAAGAGGGAAGTTCATATCACTTCAGGCCTATATGAACAAACAAGAGAGAGCCCAAGTGAACCACTTAACTACACACCTTAAGGAACTAGAAAAAGAAGAATAAAAAAAAAACCCAAAACCAGCCGAAGAAAGGAGATAATAAAAATCAGAGCAGAAATAAATGAATTAGAGAACAGAAAAACTATAGAAAAAATTAATAGAACAAGGAGCTGGTTCTTTGAAAAAATCAACAAAATTGACAAACCCTTGGCAAGACTTACCAAGGAAAAAAGAGAAAGAACTCATATAAACAAAATCCAAAATGAAAGAGGAGAAATCACCACAGACACCGTAGATATACAAAGAATTATTGTAGAATACTATGAAAAACTTTATGCCACTAAATTCAACAACCTAGAAGAAATGGATAAATTCCTAGAACAATACAACCTTCCTAGACTGAGTCAAGAAGAAGCAGAAAGCCTAAACAGAGCTATTACTAGAGAAGAAATAGAAAAAACTATTAAAAACCTCCCCAAAAATAAAAGTCTAGGCCCTGACGGCTATACCAGCGAATTTTATCAAACATTCAAAGAAGACGGTTCCTATTCTACTGAAAGTCTTCCCAAAAATTGAAAAAGCAATACTTCCAAACACATTTTATGAGGCCAACATAACCCTCATACCAAAACCAGGCAAGGATGGCACAAAAAAAGAAAACTACAGACCAATATCTCTAATGAATACAGATGCTAAAATACTAAACAAAATACTAGCAAATCGAATACAACAACATATTTAAAAAATAATACATCATGATCAAGTGGGATTCATCCCAGAATCTCAAGGATGGTTCAACATACGAAAAACGGTTAACGTAATACACCATATCAACAAAACAAAGAACAAAAACCACATGATCTTATCAATAGACGCAGAAAAGGCTTTTGATAAAATACAACACAATTTTATGTTTAAGACTCTCAACAAAATGGGTATAGAAGGAAAATATCTCAACATGATAAAGGCCATATATGATAAACCATCAGCTAACATCATATTAAATGGCACTAAACTGAAGGCTTTCCCCCTTAAATCAGGAACAAGACAGGGTTGTCCACTCTCTCCACTTTTATTTAATGTGGTACTAGAGGTTCTAGCCAGAGCAATCAGACAAGAGAAAGAAATGAAAGGCATCCATATCAAAAAAGAAGAAGTAAAGGTATCACTTTTTGCAGATGATATGATCCTATACATCGAAAACCCCAAAGAATCCACAAAAAGACTACTAGAAACAATAAGCCAATACAGTAAGGTCGCAGGATACAAAATTAACATACAGAAGTCAATAGCCTTTCTATATGCCAACAATGAAACAATTGAGAACGAATTCAAAAGAATAATCCCCTTCACGATTGCAACAACAACAAAAAAATACTTAGGAATAAACATAACAAAGAATGTAAAGGACTTATATAATGAAAACTATAAACCATTGTTAAGGGAAATCGAAAAAGATATAATGAGATGGAAGAATATACCTTGTTCTTGGTTAGGAAGAATAAATATAATCAAGATGGCTATATTACCCAAAGCAATATACAAATTTAATGCAATTCCCATCAAACTTCCAATGATTTTTTTAAAGAAATAGAGCAAAAAATCATCAGATTTATATGGAACTATAAAAAACCTGAAATAGCCAAAGCAATCCTAAAGAAAAAGAATGAAGCTGGGGGCATTACAATACCTGACTTCAAACTATATTATAGGGCCATGACAATCAAAACAGCATGGTATTGGCAGAAAAATAGACACTCAGATCAATGGAACAGAATAGAAAGTCCAGAAATAAAACCACATATATATAGTCAAATAATTTTTGATAAAGGGGCCAACAACAAACACACAATGGAGAAAAGAAAGCCTCTTCAATAAATGGTGCTGGGAAAACTGGAAAGCCACATGCAAAAGAATGAAACTGGACTACAGTTTGTCCCCCTGTACTAAAATTAACTCAAAATGGATCAAAGATCTAAACATAAGACCTGAAACAATTAAGTACATAGAAGAAGACATAGGTACTCAACTCATGGACCTGGATTTTAAAGAGCATTTTATGAATTTGACTCCATAGGCAAGAGAAGTGAAGGCAAAAATTAATGAATGGCACTACATCAGACTAAGAAGTTTTTGCTCAGCAAGAGAAACTGATAACAAAATAAACAGAAAGCCAACTAAATGGGAAATGATATTTTCAAACAACAGCTCAGATAAGGGCCTAATATCCAAAATATACAAAGAACTCATAAAACTCAACAACAAACAAACAAACAATCCAATAAAAAAATGGGAAGAGAATATGAACAGACACTTCTCCCAGGAAGAAATACAAATGGCCAACAGATATATGAAAAGATGCTCATCTTCTTTAGCTATTAGAGAAATGCAAATCAAAACTGCAATGAGATACCACCTCACACCTGTTCGATTAGCTGTTGTTAGCAAGACAGGTAATAGCAAATGTTGGAGGGCTATGGAGAAAAAGGAACCCTCATCCACTGTTGGTGGGAATGTAAAGTAGTACAACCATTATGGAAGAAAGTATGGTGGTTCCTCAAAAAACTGAAAATAGAACTACCTTATGACCCAGCAATCCCTCTACTGGGTATATACCCCAAAAACTCGGAAACATTGATATGTAAAGACACATGCAGCCCCATGTTCATTGCAGCATTGTTCACAGTGGCCAGGACATGGAAACAACCAAAAAGCCCGTCAATCGATGACTGGATAAAGAAGATGTGGCACATATACACTATGGAATACTACTCAGCCATAAGAAATGATGACATCGGAACATTTACAGCAAAATGGTGGGATCTTGATAACGTGATACGAAGCGAAATAAGTAAATCAGAAAAAACCAGGAACTGCATTATTCCATACGTAGGTGGGACATAAAAATGAAACTAAGAGACATTGATAAGAGTGTGGTGGTTACAGTGGGGAGGGGGGAAAGGGAGAGGGAAAGAGGGAGGGGGAGGGGCACAAAGAAAACTAGATAGAAGGTGACAGAGGACAATCTGACTTTGGGTGATGGGTATGCAACATAATTGAACGACAAGATAACCTGGACTTGTTATCTTTGAATATATGTATCCTGATTTATTGATGTCGCCCCATTAAAAAAATAAAATTATAAAAAAAAAGAAAGAAAATACACTTGGCATATAATTAAAGTTTAGGAAGAATCTGTTTGAATTATTGATAGAATTAAATCTTTAGGCATAAATTTACTGTAACATTATCATTATCCTTTGTTTCTGGACTTTGTTGACACTCCCTGTCCCAATAAACATCCTCTTTGCACACCAGTGACCTCTTCTAAAGCCCATTTTGGTAGATGAGAGATGTGATACTGTAATTGGGTTTTACAGTTTAGTAACTTCTGTGGTCAATGAGCTACTGCTTCAAAACTGTCCTTACAAAACTCTGTATTTAGAAATCTCACACTACACAACACCAATGAATAAATTGAAAAGTAAAACTTTAGGCGTCAGCCTCCTAAGATCAAATCATGTCTGAAACCCATAAACTGGCTCTTCACATTATTTCTAAGACCTCTTTTTCTAAACTGCATCCTGAGAAAACCTTAACCTGTATAAACAACACTGAGGACACGAGGCTTGGAAACACGGAGCTGGTGAAGATTAGAAAGCTAAGCAGATGATTGAGACAGGACAGTAAGAAGCTGGGAAAACTTTTTGGCAAGTAGAAGGGATTAACTTGAGACAGACAGCTGAACAAACTGGCCAAGCAATTTACAGCCAGATGCAGAGCATCACCTCCTACAAAATAACATCTAGGCCTTGGTTGTGTTTTGGCTTAAGGTCCACGTAGGCAACAACTCCCCCACCCCACCCCTACTGTGGCTGATGGTGCCCTTCTCTGGGGCCCTGGGCCCTGGTGGGGGGTCACATCTGGAAAAGCTGATGAATATTTCCCCTAAGGTCATCCCTAAACTCGAAGTCTTTAAAAAAGAAACCTGAAAACAATGGACCAGCTAGCGCTCTCCAGCTTGGGAGCACGCCCTCTCCTTTCCCTTCCCTTCTTCCACCCCTTCCGTTCCGCCCCTCCCCCAAGTGTGCATCTTGCCAACTCTAAGGGTCCTCACAAGACTTGCCACCCGGTTACAGCGGGCAGGACAGCCCGTCCTGGGCTAACCCCCGGGACCTGTCTCCAAGACCCCTTCTCTCCTCTCTCATTCCTTCCTCATAAAGTTTTAGAGAGCCAAGGCAGCTGCCCACGCTCTCCTGTAGCTTCTTCTCTTCTAGACGCTTCCTTATTTCACTGGCTCCAGCTTGAAGAAACTTACTTCTTTTATTTATTTAGTTAGTTATTTTTAAGATTTTTACTTATTGACTTTAGAGTGGGGTGGGGGGAAGAGGGAGAAGCGTCAACTCATTACTTCTCATATGTGCCTTGATTCGGCAAGCTCGGGGTTTTGAACCAGTAACCTCAGTGTTCTGGGTATACACATTATCTAATGCACCACCACAGGTGAGGCTGTAAGCTTTCTCTTAAGATAACATGAACTCGTGCTGTGAAATTTTTCCTGCACCAAGAACCCACGCATTACAGGCTGGCCCCAGACAGACCCTGTTCAGAGACAATGATGAAGCCAACTTGTCCTAATTGAATGAGTGGTAGATAAGGAAGTTTGCAGCAGTTGGACACCCACAGGGAAGCCACTCTCTGTGGTCACCAATATACAAACATCAGACTTCTAAGGACAAGGGTAATGAGCACAAGCCAGAGAATTTTCCAGGGTCAACAGAAACTCAAATTTCACCTCTCTTGGGGCTGCCATTGAAAACACAGCCACTCATAAACACAACTGTTGGCGTTCTTTGACACACTATCAAACAACTTGGAAATGTGGAAGGGCGTTTTAAAAAGTGAACATGCAAATTTTAGAAGTCTCATGCCACATTGCCTTCCAATGCACTCTCTTTTAGACCAAGAGTACAGTCTGCTTTCTCTAAGGCTCATTCTTTTTTTTTTTTTTTTTTTTTTTGTATTTTTCTGAAGCTGGAAACGGGGAGAGACAGTCAGACAGACTCCCGCATGCGCCCGACTGGGATCCACCCGGCACGCCCACCAGGGGCAACGCTCTGCCCACCAGGGGGCGATGCTCTGCTCCTCTCAGGCGTCACTCTGCCGTGACCAGAGCCACTCTAGCGCCTGGGGCAGAGGCCAAGGAGCCATCCCCAGCACCCGGGCCATCTTTGCTCCAATGGAGCCTTGGCTGCGGGAGGGGAAGAGAGAGACAGAGAGGAAGGGGGGGGGTGGAGAAGCAAATGGGCGCTTCTCCTATGTGCCCTGGCCGGGAATCGAACCCGGGTCCCCCGCACGCCAGGCTGACGCTCTACCGCTGAGCCAACCGGCCAGGGCTAAGGCTCATTCTTGTGAGTTACACAGTCTCTTCCCACAAGTCCGCCTCCTGCGGACACATTCTGGCCATCACTGACACTTAGGCAATGCCTTTCTTCTTTTTGCCTTTATTCTCCTTCTGAAGTTTTATCAACTGTCTCACCACATTGAGTTTGAAATGGAAGGTCCTTATTCTGATTAAACTTAATTTAAATCCCCGCTTCAAAAGTCATCGTTCTTGAGCTATGCACCTGGGAGTTCGGAGTCAATGTATACAAAGTCGGACTTTCCCCAAGCCCCTCCTGCTGGCAGATGGAGAGACTACATTGAGCTAGAGAGACACATGAAGGGTCCTACTTACTCCAGTTGTCGAGTCTTTCCAGCCCCAGGCTCAGACAAGTGAGTCAACATCTGGATGATTCCACTTCCCAAATTCTGAGCTACTCTAGTCAACTAATGCTGATTGTAGCAGAAACAAGTTATCCTTCCTGAGCCTGCCCACCTTGCAGATTTGTAGGCAATATAAAAGTTGTCATCATTTTAAGCTAATATATATTAGGACATTAGCTGTGTAGCCATAATACTTGGAAAAGACATTATTCCCTCTTTTCAGTGAACACTATTGAATTTGGGGGGGGGGGTAAAATATTCAAGAGCCTGCCTGTCACGGTGACTGGGTGTTAGTAAAACTGAGAAAGACAAACTTCAGCATTCAGGGCTTAAGAGCCATGCCTTACTATCTAAATGCAAATCCCAGGCAAAGGTAATAAAAAGGCAACCAGAAGGTAAGAAATAAGAGACATGAAGAAAACCAAATATCCACTATCACAGTGCATTTTTAAAGAGTAAATAGCATTGCTAAGAAGGGAATACAAGAAGAGTGAGATTACAAAAAAGGAGAGAGAAAAGAGTAAAGATAGGATGTGATTGAAGTGACACTGTGACTTGGAGTCTCGGTCACAGAAGACGACAGGAATTCCCACTAGGAAGAGACTAGTCACAGTGCCAAGCAGGAAGCAGTGGCACATTCTAAAGGATATGAAGCACTTAATGGAAGGCTATTTAAAAGATGTTTGTAGAATCCAGAGATGCAGCGGAGGACAGCGCATCTCCTAGGGCCAGCAGCAGAGCAGAGGGAGCCATCATCACTCCCAGACTTACAAGGAAAAGAGTTTACCTGGAACCAAGCAATAGCTAGAGATGGAAGGGCCACCTGCAAGTGCTGTGCTTGTGTGGAGGAACACAGCTACTTCTGCCTGGCAGCAAGGGTCCAGGAATAAATGCCCTAGTGTTTCCCCCCACCCTCCAACCTCCTGCAAACACTTTCCATTGGTCTAGCCAGCCCATGTCCACCAATAAGGGGCAGACATTTCTCCTCAGCAGGACAAAACAAAAACAAAAACCTTCCAAAAGGCTACAGTATATAAATCGATACACAGCATACTTGTGGTATTAAATGTTCATGGTAGGTGAAGAGAATTAGGGCATAATGCCTCAGACAGCTCTTTTAAGAGAGGATGATAATGAAAATAGTTTGAGAAACACTGGTAACCAACCCAAGCTCCAGGGTGAGGGGCTCCAATCCATGTTTCCCCTCGGTGACAGAGCACACAGGGCTTATTAAAATTCTTCCTGATTGTTACCCTTCAGCTCTCTGAGTCTGTGCACAGGAACAGATGGTGGTTATAACAGTTAATCCAGGGAAACCAATTATCCATCAGAACAACTAATGAGAAAATTTAGCAAAATGATTGCAATCGTGGCAAACCTAACCATCGATGTAGATATTACCATTATTTTGGGTGCATTTTACTAATTACAAAAATATGAGTAATATACACCTAGATAATTCAAGGTGTATATTAACCCTTTGCTAATTTGGTAAACAAGCAAAACAATTTTTTTTCTCCTTCTTTTTCCAAGGGAGAGGAAGAGAGATAGAGAGACAGACTTCTGCATGTGTGCCCACCAGGATCCATCCAGCAAACTCCATCTGGGGCCAATGCTCTGCCCATCTGTGGCCATGCTTGCAACTAAGCTACTTTTAGTGCCTAAGGTGGAGGCTCCTCAGAGCCATCCTCAGAGCCCAGCGCCAATACACTCAACCCAGTCAAGTCATGGCTGTGGGAGAAGAAGAGAGACAGAGAAAGAGATAAGGGGGAGAGAATGGAGTGGAGAATCAGATGGTTGCTTCTCCTGTGTGCCCTGACTGAATGAAACCTGGGACATTCACAGGCTAGGCTGATGCTCTACCCCTGAGCCAAGCAGCCAGGGTAACAAGTAAAATTTGATAGCAAGGCTGAACAAAAACTTTTAGAAATTCTAAACGCCAAGTAGATTTTGTTTCTTGTCCCCATCAGCATATCAAAATTATATATATAATTTTATCTCGGCCCAGTCTTTAGATATGCTTTAAAAGAAGCCTTCTCTTCTAATGATCTGATTGTAGTAGTCTGGATAATTAGTCAAAGCTGATCTCTCATTTGTTTCTGATGGCTCTGCTTTATCAATATTTAAAGCATGGGTGTTAGTCTCTATGTTGGGTAATACAGTCGCTTTGACTACGAAGAGTGGTAATGTGCATCTTCTCACCACAAATCTCCATTATAATCCTATGTGCTATTGCCAGGGCTTGTTAAATAGAAACAGTCTTGGTAAAATTTTCTGTCAGGTCTATGTTTTGTGATCTAGTTTTAACATATAAAGCATCCCTTCAGGTGTCAAATTCAGGGTATGCCAGGTAACACTGCGTCACTTCAATGGTGTAAAAGCCGCATGACTGCTGACGCCCAGTAAATAAAGTCCAAACATTTCTGCCTGATTCTCAAAGTTATTCCTAATATGGCCTCCACCCACATCTGCCCTGGACACCTACCTCTCCATTAGTGGGGAGTTCTGTTTCCTTCCTGCATGCCCAAACTATCACTCAGTGTTCTTTCTAAACTCTCCAGGAGATTTGGAAATCAAAACCCCCGAGTTTGAGAAGCACTGGCCTCTGGTCGGGTATCACACTACCTTATATCTAGGCCTGCCTCTCAGAATTCCTAACCATGTGACTTTCTGCAAGTTTGTCACTTCTCTATGCCTCAGTTTCCTTATCTTTAAAGTGGAGATATTCAAGCACATG
This sequence comes from Saccopteryx bilineata, assembly GCF_036850765.1. Taxonomy (NCBI): domain Eukaryota; kingdom Metazoa; phylum Chordata; class Mammalia; order Chiroptera; family Emballonuridae; genus Saccopteryx; species Saccopteryx bilineata. The sequence continues at coordinate 173,181,901 of NC_089495.1, forward strand.
CTCAAAAGCATTGTTATAAAAATTAAATGAGGCCCTGGCCGGTTGGCTCAGTGGTAGAGCATCTGCCTGGTGTGCAGGAGTCCCAGGTTCGATTCCTGGCCAGGGCACACAGGAGAAGCACCCATCTGCTTCTCCACCCCTCCCCCTCTCCTTCCTCTCTGTTTCTCTCTTCCCCTCCCGCAGCCAAGGCTCCATTGAAGCAAAGATGGCCCGGGCGCTGAGGATGGCTCTGTGGCCTCTGCCCCAGGTGCTAGAGTGGCTCTGGTCGCGACAGAGAGACGCCCCGGATGGGCAGAACATCGCCCCCTGGTGGGCATGCCGGGTGGATCCCGGTCGGGCACATGCAGGAGTCTGTCTGACTGCCTCCCCATTTCCAGCTTCGGAAAAAAGAAAAAAAAAAAAGAAAAAGAAAAAAAATTAAATGAGTTGATAAATGTGAAGTGCTTAGAACACTGTCTGGCACAGAAGAGGTGTATCATAAATGTGAGCTGACTGGCCCGGGAGGTGTCTGGTGTTAACACTGCTGTGTGACGTGTCTAATCAACACAGGTGGCAAAGGTGCTGTTGGGGTGGAGAGGACCTGGGGTGATGGATCGCATTCCCAGGAAACAAAATTACGTTCACCCAGGGTGCTTCAAAGAATACTGTTGCCTGGGTTCTGCTGTCAGAGAGATGGGACTTCATTGGTTTGGGGCGGGACACAGAATTAGGCATTTTTTGCTCCCCAGATGGTTCTAATGTGTAGCCAGGGTTGCTCAGACAACCTGATCAACAGTGACTTAGGCAGCAGATCAACAACTAACCCAGAGGACTTCTTTCTTTGTTTTGTAGCATCATGATCTCCAATCATCTCCTACTTTTTGAAATGCTAGTTGTTACTAACTAATTAGCCACTATCTGTAACCACTGCTGGACTGCACCCTGAAAAGTTTAACCAAAATCTGGCAATTAATTTTCTTGGCCATATCAATGAACGATCTGTAAGAAGACCATTCTGATGATTAGAGGAAGTCATCAAGAAGACCCAGTGTGCTGGGTCTGCACGTTTAATAATCAAAATAACCTGGTGATTCTATTTTAGATAATGTCTCTCAATTGCCATCCACACACCTAGAGCCCAGATCTGGTCTCTAAGTACTATTCTCCACTCAAAGGAACCAAAGTTTCTGGAGGAAATGACTGATGGCAGGGCTGGGGCAGGAAAGTAGAAAATGAACGTGAGCCTCTGGTTAGTCGTAAAGGCAAGGGCATGCCAAAGGACACAGAAAGCAACCACCTTGAAGTCCTTGACAGTCACGGATGATAATCCTTGAGTAGAATAGAAAACTGTAATGGTACAAGTAGATAAATAACTGGAAAGCTCGCTGAGGAATGGGATATGCCCGCAGCGCAGCGTACCTCCCACAAGAGACACAGGACTACAGACGGTGAGGAGCAGCCATCCAGGTGAGGAGCCCTTCACACACCACTGTGATGGAGCACCATCAGTGATGCCCTGGCTTGAAATTAGGGGTAACGCACAAGCATCTTCTGACACATGTCTTCTGTGACCGTTCTGTGAAATTTCATAACCTAAATTCAGTCATGAGATATTATCAGACAAACCCCAACTGGAAATTTTTTTACAACATAACTGGCCTGTCGTCTTCCAAAGGGTGTCAGGGTCAATAAAGTCAAACAAAGGCTGAAGGACTGTTCCAAACTGGAGGAGAGTGGACACCTGACAACAAAATGCACTAGGTGATTTTGCTCTGGGTCGTTTGTTATGAAGGCTATAACCGGCAGGGCTGGCGGAACAACGGGGTCTGGGAAGGAGACGGGGCTGTGCATCTGTGTTCATGTCCTGATTTGGATCTTTGTGCTCATGGAAGAGGACTGGACATGTCTATAGAAAACACACAGTGAAATATTTGGCGGTAAAGGACACCAGGTCTGTGGATTATTTTCAAATTGTTCTGGAAGAAAACAGTTCTTTTTACTATACTTACAAATTTGCGGTAAGTTTGAGATTGTTAAAATTTTAAAAAGTACATAAAAAATGATGCTCCAAAAGTGCATTGCATTTAGTTAAAAATTCAGCTTTCTGACTTGGTTGAGGGCTGCGGCTGGGGGCGAGGATTCACATTTTTACATCCACCACAAGCGGCAGCTTTAGACGGAAGGAATAGCCGTATTCTGGTGAGCAGCAGTTTGCAGCCAGCCATTCAGCCGGCGCTAGGCAAACCTGCCCCACTTCCCGCCCGTGTAGGCACCAGCCTCCACCCCCACACCGCAGTCCTTTCCTCCCACGCCTCCAGTCTACTCTCCTTCCGCCTGCAGCGCAGACTGTTAGGGAGCAGTGGGGCGTTCTCAGGGAACAGCGCTGAGGAATGATTCAAGTGGATCTGCGAGCGTTTTTGTCCAGGGAGAATCGAGTTCCCTGGTTTTCTGTGTATCACTCCTCCAGCAGGGTGATCCCTGGTGGTCAAGTCATTTCCGGAGATTGCCTGGATGGCTGCAGAGTGACAGGCGCTGGGGAGAGCAGGCTTGCTCGAGCGAGGTGTTAGGAGAGGGTGGCATGCGTCCCAGCGATTCTAGTGGAGGTGGGCCGTTTTAAGACTCTCTCTGGTATAATAGGAAAGCACAATGTTGTTACCCTAGAAAATTGAAATTTTGAAATATAATGGCAAAATCCTAACGTGAAAATCCAATACTGTTAAAACAGCAATGCTTCTGCTTAAAGACAAAACAAAACAAACCTGTCTCTGCTGAAAAACTCGTATTGAATATAAGCTCTCAAATGTCCTCCTGGCATGGCGGCAGCGCTGAGAAAAAGTCACTCTGGTTTTATCTCTGTAAACCCAGGGACTGAGTCTTCAACCAAAAAAGACAAAGGCATGTGACTGATGCATTCTTGATCCTCAGTTTTGCAAATCAAAACAGACAAATGGTTAAACACATACAGCCTGAGTTACTCTCTGGCACCTAGAAGATTTAAAGAAAGATATTTTTTAAAAAATCACTAATAAAAGACCTACTGTACATGCCCTGATTAACTGCTTGTCTTTTGTGCTATTTCCACTAGCTAACTAAGGATCACTTTCTATGTAAGTCTTCTGGACAATTCTGGAGGATTTTTTTTTTTTTGTATTTTTCTGAAGTTGGAAACGGGGAGGCAGTCAGACAGACTCCCGCATGTGCCCAACCAGGATCCACCTGGCATGCCCACCAGGGGGCAATGCTCTGCCCATCTGGGATGTCGCTCTGTTGCAACCAGAGCCACTCTAGCACCTGAGGCAGAGGCCACAGAGCCATCCTCAGCACCCAGGCCAACTTTGTTCCAGTGGAGCCTTGGCTGCGGGAGGGGAAGAGAGAGACAGAGAGGAAAGAGAGGGGGAGGGGTATAGAAGCAGATGGGTGCTTCTCCTGTGTGCCCTGGCCGGGAATTGAACCCAGGACTCCTGCACGCCAGGCTTATGCTCTACCACTGAGCCAACCAGCCAGGGCCCAATTCTGGAGGATTTTTAAAAGAAGTTTCCCCATCTGTAAAATAAGAGTGTTGCCCATGATACTCTCTGAGGCCTATTTGGCTCTTAAAATTCATGATTCAGAGCTTGTGAATTAAGAATGAAAATATTTACTGGGCATGAAGGAAAAAGCTCATAAAGAATTAATTTCCATGAATTTGATGGTTATGTAAAGTTACGGAATTTGATATCTAGAGGGGACCTCAGGGCCGTTAGGTGAAGGATTTGATCTTGTCCCTAAGAAATGGAAATAGAATTCAGGTGTACTGGTGGTACCTAGCTCAGGGCCTTCCCCACCACCTGGTAACTTTCTTTCCCCCTCCCTTCCTATTTTCCTTCTTTTCTTCCCGCTTTCCCTCCTTCCTATCTTTCTTCTCTTCCTCCTGGGTTTGGCCATCATAAATGACAGCAATTCCATATTCATCCACTACCTGGGAAGTTGCTTATTGAAATGAACAAATAACAACAATAATAAACACCTCTTTTTTTGTGACAGAGACAGAGAGACAGAGAGAAGGACAGATAGGGACAGACAGATAGGAAGGAAGAGAGATGAGAAGCATCAACTCTTTGTTGTGGCACCTTAGTTGTTCATTGATTGTTTTCTCATACATGCCTTGATGGGGGGAGGGGTGGCTACAGCAGACCAAGTGACCCCTTGCTCAAGCCAGCGACCTTGGGTTCAAGCTGGTGACTGACCCCGCGTTCAAACCAGATGTGCCCACACTCAAGCTGGCGCCCTCCAGGTTTCAAACCTGGGTCTTCTGCGTCCCAGTCTGACGCTCCATCAACTGCCACCACCTGGTCAGGGCATAATAAACACCTCTTGTGGAGATGAGAACATTCTGGACCACACAGTTTCCAGACCATTTAAAATAATCTTTCTGTGAGTTATCTTTGCTAACACGCTGTGTTTTCTCTCTTCTGTTGTTATTTGTGAGACTCTTCTTTATGCCTGAATATTTTGCTTTTGCTTTATTGGAAAGTTAGCCCTAGGTTGGGCTAATATGGGCTTCCTTGGGTGGGCTGAGCAAGGAGCACCCGGACAGATGGGCTGCAGGGTAGGAATGGGAATAATTCTCTTCCCCAAGAAGCTTGAATTAAGTACAAGCAGGGGACAACTTCTATTCTAAATTCAATAGTTGTAGAGAAGATGAAAAAGGCTTACCCCTGACGCCTCTCTTTCTCCCAGACACCATGTCCAATGTGAGTGACCTCTGCTGACTTTGCCTTTAAATCAGACCAATTCTCACTCTTTCCTTCCCTGCTATTTGGGACAAGCCACGAGTATCTATTGCCCCAATAGAGTTTCTACCTGTTTCTGCCCCGAGCCCCCTGACAGTCCATTTTGTCTTTTCTTTTTTTTTTTAGAAGTTGGAAACGGGGAGGTAGTCAGACAGACTCCCGCATGCGCCCTACCGGGATCCACCCTGCACGCCCATCAGAGGGCGATGCTCTGCCCATCTAGGGCATTGCTCTGTTGCAACCAGAGCCATTCAGCGCCCGGGCCAACTTTGCTCCAATGGAGCCCTGGCTGCGGGAGGGGAAGAGAGAGACAGAGAGGAAGGAGAGGGGGAGGGGTGGAGAAGCAGATGGGCGCTTCTCCTGTGTGCCCTGGCTGGGAATCGAACCCGGGACTCCTGCACAGCAGGCCGATGCTCTACCACTGAGCCAACTGGCCAGGGCCTGACAGTCCATTTTGAACACAACAACCAGAAGATGCTTTTCACAATGTAAGATCATGCCACTTCTTTGCTGCTTAAAATTTTACGTTCTCACTTCACTCGGAAAAAAAGACAAAGTTCTGACAGGGGCCCCCAGTGCCCTTGTCAGGATTCTCCACGGGGAGTCCCCAGCCCAGGGCATCGGCATTGCCTAGGCCTAGGGGATTATTATTAGAAATGCCCTTTCCCAGGCACCCTGGACCTCTTGAAAGAGGGACTGGGTTTCACACGCCCTGTGAGGGTGCTGGTGCACACGCAAGTGGGAGGCCCGCTTCTCTACGGGATCAGTCCTCAGTGACCTGTCCAGTTACTCACATTGACTGCCTTGCTTTTCTTAGAATAAGACAGGCCTCTGTCTCACTAGGGTTTTGGTGTTTGCTATTTCCTCCACTGGAACACTCTTTTTTCCTCCCAGGCAGTTACTCAGGTTACTTTTTATGTTCTTTTTTTTTTTTTACCCTCTCACATTCAACTTAGTATCAGTGAGGTCCAGCATGTTTGAAACCCTAACATATCTCTCTCCTAAGTATCCCCTCCCTGCCGCCACCGACCTATACACACATGCCCCCCCCCCACTGTCTCCTCTTCTCAGCATGATTTTCCTACACCACACTCAGCTTGGGGTCTTGCGTGAAGTTGCCGCCAGGGTGTCAGCTAGCTCTGCAGTCATCCACAGGCTTGCCCGAAGCTGGGCGGTCTGATTCCAGCCAGCATGGCTCGCTCGTATGACTTGCAGATGGGTGCCGGCTGTTGGCAGGAGGCCTCGGTTTCTTGCCAGGTAGAGCTCTCCACAGTGCCGCTGGACTGTCCTCAGGACATGGCCACTGCTTGACCCCTGGGACTAGTGATCTAAGAGACAGCCAGGCAAAAGCTATACTCCTTCATCACCTAGACTTTTATGATCCAGGATGTTGTATACTATCGTGTGATATTATGACTCAGAACCATCCAGGTAAGACACTCTCAGATTTCTGACCCACAGAAAGTCTGACATCATAAATGCCATTGTTGTTTTAAGCTGTTACATTTTGGAATAAATTATCAGGCAGCAGTGGATAAGTTTTCGGGCATCAGTAAGTAATGCTTCATGTGCCACTATTTACCTTACTATATATTTTGTTTAATTTTTAAAATTCATCGATCCCCACCTTCACATACACCCTAGAATGCCAGCGCCAAGAAAGAAGGGTTTCTGTGTGTGTGTTTCTTCAGTGCCTAAAGCAGGGTCTATACTGTCAATCAGCACACACTCACAGGCGCACGGGAAAGCAGTACTGAGAGAAGCTGGACCTGTGGACAGGGAGCGAGACCGGTGTGGCTGGAGGAGGGAAGGGGCCGCGGCATCTCTGTGAGCCTCCACTCCGCGCAACTGCGTGGGACACCACCTGCACTGTATTCCTGGTGAATAGAGACTTCTGAGACCACAGTTCCATGTGAAATTCATTTTGACCTTTCCAGTTCCCTGAATGGGCCGCAGTCTGAGAATTGTTCACCCGGGAGAATAAGACCCAGTTTCAGCAGAGAGATCCTTGGTCCAGCATCTTACAGAAATAGCGCAGAGTCAGAGACTTCAAAAGACCATGGGGGCGGGCCAGTGAATGTCTCAGGGATGAGGTCTGCACTGATGGCCAGTGACCAGAGTCCACCTTCCCTCTCATGTCCTTGACCTAACCTGGTGTCTTCTGTGAAGTTCTAGAGGCAGAAAGTAGAGGTTGAGAAACGGCTGAGGGTTGTACAAATATTGGAATACACCAGTAACTAGTTCTTTGGGAAGCTGGACTTGAAGAAAGGAGGACTGAAACCAGGAAGGAGAAGGTAGACTGGGAGAAAGTCCCTTTGGGACAGGAATGAGTGTGGTTGGGGGGAAGGGTGTGCTGAGTGGTCCCGAGGGAGAGAGCAGAGAAAGAAACCTAGTGACATCTGAGATTGTGCAATGCATTTTAAACCTTAGCTTATTTGCAAAATTGTGTTATTCATATTAAAAGGACTTTTAAGTATTAATATACAAGATAGATGAGTTTTTGGTGGGAGTTCTTCCTGTTGCAAATTCAATACACTTTGACAGACTGGCAGGTGGTTTTCATATATTATTTATTATTTTGTTATTATTATTTAGTGAGAGGAGGGCAGATAGAGAGACAGAGACAGACTCCAGCATGCTCCCGACTGGGATCCACCTGGCAACCCCTGTCTGGGGCTGATGCTTGAACCCACTGAGCCACTGGCTGTGAGAGGGAAAGAGAGAGAGAAGGGGGAGAGGGAGGGAAAGAAAAGCAAATGTTGCTTCTCATGTGTGCCCAGACCGGGGATCAAACCCAGGACATCCATATGCTGGGCCAATGCTCTATCTACTGAGCCAAAGACCCATATAATTATCTTGTTTAAATATCCCCACAATCTCACTAGGTCAGTGTTTTTCTCTCCATGTAATATGAGGAAACTGAGTTTTAGGTTAGAAAACATGCCCAAGTAGGAAGCATAGCTTGGACAATCAAGAGCTCTGTCCATTCTCATGCCAAAAGCAAGCATTTCTAATAATATGCCAAGGACAAGAGGCACAAACAGGGATTAAAAAAATCTGGGTCAAACAGGATCTATGGTTACTCTATCCAGATATGTTCAGTCCTTTTCTCTATGAAATGCCTCAGTACTCACATTCTCTAAGCCCCGCTTCAAATCCCAGAGCTGACACTGAAACAGGAATCCACGGTCAGCTCTGTTTAATGGGTGAATGCAGAGAGCACAACTAAAAATAAAATAGCCCGTTGAGTCCTTCTGCTAATCTGTGGCAGGAGGACGGTTCAGAATGGCCCCCAATCAAGCAGAAGACAGAGTGTAACTAAAACAAGACGGTGACATAAGGCTTTATTGTATTCTAATTTTCAGTATGTAAATTGACATTTTGCTTAAATTCTTGTTATTTTATGATCTAGATGATAAAATAAACCTTTTTTTTTCATGAGAAAACTGCTTTTCTCTACTTACACTTAAAAAACAGAAAAGCTGGTCAATCACTAAGCTAAGCTTGTTTGAGTGATAGCAAAGTCAAAATTATGACTGCCTGATTTTCCCCTTCACTGCACTTGTCACAAAAATTAAATTAAAGATCATGCTTATGAATATAATGCATGAACTGTTGCATGGCATTCTGCAAGATAGAATGTCCCTGCTGTCCAGCCACTCATAAAACAGCATGTCACATGATATTTTAATATGCAGAGGAAATAAGAGGACAGAGAGAAAAGTCCGTCACTCACGGAATACGAGGTGCATGCCACCAATGGTTCCTGTATTCAGAAAAATGTATTTTCGTAAAAACAACCATAATAATAACTAAAATAGCAACTTTAGATCCTTCCAACTTGTATAGTGCTTTCTAGTTCCCCAAATGCTTCCACATATAATTTCATCTGACAAAAGAAATTATTAATATTTTAAAGTGCAGTATCGGCTTGCTTGATTGAGCTTTGAAAGGGCTCCGTTTCCTAAAGAATGAGCATCGCACATGCAGGCTTGCTGAAGATTCTACGTTGAGGCAATTGTAGAGCAAGAGTCAAAAGGCTAGTGCTTTCTGTAAAAATATGATAGAAAAATAGCATTCATTTCTGAAAGCTGCTGAAGGCTTTGAAGATATATGTATAGAGAAAATTACTGTTCTAAACTTGCTATTGAATTTTAGAAGCATACATTCTCTTTAGTTTTTTAATAAATTTTTTTTGTTTTGTAAGTATGAAATAACTCTTGCCCATATACATTTTCAGACAAACAAAGCCTTCCATGAAGGAATTTTAGAAAATTTAGGTTTACTCCTGAAGAATGGAAGGAAGAGTATGAGAAAAGCATGTTTGATTAGAAGTGCTAAGTTATTTAATGATGATACTCTTTTAAATTATTTTATTATAAGAAAAAAGCTGTTCTAAATTATTGGGAGTTGAAATGGATGAAATTTGTATTAACCAGGCTCCTTTCAAACAATTCTCTCTATGATTTTGCTGGTCCGTAGATAGCATTCTTATTTATATCAAATGCTAACCAACTGATTGCAGATCTGAAATTACTAAGCTCTTCATTATAGGGATCGTGTTGCAGTGGATTAATTCAACTATACTGTAGTTCATAAAATTCCAGTCAAAATAATGAGACAAAGCTGTGTCCCAAAGTATACAGTGTAAAAATGCAAATAAATATATTTAGAAATTGTTGGACATTTTATTTTGATGTTTAACACTTAGCAAGATACTAAAGTAATAATGATTTCAGTCAAGGCTTCAATGATGGCAACATTTCCTCCTTCAATAGAACCAGTTCTAATTTCCAGAAAAGAGAATGGGGAAAAGATGAGAGAAGCTGTGTGGTTCTAGAAAAAAGAAGAGTTTCTGACATTAACAAGCGGCACAGACTTGGGCAAGTTAAAGAACCATTTGCAGACTGTACTTAAAAAAAATAACATTCTGTAGAATGAGAAAATTTAACCATATACTCTCAAAATTCTTTTGGATCTAAATATAGTTATTATGGTTTCATAGGATGGAAAATCTAGGTGAGTCTGTGTTCCAACTCCACTCTGTGGTCCCGTCTGACAATATATCTTAAAAGGGAAGCTGAGGTGTCAGTAGTACCTATGAGGGCTGGAAACAGGGCAAGGAACTCAAAGGTATGATGGAGTGTGTTGAAGCCAAGTGATGGAGAGTTAAGCTGAGTGATCTATGAATAAAAATAGCAAAAGCCCTGGCCAGTGGCTCAATGGATAGAGCATTGGCTCAGCATATGGATGTTCTAGGTTCAATTCCTGGTCAGGGCACACATGAGAAGAAACCATCTAATTTTTTCTCCCTCTCTCTCCCCCTTTTCTCTCTTTTTCTCTCCCACAGCCAGTGGCTCGATTGGTTCAAACATGGCCCTGGAAACTGAGGATAACTCAGTTGGTCAGAGCGTGGCAGCCTCAGGTACTAAAAATAGCTCAGTACTCGAGTATTGGCCTTAGATGGGGTTGCCAAGTAGATTCCAGTAAAGGTGCATGAGGGAGTCTGTCTTACTATTTCCCCTCCTCTCACGAAATAAAGAAAGAAAAAGAAAGAAAGAGAGAGAGAGAGAGAGAGAGAGAGAGAAAGGAAGGAAGGAAGGAAGGAAGGAAGAAAAGAAGGGAGGAAGACAACAGAAGCTTCTCTTACTTAAAAAGAATTAGAGAGATGACCAAGTTGGAAAAGGATTGTTAACCCTTATCCAGGAAGATGGTTATAGAGAATGGTCATGATTCACACTGCCCCTCAGCTAGTGATACAGTGTGCATTTGCATATCCAGTAGGAAGAATGATTCCAACTCTTTGAATCATGAGAGAAAGTGAAACATGCGCAGTAGTACAGCACAGGCATGCAGGTCATAGTGCCTTTTGTCAAGCTAGAAACCTGACAGATAATGAGCGTCCTATCGTGCCGGATTAGGCTCCCTGTCTTGATCTTCTCCCAGCAAGTTTTACTCCTCTGACTTTGAGGGTTACCTCAGGAACAAATGCACCATTCCCATGCTCCTCTGGCTTGACTGACAGTGACCTTTCACCACATTTCACAGAGAGAGTGTCCCTGAAACAAATCCATAGTGATCCTATTTTTGTGACATGGCAGATTCTGAGAACATAGATTTGGGCGAGGTGAAGCCATATTATTTAGTCAGATGAGGGCTGTGCCATGATGTTCCTAAACAAAGCAAATCATTGACATAGTAACAGCAGTTTTCATACATGTGAGGGAACAACGAGGAGAAACTCCCTTTTTAGTCAAAGGGGGCAGCAGTTTATGGCCCACCATGTGACGGTTGGACCTGACAACATCTCAGCCTTGGAGAACAGCCTTTGAGGTGGGTCGTGCACATCTGATGGGAGCCGTTCAGTGATGCAGGCCCTCTCCAGGGGAAGGGCAATTGTTGTTTAGCCCCTAATCTACTTTCCAACTGCGGCCTTAAGGGGTTGTCCAGAGAAGACCTAATGACAGCAGGAAGTAGAAGCATTCTCTACCTTCCCAACCAGATTCCAAAGAAGCATAGCACCTGGGATCAGGTAGAGCCTTTGGCCTTCTCCATGGTTCTAAGTGTTCTTCTCCAAATGATTCTAAACTTTCAGGCACATTTCAATGACTTAGGGTAATGTGTACCCTATCACAGTCCTGAGTAGGATATTAATTACAATAGCCATCACTAATAAAGAGCTGGACTTGTGCTAGGTACTTTACACATACTGTTTCTATTGTGTATTATTACAGTGATGTTTCTCTCCCATTCCTCACCCTGAAGGCAGCGATCATTCCGTTCACTATGACAAGCCTGAGACACAAAACACTTCCATCTGAGTCTCCCTCAGATCCACCTGCCTAGAGAGAGGCGTGTCCTGGTCTGTCTCCATAACAGCTCAGCAGGGCAGCCTCTGGCCAGGCGGCCGATGGGACCAAGGGCGCCCGTGCTTGCTGCTGAAGGGACAGAGGTTGTCGTCCATATTCACGAGTGAGAGCTAGCCTTCAGAAGCCCATGTGGGGGCAGGACAACCAGATGCTCTAGTCTAACTTCTGAAATAATAAAGCCAACGTTTCTTATTTTAAACTTTGTTCCAGCTTCCGCATCTTAGCTGGTCCTGAACCTGATGAGGATGAAGGCAGTGTCATTACTTATCATTTATAACCCTGACACTCACATAGCTGCTATGCAGTCATGGGGGGTGAGTGGCTCAGAGATTCCCCCTTCAAGAGAAATCCTGCTACTGGGGATGAAGCTGGCTGACAGCTTCCAGTACCCACACATCTGAGAGTCACTGCAGCATCACAGTCGTGCCAAGACTACTCTCTCCCGAGCTGCTGGCAGCCAGTGAGTGAGCAAGGGAAAGGGAAGCCTAGTGCCCATCAGCCTGCCCTGTGCACAGCTCGTCTACTGGCCAATCCTTGCTGGGGCCTCCCCAGACCTCTGACAGCAGTGTGGGCTGAGGCTCCTCCTGTTAACCCTCCTCCCCTCCGCCTCTCCCCACACCTGCTCCCGCTCTCTATCCTGCTCCTCTCTACCCTTCACGAGCTTTTTCCTGTAGGTTTCCTGCACTTCTGCTTCATCTTGACATCCTCCTTCTGGAAGACCCAAGCTGACACTGTCATATTATCGTTCCCTCCGTTCCACAGTGCAGAAAATAGAAAGCATAAATGCGTTCCCCTTTTAGACATCTATGCATACTCTTTAGAGGATCACTTGAAAACATGCCTCATCTACATTTTAAAAGAAAAACTTGAATATCTTGCCAGTGTTACTAGTGTTGTAACAAAAAGTCATTTCTTTATGAAACTGAGCCCCATTGAACCTGTTTAGTCAGTGCACAAATACAAAGAGATATGGGCTTTTAGAAAATAGAAGAACACTCTAAAACAGGAAACATTTCCATACCCGTGGCTGAAGCTGGATTCTGAATTCAGAATGTGTTCATGAGGAAAACAAATGATCCCCATAAACCAACAGCCACAGTGCTGCTCGTCACGTATGGATCTCAGCCTTCGGCCTCACGCAATTCCAGAACACTACCCCACAACTCCACGCCTGGCTGAAAGGGAGCATGCTTCACAATGAGAAAATAACTTTTTTTTAAATCTGGTTTTTATCTTAACAAATTAAACTTGAGTTTGATTTTTCACCATCACATTCAGGCGAGAGAAAACACATTAGAAAAAGAAAAAGGATTGTTCTGTGATTTTTTGAACCCTTAGAAATATCTGAACATGAAAACATACACAGAACTTAAGAAATTAAAGAGGAATTTCTTTCCTTGGCCTAATTTTTTAAAGAAAGGATGAACAGGACTTACCCTCACTGGAGTCTTTGGGACATTCTGGCTTCTTTGCTTTGCTCTTCTTGGGGGTTGGGGAGAGGCCTTTTGGCTCTATCCCTTCTGGAAGCACAAAGATTTAAAAACATTCTTATTTAAATATTTACCTGTAGGATTCAACATTATGTTAAACTTTAAAGACAGTTTCTTCTTACTAAATCCACACATACAGTAAGGCCTAAACTGCAGATTCATTTGTCATCTTGGTCGAGCTAAATTTTGGCAAACACCTGTGATTTTCCAGTGAAAATAGATTAAACTTAAAGTTCAGGTTTAAACATTTTTTATTGACATCATTAATAATTCATACAAATGTGAAGTCTTGAGTGATCTTTCTAAATTAAAATTTCTCCTAAAGAGACTTCAAATTATTTCTTTCCTCAGGAGATCTTGATTTAAAACTTTATGGATCAACTGATAGCCGTCATTTTGCAATTTCATCCTAAAGAAAAACAATTCATGTCTGCAAACTGTTCTGTCCACAGGATGGCACATCTCAAGAAATGCTATTGTTATCTACCCAGGAATCTAATTTAAAAACTGAGATAACCTAAATATTTTTCTTCATTTACTTTTCCAGTATAGCAACCATAAGTTCTATAAGTCCTATAAGCTCTACTCCAAAATATATCTGATATTCATCCACTGTGCTCATCTTTTGCAATTACTATCCTATCCTAAACCAGCAGCATTCCTTACCTGAGTTGATACAATAACCTTCTTAAATCTATCTTCTAGTTTTCTAATCATCCTACAGCCTATTATTTTCTATGAAACAGGCAGAGTTCTTTTCAAAACATAAATCAGATCATGTTGCTCTCTTGTTAAAAACCATCGCTCTTAGAATAAGATCTAATCCAGGTTCATGACCCAGGACAACATGTCATTTGTGTTCCACTAGTGCTCTAGCTCCATCTCCCACTTGCTCTTGGCCTCAGATTTATTAGCTCCTTCTGTGTTTTTCATTCACTCATAGGCCAGTTCCTGCCTCAGGACCTTTGCATGTTCTGCTTTTCTCTACTTCCCCTTACACACACACACACACACACACACACACACATTCATGTGTCTATGTCTTATTTTTAATCTCAGATCAAATTCATCTTCCAAGAAAGTCCTCTGACCTTCTCATTTATATACTTCATGCAAGGGAGATCTCTCTCAAACCAATCATTTGTTGTATCTGAAATTATCTGGCCCTCTTGTTTATTTCTTTATTGTGTTTCCCTCCTCTACTCCACACTCAAGAATGTAAGGCTCATGAGAAAAAGAGCGTTTCTCTCTAAGTATTTCTTGTGTCCCTGGTGCTTAGCAGTGCCTTGAGAATTTTATTTTAAATTCTATTTTATTCTTCCTTCACCCAGGTCTTTCTTTAATGCAGAGATATAATGGTACCCGTACCTAATGCTTACTTTTTTAGCAGCTATCACCTTATGCCAGGATTCTAAGATTATACTACAGAGCAATGGTGACTCACTTTTCTTTTCCTATTTATTAAATGAAGAACAAACAAAATAATGCATTTGCTAGATGTGCTGCTAAAAGCATTGACATTGTGGACTACAAAGGTTGTTGGGTATTGTATTAGGCTTTCTGTGGTTGTAAGTCAGTCACAGCTAAGGTCATTACCATAGTCAGGTTGAAAAATTTTATCAGTGACTACATTAGCAACTCCCCTGAACTTCTGTCACTAGGTGTGAGATTGACAGTGACCCTTCAGAATGGGTTCAGCAAAACAAGAGGTAAAATGTTTGGAATAGCTCACCCAGCACAGATGCTGGGCTCAAAGGGGTTTGTAAAACGGGCAAAGCAACACCGCAAGGGCAAAGTCGCCCCCAGAGGTAGACTCTATCCCTTCCCTGCCCCTGAAATTCATGGACCAGGAGGCATGTTCCCAATGCTGAGAATTCAATGCCACACCAGCATATCATGAAAGTGCGTGTTTGAGAATTAAATTCTCAATTCTTGATTTCTTACCCGAATGATAATTCTTGGGGAACCAGTGAAAGTTAATATTTGCCCACATTTTAATATTTAAAGTATCCCAAAAGTACTAGTACTTTTAAAAAAATTGTAGGGCACTCCTTGTGTGGTCCATGGGCATGAACATATGTAAATTATGAGCGGTCATCTTGTGACATAAGCATAGTATCATTTCATAATGGCCATGGAGTCACTCAGATGAAAGTTGCTGATATGTGTAGCCTCTGTGCTCAGGCTTTTACTTGTGGTTCAGCAGGAACAGCTCAGTCTCCTGGCCTGGGAAGCTAAAAAGCACCCCATGCTTCTCCTTGACAGCGTATTGCATCATTTGTGCTGTCCCTGTTTCTGGAAGGTGGAAGCCTGGATTTTTGCCGTGAGCATGGCTTTACTACCTGATGAACTCAACTCTGCTCTTGGCTCTCTGGTGGCTGAAATGGCAGAAGTAGCCCCTGATTTTCGGTCTCTGCCAGCTTAGCTTGGGGCCCATTTCAACAATACATAACCTTGGAAATGGTAGGAAAACATTTTCTATGTTAGAATGAAAGAAACTTTTAAAGGACTTAAAAGAAATCATAGGAATAATGCCAGTCTGTTCCTACCACCTCCAACTGGGGCTGAGCCTCACTTTAGGAATGACCTAATTTGACACCATCTGAAGTATTCCTGCCTCTACTTACTAGTAGAGTCTGGAGACAGGAACAGAAAATTAAGAACATGAGTTTTGAGATCCAATTCGCCTAGACTCTGGCTCTGATATTTCAGCAAAATCCCTCTTAAGCCTTGATAATAACAGTCTGTTGCCTCCTAGAGTTGTTAAATACCTTTTTATTTATTTTGGAGAGCGAGGAAAGGAGAGAAACATCAGTTTGTTGTTCCACTGATCTATACACTCACTGGTTGATTCCTGTATGTGCCCTGACCAGAGACTGAACCTGCAACCTTAGGGTATCAGGACAATGCTCTAACCAACTGAGTTACCCATCCAAGGCTTGTTACATATCTTAACTGAGTTCCTACATGTTGACTGATTGGCATCAAGTACATGCTCCATTAAAATATGACCCAGCAGCAGTATGCTGGGGCTGACTTGAGTCACCTCGCACCAACTGATTGTACCCATCTCTCCTCAACTCTAACATTCACGTTTGGTGGATTGAACAATAACCACAGTAAGTGTATTTACACCAAAGAAATCTGCAAACTTCACATTGGGGCTTCTTCCATCCAGAGAGTCAGTTTACCAGCACCCCATTGTTTTGGGCATTAAAATTATTGTTCACTATCACTCACTAGCATTTGTTGGCTGGTTGATTCATCCAATAGCCCTTCAATTACGTCAATTCTATTCTATTGTAAGACAAGAAGAGATGATATAGGGTAGAGGGAGGCAGCAGTTAATGGTCATAGAATGCTGGTTCAGACCATCTTGGAGACCAGCATGCCTAAATGTGAGCTCTAAACTGATGCCAGCCTGTTTACCAATGTCTGGTAAGGCCAGCTGGCACACCATGGAGCCATTGGGCATGGGAATCCCCCAGAATTTCAGCAGTCTGATATTAGGAAGTGGAGAGCACCTTCCAAAGCCCATTCTGCCTACAACCGTGAGCCACTGAGTGTGACCTGAACAGCTGTGTCCAGCTGCTGGAGACAAAACCCCAGGAAACCTGATAGGACTAAAATCAGAAATGATAATCCAATTAATATCCCCAAACCTCAAATGCTGACTCTAACCTTGTGGGCTCTGCATTAGCATTAATAATGAGTTCCTTAGAATCACTCAGTGGTTTGAATAGCTAGCTACCTCCCATTAAAAAGTCAACTCCCTTTGCCTAGAAATGTGTACTTAAGGCACGTAGGCAAATGATCCTTAGCAAGATCAGGCCCATGTGCTGCCTAGCTCTAAGGGCAGTGCTCTCCACAGTTGAGGGATTTTCCAAAGATGTTTTATGTGAGCAGGTTAAATGAGAAGAGCAAACATTAGCATTAAATTCATGGAAAGCGATACAAGACAAAGTGACCACTTCAAGTCTTTTTTTTCAACACAGATTCTTTTAAATAGTGAGATATCCTACATAAGTATAGGAATTGACATTTTAACTGAAATTTTATCTTGGACTTTATGTTTTATAAAAGGCGAGCAGAGTCCTGTTTTAGCTTGAATTGTCTCTGAAGTAGACACTGAGACAAAGGTCTGAATGCGAGTACTTAGCACGGGAGTTTAACCCAGGAAACACAAGAGGGAGTAGGGAAGCGAGACAGGAAAGGGAAGGCAGACAATACTGGGAGTGCTTGCTCCACCGGAGCCAGCCGGGGCTCCATCCTCCTGGGGACCTCTGGGCCATGGGAGGGAATCTTGTGCCCAACACCGCACACTGCCCATGAGCACTGGAAACGGGGCTAGTCTGAATCGAGGCGTGAATAAAAATGCCAACAAATTTCAAAAACATAGTATGAAAGAAAGTAAACTAATAATTTTTATATTGTTTACATGTTGAAATGGTAATGTATTACATACATGGTTGCATAAATATTATTAAAATAGTATTAAATTAAAGCCACTTGTCTCTTTTTCCTTTTCCTGATGTGACTACCAGAAAATCTGAAATCCTACATGAGGCTCACATTTGAGGCACACATTCTGTCTCCATTGGACAGTGCTGGTGTAGAACGCGACCTGCTTCATGCCTGCTCCTGACGTCTAGACCCTCCCTCTGCTTCTCATGCCCACTGGTCCTACTGCCCTGGGAGGTCAAGGGAACCTCAGGAATCAGACATGTTCAGGCCGAAGAAGAGTAGACAGGAACTATGATCATTGTTGCAATGGACTGTTATGAAGAAAAGGAACTGGCATTATTTCTCCCTGAAGATAATGAGAGGTCAGGGGAGGGAGAGAAATTTAATTTCACAAGAAGGACATTTAAAATTTTTTTTAAATTTTATTTATTCATTTTAGAGAGGAGAGAGAGAAAGAGAGAGAGAGAGAGAGAGTAGGGGGGAGGAGCAGGAAACATCAACTCCTATGCCTTGACCAGGTAAGCCCAGGTTTTCAAACTGGCAACCTCAGCATTCCAGGTTGACACTTTATCCACTGCGCCACCACTGGCCAGGCCAGGAGAAGGACAACTTTAAGCAAACTTCCCCTATTGAGATTCGTTGCCTCAGAATTCAAAGAGCTCCCTATTAATGGAGCTGCTCAGACTAAAGTGGTCAGTGAATTTGTAGGGAGCTCTTACACAAAATTAAGACCTCTAAGATATCTATTTTAATTTTGAAACCTGTGCCTATTTCATGCCTAGTGTAGTCACCAATGTGAGGAACTTATACTATAGAATTAAGTCCTATCCCCCTCTAATATCTATTAGAATGGCAGAGAAAACAAACAAACAGTAATTTATTGAGAGTTTATTATAGTCCCAAGAAACATTTCAGGTTCATTATAATTTAATCCCCCAGACAACACTACATTGTTCCTAGAGGTGTAAACTGAGGTCATGGAGAAAAGACTCTTGCCCAAAGTCAAAAAGAGATGGAGCTAGGATTGAATTGAGACCTATTGACTCATACGTTTATTAATAGGCACAGATTGAGTGACTACTGCAGCCCAGAGCCTATGCTTTTAGCCACTAGATTTCTCTCATCAAACACCAGTCTTTCTCAAAGAGTTGGCAAGCATCTTAATTTCTGATAATGAGAGCAATATATTGTATGTACAAAATGTATTTTCTAAAAATGGCCACAGCAGTATTTCAGGTCCTACAGGTTTTGCAGAATCTCATTGCTCTCCATGAAGAGATTGAGTCTATATTCTCTTTCCCTAAGCTTGGGTGAGCTGACTGACTGAGGAGTTCTGTAGGAGTGATGCTATAGTACCCCTGAGGCTGCGTCCTGTAAAGGAAGACTCTCTCTGGCTCGCTCAGTCTCTCTAGAAAAAACACTTCGGAACCTGGCAGCCATGCGGTGAGGAAGTTCAGACCACAAAAAGAGGCCACGCATAGCAGTTTCAGAAAAGTGGTCCAGCTAAGGTTTTAGACAGCTGATAGTCAATATCAATCAGCAGCCAGACATGTGAGTGAAGGAATTTTCAGGTGATTTCAGTTCCAAGATGTTGAAGTTTTCTGCTGCAGCTTCAGAGCTGGCGAAACAGGTTTATCACGTCTCTCCTGCTATATTCTGTCTGAATTCTTGATCCACAGTATGAATGAGCACAATAAGTGTTTTAGCCATTAAGTTTTGGGGATAATTTGTTACACAACTCTATTAACTACAATATCATGTTTCATTTTTAACTTAGCTATCAAGAAGCTCAAAGTCAAGTTTAATGCTTAAATACAGTATGCTAAATGCATAAGAGTTAGCAAAATAACCTTATCTTATGATCTTGAACATTCATTTCTATTTTATTAACTTTATTTTGTCTTATGTTTAAAAAAGGTAAAGTGTGCATAATCAACAGAAGATCCTTGCCTCTCCTCTAAGAGTAAAATCATAAATGTAATACCTGAATCTTTTTTCATGTCAACATCTTTTTCTTCATTATCACCTATTAAAAAATAGAAAAAGACAAAGAAAAATTTATATATTTATATGAAACCTAGAAACATTTGAATTCTCCAGCTTGACTAATAAAAAATAAAGAAAAGAAAAAAACCTTAGTAGAAAAGAAAGTGAGAAATCATGAATTTTTACTGTCTTACATTATCGTGCTAAATTAGGAAGAAAGTATACACATTAGAGCACAATTTAAAACTTAAGGTTTATATTTCTTTTTTAAAAAATTGTAGTCCTGGCCAGATAGCTCAGGAGGTTGGAGCATTATCCCAAAGCACAGAGACTGCTGGCTCAATCCCTAGTCAAGGTACATACAGGAATAGATCAATGTTCTTGTTTTACTCTCTCTCTCCCCTTTCTCTCTTTGCTAAAATAAATAAATAATTTAAAAAAATTGAATACATTTATAACAAGCTATCTATGCAATAATGTGTTTTAGTTATAAAAATTCTGCATGGTCATTTATGTCACTTTTATTGCTAAAAGAATAAAAACCACAGACTTTAAATGTCACATATTCTGCATTTATTAAAGCTATGCATGCTCACCTCAAGTATCTGAGAAGCTTGGGCATCCATTTGGCTGTAGGTCAGCACAGTGACCAATCCCTGCACGGCACCATGAAAAGTGCTAGCTAGATATCAATGCATATCTCAGCCTTTAACAATGTGCCTTCATGTCGCCACCAACTGAACCACTACACTTAACTCTTCTCATCTCACCTCCCAGTGCAACCCCCTATAACTGGATAAGGACATGGGCTTTCTCTATACTCTAGTCTAGATGACATATTTGCTGTTTTGAACTTTGGCATTGTCCTCTTTTATCCTTAAGTATTCCTCATATCCAGACTGCCAAATCTTGTCCATTTCTTAATGTTTCCCTCTCTCTACTCATATACAGCAAATACAGACTGTCAGTGCCATCTCCCCTACCTGTATGGTGGTTTCCAAAGTGGTCTTCTCTTCTTCCCACCTGACTCCAGTCACTTTTACAGGTAGCTGCCAAGTCAATCTTACAATACAACTCTGATCTGGTTCACAGCCTTTCAGAGACATCTCTCTGTCTAGTGAGAAAAGTCTAAGCCTAAGCTCTCTGGGGTGAAACTCAAGGCCAAGATGTCTGGTTACAACCACTTCTCTCAATTTCACCATCCCTATTCCACTCCTGCTACCACCTACAAGCCTAACAACACTTGACTTTTCTCTGTTTTCTCAAGGGCCCCTTTAGTTTCTTTTACCTGCCTCAGTACTGAAAGCAAGGTCCTGCTCCATTGATTCACACTCAATCTTCAGGGCCAAGTTGAGGTGCCATAACATCTGCTCAACCCAAGTTTGAATGAATAGTCTTCTCTTTGGCATATCTTATTTTTACTGCTGTCAGCATATGGACTTTGAGGACCTGTGGGTTTAGATATGCATATTGGCTCCCCCTTCCCTTTCACTAGGTATGTAATTGTGGAGAAGTTACCTAACTTTCCTGAGTTTTACTTTCATCAGTCACAAAGTGAGATAAGAATACTGCCTCCTGATGGAGTTGTAAGAAATCAATGAGATAATAGCACATAAAGCACTAGAACAGGTACTGAAACACTGGTAAGTGCTAAGTATTAGCTATTATTACCATCAAATTCTACAGTTACTTGTTAACATATCTGTCTTCCACATTTTCATCTCTATATCATAAATTATGCAAAGATAAAGACCATGTCTAATGTTCCTTTATATTCCCTGGCACCTAATATACTTAATTTTATACTCTAGAATCAATAAAAAAATTTACACCGAATTAAATTTCTATTTCTATATTACTCCTACATCTAAAGATACCTTGTATCTATGTGATTATTTCAAAACAATAAGGACTCAGTAAAGATTTGCAACTTCCTCCTGGATGTTTTTTATAATGTAGTCATCTTTTAGCTAAATTTATTTAATATGGCACTTTTCTTAGTGTTAATTATGAATAAAGATTAAAGGTATATTAGTAAGTGGAAATGAAAAATGTATTTATTTGAGGCTTTAAAAATGTAATTTTAGCTTTTAAAGAAGTAAATTTTCTTCTGTTTAAATATGTTAGAAACATTAGTGATTTTTTTATACAATTTCTTTCTTTCATTCTTTCTATGAATGTAATTTTAGGAGGAAGAATATCTTTTCTTAGAAATACTATTTTCTGATGAAATAATTATGAAATGTTACAAAGTAAACTCTTCACAGATTCTTCCCTGAACTTAATATATTTAAACAAAATTGTATTTCCAGAACCACCTAAAGTATCTATGATGACAGAGTGGGGTGAGGAAGAGGCGTTAAGTTTCTAGGAAGAGATAAAAGAAGAGTCCAAGATCTCTTTGCTTTTCACTCATGTAGCCATCAGTCCACCTGACAAACACTCTTTGGTAGCCTATCATGGACAAGGCTTTGTGTTGGGGATGAATCAGACTCTGAAGCAGGTGTCTAGAAACTTGCCATTAGTAAGGAAACTAGGACATGCAGCTAAATTTGAACACATGGTTGAGAGTTGTCAGTGTCATCATACAAGGTGACAGAGAAGGGACAGATGCTTCTAGAGGGCTTTTGGGAAGGGTTCTTAAAAAATGTGACATTAGAGCAGATATTTGAACTTTATAGACTGCACTGATAATATCATCTCCAGAAAAATCCCCTGTATTGAAGGCTCAGACTGGTGTTTTCATTCAATCATTCATTCACTCCATGAATGCGCTCATTTATTCACACAAGAGTATATGCAAGATCTGAAGACTGGATTTACTTCCAGTCCAACTACATACAGCTGTGCAATCTGGGGAAAATTGTGTAACCCTGCACCTTAGCTTCCTCACCTGGAAGATAAGGATAATGAAAGTACTAATCTTCTAGAGTTGGCAATACATGTACAATGCTTACCAGAATGAGCACTCAAGAAGTACTGGTTATCACTATTAGCATGTCAGTATATACTATTTTTACTATTTAAACGACCATTTATTGACCAGCACCATGTACTAGAACTGTGTAAGTCCCTGAAGTAACGTGCTGACAGTCCATTCCTTCACAGAGCTCCCTGAGAAGTGGGTGATACTGAAACACGGAACAACAACCAGAGGAGGAAGTAACAGATTCTCTGGTGCAGGTAGGAAGAGGTGCTATTGGAAAACAGACAAGAGGCAGCTAAGAAAGCTGAATCCCAATGGGGGTCAGTTCACTAGGGGAGAAGAAAGGCTGCAGCAGAGCCCAGCAGGTGTGGGGCCCTGCCTACTTCCCTCCGCCTGTGATGCTCCAGTGATTGCCAGCCTGACATCCAGGCACAAGCCTCCAGGTCTCTTTGACTGAGGGCTTTTTCTCTGTTGCTTGAGCTACTCAAAAATACCAGAGAACTCACACACACACACACACACACACACACACACACCCTTTCACAAATGAATGACAAGATTTGCATGTAAGTACTCTAGCCCCCTTGATTCCCAGGTGGGCTAATTCTGAAGCATTTCTATACTGTGTCCCAGAGTGTCCCCTTCTCCAACCATGGAAATGAGCCTCAGTGGTCCAATGGTAATGGTTATAACTTAAACTTGCTGCGTTCCTTCACCTCCTTGTCTGACTGCCTTGCTCCTTTGAGGGTGTCTCCTGGGACTATCTTCCAAATAAATGAGTCCCACTTGAATTCTCGCTTCAGGTGTGAGACTCAGCCGAAGACAAGAATAACTGTGCTCAGGAGAGGGAAAAGCAGCTGGGAAAACACGTGGATATAAATGGTCAAGATGTTTTTAAGGAAACAAAACGAGCTCTGAATGGCTGAAGAGAGGAGTCGTAGGAGACACGAAGGATAAACTGATCTGTTCTGGCTGAGTAATGAAGGATCTTCCATGCTGGGTGTGATGATTAATTTTACATCACAACATGACTGGGTCAGGGTCTGCCCGATAACTTTGCCAAACCTTCTTTTGAGTGTGCCTGTCAGAGTCTTTCTGGTTGAAATGAACATTTAATCAGCAGACTGAGTAGAGCAGACCACTATCCCTGATGTGGGTGGACCTCATCCAATCAGTTAACTATTTCTTCCTCCAGGAAGAGGACACTCTTCCTGCCAGCCTGCTTTTGTGCTGGGGCATCAGATTCTTCCTGCCTTTGACTCAAACTGAGACATCAGCTCCTCCTGGCTCTCCAGCCTGCAGGCATTTGAACTGAAATTCTGTCATTGTATCTCCCGGTCCTCAGGCTTTCAGACGCCTACTAGAACTACACCGTCACATCTCCTGGGTCTCTGGATTGCCTACAGCAGATTTCGGGACTTGTTAGCCTTCATAATTGTATAAACCAATTCTTTATAATGAATCTCTTTCCATAGCTGTATCTTTTTCTATGTACATATATGTTATTGGTTCTGTTTCTCTATAGAATCCTGATTCATACTCCAGGTTGAAACATTTACACTATACCCTGAAAATTAAACAACTTTAAACAAAAGAATGACACACCATCTTTTGAGCAATAACATTTTTTTTTCATGAGAGAACTTTACTAAAATTCTACAAACCCATGCTTTTAATATTTTGGTATTATTGGTATAAAAATCAAGCACAGAAAATTTTGGGTTTGCAAAGCACCTAATGTGCTATTACTGGTTAATAAAATCCACTTTTGTTCAACATGATTTTATACAATGTGTTCACTTCAGCTACATTTCTGCCACACATTTCTAGCTAGAATTTTGTTCCCTAACAAAACCAAGAACCAAAGAGACAATCTATCAAAGAAGATGCTAGTTTATGGAGATAGAAAATGATGCCAATCAAAATTCGGAGCCATTAGGAGACTGACGGAGCCAGTGCCCTTTTCAATGTATCTTCAAGCATCATACTTCTTTGTTAGAGGACAAAAATGAAATAAAAGATCCTTACCCAAAGTGATACAGATACCATTTCAGAAAAGAGAGCAATCCGTCAGATGAAATTGTTCTGTGTGTTCAGAAATCCAATTCCAGAAATCCCTTCTCTTCCTAGACAGGGGTCTCTGAAGGGGCCTCTCAGATGCTAATTTCATAATAGATGCTCTTTTTATTCACAACATCACTCTCTGCCAGTTTGCCCTGCTGAGTTCTGCACAAAAGGTATAAATATAACTAAAGTTCTTAATTTGATAAAAAAAAAAAAAATCAGTGTGAACACCAACCAGTTTTCCATACCATGGGTTTTGCTGTGATTTGAGATTTGTTTTCCTCCTTTACCTAGAGCAAGCCTGAGAATTGCTGGTCTGAAGATGTACTGATATTTGTGTGCTAGGAGAGAATCTTCTAGAAACAGCAGATGTCCTGCTTTTTGGATATCTGAGCTAAGCTAACTTGTGATGTCTAACCAACATGAATGCTGGTGAGGGGGTGCTGACATCACACAATTCCTGGGACTGAAGAGTAGTTATTCTCTTCATAAGATAGAATATGTTTCTTCTGTGCTTGAAATCTCCCAGCTACCATGTGGCTGGGTGGCATGGTTATCATGGGTCATGCCCAGGACCCTTAGATTGGCTAAGGGCAGTAGTGGGATTCAGCCGGTTCGTACTGGTTCAGCATAACTGATAACCTAATTTTTTGTTGAGTTCGGTTAACTGGTTGTTAAAATGACACTTGTAATCAGGGTTCTCTCTAAGTTGGCCGCCTGGGCAGCCACCCAATGTGGAAATCACAAATTTACACTCCTTACTCTTTTTTAACATTCATCTGCACAACAGTGTATTCTAAGCACCTGTAGTAATGTTCATTCCATCCATAGGTGAAAAAAAAAATTGCAAGTGAGGATGCCAATCAAGAAGCAGTGTGGAAATATATTAAATAACAGTTTCATTGTTTTTTTCAGGTATTATTTAATATTTTTTGTTAATATTTTATAATTCTTTCTTATAAAATCTAGTTTTGTGTGCCTTTTTTACTATTCTTATTTAAGTATCAAATGCATGAAATAATAAACTACCTATCATTATATCTTTTTTTTAATACTTAAAACGGTCATTAAGGCAGAAACTGGTTGTTAAATCATTTGAATCCCACCACTGGCTAAGGGACATGTATGAGAGTATTTTCAAAGGAACCTGTAGGTTGTAGGAAAAAGGAGCATGTTATGAAGGAGAGAAAGTTACCCAGATGAGCTATTAGGGCAGCCTCTCTACTTTCAAGAAAATAAAAGGACTGGCACCCAAAATAGATCAGACAATTTCCTTGTCAAATCTCGGGGACATCCATGCCGAGGGCAGGCCCACCAACCAAAACAATTATAGTAATCTTGTGGCTTTCATTCCATGTGCGGCCAAATCGCTGAAGGTTTAGCTTCATACTGCAGGCTTTTTTTGTAGCCCTTATTATGTTTTAAAAAATAATTCATTACCAAGGGCTTCTAGGAGCAATTTGAATTTACAGAGAAAGGAAATATTCGCAAAAATAAAGTGCTCCAAGTATTTTAGGGTTTCCATGAAGTAGGGAAGGTATTGGTATTCTCATGGTTTCTTAGGAAACTGGACAAAGCAGAAATTCCAAGCAAAGAATGACTGATAATGGAGCAGTCCTCACAGAGCTGGGCTCCTGTCATTAGGTTGAAAACCTGGACCCACTGAATCTAACATTTACTAAATACACTTTCTGAAAGGTAGTTGATAGGGTTAAGATATATTAAAAACAAACAAACAAACAAAGAAACAAACAAACAAACAAAGTCACATGCCCCAAACTCTTGCTCCAATGGTCTTTGGCCAAGAGGAACACTCAAATCTCATAAATTTATAAATCAGTCAATCAATAAAAGGAATTACTTAGAAAACTGCATGGTTTGGCTGCTTTTGGCTTGGACAATGGGCACATGATGATACCAACTACTGAGATATGAAATTTGAAAGAAGGAGGATGGGTTAGGGGAGATTTTGAGCTTGGTTTTAGATGTGTTGAGTTGGAGATGTCTGAGGAACCCCCAGCTGAAGATAACTTGTGTGTAGGGGAGTGTATCAGAGAGGAATGGCAGGAAGAGACACGGAAGAGTGATCAACAAGATAAAGGCTGCCCAGTCAAGTAAGTCAGAGGCTGCGAAGGGCAATGTGGAGTCATTTGATCAGATATGCACTGGTTTCAATAACCATGCTCCACCCATCACGGAGGAATCAATGAGGACAGGGTGGTAGCAAGGTAGAGCTAATCACATGATTTCTGTGGATTATGAGTAAATAGCAACTAAAGGAGATAATTCTTCAAAGGCTTGTGGCCAAGAGTGGAAGAGTTGAGCCCAGACATAAAGTGCAATATCAGTAGGAGGATTTTCATTTACCCTTTTATATTTATACTCCTTTTTTTTTTTTTAAGTGAGAGGTGGGGAGGCAGAGACAGATTCCTGCATGTACCCTGACTGGAATCTACCTGGCAAGCCCCCTTCCAAGCAATGCTCTGCCCATCTGAGCCACTGCTCTGTTGCTCAGCAATCAAGCTATTTTAGCACTTGAGGTGAGGCTTTGGTGCCATCTTCAGCACCCAGGACCAACTTGCTCAAACCAATCAAGCCATGGCTACAGGAGGGGGGGGGGAGAGAGAGAGAGAGAGAGAGAGAGAGAGAGAGAAGAAACAGATGGTCACTTCTCCTGTGTGCCCTGACTGGGAATTGAACCTGGGACTTACACATGCCAGGGCCATCCTTACTCTTACTTCTAAGTCTTATTAGGAATTATGCAACTCACATAGTATTCCTCAAAATTTATTATTTTCCCCAGCAGTTGCCTCAAGGTTTTCAACTACAGAACTGAAACCAGTCTATTCAGAATGCTTGAGGTATTTTCTTAAAGCGCCCAGCAGGGGTCTCTGTTCAGATGCCCAGGGCATCCTCCTGTCCCCAAGCAGCATTTTGTCTTGTCTTTGTTCCCACTTCCTGACTAGACGGAACTGCATGGTCAATGCCCCAGCCCCAGGCCTTTATCTGTTCTGCTTTTTATCAGCATTTGCTGCACACAGTGCACATTCCCCACTTTGGAGGGGACAGATCACTTTCTGTCTATACCTGCTGCTTGTTCCTGCATCCAGGTTGCTTGGTTACAGCAACACTTCACTGGATTTTCATTGAAGGCAAAATTTGTTAGTAGGTTTTGAGGCCCAGCAGGCAGAAATGGTGCACACCCATTTCTTAAGAGGGCGGTCAGCTCATTCATGTCACAGTGCAGAAAGCACGTCTTGTATAATTCCACACATCAATGGAATGCACGCATTAGAAGTATACAGATGTGCACAAATATGCTAAGTCCCTGTGAATATTCAGAGTTAAACAAAATTCTGAATTCATTCTTTGTAGTTTTCTATACACTGAAAGTCTCATTGGAAAAAAATGTACAATTCAGACTGGGTAAGCAGTTTATCTTGCATTTCTTATACTTATTTAAGAGCATTTGGTTAATTAGTTTTATTGGTGCTGTTGTAACAAATTTCTACACCTTTAGTGGCTCAACATAACACACATTTTTTATCTGACAGGTCTGGGGGTCAGAAATCTAACATGGGTCTAACTGGGTTAAAATCCAAATGCTGGCAAAAGTATGTTCCTTTCTGGAGGGTCTGGGAGAGAATTTGTTTTCTTGCCTTGCTAGTTTCTAGGGACCACCCACATGCCTTAGCCTGTGACCCTATTTTCCATCTTCAAAGCCAGCATGCTACATCTTTGAATATTCTTCCACAGTCTGTCTCCTCTGACTCTTTTCTGTTCCCTCTTCCAATTTTTAGACTCTGTGATTACATTGGGCCCACCCAGATAATTCAGGATAACATCTGTCTTAAGGTCAACTAATCAGCAACATTAATTTCATCTGCAGTCTTATTTTCCCTTTGCAATGTAACCTAACATATTCACAAACTAAAGCATCTTGGTGGGGAGGGCATTTTTCTTCTCAACACACCTGGTAATCAGGAAGCAAATCGCTTTGCATAAAAAGTGTCTGAGAAGTAGAACTAACAGCGATTCCATTTAGAAATAAAGTGATTTCTTATGAGATCAAGTGCAGAGGCTGAAAATCAAGGTCCTTTCTAAGTTTTTAGTTTGTAACTTCATCCTCTTAAGAAAAGTGTTTCTTCTTTCTCCCTTTCCTCCCTCCCTCCCTCCCTCCCTCCCTCCCTCCCCCCCTCCCTCCATCCCTCCCTCCTTCCCTCCCTTCCTTCCTTCCTTCCTCTCTCCCTCCCTCCCTCTCTCCCTCCCTCCCTCCTTCTCTCTCTCCCTCCTTATTTTTTACATTTTCTTTTGTCTTTTTTGTCTTTATTTCTACCTTTCCTCATTGCTTTTGTTATGAGACAAATGACAAATGAGTAAACTATTTGCAACATGTATTTGAAATAATTAATAACTTTAATCTACAAAGAGCTCTTACAAATCAATAAGAAAATGATGAAATAGTCAATAAAAATGTGCAAAGGATATATAAACAATTTCACATGAAACACTTGGAGATACAGTCAATAAATAACTGAAAAAAGATAAGCCAATACTCATAGTAAAATACACTTTGTTACTCATTAACTGCCCTATAGCATATATAAAAGTGATAACATAGGATGTGCCACATTATGAAGAATGAGGTTTCAAAAGTAAACTCTCATACACTGCTCACGGGACAGTAAGCTCAGAGCAGTTGTGTCTTTCTGAACCCATATGTTGAAATCCAAACCCACAATTAGAGGTGGAATCCTTGAGAGATAACTAGGTCATGAAGGTGAAGCTGTCATGAATGGGATCAGTTCCCTTAAAGAAGGGACCCCAGAAAGCTGCCACCACGTGGAGCTGCAAGGAGAAAGTGACTGTCACCAGAGATCAGTACTGCTGGCAGCCTGATCTCAGACTTCCGGTCTCTCGATTCACTTCTCTTAATGCAAATGTTGGTGTTCATATTTTTGACTCTTAACGGTGATGACTGAGGTTATTCAGTACTTGAGATTCACCCATGGTGCTAGAAAAAAATAGTCAATTTGAAAATTACTATCAAAAGCATCTTGAAAATGCAAAACTATCTTGCATTTTGAAAAGACAATTCCACTTTTAGAAAAGTATTCTAAAAAAATGTGTGCCATAGAAATGAATGTGTGTCAGTGTTCATCTATTTATTTACTTATGTGTTATTTATAAACAAAGAGAGAATTATTTGCAATAATAGTTCCACAGTTCAACAACAGTGTGGTTGTGGGTAAGCATTGGGTCCATTAAAATTATGTTCTGCAAGACTTTAAAATGATAGGAAAAAATGTTCATAATTTGTGTTGCCATACAGCAAGTTATAAGACTGTATTCCTAGTTATTTGCATTTTCCATTTTAAAACACCTGGAGGATAAACAACAAAATCTAATTTATCTCTGGGCCGTAGGACAAGAGATGGTTTGTATTTTCTTCTTTTTGATTATCTATTGCTTTTTTTTAAAACTACAAATTTGTACTACTTTGGTAATAAAAGTTATACATTTATATGTTTTTTTAAAGATGGTCCTTAAATTGAACTAACTCTTTTTAAAATTGTAACAGGAAATAAACATAAATGTTTTAAAATGTATGATGCTTTGCCTGACCAGATGGTGGCGCAGTGGATAGAGCATCGGACTGGGATGCCGAGGATCCAGGCTCGAGACCCCGAGGTCACCAGCTTGAGTGCAGGCTCATCTGGTTTGAGCAAAAGCTCACCAGCTTGGACCCAAGGTCATTGGCTCAAGCAAGGGGTTACTCGGTCTGCTGAAGGTCCATGGTCAAGGCACATATGAGAAAGCAATCAATGAACAACTAAGGTGTCGCAATGCGCAACAAAAAACTAGTGATTGATGCTTCTCATCTCTCTCCCTTTCTGTCTGTCTGTCCCTGTCTATCCCTCTTTGACTCTCTCTCTGTCTCTGTAAAAAATAAAATAAGAGGGATGACGTCACAGTGATGGCGCCGTAGGAAGCGATACCGAAAATCTCCCCATAAACTCAACAAGTTCTTCAACCAGAAACAGAAAAACCTATCCTTGGAGTCTTCAGATGCTTCACAACACACCCGAAGTTAGGATCGAGCGAAAGATTGGCTAAATATATGGTCAAACTCCGGGGGAAATAAGGAGTAAGAAATGCTCCGCCTTCCTCTCTAATCCAAACAGGATGGCTTTCACTGAGAACTGAGAATATAGAAACTAAGGCGGGCATAGGGAGTGAATAGTTCCAGGCTGCGGTACAAACAGCCAAACCAGGCTGTGGCACGGAGATCCAAGCCGTGGAAAAACCTGAGCAATTCAAGCTAACACACGCGCGCCAAACCCAGACAAAGAAAGACAAGTGGGGCAGCCATTTTCCGCATCTCCTGGTTGGCGTGGTTAGTGGGCAATAGATTCCTACGAACACTTCAAGGGTGGGCGCCGCCCGTGCTAACCCACAGAGAAGCAAAGTCAGAGGCCTCTGTGTGGGCAAAAAGCAGCATCTCCTAGGAGCCCCAGCGCCCTGAGGGGACCGGGCACGGGGAGGGAGCTGGAGCCAACTCCAATGGCGGAACTTTTCTGTGCGGGAGGAGGGCTTTCGCGGAGCGAGAGGCGTCCCGCCTGAGCCTCATAATCTGGTCAGTGCGCACGCACGCAGAGTGGGCAGGAGATTCCTCCGAACTCCTCAGGGGTGGGCGCCCATGTTTTCCCTCAGAGGAGCAGAGTCAGAGGCCTGTGAGCAGGCCAGGAGCGGAAGCCCCAGCGCCCTGGGAAAGCCGCACGGGGACAGAGCGAAAGCCAATTCCAACCCAGTAACTTTTCCGTGTGGGCAGAGGGCTTTCTCGGAGTGAGAGGCGTCCTGCCTGAGCCTCATAATCTGGTCAGTGCGCACGCAGGAAGAGTGGACAGGAGATTCCTCCGAACTCCTCAGAGGTGGGCGCCCGTGTTTTTCCCACAGAGGAGCAGGTCTGTGAGCGGGCCAGGAGCGGAATCTCAGGCAGCCCTAGCCCCTTGGGAAAGCCGCACGAGGATAGAGCGAAAGCCAATTCCAAAGCTCGATCTTTTCCGTGTGGGTAGGGATTTCACTCGAAGTGTGACCTGTCTGGTCTGACATCCTGGTGGGTGCGCACGGAGAGTGGGCTAGAGATTCCTCCGAATGCCTCAGGAGTGGGCACTCGAGATATCCCACAGAGGGGCAGAGCCAGAGGTCTTTGAGTGAGAGGAAGCCACGCCTGATTATGCTGGCAGGTCTGACTGACTGAGCCTTACTCAGAGCCCTGTGCTGAGTGGGAATAGAGTGGGGAGTTGCCAGCTCTTTGAGACTCTTACTATCCAGGCAGAGGCAGCAGCAACCCCATAGCTGGATTATCAGGCTTCTAATTGTGGAAGGAAAGACTAGGAGAGAGGCTCCAGGAACACTCTCACAGTGAGAGATCCTCTCACTGTTGGAGCCTATAAACACTAATGAACCTCGACTGCCAATGAGACTGAAGCCCAATACATGACATTGCCATAGAGAATTATCAACTGCAAACCTCTTCCAGAGCGTGCCACAGGGGCAGAACCCGGGGTACAAAGTCACCGACCAGAAAGACAGAAAAGAAAAAGCAAGACGACAACCTCTCAAAATCAAGAATAATCTGCAGATTTTATAACCTATCCCATTTTATTATATTTGTTCGTCTGTGTCTCTTTTCTTCATTCTTGATTTTTTTTTCTACTCCAATTTGGTCATTTAATTCTCTCTCAGTCTTACTCTCGCCTCTCTTTGAACTACACTACCCATAAGTGTTACATCTCCCATTATCTTTTCTTTCCTCCTCCTTTCTCTCTTTGAGGGTTGCAATCCAAAACCCCTAACTCTCTCTTTCTCTCTCCTCCTTTTTCTTTTTTCTTCTTTAAGTGGCTCCATCTTTTCTCTCTCTCTCTCTCTCTCTCTCTCTCTCTTCTCCCTCTATATTAGTCTCTTCCTCTCTCCTTTACATCTTCTCTCATTCAAACTTCAATAACGAACAAATTATCTTATCTGGGACTCAAACTTAAGTTTGTGGCATTTTGGAGGGTTTTTACTTCACCTTTTTAACACATTAGCAGTGCTCCCATCCCTGGCTCTCCATTTTATCTAGTTCTTGTTCCACTAAATACAATAGTAATTTTTTAATTTTCCACCCCTTTTTCCTGTTTCCCTCTTATTCCTCTCATCATAACTCTGAGTCAGCCAACACCTAAAAGCAAAACATTTTATTCTTGACCCAAATTTTTTCCTAATTTGCTTTTTGTGGGTCTATACTGCTCCCCCCTTTTTTATATATAAATATTTTTTTTCCTCTTTTTTTCTTTTTCCTTTACCCCTATATTACTTCTCCCCAATTCAGGCCCTCCACTACAGGTATTGTTTGTTCTATTTAGTACAATATAATTCACAGTTCATCACAAGATTTTCTCAAAAAAGAGGGGAGAGGAGAGGAGAGGAAAAAAGGAGGGGAAAGAATTATTCCCTTTTTTTCCTAAAATTTTTATCTTATTTTATTTTTCTTTATTTAATGATTAATTTAAAAAAAAACGCGCAATTTTTTATTTTTATTTTTTTATCCTTTTATTCCTTATAAAATCTCATTAATACTATCAAGAAAACCAACCTCAGATGCCATTAAAGAAGAGAAAATCGAATATCATGGATACAAAAGAAAGAGAGGTAACACAGAGAGATGAGGAAAAATCTATGGAAAAAAAATTTAAGATATTGGAAACCTTGGAGTTAAACGACAGAGAATTTAAAATAGAAATTCTAAAAATACTCAGAGATATACAAGAAAACACAGAAAGGCAATTTAGGGAGCTCAGAAAACAACTCGATGAACACAAAGAGTATATCTCCAAGGAAATTGAAACTATAAAAACAAATCAAACAGAGATGAAAAACTCAATTCATGAGCTGAAAAATGAGGTAACAAGCTTAGCTAATAGAACAGGCCAAAGAGAAGAGAGGATCAGCGAAATAGAAGACAAGCAACTTGAGGCTCAACAAAGAGAAGAAGAAAGAGATTCAAAAATTAAAAAAAATGAAATAGCCCTACAGGAATTATCTGACTCCATCAAAAAGAATAACATAAGAATAATAGGTATATCAGAGGGAGAAGAAAGAGAAAATGGAATGGAGAACATACTCAAACAAATAATAGATGAGAACTTCCCAAGCCTCTGGAAAGAACTAAAACCTCAAATTCTAGAAGCAAACAGAACTCCAAGTTTTCTTAACCCCAACAAACCTACTTCAAGGCACATCATAATAAAATTGGCACAAACCAACTGCAAAGAAAAAATTCTCAAGGCAGCCAGGGAAAAGAAGAATACAACATATAAAGGAAGGCCCATTAGATTATCATCAGATTTCTCAACAGAAACTCTACAAGCTAGAAGAGAGTGGACCCCAATATTTAAATTCTTGAAAGAGAGGAACTTTCAGCCACGAATACTATACCCATCAAAGCTAACCTTCAAATATGAAGGAGAAATAAAAACATTCACAGATACAGAAAAGATGAGAGAATTTATCACCAGAAAATCCCCACTCCAGGAAATACTAAAGGGGGTTCTCCAATCAGATACAAAGAACAAAAAAACAACAACAACAAAGCCACAAGTAAAAGCTCCAAGAAGAACATAACAAAACCAACTTTAAACTGTGACAACAATAAGAAAGGGGGGGGAGAGGATGAAGATTAACAGTAGCAAAGGGCAATGTAGGGCAAAAGTACTCACAAAATAGTGCACTACAATGAACAGGGTAGGAACCCTTTTCATTACTTACTGGTAACCACCATTGAAAAAACCACCACAGAAGCACATGATTTAAAAAAGATAGCAACAGAGGAAAGATGTATGGAACACAACCAAATAAAAACAAAAGATAGAAAAATGAAAGAGAAGAATCAAACAAGGCACAAAACTAACAGAAAGCAATCTATAAAATGGCAATGAGGAACTCACAAGTGTCAATAATTACACTAAATGTAAACGGATTAAACTCACCAATAAAAAGGCACAGAGTAGCCGAATGGATCAAAAAAGAAAATCCAACTGTATGCTGCGTACAAGAAACTCATCTAAGTAACAAGGATAAAAACAAATTCAAAGTGAAAGGCTGGAAAACAATACTCCAAGCAAATAACATCCAAAAAAAGCAGGTGTAGCAATACTCATATCGGATAATGCTGACTACAAGACAGCAAAAGTACTCAGAGACAAAAATGGCCATTTCATAATGGCTAAGGGGACACTGAATCAAGAAGACATAACAATTCTTAATATATATGCATTAAACCAAGGAGCACCAAAATATATAAGACAGCTACTTATTGACCTTAAAACAAAAACTGACAAAAATACAATCATACTTGGAGACCTCAATACACCACTGACGGCTCTAGATCGGTCATCCAAACAGAGAATCAACAAAGACATAGTGGCCTTAAACAAAACACTAGAGCACCTGGATATGATAGACATCTACAGGACATTTCATCCCAAAGTGACTGAGTATACATTTTTCTCCAGTGTACATGGATCATTCTCAAGAATTGACCATATGCTGGGCCACAAAAACAACATCAGCAAATTCAGAAAAATTGAAGTTGTACCAAGCATATTTTCTGATCATAAAGCCTTGAAACTAGAATTCAACAGCAAAAAAGAGGGAAAAAATCCCACAAAAATGTGGAAACTAAACAACATACTTTTAAAGAATGAATGGGTCAAAGAAGAAATAAGTGCAGAGATCAAAAGATATATACAGACAAATGAAAATGATAATACGACATATCAGAATCTATGGGATGCAGCAAAAGCAGTGATAAGAGGGAAGTTCATATCACTTCAGGCATATATGAACAAACAAGAGAGAACCCAAGTGAACCACTTAACTTCACACCTTAAGGAACTAGAAAATGAAGAACAAAGACAACCCAAAACCAGGCGAAGAAAGGAGATAATAAAAATCAGAGCAGAAATAAATGAATTAGAGAACAGAAAAACTATAGAAAAAATTAATAGAACAAGGAGCTGGTTCTTTGAAAAAATCAACAAAATTGACATACCCTTGGCAAGACTTACCAAGGAAAAAAGAGAAAGAACTCATATAAACAAAATCCAAAATGAAAGAGGAGAAATCACCACGGACATCGTAGATATACAAAGAATTATTGTAGAATACTATGAAAAACTTTATGCCACTAAATTCAACAACCTAGAAGAAATGGATAAATTCCTAGAACAATACAACCTTCCTAGACTGAGTCAAGAAGCAGAAAGCCTAAACAGACCTATTAGTAGAGAAGAAATAGAAAAAACCATTAAAAACCTCCCCAAAAATAAAAGTCCAGGCCCAGACAGCTATACCAGCGAATTTTATCAAACCTTCAAAGAAGAATTGGTTCCTATTCTACAGAAAGTTTTCCAAAAAATTGAAGAAGAAGCAATACTTCCAAACACATTTTATGAGGCCAACATAACCCTCATACCAAAACCAGGCAAGGATGGCACAAAAAAAGAAAACTACAGACCAATATCTCTAATGAATACAGATGCTAAAATACTAAACAAAATACTAGCAAATCGAATACAACAACATATTAAAAAAATAATACATCATGATCAAGTGGGATTCATCCCAGAATCTCAAGGATGGTTCAACATACGAAAAACGGTTAACGTAATACACCATATCAACAAAACAAAGAACAAGAACCACATGATATTATCAATAGATGCAGAAAAGGCTTTTGATAAAATACAACACAATTTTATGTTTAAGATTCTCAACAAAATGGGTATAGAAGGAAAATATCTCAACATGATAAAGGCCATATATGATAAACCATCAGCTAACATCATACTAAATGGCACAAAACTGAAGGCTTTCCCCCTTAAATCAGGAACAAGACAGGGTTGTCCACTCTCCCCACTCTTATTTAATGTGGTACTAGAGGTTCTAGCCAGAGCAATCAGACAAGACAAAGAAATAAAAGGCATCCATATCGGAAAAGAAGAAGTAAAGGTATCACTTTTTGCAGATGATATGATCCTATACATCGAAAACCCCAAAGAATCCACAAAAAGACTTCTAGAAAAAATAAGCCAATACAGTAAGGTCGCAGGATACAAAATTAACATACAGAAGTCAATAGCCTTTCTATATGCCAACAATGAAACATTTGAGAATGAACTCAAAAGAATAATCCCCTTCACGATTGCAACAAAAAAAATAAAATACCTAGGAATAAACATAACAAAGAATGTAAAGGACTTATACAATGAAAACTATAAACC
The DNA here is from genome assembly GCF_036850765.1 of Saccopteryx bilineata. NCBI lineage: Eukaryota > Metazoa > Chordata > Mammalia > Chiroptera > Emballonuridae > Saccopteryx > Saccopteryx bilineata. Next base: position 173,218,777 of record NC_089495.1, read on the forward strand.
ATTGTTAAGGGAAATCGAAAAAGACATTATGAGATGGAAGAATATACCTTGTTCTTGGTTAAGTAGAATAAATATAATCAAGATGGCTATATTACCCAAAGCTATATACAAATTTAATGCAATTCCCATCAAAATTCCAATGACATTTTTTAAAGAAATGGAGCAAAAAATCATCAGATTTATATGGAACTATAAAAAACCTCGAATAGCCAAAGCAATCCTAAAGAAAAGGAATGAAGCTGGGGGCATTATAATACTTGACTTCAAACTCTATTATAGGGCCACGACAATCAAAACAATATGGTATTGGCAGAAAAATAGACACTCAGACCAATGGAACAGAATAGAAAGTCCAGAAATAAAACCACATATATATAGTCAAATAATTTTTGATAAAGGGGCCAACAACACTCAATGGAGAAAAGAAAGCCTCTTCAACAAATGGTGCTGGGAAAACTGGAAAGCCACATGCAAAAGAATGAAGCTGGACTACAGTTTGTCCCCCTGTACTAAAATTAACTCAAAATGGATCAAAGATCTAAACATAAGACCTGAAACAATAAAGTACATAGAAGAAGACATAGGTACCAAACTCATGGACCTGGGCTTTAAAGAGCATTTTATGAATTTGACTCCACAGGCAAGAGAAGTGAAAGCAAAAATTAATGAATGGGACTACATCAGACTAAGAAGTTTTTGTTCAGCAAGAGAAATTGATAACAAGATAAACAGACAGCCAACTAATTGGGAAATGATATTTTCAAACAACAGCTCAGATAAGGGCCTAATATCCAAAATATACAAAGAACTCATAAAACTCAATGACAAACAAACAAACAATCCAATAAAAAAATGGGAAGAGGATATGAACAGACACTTCTCCCAGGAAGAAATACAAATGGCCAACAGATATATGAAAAGATGCTCATCCTCTTTAGTTATTAGAGAAATGCAAATCAAAACTGCAATGAGATACCACCTCACACCTGTTAGACTAGGTATTATTAACAAGACAGGTAATAGCAAATGTTGGAGAGGTTGTGGAGAAAAAGGAATCTTCATCCACTGTTGGTGGGAATGTAAAGTAGTACAACCATTATGGAAGAAAGTATGGTGGTTCCTCAAAAAACTGAAAATAGAACTACCTTATGACCCAGCAATCCCTCTACTGGGTATATACCCGCAAAACTCAGAAACATTGACTTGTAAAGACACATGCAGCCCCATGTTCATTGCAGCATTGTTCACAGTGGCCAGGACATGGAAACAACCAAAAAGCCCATCAATAGATGACTGGATAAAGAAGATGTGGCACATATACACTATGGAATACTACTCAGCCATAAGAAATGATGACATCGGATCATTTATAGCAAAATGGTGGGATCTTGACAACATAATACGGAGTGAAATAAGTAAATCAGAAAAAACCAGGAACTGCATTTTTCCATACATAGATGGGACATAAAAGTGAGACCAAGAGACATTGATAAGAGTGTGGTGGTTACGGGGGGAGGGGGGAGAGGGAGAGGGAAGGGGGAGGGGGAGGGGCACAAAGAGAACTAGATAGAGGGTGACAGGACAATCTGACTTTGGGTGATGGGTATGCAACATAATTGAACTTTAAGATAACCTGGACATATTATCTTTGAATATATGTATCTTGATTTACTGATGTCACCCCATTAAAAATAAATACAATATAAAAAAATAATAAAATAAAATGTATGATGCTTCATTTACAAACCTCTGTGAGGTTTGTCTTCTTACACATTGTTTTCCATGCTGTTTGAAATTGGCCCATTTCAATGTTTGCATCAGACAAAACTGAAGCCTAGAAAGGTTAAGTAACAGGTTCCAAGTCCCAGAGTTCTAAGGTGGTTGTAAGAGGAATAGGAACTATTTCATGTGCTGACAAATCCAGTGGTTTCCTCTCTACCACAGATGCCTTTGACTGTGTATTGAGTTCTTCATGAGTCATTTGTTACCTGTTTCAGATCTAACCACCCTTGTCACCAATACTGCCTTCAAGCTTTGTCTTCTTATCACTCTGCTGATAAGGCAAGAAGAGAAAAGACAACCTTAGCGGATGGCTGCACCTTGTGCTTCAAACTGGTGACTGCGGAGCAGGTAAGAAGATGAAAAAAATAGAACATGTGGATATGCCAGACAGTGGGAAGCACATTAGCTTTCTAAAAGCTCTGGCACTGTTACTGCAAGTATAATGTGTACACACACCAGACACTGGCAGGATACCTCTGTTCACGTTTATGCCAATAAAAGCGGGTGATGAACGTATACCATAGGGTTATTGTTAGAAGACTGGCCTCTAAGTCAGGACTGGTTTAATTCTTTTAAATTGAAGAATTGATTCTTAATTCTCCTCAAATATAGGCTCTATCAATGTCATCATCTCACTCAAGGATATAACAGCACTAATATTCCTCAGTCAGGGATTTGCAAATTGGATATAAACGTCCTGTTTATTTAAAGAATTCCGCCCTTGGAACTGCCCTTCTTCCTCTGTGCCCACTTCCACAACACCTGGCGTTACCTCTCTGTACCTGCTCATCTTCTGAAGATTACTGAGAGTTACGCTGTCCATGAAGTGTAACTCAACCATCCTGGTCCTCATAAGCATCTGCCTCTGGATCCCTTGGTACTATGACCACACCAGTACTGTACTTGAGTATTTGTTAATGTGGTCTTCCAACTGTTCTGCATAATACTTGCCTCTCAGGAGTATTATCAGAACTACATCTTAAATGCAGCAGTGATCAAAACCTTGAGCACATAGGAGGCATACAATAAATCATTTCTTTATTGGTGGACAAAAGATAATGAATGACGGTGGGTGACGAAAACTTACAAAATTAATAAAGGGATAAAGAAGAGGTAATGTGAATATTTTCTTTTGTTAATTTTTAAAGAGTAGATCCAGGTAAATATTTTTTAAAGATGCTCATTTGTTAGAGGATATAATTTTTTAAAAATTTTGGATAAATATTCTTTCTTTGCTGTGGAGGATAAAAAAATATGAAAAAAAAGGGTTATACCTTCATCTAGCTATAGTAACAGATACTTGCACATTGTAAAATAAATTGACTTTTTACATAAGACTGGTTAAGTAATGTTTCAGCTTAAGCTCATAGTACAATTATTTTGTATTTACTATAATAAATATATAATATATATTAAATAAATATAAATATATATTATAAAATAAATAATTATAAAAATTATATATTATAATTATGTAAAACATATAAACATATTTAATATAAATATATAAATATATTTAATATAAACATATGAATATATATAAATATTAAAGTATAATATTATATAAAATAGATATAATTATACTATATATAATTATAAATGAATTATAACAGAATTAAATAAATATAGATATGTTAACTATTAATTAGTTGATACAAGTATTTTGCCTAAACCAAAAAAATTTCTCTATAGGAAAAAATATTGACAAATTTCATTGCTTTCAGGGTTAAAAAATAAAGAGAATATAGATGTATTTTTAATCAAAGGTGTTTCCATTGCCAATGAATCAGTTAAGATCGGATATTGGTAGTGGGTTGAAGATTTCCAAAATAAAAACATATTTGTGAACTTACATGGGTTTTTATCAACCAAAGGTCATTAAACCAATGAACAATGATGAAAGTGAAAACTTTATTCCAAAGAAGTAATAAGCTTCAATTGAGCTATGTAGAGAAAATAATTGGTGGATTTGTTCTTCCTAGCTCTGTATATTAGCCTTAACCTCCATATTCATTTATTAGGTATATAAAATATACATAAAACTAATCATGTTTTCTGAGAATATACACTAGAGAGTGATGGTTCTAGTAGACCCAGTAGACAAGAGCTTCTTAACTTCTGCACTGTTAACATCTGTAGCTGGATAATTCTTTTTGGGGGTGGCTGTCCTGTGAATTGTAGGATGTTTTTAGTATCTTTGGTGGCTTCCACCTGCTAGGTGTCACTAGCCCCTCCCTTCATTAGTGTGGAAACCATAAATGCCTCAAATCCCCTGAAAAAAAAAATCACTCCGACTTGAGAACAACTTCAGTAAACAAATGCAGGTTTTCCTTAAAATAAGGGAAGGAGGAAGTTTGACAATGATATCTCTTCAATTTCCAGCATCAGGATTCTTTTTTTATTATTATTTATTTTTTAAGAGCTTTTCTTTTTTTTAAAATTTTATTTATTCATTCTTATTATTAGAGAGAGAGGAGAGAGAGAGAGAGAGAGAGGAAAGAGATAGAGAGAACAGAGGAGAAGCAGGAAGCATCAACTCCCATATGTGCCTTGACCAGGTAAGCCCGGGGTTTCGAACCGGCGACCTCAGGGTTCCAGGTCGACGCTTTACCCACTGTGCCACCACAGGTCAGGCTCCAGCATCAGGATTCTTAAGTTTATATCCTTAAGTTTTCTATTAAGACTTAGACTTTAATTTTTAAATTGTTTTCTGGCCCTGGCTAGTTGGCTCCATGGTAGAGCATCATCCCTGCCTGTGGAAGTCCTGGGGTCAATTCCCAGTGAGGGCACACAGGAGAAGCTACCATCTACCACCCTTCCTCCCTACTTCCCCTCTTGTAGTCATGGCTCAATGGTTCAAGCAAGTTGGCTTCTGGTGCCGAGGATGGCTCTGTAGCCTCCACCTTAGGTGCTAAATATCGCTCATTGACAAATGGAATAATGGCCAAATTGAATAAAGCATCCCTCTTAGGGGGCTTGCTGGGTGGATGCTGATCAGGGTGCATGCAGGAGTCTGTCTTTCTGCCTCCCCTCCTCTCAATAATAAAAATAAATAAATAAAAATAAAAATTGTTTTCCATATTCAAGATCAATGGAAATTACACCCAATAGATCCTACACACTAAAAAATATAAGCTTTTTATGTTAAGAACAAAGAGATTTCTGAATTGGATCATACAAATATTACTTGCTGTCAGCCATGTAATGGTACATTGTAACTATAAATTATTTGCAACCAAAGTGTATGATAGTTTCATAAAGTTGGCACACTAGACCTCCAATTCATACATCTGGAAGGGAGAAGTCAAATGTGCTTCACAAGATATGAAACTGTTGAAGAAATCTGTTGCTGGTTTCTTTCCTTTGAGGTTCCTACTGCATTTCCATGATGGGCCCTGTTAGGGGCTGACTTGTGCCCTTATATATCTATATCTCTATATATATCTCTATATATAGAGATAGGGTCTTTAAATAGGTAATTAAGTTCAAATGAGGTCATTAGAGTGGGCTCTAATCTGATACAATTGGTTTCCTTATAAGAAGAGGTGATCAGGACACAGACACACACAGAGGGAAGACTTCATGAGGACACAGAAAGAACGTGGCCAGCTACAAGCCAAGGAGAGAGACTTCAGAAGACACTAAACCTGCTGAGACCTAGATCTTGGATTTGTAGCCTACAGGACAGTGAGAAAACACACCAGTTGTCTGAGCCACCCAATCTGTGGTACTTGGTTAGAGCAACCCCAGCCAATGAGGACAGCTCTTTTCCATCTTCCCTCGGGGACACACCGGAAGGTCCTGTCATTTCCTGCTGACCACTTTTCTGCTCACATACAGGGAACAGTACCACACTGAATGGATGATTTGGATGGAATTTAATTTTGAGATCTATACTAAAGAACCAATTTGACTCATAGTGGAAAAAGATTTCACGAGGACACTTACAGGCATAAGAAGAGAAGCATGACGGTGTTGAAAAATAATGAGCAATAGATAAAATTAGGACCGAGACTTTCTCAGTGTTTCAAATGCATCCCCAAAGTTGAAACCATCCTTCCCTGAAGATGCTCTGAAGACATTAACCTACTAACTATCACTTGTTCAATGACGGACATTATTGTCAATTTTAGAATAGAACTGCATTGCTTCCTAGTTGTATACCTCATTATTCTCAAGTATGCATCATTCTCTATACCTAAAAATTACAAATGATAGCTATTATTCCTATCACTAATGTTAGGGAGTAGTTATGCATGTGTTATAGCCTCAATATGATCTTTTCTAGCCTAACTTGTTTTGTTTCTCACTCCTAAATGTGAAATTTAAAGACATGTGATTACCCCGAAACAGAGATTTGGTTTAATATAAAAACAGCATTTCCCCCTTAAACTATTATCATTATTGCATTGAAAAGAATTAAAAAGACTAGTTATAGTTAGAGATACTCTGAATAAGTCAGTCTAGGAAAAATATATGGCAAGTCAGAAAAATTATATTCTAATCAAAGATGGTATGGCTATAAATTAACCATAAATTCAAATTATGGACAGATAATGTATATCTTCTATATTAGCAGTCACATATTCCATTAGAGGTTACCCATATTTCATATTGCTTAATTAGAATTTGCAAAACTTTTGCTTAAGCAGTGCAGAAATATTCAATGATTTTGGATGATTTTGACATTTAGTTTAGAGATGCACTTGCTATTATAAATATGCACGGGAAATAATTTCATGAATGTGCCATGATTCAAAGCGTTGATGCGAAACTGAAGATGATTTTATTAGTATTTCACTGGCTCAAGTATTAAAATGCATTTTAGGTTTATTTAGAATAGCATTTTTTCAAATAATCATTTATTTGCATAGTTATTAATATGCTCTAAACCAATAAAATGGTCTCATTTTTAAAAATTGTAGTATGATATTTGGCTGTGCATCATTGGAAATACCTGCTAATGGATGGATTCATTTTAATATCAATGGATTGTACTTCTGGAATTATTTCTTATCTTATGTCAGAGTAAAATCACATTTTCATCTTAGAAGACAAAAATAAAAATAATGTTATTTCAAAACATCTCAAGGAACCCAAAATTTATAAAATCTTATAAAGTATGCTGATATTGACAAGACATGAGACTACTTACAACACACACCATGATAAGTCACATTTTTTACCTAAATAAACTCTTTTAAGACTATTTAAAAATGCAGAGGTGCAGGCATGGTCAGCTGACTGTGGTTACATAGGAAATAAAGAGAAAGGATAAAACGAGGAGGCTGAAACAGGAAAAGTAAGCCATTCGGTTATGGGGAAAATAATTTATTAAATTCAACTCATATTCACAGCTCTCAATCAAATAGTTATTCAGTGTTTTACTGTCGGTAAAACACCTAGTTGCTTAAAATATAAAGAAAGGTGAAAAAAGAGAATTAGGAGAAGAAGGAAAAGGGGAAACAATATTCTTTGTAACATGGGAGTCTTTTTGGAATTGCAATACATTCTGCTTAGGGAAACACTGTCGGTAATGTCCCAAATTCAATACTCTTAGCAGGTTTTACCTCTCAATTAGAGAGGACTTCCACCTACCCAGAAGGACTCAGTCCACTTTGAACGCTGTTAGCACAGAGCCAACAGCTCCAGCGGTTGTCACTTCTGTTCTTGACAGCTGCCCACTGACCCTCTGATCTGAGGCATGGTGTCGCTCGCTACGAGGCTCTGGGACACTGCTTAGGAGGTGAATGGGTACCAGCTGCCTCCACTCGCTCCTTCCTACCTGTTCCCACTGACATGAAAAGCCACTTTACACAGACATGACAACCTTAAGAGAAAGCCTTCTGAAAGGCAGGCTCCGTCAGTGCTCAGGGTAGCTTGAGATTTCCTGGAAGCCATTCTTCCTGTGATCAAGGACAGCACTTTGGGCACTATGACCCTTATGGCTATGTAAAAATAACAAATCATTAAGTAAACCGCAGCTCCCATGAACTAGAAGAGGGATTAGTGGGAAGAAATATTCAAATTAACCAGATCTAACTAACAGCACATACAAGGAATGTACAGCCATTCCTCAAGGTTCTTTAAAAATAACCCTGAAGTTACACCTACATTCTCAAAAATAAGTGTGAAATAAGATGAAGACTCCTTCCTCAGACTGTCTTAGAAAGTGCTGCTCTCTTCATTGCAATTTGAGCCCAGAAAATTGGGGAGGAAAGGGATGTACTACAGAAAGTTTAAATTCTGACTACAAACAGAAATGGGCTTCTCACAGTTTCCATCAAAGGTGTTAATATGGTGGATGTAGCCACAGGCCCAGACAACTTATAAGTGTGAAGAAGAAATCACAGATCATGCAATTTAGAGCCAGAGGAAGAGTCATTAGAAGTCATTTGGTCAAGTCTCTGACATCCAATGTGTGGAACTGCGACTCAAGAGATAAATCGATGTTCCCAAGAAAACACAATGTCCTCATGAGACCAAGAGCTCAAGGGCTTAGATTTCCTATCATCATCTTGAGTTACTCCAAATCATGGTACAAGTTGTCCGAGTGACTGGCACAGGGAAATACACTTGTTACAGTCTTTCAGATGCAAAGTGGAAAAGAAATATAAGTGATGCCTCCGCCTCTTCAACCCCCAATTCCAAAGGAAACAAATTGCTTTACTCACCTACAGGGAAAAACTCGCTCATTTTCTTTTTGTAGATTTTGAAGTCGACTTCTAAGAAGACACAGAAGATGATCCGATCCACCTAGAGGCAAACAATAACATTCAAAGTGAAAAGAAATATGGCATTGCTTCCCAGAACATGGTTTGGGAACAAAAATGAAATGAGAAGCCTCCTACAGATTTTTTGTGCTGTACTGCTAATTACATGACAATATTGAGTGAAGTTCAAGTGTGTGTGTGTGTGTGTGCGTGTGTACTCTGTATGTAAATAAACCCATAGGCTGTTTGGTAAAAAGATGTTATATAAATCAAATAAGAAATAATAAATGACAATAAACCACTTTGCAGCACACTATAAATAAGATCTGAGATTCCAACAGAATGCCTATACTTTACATCTTATAAAACAGCCACAGGAGAGGTGTAGCCAATTGACAATAAAGTATGTCAGTAAGCAAAGCTCTCTGTTCTACTCTTGTTAAACAAATATATTTATCAAACCTGATAGTCTTTAAATACATCCCTGAAAGCTTCTTGCAGTTTAATTTGCATGAAGTCACTTGCTCTTAGCTTAACTTATTCAGAAATGAAGTACAATTAATATGAAACCACTATAATTTTAACCTGGTAACAATTATGGGTTAAGTAAATGCCACCTCAAAAATAAAATGTGCGTGCAGTTCCCTTTTCTGCTTTGAGAGAGTTTGTGCACAGGAGTTTCTTTGAGATGTTTGGAGAGTAATAGGGTAAGCAGAGAACAGAGACGGAGTTCAGGTAATAGCTCACGTATATCTGATATTAAATCTGTGACTCAATTTGGTGCCTTGAAATAAATACACCATTAGATCCTTTATTGTAACAACATACAGTAAGTTAAAAATTACTCAATCTATCGAAGTACAACTGATAATTGAACAGAACAGTAAGTGAGGCATTTCTCCTGACAGTAAAGAATGGAAGTGGGATGTGCACGAGGTAGGATATGAAAGAACCAAATGAATAGCATCCCCCATCCCCCCAGCTCTCCCAACCTGGACTCATGTGAGCCAAGTCCAAAGATCCCAGTAAAGGGAACTACAGGGGCAGGGTGGGGAGGGGGGTGGGAGGGAGGGACAGGGCAAGAGGAATCACCAGGGTTCTCTGAGGGAAACTCAGACATGTGGCTCCCCAATCCCTGCACAAGTCTACACTGCCTCCTGGGCACTCACTGGACTTCTATGGGGCTATCATCAAAGACCATGCAGCCACAGTAACTGCCCACAAAGGATGGGTAGAAGAGAAAGCAGCTGGCCTTCCAAAATGGAAGAACTGCTGTGCAAGGATACAGATTTTCTCTTCTCTATGTTCACTTGAATTTCTGGTGTCCAGTCCTGTCTGCATATCACTAAAATTTTCTCCAAATGCAGAAACTGTCACCAGCAACTTATTCTCTAGATGAACTATAAATTTAGTCACATAAATGATTAACTGTCTGTGCAATACTGAGTGCCAGTCTCCACTCTCCTCATGCCTTGTGGCTAAAGATAAAAATCACAATGTTGAGCAATAGAAATGAGTTCTAAAGGGTCATATATTCTATAGTATAATTTATATATACGGTTGTTGTTTTTTAAAGTGAGAGGAGGGAAGATAGTGAGACAGAATCCCGTGTGCACCCTGATTAGGATCTACCCTGCAACCCTCGTCTGGGGCTGATGCTCGAATCAACTGAGTTATCCGCAGCACCTGAGGCTGATGCTCAGACCAATTGAAACAATAGCTGTAGGAGGGGGAAAGGGAGAGAAGAGGGAGAGGAAGGGGGGAGAGAAGCTGATGATCGCTTCTCTTCTCTACCCTGAGTGAGAATTGAACCTGGGATGTCTACATGTTGGGTGGATGCTCTATCCATTGAGCAATCCGGTCAGTTTTAAAGCACAAAAACACAGCAGGATAAGGACTCATTTATAAGTATGAATGTACAGAAACATACACAGGAATGTCACACACAATCTTCAGGATGATGATGATTTTTGGGGAAGGAGAGAAGGTAAAGAGATGGACAAGTAAGCCTTCAACTGAATAGTTAATATCAATATTTATTTAGAAGGGAAAGAAATTTCAGAAAAATATTGCAAATGCTTAATAGCTGTTAACTGTGGTGGTATACACTGTATTTTTCACTCCATAAGATGCACCTGACCATAAAACACACCTAGAGTTTTAGGGAGAAAAAAAAATATTCTGAACCTAACGGTGTGTTAAAATATTTAATAAAATACCATATTTTTCACTCCCTAAGATGCATGGGCGTTTTCCCCTCCACTTTTGGGGGGAAAAAGTATGTCTTATGGAGCAAAAAATATGGTACATGGTTATATTTTCATAATTTTTTGTCTCTCTGAACTACTTTACACTGAGAAGTTCTAATGGTCAAATAAGCCTGTCAGACACACTCTGCTCTCCAGCAGCACTGAGCTGCTGAAGGTTTCCAGACTCCGTAGTTAATCCCTCTCTGTACTCGTGGTGGCGGACTTTTTCTCCACGCTCCAAATGGTCAGGTTATTTCTAAAACTACCTAAATGAGATCAAAATCAAAACAAGAAAATCTGACTCAAAGCGGACCTAAGAAGACCAAGTTTCATACTCATTTCCCCCCTTTTTTTTTATCATCGGTTGGTATAAATTATGGAATTTTTTAAACACTCAGGTAGGTAGCTTGTATGTTTGTGTATGTGTTGTGTGTTTGTGCAGAGAAGGGTTTGTGGTAATACTGCTATCGAGCCTACTTTTAAACACCACACCGACTAAATACAGATTTCTTAAATATTGCGAAGAATTATAAAACATTTTCAGCATCTCAGGCTTTGTTACCATGGAAATAGCATGGGTCCAAAATTTATTTTCCCAGTGAGAAGGTGGACGATCAGGAAAAAGGACTTTTATTTTAAACTGAGTGGTGTGGTTTCCTTGTCTTCAGGCACGACACTGAAAATATCTTGGAAGCAAGATGAACCTGAGAATTAACTTCATTTGCCACATACTTGTTACATATGCACACGTGTACATATTTATACATGTGTGAATAAGTATATTTTCTGTGGTCAAGACCTGCTTTGATTACCAGCTCTGGGTTCATGACCTCATGTGGGTGTTGATCAAGGTTTGCGGTAGATGGCATTTTCCAAGATGCCCAGTCCCTGAGGCACCTCTGAAATGTCCGTAGGACTCCTCCCATCGACAGTGGCATCTTCATTTCCTCCTCTTGAATCTGGGAGTGTCTGCAGCTCTAGCAGAAATGATAATGAGTCCCTGACATAAAAGGTGATATGGTTTCCGCCTGGTCCTCTTTGAAGGCTCACTCTTATACCCACTCATCACACCAGAAGGAAGAGATACCACCTGAAGGACCTACGTGTAGAAGTCTAACCGCAGTCCTAGCTGAGAGTCAGCACCCTCCAGATGACCCCAGCTCCTGGCTCTTGAGCTACCCCATGTGATGTCACATGGAGCAGAGGTAAGCTCTGCCTGCTGAACTCTGCCCACGCGGCGGATTCATGAGCAAAACCTACAGACACGTTTCCGAAAATCTGATACTCTCTCAGTTCTTCCTGTTGCCGTCTGGGGGATTCTTTCTGTTTTAGCTCTGTGACCCTGGACCCTGCTGGAAAGCTCAGACTGAATGGACCAAGTAGAAGCCACAATAGGGTGACAAAAACTATGTAGAAAGTCTAATTGCTACATGACCCAGAGACCGAAGTCCGACTTGTGCAAAGGCCTGGGTGGTCTCTTCTGGCCCCAGATAAATTTCAGCAGAATGTATAAGCCTGCCTAATGATTGAGGTTCAGGAGCATGGTTTTAATTTTTATTTTCTGTTAGGCACAAGAACAGTTTTATAAAACAGTTGTTCTTGAGAGACTATGTTTATTCATTTATTCACTAGATGTTAACTGAGCACCTTTGATTTGTTGGACCTAGCTCATGCAGCCTTCTCTCACAAGAAAACTTGAATCCAGCATGGAGTGAAGGCCAAACAATTAGTGAAGAAACTCCAGGCTTCCATCCTCATATCCAGTGTTCCGCCTGTGACATCACCCAGGTCTCTGTGACATTGGACAAGCCCTCGCTTCTCTGAGCCCCAGTTTTTATGTCTTTATAAAGAGAGGCTTGAATTGCGTCCTCTTTTTATTTATTTATTTTTAGAAAATCTCAGTTACCGTCTATCTCTGTGGTAGCACTGGACTCCATCAACCTAGATCAGTTGCAATTACATTTCTCTGAATGGCTGTGGGTAAGGGTTGGTCACAGAGGACTTCCCATGAGATTCGGAGGGCAGAAGTGCAGCTGCAGCCATTGCACTAGGCAGGTGGCTGGAGGGCACCAGGCCCTGGGCATTTGTGTACATGCTGCTCCTCCCCTGGCCTCCCGCCTCTGCAGCTCCTGCTGGTTCTCCTGCCCAGGCTGTCGGAGTCCCGGACTGGGCACACCTGCAGCTCTGCTGCTGGGCACCAGCTCCTGTGGGGCGTTGAGTTTGGGAGCTCCACGCACTGAGAGGCAGAGGATTGCGGCAGCCTGTCCCTGTGGGGTCTAGTTCACCTTCATGGTTTTTCCTTTGTCTTTGTTCTTTTCAACTTTGCATCCAGCTTTCCCCTTGACCATCTCCTGACTCCAGAGGCGGCCTTGGTTACCTGTCCTGCTGACATACTTCAGGCCTGATCCGAGGCAGAGCAATGGCCTCCTGGAGACTTTCTCTTCAGCTCCCTCTCATGGCTCCTGGGTAGGAGCTTTGCTCTGCTCAGCCAACCCTCCCCTCTGCACGGCCACTTTCCCAGGTTCTCCCACAATTGTATAAAATCTAGTCCCTGTAACAAACCCCTTATTCCACATCACCCACAAGCTCCGCTTCCCTTATTAAACCTTGACTGACAAAATCTTTAATACCACCTCATTGAAGATCATGAGAGAAACACTGTGAAGGGCAAGAAATAGTAACTGTGTTCCTTTTTGGAGGCATGTAACCTGTCAAGGCTGCTCAAATTCCAATTATTTCCTTCAAGATGAACTTCTTTTGTTGGTCCTGGTCCATCTTCTTAGTGAACTTCCTACCGTGTGCATCCATTCTTTTAAGAGTACATACAATGACTAACACTCATTTTTCATGGACAGGTTGTCAGTAAACTCAGATGGGTCCTCAGGCTAAAACATAGTTGCAAATAATACAAAAGGCAACATTCATGTTTTTAAGAATTAACTGGACTATAGTCCTTATTATATCTTAAATTAGAACCTTAATCGAGCAGTGTTCATTTTCACATTCAGGGCATGGCGTAAGTCCTGACAGATAATATGTGTTCGATAATATATTTGCAGAGTATACGTTCAGGCAAATGCACTTGACTAAAAGTATACAGTGGATATTTTTCAAGGGTGTTTATTTCCAGAACCAAAAATTAACTTCTTTAGGAAGTAGAGTTTCCTTTATGTTTTCCAGAAGACCCGAGAACAGAATTATAGAGGAGCCTGGGTGCTTTTGCAAAGTCAAAAAGAGCAATACAAAGGACATGAGTCACTTATTGCTACCACCTGTCATCTTAGCCAATGATACTATGCAGAGCACAATGGTTTTTAACCTTAGTACTGATGTTTTCATATAGGTACTTATTATTTTCACAACAGAAATGATGGTAACGCCTGTAAACTAAAGTGTATTAAAAGTTCGAAAGCTTTTGCAAAATGAAAGGACAATATTAACTATTGGCACAGATGTGAACTAACAAAACTTTCACATTCTGCTTTTGGGAGTAAAAATTGATGAAACCACTTTAGAAGATTATATGGCGGGATCTACGAAATGAGCTGAATTTGCCTAAGGCTAAGGCTATAGGCAATTTCACTCCTAAGCTTCCTACCAGCCGAATGTTGCCAGGAAGATACCCACCACGATGTTCATAGCAGCCTTCCTGCAATACCTCCAAATTGGAAGAGACTTACATGCCTAAAACGGTAGCATAGGGAAATAAATTGTGACCTATTCATACAAGAGTCAGAAAAAAAAATAAAAGAGTACACCCTGAATGATTCCATTTCTATAAAGTTCAGAAACATTAGAGAAATAAGCAAAATCGCCCAAGGTGTTAGAAGTCAGAATAGCAGTTACTTTGAGGTGACAGTATGCCCGGGAGGCTGGTTTTTTGATCTGGGTGCTGGTTCCAAACTGTGTTCAGTCTTTAAAATGTAGCAAGTGGTGTGCTTGGGATCTGTGTTCTTTTCTGTATGTCATACTTCAGTGAGATTTTTTTTTTAATGTTCAAAGTCCTGCTACAGTTGTCTTGGTCAACAACAAAATCTATTTTTATTGACTTAGAGGTCAAACAGTCCTTTCACAGATAACCTTCTAAAGGCCATCTCTACCTATAATTCCACTGATGCCAACTGTACCTTCCCATCAAGGCAGAAAGGAGTCAAGATGTATTTCTTTCACCAAGATATCCATTCATCCACAGTTGGGGTTTTATGCCCCATAGCATGATGACATAAGTACTATTAATCTTGTTTAGAATCATAGCCGCTATCTCTGAGGAAACTCACACAGTGAAGCAGGTTTGGAATACCTGCAGCCAACCTCCTTTAGTCATGGCTACCAGTCCTAGGGCAGTTGACACAGCAAAGATTATCCTGTGTTCAGCGATACTGGGGGGAATGAATGAATATTGATGAGTGTAATTTGCTTCCCCAATGACAAATGAAAAACATTAAAAACTCTGGTGTGCATGCCAATAATGTTTGGACTAAGGGCTGACAGAGATCACCCCTGTGTAAGTACCGCCTGATGGGCATTAGGAGTGAAGTCTTAGGCTTCCCAAAAGTTAAACCAACAGCCTCACCAGCGCAGGCTTGGATATTGGTGTATTTGATAAAACAGTGGCTGCTGCTAATGAGTGGATGAAAGTTCCAGGTTTAATTATCAAAGTTGTATATATATAAGGACAGGTTTTGAGCGGGGTGGAAGAACAGAACCATCGGAGCTTGCTTGGTGAGAAGAGTAAATCAAGGTTAAACAGAAGAACAAGGGAATAAGGTCACCAGTGACTAACTGAAGAACAAAAACAAGAAGTTGGCTGCCTGGGTCCTCGTCCATCCTCTCCCATCAAGGGCAGTGAAGAAGAGCATCCTGCCCTCCTCCTGGTGTATCAGTTCTCTGTTGCTGTGTACCGAATTACCACAAACATAGTGACTTAAAACAACCCCTGTTTATCAGCTTGTGGTTTTGTAGATTAAAGGTCGGGCATGGTATAACTGGGTTCTCTGTTCAGGGCATCATAAGGGTGAAATCAAGGTTTCATCTGGACTGAATTCTTGTCAAAGGAGAGAAATCAACAGCTAAGTTTATTTTTCTTGTTGGCAGAATGTAGTTTTTTGAGGTTGTAGGAGCGAGGTATTCATTTCCTTGCTGGTTGTCACCTCAGAGTCACTCTCAGTTCTTAGAGGTCACGTGCATTACTTGCCAGATGTCCACTCCATCTTCAAGCCAGCAAAGGCATTTTTAATCCTTTACAATTTTGAATCTCTGGCTTCCTCCATATCTGACCTCTACATGCAGATTTAAAGGACTCCTATGATTAGGTCAGGCCCACCTGTATAGTGTCTCTATTGTAAAATCAACTGATTTTGGACTTTAATTACATTTGCAAAATCTCTTCACAGCAGTCCCTAGGTTCAAATTACTCAGCAAATGTGTGTATATACCAGATGTTGGGACTCTTGGGAGAATCTGAGAATCCTACCTGCCACAGTTGGCCATAAAGACCACATGAGATACTTTATGTAAAGTCCTCAGCAAAGGGTTTGACATATAGCAAATGCTACATTAACACTGGTTATTTATTTGTAAAGTTATTATTCATAAGGTCGCTGAAATATAGAGCTCGCATATAGATATAATCATTGTTCACTTGTTCAGCTGGGGAGTTCTTTTTTTCCTACTCTGATATTTTAAACAGGTCAAAAAGAAGTACAGACCAGAGAATGTTGGTAGCACTTTTTTGAACTGATATGCTAAAGGCTCATTTTATTCCAATTTCAACACTGCTGAGGAATTCTTCCTTAAAAGAAACATTTACAAAAATGGCCCATGTCATATATAAGCAGCTTCTTTTTTTGTTTTGTTTTTTGTTTTGTGTTGTGTTGTTTTGTTTATTTTGGTCTCACCAAATGAGCCAATGACAGAGAGAGAAGAAAAAGAATGAACTAACAGTTGGGCTGCAGCAACGGACAGGATTTCACAGAACCCTATCAGAGTCTCTGTTCTGATATTTTAATTTCCTTGTCAAATGTCACCAATAATCATTCTTCTGGTTCTTAAAGGTATTAGGTATGTTCAGATGTGTACACTCCACCACAGAGGCTAGTATTTAAATTTCCAGGTTACAGGATAGGAAAATTTTTCTCCCCACGTTCCCAGAGATGGTTGGATGAACTGGAGAGCATTTATAATCCATAAATCCACAAAGGGCACTTGTGGCATTGTGAAATTGCTTCTGCATGCATAAAAAGAACACTTTATTTTATTTATTTTATTTATTTAATAATTTATTTTTTGCAAACTCAGTTCATCTGTCATTTCTCTGTGGCAGCACAATTCAGAGTCTCCTTGTTTTATTTTGATAAATTGCTCTTTTTGACTTGTCTTCAACCCTATGAGAGGGAAAAAAATGGCCCTGTAGCCAAAGAACCAGGAGTTACTTTGATTTGAGCTGCAGGCTCACTCATACAAGTTAATTTCCAAGCCTGTTTCATATCGATCAAAATGGACAACCTCGCAAATGACACCTCTGTCGTGGTCTTTAAGCCGGTGTGTATGCTCCACATGGAACAGACCCAGGCACACACAAGGGCTCGGGACCTGCAGTTCTAAAAGCTGGCTTGGCCCTTGTCACCAGAAAGAAACAACCCTGGGGGCACTGAGGAAAATGCCAGTGAAAAGTAAAGAACAGATTCCCTTTCCAGAATTGGAAAGGGTGCTGGGATGTGCTATTCCTTCCTGCCCCTCCCTGCGGGGCGAGTGCCGTCAGTCAATCGTCCTGTGGCTGAGCTGCCAGGGGCTGACAGTTCTGAAGAGATCATCTCCGGGGGCTGTCCTCTGAAGAAAGGGCACCTCACCCCCCTGACCCTCTCATCCAGTGACTGACCTGTGCAGTGGTCTGAAGTCCCAGACCCCTTTCCTCAACTAGATGAAATTCCTTCAAAAAAAATCATATGTTGAAGTCCTAATCCCCAGGGTCTCCAATTTAACTGTATTTGGAATTAGGGTGTTTAAAGAGGTGATTAAGTTAAAATGAGATCATGAGGATGGTCCTTAACCCAACATGACTGGTGTCCTCATAAGAAGCGGGTGTTAGGGCACAGACGCACTCAGAGAGAAACCATGTGAGGACGCAGGGAGAAGACAGTCATCAGCAAGCCAAGGACAGAGGCCTCAGAAGAAACCAACCTTGCTGACACCCGGATCTCAGACCTCTGACATCTAGAAAGGCGAGGAAATAATTTCGGTTCTTGAAACCACCCGGTCAATGGTACTTTGCGCGGCAGCCCAAAAAACCAATATGCCACCCCCAGCCTCAGAGTTCCTGGTGTCCTGGTGTGTCAACTGCTCTCTCTTCCCGCCCTGATGCCCTCATCCCGCTCCCCGCCCCCCGGGTGTTGATCTAGAGTGTGATCCAGTGAACCTCCTGTCGCAAGTCTCATTCTCGGTCTGCTTCTCAGGAAACTCCCCCTGGGACAACAATACTCTGTTTCTGGCAATCTGAATTGTTTCCTTGTTACATCCACTTGCTTCATCATTTCCAATGATACAATAGGCAACAACCAGTCACACGTGAAGTGCCACTAGCTCTACTACCAGCTCTTTGTAGAGAAACACCCACATTCTGTGCCGGGCTGACTGATGGCTAAGGGGCCAGGATTCACTTTAAAGGAGCATTATAAGTCAACACAAGCTATACGTGTATCCCAGATAAAATGACAGTAGATTCGTAGAGATGGGGGCTCCACGTGATCCTGCCCACTGGGAAGTGAGCTTTATGTGTACTCCATTCTGAGGATGGGAAATGGGTCCACAGGCCATTGTGCAATGCCAGCCACCCCAAGTCAAGGTGAGGTCTCTTTTAACAGGGCTGTAGCCACCCTGAGCTGAAAGGAAATGCATTTTGGTAGAGGTATTTCTTGTTCCTAATGGCAGGTGCATACTTCTGTATAAGATTATTGGATGTCTTTTGTGTGCAAGGTTAGTTACTTAGAAGGGTTTTAACAAAGCCATAAAGAAGAAAGTGAGTCTGTGTGGTTGGAGGTTGTCACAGGTGCTGTGGTGCCCTGTCCATATTCTCTCATGTCTTAGTAGGACAAGCCACAGTGCGACCAAGCATCTGCAATCTTTGCCTGAAGGCTTTCTTTGTTCTAAAAGATTCTGATCAATTATCTAGTAAGCTGGGAATTTGGAGAATGTCTGTCCACACCCTAGCAGCTCTCAGCCAAAGACTAGCAGATATTGATGTTTAAATACTCCACTTCTTCACTGTTGGGTGACTTCTCCACGGGAGGAGTGGGGGGGAGATTCAGGTTGCTCAGCTTGCTAACTTGATTGCATGTTCTGTGTTGACCTTCTTTACCCTACTTCTCCCACAAATAATCTAAAAGCACTCTAATCCTTGTCTCAGCCAATCAAAAACTAGTTTAATACAATTCAGCTTCTCACTCCGTTGAGATACAGACCTCCTTGCTACATTTTGCTAACACTCACATGGTGCCCCCAGCACCCTCAAACTGACAAGGCAGTGCTACAAGTAGATCTTTCTCTCAAAGTTCCTCACAATCAGCGACTTGAAATTAACCCTTCCATGATGAAGCTATTGTTTATCAAGTCCTCCTGCAGAGCTCCTGTGAACCCAGCTGCGACCTCTTCCTGTATATTTCATACTCTTCCTTCTGAGAACATGCTGTGTCCTTTTTCTTTTATTTGATTAAGAACATCTGCAGAGATGGTTCAGCTACAAAGGTTTATAATTATTCTTTTTTTGTCTTTTTCGCCACAGTGATTAAAAATTTCAAGGAAGAATTGTCATTCATTGCTGCTTATGAGGTTGTCCAGGAGGATAGCGCTTTATAAAGCCAACAAATGGCAATCTTAAAAAAAAAATGCCATCATCAGGAGAAATAAAGAACTCCCCTCAAAATGGAAATGCTATGCAAAGTCTCAGGTGGCTCTGAAGCCTGGTCGTGAGGCTCAGCAGAACAGTGCCACCACCCACGTGTAAACCGCCTGTCCAGTGTGTCCCCATTTTCTCTACATGCCCATTAGCAACTGAAACGCAAGAACACACAGTTTACAGTTCAAAGGAGGCTTATTCACATATCATCTCAAAGAGCATTTTGTGAGGACAAAAGCTGTTTTTCTTCAAGCTGATATTCCTCCTGCTCCTGCAAGGAAGAATCTTTTTGTTGTTCAAGTGGAAACCTCAAGAGAACAATCAATCCTGAGTTATTTTCCATAGGTTCATGTCTCATACAATGAGAAGTAGCACATCAAAGTGGTTCTATTTAAAATGCCCCGTTCGGCTAGACGGCGACGGCAGAGATCTCTGTATGTGCGTGGTACTTGTGTGGGCGGGTGTTTTTGAGCAGCATATAAAAGAGAGGGGTCCATCTGTATGGCTCCTCACAGCCCTCGCCATCTTCCCTTTCTCTCTTCTAGAACGTACTAACTGCTTCAAGCCCTGGATAGTGACTTTGTATTTTTATCTACTCAGTAGCCAGTTCATATCAACTCTCTCCAAATGCCAGATAAAGGAACACACGTGCCCAACTATATTATAAATCCTCTGCGGAGACACCACCTTTTATGTTAGTTCCCAGAAAATCATGATTTAGTGATACAGAGCATGTGTGCGCGGTATTGGTACAGTTGCATGATTAGGGAGATAGATAGTTATTGTTAAACATAAAGATATATGAACTTCCATAATTCAGTCTTCTAAACTCTACATTTTAAAACTGAACCCATTCTGAGCATCAGCATCTTCTCAGGGGAAGGAAAGGGATAGGAAAAGACTGATATTATTGAACTCTTCTGTGTTAGACACTGAGGTATGTGGTTTTCTATGTGCAAGCTCAGGTCACCCAGAACACTAACCACACAATTACTGTTATTATCCTAATTTTGGTAAAACAGTCTTTTTTTATTCTTTTTAAGGAAAACAAAATTTAAAACAAAACAAAGGAATAACCAAACAACCAAAACCAAAACAATAACAACATTCCTTCCCTTCTCCAAAAAATAAAGAACAAGACTAGAACACAGAAATACATGTCAACCTCTTTAGTCACTGGGACATGTAGGAAAAAAAAAAGAACAATAAAAACCAGGTATCCACTAAGATTATCTTAATAGAGGGTAATAGAATGGCAGCTTTCTGAAAATAGCCAACAGATGTCCCCAACTCATTATACTGAGTCTTGTTATATAATGAGTGCTGCTGTAATCCTTTACAAATCTATTTTCTACACTTGACTCTGCGGCAGCATCTGTGATGCTCGATGCTGCAGAGGTTGCTTCCTTACTTTCACTGACAGTTCCCATGCTGGCTCAGGTCAAAATTTAAGAGCAATAAAAATAAAGACTTTGTTTGCATTTTTATCAGAGAAACAATGCTTTATTCAATCTATGCTGTATCTAATAATGTTCTGTCCGACCATCTTTCAGCAGGAGAGGAAGTGCTCAAATTACAAAAATATGGACATGCAAATGGCATATTTACACAGTTTAGAGAGTAACTATTCAATTACTTAGAGAGACATGATTTTAAAATAACATTGCCAAAATCCACATTAAACTTTCCGCCTGAAGTGTGAACTTGTTCTGTAGAATTTTACTGGATGATTTACTTGGTATAAACAAATCCATTCTCTGTGTCATACTTTGGAGAAGATTGGGAAGGGGAGCCAAAATTGAATTTTGTGAATATTTAAAAAAATTATTTGGAAAGACCCATTGATGATTCATTGATTGAACAATTTTAACTAGGATTCTATTCTGCTATTGAATTTAACTTCTCAGTTGTGAAACATATACACACATTCTAGGACACAAATTATTTAAAGAGCACTTAATTGCCAGGCTAAGTATATGGGAAACTTCATGTGCAGAAGCCATAAGTTTTTAAAATAAGTTGAAGTCCACTTTGAGAAAAGTCCTGGTTCTCGGGAAATTGTATTGCTGTTTTTCTTTCCCTGATGTTGAGGATGTTGCTGCAATGATATGAGTTCATCATATAGTCTGCTCATGTAGTGTCTTGTATGTTCTCTATGTTGGTCAGCAGCTCTGACCTTTAACTGCTTCTTCCCCAGCCAGCAGGTGTGAAATGGGTAACAGCATCTTTTAGACTGATGCCACAGGTGACAGGCCAAAATAAATTTTGTGAATTCTAACACACTTATCTAATGTAGTACTCACGATGGTCTCTACTCCTGCGGATGCTTATAGCACATTTTTGCCACAAGTAAGATTATCCCTTATCATGTTACCTTCCATGACCCAGCTCCTTGACCAAGAATTATGGCCAGCAGAGAGAGTTATGTGTCTGATACGTCTTCACATTTCCAAAAGTCATATTTCTCAAACTTCAGTAAGCATAAAACTTCCCAGTAAAAATGCTGATTCTTGACTTTACTCACAGACATTGAGATTTGTCAGTTTGGGGCCTGACCTGTGGTGGCGCAGTGGATAAAGCGTCGACCTGGAAATGCTGAGGTCGCCGGTTCGAAACCCTGGGCTTGCCTGGTCAAGGCACATATGGGAGTTGATGCTTCCAGCTCCTCCCCCCTTCTCTCTCTCTCTCTCTCTCTCTCTCTCTCTCTCTCTCCCTCTCCTCTCTAAAATGAATAAATAAAAAATTAAAAAAAGAAAAGAATCTTTGAGATTTGTCAGTTTGGAGTGGTGCCCAGGAATCAGCATTTTTAACAAGCATTCCCTTACCCCTGGGCATTTCTATGCAGGGTATCAGTGATTACTTACATGGTTTTTACAGGGCCTTTTTATATGAATACCAGTCACTAGCATGAGCTTATCTGAATTCAAGCAGTTATATCCAGATTATACCCTGTTCTAAAATGGTCACATTTTGAAATTCCAGGTAGACATGAAATTTGGGAAGACGCTATTTAACCCAGTACACTCCCCACAACTTGACTTTGAGAACTGTTGTTTTACTAGCTGATTAAAGTATAGTCTAAATGAGTGCCATCACATGTGATTTCTCTAATGTTCTAGGTTATTATCAGAATACTAGTTGACGATATTTTCATAAAGTAGTTCTCTTACAACATACTTTTATGCTTCCTATAAAAATCCCTATTGTTCAAATGATATTTCTGATAAAAAATATGCTGCTGGCTCATTAACAAGGCATTTTTATACTGCCTTGTAGTTTTCCTTATCCTTTTGTGCATCACCATGTACCAAACATGGAGCTGACACTCAGCAATATTGCGTTTAATGCATACGTTATTTCTGCAAGAAATAGCAGGGACTATGGAGGACATAGGACTCGTAAGAGAGAAATGTTCCTGTTTTCAAGGAGGTTTAACTGTACAGAGAAAGAAGCCTTACACACACACACACACACACACACACACACACGCACTGCCTTGTAGACAGTGCAGCCTCGGAGCTTGCTTATGAAGCCCGCTGCGACCAACGTTACCAGCTGTGTAACGTTGGGCAAGCTACTTAACCTCACTAAAACTCAGTTTTCACATCCATAGAATGGAGATTATGCTTTGTTCCACCTCACAAGCCTGCTGCAAGGAATAGAAAATGGTCTGTATTAAGGGCTAATTACACAGCACATGCCTGATAAGTGTTAGCATTTTCAAAGACCCAGGAGAAGGAGGGATGTTCGATATGCTGAGGATGACATTTTATGTGGTTATCATGTTTTCCACCTGGATTATAAACTTCCTGACTGCAGGGACACATCCAGTGTCTCTTATTATAACTCTTGGCAGGTCAGCCTCTCATAGGGGATTTGAATAACACCACCAAAGGCCATCCTGGTCAATTGATTCATTGAGTCTGTCAGTCTCTTTGTTGGCAGCACTAGCAAAACTTGTACGTGCTCTAGATTTTGGTTTCTATTTATAGTTTTTATTCTTAATCAATGTAAAATTTTCTCTTCATGCAAGGAAAATAATTGTCACTCAGATATCTGCAGGCAGATGACAGGGGGGAGAAGATCAACTATTGGTAAGAAAGAATGTCCAGGCCCTGGCTGGTTGGCTCAGTGGTAGAGTATTGGCCTGGCATGGGGATGTCCCAGGTTTAATTCCCAGTCAGCGCACACAGGAAAAGTGCCCATCTGCTTCTCTCCCCCAGCCCCCACCTCCCACAGTCATGGCTTGATTGGCTCCAGCGAGTTGGCCTCGGGCACTGAAGATGGCTCCATGACCTCTGCCTCAGGTGCTAAAAATGGCTCCGGCTGCAACAGAGCAGCGGTCCCACATGGGCAAAGCATTGCCCCCTAGTGGGCTTGGTGGGTAGATCCTGGACAGTGTGCATGCGGGAATCTGTCTCTCTGCCTCCCCTCCTCTCACTAAAAAAACAAACAAAAACAAAACAAAAAAAAATTAAAAGAGAGAGAGAATATCCAGATGAAGTGGGTTGTGAGTGGTGGGGTCGAGATTACTCATATAAAGCAAATGTGGAGATGGGTGAATAATGAAAGAGGACCCTTCGTATTCTTACTGTAATGCCATAAAACCAAAGTAATCACAGATGTCTAATTTATATTTCTTATAACATGAAATGCCACAACATTCAAGGCATCCAGGAGCAAAGCAAATTGCAGATGCTAACTGTGTATCTTTCATTTTTCTGGGGTGGCTGGACTTCCAGCAGCAGCTTTCTGATCACACACATAATGCTGTGTTATTTTCACTTCGATGTGATTATTATGATATTGACTTTTTAAATGGGCCCATGGTAGAATGTCTACGCATATGCCAAAGAAAATTCTAGCATGACTTTTACATTTGTACTTCAGAAATTATCCTAAATATCCATCCGGAGCCCTGAAGTTAATGGATTTTCAGCCAGTTAATTTGGTCTGCAACATCCAAATACCTCTGCATGAATTCACTTAGGTATCAGTTATTGTGAACAGGCCCATTCATTTAGCAGAAGTCATAATGCTGTTTCATTATCCTGTTTCCAAAGCGAAGAAGCACTGGAGAGAAAATATCCTATTAAATTAACATAACTGTACCAATACACAAACATGAACTGGCGTAAGCCACATGAAAAACGTTACTCTGCTCAAACAGCACATTTAGGAAGAGCCATAATCATACTTTCCCCAAGAAACAAACTAGAGTGGAATGAGCCCCTGCCTTCTTTGAACTTGTTCTAACCCAATCAGTTCCTAAGAATCAGGATGTGGTAATGATAAATGTGTGATAACAATGCCAATTGGCGTCAGCATAAAATTCTGCAAAATGCTTTCATGTCCATTACCTCATTTTACTTTATAATAAAACTTGTAGTCAGAGGAGAGGTATGATAAATTGCTCCATTTCTTTCTTTTAAATGTATTTATTGGCCCTGGCTGGTTGGCTCAGTGGTAGAGCGTCGGCCTGGCATACAGGAGTCCCGGGTTCGATTCTTGGCCAGGGCACACAGGAGAAGCGCCCATCTGCTTCTCCACCCCTCCCCCTCTCCTTCCTCTCTGTCTCTCTCTTCCCCTCCTGCAGCCAAGGCTCCACTGGAGCAAAGTTTGCCCAGGCGCTGAGGATAGCTCTGTGGCCTCTGCCTCAGGCGCTAGAATGGTTCTGATTGCGGCAGAGCAATGCCGCAAGATGGGCAGAGCATCACCCCCTGGTGGGCGTGCCGGGTGGATCCCGGTCGGGCGCATGTGGGAGTCTGTCTGACTGCCTCCCCGTTTCCAGCTTCAGAAAAATACAAAAAAAAATGTATTTATTGAGGTAACATTGGTTAATAACTGTATACATTTTGGTATACAACATTATAATTTGATACCTGTATACTTTCTTGCATGTGTACCACCAAAGTCTATTTTCCTTCCACAACCATCTATTTGACCCTGTTTACCCAGCTCACCCTCTCCCACCCCGCTTCTCCCTGGTAACCACTATTCTGTCATCAGTATCTATGAGTTTTGTTGTTAGTTTGTTACTTGCTTTTTTTGTTTTATATACCACTTTTGTCCTTTTCTGACTTTTTTAATATAATTTTTTTTTTTTTTTTTACAGAGACACAGAGAGAGAGACAGAGATAGGGACAGACAGACAGGAACGGAGAGAAATGAGAAGCATTAATCATTAGTTTTTCATTGTGACACCTTAGTTGTTCATTGATTGCTTTCTCATATGTGCCTTGACCGTGGGGCTACAGCAGACCGAGTAACCCCTTGCTCAAGCCAGCGACCTTGAGTCCAAGCTGGTGAGCTTTGCTCAAACCAGATGAGCTCACGCTCAAGCTGGTGACCTCAGGGTCTTGAACTTGGGTCCTCCGCATCCCAGTCTGACTCTCTATCTGCTGCACCACCACCTGGTCAGGCAATATATAAATATAATTTTTATTTACTGATTTTGGCAGGAGAGGAAGGGAGAAACAGGAACATTGATCTGTTCCTATATGTGCCCTGACCAGGGGTTGAACCAGCAACCTCTGAGCTTCTGGATAATGCTCTAACCAACCAAGCTATCTGGCCAGAGCCCTTTTCTGACTTATTTCACTTAGTATAAGACTCTCAAGATCTGTCTACATTGTTGCAAATGGTAGTGTTTCATCTTTTATATGGCTGAGTAGTATTCTATCTATCTATCTATCTATCATCTATCTATCTATCTATCTATCTATCACATCTTCTTTATTCATTTCTCATACTAGTTATGAATACTTAAGTTGTTTTCATATCATAGCTATTGTAAACAATGCTGCAATGAACATAGAGGTGCATGTATTTTTACAAATTACTATTTTCATAAACACCCAGAGGAGTAATTTCTGGATCATATGATAGTTCTAGTCTTAATTTTTAAAAAGAAATTTCCATACTATGTTCCACAGTAGCTTCATCAATTTATGATCCCACCCATCTTATAAATGGAGTGCAGCAAAGAGGAGCTACCCAGTGAGTTAAGTGTCACTATGTGGTAAGGAAAAAAGCTGACATTAAAATCTAGTCTTCTGATTCCTGTCTCTTTTCCTGATGCTTATCCTGTTAAATAAATCTGCCTCAGAATATACAATCTCTAGTCAAATTCTTCCGGGTAACTGATCTTCATATTCAAAAATAAACGATCTCACACACTAAACAAAGTCAAGTGTTGATTTCTTGAGGAATGAAGTAAACTCCTGGGGCGAAGGAGGAAGAGAGTATTACATGCCCCATATAAGTTCGAGAGTGTAGTCTGCCCAATACTAGTAGCTGAAACTTGTCTATCTCTCTCCTTCTCTATCCATCTATAGCTTTTATGTAAGCATTAAAAGTAACAGTAGAATTTAAAACAAGAATTATTTATGATGTTCAAAATAGCAAGGCAACATATATATATATATATATATATATATATATATATATATATATTTTGGAGTGTATTTCCATTATTCCCATTAATGTGAGAATCAAGGGAAATTGAGAAGTAAATCAATGTAGGGGTTCAGAACAATCATCCCTTAAATGTGCCACTTGGACATGTGGACTATTTTGAGCAGAAGGCAATCAAGACCCAGCACATTAAAGAAAAACTTCCTTGTCCCGTAGCTACCTACAATAATCTCGCTAGTGTGGCCTGGACTAGTTGTGCTCAGCAAGGCCAGGAGACCAAGCCTTCTGTGTGTCCGGCTGTCTCGGCATGGCATTTGCTTTTTTCACCTCCCTCTGAATTGTGGGCCTCCCCTTTGAAGTTCCAGGCTCCTCCCCCATTCTCCTTAGCTCAGAATGGCATATAAGTTTTTTTGTTTGTTCGTTCGTTTTTTTTGCCTGACTGCCTGGAGGTCTCATATTTTTATGGTGTTCTTGTATGTATATAATTTATTTTTTCTATTGTTAATCTGTCTTAAGTCAATTTGATTATTAGACCAGCCAAAGAACTTAGAAGGATGGAAGGAAATTTTTTTATCCCTATACTGATATTGGCTATTTTCTTCATTGTCTTCCAGAGGTCAAAAAAGAAAAAAATAACATAAATTTATTTTGATTTAAAAGAAAAGCATTTCTGAACTTTTGTCTCATTAACTCTGGGTGTTAGTTGTTAACAAATCACAGCCTCACTTAGGACCTCTATTTCTCACCTTCGAAGTAAAGAGATTGAAATTAAAAGTTTCCAAAGCTTAATGACTCTCAAATTTTTAAATTCTTGATGCTGTAACTTTCCCGTTGCCTCTGCCAGGATATCTTCTGAGCACCCCCAACAAGTGCCAGGCACCTGCATATTCAGCTCTACTGAAATCAGTAATCCCCAATGCCCACCTTGACAGTGGTCCTTAATACTCGGAGGTGGCTTCAAGGAAGAGTCAAATCTTGTTCTGCCTCTCTCTAGAGCTGGATTGTGCCACCACGACCCTGGACGTAGAGTCTGAGTTAGGACTCCTTATATCATTGGCTCTCCTCTTGGGTCCCTAAGGTCCGGTGCCTTTTCAGGCTCCTCCCTCAACTGAACCCTGCACATCTGCAGAATTCCTGTTAATTCCTCTGTCCTAGATCTTAATTACTCTGTTCTTGATTTCCTAGTTTCTCTCCTTGAATTCAGCCCAAATCCCACTGCATTATGAGAGGAAATGGGGTTAGAATAGAAGCCCCCTGTTTAATTCCTGCCATCTCTATTTTCTGGGACTGAACATGCAGCTGAACACAGTATAAATGACCTCTCCCTTAAAACAAACTTTTACCAGAACCCAGGTAAGCAGCAACAGCCAGGTCTCCCCCGATCATTGTAAGCCTCCGCCCACACACAGGGCCCTCCGCTGTCACGAATAGATCCCGACACCTGCATGGATGCTAAAGTCTGATCGTGTCCCAGGGAATCAGCCCTTGATCTTCCCCTGCCTTAGTATTCCTTCTGTTCTCTTGTGTACCTTTTGCTCCACTCACTCTCCTTCCTGTAGCGCAGAGTGGGCCACCCCATGATGGAGGTCGCCGCGTAAACACACAAAAAGCCAGTCAGCTTCACTGGGGTGCTGAGAAGGTAAAATGAGATCACATGGGCAAATGCTGTGACAGACTTAAAAGTGAAATACAAATATGAGGGTTTATGATGCTATGGAAAATATTTCATAAGATTCAAATTTCTATGGAGTTCAGAAATTATTCTGTTAAAAAATATATTTTCTTGGCCCTGGCCGGTTGGCTCAGCGGTAGAGCGTCGGCCTGGTGTGCGGGGGACCCGGGTTCGATTCCCGGCCAGGGCACATAGGAGAAGCGCCCATTTGCTTCTCCACCCCCCCCCCTTCTTCCTCTCTGTCTCTCTCTTCCCCTCCTGCAGCCGAGGTTCCATTGGAGCAAGGATGGCCCGGGCGCTGGGGATGGCTCCTTGGCCTCTGCCTCAGGCGCTAGAGTGGCTCTGGTCGCGGCAGAGCGAACCCCCGGAGGGGCAGAGCATCGCCCCCTGGTGGGCAGAGCGTTGCCCCTGGTGGGCGTGCCGGGTGGATCCCGGTCTGGCGCATGCGGGAGTCTGTCTGACTGTCTCTCCCCATTTCCAGCTTCAGAAAAATACAAAAAATAAAAATAAAATTAAAATATATATATATTTTTTTTCTTTATGAGGACAAAACAAAGAAAACATTTTCAGATTTAAGTATGTATGTGGACTCTATTTAATTTTAAATAATGTATTATTTGACATGTCTGTTCTAAAGTCTTCCATGGCTTGCCTTGAGAGATTGCACAGTACATTGCTTTTTAAAAATCCTGTCCTGGACGTGAGCTGCAAAGTATAGAATTATGACAGCAATTCCAGTGCCATGCGGACTTTTCCTGGATGTGGACTTTTTCTGGACTCCTACTCCTTGTAATAGCTCCTAACGGACTGAACTGGGGTTGGGTTGCATTTGCAGGGATTTGGAATGGTGTTGGTGCCAACTTGGACTTGGTGAACATGTTAAGGACACTACTCTTTTATGGATTCTTGTTGTATTGGCCAAGAGTTTGCTTAAAGGCTTTAATCACAGTTAAAAAAAAATATATATATATATATATACACACACACACACACACACACACACACACATATATACATGGCTGGAGAAAGAAGATGTGGCACATATACACTATGGAATACTCCTCAGCCATAAGAAATGATGACATCAAATCATCTACAACAAAATGGTGGGATCTTGATAACATTATATGGAGTGAAATAAGTAAATCAGAAAAAAACAAGAACTGCATGATTCCATACATTGGTGGGACATAAAAACGAGACTAAGAGACATGGACAAGAGTGTGGTGGTTATGGGGGGGGGAGGGGGAGGGGCACAAAGAAAACTAGATAGAAGGTGATGGAGGACAATCTGACTTTGGGAGATAGGTATGCAACATAATTGAATGACAAGATAACCTGGACATGTTTTCTTTGAATATATGTACCCTGATTTATTGATGTCACCTCATTAAAATTAATAAAAAATTTATGTATAAAAAAATCCTGTTCTACGTATTGCTCATACTCTCTGGACTAATGAGTCATATAGGAAATAGTCTCAGGGTGGGGACAAAACTGCAGGAGTAAGGAGCAAAAACATACCGGGCCTAGATCATAACTACTACAGAATCACTTCCTATGTTCTTCCATCAGCCAAAAAAAGTTACAAGGTTGAGGCAACGTCAAGGATTCAGGGCATACTTTTCCCACATTTAGACAATGACAAGTGTGTAGACATAAGAATGGCTGAACATCAGGGTTAGTGATTCAATCACCAAGGTGATTAAAGAGATGTGAACTTGGTCAGTCTGTTTCCATAGCCTTTACTCTCAAGCTCAGCGCTCCACTTTCTGCCAAGTGATGTTTCTGTTTCTTCTCTTCATGGCATGATATATTGTAAGGAGCCTCTTTTGAATGATGAGAGGTTTAAAAAAATGAGGCCTGCTCTAATATTTGAGATTTAAGATAAAATAAACATTTATTCTCCATGTAGAATGAGAAAAATATTACACATAAACACATCAGGAAATAATTTGGGCAAAAGAAACTACATGTATTTATACCTATAGTCATATTCATAAATACATTTGTATGCATACATATGTGCACATGCATGTATATATAAACATAAAGTATACATATTCATCTATAGTAGTTGAGTATCCAAAGCAGTTTCCCCAGCTGAATAATCATTGTACTTCCTACAATAACAACTAACTTTTCAGGAAGCATTCTTAGTTTTATAAATTCTTTGTCAAATAAAATCAGACTGTAAGTTCACAATTTTTCAGATGTATTTATTTTAAAGGTTCAATCTGTCTTAAATCAAAGCAGGTTTTAAAGCAAAATGATGCTTATCATTTTTATTTTCATATGGTTCTTTTTGTTTATGTAGGATCTAAAAACTTATCAAAAGCTAGCTAGGCCCACTGGATTTTATCTCATAGTTATTGTGATGTGGCTAAACTGGCAATCTTTTTTTCATCAAAACACAATTGCCACAGAAATACCTAAGTGGATGAAATACAATTGGTAAAGAATACTGAAACGAAATAAAACCAAAGTCATCTTGCCAATAAAAATCATGGAGTTAAACGGCAGTGACCTGAAAACAGAATTTAAGGATGTGTGTAATCCAGAGAAAGCTCGCTGATGCTGAGTTTTTGCATCACATCTGCTAACGATGTAATTAGGAGCTCTACAAGATGAAAATATTAAACATTTCTTGTAGAAAAATAAGAAATGCAAAGATCAGTCTTAGGATAAAAGCAACTGCCGTCTCTTCCTTTGTAATGTGAAATAATTTCTCTGAAACTATTTGGTTGCTTTGTTCACAGTTTGCTTTGTGCCTTATTAGAAAGACTAAGTGTTACTAAATAAAAGTTAAGAACAGAATGTTTCCTAGCCCCATAGAAACAATGAGTATAATATTCTGTGTTGAAAACTATCTAACCTTCGACCTTGGCTGGTTGGTTCAGTGGTAGAGTGGGTAGAGTGTCTGCCCAGCATGTGGGAGTCCTGGGTTTGATTCCTGGCCAGGGCACTCAGGAGAAGCACCCATCTGCTTCTCCACCCTTCCCCCTCTTCTTCCTCTCTATCTCTCTCTTCCCCTCCCACAGTCAAGGCTCCATTGGAGCAAAGTTGGCCTGGGTGCTGAGGACGGCTCCATGGCCTCCACCTCAGGTGCTTAGAATGGCTCCTATTGCAGCAGAGCAATGCCCCAGATGGGCAGAGCATTGCCTGGTGGGCATACCCCGTGGATCCTGGTTGGGCACATGCAGGAGTCTGTCTGCCTCCTCCTGGCTTCTCACTTCGGAAAAATACACACACACACACACACACACACACACACACACACAGAAAAATATTTCTTCAATGCCTGGCTCTTTTTCATGGTAAAGCTCTGCCTACAAAAACCTGTAGTCTTAGTATTCTAAAGAGAAGCCTATAGTTTTGGTATTCTAAAGAGAAGTATAGACTAAGTACATTTATGTGTGGGTAGATAAATCCCCTATATTTGCAAAGAAAAACAGATAATTTCATTGAACTCAGGTCAAGTCCCCTTATTTATTTATTTTTGTATTTTTCTGAAGCTGGAAACGGGGAGAGACAGTCAGACAGACTCCCGCATGCGCCCGACCGGGATCCACCCGGCACGCCCACCAGGGGCGACACTCTGCCCACCAGGGGGCAATGCTCTGCCCTTCTGGGGCGTTGCTCTGCAGCGACCAGAGCCACTCTAGCACCTGGGGCAGAGTCCAAGGAGCCATCCCCAGCGCCCGGGCCATCTTTGCTCCAATGGAGCCTTGGTTGCGGGAGGGGAAGAGAAAGACAGAGAGGAAGGAGGGGGGTGGAGAAGCAAATGGGCACTTCTCCTATGTGCCCTGGCTGGGAATCGAACCCAGGTCCCCCGCACGCCAGGCCGACGTTCTACCGCTGAGCCAACTGGCCAGGGCCAAGTCCCCTTATTTTTTTGAGTCTGGTATAGACATCCAGGGGCTCCACCCTTCTGGTTCCCATTTAACAAGGCAATCCTTATAAGCACAATCTCGCTACATATAGCTGGACATTCTACAAAGAAATAGCTGTGGTCTACCTGCTAAGCTTCTACCCAATTAGATCCATTTTACTTCCTTGAAAACTGTTGGGATTTACCGTAACCTGGCATTGCTGTTTCCCTGTTCAGCTCAAGGGGGTCACAGTCAGATCACATTCAAGTGGTAAAGTCCACCAGTCACTCTCCTGCCAAAGCTGCTATGGATGGTCAGTCCTTTTCAATGCATCATTTATTTCTTGAAAGCAATTTGTAAAATGGATAAAGAAAGCACTGCAAGTCCTGATAACATTACATAACATTACAGAAACTATTTTAAAACCAAAATACATGTTCAGGTGGCTAAATGATTTTCTGGCCAACTACATATAACTAACTCAGCCTCAGTAGATTGACGTGGTAAATATTATCTTTCTCTTTGAAAATATCATGTCTCATTTGTGAATAAAAGAGAAAAAATCACCCATAGATAACGACTTCTATAATTTAATTCTACATAACTGACTTCCAATTGGTTGTAATGAGATTGCTTTTGCACAAGATAGAGGTTTTAAGGATGGAGAATGTATGTCAATCATAAAGAATTCATTGCCACAAACACTTTCCAATTCTCATTTCATAGTCAATGAGATTCACATCTATATCAATTCCATTTACCCTTCCATGCCTAGAGAAAGGAAACAGCTTTGTAATCTCCATAATCCCATTAAAAGGTAATATATTTCTATTATTAGATATTTATTCTGAATTTGAGAATGGCAAAGAAGACTGAGTCGCAACACTGTTTCTTCCACAGAAAATAAAAAAGTCACCCAAATTTCACCATCTCAGAGACACAGGAGACTTATGTAAAAATGGTCTCTGTTCCCACCTGTCTGTCTAATGGCCCAGGCTCCTGGGCACCTCTTAGACTCGGTCTGGTGGAACACTGGCACATTGTGAAGGGAAGGGAGAGAAAAGGGCATTTGCTGCTTGGGTCTTATCTATGTGTCATGCAGGGAGCAGTTTTACCTTATTTAATTCTCACAACAGCAGTGCACAGCAATGCAGGTTAAATATCATTGAACCAGTTGTGCAGAGGAGCAAGCTCAAAGCTCTAGTGCTAATTTACACTACTTAAGGCAGATCTTGCCTTGAATCATAGCTCAGTATCTTATGAGTTGAAATGAATTCACTGCTTAAAACCTTGATTTCCTGATCATTCTCATAAAGATAATATTTGTCTCCAAGTAAGTAAAATAATAATTAATATTAAAAATTAATTCTATCAAAACAGTATTTAATAATAAAACAATATTATCCTTATTATTTTAATATATTAGCGGCACATAATAATCTGAATGTTATTTCAAATTAATGGAACAATGCTGTTAATATTTTAATATAGTAATATATTAATAACCTTACTATTTATTTATTAATAATTAATTATTTACATAAATATTAAATAGAAGACAAGATTTCAATGGCAGACTTATTGTTTTCTACTGTCATATTGCATCCCATGGGAAAAAAGTAGAAAGAAGAAATTTTTATTAGTTGTTTATTGTTACATAATAAATAATCCCCGAACTTGGTAGTTTAAAACGATACTAGTTATATGTTATCTCTCAGTTCCTATGGGAATTTGGAATCGGCTTGGCGGTTCCTCCTGGTGTTACCGTTAGATACTGGGGATGCAGATGGCTGAGGGACTGACAAGAACCAGAGATTTTGCTTCCAAGATGGCGCTCACATGTCTGACAATTTGGTGTTGGCTTTTGCCAGGAAGCCTCAGTTCCTCTCCACATGAACTTCCCCACAGGGTTACTTGAATGTCTTACTGGCATGGTGACTGGCTTCTTCCAGAGTGAGAGACTCAAAAGACCAAGCAGAAGCTGCAGTGCCTTTTATGACCTCACCTGAAAGTCATACACTGACAGTTCCATCATATTCAGTCCGCCCTTAGGCCACCCTTGATTCAATATGAGAAGTGAGCGTACAAGAGCATACTTATCAGAAGGTGAGGGTCAGTGGGGCCATCTTTGAGGCTGGTTATCACAAAATGTAATTTTTCATTAAGCGAAGATATTTATAGAACTATTCAATTTAATTAATCAGATATTTATTGAGTATCTATTATGTGCCAACTTTCAGAAATACAAATAATTAGATAAAGTCATAATGGTTGAAGAAATCCTAGTCAAGGAGAAGTTCAATAATAAAAATATAAACTACTTAAAACTGGAAAGACTTGTATGTGATGAGAGTCAAGAAATGTTCACAAGGAGAGCTTGGGGAGCACGAAGGGGAGAGAGGTATCTAACCAGGCCGATGGGTGAGACAGCAGAAGCTTTGGGATCTGATCATGGCCGTAAGAAATGGAGACATATTTGACAGGTGGTGATGGGATTCGGGTTTTAGCAAAGATACAAATGTTGGAAAATACAGTGTTTGAATAACAGCAAATTGTACTGCACGATTGGCAGTAAGTGGTGATGACAAGAGCCCAACATACCTTTACAGGACACAGGTAAGTTTCTATTTCATAGTCTCATTGAATTGAATGTTCCAAAGAGCCTGATAGATCACCTTATTCCAATCCTGTTATTTTAGTTTAAAAACTCAAAGACCAAAGACTTTGTGAGAATTACTCAAGATCATCTGGAGACAAGGGCACAGGAAATATGGCATGATTTGCTGTACATGCTGGTCTCCCCTGAGTTTGTATCAGACTATGGAACCAGTAATGAGAAGAATGATTGGGTCTAAGGTAATCATCAAGCATTGGCCATGGTTTTAATGAGACAAATCTGTAGAATAGCAACACAGGCACCTGATTGTAATGATGTTAACTTCTTATATTAAAAAAGTGAATTAGCTATTAAAGATGAGTCAGCTCTACTTTGTAGATCAACCGCTTGACTCCTCCAAATTTTTATTCTCTATAAAGGGCAGCAGTTCTATTTTTAGTATGGATCCTTCGCTGCCATGCTCATTCCGTATTCTTGTTTCCCCTTCCTACTCCACAATAAACTCAAAAGACTCAACGACACAGTGACCAACCTCTTTTATTAGGAACAACTGGCGCCAGTATGGGGTTACCCCCTCGGGCACCTTGAGTTCATTTGCCATAGAATTCCACAGATTAAATCAAAATGTCCGTATCTGCCTCCTTGTACACATAAAAACTTTTCATACATAAAAATTGACATGTGTGTTAAACGGCAAAGGCAGTTTAAAAACCTTAAGAAAGAGTTACTTAAAGTACAGTCTAGAGCTGAATTGACAAAAGTAAGTCAAAGTGTGTGGAGCACCCAGCTAACACGACCATGGGCTGAGCAGTTCGCAAGGAATGGGAGTGTCATTTTGGACAGTATTATCATTTGAGGTTTCTATTTTCGACCATCAATTACAGGCAGCAGTAATGACGAATGCTGGAAACAGTTGTACTACAATGTGGAGCTCATTTTAAGTGAATGCATCTCACTATTTTTGTACATTTTGGATTATTGCCTAATATCATTTTACTGGTTCACATTTAATGGTTCCTATGGGGCTGTGCCAAAGGGAAAAACTTTTTATTAAATGCAAAATTATTATATATTCCATGTGTTTTTGTTATAATATCTGGTTTGGTTTTTTGAAAAATCAGAGGAGAAGATTGAAGAGCTGAACATCTTCCCTCCCCCAGAATCTATGACCCTGCTTGTTTCACCTCCCGTGCTGCATCCGGAGCCCACAAGGTAAGGCATCCCTGCATTATGGGAAGTTACAGGTGCTGGCACACATGTGTGTCATCTAGGCCCTTGTTGAAAATGCAGATTCCAGGCTCTACTTCCCGAGATCTGACTTAATAGGTGCCGTTTGCCTTTCTGCCCTCAGCTCTGTTCCCTGTTCTGCTTTCACTGCAGGAAAGGGACCCACACGTCCCTGGGCATCCCAGCCCTGGAACTTCCCATCATTTGGCCAATGAGGGGCACTGACAGAAGACGGGCACTGGAAGAAGGGGAGGAGTTTGGAGCACTGTTTCTACATTCTTTCTGTGTCAGGGACATCGCTGGTGGTGACTGCGCTTCTTCTGGACTTCCAGCTCATACGGGACGACCCATTCCTTCTTGGTCCCAGCTCTGTCTGATGACTGTGCCTTCCGGACTGGTCAAAAACACCGCCACTTGTGGTGCTTCCCTCCAGGGCTGGTGGTGGCTTCCTGCTGCTGCAAACAGTGAGCTGTCTCACCGTTTCTTATTCGGCTGTGAACAACTGGCACCAGCACGTGGTTACTCGCTCCCTCCGCCCTGAAGGCAGGGTCTGGACAGCACGCTGCAGCATCCATGAAGGAATCCCCCAGCAGGATTCCCCACAGGAAGCCTCCCCTCTCACCTGCACCCAGCAAGGCCTTCTTCAGAGGCTACACAAACACATGCACATGCGCGCGCGCGCACACACACACACACACACACACTACACAAACACACACAAATACACAAATATAAACATTTTCCCAGGTAAAAATTAATTAATTGTTAAGTGAGGACTGCTAAAGAAACTAAAATATAGGCCTTTCATTTTTTAAAAAAAGTTTCAGTTTTAATTAAATTTAATTAATTTTAATTTTAATTTAATAGAAAACTTTCTATTTACTGATTTTAGTGAGAGAGAAAGGGGGAGAGAGAGAGAAAGAAACACTGATCTGTTCCTGTATGCGCCCTGATTGAACATCGAACCCATGACCTCTGTGCTTCTGGAGAACCCTCTAACCAACCGAGCTGTCTGCCAGCGCGATACAGCCTTTCATGTCACTTGGCTACTGGCATCAATATCGTCAGATTGGAATTTTTTTGGCATTCTGAACACTGGGCAATATCAAATCATGCAGCTCCAGCAAAGGACACATGCAGGACATTCCCAGCTGCGGTCTCAGTTTACGGCTTACATGTTAAGTCCAACAAACCCAGAACTAGCGGAGTGACATTTAGATAACATTTTCAGTGAGAGTTTCTTAAACAACACAAACATGTCAGCTCAATAAATCAGGAGTTGAGGAGAAGTCACCTGGAGACAGATTTTATTTTTCTTCAGCCGGATTGCTTCCAGGACAAAGGCCTGGGACGTGGGACTGACTTAGCTATCTAGTACCTGACCTTGTAGGGGCAGAATCGGAATCGGAGAAGTGCCTGAGTTATAACCACCAGCGCTACTCAAAGGACCCTGTGGCTTGGAGGGAAGAGGCAGAATTCTAGGCACAGTTCAGGTAACGTCGAGAGCTAAGAGGAGAATTTGTGAGAGCAAAATACCAGAGGAATGTGCACGCAAGGCCTCAGAGCTGGTCTAGGGCTGAGGCGGACAGGAGAACAGAGGCAGAGTGGATGGGGCTCACAGCTCATAGACAGGGGAGAGCTGGTGAAGGTCACCCTGGACTGGGCAGACATTCTCTTAGGAGTAGATCAAGCCAGGGGAGGGGCATGCAAGCTTTATGCTCCTCCCTCCAGACATGGTACTAACCTTCCTGCATTCAGGTTTCTTACAAACAAGCACATCTCTGACTAAGGCAGAGAACAGGACCTCATGGTAGCTGGCTGCATGCAAATTTCACAAACAGCCTGAGAGACTCAAGGCAACTCTTCCCTTGATGTTTGAGTTTGATCAAGGCACAAAACAGAGCCAGCTTCACAGCCTCTCTTTGCAGGAGGGGTGTGCATGGCCTAAGGTCATCAGGATCTAGGAGAGAACAACCCATGGGTGAAGCTATGGGGCCACAGTCATTTAAGTTGAGGGGATATTATTATATATTTTAATGGCTCTCGTGGCTATAGACCTTCGTTTATAGTAGCATCTAATGTCTTCATATTTCAAAAATTCCCATTATGGATTTATGCTGGTTCTAAATAATATGTGCACTTCAAGCCTTTAAATCCAAACACTCTGAAGACCACATACTCCAATAAAGGTCCTGCTTTGAACAGAAAAGTGCTCTCTTAGACTATCACACTATAAACATTCCACGAAAGAAATCAACTTTCAAAATACATACATATAGCTATGTATTTATAACATAAACAGATGATAATTATCTCAATTTACATAGTGCTTTGTGGTTTGTAAATGGCTTGGAATACATTATGTTACTTGGTGAAAATTATTTTATCACTTTTGAGACAACAGAGGCCTAGAGAATTCCATATCTCACAACAAGTAACAAAGGCCCAGGTCTTCTGCCCCAGAATTGCTTTCTTTTCCCCTGCAGCCCACACACAACAGGGGACCCTCCCAGCATGGTGTGCAATAGCTCCCCCCCTTTTTTTTAATAGCTCCCCTTTTCAGAGTCTCATTCACATTGGGTGCTTCCTCTCCTCGGTGCTGACCTGTGCCCTTCTGTTCTGTCAAAGGGTTGGATCCGTGAGTTTCAGTGTGTTATAGCTCCTCAGGGCTACATATTATATGAGTGGATGTTATTGGGACAAGGACAAAACTCTGGTCACGGGATTTTATATAGCAACACCAGCCTGGCTATTTAGAAGGCTTTATGGCAGAGTGAAATCTTCCGGGCATGGATCGGCCTGCAGAGATATGACGCCTTCACTTACTGATCCTGGAGAGGTAGTATGTTGTCATGCTCTCCTTGCTCTGTCTCTAAGGGGATTCACATCTATTTAAAAATGTTTCACTTGGAATATGGCTGCACTAGGGAGAAACACATAGATCCATGTTATGATCTCTCTCCATTCTGTCCACTGTGGCAGTGGGTCCCCTACGCCTTGCATGGCTGCACATCAGCCTCACTCTCAGGTGACCACAGTCAGGCCCCTTTCCTTGGTGCCCTCAGGTGCATCTCACCTCCCAGTCACCCACACCTGCCTGCGAAGCCCGGAGCTCACTGGGTGTTGGGTGTTCCCTGAGTCTGGACCACAGACAGGCCCCTTTCCTCGGTGTCCTCAGGTGCATCTCACCTCCCAGTCACCCACACCTGCCTGCGAAGCCCGGAGCTCACTGGGTGTTGGGTGTTCCCTGAGTCTGGACCACAGACAGGCCCCTTTCCTCGGTGTCCTCAGGTGCATCTCACCTCCCAGTCACCCACACCTGCCTGCGAAGCCCGGAGCTCACTGGGTATTGGGTGTTCCCTGAGTCTGAGAAGTCTTCTGCTTTTTCCTTCCTCCAAAATTTCTTCCTCCAATTATTTTTCAAGAATAGCTCCTGCATGGGCCCCTCTAGGCTGCATGAGGCACTTCTCTTCTGCATGCTGACATCATCCTTATACAGCTTAGTGTGACATTGACCATCTTCTTTTGTGTTTTTTACTCGGTCACGTACATCCACTGCCCACCACCTTCCTCCAGAGGAAGTTTCCTGTGAGGAAGTCAACTCTGTCTCTGTATTTCTGGTGCACCACCACTGCTTTTTGAATGAATGGTAAATAAATGAGTGAAAGAATAACTTTCTTAGATGTAGATTTTCATTTAAAGAGGATCAAAGATGGCCCTGGCCGGTTGGCTCAGCGGTAGAGCGTCGGCCTGGCGTGTGGGGGACCCGGGTTCGATTCCCGGCCAGGGCACATAGGAGAAGCGCCCATTTGCTTCTCCACCCCCACCCCCACCCCCTTCCTCTCTGTCTCTCTCTTCCCCTCCCGCAGCCAAGGCTCCATAGGAGCGAAGATGGCCCGGGCGCTGGGGATGGCTCCTTGGCCTCTGCCCCAGGCGCTAGAGTGGCTCTGGTCGCGGCAGAGCGACGCCCCGGAGGGGCAGAGCATCGCCCCCTGGTGGGCAGAGCTTCGCCCCTGGTGGGCGTGCTGGGTGGATCCCAGTCGGGCGCATGTGGGAGTCTGTCTGACTGTCTCTCCCCGTTTCCAGCTTCAGAAAAATACAAAAAATAAAAAAAAAAAATAAAAAAAAAATAAAGAGGATCAAAGATGAGCTCTACACAGTTTGAGCAATTGATTAAAGCTCTGCCCCCGAACCTCAAAACAACCAATTGGACTCCACTGGAGAAATTCAAACAGCATCGTTAGGACAGGGGTGGGCCAGGTAAGGAATATCCTCATTTAATGTAGCTTATGATTTCCACAACCTGTGTGGATAATGTTTTTTGTTTGTTTGTGTGTGTGTTTGTTTTACAATTCTGTTTTTTAATCCATGCCTCCCTTAAATTATTGGATTTAGCTTGTAGCTGGGGACTAATGTAAATATGAACTGGTAAGGTTACACAGAATATGCTATGTTTTACTGACAAGATGCTTCAATGGACTTCTTGGGATGGAAGAAAAGGGGAATATCTTACAGGTAAGAGATCCAGTAACTTTTGAGTATAAGATGGGCGGAAACAGGCGTGGTTTTGAGTAGCATAGGCTCAATTCTAGGGATACTTTCTGAGGTAAAGTAAGATCTTTTGCTTCTAAATATTTTTTCACTCTGACCTCATATTGAACTTTGGGATTGTCCTTTTATTTATAATAATCAGATGAATACTAGAACAATTTATGTTACTCAAATATCGCCTTGGGCTCAAGGTAATTTTTTTATTGAATAATTATTAAACATAATCCTAAAAAATTGCTTTTAAATAACAGCCATGTGAAACATCAACTTCTTAAACTAATATTCATTCTTCTCTAAAAAAAATTGTGGTAATTATAAACAATAGAAAAATCATAGCTCATAAGAATATTTCTGCACTTCAAGTAAGTCTGAAATTAAATCATATTGTCCATTCGTCCTCATTCATTCATTCAACATATGCTGAAGTGCCTATGAGGTACTAATCACTTTTTCAATGAAAGCATACACAGAGTACAGCTGAATATAGTCAATATATAAACATGAATGCTAAAGGACGTAATATATTTCATTATATTATAAACTAGAAAACAACTTTAGACTACTTTAGAATGTACTCAATGTATCAATGGATAC
Organism: Saccopteryx bilineata; assembly: GCF_036850765.1. Taxonomy (NCBI): domain Eukaryota; kingdom Metazoa; phylum Chordata; class Mammalia; order Chiroptera; family Emballonuridae; genus Saccopteryx; species Saccopteryx bilineata. The sequence goes on from NC_089495.1 coordinate 173,260,360, forward strand.
ATTGCCACACAAGACAGTAAAAACTATCGTGAAAACCTGTTAACTTTTCCTTGTGGAATTATAAACTCATCTAAAAAGAAAAAAGAAAAAACAAACAAACAAAAACAACTTGATCTTAATTTTAACATATGCTCATGGCTTTAAGTTGGAAAAAACTAAATTTCTTTCTCAAGAGAGCTAAAACCAGCATTTGATATCTGGTACCTATAAATTGAAGAGGAACTGAGTTTGAGGGTTTTGAGGGGAGAAAGAGGAGTTTCTGGCACATAGGAGAGGCAGACTTAAATTAGCTAAGTTTCTTCCACTTCAACATTCTTTGTAAACACATACCACCAAACAGAAACCAAGGCATTGTGAGATGACTCCGATGTGCCCTGCCCTAAGTGTTGCCTATGTTCAATCTATGGGTTTCTAAATAATGCAGAGGCCACAAGACCACTGTTCTAGCCAGGCATTGATATGATAAATGAGAGGGCAGGCGCAGATGGACCACCCAGCTGAAATCCCACTGAGATGCTCCAGAAGCCATACATCCAGGGCTCAGCAACAATGTCAATTATTCAGACAGATAAGCTTGCTTTACATACTGCTGTGGAGAAGCGCATTTCAGAGCAATGTGTATTGCATTGCTTTAGGCAAAAGCAACTTAGGATAGCCTTGGCCACCAATTAGAATGAAAGATAGCCAACACACCACTATTCTGTTATTGGAGTTAATTATGTGCTGATCATGTTCCTAGATGACTGATTCTATTAATTAATTCTGGACTCCTCTCCCAAAACTTTCTCCCACCCAACCCCATTCCCATAAGAAGAAGAGGAAGCTCTGGCCGGTTGGCTCAGTGGTAGAGCGTTGGCCTGGAGTGCAGAAGTCCCGGGTTCGATTCTCAGCCAGGGCACACAGGAGAAGCGCCCATCTGCTTCTCCACCCCTCCCCCTCTCCTTCCTCTCTGTCTCTCTCTTCCCCTCCCGCAGCCAAGGCTCCATTGGAGCAAAGATGGCCCGGGCGCTGGGGATGGCTCCTTGGCCTCTGCCCCAGGCGCTAGAGTGGCTCTGGTCGCAACAGAGCGACGCCCCGGAGGGGCAGAGCATCGCCCCCTGGTGGGCAGAGCGTCGCCTCCTGGTGGGCGTGCCGGGTGGATCCCGGTGGGGCGCATGCGGGAGTCTGTCTGACTGTCTCTCCCCATTTCCAGCTTCAGAAAAATAAAAAATAAAAAAGAAGAAGAGGAAAAGGCAAAGAACAACAGAGAAATACTTACTACTTATTCTTCTTTTAAAAGTATATACATAAACATAGCATCTTTCTCTTCCGTTGCAGTGACAAGGCTGCCAGGTAGGCCCTAAAAGGCCATTAAAATACCTTAAGACCATTTCTTAAGGTAGATTTTGAAGAATCTTCTTACATTTTTTGTCTTATTTCTTATGAAGGCTTGGATTATGCGGAATATTATATTTCTTTATAGGGCAAGTCATAGGAACAAGTATCTTAGCTTTTTAATGATCCTCTCATCTAAGGAATATCCTCTATACAATACTCTCCCTTAATATATATATTTTTATTTTTCTGGAGTGAGAAGTGGTGAAGTAGAGAGACAGACTCCCGCATGTCCCCGATCAGGATCCACCTGGCATGCCCACCAGGGGGCGATGCTCTGCCCATCTCGGGTGTTGCTCCATTGCAACCCGAGCCATTCTATTGCCTGAGGCAGAGGCCATGGAGCCATCCTCAGTGCCTGGGCCAACTTTGCACCAGTGAAGCCTTGGCTATAGAAAGGGAAGAAAGGAATAGAGAGAAAGGAGAGGGAGAAGGGTGGAGAAGCAGATGGGCGCTTCTCCTGTGTGCCTAGGCTGAGAAGCAAACTCAGTACTTCCACACGCCGGGCCAACCCTCTACCATTGAGCCAACCTGCCAGGGCCCTACCTTAATATTTTGAAAAAGACTTCTAAAGTCAGTTATTGGAAATAGAGTATAAATCATACATGTCTTTGACATTCTCTGAAATACTGCCATTGTTTTTCTTCTTATCTTTGAAAAATTTTGCAGCAATAAAGATTATATCTGAATTAAAAATGGCTTTCAAGAAATAGCCATCCAAAGGACAAGTTTCACTGTTTTTAAGGGCAATTAGCTCACCATTTGCCACAATTCTGACCTCCATACTCTCATTAGTGATGACCAAGAGAACGTCACTTGTTACCCCTTTAACCACTCACTAGTGCTGGAATGTGTTCATGCTGCAGTGTCAGTCAAGTTTTCTATTATTAAATATGTCAAGAATTTTAGAACCATAATCAACATCAGTGGTAGAAATAAATCTATATCATTTCACATTATTTTGTCATTTATATCCTTCCCAAGGTCCATTGTACAGATTATTTTCCCTCTTTATGTTTTACAGAAATATAATTTATAAGATACTGCACTAAATATCATTGTGAAAGGGGAAGGTGAATAAAAGAGTATGTTTTCAGTCATACCTTTGCTTATGCTTTTTGTAGAAAACAAATCCACTGATTTTGGAATAAGATAATTTGACAGCAATAATGCTGCAAGGAAGGTGAGATTTGTTTCCTGTTCAAAAACATAGGAAACGTGTTGAGTAAGATAATGCTCGTTCATAAAATGTTTAATTTATAGAGAAAATATACATGTTTATAGCCATGTTTGCATTAGAAAACCTCCAAGTTTTCTATATATAAATATAAATCTCTATCTATACATATATATACACACACAGATAGAACTTACTACATAGTACATTTTTAATAAATGTTTTGCTTTCCACCTTTTCCTCCCTCCTTCTATCTTATCTTGTGTTATTGTTGCTGTCCCTTGCAGGGGAATAAGTCAGTTTGAAATGAGAATCTGAATAGAATGAATGTCAATACATTTTTCTGTAAGAGTATTGACATGTGTGATTTATGAATACCAAAGTATTTCTTTAAATTAAAAATTGCCAAAATCTATGCAAAACTCTCATTAATTCCAAGCTTTGTTAGTACTATATTTTCTAATAAGCACATATATTTCTGATGGACTGTGTGATCTTATGATGAATCAAATATTTGGGGTTATTTGAGCAGAAATAGACATACTGATATTGTGGCCTTGGAAGAGGAAGAATTTCCGTAAAGGGTGTGAAGTGGTATTTGGGCAGAGGTTTTGAATTCTGCAGATAAATGAAATTTATTAAAATCATTGGGTGTTGGACCTGGTTGATTGGCTCAGTAGTAGAGCATTGGCCTGGTGTGTGGACATTCTGGACTTGATTTCCAGTTAGGGCATACAATAGAAGTAACCATCTGCTTCTTCATCCCTTCCTTTCTCCCTCCCTCCCTCTACCTCTCTTCCTCTCCTGCATCCATGGCCTAATGGTTTAACTGAGTTGGCCTCAGGCACTAAGGATGGCTCCTGGCCTCTGCCTCAGGTGCTAAAAATAGCTCAGTTGCTGAGCAACAGAGCAAAAGCCCAGATGGTCACAGCATCACCTTTAGGGAGCTTGCTGGGTGGATCCTGGTTCAGGAACATACAGGAGTCTGTCTTCCTGCCTCTCCACTTCTCACTTAATAAAAAAATTAAAATAAGTCATTGGGTGTTACACAGGAATCCTAACTCTTTTCTATTCCCAATTAAAGACATACCTCTATACATATCACTGCTATCTACTCTGACCACCATGGAAAAAAGAGTGTACATCAATAAATAATAAATAAATTATAACAAACATACGATACATGTATGTACATATGTATCTCAACACACATACAAACACTTCCTCTACAGACACATAGCTTTCAAGAATACAGTACAATGTTGTTGACTATAATCATCTTGCTATACATTAGATCTTCAGAAACTATTCAGCATATAACTGAAAGGTTGTGACCTTTGACTGATGTTTCTCTTCATTTCATAGACCCTGACCCTTCAGCCCCTGGCAATCGCTATCCTACTCTGTTTCTGTGAGTTTGATGTCTTCAGAGTCCATATATAAATGAGATTTTACAGCATTTGTTTTTATTTTTGACTTATTTCATTTAGCATAATTCCCGCAAGGTCCATTTATTATAGAAACCTATAAAAATTTATTAACCAATGTCATCCCAATAAATTCAATAAAAAATAAAGAAAAAAAAGAGTCGATTCTATGAAACAGATCATTTGTTTAAGAAGCTTATTAAGCCCTGGCCGGTTGGCTCACTGGTAGAATGTAGACCTGGCATGTGGATATCCTAGGTTCAATTCCCAGTCAAGGCACAGAGTAGAAGTGCCCATCTGCTCCTCTACCCCTCCCTCTCTTGACTGTCTCCTCTCTCTCCCTCTTTCTCTCTCTTCCCATGAAGCCATGGCTCAATTGGCCTGAGTTGGCCCCTGGCAGTGAAGACGGCTCCATGGCCTCTGCCTCAGGTGCCAAGAAAAGCTCAGTTGCTGAGCAATAGAACAATGTCCCAGATGTGCAAAGCATTGCCCCCTAGTGGGCTTGCCAGTTGGATCCTGGTCAGGGCACATGCAGGAGTCTGTTTCTGTGCCTCCCCTCCTCTCACTGAATAAAAATAAATAAATAAAAAGAATAAAAAGATAAAAACTTGTTAAAATTCAGGGATATGGCAAAGGTATACATTTTGTTGTTGTTGTATAAGGAAACAACAAAAGCAAATAGAAACCCCAGAGGAAAACAGAAAATGTATGATAAAGTCTTAACAAAAACATGAGGAAAACTGAAATGTGGCATGAGTTTTACATGATTTAAACAATTTATATATTTCAATAAAAGGGAAATTCAGTTGAACCTCAAAAAAAGATTCATTCACGTTGCTGCAAATGACAGGATTTCCTTCTTTTTGTGACTAGATAGTATCTCATTGAATGTGTGTGGGAGGAGGGAGTGTATGTATCTGTGCTGAGATACATATGTACATAAATGCATCATATATCCACCTTATAATTTATTCATTGATTTGTTGATGTATCAAATGATCATGTTATATATCTTAAATTCACACAATGTTATATGCTAATTATATCTCATGAAGCTAGAAAAAAAGTATATTTTAACATCAACAAAGTAGGAAGCACTGAGTCTTAGAATAGGCAATCTTTCTCAGGGAACCAGAGCTGACACAGGTGATACTGCATCCTTATTACAGGTATCTATGGCTAAGAACAAGGCACTCAGAACTTGGTGCCTTAAAAAAGTAACCATCATCTCTAAAGCTGTGTGGGTTGACTGAGCTCACCTGGGGCTCAATGTAAGTAGCTGGCAGCTGGCTGGGAGCTCAGCTGTGCTGTTGACCAGTGTGCCTACATGTGGTCTATCCATGTGACTTGAGTTTTTTAAAGCAGGGTGACAAGGCTCTGGGAGAGAATGTCCTAAGATCAAGTATTCCAGCACAGGAGGTAAATGATTGCAGATCTCCTAAAATCTAGGCTTAACCTGGCAGACATCACAGGGTCTTCCTACACTTAAGTCAAATGGAAATAGAGTCCACCTCCCAGTGAGGGTCATGAAGAAGAATTTGCTGATATTTATAATCTCCTCCAATAATCATTCTTATATTTTTGTTTCTCATTTGCTTTGTCCTGGTGAGGAGGTGGTCAGAGATTGGTTCTTCCCTGTAGACCACTGTTAGGAAATCACAAGTGAACTAACTCACCTCAAATTCACTTCCAACTTGAAAATTTATTCTTTTCTGAAAATAAGTAGAGATGCCCACCTCTACATATCCATTTGGCTCCAACTATTCAGAGAGAAATCTCTTGTAAGAGCACATTTCTTCACTTACTCAACACATGTTTGTTGAGTGTCTAATCCAGGCACAGTTGGGTGGTGGATATAACAAGTCAATTCCATGCAGCAGCCTTGGCAGAGAAGAGCTTATGTGAGTAGCTTGTTATTGTCTTTGAAGAAGTTTTAATGGCAGTTTCACTCAAAGGGTGGGGGAGAGTTGAAATACTGGATCCATATTTTCCCATAGAAATATTATAGCAATAAATTACTTCTCCATGACAAGCCAGAACTTGCATCAAGCTCTTTTTATGGGCAACTCAGCAAAAAGGAGAGATCTGCCACAACAATGCCATGAACAGGCTGCAGTAAGCATGCAGAAGGCTTTCTCAGACTGGGAAGGGGAGGCTGAAGGAAGAATGCTTTGCTTTTCTTCCATATAAATATACAATTTATATTCAAACCTGCGTTTCCCCTCCTATCCTAGGAAGTAACAAATTGCCCCACAGATCTCTGTAATAGTCTATTCAGGTTTGTCATGAAACATACTCAGGCAAGGTAAAATAGCCATATCTTAAAATAACATTATACATTACTGATGAATCACAAAAACATCACAATTGAGAAATTTGACACATACGCTTAAATAGGTGGTACCTTGATGGGATCAGTGAAATCACTAAAATAAAACAAATTCTCTCCTTCTCCCTGGCTTGGTGATAACAAATTATTCAGCCAGGAAGCTGTATAGTCAATTCAAGTACATCACTGACAGCTGAGCTCATCAATGAGACCACCACGGCCACCAATTGCTCAACAATTAATGGGATCTCTGATCGATCCAGTTATACCATTAAGAAATAACTTGACCAAACATCTTTACAGTCTGGTTACTCCAGTTGTCTTAATGCCCAAAATGGATTGAGTTGTCCAGTGACCCAGTCAATGGCTTCACAATTGGCCTGCAAATAATCAAGATAGCCAGTCATCCGTGACCAGTGTAATTTCACTAATAAAGTGGAGCTGTCTCCTCGAACACTGCAAAAGCACTAACAAGATTGTTTTGACTATAAGCCATGGTCCCATCTGACAAGAGGACATTTTCTGGCAATTACATAGCCATATGTACCTTTGACCAGCCTCCCATAGCTACCACCAGCCATGGAAGCTGCAGTGTTACTGAAGATACAAATCAGATTAAGTAAATTGCAGTTGCAAACCAGGCATGTTGATAAATAGTTGGAAACTTTTATGATCATCGTGATGACTGCTATTTTGTAAATCTCTTCCTCTCCTACTCCCTCCTCCCCGCTTTAAAAAAAACCCCCACAAATGATCGTTTTCTTCCTTGGCTGAGATATTTGATCAAAGAATGAAATAAAAACATTGGAGAAGTAGTGCTTTTAAAAGCAATCTAGTCGTCCATGGACTATAAAACCTAAATTACAACCCCCTGATTTTCCTGGCAGACGCATCTGTTGAATGAAGCTCTTCTCTATTCAGCAGATATGGGTCTATTTTGCAAATATGATTTGCTTCACGTACACACACACATACAAACACCATGAAGAGCTCACCTGCTCTTATCTTACATTTTCCTCTCTCTTTAGTCAGCTCCATTTGCAGATTGCAGACTTTAAAGCAGTCATTAGAGTTATTTTATGGTTCACTTTTGCATTGTCATTAGCAATAGTCTTTCAAATATTTATCCACGTTGTCACCCAACCAAACATTTATGAGGCCTCTGCAAATATATTTAGGAGAAAAGCTATTGTCTGTGGGCCATAAACTATTCTTCCTGCATTAGTTATTAGCTCAGCAGTTTATTTGAAGGTGTGTTAGTGGAAACTAACATGCTGGCTAGTTCATGACCTATAGGAGCATTGACAGGGTCTTATTTAATGAGCCTCACAGAATAGAGAAATTAAGTTGTCACTAGAGCAGATATTCCTCCTCACCTTCCCCCATTTGCTGTATTGTCTGAGTTCTTTCCTGTGTTATAGCCCTCTCCTAATCCTTAAAATGTCCTTCTCTCCTCCCCTAGCAAAAGGTCAGACAGAACATACATAAAATATTGATGACTAATTTCAAATATATACATGACAAACACGGCTGGTCTAGCTAATCATAAAACCACTAAATGGGGATCAATTTAACTCAATTAAATTTATTTCAATAATGTCATTAAGATTTATTTTCTTATATGCAAAACTGAAAAGACATTTTCAACCAGTTATTCAGTTATTACATAAATCTATTAAAAAAACAGTAACTTTTAGTTTCACTTCTGTACATTGTAAATTCTTATTAATATAATTTAAGTTATGGCTTCAAACATGGTATATTTAAACATAGTTACAAATTTAATTTAGGTCCAGCCAAGGAAATTAATTCATCTTGAATTTTGAAGTCTGGCCTTGCATCTTTTTAGAATATATGTACAGTACTTAAAAAGAGATTTAAAATTTGATGAGTATGTTTTGATAATAATGTATTAATATAAAATATAATAATGTTCTCCAAGCCAAATGATATGATACATTCTAAACTTCTGTTTGAATCATTTTTTTTTTTGTGACAGAGACCAAGAGAGACAGAGAGAGGGACAGATAGGGACAGACAGATAGGAAGGGAGATGAGAAGCATCAAGTCTTTGTTGTGGCACTTTAGTTGTTCATTGATTGCTTTCTCACATGTGCCTTGACCAGGGGGCTACAGCAAACCAAGTGACTGACCCCTTGCTCAAGCCAGTGATCTTGGAGTTTCGAACCTGGGTCCTCTGCATCCCAGTCCGATGCTCTATCACTGCATCACTGCCTGGTCAGGCTAAACATAACTTTTTCATAAATTATCCTTAAAAGAAATAAATAAAAAAATCCAATGATTCATGCAGAAGTTTAGAATGTATCATATCATTTGGCTTAAAGAACATTATTATATTTTATATTAATACATTATTATCAAAACATACTCATCAAATTTTAAATCTCTTTTTAAGTACTGTACATATATTCCAAAAAGATGCAAGGCCAGACTTCAGAATTCAAGCTGGATTAATTTCCTTGGCTGGACCTAAATTAAATTTGTATCATTATCTTGGCCAATTGACTTGATCTATCTATCCCTAATTTGCTGATCTTTTAAGTGCATTTTGATGTTTTTGATGATTAATGAGGTTACTCACTTTTTCAATGCTCCTTGACTAAGAGTTCAATGTACTTTATGTATCTTACTATGCCTTAGACCAAGTGCTCTATCTAAATGTTGTTCAGTTAAAGTCCTATTGTCATATTGAAAGATGCAGTGCTATAAAATAATGTACTTCTCACACTCTTCATATGCATGCATATAAGTATGCACAATTTTTAATAAGATAACATAAGTTAGCATTTTCAAAGAAGGAGTCTGGAATTTATTTAATGCAAATATATCATTGTGATGCTCAGGTTTTAAAAAAATTATTTTTAGCACCTAATAAATGTTCATATCTTTAAAACTAAATTTTAAAACACCAATAATTCAACAATAAATATTAAATATAAATACTATTTACAATCAAATGATTTGTAAAATGCCAGGGGGTTATGGAACTCATAGAATAAAAAAGAAGAATTGCTGAATATTTTACAAACTACTTTTGAAATAATAGAATAGAATACATGAAGAAATATTAAAAACTATTTAAGAAATGATGACATCGGATCATTTACAACAACATGGATGGACTTTGATAACATTATACTGAGTGAAATAAGTAAATCAGAAAAAAATAAGAACTGTATGATTCCATACATAGGTCGGACATGAAAATGAGACTCAGAGACATGGACAAGAGTGTGGGGGTTACAGGGTGGGGGGGAGGAGAGGGAGGTGGTTGGGGGAGGGCACAAAGAAAACCAGTTAGAAGGTAACGGAAGACAACTGGACTTTGGGTGATGGAAATGCAGCATAATCAAATGTCAAAATAACCTAGAGATGTTTTCTCTGAACATATGTACCCTGATTTATCAATGTCACCCCATTAAAATTAATAAAAAACCTATTTTAAACAGACGTTAAAAAAACTTAATGAATAAAGATCAATAAATAATGCTTTAAATGAATATATACAGAAAGTAAATATAAATGAAAAAAGTGCATTGCATTAAAATAAGAACTTATGTTCATACAAATCATCATTAAGAAAATAAAGAGGCAAGTTCTGGAGAACATATTTGTAATATGACAAAAGATTTGTGTCCAGAATCTATAAATAACATTAATAAAAAAAGATAGCTAATATAATTTTAAAAAAATAAAAAAATGGAATCCATACCTCACAAAAGATATTCAATGCCACCTAAAACCACAATAAAATAACTCTGCTTCTGTACCAAAATGGCTAAACATAATAATAATTTTTAAAATCAGGTATCATTTGGGAAGGATGTGGAGTAAATGGAACTCTCAGATTCTGTGTGTGAACTGATGCAGACCCTTTGGGAAAAGACTTTAGGCAATCCCTACTACACCTAAAAATATATATTCCCTAGGACTCAACAATTCCATTCTTGATATGTCCAACAGAAATAATAAATAGTATGTGCACCAAAATCACGAGAGGCATTATTTTTAACGGCTCAACTGGGAACAACTTAAATGTACGCTGAAAGAAAATGGAAAAAAACAAACAAAATCTAACTTGTGCTATATTCATACACTGGAATACTCTTCAAAAGTGGAAAGGAAGCAACTGTTGATACATGCAACAGCACAGAAAAGTCTGGGGGGACAAGCAAAACACTAAACTAAAGTAAACCTTATGCTCAGCAAAAGAAGCCAAACACAAAACAACAAATGCCATATGATTCCATGAGCAGGCAAAATGGGTCTGTGGGGACAGAGCTAAAGGGTGGGACAAGAGGGTGATTAGGCTGGGAGGGAGCAGGAGAGAGGTGTCTGCTGTGCTAGGAAGACTTATTATCTTAATGTGAGTGGTAGATAAAGGTTATATTTACTTTGTAATAATCTATCAAGCTGCACACTGAAGATGCATGCAATTCATAGTGTTGTTATAATTTGTTTACAAAAATGAAAAAAAGAATATATATATATATATATATATATATATATATATATCAGGAAAGGCACAGTATTATGTAAATAATTCTGTTTAAGAAGGTGGGCGGTGTGGTATAAAGCCTCAACTCTGCAACAAGCACCAGTGTATCTCAAATTACTCATCCCGCAAATGCATGGGATGAACTAGTTGTTTTCTAAGAAAATGTTTCATTCTAAATGTCAGTGATTCTATAAGCAGACCGCCTTATTGTTTGGCTTATGTATGGGCAACATTTCAGTGCAATATACGTTTACTTCTATGATATACATCACGTGGCGTAAACTGTAGTCTTTATGAAGGAAGCTACCTGTTCACACACACACACAAACACAAAATACACACACACATACCTCATGGACATGAACAGCAGTGTGGTGAAGCTGGGTTGGGGGTGGGGAGAAGGAGGAGGGCACAGGGGGCATAAATGGTGATGGACAAAGACTTGACCTGGGGGTGTGAACACAGAATATTGTGCACAGAGGTATGTGTTGTAGAATTGGGCACCTGAATCCTGTATACTTCTGTTAACCAGTGTCACCACAATAAATTCTATTAAAAAAAAAAGGAATACTGCATGAGAGGTAAGTAAGGCCAGGTCAAGCCACACTAAGGATCTCCCAAAACTTTCTTCTGAGACCAATGGAGAACCTTAGGGAGGAATCAGCCCAATCAGAATTGTAATTTTTAAACTCTCATTGGGATTCCCTAGGGATGATGGTGAAAGGGATAGACAATGGGGTTCATTAGGAGGGTGTGACAGTGATCCAGAAAAGATACTATGGTGGCGTAACCTAAAATATTGACCTGGGATTTGGAGAGACTATAGATGTGAAAGTCATTAGGGAAGAGAAATGAATAAAACTCAATTAGATACAGGTCATAATGAAGAATGAGGAGCCAAAAAGGTGTAGATTTTTAGCTTGGGCATCATGTTGTGTAGATACATTAAACACCATTTGAATCTGAATAACATGAGTTCCAGACTAGAGTAACACTTTTCACAACGTGTTCCAGCAAAATATGCTCTGAAATACTTAGTCTTTGGCGGGTCCATTCAAGGAGTCTGATCAATTGTGAGGAAGATTATAATATTTTTTCAATAAACACAACAAGAGAGCTTTAACACAAGGACAGTAAGACAATCCAAATAAACACGGCTTATCTCTTTCATTCTTCTTGCTGAGTAATGAGCATTATGAATTGGTTAGAACATAATGGTTTTTTTATTAGACATCTCTCTTTGCTTTAATTAAAAGAGAACTGAATACTTGAAGTACTCTCTCTCCAGCTGACTTTGTAGCTTTGGTATTCAGTACTGAATCGAACACCATCCAATAAATGGTCTTTAATAAGAAATGTTAATTGAGCCCACAACGTGGGAGAAAATCTTGGAGCTTGACAAAGCTCAGCCTCCGCTTTCAATGAGCTTCACAAGATAAGGTGATAAGCATCATTTTCCTGTGAGTAGGCAAGTAGGTATTGAACGCACACTAGCTGGAAATATAGCACCTCATTTAAGCCATTAGACAAAGTCCCACTATCAGAATTTATCAATTTATCACTGTCAGAGATTTAAATATTTCCACCTGTTTTCACAAAACTCCCTTGGTCTTTTACAGGTTGTAGTCCTCTGTTTTCATCAGGGTCATAACTCTAGTGTAGATAGGAATTCTTCCACACACTGGAATCCTCGTTTCTGGATTTCCCATCCTAACACCTAGCACAAACCAGAGCTAATGGATGTCCTACTGTCTAAGGTTGAACTGTTCAGAGGGTAGAGCGTGCTATCAGAGTATCAGACATAGCTTGACAGTATAATACCAGTGGAGCAGAAGGAAAAGAATGTTGGAACTATCAAGGCCTTTTTGATAAGGTCTATGATTATTTAAGTCGATTTGAATCTAGTCAGTTTTGTTTCGTGGCTGCAATTGGCGTATTTCTTTGACATGTAGAGTATGAAACCCCAACATTTCTTGTAAAATTAGAAATAAATGACAGTTTAAAGCCTATGCCATCTGTGGCTAGGTGGAGGTTTCACACTTGCCAAATGAATTGGTTGTCATAAGCTGGTTTACATGAATTAATGGAAAAGTCTGTTTCCAGTACAATCGTGTTTCAGCCAGTCTGACCTAGCATACAAAAGCCATTTTGGGTCTCCGCTGGAGTGCACACCACTTAAAGGAAACATTGTCTACCAAGTGTAATAAGAAGCTGAGTTATCTACCGGATAGTTTGCAATTCATTAATTCATTGCTCCTCCTATCCCATATTTTTTCAGTTAGGCTTATGTGCAAAATCATTACTGGCCCAATAGGGTCTTTGTGTTCTAATGCTCATTATATACAAGGGGTCCTTGGGTTATGATAGTTTCAACATATGATGTTTCGAGTTTACGATGCTCACTCCCATAAAAACTTTAAAGAATTGAGACATGAGTGTTTTGGATTATGCCGTTAGCATCATACTACAGTTCAGTGTACAGTACAGTATATTTATGTCCTTTTTCTTTTTATGTGGCTTAGTTGTGTTTTTATGTTCTAAATTATGATTTTATAACCGTGTTAACATAGGTAAGTGACTTAGGCTACGATGTGTTTTGGCTTACATGAAAATTTGGGTTATATCACTGTTGTAGGAATGGAACTGTGTCGTAACCCGAGGACTGTGTGTGTGTGTGTGTGTGTGTGTGTGTGTGTGTGTGTATGAAGCCTTCCCTATAAATCATAAGTAAATGTTAGCTTAGCATAGTCTTAACTTCTCAGGTATTCATGCTCCAATTAACTAATTACTGACATAGACTTCAGATTTAAACATTTGACATCTAGTACTTGTCATGGTGGAAATAGCAAACGTTTACATCTAGCATCCCGTTGTAATTAGAAGTGACAATAGGCTAACAGAGGGAAGAAAAAAAGTTGCACATTTTGACTAAAAGTCTAAAAGTCAGACTCATATCATTTCAACATGAAACAGATATCTGAGGCAATTATTTTTCCAGAAAATCCTTACCTTGGTTTTCTACATATCCTGGGTAACAAAATTCCCAGGCTTTGAAGGATCAGGACCACCGCCATACTATTTCACTGTATTATGATAATGGAGACATAACTGAAGTAGAAGTGTTTCCTGTTTTTTGATGCTTCTCTCTCATTTTTTCTCTACCCAAGGGAGATTGAGATGGAGATAAAAGGAGGCTTTCTACAATATCATATGCGTACCAGCTGTTGCATATAGGCCTGGAGCTCCATTTCATTTTAGACTATATTGAAAAAAAATATATTGTTTTGCCATCAAAAAAAAACTTTGTTGAAATACGCCACAAGTTTTAGTCTCAGAACAAATAACCAAGTGAAAATCCAATGACTTCTTTATTCTGTAAGCTTGAAGACACTTTAAAGCAGTGGTCCCCAACCCCCTGGCCGTGGACTGGTACTGGTCTATGGGCCGTTTGGTACCAGTCCGCAGAGAAAGAATAAATAACTTACATTATTTCCATTTTATATATTTATAGATATATCTATAGTTAAGTCTGAACGATGTTTTATTTTTAAAAAATGACCAGATTCCCTCTGTTACATCCATCTAAGACTCACTCTTGATGCTTGTCTTGGTCACGTGATACATTTATTCATCCCACCCTAAAGGCCGGTCCGTGAAAATATTTTCTGACATTAAACCGGTCCGTGGCCCAAAAAAGGTTGGGGACCACTGCTTTAAAGAAATGTCTTTTTTTTTTTTTGTATTTTTCTGAAGTTGGAAACGGGGAGAGAGAGTCAGACAGACTCCCGCATGCATCTGACGGGGATCCGCCTGGCACGCCCACCAGGGGGCGATGCTCTGCCCCTCCGGGGCGTCGCTCTGCCGCAACCAGAGCCACTCTAGCGCCTGGGGCAGAGGCCAAGGAGCCATCCCCAGTGCCCGGGCCATCTTTGCTCCAATGGAGCCTTGCTACGGGAGGGGAAGAGAGAGACAGAGAGGAAGGAGAGGGGGAGGGGTGGAGAAGCAGATGGGCGCTTCTCCTGTGTGCCCTGGCTGGGAATCGAACCCGGGACTTCTGCACGCCAGGCCAATGCTCTATCACTGAGCCAACCGGCCAGGGCCAAAGAAATGTCTACAGAAAAAATTATGTGCATTTTATCAACTCAGGCAGGCTTTCCCTTTGCTATACCCTAAGTGGTAAGATCTTCTGTCTTTCATACTTACATTTCTTAAGAAATAAGACACCACATATTCAGCTTACAGGCCCAGTACCTGAAATCAAATCTTCTCATTCAAAAGGGAGTGAGGTGTCTAGAGTGACTGGAATTGGGAGTTGCACCTCTGTGATGAATTATTCCCAGATGCTGAGATGGATAAAGCATCCATCTCTCCCTTAAAATACCTATGCAAACAGGTGACTTTCAACCAGATGGCTTTAAGCATTGCATGTTCTGTTATTGTTCTGGACATAGTTAAAAATTGGGTAAAGACCTTTCTAATTCCAAGTCATAATCATCGTACTTCAACTGAAAAAAACATTCACTGAGCATAGACTGTGTGTAAGAACGGTGATAAGGCACAAGCTTGCCATTCATGGAATTGGTCTGTGTTCAGAAAATATTTATGAAACACTTTTGATGGGTATTGAGCAAAGCAGGGAAGACCCATGACCCTGGTAAATGCAACATCATAAAAAATTGATAATAGCTCTTAAATATGGAAGCTGCTATAATTCTTTTGTGTGTGTGTGTGTGTGTGTGTGTGTGTGTGTGTGTGTGTTTCTGAAGCTGGAAACGGGGAGAGACAGTCAGACAGACTCCTGCATGCGCCCCACGGGGATCCACCCGGCACGCTCACCAGGGGCGATGCTCTGCCGCGACCAGAGCCACTCTAGCGCCTGGGGCAGAGGCCAAGGAGCCATCCCCAGCGCCCGGGCCATCTTTGCTCCAATGGAGACTCGCTGCGGGAGGGGAAGAGAGAGACAGAGAGGAAGGAGGGGGGGGGGTAGAGAAGCAAATGGGCGCTTCTCCTATGTGCCCTGGCCGGGAATCAAACCAGGGTCCCCCGCACGCCAGGCCGACACTCTACCGCTGAGCCAACCAGCCAGGGCCGGAAGCTGCTATAATTCTGACTATTGAACTGCAAAGGCAAAATCCTATGGATAGAAATAGCAGTTGTTTTAATTTGAGTTTCACAAGGAACAGAGCCAAAGACTAGGGTATGAGTTCAAATAGCTTATTTGGGAGGTGGTCCCAGGAATCATGGAGAGAGTGGTGAAGTGGAACAAGGTAGGGAGGGCAGTAGGTCCGGGGGTGGGGGGTGCCGGTTATCGAGCCAGCTACCACAATGGGCCACTGGAGCTTAAAGCAGCCAGGGAACCCTGAGAAGCGGTTTAAAATAGATGACTTAAATGTATGGCACCCAGGAGCTACCACAATGGGCCACTGGAGCTTAAAGCAGCCAGGGAACCCTGAAAAGCGGTTTAAATAGATGACTTAAATGTATGGCACCCAGGGGGAGTTGGGGTATTTACGCTCTGGAAAATCACTGGATGAAGGCAAGGTTCCCAGAAGACCTTCTACTGGTAGAGGAGACAACCACTATTATGGAAATAAGACCTCACACAGAAGTGCAGATAGTGGCAGCTGGAAATTGGTTGGAGCACAAAGAAATGTTAAGGTCCAGAGAATGTGAACGGGACACAGGCAATGGGGTGACGTTTCCTTCTTCTTCTCTTGGTTTTTCTATCTACGTCTTTGTCATCTAACTTCATTAGTGGTACCAGGACAGAGAGGTTAACCTGCTTCTTTCTTGGTTATTTTTTCCTTGAGACAGTTCTTTCACACCTACTTGGTAATATCATGTTAAGATGTATTTTAAGATTGGAGTTGGGGTAGAGATGGGGTTGTAGGTCCATAGGTTCATAGGCTCAGCTTAAATTCTTCTCTCCCATCCCTTTTATTTATTCATTTTTTTTTTTTAGAGAGGAGAGAGAGAGAGAGGGAGAGAAGGAGACAGAGAGGGAGAGAGAGGAGAGAGAGACAGAGAGAGAGAAGGGGGGAGGAGCTGGAAGCATCAACTCCCATATGTGCCTTGACCAGGTAAGCCCAGGGTTTCGAACCGGCGACCTCAGCATTTCCAGGTCGAGGCTTTATCCACTGTGCCACCACAGGTCAGGCCTGTTAAGATGTATTTTAACAACCTGAATGTGAAAACACAAAAACTTGTAAGAAAAGCAAATTAGTATTAAACCGAGCTGTTGTATATAATGGGAACTATATGAGCTATTTAATTTCTTCCATATATGCACACATATCACATTGGCATTTCCAAAATATAGCTGAAGCTCAGAATGTTTTAATATTTGGGGCTTGATGACATATTCAATTCTATTCAATTGGCATCTGACAAGAAACAAAACTTTCCTTAGTCCATGCCTCCCTATGTCAAGAGTTTCTCCCAGGAAATTACTTGGCCTGCAGCTATAATATGACACTATATAGGGCTGCCTTGTTTTGCTTTTCATATGAGCATTGATCACTTTAAACCAATGAAATTAAGAAGTAGCAAACCTTGTGAGCCACAGTTTGTCAGATGAGGTAGTATTTGCACCAAAGTTTTAGTTACATTTAATGGTGTTGAGTTGTTGAGTTGTGACTCAGACAGGGTTTCTGTAAATTTGCTTTAGTTTGTGCTTCCTTGGGTACATATGTAATGGTTAAGTGAATATGTTTACACAGAAAACAAGGCATAAAAAATTAATAAAATATATAGAACAAATATATCTTCTGCAATAAAACAAAAAAGAATCCCAACCATATGAAATCTAAGGAGGCTTTGGGTTTCTCTGGGGAATATGAATCTATTAGTTCTCATTCGAACCAACTACATCAAGCATCATTAGTATCCACATATAAATTTTCCATTTTCTTCACACTTTTGTCATAATCAGAATCACATTCCAAGGCTCTTCGTTTCAGCCTGTTATAAATAATGCAACTGGAAGGGGTAATTTATGGAATGACGTGCAAGCAAAGGCACCATTTGTCCTTCTAACTCTGAAGAGACAAAAGCAAAGCAAACAACTCTTTTGAGCTCAATATCAGAATTCTGATCACCAAGACTTGGTTTCTATTTAGAGAGTCAGTCATTCAGACATCTTTGAGTAACTCACTGAAATTGCATCTAAGGAAGTCGATTCTCTGGAAAATGGGCATCCTTTTCAGGATTGATAATTCCCACAAAGATGCGGCCTTTTCAGCTGAGCTTCTTGATTTATTAAAAAAATCCAGTATGCCCGATATTTATTTATTTTCCCTTTTTCATTTCCCTCAATTGGATTTTTAAAAATCTATCTATCTATCTATCTATCTATCTATCTATCTATCTATACACATATCTATGTTATGTCTACATTTCTGGAAAGTCCCTTCTTGACCTTCTTTATTGCCAAGGTGGTATTTTTCCACAGTGAAACCCTGTGGAGCGTGTTAGTTTATTGTGCGTGGCCATCCTCCTTATTAATTCAAAGTAACTATTACAGAGGATCAATAGAGCATGAGTGATTCTTGCACTTTGAATAACTGAGACAGCCCCAAATATCAGTTCAGACAAAGGCCTATAGAGTAATATGGGAAAATACTGGGTTTAACTCAACAGGCATTTTCTGGGAGTCTACCTTGCACAAGGCACTGTGTTAGATGTGAAGGAAAGTTCAGGCGGTTGGAGACAGCCTCTGACTTTAAGTTTAGAGCCTCATGAGGACCTCAAACAGCGAGATAAAGTAAGAGACCAACACACAAAGCAGGACTCACTCTGTAGAATTTCCAGGCACCTGGGTTTATAATAATGTCTAAATCAGGCTTCTTATACAATCACTTATGAATTGGTGGCCTCCTGCATATCCAGTCCCTGCCTACCTGTCCTCACATTTCAACATTATCCCACTTCTTTCTGTACCTTAACTGAACTTTCTGTAGTTCTCTGAGCATGGTGCCTCTTTCTGGTCACAGATTCCTTGTTCATCTGCCTGGAAGGCAAAGCCATTGCTGTTTACCTGCACAACTGCTGCTCGCAGATTCTAGGGCCAGAGAGGGTGCTATAAACTCTAGGAAATTTTTCCTTATCCTCCTAATGTGGTTTAGGTGCCATCTCTACTCCTTACTTTACCATTCTGAATTCTCCCTGCCTCGACAATGTTAAACTCTATCACATTCCACCCATCTAGCCAGTCAGCACAGTTTAATTATTGTGGTTTTTTTATGTGCCTGAAAAAGATCATCAAAAACATGAAACAAGGCTTTTTTTTTTCTAGGTGAGGCAGACTTCCATATGTGCCTGGACCAGGAACCACCCGGCAACACCCATCTTGGCAGATGCTTGAGTACTGAACTATTATTAGCATCCGAGGCTGATGCTCAGATCAACCAAGCTATTCTCAGCACCCAGGGCCATGCTCAAACCAACTGAGCCATTGGATGCTCAAACCAACTGAGCCATTGGCTGTGGGAGGGGAAGAAAGAGAGAAGTTGGAGAGGGAGGGGTAGAGAAGCAGATGGTCGCTTCTCCTGTGTGTCCTGACCAAGAATTAAACCTGGGACCTCCATACAACTGGCCAACACTCTTGTCAACTAAGCCACCAGCAAAGGCCAAAATAAGGCTTTTGTTCTCAATTCTAGTAAGAAGAAATAGATAATAGACAACTAAAAATTTTAAAATAAATGATAATTTTAGATAGTTTTTAGCATTATAAAGAAAATTAAATAAGAAAATGGAGACACAAGGTTACCTCAGGGGTGTAGTAGAGCCACGTAAAATAGGTGACATGAGATGGCAACTCAGAGGTGTCCACAGCACTCACCCTCCCTCTAGTTTCCATTATTTTTAAGCCTTAAGAAAGAGTTCCAGGCAGAGGATGATGAAGGTGAAAATCTGAGGCAATAACCACTAGAGAGTTGAGTGTGAAGGCAAGAGAAGCACATATGAAGTGAAGCTGTTGAAGGTGAGGTTATGCAGGTGTTCGGGGTGTCAGGAAAGTTTTTTTCCAAATACACTGGAAATCTACTCTTGGACTTAAAGTAGTAGCAGTAAGAAAAATGAAAAAATAATAAATTTTTTAAAATCACTATGGCTGAGGCCCTGACAGTTTGGTTCAGTGGTAGAGCATTGGCCCGGCGTGTGGAAGTCCTGGGTTCGATTCCTGGCCAGGGCACACAGAAGCACCCATCGGCTTCTCCACCCTTCCCCCTCTCCTTCCTCTCTGTCTCTCTCTTCCCCTCCTGCAGCCAAGGCTCCATTGGAGCAAAGTTGGCCCGGGCACTGAGGATGGCTCCGTGGCCTCCGCCTCAGGTGCTAGAATGGCTTGGGTTGCAATGGAGCAACACCCCAAATGGGCAGATCATCACTCCCTGGTGGGCATGCCGGGTGGATCACAGTCAGGTGCATGCAGGAGTCCATCTGACTGCCTCCCCACTTCTAACTTCAGAAAAATACCAAAAAAATCACTGTGACTGCTACATAGAAAATGTCTACTATATAGAAAAAAAGGTGGAGTGATCTGGATAAGTAATGATGTTTGTCAGCTAAATAATCTATATCTCTCTATTATATTTTCGTGGAAATAGAAGATGTATGCATCATGTCTTTATTATATCTATTTAGCTAATGGCTTATATACAGGTTAGGGCAAAAGTCTGTTTACAGTTGTTTGTATGAAAAATAATATATAATTAATAAATAATAACACAAGAATAATCTGTGTTTTGTATACTCACAACTATAAACTTAGTTTTGCCCAACCCTGTATTTAAAAAGCTCTCAACTTATGGGAAATAGCTACTTCCTAATGGAGTTGACAATAATTTTATCTCAACATATTCCCTTCCTGTCTTCTCTCTAAGGCCAAGTCGTTGGGTGACCAATGACTGTTCTCACCAACTAACTTCGTCACTCAAACTAATGCTTTCACTGAGGGATATTGAAATATGAGCATCCTAATGAAAACATTTTTACATTATACACAACAAAGATGCTCTTATAAATGACTACTATTTACTTTAGTGGTAGAGCCTATATTTCTCAATACATATCATTTAAACCCAACATTTGGAGAGTCAACCAAATGATAATAGTTCTTTTTTAAAAAATATGATTTTATAAATAAAACATTTTGTGGAAAATACTGATACAAATAATAATACTATTGTAAATAAAATGCTAATTAAGTAGAAATATCCTAAATTCTCATAGTTTATAAGAAAATATCTTTTTCATAGTTTTGTGCGTGTGAATATAGAATCCAAAATATTTTAGAACTATTTAGTTTATGAAAAACCATTTCTAAGGTGGTTAGCCTTATTATTCTTTTTTTTATTCTTTTTTTTTTTTTTACAAACCCTTGTGTCGAGGGCTGACTTTCAATAGATCACAGCGAGGGAGCTGCTCTGCTACATAAGAAACCCCGACCCAGAAGCACGTCGTCTGGCCTTATTAATTTGATAGGTATCCTCGCATCATTATCCATCCGATTCATTGGTATGATGCTGTTGGGTGAATAAAAGGGATAAAAATATGAATTCTAAGTGAAAAGCTTACTCTGTTTATTTTCTGAAGTAGTAAAAGAGAGACAGATCAGTCCATGCTCAAGTTTCTTATTTTCAGAGCTGTTCAAAATAAATATCATTAGCAATATATGTAATTTAAAAAGTAAATTTAATGTATGTAATTTAAAGAAATAATAAATGTAGGCCCTGGCCAGTTGGCTCAGTGGTAGAGCGTCGGTCTGGCGTGCGGGAGTCCCGGGTTTGATTCCCGGCCAGGGCACACAGGAGAAGCGCCCATTTGCTTCTCCACCTCTCCTCCTCTCCTTCCTTTCTGTCTCTCTCTTCCCCTCCTGCAGCCAAGGCTCCATTGGAGCAAAGTTTGCCCAGGCGCTGAGGATGGCTCTATGTGGCCTCTGCCTCAGGCGCTAGAATGGCTCTGGTTGCAACAGAGTGACACCCCAGATGGGCAGAGCATTGCCCCCTGGTGGGCATGCTGGGTGGATCCCAGTTGGGAGCATGTGGGAGTCTGACTGCCTCCCTATTTCCAACTTTAGAAAAAAAAATGTAAAACCAATTTTATATTTTAACTTAATATAAATATATCTAAGTATTATCATTTGAACCTATAACTAATATAAAATCTTTTTAAAGAGCTAATTTACATTTTTTTCCTGGTATTGAGCTTGAAATCTGTTTCATGTTTTATAACCCATCTCAATTTGTACTCACCACATTTCCAGTACACAACTGCGGATTCTGCATTGGAGAGGTGTGTGTGTGTGTGTGTGTGTGTGTGTGTATAAAAGTAGGAAGCAAGTGACTTGCAATGAATTCAGAAGATGGCTCTTTCTTCTAAACTTACAGGCTGATCCATATAATGACCCATAACCTTATTCTTTTTTTTCTTTTTTCTTTTTTTTTTTTTTTGTATTTTTCTGAAGCTGGAAACGGGGAGAGACAGTCAGACAGACTCCCGCATGCGCCCGACCGGGATCCACCCGGCACGCCCACCAGGGGCGATGCTCTGCCCACCAGGGGGCGATGCTATGCCCCTCCAGGCATCGCTCTTTTGCGACCAGAGCCACTCTAGCACCTGGGGCAGAGGCCAAGGAGCCATCCCCAGTGCCCGGGCCATCTTTGCTCCAATGGAGCCTTGGCTGCGGGAGAGGAAGAGAGAGACAGAGAGGAAGGAGGGGGGCAGTGGAGAAGCAAATGGGCGCTTCTCCTATGTGCCCTGGCTGGGAATCGAACCCGGGTCCCCCGCACGCCAGGCTGATGCTCTACTGCTGAGCCCACTGGCCAGGGCAGCCTTATTCTTTTGTCAGTCATCAAACCATGGCCTAATGAGAGCCCAGTTCTGGTCATTAAGATTTTCAAATTAAGCGCACCTAGCTTTCCTCTCTGCTTTAGTAACTCAAATGCATACTTACTGGAATATTTTAACAATCATTTGACTGAATTAAACCAGTAGATTTATAAATGCTACCTGTGTTTGATAGGATACAACATTTCATTTCACCTAATTTCTCTATCTATGATTTCTGGGACCCAGATCTTGTCTGGAGAATAGTTACTGGTGAGAGTCACTAGCTGGATGCAAAAATGGAAAAAAAATTACAAATAAACTCTATCAAAATGTATTTTTTCCTTTCCACCATGTATATTATGGAAACATGTGCATAGCTCTGTGTGGACAGACCACTAGTGCATTCTCTCATTTAAATAAAGACCAAACAAATGTCATGGCCTTCTCTAATTGAAGATCAGTCATTTACTTGGGGTCACTGATTAAATACATCTTTGGCTCATGTCTAGAGCGGAGAATAAAAGCTCAAACTTGTCACCCTATGAAATTGGTTTTTTAATTGGTAAATATTTCCAGGTATCTATTTTCTTTTCTTTTTTTAAAAAAAAATTCCTATCTGAAATAAAAGAATTAAGCTCATTTTGCCATCACCTGGGTGGCTCATTCAAATAATGTTATATTATCCTTAGCAGCTTTCAAATGGTGGAAAAAATACATAATTTTAAGACTGTATGCCTTTTCTTTTCTTTTTTTGCACAGTAGATATTTAATCAATAAACTGAAAAGTAAAATTAAAATAAAGACTTATCATTGTCCAGTGAAGTTTCATTTAGAACTCAGAGAATTCTGTTACTTGAAAAAGAATATATTATATAAAGTCCAGCTGTAAAATGCTTCCTCAACATTTTGTCACCATTTAAGTTTACCACTGTGTTTTCTTCTTAGCAACAAATATATAAATAAACCATCAAAGACACACAGTAAGCAAGCAAAAATCCAGGGACAGTCGGAGACACCCTGTATAAAGAGCATTCTGTTCCCTTCTGCACATGTGAAAGGTGTTAAGTGGCTTTCAGAGCCATGCAAAATGACAGCTCCTGAAAGCCTAGCTCAGGGCCGGTGTCCAGCAGGGAACATCAGTGTCTTCATTGAACAGCTGTAAATGAAGCCACCACTGGCTGTGACGTTGAGGGAGTGCCACCAGTTGTGAAACATGTCCTGGCTTTGGCATATTAAAAATGTAGCTCTGATCACTCATTAGAAGTTCTGTTGTTAAGGAAAACCTACCATTTTATTCACAAAGAAAAAAAATCAGTTTTGAGGATTACAGTGTAGGAAAAAGAGAAATAAGACATTTTATCTGTATTGGAGGACTGAAGAAAAATCTATAAAAATGAGATGAAATACTGACTGTATCCCCAAGGTTTCCCAAAGGCCATTCTTTTGGAGAAATGGGTCACATTCTGATGAACTATCTCAAGTTGCTTTAGGAGAGTCTCAAGACCAATAATTATTACCCTGTAAGCAGAAGCTACACATTAGTCACAGAACAAAACTGCCAAGGACATGGGCATGCTCCAGTTCTCTGAGAGGGTTATTTTTGCTTCGTCCATCTTCATTTCTCCATTACCAACTCAGTCAATATCAATCCCCACTGATTCTCCTTCACGTGTCTTAGATACTAATTTCTCATTTTCATTTCCTTCTCACTTACCCAGACGCTCCATGCTTGCCCTGCTAGATAACCACAACGATGGCACATCTCCATTCCTCAGGCTCCTGGCTCTCTCCCAGCCACCACTCTCCCCTCAGGGCAGGGCATCCTTACACAAAAACTACGATCACTTTTCTTTTCTTTCTTTCTTTTTTTTTTTTTTTTGTATTTTTCTGAAGCTGGAAACGGGGAGAGACAGTCAGACAGACTCCCGCATGCACCCGACCGGGATCCACCCGGCACGCCCACCAGGGGCAACGCTCTGCCCACCAGGGGGCGATGCTCTGCCCCTCCGAGGCGACGCTCTGCCGCGACCAGAGCCACTCTAGCGCCTGGGGCAGAGGCCAACGAGCCATCCCCAGCGCCGGGGCCATCTTTGCTCCAATGGAGCCTCGGCTGCGGGAGGGGAAGAGAGAGACAGAGAGGAAGTGGGGGGGTGGGAGGTGGAGAAGCAAATGGGCGCTTCTTGGCCGGGAATCAAACCCGGGTCCCCTGCACGCCAGGCCGACGCTCTACCGCTGAGCCAACCGGCCAGGGCCGATGACTTTTCTTAAACAGCACACCCAATAGACTGCAGCGGCATTCTATAGCATTGCATATATGATATAAGCATCGGGCTCCTCAGATCCTTGTGGCTGTAGCTAACCCATACTGTGCCTTTGTGGGGGTCAATCTCAGTCTATCTTAAAGTGAGTCTTTCCAGAAACAAAGCCCTACACACAGGTCGAAGTGTGAATGGATTATTTAGGAAGTGATCTTCAGAAGCATGAGCAGGAAAGTTAGAAAGTGAAGTGGGTGGGGAGAGATATATTTGGTGAGACACTTGAATCTATGTAAAACAGAAATTAAAATTATAAATAATAATAATGAAAAAGAAAGTGAAGTAGGGAAGGGAATCAGTAGGAATGCATTGTAGAGCAGGTAACCACTGTGGGGAGCTTTAGGAGGCAGTATACAAAGTTGTTCGGAGTTATGCCACCTGTGGTTGACAAAGCTGGATAGGTATGCATCCAGCTGTTGATCCTTGAGCCTTGTGACTTTATTAAATTAGCATCTGTTAAGAAGAACTTTGGGGTCTTAGATAGTGAGCACTGGTTAAACAAAAGAGAATGAGGGAATTGAAACAGAGAAGTTTGTAACCCTCAGGTCCTGAAGAAAGTATCATACATAGCAAATCCTGAGGGGCCATATTGGAATATCAAGTCAGGGTACATGCTCAGAGACAGCGTTAGCACCTGGGGCGCATGGCTGCTCTTAGGCTCTGTGGATGAAGTGCTACAGGGTTCCTGGACTAAGGCTAGATTTATCCATTCAAACCAAAAGGTGTGGGGTTGTGTGAGCTTCGTGGAAATCTTATTTAAGGAGCACATAAGGGGAAGGCACTGGCAGGTGGGTAGACTGTTGCCCACAAGGCCTGAAGGGAAGTCATGTCAGGAATTTACATTTGCTTGTGACATTGCAGGTTGTCAACTACAGGGCATGCACTTGCAGGATGGGCTAGTGGCAGTTCAAGGGCCCTGTAGGCCACTTGGCTCTGCACAGTTGATGCTGAGGTAGCACTATCATGGAGCAATCTAGCTAAACTCTCCACAGAGGGTAGTATTAAGCCTCTAGGTGTCGCTGCTGGCCTCACACATGGGCCAAATGGGCTGCAGTAGTAGGAGAAGGACCTTGGGTATCTGCAGTTGAAAGTCGCTGGATGGCACTCATGGAATTTATGACTTCCAAGAGAATATAGGTGAGCACTGACATCTTTCAGGAAGATGCAGTCTTGAAATTATGTGTGGCTTTTTTGTTTGTTTTTTGTTTTGTTTTGTTTTTAC
The DNA here is from genome assembly GCF_036850765.1 of Saccopteryx bilineata. Classification (NCBI taxonomy): domain Eukaryota; kingdom Metazoa; phylum Chordata; class Mammalia; order Chiroptera; family Emballonuridae; genus Saccopteryx; species Saccopteryx bilineata. The sequence goes on from NC_089495.1 coordinate 173,286,549, forward strand.
AGAGACAGAGAGAGAGTGAGAGAGGGATAGATAGGAACAGACAGACAGGAATGGAGAGAGATGAGAAGCATCAATCATCAGTTTTTCGTGTGGTACCTTAGTTGTTCATTGATTGCTTTCTCATATGTGCCTTGACCGTGGGGCTACAGCAGACCGAGTAACCCGTAGCTGGAGCCAGCAACCTTGGGTTCAAGCTGGTGAGCTTTGCTCAAACCAGATGAGCCCACACTCAAGCTGGCGACCTCGGGGTCTTGAACCTGGGTCCTCCACATCCCCGTCCAATGCTCTATCCACTGCTCTGTCCACTGGTCAGGCATAATTATGTGTTTAGCTTAGCAAGAGCTCCCCACTCACCTTACCTGCTCACCTGGGTGTCTCTGTGTGGTAACAACCTGAGCAACAGTGTACAGCAGCCGAGGGAGCTCCACTCCCAGAACACCACCATCAATTCTAGTTTAGCTAAGTTTGTCTCTCCAGCTAACCTGATAAATTCCATCTCCAACTCAGCCAGATCATTCCAGTCTCATAAAAATGGTGTCCAATCCTATGCTATTCCTGCCTTTTTTTTTTTTTTTTGCCTTAGAAATGGCTTCTTACAGTCTGATCAAAATTCACTTCCTTCAGAATTAATTCAACCTATACATCAGACAGCACCAAAACACAGGGACATGATTCATTTGAGTTGTTTTACTACCATTTACTAATTTACTCTTGACACAGTCTGTAAATACAACTAAGTTGGGAAGAACTTTGAAGGCCAGTGGATATGGGTTCCAGTCCCGGCTCCATTGCCTTGCTAGGATAAGTTGTCCAAGGCTAAGAACCTCAGTCTTGATTCCCTTGGTTTCTTCATCAGTAAAATGGAGGTGCCATTAATACATCATAGGGTTGTTGTAAGGATTAAAGGAAGCAACTATTTGATCAATGTTAATTATTGTTGTTATTGATATTAACATGAGTGTTATTAGTGCTGTAGGAAAGGCATGGCATTCACCAAAGCTAATGACCATGTGCTGTGCTTCTTTGCTATCCTCTCCCTGCCTGACTTCTTAAGGACAGACTCTATGTACAATAAGCAGTCAGGAAGAAGTGTGCTTAAAAAGAGGCATGGGCACTATCTAAATTAAAAAATATTAAAAAATTCTAGACATGAAAAATTGTTCAGATAAATCTTGAGTACATGCCTTTAGTTTTGATCCAAGTATTGATTTTTCTTTTAGCGTGTTTGGGAAAGGAGACTTGGGCTACTCATCAGGAACCCATCTCTCAACTCTAGAGAACATTTTCTTAACATACCTTAGTGACATTTTGACAATGCACATGCTCTAAAGTAGGTTTTTACTGCTATGCCAAAAGGAAAGCTTTTTAAAGCACTTCACATTTCATAGAAAAATGTACTATAAATGTTATTCAAATGAAACTTTGTCATGATTTATAGAGCCAGTCAATATCTGTTACTAGGAAGGATTAAAATGGCGCTTTGCTTGGACTTTTCAGTATTAAATATCACAGTACTAGGATGCTTTTAAAACAAAGTGAGATAAGCACAAGGCTCTTCCACACATACATGGGTAGAACTTGTACTGATGCAGTGACATAATGATCTGTTCCTCATCTCCAGTGAAACCTATTGAGTCCCACTCTTGCATCATTGGGCAGTAAGTACTTCTGCCCCAATTTACTTTCTCTTTCCATTGATCCATCCATCCATCCATCCATCCATCCATCCATCCATCCATCCCTTTTTTCTAGTATCTTTCAAGATGCAAATTAATCCCTCCAATGGAGTAGTTTTTCAGCCATTCAGTTGAGAAGAATGTCAACCTCATTTCAAAGCAATCAACATGTGTTTTATTTGGCACACCCTGTAAATTTCTGTATTGATTTTCACTTTTTTTAAAGGATAGGTGCAATGCCCCATAGATACTAAACTCTTAGAAGAGAGTACTGGTGCCTTGGACTTAAAAGCTCCAGTATTACTCTTATACAAAAATAACTTAGAAGTTTTTATTTAATAATGACAAAGAATGATGATTGATACCCAGCCTGGTTGCCTTTACTTGTTTACTTATTTTGAGTCTATTCCTGCTGAGCTGGTCAAGAGTTTGCAGAAATGGGAAATCCCTGAGACCTACATGACAGACAGGGAATGGGGACATAGGAAAGCAGCAGCACTGGCCAGGTCAAATTCAGCGGTCATCCCCAGAAATGCTCCATCTGATATTCTGCTCATCCTGTGTTCCATGTTGTGATGTGAGACAGAGGCTTCTGGTGAGGACTTTTAGAGTCTAAAGAATCCTCCAGCAGGATATGATAGACACTGCTATGTGTCTGCCAATGGCAGAAGGGTTTTCCATAAATGGTGACAATAATATCTTGTTAGAATTGCATATCCTTGACCTTGACTCCAGACCCACAGAATAAGAAATTCTGGGGGTGGGACCCATATAGTTTCATTTTAGTAAACTCTTTAGATGATTTTGATGGACACTGAATTTTAGGAACCATTGCTCTATGTTATGAGAACCCTGATTTTTTTTTTTTGAGGTTACAGTACTCCTGGCTTTAGCTGATAGATTATGATCAGTCTACCAAGACAATCCCGTTACCTGCTCTTCTCCATTACCTTATAGCTACGCATGGCTCTGTGAGAGTTGTCGCCAGTGGGAAAAAAGGGATCACTGCTAGGGGTACTTGTTGGTAAGCTTCTGATATACTGATAAAAATGACACCTTCTGGTGATGACCCTTTATTCTTTCTTTTGGCTTGTGATGCTGGTAAAAGGTCTGAATGTCACAGCTGCTCCATCACCATGGGATAAGTAACCAGTCCAAGGACAGAAGTTTAAAAGGTAAGGCTTCTGGGAGAAAATTATTAAAACCAGGACCCTCAATGTCATTGCTGGACACTAGAGTCAAAGACAGTAATTTCCTATCTTAATATGTAAAAAAAACACTGTTAGTTGCAGCCACACACATTCCCAACTCAGATAATAAGCATACAAATCTACGTTATTAAAAAAAAAATCTCCAATTGCAAATTTGGCCTTGAAGGGGCTATATGAAAGGTCAAGTATACTCATTTGTGGCTGGAATTATGCCAATTCACGTTTTCAATAGTAATCCTTTTATGCTATTCAGAAGTCAAATTTGGCTGCATCAGACAAAATGGAATTTTGGGAGAAATAATTTTAAACAGTATGGACCGCTTACCAAATGCCTGGCCCTCTGCTTACATGACCTCACGCATTTATTTTTAACACTATCTCCACTTCTTCCTCATTTCTCCCCATTTCAGGTGAGGATACTAATGTAAATGAAAAGGTGACTTTTCCAGTTGGTATAGCATTCATATCAGTTCATGGAATGTGATTCCAGAGCCTACTTTCCCAACCACTGCTAACGTTAAGTGACTTCTTTATTTAATTGCATACTCAACAAACATTTATTACTATCTTATATATAACATATTCAAAAAGCCCCACCTTGCAACAAATGTATAGATCAAGAGGAAAAGATGACAGAAAATAGCTTTTGTGGCAAAAGAGTCCAAAATTTCTGAAACTGGACAGCTCAGTGGATATTGGCCTTCATCTCAAGGCATATCCGTGTGTCTTACATCTTAGCAGGAATGAGTATTACAGGGAAGAAATATTCCCTGAGTGTTAACAGGGGCTTCATATAGTCAATGTCATTGTGGAACATTGCTCAGATGTGTATAGATCATTCCTTTATGTTCTTTAAATTGCTTTCTTCTAAGAGTACCTACATCCATTTCTGCTTTCCCAAACTGATCTCCTTTCTGTCTCTGGAGTTGTTGGGGAGCAATATGGATTATTTTGATGGACACTCCCCACTGAGATGGTGCCTTTCAGAGAGCTCAAAGCACCCCCTTTGTGTCTACAGGTTGAGAAATGTCTGTCCATAGATCTCTCAGCCTCTTACAACCACAGAGATGAGAATAGAAATGCTAATGTGGCATTATGAGTGAGAGGTAAGGACTGTCCAGCCTTTTGTGGATACGAGGCCTTTTGGGGTGATTGAAATGTGTGCATACAGTAGAGCAAATGCCATCGGGGGATGTTCCCACAGTCAGCACTCAGAAATAGCCCAGGCACTGGTGGGCCTTTTATTCATGTCCACTTTTGAAAGACAACTTGACATTCTTATAATGTTATGCAAATGTATTCCCCTATACAATGCCAGTGATTACTCAGCCTTGCAAGACAAGCCATACATATCTTAATAAATCGAGACTACAGATTAAACAATTTAGTGAAGAATGGTCTTTCACTAAGAAAGAAGCCATGTTTTATGTTCTCCAAATTGCAAGAGAAAGTATTTCCATTATTTGCAGTTAGCAATCACCCCAAACAAATGTGAGCAACAGTGGAATTCTTGTTGTCCCCCCCTACATCCTGCTCAATCCTCCCACTCCCTTCCCACCAAAGTATGACTCATTCTGGAATGCCCAAATCAAACATCATCCTCATAGTGCTCTTCTTGATGCTCTTACCCCATCCCAAGCACAACTCATTACACCCTCTCTGCTGATTGTGAACCCTTTTTTTCAGATCCGTATGGCATTGTAAGTACAAGTTCAGTTATGGGTTACAGTAGCTGTGACTGGGGCTCTTCCCCACTACTACCCTTCTTTATGAGTTCTAAAGGAGAACAGATAATGTCTTTATTTGGTGGGGGGGAATATTTATTTATTTATTTATTTATTTATTTATTTATTCAGTGAGAGGAAGGGAAGCAGAGACAGACTCCCATATGTACCCCAACCGGGATCTACCCAGCAAGCTCGCTAGGATGTGATGCTCTGCACATTTGGGGTGTTGCTCTGTTGCTCAGCAACTGAGCTCTTCTTAGCACCTGAGGTAGAGGCCATGGAGCCATACTCAGTGTCTGAGGCCAACTCCCTCTAATCAAGCCAAGGCTGTGGAAGGGGAAGAGAGAGAGAGATAGAGAGAGGAGGGCGAGGGGTGGAGAAACAGATGGACCCTTCTCCTGTGTGCCCTGACCAGGAATCAAACCAGGGACATCTACATGCTGAGCTGATGCTTTACCACTGAGCCAACCTGCCAGGGCCCAGATAATGTCTTAACACACCCCCTCCAACATGCTGGCTGGCAGATTGGACAAACTTCTGGGGTACTATTCACATGGAAATGGAACTATATATAAATGTCAACATTTAGAAGTTTGCAGTATGCAGATGTTTCTTAGTATCAACCTAGTACACAGGAGATGTTAATTAAATGCCTGTTAAATTAACTCATGGAGGACTAGTTGGGATAGGGGTTGTAAAAAAAGAAGACAACAATTTATTCAACATTCTTGTGAACTAGCCAAGGTTCAGCTTTTTTGCACCATATATCACTCTCTCTAGTCATAGCTATTCGAATAGGTGTTAGTGGCATATGGTTTGAGAGAAATAGTGTTCTCAGTAATAGATGCCAGTTAAAAAAAGAATTTTAAAGCTTCAGTTGATGCAAACTGCCTGCTTAACTTGACGCCACAAGGAGATGGTGACAGACAAGCTTTACATCTTCTACTTGCCATCAATTTCCTCCTGACCATGATTCTGACTATTAGCCTTGTTCTATCAAACCCCTGGCGTGTGGCGCTGGGGAGACAAGAGCAAGCACAGTGGAAGATGAGATCAGCCAGAATAGCTAATGAGCCACCAGATTAGATCTTTAGGGGAAAGGGAAAAAAATGGTCTCCATATGGAAAACAAAACAGAAGAACCCATTCCCTTGGTAACCTGACCACGGCCTGCTTTGCTGCCGACTCAGTCTAGTGCAATGCCTGTTTGCTCAGGTTTTCTGCTCCAACAGAAGACCTGGGGGTTGGTAAAACAGGGATTCAAATTTTTAGCTGTTTTCTATTTATTCCCATATGTATGCAATGCTCCTGAGGGAGGCTATACAATGGATACGGAATAAGTGGGGGGGGGGGGGAATCTACAGAAAACAGAAATAAAACCAAGGAAATTTGATAGAAATATGGCCTGCTGAAAGAAAAAGGAGACTGGCGTATAACTGAATGATCCATTCTTTTCTTGTTGTTATTGTTCTAAAGGTTTATAAAATTCTGAACCAGAAGAAACAATGCGATAATAAAGATACTTTGATGGGAATACACAGTAAATGGAAATAAGACAGCACAGGCCGACACCCTGAGACTTCCACTGTGTGTCACCCTGTCTGTCATTTAGTGATTACATGTTGCATATGTGTCATTTATATGTCGCAGAACATAAAGATGAATCTTTTGTTCTCTTATTATTTTATGTATAAATTTGCCATTATATTTGGTATTATGAAAGGATATGAATCCCAGTGTTCTTAAAATATTTCAGTTTCCTGTCACATCATCTAAGTCAACTTCACTTCTGAGTTCAAATTGGGATATAAGGATGGAGGTGTTGGTTAAAGGTGGGAAAGATTTAATATCCCACTAAGTCTATTTCAAACAAAAGATTTAAGTTTAGCTAAAAAACACTGTATTTGATTTTATTTGGGAGATTTAATTTTTTTTTTTTACTATTTTTTAATTTTTAAAAATTTTCTTAAGTGAGAAGAGGGGAGGCAGAGAAACAGACTCCCACATATGCTCTGGCCGGGGTCCACCCAGCAAGCCCCCTACTGGGATGCTCTGTCCATCTGGGGCATTGCTCCATTCAGCAACTGAGCTATTTTAGTGCCTGAGGAGAGGCCACAGAGCCGTGCTCAGCTCTCGGGGGTCAACTTTGCTTGAGCCATTTGAGCCATGGCTGTGGGAGAGGAAGAGAGAGTGAGAGAGATGGGGGGGGGGGTGGAGAAGCAGATGGTCCCTTCCCATGTGCTCTGACTGGGAATCAAACCTGGGACTTCCACACACCAGGCTGACACTCTACCACTGAGCCAACCAGCCACGGCCTACTTAGAGTTACTAATTAATTTGACAATATGTTTCCATTTTCTAACCCACTATTTTTATTTTTTATCTTTGCTATCTCCTTTATTTTCATTCTGTGTATTCTAAAACATATTCTAACTTTGTTCTTAGATGTTAAACAGTCTTTGGCCCAGCATATTCTGCAACCTCATTGTGAAAACTCTCTTTAGAATTCGTATGACAGTCTTTTGAATTACCGAAATTGTGATGGAACTTTTCCCTTTGTATCCATGCTGTAACAGAAGAAATATGGATGAGTATTATATTGAACAATGCTTGCCTGATATGGGGGTTGACCAGCTCGGTCATATGATTTTATGGATTTTATGTAAAAAAGTCACGTGCCTCTCTGATTAAAAGAGACATTGTTTTCTGTGGATTTCATACACTGACTCCAAGAAATTGTTCAAAACTTGCTTTCTCCAAGGCTGTTTTGTGGATGCACTTCTTTTTATATTGTTAAGGGCTCATTACCATGTACTCAGATGCACTTTCACTATGGCTAGAGGTCAGGAAGGCAGCTAAACCAGAAAAGAATAGCAAGAACTTAGCAGGGCTGTGAACTGTGGTCATCCTGAGCTGACCTTCATTCGGTCTCAAGTGCAATCAATTATGTCTAGGGGAAAAGTAGTGTAGTTATTTATAGCTATTAGAAAATAAGGCAAAGCAAGAAAGTCTTATGTATGCCTTGGCCCCTAGGCCATTGCTAGGGTTCTGAATACCCTCATAACATCCTTACATATTGTAATTCTGCCATTTAATTTCAATAGTGAATGTCATTTATAACAAAAGTAGTCACACTTTCTTTATAATTACTGCATATCTATTAAAATGAATCATGCCTCCCTTTAAAATGTGCACTTATTCTATTCCATTTTGTTAATGCATATTTTTTCCTTCATTATATCTGCTAAAATGTCAACATTTCTATGTTGGGGAAATCAATAACTGAACAGCTTTACTGTAATTACCTCCCAGTAACACATTTTTTCCACCTTAACAACACAGACCAAATCCACTAACATGAACATTACACAGATACATTGGTGAGAAAGCCATCATGTGAAACTAACTCAGTTTACAAACATTTTGAATTGTACTTTAAGCACCAAGTTTTCACAGGAGGAGGCAGTGAAGAAGCCCCCTGAGCAATGATCATGAAATTCAGCTCTACACTCATGAAGAGCAACGCTTCACATTCCTTTGGCTCTAGGAATGAGTCAAAATCAGTCTTAAAACATACAAAACAATTTTAAAAAAACCCCAAACCTATGAATCTGCAATGACAACAGATTATGGCATTTCTTTTTTTTTTTTTTTTGTATTTTTCTGAAGCTTGAAACGGGGAGGCAGTCAGACAGACTCCCGCATGTGCCAGACCGGGATCCACCCAGCACGCCCACCAGGGGGCGATGCTCTGCCCCTCCAGGACGTCGTTCTGTCATGACCAGAGCCACTCTAGGGCCTGGGGCAGAGGCCAAGGAGCCATCCCCAGTGCCCGGGCCATCTTTTGCTCCAATGGAGCCTCAGCTGCGGGAGGGGAAGAGAGAGACAGAGAGGAAGGAGAAGGGGAGGGGTGGAGAAGCAGATGGGCACTTCTCCTGTGTGCCCTGACTGGGAATCGAACCCGGGACTTCCTCATGCCAGGCCGACACTCTACCACTGAGCCAACCGGCCAGGGCCTATGGCATTTCTTATAAAGCTTCCAGTTGTTTTCTAAGTTTCTTAGTAAGCCAGTCATTTTTGTGTCTAAGCTACCAGAAATGAAATGAAATTGGTCACTCCCGTGTTTTACCATCTTAACAGCTAACACAGAGGACCATCCCGTCAAAGTGACAGGTCATGTACAAATGAGCGGCCTGTAGAGATGGAAAGATCAGAAAATTATCCTCAGAGTTATTTCTGTGTTCACACAGGACAGAATCAATCACATTTTAAAAAGAAATATGGCTTTCTTTTCTGAAAAAGATACCTATATTTAAAAACAAAGTGGCTGCATACACAGAGGGCAAGAAGAGGCTGAAGAAAGAGGCAGACCAGTCCTGACGGGTAGGCGGCAGGTGTAAGAAACAAGGGAACTTACAAAGCTGAATGCTCCCGCTTGAGTGAACCCAGTCATAACCAATAGAACAGAAGAACTGCCCAGCAGAGCCCAGCAAACACACAGAATTAAGGTAAATCATATCTTTGTTGGATTTAGCCACTACTCTTTATGTTGGCTCATTAAGTAGCAACAAGTATGTATCTGAAATAATAACGAACATTTTTTATGTAATTGGCCAAACACTTGTCTAAATAGTTTATACATGCTTTCTCATACAATCTTCGAATTCCTCTTATTTTCCTCATTCCTAATATCATTGCTTTCTGTCAAACCCTCACTTTTGCTCCAATAGAAAAAAAAAATTTTTAAGCTTTTAAATTGGAGGCCTAAACTTATGACTTGATCTCACCCCCACTTTTACCTCTATACTGTCAGCAGAGAGAGTTTTATGAAATGCAAATTAAACCATGCTCCTACGACAAATCTCAGACTTCTCTCCAATCCGTCTCTCCGGCCTCCCACTCCTGCCTGTTTCTCAATTCTACTCCACTGCTCTCTCCTTACTTGCTTCTCCTCTGACCCTCCTACATGAAGTCTCCTACCTCTCTGTCCCCTTGCTGGGAAGGACCTTCTCTACTTCCGGTAACTTCTCCTAGATAATTTTCACCTACCTTTCAAAGCTCATCTCAGATAGAATCTCTTCCAGGTAGCTAGCCTGCCTCGACCCTCTCAGTCCAGGACTAGATCAGGTGCTCCTATGTGGATCTCACAGGACACCATCATTATAGGGACTCTGTCACAGCACTGGGTCTATGTGTGTATGATTGACCATCTGCGGTAGAGCAGAACTCGGTGAGGGCAAGGGCTTGTGGACAGAGATTCGCTGTAGAGCGGTGGGACCTCGGCCTGTTACTTGAGCTTTCTGTGCCTCCACATCCTTTATCTGTAAGGCTGGATTTCCCTCATAGAGTTTTGTTAGGAGGATTGAATGAGTTGGGCATGTATTGTGTTTAGAAATGCTAAAAAAATTCAAACTTACTGTTTTTGTTATTGCTCAGTATATGTTTGTTGACTGTAACAGGACTGAGAATCATGGTGGTAAAAGGGAGAGAAAAGAAGGAAATGTAATCAAGGTGCTCAAGGTATAAGCAACCGTAACCCCTCACCCAGGACACACTGGGTCACTCACCGTGTCCCCAGGCACTCAGACCGGAAACCCAGGAGGCATTCCTGAGATGCCCCACAGCCCTGCAGCCTTCACATTCAACCACCAGTGTGCACCCCTCACTAAATGCATGTTAAATCTGTCCAATATCTCTGTCTCAGTGACTACCACTCAGACATCATTGTTTTCTTTGTTAATAACCAGAGTGGCCTCCCAGTGAACTTTTATTCCCACCCCCTTGCCCATTAGCAATTTATTCACCAAAGATTAGTTAAAATGATCTTTACAAATAGGCATTTAAGTATTTTAAATCCTCTTCTTTAAACCATTGTAGTCACAGTATTGTCAAGGCCTTACATGCTAGAGGCTTGCCTACCTACCCACACTTTCCTTTCTCCTTCTTTATTACCCTCTAGGCACAGTGGGTTCCTTCCAGGTTCACTCAGCTGTTTCCAACCACAGCGCCTCTGCACTGCCTGTCCTTTGCCTATTTGCTTTTCTTTGTTCTCGCAATTATTTTACTTTCTCATCTTTCAGGACTCACCTAAACCATGCCCTCAGAGATGTAAGTTATCTTATTCTTTCCTGTAGAAGCACCATTCCCTGTCTTATCAGAACACTTACCAGAGCCGTGGCTGGTTGGCTCATTGGTAGACTGTCAACCCAGTATGTGGATGTCCCCAGTTTGATTCCCAGTCAGGGCAAGCAACCATCAGCTTCTCCACCCTTCCCCCGCCCCCTTCTCCCTCTCTCTCTCTTTCTCTTACCCTCCTGTAGCCATGGCTCGATTGGTGCCAGCATGTTGGCCCCAGGCACTGAGGATGGCTCCATGGAGCCGCCACTTCAGGTGCCAAATATAGCTCCATTGTGAGCATGGCCTCAGATGGGCAAAGCATCGGCCCCAGCCAGGAGTTGTTGGGTGGATTCCTGCTGGGGTGCATGCAGGAGTCTGTCTCTCTATCTCCCCTCCTCTCACTTGGAAAAGAAGAAAAATAAAACCCCACCAGAATCCTAAGGAAGTATTTGTTTCTCTGTTTACTTGTGTAACGTGTATCTTCCCTACTAGGCTTTATGCTAGAAGGCAAAAATGGGCTAGGGCATAGGCATTGGTTAATTACAATGCTTTTTAATGGACTTTATTACTTTACTTAGAGATTTACATTCACAGGCTGATTCTCTGAGGAAAAATACATGAAACATATAATTTTTAAAAAGTTAATTCTGTAAATGAGCTACTTCTCTGTGCTAAATGCTCTGCTGTGTGCTGGGCTCCTCTGTGCTGAAATAGATTATAATTTATCTTTTCCTTTTTTTCTTATAAGAAAACATATAGCAGGTTTCAATAAAGCTTCAACGCACTGAGGAGGGATCTCTCCATGCACAATGTGAAGTGGTTGCCGTTGTTTCTAGGCTATATCCTGCGGCAAAAGCTTGGCTGTATTTTATACAATAGCTAGAGTTAAATAGGCCTGTCTTTATTTGGCCGAGAGTTCCCATGGGCAGAAGAAAGAGGAGATGTGACCTCTTTCTAACGGTTTTTCTGAACTTCCTGAATCTTTGAACCGCCTAACTGCAGAGGACACCTTTCCTGATACTACTTGGTGTTTGGATACAGGGGAACATTTCCACCTGTTATTGGCTGGGGATTCAGAGCACCACACTGAATTAACCAAAGCAATTTATCTCAATGGACTGCTAATATCGCCTTGTGAGCCAAATATCAGAACTCCTGGCCAAGCCACTGGAGCCACCCTTAGGACTGATGCACCAAAAACAAAGTGCTGAATCAAAATTCAAGAACACCTCCAATTCAGCTGTTCTGCAATTGAATACAAGGATGTAACAGTTTTTTTAGAAAAAACATCAATATCAAGGTGTATGCAAACAACTCCAGAGAGAATTTCAACAATAAAGATGGTGTTAATTCCAAATGTTCTCTGAATAATAATGTCAAGTCTCTAGGTAGTCCTCACGGTCCCTGTGGGATATGACTATTACAAGATCAACTTAAACGGGATCTTCACTGTCCATCCTTGTCTTATTTCTACTTGCTTATTTCTTCTGCTCCTTTTATGTCTTTCTTTCTTTTATGTTATTTTTTTTTTTGTTTTATAAACTCATAGCCATAGCCTCTTTTTTTAGCAGTTTCCAAGTAATTTTTTTCAGAATTATGTGTTTATTTCTTGAATTAATAAATATAAATATATACAAAACAATGTAAGTATGGCTACTATTTTCCTCCCTTCTCCTTCTACTTGGGGACAACCTCCTGGGTCACCTAACTCAGGGATTCTCTGTCCAGATTTGGTCCAGTAAATGAGGTTGATTGACATTATAGTCCCCTTGAATCATTTCTAGAGGAATTTGTCTGAGAGGGGAGAGCCCCTGGGACCTGGAGGTTGACTAGGTTAGGGAAGTGGGTTCGTGTTTGGGGGAGAAGAGACAGTGCCTGGGGCAAGAGCTGACCCAATGAGGGGGCATCTAAAATATTCACTTTTTTTTTTTGCATCAAAAAGTGACATTTATTCAAAGGGGGGAAGAAGGAAGAAAAAATTGAAAAGGTGTCCATCCTTTCTACAGTCCTTTTCAGCTGGGGCAGTGGTCGGCAAACTCATTAGTCAACAGAGCCATATATCAACAGTACAACGATTGAAATTTCTTTTGAGAGCCAAATTTTTTAAACCTAAACTATATAGGTAGGTGCATTCCTTATCGAGGTAGCGCCTGCACATGGTATTTTGTGGAAGAGCCACATTCAAGGGGCCAAAGAGCCGCATTTGGCTCGTGAGCCACAGTTTGCCAACCAGGGAGCTGGGGCATAGACACTCCTCCATACGTGACAAGTTTTGGTGCACTAAATGAAACAGTGATTGCCTGAAAGATGTCACTTCCATGAGTGCCAGTTTCCTCTCCTAAGCTGAGGAAGAAGATACATATATGTATTTTATCCCAAGTGGCATGTATGACTGCTCTTAACACACTAGGAATCTTCATATCTGGCGTCCTGTTGGCACACTGACCCTGGACACAAGCCCATCTGAAGATTCTGAGTATCTCACTTAACCAAAGAACACTGTCAACGGAAACAGCTGGTTAATTGTTTCAGTCATATAAGGTACTGAAACACTTTATATTCCATTGTTCAGACAGCAGCAAATGAAATGAGCACTTCAAGGGGCAGGATGATAGCACATTGCTGAGAATAGCCTAGTCTAGATGTTTTAGGGATGGAAACTGGCCATTGCAAGTAGGGGCTGAAATAATCATCCTTTGTTTAGCAAGTGTGAAAGGTTGAATTATCTGTCTTTGTCAAATCAGGGTGGTAGCGTTGCCATGGTGACCTTGAGCAGCATCTCTCCTTAACCACTTGGACTTCCTTGAGGTAATTTGATATCTACTAACGTGGTTTTAAGAGAGTCCAACTAGGGAAGTTCCTTCACGAATATTTAAAGATTGAGTCAGTGAATATAATGCCACTGAGATTCTTATCTGTGACTGTTCTGAATTCTACTTTGTTGAATTTGTTTTTAAGTTAGTTTTTCATGATTACTCCTCAACTACAATTCTCCCATCTGGTTTACTCTTGTTACCCTATATCAGTTGGTAGCATCATAAACACACTAAGATGCTCTTTTAAGTCAACAGGAATCAGTCTTCATAGACACCTGCAGAATTCTCAGCTTCAGCCTCACAGATACTACATTTGGGGAGCTGATCTTTTCACATTTGACAACCTTTCAATAATAGAGTTCAGAATATCACAGAGCATTTAATAAAAATGTCATGATCAAATGTGTTTTCTTATACCATGCATAAACATAGAAATACATATTAAGCCTGATTTTATGATTTTTTTTCACCATTTTGAATAAAAATGATTATGAAGACAGTAGAGGAAAGCAGGTAAAAGAATAGTTAGTGGGTTTGGAACTGGAATAAGTTAGATTTGATTCTGACTCTACACTTCCTAGCTATGTAACCTTGGCCAAATTATCCTCCCTGAGGACTTTTATTCTCATCTAACATGGATAATATTGACTTCATGGGGTAGTGGAATTGCTAATTGAGATAATTCATGCTTGGCAAGTGTTTGCTCATACTAAACACTCAGTAAATATTAGTCAAATAAAGTGCAAAGAAGACGACTAGAGTTTAAGCCCTTTGTTTTAAACTTGGCTCTATAACTAACAAGTATTTGACTTTGAAAAAGTCTCATATCTCTTAGTCTCATTTCTTCATGTAGACTATGGGATGGCTAAACTTGATTAGTGTTTTTCTAAATTTTTCTTGTCAATATTAACATTTTTAAAAGTAGAATCTTACATGAAAACTCATGTGAAACTATATACAAACAGTACATGCCGCCCTAGTTGAAGTACAAGCAAATAATAACACACATACATACACACACATACATATACAAATCACATAAGCATACAATGTGCATGTATATCACAACATATTTATGTTAATAGCAAGAAGAAACTGTCTCTAAATTTCTGAAACTTCCACGAGTAAGCACTCCAGCAAAATAACTCAGTAGATATTTGGCAGTTCCTCAAACAAGAGCTTTTGTTTTTATAGAATCTAGCACTGAATCCCAATGAGCTGAATTTCAACTTTCATTCATAGTTAATGGACAATAGACAAACTAATCTATACTAAGAAGGTTTTTTATCATCTGAACAGTCCCATTCCTTTCATGTAAGCAATGCAACGCTAAGTACTTATAGTGATTGCAATCTCTTCCAAGTAATCTTCTGTGGCACTTAAATATAATCACTACCTAGCTCAGGACAACTCATGTCATCAATATACTCTCTTGTTGAGTAATCAAGACATGAAATTTAGTTTTGTGGGGGTTTTTTCTTTCACCTTCTGGAAAATAGAAATTTATTTTTGGAGTGAATATGCTGCCCTAGTTGAAGTACAAGCAAAGAAAAACACATTTGGAGTGAATATTTTGGGGCTGATCTGCAAATATTAACTTTTAAAAGTGGATGTTCTTGTCATTTAGTTTAGAAAGAGAACACTGTTGTAGGTGTACAGATTAATAGCATCACTGCATATCATCATTGTCTGGAAGTTTAATTGTTTATTATATAATTTGCTTAAAATAACTGGTAACTTGACATGTGGGTAGTCTGGAGCAAGGTTAAGATGGCAGCCTAGGAATCCACAATTAGAAGGATCCAGCACTAATTGGGGTAGAGAGTTTATTTGAGTAGAGAGAGTAGTTGCTGTCAGCCAGGAGAGGCACCAAGGTAGATGGAGCTGGTCCTTTGGGTAAGAGAAAGCTCATAGGTACACATAGCCTATCATTCTAGAGGACATCCTAAACTAGAGACTACCTGATAAGCAATGGCCATGGGGCCCAGTGGGTCAGGGGAATAAGTCAGACCATTGAGAGTATGTGTACCTTGGAAGGGGATTACACGATGGAGTAGGGTGATTAGATGTGACCAGAATGACCTGATAAATACAGACTACTACACCAAAAAAGCAGCTGCTTTTCAAATCTTGGGCATGTATCTAAGTTTTTCAAGTGCATCCAGACATTTGGACTTTTATAGGAATTCTTCATTGTTAAGTATTGTCAATAACTTCATTTGCTTTTTAAAATACTGTGAAGGAGAGGCAACCTTATGCTGGCCAAATGGAACACATCTTCAGGACCTAAAAAGCTCTAGGACTTGAAGTCTGAGACATCAGGCTTGACATTCTATACTTGTAGGTGTGTACGTAAAAAGTTGGCCCTGACTCAGGTTGAAACTATAAACATTTACCAGATTTGCTATAATTCATTCCTTTATATTTGGATAATATAAATCATCATGTTGACCTAACATTTATGAGAGGACAATTTTATTCTTAATTTGGGATTCCAAAGAAGCTTTCTCAAGTTTAAGAAATTTGCCAGGCTATTCAAGGGTGGACTTATCTTCTTAACCTGATTTCTTCAAGATATCCTGGAGTAAATTCTCAGATTCTTATAATACTTTCATTTGTCAAACATTCCACATTGCAGCAAAGTATTGCAAAATATGTGGCTGTTCCTTAAGATATCCCATGGGTGCACAAATCAATTTAAATGTATGCTAGACCCCAGCCAGATAGCTCAGTTGATTAGAGTAACATCCTGTAGCACAGAAGTTGCCGGTTTAATCCCCCATCAGGGCCCCCCATCAGTGTTCCTGTCTCTCTTGCTTTCTTTCTTTCTCTCTCTCTGTCTGTCCCTCCCTCCCTTCCTCTCTCACCAAATTTAATAAATAAAAAATATTTTAAATTTGTTAGAATAGGGTAAAATTCAAAACCAGTACACTCGGCCACATTTATATAGTCACATCATTTTTAGAAAGTCATTAACACATTGTTTATTTGTAGAAGACGGATATAGGGAAATATTACTATTTCTGTACAAAATACTTTTACTCCTTTCCCCACCCAAAAACTTCATTCCTTTTGCAGTCCCCTCCTAGTGGACGGCATAGAGAATGCTGGGGGGCGGCAGCCCAGCACGCTGTGCTCCCGCTTCCGCGATCCCCTTCCCCCACTCGGTTCTCCAGGTGGGAAGACCTGCTCTACAGTAAAAGCCGTTCCTCGTCCTTCACCACGTGGCACAAAGGAAGGAATTCTCCACGTGGCGCTTTACTAGCTCCCGGAGAAATTCGGACACCTCAAAATCTCCAGAAAGCATTTAGGAGTAGACAGTGGATTCTCCAAGGAACAACTTTTTGAAATTTCAATGGAGAAGGGCACTGGAAAACTCTAAATGGTTACAGTATGAAGAGGAAAAGAAACGAGATGGAGTCACTGAGAGAAAAGTGAGCTCTGGAGGCTCCCACACAGGGTCTAAGCATTTTGAAACAGCCATTAACATAAATCTCTTGAACTGTTCAGTGTCCTTACAGCTGCTTTGTGATGACTTCACTGCCTTTACATATAGATAACGTTTGTTGCCTACAGCACCAGTTAATACCATTTACCAAAACTCCCCCAAACAAAAATCAAGTTTCAAACCAGGCAATTACAACTGTCACAGGAAAGAGAAACAACAGATTCCTTTGACCTCCTAAGGAAGGTATTTTATAACTCTAAAGAGACACAGGGAGAGGGTAAAGAGAAAGTATTTTCCTTTTTAGCAGCCATAAAATTATACAGGTTATGCTATGTGCAAAATGTATATCACTACTGCTTTGCTTTTGTGGGAGATATTTGACTCTGCTCCAAGGGAGATATTAGAAACAAAACAGCAGCAAAATCCTAGGAAAGGAAATTAAATGGAAACTGCATCTCATCTTCAAATCCTTCTTTCTTATATTTGTAAACTTCGCTTTGGGACTGATGGCGACTTCTCTCAGGGGCAATACCGTCCATAATATCTATTCACTCTTTTGTACTAGTCATCATTTGAAGGATACAGTCAACACTTCCTCCAAGGCTGTCTTTTTCTTCTTCTTTTTAGATTTAATTTAATTTAATTTTTAAGTGAGAAGAGGGGAGATAAACAGACTCCTGCATGCATCCTGACTGGCATCCATCCAGCAACTCCTGTCTGGGGTTGATGCTCGAATCAACCAAGCTATCCTCAGTGCCTGGATCAAGGCTCAGACCAATCAAGCCACTGACTGCAAGAGGGGAAGAGAGAGAGAAGGTAGATAGGGAGGGGGAGAGAAGCAGATGGTCACTTCTTAGGTATGCCCTGACAGGGGATTGAACCTGGGACGTTTGCATGCCAGGCTGGTGCTCTATCTACTGAGCAATCAGCCAGGGTTATGTTTTCTATCTTCCATCTTCAGGAAAAAAAATACAACACTTGAACATGGTTTAAACTTTAAAATTTGTAGGTTATCAACCTGTGATTGTAATGCTGCATGGTTCTATTAAATATGAAAATAAATCATTGTAATATACTTGGCCAACTGAGCTTGGACTGTTAGAATAAGTTCTTGGGGACTTGACCTGATTAATTAATTAGTAATATAAACCTGAATTAAAACTGCACTTTCCAAAGAGCTCCCAGCGCTTTTGCAATCATCACTGTATTTTTTCTTAGACAATTCAGAGAGTAAAATAAAATGTCATAGTAAAAAATAACATAGCTTATTTGTAAGAGTATCAATTTCTATCCATTCAATTTCTATATCACTTTTAAAAGTAAACAGTGAATCATCATATTGCTCTAATTTAAAAAAATAAAAAGCATTCTGCTTTACAGCTTAATATTTCTGACTTTTTAAAACTGCTTTATATCACTAAGGCTCAAGTGAAGACACAAAATAAAACCAATTATTTCTAGACAAGATAGTTATTATTTAATGATCTGATAGAAAAGACGTTTAAAGACTTAGAAGCAGATGTAACTGGAAGCATAAAAAATAAAATAACATCATAATGATTGTCTTATAAGACTTTCTGTGTGTGTGACAGAGAGATACAGAGAGGGCGACAGATAGGGACACACAGACAGGAAGGGAGAGAGATGAGAAGCATCAGTTCTTTGTTGTGGCACCTTAGTTGTTCATTGATTGCTTTCTCATATGTGCCTTGACCAAGGAGCTACAGCAAACTGAATGATCCCTCGCTCAAGTCAGCGACCTTGGGCTCAAGCCTTACTCAAACCAGATGAGCCCACGCTCAAGCTGGTGACCTCAGGGTTTTAAATCTGGGTCCTCTGTTTCCCGGTCTGACGCTCTATCCACTGCGCCACCACCTGGTCAAGTTCTTGTAAGACTTTTACTAGCTCTTTATCATAGAAAAAAAATTATTGCCTAAAAACAAAAATATTTAAAAATACCACCTTATGACCTGATCTGTTAGCTCACTTGGTTAGAGCATCATCCTGAAACACCAAGGTTCAGGTTCAGTCCCTAGTTAGGGCACACACAGGAAGTAACAAATGAATCCACAACTAAGAGGAACAACAAATGAATGCTTTTCTCTCTCCTTTCTCCTCTTTGTCTCTCTAAAATCAACCAATAAAATAATTAAAAATACCACTCTACCACATATTAAATGTTAGAATCACTGGTGATAAGCTAAAAGATTTTGCTATAAGATCAGGAACAAGAAAAGGATGCCTACACCCTTCACTTTCGTTCAACATAGTATTGGATGTCTTAGCCACAGCAATTAGGCAACAGAAAGAAATTTTAAAAACCCATTCAAATAGGAAAAAAAGAAGTAAAACCATCATATTTGCAGATGACAATACTCTAAGTAGAAAATCCCAAAGACTTCACCAAACTGAACTAATAAATAAATTCACTAAAGTTGTAGGATATCAAGTAAATATAAAACATCTGTTGCATTTTTATACAGTAATAATAAACTAAGAGAAAATTAAATCAAGAAAACATTCCCATTTATAACTACATCAAAAAAGAATAAAGAATCTATAAATAAATTTAACAAAGGAGGTAAGAAACCGTACATAGACAAGTATAAGATATTGATGAAAGAAATTAAAGAAGACACAAATAAACAAATACATTCTATGCTCATGGGTTGGAAGAATATAATTAAAATGTTCAATGCAATCTACATATTCTGTGAAATCCCTATCAAAATTCCAATGGCATTTTCCACAAAATTAAAACAAATAATTCTAAAATTTGCATGGAGCCACAAAAACCCTGAGTAGCCAAAACACTTTGAGAAAGAAGAACAAACCAGAGAATCACACTCCCTGATTTCAAACTACACTACAAAGCTACAGTGATCAAAATACCATAATATCTGAAAATTTTAAAAAAGATATATAGGCCAATGGAACATAAGAGATATCCCCAGGGGGAAAAAACATGAATATATGGCCAATCGATTTATGGCAAATAGGCAAGAATATACAATGAAGAAAAGACAGTCTCTTTAATAGATGGTGTTGGGAAAACTGGACAGTTGCATGCAAAATTACACCACTATCTTACACCACAGACAGAAAATGAACTCTCAATGGATAAAAACATTTGAATATAAAATCTGAAACCACAAAACTCTTGGAAGAAAATATAAACAATGAGCTCCTTGACTTTGGTCTGGTCTGAGTGATGTTTTGTTTTGTTTTGTTTTATCTCCAAGGCAAGAACAACAAAAACAAAATGAACACATGGGGCTATATCAAACGAAAAAATTTCTGCATAGAAAAGAAAACTATCAACAAAACAAAAAGGCAAACAGACCTGAGTGGGAGAAAATATTTGAAAATCATATATTCAATAAGACTTTAATATCCAAAACAGATTTTAAAAATTCATGCAACTCCATAAGAAAAACAATAACCCAATTAGAATGAGCAGAAGATTCCAATAGGCATTTTTTGCAAGCAAGGCAGACAGATGACCAACACGCATGAAAAAAGGTTCAGAATCACTTATCATTACAGAAGCATCTCAATCAGATCTTTTGGGTCGCCATATGCGTTCTCGATGAGCGGTAATATTTTGAGAGGTTTTTCTTTTTTCTGAGCAGTAGGACTAAACAGTGGGCTTCCAATATTTAGTAAACCATGTTGCAAACAAATGTGCTGTCATTCAGGCTTCATTTATAAGACACAGCAAAGTAGATTTAGCATAAGTCTTAAGATTCTTAAGATCTTAAGGATTTACAGAATGCTAAATGACCAATGGCTTCAACTTAAAGTCACTTATTAATCCCTGATAAGAAAGTCAACCTGTCCCTTGAAGCCAGAAATGGACTTATCTCCAGCTATGAAAGTCCTAGATGGCCTCTCCTTCCAGTATAAGCCTGTTCTGTCTACACTGAAATCTGTTGCTTTGTGTAACCACCTTACCGAGAGCTTCTGGAGAACTTGGTGCGTCTTTTACATTAGCACTTGCTGCTCCACTTTGCATTATAATCTTACGAAGATGACTTCTTTCTTAAACCTCATGAACCCACCTCTGCTAACTTTAAACTTTTCTTCTGCAGTTTTTTCACCTCTCTCAGCCTTCAGAGAATTAAAGAGAGTTTAGGGCCTGCCCTGAATTAGGCTTTAGCTTAAGGGAATGTTGTGGCTGGATTGACCTCCTATCCAGACCACTCAAACTTGCTCCTTATCAGCATTAAGGCTGTTTTGCTTTCTTATCATTTGTGAGTTCCCTGGAGTAGCACTTTTAATTTATTTCAGGAAATTTTTCTTTGCAGTCACTACTTGCATAACTGCTTGGTGCAAGGGACAAAGCTTTCTGCCTATTCTGTCTTTTGATATGCTGTCCTCAATACGCTTAATTATTTCTAGTTTTTGATTTAAAGTGATAGACATCTGATTCTTTCACTTGAACATTTGGAGGGCACTTTAGGATTATAAATTGGCTTAATTTCAATATCGCTGTGTCTCAGAGGACTGAGAGGCCCAGGGAGGGAGGGAGAGTGATAGAAAATGATTAGTCAGCCGAGCAGTCGGAAGACCCACAACAGTTACCAATTAAGTTTGTTATCTTTTACAGACACCGTTCCTAGAGCCCTAAAACAATCACAATTGTTTATTTAACATAAGATTTTGAATTCTTCTGTTCTCTTTATAAAAAAAAATCAAAGATCACTGATCCCACTCAATCATCATGAAAACAATAATAGTGAGAACATTTGAATATTACAAGAATCACCAAAATGTGACACAGGGACATGACATGAGGAACTGCTGTTGAAAGAAAGGTACTCATAGACCTGTTCGAGGGAGGGTGCCACACACCTTTACTTTGCTTCTGTGAAGTGCAATAAAGTGAGGTATGCCTGCATTCGAATCAAATAATAACAGCGGCCAAAATAGCTTTGGTGTTTGGTAGATTTATGATTACCCAACCTTTTTGCCATTTGGGAAAGAGTAAAAAGACCTAGAATCTTACTTTAGTTATGATCTTAAGCTGGTAACCTTGGGAAAAATCACATAATATTTCTAAGCTCCAGTTCTATGTTCTTTCTTTTTTCCTTTTTTCTTTTTTAAAGTGAGAGGAGGGGAGTTAGTGAGACAGACTTCTACATGTGCCCTAACTGGGATCCACCTAGGGCAACCCCATCCTGAGCCAATGTTCAAACAAACCGAGCTATCCTCAGCCCCTGGGGCTGACACTTGAACCACTTGAGCCACTGGCTGAGGGAGGGGAAGAGAGAGAGGGGAGGAGAGAAGCAAATGGCTGTTTCTCATGTGTGCCCTGACGGAGAATCAAACCCTGGGCAACCATACACCAAACCTACACTTTATCCACTGAGCCAACTGGCCAGGGCTTCCAGTTTTCTTATGTACAAATGAGAATACCACTATTTGCTGTGAGGATTAAATCAAGGTAGGTATTTGAAGCACTGTGTAACCTATGTGACTCCCTAGTAATATAATATTGTATGATTATATGTATCCAGTCTTCTATTTTTAGAAAACATCTACACAAAGATAGCCCTAAAAACTGACCAATAATAACCCTGCTGAGGATAGGGTAAAAAAGAGGTGTTTTTTTTAACTTTCTTAAATGTGTAATTATATGGCTATATATTTGTAATAAAAAAAGATGTCTAGTCAAAGGCTGCAAATGACAGTCTCCAAATTATATCTGGTCTACAGACATGTGTTTGGTTCAAAGGTAATCATTAAAAAGTAAACTACTTTGCAATACTTAAAAATAAAAAAATTAACATAAGATTTTGAATTCTTATGTTCTCTTTATAAAAATCAAATACATGGCAGAAGTTTCCTGGGGATTCCTACAAAGCAATAATCTTTGAAGCTGAGGTCTGTTCTCTTCTTTTGGTGGTGTCTTCTTGCCACTGTTTGCTTCAATCCCCACTTAGATTTTTTCACTCAAATAGTTCCTGTGTCTCTATAGGCACTTCAGTTTGTAATATTTCCTAAGTGAATATGAAACACTGGATTGATTTCTGTTCTGTAATATTTATTATGCCTCTTCCCATGTCCCTATGGACAGAATAGATTTTCATGCCACATTGATTTGGAGTTTGAGCACAAGCATCGCTTTGGCCAAAGAACTGTCAACGGATGTGATGTGGGCAGAAGCCATGAACGTGCTTGGGTGTTTGGCTTGGCTCTGTGTTTATTTGAAAAGGGTCTATCTGAGTTATTTGCTGCCCCTTCACCACAGAGCCCTAGGATAATACACGTGGAGTGGAACCGAGCCCTTCCTTCAGGACTTAGTCTGAAGTCAAGGTCAAGTGATCAACACCCTGAGGCAGAGCTATTCCAGCCAACCTGAATTTAAAAAAATTATGCTTATTGCTATAAGTCACTGAACTTTAGGATAGTTTGTTACACTAAAAGTTGACTATTTATTATTGTACTAAAAGCTGACTGACATTGTTGTGGGCAAGAAAGCTTAGCATTCTCTTCTTAAAATACAAAAATAAAACATACACTTTTGTGTATGTATGTATGTATGTATGTATGTATGTTTGTATGCACACACCCATGTTTGTCCACCCAGAAACTTTAATATTTTAAACCAGTTATAAGCAAAAAAACCCCCATATTTTTCTGTTCTACTTGTACATTTATTTTGTTTCTTTTAAATTCCATATAAGTGAAGACATATGGCATTTGTCTTTCTCTGCCTGACTTATTTCACTCAGCACAATATCCTCTATGCCAATCCATTTTGTTGCAAAATGCAAGATTTCATTTTTTATGGCTGATTAATATTCTGCTGTATATATGCAACACCTCCTCTTAATCCATTTATCTATTGATGAACACTTAGGTTGCTTCCATATCTTGGCTATTATAAATCATGCTTTAATGAACATAGGAATATATATGTCTTTTTCATTTAGTGTTTTGGGTTTCTTCAAATAAATACCCAGAAATGAAATTACTGGGTCCTTCTTTGTCTCTGCCTTTGTTTTAAAGTCTAGTTTGTCTGATATAAGTATTGCTACACGAGTTTTTTGTTTGTTTCCATTTTTCATGAAATATCTTTCTCTATCTTTTTACTTTCAGTTTGTGTGTCTTTTGATCTGAAGTGAGTCTCTTGTAGTCAGCATATGTAAGGGTCTTGTTTTGTTATTCATTCAGCTTCCATATGTCTTTTGATTGGAGTGTTTAATCAATTTGCATTTAATGCAATTATTAATAGATATGAATTTATTGCCATTTTATTATTTATATTTGATTTGACCTTTTTTCCCTTTTTTCTTTTTAGTGAATGCTTTTTTAACATTTCTTGTATGTCTTTGCTTTTCATCACTTGGAATATTTCTTGCCAATCCCTTTTGGCCTGCAAAGAGTCTGTTGAGAAATGAGCTGAGTCTTATGGGAGCTCCCTTATAAGTAACTAAGTACATTTCTATTGCTGCTTTTAAAATTCTCCCCTTGTCTTTAAACTTTGCATTTTAATTATGCTGTGTCTTGGTGAGGGCCTCTTTGAGTTCACCTTGTTTGGAACTCTCTGCACTTCCTGGACTTGTATGTCTATTTTCTTCACTGACTTAAGGAAGTTTTTCATCATTATTTTTTTACCTAGATTTTTAATTTCTTGCTCTCTATTTTTTCATTTAGCACCTCCATAATGAGAATGTTGGTATGCTTGAAGTTGTCCCAAAGGTTCATTATATTATCATAATTTTTTTTTAGATTCTTTTTTTTTTTTTTCTGCTCTAATTGGGTGTTTTCTGTTTCCATGTCTTCCAAATCTCTCATTTGATCCTCTGCTGCATCTGCTACACTGTTGATTCTCTGTGATACAGTCTTCAATTCTGACTTGTTCTTTTTTTATTGTTTATCTTTGTTTTTATGTTTCCTACCTCTTCACTGGAATTCTTATTAAGTTCATCTACTCTTCCCCTAAGTTCATTGAGCATTCTTATAACCAGTGTTTTAAACTCTGCATCTAGTAGATTGATTATCTACATTTTGTTTCGTGGAAGAGTTTTGTTCTTCCACTGGGATAAGTTTCTTCATATCCTTAACTTGGCTGCCTCCCTGTGTTTGTTTCTATGTATATATTAGGTACAGCTGTTAATCTTCCAAACTTGGTAGAGTGGCCTTATGTAGTAGTTGTCCTATAGAGTCTCATGGCACTGCCTCCCTGATCACCTAGACTGGGCACACTAGGCGCCCTCTCTCTTGTGAACTGTGAATGCCCTTGTTGTAGTTGAGTCTTGATTATTGTTGGCACCTCAGTGGAAGAAATTTGCCCCCAGGTTGACTTGCTATAAAGACTGGCTGCAAGCACCATGGAGGATCAGATGTGCAGGAGCCCATCTTCACTGAGGACTTACCTCAGTGGGGCTCTGGTGCCTGCTAAGTTCAACCCTTCAGTGTGTTCCTTGTTGAGGAGTTTGGGTGGTGCTTCAGATGACCTCTATGTGGTTTGAAGCTATCCACAAAGTGGGTTGGCTCTGGGGCCTCCTGGGAGGTGAGGCCAAAGTCAGCTGACACCAGTGCCCTGCCTGGGACCATCTGGCATGAGCTACAAAGCGATATGCGGGTAACTGCTTCTTGTGCTAAGCTTGGAGGTGTCCAGGAGAGGCCAAGCTGCAAAACAAGACCAGCTGTCACTAGTGCCCAGGCTGGGGCCACGTAGCAAGATGTTGGTAGCATGCGGAGACCAGATGTTGCTTGTTTGAGAGATTTTAGTAAAGTCTGAAGCACGAGCCAAGACTGGCCATTTGTAGGAAAAAGCCGCTGGAAAGGGCTTGGTCTGGGTCCCAAAGCTGGATGGGGCACAGCCGCAGTGAATTACGAGAGAAAGGTGAATAATGTTAGCCAGATTGACTATATATATTCATATGTTCATTATTTCAAGGGATGTAAAATCTTAGTTACATGAAAATTGTCCATGAAGTTATGTGTACCTCTTTCTGATGCAACAATTACACTGTGATTTTAAGTTAAAATTTCCAAAATTGCTAAAATGGAAAATTTTAATTGGATAAAAACTAGTATTGTACAATCTACTGAAAGGACTCTTGGTGCAAATAAATTTTTGCACTTGATCTTAGCCAGAAGGCCAAGAAGCAATGCAAATAAATGCTTTGGAATGAATGGTACAAATGCAGCATTAAAAATATCTCAATAATGAATTGTTTCTATGCTAGAATAAGACATATTGTGTTAAAGTATACAGCTGACTTTTTCAAATGAGCTATAGCATGTACCATTAATCTTAGAGGAAATAGAAGGACTCTAAACATGCTTCGTTGATTGGCATACATCCTAGATCTCCTATCTAAACCTAAAGCTCCTAGTCCATATAAACGACAGTTCACCCTCTGAGAACACAGGGGGTTACGAGTGTTTTGGCAATCAATAGTCATAGGGAATAGCAGAAATCTCTTAAGGCTGCAGGTGCTTGCCATCAGAGCAATTCTCCCAGATCCCTCTCCTGCCACTCTGAGGTAAAGTTCCCTGATTCCCTCAGCTGCCACTGTGATGGGGGTTTTCCTGATCCCTGCAAAAAGCAGTTTTCCTTTGCTTATTTGCTCGCCTGTTTCTGTGAGCCTCCAGTAAACGGGTGTGGCCTGATGCTTTCTGGCTCCACAGTTCCTCTACTGTCTTCCCGAATCCAGTGTGAACCTGTCTGGTCTTTACCATGGGCTATATATATATTCCAAACAAAATGGAGTCCAGAAACATCTCCAGATTTGGAAAATCAAACAACATAGAAAATGTAATTTAAAATTGTAAAAATTTTGGTTTATGGACATAAATGTTAACAATCTACAGGAGTTAAGACTAGGTAGACTCTGTCCTTTAGAAAACAGGGGGAGGGGACACTCCAAGAAAGAATAAATGAGATAATTTATGCAAGTTGGGTACTTCTTTTGCAATTTGTTACAACCAATGGTCTCTTCATCAGGGAAAGGGTGAGTTTGTCAGCATAAGAAACAAGCCAAATGAACAACTAAAGTGCCACAACAAAAAACTGATGATTGATGCTTCTCATCTCTCTGTGTTCCTGTCTGTCTATCCCTCTCTCTGACTCTTGCTCTCTGTAAAAATAAAAAAAAATAAAAAAAGAAAAGAAACAAGCCAAAAATTCCCTATTATAAGAGGGAGAAACAATGCCCTTTCCTCAGGAAGCTTATCTACTGTTTTCCAAGAAATTATTGCAATAAATATACAAAATTGCTAAGAATATGGTGTGAATAACCTCTGCTAGATCGTGCAGTGCACAGACTGCAACTTTAGGCAGCTATCCTGCATTGAATATATTATCACCAGCATTCTTAGAACATGGTACACAATCCTGCTATTTCTCCCAAAAGATGAATTATGCAGGTTTTGACAAGAGGAAGAAGAGGCCACATAAAGTATAATTACTCATTGTCTGGGGAAGGTATGCATTTTGTGCTACTTTGTAACTTTTATCATATCAAAGAGAATAAGTCACCTTCTCACTTTTTGTGTCCGTGGTAGATTGCCAAAAAAATGTACACAAATTCTTTGCAATTCTTCCCATAGGAAGGTGGAAGAGCTCCTTCCCTGGATCTGGGCTTGGTATATAATCTGCGTGGGCCAGGGTGACAGTTGCAAACCTGACATGATCAGAGACTTGACAAGCGCTTGTGCACTGAGGCTCACTCTCTCTTGCTGGGTGGGTTTCTTCTGCTACCGTGTGAACAAGCCTGGGCTACAAAGAGATGGCGAAGTTGCTCTCAACCAAAAGAATCATGAGATGCAAATCTCTGTTATTTAACTTATTATATTATGGGATTATTGGTTATGGAGCAAAAGGGAACTATTCCAATGTCTCAAAACAGAAAATGATTGTTATAATTGCCTGTTATGACTATCAATTTAACAAGGCGAGAAAAGATGAATCCAGCCATCTCTCTTCATTGGAAATCTCCCTATGTTGTGTCCACAGCTTGATTGTGACGACATTCATTTTCTGACCACTTTTCCTCAGATGAGGTTGAAGAGTGATTCCAACTACTGAACTTCTTAAAGTGAAGAAACCTCCTTAGCAGATGGCCAAGAAACCCAGTATTAATGCTTATCATTAACTTAAGTAGAAAATAAAAGAGACATTTGGAAAAAGACTTTACTTGATTTTTAAAAAACTTGACAATTGTAAATGTTTAGTCCACTGTTTTTTTAAATAACCAATTACTTAATTAAGGCCTAGAAAACAGAAAGGAACATCTCCTAACCTCTGAAAAGGAATATCAAGTTGAGTAGCCAAAAGAAAAAAAGTTTATCCCTTGGCATAAGCCAGCTTGTTCCTATTGTGAAGAAAGAATACTAAGAGCTAAACAGACGAGGAACCCATCAGAAGAAAGGACACAGATAGACGTGGCTTGTGATGGCCAGCGCTTTGGTGCCCACATATAAATCTCCAAGTCAGACGTGTCATTAGAAATTGCCAGTTGGTGCATATGAAGATTTTAAAAGTCTCTAGAAAACAAAACGGTGAGATACCAGTTTGGAGATTTCTAGGCAGTATAAAAAATGAGACAAACTCTCTGAATCTGTGATGATTAGAACAATGCTAAAAAGTATGCTCCATTGGGAGAAAAAAAAAACAATTAACAAAGGAAACACATGAAATAATTATAACGATATCCAGCATCTTCAAGCAAAGATACTTAGTTTTTCCACCCTCCGTCTCCCTCCTTTCTTAGTCTCTTCCCACAACACCTGCACTCTGTCTCTCTCTTCCTTTCTCCTTCTTTCTCCTGAATATTTTATTGGTTACATAAAAGGATGCCAAAAACACAAGTTTGTGCATTTGTAGGATATTTGCTTTTCTTGAAAATATAAAGTACAAATTTTTTTTAAAGGACTGTGCTTTTTTTTTAATTCTTATTTTATTTATTCATTTTATAGAGGAGAGACAGAGGGAGAGAGAGAGAGAGAGAGAGAGAGAGAGAGAGAGAGACAGGAGGGAGGAGCTGGAAGCATCAACTCCCATATGTGCCTTGACCAGGCAAGCCCAGGGTTTTGAACCAGCAACCTCAGCATTTCCAGGTTGACTCTTTAGCCACTGTGCCACCACAGGTCAGGCTAAAAGTACAAATTTTTTTATTGCCTAGATTGTCACTGCAACATAAAAGACGTATTGCGTTAAGTCATGCCAAGGATGAGACAGACCCAGAGATTTATCTATCCATTCACACACATATGTGTGTATCTGTGACATGTCTATCTTGTCATATTTCTTTATAAACATGCTCAGTTTATTGTGTCTCACTAACTTTTGGTATTCTCTCTTTAAAACAAGAAACACATAAGTCTGCAAACAGGATATGAAGGATAGTCAAACAAAATGTGTGCATTGAAAAAGAAATCTCCCATTCAACTGTAATCAGTTTGCATGCATCCTTCTAGTCTATGTGCAGCATTTTTCATGCATTTACAAACCTACACAATACATTCTGCTATAAGAGCCATTTTTATAATGCACATTAGAGCCTCTATCATTGGTAAATAGGGGAGCCATCAGTATAATGTGGAAGTCACAATGGTCTGTTTGTTTAAGGTCAGGGGGAACAAGAGGAGTGGAAGTAAAATTATCTATTTGACCAGGAACGAACAGAGCTCAGAGCTCAGTGTTTGAACTGGCAGCAGGAACCCTTTCATCTGCATGTTAAAAAGTAGCAATTGGTAACATCTCTCAATTCTATCCAGAATCACCTTCCTAGAAAGAAACCCTAGCTGTCAGTGGGTGGCAGACTGCTCTGTAATGAAGGCCAGGAGTAGTGGCAGCAGAGAGAGGACAGCTGTGTTAGACAGTAGCAAGAGAACATCTCTTTGAGAAGGTGACATTTGAAAAAAAAAACTAAAAGAAAAGAAAATCAACCTGTGATGAACTGGGGGCTGTATTCTAGGCAGAGAGAACAGCAAGTGAGAAGGACCGGACAGGGGAACAATCACTGGACACTTGGGGAAAGCAGGGAGACCAGCACGGGCAATGTGAACAGGGCAAAGAGTGGCATAAAACATTGGCAAGATCAGCAGGGACTGACTCTGAAAGGTCATTACGTGCTGAGATGAGAAATTTAGATTTCATTGAGATGATGCAACAAAACTGTTAAAAAGTTCTGAGCAAGGAATTAGTATCATCTGTGTTCCAAAAAACCATCCGGAGGCTGTGTTAGAATGAATACTGGGGGAAAGACAGTGTTTAAAAAAGACAACAGGGCCAAAATGGAGTCACATATGTTAATCCCATGTCACCAAAACAAGATTTAATATTTCACCTAATTCCTCTCCCAGGAATGCAATCTTAAAACCAGCCAATGTGGAATTTTCCGGTCAGCAGTACTGAGGGAATCCACTCTCTCCTTGTCTTTGCCTTTGCTGCCTACAAAAGCCTGCAATTTCACACAACTCTTGAGAGTTTTTTTCTGTTTGCTAGATTGGCTGCTTCCTGATTCATGAATTGCTAGACAAAGCCAATATGATGCTAACAATTGCTTAGCTGAATTTTTGTTTTTAACAAGGGGAGTCAGGAAAACCCATCAGCAGCTTAAATGAAGGACGGTGGCAGCTGGCACTATGGTGACATGGTTAGAAACTGTATTCGAAAGGCAGAGCTGGCGGGGCTGGCACAGGGACTGGTGGTGCAGGGGTGGGGAGAGATGTCAGGGATGATTGCCAGGCTTGGATTTGAGAAATGGGTGGGTGGTGAGACCATTGATAATGGTGGGAAAGACGGGGGCAACGCAGGTTTGGTGGGAAAGGAGAAATCAGGAGTTTTCTTCAGACAGTTAATTTTAAGATGCCTATTAGACATCCATGTAGAGAACTACGAATATCAAGATAGGCAATAATATTGTAATATTGTAATAATATATGTATGGTGCCTGGTTGGTACTAGAAATATCAGGGGGACACTTTGTAATGTATATGATTGTCTGACCACTATGTTGTACACCTGAAACTAATACAAAATAATATTGAATGTCAACTGCAATAGAAAAATAAATTTGATCCTGGCTAGTTGGCTCAGAGGTAAAGCATCGGCCTGGCTTGTGGAAGTCCCAGGTTCAATTCCCAGTCAGGGCACACATGAGAAGCGACTATCTGCTTTTCCACCCCTCCTCCTTTTCTCTCTCTCACTCCCCTCTCTCTCTCTTCCCCTCCAGCAGCCATAGCTCAAACAGTTCGAGCAAGTTGGCTCTGGGTGCTGAGGATGGCTCAGTGCCTTGCCTCAGGCACTAGCTTGGTTACTGATGGGCAGAGCATTGCCTGGTGGATCCCAGTCAGGGCATATGAGAAAGTCTGTCTTTGCCTCCCCACCTCTCACTTAATTAAAAAAAAAAAAAATTATTATTTTCTTTTTTTTTTTCAAAAATGAAAATAAATTTAGAGGATAAATATGTTAAATTTTACTATAATTAAGTAAAAATAAAAAGAATGGCATTGAATAGATGGACATAGATGAAACAAATATTCTTTGTAACAGCCAAACTAAATCTGGACTTGTTAATGACTTCATGTGTGAGTCAAGTTCATCTTAACCAGCTCAACATCACAGAAAAAGTAACAAAATAAGAAACCTAGAGCTTCAAAATGAAACATCAATATTAGATTGTATCTCATTTGGGTTGCAAGTTTAACAAGGCAAGATTGGAAAATGATATACGGTCCAGCTTGTCTTTCTCACACATTTCTCTCTGTGGAATGACAGTAGGGCTTTGTTTCATCTAGCTGACCCCTTCCAGCCTGTCTTCCAGAGAAAATATGTCCTGTTCAGCCCCCTCAAACCACCAGGGCAAAGGGGCATATTCTTCTAAGCCCTGGAATCTTCCTATTTCCAAATGAAACTCTTCAATGTGTTATTTAAGTTATACAAATCTTACTAAAAATCTAGCCCCAGATCAAATAAAAAATATATGATTTCCCACATTAACATTAGAAAATTGGGCATATTTCACAGATTTCCAACTATCATAAATGCCCATTTTTATTCATGCATGATGAATAAAAACAGTAAAGCAAGCACTACTTTGAATGAATCAATTGGCCACAAAACTATATAGCCTTTGAATACTTGAATTTGTTTGCAATTAGTGATCAAAATTCAGTTTTCTCAATGGAATTAACACAAACCATATATTTTTTTCTCAATGGAATTAACAAAAACCATATTAAGTAAAACATTGAGACAAAACTATGCCTTTATTAGGTAAGATTATTTGGATCTGATTTTTGTCAAAATTAAGCTTATATACTTAGTCATAGTCTAAGAATGTATCAAATATTCATTTCATGCACCAAATAGGTCAATCAATATACCAAAAGCCAAAGTCACAAAGAACTCTTTGACCTAACCACGATTTGAGAACAGCTTCAAATGCCTTGTGGAATGTTTGTGTGCATATGTGTGTGTGATGTATGCATATGGACTCTTTTTTCCTTCTTCACTTAGCTTTTTCTTAGTATCTAGTATCTTAAAATGACATGATTCCACTGGATAGCAGATTTCGATGCTGCAAAGTTACTTCCCAATCAACATTTGCTCATCACTGCTGACCTTGTTTGAAGTAAAAACCACTTCGGGTAGTCGTGCAGCTGAGACTACCCGGATGGGAGTTAGCAGGGGAGCACTGCCCTGCCTCTGCTCTGTGGAGTCAAGATGCCTCCTGCTTACTGAGATGTGTCAGTGGTGTGAAGAGGGTCCCTCTAAGTATCAGTGATCAGGTAAAAGTCATCAAAGACCAAAGCCAGAGCTAAGTAGATAAACTGTCCTAAATGTCTCCTTGGCTTTTAATGGGTAAACCAAGAAGGAAATGGAATGTTGATTCCTACAGGAAAATAATACTGAAACTCCCTCTCCTTTGATAATAATGAATTTATCTGCAATAAATGGTTACCTGGATGTGATACACCAACACTTATATTTAATTAAGTGTGTGTGTGTTCGCATGTGTACATTTAGCACATATTCTTCAAAATAAACTAGAGGGTATCTGTTGCCATAGTAATTACAAAAATCCACCCTAAAACTCAGATGGCAATGATCATTTAATAGTACTCATGCATCTCTGGATCATCTGAGATTTATTAGCGGGTCAACTAGGACAGCTTTATCCCATATGTACCTCAAACTCCTCTTGGAACAAGGAATCTAGCCAGAACATGCCCTTCTTACAGCCATGACAAGGTGCATGAGGACACACAGATGCACCAGGGGCCGATGACAGCCTGGGCTAAGGACCACTAGCATGCTGTCACCTCTGGCTCATTGTATCGGCCAATGCAAGTCAAATAGCCACACCCACGATCAGAGGTGGGGTGGGGAATAGACTCTGCTCCTTTAAGTGTAGGGTGTGGGAACTGGGAGGTTGAAGAATTATGGCCAATAATGCCATCTACCACAGACCACCTATTCATCTTTTAATCTGGAGGAGTAAAAGTTGCATGAGGTCATTGAAAAGCAGATTTGGGGGTAGACAGATCTAAGTTCAAATCCTTACTAGTTCTGGCCCTGGAGTGGTCAACATAATCTCCACATAAGTAAACCGGAAATAGAGTTGCCTCCCAAGAAATCTGTGATTATTAAAAGACAATTTATGAACAGTAGTGAGTACACTATAATCTTCTAAAAAGTAATGACAAATTATCATTGTTATTATTATTGCTATTATTATTTTTGCTATTATTGTTATTGCTATTGTTCAAACCTAAAAATAGCTGGGACGTTTTATTCTACAGAGGTTGGCATATCAACTTATTCCTCAAATTATGCTTCCGGATATGAATTGTGCTGCTTCTGTCATAAAAGGCCACCGAACAGACCAAAATGAAAACTGCAGACCTACATGCTTCTGCATCACTCCCAGCCCACACAGCTCCTTCCAGGAGCATCTCTCTGCGAAGGGAAGTCCAGTGTCTCAGTCAGAAATTTGAGGAAAGCTGGGAAACAATAAATTCAGGTAGGGAATCAAAGATCTTGCAGTCACTCACTAGAGCAGCGGTTCTCAACCTGTGGGTCGCGACCCCGGCGGGGGTTGAACGACCAAAACACAGGGGTTACCTAAAGCCATCGGTAACATATTTTAAATATGTATTTCCGATGGCTTTAGGTGAAATATGTATTTCCAATGGCTTTAGGCGACCCCTGTGTTTTGGTCGTTCGACCCCTCCCCCCCGGGGTCGAGACCCACAGGTTGAGAACCGCTGCACTAGAGAGAATGAATTGTTCTACTTTCAGAGTTCATGGTTTCCTTTGGACTCATAAGGAAAATAGGTTGCTTAGAAAGATCAGTGGAGGAATGGTCGGCCGGGCTGGCAGCTGGTCCTGCAGCTCTCGCCTGTCCCAGGTTGGATTGCTGGGAAACCTGAAGTCACCACACTGTCGTCTGGGCTCCCTCTCTGCTTCGCTCACATCCTGTGACACTCCCGACACTCTCCTGTTGTTTTAACCAGAATATGTGGATCTGTATGTGGCACATATTCTGAAGTCAGCTAAAATAGACCTATATAAACCTGTTTTTCTCAATGAAGCACAAACTTGAAGCTATTTTTATTTATTTCTTACATGATTAAAGTAATTGTGTAGTTTTCTCATTAACTAAATCCATTCCTTTTCCACTGAGGTGGTAGTCAGGATGACAACAATTTAATTTTTTTAAAAAGGACAATTCAGAAAAATTCAAAATTTTAATCTAAGTGATTACACATAACAAATTTAATTAATGTTATTGACTCTTAATTGTTTAAGTATATGTAGAGTCTTACATACCTTTCTAGACTTCATTTAAACTCAGTTTTCTGAATCTAGCACACTTATATTTTCTTTCCTACCGTAAAAATCCTTCTTGTTTCCTTATATCTTATTTTAATTTCCAAATTTTAAATTTCTGCATTATTAAATTATAATTGCTAAAAGTAAAACAACACACACACACACACACACACACACACACTCACACTCACAAAACACTCCCTTCTAATCCATGGTGTCTGTGTCCATTCGGGGAATACTAACGTTAAGTCAGTGTGCAAAGTACACCCACGCATTTTGCTAGCAGGCGTGGGTGGCGCCTGCTCAAGTCTTCTTCCTTCACCTGAGGAATCCTTCTGGTCTCTTTCCCTGAACTCTGTCCCCAGAGATGGATGGCCGTCTGCTATGAGGAGAGTGCCATGAGAATGAGGAGGGATGTTTTGAGTCCCCTTGGAAGACCTGGTTGTTCAGTCTCAACGACCCAGCTGCAATCCAGAGTTGCCTCTGTGAACCTGGAAATGCTTTCCGCAGTGACCACCGGGCTGCAAAGGAGGGCGCTCGTAGAGCTGTGCCTCTCTCAGCTGTCTGCCACGCTGTGCCTCTAAACACAGCGGAGCCCCCTCCCTGTCATTCCAGTGCCAGCTGGTAGCCCCACCTGGCTCCTTTGAGGCTTTCGCTTTGAGTAAGTGGATGAGAAGCAGCTGAGATGCCCTCCAGGAACTGGCGGCTGCTGCCAAGTCTTCCGGTTCTCTAGCTTCAGTGAGCTGCTCTGGGTCGTGTTCATGGAGTCCGGGCACTTCTCAGGATGATTCCATCCAAAGGATCAGATATAACTCCAAGGTGTTTCTCTCTCTCTCTCTCTCTCTCTCTCTCTCTCTCTCTCTCTCTCTCTCTTTGATCCCAGGAGCATCTGAACATGTGGCAGGAAGAAGCTTTGTGATCAGCTTACAGGGTTGATCTTCTTGAAGCTTCAGCTCATGCATCTCCGTCTCTAAGGAAGAGCAGTTCTGTTCGCTTGTACTGTGAGCAAGATATTGTCATTATTTTCACTTTTGTAAGCTTTCCGTGGCAAAAATTCAGCCCACCTCTTGGGGATGCGGCTTTTCTTTAAAGCAAGAATTGTAGCGTTTTCCTAATACAAATGCACAAACAGGTTTTGTAATATAAAACTCCTGCAGGCATTTCCTGATGTTTCCCTTCTGGCCTAAACCGCTGGGTGTGACTAGTTTAAAAGCTGTCAAAATGACATAAAACAGTTATTAAAACCACTGGTTGCCTCACTGCCAGAGGGCAATATTGTTCCATAAATAACCTGCATTGCAACAGCGCTCAGAGCAAGACTGAGCCATCAAACCTAAGGGCAGAGGCATTTTAAACCCGCAGTAAAGTGCAATCATATGTAGAGTCCCACACATAAGTAAATGGAAACATTTTTTTTGCAGCAGCAGCTATTTGGGCAATAGGTACAAGCGAAACACAGGTATTTTCAGTATCTATGTGAGCACCTAAGTGAACATGTAATTGCACAATGAGCCCTTTACAGCAACTCAATTAAACATGTAAATTATCGACAAATGTCCCCAGCAGCCACAGAACATTTTCGGCGTCCAATGTCATTATCCTCTGCCAGGCATTTGTGCATCGGAGTATATGTTTCTATAATTAAATAGCAATTATTTTTACTTCCAGTCCCATTAGTAGTGTTTAAAATTGGAAGTGCTATACTGTCTTCTTTTTTGGCTTGAATTTATTGTATGTTTAATGAATGTATGCTTTACAGAACCAGTGGCTTTTCACAGAGATATCTTTTAGCATCTTTTTTCTTTGGGTAGTTTGGGTTACTATGTGATCCTCTTAAAATCAGAATCGCATGAATGTGTTATTCTGAAATGTCTTCCTGAGGTCCTTGCCCATTCACTTAGAGATCATCTGTTGGTAGTTTACGCAGAATATCATCAACCTTGAGAAATTAGTACCCAGCAAATATTTTGCCCACAATATTTTTTAAGCAACCATCTATCCTAATAAACTAGTGGTAGTTGTTTCTTCGGTTTTGTTTATGGCGTTGCTTGTAAAAAGCAAATAGAAAAGTCCATGACATTGTGTATGGGTTGCAAAGGACTAGCCATAAGAAGTCAAAACCTCATTATGGAAGCGTGTTCTAGAGTGAATGGCAGAATTCCCCTCACTGGTCAGTTTTCAATATTTCCGAAAGAATTTAAATAATGAAATATCATACAATATTTGTGATAAGAAAAATAATCTATGCTATGAGAGAGTAGTAGTATTGTCAGCGTCCTGTGTATACCTTCTATGCAGGAACAGAAGTCCATCAGAATCGAAGACCTACTAAGTATTACTGATTAAATGAATGAGATGGAGCCAAAACAGTTCATACAACTGGTCTACTTTGAGCTCTCCTTCTACTAAAAAAATATAACCATTACTGTTTCTTTTTGTTTAATGTCTTATTGAATTTATTGGGGTGACTTTAATTAATAAAATTTTACAGGTTTCAGGTGTATAGTTCTATAATACATCATCTGTGTATTGTATTGTGTGTTCACCACCTCAAGTCAAGTCTCCCTCTATCTTACTGTTTCTACTACTTATTTTAACCGCTTATTACCATGTGACTGAAGTACTGAAATGGAAAATATACAAATTTTCACATGTTCTTTTCATTGTTTGGTTTTACTTAAAAAAATTATGTTCTGTGAGTCTCATTTTTCTGATTTACTTATTTCACTCAGTATAATGTTCTCAAGGTTCATCCATGTTGTCATAAATGGCAATATGTCATCATTTCTTATGGCTGAGTATAGTAGTCTATTGTATATATGTACCACATCTTCTTTATCCAATCATCTATTGAAGGTCACTTTGGTTGTTTCCATGTCTTGGCCACTGTGAATAAAGCTGTGATGAACATAGGGGCGCATGTGTCTTTGTGTACCAATGTTTTCGAGTTTTGGGGGATATTCAGTAGAGGGATTGCTGGGTCATATGGTAGTTCTAGTCTTAGTTTTTTGAGGAACCACCATATTTTCTTCCATAATGGTTGTACCAATTTACATTCCCACCAGCAGTGAATGAAGGTTCCTTTTTCTCCACAACATCTCCAATACTTGTTTTTACTTTCTAGTTGATAACAGCCAATCTAACAAATGTGAGGTGGTATCTCATTGTAGTTTTGGGTTTTTTTTGTTTTTTTTTTGTGTGTGTGTGTGTTTTTTTTTGTTTGTTTTTTTTTTTTTTACGGAGACAGAGTCAGAGAGAGGGATAGATAGGGACAGACAGGAACGAAAAGAAATGAGAAGCATCAATTACCAGTTTTTCGTTGCAACACCTTAGCTGTTCATTGATCTCCCTCTCATATGTGCCTTGACTATGGGGTTCAGCAGACCGAGTAACCCCTTGCTCAAGCCAGCGACCTTGGGCCCAAGCTGGTGAGCTTTGCTCAAACCAGATGAGCCCATGCTCAAGCTGGCGACCTCCGGGTCTCGAACCTGGGTCCTCTGCATCCCAGTCAAACGCTCTATCCACTGCGCCACCACCCAGTCAGGCTCATTGTAGTTTTGATTAGCATTTCTCTAATAGCTAGTGAGGATGGCATCTTTTCATGTATCTGTTGGCCATTTGTATGTCTTCTTAGGAGAAGTATGTTCAGGTACTCTCCTCATTTTTTTAAAATTGGATTGTTTGCTTGTTTGTTGCTGAGCCACATAGGTAAAAGTGAAATGGTTACCGGGGGAGGGTGTTGTGGGGGAGGGGAGTGGGAGGAGGAGTGTAAAGAGGGACAAATATACTGTGACTTAAAATTATTTGACTTTGAGTGATGGACAAACAACGCAATCAACAGTTCAAATGCTATAGAAATATTTACCTAAAACCTATGTATTCTTTTTGATCCATGTCACTCCATTAAATTTAATTTCTAAATTAAAAAAAAATTCTGTAAAGAGATGTTCTAAAGTTTCAAATGATTAAGAAAAATTAAAGTAATCCAATCAATTTCTTAGTAAATGGCTTTGAAGAAACTGGGACAACAGCAATGTAAACTAAGTGCTTTAAAATAATTATAATTACCCATGCAAATGTCTCCAATAATTTGAGGTTTTAATCAGATGACAATTTGGAAGCCCTCTTGCATTTGGTAATGTGAAAGCAGCAGAAATGCAAAGAAAGCAGTCCATTTGGTAGGGATGATCTGAGATGTGAGAAGGAGGAGCTGGATTGACATTTAAAATTACTTAAATTTGGAAAAGTCTCAGGTGGCTTATGCATTCACCTTATTAGTAAAAACCTGCGTATGTCATCAACATTTCCAACTTGTTTTCAAGCCTTTGAACTGACATGGAACGATGGCAGGTTTTCTTTTCTCCTTCAGGTGATAAAAGCATTTTTGTAGGAAACAAGGAGCAGGTGTTGTTGGTTCTTCAAATTCGGTGCCACTTTCTCCCCACTCCCCCTTCCCTATTTCATGCTGGTATCCTAATGTCCTCTCTTGCCTCCCAACCTTCTACTTTCTTATTACAGGAAACCTTTAAAGGGGTGCATTTGTGTAGCTCGAGATGCTGCAACCTTTCACAGTGTTGTTTCACTCCTGCGTGGGGGTTAAAAATCAATATGGTATGTGACTTTCTTGTGATATTTTTTCTGAAACCAAGAAGCAAAGTACTCCACTTAGTGCATTTTTAATTAAACCGAATACATTATAAAACACTCTCCTAATTTGCTTTGCCTAGAAAATGTTTTTTAAAGTGTTACAAATCAATCAACTAATTGAGCTATGTAGTAGGAAATGCAGATGGCATCTCGTTACTCTGTGTTTTCACTCTGCCAACCAAGTGCCTCTTCAGAGACAGGGTTTGTGATGGGGCTGGCAATTTGCATCCTATGGCGGCAGTAGGACATAAAGCTGTGGCTTTGAGCAGTGCCAGATTAACAAGGAACAACAACACAATGTGCATTGACCGAGGGCAGTGTGGAGATGGTGACGAGAGAGAGAGAGGTGGCCAGGCAAGGTAAGCTCCTTGCAATCCCTGCTACCATCTAGTCTGTACTGAACCAGGAACAGATGGTTTTATCTGCCTTTCCAAGGTGCATCAATAGGGAATAGGGTCAGACCTGCTTTTGGAGATTAAATTCCCCCACAAGTATTAGGGTTAGTCTCCAGCTAGGCCCTTACAGTTTGATTTCATAAATATCAATTCAATATAAGGCCCTCTCATACTGAATGATGTGCTGATTGATGGAGGAGGTATGAGCTTTGTTTTTAAAGGGCTTTCCATTTAGCAACTATTGAGCATTATTATTATTATTATTATTATCAAGCAATTATAAATCCTTAAGCACAATATTGGTTGGATGATAACCAAAATAAAAAAGGAAGAATATAGCCTAACCAGGCAGTGGCACAGTGGATAGAGCATCGGCCTGGGATGCTGAGGTCCCAGGTTTGAAACCCTGAGGTTGCTGGCTTAAGCATGGGCTCATCCGGCTTGAGTGCAGGCTCACCAGCTTGAGCAAGAGGTCACTGGCTTAAGTGTGGGATCATAGACATGATTCCCTGGTCGCTGGCTTGAAGCCCAAGGTCACTGTCTTGAGCAAGAGATCATTTGCTCAGCTGTAGCCCCCCAGTCAAGGCACAAATGGGAAGCAATCAATGAACAACTAAGGTGCTGCAACAATGAATATGATGCTTTTTATGTCTCCCCCTTCCTGTCTGTCCTTGCCTGTCTCTCTCTCTCTCTCAGAAAGAAAGAAAAAGAGAGAGAGAGAGAGGAAGGAAGGAAGGAAGGAAGGAAGGAAGGAAGGAAGGAAGGAAGGAAGGAAGGAAGGAAGGAGGAAAGGAAGGAAGGGAGAGAGAGAGAGAGAAAGAAAAGAAAAGAAAGAAAGAAAGAAAGAAAGAAAGAAAGAAAGAAAGAGAAAGAAAGAAAGAAGCTGCTCTCAAAGATCTTCCAGTTTAGTGGGAAACAGATAATGTCAACAGACCCTGCAAAATACTGTTTTATGTTATTCATGAAAGATGTATGACAGTGGTCCCCAACCCCCGGGCCATGGACCTGTACTGGTCTGTGGGCCATTTGGTACCAGCCTGCAGAGAAAGAATAAATAACTTACATTATTTCTGTTTTATTTATATTTAAGTCTGAACAATGTTTTATTTTTAAAAAATGACCAGATTCCCTCTGTTACATCCGTCTAAGACTCACTCTTGACACTTGTCTTGGTCACGTGATACATTTATCCGTCCCACCCTAAAGGCCGGTCCGTGAAAATATTTTCTGACATTAAACTGGTCTGTGGCCCAAAAAAGGTTGGGGACCACTGATGTACAAGACAAACATAGAAAAGAACTACCTCTGCCTGGGAAAATTTTAAATCCTTACAGAAGAATCAGAAGGCACAGCATATTAGGGCAAAGGCATATGGACTTTGGGTGATGAAGAAAGTAAGCATAATCCAAAGTTTAAGTCTTTTCATTTTTGGTCGCTAAACCAACAAGCATCTGTCTACAGTTCATATTCTGTTCTTCTCAATTCTGAGTTCTTACTTTATCCATCCTCTCACATTACAGGTGATTGCTCCAGTTTAAAGCATTGCTTTGTGCTCCACACTTAGGACTATTGTTATATCAATCATGTCTGAAATGCACCATGGGAAATTCTGGTAACTCAGCAGCAATATACTCATAGGATTTCAAAACATTGACTAAGATTTTATCAGAACCTACTTAGTTTCTTAGGGATGCCTTTTTCAACCACTTAAATGTTCTAAAACCTCAGGCTCAAGGGTCTGGAGAAACCACTAAAGGTCAAAAAGTAAAACTGAGAAAAATAACCTATATCATTGTTAATGTTCTTATTCAACCAATTAATGCATACTGTCCTTAAATTTTTAATGAACTTGCCATTTGAGGGAGTTACTACTCAAATATTGAAAATCTGGAAGATAATTAATTTAAACATAAGGAGGGCTAAAAATATCTTTGAGTCATGTGAGTGATGTTTGATAAACTGCTGCTTTTTGTACTCTCATTCAATGTTTTTAAAGTGTGGCCCCCAACTAGCAGTACCAGTATTGCTTGGTACCTTGTTAGACATGAAAATTCCTGGACCTCAACTCAGTCCTACTGAATCAGAAACTCTGAAGGTGGGCCAACAATCTTGTTTGAAGAAGCTGTCAAGGTGATTCTAAGGTAGGCTAATTTTTAAAAGGACTTCTCTAGTGTATACACACTATGCCCAATATGTCTGTTGAATTGAGTTCTATTTAGATAACACTAGACAACAATAACAAACAACCAAACATTATTTCTAATTAAATTGTAGTAACTCGCTTGTGAAATGCTAATAAACCAATTTTTCTGATTTCTGTTTCTGAAGGGACCATGGTTTTAGACTACATGTAAAAAGAAATTAAGAAAAAAAAAGAACTTTAGTGGGCAGGCATTAGAGAAAATGACTTGACTGATTATCTCACTTTTCAGTAAGTAATATTTTGTATTTAAATATCTACTAAAAATCATACTTATAGCATTATGATAGGTGCTATCATGTATATACCATCCCCTCCATTTGTTAGACAGCTATCATACGCTATTCTTCTGTCTTCTTACATACTTTTTGTCTGCTTGATGTATCAGATTTTCTGAGAGAGAGATACTAAAATAGTCAACAATGATTGTGAATTTTTCAACTTTCTCCTATAATTCTGTGAATTTTTACTTTATGAACTTTAAATTCAATTTGTTAGGTACATATGGATAGACAATTTTGCTTATTATACATTCTTTGTAAACTGTTGTCATCCTAGAAGAAATACTTTAAGATTTTAAATGCAAATCAAACTATAATGAAATACCACCTCACACATGTTAGATTGGCTATTATCAACAAGACAGGTAATAACAAGTGTTGGAAAGGCTGTGGAGAAAAAG
This sequence comes from Saccopteryx bilineata, assembly GCF_036850765.1. NCBI lineage: Eukaryota > Metazoa > Chordata > Mammalia > Chiroptera > Emballonuridae > Saccopteryx > Saccopteryx bilineata. Next base: position 173,329,270 of record NC_089495.1, read on the forward strand.
AAACCCTCATTCACTACTGGTGGGAATGCAAATTAGTACAACCATTATTCCTCATAAAATTAGGAATAGAATTACCATATGACCCAGCAATCCCTCTACTAGGTATCTACCCTAAAAACTCAAAACATTGCCTGACCAGGCGGTGGCACAGTGGATAGAGCATCGGACTGGGATGCGGAGGATCCAGGTTCAAGAAACAGAGATCGCCAGCTTGAGTGCGGGCTCATCTGGTTTGAGCAAAGCTCACCAGCTTGGACCCAAGGTCCTTGGCTTGAGCAAGGGGTTGCTCGGTTTGCTGTAGCCCCACAGTCAAGGCACATATGAGAAAGAAATCAATGAACAACTAAGGTGTCATGGCAAAAAACTGATGATTGATGCTTCTCATCTCCATTCCTGTCTGTCTGTCCCTGTCTATTCCTCTCTCTGACATTCTCTCTGACTCTGAAAAAAAACAAAACAAAAACAAAAAAACCTCAAAACATTGATACATAAAGATATATGCACCCCCCTGTTCATCACAACATTATTTACAGTGGCCAAGTCATAGATAAGTGTCCCTCGATAGAGGATTGGATAAAGAAAATGTGGTACATATACAATGGAATACTACTCAGCCATAAGAAATGATGACAGTGCCGTTTACAACAGGATGGACCTTGAGAACATTATATAAGTATATAAAGTAAAATGAGTAAATCAGAAAAAGCTAATAACTATATGATTTCACACATAGGTGGCTATAAAACTGAAACTCATGGACATAGATAAAAGTGAACTTGTTACCCGGGGGAAGGAGATGTGGAGGTGGAGGATGGAGGAAGGGGTACGGAAAAGGGTGTAAAGAGAGACAAATATAAGGTGATAGAAAATGATTTGACTTTGGGTAATGGATAAATAGCATAACCAACAGTTCAAACACTATAGAAATGTTTACCTGAAACCTATATACTTTTATTGATCAATATCACCCTGTTAAAATTTATTTTCTAAATAAAATTTAAAAAATAATACTAGAAGGCCATCATGATCAAAACAGTATGGTACTGGCTAAACAACAGGCATATAGATCAATGAAACAAAATAGCCCAGAAATAAACCCATGCCTTTATGATCAATTAATATTTAACAAAGGAGGCAAGAACGTAAAGTGGGGTAAAGGTAGTCTATTCAATAAATGGTGTTAGGACAATTGGACAGATAATGAAAAAAAAATAAAGCTAGACTATCTTCTTACACCATACACAAGATTAACTCAAAATTAGAGACATTAATGTAAGACTCAAAACCATAAAAATCCCAGAAAAAAAAATAGGCTGTCAAACCTCAAGCATTTTTTATAGTTATATTTTTTTCTGATATATTGCTTCAGGCAAGGTAAACAAAAGGAAAAATATACAAATGGGATTACATCAAACTGCACAGCAAAGGAAACTATCAACAAAATAAAAAGACAACTCACTGAATAGGACCATGATGGCGAGGCTTTTTATAAAAACCGCCCACTATTGCAGTGCTGATCAACCTGGTCCCTCCTGCCCACTAGTGGGTGTTCCAGCTTTCATGGTTGTTGACCAGCACTGCAAAAGTGGGTGGTTTTTATAAAAAGGTTCACCATCATGGGAATAGAAGAACATATTTGCCAATGATAGATCTGATAAGGGGATAGTTTTTGAAATTTAAAAGAACTTACTAGCTCAACACCAAAAAACCAAACAATTCAGTTATAAAATGAGCAGAGAACCTAAATAGACTCTTATTTAAAAAGGACATACAGATGGCCAAAAGACATGTAGAAAGATGCTCAACATCACTAATCATCAGAGAAATTCAAACTAAAACCACAATGAGATATCACCTCACACCTGTCAGAATGGCTACCATAAATAAATCAACAAACAACAAGTGTTGGTGAGGATGTGGAGAAATGGGGACACTCATGTACTGTTGGTGGGAATGTAGATTGTAGCTACTATGGTAGCAATATAGAATTACCTCAAAAAATTAGAAATGGAACTTCCTTATGACCCAGTGATTCCATTTCTGGGAATATACCTTAAGAAACCTGAAACACTAATTTGAATGAATATATGCACCTCAATGTTCATTGCAGCATTATTAACATTAGCCAATATTTAGAAGCAGCTCAGATGTCCATCAGTAGATGAGTGGATAAAAAAGCTGTGATGCAATGGAATATTACTCAGCCATAAAAAGGAAATCTTACCTTTTGAGACAGCAGAGATGGACCTGGAGAGTATTATGTTAAGTGAAATAAGCCAGTCAGAGAAAGAAAAGTTCCACATGATTTCACTCATATGTGGAACCTAATTAACAAAATAAATTAATAAACAAAGCAGAAACAGACTCATAGATACAGAGCAGACTGCCAGCTGTCAGAGGAAAGGGGGCTTTGGGCACTGGGTGAAAAAGGTGAAGGGATTAAGCAAAAAACATTAAACTCATAGACACAGACAACGGTGTGGGGATGACCAGAGAGAAAAGAGTGTGGGGGATATATAAGAGGGTGAAAGATGTCTAAATGGTGATGAAAGGAGACTTAACTTTGGGTGGTGAACTCACAATACAATATATAGGTGCTGTATTATGGAATTGTACACCTGAAACTTGTATAACTTTATTAACTAATATCCCAATAAATTCAATAATTTTTTTAATTAGATAATTTTCAGATAAAAAAATAGATAAAAATCAATAACAAATTCTATTCTGCCTACAAGAGACTCACTTCAGTTTTAAGGACACACACAGACAGGAAGTAAAGGTATGGAAAAAAGATATTCCATGCCAATGGAAACTAAACCAAACTAGGGTAGCTATACTTATAATAGACAAAATACCCTTTAAGGCAAATATTGTAAAAAGAAATAAGGAAGGGCCCTGACCAGCTGGCTCAATATTAGAGTGTTGGCCCAGCATGTGGAAGTCCCAGGTTCTATTCCTGATCAGGGCACACAGGAGAAGCCACCATCTGCTTCTCCACCCACCCCCATCTTGTTTCTCTCTATCTACCTATCTCTCTGTATTTCTCTCTCTCTCTCTTCCCCTCCTTCAGTCATGACTCAAATGAAGTGAGTTGTCCCCAGGCATTGAAGATGGATCTATGGTCTCTGCCTCAGGCACTAAAAAAATGTCTCCCATTACAATGGAGCAAGGGCCCCAGATGGGCAGAGCATCACCCCCTTGTGGGCTTGCCAGGTGGATCCTGATCGGGTGCATGTGGGAGTCTGTCTCTGCCTCCCCTCCTCTCACTTAAAAAAAAAGAAAAAAGAAAAAAAAAAGAAAGAAGGAAAGTTGTTAGATAATGATAAATGTGGCAATCCAACTACAGAAATTAACATGTTGGATACTTATGCATCCAACACAAGAACACCTAGATATATAAAGTAAATATTAACATTCCTGAAGGAAAAAATAAACAACAATGCAATAATAGCAGGTGAATTCAGTACCCTACTTTTAACAATCAGTCACAGAGAAAATCAATAAAGACACATTGGCTTAAACTACACAGTAGAACAAATGGATCTAATACATATCTAGAGAACATTTCATTCAATAGCAGCAGAATACATATTCTTTTCAAGTACACATGGAACATACTCCAGGAAAGATCATATTATGTCACAAAACAAGTGTTAATAAATTTAACAAGACTGAAATCATAAGAAGCATCTTTTCTGAACACAATGATATGAAACTAGAAATAAATACAAGAAGAAAACTGGAATATTCATAAATACATAGAAATTAAGCACTACTGTCCTAAAAAAATAGATCAGAGAGGAAATAAAAAGGGAAATCAAAAAAATCTTCAGGCAAATGATAACATTAACACAGAATACCAAAATTTACAGGATGCAGCAAAAGCAGTCTACGAGGGAATGCACAATGATAAACACCGACATTAAGAAATAAGTTCTCAAATAAACAACCTAACTTTACACCTGGAAGAACTGGAAGAGGAAGAATGAATGAAACTTTAATTTAGTAGAAGGAAAATAATAACAAAGATCAGAACAAAAACCAATAAAAGACTAAAAAGATAATAGAAAAGATCAATGAAACTAAGGGCTGATTATTTCCGAAGATAAATAAGATAGAGATGACCCTTAACAGCAGTAAATTATTGAGATTCATGTGTACAACTAATATCAGTTGTGATTCTTGTGGGATTCTGTCATTTGCCCCCATGAGATGCCCATATGTGAGGAATAAGTAAGTCAGATAAGCCACAGAGGGCCCTATTTCTCAGCAATAGCAGTATTTCAACAGTATCTGCTCACTGTTGAACCTGGTGATGGTGGTAGGTAATTTGCATACAAAATTTTAAAGTTAATAAATAGCCTTATTAGAAGATATATCTTTGTGGAAAGAGCATAGAGTTATCAAACAAATAAAAATGATCCAACAAAGCACTTAAGGCACACACAAGCAGCACACACACATACCTGCCAATTTCTCATTATCACACACTTGAAATACCCTGCTGGCTTTTCTGTCAACCAGAAACATCCCACACTTCTGCCAATCATATCTGCATTTGCATTGGAATACATGTACGATGATTAATATCCTGTTTTATTTAGCCACTGGCTTTTTAAAGATAAATCTAAAGGTACAATCTATCCAGTGCTAAAAAAATTCAAACTGAAGAGTTGTTTTAGTTAATATAAAAAGGTAGATAGGTATCACCTGACCTGTGGTGGCACAGTGGATAAAGCATTGACCTGGAATGCCGAGGTCCGCCAGTTCAAAACCTTGGGCTTGCCTGGTCAAGGCACATATGGCAGTTGATGCTTCCCATTCCCCCCCTCAAAAAAAAATCAATAAATAAAATATTTTTTAAAAAATAGGTAGGCAGCTGTCAAAGCATATCTTCAGTAAACCATTTGTTCATTTTCAGACTTTCCTTATTAAATCTTTTTTATTTTATTTTATTTTACTTTTCTATTTCCTCTGGTAACAAAATTTAGTAAGAAAATGGAAGACACAGCCAAACACACACTGGGTAGTGAATTCCTTCTTATACTGAATTCCTATATTACGGGCCGTTCTCTCTCTCCAGTAAATTACTATCTATCTCTGCAGAAAGAATTACAAACTGAAGAGGGGATTACTCAGATAATTTTAGGTCAAAATTAAGTTCTCCAGAAACATCCAGATTGAGGCAAACATGTTTTCTATGGTTCATATCATCCTGATAATTGCCTTAATTCTACATCTTGCTTTGCTTCTGTGGCTAGCTTCATGGCGGTTATGATTTTTTGGCTCTTGCAGCATGAGAATAAATACTCAATTAAGGCTTTTTCAGATTAGTCAGAGATAGGAAATCTCTGTGGCCATCAGCGAGGCGTGCTCTCCCCGCCCAGCCGTTTGCTGGTCTGCAAGTTTTCAGACACAAGTTGAAACACAGAGAATATTTATAATGACAAACTGAAAAAAATACATAAATCAGCAACTCATGAAAAAGAGTAATTTTGTTCTTACCAAAATGTCAAATTAAAATCCAGCTGCTGTCTGTGGTCTGGGGCATAGATTATCATCAAAAGCATTTACAAAGTATAGAAGGAATCTGTTATGTGTCAGGCAAGATAGGAGGAATGGGGCACAAGCCAAAATCAATTAATCAGTAACTAACTGATTATTGATTAGTTGATGTATTTAGTAACTCATTTGTTCATTTATTTAACAAATATTTACTAAACCAGATGTGCCAGATGCTATTCGAGGAGCTTAGGCTCTATCAATGAACAAAAAAAACAAAGACTCTTGACTTCATGGAGTTTAGCACTCTAGTGAGGAGGTGGGAGGTAAACTAAATAGTGGACATAATATACAGGTAACTTACATACCCTGGAAAATGCTGTGGTAAATGAAGAACTAGAGCAGGCTAAGGGGACTAGAGAGTCATTGGAGGGGGCATATTGCTTTCTCAACTATTGATATGATGACCAGAGGAAGACTGTTCAAAATGCGACATATGAACAAAGGTTAGATGGAGGTGAGAGAGGTACTCATGTGGGTATTAGTGGATAGAGGACTTCACGCTCTAGAAATATCTGGAACCAGGACCCCAAAGCAGGACTATATCTGATACGTGTGAGGAATAGCAAGAAGGCCAGAATGCGCAGCAAAATGTAAACAAGAGTTAGCAGTATTAGAGAGTCATGTTGGGCATTGTAAGGGCTCGGGCAGTTATTGTGAATGAGGTGGGAGCCACTGGAGCGGTCTGAGGAGAGGTGTGGTATAATCATGCACTGTAAATGCATTGTGGGGAAAGACAGATGGCAAAGGCACGAGATGATGGTAGCTTAGGACAGCACGGCAGCAGTAGAAGCTGCACAAATTGATCAGATAGAAATATAGCTTGAAGGCTGAGCCAACAGGATTTCCTGCTTTATTAGCTATCAAATAGGAGAGTAACAGAGGAGTCAAGAATGACCTCGACTTGTGATTTGTATATCTGGAAGACAGGCATTACCATCAACTGGAATTTTAAAAATGCCCCAGGTAGAGTACATTCTAATGGAGGTGAGGAGGTCAGTTTAGTTGTGGCTGTGTTAAGGTTGAGATACTTATAGACACCCAAATAGAAAGGTATTGTGACTATATGTCAGAAATCAATATATCAGAAACGTGAGGGTCTGGTCAAGCAGTGTCCATTTAGGATTTTAATGTTCTCCCAACTCTTCCTACTGTTTGCTTTCTTCTCAGAATGAAACCACTTCTTTTTGGGGCTTCCTTCTTTTGGGGGCTTTATGGTTTGCTACAGCATGTACATATGTCTAGCTTTCTTATCTCTACTGTCCATCAAAACTTTTTTGTGTTTTTTTAAACAAACTTGTCTTTTATCTCACTGCCATTCTACAGGGAATTAATTTGACTAAGACTCTTCTGTAGATAACAATAATAGTAATCATCATAGCAGTTAAAGTGACTTCTATTGTTTTTATCAAAACTTGTTTCTTTTCCTCCACAGCCTATAGTTAGACTGCATTTCTCAGGCCCCTTGCTGCTGAAGGGACTCATGTGGCTGACTTCTAGCCAGTGGGACAAAGACCACAGGTAGCATTTTCGATCCTTCTTAAGATTACTCTCCCACATGTTCTTCCACACTCCTCCTTTTCTTGTCTGACAGCTGGTCATTGATGATCTGGTGGGTTGTTCAGTGACCGTGGGGCATGGCAGAGTACTTGCAGGGAAGACCGTGAAACCTGAGGCATGGAGCACAGCTCCTAGGACAACCGATGCTGGACGATGACTCGAAGGGGAAATACACCTTGCTATAATAAGCTACTGAAATTATGAAGTTGCTTACAGCACTTTGCATATCTTGACTAATAGAGAAATTGAATGTTTCCCATGTGTCACGTAGTATCATAAGCTCTTGAAATATAATACCATTATTATGCCAACTTTACATCTGTCCTTGAAGACAGAAAGTAAAAGAGAGAGATTACTTTTCTATTCTCAAGACTCTTCCACTTCCTCCAAATAGTTTTTGCCCTTCCTTTATGCTATTTCTACCCTTGTATCACCTCCATCCTGCAATTTCTGTTCTGTTTTTCATCCGGTATTTTTTTTTTTGCTAAAATACAAGGCAGACTGAGCCCACTACTGCTGCCTACTGTCAACTGAAACCACATAGTTGCTTAATAGACTTCTTATATTTTGTTTTGTGAAATAGTCTATGCTGAATTCTAATGTTCACTTTCACTTTATCATGTCTTTGAAACCTAGCTTCCATACTTACTACTGAACTGAAAATGTGCTCAAGTTTCTGCACATAATACAAGGGTTGACGGGTCTCCTTCCCAACAAGGCATTTCTTTCAAATTTCAGTCCTAGGATCTTGGAGTCAACCTTTCCATGACTCCAAGATCCACTTCCTGTGACACATCCCTCAGGTTTTAGTGGGTGTGTCTCAGGTTTTAGGACTCTGTACTCATTCCCAACCACACTCTATCCATCCACCAGAACACCTTTATTTCTCTTTTCCATTATCAACATATTATTTATTTAGAACTATGTTCTGTAAGACAGAACTTTGGGTAATTTTGTGCTTTCTTTTATCTTATTAATACTATTTTCTATGGCCTCACTGATATTACCTTGATTCCTCTCTACTTTGCTGGACTGCTCTCTGAAAAGTTTATCAATGAGCTTTCAGTTCCCTGATTCTCATTCTCTACATCCATCGTCATCATTAAATACTGTGAAACATGTTCCCTTTTAATTTTTTTTCCTCCCTTGGCTTCAGTGGCACCAATCCAATTGTCTCTCTTCTTAGTCCTCTAAATTCCCTAATCTCTACTTATCTACTCTTATTTATCTGTCTGTTTCTCCATCCATCCATCCATCCATCCATCCATCCATCCATCCATCCATCCATCTCTTGACTTATTTGATACACTAATTACTTTTCCTTCTCATTACATATGTTTACTCCCCAAGTATTAATTGTTGGCCACATTGCCATCTTCCTAATATTTCCTTAAAGCAAAGGTTCTCATCCAATCTGTTGAGGCACAGTGGTTCTCACTTATATTGTTTATCAACATTGATTAATGATTCATTTTCTTAATAAATCAGAGAAGATTTAGAATTATTTTAATAGCAATGCCAGTGTTCTCTCACTTTCTTGAGAGACAGGACCCTGTAGTTGTTACATAGAACTGAATATTATCATGCATATTATCAATCGTGTGCTGATTGCTCCACGATAGTGGAAACTTCGTTGGTGTTCGCCGCCATATTTTTGGTACACAGAAGTGTGCCTGGTTTGCAGCACATATATTGATGTCTCCATGAGTTTTTATTGTTGAATAAGTATGTTTAACAACACAAGACACACTTGAGAAACACTGCCTTAAAAAACTTCTCTACTTTTAGATTTTTAATTACTCCATGAGGACGAGAGACTCAGATCTGAATTTTCCTACTTCTCTCTCGAATTTTTCTTCCTATATGCCATCTATGGACTAGGGCTTTCTATTCAAATGCACTGTAGTCACTTTAAGTTGAACACATCTAAAAGCAAACCCATTATCTTCCAAAATTAATTCAATTTCTCTCATTTTCTGAATTAGCACGTATTGAATACTTGGATCAATCTTAGTTTCTTCTTTCTTTTTCACCCCATATATCAATCCGTAAAAGCAAAGCCAATCAATTCTTCCTTCACAGAAGTTCAGCACTTCTTTCTCTTATTGCTCCTGCTGCTAGCCTGATTCATTCAGGCCCTGATTATTGAAACACTCGATTTTTATTCATCTTGCATTTTAAAGCTAGACTAGTTTTCTTAAAAACAAACAAATAAATGAACAAAAATCACAGTCACAACCCTGTCTGGCTCCATGGATAGAGGGTCAGCTGGCCTGTGGATGTCCCAAGTTTGATCCCCAGTCAGGGTACACAAGAGAAGCGACCATCTGCTACTCTCTCCATCTCTCTCCCCCTTCTCCCTTTCTTTTTCTCTCACAGCCAGTGGCTTGATTGGTTTGAGCATTGGCCCTGGGCAGTGAGGATAGCTTGGTTGATTCGAGCCATCAGCTCAAGATGGGGTTGCCAGGTGCATCCCAGTAGGGGAGCATGCTGTAGTCTATCTCACTATCTCCCCTCCTCTCACTAAAAAAAAAAAAAAATACCAACCTCAACTCAAAAGTCATATGACTGGCATTTCTTAAATGCAAGTTAGCTTATCTTCTACAAACTAACCTTTATTTAACTTTAAAATTGTATCTGTTTGCCATTTATCTACCTAAATTATCTATTCTAGTCAAATTATTCTACCCTTAGTTCTTGTGACATTTGTAATCCTACTCACAAGATGATTCTCATAATCTTTACTCAACCAAAACTTTTTATCTCTTTTCTCTGTACAAATCTGGACTAGCCACCCTCAAGGCCCAAATCAAATTTTGCCAACTTCATGAAGCCTCAACCTGTCATCTCAACTCCAATAAATGGCAACTCCATTAATATTGGCAACTCACAGGCCTTCCCTTTCTAACACTCCTCACAAGTAATTATGCCATATGCATGGCACCTGCTTTAGAGTCCTTTTGAATTCTTGTCTGACTGTGAATGTGTCTCTGCAATTTGACTCAAAACTCATGACTATAAAAAATGAGAAAACAGTAGTACTAAGCTCCTACAATATATGCTCAGGCTATTTGTATTATTTTATTTAGTCTCCACAATAGTTATACATAAAAGTATTGTAATTCTCATTTAATTAGACAAGAAACTGGAGCTAAGTGTTAGCCAGTACGTGGCTACTGGGCTAGGTACTCTAGTGCCCAGATCTCTTTCTCTCTACAATGCTATTGTATCTCATATATATAGACATCCCTTCAGAATTTTGGTATAGTTTAGAGCACATAGTTGGTATTGGATAAAGACATATTAAATAAATGTGGGGATTTGGGACACTTCCTTGAGGACATGGGAGGATATATGGTCTACATTGATTTGTCCTCTAATTGTGGTGCTGAGGTCAAAATGACTTTCTCATTTATGGAAAAATAAGGCAAATGGAGAATGGCCAAAGATAGGGAAAAAAAAAAACTTACACGGAAAATGTCCACCAACTCTTTTCAGTACAAAAAAATAAAAAAGTAATGACTTAGCCAGTGGCATATCCTGGTATAACATGTCATTGTCCCAGATTAAAAGTAGTCAATTTTGTTTACTGAGCTCACTACCACAAGTTAGAACTGTTCCAAATGAAATAAAGCCTGTTCACAATGCTCCTCTGATTTCTCATGCAAAGTATTGACATCTGCATGGAACTTCTGAAAAACTCAACTCCTGCAATTCTCCCAGTAAAACTGCCAATACCGTGATCTCTATTAAGCTAAACTAAAGGAATTTTAGTCTTTATTAAAAGCAATTTATATTTATTAAAACTATTCTCACATATTCATTATGAGTCAAACAAATAAATTGGCCATTAGTGGTGACATCATGAGCTTTTATGCACAAATATTTCAATTAAAAAATTCAAATTGTTCAGTTAAAATTCATATTATTGTTGATGCAATTTAAGATAGTTATATGTGTATTTTCTCAGAACTGAATTATTTTGCTATCATAATCGAGAGCATTATAAAAAATTAATAATATTGAATACATTTATTTGAATCACAGAAAAAGGCAGATGCATATTAAAGGAAATACTTGCAAATATATGTCAATGAAATTAGCAAATTAAAGTTAATTTTTACATATATATACATATCCCAGGAAAAATGTAAAAGGAACAAGAAATAAAGATAAGGTATCTTATTGAAGATGATTCCTATCTTCTGAAGGCATCAAAATTATTCACTCTATATCCAGGGAACAAAATAGTGTGGCTATATGTGCATCAGAAAGATAGATACCCTGCACAGAATCTGCTACCTTTTCTAATCACAAAAAAATTTATTAACTGGATGACCTGGGATGAGCCACTCAACCTCTCCTTGTATCTGCCTTGTTGACTTTCATCAGTTATGGTGACCCATTTGGATAACAGGATTATCTGAACATTGGAAAATGACTTCAAGGCCTGTTGAACTCCAATTTGCTCCCTCTGCATGGATCCTGGACCATCCATCTTGCTCTTTGGTCTTGGATCATTCCTCCAGTGCAACCCCTGCCAACCTCATACAGCATTCCAACCTCACCCAGGGTTTGGTACCTTTACAAAGTTCAATGGCACTAACATCCTACTTTCTCACATTTCAAACTTCTGCTCAGACTTTAAAACGCCCTCTGTAAAATTTGTCTGGCATCACCCATATCAGAGATAAGTACTCCTTCCACTGTGTTCCTATAGCACCCTGTATGCAACTCTATTTTAACACATTTTTTTTGGCATGTGCTTCTCAGTTCTCATATATCTTTTTCTGACCATAGAGTGCTCCTTGAAATCTATGTCCTATCCATCACCTAATGGCCTCAGATGGCTGGTACATGTAGGTATCCTTTTTTTTTTTTATCTATGGTTGTCTCCAATGCCTTAAGGTGACAGAACTTTAATTCAAGTAAGACAAAAAGGCAAAAATCCAGATAATGAAAATAAATGCACCACTTTTAAGTTTCCAATTCAGTCTCCAAGTCTCAGAGTCATTTGTGTGTTTACATGTATGTATGCATAGGGTTGGTAGTGGACAAGAACAGGCTTGCTTAAATGTAGCATAAAATAGCCACTGAGAGCACACATTCTAGCATCCACATTTCAGGGCATTAACTCTAGGTTGCTCTGACTAACTAGATGACCCAGGATGAGTCACTGCCCTATCACCTGTAAAATGGAGAGAATGAAAGCACTCCTCAGGATTGCTGTGGATTAACTAAAATGTCTGCAGTGAGTTTAAGAGCACACTGGCTCACAGTGATTGCTATGTAAGTACTAGCAGCTTATTATCATCATTATCTTTGCCGTTATTGTTAACTTTTCCTTCCTAGAGAGAGGGAATATTCTATATTCATTACCTTTCCTCTGCTTTAGAGAAGACTTCCGTAGCTTCAGAACAAAAAGGAATGAGAAGAAATGAGTCAGAGTCTAGTCTCTTTTAAGAAGTTCTTTACTTCTCTAGTCAGGAAAGCCCTAGGGGTGGGAAAAGAAAGGGCCAATATGCTACCATCTTCTAAATTTGCTAGACACCAGACTTTTGCCAAAGAGAATCTTTTCTAACAGGAGACCCACATCTGCAAATATGAATAAGGACATGTTCTGTAAAACTGAGCCTCGACTGTGTCCCAGACTCTGCTCCAGACATTGGGAATGCAGTGGTGAACTTGAGAACTTCCACTCTAGTGGCTGCTTTTAATCATTGCTTGCTATCTCCCTAACCTCATAAGCTGAAATATGGATCCTAGGACCATATTAATCAGCTATTCTCTGTTTTACTATCTATTTCAGTTACTTATTTGCAGTTAGAGTCCTTAAAGTTGAGAAAGAAAAGCAAGAGTTCAGAGAGTATTAGTTTTGAACTAAGTAGCCACATGCCCAACAGTTTAAATATGCTCATTAAAAGGATGTATGAGAACAAGTTACTCACAGATTGGATGTTTGTGTCAGTACCTTTGTCAAGCTGATAGCAAAGACATCACATGGCCAGGCATCACATGAGGGATACAACTGGCAGAAGCCCACTGGGAGGCTGGGAAAGGGATACCAGTTCACTGAAACCCAGTCCACGCAAGGACTGCTCAATGATTAATTCAACAATTTAATAATAGAAGATTTTTGAACTCTTTGTTTTGCCATGCCTTTGTTCTTGTCCTGGACACTGCTAGGGAAGTGCCTTAACTCATTCTAGAATGACTTACCACAATTGATTTGGTGGCAAGGGCAGGGCATGGGCCAAAGCAAACGTAGGATATAAGTCCACCCCGTCTCCCCCAAAACAAAGACAATAAACTGCATCGAAGAGAAAACCTGCACCTTCACATGTAAAACTCAAAGACAAAGACACGATGACATAAGAATTCAAATAAAAATCTTGGCACCAGATCTACACAGATATAGACATGAGTTATATTACAAAGGTAGCAAGGCAAAAGAACAGACTTCTTAATAAGTTTAAATGAAGGAAACAAAATTGTGTCTCTAGTTCCTATTTGACAATACTAGGCCTATTAAAGATGTAAAAACACAAAAGGCAAAACCACAAAGCTTTTAGAAAAATGACATAGGATAATATCTTTTTTTTTCTTTTTTAATTCAGTGAATGGCTGGGAGATTGAGAGACAGACCCCTGCATACACCCTGACTGGGATTCATATGGCAAACCCACCAGGGGGCAATGCTCTGCCCATCTGGGATGTTGCTACTTTACTCAGCAAACAAACTCTTCCCAGCAACTGAGGCAGAGGCCATAGAGCCATCCTTAGTAGGCGGGGCCAACTCGCTCCAATGGAGCCGTGGCTGCAGAGAGGAAGAGAGGGAGAGAGAGAGAGAGAAAGAGAGAGAGAGAGAGAGAGAGAGAGAGAAAGAGAGACAGAGAGAGAGAGGGAGAGAGAGAGAGAGAAGCAAGAGCGGGATAAGTGGAGAAGCACATGGTCACTTCTCCGGTGTGCCTGGACCAAAAATCAAAACTAGATATCCATATGCCAAGTCAACACTCTACCACTGAGCCAACTGGCCAGGGCCAGGATAATATCTTTAAAATCTTGGATAGAAGGATTTTTATAAATACAAAATTAAAGGCACAGATCATAATGAAATAGATTGATTAATTCAAATTACTTATAATTAATAAACTTATTTCCTCAAAGAACACCATGAAGATAGTAAAGATCTGCTACAGAACTGGAAAAGACAAGACATTTATAATGCATATATATGGTAAAGGATTAGTATACAGAATAAATAAAGAACTTGTACAGATAAATATGAAAAATACAGTCAGTACAATGAGTAAAAATGAATCGATTTGAAGATATATTTCACAAAAAGGATATCCAAATGACTAATATAATGTGATATAGAGATGTGTTCAACCACATTAATAATTAGAGAACTACAAGTTAATATAATTTTCAAGTAAAATAACAGACCCATTAGCTTCTCAAAATATATTTAAAAATCTGATAACAGCCAATATTGGTGAGGATGTAGAACTGCTGGCTGGAAGTATCAGCTGTCACAGCCTGTTGGGAAAACAGTTTGACATTATCTAGTAAACTCTAAGATGTTTGGTGCCGCAGCAAGTCCACTCACGGTTATTCATATCAGGGAAAAAAATTGTACGTATTTCCCAATGGACATGCCCAATATTATTCCCAACATTATTACCAGAACACTACTGGACTTATCCCAAATGCCCTTTAAGAGTAAGATACATATTTAAGTTATGGCACACTCATTTAATAGAATAGTGTACAGTGTGATAGACAAATTATAGGTGGATTTTAAAAACTGAATGATCTCATAAATATAGATTTGAACAAAAGAAGAAATTTGAAGAAAATAGATATAATATAGCTCCATGTATTTGAAACAGGAAAAATAAGCTAAGTTTTCGGGGATGTATAGGTAAGGAATTATTGTCACTAAAATTAGGGCAGTGGTTGTTCTTGCGGGTAAGAGATGAGCTGCAAGCAGGGGGCTTCTGTGTTGCTGACTTGTCTTCGCCAGGATGGTTGCAATGACTATTTCTAAAAAATTTAAAATCGAAACTGCCTTTTGACCCAGCTATCCCACTTTTAGGAATATACCCCAAGAACACCATAGAACTGTTCCAAAAGGGGAAATGTACCCCCATGTTTATGGCAGCATTGTTCACAATAGTGAAGATCTGGAAACAGCCCAAGTGTTTGTCAGTGGACGAGTGGATTAAAAAGCTGTAGTACATATATACAATGGAATACTATGGGGCCATGAAAAAGAAGGAAATCTTACCTTTTGTGACAACATGGATGGACATGGAAACTATTATGTTAAGTGAAATAAGCCAGGCAGAAAAAGAAAAATATCATATAACCTCACTCATTTGAGGAATCCCATGAACAATGTGAACTGAGGAATGGAATTGAGACAGAGGAGAGATCAAAGGGACCAGAGGAAAAGAGGACAGAGGGAAAGGGGATGATAGGATGGGATAAACCTGAAGGGAAAGGGGGAGGGCGCTATGGGAAGGGGGGCAAAGGGAGATGTTGAGGGGAATACGGGGAGGGGGGATGCATTCGGGGCAACATTACAATCTATGTAAACACAATAAATTAAAATCAATTAAAAAAAGTAACCTATATAAAAATAATAATAATTATTCTTTACACCGCTCAGATGTACTTTATGGGCTGTCTTGACAGATCACACAAACCATGCTCACACTGTGAATAGATAAATCAGGTAACAGGAAATTTCCCTAGAAAGTGTAATAAAATTGTTCTCCTTTTGTGATAAGAACAAAGAAAAAAATTAGATTAACATAGGGAAGAGAAATCTACAAAAGTGCATCAATTGTTTTCTTTGGATTGTGGAACAGTTGTTGTTGTCTTTTACTTTTTTGTATTTTAGGAATTTTTTGTAATGATATAAATGGATTTATATAAATATAGTTATGTAAAAACAACAGAGGCCAAGGAAGGGTCAAGTACAAAACTATAGCTCCAGGAAAGCTCAGAAATTGATCTTTTAGTAAAACGATCATGTTAGCAGATTTGGGCAAACAAACGTACAACATTTGCAGGGTGATTCCTGTACCATTCTATGACGTCTATGAATGAAAAGACATTTGCTTCTGAAGAAAATCTTTCCTGTATGTGTCCATGTATTGCCAGACTGTAGACACACAACCCTCTGCAGTGCTCCCCCAAACGCAGCTCTCTAAGCCAATACCAAGAACATGCACTAAGGATGGTGACAGGCTGTGGCAAGCTTGCCAGTCTTCAGAGGAATCTGCTGCAGGTGTAAATTATATGGCATGACATAGCCTTGCCAAGCATTGCTGTTGTATAGATGGATTTTGAAGTTTTAAAAGCATTGGATATTTTTTGGAAATCCTTTATTTCACTCTTACCATCTAAGTAAGGCTCAGTGAAGAGATTCAACACACAAAAAACATTCAACCTCAACATGCCTGGTCTAGGGAAGAACACATCTAAGCAATGAACTGGTCTAATATTTGCTATTTGGGGAGGGGGATACTTTTCTCTAATTTTCTTATTTATTGATTTTAGAGATAGAGGAAAGAAGAGAGAGAGAGAAACACTGATTTGTTGTTCTACTTATTTATGCCTTCATTGGTTGTTTCTTGTGTGTGCCATGACCAGGGACTGAACTCACAACCTTGGACTATCAGGATGGTGCTCTAATCAACTGAGCTACTGGACTAGGGTGACTGCGCTGATTTTGATGGCTGTATTCATCCTAGTGAGGCAAGCCTCTCAGTTGATTACATTTATGTTTTAGGGAAGTTAAAACAGAAGGTCTTATGTAATATCTTAATCATCATCCCTTTGTAACAGGCATTAAGTAGAAGCTACCAGGCTTTTTGTCCCTTTTTTATTTACTTATTCATTTTAGAGAGGAGAGGGAGAGACAGAGAGAGAGAGAGAGACAGAGAGGAGAGACAGAGAGAGAGAAGGGGGGAGGAGCTGGAAGCATCAACTCCCATATGTGTCTTGACCAGGTAAGCCCAGGGTTTTGAACCGGAGACCTCAGCATTTTCAGGTCGATGCTTTATCCACTGTGCCACCACAGGTCAGGCGCTTTTTGTCCCTTTAATGAACAAAGGGATATAATAAATAAATAGAATGAGGGACCCTCAGTGAAGACTCATGCAGTCATACTTCTCACTGCCCAGAGTCCAATGTGATCCAAACCAATGAGCAAACACAAATTGCTCCTCTAATGATGTGTCGATTTTTAAAATCAGCCAATGTGTTGAATACAAAGGTGTACTGGTTGGCTGGCTCCATCAGTGAAAACCCTGGATTAGAGCAGTTTGTGATTAATGTACTGGAGGGGTAAGGAAAGGAAAGTAGTTAGGAAATGTCTAGAATTTCAGAAATGAAATTTGGTAAAATTCAGAGATGTGTTTGTTAAATGAACAAAGTAATCATCGTTTTACAAATGTCCAAGTAAACAAAAAAAAATTTTTTTTTTGGTGATTCTGATTAATTTATTAACTGGTTTGTTTTAGTGAACCTTGTTGAAATTGGTCACTTTCACTTTTGAGATCCAACATTGGCTTTCAGAAGACCCTGAGGTAGAGCTAACGAAATGGATTTTCCTTAATTGGAAAAAATTTCTATTGCAGCAAATCACAAGCTAGATTACTCCAAAGATGCTTATTTTAAAGATAGCATAACTCCAGAGTTCAAACATAACTATCATGACATGTTAAGAACAAGAAAATTTCTAATATTTCACTGCAGAACCTCTTCATGGTCAGCAAAGTATATAAATTCTCCTCCAGGAGTCTGTGCCTCAGAGCTTGTTCAAAACTCCCTATAATAGAACTGCCAGTCATTTCAGAGCCTATAGTGCTTATTTCTTAAGAAACCATTATCCATGAATTTCTGATATTTACAGCCTGAACATGAAATAAATATAGTTTTTGTTCAGTAGCATTCATGAATAAATAGTGGTATTTCTCTTTGTGTGTGCAGAATTAAATGCTTTGAAAAAGATTCATCACTGCAGAAAGATAATTTGAAGGGCTGCATTGAAGAAAATTCAGGCCAGCTAGGATTATAAAACTGTTTAATAATCAGTACTGTTGATGGCTTGAAGATGGAAAATTAGAACCTTTAATGTGCAGAATGCCCTTTGAAAATATTTTTGGCAACTATTACCACCATCTTCATATCCAAAGGAGAGCAACTGAGTCGACAGATGATGACCAATAACCTTGTTCAAGGTCATATGAAAATAGAAGGGGCGGTCTCAGTTCTCCTCACACATGTTCTCATTAGGTTTATTGCCATCCTGACATATGGGTTTTAGTATCTCTTTATAAATGTCATGGATTTAAGATGGAGACCCCTAAATATGTCCATAGACTCCTGGAATGACAGCTGAAAGAGAACACTTCCTACGTCCTCTGTCTGGGGATCGGAGACTGAGAACCAGCTTTAAGAAGGGAGGTGTGCTGGTCTATGGAATCCTAAAGTGCCTTGTTGAGAATTAGATAAAGACACTACTCATAAACATGGGGCTTGACAAGCAGATCTTGGGTTATATCTCTTGGAACAAATACTGTACTTTTGTGACATCTGAAAGATCTCCATGCCCTTGGCATTGACTGTTGGTATAAATGTTGCATAATGAAGAAAACCCATAATTGTAACTGATCTCTAGTCAGGAGCCAATGCTATTGGTAGAAATTAAGTGACTTTGACATAAGGAAATGAGATTAAAGAATAATTTGCTCATGTGCTAAGAATACAAAATGAAAACATAGACATTATCATGCTATTAAGTGACCTCTAGTCTGCTACATCAAAGCCTTTCTCTTACTGTTATCATCCCCATGATGTCTAAACACTTTGTTCACCCCATTTTCCCTCTTAGACATTTCCTCATTTCTCTACATCTCTTTAGAAGAGATCCTTTAAAAGAGTTGCTTGTACTTTTCTCTCTCTCTTTTTTTTTTTTTTTTTTTGTATTTTTCTGAAGCTGGAAACAGGGAGAGACAGTCAGACTCCCCCCGCATGTGCCCGACCGGGATCCACCTGGCACGCCCACCAGTGGGCGAAGCTCTGCCCACCAGGGGGTGATGCTCTGCCCCTCTGGGGCATTGCTCTGTTGCTACCAGAGCCACTCTAGCACCTGGGGCAGAGGCCAAGGAGCCATCCCCAGCGCCCGGGCCATTTTTGCTCCAATGGAGCCTCGCTGCGGGAGGGGAAAAGAGAGACAGAGAGGAAGGAGAGGGGGAGGGGTGGAGAAGCAGATGGGCGCTTCTCCTGTGTGCCCTGGCCGGGAATCGAACCCGGGACCTCTGCACGCCAGGCTGACGCTCTACCACTGAGCCAACCGGTCAGGGCCAACTTGTACTTTTTTCTTACATTTCTTCTCTAACTCAGGCTTCCGTCCTTAGAACTCCACCAAAAGAGTTTTTCCCAGTGTTCTCCATTGGCTATCCAGTAGCCAATGTGCAAGCCTCCATGAAAAGCCATGTCAGCCTATCTGTTCCTCCTCCTAGCTCACAGACTGCTTCTTCTAAGCATTCCCTGGTAGGTACACCTTCCTCTCTCAGGTATCTGCAGCCACCGAGTGCTCACACCTTTTTGGTTCTTTAACTTACAGGGCAGTGCACATAATTAAAGGATAGAAATACTATTCGGAAGCCACACTTCTAGCACCATCTAGTCAATGCTCTATACTTTCCCCATTGCTTATCTCTGTAAATCATGGGATTACATAAATCAGTAGTTCTATTCAACAGTGAAGATACCTCAGCCTTCACCTCTTTCACATTCATTGTCACAATTGTCTTCAACTAGTTAGCCCTCAACTCTAAAGGCAAGCAGATGTCTGACATTTAACTAGTAACCCAGTCCTGGCTTTTTGCTAGGGAAAAAAGAAATCAAAATGATTGTTCTTGTAAAAAAGAAAGGATAACTTTAATTATTAGCCTTAGCCTTCTTAGGAAAGAAACAACATTTTCTTTTTCTTTTTCTTTTAACTTTTACTCTTAAAACCAAAGGGACAAATTAAAAACCACCTTAATTATTTCATGGGTTACGTTTAGCACTTAACTAAGAAAGAAAGAGTAACAACCAAGAGATGGTCTCCTCAGTGTGTGCCGGCTCGTGGCCAATCACAGTAATATTCTTTTACCAACCCAGTGGAATACCAGGAAGGAAGAAATAAATGTCCACAAGAAAACAACAGGGTGAACAGGTCATAGAAAATGATGTTTTGACCAACAAAGAATAACTTTTTTCCCCATCATTATATTTTCATTTTCTATTAACCTTCAATTTCTTCAATTTCTATCTTCTCCTGATCAGGTAAAATTTCTTTTTTCCCTTGTTTTCAGGTAGGGTCTGTTATAAAGTGTTATAAAGGATAATGCCTGAGAAATTGGTGCTCAACAAAGAAAACCTGTTGGTGGCTTTCCTGTTAGGTTTTATTCTTTTCTGTTGCTTTGTTGTTTATCCTTAAAAGTAGAATCATCCTGTGATGAGAGGGGAAAAATATGACCTAACAACAAACTAGTTTTTAAAACATTGTAAATAGAGATGGTGGTGAAGTAAAGAGCTCTGGGCCTCAAAATCCTCAGTTGTGAGTAAGGAAGGCGGCACACCCAGCTGACCTCCTCTGATTAACCCTTTAGAATGGTCTCCAGCAGCTGCCAGCTGGTTTTGTTGGCGCTTTCTCAAGGGAGTCTGTGAAATATGGGGATGAGTCTGAAACATTTGGTTGTAATCAAAATGTGAACACATATCTGGACGTCGGCGTGTTTTAAGCAGTTTAAACTGGCTGAAAAAAAAATCCATGAGACATCTGTTCTAGAATAAAACCATCTACAGAAGAGATGATTACTGCAAGAGTTTGTAAAAGAACACTTTTAACTATAAAATGACGTTCATAAAATCAATTAATCAGAAAACATTTTTGAGCAGTCATTTGGAGCAAGTTTGTACATATTTATTTAAATGGTATTCGCTCCTACGAGCTAGTTGAAAGAGAATTTGCTCATGGCCTTCTCTGACACAGTATCTGTAATGAATAAAGATGAATAATTTAATAGTTTTACTTATATTCTGGGCTATTAAAATGTAAAATGCTACGACGTGCATAATTTGAAGTCAAAATCACAACGTATTATGTGGAGCAGTATTAAAAATGTTTTATAATCTTAATGAAATTACTTATGACTCTGCATGGTGGACTTGGAGTAGGCAGAGCAACAGCCTTTAAATCTTTAATCTAGAGGATGGGGTGATAAAACGATCCACCTCCTAAGATGGTGACAACTAAGTGACTATAAAAACAACAAAAACATCAAGCACTTAGTTTAAGGCCTGGCATTAGAATTAGGTTCTAAATAGATGATACTGATTATCAACATTATTTATTTAAGATATAGTCTATATAAAATTAGCAAATGTCTCTAGATAAAGTTCTGATGGAATGGTTTTAAGCTAACAAAATATATTTAACATATCTATTGCAATATTTTTTGATTTACTAATAAACTTTATCTCATAGACGGGAGAAAAAAACAAACACTGTCCAGTCTCTTTCTGGATGGACTATAAATTTGGTAGAGTTGGAGTACTGATACAGTCTATCGCTGATGCCATAAAAATCAATAAAATTCCTATATATTATATATGCATATTATGATGTACATTTTAATATTGTAAGCCTTTATTAATTTTTATTTTGCATTAATGTGTTTACATTTAAAATTAGGCAAGAACAAAAGAAAACAACCTCTCAAAGTTCAAAATTGTTTTAGTTGACCAAGGAAAATGGTTTTTCTTGGCAGGTCTGACCCTTGATATGCACAGCTGCCCCTGTGAATTAAAGACAGCACTTTTGCCCTCACACTTAAAAACAATGCTCAAATAAAGTCCTCAAATTAATTTTTAAAAATCACACTAAAAATGAACGATAATCTCAAGTGGACTTGGTTTTCTCATTATTATAAAATAATTAAACATAAGAGCATTTAATACATAAAATTAGATTTCAGAAAAAAAGCCAAAGTAACTAATAAATTTCTAATATAAATCTATAAACTCTTTTCATTGTGTCTGAAACAACATCCTACCTGGCATTTCCCTATAATGGTGTAACAGTGTGTAAATAATTAAATTTCAATACATCGTTGGGTAGGATGGACTTCCAATTTACCAGAAGATTTCTTGATCTCTCTAAAATTCACGAGAATTTTATTAAAAAACTTGGGAGTTTTAAGGAAGTTTACAATGTTTAAATTTAAAAATTTGCAATGAAACTAGACTACCATCTTACATGATACACAAAAATTAACTTAAACTGGGGTAAAGACTTAATATATGACCAAAAACCATGAAACTCCTAGAAGCTTGACAACACCAGTCTTGGGGATGCTTTTTTCAATCTGACCCTAAAAGCAAAGTCAACAAAAGCAAAAATAAACAAGTGGCACTGTGTTAAACTAAAAATTTTTTGCATGAATGAAACGTGAAAGGCAACCTACTGAATGGGAGAATTCATTTGCAAATCATATATCTAATAGGGGGTTAATATTTGCAAAATATAAAAAACTCATATAACTCAATAGCAATAAATACATATTCTTATAAAAATAGGCAGAGTATCTAAATAAACATTTTTCCAAAAAACAAATGCATGTGGCCAATAAGGACTTGAGAAGATATTTAATATAATTAATTATTAGGAAAATGCAGGTGAGAAACTGCAGATCTTCAGGGAAATATGTATAGAAACCACAATGAGATATCACCTCAGACCTGTCAGAATTGCTATTATAAAAAAGACAATAAAGAACAAGTGTTGGCCCTGGCCTGTGGCTCAGTGGATAGAGCGTTGGTCCTGTGTATGGACATCCTGGATGTGATTCCCGGTCAGGACATAAAGGAGAAGTGACCATATGTTTTCCCACACCCTCTCTCTCCCTTCTCCCTTCTTCTTCTCCCACAGCCAGTGGCTCAATTGGTTCAAGGATGGCCCAGGCACTTAGGATAGCTACATTGGAGTGCGACATCCTCAGGTGCTAAAAATAGCTCATACTGAACATTGGCCCCAGATGGGGTTGCCGAGTAGATCCTGGTTGGAGTGCATGCAAAAGTCTGTCTCTCTATCTCCTCTCCTCTCATCAAACAAACAAACAAACAAACATACAAACAAACAAAAGCAAATATTGGTAAGGAGGTAGAGAAAAGAAAACCTTTGTGCACTGTTGATGGGAATGTTAATTATATATACACTATTGAAAATAGAATGAAGGTTCTTCAAAATATTAAAATAGAGCTATCATATGATCCAGTAGTTTCACTTCTAAAGGATTTCCCAAAGAAAATAAAAACACTAATTCAAAAAGCTATTTGCATCCTTATGTTTATTGCAGGATTATTTACATCAGCAAAGATATGAAATAATCTAGGTGTCTATAAATGAGTGGATAAAAAAGATGTTTATATATATCTAACTTCATATATATACAAAACAATTTATAAAACCATTTATATGTATCTACATATACACACACACATATATATAGTGAAATATAATTCTGCTATAAAAAGACAAAATCTTGCCACTTGGGACAACACTTGGGACCTTAAGGGTATTATGCTAAGTGAAATAAGTCAGATTGAGAAAGAGAAATACTGTAAAATCACACTTATACGTGGAATCTAAAAACAAACAAACAAAACTAAATTCACAGATGCAGAGACCAGATTGATGGTGGCCAGAAGGGAGGGAGGGTATGGAGTGGGCAAAATGGATAAAGAGGTCAAAAAGTACAAACTTCCAGTAAAATAAATGAGTCATGGGGATGTCATGTACAGCATGGGGACTACAGATAATAATACTGTGTTGCATATTTGAAAGTTGCTGAGAGACTAAACCTGAAGTCCTTGTCACAAGAGAAAAGGAAAAAATAAAAATATTATAATTAGGCATGATCATGGAAGGTACGTAGACTTACTGTGGTGATCAGTTCTCAATGTATACAAATAATGAATCATTAGGTTATATACCTGAAATTAATGTAAAAATAGTTACCTCAATAAAAAATAAAAAAGGTAAAAAAGATAAATTAAAAGACAGGTTAGCTGATTAGATTAAAAACTAAGAAAGAGCTCTTGCTGGTTGGCTCAGTGGTAGAGCATCTGCCTGGCATGTGGATGCCCTGGGTTTGATTTCCAGCCAAGACACACAGGAGAAGTGCCCAGCTGCTTCTCCACCCTTCCCCCTCTCCTTCCTCAATACCTCTCTCTTCCCCTCCTGCAGCCAAGGTTCTATTGGAACAAAGTTGGCCCCGAGCTCTGAGGACTGCTCCATGGCCTCCACCTCAGGCGCTAGAATGGCTCTGGATGCAACATAGCAACATCCCAGATGGGCAGAGCATTGCCTTCTGGTGGGCATGCTGGGTGGATCTCAGTTGGGCCCATGCGGGAGTCTGTCTGACTGCCTCCCTGCTTCTAACTTCAGAAAAATACAAAAAAAAAAACAAACAAAAAACAAAAAACTAAGATACATGACCCAAATACATGCCACAGTAAAAATGAACAATTAAAACATGCAACAGCTTAGATAGATCTTGGAGCATAGGCAGAATAAAAAAAGCCCAAATCAAAATACAGTGGTACCTTGACATACGAACAGACCAACATATGAATTTTTTAAGATACGAGCTGCAACTTGGTTCGTATTTTTGTTTGAGGTCTGAGCGAAATTTGGAGATACGAGTCATGATTCAGGAAGCTGCCACTAGTTAGATCGTTGGCACATGGGTCCAGTATAGGCAGTTTGATATATGAGTTGAGTGACTTAATGAGCTCAGTTACAGAACAAATTAAATTTATATCTCAAGGTACCACTGTATCATAATATTCAAAATGACAAAGTTTTAAAATGGAGAACAGGTTAGTGGTTGCAGAGGAAAGGCAGGAATGATGGCAAGAAGGAGGTGCATGTGATGGAATAGTTCTGTATCTTAATTGTGGTAGTGGTTGTACAAATCTACACTTGTGATATACATACACAGTGCACACATGACCACTCCCTGCAGCTGTATAAAATGGAATGATTAGAAAAGATTGTGCAAGTGTACATGGAACTTCTCTGTACTATCTTTTCAACATTTCCTGTCGATTTATAATTATTTCAAAAATTTTAAAAGGTTATAGAATGAAAAAAATTAACAAATAAAAACTTGTGAGTACATATATATACACACACACACCATTTAAACACGATAGATATGTGCATATGTATATTGAGTATATATTTATATATGCATATTTATTACTAAAAATTAAAGTATATGGCACATATTTATACACAGATTCTGGGATTTTCATCTAGGCATTTTAGTGTGGTTTCTTAGGAATAAATTGTTTGATCAGGGTAAGTGATTCATTACAGGGGTTGTGTGAAGAGCCTAACCAGACCTAAAAGCCCCACACCTCATTTAGAAACTGCCCGGCTTACATGATTTTTAAAGTTTCCCTTAGACCAGGGGTCCCCAAACTACGGCCCGCAGGCCGCATGCGGCCCCTGAGGCCATTTATCCGCCCCTGCCGCACTTCTGGAAGAAGCACCTCTTTCATTGGTGGTCAGTGAGAGGAGCACATTGACCATCTCATTAGCCAAAAGCAAACCCATAGTTCCCATTGAAATACTGGTCAGTTTGTTGATTTAAATTTACTTGTTCTTTATTTTAAATATTGTATTTGTTCCCGTTTTGTTTTTTTTTACTTTAAAATAAGATATGTGCAGTGTGCATAGGGATTTGTTCATAGTTTTTTTTATAGTCCGGCCCTCCAACGGTCTGAGGGACAGTGAACTGGCCTCCTGTGTAAAAAGTTTGGGGACCCCTGCCTTAGACTTTTTCTTTAAACAAGAAAGAGCCTATGCTTGGTTTCTTAAGCATCTTTGGCTTTTGACTACTTATGTCTCTTTACTTCAAATCATTTTCTACTTCAGATATAAAAAAAGTATCTATTGAAAGAAGGTGGCTCAACTGTTCTTTAGCAAAGGATTTAAGATCACTGTAAGGAACAGTAAGTGGCAGAAGCCAAGGACTTAGTGGAGCAAAGAATTTCCTGTAAACTTCTCTACTTCAGTCAACAGGGGAAGAAGAAAAGAGAATCCTTCCAGATCTACATCAGTGAACTCTTACTTCTCCTGTGTTTGGCTCCTTGCTAACGAGCTAAGCATATGATCAGCTGCCTGTGGTGACTGGATTTTGTTTGTTTGATTGTTTATTTTTGTGTGTGTAGTCAACACACTCATTTATACCAGGTAGAATGTCCTGGCAGCACATGGTTGTAAGATATGACTATCACCTCTTCTCTCTTTATTTATACATTGTGTGTGTAGCTGTGTATGTGTTTACTAGTATGTAACTCCTGCCTCTATATCCTGATATCATTACATGCTCTAATCTTCTTTCTTAGTAATCTTATTTTTTTCTTTTTATTTAGTGAGAGGAAGGGAGGAAGAGAGACTCCTACATGTGCCTCAACCAGAATTCACCCCAGCAAGCCTACTAGGGGGTAATTCCAGTCAAGCCATGGGTACAGGAGAGGGGAGGGGGAGAGAGAGAGAGAAAGAGTAGTAAGAGAGCAAGGGGTAGAGAAGCAGATGGACGCTTCTCCTGTGTTCCCTAACCAGGAATTGAACCCCGGATATCCATGCACTGGGCCAACACACTACCACTGAGCCAACTGTCCAGGGCCTAGTCTTAGTAATCTTTAAACCTTCCCTCCCAGCCTCCTGGATTTCATGGACTATACGTTTTCAACATTACCATTTAATTCTGTGTTTGCCTTCTCACATTACTAGGGTTGGTCCCTAGTCTCCTACAACCTAACCCTGCCCAGACCAGACCATGCAGCCTAGCCCCAGGGTGCACACAGTGTGAAGATCAAGCTGTTTACGAGAACACTGGGACCCCAGCAGATTGGGGTGTTCCCAGAGAGCACTGGTCTTCCTTAACTGTAAGGGAAGAGACAGACTTGAAAATTCTTGACCTAAGCCTTGTCTCCTATTACCATTTTTTCTGCTGGGCAGCACCAGATATATTAAAATACTCTCGGCCTGGGTGGGCTTTTTCAGCTTCCTTCTATCCAGAAAATGGTGTCTGGCTGCTCAGGGTATTGGTGATCTATCTGAGGAACGATGGAAGCAGGAAGGGTGAGAGCCAGACTTTCCGTGACTCTGTCCTGGGGAACAGTGCCAGATGAGAACAGATCTCGGGTCACCTGGAGGCAACACCCAATTCCATTCTACCGTATATATAATACAGAATCTTAAGCAAGTCACTCGACCTCTTCAGGTCTGTTTTCTTATTAGTAAAGTGTTCATAATAATGACAAGCACTTTGCATGACAGGGCCAGGATCACATCAGGTAACGCACGTGGAAGCTTTGCACATGTCACAGGGCTAGCGCACGCATGCTGTTTCTGTTACCGGACTAGTGAGGTTGCTAATGTGAGGTTAGGAGACTACCATTCCAGCCAGGACTGGAAAACGGGAAGCTGGCAGTGGGAACAGGCACTGGGAGCCAGATTGAGAGCTGCCCTTCCAAGCTTCGATGACAAAATAAAGCCTCAGTATAGAGACTTTGGGATTTTGAAGCCTTAAAAACAAACAAAAAAACCTTTCATGGCCTTTGCTTACTCTGTTGGTGGTGGGCTTCGAGCAAATAGAGTGAAAACAAGATGTGCAATGAGATAAATGGACATTGTTGGGGGGGGGGGTTGCTGCTAGGACCCTTGGCCATATCTTCATAGTCAACTCTGAGCAGACAGAAACCAGCTCTGCCTAAAGTTCCAAGAGTCATTTTCTATGGCAAGGGTCAGCAAGTGACTGCCTGGGGGTCAGCTGCAGACTAAAGTGAAGAAAGCTTCATTGGAACACAGCCATGCTTACTTACACACTGTCTACGGCTGCTTCTACAGTACCACTCAGAACTGAGCAGCTGCGACAGTCACTCTACGACCTGCAACGCTTAAAATATTTACTCTCTAGCCTTTTCGAGAAAAAGTTTGAAGATGTGTGTTCTGTGCCCTTAAACAAGTGCACATGTAAAAAGTAACATTAGGACTGCCGGATCAATTTAAGTTAGAAGGTGAAATCCTCAATGAACGGGGCTGGGGTATTTTCTGAGAATGATATACTTGTTTTGCTTCTGTTTTTAAAGAGAATAACAACCAAGAATCATCAAAGAAAATGACTGTGATGCGTCACTTTAAGAAAGGGAGTAGGAAAAAGCCCAAATGAATTGCTTGAAACCCAGAGGGCCCCAGCAGAAAATCCTGCTGACATCACACTTACTCTTTATCAGTAACACCTGGGGATCCAGCCAAAAGTGGACCTTTGTGGTTTTCGCTGATGACACCTCGAGCAGGAATGATACTACTTTAGAGCAGAGAATGACTCAAACCAGTTGTCAGAAATGGACTGCAAGTATATGCCAGTAGAAATTAGTATCTACCAGCACCCAAGGACAAATATGCTGATACCTACTTTCCCCCCAACCCTTCTCTCTGAAATAGAAGCACAGAAGCACAATGTAATGGTAAGGAGAAGCACACTCAATTTCCCTGAGCTGAGTGCCCCCTGTAGTCGCGCCGGAACGTGCAGGCAATCCCTGCTCCCAGCAAGGAGCTCCGCGTAAATGGCGGCTCTTCTCCCAAGATGGCCAGCAGCAGCCCAGCGCCAAGCAGGGAGAAATGAAACGGCTAACGTGACAGTGAGACAGGGGGTGAGGGGGGTCCGTGGAGGAAAACGAATGCTTTTTTCTACTGAGAAGGACGTCATTATCAATTGTCCAGCGTTTCTCATCCACAGAAAGCACCTATCTTACTTTCCCATTTGTTTTAGCAATTAACAGATAATAAATACCATGTAACCCCTGTAACTGACCAGAAGCATACAGTGTCCCATGTTTAGAAAGCAAAGTGAAAAGATCAGTGAGAAAATACACCTTCATTCACCTGGCTCCACACTTCCAACACAGACACTCTCCCTTGCTCCCCTGAAAGTCTATTGGTTACCCCAACTTGAAAGACACGAAGAATACAAAAGGAAGGAACCAGGGATTAGAGAACATAAATCACTGGTAATACTAATGCAAGATATTAAAACAATAAAATATGAATGAGTTCTTTTTCCTCCTTGTTATTCCCCATACAATTTAATTCTGTTTCTAATTTTCCTTCTGTGGAAGGAAATGAAAGAGATGAATAAAATATCGTCAGAAAAAGGAAACCCTGCTTGTGTGTTAGCACAAAGCCCCAACGTGGGCTCCACGGGTCAACGCACGATCCCGGAGGCCCCCGCGAAGTCAAGACGGGAGGCTGTTTAGAAACCACTAACCCAACCATCACATGGGCCCAACTCTGCCAAAAACAGCAGCGACAAACATGTGTTATAAAAACACGAGATTGCTTCTTTAATGTTTATGTGGCCTCAGTGATTTCAAAAGGAATGTTTTGTGCATAAAACAACATAATAAAAGAAAATCCTGCTACTTGACAGGGTTTCCTTTAATGGAAAGAGTTTTTCACACCCATAAACATTTGATCCTCACATCTGTTAGAGATAAAAAAAAAAAAAAGAGTATGACTGGCCTTTTGGATGCAGATACTCTGTTCTCAGAGACCATATAACCTGGTTAATGAGGACAGCAGAAATGCTGTCATTTCCACGGGTCAATTAGAGCTCTGCTGAAATTTAAAGGTTTACGGACTGCTTTAGGTACTTCTTTCAATATGGTCGTGGCTGTGTGTTTATACGGGAATCCTAGGGAAGAGCTTGTTATTGCGATTTTAAGAAGTAAAATACAGTTCCTATATTAAAGAATAATACAAGTACTTTCCCAAGGCAGCCAGGTTGCTGACTTCCGAAACAGCGAGCACCTACAAGAGCCAGCCTGCTCACCCTCCTCATCACCGTCCATGAGCCCCCAGGCCTAGTGTATAGGTGGGACTTCATCCCGTGGTATCTGCACTTCACGGGAAGCTTGGCCTTCTCAGGTGCTTTCCATCATTTAGAATGGAACCCATGGTTTCTATGACTACCCTGACCTTAGAATGACAGCAAACACGCTACAGCAGTGGTCCCCAACCCCCGGGCTGCAGACCGGTACCGGTCCGTGGGCCATTTGGTACCGGTCCGCAGAGAAAGAATAAATAACTTACATTATTTTCGTTTTATTTACATTTAAGTCTGAACGATGTTTTATTTTTAAAAAATGACCAGATTCCCTCTGTTACATCCATCTAAGACTCATTCTTGATGCTTGTCTCAGTCACGTGATCCATTTATCTGTCCCACCCTAAAGGCCGGTCCGTGAAAATATTTTCTGACATTAAACTGGTCCGTGGCCCAAAAAAGATTGGAGACCACTGTCCTACAGCATGTACCCCTTTCTCTCGGAGGAAAAGCCCCAGTGTTGGCGTCACTGTGTTTGACAAGGCTCCCGTCACCTATCTGAGCATGTCTCCCACTGCCCTCTTCCTCACGCACCCTGCTGCAGCCACACTGCCTGCCTGACTGCTTCTCCAACATCGCTGTGTACAGGTCAACTTCTCACGATGCTCTGCCCCATGGCTGCCGGGCTCTATCCCTGTGGCCTTCAAGATCTGGCTCCTGTCTCACCTTCTCCAGGAGGTCCTCTCTGACCACTCTGTCCCCACACTCTCGGTCCCGCTCACCCTACTACTTCTTCTTTTTTCCATAGCTCTTATCTTCTAACATGTTCCCCAATCTGCTTATTATTATGTATTACTTATTGTCTGTGTCCCCCCACCAACTCACCCCCGAAAAAATAAGCATCACAAGGCCAGAAAACTGTGTCTATAATACTGCACACTGCATCATAAGCCCTTCCTACATGTTTTGATGAATAAATAATAAGTGAATGGATAAATATTTAAATGAAATAAAGATTTCAAAGCCCTCTATTAAAACTTCTCTTGCAGAAGTGCTAAGCTTCTCATCTCATTGTAAGAGGATTGTGTTTGTGGCCCCGTATGTTTAAAACACTTCCCTGTGATCTTTCTGAC
This sequence comes from Saccopteryx bilineata, assembly GCF_036850765.1. Lineage (NCBI taxonomy): Eukaryota > Metazoa > Chordata > Mammalia > Chiroptera > Emballonuridae > Saccopteryx > Saccopteryx bilineata. The sequence continues at coordinate 173,360,501 of NC_089495.1, forward strand.
GCGGCTGCCCTTCCATCATTGAAAGCTCAGCTCCAAGGTCACTGCCTCTAAGAGCCTGGCTCCGTGGCCACCCACACCCTGCGGCCCTTACCTTCATCTTTCATTCGCTGTCACATTGCCCTTTGCATCTTCCTCATCACACTCCTCAATATCTAAGCAGGGGTCCCCAAACTTTTTACACAGGGGGACAGTTCACTGTCCCTCAGACCATTGAAGGGCCGCCACATACAGTGCTCCTCTCACTGACCACCAATGAAAGAGGTGCCCTTTCCAGAAGTGCGGCGGGGGGCCGGATAAATGGCCTCAGGGGGCTGCATGCGGCCTGCAGAGCCATAGTTTGGGGACACCTGAAAGTGCTCTTACTTTTTTTTTTTAAGGTCTGTAAACATGTTTTGGTTTCTTTATCTTTCCTCTAGAATATAAGCTCCTTCGGGCCATGGGCAGTTAGTTCATCACCATCGCCCCCAGTGCCTAACAAGTGCCCGGCATAAGGTGGAGGAATAGTAATTATTTGTTACTTTTGTTGATGAACAGATGAGTACCACAGTCACTAGGAAAGAGTTATCAGCATGTGAGCTACGTATCTCACCTGGGCATGGCTTCTATCCCTGGTGAAATGATGTTGAACTAATTGCTCCCTAGACCAGCCTTTAAGAATGACTATTTTAGGCCTTCACACTTAATTCCTTCACCCAGGATCAGGAGAGTGCATGGTCCTAGTGATGTTTCTAATGTAATTAACTATTCTATGTATTTATTTATATATCATATATATGTATGCCATTAATATGTTAAGTATAATTTACTCTTAAAGATAAAAGTTAAGGATGTTTAGGGCAGAGGAAGAACTATGGCTTTTCACCTGGAGAGACAACAACCTTTATAAATCCAACCACAAAATACATTGTTTCATAAAGCTGTCCAGATTAGATGGTAACAATGATAGCAGCCTTTAGTAGGCCAGTCTGGATTGGTAACATCAGGACTCATGTATTACGTGGTGCGCCACTTGTGAAAATCTTGCTGAGACTCTAGCTTTACAAGTTCTGAATTAACATGAACATAAATCTCAGAGCCACCTTCTCCCCTTTGCAGAATAACATTTGGAATCATAATGATGATAAACCTCTTCATTGAATTGAAAGTTTGTACTATTAAACTGAACAAATTCTCATCCCCTATTAGCATAGTATTTTATGCGTCAGTAACAGTGGCTCACTTGAGCTTTCTGGGCTTCAGTTTCCTCATCTATAAAACAAAGTGGTCGGAATTAAATATGTTTAAAATTTTCTTTCTATGAGAGAATTAGAATAAAAGCCCTTAATGTAATTTTATTCTAGGTTACCTGATTCTTTCATGGGCTTATTTTCACCAGCCAGTGACATTTGTGTCTGCCCGTGTGAAAATTTTCTTATAGAATCATTGGAATTTTGAGAGTGCTGTGAGAATTATTTTAAATCACTTCACCCAGTGCCTGACTTAGAGGCACGTAAAGCGCCTTGCTCTCTCTCTCGTCTTACATTTTTTTCCAGCTATAAGAACCTCATATGCCTTCACTTCAGCTCTTTCTTTTCACAAATGAAATCCTGGAGCCCAGCAGAAGCTAAGAGACTTGTCAAGGGTCTCGCAGCTAGGAAGAGGCAGAGCTTCAGGGGGTTCTGACTCTCTGTCCGAGGTTCTGTCAGCCGCACTGCCCTGCTTCACTTTAACCCCTGCAGCTTCTCACAGTGAGTAAACAAAATAAGTGACATTATTTTCCTCTGAGTAAAACACTCCGAAATGACACACAGATCTTTTTATGGTACTAACATTTATAAGGCATGCATTTAACAATGTCCTATTGAGAAGTGAGGCTTTAACTAGCAGATGCAAAATATTTACAAGATGTCTCCATGTCTTAAAATGGCTAGGATAATTTGGCAAAATAATTTGATGTGTCTGCTTAAAAATAAAAAGGCATAATTTACACCAGTAAGTTGTCTGATTCAGAAACCGTACCAATTTAGGAAAAAGTTAGATTGCTATAAGATTACAGATATTACTATAGCTTATCTATAGTAATATATATAAATATATAAATTGATATATACATTATGTCAGAAATTGATACAACATCCTGTATATACATAAATTGATACATCTTGTAAGCAAAAATAAAAAAGTAAAAATATTTTTCTGGATTGGTCTTCATTGATATTTTACATATTGTAAAAAATATGCTTTGGGGTATAGTAATAAGATTATAATCATTCTATTTTAAAACCTAATAGGATATGAATTAAACTAGTGGTCCTCAAATTTATTTTGCATTGCAATTACCTGGGGAGCTTTAAAAATACTTTTACCAGGGCTCACCCTTAAAATTCTGATTTAATTGGCTTGAAGTAGAATCGTGCATCAAAATTGTTTTCAATAATCTGATAATGTTAATTTCTTTTTTAGTTAATCATATTAATTTGATCATGTTAATTTGTTAGTAGGTATTAAGACCTACTAAATAATATTTTATTTTATTGTGGGAAACTGTATTAGGTAATTTAATTATAAACAAATAAATTTATTCTTATAGTAGAAAGGCATTTTAAGGTGCCTACACCAAAAACTGAATTATTTTGAGAAGAGAAACTCTTACAAAGTAATGATGGGAGTTAATAAAGGGCTGGCTGAGAATTAGCTGCAGAGCACTCAAGCAGCAGACAATTACTGGGTACCTACTCAGGAAAGGAACTATGATTCAATTCTGTGAGGGGACAGGAACATACTCAATACAGAACAAACTACAATCAAGGCCAGAGAAGGTATGACATGATAAAAATATATATCATATATATATATCATATATATTAATATATATCTTATGTAGTTCCTCACAAGAAAATAAAATGTTAGTTAATAGTCTTAATACTTACTAACTTAAATTAACATAATCAAATTAATATAATTAACCAAATAGAAATTAACATGATCAGATTAATGAAAAAATTCTGATGCACGATTCTACCTCAAGCCAATTAAATCAGAATTTTAAGAGTGAGCCCTGGTAAAGGTATTTTTAAAGCTCCCCAGGTAATTGCAACATGAAATAAATTTGAGGACCACTAGTTTAATTCATATCCTATTAGGTTTTAAAATAGAATGATTACAATTTTATTACTGTACACCAAAGCATATTTTTTACAATATGTAAAATATCAGTGAAGACCAATTCAGATTAATATGTGTGTATGTATAATACATGTGTGCATGTGTATTATATATGTATAAAAATAATGGGCAGCACAACAGAATAGTAAGAAAATATCTAGGTGATTTGTGATTTTTAATATTTCTGCCCTGCCAAGTCTAGGTAATTGAACACAGCCACAATACTCTTTACTACCTCTCTTTTTCAAGCTATGTACAATTCATATTCTATTCTATTTTGTGCTTGTGTTCTAGTGCACTGCTACTAGATGGATTTCACAGACCAGCGGCATCAGCATCAGCTGGGAGCTTGTTAGAAAGGCAGAATCTCAGACCTTGTCCTATCCCCACTGAATCTCAATCCTCCTTTCACCAGACCCCCGCACGATGCACAAAACTGTTTAAGTTCGAGCAGCGCTGCCCTGGTGGACACAGATCTCTTCTTAAGTGTATCAAATACTCTGTATCAGTATGACTCATAATGCATGTGTAATACAGTTCAATCTCTAATTAAGGTTTTATTATTTTCAATGCCTCACACAGGTTTTTGTAGTAACATTAAAGGATTTCTTTACTGAGAAAGAGCTGAGCTCTTTGGACTATTTCATTTGTGACTATGAATCACTTCCTATGTGTAACTGCTAAAACATGTGATAAGAATAATGAGGCTGCAGGAGAACAAAGAAAGATACAATTTCTTCAGGCAAAAGGATTCAGAGTTGTCACAGGGAATATGGGACCAAGATGAGCAGTAAGAGATGATTTGATTTAGAAAATGAAAAAAAAAAAAAAGGGAATAATGAGATAGGGAGAAAATGTAAAGGCTAATTTCCTGCCCAGTGTAGGAGAGTGTTGAAACTATGCGGCTATCTTAGTTTACAAAAGGCCTCCAGGGATTCTCACCTGAGAGACTCCTACTCCTATGTCATTCTTGTCCACTTATATCGGCACCCCCATGTGTAACAGATAGGATGATGCAGAGATGGAGTGCGACTTCTGAGGCTACAACTTCAACAACACTGTGGCTTCTGCTTGTTTTTCTGGCTCACTTGCTCTGTGAGAAGCTAGCCTCCAGGGCACGAGAAGGAAAGACCCATCTGGTGAGGAGCTGAGGCTTCCAGCCAGCAACCAGCATCAATTTGCCAGCTGGATCACGAGTCCTCCGCTGCAGGCTGATGCTGTAGACTTGGTTGACCCTTCCGAGGACTGCATTCAAGATCAATACCTTAACCATAGCCTCATGAAGGACCCTGAGCAGAAGCCACTACCGGAATCGTGCCTCACAGAAAACATGAGATAAAAACAATCTATTGTTGCTTAAAGACAAACATTTCTGAGGTAATTGGTCATTAGTAAATACTAGCTAATATTAGAACTAAATAACTCACAACAAGCTAATGTAAATGATAACCTACTAAAAATAAAATAAAAGAGAAAAAGTGATTTAGAAGACAGTAAGTAAACTCGTACAGCGTTAATGGAGTTTATAGACCTGGGGTTGCAAGCTCAGACGCCTCCAGGGGCCCCAGGAGAATTAAATGAATGAAGTGGCTGTTGGCTGGCCAGCGGGGCAGAGCCTGTGATCCTTCCGCTGGGGAAACTCACCCCCACGTTCATTTCCAGCAGGTCATTGCAGCGTGTGCAACTTTGGGAAATCTCAGGTGGTAGATAAAGTTGGTAGTGGTTTGGTGTCACAATGTGGAAAAATTGGAACAACAAAAAGATTTTTATGGAGACAATTATCATTTAATAGCTACATTTAAGATAATTGTTCTGGAAATGCTATCTGGAAAACACTAAAGGGAGGAAGTAGTGTGTAGGGAAAACAGCTGTGCTAGGCTTGCTTTCTGTTTGCGTGATTATTGCGTGAGCACGTGGGAGAGACACGTGTGTGAAGACCGTGTAAGGCTGTGGGTGCTTGCCCTGAGGGCGGATCACTTGCCCACCACCGCTAGGGGCCGTTTTGCTATTTGGCTGCTGCTGTGGGAAGCCGCTTTTCCCCTTCCGGTGGTTTGCTCATCCTCAGTTGTGAGACTCTGATAAACTAAATAACCCAACGCTTTCTGGCTCCGCAGTTTCTCTACCGTCTGCTCGAATCCAGTGTGGACCTGCCTGGCCTCGGCCACCGGCATTACATAGTGGGAAGAAAAGACCAGTTTCAAGGGTACTTTATTTCTAAAGACTTAAAGAGATGGGGCAATAGCTCGACTTATGGAAATATGAATGGAAAAGTGATACTAAAGAAAAGAAAAAATACTAACTAGGTTATGGTAAATGGAAGGCAGACTTCCCCAATTAAGACTTTCTTCATCCAATGCTTTTTCTTTACATCTCACTGTGTTTTTGGTGCCATGTTAGAATGCAGGCTCCACAATAAAACTGTACTTTACTGTTGTACAAGTTTATCCTGAGAACCTAGAATACCACATTTTCCTGTAAGGGCCAGACAGTAAATACGTATTTGAAGCTTTGCAGGTCTTCTAGTCATATAGTCCCTGAACCAACTGCTCAGATCTTCCGTTATAGCACGAAGGCAGCTACAAATGATCTGTAAGTTAGTAGTTGTGGTTGTGTTCCAATAAAACTTAATTTATGAAAAGAAGTATGGATAAGATTTGGCCCCTGGATTGTGGATTGCAAATACCTGGCCTAAAATAGAGTTGGCAGAGCGTGGTTCTAGACCAGCAGCATCAACATTGGTATTGCCTGAGAATTTAAAATTCTGAATGAGGCCCAGCAAGCTGTGTGTTAATAGGCCCTCTAGGTGACTTTGATGAAGGCTAGTTTAGTAACATTTGTGCAGATACTCAATGGCATCTGTTTGATAGATGAATGAATAAATAAAATCTCCATATGTGCTAATTTTGCCTCTATTTGAACCATATATAAAATGGTATTTGGGATGTGGCAAATTATATGTTTGGCTATTTTAAGTCTAGCTTTGTGTGTTAATATTTCTTAGTGTCCCATGAAGCATACCATGGCTTGTAGACACTTCTTCTATAACCTAAAAAACATTGAAAACCGCTCATCTAATACAGCTGAATTGTTTTTTCAGAGAAAGAGAACTTGAGGCCTACTATGGTTAATTAATTTGGCAATAAAAAACAACAAGCAAGGCCCTGGCTGGTTGGCTCAGTGGTAGAGCGTTGGCCTGGCGTGCAGGAGTCCCGGGTTTGATTCCTGGCCAGGGCACACAGGAGAAGAGCCCATCTGCTTCTCCACCCCACCCCCTCTCCTTCCTCTCTGTCTCTCTCTTCCCCTCCAGCAGCCAGGACTCCATTGGAGCAAAGTTGGCCCGGGCGCTGAGGATGGCTCTATGGCCTCTGCCTTAGGCACTAGAATGGCTCTGGTTGCAACAGAGCAACGCCCCAGATGGGCAGAGCATCGCCCCCTGGTGGGCATGCCGGGTGGATCCTGGTTGGGCACATGCAGGAGTCTGTCTGACTGCCTCCCTGTTTCCAGCTTCAGAAAAATACAAAAAAACCCAACAACAACAAACAAACAAAAAACAACCAAAACCCAAATGTGTAATTACTAAGAGTTAAGAAAAAAATTTTAGTTTTATATAATAAATATGCCTCTCATATATTCATATGTATTTGACTTTGCCAGAGATGCCACACATTCAAGGTAAAAATAAAGAGTGGTCACATGACCTGGTAGGAAAGAAAACAGTGACTAACCATGGAGTCTCAATTATATTCACTCCGTTTTCTCACTGTGTTAATGCCTGCGTGGAGTGGACGTTTCCAGGCTCTGCTCAGCTTCGCAGACAGAGCGGCCAGCGGTGAATGTGGGAGGGACATGAGGCAGGAGAGCGGAGGGATGTCAGTCTCCATCCATCACCAGCCATCATTTCTGTCCTGGGGAAGGGCTATATGAACTGAGCCACAGGGCAATGAATCCGCCGGAGCAAAAACAAGATACTCCTACATACCTAACAGGATAGAGATGATATCTCTCATATCTCTTGGCATGAAGCTCAAAGAGATAAGGGAAAATTAGTGGGCTGAAATTCACAGAGAAACCAATGGATTTATGCATGATGTCTGTTTAGCCAAAAAGCCAGAAACCTTCATTTAACAAAATTCTAAAAAATGTGGGTTTGAGTCAAAGAGAAGAGAGGTTCCCAGCTGATATACACGACGGCCTGCAGGGCAGGTAAAATGAAGTGAAATGATACATCAACAAGTATGAAATCCGGTGCCTGTTCAATGATAAGTGAGTAGGATGGCTGTATCATCAGGATTAGAGGCCCGGAGCTGCCTCACATCAGTAGGAGGCAAGTTGGTCCCAACGCACTGCCCCTGCCTTTGGCACCCTGACCTCTGCACTCCCAGGGCTCTGGAGGCGAGGGAAAACCTCGCTCCCAGGAATGTCTGTATTTGGGACCTGTGGTCTTCAATTTGCCTGGCAGCTGGGCTTACCTGCAGTGGAGGAGCAGAGTTCTTCCCCTCCTGTCACTCCACTTGCTTTTCCAATTTCCCCTCTCAACCCTGGCATAAATCTGAAGCAGGAGTTCAAAGCCACTGCTGGTATACAATAGCCAGTGCACGTGCTCGGTCCAGGCAGTCCCAGTGCACAAATGCCTGGGAAACAGACAGGCTGGGTCCTGGGAGACCCTGCCGAGTAGCATTCATCAGCCCCCTGCTGAATTCACCTTGGAAAGTCTGATTTTGCCAAGGGCCTGAGAGAAATCTCAATCTATTAATTGGTGACCGTTCATTGAGTGCCTACTGTGTGCCAGGTGCCAGGCACTAATATTACCTAAGTTCAGAAGGTGAATGAATATATTCAATCAGAATGTCACTTGTTGAACTTACAATGAGCAAGAGCTGTCACAATAGCTGGAATAATCAAAGTTCACGTGATCAGTATAGTCACTCCCCATGGCCAAGGTACATCATAATTAGAGTGCCTCTGTATGGATGTAGAATGAGAAGTAGCTAAGAACTGAAGCTGCATGCTGGAAGTCTACATGAGCAGAATATCCTCCCCAGCTGGGAAGGTCTACATGGGAAGTTAAACCATGATTAGAAGTTGTCTGGTAAGCACAGATTCAAAGAAATAGCAGTTAGGTTCATCACATGTTCATGACATCAACTAAATCCTCCGGACACTCTCACAACTTAGCCAGTGGGGAGGAAAGACTGTCAAAGCTGAAGTTCTCTCTAGGCTGCACAGTGAGCATGTGATCCTGGGCGTCACCCATGTCCGCTCTCGGCTCGCCTCTTCCTAGGACTGCAGGGCTCAACAATGGTGTCCAGCATCATGATAAGCACATTTTGGGTGTTATTTGATGCTTGTCCAGGTCCCTACTCAGGAAAGCCTTCCCTGACTTCTCAGGATCCTGAGCATGGCTGTCTTTTCTTCACTCCTCTCGTCACTATGTCATGTTCTAGTCTGTACTGGTTTAATAATTGGTCATTATCTGCTTCCACCAAAGGATGCAGGTTCCAGAAGGCAGCACTTCTATGCCTAAAATGGTGCCTGCCACATACAAGGAGCTTAGTATGTGTTCAGTAAATGGATGAATACATTGGTTAGTGGAAGGTTGAATAAGTGGATAAATGGACAAATTTACAAATAATCTAAGTTAGACACTAGCATATTCATTAAACACAATAAGAAATCAAGGCCACGAAGGCCAAGCTACTTCTAAGGTCACTCAGTTATCAAGTGGAGAGCAGGGATTTGACCCAGTTCTGACACTCTAGAGTTTGCTCTCGGTTGCTACTCTCTTTCTTTGGAAAGATGGATACATCCAGGAAGGTTCCTTCTAAAACTAGATCCCCCAGACCCTTGGAGTTACAGGAATCTTCCCTTTGCTAATCTCATTCACTACTTTGGTGACTTTGGCTGAGACATTGCTTAGGTAAGCTTTTGAGGCCCACATTTCCATCTGCTGAAAGTGGGAATAACAATGTATGCTTAAAGAATTGCTCAGTCCATCAAACAATCGACTGTACGCAACCTTCCCACTTCAAAGGTTACTACAAGGACAAAGGCTAGAAATGAGATAACACAATAAATATAAAAGCCCCTGCAGACTGTAGTATGAGTTTTAAGCACAAAGGCTCAGGGATAAGAGGAGAAATGAAATCCTTCATGGTCATGTTATTAGGTCCTATTTCAGACAGTGAGCTCTTAGAAGGCAAAGACCATCATTGTTTAATTTACTGTGCACAGAAAATTCTGCCAATATATGGAGGCATTAAACAGAAGAACATCTGGGTTCGTGGTTTTGTTTTTTGTTTTTTTAAGTCTCAGAAAATATTTTTGCCAAAAATAAAGGATTACATATGTGCCAGCCTGTGGCTTTAAATGCCATCCATATGCTAATGTCTTCCCAGTATACGTTTTGAGTCCAGTCTTTCACTTGACATTGATACCCTTAATGGCAGTACATACCTTCTATAGCTATACCCCAACCTGGGCTTTACCTCAGCCATCTTACAGCTACCCCATACCTGGTGTGGCTGAGACGGAACTTTGTTTTTGCTTTTTTCTTGTTCTATAGCCTGAGTAAACCCTACCACCACTGTATATTGTATTCCTAAAGTCAAACTCCCAGAATCATTCCTGATTCCTCCCTTCCATTGGCCCCTCTCCACCTCAAATGAACAAAAGCAGCTGTCTATGCTACCTACAAAATATATCTTAGATGGTCCACTGCATATTATATCCGTTGTCAATATCATAGCACCACCAACCGACGTCCCTCATTGGTGCTATCGCAGTGGCTGCCTAACTGCACATACTGCTTGCATCCTTTCTTCCTTCCCTCTAAACCATCCACACGCAGACACAGAGACCTTCTAAGAATGCATATCTGGCCATGAATTGTTCGTAAAACAATTCATGTTTCAAACCGTTGTGTGGTTTTCCACTGAACTCAGCATTGGAGACATTCCTCACCACATCCTGCAGGCCGGCTCCAGCAATTTCTCACAGCCCCATCAGGGTGATGCTGCAGACAGGTATGGTAAATGCAAGGGGTGCAGAGGTCCCCTTCCTCTGACGAGGCAGCACTGCTTACCACAGAGGATCCAATCCTGTGCTGGGCCCATGGTCGGACCTGTGATGTTAACACTGTGACCCTCCATTATCTCCTTAGTATAGTCTCCAATCATTAACAGGTTTCACCTTGGGACTCTGTGCTCATGGGAAGCAATGTGTCCTTGCTGTCAGCCACACTCCACCTAAGAGAATGCAGAGTCTGCTCCCTGCCTATTCCTCCAGTATTGTTTCAGATGACTCCCCCCCACACACACACTCAGCTAGCCATATTAGCTTCCAGTTAGTCTGTTGAGTGACCAGAGCTTTTCCAAACATAGGGATGTTGTACTAGATGTCTCCAGTGCCTGACATGCTTTTCCCTGACTCTTCACAGGGCCCACTCCTTCTTCAATTTGTATCTTAAGTATCACCTGTCTCAGAGCTCTCTGCCAATTACCCTACCTAAGGGAAGTTCTCCCACTGTTCTTGATCAAAATGCTATTTTATATATATATATATATATATATATATATATATATATATATATATATATATTACAGATCTCATCAAACTCTGTTATCTAGTTTATTATTGTTTCTCTAAGTTTACTGTATGATTCTGTGCTCTAGAAGCTGAGTTCAAGAGTCAGGGCCTCATCTGTTCTGCTGAGCAAGGTCCCCCAGCATCCAGCACAATGACTGGCATGTGTTGTACACTTTATACCATAAATGTCAGTGGTTGACATGACCTGTTGAGTGTAAAACATTATTAGCCACTGAGATTTTTCTTTATATTTTTTATATTTTAATAATAATAAAATGTTCCTTTTATCTATTTTTCCCCCCGGAAATCTATGCCTATCTCTCTTCACATTCATATGGCAAAGAACACACTGAGTAAAAGAGTAAAAAAAGGTAATTTATTTGAGCAAATGTGGGTCAAATTCACTTTTCAGAAAATCTGTGCATATTATGTGCTTTTAAAAGAATCTAATCATTTTTGTTTTCTCCCCTATTTTAGACCATTTTTTCAGCTTGTATTTGGAGGAATAGAGATCATAGTCTATGGCATTCAGGACTCTTCCCACCGTGAAGCATGGTCACTTGTCCTTGATTTAGCATGTCTACTTCCTGATACCACTGCCTGCCAATATCACATTGCTCTTCCAAAATCTACCTCAAATACTGATGCTTCTAAGAAGTTTCTGTCCTGTCTTTACACTTTTTTTTTTTTTTTTTGTATTTTTCTGAAGCTGGAAACGGGGAGAGACAGTCAGACAGACTCCCGCATGCGCCCAACCGGGATCCACCCGGCACGCCCACCAGGGGCAACGCTCTGCCCACCAGGGGGCGATGCTCTGCCCATCTGGGGCGTCGCTCTGCCGCGACCAGAGCCACTCTAGCACCTGGGGCAGAGGCCAAGGAGCCATCCCCAGCGCCCGGGCCATCTTTGCTCCAATGGAGCCTTGGCTGCGGGAGGGGAAGAGAGAGACAGAGAGGAAGGAGGGGGGGTGGAGAAGCAAATGGGCTCTTCTCTTATGTGCCCTGGCTGGGAATCGAACCTGGGTCCCCCGCACGCCAGGCCGACGCTGTACCGCTGAGCCAACCGGCCAGGGCTCCTGTCTTTACACTTTTTATACTTTATAGATTCCTTATGTCAATGTATGGTAGCTATCTATTCACATTGTCATGCAGCAGGGAAATATTTTGCTATTAACATAAATAATTTTCCATCCCGATAATTTCTTTTTTTTTTTTCTGTTAAAATTCTAAACTTGCAGTAGAGACCATGGCCTCTGGGAATGGCCACAGCAGTTGTAGTACAACAGAAAGCAAATGTTAGGAAATTCTTGAATTTGTAAGTTGGCTTTTCAAATTCTACATAGAGATAGTATTTGCAGAGAAAGGAGTTTTGAGTCTCAGGAGTCTAAATACATAAACACATGAGCAAAATCAAAGATAAGCGAACATGTTTTGAGCTATTCACTCAAAAGTGAATCATTTGCTATGTATAGCACATAGGGTTCTCAGGACTGGCAGATTGGCTCCAACATGTTCTCCCTGTTCTATTTGAGTTCATGGATAGAACAGAGCACATCTTCTCTACCATCATATTTCCAATGTCTAGCATAGAACCTACATAGAATATAGAGTTGGGGCCCTAGCTGGCTGGCTCAGTGGATAGAGTGTTGTGACTGGCGTATGGATGTCCCAGGTTCAATTCCTGGTCAGGGCACATAGGCGAAGTGACTGTCTGTTTCTCCCCCCCCTGCCCCCTACTCTTTCTCTTCCCTTCCCACAGCCAGTGGCTTAATTGATTTGAGCATTGGCTCCAGTCACTCACTGAAGATAGCTCAGTTGGTTTGAGTGTCAGCCTCAAGTGCTAAAAACAGCTCAGTTGATTCGAGAATCAGTCCTGGACAGGGAATGCTGGGTAGATCTCAGTTGAGGTATATGTGGGAGTCTGTCTCACTATCTCTCCTTCTCTCACTTAAAAAAAAGAATATAAGTTGGTAAATATGTTAAATTAAACTAAATTATTACAATATCCAATTATCAAAATATTCTAAAACATCAAGTAAAAATTTAAGTATTGCCCTGGAAAGGTACTAAAAGATGGTACAAATGTGATGCCATATAAACACCCTTTCCTGATGTCAGCTGTCTGAGACCCATTGTGAGACTGAATTTAAAGGGACTTCTGTGCTTCATATTTTATTTTAAAAATGAAACATTATCATTTATGCAGGGGCAAGTTAAACATGTTTATGTATATACATATATACAACCAATTGCAAGCATTTAACTGACTTTCGGGTAAGAGCCTCTTTCTACTATCTGTGCTATTTTCAGCTGGTCATTGTATTGCTTTATATAGAGTGGTGATTGTGTAGACAGATATATTAAGCCTATTTTAAAGAATTTTACCTCTTGTAATAATATTATTTTACTGGCAATCTCCTTCCCTAAGTGAAACTTGCTTTTCCACACCCATTTTTAATCTCTTACAACTCTCAAGTTTGTATTGTGTCGAAGTATGATAAATCCACCTGAACCCTGAAACACTCCAGTTTCTTCTTGCACAGACCTCTAACAAATTATCACTGGCCAATATTTTAGTTACCCTATGTTCTGTCTCTCTTCAATAGGGAAAATATCCCAATCGACAGTCTGCTGAAGAGATTTAGGTCATCTTGCACATTTGGAAAACAATGACAGCAGCATTAAAGTTGAGTCCCATCAGTTTTCTCATTTTCTTTGGGCCAGCCCATCATTCCCATCTCTGTGACTTCTATTATATAGATTATGTCCCCTCTCCTTCCCTCCTTTTCTTTTCCTTCCTTCCTTCCTTCCTTCCTTCCTTCCTTCCTTCCTTCCTTCCTTCCTTCCTTCCTTCCTTCCTTCTTCAATAAACAAATGTTTATCAGTAACTAATATGTGCCAGGCACGATGAAAAAAGTAATGGGTAAAGTAGTAAGACACATACTGAGAACCACATGAGAGCCACATTCTATTGGAAGAAATCAAGATCTAAACAATCCATTTCAATATTAAGTGGAAAACGCTTTGCTGGGAACAGTGCATGCAGACTTCTTGGCAGATTAAAAAAGAACAATGAATCCAAATTGTCAGAAAGCTACAAAAATTTCAAGGAATCTTTCTGAAGAAAGTCTCAACTTGACTGGGAACCATGATTGCAAAGTTACTGCCCACACAAAAAAATGGAAGGTAAAGAGGCCCCAACTCAATAGGAAAGGAATTCAACAATTATAGAAGCTGGTGAGTGGAGTGTGATAAGAGGTTGATCTTCCTCTTTTTGTAGATTAAATCCAGATTCTTAGGAGTAATTCAAGTGAGGCCGTTACCATGAAGCCCTTCCCATCTCACCTCCTGGTCTAGCAGAGAAGGTTCCAGACATCTCTTTATATCTTTGGAAGTTTTGGTGGTACACAAATAAAAAAACATAAAACACTACCTGACCAGTGGTGGCACCATGGATAAAGCATTGTCTTGAGACACTGGGGTCCCAGGTTTGAAACCCTGAGGTCACTGGCTTGAGTGTCTCTGGCTTGAAACCCAAGATTTCTGGCTTGAGATCAAGGGGTCACTGGCTCAGATGGAACCCCCCGTCAAGGAAGATATGAGAAGCAATCAATGAACAACTAAAGTGCCACAACTACAAGTTGGTGCTTCTCAACTCTCTCCTTTCATGGCTCTCTCTCTCTTTCCTTCCATCACTAAAAAACAAAAAACAAAAACAAGACTTGAAAAACTGGCCAATACTATTTTTCTCTAACCTCTCTTCCCTTTTAAGTGCCAGAAAATTCAAATATTCATGGAGTAAACTTAATTAAAGTCTCTTTGCTCCCAAGGTACAAGGTGGCTACTAATCACACAAAATCTACTTTATAAATATGGTATTTTACTTCATATAGAATATTTATAGTATTTTTATGGCTATGTATTAGAACTCACATATCACAGAGACTTTTATTAATGACCCTTACACCATGACCAGGGAGGATAATAATAATATTACTCATGATTTATTTTTTAAATTATCTATTTTTCTTGAGGGAATTGCATAAACTTTGGAGTTCCTTTTTTTAATGATTTCATACAGCTTATGAACTACTGTCCCCCATGATTTGAGCAATTTCCTCTCCTTTCACCAAAAGTGGATGCTATTCACCCTTTTGCACCAAAACAACAACTGCTATGAATGGCCTGACACTTATGCATAAACATGTGTGTTTGATTATTTTCATGTCAAGAAATAAAATAATGACCACATTTTAATTTAAAAAAGGTGTGTGTGTGTGTGTGTGTGTGTGTGTGTGTGTATTTAGACAATTAAATTTAACAGGGTGACATTGGTCAATCAGAGTACATAGATTTAGAGAAAACATCTCCACACTGTTTGGACAGGCAATTATGTTGTATACCCATCACCCAAAGTCAAATCATCTTCTGTCATCCTATATTTTGTTTCTCTTTAAGCCCCTCCCCTTTCTCCCATCGCCCTCCCTCTCTTGCCCCCCCTTTCCCCTGGTAAACACTACACCCCTGTATATGTCCATGAGTTCAACTTTGTGCCCCACCTATGTATGGAATCACACATTTTTTTTAGCTTTCTCTGATTTACTTATTTCACTCAGTATAACGTTATGAAGGTCCATCCACGTTGTCATAAATGATATTATGTCATCATTTCTTATGGCTGAGTAGTATTTCATTGTATATATAAGAAAGGTATATTTTCAGTAGTATGTTTTTCCACACTTGCAATGTGCGAAGGAAAATTTACAGTCTATGAGTATACCCAGAAATTTCCTATTAACAATTATTTATTTTGAAATATCCTGAAAAATCCTTAATTGTGCTGTTAAAACTTCTGTGTTGGTCTCTCACTAAAATAAGTATGGATCAAAATGCAGAATGAATGTCCGTAAATGAACATATCCCTGTGATTTATGAGTTGGTGACCCTTGTACTAAACTATTTCCACAGGTAAGAGTGAGCCATGCTCACGTGCTCACTTCAAGTTGGCAGTGCTATTTTCCTCTAATCAGAAAATGTCTCCTTCACCATTAGAAAGAATCTCTGGGGAATTTTTCTCAGAAATAGCATTTTGCACTATCTGATTTAGCCTTTGTCTTACCTATATATTGACTATTACCAGGTCTAAGCTTTTCTCGGGACACAGATGGTCCCTGCCATTCAATCTCCTTCCAGAACAAGGGTGGCATATGATTGCAGCACAGATGAGAGAAACAGCTGTCCTATACAGAAAAAAAAATCACCTGGCAATCTGGGATGGACCATAATTCTTTAAAGCTTAAAATAAGAGGTTAGAGTGCAATAGAAAGGGATGAGGTGGACGACAATTAAGAATGAGAAAAGGGATCCAATCAGGGAGAAGAATGGTGCAAAGTGGAAGTTAACTGGAGTTCATTGAGTTAATATTTTTATTTTAACCATTAAAATAGCAATGCTGAGGGATGTAAATAACCTGCTCAGGATCACATGCAAGGTAGGTGATACTTAGACTGGAGTCTTTGGGTTTCCGGCATAGAGCTCTTTTCATTTTCCAATGATTTTATACTGGTTTGAAAATATTTTATGTTTTCCAATGAACTATAAAAAAGATATTAAATAGAAATTACCATATTGGTTATTTATGAATAATTTCCAGCATGTTATAAAAAAGAAAAAGATTGAACAATTAATTATTGCATTGCTTTGTGGAAGAAAGAAACTTAAATGCTGTATTTTAATACAAAAGATTGCCCAGAAAAGTGTTGCATTATATAGTAAGTGCCATGAGAAAATTAACTACCATGCAGGCTGCACCTCAAGCAAGGAAATGCAATGGTTTTTATGTAAAACTCATGAATGAAAGTGATCACTTATTCATGATATTCTAACATATTCTGTACTGTTTTTCTAAGACAAGCAATGCATGGCCTTTCAGTTTTACACTGTTACTTAAATTATTTGAAGAAAATTGTTCATCAATCTCTGATTCTATTATTATACTCAAAGAGTAGGTTAATTATTATCTCCTGGGGTCATTTTTAGCAAAAAAAAAATATTTAATGGATTGCTACGAAGGCTAGATATCACAGCAGGGAGGAAATGACTTACAGTTTCTAAAAGGTGTCTAATGTAAAGTGTTTCCAGAACACAGAATGGCAAAAACGGCAAAGCTTGTCAAGTTAAACTCACTTTTACCAACAAGGTACTTATTTTCAGAGAATGATCTTTTTTTAAAAAAAAAACAAAACCCATAATTATAAGAGAAGCAGAAAGTGATTAACCATAGAATGCTTTAACACAAAGTTGAAGGAATCATGCTACCTGATATCAAACTATACTACAAGACCATAGTAGCCGACACAGCATGGTACTGGCATAAAAACAGACATATTGATGGAACCGAATAGAGAGCCCAGAAATAAACCCGTGCTTTTATGGTCAATTAATATTTCACACAAAAAAAAACCCAGAAACATACAATGGGGTAAAGATAGCCTACTCAACAAATGGTGTTGAGAAAACTGGACAGATACATGCAAAAAAATTGAAACTATATCACCTTCTTACACAATACACAAGAATAAGCTTAGAATGAATTAAAGACTTAAATTTTAGACTTGAAATTATAAAATCTTAGAAGAAAACATAGGCCATAAAAACCTCAAACATTTTCCATAGCAATATTTTTTCTGATATATCTCCTTGGGCAAGGGAAACAAAAGAAAAAAAATAAACAGGACTACATTAAACTAAAAAGCTTTTGCAGAGCAAAGGAAATCATCAACAAAATGAAAAAACACCCATTGAATAGAAGAATATATTTCCAACTGTACACCTGTTAAGGTGTTAATACCCAAAATATAGAAAGAATTTGTACAATTCAACACACACACACAACCCCCCCCCATCTCCAAACAACCTAATTTAGAAATGGGCAAAAGATCTGAATACACATTTCTCTTAACAAGTCAAAGAGATGGCCAATAAACATATGAAAAAATGCTCAACATCACTAATTATCAGAGAAATCTAAATTAAAACCACAATGAGATATCACCTCAGACCTGTTAGAATGTCTACCATCAATAAATCAACAACAACAAAAAAATCAGTGTTGCAAGGATGTGGAGAAAAGGGAGCCCTCTTTTTGCACTGCTCATGGGAACGCAGACTGGTGCAGCCCCTGTGGAAAGCAACATGGAGTTATCTACAAAAATTAAAAGTGGACCTGTCTTATGACCCAGAGATTCCACACTAGGGAATATATTCGAAGAAACCTAAATACTAATTCAAAAAAATATATGCACTCCTATCTTCATTACAGCATTATTTACAATAGCCAAGATTTGGAAGCAGCCCAGATGCCCATCAGTAGGTGAGTGGATAAAAAAGCTGTGGTACTTTTACACAATGGAATGCTACTCAGCCATAAAAAAGAAGAAAATCTTACCTTTTGCCAAAGCATGAATGGACCTAGAGAGTGTTATGCTAAGTGAAATAAGCCAGTCAGAGAAAGACAAGTGCTACATGATTTCAGTCATATGTAGAATCTAATAAACAAAATGAACTAATAAGCAAAATAGAAGCAGACTCATAGATACAGAGAACAGACTGACAGCTGTCAGAGCAGAAAGGACTTGGGGGACTGGGTGAAAAAGGTGAAGGGATTAAGGAAAGAAAGAAAGAAAGAAAGAAAGAAAGAAAGAAAGAAAGAAAGAAAGAAAGAAAGAAAGAAAAGAAAGAAAGACTCATAGATACAGAGAACAGTATAGTAATTACCAGAAGGAAAGGAGGTGGGAGAAGATAGAAGAGGGTAAAGGGGAGATCAATGGTAATAGAAGGAGACTTGAGTTGGGGTGGTGAACACACAATACGACATACAGATTATGTATTACAGAATTGTTCACCCCAAACCTATATAACTTTATTAACCAATGTCACCTCAATAAGTATAAGAAAAATGAAATGAAATAAAGAGTTATAGAAAAGGGTCATGTAAAGTATAAGAAAACAAATAAGAAAGATCAGAAAATAAAAATTTTAAATCTGTTTGGTAAAAGTCCACCTATATGGCCAATAGGGTGTCATGTGGAATCACCGGTTTCAAATATAATAATAATAATAATAATAAAAATAATAATAAGTAATAATAGTAATAATTGGACCTTTAGTAAGCTTGCATGTTTCCTCTTTGAAAAAAATGCAGAAAACTTTTTGCATTTTGACAATGGGTATAATTTTTGTACCACTCTATACCATTGAGATTGTTTATATCAAATCTAATTATTCTTATAATCTCTGCAGAATTTTTACCAATCTATCCTGACCAACTAATATTTCCCTATGAGCTGCTTTAGTTCCACTACACCAATTGAACATTATAGTGTAAACTTTGTATTTTGTTCAACTAAATTCTATTCACATTTATTTATTTATTTTAATTCATTTTAGAGAGGAGAGAGAAAGGGAGAGAGAGAGACAGAGAGAGAAGGTGGGGAGGAGCTGGAAGCATCAACTCCCATATATGCCTTGACCAGGCAAGCCCAGGGTTTCGAACCGGCGACCTCAGCATTTCCAGGTTGACACTTTATCCACTGCGCTACCACAGGTCAGGCTGTTCAACTAAATTCTAAAGCAATTTCTAGTTTTATTTTCAAATTCTAGAAGGAATGGTTAATAATGTGATGAGTTTTATTCAAAA
Organism: Saccopteryx bilineata; assembly: GCF_036850765.1. Classification (NCBI taxonomy): domain Eukaryota; kingdom Metazoa; phylum Chordata; class Mammalia; order Chiroptera; family Emballonuridae; genus Saccopteryx; species Saccopteryx bilineata. The sequence goes on from NC_089495.1 coordinate 173,379,926, forward strand.
TAAAAATTTTACCAAAGGCCTAAATCAGGGATTGGGAACCTTTTTGGCTGAGAGAGCCATGAACGCCACATATTTTAAAATGTAATTCCATGAGAGCCATACAACGATTCGTGTACGTTATACATTATCCAATAAAAATTTGGTGTTGTCCTGGAGGACAGCTGTGATTGGCTCCAGCCAGCCGCAACCATAAACATGAGCGGTAGAAAATGAATGGATTGTAATACATGAGAATGTTTTATATTTTTAACATTATTTTTTTTATTAAAGATTTGTCTGCGAGCCAGATGAAGCCATCAAAAGGGCTACATCTAGCTCGCGAGCCATAGGTTCCCAACTCCTGGTTAAATGGTCTCCTAAATTGTTTTGTTTCTAATATAATTAATATCTCTGCCTTATTTTCAGCTTTTTTATTGCTCTAAAATTGTCAATAGGTTCTGCTGTTATGGTGTCATCAATCAGTTTATCTCCATAGTCATTTTAATCCCAGTCTGTTTGTTTGCACTGATCTTGTTTATCTAAGAAAATCTTTGATAAAATCATTAAAATCAGATACTAGTTTTTTGTTGTTGATTGTTTTTTAGCATTAGAGACATATGGTAACCTTTGGATGTTTGCTTATTTCCAGATTCACAATGGTTATCTCCTAGTTCTCAGCCCATAAGTAGTGGCTAATCAAAGTTATAACACAGTGTAATTCAGTGTTTACACAACACAAGTTTTTCTATCAATTGTATGCTTTTATAATGTTCTATCAAGTCATGATATAGGCTGAATATTTTGACAGGATGATCCCTTTCTTTCTCTTCATGATTATTTATTTAGTTGATGAGAGATGAAAGAGCATCAGCAAAATCCTCACCAAACTGTCAACACAATAACAATTATTCTTGAGAAAACCTTGGTCTTACAGATTCAGATTTGTTTTATTCTTAGTTCTTGTACAATAATGCGGAGAATTCTTCATTCTCCATTTCTTTTCTCTTTTTGTCAGATTAAAAATACTGTCACCATCTAGGGAGATGGTGATGTCAAAATGAGAAAGCTATCACCTCAATTCTCTCTTGTGCTTGTTGTATGAGACCAGGAGGAAGCAACGTGGAGCACTAAACTGGTGCCTGTGAGCTGGGGGGGCACCATGGGTTTCCATGGTAACTTCAGGGGTGATACTTCCCTTCCCTTCCTGACCATAAAGCATCACAGCTAAGTAAAAATAAAATTCTTACATTGGTAGGAAATAATTTCTTTCAGTTGTCTATTGCTACTTAATAAATTACCCTAAAACTTAGTGGTTAAAACAAATTATATTTTATCACAATTATGTGTATCAGGAATTCAGACAACAGAGCAGAAACACTCATGGTGGGCATTTCCCTTGTAGGTGAGGTGTCCAGCTGGGATGGTTCTGCATGGAGGTTATAAGTCTGGGGTGGTAGGAATATTCACACTTCAAAATGTTGGCAAACACTGCAAGTCAGAGCTTGTTTTTTGGTATTTTATTTTGGAGTGCCTGATTTCCAGCACACTGCTAGCCCCACAACACTCACATGGTGCTCTATGTACCTTTCTAGTTCTCAAGGTATTAGATTCTGTAAGGATGGCCTGGTAATGATGAATGGTATTTCTCCACCATAGGTAGGATAGGATCATTACATAGTGAACTATGCATAGGCTTTGGTTTATAGGCTCACTTGATTTCAAGTACTAGCCCTACTATTTACTGTTTGTGTGTTCTGAGGCAAGTTACTGAACTACTCTTAGGTAAAAGACTAATATAGCTATGAGTGATAAGTTGAGATACACATTTTTTGAAGGTAATACAAAACATCTCTAAGGCTTGATACAGTTAGTTCTGATTCTTTTCCTAAGGATGCTTAGAGTACCATTTAAGGCAGAGGTCCTGGCCAACCACACAATGTCCACTGTCCTTGTCTCCACTAACAGCTGTTGCTGGTAGTAGCAGCCACTGTTAATGGCTCTGAGGTGGACAGGCAGGCACAGTACCCAGGCTTCCCTGCAGTGCTGGCTCCACCTGCCTTTGTGGGGAGGCTGCATAATGGCAGAGACACATGCAGAAGTCAGCAGCATGCCCCCTTAACACAACAGTCCCTAGGCCTGAGCTTCTACCACTAATGAATAATTTCTGTGAGTTCGACAATGTCAACAGGGTTGCCCTGTACATTTCTTAGGGGGTTTTATTTATTTATTTTTAATCTCAGAACAGTAAGAAAGAGAGCCTACAAGGTTTTTGCTTAGGTAGGGTAAAAATTAAACATTTATAAAGAGGTTACTACAGTAGTACAAAAGGAAAAAAAAATTATTCTCCAAAGCTAAACATTAGCCTTTAATATCTATGTACTCTCACATCACACAGAAATGCCTACGTCAGGTCGATCTAACTATAACAGTGGTTGGTAATTTTCTTTTCAAACTAATCCTTTTAACCCTGCAGCACCGGGGTGACCCACGGTTCAGTCTCGTTTCGTATTCTATACTGCGCACATAGTCAACAGAGATTCAAAAGTGTGACCCAGGTTGCACCCCTATTGAACAATAAGCCCAATGCATTTCGCTTAATTTCTTCACGATGTTTTGTTTGTTGTTGCTGCCACACTGGGAACTAGACTCTTTATTTTCAGTGTTTAGAGCTTGCTGTTCAGTTAAAATAGTAGATAGAAACATCTAATCATGATGGATAAGTAAGGTCTGTGGAATCTCAAATTACAAAGTTATGGCTCTGACGCAAAGCTTATAAAATGCTGAACCTAAGCCAAAAATGTCAGTTGAAATAACTTGTTTTCGGAGAAGCTGCTCGCATTTAACAAGATACGTGGAAAACTCACAGCAAATGCAACACAAAAACTAAAAAATACAATTAAAAAAAGTGAAATATACAGCTTCAACTGCTCCGTAAACATAAAAAGGTTGTGGTTTTGATTATTTTATCTGAAGGTGGGATAGGAATGAAGATACGTTAAGTATTTAAAATTTTATTTCTGTGGGCATTTCCAAAATATATGACCACCCTGTGAATGGATTTGACTGTTGGTTATACTCTTTAACACAAGAGGAAAGAAAAATACACTTTTAAATTTCAGCTTGTGATAGTAATCTAACTTGCTAGAAAAACAGTGGGTTTATCACCAATATTTACCTAGGCATTGCCTGTCTAAAGTGATTGTTAAGTGGAATGTTCAAAGTCATGACTGAAATCACTCTTAATCATTCTGCAAGTGAAGGCCAGGGAGATGGTGTCCTATTTTCAGAACCTTCCTGGAGGCGAACAAGATGCAGATTCCTTTAATAAAGGAGGTGTAATAAAGGAGCACAGAAAACCTAATGAAAAGAAGCAAATTGCTTCCCTAATTGCAAAACATATGTAGTAGATTACGACCAGTTGATTCACAGTAAAGGACAGAGATGGACACGAAAGACTCTTGTTAACCTAATTAAAGCTCTACGGATACACGTTTTGAGGACTCAGGTTTCCAGGCTCCACTGAGATAATGAACACAAAACCATGCCTAGCCACTTAAAATGTCATGGCTGCCACAAGAGGCTACATTTGTCCTCAGCGAGTCCTTACAGGTTATGTAACAAAGACAACTCGGGTTTTAATGATCATCCACATGCTTTTGAAACAGTGGACCTTCCCAGGCTGCTGCTGATTGATCTACTACAGTTTTCAAACCTTTCATGAACTTCAGTCATCTTTGTTTTTCAATGAAGAGCTTCAGTCGAGAAAGAAACATGTGAATCATTGTACATGATACACTTTCTTATTAGCTGATGCAGGAATTCTTTCAACATTATGATGATTTTTTTTTTTTTTGTGTGTGTGTGTGTGTGTGTGTGTGTGTGTGTATATATATATATGTATATATATATATATTTTTTTTTTTTTTCCCCTGAAGCTGGAAACGGGGAGAGACAGTCAGACAGACTCCCGCATGTGCCCCACTGGGATCCACCCGGCACGCCCACCAGGGGCGACGCTCTGCCCACCAGGGGGCGATGCTCTGCCCCTCCGGGGCATCGCCCTGCCGCAACCAGAGCCACTCTAACGCCTGGGGCAGAGGCCAAGGAGCCATCCCCAGCGCCCGGGCCATCTTTGCTCCAATGGAGACTCGGCTGCGGGAGGGGAAGAGAGAGACAGAGAGGAAGGAGGTGGGGTGGAGAAGCAAACGGGCGCCTCTCCTGTGTGCCCTGGCCGGGAATCGAACCCGGGTCCCCCACACGCCAGGCCGACACTCTACCGCTGAGCCAACCGGCCAGGGCCTCAACATCATGATTTTTTTAAGTTGACTTGAAAAGAGTTGCCATTGCTAAATTGTCGAAGGTAGGGCTTGGGCAAATCCATGGCAGGTAAGTGCATTTTAGAGCTCTGAAAGCTCCATATTGCCTACTCTCTAGTGTCAAAGATAAAAGTGGACGAATGGTTTAATTAAACGTGTTAGAGTTTCTGGGTATTGTCACTATTGCCCCTTAACCTCTTGCGCAGCTGCCAGAGTTGGAGGGAGGATGAGTCCTAAGGTGACATATGTACAACGAGCAGCTGACTTGCAAAGCAGACCAAGTTAGACAGAACTTGTAATTAACCAAAAGATGCAGTAAATTATGAGATCAATAAAATTTCCTGGGTGCCGTCGTCTTCAGAACTAGTTAGTGCATTTCTAATTTATTGGCAAAAACTTCATGGGCTTGTCAGGAAGATAAATAAAAATGCCCGCATGGAAAAATAAATATGTATACTTGACAAATCTGAAATATACTGTTTACAGCTAATGAGGAGGCAACTGTGCATCTTGATGCATGCTTTACATCTACAGCGAGGCAAGCATTAAAAACAATATCACTGATAACCTTGGTGCCAACAGTGCACACCTCCGTTTCCCATTATTCCCCAGAGATGAAATTCATTAACACTTGTCAAAACCAGATCGATCCCCCGCTGTCAAACTAAAAGTAATGCAGAGGCCATGAATGGCTTGGCTTTACTCCAAAAATATTTCTCACCTCTTTGGGGGTAAAATACTGCATACATCTCTATATCATATATGTATATATAATTAACTCAAATTAGAGTTAATTATAATATATATATATATATATATGTCTCCTTAATCCCAGGTACCTCCCAAACAAACAGACAAATGCATCATTTTCTGTTGGCGCTGTTACATTTTCTCACAAACATTTGTGAGATGCCAGGTGGGGATCCAGAAAATAAAAATACGTATGTTAAGAGCTCACACTTAATGAGAAGCAGACAGAGGGGACGTTTACATTCAAAGTGCCAATGATTACAATGGGAAGATGAATTATGAGGACACACAGAGGGGCACCTATCGGAACCTGGCAGGGAGGTCAAGAGGCAGAATGGAGACGAGGCAGCTAAAGGGAACGATGGTGGTATCACTGCTAACCAGGGCACTGCAGGGACTCTCTTCTACGCAAGTGAGGTGAGGGCCTTCCCACACGATGCTTCCCCTCTCGGAGTGCCTCCCGGCCCCCTCTCTCCTGGAGAGTGCACGTGCATTCTGTTCACCTCCACAGACACCTTGCCAGCAAGTTCCTTCCTGGTTCACTTCCAATTCAGATCTAGTTCTCAGTCCTGCCCCTTCCATTCTCTTGTATAGCAACCTGTTCTCCTTATTGGTCTTACCATATTATGTGATTATTAACATGATTATTTACTTTGATGTTTCATCAAAGTGTTGTCCATGGACCAGCCTCATCACTGTCACCTGGGACCTTGGTAGAAATGCAGACCCTGCACCCCACGTCAGACCTTGCTGAGTCAGAATCTGCAGTTTAACGGGACCGATGGGTGATTTGTATGCACATTAAAGTTAAAAAAAAAGATTTAAAATCCTTCATATTTCAATATAGTTGCCACAAGTCACACGTGGCCACTCAAATTAGAGTTAATTATAATTACAAATAAATGTTCACTAGCCGCACTTCACCCACACACAATAGCTACATTCAGCTGGTAGTGAACGCATTGGACGGCGCAGACAGACGCACTAACACCAGAGCAGAAAAGTCTACTCAGTGTGCTAGACCACTAGCTCCTCGAGAGCAGGACCATTTCTTCTCCATACTGAGCACCCAGCACCTATAGCACATAGACTTTTAACATATTTTCATGTATTACAGTTAAGAGAAAAACTTTCACTCACAATATTTGAGAAAATTTTTTTCTTAAATATAATACATGTAAATATGTGAAAGTACATTGAACAAGTAGCTAGCCTACAGAAGGGGCAGAGTAAATGCTATTTCGGTTCCCTTTTTCTCTCCTGGAGACTGGGGCTTAGAACTGAGGAGCTGTAGCTCTAACAGTTGAGTGAGTCACCTAGTTTTAGACTTGACTGTGTGAATAGTGTAATTCCTTTGTTCCCCAGGAGCTGGCTGCCTTTTCCTTTCCGGATGGCTATCTAATAAAATTAATTTGGACTTTTTTTTAAAGTAAAGTATCAGAACTTCCACAAGCAAGTGCCAGAAGACTCAGCTCAAGCTGTCCTACGAAAATAAAGTAGATCGACTCCTCTATCTAAAAAAGTGAGAGTGTGTGAGAGTCAGATAGCAGCAGGATCTGATCTTTTCCCATTTTTTTTTCAGTAATAATTTCTATACAACAGGCTTATTCTGGAGTTCCAACTGGTAGAAAAATAGCAGCCAAGAGCTCCGGGCCTCTCTTGTTCCAAGTCATATCCAGCAGGAAAAGACAAAAAGCAGCTGTCTCAACAGTCTCAGTGGAAGTTGTAATGAACTCCACTGGCACTGACTGGGGACTTACCATCTCTGACCCTGTTACAGTGGCCAGGAGAATATCTTGTGCTGATTGGCCAGACCCATGACACGTGTCTACCTCCAAGCTCACCACATCTGAAGACTACGGGAGTCAGAGTGACAGAGAGGGTGTGAAGCCCCAGGGGAAACTGAGGGCAGTGCTGTCAGTATGAAACGAATTCTAGGTGACAAAACAACAGATGTCTACTACATGTCTCTTTCTTTAAAATGAATGAATGAATAAATGAGGGAATAAACAAATGTGTGTGTGTGTCTGTGTGTGTATGTAAAATAGAACAGATTTTGAAATTGAACTAGAATGTTTATCTAACATTACTAATTACTATGTAAAGCTATGCAAGTACTTGACGTGGGAAATGAATAATTTCTAACCTAAGCCCAAAGCCAATTATAATTATAAATATTAATAGGATTTAAATATCTATTCCTTCATCAGCACGCAGACAATTTGTAAATCTAAATCTACTCCAGACCCAAAGGAGATGCTGCCTCATGTCGTCAGCCTAAGTTGTACTCTTTCCTTTTGACTTAAGCAGCTTAGAGAGCCCGGCTCCTTCTCTGTTTGCTACAGTGGGTCAGGGCTCAGGTTACTAACAGCTCTTTTCCAACCCCGAATGAATAATTTCTTTATCATGTATTGTTGTGTTACCTCTCTGGGACAATATTTTCAGTTGACAAGGTACATAGGGACAAAATAAAATAATTCAGTCCAATAATTCAATGTAAAACTATAAGCCAAGACTTCAGCAATGGCTGCCAATTTTCAGAATCTAATTTTGTAACAAAGAGTTCACAGGCTCACAGATGGTAGATTGAGGTATTTTACCACAAAGGAGGGGGACCTGATCCATTGGGATTAATGTTCAAATGAATGTCCCCCGATATTGACAGTCAAGACTTTGTAGATGCCATCGGTAGGCAAGTGCTATTATTTCACAGTCATGAGATCCTAGAGCTAGAAGAAGCTCTGGATATGAGCTGGTTGGAATCTCCAAGTTTGTGCCCCTGAATCCTAGAGGTCCCCGTGGACACTGTTAGACACATCCCTCAGGAAGGGGAGGCTCATGGGCAGGGGTCTGTTCCCCCCCCCTCCCGCCATCTACTGATCTACTGTAGCATTTGGTGTTTGGTGCATTTTATTTCTAGAGTTTGATTTAATATGTGTATTTTTTATTGACTAGGGATTTCATCTGTTTTAAATGTATAGAAAGGAATGCAACCATTTGAAGGAACCCATTAAAAATAATGAGGAAGATCTACATGTGCTAATATGCAATGACCTCCTAAATCTGTAACCAATTGAAAAAAAAATGAGGTGCAGAAAGCTTTGGCTACACATGTATTTTTATAAAGAAAAAAACAAAGATAAACAAAAGAACTGTGCATGAAATAATCCTAGAAAAAAATATGCATTAAACTGGTACCAGTTGTCTCTGGGATAGAGAACTAGAGGGATCCATCAGAGAAAATTAATATTTATTTTCATTTATATGCTTTTATTTTTATTAAATTTATTGGGGGTGACATTGGTTAATAAAACTGTACAGGTTTCAGGTATACAATTCTATAATTCGTCATCTGTGTATTGAATTGTGTTTTACATCATCTGTGTATTGTATTGTGTTCACCACCCCAAGTCAAGTTTTCTTCCATCATCATTTATGCCCCATTTATCCTCCTCAACCTCCCTCACCCCCCTCCCCTCTTCTAATCAACATGCCATTGTCCGTGTCTATGAGTTCTTTTCCTCTGCTATATACTGCTCTATTATTTTAATACTTTGTTTATAATTACATTTCTTTTTTTCTTAAGTGCATCTCCAAAATGTTTTAAAACCACCGGTTAAAGCACTATCACCTCATTTTACAGATAATATGGCAGCTTTGCTCGGGTCTCCCTGGGCTCAGCCTCTAAGGCAGAGGGAGGCTGCCATGCAGATGGCCTGGCCCTTGGGCCTGAAGGGGATTTAGGGCAGAGTCTCTGCCTTCCATGGAAACACAAGCTCCACCCTGGCTTTCTCTTGGCAATGTGGAGAAGGAAAAAGTCTGGGGTCTTTCTTTTCAGGAACCCTTCAAAGCTACACCAGCAAGACTGGCTGCTGACCTCCATCCTGAGCATGAATCCGGGAGAAATGGGAAGCAGACACTAAGAAGCTGTGCTCACTCAGAAGTGCCCTTGGTTTAGCCATTCTCACATCCTTTGCAGTCCTTGGTGATATCTCTGGTAGCGCTGTTCAGAATTTCCATTTTGTATCTTAATCAGTATGGTAGAACTGTGCTCTTTCCCATTGGTAATCATGCTGATCAGAATTTTCTTTACTACCAGTGGCTGAAAATCCATTGGTATTCCAAAATTCTAAGAGGGAAGAATGCCTATCTCACACTATTAATAATTTCTCACTTGGGGTCCCTTCTATTTTAACCTTTTCAATCTAGGCACGATTCCCTGCTTTTTCTGCAAAGAAACCACTAAGAAAAAGGTACTAGTCTCTACTGATTAAAAGCACAAGGGTCAGGAAAATCCCAACGCTCATTATCTAGAGGACTGTAAGTAATCTGCCTCAGTTTCGTATTCTACCATGAGGATAATAAATAGACTTCCATGATGTTGTGTAGATTAAATTACATAATGCACACATAGCACAATGCTTGTTACCCAGAGAGCGCTCGATACAGGTTTAAAAGAGAAGAAAATGAAGCCAGTTGTGGCCAGCACTTTTTGTCTCTAGTCTGCATTCAGCCTACTCACCCATGTATTGTCTAAGCCCCTGCTTCTAAACTCATCCTCTTGATTATTTTCTTAGCCCTTTCTAGTTTGAACAACTTGGACTTAGGATGTAGCCTTGACTTTGGCACATAAAATTTAATTTTCCTCACAGGATTGGCCTTACTCTAGCTAGGCAAGTTCTCGAATGACATATCCACTTTCCATTCTCTAATGACCAACTAAGGGACTCTTCCAGAAATAGAGGTTGCATAGTATTCACCTGCATTGTCATTATTCTTTTATTTGCTGTCCCATTAATGTTTTGTCCCTTCTTCCCTCACTCAGTTAATTCTTAGCATTTACCATTTCATATCATGCTATGCATTCAATAGCTGTAAACTCAAGTTATTGGACTTAAACTTACTCAAAGAAGATTTTCAAATTTTCCCTTGGATTAATAAACTCCCCCTTCTTGACATATCAGGGAAATGGGTGGTGATGTTGATGATATATTTCCAGCTATGTGAAATTGTGACAGTACTATGTGGACCATTCTAGGACCAGAAAAGATCCTGGGTACATAAATCAGCTCAGTTTGTGCCCGGTGAAAATTCCTTATGTCGGAAATGAAGCTTTGTCAATCACTTAATGCAGGAAAATACAAAAATTCACAGCCTACTCTTTGCATGTGAAAAATAATATCTACCAAGAGTGAAATAAGAAACCTCCTATTATCCTACAAAATTATAATTAAGCAGGCAATATTGCCAACATATGAGCAGTAATTGTACATGAGAACTTGGACCTCATTTCCACCCATGTACAATATTTTTCCCCCTTTATTCAAAGGTCTCAGTTACAGCAGACTCATTAGATGTGAGATCAAAATAAACAACATAGTTGGCCCTCACCTTTCTCATCTTTTAAAAGGAATAATTGGAATTTATACTATTTTAGGTCCCTTCTAGATCTAAACTGGTAGGTTTCTCTAAGGCTGTTTCATGTTCTTTGGCTTTTAATGTTTATGGAAGGTGAGATATTTATTCTTTCTAGGTCATACTCTACTCAAATACACCTTCTTTTAAAAAGCAGATAAAAAGTGAAAGTTATTTACAAAAGGATGCTAGCTAATCCATGCAGAAGAAAGACTGAATTAGACAACCACTATATTCCTAACCCCATGTAGTGATTCAGACAAAGCTCATCAATGAATGATACAAGGTTTTAGGTTTGGCTAAACAAGTGACACATGGGTTCCCAAGTATCACTGTATAAATTGCTCACTAATTGCAAAGAGAAAATATGTATCTTTATAATAGACACAGTCTGATGGCCACTACCATAGCCAAGCGATCGACTGTAGTACCACTAATAATATTATGAACCCCCTAATGTGAACGGAAAACACAGACTTATCTACAAAGCTTTCTAGCCAAGAATGTTTAATCTGAATCTAGGCTAGCCTCAAGATGTAACTTCTTGTTTATAAGAAAGAGAGGATATAGAGGGGCACATTACACAGTTTTTTAAGAAAACTCCAAAATATTATTGGGCTTGAAAAAAGCAAGAGGGCACTCACTGCTCTACATTAAAAGAAACAAAAAATAAATAAGTGCTTATACCTTGATAGGATGATGGTTCCAAGAACAACAAAAAGCCACAAAAGTTTGAGGCTTGATTGAGGAAATTCAAATATGTTCGGCTATTAGGTGATACAGATTTTGTCAATTTTGGGGATGTACATGGTATTATGGCTTTGTAGCACAATATTATTATTATTTGGAGATGTTTGCTGACATTTTTGGGGTAAATTTTCATGATCTCTCCAACTTGTTTTCATCTGATAGATAAATGATATTGTAGATGATAGAGACATATATACATATATACATATGGATGGATGGATGGATGGATGGATGGATGGATGGATGGATGGATGAATGGATGGATGAACAAGTGGATGGGTAGATTGATAGATGAACAGATAGACAAATGGATGAACAGGTGGCTGGATAGAAGGAGAAAGAAAGCAAATAGAGAAAATTTCTATTGTTGAATCCAGATGGAAGGTATATATGTTAATCACACTATTCAACTTTTCTTTTATTTATTTTTATTTTCAACTTTTTTTGTTTTGTTTTATATTTTTATAATGTGTATTTATTTATTTATTTTTATTAAGTGAGAAGCAGGGAGGTATGGAGACAGACTCCCGTATGCGCCCCAACTGGGATTCACCAGCAAGCCCCCTACGAGGTGATGCTCTCCCATTTGGGGCCACTGCTCCATTGCTCGGGCAACCAAGCTATTTTAGTGCATGAGATGAGGCCATGGAGCCATACTCAGTGCCTGGGGACAACTTGCTTGAACCATTTGAGCCATGGCTGCAGGAGCAAAAGAGAGAGAAAGAGAGTGAGAGAAGGGGGAGGCGGGAGGCAGAGGGGTGGAGAAGCAGATGGTTGCTTCTCCTGTGTGCCCTGACTTGGAATCGAACCCAGGATTTCCACACGCTGGGCTGACAATATACCACTGAGCCAGCCAGCCAGGGCCTATCAACTTTTCTCAATGATTGAAAATTTTCATACTAAATATGTAAATTGGGGGAAGAATACCTTCCTATATAAAAAATGATACAAATGTAAGGGTGAGTGGGTCTCTCTAACAATGTCAAATGGTCTCCCCCTGTCATGCGTTTGTCACTCCATGTTGCAAGGGTGCTTGTCCTCCACTAGATTGTGACCTTCTTGAAGCCAAGGTCTAGGTCAGGCTTAGTCATATCTCCAGGGTTTCCCTAGTACCTTGCACATAGCCAACACATAGAAAATATTTGTTAAATTTAATTGAAATTTATGTACTGAATAACCACATATACTGATTTGAAATATAACACAGTTATTTTTTATACATAGTGATAAATATCTAACAATAAAAATTCAGTGTTCAGAGTAAACTGAAACTTATAATAGAGTTAGAAAAATAATACCTAAATCTTTACCAGGGTCAAGTCATTTTCTTAACATCTGGCAACAGACTTCCTCCCTATGGAGAAACTTGTTTAGACAAGTATTCTGATGAACAATTAGGTGTAAAAAGGAAAGACACTAGAACAGGCTTTGAAGAATAAAGCAGAGATAAAGAAGGGCTGGATCTCTCTGAATTAGAGATAAAAGAAATTAATTAATTCATTATTTATTTAGTTCTCTCCTCCTCTTCTCTGAAATTACCAGAGGACCAGGAGATTTCTTTTTTCTTTAATAAGTGGTGTCTAACACTCAATTTTGCCTTTCTGGGATATAACCTGCTCCGTGTGTTCTCAACCTTCCAGTCCAGTAATGCAATGGGATATGAACCAATTTAATGAGGTGTTAAGGAATCAGATGGCATCAGATAAAACCCTCAGTTTAAGTACAATTTAAATACATTGTTAATTACAAGACTCTTCGTTTACTTTTCCATTTATCTTTACACTATATTTTTACACTTAAACTTAACAACCACTCTTTTACTACTATCTTTATAACATGAAATGTCAAGTAGATCTCAAAGAGTAACAAATAGGAATGAAGACCGGGATGGCCAGTGAGCTGCCGCAGGAGAACTTGATGCAGACCTCCATTTGACAGGACAGAGGCAGTGAGGATGCTTAGGGAAGGGACCTGGCATGCATAAACAAGAACCACACATGTTGTATTCATAATCCTAGAAATCTCTTGTCAGAATAACCACAATTGCCATCTTCTTCCTAGATTTTGAACTCCTGAGGCATTGTAACCAGAAAACAGAGGGTTGCTTAATATTCACAAAAGCAGGACAAGGGAATAATATGCTTCCAGCCGGAAGAATGCTTGGCCGGGGCATCTCCAACCCATATTTTTTTCTCTGTAGGGACCGAAGAACACTTTCTGCTAGGTTTGGGTCTGGCTGTAGGAACCCTGCCACATTGCTGCTCAGTGCTGAGCCCTTGCCGATGGAGAGCAACCCAGCTGGTGTTAGCTTCCACTGTGCCTCTCACAGTGCAGCCCTGCTTTGCTAGGTCCCCTCGCAAATCCCCAAGGCGTTCACTCAAATCGGCACAGCTAGTCCTGTGGGTTAGCAGCTAGTATATAGACATTTTGTGTGGAAGTAGTTGAATTATAAGAGATAAATAATGTCTCCTTTGTATCAAGGTTTTTTTTGTCGAGGAGGAGTGCGCACCCCATTTTGATCAAGGCATCAACCGTAATGTACTATTTATTACCCATACATTTAATTTTGAGGCCCTCAAAGCAAATTAAAACAGGTAGAAAAATAATTCTTTTAGAAAAAGCCTCACAACCGGCATACAGACTCTTACAAACTCTTGATGTAACTTGATTGAATTGAACATTAGCTCAAATGCTCACCAATCATTTAGAAGGAAAACAGACAGCACTGGGACAGCCAATGCAATTACCTCCCGTTCTAATTCTCTTTAAAGGGTTTGAATTATATTAAGGAGAAAGTCTCTGTTTGTGTAAACTTTTAGCATCTGCCTAGCACTGGCTAATAACCCATTTTTCATTATTTCATCCAACTCTCTAATGTCGTGTCCACAGAAACCTTGCAATCATCTGGGAACACATCACACTAGAAAACATAGCCTCTTATAAAGGGAATCATTCTCACTCATCCTTCATCCTTTCTGTGGCTCTGCAGTTCTTCGCACTAAAGGTTGAGTATGCTTCCCTCATCCTGACTTTATGCTTGGCCATGCGATCTGCTTTGACCATGGGGATGGTAGCAGGAGTGGTGCAAGCAGAGGCTCGAGACCTGTCATTGTGCTCATCTCTTGCTCTTTTGCCATCACATGGACAAGAGCTTTTCTTAGCTATTGCATCTCAGCCTGAGGTGCCAGCCAGAATTCGCCCAGGAGGAGCAGTCCTGAGCATGACTCAGACAGCTACCTAGCCTAACTGGACACACAGATGAAGGCAGACCATGGAGGCCAGACTGGCCTAGATCAGCCAAACCCAGGCAATCCCCAGACACATGAGTGAGAATAAGTGATTGTGGTTTTAAGTCTCTGATATTAAGGGGAGGTGCTATGCAGCAATAGCTGGTTCATACACTGACTAAACCCAAAGCGACCACCCCAATTTTGAGATCACTAGTACTTATACAAGAGATATATTTTTCTTCTACTTACACCAGATCCCATTAAGGAGGGGGTATCTACTCTGCTTACCCTGCAGCCTGCACTGTCCTCCTCCTTGTCTTCCATCATTTCATCTAACCCTTCCTGCTGTTCAATTCTTTCCTGAAGATTCAATTCCTCTTTTGCTCTCCTCCTTTTTTTTTTCCTTAACAAAGTGAGACTTGTCTGAATCTTCCCAGAATTCTTGGTCATATTTATTGGAAAGTCACCACTGTTCAATCTAGGTGCAGACTCAAACTGAGGGTGATTTCTTTAATTTAGTTCTAGGACTTACTGCTGATCTAAATTACCAAACCGTCACACTCGGGATTTATGAAGCAGAGAGATTGACCAACTGATTTATACCCTGTTCCTCACCTCAGACTGTGAGTTATATCTCATGGGGACACAGCCAAGCTCTCCAGAGACAAGGACGCCCGTGGAGCCATCACTGCACATACCACTATGATTAAACTGCAGCTCACATGGAACCGACACGCACCGACTGCTGTTGCCCTGTGTCTGGTCCAGCAGTTGGTACGTTGATGAGTGATGGATAGCCTCACTGTGAAGAAAAAGGCTGGTTGATATTTAGCACTTAGAGTGGAGAAAATGCTACTTGTCCTGTTCTTTCATACTAAATGTGTCTTGGACAAGATGAACCTTTGTTTAGCAGAGTCTGGAAGTGGGAACCATTAGACTGAACGAAGACTGTGGATGTCTATTTCTTGGCCTGTCCCATCCCAGAGGATTTCTGTATGTCTGCTCAAGGTTTGTGTTAGTGGCCAACATTAACATTGGAGATACCATATAGAAACCATGTCCTGACTGTTCTTGAAGAGTACAAAGAGCTGGCAGTGTGCAGTTCCCACCCATTCACCCCCGCCCTGCCCACCAGCACACACTGCCGTCAGAGGAGCGGCACCTCGTGAAGGCGGCACATGAGCTCAGTTTGGCTTCTCCTTATGGAAGTGAGTGATTTATCTTACATACAGTCTACTTCTTCTTTTAATTATTTTGTCTAACTCCTTTCAATATCTGTGTTGATTAACCTTACATTAAGGGGAAATAATAGTAAGGATGAATTATTTTTTATTATGTGAACATTTGAAGACTTCAACAATAATAAGATATACCAGTGCTAAAAGACAAAAGAGAAGAAAGGAAAAAGAGACTAGGCTAAGGTGAAAGTTTTTACTAGTTGCTTATTCTTTCAAATAGAGCTGTATTTACAGAGCGCCTGCCACGTGCTAGGCACCCCGCTGAGCACCCAGGATACAAAGGAAAATGTGACCAAGCCCAGCCCTTCTAAAACTCAGCATCCATTCTGGTGGTTCTCATGCTTTACTGTGGCTACAAAGGAACTCAAGAGCTAAACACCCACATTCTTAGGTCCCATTCCCAGAGATACTGAGCCACCTGGGTGGGTACTGATTTCTGGGTGGAAGCCAGGAACGTAGACTTTCATAAAAGTAATACTGGCACATATGCAGAGAGCACACTCTGAAAAGTAACAACCAATTCCGTGCAGTGTGAACTGGGCTCTGACATGGGATAAAGCAAGGAGTCAGGTGAGTCCTCGGGTTATTCCAGACCAGTCCAGTGGCTGGAGGTGTGGAGACATCCAGCTTCACGGTGGGTACGGAGTAGGAAATCTGGGCTGGAAAAGGGTAATGGGTAGGAAACTGCACGGTGTTACTGAGACTATCAGAACAGGCTGGAAAAGATGAGATTGGAGTGATGAACAAGGGATAAATCTCTTAGGCTTCAATAACTGAGCTATATTTATAACAATAGCTAACACCCTCATAGACTACAAACTCTACTGAGAACGTGGCATGCATTAGTTCATCTTTACAACGTGGCTGCATTGGAGGGGGTATCACTCTCTTAATTTCACAGAGGAGGAAACTGAGGTGTGCATGCTTGACCCTGTTGCCATCCGGGCACAGATAATCCTTTGATGTAGAAGGCTGTCCTATGCATTGCAGGATATTTAACAGTGACCCTGACCTACTGGATGCCAGTAGTGACCCTGCTTTCCCCCTGCCAGTGTGACGGGCATCAGCAGAAGTCCTCTGGGGGATAAAAATAACTTATAGTTGAGACCCACTGGTTTAAATCATGACAACTTCTCAGAAGCAGTAAGCGGCCAGGCAGAACTTAGTGTTATTCTATTTATTGCCTTGTTCAAACTCTGAGTACACTTGCTAAAACATTTAGCACAACATAAAGATGCTCAGATTAAAACTGTGTCTCAAAAAAGATCATGGTTTTGTAAAAGTCTCAGAACACACGAAAGATAAAACCGTGTTAATGTTTCTAGTGAAAAGAAGGCTAGAATCCAACTAAACATAGCAGCCATGAGCCTGAGTGTATGTACGGTTTGCGCTGCTAATGCGGGTCTGGGGTGGAGGTAAAAAAGTCACACAAATGCATATCACAGTCAGTGCCCGTGGTTCCTGCCATTTTACCCTTTTATGCCTTAAAGTAAATGTGACATTACACCCATTTTAGCATCTATTTTCCCAGCAGGAAATGTAAGATAAAGAGGCTCAATCAGTATGTTAAAATAAGATCTGATGCAGGGGAAGGAGAAAAGCTTTCAGATCGTAAGAAATATCATCTTGAGGAAATTAAAAGCCTGAAATATGGCATATGATTACTGACACCCAAATCCTGCTGTTGCGCTTTTGAAGGACTTTTAGAGATGCTTTCCATTTGCTAAATAAATCTGCCAAACGACACTGCTCTCCCAGGTGTCACTGTGCTTCCGTGGGGAAATTTGTGTGCATGGCTATCATCAAATTTTCTCAACTGAGGATTTGTTGGAGAAAAATGAGTTGCTTAAATTAACAATGTGTCAAACGAAAACAGTCTTAATGGCTACCCTTTCAAGCTTCTGTTTCCATCTATTCTTTCCAAGTAAACTGAAGAACAAATGTGTACCATATGGATGCTATGGTTTGAAATCAATCAATCTATAAGCATATTACACTGGTATCTTTTCTTCCTTCTATCTCGCTTTCCCTTTCTCTCTTCTTTCCCACCTGCCTGTCTTTTCCCCTTCCTCCATCCCTGCCTCACTCCCTCCCTTCCTCCCTCCATTCTCCTTCCTCTCTCTCTCCCTCCCTTCCTCCCTCCCTTCCTTCCTTCCTTCCTTCCTTCCTTCCTTCCTTCCTTCCTTCCTTCCTTCCTTCCTTCCTTTCTTCCTTTTTTCTCTTGTGTTCTCTTTTCTCTAAGCCTTTATACCTTCAATTATTCACTAATTCAGTCATTCACTTAATACTTATTAAATGCTCACTGTATGCCAGTCACTGTATGAAGCTCTAAGGATACATAATGAACCAAAATAGATCAGCCCACTGCCCTTGTGAAACTTTAAATCTAGAGGGAAAGGTAGGCATTAATCACAACACCACTTAAGTGAGGCAAAGCCGCAGTTCTAACGAATGCTGTGGAAGATGGGCAACTGTTTCTGAGGGAGGGCACTTCTCATCAGGAAGCAGGGAAGGCCTCCCTGGAATGACATCAGAAGGACAAGAGGGAGGTGTTCATGAGAGAAACAGAAAAGCATTCTGTGTAGTCGAGACACGTTGGAAACAAACAAAAAGCCTCTGGTTGGTGGGGACATTTGAAGAACTAAAAGAGGTGGATCTGGGTAGGAGGCACGAGAACAAGAAAAGGATGGTGGCCCTGGCTGGTTGGCTCTGTAGATAGAGCATCAGCCTGGCATGCAGACTGGGTTCAATGCCCCGGTCAGGGCACCCGTGAGAAGTGGCCGTCTGCTTCTCCTCTCCTCCCTCTCCCCCTTCTCTCCCTCTTCTCCTCTCGCACTCAGGGGCTCGACTGGGTTGAGCATCAGCCTTGGGCACTGAGGATAGCTCTTTTGGTCCAGGTGGGGCCCCAGACAAGGGTTGCCAGGTGGATTCGGGTCAGGGCACATGCAGTCTATTTCCCCTTTTCTCACTTAAATAAATAAAAATGAAAGAAAAGAAAAAAGAAAAGGATGGTGAGGTAGGTGGAAGAACCAGTTTAGACTATGTACAAAGTTTAATCTTAATCCTAAGAGCAAGAGGCAACAGAAAATTTTGCTATCTTGCAAGTCTTTGATTTGTTCCTATAGGAGATGCAAAGGGAATAAATCATATGATATTTAGATAACCAAAGTATCATATACTAACAAGTTACTATATGTCTTGAGCATTTATTTAAGCATACTTGATACTTGGATCATGTTTTCTAGTCACTTCTAGCCAGGAGAATCAATGTGATCCTCACAGGGCTGTTGTGGGTCCTCTGCTGGTATGCAAACATGAGAAATCTTGAATTGAATAGTTTTATAACTGGGGTTTCCTTAGTAAAAATCACCCCACGTGAGTACATAACCTGGCTAGTTTGCAGACGTATTGAAGGTTGTGTCACTAAACACTCAACCAGTCAAGACAAAACAATACAATTTATCTCCAGTGCTCATGAGTAAGAAAGCCTGAGTCTAATTTCCAGACAGTTGAGAATTACATTTTATGTTTACCTAAGCTAAAGTGGGGACTTTGGAGAAAATATGTTCAAGTTTGTCAAACAGAGCTCCCATAGAACTGAATCTCGCAAAGCACATACCATTTGGAAAAGAAAGTTTCTTTGGAAAGCAGATAATGTAAAGAGGCAATGGGTGGGGTGGGATGCAGTCGATTGGGTAGCCCAGTCTGTAGGAGAGCCGATAATTGAGGGAACTGATAAGAGGCGGATGCTGATACAATGATGGCTGGTCTATTGGTCGTCCCAGCTCCTCCACCTCCGGACATGCCCCACCACCATCTCCACCCCTAGTCACAGATCTGAAGAGAAGCTTTCAGACTGTACCACATGCAGTGAGGGCCCCAATACACTGAGACCCACTGATACACGCTTCTCCTGCCCAGTAGGTGATCAGCCCCCACCAACAGCACTGTCTGTTATCAATAACACAAAGCAGGACATATAAGAATCAACTGCATACCAGAAAAGCTGTAACAAGCTTACGGGAATTATGAAAAAAACTGTCGAACTGGTTTCCCTCATTCCTCCAGAGCGTAATCCAATAGCAAGCTCTGCAATCCCAGGAGGGTAATTGAGAGGGCCCAGATCTGAGCAGTCTTTTTAGGATCTGGTGAGTTTCACAGAATGAAATGAAATACTCAAGTAAAAAAAAAAAAAAATTCTTCTGGTTTGCCTACTTTCATTTTTGAAAAACAGCATCAAACAATATTTTAAACTTGTTTTTCATTATAAATTATATGTATTTAATTATTAACAGTGAGGCAGCCAGGACTATTAGCTCCTTTTGAGAAATGAGGAAATAAAGGTTATAAAAAAAAATGTAATGCTCGTCTTTGATCTACCTACAGACCCAAACCAGTTGTTAGGATTATTAAATAGATTCTGAGTCCCAGCATCTGATATGCTATCTACTTCATAAAGCTAATTTTCTATAACCCATTAAATCATGAAGTACAATATTGATATGTTTCATTTTATTTTTTATATTTAGAGTTCGAGCATATTTTTAAGTATTAAAAAAAAAAGTACTTCTTTTGGTAAAGAATGTCTGAAAACTAATCTGTCTTGGTATTGATATAAGGAAATAGAGTTGCATGAAAAGCAAGCACAGGAGCTTAGAACTGCCTTCATCCACCGCAAGCAATACATGGCTGAGTTCGAGTACTCTGTGCCACGTCTTCGGTAAGCCATATGCGCTAACACTTGTGAAAAACATAAAAAGAAGAGAAACGAAAGAATTTAAAAAATTAAAGAAACAATGAATACTGCTGTGATTTTTTTTTAAAAGTCCCATTTGCCAGGTAATTGGGACATAAACCAACACAGCAGAAATTAGTTTATTTACTGGCTGGAGTTGCTTGGATAATTTCAAAATTGTCCCTGTAGTCATTCAGACACATCTATCCATCTATTCCTTTCGCCTTCTTTTTATTCCCTGCCCTTTCGTCTTTATTCTTGCCTGCCTGCAATTATTCTTCTTTCCCGAGTCCTTCTTTTCTTCTTCCCACGCCTAGCAATTAAACCAAGAAACTGAAGAGGCACAGCTTCAGATATAAAATCGGAAAAAATCTTGATTTTACTACATATTTACTTTCTTTAAAATAGGCAGATTTTAATAACGTATTCCTTCCTTTTTCTAATCCCTTTATAGTTTCTTCTTACTTTTGCCAAAACTTGGTAGCAAGCTCCCTTCTCAGGGGCAGGACCAGAGCCATTCTGTTTAATTAATTTATTTTTCTGTACTTTATAAGTCGTTGCGAAGATGAGCCAGCCTTTTGGGAGCAACTGTGGGCTATAGGGCAGTGCCGCGGCTCCCTCACTCCCATTCGCTGTGACGCAGAGTTGGTGCTGGGGACCTCCCACCTGGACCTCCAAACCTTCCCGGTATTGGACACACAGCACCAGCGCCGGGATTTGCCACAAATGATTCTCACTGCTCCCTTGACCAATATTTCGAGATAGGGCTCAGCCATTAGACCCTTGAAAAACAATATACAAACTCTGGCTTCATAGATAAGGTTAGCAGGATGTCATCCTGGAAGGATGCACAAAAGACAGCCATCCCTATTCCTGTTTTCACACATTTTGGAGCTGGTCCATGTTTGTGTTTCCCGCTTAAAGAGTGCAGGGTAGAGCTGCAGCCATTCACGACTGTGGGATTCACACAGTGTTACTAGTTCCTGAAGTAACACTGACTCTGTGTTACTTCAGGAACTAGTACGCCTGGTTATCAAAAGGACACTAGCTTCTGACGGATGACTGGCTGAAGTTAGGGAACGATCCCACCTGCACACCCCAGTACTGAACCCCAGGACAAGTGTGCATCATGACTGCCTACCACCGCCATCACCCGCCAAAACCCCACACCTCGCTCTTAGTAAGACTCGTGGGTGTAAAACAAACACAACAGGAGAGGTAGCTCAATCACAGGGTTAATATTCATATAGAATGTTCGGAGAAGTTTCTTTTCAGATGTAGATGGTGCCTATAAATGTAGCTCACTAACATTCCTGGTTTGTTACTAAAGGATGGTGAAGATTTAATCTTTAACAAAGTGATTAAAATGAGCAGAAATCAACAATGGGGAAATGAATTACCTTTTCTTCTTTTGAGCTGCTTATTTTGTTTATTTATGAAAGATATGCGCCATATTCAACAGCAAGCATGCCAGACCCTCTTTTGGCAAAAAGTGTGTGTGTGTGTGTGTGTGTGTGTCTGTCTGTCTGTCTTGGGGAGAGGCTTCCAAAACTTTCCAGCATATTTTCTTTTACAGATGAAATAATAACAAAAAAGTTGTGAGATTAAAAATGACATCATTCTAAGAAATGTTGATGTGACTTTTCCTGCCTATGTTTTCTTTTTCTCCCCTGTGGTAGGTGGTGTAATTTTACACAACTTTTAAAAGTGCAAGGAAGTCTATGACTAACTTCTTTTAACTCTTTCTGTCAGGGGAGCAACTTTTCAAAAGTTGCCCCAAAGACCAGGATTCTCCGCTCCTCACACCTAAGCCCAAAGCACTTGTGAAGATTCAGCTTTGCAAACACAGCCCAGGCCATCTACTGCCCTGCCCAACGTCCACACATGCACATACTCAATCTGGAAATCAAAAGCGAAAGGGGAGGTGGATGCAAAAGCAGTGGATCCTGAAACAAGAATATAAAATTCCTCATATCACATGATGTGCCTGTGTGCATATCAGTTAATGCTCTGTGATTATCAGGGTTGTCTTGTCTCACATGTAAGTATTGAAACTATCATCCATTCTCCTTGACCTACAAACTCATACAACGAACAATATACATGCACATGCACACAATATCTCTATATGTATATGCCACACACGGGTAGATATATAACACATACACACACTCTGTGTGTTTGAAGACATATCCTTCAGGTGACTGAAATCATTTCTCTACACCTGACCTCTCAGCATTAACTGCTCTTGAACTTGAGGCTTAGCTCAGTGCATGCGCATGCGCAGTGACTCCACTCCTTGGGCAGCCTCCATCGTCATTATCCCCACTGGGGAATCACCACAGGCTCTTCTCTACAGTGAAGCTTTTAAGATGAGACATTGTGCCTCAGGGAAGGCTGGGCCCCATCCTACAGGGACAGGGTGACTGTGGGTTGGCATTTTCTTTCTGTGGCAAATGAGTTAGGGGGCTATAAGTAGCACTAACTGGCACCCTCACAACTGATGACATTTCTGATCTGCTGCCCCAAAACAAGAGACAGGTGTGTCACTGCCTTTTGTCCCCATGTAACAGCAAACAGATGCCAAAGGAACCATCTCCATTCCAGCCCCACAACCATGAGCCCGTTTAGATGACTGACATAATGATCTTCCCACCCTCTGCACCCTCATTTTGAAAACAGTACTTTGAATTTGTTCAAACATTATGTAGGGGGAAAAATCACTAAGTAAAGGGGTTACTGGGAAAGAGGGGAAATATAAGCTGTGGCATGGCATTTTGTGCAAAGAATTCTGGAATCCCAGATCCTCTGAGCTTTGGGGCTCAACTAGTCAAGCATTTCCTTCCCCTCAGGCTGTGAAGAGTAATTGATAGTGGCACAGTTTAAACTCTAGGGAGAGCTCATGACACCCACCTGTGTATTCCATTCTTGAGGAGAAGGTTACTGTGACAAGGGTAAAGCTTCTATCAGGAGAAGGAAGAACTTGCCTGATAAGCTCTCTGCCCTTGATTTCCCTGGTTCTTCCTTGCTGCTTTCACTGAACCTCTACGTGGTGTGTGATTTTGTAACTGCTGCTGGTTCTTGTCTTCCTTTTGCAGCTGGCAGCATAATGTGGAAACAGAGCAATGTGCTGTTTGTGTGAGTTCTCACGCTGTCAACCTTGGAAAGCACAACCTAGCCAGTGAATGAGATCTGGAGTGGGTGTTTATCCCAACTCTTCCCTAGCCTAGGGGAGACAGGTCATCTTCTTCCCCATACTTTCTTGCTTGCTTCTTCTCACCTTTAGAGTGCAGACATCAAGAGTGGAGTCTAGTAAAGAGTTGGCTTCAACTCCAGCCCCTAATCCTCAGGGACCAAGGAAATGCTGAGGATTACAAGGGTTTACCAGTTCTCCAGAATGGAGTAGGGATTTGGAGCCAATGCCACAAAGAGGGATTCTCTTTCTGTAGGTTCTTGTGTTTATTACTCGACAACCCAGTGCACTGGTGGATAGTGAGAAATGATTCAAGGATGTGAAATCTTATAGTTCTTGCAAGGATGTGACCATCAGCAATCACGGGCCCATAAAGGAGAGAACACTGATTTCTTATCTGAAGCTATACGTGGCAGCATAGAATAAGTTTAGATTGATTTATGGAGATAATAAACAGTTTTATGAGCCAACCAGATGATGGAGGGGTGGAATTCAGTAATGATGATTATCTCAACAGTATCAAATTGCTTCACATTCCAACTGAGTGATTGATGCTCTATTGATCCTGCATATAACCTAAATATTCATCTCTAGTACGACAACTAATTCTGCCCATATTTGCAGACACAGCGTGTTTGGCTTTAGTTATATATCTATATATTTTTCTTTTTTCTCCCAAATAATATAAATCATGAGTTTTTTACCTCTCTGTCACCCACAGTGTCGTGACCAAAAATTATTTATTCAATAAAAGACATGGCAATTTATGTACACATATAAAGAGGGTTCTATCTTTATTTTTTTGGCCACATCTACCTAGTAGTTTAGGATTTGAACAATGTCTAGGGTCTGTAGTTAGAACT
Source organism: Saccopteryx bilineata (assembly GCF_036850765.1). Taxonomy (NCBI): domain Eukaryota; kingdom Metazoa; phylum Chordata; class Mammalia; order Chiroptera; family Emballonuridae; genus Saccopteryx; species Saccopteryx bilineata. Next base: position 173,404,395 of record NC_089495.1, read on the forward strand.
AGAAATCTATTTTTGTCTTTTCCATGTCATCTCTTTTAGGTCTTCCCAGCTTGAATGACCCCGTTCCAGCATTGCATAGGAGCAGATGATGCAATTATCAGGCCAATTAACAGTAATAAAAGAAGGAGGGGGCAAAGCGGGTATAAAAAGGGACCCAGGGGTGGGAGTGAGGGAGTTATATTCAGTGGGACACTTGAATCCTTGTAAACACAATAAATTAGAAATTAATAAAAAATTTTTAAAAAGTAATAAAATAATTATGATAGTAGTATTAGTTGTAGCTTTAGTGTTACAACAGTAATAACATATTTATCACTTACTATGGGGGAGGCGCACTTCTATGCAGATTACTTATCTTAATGTATTCAATCCTATGGCAACCTTCAATAAGATATTATTTTTATTCATTAGTGTACCAATTTTATGAAAGAGGAAACTGAAGAAGAAAGAGCAGATGAAGCAGTCAGGTCACCTCACAAAGTAAGAAGAGCTAGGACATCACAAAACTCAAAATCAACAACATACATACCTAGAATTCACCCATTTAACATCTATGGGTTCCCAGCTTGATCACTGACCTGAAAATCCTTGATGAAGTAGAGTTTTTCAGATGCCTGAGTGTGGACAGCACTCACTGTGAAGCTGTCCTAAAGTCATCCAACTGGTGAGTGAACCTGATCACTCACCCAGCAATCATTTCTCAGCACATGTTTTTAATTCTCTTTTGCTCTTTCCTTTATCTCTATCATAGTAAACATTCTTGTTCTTCTATGAAAACATGATCATTAAAGTGAAAATCTTAATGAAAGATGAAAAGAGTTAATTGTGATCGAACATATGCATGCAATGTGAATGCCTCTCATTGAAAATATAAACTGGCTCTGGCTGATGGCTCAGTAGATAGAGCATTGGCTCAGTGTATGGATGTCCTAGGTTCAATTCCCAACCAGGGCACACAGGAGAAGTGACCATCTGCTTCTCCTCACTCCTCCCCCTTTTCTCCCTCTTCCCCTACTGCCACCAGTAGCTCGATTGGTTCAACTGTGACCCGTGATCTATGTGCTACAGATAGCTTGGAAGGATGGTACAAGAACGTTAGCCTTAGCTGCTAAAAATAGCTCATTTTATTCAAGCATTGGCCCCAGACAGATTGCTGGGTGGATCCTGGCTGGAGCAGGTGCAAGAGTCTGTCTCACTATCTCCCCTCCTCTCACTAAAGAATAAAAGGAGGGAAGGAAGGAAGGAAGGAAGGAAGGAAGGAAGGAAGGAAGGAAGGAAGGAAGGAAAAGAAAGAAAAGTCAGAACAAAGACTAACATTTCCAAACTCTTGAATTGGGGATTAAAGTTTGTAAGAGTTATTTGTTTGTTACTATAAAGTGTCTACTGAACCACAGCATAAGAAAAAGACTTTTTGTAAATCATCATGGGCATGTGACTAAGACTAGCAGATACGTGCTTGTTTGTGGCATGACAATCTAGAAATCAGATATGATTTCTCATTATGATGCTTAGCAAATGCTGTGAGCAACTTTCAAGTCAAGCACAAAAAACAGGTAAGCAGGGCCATCCATAAAGTCTGTCCCCAGCTTTCTTCCCTATTAGCTTCCACAGAGCACTATTTCCACTTTCATAGCCACTGGTTAAAAGCTGTTTCTGGAAGGTTCCTACTACAATGCAAAGCAATTATAGAAAGAAAATCAAGCAACCAAACACCAAACTTATCTGCATAACCATTTTTTTAATTCATTTTAGAAAGAAAAGAGAGAGAGAGATGGGGGGAGGAGCAGGAAGCATCAACTCCCATATGTGCCTTGACCAGGCAAGCCCAGGGTTTCGAACTGGCGACCTCAGCATTTCCAGGTCGACGCTTTATCCACTTGCGCCACTACAGGTCAGGCCTGCATAACCATTTATCAAACAATTTTATCGATGCCCCAACATAAAAAGAAATAGTCAAGATCAAGAACAGGGTGATAAAACCAGTCACTATGAAGCACAGAACCCATGGGGGGGGGGCACATGTCCAGGTAGGACGTGGAGTGAAGGTCCTTAGGAGAACCTTGGAGGAGGAGATATGATGGAGGGATGAGTACATTGAAAGTGGGACCTCTGACAGAGCACCTGCCAGGTATCATCTCTTTGTGTCTTATTGACCCTGTTCAACGTTGTGGATGATGCAGATAGGATGGGCAGATACACCTGAGAGCATGAAGTTATAACATAAAACCACAAAGCTGAATTTAATGAAGCAGACTTTTGCCATAGACCCCAGCGTTTGGTACAAACCTGATTATCCCTCTTAGTGAGAGTTCTGGGTCAGAGAGCACAAGTTGGCTAGCATCAAGACCCCCTTCTGCTCTCATTGCCAATTAATTATAGATGTTGGGTCTATAAGACCCTTTGTTAGAAATAATTAAATAATAAATGTCTATAAAGCAGTTTGCATGCTGAGCCTAATAAGAACAAATGCCACAGAAATCCAATTTAAACACTTATTGCTTTTCTGTGCCAGAATGAAATTGGATTTGGGTTTCTGAACTCATTGGCACAAGGTGCAACCATCGCATGGGTGGATTTGGCATGATGACTGCCTTCGGGGCCAGCTGCGCAGAAATATTGTTTGTCTCAGAAGTGGGTATTCCTCAAACACGGACTCAGAAACAAAACCCCAGGGCTGCCTATTTTCAGATTCCCGAAGGGTGTCAGGAAATTCCCAAATATATGTTCCCAGTAAAAATAACTTCCATTTACCTCAATTTCAAAAACTAATAAACAGAACCCTCTAAGACAGCGGTTCTCAACCTGTGGGTCGCGACCCCGGTGGGGTCGCCTAAAGCCATCGGAAAATACATAATGCATATCAGGTATTTACATTCCGAATCATAACTGTAGCAAAATTACAGTTATGAAGTAGCCACCAAAATTATTTTTTGGTTTGGGGTCACTGCAACATGAGGAACTGTATTGCGGGGTCACGGCATTAGAAAGGTTGAGAACCACTGCTCTAAGAGGAGAGAGAGTATGTGTGGCGAAGGCAAACAGAAAGCCCAGGATGCCCCAGTCCTGCAAGGATGGAAGGAGTACTGTCAGATTGCACTGATGACACCCACATGGCCAAAAGAGTGGAGCCTTCGGAAGACAGAGACATGGGACAGAGAGTGCGAAGGACCCTCAGATTTCATAGGTTACACCTTTTTTACCCCTAATTTAACATTTTTTTCATGTTAGATCACATTTAAATTCACTGACTAATAAATAACAAAACCCTTCTGTACTATTGAATAACAGTGCTGCTTGCGGAAGCAGTGTCACTGACTTTAGCTGCTAAATAATGTTTAGAAAACAAGTGTCTAACTTAACTTTGGCATTATTTTATAAAAAGTGATCCGAAAACAAGAAAAATATTCAAGTATGTATTCATTAGCTCTAAAACTGAGACAAAGATGGTCATTCTCAGACCAGCCTAAAGCAAAGACCTTGTTCAAACCAGAAGCATGTTAGATTGACTGGCTGGCCGTGAGTGTTTGCCCAGTAAAAGCATATAATTGAAGAGAATAGCAAAAGTGTGAGGGGCATGTCAAAGAGAGAGAGAGAGAGTCATTAAAAAGAAAAATAGAGAAATCAGATATTGAAAAATAGCATAAAAATGTTCTTTTTCAGAAACACAAAAGCAAAATAATAGTATAAAACATAGAAAAATAAAAAAGAAACTCAAAATCAGAGAGAAGTGTCTGACTTCACAGACCTTTGATACAACTTGTTATGTGTTGTCTTCTATCAAATGGAAGAAAAGTTAGTGTTTAGTTTTCCTGTGACCATTTTTTTCCAGGAGAGCTGATTGGATTTCATTAAAGTCAGCATCGCTGAGTCCAGATACACATTCCCTGCTTAATTACTTTAAACAAACCAGAAGCAAGTCTTCCCCCAAATATAAATAATGTTTCTTTGTCTCCTAATGATTACTTCAAATAAGCAGAGAAAATTAGAATTTAAGTTAAGATTTTTATTTACAATATTAATTTTTGTTATTTATCTTTAATAGTGAATTATTGGTCTTAAATAATTTTGTGTGTTTTATAACATTCAATGGGGAAAGAGTAAGACTAAATATGTATACAGTGTGTGCTTGAAACCATGGATAGTACTGAAACCCTGTATATATAATTTTTCTTCCTACTCATACCTACCCATGATAGTTTAATTTATTATTTAGGCACAGTAACAAAAACTAATAATAAAAATAAAGTAATTATAATAATAGTCTAGTAAAAGTTATGTGAATGCTGTTTCTCTCAAAATATCTTATTGTACTGTATTCACCCTTCTTTTTGTGATAATTTATGATGCTGCAATGTCTGTGTGATAAGATGAAGTGAGGTGAATAACATAGGCACTGTGATGTAGCATTGTTTTCCAACTGCCTGTCTATGGGCTGGTGGTGGTCTGCCAGAAATTTTGTGCCAGTCTGAGAAAGAGTTAACCACCCTGATGTTGTATAAAGATTATAGATCCAATGATCTTAGTCTAATTTACTTATGCTCAGGGAGATTCCCATTTATCAGCCTGTATCCTCAATGAAAATATGATTGGGTTGTCTTAGATATCTTTGAAACTTGTAGGCTCTGTGCAGAGCATTTACAAACTATGCACAATAAACAAAAGCATTCAGACAAACTTATGTAGTATTCATTGCATCCTGTGTGTGGAGTTCAGAAATCAAGCACCAGCTTGTATGGTGTTGCACTGTTATGTGCAGTAAGATAAAACCGTATTTGTTGTGTGTTTCCATTTTTGGCTGGCTAGTTCGCCGGCTTCCATGGGTAGAAGAGTTGAAAACCACTGACATAGCTTTAGGCTACTATATTCATGAGAAGTAATGACCTTTTGGTCAACAATGGATAATATATATGATGGTGGTCCCATAATCTTATACTGGAGCTGAAAATTTTTTAGCACTTAGTGAATCATGGCCATTGTAGTGACTCATTGTTGTTCTGGGCTGATCTCAGTCTATCCATAGTACAGCTCGCAGGTAGAAATGCCTGGGACACTCATCTGAGCTCCACTGAACTTCCTACAGACATCTCCCCTTTCCAAACCAATGTTACAACTGAAACAACCCTCGTGGTCTTTATTACAATTGTCTATCATTTATGCTGTAATAAAACCAAACTGTTTGTAGGTCCCTACACATATCATCTTTGTCTCTTGCCTCTGTGCCTTGTTCAAGCTGTTCTTCTACGTGTCATTTTCTCTTTCCATTCTACCTTTTTACCCTCTCAGAGACTACTTAGCCAATAGATACAGTATTCCATAATTTATTCCACGACAGTTGCACTCCGGGATAGGTGAGGAGTCGTCTGAGCTTCCATAACACTTGTCATTTCCCTTTACTAAACTATATTCTCACCAACTGCCTGAGTCTCCTCCTACTGGTTTGTGAGTTCCTTGAAGGCAGAAGTAGTGTCTAGTTCACCTACATATCATCAGTGCCCAGGACAGCACTGCCAAAGAAGAGGCAATCACTAAATACCTCCAGGTGGGTGGAAAGAAATGAATGAATGAATGAATGAATGCATGCATGCATGAATGACAGCATGAAAGGAAAGGCAATGTGGTAAGGCAAAGGAGACACACTGTGGGTCTTGATCTGGACCACCTGCGTTCTGAATCTGCCTCCACCATGTTCTTGATGTACAGGGGCCTTAATTTCTCCAAGCCATAAAATGGGGGTCATATAATAACACCCAGTTCAAAGCACTGTTTTCAGGATCAAAGGAGCTAATAGATGCAGACAAACTACCCTCTTAACAAATTTTAGTTTTTCTCTATATAAGTAAGTCTACCAAATCTTCTCTTGTTTTATGGTAGACAGAAATTCCAGTTTGGAACTCATCAGAGGGTTAAGTTCCTGTAGTGATGAGGTGGTGTCATTATAAAGCCTGTAAGGATCCTGACATCAGATTTCTGGATGATTAACCAGCATATTTGCCATGAGTTCGTGATAATTCTGAATTCATCTTTGACCTACCTCGGGGGCGCACTCAGAAGAATAAGTGAATAGTAACTTGACCCAAAGAGCTCAGGAACGCAGGGCAGTCCAGAGCGATTCACAGGGGCAGTGCTGAGGAGGGGGCAGGAGGAGCTGAGGTCGTCTAGCTTGAGTGTCATTAAAAATAATGTTGACTAGAAGGGATTTAGGCATTCTTTTGTCATTTGCAGAATAAGGGTTTGTAAACAGTAAATAATACTTCTGAAAGCCACGCTTACCATTATATGGCCATGTGTATGTGATTTCAAAATTAGCTTGCCTGCTAAGTTACCTCTTAATCCAACCGAGTGTAACAAAGCCAAAAGACCGAGTGCAATGCATTAAATATATGTTTCTTAAAAATAAAGGCCTAACCATGCATTTAGCCTGTCTTCAAGACCACATATTATATATTTACTTGGCTTGCCTTATTACTTCCAGCTTACTTATTCTAACTTAACAGCGCGGGCCGGGCTGTCTTACATTTTGAGAAATGTTTCCTTGGGGAATTTAGGTTTCTTTCCACCTACTTTATCCATGATACAAACATTATTTTTTTTAAAATAGTGTCTATAATATTTGTCTTTCCTTTGCCAGGTTTTATTTTTTTTTCTTTCTGCTTTACAAAAACTCAGAGTAGAGTATTCCCATGCCAGATGAGGAAGTCAGCTTTTAAGAGTTTTCAGAGAAAATGATTAGTTATACAGAAAAAAACCTTTAATTTATTTTTTAGACCATCTTATATTTATATCTCACCATCATAGAATCCCTGGAAATGCTCAGATAATTGGAGAAAAATGACATGGCAGAATATGTTGTCATGCCACGATGTCTAGATAATGACTGAGACACAGAAGCAAAAGGAAAATTCCACGTTCATCTCTGAAGTGAATGAGGAATTTGGAGTGCTGTAATGACATGGTGACCCTTCTGCCTTGGAGTCACCGCTGTAATTTCACACAAGTAGGAGATAACCACCCACCATCCTAGTGTAGCTAATGCTCGGTGCTTCAGGGAAAATGCACACATGGTCAAAGTCAAATCCTTAGTCAGCAAGTTCCAACCCAAGAGACCTACAACCCCCACCTAAATCCAGGAAGGGCTCTGGGATAGTATTCCCAGAAGAAATTCAGTACCTTCCCTGATTTTGCATGTTGATCCTCCTTTTAACCCTCTTTACCCAGGCAGGGCTAAAACAGCCCAGGATGGAGAAATTGGGTCTAGGGCCCGATCAGCAAGTCCTCTGGACTTCCAGACAAAAACAAGTCATCAAGTCTCAGGCACAGGAGATATGATAGCAAAAGCAGAGCTTAGTTTAAAAAAAAGAAAAAAAAAGGCAAAATAAGGCACAAATTTCCCTTCAACTCAAAGACAATCACTTATTCTGAGTTACCAAGACATACTTTTAAACATGATTATCTTGGAGAAAGTGAAGATAAAAGCATCAAAGGCAAAGTGGTTCTTGAATTGAGAGAAAGTATGTTATAAGGATGAACTTTGAGGTCAGATTTTGGGTGTATTTGGAAAAATTACTTAACCTCTTTAAGCCTTATTACCCTGTCATGGGTTCAATTATGAGAATTGAATGAACTGATTCTTATAAAAATAAAACATTCAACAGAGTACTGAATAAAAGCAAATTACCAATAGAAAGTATGAGTATAATTAGTATTAAGAATAAGGAGTATTCATGTAAGAAAAGAGAAAGGGAGGGGTTTGGTGAATTCAGGCACCATACAAGGTCTGACAATTAACAGGATTCTCTCTGGATAATGAGACTATAAAAAGAAATTTTAAAGATAATATTTTTCTCGTGTTAGGTTCAATAGAGATGCAGCACAAAGGGTTGCTTCCTTTCCCCTCAAAGACAGAGCCTCTTATTTGTTTTAGGCAAGCACACTGCTGCCCTAGACCACTGTTTCAGTGTGTCTTTTATAGCAGCGTATTGTGTGTCTGTATTCTCACCAATGAGATGTAATCCAAAATATTATGAAGACTATTAATAAGCTTCTTAAAGGGACCAAGGCATTTCTTTTTTTTTTTTTTTACCTCTGTTCTCATTCTCCTGCACAGGAACAGAGTGATGGCTAGACCCCGGGCGTTTATGTAGGACATAATGATGAAAGTACAGATGACAACCAGAACCACCATCATAACAGTTCTGGATGTTTTTTACATAAAAGAAACATAGATTTTTATATTTTTTAACCACAGCACTTGAGACTTCCTGTCACTTGCAGCCAGACCTAAGTTATAACTAAAGCAAATATAATAATGCTGTGTATCCAATGTGGTTTATGCAGTGATTTAACAGGCTAAAGAGCCTAGCACACACAGTCTGCTTTAATATATCCATACATTTATTCATTCATTAAGGATTTGTTCTGATCCTATCCTTGACATTTAATACACAACAGCAAATAAGAATGTAAGGTCTGGTCTATTAAAAGATCACATTTCAGGGAAGAGACATGATAAACATGCAATCAGGTAAGTCCACCGTTTGACAGAGAATGATATACTGAAGAAAAAATTAATAGGGTAACGGTGTAGAAAGTAGTGGCAGGAGGAAGGGTAATTTACAGTGATCACAGGTGGTCTCTTTGAGGAAATGCCATTTCAGAATGGTCGTCGGAATAATAAGAAGAGAAACAAATACAGATTTTGGAGGAAGCACGATTCAGGTGGAGGAAAGTGTAAGTTGGAGGACACTGAAGCAGGAAGATGTTTGGTATGGGATCAAAAGAAGCTTTCCTGGCCACAGCATGAAGAGCAGTGTTAAAGTAGAACATGAGACTGAGGCAAGCACAGGAAAAATCATTTGGGACCTTGAACCATTGACAGAAGACGCCCCCATAGTTATATGTCAAATTCAGTCACCCTAAAGTAAAAACTGTAAAATTCAGGTCACCCCATCATCCATGGCTGGTGCAATTAAGCACCTCCACATGTTACTACACTAATTTTTGCAACATTGAAAATTTTCGTCTCCAGTTAAAGTTAAGTGGATAAATATCTCTATAAGATGTCCAGTTGGGTCACTGGCTTGGCTGGAGCCCCCCAGTCAAGGCACGTATGAGAAATCCAAGGCAGTCAACATGTCCCCCTGGTGGCAAGGTATTTTGAGTTTGTACAGATCCATATGTGATTGGATCCAATGAGGAAGTCCCTTATCCCTCGAGCCATAGCTGTTGATGGGTGTGTAAGGCAGTAGGTTGAAATGCAAGTCATGTCTTGTAATGTGTGCCCAAATGAATGTCACACACATGTATATGTGTATATGTGTGTGGGAAAGGGTACATGTGCTGCAGAAAGTAAAGTCCAGTCAAGAACCAGTAGAGTATACACACACATATACATAGGCTGGCACAGAGAAGACTGCTCATATTTTTTGTTTTATTCAGCTTGGTTGTGTGTGTGTGTGCATGTGCGTGCACACACATGCGCGCGTGCATGAAGGGTGGGCACACAGGCACATAATTCTAGTCTAACCACAAATCAGAGAGAAAAACAACTTAATGATGTGATATTTTGCTTTATTGAAGGGGAAGTGGGCACAAACACTTCTTACCTGGGGACACTGATACTGTACCATTATGAACACTCCCAGGGTTGAATCCATGAAGCATCTTATAGGTAAAGCTAGAGAACGGGGCTGGAAATGGCCGCTGGGATCGATTCTAGACCTGCTTGCTTTATGATGCTTGTAATTGTTTGTTCGAGGGTTCCTGTATGGATTGTTTTTCTGTGATGCACATCTCTTGTCTCTGAGATGAATGAGGGCAGAATGCTGAACTATTGTCACAGTTACTCCCGTTGTCCAGAAATGAGCTGCACTGATTTGAAACTTTGATTATTTTGTGGCTTGCGTGGTCAGCAGATATGGGATCTTTTGTGAGCCTGGGGAAGCTTGCTTTGCTTTATGCTGTTTTTTTCTCGCCCTCCCACAAACACGGAGCAGACAGGAAAGAAAATAGATTTTCCAAAGTTTTCCGTGGATTCTTAGGGCTTCTCATGCCTAAAGCACTGCTGCAGCAAAACTGTCTTCACGTCCCTCGGAGAAAGGAAGGCTGAAGCACATGTACGACACCTATCTATTTTCTGTTAAAGTAAGTCCTACGATGTCATGGTTCACAGTGACTTTTTTAAGAAGAATTTTGGTAAACAAAGAATACATGGAAGAAATCTTCATTTGATGATGTCTGGGCTATTTTTGGTTAGAAGACACAAAAAAAACCTCTTTGGCAATATAACAAAATTTAAATATTACATATTTTTGCTGCATCCAGGCTAGTATTTTATTCACTGGAATGAATTCCAAGACATATCAGTTTCTTTGGAAAAGGCAGAGAGGTTTGGAGAGGTTTGTCCATCAGAAGGAAACGCACCCCTACACATCCAAACGTCCCCTCTGGAGCCTGTGTTTTGTCTGCACGTCTTCCCCATGGAAGAGGGAGCCCTTGTTGCATTATGTATCAAGAGGGCCAAAGAGCTTGTGTTTCTAGGTGATGATGAAACACACACAAGCCTAGTGAAGACTGCTGAACTTCAGAAATTCAGCAAGGCATGAATTTCAACAGAGACATGGTTCTCCCGCAAGTTAATCGTATTCCTTCCATTAATTTGCACAATTAATCCTCAGCAGACTTGGCTGCATTTGTTTGAATGCCAATAAATTCTGCTCTAGTCTGACTCAGAACAAGACGAAGTACTCAGATGCAAGAGTGGAGGTCTGGAAGAAGCAGCTACGTAGAAGAGAGTGAAGGACGACAGTGAAGAGCGAGGAGAATGGACATGGCAACCAAGGGAGCTGGCTGTGTAAAGGGAGTTTTGGGAAAGCAGGAGAGCGCCCTCTGTGAGCCCCGCCATATGACTGCTCTGGCACGGTTGCTTCATTTTGTAATGGAAGTTATTGGGGTGACACTGGTTCACATAATTATACAGGCTTCAGGTGCCCAGTTCTATAACACCTCTCTGTAGACCATATTGTGTGTTCACCACCCCTTCTCCAAGTCAAGTCTTCATCCATCATTATTTATAGCTCCTCCTCCCTCCTCTACCTCCCTGTCCCCTCCCTTCCTCCCTATCCATCAATCTCCATATAATTGTCTGTGTCCGTGAGTTATTTTGGTCCTTTTTTGCTCTGTCCCTCCACCTCCCTCACGCCCTCTGCCCCCCGTCAGCCCGCTCTCTATACACGAGTCTGTCTCTGTTTTGCTTGTTAGTTCGGTTTGTTCATTAGATTGCTGCTTTATGAAATAACAGCAATGTGCACAGCTACCAGGCCATCCTGCCCATGGACCTGAAGGAAAGGCAGCCAGTCTGGAATGTGAAATTTATCCATCGCCCCTGGCTGCAGGCCCAGCAGGACCCCCAACCGCCCAGGGTCTGTTTCCATGTGGGGCTCAGCAGCCTCCCACGGAAGGTCCGTGTTAGAGGAAGAGAATGGAGGCTCCCAGGCTCCATGGGAAGAGTCTGATGAGAAGGGCAGCTCTGAGCACCGCATGCTGTCTGTCCTTACGGAGCCCTTCCGGGCGTGCTTAGGATGGAAGAAGGCTGTAAAAAAGAGTGAGGGGCAATGAAGCTAGAAAGGCCACGTGGCTGTGCTCTCTTCCTAAGCTGGGCTGCCTGGTCGCCTGTATGGTGGCTGGCAGGGCCGAGGGGCTGGGGGCCGAGGGGTTGGCTGTGGCAGAGGACAGGCACGCAGGGCTGCGGGCACTGCTGAGCCGACGCTCGCTTGGAGCAGAGAAGTCATCAAAGTTGCCGGCTTGCCCCCTGCCCCACCTCTTCTTGCTTCTCTATCACTGCTTCTGGTGTGTCTCACTGCCCATCTCACTCTCCACTCCCGCCCTCCTATCCCCACCCCCTCGCCACCTTCCTCCTCTCCTGCCTCCCCCTGCTGCCTAAGGCACTGTTTCTATCCCTCACTGCCTTGCTGGGTGTGTGTCTCCCTCCAGCTCCCTCTGTCTCTCTCCCTCCCCATCTCCCCCCCACCACCATGGCTCTCTCCCCCTACTCCCTTTCTCTCTCTCTCTCCTCCCTCACCCTTCTTCCCTCTCACAGTCTGTCTCTCCAACACACTGAGGTGGTAGAGAACTTTGACTTTCCTCTGAACAAATAAGGCTGAAGGGACCAGCCCCTGGGTTGACTGGCAGAGAAAGGGGGCATCTGGGCTAGAGAGAGGCCCCTGCCCCGGGCTGCCAAGTCTGGTCTAAATGGGGAAGGTGTGCCCGTGGGGGCCCTGCTCTGCGCCCAGCCCTGTGCGCGGCTGCAAGTGCAGGGAGCATGTTTGCAGCATCTTCACAGAAGGCTTCGTCAGGGTGAGAAGCTTCCTGTACTGGGGTGAGGGCTGGGAGACAAGAAAATGGGGATACTGCAAAGTCTCAGGACAAAGGTGACTTCAGATTCCAGAGCAAAGATCCTCACATTCGCTTTCATCTAACGCCTTCTCACAGTGCCTTAAAATCTTTTCGGATTCAAGTGATGCATGTTGTGAGCTGCTCTGGTTATGAATTTTTCAATCTGGCCCAACTCTCCCCGTCACCTCTTTTTCTCAGAAATGCTTTCTTTGCATACAATTTAAATCCCTATCAGATTTTGTCTTTATTGTATTTTTTATTATTCATTCAGCACAGCTTCCGCCCCGGCACTGTGAGCGATTTCCTTTGAAGAGGAGCCTCCTCAGAAACAGCTCATTTTTAACACTATTCCTGCCACCGTGCCCTGGATTCACCTCTAAGACTGCTGGAGATGAGCCTGCACCCCCTACTGCTGTCTCCCAGAAATTCCTAATGTCTGTTACTGGGGCCTTCTAGAAAGCATTTATCTGCAGCCTTTTAGGAAACAAAACTGACACCCAGACCACGGAGGCTGTCAACCAGCTGTCTGCTCACACCCCCCTGACTTGAGAGTATTGAAACCTGGCCTTCGTAGGAGTTGAGAGTTTCCAAATCATCCAAATGTCCTTCTCACTGGCCCGTGAGTCAGATGCTTTTTACCAACTGTTGAACCGTGAAAGGTTAACCACCTGCCCCTCTGCCCCCATCAGCATGCCCTTCTCTCTCTCATACACTGTAATGATCAGCTCTTCAATGGAATTCTGATATGGTGGTGTACTACCCTCACGTGTATTCAATAGCACTGGGCCGCCGTGGTTATTGTTGGTAATCTGGATTTGTCAAAAGAGGAAGCCAAGAACTTAATTAAGTTCCGGAAGGCCCCTCAGCAAGTCAGTGCCCAGGACAAGACAGGCCACTGCCCGCAGCCCTGAAACACATTGTCCCCTCCTCCACGATTGCTGGCTTTGTCTGATGACCTGGAATTCTTTTCTGACACATACAGAAATTATGCCCTTATGACTGTCACCTTCTGTGAATATTTTTCACTTTTGAAAAGTGCCTATTTATTTCCCATTGCAAGCCTTGTTCTATTTGGTATGGTTGACTGAGTGGCTCACCCTGTTAGGAAAAGAAAAAAAAGAATCTGGCTTCTATTTCTGTTATGATATTTTTACATCTCTCTCCCCTGTAAAGAACGAAGACACAGGGAGGGTTGGCAGGAGAAAGGAAAGTCCCAGAGCCTGCTGATGCCGGGTCTCCATGAGGGATGTGGCTCTGTCCCTAACACTGAGGGCTTATCACCTGGAACCAAATTAACCTCTTTGTTTTGCACCAGATGGCCCGGAGGAGTACGCGGCTCAGAACAAGGGAGCCCGGCAAGAGCCCATGCTTTAACTCGGTGGACAAAACCTAATAAACAGTATATCTGGGCCTTCCCATTCTTTTCCTTCCATTAAAGGAGTTTATAACCATGGCATAATCTTTAGTTAGATTAAGATATAATAAACCCAACAGAAAGACAGCCAGAGTAAGCCAAGACTTTTTGTAAATTTCAATCACTTATTAGACAAAGGCTGAAAGATAAGCAGTAATCATTTTCTGGTTTAGAACTTCAAAAACAAGGAATAGGACTTCTGGCTTAGGTTGCGGTTAGAAACTCCGGAACTTCAGCTCCCAACCCTCCCCATCATGTAGGGATGAAGGGAAAAAGGATGCCATGACCCCTCATCACACCTGGGCCCACAGTCTCCATCCCTTTCTTTAATGTTCACCAATGTCATGAGCCTGCATTATGTCCCAGTTCTCAGGAGTACAGCAGCTGCTGGGACATTTTGAGAGCATGCCTTCAGAAATGTAGACTCTTTTCTGAGGACGGGAAAGCCAATGTGAGACAACAGCCGGCCAGGCCAAATGATGAAATACCTGCCACCAAGTTCTGGTGGGTTCTGGTTCTTAAGACTTCAGAGCGAGGGTGTGAGGCCACTTCCTCCCACTGAACTGATTGGGGGTGGCGGTGCCAATCACCACAGAGCCCGTCAGAATAAGTAGATGATTTCATTGTCCCTGAATGAAATTATTTGATTTCACACTTTCCCCTATGATATAGACACTATTCTTTCCCCCCATCTTACAGATGGAAAAACTCAAGTACATAAGTAAAAGAATCTAGCCGGTAAACAGAGGGGCCAGGATTTGCATCTAAATGGGCTACCTCCAGATCTCACAGTTAGAAAGGGCACAAGCAGCGCCTGCCCGAGCACACTGTATACTTTCAGGGAAGCGAGGCATCTGCACACTCAGGTGGGGCTGAGTCCAGATGCACCTCTGTCTGTACCAGCCAGCACACCTTACACCGGACTCCATCGGTGGGGCAGCCCCATTCCTCCCAAGCAGCTCTTCCTAGAAACCCCTTTACCTCTCTGTAGCGTCCATGGACATTGCAGTATTCGCCTCTGTCTCTTCCATGCAACGACTCATTCCCTTCTGCCTCACCCCCAGTCACACCTCCTCAGGCAAACGTCTCCAGCCCCTTCACCTCTGCATCTATGAGCCCCGTGCTGAGTCCTCCCACAGGCTGAGCACAGGCCCACTCAACGACTGCAAAGGGCTGTGTGCTCAGCCCTGGCCACTGCCCTCCAGGGTCTCTGCTGACAGTGGGAAGGGTAGCACACTTCCTGCCTGTCACCTCTCCCATCTTGCCCTTTGTTTTCCATTGGGCCCCAAATGCTGAAAGACACAGACAAATGATGCACTTTGCCTTTTCAGAATCTACTTCAGCCTCTGAAGGTTTGGAAATTCGAAAGGCTTGCTTAACAACAAACATCAAGGGGGTCTGAAATGTGAAACCTGGCCCATTAAGGCAATCATACCCCCCTCAATGTGGTGATGAAAAATACAAAAAAGAACGGATGAATGAGCTGGGCGAAGGACTTGCTTTCCATCTCTATCTGTGCCTCCCAGGCACCGGCATACGGTGTGGCTGGCCTGGGACCGCCTCAGAGATGCAGCTATTCCAACAAGCAGCCAAGGGGGCACACGTTGTACCTGATTCACCAATCATGTGTTCTTATGTTCTTTTAAGCCAGTGACATCATAGAACTCACATGCAGGTTTTATAAATTGCCTCAGCCTTTGGAAACTTCCCCAGTTTTTAATAAAAAGAGATAGATGAAAGTTTTTGCCCTTTGTGTACTAGCTGGTCAGACAGAGAGGCCCCAATTCAAACACTGGCTCTGCCATTGCCTGGCTTGGTGACCCTGTGCAAGCTACCTCATCTTACTGAGGTTCCGTATGTCTGGCATTCAGTAGGTACTCAATAAACTGTAACATCCATGGCTGTTACTACTGATTTTGAATCGGGAAAGGTTAACTGCAGGTAACAGAACCTAGTATTTGAGGCACAGTGGTATTCAGGGCAGGAGATCAGTTCCTTGCCAGATTTCTAAAGGGATGGTGGATCAGGAGCAGGGACACAACAGTGCAGCTGCTAAAGCCGCTGTGTTGTTGCCACAACTGCTTCCAACCCCCACGAGGCAGAGCCTGACAGCCACAACCTCCCCGAAACACGCGTTCCTGCACCCGCCCCCAGCAGCAGGAACAGCAGCTAGAAGTTGGCCTCTGCCTCAACTGTTTTCAAATCTCATTCAAGTGTGTCTAATTGCAAGAACACATTTTGCATCTCTGAAAACTAGTTTTTTTACTCTTGACTCCCTGTGGCACAGTAAACTACATAGAAAAAAGTGAAACTGGATGCTGCGTGCTAATTGACAATATACGTCACTTTACTCCTCGGTCACATCCCTCCCATCTCTACCATCAACAGAGCGTGTCCTTGGTACAATTAACAGTCATGGGGACAGTTTGGTACAGAGCTTGTGGCAATTTGTAGCAGTTACCATAAGGCAACTGATTTGGGTTTCTGGTACAGCAACCTGTAACCATTTACAGAGATTTTATTTTTTCTTTTTTGACATTGATTGGACCACATAGGATCAGACACAGAACTTTTCCTGATTAACATCCTAACTCAAACAACAGAGTTTATCAGCCCTGAGTACAGAATCACTTTCAGAATTGAAGCAAACACATGGGTTCAGGCAGGAGAAGGTTTATGAATAATAAATAAATACTTTCTGATTAAATACATGGCTTGGTGCTCAGAACAATTCAAACAGGAAACAAATTCTTACATCTGTTCTTTATGATAAGCACATGGAATCACACCCTATGAACCTCCAATTATTCATGCCAATAATCCATTATGTCAAATGGGCAGATCACAGATAAAGCAGAACTACTGGTGATTCCAACTGCTCTTTTGTCCTTTTTTTTCTCAGTGCCTGCGGGACTAGGAAATGCAGGAATACCATTTTACCTGCTGAGGCTTTGTTCTCTCTGCTCCTTGGCTGGCATGAAAAACAATCCATTAGTAATAGGCAAGCAGAGAAGAAAAATATGTAATAGAGGTTAAGCTAGAAAAAGACAAAGAATATGTGTCCATGGTACAGAGAGGCTGAAAAGGCATGAGCAAATGAAGTGAATCCTTTGAGTTTAATAAATAGGAGCAGTATCATTGAATCCTGACTCATCAAACACACTAAAGAAGCTGAACTCGGCCCTGGCCAGTTGACTCAGTAGCAGAGCATCAGGCCTGAATGTGGATGTTCTGGGTTCAATTTCTGGTCAGGACACACAGGAGAAGTGACAATCTGCTTCTCTACCATTTCCCTTCCCCTTCTCTCTTTCTCTTTCCCTCCCACAGCCGTGGCTAGATTAGTTCAAGTGAGTTGGCTACGGGTGCTGAGGATGGCTCCTTGGGCCTCACTTCAAGTGCTAAAATTAGCTTGGTTGCTAAGCAACAGCCCTAGATGAGCAGAGCATCACCCATAAGGGGCTTGCAGGGTGGATCCTGATAGGGGTGCATGCAGGCATCTGTCTCTCTGTCTCCCCTCTTCTCACTTTAAAAAAAAGAAGTTGAACTCTTTCTTACAACAGAGTCAGACAAAACCATTTACAGAGTAAATACTTCTAATCCATTTGTCTATAGATAAACATCTAATTATAGTTTTCTATACAAAGTAATGAGAAATAAACATTCATTTAAAATACTACTAACTTAATTATGGTAATAGAGTCAGTGTAAACCCAGAAAATTAGGGGCTATTAATATTAGCTTGTTTAATTTTACAGTAGCATGTTGACTATTAATAGCGAAGTAGTCCCGGTAATAACTAGCTCATGACAGAAGAATAGTAAAGTAAATACATATGAAATAATACAAAACAGTCCAAGGGATGCTGCTACAATGACTAATGAGACTTGTCATGGATAAAAGAGTTCTTACCTCACTAAAAATGAATAAATGAAAATACTTGTTGTCTGTTGATATTTCCCTTTAAGATAAAAACCAAATCAAAGAATAAAGTTTCCATGTTAGCATTTTGAATGGCATTTTCTAGTTCTGGGAACAAACTTGCTATCGCCTACTTGTCACACTAATGAAGTCCCATAGTAAGAGTCACGCTCACCTGGCATCAAATTATCTACATTTCCTTTGGGAAGTAGCTGTTTTCTTACTTATGGTATTTACCTTCAGGTATGATTTTGAGAATATAGCAAATTGAGCTAAAGAGTAACTCTTACAGTTGCTCTAGTCATCTCATTATTTTTTTCCCTTTCAGTGTAACTTTGAAATAAAATCAACTAGTCACCTTCATTGCAATACATCCATAATTTCTCCAAATGGGAGAAGGAAAATAAATGAGATGAGTGCCACATCCACAAAATCATCAGTGATGCATGGGTCAGAAACCGCAGAGCGAATTGAAAGTGAGGTCAGTGGGAAAGTCACTTTTGACTTTGAAACCTGTAATTCATTTAAACAATAGGGGACTTTCTCTAGGTAGGTAGATAGGTATGAATATGGGGAAATGTTGGAAGAAAGAAAGGAAGGGATGAAGAAAGGGAAAGAGGAAGGTAGGAAGGCGGGAAGGGAGGGAGGGAGGGAGGGAGGGAGGGAGGGAAAGAAGGAGAAAGGAAGGAACAAAGGAAGACAAGAAGGACACATGACTGTGTTGGTTCATGCCGGACCATTACTGAGACCACATTCACAGATGCTGGTTTCACCCATGAAACCCAAGTCAGTCAACAATGTAGAAAACCTTGGCCTGACCTGTGGTGGCGCAGTGGATACAGTGTCGACCTGGAAATGCTGAGGTTGCCGGTTCGAAACCCTGGGCTTGCCTGGTCAAGGCACATATGGGAGTTGATGCTTCCAGCTCCTCCCCCCTGTCTCTCTCTCCTCTCAATCTCTCTGTCTCTCTGTCTCTCTCCTCTCTAAAATGAATAAAAATAAAAAAAAAATTAAAAAAAAAGAAAAAAAGAAAACTTTAATGACTAAGTTCCTTCCTACAATCATGTTCTGCACTCTTTCCTTTGCACTTTAATTTTCAAAAATACTGATCATTTGTTATTTTATATATTTATAATTCTACATGAAATATTCACTAGTCCTCTTCTCTTTTTTCTGTATGTTTCTCTGCTTTGGAACAATTTCTAATTTTGTACAATATCATGCTGTTTTGTATTCTGTTGGGTTGTCATTGGATTGCATGTATTTGTCCATGTAACTGCCTCCCCCACCACCACTAAACTGGGAGCTCCTCAGGGGCTGGGATATATTTTCTTATTTCTATTTGTATTACCAGAGCACGGCATGTGGCTTCACACAGATTGTGCGCAAAGAAAGTATTTGTTTAAAATCAACTGACCTCATTTCATTTTTACTTGAACTTTTAAAAATATTTGCCTATTCAAGTCTATAGAATAAGCCAAACTCTCTTTTAAATCCCCACGTGCAGATCACCGTCCAGATCGAGGACATACACACGTCTGGAGTGGAAATGGGCATTGGGGATTTAGAAAGATCTCCAAGTGGTTCCAACACTCAGCCAAGTTTGGAATCCAGTGCCTTGGAGCCTCGTGGTGCTTTGTGTCAAACAAACAAAAAAAGGAACATTTCTGTGACTAAGTCTTATCTCTTCAAGTGAGGGAGACACAAGTGGGATTGTGCAAGGTAGAGAAATTCCAGAGTCTCCCTGCCCTTGACTTCTACCAACATTGCCAACCCCAGGTTCTGCCCAGTGTCCTTCTCTGTTCTCTCTTGATGACTCTCAGAATCTACCACTGGGATGTAAAACATAATTGGAAGAATGTATTTAGATTGAAAATCATTTTTCCGAGATAAAAAAATAACAATTTGATAATCATTGATAACAAATCTGTTTTTTACTCCTTAAAGGAATAAACAATGACAATTCTGGTCCTGGAAGTTAATTCTGGTTCTAGTATCAATAGCTGAACCATACTGCATATTTATTAGTAAAGTGGGACATGTAGATGGCATTTTTCTTTCTTTCTTTCTTTTTTTTTACTGAAGTGTCTTGTAAGAATATATTTAGGTAGCTGAAATAGCCTGAAACCTCCCAGTGGAAGCACATGACAGTGCCTCTCTTCCCTCCTGAATGTGGATGGATATGTTTTCAAACAGCATGTCTCTTCATTTGGTTAGTTTGAGACTCTTAAAACAGTGAATGGGAGTTTGGCCTTAAATACAGTTTTATTCAATAAACTGATTTTCAGTTATATATACAGAAAAGCAGATTCTCTTCTTTTTTTTAAGTGAGAGGAGGGGAGATAGACTCCCACACGTGCCCCTACTAGGATCTACCCTGCAACCCCATCTGGGCCCAGTGCTCGAAAAACAAAGCTATTTTTAGTGCCCAGAGCTGGTGCTTGGACCAACCAAGCCACTGGCTGTGAAAGAGGAATAGAGAGAAAAGGGGAAGGAAGGAGGGGAGAAGCAGATGATCACTTCTCTTGTGTGTCCTTACCAGAAATCAAACCCAGGGCATCTATAAGCCAGGCCAACATTCTATTCACTGAGCCAACTGGCCAGGGTCTATATATTCTTTTACATGGAATTTGTAGGCATATCCACAATGATATATTGAGCAGGTGCCTCAGTGTTCTACAGATGAAGCTCACCCCAAATAAACCAAAGTTCTCTTGAAACTATTTTGTGTCTCTCCCTCCCTCTCTCCCTCCCTCCCTTCCTTCCTTCCTTCCTTCCTTCCTTCCTTCCTTCCTTCCTTCCTTCCTTCCTTCCTTCCTTCCTTCCTTCCTTCCTTCTCTCCCTCCCTCCCTCCCTCCCTCCCTCCCCCCTTCCTTCCTTCCTTCCTTCCTTCCTTCCTTCCTTCCTTCCTTCCTTCCTTTATTGTGACAGAGACAGAGAGAGGGACAGATAGGGACAGACAGATAGGAAGGGAGAGAGATCAGAAGCACTAATTCTTCGTTACAGCTCCTTAGTCTCCTTAGTTGTTCATTGATTGCTTTCTCATATGTGCCTTGACTGGGAGGCTACAGCAGAGCGAGTGTCCCCTTGCTCAAGCCAGTGACCTTGAGCTCAAGCCAGCAACCTTGGGCTTCAAGCCAGTGACTTTTGGGCTCAAGCCAGTGACCTTTGGGCTTAAGCCAGTGACCATGGGGTCATGTCTATGATCCTATGCTCAAGCCAGCAACTATGCACTCAAGCTGTTGAGCCCATCCTCAAGCTGATGAGCTGGCACTCAAGACAGTGAACTCGAGGCATTGAACCTGGGTCCTCTATGCCCCAGTTTGACGCTCTATCCACTGTGCCACTGCCTGGTCAGGCTTGTGCACTTTCTTTAAATTCCCTTGGCTTCAAACCAAGGCTGCTAAAGAATTTATAGGAGAACAACCACACAGCATTCTGCCCCTGAGGTGAAAACTTAGTTGAGAGCAGTTCACAAAGAGTTGGGAAAAAGACCACTCTCTCCCTTGCATTTCGAAGCACGGCCAAAGGGCATTGCATTTGCTGTCTATGCTTTTTGTGAACATCAAACTCCCTTGCAGAATTTATTCTCCATTCCCCATTAGCAGAGTTATGCAATCTAAATCCTTAATGGACTTAATCTGCAAGACAACATGACATTTCCCCACTCCATGCTAAGTATAAGGCAATTTACAAAGATGTATTTGAGACATCTCTGCCCTTGAGGATTTTATAATCTAGTTGTAGAGATGAGAGAGTTGCAAAACTACTATAAGGTATGACACATCATCTAAAGGGACTGTTTGAGTCAGGGTTTATTTATTCTCAAGGAAGAGAAACACACTCAAAGTTGCTCAGGTTTGAATGCAGGACTGTTGTGCAGAAAGCCCAAGCAAAGTTAAACCATTGGCTTTAGGAAAGGCATATGAAGACTTCAGGGAATTCTTGTCTATTTCTTGCTATCTTGTCTTACTTCTTTGTTCCTGTCTTGCCTGCATTTTTCTAAATTTCTGTTCTCAGGATCACTATATTTCAAAGCTTTCTAGAAGGTAACTTACAAAGGATAACCCAGTTAATTTCATACTCAAACATATCTCATAGGAGTAAATTTCTCATCATCTTCAATATCATCATCATCACCATCATCATCATCATTACCATCACTATGTGCTAACAACTGCACCAGATTTCCCTATATTATCTATCTTTCCCACAACCTTGGCGGGGGGGGGGGATGAAAAAAGAAGGATAATAAAAGGGCAAGAGAAAGAGGTTTTACAGATGAAAAGTGAAGAGTTTGACCATTCCCATATTACAAAATTACTTCAGAACATTCATTCTACTAAGGTCGTGTGTAGATATGGTCCCTTTGTGTTTGCACTTTGAGGAGACAGCTTTCACAACATCTGTATCAAAAAGAAAATAATTTTCTCTTTAATTTCTTCACAGCTGAATCCAAGTTTATTCTTAAGTCTTTTATTTAAAAATATTGGATAAAATTGAACTGAATTTGAAGGTCTTAAAAATACCCTAAATTCAAAAGTTTTTTTTCTAAATATTTTTTACACATTAAATTGCACAGACATGGATGTTGAGATGACTGGTCCTATATAGGAACGAATCAGCAAGAGAGAGTGAACGTTACTTGGCTTTAGATTGTAAAGAGACCACCAATAAGATGTCAGAAGAGGACTTTTCAGTTTAAGGACCATTCAAATGAGAGAGAGTCTGTATATCCTTGTGGTGTAAGAAAAGACTTAACTGGAATAATCAGAAAGGAATCTCCCATAATCTGTCAGGAAAACATAAATAATTAACTAAGCAGAGAATGACTGTGTGGGAGAGAATCAGATTAGGTCAATCTCCACTAAAACAACCCCCTCAAAAGAGCTAGAATCAAGAAGACCTGAGACTACCAGTTGACATGGAGCAACTGAAATTCTCATATATTGCTCGCAGGAATGTAGATTTGTACAAACAATATGGAAAACTGTGAATGTCTACTTAAGCAAACACTATGACCCAGCAATTCTACTACAGAAATTCTACTACAACAGAAATGTGAACATGTGAACATATTTCATATAAAGATACACACAAGAACATTCACATCAGCTCTATTCATTATGCTTAAACTGGAAAGTTCTCAAATGTCCATTACTAATGAAATAGATGATTAAGTTGTGGTATGGCACATAAAGTGATACAATACTGCAATGAGAAAGAATGAAGTCAAGTATATGTAATAAAATGGATGAAACACACAAACATGTTGAACCAAAGAATATGATTTCATTTATATAAAGTTCCCAAACAAGCAAAAGTAATCTACTGCCTGCTTGTATCCCCCTTGTTGGAGAGGCCATGTGTCAGGTTCTGTTGGACAGTGCAGCTGAGCCCAGACCCTCCGTCATCTTTGTCAAGGCCCAATATACATGATTAAAGCTGTATTGCACCTTCTTGACCAGTCTATCTTCTAGCTGAATATCACTGAGTGTCCTCTGCCAATGTCTTACATAACAGAAGACTTTCCTATACCAGCCTGTCAGGCCAGTGACTCCACTGCTCTAACTCTCAGTTTTCTCATATGCAAAATGGGGATAAAAGATAATCTATTATTATAAGGCTTAAATACATATGTAAAAAAAGGTCTAATATCTTAAGGAAGTAAGAAATTGATGAGGGCCATTTTCTGATAGATATGTGGTATATTGAAAGTATCAAATATACAAACCCCATTAACCAGTGAACCTGGCAGATTGCATCCCTTACCATCTCTCTCTCTCCAATATTCTTTCCATCTCTGTTACCACTGTCTGCTGAGGATACTTGAAATTTCTCATATAGGCCTTCAGAATGACCTTCAAATTGATCTTCCATCTTCTGTTCCTCTCCTTGACATCGAATATATCACAGTGTTACCACACTAATCTTCCTAAAACAAAATTTAAACTCAGCACTTAAGGCCTTCCACAGATGATCCTAACTTCTTTCCCCCCTAATCTGTTCTATTAGCTCTTCCTTCCCTCCCTTCCAGGACTCTCCTTCACAGCAATGAACTCCATAGCAATGAAGTTGAACCTCCTTTGTGACAATTGCCTTAAACAACTACATATTACAGTCATTTGTAATTTTTTGAACTTCTTACCATAACGCACAACCTTTAGCTACAGCCCAATGACTTACACCTAGTGGGTACTTAATAAATATTTGTTGAATTGCACCAAAAGGTTAGAAGTGGATAAAATTGACCAAAAAACAGCAGGGCCTTGTCAAGCAAGAGTTTGCACATCAAACAAAATTTTTGTGTATCTAATCCTTTTTTTAAAACTATTTGCATCTCAACTGATGAGAAATCACATCTATTTTTATAAATCTCTAAGAAAAGATATTTTACTACTTCTTTCAGTAACATACCCCAGTGTATAATAAGCTCTAATGTCAGAATAATCTTATTTCTAACTTAAATCCTTCATGTTGCAGACTGAGCTTTTTTTTTTTTTTTCAAGTGAAGATAAAGAAATAATGCAGTGGTCACTTAGAGTTGTCTGCCAATTTTCCCTCCGCAATTAAATGTTCCTTCCTCCATCTATATGGTCAATGCAGGGGCACAATATTATCACCATTACTCACTAGGCCAAGGTGACTGTTCCTAGATGCTTGACCCAAGTTGTACCAATAAATCTTTTCCCCAAGATTGTCTCTTCCCTGAGATCATAAAAGAGAGCTTGAGATCAGCCTGTTCCAGGGGCCAAGAATATTTGATATAAATTTCACAAGCTATCAGGTGCCATGCTTGATGCTATGGGGACAAAGGTAAGCCAAGAAGGGGAGAGAAGAAAGAGCTGGAGAGAGAATCCAGAGGAATCCAGGAGCCTTGCATTTCTGAGGCTTGGCTGCTCAACTCCTCTTTGGATTCCGTCAGTGGCAAGCGTGCATGTTAGCCTTAGCTAGTTCTTCTTGTGTTTCTGTCAGTTGCAACCCAAAAATACCTTTTTTACCAAGCCATTCCCTACCTTATATATTTTTAATCACTCATCAAGTGTTTACTTATTATATCATAATGGATATAGGTCAGAAAATAATTATATGAAGCATCTCTTTTCTATTCCCAAGATTAATTAACTCAGTCTCCTTTACCCTTACAGAAATAGTTATTTTCTATCTCCTTATGCATTGCCACTGGCAGTTACAAAGCCATCTTCATCTTTTCTGTAATCCCCTAAAGCTGGACACCTGCACACAGGTGCCTGAACACCATAGAGCATTCTAATGGCCTCCAAAGTCCATATTTTCTGTGCCCACCTGCACGTCCTTCAGCTGTGGGACTTTTAACGTCCTCATTTCATAATTATTTTGTGGTCCTCTGCACTTATGTGTTTCTCTATAGAAAAAGGCATTCATCATGTTTCCTCTTTCTTCCCCCCTTTTGGCTTTGGATAAAGTAGTACAAGCCAATGTAGGAAAGGTTCATCTCTTAGATTCACCTACTACTGATAGAACATCCATATATTTAACTAGAGAAAGAGAGAAAAAGGGAATAAATTGAAAATCACAAACTGTCATATGTAGAAAAAACCATAATAAATGAGCTTTTAGAAAGGAGAATAAAATGCTGGACATTACTTAGAGTATAAAAAAATGATTTATGACCTCTAGGAGTCTGGGTTCTGCAGGGTTAAATTTTATATATGTGTTGTGTTTCGGGAAAGAGAATTTAACTAGTGATGCCCAATGGCTTAAAATAAAAATGTATGATGTCATAATGTTCTATGACAGGGAATTGGCAAACTTGTTGTAAAGGGCCAGACAAAAAATATTTCTAGTTTGGGCTTTTGGTTTCCATTGCAATAACTCAGCTCCACCATTGTTTGCCATTATTTGTGGGACAGTAGCTGCAGAGATCAAAGAATGGGCATGGCTGTGTTCTATTAACAGTGTGTTTATAAGTATAGGTGGTGAGCCTGATTCGCCCTGTGGGCTACAGCCCACATACATAGTCAATATACACAGCAGAGCTTGACTTACCATATAGTGTAATGACCAAAATGACTGGTGACAATAGGTTTACATTAAATCCAGGGATTTACATCCTCTAACATAAGTTCCATATAGTATTGAATATCACACACCATATGTGCATAGCTTGACCTATATCTTTATCTAGGTATAGATAAATAGTTAATTAGCTAGATTGATGACAGACAACTTACTAAACAGAGCTAAGCAAGATTTTTGAGGTTGTGACTTTATAGGACAAGAGCTTGCTAATAGAAAAGCCCCTGTCTTCTCTGTATCGTGTACCTAGCTTCTAAAATATGGCCTGGTTCATGTGAAGGTATCTGTACTTCTGAAAACAAATTCGTTGCTGATTGTCAGTTCTTCCTTCCCTCCCTACTTTGCAGAGCTCGCCTAGGTCGTTCACAATCTACTCACTAACAATGGCCCGAACCTCAGAAAAGGCAGCCTCAGAAAACAAAGCTCAATCATTAGCGGACCCATTCAGCAAGCATTTATAAACTACTTCGTGCACATCTAGGATACAAGAATCAGTGGAGTCGTCAGACATATTAGACATGCTCTCACTGCCGTGTATGTCTGTGATGTAGGCAAGTTCATGACAAGTATCTGGATTTTTGTATAGTTTATATGATTGTATTCTAGTTGTATAAAAACAATTAAGTATTATTTTCCTTCCAGACAGATGAAAATTATATTAAAACACAATCTCTCTCTCTCTCTCTCTCTCTCTCTCTCACATACACACACACACACACACACACAAATGCACACATACACACACAAAGTTCTCTTCTCACTGTCACGTGATCAGCTGCCCTCATTGGTCCTTGGATTACTTTAGACCTAAAATTTATTCTCTGCTGGAATTTGACACCAAAACTGAAGTGAAATACTGCTCAAGAATTACCAAATTGCCATTACTATTTTATGAAGAAACAAACAAGCAAACAAAGGTTCCCATTAGAGCTTGTTCTTCCAGCAGAACACCTCCTCATAGTTATTTGGAGAAAGCTTGTTTTTTTTTTAGTTTTTGGGGTTTTTTTTCTAAATTTTTTTTTTATTATTCATTTTAGAGAGGAGAGGGAGAGACAGAGAGGGAGAGAGAGAGAGAGAGAGAGAGAGAGAGAGAGAGAGAGAGAGAGGAGAGACAGAGAGAGAGAAGAGGGGGAGGAGCTGGAAGCATCAACTCCCATATGTGCCTTGACCAGGCAAGCCCAGGGTTTCGAACCAGTGACCTCAGCATTTCCAGGTCGACACTTTATCCACTGTTCCACCACAGGTCAGGCGAAAGCTTGTTTTTTTAATGATGACAACATCCAGTCTGAATTATTTCATCAAAAGAATGAGGCTCTGTACCATTAGCCAAACTCAAAGCACCAAAGAGCATGTTTGTGGGAATTCTCAGAAGGAAACCACTGCTCCATTCAAAGCAGACACGCGTGGTGCCCTGTGCATAGCCCCTTGCTCTCCCCACTTCAGGGTAGCCCCACCCGAGTCACTGCTGCCAGCCCCTGCTACCCTGGCCGAGGGCTCTCGCAGGCGACAGGAGGCCGCCGTGGCGTGGACACCACTTCTTCACTCCTTTTCTTTTGCTGCCCAAAGAAACTATTTGCACTTGAATCTTTGACTGAAGTCTCCTCTGGGAAACCACAAAGTCAAAGACATGAACCCAGATCTTCATACTGTGGAAACCAAAGCACAATTACTGCATGTGTGTTTTTACCTCCCAAATCTAAACCTAATTTTAGTCTGGTTTTGGACAGATCTTTCTTAAATATCATAAATTTCTTGGGGAAACATCTATAAAACACACTTAAAGCCTGCAGCATCCATACAGATTGAAAGAGCCTAAACTACCACCCATCTGTTAAATGTATAATCTGTGGCTTACTGGCATATGTGAATCTCCTTAGTAACATTTTCCTGTTTGCTCCTTGCCCTTAAGTAACCAGAGATTCTCCATCTCCTTAGATGGCAGAAGTAACCTGTATTGGAGATGTGTGTGTAGGCCCTGACAGGTTGGCTCAGTGGATAGAGCATCAGCCCAGCCTATGGATGTCTCAGGCTCGATCCCCAGTCAGGAAACACAAGAAAAGCGAACATCTGCTTTATTTCCCCTCCCTCTCTTCTTCTCTTCCTCTTCCCTTCCTGCAGCCAGTGGTTTGAATGGTTTGAGCATTGGCATTAGGTGCTTGGTTGATTCAAACATCAACTCCAGATGAGGGTTGCCAGGTGGATCCCAGTCAGGGCGCATGTGGGAGTCTGTCTCTCTCTTTTTGCGTGTGTGTAACAGAGACAAAGAGATAGGGAAAAATAGGGACAGAAAGACAAGAAGGGAGAGAGATGAGAAGCATCAATTCTTCATTGTGCCACCTTAGTTGTTCATTGATTACTTTCTCATATGTGCCTTGAGTGGGGAGCTACAGCACAGTGAGTGACCCCTTGCTCAAGCCAACAACCTTGGGCTTCTAGCCAGTGACCTCTGGACTCAAGCCAGCGACCATGGGGTCATATTCATAATACCACACTCAAGCCAGCAACCCTGCACTTAAGCTGGTGAGCTGGCGCTCAAGTCGGTGACTTCAGGGTTTCAAACTTGGATCCTCCACATCCCAGTTTAATGCTCTATCCACTGTGCCACCACCTGGTCAGGTGGGAGTCTATCTCTTCATTTCCACTCTTCTCATTTAAAAAAAAATTCTGTGTTTGTAGTATTGAGTTAAAAACACTACTTTAGAGTCAAATACCAAGGACATTAAGAAACATGGACGGTTATGAACTTGCATTCATGACACCTCCAAATGCAAATAATTATTTTCCAATTTTCAATAAGTTGACAGTTGTGATGCATTTTTCTAGAAAGAAGCAAATGGTATATCTATTTTATAGATTTTCTGCAATGACCCATTTTCAAACTGTTTAGGATAATTTTCTATACTTTCAAACAGTTTTTAATACACATAGAGGTTAAAAAGCTAATTCTTGCAATCTGCATAGCCTGACAAAGTCTCCTGGAAGAATTAGTGGATTCTGATGTTCCTTGGGGCCAGGGAGACTTAAACAGGGCCACCCACATCCAGCAGTCATAGCAAGTCTGAACTTAGGAATCTGATTTCTTTTGAAGCCAAGATCCAATGTACAGATTGTTCCAAACATGTGGGAAAAAGTACTTTGAAAGAGAAGAGGCTTCTGATGAGTAGGTGAACACGACTCAATGGGAACAAAGAGCAGTGAGTTACATGCTCCACCCTAAACAGAGGGATGGGAAAACAGTCTGAAAGTTCAACCAAACATCCTCCTTGATTTTTAAAATAGCAATATGCTATCCACAGGTATCGCATGACCTGCTTGTAAGCCAGAATGTCCCCATCTGGGCTAGATGACTTTCATGCCAGTCAATTATCCCTTAGAAGAATCCCCTCACCGTTTTTATGTGACTTCTGAAAGTCATACTGACGGCGGCCATGCAGGCCATAAGGATATGGTCCCAGGACTTTGAAGCTCATTTGCTGCTTTATCACACATTTTCAGGTGTTACTCCTACTCCTTATAACACTACCTCATCTTTTCTCAGCATCTCCTCCCTTTAAAACTACCATCAAACTGACAAGGGTGTTATCGAAAACAGCTTGGACGCCTTTACGAGGTTTTGTACTTTGGTGGTGATGCCAGGAGCACCGGATAAAGGGCGGGACACCCTCCGGAGAGAGGCTCTGGCAATGTCTGTAGATACCACATTGAAATTCAGAAATAAATCACATAAACAGATGTTATCAAAAGCAGCTTGATACTTTTAATTGGTTTTTGTCCTCCTTTGGTGGGTGATGCCAGGACACCCCATAAAAGGCGGGACACTCTCCGGAGAGAGTCCCTGGCAATGTCTGTAGATACCACATTGAAATTCAGAAATACGTCATGTGACTAGATGAAGTCCCTCCTCCATTCTCAACAAATTAATAGCAGTATCACTAGTAACTAACCGCCATCGGCCAGGGTCCCTTTTGTACCTAACACAGTGTTACATCACCCCATCCTACTGCTCCTTGAGGGACGTACCACTCAGGTTGAGCAACAAGATGTTGTCCTTGGCCCTTCTCTCACTCAATAGATCTAAAGCTCCAGATTCAAATGGTCATCACTTCTTTGATGTCCCCAGACCTTTAGCCTGAACACAAACACAATGAATAAAAAACAAACAATGACAAAAAAGAAAACTCAAACCCCCACAAAACCCTCATTCTCTTCCATCCCAAATTCTCTGATTCCTCCCTAACACAACAGATCGTTCAACCCACTCAGCTCACCAAGCCAGGAAGCGGGGCTTTTCCTCAGCCCTCTGCTCCCCCTTTACCCATCACCTTGCAGCCATCACATCTTCTTGATGTCCCTTCCCTCCCAGAAGCACTGCTTAATTCAGCCCATCATCCTCTCTGTCCTAAATAGCCGCATCAGCTGCCTACCACACTCCCTGCATCTACCTCACACCTCCGGAATGAAAATGTATTCAGGCCCTCGCCCTGCTTAAGGTTACTGACAGCTCTATGGAGAGGGCAGAGAAACCATCTTCATGTGTAAACACATCAGAAAGAAAACAGAGCCACCTGATCTGGTCCCTACCTACTTTTCCCGTCTCACTTTCTACTCACTTTCTCTCCCATGCCCTACAGACATAGACGTTCCTTCTTTCCAATGCCTGCATTCTTTTTCCTTTGTTTCTGAACCCCCTGTCTCCATCCTTCAATGTTCAGTTCAGGCATCACCACTTCTAAACAGTCTTAAACCTGTCCAGTTATATCCATGAGTACACTCATATTTATCAGTTCAAATGAACTGTTACTTTTATTTTGAAAAATAACGTAACTATAGTCAAAAATAAGGTAAGATTTTTAATAAATCACTCCTTTAAAAGTTAAACTGCATTTTCTAGTTCCAAACCAAATTAGTTTCATTCTTCTGTCTTGTCTGATCACGTCTGGCCTGTCCCTGATCTGTCACACTGTGGTTGAGTTATGCTTCTGTCGCAACCACATCAGACCAGCTGAGCCTCAACATGCAGGGTGGGGCAAATGCTGGTTTACAGTTTTCTGTATGGAAAACAACACAATAATTAATAAATAAGAATACATGGATAAACGGTTTCGTATACTCACAACGGCAAACCTACTCTTGCCACAGCCTGTATGCCAGTAGAAAAACATTAGATAAAACAAAAGCTAGTAGAAATATGACAGGCGAAGAAGCACAAAGTCTGATGACCTGAAACAAAAAACAGTCCGGCAGGAATTATGCTACAAAATACAAACAGAATCGAGAGGTGGTAAATAGAACATTAGCCTCGAACCTAGAAATATGCCTGGAGAAGTCACCATTCTAGTCCTACTAGGGACACGTATAATAAACACTTGCACTGGAGATCTGAAATGCCCAGGCTGAATGGAAAGAAAAGCTTGGGCCACGAGGAAGCAGTGGATTTAGGAGACTGAAGCCCATAGGGACGCACCGCTCCAGCAGCCATGTGCAGTGTGAGAAGCCCCATCAAAGTGAGCACTGCGTATATTAGGAGGCAAAGAATTTCAGGATCTTTGGCAACATAGCCCAGAATACCACGTGGGACTATTGCGTCCAACTACAGCCCAGAAGGGAATTTTATTAGCTTCAGGGATGGTAGAGAAGGTTGTGTAGAGGCAAGAGAGGTGATCGATTCTAGATGAAATTAAAAGTTAGAGCCAAGCAATTCACAGGGTAAAGAACAATCAAACCAAGGCCCGGGGGCGTGGCAGGCAGCCAGGACCGTCACAGCCTGGGGAGGCTGTCAGAGCAAGGGGTTTGCTAAAAGCGAAGAACGAGGTCACAAGTTAATGGGAATGAGTTTCCAGGCAAATGTCCAAGAGTAGGTTTCAGCCTGAACGTAAAGAGACTTCTTTGAGGCCAACTTTGTCATAAAGAACAGGGAGCTGACTGAGTGGGAGAAAGGTCCAGCCACCAGAGGTGTACACATACCAGCTTTGCTCTTTGGCCACTGGTCTGTCTAGAGCTGACACTTACTATATTCCATTTTAGTAATTAATATTTTTTTCAGGCATTTCTGGTTTAGAACAGTCTCTCTTGGGAAAGTCTCACTTAAATTCAAATATTATTCTACTTGCATACTGCGGTTCAATATTTCCGTCTTAGGGCTTCCTCGTGCTTCTCACAAGCATGTCCTCGCCTTCTTCCTAGGCCCTATTTCTGATAACGCCTGTGTCACCTGTCAGTGGCAGGAAGGGACAGAGTGGCTCTTCATGCACAGGAGTGCCTCCAAGTGGGAATGGAGGAGTGGACCACGTCCCGAGCTTGATGCAGGCCCTGGACGGCAGTGGGCATGGTGGCTGGGCTGAGGGCTTTCTGCTGGCCTCCTTGCTGACATGTCACCCGTCCGGCCTCTCAGGCTGGTTGCCTGGAGTGCGGCTGTCTCCTAGATGCCCCCTGGGCAATCTCTGTTGGTGTCTCCCTGAGGGGGCCTGCCCCTCCATCCCTCCGTTCAGCTCACAGTGAGTTGACTGCAGTCCATTTTAGTTTCTGTAGCTACTCCAGAATTTTCCTGAAAAACTAAGGGTTCCTGTCTCAACATGTGGTTCTTTAGAAATCTGAGACTGATTTTTGCCTTTACTTCTGTCATTTCTCTAAAAAATTTGTTTGTTTGTTTGTTTGTTTTAACATCATAGTCAACAGTGTGCCAGAAGTTTCTGCCTGTCTTTAGAGGAAGAGGTGGGGAATCCACTCAGGTTGGAGGATGAATTCTCAGACTCCTTCAAACACCATTCTGTTCTGGTCTCTGATTTAATACGCTGATGACACGGGCGCTGCCACCTTTTATGAACATAGACTTCGATGTGGATTGGGGACAGTTGTCTCCCTAGTGGTTGCCCGTTGGAGATGACGGGACGGTCAACAGCACAGGGAGTGGCACAGACATTTTGGTGCTACTCCCCTTACCTGTCACGCCACACAAGGCAGCAGAAGAACATCAGCAAAGCAAAGAGACAAAGTAACTCTGAGAAACGGGCAATGTGTTAAAAGCAGAAGGGTGGACAGGTTTATTTTCAAATCCAGAATAGAGAATTATCTGGCAAGAACTTGAAAATTTACAATTTTTCTTCATGCATTAAGACATGGATATATCAGTTTGGCAAAGATCTTAGAAACTCAATAAAATGTGAACACCCATCCTGCGGCAGCTTCTCAGAAGGTTGAGACCATGACTGCTGGTGTGTTCTTCGAGACACATCAGACTCTTCCAGATTTACAACTCTTTAATCTATTCCAATAACCTGGCTGCGTCTACTGCCTTTACTTGCATTGCCAGGCACCTGCAAACCACTTTGTATATGCATGATGCTTTGTTGTTTCAATGCTGCAAAATGTATATTTAGTGATAGTTAGTTATCCCAATTTAAGTTAAAATTCAACCATATACTGAGTTGCCAATGCAAATAACTCACCTGTGTTGACAATCAGAGCAACAGATACCTTGAGCACATGGCCCAATGTGCTCATTGTCAGGTGATGCCATCTGGGCAGTTGGCACAGCTCCCCTCATTCCAATTAGAACATGAATTTCAGAGTTCTTCAAATGTGGAAAAAATAGAAAATTCAATGAGCTCCAAGAATAACTGGGTGAATTGGGGATGGGATAAATGATCAGAGAAAGAGTGACGTTTTTCACCCATAGGAATAAAAGAATAAACAAAT
This sequence comes from Saccopteryx bilineata, assembly GCF_036850765.1. Taxonomy (NCBI): domain Eukaryota; kingdom Metazoa; phylum Chordata; class Mammalia; order Chiroptera; family Emballonuridae; genus Saccopteryx; species Saccopteryx bilineata. Next base: position 173,437,870 of record NC_089495.1, read on the forward strand.
AAGGGAAAACAAGGACAGAATCTTTGAAATCTACCATTCGTTGAATGTCTTCTATTTGTCACTTTAGGTTAGGTGCTTTATGTTCATTTTGTTTAGTTTTTATCTACCAGAACCTGGAAATGATTAAAGTGACTTTCTCAAGGCCACACAACAGGAATGAACTGAACTTAAACTCTGGCTTTCCTGTGGACAACTGAAAAGCAGCCACTTGTGCCTAATAGCCTGACTTATCTCTATAGTCTTAGGGGCTTTTATAATGAGGATAAGTCCTTTTTTCCATCCCTCATTCACCTGCTGGTCTAAGGTGTAGTCACAAGCAGTGATACGCCCTACAAAGTCAGCACTGTGGCAGGCCAGAAATCCATGCTCAAAACATCATGTGGACTCTCAGTCTGTCTGTTTCTGTATTCAGCTAGCCTTATTCATTTTAAAGTAAAATGGTCAGACTCCATTCTTTTATGTCCTTAACAACAGGTTGTTAAGACGCCATCTCCACTGTGTGAAATCAGCCTCATAATGGGCAGGGTCAATGGCTTTTAAAGTCAGAAAGAACTGGATTTGAATCCCAGTTGCCTGATATGATGCCCAACTCATTTACAGAAACATCTATGTTCTCATCAGTAGAGGGGTCATTGTGCATAGCTTTCACGGTCATTGTGAAGCTTAAACGGAATCATATCTTAAAAGCTCTATACATGGTAGCTGATCCAAAATAAAAATATCATATATTAATAAGAAAAAGACCCTTCTTATTTAAATTCAAATGATTTTAGAGTACACAGGGAGAGAAAAGGGGAGATTTCATTTCTAAGCATTCTGCTACATCTCCTGATTTCTCTACTTTTGTCAAGGCAGGAGAGACAGGTAGCCAGTAATGCTTAAAAGAAGAGTGCTTCTTTTCTCTTCTGCAAACCAGAATATAATGCTGCAATGCCGGTATGCCACTCTAAGACCTAAGTCAGGAGAGAACACACTGTCATAATATACAGACAAAGCCATCGCTAAATTTGAACAAATCTGAAATGATCTGAGCAGTTGCAAAACTTTAAAGTCCTTAATTTCTGCCTGTCTATGAACACAGAAAGTTCAATAGGGTCTGTGTGTCTGTCATTTTAATACAGTCCACGGGCCAGGGCACTGTCACACTCATAAAGTAGGTACAGCTTAAATCCTATAAAATATTCATTTTCTTTTGATAGCTTTTCTAGAGATGCAGCTGGACACTTTTTTTCTTTTTTTGCCAAAAGGAAAATGATTTCTTCTGTCCACTTATTAAATGACAATCATCTGGCTATTGTACCCAGACTAGAAATGAAAATCACGCTCCATCTAGACAAATGTAACAGAACATCCTGGAGTTACCTCTCCTTGCCCGTGTGAAGCTGTTTCTCAGGCAGGCTGTCAGTCTGTCTGTCCCATTTAATTAGTAAGTGATGAATGGATGCACTGGACACTCTTCTCACAAAAGGAGCTGTCTCATTTTCTATATTCAGAAACATGGGATGTTTAAAAGAAATTTCTAAAAAAAAATTATTTTTGAATTCACTCCTTTTTGTCTAAGGGCACATTCAATGGGACATTTTAAAATTGACTACAAGAAAGCAACAGAGCCATCATTCTGATTCATTCTCTTCTACAATATTAGACCCGCCGTGCCTGTAATTCCACTGCTCCTGATGAATAGCTAGAGCTACGACAGCAACGCCTTTCTTCTGCGGAACGTGAGAGTCTGCAGTCTCATTTATTTTGCTATATGTCCTAAGAATACATGATTTTTCTTTCTAAATGTTACTTCTAAAAGAGCTTCATTGCAAAAGATATTTCTAGTAGTGTCTGGGGCTTAATCAATCACCCATGATTTTGCAGGCATTAATGGGAAAAGACAGAGATAATGTAATGTGCATTATGCAAAGTTAGCTGAAACTGAGGCAGGGGAATAGCATCAGAGACCATTCTCTCCAGGAAGAGCCAACACAGAAGAAGCAGACAATTAGATTAGAGCTTTGTCTTAACCAGGCCAGAAGTAAAATGCTGCGATGAGATAACGTTCAGATTTGGGCAACAGCCAAAAGCCAAGAACTCTAAGCCAGCATGGCAGAATCTGGTGAGAGTTGTTTTCTATACTCTAGTATTTAGAATGATACTGACTCTTCCTGGAGTTAAAACCATTGGTTTTTATTTACAGTTTTCTGGATAAAAGAGAGGGGAAAAAAGCAAGGTAGATTCTGAAAGTCTCAACTGTCTGCGTTGCTCAGAAATTGCAGCGTGTGCTGTTTCTCTTCTACCTCCTACATAAAGTGAAAGCCAGGTCAGAAAAGCACCCATGTTTGTTGGTCCAGTGGAATTCTACTGCCAAACCCGGTTCATGGGATGGAGAACAGCTGCAGTGTAGCTGAGGAGGTATTTCTGGTGACCTCGAAACCCAAAGCATGTGGTGGATTCGGAGAAATACTGATTGATGAAGACAAATATGTTCATCCACAAGGCACTTGTAGTGGGTTGAATGGTGGCTCCTTCAAGGATCTGCCAATATAGAATCTCTGAATGTGACCATATTTTAAAAAAGGATCTTGTCAGATGTCATAAAGTGAAGGATGTTGAGATGAGGTCATCTTGGATCACATGGGTTGGCCTTACAGTCTATGACAAATGTCCTTGTAAGACAGAAAAAGAGAAAGCAAGTGAAATCAAAGGCAGAGTTGGGAGTTATGCAGTCACAAACCCAGGAATGCCAGGGACTGTCAGCAGCCATCAGAAGCTAGGAGAGTTGTAGAAGAAACTAACCTTAAGGATACCTTGACCATGGAATTGTAGCCTCCTGAACTGTGAGATATAAGATTTCTGTTGTTTTAAGTCTCCTCACTGTGTTAACTGTTAGGGTAGCCCTGGGAAACTAGGACAGTGACCCCACTTGGGGGAAGGAATAAAGAGACAATGATTATGAAAGAAGTGGTACTCGGGGTACTCAGGAAATTTATAATTGATCTGCCCAATCAATATTTGGGTTTTGAGCTAGTGAGCAGTTAAGTAAAACTCTTAACATGATTTTATAACTAGAGTACTTGTCCTGTGTTTCAGGAAGTCTCAGGAATGCTAGAAAAAAAGAAGACATATTCTATGTGGCAACATTCCATTAAATTCATTATCTGGGGGAATCTGTAAAAGATTTCATAGATTAAAATGTTATAGAAGAAAGTAATAGCACCTTTTTGAATTTTTTGGCTGTGTCCTGAATACCTAGTGGTCAATCAAATCTCCTGAAAGGGTTGGTAAGGAACTGAGTGCCCACTGTATCCCTTTGTGTGACTGCAATTATGTAATTTAACCTGCAAACTCTAGACTCTGCTGATATTTTAAGAAAAGGTTTAGAAACCAAGGATTTCATAAAGCCATGCAATTAAGCCATGACACAATCTTAGGGCATCTCTGAGAGCTTGCAAATGGTGGCACAAGTCAGCCCTCTCTCTTTCCACTCAACAGGCAGGGTTCTATGAAAATTCCTCGGGAGAATTTGGATGCTAAATTTTCTGTATTCCAAATTAACTCAGAGAAGCATATGGATGGCTGTGTTGAGCAGCCTCTGGGCAACCTAGCCTGACAGTGTGTTCCAGGTTAGCCAAATATATCTTCAATATTGCTGTGAGCTAATGGAGAGAAATCATACACATTTTCCAAATTTGGCAAGACTAGCAGAAGCTTGTTTCTCAGTTACGATACAGTGGGTGCCCCTTATGGCGTGTGTTCTCTAAATCTTGTTTTGGAAAACAAAGATACAACTAACAAGCTCCCCATAGTTCTTTCTCCCCTCACCTGGCACTCTCAGCTTCCTCTGCTTCCCTTCAGACTGTTCAAATACAAAGCAGCCCGGAGGGAGTGTAATTAATAAGTTCCATCTCAGCAGCTGGGGGGGGGGGTTGTGGACCACTAGAGCCAAAAGGCCAAATAGAATCATCAAGTGAGAATTTCTGATCATTTGTTAATATGCCTTTTTAATTCTGGGGGAACAAAGCTGGTGAAGAAGAGCAGGATGGAGTTGGGCCATCATCTCACAAAGAGTGTTCATAAGGAGAAACAGAAAGGAAGAGCATAGATGGGCAGCAGCAAACCCAAGGAGTAAGGCGGTAAAGATCTCTGGGAGCAGTAGGAAAAAAAAAGCAAAAATAAAATAAAATGTAAAAATATTTCAGAAGGAAGTAGTAAATCAAATAAAGGTAAAGAAGAGAAATAAAAATTTAAGAAAGGCAATTTAAATGAACACAAGCAAAAGGTATCTAGATTCAAATGGGATTTCTAAAATCCTAGGACAACAGGAAGGAAATGTCAATTATGCAAAAGGTTTAAGGCTTTTCAATTTGAGAACCAAAAGGGAGGAATTATGTCAGCTATTTCTGTAAAGCAAACCACCTCAAAAGTCTGTGACTTAAAAAATAATGATCATTTATTCTTGCCTGGTGGTTGTGTTGGTGTAAGTAGTTAACTAGTTACTAATAAAGAAAGAGAGCAGAGAGAATCAGACATTGAGCATAATAAAGTAGGGAAGAATGAATCAAATATTAAGATTAATAAAACTGGGAGACTGCTTCAGTGGGCTGTTACAGCATTCCATTGAGTTTGATTTACTAAGAAGCCCATAGCATTTATGGGCTCATTCACACACTACAGGAGACCATTGTGTTCTCTGTCCTCGGGACTTAATCTCCAAAATCTTCAGGAAGTCTCCCCAGGGTGCACCAGGCCCAGTACTGGGATTAGCAGGGGGAGGAGGAGGGAAGTGCCTCTGCTGGGCACATACAGGATAGAAACCAGATGACACAGCAGCACTTTGGGACATGTGCAATAGAAGCCAAGATGGCGAAGGAGGTGGTGCTTATACTTTTAGACATGTACTGTAAAAGCCAAAGTGCTGATGTGATGGGGCAGAATGTAGCCTGGGAAAATCTGGGAAAAGAATCAGATTGGGTGGGAAGGTCCAGAAAAGAGATTGGTTAGAAGGAGGGTCAAACTCAGGCCCAGGAAGAATCAGTGTGTGGGTTGGATGGTTTGAAAGACAGCTTGCTTGTTATTGAAAACCAAGACAATAGATATATGGAGGATTATTTGGAATCTCATGGCATTTGCTGATAGAGCCTGCCCACCCTCTGCTTCCCTGAGGGTGTATTAATTCCCTTCTCCCCAATAAAATATTTCCACTAGTTTAAACTTCTATATATGTGTACCTTCATAATTCCTTCCTCTCAACACTACAAAAAGACCTGCTTCACCAGCAACGGTTGGTTCATCTAGATTAAATTGTCTGGGAAACTCTACGACAAGCTGTAGGTCTAAACAGGCTTGGTCCTTAGTGCAGACTGGTTCCAGGTTTTTTTCCACATGTGCCTCTTCTAGGACCTAAGGCAAGAACAGTAACAGCATTCCAGAGAAAGGTCTTTCTAGAGCAATGGCAGGACTCAATTGTCAAGCCATTCCAAGCTTTTGTTTGTATTATATGTGCTAACATTCCATTGACCAAATTATGTTTCAAGGCCCAGTAAAAGATTAATGTGCAAGGGGATGCACTCTTCCCATGGAGGTGCAGGCAGGGAGTACACAGATGAAGAACATTCTAATTAATCACAGGAGTAAACGAGGAAGAAGAAATAAGAAGTCATCATACGAGGGCACTGAGGTTGTGACAGATTTGAATGAAGGATAATAATGCACATATAATAGAACCAAGATACAGCTTTATATTATATACTGCATATCTGAAAGGTCAAAAAACATTATATCCAGTAAGCAGTGTGTGACGTAGAGGATTTTTAGTTTTCTTCTTCTCTTATTGACTTGTGCTAGAAAAGCATGTGGCTGTGATAAGATGGGCGAAACCATGGCCAAGTCACACCAAAATACAATATTATATATATTTTTTCCACTTATATGATATTCCTTGATTCTAATCAAGGTATTAGAATCTAATCAAGGTATTGATTTTAATTAGCAAACTCATTCATAATATTATACCATCAAATTAATGTATCATATATAGAGAATTATAATTAGGTTGGCTTATAGAAAAACACTTTAGCAGACAAAATGTCTGAAATTTATAATATTGTAAAGCAAGCTATGGTAGAGTCCAATCAAGAGCAGAATAGATACAGAAGGAAATGTCCAATAATTTGTAAGTATCAAGCTCTTGGGTCAGTGTGAACAGGAAGGAAAAGAGAACACCACTGGAATGTTTCCAAATGTAGGTAATTAGGGAAAATCAATATAATCAGATTATAGCAATGCCAAATTATGGATATGCCAAATTATATAACTCAAAAATGTGTCAGAAGGCAACAGGGATATATGGGCCTTAGTCTCAGCTCAGTTACAAAACTAACATTTAGCCTCTGGAATATTCCTTCAGTTTCCTGTGGCTCAGTTTCCACCTTTTGAAATAAAGTCTTTTTGCTAGTCTATGAGTTTCCTTCGAGTTTATGCATTCAAGAAGTTTTAATTGAGCTCATGCTTGTGACTTGATAATGATGGTGCTAAGAGGAAGTAGTCATGCCTCTGCTCTCAAGGAACCTAACCCCTCCTAGGATGAGACCTGTAAAGCCAGTAGCCGCGGCCACCATCACAGCCGCCTGGCCCGTGCTGGTTCGCGTTTGATTCCGACAGACAGTAATGAAACAATGGAGCCAAGAACTAGTGGGCCATTAGCTTTAATCCTAGCTTGTACTCAGCGGGCAAGAAATACACACAGTGAGAAAACACTTCCCTTTCCATTCAGGGCTCCCAAAGTTACTGACTTATCCGAGTTTCCTAGAATCAAAGGTTTCTACCTCACCAGTCTTATTCACCTCTGTTCCCCATCTCCTTCTCTCTGCACAAACTCTGCACACTGGCTTCTCCTTTAGCACTCCGCCATCTTGGCTGCTTCTCCTCTCTTCCACATGGCCTTTCTCTGCTCTCCTCCAGTATGGGCTCCTCTGACCCATTTTATAGTGTAGAAATAAAAACCTTTAATCCAATATACAAACAAGGAAGTCTCTGATACAAAGTCACTGATCTGAGGCATAAATGGGATTCTTTACATCATGCAACAGTCAAGGTTGCGGGGAAAAGCTTAATGTTGAGAAGATCTTAGTATTAAAAGGGTGGGAAAGGCTTAGTCTTAAAACTAAGCCTTAGACTATAATGACCCTGCCTGCTTTACAGCCTGTCCCCCACACCCAATGCAAACTATAAGCAAGAAAACATATATATCATATTTACAATCTTATTTGACCAACAAGACCCAAAATATGTACATGTTCAATGTGGCAAGCACCACAGAGAGAAATATTGAGGAGGAATTGGGAAGTCAGAGGAAGAGGAAGCTTGGGGCCATGGGAAGGCTGAAAGCTGCATTGTGTTCTGAAACATGGGTGAAAACTAATCATTTGAAAGGAGATAAAAAGAGCATCCCAGGTGGAGGCAGAAACAAAATAGAAATGGAGGCAGGAAAATGCCTGATGTGTGTGAGAAATCCGAAGTATAGAGCCTGAATCAGAATTTAGCCCAGAGAGGAAGTCAAGGATGCAGTCATCCTGACCTTTACATGCTCTGCTAAAGAGTCAATAGTGAGACATTGAAGAATTTTTAGTGAGAAAGGATCAGGGTGGTCTTGTATTTTCAGATGGCTCAGACCATTGGAGAATAGATCGTGAGAGTATAAAGCTAGAGAAACAGAAATCAAGTAAGAAGCAATCATGATACAACAAACAAAAAAGATTATAAAAATCCAAACAAAGACTTGAATTAGAGATAAGGAGACAGAATTAGTTGATAAATATTTAGAAAGAAAATTAGGAGAGAGTTCACTTTGGGACATTCTGAATGGACATGTCAGTGGAAATTCCAAGAAGAGATACCAACAAGCATTGATTGTAATTTACATGCAATTAAGAAACAGGTGGTGCCTGACCAGGCAGTGGGTGGCGCAATGTATATAGTGCATCGGACTGGGACATGGAGGACCCAGGTTCGAAACCCCAGGGTCACTGGATTGAGTGGTGGCTCATCTGGCTTGAGTGCAGGCTCACCAGCTTGAGCGTGGGGTCACTGGCTTAAACATAGGATCATGGACATGACCCCATGGTCACTGACTTAAGCCCAAAAGTAGGTAGCTTGAAGCCCAAGGTCTCTGGCTTGAGCCCAAGGTTGCTGACTTGAGCAAGGGGCCACTCACTCTGCTGTAGCCCCCCAACTCCCCACCCCCGTCAAAACACATATAAGAAAGCAGTCACTGAACAACTAAGGTGCCACAATGAATTGATGCTTCTCATCTTTCTCCCTTCCTGTCTGTCTGTCCTTATCTGTCCCTTTCTCTGTCTCTCTCTGTCTCTGTCACAAAAAGAGAGAGAGAGAGAAACAAGTGGTGGGCACACAATGCAATATACAGATCATTTATCATAGAAAGATACACTTGAAACCTATATGATCTTATTCGCTAACCAATGTTACCTCCGTACATTTAATAAAAATAAAATTTTTAAAGAAAAAGAATAGGAAAACAAGATCCCTTAAATGACTCAAAAAAGTCTAACATGGTTGAAAAACTGGGGGAATGTTTTTAATGCATATAATGGAAGGTGAGTTTCGGAAAGCTACAACAATAATGTTCATGTAATTAGATAAAGACAAAGACACATCTATTTCTAAAATATAGAAGTTAGTATAACAGTTGCTTTTAAATTAAAAACAAATTAACACCATATTTTTCCAAGTTGGCATTCACAACTTTACCTGAGCTATTATAAAACAGTACTCTTGTTATTAACTAGAAAATAATTAGTATTTCATTTTATTTTATTTACTCTATTTGATTTTGCTTTCTGGGTCTATTTAATCTTGATACACTCCTAAGGAAATACCAGGGTTGAGAAACAGACTCTCTCTCTCCCTCCCTCTCTCTCTCTCTCTCTCTCTCTGACACACACACACACACACACACCGTTTTTCTCACTGAAGTCACCTGAAATAGTTTGTGCTGCACAGATAAAAGAGAATTAAGAATCTCTTTTTATTTTGCATCTTTCATTGGCCACTGTGGGAAAACATGAAAAAAGTCTGTATTGCAAAGAGTGAGGCCCTGAGACAGCAGAGTGAAGAACACTCGGAGATGGAAGGAAGCCCGACTCTCATCCAGCCACGTTTTCTCCCACTAGGAAGGAAACGAAAGACATGCGTGCGCCTTGCAGGTAGGTGAGACAAGAAGGAAGTGAAAAGATTTAAGAGAACCAGTAAGGGTTGGAAAGAAGATACTACTGTGGGGGAAAATCATTTAACATTTGCTTTCTAGTTTCTAAGGGGAAAAAAACCACACAACACAACACTTAAAGGAATATCTAGGAATAAATAAAGGCCCTTCGCTAGTAACACTCCATCCACAGTATATCTGTTTATAGTTCTATTTCCAAAAGTGTCACTACTTAGAAATTCACATGAACTGTTAAAGCGCAAGGAGAGCGGATACTTGTCAACTGGGTCCTGGAATTATTACATCATCATTTTTGAGATTTATAACAGAGATATGTAAATGTTGGCTAACCAGGTTTTTTTTTTTTGGTTTTTTTTATATATATAAATAAATTTTTATTTTAATGGGGTGACATCAATAAATCAGGGTACATACATTCAAAGAAAACATTTCCAGGTTATCTTGTCATTTAGTTATGTTGCATACCCATCACCCAAAGAGAGATCGTCCTCTGCCACCCTCCATCCAGTTCTCTCTGTACCCCTCCCCCTCCCCTCCCCCTCTCCCTCCTTCCCTCCCCCCACCCCCCATAGCCACCACACTCCTGTTCATGCCTCTCAGTCTCGCTTTTATGTCCCACTAATGTATGGAATCCTGCAGTTCCTGTTTTTTTCTGATTCGCTTATTTCACTCCGCACAATGCTACCAAGACTCCACCATTCCGCTATAAGTGATCCAATGTCACCATTTCTCCTAGCTGAATAATATACCATGGTGTATATGTGCCCCATCTTCTTCATCTAGTCCTCTATTTTTTTTACAGTGATTAAAAGCCTTTAAGCAAACTCTTGGCCAATACAGCAAGAATCCATAAATGAGTAGTGTCCTTAACATGTTCCCCAAGTCCAAGTTGGCCCCCTCACCATGCCAAATCCCTGAAAAATGCAACCCAACCACAGTTCAGTCCGTTAGGAGCTGTCACAGGGAGCAGGAGTCCAGGAAAGTTCCCCACAGGAAAAGTCCGTATGGCACTGGAATTGTTGTCACCATTCTATACTTTGCAGCTCATGTCCAAGTCCCAATGACCGCTGCTTCTAGTTGGTAATGATTCAGGTAGACTGGAAAAAGCCATTTGCAGCATGCATGGATATGGAGCTTCTGTTCTCCTCTGCCTGGAGAGTTGAGACCAGGTTGCTTTTCCCTGGAGCTCTGTGACTGTGGCCTGGTAAAGAGAACCTTGGGATACACTAAGCTGGGTGGCAAAGGTAAATTCATAATACAAGTTGGCAAAAGGAGGAAAGAGAGCTCTAAATTAAGAGTAGGTCCCAGCCTGAAATATGAGTGGGGCATTGAGGTAGGAGGAATAAAGGAAACACTATATATTAAGCAAAGCAGCAGAAAATAGGACTATCAACACCCACAAGAGAAATCTTTGAGGGAAGAATAAAGAACCTGACTATTCAGGCAAAACATAGTTAAGTGGCCCTTGTGCAAATGAGATCAGTTTACCTGCTTCTTGGAAGAAATACCCTAGGCTCATCCACAGTGTCGTAGATGGGGTCGACGGCCCTGGGCACCTTCAGCCTTCAGTGGCAAACCCCAGCATTCTGGGCAAGGTTAGGTCATAGGTGGCTGGAGCAGGCCTGGAAGAGACTGAACCCTCCCTTAGAGGAGCGAGGGGGAAGCCCACCTTCCAGTGTCCCTGTTTCCTCACAGCTCTGTATCATTTTAACAATTTTTTTGCACGTCCGTATTTGTTTCAAAATAATGGACTTACTTATGTTAAAAGACAATGTAAGCAGAGGTGTGTAAGCCTGGCAGGCTTTAGCTCAATGACCTTCCTTTCCACTATTGAAGCAGGACCCAGATGGCATCCTATGAGACCCCTTTGGGGTGCTGGAGCCTTTAAGGGTGTATCCTAAAAGCTGGTAGTTCCCCCTGATCTCTATTGGGCTTTTTCTGCCTCTAAGTATCTTAAAAGCCATTCTCAGAAGATCTTGCTGAGGGGTTTGAGGATCCCCATCCGCCTATATAAATCTTTTCCATATATCTGGAGCTATTTGGAAAAAAGACAGAACAGTGTTATTAGCTAGATCTAATAAAGAAGGTAGATTTGGTGTCTCCTGTTCATCAGCTTTCAAAAGAAATGTAAATTTTTTTTTTTTAAGTAAAAAGCATGATATGGTAGACCCGTCGGAGTCATTGGCCTGGTGTGCAGGATTCCCGGGTTCGATTCCCAGCCAGAGCACACAGGAGAAGCGCCCATCTACCTCTCCACCCCTCCCCCTCTCCCCCCTCCCGGTCCCTCTCCTCCCGCCCACAGCCAAGGCTCCACCGGAGCAAATCCACCCTGGGCACTAAGGATGGCCCCATGGCCTCCGCCCTAGTTGCTAGAATGACTCCGGTTGTAACAGAGCAACATCCCAGATGGGCAGAGCATTCCCCCCGGTAGGCATGCCAGGTGGATCCCAGTCAGGCGCATGCAGGAGTCTGTCTGCTCGCCTCCCCATCCCCATCCTCAGAAATATACAAAAAATAAATAAATAAAAGAAAAAAATACAAAAAAAAAAATACAAAAAAAAAAGGGGGGGGGCATTCCCATGTACTAAAGCACCAGGAAGCATGGAGTGAGCTTGAGTATGTCCTATGAAACATGGAGCTCTATGTTTACATATAAGTCTTCGAAGAAGGAGGAACTGCTGAAATAGTTTGTCAGCATTTGTCCCTAAGACAGCAGTCTTTATAGTGGGAACACCATACGTAAATATTTGCTGTCTGTCTATAGATTAAGGGGGGAATATGGCCAATGCTGAAAAGCCATGATCTTTGTGCCCCTCCCCTCCCCCAACCCCCTCCCTCTCCTCCCCCCACCCTGTAACCCCAACACTGTTGTTCATGTCTCTGAGTCTCATCTTTATGTCCCACCTATGTATGGAAACATATAGTTCTTAGTTTTTTCTGATTTACTTCTTTCACTCAGTATAATGTTATCAAGGCCCATCCATGTTGTTGTAAAAGATCCTATGTCATCATTTCTTATGGCTGAGTAGTATTCCATAGTATATATATACCAAAGCTTTTTAATCCACTCATCCTCTGATGGACACCTGGGCTGTTTCCAAATCTTTGCTATTGTGAACAATGCTGCCATAAACATGGGGGTGCATTTCTTCTTTTCAAACAGTGCTATGGTGTTCTTGGGGTATATTCCTAACAGTGGTATAGCTGGGTCAAAAGGCAGTTCGATTTTTAATTTCTTGAGGAATCTCCATACTGTTTTCCACAGTGGCTGCACCAGTCTGCATTCCCACCAGCAGTGCAGGAGGGTTCCCTTTTCTCCACATCCTCGCCAGCACTTATTCTGTGTTGTTTTATTGATGAGCGCAATTCTGACTGGTGTGAGGTGATATCTCATTGTGGTTTTAATTTGCATTTCTCTAATCATTAATGATGTTGAGCATTTTTCATATGCCTATTGGCCATCTGTGTGTCCTCTTTGGAGAAATGTCTATTCATTTCTTTTGCCCATTTTTGGATTGGATTGTTTGTCTTCCTGGTATTAAGTTTTACAAGTTCTTTATAAATTTTGGTTATTAACCCCTTATCAGACGCTATGTCAAATATATTCTCCCATTGTGTAGTTTGTCTTTTTATTCTGTTCTTATTGTCTTTAGCTGTGCAGAAGCTTTTTAGTTTGATAAAGTCCCATTTGTTTATCCTGTCTTTTATTTCACTTGCCTGTGAAGACAAATCAGCAAATATATTGCTGCGAGAGATGTCAGAGAGCTTACTGCCTATGTTTTCTTCTAAAATGCTTATGGTTTCATGGCTTACATTCAAGTCTTTTATCCATTTTGAGTTTATTTTTGTGAGTGGTGTAAGTTGGTGGTCTAGTTTCATTTTTTTGCAGGTAGCTGTCCAGTTTTCCCAACACCATTTGTTGAAGAGGCTGTCTTTACTCCATTGTATTGTCTTACCTCCTTTGTCAAATATCAGTTGTCCATAGAGCTGTGGGTTTATTTCTGAGTTCTCTGTTCTGTTCCATTGATCTATGTGCCTGTTCTTATGCCAGTACCATGCTGTTTTGAGTACAATGGCCTTATAATATAACTTGATATCTGGAAGTGTGATACCTCCCGCTTTTTTCTTCCTTTTCAGGATTGCTGAGGCTATTCGTGTTCTTTTTTGGTTCCATATAAATTTTTGGAATATGTGTTCTATGTCTTTGAAGTAAGTCATTGGTATTTTCATTGGTATTGCATTGAATTTATAAATTGCTTTGGGTAATATAGACATTTTAATGATGTTTATTCTTCCTAACCATGAGCACGGTATATGCCTCCACTTATTCGTATCTTCCCTGATTTCTTTTATCAATGTTTTATAATTTTCTGAGTACAAGTCTTTAATCTCCTTGGTTAGATTTATTCCTAGGTACTTTATTTTTTTGGTTGCAATGGTAAAGGGGATTGATTCCCTGCTTTCTCTTTCTGACAGTTCATTATTAGTGTATAAAAATGCCTCTGATTTCTGAGTATTGATTTTATATCCTGCCACCTTGCCAAATTCTTTTATCAGGTCTAGTAGTTTTTTGACTGAAACTTTAGGATTTTCTATATACAATATCATGTCATCTGCAAATAATGATAGTTTTACTTCTTCTTTTCCAATTTGGATGCCTTTTATTTCTTTTTCTTGTCTGATTGCTGTGGCGAGGACTTCCAGAACTATGTTGAATAAGAGTGGTGAAAGGGGGCAACCCTGCCTTGTTCCTGATCTTAAGGGGATAGCTTTTAATTTTTGCCCATTGAATATTATGTTGGCTGTGGGTTTGTCATAGATGGCCTTTATCATGTTGAGGTATGTTCCCTGTATTCCCACTTTGCTGAGAGTTTTGATCATGAATGGGTGCTGGACTTTATCAAATGCTTTTTCTGCATCTATTGAAATTATCATGTGGTTTTTCTCCTTTCTTTTGTTTATGTGATGAATCACATTGATTGATTTGCGAATATTGTACCAGCCTTGCCTCCCAAGAATAAATCCTACTTGATCATGGTGTATGATTTTTTCCATATATTGCTGGATCCGGTTTGCTAATATTTTATTGAGGATTTTTGCATCTAAGTTCATCAGGGATATTGGCCTATAATTTTCTTTTTTTGTGTTGTCTTTGCCTGATTTTGGAATCAGAATTATGCTCGCCTCATAAAAGGAGTTTGGAAGTCTTCCTTCCTCTTGAATTTTTTGAAATAGCTTGAGAAGGATAGGAGTTAGTTCTTCTTTGAATATTTGGTAGAATTCACTTGTGAAGCCATCAGGCCCAGGACTTTTCTTTTTTGGGAGTTTTTTGATAGCTGTTTCAATCTCATTTGTTGTAATTGGTCTGTTTAGGTTTTCTGATTCTTCCAGATTGATTTTTGGAAGATTACATGATTCAAGGAATTTGTCCATTTCATCTAGGTTGTCTAGTTTTTTGGCGTACAGTTCTTCATAGTATTTTCTTACAATATTTTGTATTTCTGTTGTGTCAGTTGTTATTTCTCCACTCTCATTTCTAATTTTATTTATTTGAGTCCTCTCTCTTTTTTTCTTGGTGAGTCTTGTTAAAGGTTCATCGATCTTGTTTACCTTTTCAAAGAACCAGCTCCTGGTTTCATTGATCCTCTGTATTGTTTCTTTAGCCTCTATGTCACTTATTTCTGCTCTGATCTTTATTATTTCCTTCCTTCTACTAGCTCTGGGCTTTACTTGCTGTTCTTTTTCTATTCTTTTAGATGCAGGGTTAAGTTGTTAATTTGAGCTTTTTCTAGCTTCTTGAGGTATGCCTGTAATGCTATAAACTTCCCTCTCAGGACTGCTTTTGCTGTGTCCCATAAATTTTGAGTTGATGTATGCTCATTATCGTTTGTTTCTAGGAATTTTTTAATTTCTTCTTTGATCTCAATGTTAACCCATTCATTGTTTAATAACGTGCTATTTAGTTTCCAAGTGTTTGAATGTTTTTCAATTTTTCTATTGTGGTTGATTTCTAGGTTAATGCCATTGTGATCAGAGAAAGTGTTCGATATGATTTCAATCTTCTTAAATTTGTTGAGACCGCTTTTGTGCCCTAACATGTGGTCTATTCTAGAGAATGTCCCATGAGCGCTTGAAAAGAATGTATATTCTGCTCTTTTAGGGTGAAAGGTTCTGAAGATATCTATTAAATTGAGTTCATCTAATATGTCCTTTAAGTCTGCTGTTTCTTTGTTAATTTTCTTTCTTGAGGACCTATCTAATGATGTTAATGGGGTATTGAAATCTCCTACTATTATAGTATTGCTGTTGATCTCGCCCTTTAAGTCTATCAAAGTCTGCTTTATATATTTAGGTGCTCCTATATTAGGTGCGTAGATATTTATAATGGTTATATCTTCCTTTTATATTGCTCCCTTTATCATTATGTAGTGACCTTCTTTATCTCTAACTATGGTCTTTGTTCTAAAGTCCATTTTGTCTGATATAAGTATTGCTACCCCAGCTTTTTTTTCATTTCCATTTGCGTGAAATATTTTTTTCCATCCTTTTATCTTCAGTCTGTGTGCATCTTTTGATTTAAGGTGTGTCTCTTGTAGACAGCATATGTATGGGTCCTGTTTTCTTATCCACGCAGCTACCCTATGTCTCTTGATCGGATCATTTAATCCATTAACATTTAAGGTTATTCCTGATATGTAATTGTTTATTGCCATTTTTTTTCTTTAAAACTGTTTTTCTCTTTTGCTATATTCTTTTTTTCCTTTGATCTGTTTACAACAGGTCCCTTAGCATTTCTTGCAGCCTTGGTTTGGTTGTAGTGAAATCCTTTAGTTTTTTTTTGTCTGTAAAGTTTTTTATTTCTCCTTCAATTTTAAATGATAGCCTTGCTGGATAAAGTAATCTTGGTTGTAGGTTCTTGTTCTGCATTACTTTGAATATTTCTTGCCATTCCCTTCTGGCCTCAAGTGTTTCTGTTGAGAAGTCAGAAGTCATCCTTATGGGGGCTCCTTTGTAGGTGATTGTCTTTTTTTCTCTAGCAGCTTTTAATATTTTCTCTTTATCATTTAGCTTTGGTAATTTAATTATGATGTGTCTTGGTGTTGGTTTCTTTAGATTTCTCCTTAATGGAGTTCTCTGTGCTTCCTGAACATGTGAAATATTTTCCTGCCTTAATTGGGGGAAGTTTTCCGCTATAATATGTTTGAACAAAGTCTCTATTCCTTGTTCTTTCTCTTCTTCTTCAGGAACCCCTATGATGCAGATGTTATTTCTCTTCATGTTGTCACAGAGCTCTCTTAGAGTTTCCTCAGACTTTTTGAGTCTCTTTTCTTTTTTCTGCTCTGCTTCCATGCCTTTATTTATTGTGTCCTCTAACTCACTGATTCGATTCTCTGCTTCATCCATCCTGCTTTTAATTCCTTCCATTGTATTCTTTATTTCAGATATTGTATTTGTCATTTCTGTCTGATTCTTTTTTATTATTTCAATGTCCTTTTTTATATTTGTTATCTCTTTATTTAGGTTTTTGTAATGGCCATCTATGGTGGTTCTAATATCTTTGAGCATCCTAACAATTGTTATTTTAAACTCTGCATCTGGTAATTTGGTTATATCTGATTCACTTAGGTCCTTTTCTGGGGATTTCTCTTGGTTTATTTGTGTTGTATTTCTCTGCCTCCGCATTTTCTCTTCACGAGAGTGGCTGTGATCATGTGCTCGGGTGCACAAGGGTTGGTGGCCTTGGCCTTTGCCCCACCCCCGTGTGTGATGTTATGCTCGGTCCTGAGGGCACTGGCGAGCACCTTTGCTCAGTTGCAGGTCTCCGCCTGTTTCCGAGCTTTCGCCCTGCCTTTGCAGGGTGATCCCACTCAAAGAACAGCTGCTAGCCTTGTTTAAATGTATTTATTGATTTTAGAGGGAGAGGAATGAAAGAGAGAGACAGAAACATAGATCTGTTCCTGTATGTGCCCTGATTGGGGATTGAATTGGCAACCTCTGGGTATCAGGTCGATGCTCTAACCCACCAAGCTATCCCTCCAGGGCGGCTAACCAATTTTAATTAGTTATCAATGTCACTATGGTAAGGGCTTTTCTCTGTCTTAGGGAAGAGAAGATCTCTGCTACTCTGGCAAAACCCTAGAGGAACTAAAAGTAAAAAAAATTGTGTTTGACCAAGAATATTTTCACATCTCTGGGCATATGTCTGCCTGTCTCAAAACACCGAGTCATTCTGAGAAGGTTAATAATGACTCAGAGCAGGCATGGAGATTCTGTGGTGTAACTTTGTACAGATGGGCAAAAACTGGTGGTTAAGCCTAAAACTGGGCACATCCCATCCCATCCTCTTGTCCATTGGCACGTTCCCTCTGGATGCGGAAGCCCATGCTTTCACATCCGGGCACACTGCAGAAATGCTGCCGGTGGTGCTTTCTACAAAGAAAGATGCTTGGACTTTACTCCCAGAAATTGTTTCAGTGCTGGAGCACATGCATTTACAAAAAAAAAAAAGGCAAATAAAAATCTCAATTGATAATTTTGTTGCAGGGTTAAAAACTATATAGAAAAAAGGGTGGAAGAAAAGAAGGGAGAGAGAAGAAGAAAAGAAGTGAAGAAACCAAATAAGCCCATTTTGATTGATTCTTATCCCTGTGTATTGAGATTGTGGACTTCAATATTACAGGCAACACTCTGGTTTGGGACATTTCCTTCCCATTCCTACCTTTAAATAGAAGGCCGTGTGGTAAGAATACTCCTATGGGGGCTCTGACATGCCACATCTTGCCAATTTAGCAGAAGCAGTAGGATACAGAACAGCTACTAGCAGGATATCACAGGAAGCAGCTGTCTACTTCTGAACGCTACTGGAGTTAAGCACTACATCCCAGGTTGGGGAATAAAAAGGAACAGTGGATGAACACTGATTTTAGGTAGTGATGACTTATTCCAAAATACAAATACAGGAATACATCTCATCGAGTGAACTTTAGAACATTTTTAAAGAGACTCTGGGTTTCCAAGAAAACATTCATGAGCAGACCTCCACCTTCAATGTTCTCTAAAGGACAGGCAGGTTGAGTAGTTTAATGAGTCATCTTTATGCGGCAACAATGCTCTCAGTTGAGAGAGAAACTTGATGAAATTCACTTCTACTTTGCTTTTATGCCAACTAGTTTATTGATCTATCTTACACTGCTGGGTAAACTGGATTTTGCAAATGGTAAAAACTGGGGGAAAAAAAACACCAACCTCAGGACTCCTGCATTGCTTATGAAGTATTTAACCTTTCACTGATCAAGTTCTGTTCCAACCACTCAGATGACAATTTATAGAGGGATGACTTTGTTGCTTTTTCCCCATAGAACTTAATTTGATAGTTTAGGGATGAATCAAAGAAGAAATCAATGAGTGGCTTAGTTTAAGCAAGAAATCTCTACATATAATATTCACAGTTATTTGATCTCAGTTAGAAGTGGCTATAGGCTCTGAAAAAGATAACATAAATAAAGCCTCTCTCCTCACGCATCCACACCACTGTAATTTTTAGATGGAAACACATTCAAGTCATACACTGCTCATAAAAATTAGGGGATCAGGGAACGTGCGGATACTCCAGTACTGTTAGCCTTTTGTATAGTGCATTTTCACCAATGAAATAAAAGTTGGTTTTGCATCTCATTTACATAATCAAACAACTTTCTTTGGTTTGTTTTTCAGATGTTTAATAAAAAAAAATCAAATTCTTCTTTTTTTTTATTGCTTCATATTCATTTAGAAATATCCCCTAATTGGCATTGGGAAAATTTTCTAGGATAAATTAAAAATATATCATCTATAAGAACTTCCAAATACTGGCCATTAATAGAGACCTCATTCTACTGTAGGAAGTAAAACGGCAAAGTTCCCCATAATAATTAGGGAGTTGAAGCAAATTTCTTACGGATACATCCACTTTCCTCCCATTCTCACTCTGCCCTCATCACACATGCATTTTTATCCGAGATTCCTCTTTTTAAACTCCTTTTTCACTAATCTCTCCTTAAGAGACTTCCGTGTTCTAGATGAAACTCTGAAAAAGCTGCATGATAATTTGCAGGGGAAGGGTATGATTCAGTCTATTTTTAGTAGCTCCTGAACTAATAAGAAAATCTCACTAGGTCTTCATGTGTTAACCCAAAAGTCTAAGACAAAATTAAGTAACTGTCACAATTTCAGTTCCCCATGAAATTGACCCTTAAATGAAGATTTGCATGATAGGGAGGCTCTCTGGATCTAACCCTACAGGAGGGAAGTGATATTGGGCAGAGGGCTGAAACTGACCTGTGATACAGTCTCCAAGGAGGCCACAGAGATACAGTCTCCAAGGAGGCCTGGGGGCGGTCTAAAACTGACACGACTGTTCGGAATGTGTGACTTGAAGCAAAAGGGCCAGGCCTTTGTTCCACTAGGTTGTCAGTCACTAGATGTGGCTCAGCCAGAGAGGGGGTATGACCTCGGGCTCTCTTTGGCTGAGGCGCTGCCCATAGGGGTTCTTAGAGACAGCTCTGAGCCCTGCAGCACTACCAGCACTGGAAAGAGTGGGCTTTACATTGTTAAGTGGCAGATCTGGGCAGCTCATCCCTGCATCTATTGAAATCGTGATTCAGTGATGACTGAAGAACCCACAGTGTTCAGATTTATTTGTGAGCAAGTTTACCTAGCTAGTCCATCATGTTTTAATGTAATGAAAAGAATATATGAGCTATGTTGGAGGGTCAGAAAATTTGTCCCTTTGTTATTGCTCTCTGGAGGGCTCTGAGCCTATCAAATGATAGCAAAGTGATCACTTACCACTAGATACCAGGCTGTGAAAAATTGTCCCCCAGGGATAAGATGGTGTTACAACCCAAGAGATTGACTACTTAACTGTGCATTTAATCACCATCTCCATATGAACAGTGTGTGTATATATCTTTTTTTTTTTTTTAAGTGAGAGGAGGGGAAATAGAAACAGAGACTCCTGCATGTGTCCTGACCGGGATCCACCTGGCAACCCCCGTCTGGGGCCAATGCTTCAATCAACAGAGCTATCATCAGCTCCTGAGGCCGACATTCGGACAAACTGAGACACAGGGTGCAAGAAGGAAAGGGAGGGAGAAGGAGTAGAAGGAAGGGGAGAGAAGCAGATGGTCATTTGTCTTGTGTGCCCTGACTGGGGATCAAACTGGGACTTCCACACACCGGCTGACACTCTATCCACTGAGCCACCGCCCAGGGCCGGTGTGTGATATATCCTTGCATATTTATGTTGCTCATTTCAACTAAGGTTTATTGGCAGAGTATGTGCCATGTGGGGTGGGTGAACAAATGCACAACTTTAAGAAGAGGTGTTTTAAACTGCTTGGGTTTTCGGCAGAAGGAAAATACAGAAATGCTGGCTTTACCAGAAACACCCACAGCAGAGCTACGGCTAAGTGTGAAGAGATGGTGTGACCTGGGCAGTCCAGTGGCCAGCCTCTTTCCCAATGGTGGGGGGCTGGCACTCAGAACTCAGTGAGACTCAAGATGTCATCAATGAGAGTGTTCTACTCAATGTAACAAACACAGACCCTGAACTGAGTTGCCTTTACATATTTAACCTCTGATTCCCTTTTTTAGAGTTATCAATGTATGCTTCTCACTGCTCTGTCACTGTGTGGTTAAATATTTATATTCCCATGGAGCTGCCTGGCTGGTCTGTTACGTGGTGAGGCTGAGCAGGAGGTGTCCTGAACAACACTTTGAATGAATGGATTACGGGCAGGAGAGTCAGACACAGAAACCGAACCCTGAATTTCCCTTCTCCGTGTTCCATAAAAGATAGTCACAATGTCAAGGTTTCTCCGGCAATAATATTTCTGAGCTCCTGTGTTTATCTGTGAGTGCTCCTACCGCGGCAATTTTCTGCAGAGATCAGCATATTTCCCACAAACCTGCTGATTGCTCGCATTAGCCTGTGGGAGTCATCTCAAGAGCTCATCAAGCGCCATTTGTCTCCTCTGAGCTCCTGATTTTTTTTTTTTTTTTAATGCTTCTACCTTCCTCCCTAGGCTCTTAACTAAAGGTTTTTCTGTAAGACATGTTTTAGTCTATTGGACATCACACAACCATTTTGTCGTTAGCTCAGACTTTCCTAAAAGCTCTCTGGGAAATCACTGGCTGCGCTGTCGTTAAAAGAGCGAGAAGAAGAAGAGGGGGCGAATGCAGGAAAGGGTTTTGTTTTTCTGCGTTTTACCCGTTACTTTTTGATGAAGATCATAGGAAATGACTGAAAGAGAACTGATAATGAGCAATGCAAAATTAAGGTCAAATGTGCTTTCCTCATGACTTGGGAGCTGGAACAACAAAGACCACAGCAAAAATTAATGAATCGAAAGGGAAGTAAAAACAGACTACCAGAAACTTGGAAGAAGCAAGTGTGGAATGGGCGCTGAAGCCAGTGCAGATGAACTTGGGAGCCTGATGCACAGGAGAAAGGTGACCTAGAAAGACAAAGTGCCTTTGCTCCAGTGGCCCAGCTTGCCTCGGACAGAGGACCATAAAGTCCAGGTCATTAGGAATAACGGTCGTTAGACACCAGCACAGCTTCCATGTGTTGGGAAGGAGACAGCATCAGAGGTCACATACAGAGGTCTCGTTTGCAGCTTTTTCTCATTTGCTGTTTCTCAGTTTGTGAGTGTCACCGCAGAATTGGCAGCCGGAGAGACTGACAGAGCCATTGGAAGGCCGGACTGCTTTCAGTGGGTTCTGGAAAAGCCTTCAGTGGGCAAGGCGTCTGAATGGCTAACTAGGGTTCCTGGATCTGTTGTGGTTCAAATATCCCGAGGTTACCCTCAGTTTATGAGGGAGTTAGTTCCTCTGGAATTGCATGTTACTTTTAAAAAGTAATTTTCATGTACTTTTTCTGTGTAAAAAGATACCAACAGGGAAATTTTTGAATGTAGACATACTGGTTCCTGCACTACTGCCAAGAGCAGGAAGCAGGAGCATCTGTAAAAGCTTTTATGATGTTGCATGTTAATTTCCTTTCTTTGGCTTAGGTATTTTGTTCTCATTACAATTCCCTGATATTCCCAATAGGCAGTGGCAAGAAAGAGAGCTCAGAGAGGTTAAGTGACTGGCCCAAGACCACACTGCCAGAGAAGTTTCCCAGCCTGGCAGAAAAGCTAAGCATCAACAGTCACTCAGTTTTAACACTGCTCCGTGTCAGGGACAGGGATGAAGTGCTCACAGGCCTGAGTATTGGAGGATGATTTCAGGTACAGCAATTTGAACTCTTCCCTTGTATTGCTAGACCAGTTAGCAAACCATGTGGGCCAACCTTTGATTTGGGGACTAGGATCGCCACAGAGAAATATATAGATGGCTCCACCTCTGGGCATTTTTTAAAAGCTTATGGCCTAAATGTAATGTGATTGTACAAGAACAGAGGAAAGGGTCCACTTGAGGTGGCCACTTACCGTACAGGACGCTCACTTAAATATGATTTTTAGAAAAATAATAAATTCTTTAGTTTGGATCTATCCCATGTGATCCTCAGGACATGCTTATACAAAAAATATCAAGTGTTCTTATTTTTTTTTGATAAGAGAGTTGAGCTGGCAACTCAAGTGAAAAAAAAAATGTTAACCTCAGACTTTCATTCAGGTTAGCCTGGAAAGTTATTTCTGTATGGTCCTACCATAATAGGAAGGGGACCAACTTTGAGTTGATTCTTCATGCTAATGCCATGACCTGACCCATGCTCTTCTGCTCGGTCCACTTTGCAAAATGTATGCTCCAGGTTTCTGCTCTTTAGAACACTGGGATCTCACGTTCCAGATCTGATCATCACCAGGCTTTAGAGCAACAACTACCACCCCAGGAAGCAGATCTGAATTGCTAGCTGGGGGCTGGGGCAGGATGGTACCATCCAGGCCTTTTGGGGTGTGTTATTTCCACATTGAACGTACCCAACTTTTATGGAATGAAACACAGAGCAACTTAATTTTTGTCTCTTATATCCTCGGGGGCGGGGGGGTTGTTAGAGAAGGATGGATGTTCTTCTTGATCCTTAAAGAAGTTCTATGCATTTCATGAATTTACTGACCATGCTTAGGAAATAAGATGTTGTAAAGGTACTTTAAGTCACTGGATATATGATTGTTTCCTAAACTCTAGAATGTTGATTCCCATATAATAATCAAAACTTCAAATGTGATTTGAAGTTAAATCCTCTCCTTTTTGCCATCTGGGGCTTGCCGTAGGTGGAAGCTGGGAAGTGATGTACCGTCAGTTTCCCCTTCCCCAGCCCTCCTCCCTTCTCTCGCTCACTTGAGTTCCAGATGCCTTCTAGGTCAAAGGGAGGAGAGGTGAGAGAGACAGAAAAGATTTTTTTGTTTGTTTGTTTGTTTTTGCTCTTGGGTCCAGTTAATACTTAAAGCTAATTTTTAAAATAAAACATGGCCTGACCTGTGGTGGTGCAGTGGATAAAGTGTCGACCTGGAAATGCTGAGGTCACCGGTTCGAAACCCTGGGCTTGCCTGGTCAAGGCACATATGGGAGTTGATGCTTCTGGCTCCTCCTCCCTTGTCTCTCTCTGTGTCTCTCTCCTCTATTCCCTTCTCTGTCTCTCCTCTTTAAAAAAAATGAATAAATAATTTTTTTTTTAAATAAAACATTTTTGTAAATTCTTCAAAAACTCCATTATCCTGGACTGTTATCAGGCATCTCGCACTTGTGGTATCTCTTTACAGATATCGCGCTTCCTCTGGTGCATTCCACACCCCCTCCAGTGACCCAGGAGTCTGGCAGTACCTCCAGATTCTCTCTGCTGAGGTCCCTTTATGCCTCTGGGCAGCATTTCTGAACAGAATCCAAGACAGTCTTATATCTGTTCTTTGCCAATTTCTGGTCCATGAGAACCATTCTTACATCCTTTGCCCCCAGTATGCCTACTCCTCATAAAGCAATGAGCTTCCCTTCGCTCCATGGATAAGCTGCTCTGCGAAAACATTTCTAACCTTCTACATTTTTCAGGTGGGCATCACAAATCATACCAATACATTCCCTAACTGCAAAAGAAATGCTTTTGAAGTTCTTGGACTAGACTGATTAGAGCTTTTCTCACCAGGCTTGAGATGAGGGACAGATACGTTCCCCACCCCCCTACCTTGAGGCAGAGGGTTGGGATTCACCGCATACCAGCATCTACAGAAAGATTGTTCCCAAAACAGAAACAAAGAATAAGTATGACTTTCTGCAGCCCATTTAGACTTGATGTACAGAGAAAGGGTGTGTGAGTTCCTTAAGGATCAGAGGCTTCCTGCTTGAACTTTGTGCAGAGTGAGCTCCACGGGATGTCATAGCATCAGGGTCTTAGGCCTCAGCCAAGAGTGAGAGAGAAAGAGCTACACTCCACACCCCATTCCTCTGGGAAAATGCTGCCATTAGGAGACCAGCAGATTTGGAGTCTGCACTGAGTCTAGGACATCACACCAATGTGGGGGAACACAAAGGCCTTAGGGGTGTTTGACCCAGGGAAGGTTTTGTGTTCTTGACATTTCTAACAAGCAAGAATGCACTGGTGTCATAATTTCTCCTATATAATGCACATATAAGATGCACATCAGATGCACATAAAATAAACCAAACACTTAAAAGCCCTTCCTTGGAAGTGCACTGCAAATCAGTGTAAGAGCCGGAGGGGCTAAGAGAGTCATTTCCAGTTACGGCTTTCAAGAGCACTCAGAACTTAAATTAGCTCTCAAAGCATTCTGGATTTCCTAGTGTGCGGCATAAATGACTAACTATGGAAAAAGTAGACCAAGTCCATCACATTTTAATAAGTGAGTCAAGGTACTTCTAAGGAATGATTCCGGAGCCCTGAGTACATTCTCCAGGAGGCTACCAAGCACCATGACTTCAGTCAGGTAACATGTTGAGTGACCTACCTCATTCCCTCACTGTTCACTGGCCCAGGGAGGCTATAAAATAAAAGTTTTAGGCCCCCCACCATGAGAGTCGCCCTTCTGTTGAGAGCTTTGTTCAGTCTTTTTTATTTTTTTATTTTTTTAATTTATTCATTTTACAGAGGAGAGGGAGAGACAGAGAGAGAGAGAGAGAGAGAGAGAGAGAGGAGAGACAGAGAGAGAGAGAAGGGGGGAGGAGCTGGAAGCATCAACTCCCATATGTGCCTTGACCGGGCAAGCAGGGTTTCGAACCAGCGACCTCAGCATTTCCAGGTCGACACTTTATCCACTGCGCCACCACAGGTCAGGCCTCAGTCTTTTTTTAATAGATTTTTTAAAAAGATTTTTATTCATGTTTTAGAGAGAAGAGGGAGAGAGACAGAAAGAGAGAGAGAAGGGAGGAAGGAGCCGGAAGCATCAACTCCCATTATGCCTTGAAGCCCTGGGTTTTGAACTGGTGACCTCAGCATTCCAGGTCGACTCTTTAATCCACTGTGCCACCACAGGTCAGGCAATCTTTACTCAGTCTTAATGTCACTGAGGAGACTGACTCTGGGTGTCACTGACTAGCTCTCTGCAGGATTGGCCCACACCAAAAAAGGATGACAAAAACATCTAGGTAATCATAACGAGCTTTGCTTGTTCTCTTGCGTTCAGGTTGTTCCAGAGCTGATTGAATAGTTGAGGTAATGTCAGGCATTCTGGGTCCAGTCATCACGGTCCTTCAGCTTTCTAGCTGCCCGACTCTTCAGGGTTTACTTTGCACACTGAGGCATCAGAACAGTAACAGGATCTACCTCGCAGGTCGGTTGGAAGGACTGACTGAGGTAGCACATGTAGATTGTTTGGGAAAATGTTTACTACATGCTAAATATTTCTTTTACTATTAAAATGGTTACTATGTTGGCAAAGCTTAAGTCGCCAACTCTGAGTGACCTAGAAGCAGTGGCCGTGTTAGTGCTCCGGGTTATAGTTCACAAAACACTTTCACACACAACACGAATCTCCCACCCCCCCCACCCCACAATCACTTCAAATCTTAGTGTATCTCCTTCCATTTTTATTTGATTTGCATACATGTATATTTTTTAAGAATTGGAATCATATTGAATTTAGAGTCATACATCCTACTGTTGTCACATAACATAATTTCAATGTTCCTCACATTGTTAAATATATTTCAAAACTAGTTTTGAATGGCTACATTTTCCTTTTAGTGGTCAGACCAACCTTCGTTTAACTATTCCTCTGGCTGAACTGTTAGAGTCAATATATCATTTTTTATCTGCTCACAAAAACTAGGGGATCAGGGAATGGGCAGATACTCCAGTACTTTCAGCCTTTTGTATAGTGCATTTTCCTGAATGAAATAAAAGTTGGTTTTGCATCTCATTTGCATAATAGAACTTTCTTTGACTTGATGTTTGCTTTTCTGATGTTCTTGTTTAATAAGAAAAAATCAAACGCTTCTTTTTTTATCGATTCATATTCATTTTGAAATATCCTTTAATTTTTGTGAGCAGTGTATATTGTAAATAATGATGTGATGAACAAACTAACAATTCCCTGATCTTATTTTAATTATTTCCTCCAGACATACTTAAAAGGCTCTAATACATTGCTGAATTACTTCCCAGAAGCTTTATCCCAGTGTTATAATTTTATATGGCTTCTTAAATTCATTTCCTCAACTAATTACAAGATCCATTTTTGAAAAATTGTGATAAAATCCACATAACAGCTTATCATGTTAACCATTGTTAGTGTATAGAGCAGTGTTACGTGCATTCACATCGTTGTGTAATGGATCTCCAAGACTTTATCATCTTGCAAAAGTAAAACTCTACCCCATTAAACAGCAGCCTCCACACCCCTCCCCACTCAGCCCCTGACAACCACCATGCTACTTTCTGTGTCTTTGAATTTGTGACTCTAGGTATCTCGTCTAGGTGGAATCATTCCATATTTGTCCTTTTGTAACTGGCTTTACTTCACATAATATTAACTTTTCAAACCGTCTGAGTCCTTCCCAGAACAAAGACTGTCTCGCAACAGTTTGATCAAATGAGAGAAGTTTGCTTATGGTGTGGATCCCATATTATGGCAAGCTGTTTGGATCAGAGATGTGTTTATTCAAGTAGTTTCTAAAAGGGAACCAACCACTGGGGGTTGGGGGAGGCTATGGAGATGGGAAAAGACAAAGCAATTAAAGTGTTTCCAGATCCTGACAAGATGACGAATGGACATGGGCTTTGGATACTTCCCACAAAATCAACTCTGAGAGAACTAGAGATGAAAGGAGAGCATCAATCTAAGACGTTAATAATATTTAGACAGTGTCCTCATCTGGGGTGACTGGGCGCTGGTGTGTGTCCTGCTGGGTTCACGCACGTGCTGGGAGGGAGCTGCCAGGTCCCGGAGAGGAAGGCGGCGGTGCAGTCCTGGTGCAGCAGCCGCATGATGCCAATGTTTCTCCTGGTTTCACCAGGAAATCATCGTTGCTTTCCTCTCAGGATCTTATAGTCCAAAGTGGTTAGATAACAAGGAGCACAACCATCAGAAAAGAAAGGTAATACATTTAATAACATGTACAACCTGAAGTCAAATTACGGGGAAGAGAAACCAAAACTTTAACATAAACATAATAAATGCAAGGAAATATGGAGTAGATAAGCAAGAACAATCAGTCATAAAACAAGCCAGCTAGATATATGAGCTACAGATAATATGATAGTTAAAATTAAGAACACAGTGGATGGCGTAAGTGAATTAATATCACAGGAAAATAAATTAGTAATCTGGGAAATGGAACTGCCTCAGACCCTGGCTAACTGGTTGGCTCAGTGGTAGAGTGTCGGCCCAGCGTATAGATATCCTGGGTTTGATTCCCAGTCAGGGCACACAGGAGAAATGCCCATCTGTTTCTCCATCCTTCCCTCTCTAGCTTCTCTTTCTCTCTCTGTCTCTCTCTGTCTCTCTTCCTCTCTCATAGCCATGGCTGAGGGAGTTGGCCCCTGGCATTGAGGATGGCTCCCTGGCCTCGCCTCAAGAGCTAAAAAGAGCTCGGTTGCTGAGCAATGGAACAACACCCCAGATAGGCAGAGCATCACCCCCTAGTAAGCTTGTTAGCTGGATCCCTGTAGGTGCATGAGGGAGTCTGTCTCTCTGCCTCCCCTCCTTTCAATGAATAAGAAAATAAAAAAAGAGACTGCCTCAAATTGTATCAGAAAAGAATAAAGAGAGAAAATATTTAGAAGAAAAGTTTCTGGTCAAGATAATGGTATAGCTCAGCTGGATACTAGGAACCTCCCATGATCACATCAAAATTACAACTAAACTACAGAACAGCCATCATTCACACCTGAAATCTAGTTGAACAGTTGTCCTACAACTATGGATATAAAGAAAGAGTCATGGTGAAACTAGTAGGAGGGTCAGAGTCAGGAAACAGAATGACCCCACACCCATGCATGGCAGATGACAATCTGGAAGTCTATCTCTCTGTGGGGGTTTCCCCTGGGGATTGAGGGGCCCTGGCCCCATATCAGAACCTCCAGCCCAGGGTTCTGGTGCTGGAATAAGAAGTCTCCAGAACATCTGGTTGTAAAAATCAGGGCGATTGTGGCTGAATGAGATGGAGGGTTGCTGGGGTGCCAGGCAGTTTTTCTTCATGGGCCCACACACCCACTCACTCTCGCCTCCAGCACCGGGACAGCAGCTTGGAAGGCACCAGGGTTGCTGGAGTTCCAGGCAGTTTTTCCTCATGGGCCCACACACCCACTCACTCTCACCTCCAGCACCGGGACAGCAGCTTGGAAGGCACCAGGGTTGCTGGAGTTCCAGGCAGTTTTCCTTCCTGGGCCCACACACCCACTCACTCTCACCTCCAGCACCGAGACAGCAGCTTGGAAGGCACCAGGGTTGCTGGAGTTCCAGGCAGTTTTCCTTCCTGGGCCCACACAACCACTCACTCTCACCTCCAGCACTAGGACAGCAGCTTGAAAGGCACCAGGTACATAAGAGATGGAACTGTACTGCTGGCTTCAGGCTGGAAAGGAGCTTCCCCCACATGGGATGCTGGCACTGCTCCTTTGCTGAGCCCTTCCCCGAGGAGCGTGCAGGTTGGTCATCATATCTGAATCTCCGTCAACCTGGCTCACACTGTTCACCTTGCCCTGGTGATTTACTGAGACCCTGCCCAGCCAAACATTCAGGTTCACCGAAGCTGTTTCCAGTGGCTTTTCTATATATAAGGCCTCTCTTGCCTCATGCTTTAGAATTTTTTAAAATCTCCCAAACAAGCAGCATCTGGTCTCTGCATGGCACAAACATCTTGCTAAGTGGCCCGAGGTCTGGCACTAGTGGCTGCTAGTTTTGGTTCATAGCTTTGCCTCTCCTGGGTACCTCTAGGCCCAGCACAAGTAGCAGCCATCTGCAAATAGCTCTGTAGTTCATGCCAGGTGGCCCCAGCAGGGCATATACTGTAGTTGATCTTCCACCTCCCTGTAGGCCCAGAACCACTGAAACCAGTGGAGAGCTTCAGACTACACTGGATTATAATCCTACCAACTCCATTAGTGACACACTCAAGGGGTGGACCCAGCTGGCACCAAAGCCCCACTGAATCAAGTCCTGCTCTATGGGGTCAGCCTTTGCACAGTATCTCCTCTCCTGCAGTTGAAGTCAGTCCTCATAGCTAATTGGCTTGAAGGACAATCCTTCCCCATGATGGTCCAATAGCAATCAAGGCACAACTACAAGACAGTGTACACAGCCTGCACAAGGAACACACCTGGAGTTCCCAGCTTGGTTGACCAGGGAGGCTATGCCACTGGGCCCTAAAGGGTACCTACTACGAAAATTTCCTCTATGAAGTATGCGAGATATAGCAGTTCTGTATAATACCTAGAAACAAACACAGGGAAGCAGCCAAAATGAGGGAGAAAAGAAACAGGTCTCTAACAAAAGAATAAGAGGAATCTCTAGAAAAAGGGGCTAAATGAAACGGAGGCAAGTAAACTACCAAATACAGAGTTCAAAACAATATAAGTATGTTCAGGAACTTAGTGAGAATTTCAACAGCATAGAAAAAGACATAGAAACTTAAAACAGATCCAGTCAGAAATGAAGACTATACTAAAAGAAATAAAAAATAAATTACAGGGAATCAACAGTGGAATACATGATGCCAAGAATCTAATCAGTGAATTGGAAAATAAGGAAGCAAAAAACATCCAATCAGAACAGCAAAAAGGAAAAAATAATCTACAAAAAAAAAAATGAGGCTCTGGGACACCTTCAAGCATGCCAACATTTGCATCCAGGGTGTGTGAGGCATAGAAAAGAGACAGTAAGAAATTGAAAACCTATTTGAAAAAGTAATGACAGAAAACTTCCCTAAGTTGATGAAAGAAATAGACATACAAGTCCAGGAAGCACAGAGTCCCACACAAGAAGAACAAGAGGCCCACACCAAGACACTTCATAATTATAATGTAAAAAACAGTAAGAGAGGCCCTGCCCAGTTAGTAGATAGAGTGTCAGCCCAGCATATGGACATCCTGGGTTCTTTTCTCAGTTAGGGCACACAGGAGAAGCAACCATCTGCTTCTCTGCCCCCTTCTCTCCCTCTTCCCTTCTCGCAGGCAGTGGCTTGATTGGTTCAAGCATGGTCCTGGGCTCAGTTGGTCTGAGTGTGTCAGCCTCAGGTGTCAAAAAAAGCTCAGTACTTGAGCATCAGCCCCAGAGAGAAGTACTGAGTGGTCATGGTAAGGGCACATGCAGGACTCTACCTCACTACCTCTCCTTCTTTCACCTAAAAACAACAACAACAACAAAAAAAAAAAAACAGCAAAAGAAAAGCTGTTAGCAACCTCAAGGTAACTCCCATAAGATTGTCGGCTGAAATCTCAACAGAGCAGAAACTTTGCAAGCCAGAGGGAGTGGCAAGAAATATTCAAAGTGATGAGAAGCAAGGATTGACAACTAAAATTATTGTACTCAGCAAAGCTATCATTTAGAAGTAAAGTACAGATAAAGAGGTTCCCAGACAAGAAAAACAGAGTTCATCACCACAAAATTAGTACCACATGAAATGTTAAAGGGTCTTTTTTAAGAAGAGGTAAAACACCAAAAATGTGAATAATAAAGAGCCATAAAAAAGAACAAAATCGACCTTGGCTGGTTGGCTCAGTGGTAGAGTATTGGCCTCATATGTGGAAGTCCCAGATCAGTCAGGGCACAAAAGAGAAGTGGCCATCTGCTTCTCTTCCACCCTCCCCTTCTCCCCTTCTTTCTCTCTTCTCCCACAGACATGGCTCAAATGGTTCAAGCAAAGTTGTCCCCAGGTGCTGAGGATGGCTCCATGGCCTCTCCTCAGGCACTAAAATAGCTTAGTTGCCAAACAATGGAGCAGCGGCCCCAGATGGGCAGAGCATGGCCCAGTAGGGGGCTTGCTGGGTGGATCCCAGTTGGGGTGCATGTGGGAGTCTGTCTCTCTACCTCTCCACCTCTCATTAAAAAAAAATAAATAAAAAAGAACAAAATCTTACTCTTTGCAAGAGCACTGATGGACCTAGAGGGTATTATGCTAAGTGAAATAAATCACTCAGAAAAAGACAAATACCACTTATATGTGGACTCTAAAGAACAATATCAACAAACAAAACAGAAACAGACTCACAGATACAGAGAACATATTGTTTGCAGAGGGGGAGGATATTAGGGAACTAGAGAAAAGGATGACAGGATTGAGAAGTACCAATTGAGAGGGCCTGGCCGGTCTGCTCAGTGGTAGAGCATCGGCCCAACGTATGGAAGTCCCAGATTTGATTCCCAGTTAGGGCACACAGGAGAAGCAACTATCTGCTTCTCCACCCTTACCCCCTCCATCTCTCTCTCTCTCTCTCTCTCTCTCTTTCTCTTCCCCTCCTGCAGCCATAGTTCAAATGGTTCAAGAAAAGTTGTCCCCAGGTGCTGAGGATGGCTCCATGGCCTGGCCTTAGGTGCTAAAATAGCTCAGTTTCCAAGCAACGGAGCCACAGCCCAGCCAGGGAGAGTATCGCCTGGTAGGGGCTTGATGAGTGGATCTCTGTTGGAGTGCTCACAAGAGTCTGTTTCTGCCGCCCCGCCTCTCAATTAATAAAAAAGTAAAAAGTAAACTGGTTACCACAACAGAATGGAGGAAACAAGGAAATTTAGTAATATTATCATGTAAGCAGAGAAAAACAAACTAGACCACTTCCTAATACTATCTATAGAGATAGATTCTGGATGGTTAAAGAACTAATGTGAAAATAAAACTAAAAATTTACAAGAAATGTGAACGAGAACATCTTTATGACTTCAAGGTCAGGAAGGATGTCTCAAAAACCCAGAAACACAAATCAAAAGATTAAAAAGCTGATTTATTTGATTACATAAAAATGAAGAGTTAGTCTCAAGTATTCCTTAGGAAAAAAAAAATCAACAAAGATAAACTTTGATGCTAAAATTCAATAAAATTAAAGAAACATAAGTTAAAACAGCAACATACCATTAATTTATATTCAGATAGCGAAGAGCTGAGTTATGCCTAGTGTTGGTGGGGATGTGGTGATACAGCCATGGGAACTCTCATCTGTTATTATTAATGGGAGTGAGGATGGGTACAGCTGTGCTGGAAGCCAGCCCAGCCAGTCCAGCCCTGGATATACATGAGAGAGATTCTTACACAGCTCTGCAAGGGACACGTACAGAACCGCTTGTGGTGGTGGGGAGATGGAACCAATCTCAGTGTCCATCACTGGAGAAATGGCCGTGTCAGATTCCATACATGGAATTCCATGGAGCAGTGAGGCGCAATGGCTAGACTTACACCCAGCAACAAGGATAAGACTTTAAAATGTCATGCTAAGCAAAGGGGAAAAAAATGGAAAGGTATCTTGGTGTCTTAGCCTGGTGGGGCTACTATATCGAAACACCATAAACTGGGTTGTTTACAAACATGAGAAACTTATTTTTGACTATGGAGTCTGAGAAGAGGGCACCAGTAGACTCAGTGTCCAGTAAGATCTCACTTCCTGGTTCATCTACAGAACTTTCTAGCTATAGCCTCACATGGTACAAGGGATGGGCTATTTTATATGGACACTAATTGCATTTGTGAGGGCTCCACTCTCATGACCTAATCACTAGCTAAATGTCTTACCTCCAAATACCATTATATTGAGGATAAGGTTGCAACATATAAAATTTGAGTGGACTCAAATGTTCAGGCCATAACAAAAGGAAAAAAAATTAAAAATAGAAAAGGATAAAATCTAGCAGAACAACATTTGTGTAAATTAGAGTTATATTGACAATTGAAACAAGAAATATTTTCAAAGAACATATCCAAAAACATGATTACATCAAGCATATCAGAATGTTTGCATACGGAGTGCGTGCTGATTGGGGAATAAGAGTTGGTTATGAATAGTAGGGAATGAAATGGTGAATTGAGTTAGAAGTCCCTTACATAGACCCAGAATGACACTTAGCCAAGGAATCAGGAGTCCTGTGACTCAACCTTCTGTATCAACAAACAGACAAAGACACAAACGAAAGGAAAGCACCACTTACTGTGACAGCCAACTTTTTACAGACTCAGAGATTTTCATCTAGAAATTCATATATTTCTTCTATCAGTTACAGAAGAAATGTGTGATTCTCTTCATTTCCCAAATGAAGAAAGAATGGCCCATAGAAGGGAGGTAAGGTGGCGGGGTCGTATCACACGCATGGATCAGGACAGGCTGTCTTCAAGCACCCAAGCTCTCGACACCATTACCAGATGCCCTGCTGACATCTCTTCACAACGATGGCAATGGCCACTGGAGAGCTCACACACATGGATATCTGTATGTATCATGTCACCTCAGTGCCACAGCTATAGCATGGCTTGGCCAGTTCCTTCTGTGGGCCGTACCACCCCAAACCTCCCCGCAGACCTCATGCATGGGGGCAAAGAAGGATGAGCCTACATGGCATCAGCAAGTGGCCTCCTCCAGACTTTTGAAAAGATGCCAGGTGCCTCCCATTGTGTGTGGTACAAACAAGCTGATGTACTATGAAATATTTCAAATGAGGGCATGCTGATCTATGCTCCAAATTAAAAAAATAAAATCTGCTCTCAGAAAAATGAAAGAAATATCCCAATAAAAGATCTGAGAACTAGCCATTCAGATGAAAGAGAAATACTGACACAATGCCAATTTCAACTGAAGAAAATAGACCACCTCTTGGAGGGTGAAATTTCCATGCCCCCAGCCATCACGCCCACAGAGTGAGCAGCAACAAGGACCTGAAACATGTGGTCTTAATAAATGCTATTCTATATTCCTTAGATTACTATTAAAATGGGGTTGCGAGAAGTGCTTCTTAGGAACACAGGGACTATTGCAAGTAATTACAGGGAAAAACAATAATGTCTGCCTTTGTTATGAGGGTTTACAATTAGCAGTAAATGCTGTTGTGCCAATATATGCAGTAGGGGACCCGATACTAGAGAATTTGTGCTACAAATCAAATTTTGCAAGTGGAACAAGAAAATAGCAGTCAGTCCCTCACGTTATCAGTATTCCCCTCAATAACACCAGTAAACACCAGAGTCTTGTCCTAAGAAGGAAAGATTAAGCCAGCGTGCCTTATCAATCTGCCATGAGAGCCTGGAGGTGTCAGAATTAAATCCTGCAGGGTCACAGCGTGAGAGGGGGGATAATGTGCAGAGACAGCCCAGGCATCAATATTCCAAAAAGCAACTGGATAATTGCTTCCTATCATATCAAACGCAGGATGATAAAGAATGTCAGAGTCATTACTCTTAGGATCCTGGGACCGACCACCACACTGCAATCATCCTCATGGCCTGGGTTGGTTTGTATGAGCCCGTGCATCTGTCCCTTGCTGTCGCTGTGTTATCTCCTTGCAGATGTGCCACTCAGATCTGTAGATTTAACTCAGGGAGGCACAAGGGTTCCACTTGAACTACAGAGATTGGAGTGCACCAATTTAATATTCGCTTCTTACTGGTAAAAGCGCTAATCTCTGTGACAAAGGCCGATGAGAAAGGGAAGCTTTGAACAATGTATCTAGACCCGTAAGTATACTTGGGATTTTGTTTGTTTGTTTGTTTGTTTGTTTGTTTACAGGGATAGAGAAAGAGTCAGAGAGAGGGATAGACAGGGACAGACAGGAACGGAGAGAGATGAGAAGCATCAATCATCAGGTTTTCATTGCGAGACCTTAGTTGTTCATTGATTGATTTCTCATACATGCCTTGACCGTGGGCCTTCAGCAGACCGAGTAACCCCTTGCTCGAGCCAGCAACCTTGGGTTCAAGCTGGTGAGCTCTGCTCAAACCAGATGAGCCTGCGCTCAAGCTGGCGACCTTGGGGTCTCGAACCTGGGTCCTCTGTATCCCAGTCCCATGCTCTATCCACTACGCCACCGCCTGGTCAGGTGTACTTGGGATTTCTTTTTTCAACATTTGTCCTGTTATCCTGGTATACTTTATTCCTGAGATTTCAGACAATGAAGGCAATTGAGGCAACGGCTGTAAAGAAAGATTGTTTTCAGCTTTGCTCTGGAAGAAAGACCTGAGGGAATCAGAGATCTTTCCTTGGCTTCCTTCTCCCCATCACTCAGTTTCTGGGAGGGGATCGCATAACCTGTAGAACCCATTATAGGGATCTTCTGAAAGGGTTAGACAGCAGAAGGCAAAATAAGGAAAGAGAATAGAATCTCTTACGACTACGAGCCTTAAATTAGCATTGCTGTGCCAGTCTGAGAAGTCTGGGCTTATGTCATACAGCAACTCATGGATTGCAGGTTTTCTTGTCTATTTTCAGACTAGAGGGCCAACTCTGCCTCTCCTTTTTTCAGTGTCAGCAGAAACACACAGCTCCTTCCAATGCTCATCTCTTGTATTAAATGGACAACAGCTGGCTGCAAGGGAAAACGTTTACCCGGATCTGCAAATCTTGGCTCTGTCATGATGATAATAGTGATTAGTTATTGAACGGTGATGGTGTACTTGGCACTGAGGTGCTTTACATGTATTTATACCTATATTACATCATTTAATTCTCAGCCACTCTCGGAAGTCTTATTATTATCCTCATTTTATAGATCAGAACACTAAAGGGTTGGAAGACCTAGTTCCTGGACAGTTTTACAGCTACTAAATAGCAACACTGGGATTTGAAACTTAAACCTGAGAGACCCTAAACCTGCCATTTTGGTAGAATGCCCACTATGACAACTGTGATGAGTCAACGGACATTTGACAATCAATTGACCAAAAAAAAAAAAAAAAAAAAGTCTGTTCTTTCTAATGTTCAACAAATGATTTATAACCTGAAAGTGCTGTACCAAATCCACTCCGATCTAGATTTGCAGTTCAAGTTCTCATTTTAAAACAAGAAAGGGGGAGCAGTGAGGTTGCACAGTACTACTGACAGATAGAAGCTTCATTTCCTGTCATACAGATAATTAGGCACCAAATAAGTCCCTAAGGTAATTAAAAACATAATAAACCTAATGAAACAAGGGCTATCTCCTGGTTAAAAAGGAAAAATTAAGTGATCAATCACTAGCAAATTACTAATTTTTTAACGGGTGGATCATATTTGTTTTATCAAAAGCACTGGTATCCCTCTGCCGCTGAGCGCATTCTCTGTGAATGGCCCAGTATCACCGTGAGCAGCCAGCATCCTGCTCCTCTCTCCTCCCTGAAGACGGCAGCACTGAAGTGCCGTGTCAAGTGTCCAGCATCTTGATGCTGCGCTGGTCCCCCTGTGAGCAGACGGAGGCTTCTGGTGCACCTGAGCAGCTAGACAGCCAGTCTTCAGGGGGAGAAGAGCCTCCTCTGTGCCTGTCCACATTTGCTTGGGGTGATGAGGAGACCTTGGGAGTAGAAGGACCCAGGGCTCACACAAGCACCTTCCCTGTACTTGCTCAGACCTGGCCATGCCTTGTCCCTAACTAGTGACAGGCCCTCTCCCTGCTGGAGGCCCTGTCATAACACACCTTCAAGATAAAGCTCAAAGCCTCTGGGCTGCCCCTAACTGAAACCACTCCGCCCATCAGTCCTCTCTACCTCGGTGGTCTGAGCTGAAAAACAAGTCAATTTCCTGGGAAAGGAAAGGTACAAGCCTTTTTTTAAAAAAAAACAAAAAACAATTTCATGATTGAAGTTCCTAATTAGAAACTCATGTTGACTACACTAAAAAATGAAGACTCAAATGAAATAAAGACAGTGAATAGAAAATACACACACGATAAAGGAAATGGTCAGATTTATTGCTTAATGAGATTTAAAGTTTGGTGCAGAGAACGAGGTCCGAAGAGATAGGGAGCCGAAGGACTAGGGTTTGGACTCCGGCTGGGCCCCTCATCGCAGGCAACACATCTAATCTCTCCGGGTGTCTGTTCTCTTCACTTTACAACGAAGATAAAAATTCTTGCCTCATTGTTGTTTGTGAAGATTAAACAAGATAAAACCTAGTGTGTTTTCTGGCATGCAGTGAGTTTTCAATACACATTAGTTGCAGGTAAATCAGTAGTGTCCAAAGTAACAATATTAACAGCACAAATGAGCACAGGTTTTGTTTTGAAGAAATCAATTCCATCCCTTTGTCAAAAACTAAATGTCAACTTTATAATATATGAAGTATTGTGTATACTGGAGGCTAATTCTGGGTTTTTAACTGTTCATTATCATAATGTTGGAATTATTGTGACTTTGTAGTATGTTTGGATATTTGGTGATAGTGTTTTTCCATGTCAACCCCAGAAATAACATTTTAGTTCAAAAATACATGTTGCTATTTTACTCAATATAAGTTTATATGAAATTTATTTCTTATTTAAAGAAAATGAAAATGTTTATGAATTTGAGCCTTGCTAGTCAAGAACAGTGTATCTTCTCTCATTGGTTCAAGTCTTTCTTTGTACCCTAAGGATATTTTAAAGATTTTTTTTTATGTAGGTCTTGCAAACTTTTAAATTATACTTTATTTTTCAGTATATGATATATTTTTTGAAATAGGACTTCTGTTTCTATTATATATTCCTTGTTTATTACTTGTGTACAATAAGCTTACTGACATTTTCACGTATAATATTGTTTACAACCATGTTGCCAAATAGTCTTGTTAATCAATAATTTTTTCCCACTTAATTCTCTTGGGCTTTCTAGGTGTACAGTAATATCTAGAATGCTTTCAAATAATGGTAAATTATGGTAGATGTAATAAAACTCTTGATTTTATTCCTTTCACAAAAACTTTCCCAGTGTTTCCTTATTTAGTATGATGCTGGATTTTTGTTGAATTTCATCATGCTAAAAAAGAGTCCATCAATCGCTTTATAGAATTAGACTTTGAGCCATGTAAATATATTACTGAATCCAAATCAATAGATTCAAATTCAAAACCAATTAATGCTTTATTTTAGTAGTAAACACCTCATTCTAAATTTTAAGAGGTTATAGCAAAAACATACTTGCACCAACAGGTCTCAGTAAGGTCTCTGGACCATCAACATTAGCATTACCTGAAACTTACCATTAATATTTTAAAATTGTTTCTTATATCATAATCTAGTTTTGTGTACCTGTTTTATTGTTCTTATTTAAGTTTTAAATGCACAAAATAATAAACTACCTTTCAGTACATTTTTTTTTATACTTAAAACGGTCATTAGGGCAGTGAACTGGTTATTAAAATATTTGAATCCCACCACTGGTAAAATCTTTAGGGGTAGTTAGAGAGAATCTATAAGGTAATCCCCAGATAGAAAATGGCTTCCGCCCTTTGAATGTAATTAGCTGTTTGTAAAGCAGAGTGGCGGAGGAAGTGCCCCACAAGCACAGAGAAGGATGACCACAAAATGCCCAGAGCCTGGAAGCACAAACAGAGGCATCTTGCTACCCTGTGGCTCAGGAATGTGGCCCTGGAAGAAGTGTAGAGATTTCTCAGCCAGAAAGCCAGAGGCCTGGGGGACTTGGGGGGGGGGTAGTTTACAAGGTACATGGGTTCCTGGCCCCCAAACCACAGACACTATGCAGAAAGTGAAGCATAAGAGAAATGAACCAGTCAGAGAAAGCAAGTACCATATGAGTTCACTTATATGTGAAATCTAATGAACAAAATGAACTAACAAGTAAAACAGAGCAGACTCATGGAGAGCAGGCTGACACTGGGAGGGTGGAGGGGGGGGCTGGCTGAGGGAGGTGGTGGGATAGGGCACAAAAGGACAAAAATACCCCTCGTGGACACAAGGAACAGTGGTGATTGCCAGGGGGAAGGGGTGGAGTGGAGGAGGGTATGGGGGCATAAATGGTGATGGATGGGGACTTGACTCGGGGTGGGGGGATGAACTCACAATACAGTATACAGAGATGTGTTCTAGAATTATGCACCTGAAACCTGTATGATTATGTTAGCTAGTCTCACCTTAATAAATTCAATTTAAAAGAAGAAAGAAAGAAAAAAAAAGAACTGCTTTTCCCAGGTATCTCCATTGATGTGTTCTGTGACGATGATGGTAATAGTCCCGATGACAGTGAAGACTTGAGCGGCATTGGCCTTGATATTAAATCTTCCGGTTAAAGGTACTTTCTCTTTTATTTACATTTCTTTATAACTTTTTGTTAAGAGGGGTTCTGAAGTTAGAAGTCGTAGGGATAAGGGCTAACCGAGAAGGAGAAGGACCACGGAACCCTGGCTGCATCAGGGTGTGGCAGGGGTTGTATCACAGAAGACAGAGTAAGGCCTTGAGCAGGGAGGAGATCCAGGAAGGGGAGGGCTCTGGTGCCTCCCTGTGCTCGGAAGGGGTGAAAACACTTACAGAGGGCTTTGAACAGGATGGACGTGAACTGGTGGCATACACCGCCCTTGCTTTTCCTTTCCTCCACCTCTCTCTTCAAGAAATGACAACTCTACCCTTGCAACCCATCAAGTCAGCCGCTGCGGCTTCGACAGTGAATTTTTGAAGATTGCAGGGGAAGTCAGGCGAAAGGTGAGGCCATTTGCAGCAGTCAGAACTCCGGGAAATATTTTTCTAATGGGTAACAAACATCTCTCAGCCTTGACAGAACCTGATTACACTAGTTTAGTACTAGACACAATGTCAGAACAGATCTTGTTACTGAGAAGGTAAAGAGGTGAAGAGACTTGAACTGTGGCTTGCAACCCCTGGTTCTGTCCCAGCTCCTTCTCCACGCTGCAGCGAGGCCCAGTGGCTGCTATTTAAATAAACAAGAAACGAGCAGATTCTTCAGCTGACAGCATGACACTTTGCTCTAAAAGATACTGGAGAAGGAGGATTCTAGCAGGGAGACTGAGTGGTGCAGAGGGACCTTGGAAATCACCTCATTCCACTGTATGAATAACTGCACAGCTCTTGCCAAGAATACCCATGCTTGTAAGTTTCTATAATCTGTATTTTAAAAGCAAGCATTCTCAGTCATGTATATACATCCAATTCATTTTTTTTTCCTATTTGTGAGGTCAAAGTGAATATCAAGATTCTGGGAGGTAAAATGTATGTTTACCAGACACTCATGACATACATATCGGGGTCTAGCTGAATCTATTCACACATCAAATACTTGATG
The DNA here is from genome assembly GCF_036850765.1 of Saccopteryx bilineata. NCBI lineage: Eukaryota > Metazoa > Chordata > Mammalia > Chiroptera > Emballonuridae > Saccopteryx > Saccopteryx bilineata. The sequence continues at coordinate 173,478,707 of NC_089495.1, forward strand.
AATTCTTAACAGACTATCTAACTGGTTGATTAACTGACCAAATGACCAAATCTAGGTAAATAAAGCAAGGTAGAAAATGAGTGAGAAACCATGAGGTCAACTCAAATTAATGATTTAGTTTGTACTGACAAAAGAAAAAAAAAAGAGATACAACCCTGAGTTTTAGTTAATTCATCCAATAAATACATTGCTGGTTAGATTTCAAGCACCCTGTCTCTTCTACTACTTTGAGAGATAAATTATAAGCATGCCAACAACTGGAAAATTTCTTATTGTGACAAATGCTCTAAAATAAACTGGATAACAGCAGCAGGTAAGAGAGAGCAGTGGTTTTCCTATGGTGTTCAAGGAGGTGACATTTGAGGGAATATTTAAGCAATGGGTAAAAACCAGTTATGAAGGTAGGGAATTCCAGACTGAAAGAACACTGCATATTAAGTACTTGAGGTTACAAAGAATGCCAGTTAGTCTGAGGGTAAGAGTTATGTATGAAGTGACACGATCACGTAGGGCAGAAGTTAGCGAATTGTGACCTGTAGCTCCAATCTGGCCCATTGCCTGTTTTTATAAGTAAAGTGTTGTTGGAACAGAGCCTTCCCTGTTCACTTAGATATTGTCTATGGCTGTCTTCATGCCTAGTAGTAAAGTTGAGTAGCTGTGACAGAGATTGGCTGGTTCACAAAGCCTAAATATTTACCATCTGACCCTTTACAGAAAGTTTACTGACCCTTAATACAAGACCTGGTTATGATGGCATAGAGTTTGGGTTTTCTTTTGCATCCAAGGAACAACTACCAGGAATTTTTTTTTTTAATTTTTTCGAAGTTAGAAGCAGGAAGGCAGTCAGACTCCCACATGTGCCTGACCAGGATCCACCTGGTATGCCCACCAGGGGGCATTGCTCTGCCTTTCTGGGGCATTGTTCTGTTATGACCAGAGCCATTCTAGCACCTGAGGCAGAGGCCATGGAGCTTTCCTCAGCGCCTGGGTCAACTTTGCTCCAATGGAACCTTGGCTGTGGGAGAGTAAGAGAGAGACAGAGAGGATGGAGAGGGGGAAGGGTAGAGAAGCAAATGGGTGCTTCTCCTGTGTGCCCTGGCTGAGAATCGAACTTGGGACTACCAGGAGATTTTAATCAGGCTAGCAACAGGATCTGCCTGAATCTAAAATCCTGTGAAGTGATGTGGCAAATGGATTGCAGGATCCAAAGGGAGAGAGCAAGTAGACAAGTTCAAAGTCTCTTACACTGTTGCAGAAATAAAATGGAGACTGGTGTTATAATCGCAGCATTGGACATAAAAAACAGTGGTTGGGCTACAAATATATTTTGGAGTTAGCATATTAAGAATAATTGGTAAGATTGAGTTTATAAAACGACTTTGAAATTTAGGCCCAAGGAAATAATATGGAATGTGTAAATTAAGGAGAAAATGGCAGGAGGAGCAAGTTGGAGATGAATGAGAATTCAGAAGCACCATTTCCACATGTCAAGTTGAAGATGCTTGTGAGGTGGATATCTATCTCAGGGGTCGGGAACCTTTTTGGCTGAGAGAGCCATGAACACCACATATTTTAAAATGTAATTCCATGAGAGTCACACAACAACCCGTGTACATTATGCATTATCCAATAAAAATTTGGTGTTGTCCCAAAGGACAGCAGCTGTGATTGGCTCCGGCCACCCACAACCATGAACATGAGCGGTAGGAAATGAATGGATTGTAATACATGAGAATGTTTTATATTTTTAATGTTATTATTTTTTTTATTAAAGATTTGTCTGCGAGCCAGATGCATTCATCAAAAGAGCCATATCTGGCTCGCAAGCCATAGGTTCCTGACCCCTGATCTATGTGAAATGCATTGTAAACAGTTTGCTGCTTCACTCTGGACCTACAGGAGAGACAACAGCCGGAGCTATACACTTGGGAAACATCTGTGTATCGATGCATTGAAAGCCATGAGGCTGGAGAAAGAACCTAAGGAGGGAAGGTCCATTGTGAAGCCCCCGGGCACTCCAACACTGCAATGTCAGGCAGGTGAGGTGGAGCCAGGAAGAGAAAAGAAATAGTAACAAGTGAGAAAGAAAACTGAAAACTGTACCAGTTATCAAGATATTGATACCTTGCATGCATGTATACCTTGCTTGTGATGTGGGGTGTTCCTCACCAGCAGCTTCCTGTGAGGCTGTGGCCCTAGGGGGCCCTAGAGAGAGCATGCAAACACGTGGGGTCAGGAAGGGCTTGGGTTTTCTTTTCCATTGAGAATCAACCTGGTCTCCTTTCTTCACCCTGGCTGTGACAGTACTTTTTCTTAGCAGCAGTTGATTTCATTTTACTGCCACCCCGCTCAGAGATGCCAGCACCAGCATCAACCGGCAAGTCCTTCTCAGATGTCTGGGTCCCTACCACCTGACCCAGCAGCTCAAAAACAGGAGTTCCATTCAAGCAAAGTTTCTCCTCAGATGTTAGCATTTTAGCCCCTCGGGTCCGCTCCTCTAAGCTTCTAAATTTGAGTCATTCCAACATCTTTCCTTAAGAAGGTGACTACTTACTGTGGTTGCTACCTCCATAACACATTAGAGATCTCTTTATGCATGTTACAGTTGCCTAGGTAAATATATATATATATATATATATATATATATATATATATATATATATATATATATATATATATGATTCAGGCATCCCCAAACTACTGCCCGTGGGCTGCATGTGGCCCCCTGAGGCCATTTATCCAGCCCCCCGCCACACTTCCAGAAGCGGCACCTCTTTCACTGGTGGTCAGTGAGAGAAGCACTGTATGTGGCGGCCCTCCAACAGTCTGAGGGACAGTGAACTGGCTCTCTGTGTAAAAAGTTTGGGGACCCCTGATTATAATTCTACATACCCTTTTCACCTATCTAGTTGACATTCTTTTTTTTTTTTTAATTTCTCCTTATTAAAATAAATGGAGGATGTACTGTCACAAAAGTCTAGAGAAAAAAAGTTTCAACAGAGAGGTCAAATAAGAAAGGGCCAAATCACTGACCATCATTAGATTTAGCAAGAAGGCCTTAATAACTAACAATGATAAGATATCTGTGTACGAATGGAGTTGGGGGCCCAGCAGGGATGATGGAACGGATTACAATGAATGAGATAGGTTGCAAAACCAACCTGGAGATTGTGTTTATAAGAAAACTCGTAGCATTGAGTTTATAAAATGCCCCCAGTGTGCTTGGCCTGAGGAAATGGTAGATGGAGGTGCATTTATAAAAAAGGTGGGTGAATGTGGGAGCCCAGCAGAGTTGGCTGAGGAGAGGAAGGGGGTTGAAGAAGTAGAGACAACAAACACACCTCATTCTCCGAGGACTTCTGCAGCAAGTGAAGCCACTGAGGATTTTATTTCTTCCACCTCAGAGCTGTTAAGGTTTGTGTGTAGAGTAATGGTGGCAGACTCAGATGACACAGGGAGATGACCCCTGACAGTGGGAGTGAGGGCATTCAGTAGTGGCAAGATCAGAGCACAAGGGAAGGGTTTGACTTTTACTAGGACCAGTGACACTATTCTCCAAGGAGGGAGGAGGAAGTATAAATTCAGCTACCGGGAGGTTGAAGGATCTGGTTGTGGGAAAATAAGGTGATTCTTTTTTTTGTTGTTGCTTTATCTATTTTCAAGGTAAAACCAGCCCATGGGCGGAGAGCCCCTAACCAATTCCCATTGCAAAATGATTACTGTCTCCCATAGCACCACCAGAAAAGCAGTTTCGGTTCCCAGTGATCACAGAAATCAATATTCAGGGTGTGAAAGAGAGAAAAATGATCTTTACAACATGGAGAATAAAGATAGAGGACTTTCACATTCTGGAAGTGATGCACGCCCCCATAATTGCCACCATAAATTTGCTGAGCACTAAAAATAATTCTATATTTTCCTGTAGGATTTGCAAGCTAATAATAAGTAATTTCCAGCTGTGTGCTGTGACAGCAAAAAAGAGGGTCTAACATCCTTATAATTATATTTTTTATATCCATATTCACATTAGAAAATTACTGATTAAGACTCCACCACTTAAACTATTTTTGTTGTTGTTAAAATCTTTATAGTAGTTGACTTTTATAAACTCAGACTATATTGTATGCTTGGACTACCAAAAGGAGATGATCAAATATTTCATCCTTCAGACTTTTTAAATACAGACCTACAATCATGAATCAAAGGACTGACAACAGTGAGAACTGAGGTTTTTCAGAGCAGCTTCCGCAAACACATCCTGAGGGCTCCCTCGGTTAGGCCACCACTGTGGCCCCAAACAATGGGCTTCACCATATGAAACATGGGGCCCAACTCACTCCAGGCTGCTGGACAAAATAAGTGTGGTTGTTTGAGAACAAGCCAATCAGATATCTATTTCTTGGGTCTATTTTCTCAAACTTCAGTGTACTTCTGAGCTTTTGCTCAAAGAAAGGAGATACGTAACTCTTTGGTCATGAATTCACCGTTACTTCTTAGAGGTTCAGGTGAGAAAAAAAAATTATTCTTCAGGACAAATTAATAAGTTTAGCATGCTGCTGGAGGGGGCCACTCCTCCTTGGGGTGTCCCAGGCTCCCAGCGGTCACTGCAGACCCCGCAGCCGGGTGGCTCTGACCGGTAGGCACACTGCTGTTGTCCAGGAAATCCAGAGAAAGCCAGGTAAATATTTGCCCCCAACATAAACATGGAAGGTTCTCTCAAAAATATGAAGAAGAGTTTAACGAAACCATTTCAAAATGTGTATGATGTTTGACAGGAATCAATACTTTCCACTAAAGTTTCCTAAACTTGAACAAAAAAGCAACAGTTTAAATTGAAAACAATGACTAGCTTTATCTATCTATCTATCTATCTATCTATCTATCTATCTATCTATCTATCTATCATCTATCTATCTATCTATCTATCTATCTATGGGCTAGGAATGAGACTGACTTTTTTTTTTTTTCATTTTTTCAATTTTAACTTTTCACTAAAGTAAAATTCATAAAGAAAGGTGTATATTCATAAGTGTGCAGCTCAATGAATTTTCTAAAAACAAACGTACCTGTGTTACCAGCACAGATCAAGGGGGGGGGGGGAAATGGTCACCACTCTAGAAGCCTCTGTGTCCCTTTCTAGTCATTTCTTTCTTGAAGATAACCATCATCTTGATTTCTAATAATGCCAGAGATCAGTTTTCCTGTTATGCTATATAAATGGAATTTCCTATGTGTAGTCTTCAGCATTTGGTGCTTAGTTTAGGTTTACCTTTTTTTCTAACTGTAACTGGAAGCCACTAGAATTACTGAACTCTTGGTTTACTGCATTCTAGGCACTAAGAAAACCCTCTACGGCATCATCCCATGCGATCCTTATGGTCATCTCATGGTAGGTATAATTATTATCTCTTTAAGCAGGTAAAGATATTTTAAACTTAGGGATATTAATATACACAAAGTCACCCAGAAGTAAATGTGGGAGCCATGATTCATGCTTCGTTTATCTGGCCCCAAAGTATAAGTCTTTCCCACACAGGCTACCATGCGTGTGCATAAGGCCAATTGCTATTAAATCATCGAACCTACCAGGATCTGATGCTCCAGAAACACTGTCACGTGGTGTGGCATCCACCTATCATGCTAACTTGGACTTTGCATAAATATGAACAATGGCTACTTGCCTGGCAATGCTTGTCAGTTAAATTGCAAAGTGCCATACAAGGATATATAGCATGTGGTTAAAGTATCGTTAGTTCTATTAACTGAAAGTTATGTATATATAACTTGCTTAAAGATCCAGTCATTAGAGACAGATCTCATGATGCTTATGTTTCACTCATCAAGCAAGTGTTAATAGCTAAAGGTAGCTGTGAACTTACATTCAGCAATAACCAAAGGTTATTTATATAGAATGCAGGAGGGTTCACAATGAACAATGAAAGGGAAGTGATAATATAAGTAATAGTAAGTTATCCTATGAGATTCTAAATAGCCATAAGGAAAAAAGAATAAGGGAGACTTATAGGCACAGTTATAGAAAAATATTTGATTTATAGAAAATTCTGGCAGGGTATAAGCCAATTTACGAAGGTGAGACACGCTCATATTTTACATGCTCATATGTGTCTCCCTGTGACAGGATGACCGCAGGGAAACAGGCACACACACAAGCAAGCACACACACACAGAAAGAAAAAGGAAAGAGTCACGGAGGATGAACCCCAGGATACTATAAATGGCTGTTTTTCTAAGCATGGAATTTGTATTGACAGAATAGTTAACGATATAAAAGAATTACTAATGTTTTTCAGCTGTGATCCCAGCATTATAATTTTTTTTAAAGCATTAACTCTTAGAAGTACACACACACTGAAGTTTTGGATGAAATTATGTGGTGTGTGGGATGTGCTTAATAAGCCAGCGTGAAGCAGGCAGGGCTGGGGGTGGACGTGTGGTGAGGGTTATAGCTGACGAGAGGTGCATTGTGTTCACTATGCTGTTTTCTCTGCTTTTGCATGCATTTGAAATTTTCCATTATAAAAAGTTAAAACAAAATATGTAAATGCTTCTGTACAAAAAAAGTAAGGTATTTTCAATGTTCTTTTCTTTGGTTATATATTTTTTATTTTCTCTTTAGAATATATTATGTATTTATAATACAACATACTAAGTAAAAGATTTAAAGAGTTGTCGAGAAAACACATTTTGCAACCAAGACTCACCTTTCTTATACAGGCAAATGTGCTCAGTGTTTCCTTTCAAAGGTAGAAGCCAAAATACTATTGAAATCACAGAAACAGTTTGATGACTGACTGTTATACATAATACATCTTCAGCTCATCATTTTCCTTTCAAAATACTACCTCTTTCATCCTTACCAGGGATGCTACAACACAGGAAAGAACTTTCCATTCAAAAGATAACTTGGAAAAATTATTGAGGGTGGATTCATTGGGGGCGGGGAAATATTTTCTAAGAGAACTAGACTCCTAAAAAATTCAGAAAGGTATTTTTGCCTTTTGGGGCACATCTGTCACTTGTTCCTAATTTAGTGCTAGGTATTTCTTTTCCACTCCATTTTGGGACACATTATAGTCACAGAGGAAGATTCAGAGTGATCTTCAACCAAAGGTCAATATTTCTGTCTTTTGTGCCTCAAGTGACCCTACCCCCAAGAAGAAGAAGATTTAAAAAAAAAAAGAAAATCTTGTGCAGAAAACTAGTTAGTCTTATGGAACACTGTGAGTTTTGACCACCAGAAAAATGTCTTGCTTTATGTGAACAGACAGACTGTGGCCTTTTGCAATAAAAAAAGAAATGGCTTTAATATAATGGAAATTCAAATTAGAAGAAGAGGACATGGGAGATTTGCAGCTGAAAACTGAAGAATGAGAAAGTTATATCAGTACTGTCTGGAAACTCAAACTGTAAAGTTCCTTCTGGGTCACCAGAACTCAGGGCTGGGGGAGGAGTGTGACTACAAATGGGAGGCAGAAGGGAGCATTTTTGAGTGATGGGATTGTTTGGAATCCAACATGAGGTGGTAGTTACATTAATCTTGCTTATGTCAAAATGATGTAACCGTGTACCAAAAGAAAAGAAAAAAAAGAACAGAAGGTAGGATGGGAGGGAGGAAAGAAGGAAGGAAGGAAGGAAGGAAGGAAGGAAGGAAGGAAGGAAGGAAGGAAGGAAGGAAGGAGAAGAAAAAATATTTTAGTGCATGCAAATTAAAAATAATAATAATAAGCAATTTGAAGCCCCAAAACATTCTAAACATTATGGTTTCTAGTTGTAGGGCAGGTTGTTTAAGAATTCTTCAATAGGTCAATAAGTGAATGCGTAGATGGATGAAACTGTGCATGAACAGAATTATAATTTAAAAGTTAGGATGGGGTAAATCATTGAAACATGGATTTTTAAAATACACTAAAATTTTTGAAAAGTAAAAAAAAATCATGTTGTAAGAAGTCAACATAAAGGGTATGTTAGTGGAGGAGGGTGTTATGACTGGAAAGGGAACTAAAGTTCTTTGGGAAACTAAGACATTCTCTTTTTTTGATACTGGTTATATAAATGTGTTTGGTTTGTGAAAATTCATCTAGTCATACACTTATGACTCATGCCTTTTATTCAGTGCATGTTTCCATAAAACATGAAAAAATATAATAATATCAAAGTCTATCCTATCTTTAAAAAGCCATACTATTATACAAATGCCTTTCACAACTCAGTTGTAGGGCAAAGGAATCCTCCTAATGAATCAGTATGTCTCCTATCTGTCTCCCTCCCTCCCCTGCTCCACCCCCCATCCCACACCACCCAATGAAAATTAAGTAATTCATCATTTCTCCTTTCTGCCTTGGTTGCCACAGGAATCTGGAAAAGATCTGCTTCGTCCTAGGACCTCACTTATTCGCTGATGTATTTCTACCTCCCCCATCCATGACGTTTAACTTTCTAGTTCTATTTTAATGATGTTATTATATATGCACGTGTCTTATAATATAAGCCAGCACCAAATACTTTTTGGATGTAGATAGATTATAAATCATAAGCTCAAAGAAGAAACCGTATCTTATTTAAGAGCCTTATGAGCAAACCTTGAAGAAAGAGAAAAAACTCTCCTGTGTTAAAATGAAATGCTACTGATCAATTGTTCTTCAAAGTAGTACAATTTCAATTGTGCACTGAAGGAGAGAGCTACCTATCTGTTCTAGATAAATCCTGGGAGTGGTAAAATTAACTTTGAGCTTACAACCAAAAAAGTTAAAAAACATGTTATAGGTGCATAAGTATAAAGAGAGAAAAATTAAAGAAAACGTTTAGATAGGAGAGGAACAATTCATACCTTAGGGTTTGGAACTCAGTGATAAAATAAATAACAGCTGAGTCTAATTTCATACATAAGTTTGTTAAGTTAAAAAAAAAATGGAGTGACTAGCTAAAGAATCTAAAACAAAGGCAGCCATTTGCTCATGCCCGATAACTGGATTTTCCAGTCATGAAATTCATTTCGTTTTCAGATTTCAAGCACACTGAGAATGGCCCCTCGTAGGCTGGCTCCACGCCGCAATACAATGACGATACAGTTCATCTTGTTGGAAGACAGACAAAAGTGTTTCGACTGATGCAATAAAGTTTAAGCCCTATATGGTTTGGGCTACCCTGAAGCTGAAATAATAGAAATTTAAATCAGGAGATTCTAGAGGGATTGCTGGAGCCAGAAATCCTCTATGCCCTTCCTATCCTTTCATGGCACATAACATTTCTTCTGCCCAGTCTGACGAAATCACTTTCAAAGCTTGTCTATGTTCTTCATATAAAATTAGAAAACTGAATCTTCAAGGGCATCTAAAATATGTTTTCATGAAGAAGCCAACTAGCTATAATTCTACCTTGCAAGATGAGAGAAAAAGAAGAGAGAAAGTCAGCCCTGGCCGGTTGGCTCAGCAGTAGAGCGTCGGCCTAGCGTGCGGAGGACCCGGGTTCGATTCCCGGCCAGGGCACACAGGAGAAGCGCCCATTTGCTTCTCCACCCCTCCGCCGCGCTTTCCTCTCTGTCTCTCTCTTCCCCTCCCGCAGCCAAGGCTCCATTGGAGCAAAGATGGCCCGGGCGCTGGGGATGGCTCTGTGGCCTCTGCCTCAGGCGCTAGAGTGGCTCTGGTCGCAACATGGCGATGCCCAGGATGGGCAGAGCATCGCCCCCTGGTGGGCAGAGCGTCGCCCCTGGTGGGCGTGCCGGGTGGATCCCGGTCGGGCGCATGCGGGAGTCTGTCTGTCTCTCCCCATTTCCAGCTTCAGAAAAATGAAAAATGAAAAAAAAAAAAAAAAAAGAAGAGAGAAAGTCTTTGAAACATATTCCAAAACCTAGATGATTCAAGAGTTGTTTCTAAAGTAATGAAAATAATTAAGAGCTGATGTTTCTCTTACTTTGTTGCTTCACTAGAATCCAACAGGGTTTGTCAGGCCAAAGAAATCATTATGAAATGCCAACTATGCAGCATTGGCCCAAGTGCATATCACCAGGTGTCTACAAATGCTTTGAATTTTATGTCACTGAATATGACTTTAATTTTCGGTCGGTTATGCCCCAAAATATGGTTAGAGTAGCATTGCCAAAACATCTATAGAAAAGAAGTGTATTTATTTATTATCCTCTCAAGTGGAACCAATGTGTAAGGTCTATCAAAATCAGAACCATGTCACACATAATATCATATTTAGCTGCATCTTTTTGACTAGTTGAGATTCAAGAGAAGCAAGTGGACTTCCCAGGGATTTACGTTTTAAAAGTCATTCTGAGAATCGACTGGGAGAATGAAACCGTCACAATTGCATGATAATAAAATGTTGTCAAGGCAGGATTACAGTTCTACACCTTTCCTTGAACTAGTCTCCTTAGGGCAGGAGGTAGACAAGGGTGAGGGAAGGGGAAGTACAGGTGGAACAGGGATGGGAGCTCAGAGGGGTACTTGATGAAGGTCCCAGAAACTGAAGTGTGCGAGGTGTGTGGCATAAGTAAAAAACAAACAAACACACAAACAAACAAAAAAACACTTTAGAATATCTCAGTTTTATTTTTTTTAGCAGATAAATTTGTTTGTTTTTTAATTGGAATTATTTATCTTGCTGGACTTTCCAGTTTCTCATGGAATGCTACTATTCCACAGAATAACCACTTATAAGAGAATTCTTGGGCTCTTTCATCCTAGATTGTTTTGTGGTTTTTTTTCTACACTTTTGTTAGAGAATTAATGGGGGGATTAAAGAGAAATTTTAATTTCTTTGGTGATGTTTTAAAAGGAATATTCCTAGTAGACCATTTGTAATCTTGAAGTCTGCACGCGTATTCAAAGAGCTGTTGTGAGTCTGCTTTTATTTTCAGGGGAAAAATGCAAAACAACAATAATAATTAATTTTAAATAAGAAAAATACTATTCTGGTTTGGCCATGTGGGAGCATATTGTGATGCTATTAAAAAGAATATCCATTTTGTTTAAAAACAACAGGACAAAATACATTCAGTCAAGAACTTCGTGAAAAATAAGAGACTGGAAGGAAATATATCAAAACATGGCAATCGTTTTGTTAGCAGAATGGTGGGGTGTTTCTTTTTGTGCTCATAGTGTTTTGCTGTGAGTTTATTTTCTTTCTGCATCACATTACTTTGAAAAGGAACCCTGTGGTGTTGACTTAGGTACTTTTCAATGTATTTGTATGAGAATATTATTATCTGTACTTTATAATAATGTAATATAGGTAAACTGGCCTTATTCACCATTTGAATTTAACATTGCTTTCCTTGCATTTACAAGGTCCTCAGATGAAGGCTTCTTCCTGGGGCTACATCTTCCATCCACAGATTTTGCATGCTGCTTTGATGGTTTGCTGACTAAAGACATTTTTCCATCAATTTCAGCAAGTTGGCAATGTGTTTCTTTAGCAGAATTACTTTCCAGATTCAAATATAAAATTAGTGTGGGGTTCCCATACATTTTTGAGAAAGACAATTACTGTGAAACTAAGAGCATATATTTTGAAGTAAAGAAAATATACTATAAAGTTACATCAAAATCATTGTCTATTAGCACACAGTAACTAAATAAACAAATTTTATAAGGTAAAACTTTTACATTCAGCTCTTAGAAATTAGCAAAATTAACCAGTAGTTCCTTCCACACTGAACAAACCCTAGATAGATTATAACGAACGTCCGCAAAGTCTGTATTTCTTTTCATATTCTGCTTTGTCAGGAATTAACTGTGAAAATTACACGTTAGAAAAGGTTAATTTTATAGACTGTTTTACTTTGCATGAGAACATTACTAAAGAAATTATGTAAGTATGGTTTTCATTTATAAATTTGGAAATAAAACAAAAGAAATTCTCTCTCGTGGCTAATGGATTTATGATTTATAATGATGAACACTGATTTATGCAAGGACTTGGCAAGTGTTCATGCTGTCAGTTCCAGGAAACTTACTCTCTCCTTGTACCTGGGAAACCTGAGTGAATATATACTTTATATACTTGCAACCACTCTTCCTATGTAGAAAGTGCCTCTTCCATTTTATTAAGCTGGAAAGAGCTTAAATTCTGTGGAAAGTATGTTTACCACGATAAAACATGGGTTCTTTTTTTAAACTCTAAGAAGATTCTAACACATTTCTAAAGTTTTTCCTTTGAGTCTAAAGGATGTTAATAGCTGTCCTTGCAAACAGAATACTATGGTCAAAATAGGTTTGATAAATCCCATAATAGAGTTGTACAGGGTTCTTTTTTTTTTAACTGTAACACTTTTCAGAAAAATTGATATAACAATGTCTATTTTTAAATTTCCAAAGAGGAGAATGCAGAATGCACCTTTCTCCAATGTGTCTGATTAAGTAACCCTTGTAGTTTAGTATTCTAAGGACACACTTTGGAAAACACTAAGTCAATACATGTCTGCACCTTTAAATAAAGTCCCATTCCCCATGCTCATTTTTTATGCTTCAGAGCCCATCGGCCCCTTTGCTCTATGCATTTCCTATTATTTTCCCATATCCCAAATAAATGCCTTCTATAATTTCTAAAGATAAAGAAACACATAAGCAATGCTTAATGCTTCCCCAGTGTGGAAACTTATGGAATCTCAACAGTTCATCAAGTTCATTTTTTTAAACTTAAATACAGTTAATCATAAAGTTTATAGCTAAGATAAAGTTGGACGTTTGCTGAATTAGTAAGGTATATTCTTTCTAACAAAGTAAATGTTAGATTTCCAATAAAAGAGGAACATTTTTCAAAAGGAACACATCTGTATACAAAGATATACCTGTAACACACACACACACGACAAATAAAACAAAGAAAAGAAACAAAGTTTGGGGGAAGATATATAAAAAATAATTATTTCCATCTCAACCTTCTTGACTTGGATAAAATCAGAGAGAAATATGGAGATTATAATCATGTGATTATTTTTTATTTGAAGGACATCCAAACTATTGCCAGTTATCTGCAGGCTGCCAGATGTACAAACAGTGTCATGTTAAAAATAAAATAGTGGTTTCAGTGAAAAGTTCTTCTGTTTTGATTACTTAGACCTAGAATTATAGATCAAAATATACCATAAAGGTTAAAGTTCTTCAGCAGAATTTTAACTACCAGGGTTCTGAATACAGTATTCCAAGTCAGCAGGTCCAAGAAAGATCATATTAACTAGTAGAAATAAAAATATAATCAGGTAGAACAGAAAAAGAAAGCCAAGAAATAGACACACATAAATATAGTCAACTAACTGATCTTTGAAAAAAAGAGCAAAGAGAATACAATAGAGAAAAGATCTTTTTTTTTAACAAGTGGTGGCAGAGCAACTGGATGTACACTTGCAAAAAATAAAATCAACACTTACACCCTTCATAAAAATTAACTCAAAATGAATTATAGACCTATATATAAAATACAAAACTATCAAACTGTTTTGAAGTGCAAATATGTGTATATAGCTCTCATACAACATGGTAGATTGATAGGAGGTTTATAATTCTGCTCCACCAATGTGGAAATTAAGAATAAAACTATTCAAGGGAAAAGTTAACCAGAAGTTACTTCCACATTCTTCCCCACATATTTTTGGGTCTGAGCTCTGTGTTTGAGGCTGTTTAGGGAGAAGTCATGATCAGATCAAGGTTTTCAGTCATTTATTTTTCTCCTTTCTCCTGTGCTATGATCATGACACAAAATGAATGAATGGCGGGTGCTTTAAACTTCTAAAACACTAGTGTTTCCAAGCTTCAATCTTTATTCACAAAACTTAAGCTAGAGAATTCTTTTGCTGACTTTTATATTATGTCTAAAGAGACTGACCTGGGTATCTACGAAGGATTTGGGGGTAAAAGCATCTGAAGTTGCTTTCTCAATTGAAGCCCTCCCCCACCCCAATGCTGACTTTGACGGTAAGGAAATCATGACAGTGGAAACAGTAGAAACTCATGTACGCCATCATAGTCCCTGGCCTCACTTATAATTCAGCTGAAACCACACGATTGGTTCTGGCCAAAGGGCCATAAACAGAAGTAACATGTATCATTTCTGGACGAAACTGAAGTGCCTCTGTTACTGCTCTTTTCCTAAGCTATCAAGTCCCAGGAAGCCATATCTTGAGATGACATCATCACAAAGAAGTAGACCATTTGTCAATTTGGGTCACTGAGTAACCATGTTGAGTATTTCTACTTGCTCAACAGGATTAGACACAGATTGACAGCATTAGATACCATTTCGTTGTATTGAGCCTCTGATCATTCAGCATTAGTTTGTTACGTGGCATAATCTAGTCTTCACTAACTAATACATCAACAGAGAAAGAAGAATAATGTGTTGTTTAAAGGTGTACCCTTCATCATGAAGGCCTAAACCCTAGAAATCTGCATTTTACTTGGAATGAAACACAAAAAATTAAAGGTACAAGATTACCCTGAAAATCTAAATGGAATTTTTAATGCACATGCAAACGTCCTGATAGGGAAGTAATGGGGAAAGGTGGGAGACAGTAAATCCACAGGAAGGTAGGGCTTTTTTTCACACAGCAGTTGAAAACCAGAGTCCCAAGCCTGGGGCCCACGTCCAAATAAAGTCAACAGGAACTTTAACTGCCCAAGTGCACTAATGTCTTTTTTTAATTCTTCAGAATTCAAGAACAAATGATGCACAGACAAGTTAGCTTAGCCAGCACAGTGTTTTTCAAATTGAATTAAATTTGTCAATATTGAAGATTCAGATTTCACAAAAATCTAAACTTCTAGTTTCGCCTGACAGGTATGGAGAGGTGATGACTCTGAGTCCACACGTGACCTGGTAACCAATGACAGGAGAGGGACAGGGTGCTCTTTGAGGGGCAACACAATTCCTCTTTGACTCTGGTCTCTGCAAGCTTCACTCACATGCTACCACCTGCTCTTACCAGTACCTGAGTGCATGGCTTTTCAATAGACTCACAAGGCTATAATTCTCCACGACTTCAAAATGACTGGGCAGTTCTGGAAGCCACATTAGGGCCTTGAAGTTGTCGCTGGCGTATCCCTTCATACATCACAGAAGTAAGTCATTAAAAGGCTTTCCAGAGTCTTGAAAGGGTTAAGACTTATGGAGAATGTTCCTGATTTACTCCCAGAGAGTGGTTTATGGACTGCGATCATCTATCCCACTCGAACGTGTTCATGGGAGTGCTCTGCCTTCTCTATTACTCCCAGGTGCTGGGCAGGGCCCTTCTCTGTGTCCGTATGGTGGGCAGCACGGAGGCCCACCGGCCACGAGCAGCATCCACTCCTGGTGTGAACTCAGATCTCTACCTCAGCTGAGGTAGAGACAATGACATGACCTAATTCTCCTCTTTGTGAATGAAAGAGAACAATATTTTATATAATTCATAAAATGACAAAACCTTAAACAAGTTATACTTGCCATTTCTGAAGAAGTCTAAATAGTTTCTTTATGAATGAAAACCAAGTGCTCATATGTTTAATACATTTTCTGAAGAGAAACATACCAGTTATTTAAAGCAGAAGAGGATAAAATGTTGAAAATGTGTTTCTTTCGGTCATTAATCTGCTTAGTAAAATTACCAAAGTACATAAAAAGAAGGTCTAGCTAGCTTCAGAATTTGTATTTATTCTTTCCATGATGAGAGTAATTTGAGATCTAGGGCATACTCCTGTTTGCTGAACAGATAAGTGTAAACAGGCACTATTTTTGTATAATGTTGATATCTGGATAATTGAAAAGAAACAGTATAACTATAGTCAATTACTTGACAATCACAAAAAAACCACTTTGCCTGTTAGAGAAGACACAGATAAACAGCTAAAGTTTGGAGGTAAGCTGCAGAGTGATGCTTCTTCACACACATGATTGAGTGGGGTGTTTTATTGAAAGGGCAAACGGGAATGACAAGAGGTGCTCTCTGGTTTTAGTGGCAAGAAACACAATGGGAGAATGGGGTCGGAGGAAGACATAAGACTGAAAAAAAAAAGTGATACAAAGACCCTGATCATACCAAAAGTGAAATCATTTTCAAACTGGGATTGCATTTCTTTTCATTAATTAGTAAATGGATAACAATGGGATACATTATTTTCAAGAACAAACTGGGGTGTGGTAGTAACTTATTAAACTAATGATGTTTCTTTCCTACCTTCACCCTGACCTTAAGCAGATGTTCAACTTTTTCCTGGCACTGTAGTGCTCAAAGACACTCAGATCGCCTGACTGAGGCACTTTATTTTATAGACGAGACAATGGAGGCCATAGGGCCAATACATGGCGGGAAAATGATTAGTGTCATGACTTCTGACTCCAAACCCAGTATAGCTTACATTACAGCTTTCTGTTCTAAGACATCATTGAAAGAACACCAAGCAATACCATGACTGACCTATTGCTCAGCTGACAGTGGCACATTCTACACCTCAGGAAGCTACACACAAAAGTATCTCACTGTTTGAAAGGGTCTCACATTGTTCGGTATCGTATTTATTTGCTAAAATAATTATCTCAGGTCAATGCAACACACATCAGTTTAGACACTTCAAACTATCATCCAATAAGAAAATTGAACTATGCAATAATTACCAGATATCTATGAAGTCCGTAGGCCCTCATTTACGATTAGAGCCATGTTTATACTTCAATCTGTGAGGTCAATCTATAAGTAACTTTAGATTACTTCCACGTTCACCTCTCTAGACCCTCAAAGATCTCAAGAGGAACATTTGCATGTGCAGTGCTTTCTGTTGGGGACTGTAACGTGCAGGTTAGTTACCAAACACCTGGAGCATTTCCTAAGGGAGCCTGGCAAGCCGGGTGGTGTCATGCCATAGTTCCTTGTGGGTGGTCGTTCCATATGCTCTTTAAAATCGTGCATTTCTACGCCTGACCTGTGGTGGCGCAGTGGATAAAGTGTCGACCTGGAATGCTGAGGTTGCCAGTTCAAAACCCTGGGCTTGCCCGGTCAAGGCACATATGGGAGTTGAAGCTTCCTGCTCCTTCCTCTTTCTTTCTTTCTTTCTTTCTTTCTTTCTTTCTTTCTTTCTTTCTTTCTTTCTTTCTTTCTCTCTCTCTCTCTCTCTCTCTCTCTCTCTCTCTCCTCTAAAATGAATAAATAAATAAAAAACTGTTTAAAAAAATCAAATGCTTTAAAATCATGCATTTCTAAAAGCAGCTTCACGACAGTCCAGATTCAACACTAACTGGACATGCCAAACTCAGTAGGTACTGTACATTAGTGCTAAAACTGGCAGAATTGGTAGATGAATTATAGATCAGACAATAGTACTATATCAATTCTTACTCCCTAACACAACAATTTTTCAGGGGTTATGTAAGAAAATGTACTTTGGCAAATAAAAAATTATTGAAAAGGACAGGGACATTACATGTACAACTTATTGCGAACTTATTCAGGGAAAAGTATAAATATAAAGAAATGTATGTATAATAGATATTTGTATGTATTTATATACATTTATATTTTGTATGTATATATTTCTATGATACATGTACATATACTTATTTGTAAATGTATATATATTTTATATAATTATGTATCATATTATATATACTATATACATAAAACTGGTAAATATTTACTGGAGTACTGGTGTTCTTGTTACAATTCCTGTAACTTTTCTGTAAGATTGCAGTTATATTAAAATTAAAAGTTAGGGGAAAGCAGCTTCATGAAACAATTTTATTTTCACCTCAAATTATAATTTTGTAGCCATTCCTTATTTGTTACGCCTGCTCTGTATCCCACATTTGTTGACAAGTTACCTACAATTGACTGATAACATGCTTTTAAACCCAGCTGCAAAATGTGCTCCAAGTAATATCAAGAGGTACAATAAAAATTAAAAAAAAAAATCAAAAGTGGATAGTAGCATGAAAATACATGTTTCAACTCGTAAATGAAAGTGATAAGGTGGAGAACGCAGACTTTTTAAAGGGACATGAGCATACAATCTTTTTCGCTATGTAAAAATTTCTTGTATTTCCCCATCATACAACTGGAAAGTGGCCTCAGGGCATTTGCTGTCAAAAGATTTCAGCCCTGTGTATAGCAACATAGACAGATAGCAACAATGTGCGAAGATTCTTAAATGCACTATCTGAAAGTGAGGCTGGTTTGGGGCTGGGTTTTAATACATTTACCCCAGTTATCTTCGCTTTCACAGGAACGGTGATGGCAACTGACAGTGTAATTATCTTTCAAGGACTGAACTGTTCTAAGAAATATTCTTCTAGCGTGTCACACGCTGTTGATATTAAACTGGTGACATGAGAAACCATCTGGAAAAAATCTGGGCATAAGGAAGTTTCAGGGATCTAATCCAAGCTAGGTTTTGGCTGATTTACTTCAGCTCACTCAAATCTCATTTAATAACATAAAATAACACGTGGAAAAAAGAAAGGAAAAATGCTATCCTTTGTTCCAGGGCTGATTAAATGAAATTATATGCAAAGGAAACAGTTTAAGGATACCCTCATCTGCACCCCGGCCCTCGCTGATCATTTCATTGTCCCTGCTAAGAAGACAAACAATGTGCTGTATCCCTGTCTTTCAAACTACCATATTTAAACAGTTTTATAGACATGCATTTCCTGCAAAGCACTAGCAGAAGTGTGCAATAAAATATATTCTTTTATTTCTTTGATCAATTCCTACTACGCTCTGTTAACTCATTTATCCTGCTAAGAAATGCGTTTTTCTTCAAAACTTAAAGAAGATTTTCACAGTTATCTACTTAAGTGAAATATACTCTTTAATAGTTTTTATGCCAAGATAATTTATAGTCTTCCTTTTAAGATAGGTTGCTACATATTCTTTCTTATTATGTCTAATGTTTGCAAACCTCACGAGAGGTCTGAAAGGAAGCAGGAAGAGTGGGTTGACTTTTAGAGAGAGGCTTTCCCGGGCCATGCTGAACAAGCTCAAGCCGCATGATGCTACTGGACCCCATGTCAGCGGCTGGACGAGGTGTCAGTAGGCGCAGAGAAAAAGAGCCAAACTCTAGCTGTTGAGCGTGGGAGGTCTTTGATAAGCAGGGAAGATTGGACTATAAACTAGATAGCTATCTCTCAGCCTTCTCTGTCTTCTCTGATTGCCATTAGTACCAAGGCCTGAAGAGTACATTTTTCTAAAGCTCATTGTTAGTACCCAGAACACAGTGCTATTATTTTTAAGAGTACCAAAACTCCACTCTCATCTAGGAATCAGTATTCGTACACAGTTGCACACATGCGTGTGTTGGGTAGGTCCTATTTCCCTATTAGTCATAACATTGGTGACAGAGGACACGACCAATTCTCTTTTCTGGTTTCCTGTGCCTGCCGTCAGTACACATTCTGCTCAAGGTCCGTATGTTTCTACCCAATTATCACATGCCTTGTGCGTGTTCTCAGTTGCTGTCTGTCCCTGGCTCTCATTAGCTCCATCCTAATCCCCTACTTCCTGTTTGTCCCTTTCTCCAAATTAATCTGACTCATTGTAACACCATTCAAAGATCTTATCTTGATGTCTACCATAGAGATCATTCCCATCAGAAAACCTATAGGTAAAATGCTGATTTGACATCAGCCTGTATGAAGCTATTTTTTTTAAAGCAGTGCTTCATCAAGGACTACTTAGATAACATCTCAAAGATCTCAGAAAAGTTGCTACTGCTTAAAATATTCAGAATGAAATAAATCACCTTTATTTCTACACAGTATGGCAATGGACTCCAACAAGCCTGTAATGCGCACACACACCTCTATAGACACATACACAATACCTTCCAATACTAATTCCCTTTTGCCCTGCATCTATAACATCATAGAAAGGAATAGTTTAGAATCTTCGTGCTTGGATCTAGTTAAAAAAATATTAGGAGTCCTAGAGTGTTTAAGTGCTCGTAATCATAGCTGCTGGCAAGAAATGTGGTGGAAAATGGGACTTTTGATCTAATTAACTATATTCGCACATGGGTTTCATTTTCCACATTGCAAATTCATATGAAGGCTCCACATCATAGAGGGTCGATCCCATCAGAGACAGCTGTTAAAGCCTCATACATGTGCTTCTATGGGGACAGAACTAGAAATGCATCAAGTACTTGGGGCGGGGGGAAGAGGTTGGGTGGTGATGTAGTAGATAGCAACAGTTTATAGTGATCAAGACAATTAAGAAAATTTGAAAATTTAAATTATTTACAAGAAGAAGTTATCTGTCTGTAATTAAAATAAATTGTTCTGCATTCAAAGCTTCCTTATGACTATCTCAGTTCCAATGGTGAGAGAGGGCTGGCCCCTTCCAGGCATCAGGCAGGCCTGATTTTTTACACTGATTCAGCATAATGTGGACGCACAGAGCAGCCAAGACTTTTCTGCCAGGAAAAGTACATGTGTAATTGTTGGGAGCTACTAAATAGGCGCTTGTTCAACATGGGATGTCAAGCAGAGATGCTGCAGCAGCTCAGATAAAACAGCAGTGTGCTCCATGCTAATCTCCATTCCCTCGGCACCCCCCAGAGTTCGCGCAGCCGCAGAAGAAAGAGCGGGCCCGTTCTCCGCAGTGCAGTTTGTCTAATGATAATTGCTGAAAAATAACTTCGCGTCGAATAACAAAAACCGAAGGCACTAGCTAAAAATTCCTCCCAGACCTTTTGCTCCTTCTCATTTCATCTCTTGTTGATTCTTGATGCATTCAGTCATTCATTTTAAAAATTGGTTTGATTTTCACAAAAGATAAGGGGCAATATTCTATTGAAGGCAGATGAGGCCCAAAAGTAGTAATGTTAGGTAACATGGACAAGACAGTATTTAATTTAATCTCATGACACTGAGCATCAGAGTGGATCTCTCACAAAGTCTACGCAAGTAACCCCTCCACTTAGCCAGACACAGCCCAAAATGGGAAACTCGGCTATTAAGTAGGCCCAATGATAACCTCACTACAACCTGCTGGCAGATTTCCAACAGCTGAACAAATCTACCCAGTGAGGAGAAAAGATCTCTTATCTTTCTGGTTCCTTCTTCACACGTTGTTGGAAGTGGCAAAGCTGATTGCATAATTAATTCATGGTTATTCCAATTAAACGCATAACGAGAGTACGCTGGATCTACCAACACTTTGAAGAATGAGGATACCAGAGGAAGGAGGTGAAGGTGCTGTGATTGGATCCGGAAGGAAGTCTCACATGCCTTTCCCTAAGACCTCCTGTCTCCTTGTCACAAGCAGGAACCTCAGGACTCCCCTAACTACACTGAATGTGTCAAGAGTTTATTGTGCTACATCCTCTTAAAATCCTTAAGTTTTCTTCATTTTTTGGGGCTAATAATTTAAATAAGAGCTAATTTTTGGTCTTTTAGATTTAGCCATCTTGAAAATAGTAGACTTTGGTCATCCAGTTTATTTCTTGCTGCCTGTCTGATTTATTCTCCTTCCATTTTAAACACGAACCAGACTCATTTAAAACAAATTTACTTGCCCAAGAATGAAAAAAAATACATTGACATGTCCAGGACTTCCATGATTAGTCTTTACTGATCAGGTCATGCTTTAGTAATGAAAAAAATAGCATCTGGCATTATAGTTCTTTTCTTTATCCTATCCTAATACCTGAAAGATGAATGTATTTATTAATTTGATATTATTTAATGTACTAAATCACAGAAAATAATATTTATTTATTTATTTATTTTGCTACAGATGAAGGTCCTAAGGACCAAAGAAATTAAGATATTCACCTAAGTTTCCTCAGACAGTTAACTGGTAGAGCTGGGAGTCATACTCAAGCATCTGAATTTTACTCCAACACACAGTCTCACCTTTCCCAGTTATTCAGCCAGCTACAAACTTGGGGAACTAGCATAAATGTTGTTTTTTTAAACTAGAGGAGCCTTAGACAGATGGCCAATCATCTCCTCAACCAAAAGTCTTGGAATTTGAGGCAGAAAGTGACTTGTATTATGTCTGTGGTGCCTTCAGTTTGGATAAAGCTATAACCTTTGAGTATAATGAACTATCATTCCCTCTAACTTTCAAGCCATGAATCATTTGGAAAACAAACGTAAGAGTCAGGGATTAGAACATTAGCTTTCTTACTGGGAAAACTAAACTTGAAAATGCAGGTCAAATATAAGGTCAAAAGTCTTTCTGTCTAAACACCGACTCCATATTTATACCTTGAGACCTGCAGGTACTGAGAATTGGGTTTGCAGGACAGAAAATTAATTAAGCAGAGGATTCATAGAAAATTTGGCTTGCCTCACCCCTTATCAAGCACTGTGAGCCCATAAAGAGTGGCCACATATGAGAAGTGATCCTTAACACATTGATTTGATTCAGCAAAGGAACATGGATCTCTGGGTGTCAGCCTCTTACCATTAAACTAATTATTTCTCCTCCAAGGAGAAAGAGAATCCAGAGAGTGATTGAAATAATATGCTCTTATCCTTAATTCTTCAAAGAGTTGGCAGAAATTCTCATTTTTGGGGTGGCAAGAATGTGAGAAATGGATGGGAAGATAGACCAGATAACTTCTCCACAAATAAAAAAATCTACTTTTATCTTAAATAGGATTGCTATTTCCAACATTTTAACTAAAAAGTAATGGCAATTAGCATGTGAAGTGACTTGAAGGAACTGCTGAGCTAAAGTGGATGAGCGGATTAAAGAACTGTGGTACACATATACAATGGAGCACTATGGGGCCATGAAAAAGAAGGAAATCTTGCCTTTTGAGACAACATGGATGGACCTGGAAACTATTATGTTAAGTGAAATAAGCCAGGCAGAGGAAGAAAAATATCATATGACTTCACTCATTTGAGGAATCCAATGAACAATGTAAACTGAAAAATGAAATTGAGACAGAGGAGAGATCAAAGGGACCAGAGGAAAAGAGGACAGAGGGAAAGGGGATGATAGGATGGGATAATCCTGAAGGGAAGGTGGGAGAGTGCTATGGGGAGGGGGCAAAAGAGATGTTGAGGGGAATACGGGGGAGGGGGGATGCATTCGGGGCAACAGTAGAATCTATGTAAACACAATAAATTAAAATAAATTTAAAAATAAAAAAATTTAAAAAGTAATGGCAATTAAATTTAATTTAATCAATTAAAATCTTCAGGATACATTTAGTAATCTTTTTCCAAATAAGGATCTAATTGTTACTATTATTTCATATTTTTATTCACTATTGTTACCAAATAGGTCTATGCTCTTACTGCCATATACATGTAATAGAGTAAGTTTGAAAAATTTTAGTGCATTACACCACAAGAAAAATGTGTTCCTACTATCATATTATAACACGTGGAATGGTTTACTATCCTAGAGCATCTGAAATTATTTGTAATAATTCAAAAAAATCTTAATTTTTATAGTCATTTAAACCAATCTTTTCTGCATAATAAATATATGGAATGATGCCATAAGATCTGCAGTAACTTTGTGTAGGAAAGAATTTCAGGCCTAGCATTGAATTCACAAGACTGCCTGAAGTTTGCTTTCCTAACCAAAATAGTTGAGCTCAGCCAATAGTAAAAAGAGGTACGGTTGCCAGAGAAACATATTTCTTATATCCTTTCCAGGTTTGGGTGAGACTTTAAAAGATGAGAGGAAACATTTAAAAAATGACACACTAGAGTGAAATTACCACATTTTAATGATATCAAACCACACGCGCGCGCACACACACACACACACACACACACACACACACACTCCTTTTATCAAAATGTGAGTAAGGGAGAACTCCAGCAATTCTGTAAACTGTTTTTAGTTACTGTTTCCTCTCAGCCAGGGTGGAAAAGGTGGAAACATCTCATGATTTTAGTGCAGCAGGAAGGCGCTGGGGTGCAGGGCCCACACATGGTCAGTTCGGCAGCCGAGGCAGAGGGACATGGGGACCCCAGCCCCACAGGTCAACAGGATAATCAGAATAGAGTGACCAACTGGCATTGTTGGTGGCGGTGAAGTGACCATAAGGCCCTCAGAGCCAAAACACACAAGCAGCCCACAACAGTCTTGCTTACTTTGTGTCAGGATCTAATGAATTTCTGAAAAAACTAGTAGAATAACTTGAGCCTCTGACTTAATCTGTGATTCTTCTTGTTGGGAAAACAGTTGTGTTAGGCTTGCTCGCTGGTGTACTGGCTGCAAGCACTTTGCCTGATTAATGCATGAGCATGTGGCAGAGGCTCGTGTGAGTAAAGGAGAGCCTATGTAAGGCTATGGGTGCTTGCTGCTCAGGGGAGATCGCGGACTGTGGATTGTGGGTTGACTGTCCACCACTGTGAGGGGCCATTTTGCTGTTTGTTTGCCTGAGAAGCAATTTTCCCGTCAGCTTGCTCGTCTGCTGTTATGAGAATCTATTAAATGGGAATGGCCCTCTGCTTTCCGGCGCTGCAGTTCCTCTACCTTCTGCCTGAATCCACTGTGGACCTGCCTGGCCTCGGCCTCGGCCTCCAGCCTTACACATTCTTTTTATATCTTAACCAAGCTCATCACATAGAATGGCATGAGATATTTGAACCTAGCTTAGCATCTAGTATCTAGTAGGCAGGCATACATTAGAGGAGTACGCTGGGACACCATCGCAGCTAAAGGTGTTTTCAGAAAGGTTCTTGGGTGGAGGAGGAGAAGATGGCTCCCACACAATATAGCTGGTGATGGAGCAGAGAGGGAAACATTCCAGTCTGCCCAAGAATGATAATCTGCTGGAGCTCAATGAGACAAACTCCAAACAAATGACCCAGAGACCCAGAGACCCGGAAACCCGGAGACCCAGAGACCCTCTAATAACACCTGTGCCAAATTAAGCCCAATTCCCCTTCCTGCTCTCGGCGTTCATTCATGACCTTGGAGAGGGGAAACCTGACATCTTCTGACTGCTCTTTATAGTAAACACATCTGACCGCTGGGGCTGGGTCTCTTGTTGGCCCTTTTGCTTAGTTCAGAGAATGTCTGATTTGGCTGCTAGGGTCTCAGGCTACTGTAGGTTTTTAAAGCCGTGGTTTGGAGATGACCAAAGGGCCAACAGAGAATTTCCTTAGTCCAAGTGGCAGGGAAAGCCCTAAGATCAAGCTTAGATTAGATTCCTTTTCCTTTGGTTTTTGTGTTTGCTGTTTTTTCTTGTTTTAAAAACCAAATGGAATGTTCTTTTTATTATTTTCTCTTTCTCTCTGTATCTGAAGCATAGCTGTTTTTTCTCCATGACATAGCTCACTAATAGAACCAGAAGCTCTAACACTACTACCTAGTCAAAGATTTAAGAGAAAGAGGTAGGAGTCCTAACTTGTGTCTTACTGTTCTCACTGTATTTTTTTTATTGATTTTAATTTATTGTGTTTACATAGATTCAAGTGTCCCACCAAACACATCCTCCCTACCCCCATGTTCCCCTCAACATCCCCCATCCCCCCTGCCCACCAACGCCCTCTCCCCTTCCCTCCAGGATTTGCTTTTCTGCTCTCTATAATGCTGTGTTATGTATACTATATATAATTTCACCAATCTCTTTCCCTTCTCTGTTCCCATTCTCTCATCCCCTTTCCCTCTGTCCGCTTTCCCTCTGGTCCCTTTGATCCCACCTCTGTCTCTATTTTGTTCCTCAGTTCACATTGTTCATTGGATTCCTCAAATGAGTGAGGTCATATAATATGATGTTCTCACTGTATTTTAAAGGATTGGGCTAATTTTTACTAAACAATATTGTATCCAAGGAAAACAGAATGAATTTATTTAAAGAGTTTCCATATATGCTTATTTAAAATAGAGTGCACTGTTGAATGTGATTTTTGAGTGAAAATATGTAGAAAAGTAAATTAGTTGCCATTTTTATTGAAAAAGTGACACAATAATAAATGAATCAGCACTTACTAGTTGCATGTAAATTTTATGTTGCTATCAGTTTCTCTTTACTTAAATTTTTTTGACTGATGAATTCATGCCTGTCTAATTGATCAGAGCTTGGCCTTACTTACTTACATTGGTCAAGTTGAATGCCAAGCTGATACAAGCCTTAGATGGTGAAATGAAAATTCATGGAATAAATCTCAGACAGTAAATAAAGCTGAACACTCTCTCAAAGAGGAGGTGTGTTTTCCTCTTTCCTGACAAGCCTCAGTCCCACAGTGTGATCAGGATTCAAGTTCACCCTTTGTAGCAAATGACAACCAACCAAGTCAGAGCTGAAAGAGGGTCCACTGAGGAGACATGGACCCCACGATGAGTTCGGTTTATACCAACATTTGTTCTTAACAAGAAAACTACCATCCCACGAGAAACAGAAACAGGGACAGTGATTCTTTTTGATAATATCTTCGGAAGGCTTTTCTTATATTCTGAAAGAAAAATAGTAAGCACAGACTTAGCTGTGTGAACTACATTGTAATGTTCTTGAACTACAGCTCAGATAGGTCTCTTCCAGAATTTTTACCATTGAGGAACCCCAATACTATAAGTAAACATGCCAAAAATAGTTTACAAAGTGGTGGGTTGATCGCTGGTCACCAATGACTGGGCACCATGAGTTCCCAGAAACCTAATTCTTATCTCTGGGTAAATAGGTTCAGTTTAAGTAAAGTTTCAGAAAAAAAATAAGCCAGATGTCCTAGTATAAATCAAGAGACTCATGATTCTTTAAGTAAACACAGTGCCCCAAATCCATCATTTAATATTGGAATAACCAGCATTCCAGAAAACATATTACAAGTGAGCAAGCCTGTCGCATAACCCTGTACTCTGAGAAGCCAGGAGGTTTAATCCCCAAATAGATTAAATGAGACAGATGGGTAAAACTGTTTACAATGTTCCCAGAATGGCTGTTATTGTGATAGGCCTCAAAGAGGACACAGATGCCTACGACCTATTTTAATTTTCCTTCTCTAAGCCTCTCTGCTTCATTGAGCCAAGCCCCGTTCAGAAGCAGGTTTGAGAAAGTCAGGAATGCGTGAGTTCCAGAGAGCCCGTTTATGACCTGAGAGAGATAAAGATCAGGGCAATGAATCCTGAGCAAGCCACCTTCCCACCAAATAAACACGTTCTTCATTTGAAGATTATGCCAAGCTATAAATGTCACACATTTTCAATTGCAGTTAATTTACAGTTATTTCTGGTGTCAAATTTTCTGGATAAGTGTGACAAACTCAGAGTATAAATTTGAAAATGCATTGTCCCAGCTGCCAACCTCTTTACCTGTTCCTCCAGACTTTCAGTGAGCTGTTTTGGACTAGCAAAGGGCACAACCAATCCATCACTTCCCACGATCGACAGTTACGGGTACGCGTCCTTTTTTATTTTCCTGGAAAATGCTAGATCACTGTGAAAGCAGGGCTTTAAAAGTCTATCAAACTGCATTGCTAAAACTATGAACTAGTTGCAAGAGGAAGAAACTCAAATGGAAACATTTGGTTCAAATAATAATCTATTAGCTGGACAATTTTCAGATCTCGGTCATACACTTTTATCTCCCTCCTCTAAAAGAGGGACAGGCATGGGTGGAATTAGTCAGGGCTCTGATGTGGGAATCGATGGGGAGGACACAAGAGCTTCCCCATCCAGGGCTGCAGCTGGTGTCGGGGGACTTGACAGGCTCTGGTTGTGAGCTTCCTCCCCCTGCCTCCTCTCACTCTTCCTCACGTGAACAGCAGAGGCCCCTCCACACACTTGCTCCTTGCACCCTTCATACACACACACTCAGACCCCTTTTCACTCCCTGTCTTTAGAGATTTGTCATACCCCAAGTACGTAAAATCAGGAGCTTCTGCATTTTTATGACATGCTACAAGAAGCAAGGCTTTCTCCCCTTTGAAGATTTGTGTAGTTTGAAATGAATCAAAGCCAAGGAGTCTGGGAGCGTGTTCACAGGATTGGTATGTATGCATGAGGCTGTTTATTCCCTTCAAGGCTAAATAGCTAAAGTCATTTCCTTCCAAACAAAGGTCTTTTAGGACATTTTTATTCGGTGTTCAGAATTTAAACACATGCCTGTTTTATGGCCCAGCTTGCTACCTCAGCTCTATTTAACCTTCTTACCCTTCCTCACATTTCCAAAAGAAACAATTTCCAAATAAGAAACTGCATCTAAAGAGCTAGAATCAATTTTGTTAAACCATTTCAATAAATAACTCTTCTTAACATGCATGTTTTGTTTAAGAAAATGAACATTATAGTTTTTCTTTTTTCCAGATGGAACTACCATGATTTATAGGTTCAACTGTTAAAAACAAAACACTCATTTGATATTAAAATTAATATATTGTACAAAATTTTCACCTTACTTGAAACACATTCAGATCTATAAGGTTATAAATGATCTGTTAGCTAGCTATAAGTTAGTGACATATTTTGGATTTATCTTTTTTTCATAAACAAATAATCCTTTTAGGCCCATATGGACAGAGGGAAATGTAATATAGAACAAGCTTGGCCAAACTTCCTTTCCTCTTTCAGCTCTGTCCTGGAGTGAATTCCCTTCTTTTCACCTTCACCCCTCAACGCACTCCTGGGGCCCTGAATACGGGAGCCATGCTGGTCAGAGCCCTGGGCAATATCAGCATTGTGTCTCCCTACCCCACTGCTGACATCCAACACTGACTAAGTGGTATCCATTTTATCTCCCAAATCTCTTTCCCACCCAGGCATCCTCCACATCCCTACTACCACGAGCAGGTGTGGGACTGCAGTCATCTCTCCTGTGGATTTCAGCACAGCTCTCTAATTCATTTTCCCGAGCCGCACTCTGCTGGCTCTGATCCAGTCTTTATAATGCCTGAAGAATGGACATATGAAATGCCAAACTGATGCTGTCCCTCTACTGATGAGAACTTCTCATTGGCTCCTGCTCCTCCTAGGACAATGCTGTTCCTCCTAAACACAGTGTGCTAGACCCTTGTCCAGCCCTCCAACTTTCCTTTATCTGGTTTATTCTGGTCACATTGATCATTTCTGCAGTTCCTTTAATAGAACTCATTTTTTTTTAAATACCTCTTTTACTTGATAAATACTTCTGAAATACCCATTGTGTTCCAGGTCTTATGCTAGAAGTTGAGAAACAAGGGTGAACAAAGACAGCCTTTCTGACCCCACCATGCTTTACTACAGTAATGGGACACCCACTATCATTGTAGCCCCCAGCCGGCATTATAACTGACAGGTTATTTGTCCATATCATCATCACTGGAGTCTTAGGATTCTGTTGGAGGGGGAGGGCTATGTTTATTTTGTCCACTCTTATATTCTCTGTCCCTAAAAGAAGGCCTGGCACATAGCAGCAATAATAGAGATTTAAAAATATAAATACATGACCATGGCTGGTGGCTCAGAGGATAGAGTGTCAGCCAGGCATATAGACGTGCTGGGTTTAATTCCCGGTCAGGGCACACATGAGAAGCGGCTAGCTCCTTCTCTACCCCTCCCTCTCTACCTCCTGTCCTTCTTCTCCTCCCTCAGGCGGTGGCTCGATTGGTTCGAGTATGGCCTCAGGCACTGAGAATGGCTCAGTTGATCCAAATGTCAGCCTCAGGTGCTAAAAACAGCTCGGTTGTGAGCATGGCCCCAGACAGATAGAACATCGGCCCCAGATAGGCAGAACATCTGCCACAGACAGAGTTTGCCGGGTAGATCCCGGTTGGGGCACATGCAGGAGTCTGCCTCACTATCTCCCCTCCTCTCATCTGAAATAATAATAATAATAATAATAATAATAATAATAATAATAATACATATATTACCTCTGTTATTTATACCATAAACCCACCAGCTGCTGTTAAAAGAAACCTAATATATTGAGATTAAAAAAATGATTTGTTATGCATCAAAGCAGAACCGATTGGCAGCAAAGAGTAACTACTTTTTTTCTGGAACTTTCTGAATCTTTGCTATAGTTCTCTCAAAAATAGAACCTAGGAGAAAGACTTGGAAACATTTAGTTTATTTCAGAAGTGATCCCAGAAAGTATAAGGGAGGAAGGTGGAAACAAGACAGAGAAGAGAGAAAGTCCATTAAAGGGGTGCTAATGAGTGGTTACAGGATGGGTAATGGGCTCAGATTGTATCTGAGGAAGCTACTGGACACTTGTCAAACTGCACCAGTGAGAACGAAGATACCAGGGTATTTATTCCTGATTCCTGCCCCTTCCTGGTGAAGGGATGCCCTTGGAGGTATTGAATTTTTGTCACTTCCAGGCTACACCTCAGTGGGACTAAGGAAGAATTCCAGGGCACTGGAGATGTCCCTGGAAAAGGAAGTAGGGGGTGGAAGTATCAGAAATAGAACACTGTCTGCGTAGATGGGAACTGTCCCCGACAGCTGCAGGCAGACTCCGAGGGACCAAGGGCAAACGGAACAGGCATCACCAGCATGGCCACAGCACACTTTCACACATCACCTTTAACA
Source organism: Saccopteryx bilineata (assembly GCF_036850765.1). NCBI lineage: Eukaryota > Metazoa > Chordata > Mammalia > Chiroptera > Emballonuridae > Saccopteryx > Saccopteryx bilineata. Next base: position 173,509,131 of record NC_089495.1, read on the forward strand.
AACACCTACCCATTCAAGGGCCTCCCACTTTCATTATAATCTACTTACTAGCAGATTAGAGCATCACAGAATAATCAGACTTCAAAGATTCCAGAATTGCCTGAAGACCAGATCCCCAGTTAGGCGACCACAGAAGGGCTCTGAACACTCAAACATTTCAGAGAGGTCTAGAAAACTAAGGAAGGATTATGAGTATCCCCACGAGTTTACAAATGGTTTCCCAAACCACCCAAGGATTGTGGCAAAGTCCCAATAATGATTTGGGCAAGAGAGTGATATTTCTTGAACTCCGTTCAAGAAAGGGAAGAACCTCTAGTGAACTATGGTGGGAGGAAAAGACATGTCCCCCCTCCACATACTTACCACACCTTCCCCAAGTTTGATAAGTGAACAAATACACCCTTTTAAAGAGAAAATAAATCATAGATTTCTCAGAAAAAAAATTCTACATGCAAATAAACAGCCAGAATTTTCTTTTTTTATCTTTGAAAGTAGTAAATGCTTACTTATGGTAATCATTATAATAACCAACAGATAGAAAAATAATAGTGTGGACACCGAGGAAGGAAATATTCTTGTATGTAAAACAATGCAACATGAATGGAGATTTAAGGCCTTTGTCTGTGGAAGTTAAGTTTTATAACATCAAAATACACAAAACATGACATTTTAAGTACATATGTTCCTCTCCATTTCCTTCTGAGAGTTCACTAAAGCGATGGTAAAATAATGATGAAAAATAAAAGCCCACAGGAACACAAGAGTAGGGAGTGTGGTTACAAAAGACAAGGAAAGCCAATGCTTCTCAAATAGATGGGATGAGAGGCAGAGTAAGAAAGAAAAACTACAAACTGAGAGCTCTGAGAGAAGGTAACTACATAATAGAAAGCAACTGTTGTCAGAGACACCGGGGAAGGCTCAGGTGGAGACACCGGAGCCAGTAAAAAAGGGGCAAAGTTTGGGGCGAAGGGGGTTGTGGTAAGTCTATATAAGGAGCAGCTGAACCTCCCTATGCCCTTGACTGCCCTTTATTACCTGACCCCCTTCCTTCCCTCAAACCTACCCTGGCAGGAAACAGGGAACACTTATCTCTGGTAGGACCAGAAGGTCACCAGTTTGTAATCACCGGTATAATAATTGATTTAAGTGAGACTCATCACCGTATGCTAAAACTGTAAGATAAACAATTTCCAGAAGGGTGAAAAAAAACAGAATATTTACACAGTTTGGAAGTGTCATTAGAAATTATTAAAAGAAAAATACAACTACAAAATAAAAAGAAATGTATAAGGGATAACACCTTATATCACAAATAATGAGACTAATAAATGACAAGAACCTCCTGATGTAATGTACTGGGGGAAATTATAGCATCTATAAATATGCTTATCAAAAAGTTATAGCCTGAATTTAATTTTGAAAACATAATAAAGCCCAACCCAGCGGAAGCACAGTGGATAGAGCATCGGACTGGGACATGGAGGACCCAAGCTTGAAACCCTGAGGTCGCCAACTTGAGCATGGGCTCATCCAGCTTGAGCATGGGCTCACAGACATGACCCCATGGTCACTAAGCTCAAGCTCAAAGGTCGCTGGCTTGAGCCCCAGGGTCACTGGCTTGAACCAGTGGTCACTCACTCTGTGTAGCCCCCCTGGTCAAGGCACATATGAGAAAGCAATCAATGAACAACTAAGGTGCTACAACAAGGAATTGATGCTTCTCATCTCTTTCCCTTTCTGTCTGTCCCTATCTGTCCCTCTCTCTCTGTCAAAATATAAAAATAATAATAAAATAAAATAAATAAATAATAATATAAATTTAAATTGTACAACATTCCAAAAATAACGGGATTTGACACTTTAAAATATGTCAATTTCATTGAACACGAAAACGGTGGGGACATTTTTCTAGGTTACCAGAGAATGAGACCTGACACCTAAGTGTGGGGCCTGGGCCACTGTGTTAGCAAAGGCAGAAAGCACCGCTGAGGCAACTAGAGGAAGAGAAATAGGAACTGCACTATTGCATTAGAGACAAGTTTCCTGATAATGATAATGCTCTTGCTGTTATACTAAAAAATAGTCCCTTTTCTTAGAAGATACAGTTTGTAGGATTTATAAATGAAGTGTCAATATCTTCAGCTTTACTCTTAATTTCATAAAGTTATGCAAACACACATACATATATCTTTAATATGCCATCCGTATTTGATATACATGTACATGGCAAGTGAATAGACAGTGCATGATTTAAGTTAATATATTCCCTGACTGTGAAAAGGTCATCCCGCACGTGCTAACCTGGTGATTTAGCAAGATTTGATGGCAAGCTGCTTGGATTCCATGTCGTGTCCACTGGGACTAAGGTGGACACAGAATGAATGAACTCTTTCTAGGAGGTCCTGGGGAACAGTGACTGCAATGCAAAGCTCCCCACTACCCCCTGGAGATGAAACTTTAGGGTCAAATAAAACCTTGGTTTATATTTAATCCCATTACCCAAACAATTAGGGACTACTCCGTGAGGTGCCCAATCCGTAAGAGGTGATATGTGTGTGCTATCCCACCCCATATGTAAATGAGAACATCCTAACAGCACAAGATTCTAGTGGCTTGTCCGGCAAACTCATGTAATTAAGATCTTCTCTCCATATTTATATAAATCATAGGTTCCTTTGAGGAAAAAAAATTGTCGGACAGTCATGCTTTCTAGTTCTATTTCTGTCTCAATCTCCATCTAACAGCAAAACTTACAAAACAAATATACTGTAGTTTAAAACAGAAAGGTGAAAACTAAAAAAAAATGTTAGTTCATCTTGCCTGATTGATGGTGTCATAGTATCCTGGGTAAAGCGCTGACCCAGAATTCTGGGGTAGCTGGTTTCAAGCCCTGAGGTAGCAGGATTGAATGACACATTGTCTACATGCTATACAAGCCTACCAGCTCGAGCCCAAAAGGTCACTGGCATGAAAAGCCCAAGGTTGCTGTCATGAGCAAGGGGACACTGGCTTGGCCCTGGTCAAGGCATGTATGAGAAGCAGTCGATGCACAGCTAAGGTGAAAGCAACTACGATTTAATGTTTCTTAACCCTACTTTTCTGTCTCTCGTCTCTCAAAACAAAACAAAACAAAACAAATTCATTTCTAAAAAATAATTTTTATATCCTCTGATAGTCTCAGTAACGTACTAGTTAAATATTCATTTTATTTCAGTTATCATTACTGCTGAACAAATTAAACCAAAACTTAGCAGTTAAAACACCATTTTCTTTTATGCTCATATTGTTTGGGTCATGGATTCAGAAAAGGCTTGGCTAGAAAGACTTTGCTTGGGGTTTCTCGAGAGGGTGAAATTAGATGTAGTCGGGGTTGAAATCTTCTGAAGTTTTGACTGTTCTGGACATCGAACACGGCTCAGTCCCATGACTGACAGTTGACGCTGGTTGTTGGCTGAGAGCTCAACTCTACTGTTGGCCAGAGTGTCTATATATGTCCTCTCCTGCATGGCGGTCTCAAGGTAGTACTACGTTTTACAGGGTATCTTCCCCTTCCCAGAAACAAAAAACCCACGAGAACCAAGTAGAAGATGCATGGTGTTTACTGATCTTGACTTGGACATTTCACAACATTACTTCTGCTAAATTCTATTAGTGAAATCACATCACCAAGGTTAGCCCAGCTTTATGAGAAGGGAACAAAAACTTCCTCTTTTCAAATGGAGGAGTGTTGAAGAATTAGCAATATGTTCTGAAACCACTAAGTTTCAACTGTAAAGTTTTAAATATTTTTCCTTAGAACTATAAAAAAGTAGGCTTTTTACTGGATCAGTCAGAGCAGCAAAAGTTAGATCAGCTTTACATAATCAGAAAACAAGGTAAAGCTGAGTTCTGAGACCATCTTCATATATTAAGAAATAATGAACCACTGAATAAATGGTCAGGTAGAAGAATGGGTGGATGGTAAATGGATGTAGGTGTGGATAGATAGATGAATGTGTAGATGGATGTATGAACAGATAGATAGATAAAATCAATAAATAAATGGATGGATATAGAAAACAATGAGTATGAATTTAAGAATAGTGTATAGCTACTTCCAACCCTGACCAGTATACTGGAGTTGCAAACATTACGTAGAGGGTGCTTATCCCAAAAGCGCAGTTCGTTCAGAAACAATTACTGAGGAGGGTGAAATCCGAATAGAGGGCAGGTTCTGACATGAAAAATGCCTAATAGGCCTAACGGGGAAATGAAGGTTTGCACAGGAGAAACTTCACTGGATCAACACAGAGATCCATCTGTCTTGGCCAGCTGCTCCATTCTGCTACAGAGCCAGGAGCACAGTGTCAGCTCATGGCAGGAGACAGAGCATCCTCTGAAAATGAGAATCAAAAAATTTGGCAGAGGAGAACAATTAGATGATTTATTTATTCCATCCTACAAATTTGCAATCACATGACATGTGTTCTTTTGTTTGGTCAGCTGGGGAAATGAGTAGGATACAGAATCAAAATGAGGTAGGTCCTAAGACAATGGGAGGTAATATGAGAGGTACTGTCCCACTTTCATAAGAATCTAAAGGCTACAACGGGGCTAGTCCTCCAGTTACAACATATGGCTTAGAGACATGATCCCCCCATCACGAAAATGGAATAGAACTTGTCATCAAGGACAGACTGTTAGGGGGAAAAAATGATGGCAATGGGCATATTATGAGATAAGAACAGCTAGTACTGTTACGTACGGAGTGCTCTAAAAGCTGCAGTAGCATTTGTTTTGCTCCCTGGACTGGTTTCCATCTGTCTAGTACTGCGGAGAATATTTTGACAGTGGAAATTTGTGAGATGAGGCAACCCACACCATGTAGTGAGTGACATTTATTAGTCAGAATATTATCCCCGACGGAAGGAGGGAGGATCTGAGACTTTAGATTAACAGAACAGAAACCAAAATATCATGAAGGTCACACTAATGGTGTGTAAGTAGACCTCTGATAGTGGAGACTTTGATATCAATCACCGGGGTTTGAGATTAAGAGGAGAATCTTTCTTTGGTTTGAACTCAACAGCAAACTGTCAAGACAGCTGACAGGTGAGATAATTGTTAGCTCTCTGGTTCACTAATTAAAGAAGATGGGGAGTAATAGGGACATTAATTTTGTTCACTCACCTGAATCTCCTCTGGAAAAGGGAATTCCTTTTGAATCTTAAAAGAGATCAATTCACTGCTTGACATGCACCCAGGTGAGTATGAGAAATATGCCTTCAGGCTGAGCAATGTATGAATCAGATGTCAAGCTTCACATGGTGAAACAGTGATATTACCTAGCCTTTAATTGCTCTGGGTCTGGGAGATAGAAAAGTCATCTAACGCGGAGGCAGGAACCACTAAAGAAATGGCATCAAAGGAATCATATTTCAAAACATAAAGGTGCAAAAGGAGGATCTGAGGCTTCCCTGCCTCCCTCACCTTTGTATCGATGAGCTTTGTGCGTCCATTTCATTATTTCTGACACTTTCTTTTAAGCCAACTTCAATTATTTTCTTTATTCTTAGGAGGTTCCCCGCAGGTGTTCAGGATAAAACAACTTCATTGTTAACCCATTTCCAATATTAGCTTAAATGTGGAGATTCCATAAAATCAGAACTTCCCAGGCTATCATCCAGACTTTAAAACTTAATAGAAGTGGAACTCTAGGACTGTCTTCTCGTGTGCAAGGCAAATATTAGGGGAGACTTCACGGGGCTGTGAGAGGATCACAGGACAAAGTCCCCATACCGCACTTAGCACACAGTGCCTGGCACGTGCCTCAAGTTGAAGCAGTGTGAGCTGCCATTATGTGTGTCCATAATCAAACAGACTCCCTTCTTTCCATTAGGATTACTGTTCAAACACAGGGGAAAGATGGATTTGGGCAAAGACTGGGAGGGAACAGGGGAGATTTGAATAAGTCGTGTTCTGCTCATTCCCTGTCCTGGCGCCCACACTCGGCCCACACCCTCCTCACAACGTTCAAGTGGAAGCAAATATTCTGCCATAGTTTCAGTTCTAGTGTGCACTTCCAGTTAGACTTCATTTTCTTGAAAAGATGGTAAATTCAGGGGTTTATTAAAGTGAGGGCTAAAAAATGGCATAATGCATCTCCGAGCTGAGCTGTTAACTCTCCGTCCCCTTGAGTACATAGCTTTGTACTTTGTCATAAGCATTTCAGAAAATACAATGAAACAAGATTTATTTCCAATACTATATATGGGTCAAAATAAAGAATAAAAAGGAAAATTAGAAATTTTAAAGTTGACCTCATAAATCCAAAGAGACCTGTTCTTCATTGTTAGAGAGTAACAACCTCATTCCCAGATCACTGAGTGTGCAGTATCTGTTTTCTGTGGGCGGCTGCCAACAGATGGCTTATTTTGAGTGGGAAGAAACATCATTAAGGAACAAAGAAAAATTAGGACTAAATAGGAAATTAAATATGTTCTTGGGATTACAACTGATGATCAAGGAGTTGCAAACCAGTGATTTGCAGCTTAATATTTTGCCTGCAGCCAATACCCACTGTTTTAAGGAGACCTCCACATTAAGCAGGCTTTTCTCACACCATGCAATCTATGTGTCTTTCTGTCTAGCCAGCGCCATTGCCAAACATCATAATTTTCCCAGAATCCTGAATTGCAAGATGAACAGATAATATTCATTCCCTCCCCGGAGAGAACATCCCTTGATTGAACTGTCTCCCTCCATCCCCATCACTGTAATGTGGGCTACATGTCAGTGATGTGAAATGCAGTTGAATCTACTTGAAAGCAGAGGAAAAATTAGCTTTTAAATACAAATGGTTAGAAGAAAAGCATTTTCAAATGACAGCCAAACTCGCTCAGCTCCTAAAGTCCTCGAGGTCTCTCTGAGGAATGCAGCATGAACTCGAAGGCCTATATGCCCAGAGTCTGACCCCAGCACTGCCCAGGGGGCTGAGGAATTTCCCTGGAGGACTGGAGGGTGGTAGAGGGTGGGTAAGCTGGAAGTCAAAGGGTAAAAGCAAGACATGCTTCCTCTAAGAACCCGTCTTTGAGGTTGACTCTTAAAAGCTACATAGATCTGTCATGCTCCCTAACAATAATTAAATAAATTGGGGGGAAAAAAGCAATTAAAAGCAATCTGATGAACTCTATCTAGCTGTGTCCTGAGTTACATGAGTAATGCGCACATGCCCACAGAAGCTGGTGAAGAAGAGGACTTTTGGACAGCCAGGGTTTGTCAGATCACCCAGCACTTGTTAATGTAGTCATGACCAATTTCACACTCGGCTCTTGGACCCAAGACAGACTCTATTCACAGATGAGGACAATGCCAGGCAATCTAATCTGGAATGGCTTCTCTGCTGCTTAAAACAAATTAGTCTTGCACATCTCCATGGCATAACTCAGAATCCACTAGAGATTGTAATCAACCCTTTTCAAACTAGCTCTGAAATCAGTGAGAACCTATTCAAAACTGTTGGCGATAATTCTTGCTACCGGCTAAGGAGTCTATATTCTTGAGATAAGAGTTTGGGTTATTTCTATTAGCTCAGTCTGTGGCTATATGAGAATCTATAGATGAGAATCTAACTGAGTCTTTCTGTTATGCTGCTGTTGTTGATGGCAGTGTCAGTTACTAAAGCAAACTAGGACTTCAGGGACAGAATAAGTATTAGGGTAAAAAGTCTATTCCTCAGAACCCAGATGTTGTAGAACTCCAGTAGGCACAATGATGCCCCCACTTCCTTGCCCACTCGATGTTCACAACTTCTCCAACAGGCCTTTGCAGTCCTCTTCCACTGTGGGTAGGGGGCGTGACCTTCCCTGCCCTTGACTTTGTGCTCAACCATGGCCGATAAGATGCTAGAAGATGTGATGCAGGCAGAGTCTTTGGGTTGTTGGATTTGCTCAGCCTTGGAACTCTGCCATAACCATGAGAAAAACATGCCCAGGCAGGCTGCTGATCCCAGAAGGAGGATGGGAGACAGGTGAAATAGATTGAACAAACATGGCCAAGCCGAGCCTAGACCTGCCCAGAGCTATCTGCCTCCCAGAGGCACAAGAGCAAGAACAGCTGAGAGCAGCACAGCCACTTGGTTGGAACTTCTGGCCCATAAAGTCACAGACAAAAAAAAAAAAGTGCTTACTGTTCTCAGCCACTTATTTAGAGAAGGGGGTGCTTATTGTTTTAAGCTACTGCTTAAAATTGTGAAAATAGAGTGCCGTGGGTTTGGTTTTTTTTTTTTTTTTTTAAGTTTTAGTTAATTATCTGGATGGAAATCATTTTCAAGTTTCCATTCTCTGCAGCAAGCTGTCCCATCATTCCACTGTCATGACTTGAAAGTCATGGAAATGACATTCCTTGTTCCAGAGGTATCAACTTTCGATGGCTGTGGCCATGAAAACTTGAACATCTGCCTGAGATACCATTAAAATAATAGTGGTGAAACTTTATTGAGGGGCTCTTATGTGCCAAATACTTTTTGCAGTATACAATAGATCCTCCATATTAGCGGCAGCCTTATAAGTGGGACACAGTCATCTTTCTCATCTTTGAAAAGATGAGAAAATTGATACTCAGAAAAGCAAAGTCATCTACTCGGGGACCTTGAGCTCATATATTTGAACCTGGGTTTGAGTCGAACTAAAATTTAAAGTCTTAAGCCACACTTGCTCTAATCATTTAAAAATCCCAAATAAAAGATTTTAGTATCAAGCAGTATTATATAAACAGTTTTTAAAAGTTACCAAAAGGAGTGGAAATTTCAGTTTTAAAGAGGTAACAAATGCTAAATCTCTGCCTGGCCATGTTTATCAATCACATTTTCGTGCAGAATAGAAATACCAATCCGGAATTCAGTCTGGAAGGAGCTGACCCTCAGCCCTTCCCAGATCCCGCCCCTCCATCAGCGGGCTATGAAAGAGTCATGGGTTGGGTCCCAAAGAAAATGGATAAGTCTCTCCCATGAATTCCAGTCACAAGTTTTGTGCACACAAACAGAGCTGGCATTATTCATCAAAGATGATTAAGTTCACAGCCGAGGGAAAGGCAAAGGTCAGGATCCCTATATTTTCAGAAATCACTTGGCTGTTTGATGAACCTCACAGTAGTAAATATTGGGAGAAGCTGTGCTCCTGCGGGAAGTGTGTAGGGGAACAGATTTCAGAGTAGTCAAATCAGTCAAGTGACTAAAATGCTGGAGTCTTGACAGAGCATTTTACTCTGTCTTTCCACCTTTTTAAAGCAATCCATCTCTAAAGGACCACTGAAGTCTCCCCTCCCTCTAGAGCCCTTCCGTGATTACAGGATCACCTCCATTGGTCCCTCTTCACTCTAAATATCCATGGCAAGTATGACGTCTTCTCCATCTCCGTCCTACTGTCTTCAATGGTTTCTTCATGAGACCAAGAGAGTGGAAATTGGTGATAATAATTTTAACAATAATGTCTGTCTACAATTTAATTACTTTTTCCATAAGCCCATTCTCTTTACAACCATTAAGCTCACAATAACCTTAGGAAGCAAGTACTATTACCTGTTAGAAAGTAGAAATGAGGTTTACAAAGGTCATATAACTTGCTCAAGGTCATACAGCTAGATAGTACCTGAGTGGGATGTGAAGATAGTCTGACTCCAACAATCTTGGCTTCTGATTGGCTCACAGGAGACACCCTCTTATATGCTTTCTTTATATAAACTCACGGTGTTGGGCACATTGGGAGGCACAAAGCAGGCCCTCGTCAGCATCAGTGGTACAGGTCACAACCTCAGAGGTCTCCCACTATTACCTAACACCCTTGTCTAACAACAGTGCTCATACCACTGGAAGGAAAGACTAAACACCCAAGTTTGGCTCATTTGCTAGCATCACTTCAACTTGTTAACAAATATGACATGACACAGAGGGGAAGGGAGAGCATTATATTGTATAAAGGTCTACATATTACATGGAAATATGTTATAGAGATTATTTTCAAAGCCTAGGCAAAAAAAAATATTTAAACAACAGCCATTCAGCAACTGGATTTGTTTCACATCTACCATATATGAGGTACTATACTGGGAAACAAAGAATTTAGATGATAGATAGATAGATAGATAGATAGATAGATAGATATAGATACATTTAAAAAATAAGTGTTTTCTCAGAGTTGTTTTCCTTACAATCAGAAAATCTGTTAGACAGCAATATATTAAAGAATTGGCTAAATGTTCTGAGTTTTCTGAGGAAAACTGTTAGGCAAAACCTCAATATCACACAAGATGTCGCTTTGAGACATATGGTTAAGTGTCAGTCATATGACAGAATCAAAATATTCTGAACAAAATCAAAGACTCAGTTCTCTCCACCAAGTCTGGGCTCTTTGCCCATTAACCAAAACACATCATGTGGAAGCCAAGTTGCTGAAGTTTACCTGGAAAGCCTCCCCTATATTTGTCTACTTGGCTCTTTCCTTTTGAATTTTTAAATTTCCACTTAGTATCCAAATTTCAGCTCTTATGTTAGTATTATTTAAATAATTTTATATTAAATCAAGAGAAATGAGATTAAAGTAGGCAGCATACCCAAAGCCTTTCTTTTTAAGAGGCTCTGTTTTGTTGTTGTTGTTGTTGTTGTTGTTGTTCTGATAAGTTCAGTTCTGGAAATAAATCATCACATACCTATCTGAATGGCTATCATCAGTAAAACAATAAACAAGTGTTGGAGAAAAGGGAACCCTCATGCACTGTTGGTGGGAAGGCAGACTGGTGTGGCCACTGTGGAAAGCAATATGGAGGCTCTTTAAAATTAAAAATAGAATTACACTATATGACTGAGCTATACCACTCCTGAAGTTTTATCTGAAGAAAACCAAACTGAAAAGATATATGCACCCTTATGTTCATTGCAGCGTTATTTCCAGTAGCCAGGATATAAAAGCCATCCAAGTGTTCATCAATAAATGAATGAATAAAGATGTATTCAATATACAATGAAATATTACCCAGCTATAAAAATCAAATAAAATCTTACCATTGGGAACAGCATGGATAGACCTAGAGGCTATTACGCTAAGTGAAATAAGTCAGAAATAGAAAGATAAGTATCATATATTGTCACTTACATGTTAACTCTAAAAAACAAAATAAATAAACAAACAAAACATAAACAGATTCATAGATACAGAGAAAAAATCAGGAGTCACCTGATAGGAGAGGGTTGGGAGAATGGGTAAAAAAGGTAAAAGGAATTAAGAAATGCAAATTGCCAGTTATTGAAAAAGTCATGAGGATATAAAGTAGAGCATAGGAAATAGAGTTAATAACATTGTAATAACTGCGTAGGTGTCAGATGGGTAGCAGGCTTACCAGAGTAATCACTTGTTAGAGTATAAGATTATGTTGTACACCTGACACTAATGTAATATTGTATGTCAATTGTAATTGAAAAATAAACTTAAAAAATAAGATATACCCTAAAAACAGAGAAAAAAAATCATTGAATAGCTCCTTGTTACTTCAAACTCAGTGTTAAATAATAATGTATCAATCATTTCTTTCCATAAAAACTGGACTATCTTCCTGCATTTTCTATCTCAGTGGTAGCACCCTGTTATAAATTGCAATGTGCCTCCTAGAAAGCCATATGTTAAAGTTCTAACTCTCAGTACCTCAGAATATGATCTTATTTGGAAAAAAGGGTCATTGCAGATGTGATTAGTTAAGATGAAGTTATACTAAAATGGGATGGGTTCCTAATCCAATATGTCTGTTGTCCTCATAAAAAAAGGGAATATTGGACACAGAGATACACACAAGGAGAATGTCATATGAAGATGAAGATAATGAGGATGCTTCTCACCCAGGCACACCAAAGACTGCTAGCAAACCACCAGAAGCTGGGAGAAAGAACTGAACCCTGCTGACACCCTGCTTTGGGAACTTCTAGCCTGCAGAACTATGAGACTATAAATTTTGGTTCTGTAAGCTACCGAGTTTGAGGTACTTTGTTATGGCAACATTCACTGAAATACACTTCCATCTAACCAGTTCCTCCAGGATTCTTCCTTGTCCTATCCAGCATCCAAGTTTTAGATTTATCACAATCGGTCCCCTTCTTCCCACATAGAATGGTTTGTCCTTAGTTCAAGTGTTCTTTATTCTTATTTGAATGAGACTCTTACTTGGCCATCTTAGCTTCTCTTTTGATTTCTTGTCTGACCTCCCAACCCATCTTCCCTACTGTGGCCAGGGTCATTGTTCTAAACTGTAAACCTGGACATGTTACTTTTTTGCTAAAAGTCCATGCACACCACGGGACATGGATCCTCGTGACCTTTGGAAGTCTGGACTTCAGTTTGGCACTCAAGGCTGATCATGCTTTGGTCCTGACTAATTATTTAGCCCATCATACCACTTTCCCACATTCAAGTAGTATTTCTGCTCATGCATCCAGCTGTGTTGAGTCATTTGCCATAATCTGAGCATCCATGTTCTCTGCCATTCCAATATTTTTACATATACTTCCCTGTGTCCTCCGTGTGCAATTGCCTCGCAGCTATAACTCTCTTGTTATTGTTTATCTCTCCTACCTAAAGTCTAGTATAGTGCTCACCTTGGACTAATTTCTAAATCGGTGTTTATTGAGTGACTGTGTGAAATTAGAATTTCATTTTGTTAAAATATGCTGGGGAATTCGTCAGATATGCAGGGAAATTTGGCAGTCAAAACAAGTCAGTGAAAATATCTCCAGTCAAACCTTAACTTATTCAAATTTACTCCAGTGCTTAAATAAAAAATTTACTGAACAAAAACAAAACAGAAAAAAAACAACAAAAAAAACCATATGCAATGCTAGAATAGATACCGGAAAGGCAATGCCAGAGTTGGTATGGTTCAGCACTGCTGCACGCTTGGTCCAAGTTTCATGTCACATTAAAGAATCAGCAAGGCAAGCTGTTCTTAGACAATTCTGTATGCGTTTGTGACATTATGCACACCTGTGTCTTCCTATAATCAGCTTAAGCCCACATGCTCCTACTTGTCACTGATTTGAATCTTACTCATTTTAGAAAAAGCATTTGGCTCATACACTCTGGGTTTATCTGTTGCAGTTTCATAGTTCTCCTAGATCTTTTGAGATTTTGAAGCTTGGCACAAAAGATCTATTTATCACTGCAATTGTTGGTTAAATATATCCCTAAGCATTGCCTTAGAGGGAAAAATACAAGTTATATATTAAGAAAAAGAGAAGATAAAAAATGAAATAAACTGTTCTGGTATGTATTTAAAATAACAAAAGTGCATTGTATATAAATCATATTTTTATAATTTATATTTTATATAATATAGATATAACCTGAAACCTATATAATTTTATTAACCAATGTCACCCTGATAAATTTAATTAAAAAATAAAAAACAAAGCCAGATAAAAAAAATATATATATAACATTTATATGACAAAAAATACAGGTATTTTATATAGTATGTATTCTAGGGCATACAATTAGCACACAAAAAAGCAGTAGAATAGTATATATTAATTTAACCTATTGTCACTCAATAACAATACTTTATTATTCATGTTTATACTTAAGACTATTTTGCTTGCTTTATAGTCAAATTATATTATCTATAAAACATTTTTGCAGCAGTTATTTTAAAAAAATAAATCAATTATTTTTATTTAGTCATTCAATATATGAACACTCTAAAGGTCATAGAAGTGAGCAGCAGTTTCAAAAAAAAAAAGTACCCACATATTTTTAAATAGGCCTTGCTGTCTTCCTTGTCCTTACAGGCCAGTATTCAGAACCTAACAGAAGCTCTGCACTGAGCAGGGAAGTCATTCCAAATACTGTAACTGTGTCAGCTGATTCACCTGAAAATCTAACAAGCATCTCAAACTCAACAGGTTCGAAATTGACTTCTCTACTTTTTGTCATGACTTGCTATTTTTTTTCTAAAGTCCTAAAATGGGGTTAATAGAATCCCCTTCTATTTAGTCACTGAGCAAAAACCTTAAATTCCTTTTCCTCCTACATCAAAATTGTTCAGTGGGTCCTGATGATTCTACCTAAAGTGCCTTTGGATCCATTCCTCCTTTTCCATTTTCCAAATAGAGTCTTTTATTGCTTCAGCACCCAGCAGAGTGTCTGACATGTATATTGTAGGCACACAACAAAAGTTTGGCAAGTGACAGTAAAATCAGTAATTTAGATATTTTTTCATTTTCTTTTCTAGACCACTACAATGGTCTCCTGTAGGAAATTGTGACTGTGAATCATTCTACTCTCCAATTTGACCTCCAAACTTATTATACCTACAATGGTTATTCTTCTAAAGCATAGCCAACCATATAATTTCTTGCTCAAAAACATTGACAGCTATTTTTTCCATGATAAGCCTGGAAGGCATGCTAGGGATAATTAGATGAACAAATAACGGTCTCTATGTTGGATGATACTCATTAATCAAATAACTGCTGTAAGATAAAGTTATAAGATGCTTCGAAAGCCTTTGGCAGCATAGTAATCCATCTTGGGGGACAGGGGTAGGTTTCTCAGCATAAGAGCTGTGTGCGGTGCTATCGGATGGATGAGTGGAGTTTTCCCAGGCAAAGCCAAAAGCCTATTCCTGGTCAGTGAGCAGCACCTGCAAAGGCTATGTGTGGAACAGAACTTGGGGCCTTTGAGTATCTCAGAAGACGGTAATGGGTTCAGAACTCAGAGAGCAAGTGGTTAACAGTGCATGCTGAGCTCACAAGAATAAGCAGTAGTAACCCTGGCTGGTTGGCTCAATGGTAGAGTGTTGGCCTGGTGTGCAGGAGTCCTGGAATTGATTCCTGGCCAGGGCACACAGGAGAGGTGCCATCTGCTTCTCCACCCCTCCCCATCTCCTTCCTCTCTGTCTCTCTCTTCCCCTCCCGCAGCAGAGGCTCCATTGGAGCAAATATGGCCCGGGCGCTGAGGATGGCTCTGTGGCCTCTGCCTTAGGTGCTGGAATGGCTCAGGATGCGACAGAGCGACGCCTCAGAGGGGCAGAGCGTCGCCCTCTGGTGGGCATGCCGGGTAGATCCCGGTTGGGCGCATGCGGGAGTCTGTCTGATTGCCTCCCCATTTCCAGCTTCAGAAAAATGCAAAAAAAAAAAAAAAAAAGCAGTAGTGACATTGTGTGTTATCATCCTGAGAAGACTCCATGAAGGATTAAAATCAAGGGGTTACAGGATCACTTCCACTGGTTTCTTTTAAAAATGTTTATTAAAAATATATAAAGAGATAGGTATATCTTAGGCTGGGCAGGATTGTATTAAAGCTCTGAACCCCTGGAAATGTGCCCAAGTGTAGCAGTTGAAATAATTAAGAGTTCTTGAAGTGTGAATAAAGGACAAGTTGCATCCCAAGAACAAATTTTTTGATGGGCATAGCTTACTGCTTGGTGACTTCGCTTTTGTTTCTGAATCTATGTTAATAATGGGCATTTTATGCCAAAAATGGTCATTGCATTCTTTATCACATCCTATTCTGCAAAACAAAGATAACAGCACAATTAATACATGTGATGAATGCAAGGGCCCCTCGGCTTTGTTTCTGATCTCACTTTTAATCAGCACTGGGGCCTTTTGATATTTAGCTTCCTTCTTTCTTAAATATTTCTGAAGTTGTCCAATCCCCAGGGCTATTGGAATAATGAAATATACCTTCCTTTGTTTTAGTAGTTGAGAAGTGATTGACCCCACGTCAGTCTCTCCATTTGTGTCAAGAAGACAACCCATGTGGAAATGATAATATGAATTTCACTATTTTCGGCTTGCAGACCTTCCAGTAAAGAATAAAATTGGGATGACACATCTTTATCAACAACTGCCAACTCAAACAATGTTCTGTCTTGGGCAAGTATAGTATTAATCTGTGCGTTTGCTAAAGCTTCTCATTAGACCCAAGCAGTGGTGGGATTCAAGTAATTTAACAACTGGTCCTCTGCCCTAATGACCATTTTAAGTATAAAAAATGATATACCAAAAGGAAGTTTATTATTTCATGCATTTAATACTTAAATAAGAATAATAAAAAAGATATACAAAACTAGATTATAAGAAAGTTTTAAAATATTAATGAAAAAATGTTAAATATTATAAAATCTGACAAAAACAACAAAACTATTATTTAAGATATTCCCATATTGGTTTTTTTAAATATTTTATTCAGTCATGTTTTTTAGAGTAGAGAGAGAGGGTGAGAGAGAGAAAAGAGGGAGGAGCAGGAAGCATCAACTCCCATATGTGCCTTGACCAGGCAAGCCCAAGGTTTTGAACCAATGACCTCAGCATTCCAAGTTGACACTTTATCCACTGTGCCACCACAGGTCAGGCCATATTGCTTCTTGATTGGCATCCCCACTTGAAATTTTCTTTGGTTTTATCTGAGCATCATCAGCTGCGTGATTTATCCTTAACCATCTTTTCACTATAGAGTAGAATCCTATTCCTTTAGAATGTAAACTTGTGATTTCCACATTGGGTGGCTGCCCCAGGCGCCCACCTTAGAGAGAACCCTGCTTACAAGTGCCATTTTAACAACCGGCAGAACTCAACAAAAAATTAGGTATTGGTTCTACTGAATCTGTGCAAACCAGTTGAATTTCACCACTGGGCCCAAGCCTCTGGGAATCCAACGTGCTGATGAGGAGGAACGGTGTCACACAGAGGGTACAAAACTCCATGAGCCCTGCTCCTGTTGCAGTTTTTATTGTTCATGTAATTGTAATAGGATATAAAACACCATGACCTTTGATTTTCATTGGGGTGCCTCAAATTATGGCTTCAATTTCAGCCCAGGCACGCCTACTCATCCAGGGCAGGTTTTCACGTCTTACTTGGTGAGAGGGCACACCTGTGTTATCCCTCCAGCTTGCCAGATGTTTACCAACAGGTTTTCAAAGAGATGATTTTCCTGTTCTCACGTTGTCAGTTTATTCCTCATTCATAAATACTCAATACAAATGTAGTATTTGAAATACGTAGATGGGCATTTACTCTGAAAATCATCTGAGGCGACTGAAACCCCAGAGGCAGACGACACAGCGTTTGAAAATGGGAGCATGGCCTGCTTTATTTGTTCACTTGCACAGTCATCCATTAGGCTTCCCTCTCTCTTCGTTCAGGAACGCAGTCAAGGTAGAGATTGAGTTGCTAGGGTCTCAGTGCAATAATCTGGGTATCAAATTTTTCTTTGAAATACCGTATTTGCGCATGTATAAGATGTTCCCATGTATAAGACGCACCTTAAATTTGAGGCCCGAAATTTGGGGGAAAAAAATGTATTACATAAAGTTATTGAACTTGTTTTATTCATCATAAAATTCATACAGCTCCTCATCACTGTCAAAACTCTAACCCATTAGCTTGTCCTTGTCTGTGTCTGATGACGAATCACTATCTTCAACAATGAGTGCAAAAACAAGCACAAAAAACCGGGAAATACAAGTAAAAGAATCTATAACCACTGAATAAGAAGCACCCAAGTGTTAGTACTCAAATTTTTTGATAAAAGGTGGGTCTTATACATGAAGAAATATGGTAGCTCTTTACTTTTACAGCATAAAGCAGTGGTTCTCCAATAAGTGGATGGCTTGTTAAAACACAATTTTCTGGCCTTCTCTTCAGAGTTTCTCATTTAGCATGTCTGAGTTGTGGCCTGGAAGTACGTATTTCTAACAAGTTTCCAAAACCACATTTTGGGAACCACTAGTACAAGAATAAATGAACTTTACAATGTTCCTAGGAGCTACCAGAAACACAAGTTATTCAAAACATTGGCATGAAAATATATGGTTTTATAAAAACAGTCAAAGAATGGTAGAATTTAGAGTTGGCAAGATACTTAAGACACAGAGAGAATTTGAATGGTTAGTGGTAGTCGCAAGCCAGTTGGCCATGGAGCTGAGATGATTACACTCTGAATTCCCATGTTCTTGTTCTACAACTATCTGGGTAGCCAGGTCTGACATCACATCTATTTATTCACTCAAATTTTACTTTTGGTTATGGTATTCATACATTGAAAGTTGAACTGATTATGTGATTGAAATTGGCAAACTTATATACCAGCCTAAACACCTACTGTTGTGTTCCTCCCTTTTGAGATGACATTTTATTATAAAAACTTTTAAGTTAAAAACAATGAACATATGTTACTTTTGTACAGGCAAGAAAGAAAGCCCGTAAGAGAGGAACAATAAGATATATTTATATAAAAGAGCTGTTCCTTACAAGAAAATGTATAAATCCTATCAAACATTAGTGCTATTTTAAAACCAACCAATGAAATTGGGTCAATCTGGATATTTTTAAATGAACTACTTATGAGTTTATTTAATGTGATAGGCTTTAATGTGCTTCATTTTCTTCTACCAATTGATTTGCACACAGAGAGAGTTTGGCTATGTATTTTTCAATCATTTTATAGAAATTTAATGTGTATTACTGTATTTTGGAGGGTATGTGTATAAATGCAGCAAACACATGGTCCGGAAGCTCAGGGGCTCATCTCAGGGAGCATTTCAAGGTTGATGATACCATGTTTATGCTGTCAGCATGGTATCATGCAAAATCCATCTAGATTTCTCTGGTTCTATAGACTTAAGTTCGAGCATTGTCAATTACACTGTAACCTTTGGCAAGTCAATGAAACGCTTCTTACCCTCCAGGTTATCCTTTGTGCAACCGGAGGAAAAAATAATAACTCCCACTTTATAGGCAGTACTGGAGCCAAAATATAACTTGGGAAAGATTTTGTCCCTCCATAATTTCCATCAGATCCTGTCTGTCCACCATCCTCTCTCATAAAGGTACTACAATCAAACAATCTAAATAGAAACAGTGAGTTTGAAGTGCAAATGTAGCTTCCAGACAAGTTTTCTATTCAATTCCTCCCCCAAACAGCATTGCAGACAAGTTGCTTCCCACCCCACAACCACAACGTCACTTCCAATCCCCTTCTATAGCAGTGATTCCAGGGCTTCCCCAGCCCACAGTGTGAGTGTGATAACACATGGGCTGTATCTGCAAAGTGTCCGTCACCTACCCCCTTGTTCTTCCCTTACCAACTGTTTCCCCCGTGGCAGTCACCTAGCTGGACTAGGACTGAGTTTCTTCTCGAGGGGACAAAAATGTAAGATGAATTACATCTAAGGTTCCTTCTGTTTATTTCCTTTGTGTCAAAAATAACTCTAACATATCAAAACTGTACTTAGAGTATCCAAGTAATACAAATGGGAAAAAAAATTGGGGGAGCCTAAAATATGTTTATACATATATTACAGTAAAAGTATCTCTCTCATGTAGCATTGTCATAATGTCTAACATCATCATGATCTATGTACTACGTTTCTTTTTACCTATTACAGTTCTCTTAAAAATATGAATTTGCAATTGATGCACTAAAATTGTTCTTCCCCCAAAAAATACCATTTTATTTTACCATTAAACTTTTAGAATCAGCCTCAAAATCCAGTGTCTTAATGTGAATATTGGTGAGAGACTTCCTCTGGATTTGATTCTGAACTAATGCTTTGCAAGAATGACATCATTACAGTCATTAAAGGTGGAAATTTCTATTTAAATAAAGAAGAATGAAGACATAAAAGTGGCACAGTTTTAAAAAAAACAAGTAGGCCCTGGCTGGTGGCTCAGTGGATAGAGCATCAGCCAGGTGTATGAATGTCTTGAGTTTGATTCCTGGTCAGGGCACACAGGAGAAGTGACCATCTGCTTCTCCTCTTCCTTCCTGTATTTCTTATCCCTTTCCACAGCCACTAGCTTGATTGGTTTGAGCATAGCCCCAGGCACTGAGGATAGTTCAGTTGGTCTGAGCATCAGCCTCAGGCACTAAAAATAGCTCAATATTCAAGTATCAGCCCTAATTGGAGTTGCCAGGTAGATTCTGGTCAGGGTGCATGTAGGAGTCTGCCTCCTCTCACAATAAATAAATAAACAAACAAACAAGTAAACAAAAATTTGCTAGCCAAAAACAAGCTTTCTCAGTACCATGGATACATATTATTATTCGGGAACTTGAAGCTGAAATCACAGGTTACTATAACTTCAAGTCTGGAAATGACCTTAGATAGCAATCTTTCAACTTCCTTAATTAACATATGAGAAAAGAAAATTTTAGGAGGGATGCAGATACTTGATCAGAACATAGAGCTCATAAAAATTAAGCCAAGACTAGAAATGAGAATTCCTAAGATGCAGGCTAATGTTTTTCCCAAAAAGAGGCTGATTTTTGAAGGTGATAAGTTTAATATATGGTACTGTGTTTCTGGCTTTCTGAATATGTGTTTAGGTGTGCTTTTATTTTTCATTCAGCATGTACTAATTTGCACATAGGAGAAAAATATAATCAATGAATCAAAAATTAAAATTAAAATTAAAATATTTTATATGGTTTAGTATTATTTTAAAATCTTACTTTGCTATCTTTCTCAGTGATGGTGGCAAGTTTGTTTTTCAACATATGAAAGAAATAACTAACACTTCCAAAATATTTTGCCTTAACCATAAAGCCGAAAAAACAATTAAAAAGACCAAAAAACCCCCACAATAACTAAAAAACTAGACAAGTAAACATTTTACATGTTATGTTCCATTAGGGTTGCCTGATTTAGAAAAGAAAAATATAGGCTGTCTCATTAATATAAAATTTCATATGGACAATGAATAATTATTTTAACATAAGTATGTCCTGTGCAGTATTTGGGACATACTCATACAAGAATAATTATTTGTTATTTATCTGACATTCAAATTTAATTGGAAATTCTACATTTTACTTGTATATCTAGGTCTTCTGACTTTAAAATATTTAGTTAAAATATCACTTTTTGGTAAATTAATACTAATTTCATACATATACCTAATTTTTACTATACCAGACTAAAGTCTCTCAAGTTTATGATGAGAACAAAAAAGCATTCAATATCTGATGAATATCTGTTGTGGTGATTTATTTACAAGGAATACAATGAAATAGTAATTTGTATAAGAAATGTGGATTTTATTCATGTATTCCTGAAATACTCAACATAACTCAAGGCAAACCAACCACAAAGACAATGGACTCCTCCTTATAATAGAATATAATTAATTGATCTTTTACATGTAATGGATATTTATTTATATCAATAATTCTTTGGTAAATAATTATTTTACTAAATTTTATTATTGAGGCAGACAGAAAAAAAGGGGAGACTTAAAAATAAAGAATAAAAAGAAGTGTTAATAAGAAGTATTGTCCTGGCCTAACCAGGAGGTGGCGCAGTGCATAGAGCATCAGACTGGGACGCAGAGGACCATGGTCCGAAACCCCGAGGTTGCCAGCTTGAGTGTGGGCTCATCTGGTTTTAGCAGGCTCACCAGCTTGAGCCCAAGCTTGCTGGCTTGAGCAAGGGGTCACTCAGTCTGCTGTAGCCCCCCAGTCAAGGCACATATGAGAAAGCAATCAATGAACAAGTAAAAGGTGCAGCAACGAAGAATTGTGCTTCTCATTTCTCTCCCTTCCTGTCTGTCTCTATCTGTCCCTCTCTCTGCCTCTCTCTGTCTATGTCACACAAAAAGAAAAAAGAGAAAAAGAAAGTATTGTGCTGGACACCATTGGAGCCTAATAAATTCATGAGTTGATACTTTCTCCAATCTAGATTTTGTTGTGATTTTTTAAAGATATACAATGTATCAATTAAATAACAACAATATAATGCAGAACTAATAGGATGTATGATATTGCTCTTAAGGTGTTTTTCTCTTCTATTTTAACCATTCATATGTTCATACAACAAAGAAGTCTTTAATCTCTTAAGATCTAACAACTGCTAAATCTAAGAGGTTACACAGGGATTCATTGTTCTATTCTTTCAGGTTTTCTCTATGTTTCAAGATTTTTATAATAAGTTAGGGGAGAAGAAGAATGGAAAAAAAGAAAAAGAATTAACAGCTATATAATTATTAAAATTGTTCAAAGAACAGCAAAATATAATGGGTTTTAGGATTTGTCATATTCTAATTTCTTATTTAAAACACTAAAATGATTTTCATATTTCTATCTGAATATAGTCAACAAATACATTTATTGGATTTATTAAATATCTCTGCCATTTTTTCAATAAATGTTAATATACTTGCTGTATTTTAATTCTTAATATTTAAATTAAGTTTTAATTACTTATTGAACAACTACCATTAGCAATTTGCATAAAACAAGGTTTGTTTGTTTTTTTAACTTAGATATATCACCTAGAACAACCAAAACATAAAAAGATTTTCCTCTTTTAAAAAGTGTCTAAGGGGCTAGCTTTAGCTCAGCAGTTCATTTGCATCAAGTTTACTTGTTAAAAAGTATCCTTTTCTTTTTTTTTTTTTTTTTGCATTTTTCCAAAGTGAGAAGCAAGGAGGCAAACAGACTCCTGCATGCACTCGACCAGGATCCACCCTGCATGCCCACTAGGGGGTGATGCTCTGCCCATCTGGCTCATTACTCTGTTGTTACCAGAGCCATTCTAGCGCCAGAGGCGGAGGCCATGAAGCCATCCTCAGCACCTGGGCCATCTTTACTCCAATGGAGCCTTGGCTGTGGGAGGGGAAGAGAGAGATAGAGAGAAAGATGAAAGGGAAGAGTGGAGAAGCAGCTGGGCATTTCCCCTGTGTGCCTTGGCTGGGAATCAAACCTGGGGCTTCTACACACCTGGCCAACACT
Source organism: Saccopteryx bilineata (assembly GCF_036850765.1). NCBI lineage: Eukaryota > Metazoa > Chordata > Mammalia > Chiroptera > Emballonuridae > Saccopteryx > Saccopteryx bilineata. The sequence continues at coordinate 173,531,885 of NC_089495.1, forward strand.
CTACCACTGAGCCAACCAGCCAAGGCTTAAATTATGTTGTCTTAAATAGTGTTGTCTTATTCTGCTTGAGCTGCTCTAACAAATATGTCATTGAATAGGCAGTTTACCATAAACTGGGCTCATAACGTTAGAAATTTATTTCTCCCTGGTCTTGAGGATGAACATTATAGATCAGAATGCCAGCGTGGTTGGGTTCTGGAGAAAGCCCACTTCCAGACAGGAGGAAGCTGACTTCCTTTGTATCCTCCCATGGCAAAGAAACAGCAAGAGAGCTCTCTGGAGCCCCTTTTGTAAAGGCACTAATCCCATTCATGAGTGCTACACCCTTATGATCTACTTTCTTCACAGAGGTCCTGCCTCCTAATATCTTCACATCAGGGATTAAAATTTCAACATATAGATTTGGGCTCCGCACAAACATTTCATCTATAACTTTGAGGACAAATGAAATCTTCCTTCAATAACTATATATCTTGATTGCTAACCTGGCTAATCATGACAGAAGTATTTACTGAAACTTTCATTTAGTGGAATATAATATGACCATGAAAAATGAGGGATCTTTACATGTATATAGAAAGTAGAAATTTTCATAATATTTTAATAATAACATAGTTTATAAAAATATATATACACAAGTTATGTTGCTCAAAATTATGCTACCTTAATCTTAGATTATGGCATTAAACAAAAGATATCCCTGAAAACGATCACATATTAACAGCATCAGAGTCTAGGAGTTAAGTTGTAACATGCTCACTTAATCTTTAGGCAAGAGCTTCCTGTCTCTTTTAGAAAATGGATTTCAACTGTGTTTCTGAAATGAACTTCCATTTCGCACCCAGAGCCTTAGGGCCACTTTCACATCTGCCGAGGGAGTAGACAAAAAACAGCTAACTCCACATATGCTCAAGGGAGGGCTACCCTATGGTAACTAACACGTGAAAAATAAAACTTTTTACGTCTAGGTAGCTTAGGTTTATTACCAGTACCTTCAGCTTTTTTTTGTCTTCAAATATAAGCTTTTTTTTTTTTAACCATTCCCCTTTCCATTGCTGTGCTGATACATTTTCCATGTCCTCCCTCAAAATTTTCTACCTGCTGATCAGATGGTCATTCCTCTCTGAATGCTCACTCTTGCCCTGTGTCTCTGCCATCTCTTCTATACTAATTTTTCCACTTTCCATTGTAGTTTCCCCTTTGTTCTCCCAACTTCTAGACTTAAATGCCATCTGTTAAGTTTCAAAATAATCAGTCAAAAGGGAGAAAAAAAGTCATGGTAGGAGCTTTTAACTCTACAATGTCAAGCATCTTATTTGCTTGATTTATTTTTTTAAAAGATAAACATATGGACATAAGTATTAAAGTTTAAAGATATATATATATTTTTTTTATTTATTCATTTTTAGAGAGGAGAGAGAGGCAGAGAGAGAGAGACAGAGAGAGAGAAGGGGGGAGGAGCTAGAAGCATCAACTCCCATATGTGCCTTGACCAGGCAAGCCCAGGGTTTCGAACCGGCAACCTCAGCATTTCCAGGTCGACGCTTTATCCACTGTGCCACCACAGGTCAGGCTTAAAGATATATTTTAAGAGATAATTACTTTTTCCAATTCCCTTAAAATCCCAAACATGTGATTTATTTTTTTCTCTTTTCCTTTTCTAATTTTTTTGGGGGATTTGTATTTAGTTTTTACAGTTTTTGAGTTCTGTCTTCTTTAAAGAACATACCATCTAGTGTCCAACTGAAGAAATTAAGATAACAAAAACTAGAAATCACTTATGCTTCACCCAAGGTGGCACACTGAATAAAGTATCAACCTGGAAAGTTGAGGTCATCTGTTCAAGGCCTTGGGCTTGCCTGGTCAAGGCACATACAAGAAGCAACTACTACGAGTTGATGCTTCCTACTCTTCCACCCCACTTCTCTCTATATATACACTTTCTAAAATCAATAAAAAATAAAATCTTAAAAATTGCTTGTAATCCTACCTCCCAGTTAAAGCTACAGTTAACATTTTACACACACACACACACACACACACACACTCATATGTGCACACACGCATACCATATATACATTTACATATCACAATTTAAAAGAAAATGTTACATAGGGCTGCCTCTCTTTCTTATTCTTTCAAGTTGGAAAACAGATGTGTCTACTTCCAGATCTTCTCCCACTGGGTTGAGAACCATGCTCTGAGAATGATAGAGTAACAAAATGGGGTGAGCCTGAATCTCTAAATCATCGCATGGGGCAGAGTTATACTACTGACTTTGACCTAAATGGTACCTTGGAGAAAAATAAGCTTGCATCTTCTTTAAACTTTAGTGTTTGGGACTTTTTGCTAGAGCAGCAACACTATCTAATACATTACGACCAATGGCCAAAACTTACAGTTATTTTTTTTTATTAATTTTAATGAGGTGACATTGATAAATCAGGGTACATATGTTCAGAGAAAACATCTCCAGGTTATTTTGACATTTGATTATGCTGCATTCCCATCACCCAAAGTCCAATTGTTTTCCGTCACCTTCTAACTGGTTTTCTTTGTGCCCCTCCCCGCCCCAACCCCCTCCCTCTCCCCCCCAACCACCATACTCTTGTCCATGTCTCTGAGTCTCATTTTTATGTCCCACCTATGTATGGAATCATAGAGTTCTTAGTTTTTTATGATTTACTTATTTCAAAACTTAATGACATATTACAGTTTTGAAATATTCTAGGAATTCAAAGAAGAAAAAATGACATATTGGCTGAACCCTTACTGAAGGCTTCAGAAAGAAAAGATGACATTTAAAAGCGATAAGTATGACAGAGTTTCATGTTCAAGATGGCAGCTGATCACAGGCTCTTTCAGCACACCACAATAAAATGACCACAAAGGAATATGAAAGGTAACAAATGAAAGAGTGCAATTTCGGGGATGATAAAAAGCAAACAGAAAAGCGTGGTCAGGAGACGGGATAGAAAACATCGTAGCCCAGAAGATGTGCCTGAGGGAGCCCCAAGACTGTGGGCGGCCACCACCCTGGAGCACCTCTGGAGGGTTCTGGGCCTCGGGGCTTTCTCAGCCTCAACACTGCTGACATTTGAAGCCAGATAATTCTTTGTCATGAGGGGCTGTCCTGTACATTGTAGCATGCTAGTGGCACTAACCATGCTTCCATCCCAACAATAAAAAATATCATGTCTCCAGCCTTTGCCAAAGGCTTCCGGAGGGCAAAACTGCCTTGGCTGAGTATGGTTGTTATAAATTATTCTACAAAGATTTATTGAAGACTTCTTACGTGCCAGGTACTGTTCTAGGTACCAGATATATAAAAGTGAGCTAAATAATCAAAAACCCTTGTCCTAATAATAGTTTCTATTTGGACTAGGGAGGCAACAAACAAACTAAATGAGTAAAGGACATAATTTCCCAAGTGTGGACAGTGCTCTGGAGATAACAGAGAAAATTATAGTAGACAGCGAGGCAGGCGAGGAAACGGGAGGAAAGCCTAAGGAACTGAAACAGCTGTGCCCGTTGCCTCTCAAAGCCTTTCCCTGGAATTATGTGTGGGAAACATTGAGTACCTGGGTTTTTTTGTTTTGTTTTGTTTGATTTGTTTCTTGGAAGAGCACTGGAAAGATCTTTGCTGCACCATTTGAGTGGACCCCAGGGAAGAACTGTGGGTGTAGGTAATAAGGGACTTTAGACTCTTGAGAGACATTATGTGATGAAGCTCAGAGATCAGAACGGGCAATGGGCAGTCACTGAGGTTGACAAGCAGCAGAGTAACAGCAGTGCTGGAAGGTTAAATAGGGAGAAAAATGGCTGCAAAAACTCAGGAATCTGGGAAGGGGTCTGACTTCAGATGGCTGAATGGAGTTATTGAATCCATTGGCTTAAACAGTAAATATATAGACCTTACCTAATTTTTTTTTTTTAGCTCATTGTCTCCATCAACTTTCAGCCACAATACTTTACAGGGCTCTGTGAAATGAAATTTCCTTTTAGAGAGTTTATTTCATACAATTGCATTACAATGCTGAATAGAACAGATAGCTGAATACTATTATCTAAGCTTTACTCTTATCATGGTAGAAAAATAAATAATGAGCCTTTTCTGGAATAAAACCTTTAGTTAAAAATTTACACTTAAGTCTCATGAAGACCAAAACACTTAAACCTGACCCGGCAGTGGAGCAGTAGATAGACTGTCGGACTAGGGCACAGAGAGACCAGGTTCAAAACCCCAAGATTGCCGGCCTGAGCACGGGCTCATCTGGCTTGAGCTCAGGCTCACCAGCTTGAGCGCAGGATCGCTGGCTTGAGCGTGGGATCACAGACATGACCCCATGGTCACTGGCTTGAGCCTAAAGGTCACTGGCTTGAGCCCAAAGGTTGCTGGCTTGAAGCCCAAGGTCCCTGCTATAAGCTTAAGGTTGCTGGCTTGAGCAAGGGGGTCACTTGCTCTGATGTAGCCCCCCAGTCAAGGCACATATGAGAAAGCAGTCAATGAACAACTAAGGAGCTACAACAAAGAGCCACAATGAAGAATTGATGCTTCTCATCTCTCCCTTCCTGTATGTCTGTCCCTATCTGTCCCTCTCTCTGTCTGTCTGTCTCTCTCTCTCTCTCTGTCACACACACACATACATACACACACACACAAAATACTTAAAAATATTTACTTATATCTAAGCAAGTTTTTTTTTTCCCTGATGAATAAACATAGTTGCTAGTACGGTCCTAACAGACTGAAACAACAAGCCCAGACAAAGAAGTTTAGAGGGGGAGGTGGGTGGGAATCTGAGATAGTGTGTCTTTTTCTCCTTACTTAAAAAACTTAATAGTTTTATTTTACATAACATTTTGGTATTTTCTTATCACAACCTTTATCAAAATAAGTTATATATTTTTTTATTTCCAGTATGTGATAAGATACGTGTTAGCTCCTGACCTGTGGTGGTGCAGTGGATAAAGCATCGGCCTGGAAATGCTGAGGTTGCCGGTTCGAAACCCTGGGCTTGTCTGGTCAAGGCACATATGGGAGTTGATGCTTCCAGCTCCTCCCCCTTCTCTCTCTCTCCTCTCTCTCTCTGTCTCTCTCTCTCTGTGTGTGTGTGTGTGTGTCTCCCTCTCTCTCTCCTCTCTAAAATGAATAAATAAAATAAAATAAAATAATTAAAAATCTTATAAAAAAAGATACGTGTTAGCAAAATTATAAAACAGAGACTAAATGACTGTGCCTTTGCAATGTTGATTATTTGGGTGTCATCTATGTTTCCTTACTAAATAGAGACTCTTCCTTTTGCTATTCAAGAAGGTTACTTTGTTTGATTGAGATATGGGTAGATGTAGGTTCTTATAAGGGAGGAAGAAGGCATTTTCCTTAAAAGCCAGATCAACCAGGCCATCCTTGCCAAGAAAAAAAAAAGATGTCCTCTACCATAGGCAGAGCCCCAACCTATCAATATGGTTTAGCAATTCCTGACTATGTGGTTTTCTTTCTAACTAAATAAAGTTAGTAGATATAACTTCTGCATCTTCATATACAGGTAGTTGAAAGCTATCAACCCACCCTTCCTCAGTTTTCACCAGCCAAGTCAGAATTATTACAAATCCAGAACATACACGATCATTCTTACTTCTTTGCTCATATACACTCCAGTCCTCTTCTCTCCCTGCCCCAACTTTAATGGCCTCCCTTCTACTCCTATCATTTCTAGCATTTCACTGTGTCAATTTTCCTCACCTCCATAAAGCCTTTCTTGAATAACTTAATCTGAAACAGCCTCTTCATTCTCCAGATTCTAGAGGACTATGTTTACCTATACTACTTTGGACAATGCCAAATTAAATGCCATCTTGTCATTGCCATATAATTATTTCACAAGATAAGATGTTTTTAGGTCTAACTCACTTTATTTGTCTAGCATATGGTCAGGGAATGGGGGATAAAATTGTTTTGGGTATCTATCTCAGCATCTGATATGTTTATTAAAAAAATTCTCTCTAGACTGTCCTAGGACTGACACTATAAGAACAAACCCAAAAATCATGATCCTAATCTTGGTGGAGCTTATACTAATGACATACATCCTTCTTATTTTAAAATATATCCTCTGTGTCACTTTCGGTAGATGACATGATTCTGTACCCTAAAGACTCCATCAAAAAACTTTTAGAAATAATAAACAAATATAGTAAAGTTGCAGGGTACAAAATCAATGTTCAAAAATCCACTGCTTTCCTGTATACTAACAAAATTTTAGGAAAAAAATAAAAGAAAACAATTATTTTTGTAATAGGAACCACAAGAATAAAATACACATACCTAGGAATAAACTTAACAAAGGATGTGAAGGAGTTATATACTGACAACTACAAAGCATTATTAAAAAAGATTAAAAAAGACACAATGAAATGAAATATTTCATGTTCGTGGATTGGAAAAATCAATATAGTTAAAATATCCATATTACCCAAAGCAATATACAGATTTAATGCAATCTCCATCTAAATCCCAATGTCTTTTTTAAAGAAATAGAACAAAAAGATAACCAGATTTGTAAGGAATCACAAAAGACCCCAAAGAGCCAAAGTAATACTAAGAAAAAAGAGGTAGCACACTACCTAACATCAAACTACAGCTACAGTAATATGATAATCAAAACAGCATGGTATGGGGGGGGGGGGATAAAATCCAGCCATATAGACCAAAGGAACAGAATTGAGAGCCCAGAAATAAAACCACATGTATATGGGCAAATAATGTTTGACAAAGGAGCCAAAAAAACACAAGAGAGAAAAAAGGCCTCCTCAATAAATGGTGCTGGGGAAACTGGAAAGTTATGTTCAAAAGAAAGAAATGTCAAAATAATCTAGAGATATTTTCTCTCAACAAATGTACCCTGATTTATCAATGTCACTGCATTAAATTTAATAAAAAAAAAAAAAAAAGAAACTGAGGCCAAGAGGAGAGGGCTGATTTCAGGTACTCGACTTATTGGTAGCAGATCTGGAGCCAGAACTGAAGCTCCAGCCTTGCTCTGGCCGTGGGGATAACACAGTCAAACCTGGGTCACCTGGGGCCCCAAGCCATGGGCAGTGGGGTTTCAGATGTGAGCAGGAAGGAAGGGATTGGGGTATTTTTGGTGTTTTGTAAGCTGGGTTTTTTTCTCCTTCCTATGGCAGACCTTCTAGGCTGGCATGATGAAAATGCAACTGAGACCTAAAAATCTGGGGGGAGTTGGGGTCACCACTTCATCCCAGTTGGCTTTTATTTCTGCACACCTAGAAGGGTGCAGAGATGGTTCAGGCCACCCAGCAGGTCAGGGACCAACAGCATGGATGTTCAGGCCATCTGGTGATATGACTGATGTGGTGCTGATACATCTTACTATCTTAAGAATAATATTTTTTAAATGAAATTTATTGGGGTGGCATTGATCAATAAAATGATATGTTAAGAATAAAAAAAAAAAGAAAGAAACTAGATTATAGTTTGTCCTCATGTAGAAAAATTAATTCAAAATGGATCAAAGACCAAAATATAGGATTTGAAACAATTAAGGCATGAACCACGGCCAGTTGCTCTGAGCCCTGGTGAGCAACAGTCCAAGACCACTGCAAGAATAATCTTCTAGTAATGTCCTTGGTGTTAAATCAGTGGTTCCTAAGCTTTGATGCACATTAGAATCACCTAGAAGCCTTAAAAATAATGATTCTGGCAAGCACTTCTAAAAATTTTTATTTACTTGGTATGTGACAACCTGAAAATCTAAAATATTTAGAGTTCTCCCAAGTTTTCCTAGTGTGCAACTATGTTAAGTGAAGACTACTGATAGGATAGTGTTGTGGGACTGCTTTAAGTCTCCTTTTCAAGGAATAGATATGACTTCATAGGGATTATTGATCATCATGTGGTCATCCATGAGACCTGCACATGACCCCTTTCTTGTGCAAAAAAGGCCAGGACATTAAGAGTCAGTCACAAGAATGCTCATAATACTAATAAGAGCACCCACTAGCTTTTCTCCCTGAGTTCCTCCTGCCTACTGCCACCCATTCCCTCTCCTTTCCTGTAGCTTGCCATTTATGTGTCTTTATAGGATCTCTCTGTTTCAATCCATTTCCCCTTCTTCCTGTGCAGGAGTAGCAAGACTACCCAATACTCAACCCATGCTAATGTAGTCTAGCATCTTGGGACACTGGGAGATCAAACAGGTCTCCGAGAGTCTCTTTTTTAAAGGGTCTGTGGGTATTCAGGAGAGACTGGTCAGAGATGGACCCAATCCCAACTGTGCCCCCACTAATAGCTTTCTCCAATCTAGTACCAGTCACATCCCAGAGACGTTAAAAATTGGAGGGGCAAAGTTAACTTGTGGGATCTCCAAAGAGCTATGACGAAGCCAAAGACATGGCCACCTAAGTGTGAATGGAAGATGAGTCAGACTTGAAAAAAAGTGCCGCCTGACCTGTGGTGGCGCAGTGGATAAAGCCTTGACCTGGAATGCTGAGGTCACTGATTTGAAACCCTGGGCTTTCCTGGTCAAGGCACATATGGGAGTTGATGCTTCCTGCTCCTCCCTACCTTCTCTCTCTCTTTCTCTCTCTCTCTCTCTCTCTCTTCTCTGAAATGAATAAATAAAATAAAAATAATTTTACAAAAGAAAAAAAAAAAAAGAAGAAAAGTGCCTTCCTTCTATTGAGGTAGATCAACACTCTTACATTTCCTTGATTTCCTGGGAATTGCTCTACCAAGGCCACCAAGGAATTAAGTTGTGCAGATAAATATAGGTGGGCTTTAGCCAAGATACTGTTTGATTAACCCAGGCCTTCGACTATTCCCAAGGCCTGAATAACCCAGAATAACTTAGTTTGTACTAATGGAGTGATACTTAACCAAATGCTTCCATAAGGATCACTGAAGGACATCCTGAAGACCAGACATGGACATGCCTTGGCCCAACTCCCTAGAAATAGTGGTAAAGTAGACGTGAAGTAGAAACCAAACACTTGAGTTTTAAAAATATCCTCACATGACTTTACTGCAATGGTCACTGCAATGACTTGATGGTATTAACTAGTCACCTTCTCAGAAAAAAAATCATGTAACTGCCTTTTAAACCAGTATTCCTATAGTGGGGATTCCAAACATGCAGGCAATTAGGTCAGGAGAGAAATTTCTTAAGAGGCAATCCATTCAATTTACTTAACTCTTATCATGTGAGTATCCTCTCATAACACTTAGTCATATAACCTAGGGCCTGAGGCTCCCAGAGCCTAAGAATCTAGAGCTATATTGTTCAAAAGACAGTCCTGCAATGATGGAAATGGTATACTCTGCTCTGTCCAATATGAGAGCCGCTAGCCACCTGTAGTTATTGAGTGCTTGAAATGTGGTTGGTTGAGTGAGTAATTGAAATTTTAATTTTATTTCATTACTTTTAGTAGTCATACATAGCTAATGCCTATTATATTGTATAGTACACAGAGATAACCCATCTCGAGTATAAAATAGACAGAACTATAACTGGGAACTAAATAATAATAAGTGTCTTTCTTTAAACTCCTCTGACCAGCAGTTTCCCACAGGTGATCTGATACAATTATTCACTCAGAACAGAGATACCATGAAATAACAGCCCCTGAGCCATATCTGGCCAATAGATACATTTGTGTTGGTTTGTATGTACTATATATTTTACAGTTTTTAAATTAGTTTTTAAGATTTATAAATTGTTTTTTTTTCTCCCAACATCTCAATGTTTGTCTTCTTCAGAAAAAAAATTAAACAATGAAGCCAACTTGACTAGTACTTCACGGCAGTCAATCCCCAGAGCTGCACCAAAGAGAGGCGTGCAGTTTAGAGAAAACACTGCCCAGTCTACTTCCCTTGCTCATGTGGCCTTGGCCCCTGGAATGGCTAGCGTTTCAGAGACCTGGTCTACAAATCCTCCTCAAGCAGTAGCATCAAACCTAAGAACCTGGTGAGCCTGCAGATTTTACCTCTGTTGCGCTTACCTTTGATACTCAGCAAAGAAAGGTAAGAGCCCACTACAAACACCTTCTCTTCAAGGTAGAATCTCTCCACCGTTCTTCAAAATTAAATATGTATGAGCACATATACAGAGGATTTCAGAGTTATTGTATCAGTACGAGTGTGAGCCAAGGCCAGGGCTGCTGGTGTCAGAGTAGACAGGAGTGACATTTACTAGCTTGAACATGTTCCTTAGCCATGCCTCAGTTTTTAGATCTGCAAAATGTTAGGGCATAAAGAATCGGGAATAAGGCTTGGCACACCGCAAGGGCTCAGTACATGTTATCTACTATTATTCTACACTTTAGATTGACAGAGAGTTACAAAAACCACCCTCGATGGAGAAAGCAGATAAGCCTTAGCCACAGTATAATGCAGAGACATGGACAGGATTTTCACTCTGCATCTGATTCTAAACCACAGCAAAAATCTGAGTTGCCTTGTATATATGTTAAAGGAACAGTCCCAAAAAGTCATTTTAGTGACTCATCAAAAGCTTTCTATTTCTCCAATGTGCTAAAGACCACAGTACAGCCTGGGAGAGGATTTGAGTAACATATACACAAATGCCAGGCGTGTCCAGCTTCTTTTCCTGCTAGGGCTCAGAAATGCAGTGAGAAAACCACCCTCCCTGAACAAAGAAACACAACAGACAAATGTGCCCCAAACTAGTCCTTTGTCTGATCCAGACATGTCGCCTCCAACAGCATTCCTGAGCCACTAACTTGACTGCAAGCGCAGAATCCAACATAAAATGTCTAAAACTAAGATGGCTCTAAGAATTCACCTTTTCTTTGCAAATTTGCTTTAAAAAAAAAAAGTGCATTGTGTTTGAACTTGACCCAAATTATCTGTCAATCTTTCTATGTTCTGAGTAAATTTAGCTTTTAATTCATATGGAGTTAGGCAGGTCTTTAAGAATCCTCCGATGACGTCAGAGTAATGGCGGGGTAGGAAGCGATACCGATAAATCTCCCCCAAAACTCAACAAGATCTTCAACCAGAAACAGAAAAACCTATACTTGGAGCTTCCAGATGCTTCGCAATACACCCAAAGGTATGATTGAGTGAAAAATTGGCTAAATATATAACCAAACCCCGAAGGAAATAGGGAGTAAGAAATGCTTCGCCTTCCTCACTAACCTAAACAGGGCGGCTTTCTCTGGTAACTGTGAATATAGAAACTGAGGCGGGCAAAGGGGGTGAATAGATCCAGGCCGCCACGGCACAAACGGCCGAACCAGGCTGTGGCACACAGATCCAAGCCGAGGAAAATCTGATCCTGTGGCAACCCGGGCAATACAAGCTAACACTCGCGCCAAACCCAAACAAAGAAAGACAAGCGGAGCGGCCATTTTACCTGGTCTCCTGGTCGGTGCGCAGTTAGTGGGCGAGAATTTCTTCCTAGGCCCCGAGAGTGGGTGCCCGTGTTGCCCCACGGAGAGGCAGGGTCAGAGGCCTTTCTGTGGGCCGAGGACAGAGTCTCTGGGCAGCCCCAGTGCCCTGGGAAAGCCACGCACGGGAGGGAGTGAGAACTAATTCCAACGGTGGAGATTTTCCGTGCTGAAGGGTGTTTCACTCAGAGGGAACCGCGGCCGGCCTCATATCCTGGTTTGCGCACGCAGATAAGGAGTGAGCGATTCCTCCCAGTACCTCGGCAGTGCGTGCCCGTGTTATCGCAGAGAGGGGCAGAGTCAGGGGCCTTTGTGTGGGCCAAAGCGGAATCTCGAGCCGCCCCAGCGCCTTGCAAAAGCCGCGCACGGGGACGGAGCGAGACTCAATTCCAATGCTGCAACTTTTCCCTGCGGTTGGGGGTTTCACTCAGAGCGTGAGACTGCTGGCTGGATATCCTGGTCGCAGACAGTGAGTGAGAGTTTCCTCCAAGCGCCCCCCAGAAGTGGGCGCCCGCTTGTGTTACCGGACAGAGTGGCAGAGCCAGTGGTCTTTGAGTGGGCGGAAAGCCCGCCTGATTATGCTAGCAGCTCTGACTGACTGAGCCTTACCCAGAGCCCTGTGCTGAGTGGAAATAGAGTGGGGAGTTGCCAGCTCTTTGAGCCTCTTACTATCCAGGCAGAGGCAGCAGCAACCCCATAGCTGGATTATCAGGCTACTAATTGAGGAAGGAAAGACTAGGAGAAAGGCTCCAGGAACACGGACTCTCTCACTGTCGGAGCCTATAAATGCTAATGAGCCTCAACTCCCACGAGACTAAAGCACAATACATGACATTGCCATAGAGACTTACCAACTGCAAACCTCTACCTGAGCGTGCCAAAGGGGCAGAACCCGGGGTACAGAGTCACCGACCAGGAAGAGGGAGAGAAAAAAAAAAGCAAGAAGATAACCTCTCAAAATCAAGAATAATCTGCAGACTTTATAACCTATCCCATTTTATTATATTTTTTCGTTTGTTTCTCTTATCTTCATTCTTGATACTTTTTTTTCCTCCTCCAATTTGGCCGATTAACTCTCTACCGGTCTTACTCTCTCCTCTCCTTGAACTACACTACCCATAAGTGTTACATCTCCCATTATCTTTTCTCTTCTCTTCCTTTCTCTCTATGAGGGTTGCACTCCAAAACCCTTAACTCTCTCTCTCTCCTTTCTTTTTTCTTCTTTTAGTGGTTCCCTCTTTTTTTTCTCTCTCTCTCTCTTTCTTTTCTCCCTCTATATTAGTTTCTTCCTTTCTCCTTTACATCTCCTCTCATTCAAACCTCAATAACAAACAAATTATCTTATCTGGGACTCAAACCTATGTTTGTGGCATTTTGGGGGGTTTTTACTTCACCTTTTTAACTCACTAGCAGTGCTCCCATCCCTGGCTCTCCATATTATCTAGTTCTTGTTCCACTAAATACAATAGTAAGTTTTTAATTTGTCCCCCCATTTTTCCGTTTTCCTCTTATTCCTCTCATCATAACTCTTAGATAACCAACACCTAAAAGCAAATCATTTTATTCTTGACCCAAATTTTTTCCTTATTTGCTTTTTGTGGGTCCATACGCTCTTTTTTTTTTCTTTTTTCTTTTTTTTTTTTTTCCTTTTTTTTTTTTTTTTTCTTTTTTTCTTTTTTGCCCCTTTATTACTTTTCCCCAATTCAGGCCCTCCATCACAGGCATTGTTTGTTATAACTCACAATCCACCACAAGATTTTCTCAAGAAAGAGGGGAGAGGAGAGGAGAGGAAAAAAGGAGGGGGGGAATAATTTCCTTTTTTTTAAAATTTTTATTTTATTTTATTTTTCTTTATTTCATTATTAATTTTTTTTAAAAAAACAACTCTTTTCGATTTTTTATTTATTTTTTATTTTTTTTAACTTTTTATTCTTTATTAAATCTCATTAATACTATCAACAAAACCACCCTCAGATGCCATTAAGGAAGAGAAAATCGAATATCATGGATACAAAAGAAAGAGAGGTAACACAGCTAGATGAGGAAAAATCGATGGAGAAAAAATTTAATATATTGGAAACCTTGGAGCTAAATGACAGAGAATTCAAGATAGAAATACTAAAAATCCTCCGAGATATACAAGAAAACACAGAAAGGCAATTTAGGGAGCTCAGAAAACAACTCCATGAACACAAAGAATATATGTCCAAGGAAATTGAAACTATAAAAACAAATCAAACAGAGATGAAAAACTCAATTCACGAGCTGAAAAACGAAGTAACAAGCTTAGCTAATAGAACAGGTCAGATAGAAGAGAGGATTAGTGAAATAGAAGACAAGCAACTTGAGGCAAAACAGAGAGAAGAAGAAAGAGACTCAAAAATTAAAAAAAATGAGATAGCCCTACAAGAATTATCTGACTCCATCAAAAAGAATAACATAAGAATAATAGGTATATCAGAGGGAGAAGAGAGAGAAAATGGAATGGAGAACATACTCAAACAAATAATAGATGAGAACTTCCCAAGCCTGTGGAAAGAACTAAAGCCTCACGTTCAAGAAGCAAACAGAACTCCGAGTTTTCTTAACCCCAACAAACCTACTCCAAGGCATATCATAATGAAATTGACACAAACCAACAGCAAAGAAAAAATTCTCAAGGAAGCCAGGGAAAAGAAGAATACAACATATAAAGGAAGGCCCATTAGATTATCATCAGATTTCGCAGCAGAAACTCTACAAGCTAGAAGAGAGTGGACCCCAATATTTAAAGTCCTGAAAGAGAGGAACTTTCAGCCACGAATACTATACCCATCAAAGCTATCCTTCAAATACGAAGGAGAAATAAAAACATTCACAGATACAGAAAAGATGAGGGAATTTATCATCAGAAAACCCCCACTCCAGGAATTACTAAAGGGGGTTCTCCAATCAGATACAAAGAACAAAAAAAAACAGAGCCACAAGTAAAAGCTCCAAGAAGAACACAATAAAACCAAATTTAAACTGTGACAACAACAAAAAGAAAGAGGGGGAGAAGACGGAGATTAACAGTAGCAAAGGACGATGGAGTGCAAAAGTACTCACAAAATAGTTCGCTACAATGAACAGGGTAGGGACCCTTTTCATTACTCAAAGGTAACCACCATTGAAAAAACCACCACAGAAGCACATGAGATAAAAAAGATAGCAACAGAGGAAAGATGTATGGAATACAACCAAATAAAAACAAAAGATAGAAAAACGAAAGAGAAGGATCAAACAAGACACAAAACTACCAGAAAGCAAGATATAAAATGGCAATAGGGAACTCACAAGTATCAATAATTACACTAAATGTAAACGGATTAAACTCACCATTAAAAAGGCACAGAGTAGCAGAATGGATTAAAAAAGAAAATCCAACTGTATGCTGCCTACAGGAAACTCATCTAAGTAACAAGGATAAAAACAAATTCAAAGTGAAAGGCTGGAAAACAATACTCCAAGCAAATAACATCCAAAAAAAAGCAGGTGTAGCAATACTCATATCGGATAATGCTGACTACAAGACAGGAAAAGTACTCAGAGACAAAAATGGCCATTTCATAATGGCTAAGGGGACACTGAATCAAGAAGACATAACAATTCTTAATATATATGCACCAAACCAAGGAGCACCAAAATATATAAGACAGCTACTTATTGATCTTAAAACAAAAACTGACAAAAATACAATCATACTTGGAGACCTCAATACACCACTGACGGCTCCAGATCGGTTCTCCAAACAGAGAATCAACAAAGACATAGTGGCCTTAAACAAAACACTAGAGCACCTGGATATGATAGACATCTACAGGACATTTCATCCCAAAGTGACTGAGTATACCTTTTTCTCCAGTGTACATGGATCATTCTCAAGAATTGACCATATGTTGGGCCATAAAAACAACATCAGCAAATTCAGAAAAATTGAAGTTGTACCAAGCATATTTTCTGATCATAAAGCCTTGAAACTAGAATTCAACTGCAAAAAAGAGGAAAAAAATCCCACAAAAATGTGGAAACTAAACAACATACTTTTAAAAAATGAATGGGTCAAAGAAGAAATAAGTGCAGAGATCAAAAGATATATACAGACTAATGAAAATGACAATACGACATATCAGAATCTATGGGATGCAGCAAAAGCAGTGATAAGAGGGAAGTTCATATCGCTTCAGGCATATATGAACAAACAAGAGAGAGCCCAAGTGAACCACTTAACTTCCCACCTTAAGGAACTAGAAAAAGAAGAACAAAGACAACCCAAAAGCAGCCGAAGAAAGGAGATAATAAAAATCAGAGCAGAAATAAATGAATTAGAGAACAGAAAAACTATAGAAAAAATTAATAGAACAAGGAGCTGGTTCTTTGAAAAGATCAACAAAATTGACAAACCCGTGGCAAGACTTACCAAGGAAAAAAGAGAAAGAACTCATATAAACAAAATCCAAAATGAAAGAGGAGAAATCACCACGGACACTGTAGATATACAAAGAATTATTGTAGAATACTATGAAAAACTTTATGCCACTAAATTCAACAACCTAGAAGAAATGGATAAATTCCTAGAACAATACAACCTTCCTAGACTGAGTCAAGAAGAAGCAGAAAGCCTAAACAGACCTATCAGTAGAGAAGAAATAGAAAAAACCATTAAAAACCTCCCCAAAAATAAAAGTCCAGGCCCTGACGGCTATACCAGCGAATTTTATCAAACATTCAAAGAAGACTTGGTTCCTATTCTACTCAAAGTCTTCCAAAAAATTGAAGAAGAAGCAATACTTCCAAACACATTTTATGAGGCCAACATAACCCTCATCCCCAAACCAGGCAAGGATGGCACAAAGAAAGAAAACTACAGACCAATATCTCTAATGAATACAGATGCTAAAATACTAAACAAAATACTAGCAAATCAAATACAACAACATATTTAAAAAATAATACATCATGATCAAGTGCGATTCATCCCAGAATCTCAAGGATGGTTCAACATACGAAAAACGGTTAACGTAATACACCATATCAACAAAACAAAGAACAAAAACCACATGATCTTATCAATAGACGCAGAAAAGGCTTTTGATAAAATACAACACAATTTTATGTTTAAGACTCTCAACAAAATGGGTATAGAAGGAAAATATCTCAACATGATAAAGGCCATATATGATAAACCATCAGCTAACATCATATTAAATGGCACTAAACTGAAGGCTTTCCCCCTTAAATCAGGAACAAGACAGGGTTGTCCACTCTCTCCACTCTTATTTAATGTGGTACTAGAGGTTCTAGCCAGAGCAATCAGACAAGACAAAGAAATAAAAGGCATCCATATCGGAAAAGAAGAAGTAAAGGTATCACTTTTTGCAGATGATATGATCCTATTCATCGAAAACCCCAAAGAATCCACAAAAAGACTACTAGAAACAATAAGCCAATACAGTAAGGTCGCAGGATACAAAATTAACATACAGAAGTCAATAGCCTTTCTATATGCCAACAATGAAACAACTGAGAAGGAACTCAAAAGAATAATCCCCTTCACGATTGCAACAAAAAAAATAAAATACTTAGGAATAAACATAACAAAGAATGTAAAGGACTTATATAATGAAAACTATAAACCATTGTTAAGGGAAATCGAAAAAGATATAATGAAATGGAAGAATATACCTTGTTCTTGGCTAGGAAGAATAAATATAATCAAGATGGCTATATTACCCAAAGCAATATACAAATTTAATGCAATTCCCATCAAACTTCCAATGATGTTTTTTAAAGAAATAGAGCAAAAAATCATCAGATTTATATGGAACTATAAAAAACCCCGAATAGCCAAAGCAATCCTAAAGAAAAAGAATGAAGCTGGGGGCATAACAATACCTGACTTCAAACTCTATTATAGGGCCACGACAATCAAAACAGCATGGTATTGGCAGAAAAATAGACACTCAGACCAATGGAACAGAATAGAAAGTCCAGAAATAAAACCACATATATATAGTCAAATAATTTTTGATAAAGGGGCCAACAACACACAATGGAGAAAAGAAAGCCTCTTCAATAAATGGTGCTGGGAAAACTGGAAAGCCACATGCAAAAGAATGAAACTGGACTACAGTCTCTCTCCCTGTACAAAAATTAACTCAAAATGGATCAAAGATCTAAACATAAGACCTGAAACAATTAAGTACATAGAAGAAGACATAGGTACTCAACTCATGGACCTGGGTTTTAAAGAGCATTTTATGAATTTGACTCCAATGGCAAGAGAAGTGAAGGCAAAAATTAATGAATGGGACTACATCAGACTAAGAAGTTTTTGCTCAGCAAGAGAAACTGATAACAAAATAAACAGAAAGCCAACTAAATGGGAAATGATATTTTCAAACAACAGCTCAGATAAGGGCCTAATATCCAAAATATACAAAGAACTCATAAAACTCAACAACAAACAAACAAACAATCCAATAAAAAAATGGGAAGAGGATATGAATAGACACTTCTCCCAGGAAGAAATACAAATGGCCAACAGATATATGAAAAGATGCTCATCTTCTTTAGCTATTAGAGAAATGCAAATCAAAACGGCAATGAGATACCACCTCACACCTGTTCGATTAGCTGTTATTAGCAAGTCAGGTAATAGCAAATGTTGGAGAGGCTGTGGAGAAAAAGGAACCCTCATCCACTGTTGGTGGGAATGTAAAGTAGTACAACCATTATGGAAGAAAGTATGGTGGTTCCTCAAAAAACTGAAAATAGAACTACCTTATGACCCAGCAATCCCTCTACTGGGTATATATCCCCAAAACTCAGAAACATTGATACGTAAAGACACATGCAGCCCCATGTTCATTGCAGCATTGTTCACAGTGGCCAGGACATGGAAACAACCAAAAAGCCCAGCAATAGATGACTGGATAAAGAAGATGTGGCACATATACACTATGGAATACTACTCAGCCATAAGAAATGATGACATCGGAACATTTACAGCAAAATGGTGGGATCTTGATAACATGATACGAAGCGAAATAAGTAAATCAGAAAAAAACAGGAACTGTATTATTCCATACGTAGGTGGGACATAATACTGAAACTAAGAGACATTGACAAAAGTGTGGTGGTTACGGGGGGGAGGGGGGAATGGGAGAGGGATAGGGGGTGGGGAGGGGAACAAAGAAAACAAGATAGAAGGTGACAGAGGACAATCTGACTTTGGGTGGTGGGTATGCAACATAATTGAACGACAAGATAACCTGGACTTGTTATCTTTGAATATATGTATCCTGATTTATTGATGTCACCCCATTAAAAAAATAAAATTATAAAAAAAAAAAAAAAAGAATCCTCCGAAGGGCGCTTAAAGCCAACCCAGAGGTCACCATACATGGTCGGTTTTTCACCCAAATGAACTGGTGTCTGGCTGGTAAGAATGGCCGTCCTACCAATTGCCTGCTCACCCATTTTTCCCAAGTTCAATTGCTACTGTTTGAGTTTCCCTCCTCCATCCAGTAGGAGTTAGTCCCAGGTATCAGCATCAGACTACACTCTCCAAGTCAAGAACAATGATCAATCCTGATTTTTTCCCCTATTTTTGCCTATTTTCTGGTACAAAGTCATTGCATGCTTGTGGTGCTGGGCTGGTGGTGAAATTAAGCAGGCAGGACGATGCCATCCCTACTGTCACATGGTCAGAGGACACTGTCCCTGATGAGTACATCTCTAATTTGTACATAGAAACAATTTCAGTCCTACCTTAATGGGTCACCTCCACCATGTAAATGAACACACATTATCTCATGCCACCAACTCTCTCTATTGTATATATACACACATACATACCCACATACATGTCTTTGCTAATGAGCAGCAATATAACTGATAACTACAATAGTGCTTTAGCACGGCTACCACTTGTATAGTGCTTCACAAACACATTCGCATACTTTCACTCATGTGTTTTTCAAAAGACACCCATGAGGGAGGCAGAATAAACATTTTTTTTTTTACCTTCAATATGACCCAGGCATTCTGCTCGGGCTTTCCATGTGCTACCTCTTTAAGAACCAGGACTGGAGTGAGGGGAGGCAAGCACGGAAGGTGCAGAGCTTAAGGAGATGCTCGCCCGCCTGCAGACTCATGCACCTTACCGAGTTGGCACTTTAAATAGTATACCTTCCGCCTGACCTGTGGTGGCTCAGTGGATAAAGCGTGGACCTGGAAATGCTGACATCGCCGGTTCGAAACCCTGGGCTTGCTTGGTCAAGGCACATATGGGAGTTGATGCTTCCAGCTCCTCCCCCCTTCTCTCTCTCTGCCTCTCTCTCTACCTCTCTCTCTCCTCTCTAAAAATGGATTAAAAAAAAAGATTAAATAGTATACCTTCCTCGCTTCAAAGATGGACACACTAACACTCAGAAATCCTCAGCAACTTGCCCAAGGCCACCATTTAGTAAATCTCTGACCCTGTCCTGGTGTTCCTTTTCCCACTGAGGGGGGTCTCTGGCCCAAAGATGTTGCCAAATAAAACCACATTAATGAACTGCATAGGAATTGATTTGGCTTCTTGAACTTTCACTTAAAATTCAGTGTAGACAGCACTCCAAAGAAAATCTCCATTTAGTCATTGTTATCACTGTTTATAAAATGACCATGCTGTTTATTTTGAGCCTTGTTAGTTTCTTTAAAATTCTGCAATTAGCATATCCTAATTAAGTATACTGTCAGGATTATCATCAATAATTTTAGTTTGTTTGAACATGTAATGAGGTGGATGGACTACCTAAGAGATGGCAGAAAGTGAATTTGAGGCATACTGTCATTTTTGTTTTTATACAATTTCAAAATATTTTCTGTCCCCTGGCTCCAATGGAAGCTTATGGAAATCCACCAGAAACTCTTATTGTGTCCATTACTTTAGCATTTTCCAAAATAAAACCCTCACGTTAATACTTATCTTACTCCAGAGTCACTAAAACACAAAACCTTCAAGCTTAAAACAGCTTCATTGTAAAGGGCTGTATATTTTATTTCTTCTTCACAGCTTTAAATCTACTCACAGCAGTCCCAGACAGAATTTATGGGAATACAATAATATGCCAATTAACTACAGTCAACCAGTTTCTAATTCTGCATCCACAGAATGTCTTTATTATTTATGAAAATCCCTGCCATGCTCACTGAGAAACAAGAAAACAAGCTGAAAAGAAAACCAACCCATTCTTAATTATAGTCATAATTGTTCTAGGAGATGCATAATTCCTCACCTCGAACTTCAAGTTCATGGATCAAATTTAGCCCAGTTCTCTGCTGCAGGAAGCTGCTGACACAATTAGGGCAAGTCATCCAAAAGAAAATCCACAGGCCTGTCCACAAAGCACACAGCCAGGAAACATCTAATTATGTATTTGTTCTTGCTGTCCCTACCTTCTGGTTTAAAGACCCACTTGTCATTAAATGTATCTGATGAGAAATAATGAAAATCTGTATGAAGTTGGGAGCTGTTACTCCAGAGTGACATACTCTAGTGAGATCTGTGTTTGGCTCATGGCTGGTCTTCCAAACCCATCATTGAGAACTAATGGGAAGATGGGCATGTGGATGTTGTTATAACCAGGCCAGAGTATTCTGTTCAAGAAACTAAAAAAAAAAAAAAAAAAAAAAAAAAAAAAAGGATCCACCAGAGACTATCTAAGCCCAGGCTTGCTTTTTCAAACACGTATATTTTGACATATAGGGTATGTACGACATAGTGTATACAATGTAGAATGTGTCCCCTTGATTTCCAGTAGTGCCCTGAAGCAACTTGGGAGGCTCCAGGCCCACTGGGACATTTCAGTTCCTCTGTTGAATCTGTTCTCATCTCTGCAGAGGCTCAAAACTGCAGTCTTTGTTATTAGAGGGAAAGCTTGAAGCTCCAGAGTCTCCTTAACCCTTAAGAAGGGGATAGACACCCATGTATATTTGCCTTGGCATTCAGTGTCACCATAGGCATTGTCACTATTATCAAAGTTGGTGTCAAACAAAAGGGGATGAATACCCTGTTCATGCAATTATTGTAATATTAGCTTCGGGTCATCTGCTTTGTGATGCACTCCAGAAAGTCTCCTTCCAGCATGCTGGAAAAGGTCTCCGTGCCATGCCTACTCCCTGTGGATATTCCCCCCAATTTTACACCTCACAGAATTACAAGATAGGTTCCTCTCCCGAGATTCAGATGAAACTTGACTTACTCCCCAACCCAGTTTGGGTTTTACCCATAAAACTTTGTATCGCCAAGTATAACCTATGTAACCTGACCAAATTGGTCATTTCTATCCGGTAAGCTGATTAAAGAAACATTTACTTACTTACGTCATTAGTCCTTCTACCGTTGTAAGATTTTTCCAGTCCTCATTGCATTTGATGTAATTGATTGAAATGTTTCTTTCCAATTCCTCACTCCCCCTTTCTCCCCAGGAGAGCCTCCTCTCATCGCCACACCCCCCCCACACACACACACAGGCTTCTCCTCGCCTTTGCAGGGCAGCCCTGGGTTATCAGCTGCAGGTGTTACAGATACTGGAACTCCTGTGCAGACTGACTTCATTTACACTCTATGTCCCTGAATGCGCAGCCGCTGCCTCTCCGAGTACCCCCCTCCCACGGGGTGCAGGCCTCTTCTCCCGCCCACTCTACCCACTCTCCACGCTGAGGGCACTTGGCACCTCACTCATTTTCAGGGAATGACCCCACCTCCTTCACTTTCCTAACGGAAGCCAAGAGTTCATTTGAAATGATGCTATTTACTTAATAGTTTTTCTTAAATTATGTTTATCGCATTTCGTAACAAACTATAACTCTTATAAACTGCTTTTACATGAAAAGCCTTTCAAAAAGTGTTTTATGGACATTCTCACAATCATTAAAACAAGGCGGTGTCTTTCAAGCGAGACTTTAATTTTCTTTCTGCCTCAGTTTCCTTATTTACGTAAAAAAAAAAAGTCTCCCCACAACCTGATAGTGTGGTGGCAAGGATCTATGCTTAGCAAAATGTCTGGCCCCTAGCAAACCATAAACGCTAGCTCTTATTCTGCATAAAACATTTAACAGAGTGGAAGCCCAGATAGGTTTTTAATAAATGGTAGTTATTATATTATCCTAATTAACTGCAGACTGCTAAGGAACAGAAGTCCTTCTCATATGACATTAGAACACCCGGGAGCTCCTTCTCTCCTCTCCCCTTCCTTTTTATCATCTGTCCATCTTTCTCTTGCCTCCTATCTCTTCTCTGCTTTCTTTTTTTCCTCGTCTTCTTTTTGGTTTCAAATCAGACTGGCGGGATATTGAGGATAAAGAGAAAAGGAATGGGTGCATGTAAGATTTAAGTCTAAAAGGAACAATTATCGGAAAATAATTTGGCCTCTGCTTAAAAGCACAAAATTGCAAACACAGAGCCAAAAAAAAAACATTCTCCATATTTTCCCAGCAGTTGGTATTTAATTAGCATTCTGCTATTGTCAATTGGCTTTGCTGTCGCGGGGATAAATCATCTACAAGCTATTTTGGAGGCTCGAACTGTTGCCACTAGTATTTCATCAATCTTCTCATCAGCTTTGTCATTACAGATCTCAGCGATTTCTCACCTTTCAGGAACTCTGTCTGCATGGATCTGACCTCGAGAAGTGTCTGGCCACTATCATCTCAGCTATTAAATGTCAGATTCAGACATCTCCAGCTGTGTGTCAAGATGCTGCATCCTGGCGGTAATGATCCCATTACCTTTTCCCTCCTCATAAAGCATACTCGTCAAGAACCCAAAAATTCTGTGATACAAGTTCTCTCAGGGGTTTGCTTTATATGAGCGCCTTTGAAAAGAATGTCTGTTGCCAGCTCTATTAATATCTCGACTTTTGATAGTTTGTGCCTGCACATTATGCAAATAATGTCTGCTCATCTCTCCTGGTGAAACAGGCGACGGGGTAGGCAATAAGACAGAGCCAAGCAGGCTGGTCCGTCGTTAGCATTGCTCAGGTGTGTCTGTTAAGATCAATGACTTCTTCACATTGTATTTTCTGCTCTTCAAAGAGTCACACTGAGCTTGCCTGGTGCCTGCTGATGAGTCACAGTGGGGAAGGAAGGCTAGGGGACACTGGCTCCATTGGGGTCAGGCTATTTCTCACAAATTCTAGTCCAGCCAGGCTGTTTGTCACCTCTGCACCTATGTGGTGGTGGCCTAAGGCATGAGCGTCCTGGGTAGGCTCCACAACGACATCAGTGAAACTGGAGGGTGGCCAGTCAGGGAGAAACTGGAGGAGTGACACCGGAGGGGTTTTGCATTGGTGCCGTGGGTCCACTTAGCAGTTCAGTGGGACCTATAGAATCTCCTCGGAGCGTATACCAGGATTTTAAACAAATAAAAATATAAAAGATTACAAAGAAAGTCATTTTATTGAGATAACAGTTACTTGGAATCAGTGTGTGTTAAAGTAATATTGCATGCTTCTTGATCAACACATTAAAACAAGGTGTAATGGTGATTTCAAGTCACAATGAACAGAAATAGTGTTTTGATATTTCTATAGCTACTGTAATGTGATAGGCAATGTCTGTGATTTCTACTGATGACGAAGTCACCAGAACTGTCATTATCACTGTGGTTTGAGGCTCCAGGCTGACAGAAGGAGGTGCTAAACCTGCACGTAGAGGTTGATGAAAATAATCGTTTTTCTTTTTGTTTGTTTGTTTGTATTTTTCTGAAGCTGGAAACGGGGAGGCAGTCAGACAGACTCCTGCATGTGCCCAACCGGGATCCACCTGGCACGCCCACCAGGGGGCGATGCTCTGCCCATCTTGGGGCGTCACTCTGCTGCAATCAGAGCCATTCTAGCGCCTGAGGCAGAGGCCACAGAGCCATCCTCAGTGCCTGGGCAAAGTTTGCTCCAATGGAACCTTGGCTGCAGGAGGGGAAGAGAGAGACAGAGAGGAAGGAGAGAGGGAGGGGTGGAGAAGCAGATGGGTGCTTCTCCTGTGTGCCCTGGCCAGGAATTGAACCCAGGACTTCCGCACACCAGGCCGACGCTCTACCACTGAGCCAACCAGCCAGTGTCTCGTTTTTTTTTTCATGAACTCCCTGCACCTCTTAACAGGCTGTGAACCATGGCTGAAGAGCCCATGTTGTAGGTGAGGCATTTGGGTTTTACTTCCAAGAGAAGTCCTGGGGACAGCATGCAGGCCCAGTGCACTTGTCCACTTAGTCAGGAAGCACCAAGATTCTTCCTCATCTCCTTCCTGTCCCCAGTGCCCCACAGTGCTCTGGGCATCATTGACCCTGGCATTTACCACATGATTATGTGATCACTGCATTGTTTCCTGCAACAGATGGTAAGAACTATATATCAACCATCTTTGTACAAACAGTACACAAACCCTGGGATGTACCAGCTATTGAATAAGTGTTTGTTGTATAAGGTAATGAAGACTGAGATGATTTTGAAAGAATTACGCATGTATCTATGCTGCCAAGGTTTTGCTGAAGAGCATATTTTTTCTTTTTGAAAGGAGTTATATATGAAAATAAATGTTTAAAAAATATTATCATCAGATTTAAACCTGAATAGAAATATTGACATTATCGGCTAGATTAAAAACAAAGAATTTAAAAGTAGATTGATTTAAATCTACTAGTAGATACCGTGGCTCCCTAAAGCCCTTAGTTCCCTGATTGAAATCCCAGGAGTCTCTGCGGGGATTAGGCCATGAGCATACCAGCTGCACATCAACTAGTCAGCGGCTCACGATGGGGGATGAGCTTCTAGAAATCTTTGTTTTCTTCTAGTTTGCCCCTCAAATAAGCTTTCTAGTTCAGGCAATAGCTGAGTGCTGCCTAACCCTACCACAATGCCATCCACCCACGGATGAAGGGTAGGATTTTCCCCTGTCCTGCCCATACCTAGGACTGCCTGGAGCTCTGCACAGGGGTGCTGGGTTCTCACTCTGGTGTTCATTACTGGGTAGGCATGGAGATCAAGGCTGAATAGTAATTTAGGATCCAGTGAAATAAAAAAAACCCCAAAACTATTAACATCATCAAAACTTGACACCAAAATAAATGTCTGTCCCTGGCCAGTTGGCTCAGTGGTAGAGCATAGGCCCAGCATATGGAAATCCCGGGTTGAAATCCCAGCTAGGGCACACAGGAGAAGCATCCATCTGCTTCTCCACCCTTCCCCCTCTCCTTTCTCTCTATCTCTCTTTTCCCTTCCTGCATCTAAGGTTCCATTGGAGCAAAGTTGGCCCAGGTGCTGAGGATGGCTCCATGGCCTCTGCCTCAGGTGCTAGAATGGTTCCAGTCACACCAGAGTGACGCTCCAGATGGGCAGAGCATCTCCC
Source organism: Saccopteryx bilineata (assembly GCF_036850765.1). Lineage (NCBI taxonomy): Eukaryota > Metazoa > Chordata > Mammalia > Chiroptera > Emballonuridae > Saccopteryx > Saccopteryx bilineata. The sequence goes on from NC_089495.1 coordinate 173,557,721, forward strand.
CCTGGTGGACATGTCAGGTGGATCCTTGTCAGGTGCATGTGGGAGTCTATCTCTCTGCCTCCCCACTTCTCACTTCAGAAAAATACAAAAAAGAAAAGAAAAAGAAGCCTGTATGAGACAGATGGGCTGGCTTCATGCATCTTCAGCTCCAACCTTGTGTGAAACAATGTAAAACATTCATTTGGTCAACACGTTCTTATCAAGGCTTGGATTAAACACACACATGTGCACACACACAGCACACACACATGCATACATAACCGCTGCTATGCACACTGAAGATGTTTCACGTTTCATCAGTTCAAGATTCTCTACTTCTGGGATAGCCGACTGCACAGACGGGTTTCACAGGTAAGGTATGATGGGAGCAATTTAAATCCCATTCCCACTCCAAGTACCTCATGGAATTTCTTTAATTACACATTCAATACATTTACTAATAATACATTTCACAATACACATTCATCCCCACCCTCGAAGGAAAGCCATTTGCTGACTGTACTTGGAAAATAGGGAATATGGTTTCTTTTTTCTTTGCTTCCTGAACAGAACGTGACTATTTGGGGGGTTCACTCCCCCCCCCCCGGCAAATGGCCATTTCCTGCCTCTAGACAGAAAGGCTTAAAAGAACTTACATGAAAAAACAAAACAAAACCCTCTGTGGGCATTCCAATAACTTATAAAGAAAAGAGTGTTTTGATGAGTTGGTGCAAATGAATCAGAAACACATGGATCCTATTTGCCTTGAGTTTAAATTTGTAGAGTGAAAAAACTTCTTAGAAAAATGAACTTTATGGATGTCACTGAACCCAGCGGAAAAACAGATGAGATGATTACTCAACTTAATACATTCCTGAGTTGCCCTGAGCTTAGCTGAAGCTCACTCAGGTCATTTGTAGCTCAATTTGGACTGTCAAACACAACCCATCATGCTCTAATTGTTTTCAGAGTAAAATTCCGACAGCAGAAGATGTGAAGGCAGTTAGTGTTTTCAGCAATTAATTTTTGTATAGCGGTTCATTTTTTAATTCTTACACAGAAAATTCATTTGTCAATGGCGGGAGATTCTGGACACATCGTGGGCCACACATACCGGTATGTCCAGGGTCAATCCACAGGTGAGTGGTGGAAACTGGCTCCCATGGAGGACATCCGGGTACCAAGTAGAGAAGCATCTCCTTCCATCATGCTGAACCGTGCCCTCTTGCCCAGGGAAAACGCGTTTGCTTCATGTGACTGAGCGCTTCATTCTCAAAAGGTTTTTCAGAAACAAATGTGTATACCCAAAATCCAAGAGATAAACCTGTTGGCTTTCTTTTACAATCTGACTACAATAATTACTCAAATGATGATTCAATTGTATATACTGATGACTTTTACTAATTTATGCATGGAGTTATCTGAACACAGAGCCAGAGACAATGGTTACTATAAAAAGGATATTGTAATGCCATTAAATGCTTTATAAAAGAAAGCAAAAAGCCCCCACTATATGCAGGGAAGTTGCCTACTAGCCACAGGAAGTTGGCTAGTAACTCCCATGAACACTTCATGTGAATTGAAGTTACATGTTATATTTAGACATCATCAAACTCATTTATCTACCAATTCATGTCAAAGGGGATCACGGGACTGAAGAAACAAGTGCTCATCAGTAGGTAGGCGATGGTGGTCACTCTAAAACCTTTCAGTAATACATCCCACACCACATGAGGCCCCTAAAGACTTGTTAGGAGGCCAGTAATGTGCTGGTAGAGAAGGGCATTTGCTTTCACAGTTCTCACATAGAAGATCCTTTTCCACATTAAAGAGAATGGATATGAGCTTGGAGCTTGGCATGCTCTAGCTGGAAATATCCTTGAGAGTAACTGGTTTAATCATTCTCAACCACCAGCTGAAAAAAAATTTTTTTAAATAAAAGCCGCTGTTGCTCCCAGATATTTCAATGTAGTAGATGTAGTGGATAGCCTGGTTATCTGATTTAATTATTTCGCAGGTCATTTGGGCCATATTTTATTTATAAGAAACGGTTCCAGAATGATTGTAACATTTCTTGGAATCTCCCTATTCCCAGACCTCTGTCCCTCTGACAAGCTTCACAACACCTGAGCCATTAGAGGTACTCTTCAGTGTATAATAAGGCAGGAAAAACAGCCCAGACCAAGGGAAAATCTGCTAGTTAAACACAGCTACTGTTTGTGTTGTAAAATAAATGCAGCTGAGTTATTCTCAGGCTTCTAAAGTCAGCACATAAAGTGAAAATCTCACGCTGGCAAAATTATTCTTTCAACTTTTTTTTTTTTTAAAGGCCTAGTGTTGGAAAATGAAACATTTCTCAATAAATCTAACAAAGGCCGTTTTTCCTCCAGCATTAGAAGAGATTACTGGAGTTATTTTAAGTTGACATTGGACAACAATGAAATTTTGACTAATATTTAAGAACTGTCAGGGAAGCAACAACAAAAACAAAAAGCCTATGTACTAGCATCACACAAATGCAGAAAGAAGCTAAGAAACACAAGAATTGGGACAAATTCAAAGAAAAATACATCTGTGTCTTATCTCAGGCAAAGGTTTATTATGAAACTGAAAATAAATTATATCACTTAATTCTCTCTCTCTCCCCTTATCTCTGTCTTTTTGTAAAGAATGCCCATAGCAGTAGCTATATGTACAGGCAGCACTTATTGTGCACGGAACATCACTTCCCTGCTGCTCAGAAGGTAAGATGCCAGGTTTTTTACAACATTTGCTGCAGAACCAAGTCTAAGAGCAGTAGTTCAGCATATACCTAAAGCTCTCACTTCCTTGCCCTGAGCCTCCAAACATGGGATCACAAATATGAACACTTCATTATGAGCAGGTTTTAGAAACATGAATTCAATCTGGGTTTAGGAATTTAAATATTTCAGTATCCTTCTATTGCTGCTTCATTCAACTCAATAGTCTCTTCACTAAATATGGAGGCTCCCTGGTGTGGAATGAAGACACTACAGCTTACTTCTCTCCCCTCAGGTTCCCATGTGATAGGACTTCTAAGAGTCACAAAATAGGAATGAGAAGGACTTTATCTGATTGAGAGGGGCATGTTAGCAAGTCAGGGTGCTGGTAATCCAGCCCCTCCAAACCAGCTTTTACCCCTGATTTATTTCATTAGCCAAATCTGATGCTGTGCATCTGTATGTCCACACTTTTGTGAGGTTTCTTCTACTATGAGAAGAGCCAAGAGATTAAAGAAATGATCATTTTGCCAGAGCTACTCATGTCTCTTACTATAGTGAGTACCAATATCATAATCAAAGGAGGTCTGGTGTTTATAGAGGCCACCTCTATGTCTAAATGCATTAGGAGAGACAACAGTGAGATGGTTACAGCTCGGTCCATAGCTTCCATCTAAAACAGAGTCCCAACTGAGACCACTTCTCATAAGCAAATCACTGAATACCACTAGAATGAGAAAGAACCTTTTTCGTTCTTCCCTGATTTGAGTTAGCTGACAGTAGTAGCAGGACTGCTGATCTTCCGTTCAATCAGAGAGTACATGAGTCCTGGTCAGTTAAAGTGAAAGGCAAAGCAAAGGTTGTTTTTTTTCCCTACCTAGGAAAAAGAAAGGCACATGCTTCTAGCTCATGAAAATGGCTATAGATAGTCCTTTCGTAGGACCTCTCAGGGTCCTTTATATCCCTGAGTCTGATGGAGAGCCAACCACACGCTCAGAGGTTTATTTTCTATTTATAAAAATATCACATCACTCCAATCATCAGCAGCTTTAATTACATAAGGAATTACAAAGTTTGGCTATTTTGAAAGTACCATATAATTCAGATCATTTATCAAAAAAAAACAAAAAAAAAACAAACCAAACAACAACAACAAAAACCCAGCACGACAACCTTTCTTTTACACTAAATGGGTCAAGGTCAAGGTTGTTAAAATTGATTCCAAAGATACATATAAAAATTGAAAATCTTCTTAAAGGCATCCAGACAGCCTATGAAAAAAGGCTGCTTTATCCGTGGTATGTAACCTGCAGAGCCTGGAGAATCGGCGAGAATCAAGATTTCCATTGGCCGGATTGTGCTGTGATGGCTGGGCGCAAACAAGACTTTGGTTGCATCAGTGGAGTTGCTCCGGCCTCCATGGCCTGCCCTCCCCTTTTTACAGATGAGGAGCCCAGAGAGACCAAGTGGATAGTCTGAGGTTCTCAAAGAACGTGAAAGAATCTGATTAGAGCCTACATTTTCTGACTCTTGTTTCAACATTCTTATCTTTACACCAACTGCCTCTTTGAGACAATAACTGTCAGTGGTGAAGGGCAATGTACCTGCTCCCACCTGGATCCCGGAAACCAGAATTCCCTTTCTGGTTGCATGGACGATGATACAAGCTACTGTGATACTGGGGCCCTGCTGGTCCAACCCTGCAGGCTTGCAAGCTGTTCCACAGTCTTATAGACTTACAAGTCATACTTTGCAAAGGAACCCTTTCTCTTTCAAGTGTACCTGTCTTGTGTGACTTAGTTTCTACCCAGGACTGGTTTCCATTAAAACTTACATGTTTCTCATCTCCAGGTTACAGTGAGTAAGGAGAAAGATACAGCCATCAGTAAAAAAATAATATGTTGATTTGCCCCCTGCATGAAAGACTAAATTATTAAAAGAGCTATTACTCATTTTACTATTGACAATAGTGACTAAATGTTTTTCTAACCCAACATATTTGAAGGTCCTGGAATAGTCCCATCAAAAGCAGCAATTCAACAAGCAGGACTCTCTGAAAGGGGTAGAATCAACTCTTCAAAACAGGGTTTGGCGGGGGGTGGGGGAGAAGCCTCCCAAATGCTTCTCACCCTCCCTTTGCTTTAGTTGAAAATTATTGCCCTAGCCAGTTGGCTCAGTGGTAGAGCATCAGCCTGGCATGCAGGAGTCCCGGGTTTGATTCCCAGCCAGGGCACACAGGAGAAGAGCTCATCTGCTTCTCCACCCCTCCCCCTCTCCTTCCTCTCTGTCTCTCTCTTCCCCTCCCGCAGCCAAGGCTCAATTGGAGCAAAGTTGGCCTGGGCGCTGAGAATGGCTCCGTGGCCTCTGCCTCAGGAGCTAGAATGGCTCTGGTTGCAACAGAGCAACATTCTAGATGGGCAGAGCATCGCCCCCTGGTGGGCGTGCCGGGTGGATCCCGGTCGGGCGCATGCAGGAGTCTGTCTAACTGCCTCCCCGTTTCCAGCTTCAGAAAAATACAAAGAAAGGAAAAAAAAAAAAGAAAATTATTAGCTTGACTTATTAAAACTAAAACTAGGGGGTCATTCTGTTTTGCTAAAATATACCATATTTTGCCTCAGTTTTGATTCTTCACTCAAGCCCACAGAATGGGCTCTGCCAACCATCCAACCGTGACTGATATATTCAGCAAATGTTCTCCTAAAACACCCCCACCCTCCACTCCCACACCCCACCCAGGATGGCAGGGAAGATGGCTATTGTCAGCTCCAGAACCCACATCACTCAGCTTCACCCCCCAGTGAACTTAAGTTTCCTTTCTTGACTGCAGTTTGTAAAAATGTCCCAGGGAAAGGCTCTCATCAACTATTTTGGATCCCATGTCTACAAATGTACTTTGAGTGGCTAAGTTCAGGTAAGATGTTCAATTCTGGACTCATTGCCACTGGCCAAAGAAACAGGGTCAGAGTAGAACATGAATGTGCCCAACTAGTTGAACCTCAACTACCTGAACTTCAACTACCATATCTTCAGAACTAAAGATAAAATATCTACCTTGAAGGAAGTTTTGTGAAGATGTAATAGCATGTGTCATAAAAGCACATGATGTACGTGTCCCAAACACCGGCCAGGGGACACAGTGAAGCCAGAAAAGTATCAGTTTCCCGTCTGTCTTTAGCGAGTTCACATACCTACGCTGCAGCTCCTAGAATTCCTAGAATCCCCAGACCTAGTGGTATATATACAAATATATTTCCCACATGTAATGAAACATAATTCTGTCCCTCCACCAAGGCAGAGCAATGGGGGCATAGAGGGCACTGCTGGGTTAAAGACAGCTGGCAGTGGAGGACATGTGTGATTACAGCTCAGGACAGATATCGACAAGCCGCCCGAAATTACATGGTACTATTGGTTGGTGTCCCTAGAGCACCCTAGGACCTTGATTATCCAGACATCCCCTGTCAGGTGAACAAAAATTATTAGACTTCTAAGAGCTCTCCACAAAGAATAAGACGAGGGAAAAGGATGCTTGGGAAGCCTTACTTTAATGCCTAAAAGTGTCTGATCAAAGCCATCCCATCCTGGGCATCCTGACTAACTGGCAAAATTTATATTATTTCACACATTGTGCTTTTCATGGACAGGAACGGGGTTATGGAGCTCGGAGGCAAGAGTGAGAGGCTCTAATCTCTGGCTCCAAGACCTTGTGTGTGGTGTTGTGAATAGATGCCAAAGCAGTGTGGTGACAGAGAGGTGAGCGGTGTGCCCACTGGCAAGCTCACACGTGGGACAGTCCATGGTCACACGAGCACTTGAACGCTCTCACCGAGTTAAGGTAGAAGCTTCCTTAGGGTGTGGCTTTCACTAGAACAATGGGAATTTAGAATCATAAAGTAAAGAGATGCAACTCACTTATGGCCACCGATGTCAGCCTGTCACAAATCTCAACAAAGACAGCCTGAAACTGGAAAGGCAGTGTGTGTGTGTGTGTGTGTGTGTGTGTGTGTGTAAAAGAGGGAGGAGATGTTGGGGAGGGAGATGGAGGGAAAGAAGGAGGAAAGAAGGTAGGAAAGAAGATAGATGGAGGGAGAGAGAAAACAAGCTAACGAGCCAGAAAAGCATGGCATATGTGGAAAGTCTGGGAATCATTTTCTTCAGTTATGTCACAGCTGATGAGCATCATGGGTTCCACCTGAAGACCATGCTTGGTCTAGTCAAAGGATACATTTTTATAGCAGCATATTAGAGGGATAATTATTATTGCCATAACCACCATCCTACACAGAATGTATTTTAAGATGGAACTTATTTTTCCAAACACACACCTATTGCACCAAAAATGGAGGCTGACAGAGATTCTCAAATGGTGCTTAGAGAGAGAAAGAGAGAGATACTGCTCAGAGAGGACGCTAGGCACTTCACCTCCTCCCAGGTCCCCACGTGTTAACCGCACCCCTGCACTGTGCAGAGGTGAGGGACAGCTTGTTATGTGTTTTGCATTTCTGTAAAAAAATCATTCACAGGAATTGAAACTTGACGTGAAGGATATAATTTTCCCATCAGTAATGTATCATTTTATGTTTCATTTAAGCTCCCCTTTTAAGTACCACAAAGATCCTAAGGCGTTTCATGTCAGAGACATAAGGCAAGCCCCACACTGGGGTTTTTTTGGTGATCCATAATGTGATTCTGAAAAAAAATAAAAAAGGAAAAACCCAACCATTTTCAACACTGCATATGTTCAAAGGCTTCTGCCAGGAAGGGGGGAAAGACTCTTGGCACCAAAAGCTAAGATGCAATGATTCCTTTGTGATCCTTAGTGAAGAAACAAGTGACTCTCTCCCTCCCTGATCTTGTCAAATTGACACACAGGTAGCACACGAACCTTTTAGAGGGCTGAACTGGCGTTTCTTTAATGGACTCCCGATTCAGTTTTCTGGAGTAGAGGAATCCGTTCACCTTTTTTAATACTTTGTGGGTTGTGTATATGAAGGTTGTAAGGCAGGGAAGGGTGACAGTGTTATTGCTTCCACGCTGCACAAATCAATATCTTTACTACTAAAGGACACCAAGGATGAACTCAAAACTAATTTTGTTCTCTGGCTACCATCACTTGACCTTGAGGTCTAGACCATACTGGGTAAGGTCTGGTACTTTTGCTCGCGACAAGCTGCAGCGCTGGACATCTGCCTCAATGCAACACAACCCATGTGCAACATCTCGGGAGGCCCTGTCACGTCGGTAGGCGCACGGCTGAGAGTGACACACAGCAATATCAAGGTGCCCTGTTTCCGTTAGAAGGCACAGAACAAACAATTTCAGTGACAAGGAGATGACATCTAACATTTTGAACAATGATTCGTTTGTGCTAAAAACACAGCTAAAAAAAATATATGTTTGACAGAAGCCCAAATTCTGCATGCAATGAGAGAAAACCTCCATCTTTCTTCTCTATAGAAGAAAACTGGTTTTGTTTTAAAAAATACAGAGCTGGGCCTATTTCCACTTAACGATACCCAAGTCAAGCCAGGTGGCCACTATGGGACTTCAAAGATGAATGAAAAGCTCTTCCATTAAATTAGCCCACCCCAGTACCAGGAGGTCTGCTTGTGGCCGAGGGGGCTGTTGGCATGAAGGAGGAGATTAGAGGTTTCCCAGTGGAGAACGTATTTTTTTTTTCCACTGAATGGGAAAGATCTGGGAAATGCGGAGATTCAGCGAAGCCTGTTGTTGTCGGGTGAACCACAGCCCCCGGTCTGGACGGCCGCACACAGCCACAGCCTTCGTTAGCATCTCAGAATGCCATGCATCTGCCTGTTGACCTGCTGCTTTACCGTTGGAGCAGGGTGGGGTGGGCAGGGGGGAGAGGTCAAGTTTTTGTCAGACTACAACCGAGGCTTGATTAGTACTTGAGGAATTGCACATTTAAAAGCACCCAGGAAACCACCGGTCTGCCAGTTCCGAACCTTCATCTGAGAACCTTACTCTGAGATGCGCTTCTGGGAGACTTAACACTAATGCCAAGGGCGGCAGGAAGCCTGCAGCTTTGCGTGTCTGAAAGTAGTGGAGCTCCGTAAGTGGGAGAGACCTCACAACACTAGGCCGTGGTAGCTTTCAGAGCTGAAAGCCATCCCTTCCTTCTTCTGTTTCCTATGGAGAACGGCACAAACACTGTGTGCACCTCCCCGGAGACCAATAACCAGATGCCGCAGGGTCCCTTGGGAGAGCCACAGAACAGGCACTGTAAAAGCATCTCTTAGCTAACTTCCCGCTATGAAAGGGGCGGCTCCGAGCTGTGGAGGGGGGAAATCACTATTTCACCCAGACGGATATATTTAGATGGCACGAAAAATGAGGACCGTGAGAAACTGCCGGCGATAACACAGAGCAGCCATCCCTAATCGGGAGTCCGGGCCACGTTTCCGCCTCGCATTTCTATCAAGGCCCTTATTTGGCTCACCTGTCTCTGTAATCAAGTTTTTACTTGAGAAAAATGGGCACTTATGGAAAGGTTATCGTGGTACACGCTGTCAATTTTTTTTTATATAGCAAACTGATAAGTCTTTTCTTTTGATTTTTTTGAACTCAGAAGTCCTTAATTCTGAGCTTACCTGAAAATGCCAGTGGGAAAGCGTCATCCTTGCCCACCTCTTGTTTGATCCCTGGGTCTCCCTGCCACGTAGCTCGGCTCTTCAGCCCTCATCTCCATGTCTTTGTATTTCTGTTCTGTCTGGTAAGCTCATTCATCTCTCTGGTCTTCTCAGAGCAATACCTCAATGCCGGTAGTGGATATTTTTTCTTGTTTTTATTTTATTTTTATTTTTTCAGTCAGAAGTCATTTTACCTTTTAGTTCTGGTGAGTCATTTTTGTGCCCCAAATATACCCTCCTGAGGATTCTCCTTCTTCTGTTCATATAGGACTGTTCCCCCTCCTCTGCTCCAGCCACGGCAGTCACAGCCAACTGTGCTGTGTGTTCAGCTGGGCTCCCGCCAGTCCCCACGGACCCTTAAATATGTGCTGACAACCGCCTCCTCGCAGCTCCGACTTCAGGTGAAGGAAGCAAGTGGATGGTGGGTGACAGAAACGTGAGATTTCTAATCCCGTCCACTGGGCCCCAGTGCTCCGGTCAGACCTCTGGATAGGAAAATATCTAGCCACACAAGCTAAGGGTAATTGGTGCACTTAAATTAAGTCAGCTAGAGATTTGGAAAAGACATGAAGTATCCTTTTCTGGATTTAGAAACCCTTTTCAGGGTTTAGAAATCAGATAGTAAGTAAAGGATTAGATGTGAAGGCTCGCTATGATATAAATTATCAACATGGTAAAAAATCATAAAGATGTGTACCGTTGAATGATATACTTATCTGACAGAGTGTCTGATAGGATAGTCATATTACATGGATTTCCTATATTTTCAAAGGAAAATTGCAGAGGACATGACCAGCTAAAAATCCCAGAAGATGCAACTTTGCCCACCAAGCTCAACCCCACCCAGCCTTGCTTTAGGAAGGCTGACTGAGCCATGGATTGGTAAACTTATTCATGATGGGGCCATGTTAAACAGGTGAGCAAGTAGGGAAGATAATGTGCAATAATAATAATAATAATAATAATAATGCAACAGAGATATGAGAGAGGTTGAGAGAGAAGTTGGGAGAAGAATGAACTACGTGTTTCTTCTTGAATTTATTGTTTGTAATTCCAGCCACTCATGAGACGCTGCTCTAGTTCCAGCCCTTGAACTTCAAGATCTTTTATATAGTTCATTTATGCACTGTATTTTCCCTTATATAAGTTAGGTTCAGTGTGTTTCTATTTCTTGCAACAAATCTCAAATTAAGACCCAAACCCAAGTCAAAGTTATAATTATCTGATCAATTTTATCATGTCTTTAGTTCTGACTTTTTTCCTGATCTTCAGACTCAAATCTTCAACATTCTATTTGAAATCTTCATTCCATATCTAAAATCATCTCAGACTTAACTGTGTGCAACCTAAGACTTATTTTCTCTATATTTAAATATATTTATATGTATAAACATGCCCCTTTACCAAGTTTCTCAGTAACTGCACCAAAATTTACCATGGTGCTCAGACACCTCATACACCTCATCTGAATTATGACTATGATTGACATAACCACTGTTCGTTGATATCCAGTAGCCTCTATTCTGAACGTATGCGAAAATCGCATTTCCCTGTCCCCTTGGTGCCTTGCTTGGGACAATGAAATGTCAGGGAATCTTATATGCATCATTTCCTTCACTGCTGTATGGCACTGAAGTTTGAAGGTTGTTTATAACTGCAGTATAAGCCAGCCTACCTGTAAACAACCCCTAAGTCATTTGGCTCTACTGTCAAAATATACTGCTCACAAAAATTAGAGGATATTTCAAAATGAATATGAAGCTATAAAATATCCCCTAATTTGTATATTCCAAGCCCAATGATGTCAGCTCCTCTTCCACCATCACTGTTCCCCCCACCAAAAAACCCCCAACTCATTTCTTGCCTGAATTTACTATAGAAGCCTCTTAATCACTCTTCCTTTTCTACTCTGACCTCTCTCAAATCCATTCATTCTTCAAGCAGGAGCCATAATCTCTCATTTTAAAGGTAAATCCAATTAATCTGTTTCTTACCCAAACCCTCAACAACTTCCAATTAGACTTAGAATAAAAAGCAAAGTCTCTCAATCAACCCCAACACTCTGTGATCTGACCACTACCTATCTGTCCAAATTTGTATCCTGCCATTCTTTCATCTCTCTTCAACCACACTGTCTTTCTTACCATTCCTTGCAATCAGTAAATTCATTCTTCTCTCAGGATTCTCTGTTGCTGTTCCCTGTATGTGGAATGTTCTACTTCAAGATCTCTGTTTGCATTGCCTTGTTCTTTCCTGTCATACAAATTTTTGTTCCAAGATTATGTCCTCAGAACAGTCTCTACATTATTTAAAACTACATCTCCCAGTAACTAACTATACAATTACCTATTTTATTCTGTAAAGTAGTCTTTGAGCTATCTTATTTCTTCATTTGTTTAATTTAAGTTTCTCTTTGCCTAGACTATGAACATCATAAAGAAAGAATTGTGGATTTTTTTATAGTGCTCTGTACTTGGTTTTTAAAAAAGTTTCTTGTGTAGAGTGGGATTTAATAAATATTTATCAAATGAGTAAATTAATAAATAAATAGCTTAACAATCAGGATGTCAAAAGAACAATGCACTGAAGAAACAATTGAATAAGAAGTAATGCTCTTTCATAAATCCTTAACCTAGTCTGTTTTTTTAACAGAGCAAAAAATAAAACAAAATATTGCTAATTAATTTGTATAGCTTTGTTTATGTCTTACCACTTATAAACCATTTATTAAATAAGACTTGACTTGTTCAAGTTAAGTTGTTTAAATTAGCTAATGCATTTTGAAACAAGAAGCCATTTAAAAGAGAAAAAAACAAGGAATATGTGTAGTTGCAATGGCAAAAACAATGTTTTCCAACTCAACATATCTACATTTTCTACAAGGGACTCAAGAAAAAGATATGAAAGTAAAAAAACAGACTCAAAGACAGAGTAGGCTAGGAAGGAAATTAGAGAAAAATCATGAAGTAGGAAACACTAAGCTAACAAATTTCTATGGAAAATTACTTTCTGGATAGTTAACCAGAGGGAATTGATTAATAAAACTCATCAACACGCTGTAAATGTGGACAACATGTTAGCTCTTCATTATCACCTCCTTGATGTTTTGTGTGGTTGTGTGTACTTCAATCACATGCCAATGTGACACATATGAACTTCTATCTGAGGGGAACACCCTATTATTTTAGTGAAAATAATTGATATATTGTATCAATATATTAGCTAAGTTATTAACTTTTATTCAGGAAACCTTCTACTTCTCTGTTTTGCAAAGCAGATAATCTAGGTGAGGATAGTCTTTAGTATGACCAAGAGATGGATTGAGGACACCAGCTTTCAAAGGGATTAAAGCTCTTTCCCATGCCTTAGAAGCATTCCAAGGAAGAATAATGGTGGGGCCCAGGAGGACTGAGTCAGACTCTTGGCTCTGTGACTTTGGAGGCTCAAGTATGTGATTTAACTTTTTGATTCTAGATAAAGGTAAAGAATACAATACCTACCCTAGATGTTTCATAAGATTCTCATAAAAATAATGCTTATCAAAGATGTTATGAAAATTGGCTGTATCAGATTTCTTTAATCTGCTTCTTTGAGATTATTAAAATTATCCTCTAAACTGAAGTTGTTATATGTATACCTTTCAAAGTAATGGGAAAAGAAAGAATAAGCAGCAATATGCACATGTTTTGCAATTTGGTCTTCAATTCTATTTGAGATTAGCAATGTCTGTATCTGTTTTAGAAATATTGAAATTACTATAACAGCAGAAAATGACACTGTTATTTCTTTAAACACACAAAGGCACCAAGAGTTATCTCTCATTAGGAAACTCCCATAGTCCATTTCCAAGTCCAAACATTTCCAAATCATCCATCTCCTACCAAAGGAGAAAACTCAATTCATGGTCCATCATGAATGAAACACAATTCTATATAGCATTCATATGAATATCTGAGAAGAAAAACAAAATCAGAAGAAAATGCACAAAATTGTGCATTATATGAAACCTACTTGCTATTATAAGATGTTAGTTGCAAAACTTATGATATGTAAGGGTCTCTACTTATTGTGTTACTGTGTTTACTTGATTGATTTTCTTGTTCATCACTAAAAATATCCCAAAGATCTTATTAAATAAGCAGAATAGGAAACACAATGAATATTCTGAAGGAAGCATTTAGTTTCATAAAAAAATCCTGATCATGACTATTTAGCTGTCAATTATCCAATCCCACTCCAATCTCACATTCAGAAGTCACTTTATGGAAGTGATTACTTATAAATAAATTCTGGATACCCCAAATTTACTGTACACAAGGAATCTCCTGTCAATCAAGTGAACTTAATTCTTTAAGGAAAAGGGCACAAGACAATCCCTTACTCTTTATCTTAGTGAAATCCGTCCTGTTCTCACTCTTACATACAAGAGCTACACTATTTAAAGATATAAAAAAGAGATCATGGCTAAATGGATCCAATCATTTTGCCCATCGGCACCACCATAACCAATCAACACATTCCCTTCAGTAAATAAATTACAATAAAATACTCCCTCAACCTTGTAACCCGAATGAGGCCGGGTCACGTTAGCTGTGAATCAATGACTGGGTCTACTTGATATTTATAAAATACACTTATCTGCTGTTTTTAAAATTAAGGCTGAAATGACATCATCTTGAATGTGAGGTGATCGGGCTGTTTTCCCTACCTCGGGGTGGTTCTTGGCCAGCCATTCCTTGATGGTGCTGAGGGCAATCACTGCTGCCGGCTCGTTCGGGAAACCTGGCGAAGAACAGAATAATGCACGTTAACAATAAAGACGAAGAAGACACAGAAGTCAGTCATAGTGTGATACTGGATTTTTCTCCCTTAAGTAGTATTCAATTCAACCAGTTATAACCGAAGAAGGCAGGCCTTAGTAAGGATCTTACAGCCAAGACAAGAACGGGGCTCATCCTACACCAATCTAAAGCCAAAAGCACTAAAGAGCTCAACTGTCTCTTTGGTTCTACAACTATATCAATTAAACATGTTTTTACATTTGTTTACTAGTTTTCAAAGCAATTTCATCAAATTTTTTCATAAGGTGTGCTCACATTAAGGTTTACTTCTCTCAGTTTATAAACAGTAAATATGGCTCAGAGAACAGACATGGTTGACCCAGGGTCACAAGGCTAACAGTATTGCATCAAAAAACTGACAGGAGACAGGACAAATGGATTGCCAAATAGCTATACCCTTGAAAGCTATTGTCAGAATTCAAAGGAGGTAATGCCTGCTTCATAGGGCCATTGGAAATACTGTTTGAGATTAAGACAACATGAATTGACCTGTCTTGGTAGTGTGGGTTTGGTTTTAGAAGGGCAGGAAGACTAACACTTATACTCTGTCCCAGTGAGCATGACCACATATGAGAATTTCACAGACTCACCCACAATGGCCATATAACTTATATAAGCCAAACACATTCCTGAACTTGCAGAATCATCAGACATTCTGACAATGAAGATAACAGTGAATGAAGGAATAACCTTATAAGTTACCATTTATGGTGCAGAAAGAAGAAGTGGGAATGGCTATTCTATTGAAACTACTCCCTTACTCACCACTGGCTTCCTAATCACCAAATCCCACAGCCTTTCAGTCAGTCTTCCTCTTTGATATTAGCTGGCCTTGACTAGTTTTTCAGGTTTCAATCTCTTCCATCTTGGACTTCCCTTTTTGAAGTTTATTTTTTAATTGTTTTCAAGTGTACAATTCAGTGATTTTTTAAATATGTCCACAAAGTTGTGTAAACATCTCCACTAATACCAGAATATTTTCAGTATTCCCAAAGTGCACATTAACAGTCACTCCCCAATCACCCCTCTCCCCAGCCTGAGCAACTATTAATCTATTGTACTCTCTGTTTCTATAGATTTGCTGATTCTCCTCCTGAAATTTTCAGCACCACCTCCTACTATGTCTCCTCCTACCTGTTTGACCTCCCCTGACTCCTTTTTCTATGAGCATCTATCAAATATATATCATTCCCAGCATCCTAAAATGAGCTTTCTTCTTGCCTTCCCCTCTCTGCTTTAGCCAGGGGCAGCCCCATCCATCGACAAGTCCATGAGGATGTCTTCCTGTCAGGGAGGCTCCTATGACATTGTCAGTGCAGATGCAGAAAGACGGGGGTGTTGCTGACAGGGAGCGATCTCAGGTTGAAAGAACCCAGCTTCATTGGAAGGCAAATACATATTCCAGCAGTTTGTACAAATGGGTTTAGATCTCAGTTGACTTTTAGAGAAGATGTGTGAGAGAGGAGTTATTTTTCCTCCTTTCCAAGAATATATGTTGCTTTTCTAATTAGGTTGTTGCCTGCTTTGTTATAGAGTGCATTAGGAAAGGTGACAAGAAGCAGTGCCAAGCTCCACTCAAGCACCGTCATGTGACAGAGAGAACGGCTGTCATATGAAAAATGTGTACAAGTTCTTGAAACTTTGTAAATTCATCCATGACATTTGGAATTGTAGAGATCTGTTTTGAATTCTCTCACCCCATTCATTTTCCTTAAATGAAGGCTTTATAGTGTAAAACCCTTTAAATTAGAAAAACCTGTTCATTAATTAATCCATTAGCTAATTTGTTAGACAAATTATTGAACCAGAAGAGTGTAGATACACAGATACTTTTTAAAGAGTTCTTGTCCTCGAAAGTCCAAAGTCTGGAGGAGGAAATTGACAAGAGGGAACAGCAATAAATCACGGCAAGTGCATGACGGGTGTGGGGACACAGATGAAGAGAGTAAGAATCTAGAGACACAGAGTAAGATGAAGGGAAGCTTTCTGAGAAACAATAGAATGTTTGGGGAAGGGAACTATGGCGTGGGGAGCAGGGAAGACCTCATTCTCAGAAGTAAGCTTATGGGCAGCAAGAATGGACCAGGCGAGGCAAAGAGAACGGGGAAGAACGCAGGAGTACCTAGGCTGCGAGGGAAAACAAGGAGGCCAGCATGGGCATTCGTGGTTAGCAGTTGAGCACAGTGGACTTTTTCAATTCACCTTCCCCCTGAGTTTAATGCCTGCATTTGTAAGCACCAGGAGACCTCCCCTCAATGTGCTCTAGACCCAGAAACCTAATCAGCACTCTTCTGCAAAACCAGCCACTTCCTGCCTTTTCAGCGTCTGCCTATGGCTTTACTTCTCTACTAATCTCCATAACATGACTGTTCTCCCACTGGTAACTCAGTCCTCAAAGCACTGTTCCTTTGAAATAGCTTACACCACCCCTTCCTCACCTGCGTTTTTGATTGTTCTCTTCCAAGATCCCGACAATGGCAGTCAACTCATAACTGTGCTTCTTTGGTCTCCTCCCCTTCTCCAATTTACCTAGCACACCACCTGCATGTGATCCTTCCTAAAGTCGCGTTGCCACAAGCTTACACCAAACAGCAGCAGCCTTTGCTGACTCTCTACTCCTACAGGGTCAACTTCCTCTTGGCATGGCATTACATACCCTGAGGGGCCTGTCTAGACTTACTCTTTAGTTTTCCTTATTTATTCTCTTTCCCTGAAAATTTCTCTCCAACTTTTTGATATGTTTAAGAAGTACTTAAATCATAAAATTATAGGGCTATATAAAGCTAATAAATACTGTAATCACTCTCCATTGCAATGGCCATTAGCATTAACCTTTAGAAGATGTAATTCCTCACAGAGAAATTATACAGGCCTTTTAGAACCATGGCAACAGTGGTCAGTTCTCAATTATATGTGACCTCCTGGTCATTTCCCCACAGTCATCAAAGCCTCTGGCACTGAATTATGGTTTTCTCCACCTCAAGGCTTGCCATAACCCTTGGGTGATTTCAGCACCCAAGAAGTGACTCACCTAGCATCTGGCCTGGTGATTTGCAGCAACAGCCTCCACTCCACCTCCTCTCCAGATCACACCCTGGATCTGGATGTAACATTTCATTCTACCGTTATTAACTGAAGCAGTCTCTCTCCAAACCTGGTCTCTCTTTCGTTTGTTTGCCCAGCTACTTTCCAAGGAATGCTCTTTATAAGCATTTGAAGGCTCCTCTGTCCCCAGAACAGCCCCCAGATTGAGGCTAACGTTTCCTTGCTGAATGGTCTGACTCCTTCCTGTCTCTCTGGGCTCTTCCCGATCCCTGTTGCTCTTTGCTTTCTCAACTCATCACACTGGTGTGCTTTCTGTCCTTGAAATGTGGCGCGCTTCCTTTTGCCTTTCTATTTTGGCAAAAGGCCTAATGCTGTTTCTTTTTCCTGAAATCACATTCCTGTCCTCTTTTCCTAGCTTATTTTAACTTTTCTTGTCCTCTGCTCATTACTGCTCAGGGGAAGGTTCCTCTGACCCCCCGTGACTTCCTGTTGTGTCATTTCCTCCCACCATGGACCTTTCACAGAACTCATCAGAGTCGCAACTTTACACCTATTATGTAAATATTTAATTCATAATATTAATAGAGTGAAAGCCCTAAGGAGGCAGATACCACACCTGTTTTTGTTTATCACTCTATTCTTAAAACATTGCTGGCACACAGAAGATGGCAGACAAATACATGATGAATGAGTGACAGATGGCGGACTCCTAATTCTTTGATTGATAACAGAAAGGCTAAGGACTGGGAGGACAAGTGTTTAGCCCTAGAGTATGGGCAGAATGAAGGGACTCCGAGAGGATGTCCAAGCAAATTGATAGATCTGCGTTATCCTGTTTCATCCCTAAGGGACAACTATTGAGAAGAGGCAGAAGATAAAGCATAGTTCCTGCTCTGATGATACACTGGGATTACTTAAAAGGAGAGGAAAATATTCAAGACAAGTATCTCTGCAAACATGCTTGCTCTCAGTGGGTGTGTACATAGACACCAGACAAAGTGTGATGCGTGGGGTAAAGAGCAGCAGCACAACTCTTTGTCCGTTTAAGTTCAAGACCCCAAGGGTTACAAGAAAAGCCAATGAATAGACAAGGATAGATTTTTACCAAGAGATGGGCTCCTGATGACAGTAAGACCTGCCTCAGGAGATCAACATTCACTTCTGCTTACCAAGGGACTTCTGTTCACAAATGCAGAGTGGCCACCCAGAGGGAAGGCAGCAGGCAAACGTGCGAAGGATTATTGAATTAGATACCATAGAAAATCTCTTCCAAGTATGAGGGCCAATGAGGCAGAACAAACCATTCATAATTTAGGGCCAAGAGTGCAAGGAGGTGTGTGGGTGTGTGTGCATGTGCGTGAATGTTTGTGTCCTGATACACATAGAATCTCTGCTTCTGCTGGCATTCCAAAGCTCAGCTCCTCAGTCATTAGGATGGCTTTTTAAAATTAACTTTTATTGTAAATATCAAAGGTGACTTATACAATGTATAAATTATTTTTTAATTTACTTTTGTGTTGAAATTGCTTGCTAAATTTTCACATATGTGTGTGTGTATATATGTATACAATGTATATATATATATATATATATATATATATGCATACAAACATGTGAGCATTACCAAAGTCAAGATATAAAATATATTCAACCTTCTAGAAAACTGCCTTGTCTCAAGTCAGTATCTTCTCTCTGGAGGAAATGTTATTCTCTCCGCTGTTACCATAGGTTAGTTTTGTCTGTTTTTACACTTCTTAAATAGAGAGATCATTCTGCACATTTTTTTCTTTCTATATTTTGTTCAACATTATGCCTACCTGATTTATCCATGTGGCTACATATATCAGAAGCTCATTCATTTTCATTGTAGCATGAATATTCCAAAGTTTATTTGTCCATTTTAGTGTTGATGGACAATCAGATTGATTCCATTTTGAAGCTATTATGAACAAAGTTGCCATGAACATTCTCATACATGTCACTTGACAGATATAAACACTTGTTTCTGCTGAGATTATAACCAAGAGTTGAAGCTACTGGTCCATAGTTTATGCAGATGTTTAACACTGCTACATTCTGCCAAGGTTTTCCAAAGCAGATGTACAATTTCATTCTCATCAGAAGTGTAGGGAGGTTTAAAATAATATATATTTTTATTTATTATATTTCTTTCTTTATTTATTTAGTTAAGATGTTAAGATGCACTTACTAATTCTATTTTCTTGACCACGTTTAAAACCATTACACATAGATTTAGGCTAATCAATACCTTTCATAGCTAGAATCTCAGATACTTTTTAAGACTTGTCTGGTTCCTCCCTCTACATCAGTGAATACTTAACCCAGAGAAAGCAAATTTAGTCAACAAAACATAAACACAATTTAAACGAAAGAGGGAAAACTGAAACAGCAAGTTGAGTTTGTAATGGTTTTCATCCATGGTACATCAGATGACTCATTAGGCACTTCCCCCGTGCACTCAGTTATTGAAGAGATATTTCTTGTTCAATCAAATTGAAGAAATATCCAGCAAGGAAGACTCACTGATAGTTCTACCCACCCCGTGAACTATCTGTCTGTTGAAATTGTTGAAACTGGAATGTTCTCAACACTATTAAGAGCAAAGCTGGTTTTGACTTTGCTGAAATTTTCCTCTCTAGCTTTTTTTCTTCTTCCTTTGCTCTTGGTCATAATTCCCCAATATCTTTAACTTAGTTCATAGACTCCCATGTAGAAACTAATTTTGTTCTCCTGATATAGAAATCAAATATGTCCTACTGAAAATCTAGCCTATTCTACTGAAAAAAAAAAAAGGATAGATATAATAACTAAGTCTGCCAGTAGAACTGCCCCTTTTTGGAGGCAGAAGAAATGGGTCAGCTTTTGTTTTAAACTGAAAATGAAGATGAAAGTCTGCTTGTAGCTATAGATTATCTTATTATAGAGTAGCATATGGTAACGACTTAAATCAATTATTTCCAAGAAATTCTTACTAAAAAAAAAAAAAAAGAGTCAGTTTGAATATAATACCAGGTATAATTAAGCCATGCTTTAAAATGTTAACCAGTCTACCATTTACAATCTACCCAGGGCCTCTCTCTTTTGCCCCCTCCCCCCGCAACCAACATTTCCTTCCAGCCCAGTGACCAGCAGTCACTTCTGCTTTAACTATGGATGCCTTTCTAGCAGCTGTAAGAAAAAAAAATGAAACAAAACAATTTAGAGATCAATGTTGAGGCAGAGCTCAAAAATGTAGAAACTATTATTGATGCACTTAATTGTTTTATTTTCAGCTCTACAATTTCTTCTGTAGTGGTTTTCAGCTCGCAGGGAGTTTAGTTCATACTCACTTCCACCCCTCAGAGCACTTGGCCCAAAGCTGTGATCAAATCCGAGCCATTTTATGGAACCCTAAACCCCTACCTACACTGCAAGTCATTGCCATATAACCAGCCTTCAGGATGACGATAAGCACCAGATTGGTACTGAATTGTTATAAATACCCAGGAGTTAGAAGCAATAGTTTTAAAAATACCAAACTCCCTTGAACTCTGCACGTGAAATTCACATCCACTTTGGAGGCCTCCCTCCCACCGAGTCTTTAATTGGAGAGCGTGCTGCTGCTCTTTTTTCCTACTTACACACAGAATCAAGTAAAATGAAAAGATGATGCCGTTATTAGACAGGGGGTTTTCTGCATTGATGATAATGTCTGACCGCACTAAGGGAGAGGGATGCATCACTGGGTCCAGTGAAACGTTGACATCCACTGGACGGAGATTATCAACATTGACTCTCAATGCAAAAGTAAACATTGCTTGATTTTTTAGAATATAACTATATTTTCTTTTTTCATCTTAGCACAAAAGGTCAGGTGTCGGGACCAATGGAATATGAAACAGTCTAGCCTACTAGCTAAGGTGAAAGAGAATATGGTGCACGATGAGTTGTGTTTTTCTGGGAACATTCGTTACCAATCTCCCTTGAACACACACACACACACACACACCTGTCCTGGGTGGGGAGCGGGAAGAGGGATGAAGTTGGAGGCTCTGGTGGGCATGGTGAAGTATAGGGCATGGATTTCTTTTTTTCTTAAATTTCAAACTAGCCTCAGTCGCCTGCCTCCCCGGGTGCCCTTCCACCTCGTGGAAGCAATTCTGATAGCACGATGACATCAAATGACGGCAGAGAAATGATGGGAAGGAGCCTCCCCACTAAGCATTTGCTCGAGCAGCCACTCAGACAATGCTGGCTAAAGGCTGCATTTCACAAAAGATAAAACAGGTGAAGGAATACGAGTGACACTGTCCCCTGTGACTGCAGTGAGCATGGCAGCAGAATGCTAAACAGGGTGTCACTGGCTTCGCTCAAGAGAGCAGAAAGTGAGACAAGAGGGAGGCGTCCGCAGCCCATCAGTAAGACGGTGGAGTCTTAGTGTTGTTGACGATGACAAGGTGGGCTTGAAATATGCGTGTATCACATAATATGGCCTAGTACTAAGTGACTGATCGTAGCAGAGACTGGGAATGCCTACATATACCCTCGTGGCATGTGCCATCCTTGCGAAGGGCCTTGACTTACAACCTCCAGTGCCGAAGGCCTTTTTAACTGAGGGCTCTCTCTGGCATGTAGAGTTCACTCAGCCCACATGAAGGGCAGGTTCAACATGGTAGGGTAACAAGGCCGCCATGAGCATTCTGCATCCATGACCCCAGCTCACTCCCCCATTACTCTCCAGTTGTCACAGTGGCAAATGGCTCAATAACACACCCTTTCTTGTCTCTCTTCCCTGCTCCCTTTCCTGAAATCACCTCCCTAGTAACTACTTGCACCCAATGGCCTTTGCCTCTCAATCTGATTTTGGGAGGAGCCAAACTATGACAGCAGAAAGCACACGTTCACGAACTTCAGAAAATCATGTGTCCTCTCTTATCTGGACAGCACTGTTTCCTTAAACTTTTCCAGTTGTAATGTCTGACCCATAAACACTAGAGAAATGGTTTGTAAATTACTCAGTGACGTGGGGGAAGCGTTGAGGCGCTCACTGATTACCTGCAAGAAAGTGCAAGAATATTTCACTTTGGGAGAGCACAGGTCATTGGGTTAGGCTCACACTGGTACGTGTATTGGTGCCCATGAGACAGAAATTCTTTTTTTTCCTCCAAAAATCTTAAAACAACAGGAAATTGTTATTGTTGCTGCTTCTCCTATAGCTGTTAACATTTATTGAGTGATTACTATGTACAAGACACTCTACTTAGCATTTACATGTATTACCTTATTTAATCTTCACAACAAACTAAAGGAAAAGAAGAAGGGAGAAGAATAACGAAGATGAGTCAGAATGTTTGTAAATGTACAATGACTTCAGTGTATTAAGGGAGGAGTTGGTCAAAGATATTTAATTAGGATTTATATGAAATACTGCCAAGAGGTGTGTAAGGCATAGTCAGGCTGGATCACACAAGCTTTAGTAGTAATGAACTCAGTATTGCTCACTAATGTGGTTTGGACACACACCTGCTTGAAGAAGAAGCAATGATCCTGCATGTGGCCATGGGTGGGCTTGATGGGGGGAGCCTTGGCTGTCCTCAGGAGCCCCTGCTTTCTCTGTCCCCACAAAAACATCCTGAATCCTCACAACTCCCTTCATGATGAGTATGTAATTTTTTCCATTTTGTAGAAGAAAACCAAAGACTCAGGGGGGGACTTAAGAAAGGGGTAGAGGCGGTACCCAGGCGCGGGTCTGCCTGCCTCCCCTCCATCCACAGCCTCTCCCCAAGTGCTGCATGGAACATACCACGACCACTCTCCTTCAGAGAGCCAGTCCTAGTACAGCAGTGTCTTAGACTGCTAAGAAAAGAAGTACAACTGGGGGTCCTATGGTCAGGAAGCATGATTCAAGAGTGCCGAGCTCAGCTCCTGCATGGGCCAGACCCATCCATCATATCTGGTGAAACTGATGTTCTGTCCTCCATCGTGGGTAAAGGCACCAGCCTACCATTTAAAGTCTTCATTGAAGAGCACAGATGGGGCCTTAGGAGTCCCTTGGGAACATAGGAAAGTGGATGGTCCTGATGGATCAGTTACAGGAGTCCCCCACTAATTCAAGGCTGATACGTTCTAAGACCCCCAATGAATGCCTGAAACTGCTGATAATACCAAACCCTGTATATACTTTGTTTTTTTACTTATACATGCATACCTACGATAAAGTTTAATTTAGAAATTGGGCACAGTAAGAGGTTAACAACAACAATAACCCAATAGAACAATTATAACAAATACACTATACTGCTCACAAAAATTAGGGTCTATTTCAAAAATGAACATGCAGCTAGCTATAAGATATCTCCTTATTTTTGTGAGCAGTGGAAAATTAGGTGAATAGGATCTCCCTTCTCTCTTAAAATATCTGGAATTTTCCACTTAACATTTTCAGACCACAGCTGGCTGCAAGTGACTACGGAAAGTGAAAGCGCAGGCGAGGGAGACTCCTGCCCTCTCAGCATCTCGGTGCCATCATTGCAGACAGGACTGGAACCTGTAGCTGGGAAGCATATCATAGGTATGCTCACTGGCTCACAGCAGAACTCCGGCGCCATCGCCCTGTTCCCCGAGGTAATGCCTTGCCCCTACTTCATGTTATCCAACCTGGCACTGATTGTCCTGGTGGATTCTCTAGGGTTACTCATCAGATGAAGAGGGAGAAGGGCAATTCTGTACTTCTGACCACTGCAGTCTCCTCACACCCGTTCTTTCATTCCACTTGGCGATGTGTGTGCCATAGCACAGGACAGCCCATAAATTCCACGACATCCAGCTACTTTTCCTTTCACCTATTTAAAAAATTGTGAAACACGAAGCTCTTTTTCAAGTTGTCTCTCCCGGCCTGCAAGGCAGGTGGGTCTGAATGAGCTGCATTTTTATGGGACACAAGGTTACAGCCTGCACAAGTTTCATCAGCTTCTCAAGCTATGAGCTCCAGTATCTATTTCTGAAGGTATTTTTAAAATTATCCTTTGTCTAGGGAATTATAATAATGACCTGAAAAATGGCTCATGACACAAATTCTGCCTTACACAAGCTGTTCCTACTACCCCCTAATAAGTCTCTTGAGAAGAGATGAAAAATCTCATAGAATCTCTTAGAATAGAGTTTTTGTAAAATTCCTTTTTTTTTTTTTTCTGAAGTGAGAAGCTGGGAGGCAGAGAGACAGACTCTCGCATGTGCCCAACTGGCATGCCCACTAGGGGGCGATGCTCTTCCCATCTGGGATGTTGCTTCTTTGCAACCAGAGCCATTCTAGCACCTGAGGTGGAGGCCATGGAGCAGTCCTCAGCGCCAGGGCCAACTTTCCTCCAATGGAGCCTTGGCTGCCGGAGGGGAAGAGAGAGAGAGAAAGTAGAGGGGGGAGGGGGGAGAAGCAGATGGGTGCTTCTCCTATGTGCCCTGGCCAGAAATCGAACCCAGGTTTTCCACACACTGGGCTGAGGCTCTACCACTGAGCTAGCTGGCCAGGGCCTAAAATTCTTTTTTTATTTTTTTTTTATTTTTATTTTTTTCATTTTTCTGAAGCTGGAAACAGGGAGAGACAGTCAGACAGACTCCCACATGCGCCTGACCGGGATCCACCCGGCACGCACACCAGGGGCGACGCTCTGCCCACCAGGGAGCGATGCTCTGCCCATCCTGGGCATTGCCATGTTGCGACCAGAGCCACTCTAGCACCTGGGGCAGAGGCCACAGAGCCATCCCCAGCGCCCGGGCCATCTTTGCTCCAATGGAGCCTTGGCTGAGGGAGGGGAAGAGAGAGACAGAGAGGGAAAGCGCGGCGGAGGGGTGGAGAAGCAAATGGGCGCTTCTCCTGTGTGCCCTGGCCGGGAATCGAACCCGTAAAATTCTTTTTTTAAAGCACATTTCTATCACTAATGGAGTGACGTCAGAGAAATGGCGCCGTGAGGAGTGCGACCGACAAATCTCCCCAAAATTTCAACAAGTTCATCAACCAGAGACAGAAAAATCTATTCTTGGAGCATCCGGGAGTTCCACACACTGAAGGCAAAGGTAGGATAGAGCGAAAAATTGACTAAATATATAATCAACCCTTAAGGAAATAAGTCAGACAAAGGAACACTCTGCCTTCCTCACTAACCTGAGCAAAGGCTGCTTTCACTTGGAACCGAGAGTGTGGGGGAGGGGGGGCTAAGGGTGTGGAGGAAGTTGGGCTGCGGCACGGACATTCATTCAAGCCGAGGAAAGAGTGTGCCTGTGGTGAATCAGCCCTCGTGAGCAAATGTCCGCGCACCGTGAGCATCCCAGCAGCTCGCGCACACTGCAAACAACCACCCACGCACACTGCGAGGAACCACCCACGCTTGGAGCAGCAGCTGCCAGCGGTGCATGGGGAGTTCGCCAAAGTGAACTTCCCTAGGCCTGAGCTTCTCTGGGCAGGCAGGGTGCCTCACCCAGCCATTCAAGCTAACAATCAAGCGTCGGGGGAGGGGTGTGTGGGCAGCTTGCAGTCCTTTCTGTAGCAGATCAGTGGATCCAATCGCTGAAATTAGCTTAACCCACAGTCTGCTCACATCCCAACTGACCTACGCAGCTCTAATTGACAAGATCTCTCTCAGTTCAGTGATCCAAGACAAGAAGTGTGATATTTTTTAGTGCCTCTTGCTAAAGGGGTGGGGGCAACTTCTGATTGGCAGAGCTTTCATACTCAGGGATATATGCTAAAAAGAGGGATTTGGCAGATGTTAAGACCTCCTGTACTGGCCCTGGCCGGTTGGCTCAGTGGTAGAGCGTTGGCCTGGCGTGCAGAAGTCCCGGGTTTGATTCCTGGCCAGGCACACAGGAGAGGTGCCAATCTGCTTCTCCACTCCTCCCCCTCTCCATCCTCTCTGTCTATCCCACAGCCGAGGTTCCATTGGAGCAAAAGATGGCCCGGGCACTGGGGATGGTTCCATGGCCTCTGCCCCAGGTGCTAGAGTGGCTCTGGTTGCAACAGAGTGATGCCCCAGATGGGCAGAGCATCGCCTCCTGGTGGGCATGCCGGGTGGATCCCAGTTGGGCGCATGCGGGAGTCTGTCTGACTGCCTCCCCGTTTCCAGCTTCAGAAAAATACAAAAAAAAAAACAAAACAAAAAAAAAAAAGACCTTCTAAACTGCAGGCAACGACTAGGGCATCTTCTTCCCAGCCAAAACAGGTTACAAAGTGCAGAAGCCTGGGGAGAGTGGTCCGCACAGAGTGCTAGGCTGATGAACAGGCCTGGAGGCTCACAGAAAGTCACCTTGAGAGGAATTGGCTCCCAGCCCTGCCTGATTACGCTGGCGGCTCTGACTGCCAGAGCCTTACCCAGAGCCCTGCATTGAGTGGGGAGAGAGTGGGGATTTGACAGCTCTTTGAGCCTCTTACTCCCCAGGCAGAGGCAGCAGCAGCCTCATAGCTGGATCATCAGGCTGCTAATTCAGGAAGAGACGCTAGGGGAAAATGGACTCTCTCATTGTCAGAGCCTGCAAACACTAACAAGCCTTGATTACCAACAAGACTGAAGCCAAATATATGACATTGCCATAGAGTCTCATCAACTGCAAATCCCTACCTAAGCATGCCACAGGGGCAGAGCCTGGGGTATAGAGTCACCGACCAGGAAGAGGGAGAGGAAAGAAAAAGGAAGAAGAAGTTAACCTCTCAAAATCAAGAAAAATCCACAGACTTTATAACTTGATCCACTATTTTTTTGTTTCTTTCATCTTCTTGCCTTTATTATTATTATTTCTATTTCCTCAACCTTGGTCCTTTTATTCTCTGTCTGTCTTATTTTTTTCCTTTTCTTGAACTATACTACCCATAAGTGTTACATTTTATTTCTTTTCTTCTTCCTTACTCTTCATGATGGTTACACTCCAAAACCCTTAACTGTCTCTCTCTCTTTGTTTTTTTTCTTTTTTCTTCCTTTCCTTTTCCCCTTTTTCTTATTTCTCCCTTTCTATTAGTTTTTTCTTCTCTCCTTTTACTTTTCCTCTCATTCAATCCTCAATCACAAAAAAATTATTAACTTGGGACTCAAGTATTTTTTTTCTGTGGCATTTTGGGTGCTTTTTACTTCACTTTTTAACTCATTAGCATTCTTCCCAACCCAGGATTTCCATTCTATTTAGTCTTTGCTTCACTTAATACAGTAGTTTTTTTTTTCCTTTTTCC
Source organism: Saccopteryx bilineata (assembly GCF_036850765.1). Classification (NCBI taxonomy): domain Eukaryota; kingdom Metazoa; phylum Chordata; class Mammalia; order Chiroptera; family Emballonuridae; genus Saccopteryx; species Saccopteryx bilineata. Next base: position 173,585,187 of record NC_089495.1, read on the forward strand.
TGTTTTCTTCTTATCCCTCTCATTATATCTTAGTCAACCATCACAAGCAAATCATTTTATACTTCACTCAAATTTTTTTCCTTTTTTGCATTTTGTGGGTCCCTACTTCCTTTTTTGCCCCTCGAACACTTGCGCCCAACTCAGGCCCTCCGTTATAGACAGTTTTTGTTTCATTTAGTATAATATAATTCACAGTTCATCACAATATTTTCCAAAGGAGGAGGGGAGAGGAGGGGAAGAGAAGAAAGAAAAGGGGGGGAATAATAAATTTTTATTGTTTATTTTTTTCCAAATTTTTTCATTTTTTTCCTTTTTTTAACTTTTTTTTTACTTTTTATTCTTTATTAATTCTCATTAATGCTATCAACAAGACCACCCTCAGATGCCATTAAGAAAAAGGAAATCGACTATCATGGATACAAAAGATAGAGAAGTAACACAGATAGATGTGGAAAAATCTATGGAGAAAAAATTTAATATATTGAAAACCTTGGAGCTAAATGACAGAGAATTTAAAATAAAAATCCTAAAAATACTCAGAGATATACAAGAAAACACAGAAAGGCAATTTAGGGAGCTCAGAAAACAACACAAAGAATATATTACCAAAGAAAGTGAAACTATAAAAACAAATCAAACAGAGATGAAAAACTCAATTCATGAACTGAAAAACAAGGTAACAAGCTTAGCTAATAGAACAGGCCAGATAGAAGGTAGGATTAGTGAAATAAAAGACAAGCAACTTCAGGCACAACAGAGAGAAGAAGAGAGAGACTCAAAAATTAAAAAAAATGAGAAAGCCCTAGAGGAATTGTCTGACTCTATCAAAAAGAATAACATAAGAATAACAGGTATATCAGAGAGAGAAGAGAGAAAAAAATGGAATGGAGAATATATTGAAACAAATAATAGATGAGAACTTCCCAAGCCTGTGGAAAGAACTAAAGCTTCAAATTCAAGAAGCAAACAGAACACTGAGTTTTCTTAACCCCAATAAACCTACTCCAAGGCACATCATAATGAAAATGGCACAAACCAACGACAAAGAAAAAATTCTCAAGGCAGCCAAGGAAAAAAAAAATACAACATATAAAGGAAGGCTTATTAGCTTATCATCAGATTTCTCAGCAAACTCTACAAGCCAGAAGAGAGTGGACCCCAATATTTAAAGCCCTGAAAGAGAGGAACTTTCAGTCATGAATACTATACCCATCAAAGCTATCCTTCAAGTATGAAGGAGAAATAAAAACATTCACAAATACAGAAAAGATGAGAGAATTTATCATCAGAAAACCCCCACTCCAGGAAATACTAAAGTGGGTTTTCCAACCAGATTCAAAGAACCAAACAAAACAAAACCACAAGTAAAAGCTCCACCAAGAACACAATAAAACCAAAATTAAACTGTGACAACAAAGGGAAGAGGACAGAGATTAACAGTAGCAAAGGACGATGAAGTGCAGAAACACTCATAATGAATGAATATGGTAGGTACCCTTTCCATTACTTAATGGTAACCACACTTGAAAAAACCACCACAGAAGCACATGACTTAAAAATGGTAGCAACAGAGGAAAGATGTATGGAATACAAACAAACAAAAACAAATGATAGAAAAAGAGAAGAATCAAACAAGATACAAAACTAACAGAAAGCAATTTATAAAATGGCAATAGGGAACCCACAAGTGTCAATAATTAAACTAAATGTAAATAGATTAAACTCACCAATAAAAATACACAGAGTAGCAGAATGGATTAAAAATGAAAATCCAACTGTATGCTGCCTACAAGAAACACATCTAAGCAACAAGGATAAAAACAAATTCAAAGTGAAAGGCTGGAAAACAATACTCCAAGCAAATAACATCCAAAAAAAAGCAGGTGTAGCAATACTCATATCTAATAATGCTGACTACAAGACAGAAAAAGTACTCAGAGACAAAAATGGTTATTTCATAATGATTAAGGGGACATTGAATCAAGAAGACATAACAATCCTTAATATATATGCACCAAACCAAGGAACACGAAAATACATAAGACAGCTACTTATTGACCTAAAAATAAAAACTGAGAAAAATACAATCATACTTGGAGACCTCAATACACTGCTGACAGCTCTAGATCAGTCATTCAAACATAGAATCAATAAAGATATATTGGCCTTAAACAAAACACTAGAGCACCTGGATATGATAGACATCTCTAGGAAACTTCATCCCACAGCGACAGAGTATACATTTTTCTCTAGTGTATATAAAACATTCTCAAGAATTGACCATATGTTGGGCCACAAAAATAACATCAGCAAATTCAGAAAAATTGAAATTTTACCAAGCATATTTTCTGATCATAAAGCCTTGAAACTAGAATTCAACTGCAAAACAGAGGGAAAAAAACCCATAAAACTGTGGAAACTAAACAACATACTTTTAAAAAATAAATGGGTCAAAGAAGAAATAAGCACAGAGATCAAAAGATATATACAGACAAATGAAAATGACAATACGACATATCAGAATCTTTGGGATGCAGCAAAAGCAGTAATAAAAGGGAAGTTCATATCACTTCAGGCCTATATGAACAAACAAGAGAGAGCCCAAGTGAACCACTTAATTTCACACCTTAAGGAACTAGAAAAAGAAGAACAAAGACAACCCAAAACCAGCCAAAGAAAGGAAATAATAAAAATCAGAGTAGAAATAAATGAAATGGAGAACAGAAAAACTATAGGAAAAATTAATAAAACAAGGAGCTGGTTCTTTGAAAAGATGAACAAAATTGACAAACCCTTGGTAAGACTCACCAAGGAAAAAAGAGAAAGAACTCATATAAACAAAATCCAAAATGAAAGAGGAGAAATCACCACAGACATCATAGATATACAATGAATTATTGTAGAATACTACAAAAAACTATATGCCACCAAATTCAACAATCTAGAAGAAATGGATAAATTCCTAGAACAATACAACCTTCCTAGACTGAGTCACGAAGAAGCAGAAAGCCTAAATAGACCAATCATCAGGGAGGAAATAGAAAAAACTATTAAAAACCTCCCCAAAAATAAAAGTCCAGGCCCAGATGGTTATACTAGTGAATTCTATCAAACATTCAAAGAAAACTTGGTTCCTATTCTACTCAAAGTCTTCCAAAAAATTGAAGAAGAAGCAATACTTCCAAACACATTTTATGAGGCCAACATAACCCTCATACTGAAACCTGGCAAGGACGGCACCAAAAAAGAAAACTACAGACCAATCTCTAATGAATACAGATGCTAAAATATTAAACAAAATACTGACAAATCAAATACAACAACATATTAAAAAAATAATACATCATGATCAAGTGGGATTCATCCCAGAATCTCAAGGATGGTTCAACATAGGTAAAATGGTTAACATAATACACCATATCAACAAAACAATGAACAAAAACCACATGATCTTATCAATAGATGCAGAAAAGGCATTCGATAAAATACAACAGAACTTTATGTTTAAGACACTCAATAAAATGGGTATAGAAGGAAAATATCTCAACATGATAAAGGCCATATATGATAAACCATCACCCAACATCATATTAAATGGCATAAAACTGAGAACTTTCCACCTTAAATCAGGAACAAGACAGGGTTGTCCACTCTCTGCACTCTTATTTAACATGGTGCTAGAAGTTCTGGCCAAAGCAATCAGACAAGAGAAAGAAATAAAGGACATCCATATCGAAAAAAAAGTAAAGGTATTATTTTTTGCAGATGATATGATCCTATACATCGAAAACCCCAAAGAATCCACAAAAAGATTACTAGAAACAATAAACCAATACAGCAAGGTTGCAGGATACAAAATTAACATACAAAAGTCCATAGCCTTTTTATATGCCAACAATGAAATATTAGAAAACAAACTCAAAAAAATAATTCCCTTCACGATTGCAACAAAAAAAATAAAATACCTAGGAATAAACATAACAAAGAGTGTAAAGGACACATATAATGAAAACTACAAAGCATTGTTAAGGGAAATTGAAAAAGATACAATGAGATGGAAAAATATTCCTTGTTCTTGTATAGAAAGAATAAATACAATCAAATGGCCATATTACCCAAAGCAATTTATAAATTTAATGCAATTCCTATCAAAATTCCTATGACATTTTTTAAAGAAATGGAACAAAAAATCATCAGATTTATATGGAACTATAAAAAATCCTGAATAGCCAAAGCAATCCTAAGGAAAAAGAATGAAGCTGGGGCATTACAATACCTGACTTCAAACTATATTATAGGGCCACGACAATCAAAACAGCATGGTATTGGCAGAAAAATAGACACTCAGACCAATGGAACAGAATAGAAATCCCAGAAATAAAACCACATATATATGGTTAAATAATTTTCAATAAAGGGGCCAACAACACACAATGGAGAAAAGAAAGCCTCTTCAACAAATGGTGCTGGGAAAACTGGAAAGCCACATGCAAAAGAATGAAACTCAACTACAGCTTGTCCCCTTGTACTAAAATTAATTCAAAATGGATCAAAAACCTAAATATAAGACCTGAAACAATAAAGTACATAGAAGAAGACATAGGTACGAAACTTATGGACTGGGTTTTAAAGAGCATTTTATGAATTTGATTCCAAAGGCAAGAGAAGTGAAGGCACAGATAAATGAATGGGAGGGACTATATCAGACTAAAAAGTTTTTGCTCAGCAAGAGAAACTGACAACAAAATAAACAGACAGCCAACTAAATGGGAAATGATATTTTCAAACAACAGCTCAGATAAGGGCCTAATATCCAAAATTTTCAAAGAACTCATAAAGCTCAACAACAAACAAACAAAGAATACAATAAAAAAAATGGGAAGAGGACATGAACAGACACTTCTCCCAGGAAGAAATACAAATGGCCAACAGATATATGAAAAGATGCTCATCTTCATTAGTTATTAGAGAAATACAAATCAAAACTACAATGAGATACCACCTCACATCTGTTAGATTAGCTATTATCAATAAGACAGGTAATAGCAAATGTTGGAGAGGCTGTGGAAAAAAAGGAACCCTCATCCACTGTTGGTGGGAATGTAAAGTAGTACAACCATTATGGAAGAAAGTATGGTGGTTCCTAAAAAAACTGAAAATAGAACTACCTTATGACCCAGCAATCCCTCTACTGGGTATATAACCTCAAAACTCAGAAACATTGATACATAAAGACACATGTAGCCCCATGTTCATTGCAGCATTGTTCACTGTGGCCAAGACATGGGAACAACCAAAAAGCCCTTCAGTAGAAGACTGGATAAAGAAGATGTGGCACATATACACTATGGAATACTACTCAGCCATAAGAAATGATGACATCGGATCATTTACAACAAAATGGTGGGATCTTGATAACATTATACGGAGTGAAATAAGTAAATCAGAAAAAAACAAGAACTACATGATTCCATACATTGGTGGGACATAAAACCGAGACTAAGAGACATGGACAAGAGTGTGGTGGTTAGGGGGGGGCGCAGGAGGGAAGGAGGGAGAGAGAAAGGGGGAGAGGGAGGGGCACAAAGAAAACTAGATAAGGGTGACGGAGGACAATCTGACTTTGGGTGATGGGTATGCAACATAATTGAATGACAAGATAACCTGGACATGTTTTCTTTGAATATATGTACCCTGATTTATTGATGTCACCCCATTAACATTAATAAATGTTTATTTATTTAAAAAAAAGCACATTTCTCCCACAGGGATAATCAAGGGAGTTGATTTAGGACATCACATTTGAGTAGTAAAAATTTATATCGGGATCTACTGAGAGATGAAAAGTCAGCTTCTATTTTTTGAACTGGTGGCATTCCCTGGTAGCCAGTGATCTTTCTAAACATAAACACATCATATCATGTCCATACTAGGAGACCCCAGCAGCTTCCTGCACAGATGAGACTTTTGAACAAAGTCCAAACTCCTCACTTTGGCTTGCAGAGAGCTTTTGCTGTTCTCACAATCTGAAGTAACATCAGTTCCCTCTGCTTGGTTTCCCTGGATCTGCTGCAATGGAGGATAAACACCAGGATGCAGAGCCCCTGTCCGTCTCATCCCCTCTCCACTTGCAGTGCTCAAAGCAAAAAGGCATTCAACACAGTGTCGTGTCGTATTTGGAACCATGGGAAACAGCTGGTAAGCTCCAGTGTCCTGTGAAGCTAACATCCCGCAGGGATTTCTTTTACCCCCTGAAGCCTAGGAAAATCAGCCCCCTCACTGGAGGGCTGCTAAAAGAACTTTTCTGCTCTCTGGTACCCATCAGCCAAGACTCCTGTAAAGTCAGTCACATGTGGAGTTTTCCTACATGGGGCTGGTCCAGCTGGTGAGAACTCTGCTTTGTGGTTTGAGGGACTTCACAATGGCAGCCACTTCTCTGCTGATTGAGGAAGAAGTTAATGCAATCTGGGGATCAAGACTGTGATTAACAATGACACATTATTTGATACAATTTTTGTGATAAAAATACATTATTTGATATAATTAAAACCCACTGGAGGATATCATCTTGAAAATCATTTTCAAAAGGTAAGTGTTGAGACAGAGGCCATAGTTTCAAATGTGACATGAGCAGTAATGTCACCATTAGATGGCTGGGTCTTTTTTTTCTTTCTTTCTTTTTTTTACAGAGACAGAGAGAGAATCAGAGAGAGGGGTAGATAGGGACAGACAGACAGGAACGGAAAGAGATGAGAAGCATCAATCATTAGTTTTTCGTTGCGACACCTTAGTTTTTCATTAATTGCTTTCTCATATGTGCCTTGACCATGGGCTTTCAGCAGAACGAGTGACCCCTTGCTCAAACCAGTGAACTTGGGTCCAAGTTGATGAGCTTTGCTCAAACCAGATGAGCCCTCACTCAAGCTGGCGACCTTGGGGTCTCGAACCTGGGTCTTTCGCATCCCAGTCCGACGCTCTTTCCACCGCGCCACCACCTGGTCAGGCTAGATAGCTGGGTCTTGTTTCAACAGTTAAAGCTCTGAGTGTACTGGATGTGGTATGTGCCTTCAGTCCTTCACTCCTCATTGCCACACCCTCTGCCATTGACTTTATAGAGCCTGCTCCTGTGGGTGGAGTGTGTTTTCCTGACTGACTAGTGAGTCTGGCCACGTGACTTGTTTTGACCATGGGGGTATGAGCAGATTTACAGCTTGAAAAGCTCCTTTTAAGACAGGCACCTGACATGAGACAAGGAGAGCAAACTGAGCTGCAACAGAAGCTTGGAATCTAGGCTGGCCAGGCCAAGCCCAGCTCTATCAGTTAACCACCTGGATCAGTTAAGCCAACCCACAGAAGCAGGGACAAGAGAATAAATGCTATTTGTGGTCAGCCACTGGGTTTCTGATGTGGTTTGTAATGTAGAAAAATCTGGCTGATACACTCGGTGCTGCTGAACACATGCTTTCCTGAAACCCCCCTGAGGATGCACAGCACTCAAGGGTGTTTTTATCCTTATCTGGACCTTCGCCATCACTGGAATATGGTTTCACCTGTTCACTTTCTGCATGAGGTAGAAATAGTGTGTGCATAATAAATTCTGCATTACCATCAGTTCAAGGAATTCAAAGAGGCATAGGAATTACTTTAAGTGAAATCCTGGAACAAGAAAAAAAGAAGAGGTTTTGGAATCAAACCTACCAGACATAGCGTCCTCCCTTGACAACTACAACCTGTGTGAGCAGAGCATGTTTCTAATCCCGTGCCCACACCTCAGCACGTGGAAAAGGCTACCTTCGCTTTGTGAGGATTAGATTAAGTCACATACCATTTGCTCTTCACAGGTCTTCTTGTTTAAGCTCCTTCCCCGAGAGAGCTGATCCTTGAACAAAATAGGTTTGAACTGTGCAGATTCATATATACTGACATTGTTTCTATAAATGCAGTTGGCCCTTCTATCTGCAGTTTCCACATCTGCATACTCAGCCAATCACATGCTGTCGAAAATAATATTTTCATGTTTCCCAACCACAGTTTAACAACTGCAGATCAAAAGGATTGTTTTCCAAGAGCAGCTGTTGACCAGGGATGCAAAAGGCCAACTGTAGTTCAGTTGTGGGAGAGGATTTTCGACTGCATGGGGGTCAGTGCCTTGAATCCTCGTGTTGTTCGAGGGTCAAATGAATTTACTTTACTTACTTAAAGATGTGAAGCAACTGCAAGGGGTAAGGAAAGCCTGACGGTACAGGATGCTATTGAGCACAGGAGGCCAGGAGAGCAGCCGGGAGCACCCGGCTCTTGGATACGCCCAGAGTAGCAACTCCAAGGGAAGCTGTGTTCAGTCACCTAGATCGGGGTGGTCTCACTGTTCCCTGGAAGTTGATTTACATCACATTTCTTAAAGTAAGTTATTTAAAAAAATTAAATTTAATGGGGTGACATCAATGAATAACAGTATATAGCAGGGGTCGGGAAACTTTTTGGCTGAGAGAGCTATGAACGCCACATATTTTAAAATGTAATTTTGTGAGAGCCATACAACGACCCGTGTACGTTACACATTATCCAATAAAAATTTGGTGTTGTCCTGGAGGAAAGCTGTGATTGGCTCCAGCCACCCAGAACCATGAACATGACTGGTAGGAAATGAATGGATTGTAATACATGAGAACATTTTATATTTTAACGTTATTATTTTTTATTAAAGATTTGTCTGTGAGCCAGATGCAGCCATCAAAAGAGCCACATCTGGATTGCGAGCCATAGGTTTCTGACACCTGGTATATAGGTTTCAGGTAAACATCTCTATAGCATTTGAACTGTTGATGATGCTCTGTGCCCATCACCCAAAGTCAAATCATTTTCCATCACCCTATATTTGACCCTCATTACTCCTCTCTTCCCATACCCCTACCCCTGCTAACCATTTCACTTTTATCTATGCCCATGAGTCTCATTTTTATTTTATTTTTTTGCAGAATTCCTTCATGGTGCTAGAAAATATATAATTTGGCTAGAAAAATAGGTACCAGATAAGTACATTTTCACAAAGAGACCTTATTTGTGCCTAACCCTCTGAATAAATAGCCCCATACTTCCTGTAGTTTAAAGTATCAGCCAAAAAAAAGGCTTTCTGGCTAGATCTCCCACAAATTGCTACAGTCTGGATTTCACAACATACTAATAACAGAAATATACCTTTTTTAATCCTTTGAGTAGTGAGTTTTTTTTTCATGCTCACTGACCCCCGGGAGTGAGTTTTTTTTTTTCAGAAAATGAAATTAGTTCCAGTTCCAGTTTTATTAACTTAAAATCATGCTTGTTTGATTACCAATCTATGGAAACAAGAAGAACATATGTCCATTTGCCTTTTTAAATGTTGCCTTACACATACATGCACAGTTGTACACTGGATGGTCAGGAGGCATGAGGATGTACATGAATGTTGGTACTACTCAAAGGGTTAAAGAATCTAAAATAAATTTGAGTGGCTTGAGAAGTTGCTTTTGTTTCATTGCATATATGATCTTTTACTATTCTATCTAGAACATCCTTTACACTTTGGTTTTTGGATTTCTAAGTTTTACCTATACAGGAGACTGCTCCTGAAAATGCCTGGAGAGGTGTAATTGGAGTGATGCATGTATCGTTTCCCGCAAACAGACAGGACCTGGCTCATTCCTCTTAACCACAGCGAGCCACATGGGAGACAGTCAGTGTTTGAGAAATGACAGAAGGATGAAGAGACCAAATAAGCCACAGAATTGTAAAGCAGGAAAACTGCGTTTTAAAATGCAAATTTCCCACAATGCTCATCATTGTTAGTCTTAATAATGAATGACAGTATTTCACAAACTATGAGCTCTAGACTAAGTCTGTGGTAGACTAATGAAATCCTAGAAGGATTTATTTCTCAGCAAAAAAATCAATTTGTCCTCCTGCTTGAGCTGCAGCGAGCAGGCACAAGACAGCATGAAGTTGTAATGCACCTCGCAAACCTGCTGGGACCTGAAAAGAAGTTGAGGATGTGCTTTTAGGGGGAAATAAGTACCCATTTTAACAAACATAAATGTTAAAGTTTTATTTTGATGGGTCTCTTCAGGAAGTTGTAACTTCTGTGTACATTCAAAGGTATTCCAGAGTGAATAATAAAGTAGATATTTGCACAGTATTTCACTTATGTAACACCTGGCAATTTTCTTCTTAAAAAATACAATGACATTCTGATATATAAGGAGCTCAGAAGTCATCACTCTTTCCTAAAAATATAAGGCTGACCAAACTGAAAAAGCTGGCAACTCTTCTTAAACCCCTCAGAGAAGTGAGGTCGCAGCACATCACACCCCTATCCCTCAAAATTGGAGACAGGCAAGTAAATACAGGAATCACAGCTTAGTGGAAAGAAAAATAAATAAAAGCCGATTAGAAACCTCCACAGAAACCAGTATTAGGGTAAAAAAAATCAAAAACAAAAACAAAATCCACCTAAGCTGTAACTAAGGAACTCTTGAAACTTGGAGAAGATACGTCTGAGAGTTAACACTACAGGGGAGCCCAGTCTCGAGCTGGCCTGTGACACTGAGAGTTAGCACTACAGGGGAGCCCAGTCTCGAGCTGGCCCCTGGCACTGAGAGTTAACACTACAGGGGAGCCCAGTCTCGAGCTGGCCCCCTGACACTGAGAGTTAACACTACAGGGGAGCCCAGTCTCGAGCTGGCCCGTGACACTGAGAGTTAACACTACAGGGGAGCCCAGTCTCGAGCTGGCCCCTGGCACTGAGAGTTAACACTACAGGGGAGCGCAGTCTCGAGCTGGCCCTGACACTGAGAGTTAACACTACAGGGGAGTCCAGTCTCGAGCTGGTCCCTGACACTGAGAGTTAATACTACAGGGGAGCGCAGTCTCGAGCTGGTCCCTGACACTGAGAGTTAACACTACAGGGGAGCCCAGTCTCGAGCTGGCCCTGACACTGAGAGTTAATACTACAGGGGAGCCCAGTCTCGAGCTGGCCCCCTGACACTGAGAGTTAACACTACAGGGGAGCCCAGTCTCGAGCTGGCCCGTGACACTGAGAGTTAACACTACAGGGGAGCCCAGTCTCGAGCTGGCCCCTGGCACTGAGAGTTAACACTACAGGGGAGCGCAGTCTCGAGCTGGCCCCCTGACACTGAGAGTTAATACTACAGGGGAGCGCAGTCTCGAGCTGGTCCCTGACACTGAGAGTTAACACTACAGGGGAGCCCAGTCTCGAGCTGGCCCCCTGACACTGAGAGTTAATACTACAGGGGAGCCCAGTCTCGAGCTGGCCCTGACACTGAGAGTTAATATTACAGGGGAGTCCAGTCTCGAGCTGGTCCCTGACACTGAGAGTTAATACTACAGGGGAGCGCAGTCTCGAGCTGGTCCCTGACACTGAGAGTTAACACTACAGGGGAGCCCAGTCTCGAGCTGGCCCTGACACTGAGAGTTAATACTACAGGGGAGCCCAGTCTCGAGCTGGCCCCCTGACACTGAGAGTTAGCACTACAGGGGAGCCCAGTCTCGAGCTGGCCCCCTGACACTGAGAGTTAACACTACAGGGGAGCCCAGTCTCGAGCTGGCCCCCTGACACTGAGAGTTAATACTACAGGGGAGCCCAGTCTCGAGCTGGTCCCTGACACTGAGAGTTAACACTACAGGGGAGCGCAGTCTCGAGCTGGCCCCTGACACTGAGAGTTAACACTACAGGGGAGCCCAGTCTAGAGCTGGCCCCCTGACACTGAGAGTTAACACTACAGGGGAGCCTAGTCTCGAGCTGGCCCCTGACACTGAGAGTTAACACTACAGGGGAGCCCAGTCTCGAGCTGGCCCGTGACACTGAGAGTTAACACTACAGGGGAGCCCAGTCTAGAGCTGGCCCCCTGACACTGAGAGTTAACACTACAGGGGAGCCTAGTCTCGAGCTGGCCCCTGACACTGAGAGTTAACACTACAGGGGAGCCTAGTCTCGAGCTGGCCCCTGACACTGAGAGTTAACACTACAGGGGAGCCCAGTCTCGAGCTGGCCCCTGACACTGAGAGTTAATACTACAGGGGAGCCCAGTCTCGAGCTGGCCCCTGACACTTTTGAAAAATTTACCTCTAGGAACTCAACTAGGTTCTTACAGTGAATATAGAAGAAATCTAGTCATGTTACTCACAGGTGGAGAGGAAAAGGAGCTATTTGGAAGCATGTCACTCTGTCCTTAACAAGGCCTGCCTTCAGGAGGAAATATTTTACAAGAACCTAACCAGCTGGAGGTTTTAGCAGAGCCTAACCTACCTGCAGAAAGAGCCATATTCTACTCCCTCAGTGAAAGCCATCCACATTGGGGAAGGGAAATGACCAACACCAGCCTGCCTGAGTCATCATAACCCACCTAAGACAGAAAAAGAGGATCTAAAACAGGGGTCCCCAAACTTTTTACACAGGCGGCCAGTTCACTGTCCCTCAGACTGTTGGAGGGCCGGACTATAAAAAAAAAACTATGAACAAATCCCTATGCAAGTGCACATATCTTATTTTAAAGTAAAAAAACAAAACAGGAACAAATACAATATTTAAAAAAAAAAACAAGTAAATTTAAATCAACAAACTGTTCAGTATTTCAATGGGAACTAGGCTCCTCTCATTGACCACCAATGAAAGAGGTGTCCCTTCCAGAAGTGCGGCAGGGTCCAGATAAATGGCCTCAGGGGGCCGCATGCAGCCCGCGGGCCATAGTTTGGGGACCCCTGATCTAAAAAGCATTAGTGATGTTTATAGTTAAGAGGCACAGGCCTTGGTCGGTTGGCTCAGCGGTAGAGCGTCAGCCTGGCGTGCGGGGGACCCAGGTTCGATTCCCGGCCAGAGCACATAGGAGAAGCGCCCATTTGCTTCTCCACCCCCCTCTCCTTCCTCTCTGTCTCTCTCTTCCCCTCCCGCAGCCAAGGCTCCATTGGAGCAAAGATGGCCCGGGCGCTGGGGATGGCTCCTTGGCCTCTGCCCCAGGCGCTAGAGTGGCTCTGGTCGAGGCAGAGCGATGCCCCAGAGGGGCAGAGCATCGCCCTCTGGTGGGCAGAGCATCGCCCCTGGTGGGCGTGCCGGGTGGATCCCGGTTGGGTGCATGCAGGAGTCTGTCTGTCTCTCCCTGTTTCCAGCTTCAGAAAAATACAAAAAAAAAAAAAAAAAAAAAAGAGGCACAGGCTGCCTATAGAGCACTTCCCTACCCCAAGCCCCACACCTCACCATCACATTACTTAAGCTCTATTTACTACAGTACCATTTAGCCAGTACATCATGTCCAGCTATCAAGAAAAAAAAATATATAAGGCATACTAAAAAGAAAAATAAATGTATTTTGAAGAAACAGAGTGAGCATCAGAACCAGACTCAGATATGCTAGACATTTTGGAATGATTAAAATGCTAAGGATTCCAATGAATAAAGTCCATAGCCTATGAGAAAAGATAGGCAATATAATCAGAAAAATAGAAATTTTAAGGGAGAATCATAAGAAAAGTGCAAACCATAAAAATACTGTAACAGAAATTAGGAATGACTTGGAAAGCCTTATTAGTAGACTAGAAACATCTGAAGACAAGGTCTTCCATCTTGAAGAAAAATGAACTTTGGGCCCTGGCTGGTTGGCTCAGTGGTAGAGCAATAGCCTGGTGTGTGGATGTCCTCGATTTGATTTCCAGTCAGGGCACACAGGAGAAGTGACCATCTGCTTCGCCTCTTCCTCCTCTCTTTTATCTCTCTCTATCTCTCTCTTCTCCTCCCACTGAAGCAAGTTGGCCCCTGGTGCTGAGCAACACCCCAGATGGGCAGAGCATCACCCCCTAGTGGGTTTGCCAGGTGGATTATGGTTGTGGTGTATGCGGGAGTCTCTCTGCCTCCTTGTCTCACACTTAAGAAAAATAAAAAAAAATGAACTCTGGAAGTCAATAAAAACTCTCAAAATGGAAAAGCAAAGAGAAATAGACTGAAAAAAAAATACCCAAGAACTATGAGACAACTGCAAAAGGTGTAGCATAAATAATGGGAACACCAGAAAAAATAGAGAGAGAAAGGAACCGAAGAAAGTTCTGAAGCAATAATTACTGAGACTTTCCCCCAGATTAATGTCAGACACCAAACCACATATTTAGATACCTCAGAAAACAACAAACAGGATATATAAAATAAACAAAAAACAACAGCAATACACCTAGGCATATTATATTCAAACACAAAAAATCAAAATGAAGATAAAATATTGAGAGAAGTCAGAAGAAAAAAAAATAACTCCACATGCAGAGAAGCAAAGATAAGAATTCTACCTGACTCCTCAGAAACCATGCAAGCAGGAAGGGAGGCGAGGTAGATGAAATATTCAATGTGCTGAGAGAACTAAACAACCACTCTAGAATCTTGCACCCTGCAAAATTATCTTTCAAAAGTGATGGAGAAATAAAGACTTTCTCAGAGGCAAAAAGGAAGGGAATTTGTTGCCAGTACACCTGCCTTACAAGAAACATTAAAAGAAGTTTTACAGAGATAAGGAAAACAATGTAAATCAGAAACAGTTCTGTAGAAAGCAAGGAAGAGCTGCAGAGAAGAAATAAGTGAAAGTAAAGTAAAATGTTTTATTGTTCTTGTCCTTAGTTGATCCTACAGATGATAATTTTTAAAAACAACAGCAAGAATGTATTCAATTAATTATGCAATATATATATATATCCCAAGACAAATAATAGAAAATCTAGATGACTGTATGGTAATAATTTTTTTGAAAATAATACCAGAGGTTTGCCTGACCAGGCAGTGGCGCAGTGGATAGAGCGTCAAACTGGGATGCGGAGGACCCAAGTTTGAAGCCCTGAGATTGCCAGCTTGAGCGCAGGCTCATCTGGTTTGAGCAAAGCTCACCAGCTTGGACCCAAGGCCGCTGGCTTGAGCAAGGGGTCACTCGGTCTGCTGAAGGCCCACAGTCAAGGCACATGTGAAAAAGCAATCAGTGAACAACTAAGGTGTTGCAATGAAAAACTAATGATTGATGCTTCTCATCTCTCTCCGTTCCTGTCTGTCTGTCCCTGTCTATCCCTCTCTCTGACTCTCTCTCTGTCTCTGTTTAAAAAAAAAAAAAAAGAGAGAGAAAGAAGAAAAAGAAAATAGATTTAATAAGCTTTCCACCATTACAATTAAAAGCTTCTGATTCTGATCAAGATGACAGCATAGGTATATATAGTACTTGGATTCTCTCACAACCACATCAAAGTTACAACTAAATTACAGAATAACCATCATTCAGAACTGCCTGAAATCTAGCTGAATGGAAATCCTACAACCAGGAATATAAAGAAGACATATCAAAACTGGCAGGAGGCGGGGAAGATGTGAAATGCACTGGTCCACACATTCCCTTGTGGCAAATAAAAGTCTGAAGAGGTATCTGGGCTGCTAAGTTTCCCCCTATAGAGTGAGGGGTCTCAGCCCCATAGCAGGCCTTCCAGTCCAGGGTTGCAGAGCCACGAAGAGAAGTCCTCATCACCTCTGACTGTAGAAACCAGTGGCGACTGAGGCCAATGGAGATCGAAGCTGCCTGAGTCCCAGGCATTCTTCTTAAAGCGCCTGCGCATGGATTGCTTCTAGGCCTTTGTGCAAAGATCAGCTGCAGTATCTGTTCTTATCAGTTTAAGGAGCCTGCGTAGAGACTGGAGTAGCAGCATTGAAAGGCACCTGGAGCACAAGGGAGAAACCAAATTGGCTGGCTTCAAGGAGAGGGCTGGAGGGGGACTTTCTCCCAGAGAAAAGTTCTGGCAGAAGCCAAGACACCCACTTCCCACAACAAACCAGCAGGCAAGCACCATATCTGAGTCTCCTATAACTTGACTAACACTATTTGCCCTGCCCTGGTGACTCCCTTAGACCCTGCTCCACCCAAGAATCAATGATGTGGAATATTAAGAGGCAGAAAACAATCAGAACAGCAGAAAGAAAATAAAATAAAAAAATAGGATAGTGTAAGTAGCTTCTGGGACACTTTCAAGGGTATCAATGTTTGTGTTATAGGGTTTCTGGAAGAAGAAGAAAGAGAGTAAGATTGAAAACCTATTTTAAAAGATAATAATGTCAAGCTTCCTTAACCTAGTGAAGTAAATAGGCATTCAAGTCCAAGGAGCATTGAGTTCTAAACAAGGTGAACCCAAAGAAGCCCACACCAAGATACATCATAATTAAAATTCCAAAGATTAAAGACAGAGAGAAGCTTTTTTTTTTTTTTTTTAGGTGAAAGAAGAGAAGATAGTGAGACAGACCCCCATTTGGGGCTGACATTCAAATCAACTGGCTAATTTTAGCACCTGAGGCTAACACTGGGACCAACTGAGCTATTTTTAGCACCTGGGCCATTGTTCAAACCAATCAAGCCCCTGACTGTGGAAGAGGAAGAGGAAGAGAAAGGAGAGAAGGAGGGGGGCAGAAGCAGATGATGGCTTCTCTGTGTGCCCTGGATGGAAATCTAACCCAGGACATCCATAAGCTGAGCTGATGCTCTATCCACTGAGCCAAATGGCCAGGATGATAGAGAGAATCTTAAAAGTAGTAGAAGAAAAGCAGTTAGTTAACTACAAGGGAGCTCCCATAAGACTGTCAATTGATTTCTCAACAGAAACTTTGAAGTCCAGAATGGATTAGCATGAAATATTTTAAGTGATGAAAAGCAAGGACCTATAACCAAGATTACTCCACTCAGCTAAATGATCATTTAGAATCAAAAGACAGATAAAGAGCTTCCCAGATTAAAAAAAGCTAAAACCCTTCTTCATAACAAACCAGTATTACAAGGAATATTAAAAGGTCTTTTTTTTTTTTTTTTGTATTTTTCCGAAGCTGGAAACGAGGAGGCAGTCAGACAGACTCCCGCATGCGCCTGACTGGGATCCACCTGGCACGCCCACCAGGGGGCGATGCTCTGCCCATCCGGGGCGTCACTCTGTCATGACCAGAGCCACTCTAGCGCCTGGGTCAGAGGCCAAGGAGCCATCCCCAGCGCCTGGGCCATCTTTTGCTCCAATGGAGCCTAGGCTGCAGGAGGGGAAGAGAGAGACAGAGAGGAAGGAGAGGGGGAGGGGTGGAGAAGCAGATGGGCGCTTCTCCTATGTGCCCCGGCCAGAAATCGAACCCGGGTCTCCTGCACGCCAGGCCGATGCTCTACCACTGAGCCAACCGGCCAGGGCAAAAGGTCTTTTTTTAAAAGACCTATAAGAAGAGAAAAAATAGCAATAATAAAATGGCAATAAATACGTATCTGTCAACTTTAACTGCAAATGGATTAAATGCTTCAATCAAAAGACATATGATGATTGAATAGATAACAAAACAAAAACAAAACCCTTGAATATCTGTGTATAAGACATTCGGTTCAGACCAAAAGACACACAGAAAGTGAAACTAAAGGAATGAAAAAGATATATTATGAAAATGGAAACAAAACAAAACAGAATAGCTGGGGTATCAATATTTTTACCAAACAAAATAGACTTTAAGACACAGATTATAACAAGAAACAAAGAAGGACCCAGCAACTCCAGTTTTGTATTTATCCAAAGAACTCCAAAACACTAAGTTGAAAAGACATATACAGCTATATACTTATGACAGCATTATTTATAATAGCCAAGATAGGAAGCAACCTAAGTGCCCAGCAATCGATGAGTGGATAATGAAGAAATGGTGCATATATACAACGGAATATAATTCAGCCATACAAAAAATAAAATCTTGCCATCTGCAGTACCAGGGATGGACCTAGACTAGAGGGTATAATGTGGAGTGAATTAAGTCAGTCAGAGGAATACAAATGCCACATGATTCCACTTACACATGGAATGTAAGAAACAAAATAAACAATCAACAGACTCAAAGATACAGAGAATATCTTGATGGTTGCCAGGTGGGAGAGGAGTTGAGGGGATGGGCGAAAACGTTGAGGGAATTTAGAAGTAAAACTTGATAGTTACAGAAGAGTCACAAGAGTGTAAAGTACAGCATAAGGAGCACAGTCAATAATACTGTAACAACTATGTGTGGTGTCAGGTGGATACTAGATTTATCACTTTGTTATACAAATGTTCAATCATGGGGTTGTACACCTGAAACTAATAAAATATTGTACATCAACTGTAATTTTAAAATAAAAATTTTTTAAACTAAAAAATAAATCTATTATAATAATCATTTAAAAACTGTCCTTAAAATTAAACATTATTTTGTTTCAATGTCAAAAAATAAATTAAATTAAATTAAGTAATATACTTCTGTTCTGTGAGAGATGCTGTCAAGAGAATGGAAGACAAGCCAGAATGAGAGAAAAGAAAAACAAATTTTCAAGACATCTGATAAAGGATTATTATCCAAAATGTACAAAGAACTCTTAAAGCCAGCCAAAAGAAACTGAACACTTTGAGTTAAAAATGGACAAATGACCTGATCAGATACCTCCTCAAAGATAATACACAGATGGGATATAAACATATTAAAAAGATTCTCTACATATGTTATTAAAGATGTGCAAATTAAAACAACAATGAGATACAACTACACAGCTCTAAGAATGACCAAGACCTGGAACACAGGAGATAGCAAACACTGTCAAAGATGTGGAACAATAGGAACACATCTACTGTTTGCAAAGTCGTGTTCAAGGAAGACAGCTTTACAATTTCTTAATAGGTAAACATATTCTTTTTTTTTTTTTTTTTTTTTTTCTGAAGCTAGAAACCGGGAGAGACAGTCAGACAGACTCCCGCATGCGTCCGACCCGGATCCACCCGGCACGCCCACCAGGGGGCGATGCTCTGCCCCTCCGGGGCGTCGCTCTGCCGCGACCAGAGCCACTCTAGCGCCTGGGGCAGAGGCCAAGGAGCCATCCCCAGCGCCCGGGCCATCTTTGCTCCAATGGAGCCTTGGCTGCCGGAGGGGAAGAGAGAGAGAGACAGAGAGGAAGGAGGGGGGGGTGGAGAAGCAAATGGGCGCTTCTCCTATGTGCCCTGGCCGGTAATCGAACCCGGGACTTCTACATGCCAGGCCGACGCTCTACCACTGAGCCAAACGGCCAGGGCAGTAAACATATTCTTAGTATATGCTCCAGCAAACATGGTTCTTGGTATTTACTAAAGAAAGGGAAAACTATTTCCATGCAGAAACCTGCATATAGATGTTTACAGTGGCTTTGTTCATAATTGCCAAATTTGTAAGCAACCAAGATATCTTTCAGGAGGTGTATAGACGTGCTATATACAGATGATGGGATATTATCCAGCACTGAAGAGACATGAGCTATCAAGCCACGAAAAGACATGGAAGAATCTTGAACGCATATTCCTAAGAGAAAGCAACCAATCTGAAAAGGCATTTTACTGTATGATTCCAACTTATTTCAAAGACATTAATAGACAACATTATGGATACAGCAAAAGGATCAGAGGTTGCCAAGGATTAGGAGAAGGACAAAATGAATAGGTGGAGCAAGGACGATTTTTTAGGGCACACGTCATACTTTTGTCCAAACCTATAGAATGTAAATACAACACCAAAAGTGTGAGCCCTAAAGCAAGCCTTAAGGTAAAGTATGGACTCTGGGCGATAATTCTGTCAGTGTAGGTCCATTGATTATAACTAACACACCACTCTCGCGCAAGATGTCGATAGTGGGGAGGCTGTGTGTATGTGGGGTTGGTGGTACGTGGGAAATCTGTGCCTTCTGCTCAGTTTTGTTGTGAATCTAAAACTATTCTAAAAATAGTCTATTAATAAATAAAATAAAACAAAACAGCTCTCAGCTTTGACGGACAGGCATCTCTAACTGCTGTTTCCGGCATATTTTCTAAACAAGAGTTTACTCACCAGTAGCTTCGGTGTTCTTTTGGAACCCTAAACTCAAAAGCTCATTTTAAACTCTGATATTGAGGCAATTCCTGTGTGACAGCAAGCACGTTAAACTCCCATTCTGTCACACACAGAGGACAGCGACCCTTTGCATAATATCAACGGTGGCTTCAATAACACACTGAAATTACAAAGCACTTTTCATGCCATCAGGAATTCCCTTTAGTGAGGCCCATTGCATTTCATGTCAAAATTATACTCAGGCACATTTTTAACATATAATAAAATATTGTATTTCCATTAAAAATTAAGAACAAAGTACTGATACACACAACATGGGTGGATCTAAAACAATGCTTTAAATGAAAGATGTCAAATATAAAACTGCATAAATTGCAAGTGTCCATTTATGTGAAACTCAAGGATTGGCCAAAACAAGTTGATAGAAATCAGAACAATAGATGTCTAATGAATGGGGTCTGAAATTGACGGAAAAGGGTCATGATGGGACCTAGGGTGACAGAAATGTTCTACCTCTTGACCGGGGAGCTGGTTACACGGAGATGGACATACTCAAGCCTTCCATCCTGACTCAGGAGAAGCTGTGAAAAAATGTCTTGCAAATGGTCTGAGTGCCCAGACCGCCCACCCTTCCTCCTGCCTGGTGCTCGCCTGAGGCACACGGACAACGGAAGTTTGATACAGGGACACCGCTTACCTGATCTTTCTCCAGCAGAGATGAGAGTGATCACCTCCAAAATATGTATTATTCTTATAAAACAAGAGAAGAGAAGAAAGTAAAGGAGCATGGGGATGAGTAGGACCGGCAGGAGAGCCATGGCGGCGATGGAGGTTGTTCATCAGTGTTGCAGAGTCTGCCCAAGGGGGTGGGCAGAGGAGGCAGGAGGTGAGTGGTCTCACCCTGCGGAGCAGAGGGAAGCATCCGGCTTGTCCACTATTTCTCCCCTGAGCGTGAGAAACAGCTGAGCGAGAACCAGGACAATTGCAACCCTGACCTATTTCTGAAGTGGCACAATGCCCCTCCAGTAGCATTTCAACACCGTAATAATTAGTAGAAAACCATGAACACTTCAAGCACCCGCGGGCTTCTGTTCAGGGAGAAGAAGGAATAAGGAACAGTGGAGGTAACGGCCTTCACATGAGCCAGGCTTAGCGACAGAGAAAGCTCGGCCTGGAACAGGCAGTGACACTTTTGACAGATAAGGGAAGAGGATGATGAAGTAAAAAACATCTGGCTTGAATTAAAGAAGAAAATGAGATCATGGGAGGTCACATATGGGCCATACAATTCATTCTTTGCTCATCTCTCCATTCTCCCTGCAACCCAAAACAAGAATAATACTAGTACATAAATAGAATAAATAAATAACCTCAAAGCCCTTCTGTTCCTATTGGGATGCCTTATTTATTTTTTTTAGACTATATCATTGCATAGAAAAATTTTAAAGATTTTGCAGTCATCCAAGAGGATATTCCATGACAAGACTTATAGAGAAAAAAAAAAAAAAAGAAAGAAAGAAGGAGTATAAAACATCACATGGTTTGGTGACTGCTATTACGACACTGAAATAATTCACTTGTCCTTAAGGTCAGAAGCTAGTCCTACCTGCGAGTTTATTTCTGCCTGGTCACCTCTTCCCTTCACCCCATCAATTCTCTCAGCACTCAGGTAGCTTGTTTATACCCAAGTTACACTGTGTTCATGTGTAGGCTGCCTAGCTCACACTAGATTTTTAAAGTTTCCTTTATTATTATTAACATAGTATTTATTTAACTACTTTTTAAAATTTATTTTTTCATTTGAAAGAGAGAAAGTGAGCGGAAAGACAGGAACATCGATCTGTTTCTGTATGTGTCCAGACTGCGGATCGAACCGGCAACCTCTGCACATCGGGACGATGCTCTAACCAAGTGAGCTATCTGGCCAGGGCTAAACATTAGGTTTTTTTAAAAGATGTTTATTTTCTGTAAACTTGCTATCAGACAAAAATGTGAGAGTATGCTATCTCTGACTTTATTCTATAACCAGATAGTGTTTATTCAGTGTGCTACTTTTAGTTAACACTGAGCTTACACAACACCATTCATACCTCAGATTCTCTCTCTAGAGTGAAAGTGTGTATATATAAATATGTAAAAATACATAAGTATAAATTATATACATCTATTATGCATGCAATATATACTGAAATATAAGCACAATGTGACAATTACTTCATCTTAGCTTTATTATTCACACTAAACGGCCTTGGTTAGCTGCTGCATCTCATTTAAAAGACACATGAGTCCTTCAGCCACTTTCCAGAGTGGTAGACACTGCGGCAAGGCGCTCGGACCCCAACCTGTCAGCTACTGGAGACACAGCCTTAACTCTGCAGACACAGAATGACCAGCACCAGTACTGGGATTCAGATCATTGAACCGGTTCTCTGCCCTAATGAGGGTTTTAAGTACAAAAAAGATATGCCAAAAGGTAGTTTATTATTTTATGCATTTAATACTTAAATAAGAACAATAAAAGATGTACATAAAACTAGATCATGTTATAAGATAGAGTTTTAAAATGTTAATGAAAAAATATTAAATAATAACTGCCAAAAACAATAAAACTGTTATTTAAGATATTTCCATATTGCTTCTTGATTGGCATCCTCACTTGCAATTTTTTTTTTTCAACTATGGATGGAATGAACATTAATACGGGCTTTTAGAATATGCTGTTGAGAAGATGAACATTAAAAAAGAATGTTTTTAAGGAATGTCAATTTGTGATTTCTACATTGGGAGGCTTCCCAGGCACCCACCTTAGAGAGACCCTGATTAAAAGCGCCATTTTAACTACCAGTTCACCGAACTCAACAAAAAATTAGGTATTGGTTCTACCGAACTGGTGTGAACTGGCTGAATCCCACCACTGATCTGCACCCTGGAGCCCAAACCATAATATTATATATTTAACATGCCACTTTCTATTGTTGTTTCTCTCACAAATGAAGTTTTGAGTAGTATGTCAGCCAAATGAGAACTATAATATTGCAGTGTGTCAACTTAAGCAATTTTTACTGAAATATTAAATACATACCTTCTTTACTTTTGAAGAATGCTATGATTAAGGAAAGCTATCCTGGCAGGAAGCACAATTTCCTCAGCTGGCGTAAGTACAGAGGTTTGAGGAAGGGACCACTCACAGTATTGGAGTTGGGTTAAGAGCCAAGCACTCGGGCGCCCAGAGACTAGACTAACAGCAGAGGAAAGGGCTGACACCTTAAAGGCAGCGGGTTGAGACACTATTACACCACCCAGCGACAGAGAGCTGGGGCCGTGAAGCAGAGGCTGCCCAGCAAACCATAATCATGGAAGGGCCAAGCCGCTGCCAGAAATGTGGTGTCAAAGTGGGAGATGAGGAGGAGGAAAGGGTTGTTAGAGGAGCGAGGGGTGGAGAGATGGAGGCAGGTAAGAAATATCCCAATCACTTCCTCCCACCTTTCCATCCTACAGATAATCGAACCCCCTCCCCCTGTCAGTCAAAAAACAGAGGCTGGGCAGCCGGAAGCCCAGGCAGTCGTGCACACAGCAGAGCAGAGAACAGAGGGCAGAGGGAGATGGGCCGACCGGAACCACCACCAGGCAAGGGCGCTGCGCCGTTATAAAACACAACCCTCATCACGTTAACTCTCTAGATTACCACTCCAAAGTGTTAATAACTTCAGACATAGATCCAAATGTAGAGGAACACATAGCAATGGCAGAGAATCTCAGATTTTGTCAAGAAGACAACCAGAACTGTTCAAATGTGACTGTGTTATGAGCCACAGGGCACAGGAAGAACAGGTGGGAATTGATGTGTCTCAGCTCAAGCCAACATCTGCCCAATTTTAAAACGAAGGAGTGGTGCTTATGTGTTAATTAGGCAGCAAGCTGGTTTCTAATAGAATTAATCCAAACTTTCTGAACTTCAACCTCATTTGTTTCTTAAGCTTATCATTCATTCTCCATGAATATGCACTGGGCAGATATTTCCTTGAGGCCTGTGACAATCAGTACCTTTATATAATTAGCAAATTTCTGGATTCATTAGGCTAATCATATCCTATTCTATGCTAAAGTCTCCTCAGACCCTGAAGATTCTTCCATAAAAATTTATTTCAACATCATATTTTATGTTTACTCTTTATTATTTTTTAAATATTTCGGCTACAAAAAGGTAGCTTTTAAAACATATCTTTATGTGTTCGTGTGTGTGTGTGTGTGTGTGTGTGTGTGTGTGTATATATATATATATATATATATATATATATATATATATATATATATATATGAAGAACCTTTTCAATACTATAAGGCCATTGTGAGGGTCCGGGGGTGTCAGTGAATTTAGTCAAACACTATTCAGGGACCTCAGACATTTGTTTTGGTATGTTCAAAATATAAGTAACAGCTGGTATGGAAAACAAAGATGATTTCCAGGTTTGTTTGTATTTTTTTAAAAGTCATTCAGCCTTCATAGGTTTTATTTTTAAAAAAGAGTCATTCAGGCCCTGGCCGGATGGCTCAGTGGTAGAGTGTTGGCCTGGTGTACAGGAGACTCAGGTTCGATTCCCGGCCAGGGCACACAGGAGAAGTGCCCATCTGCTTCTCCACTCCTCCCCGTCTCCTTCCTCTCTGTCTCTCTCTTCCCCTCCTGCAGCCAAGGCTCCATTGGAGCAAAGTTGGCCCAGGCGCTGAGGATGGCTCTGTGGCCTCTGTCTCAGGCACTAAAATGGCTCTGGTTGCAACAGAGCAACGCCCCAGATGGGCAGAGCATCGCCCCCTGGTGGGCATGCCTGCTGGATCCCGGTCGGGCACATGCGGCAGTCTGTCTGACTGCCTCCCCATTTCCAACTTCAGAAAAAAAAAATACAAAAAAAAAAGAGTCATTTAGCCTTCATCTTAAATATGTTCTGAAGGCTAATGTACCTGGCGGAGCTGGGAAAACAGAATACACACACATCTGCAAACAGTACTGCAGCTCTTGCTATAATTCATTGCCTAATAATGATGATAATAATAATAACAACAACAACAACAACAATGGGGTGAAAAGAGAACTTGGTACTTAATAAGTACCCCCAAAAGTTATACTGAAGAGTTATGTGAAGTGAGAGAGATGCCTAGCAAAGTGAAGGCCACACTTGTGCTCATCCCATTGAACTCCTTAAGCCCTTGACAAGAGAAAACTGTCCCGCAGGTGTCCAGAAGGATTTGGGAGCATTGATCTGACTTTTCTTTTAGGACCAGGGATCCTAGCCCTTTCACAAGGCAGTTGTCAGTACTTTAGCAATATGCTCAGTTTTCTGCCAGACGCCTGAAATGGCCGTTTGACAGCAGCACCACCTGCGAGGCTCGTCTCTTTTTGTATTGATTTATCTGATTTATCTGCGAACCTTGACTAGGGACCCTTAGACTGCAAATCAGTCTTGCAACAGGAGAAGACCATTTTGCCTAGTGACAATTTACATTTATGATTGACAGCCACCATGGACCCGGACTGCCTGGGATCTAAAAATCTTTTTAACCCATTTCCAAGAAAGAGCAAATTTTCATTCTCGGCAGTTTCATTTAAAAATTATAGAAAACATTGTTGTAAAATAGCCTACTTCTGTATTTACTGTGACATTCACAAGCTGTCACACTCTGTCACCCCATCGATCAGGAAGTGGTTCTTTTCCTAGATGCTAGGCACGGTGCTGGGACCTCTGGTGAACGGGAGAAAATGTCTAGCCTCAAATAACTTGATAAATAAGGAACAAGATATACACACCTACATATACTTATGCACTGCAGCAGGTGATACTGTGCTCTGCCCACACTCCATTAGTCCACCCTGCATATCACATGCATCTTCAGTGGACAGTCATGGACAAGTCTAAGACTTCCCATTTCATACACTAATGTCTCTCTAATTGAAAGCTTACTCTGTGCACTGTCCAGAGGCCAGAGAAAGCTTTCAATCAGGAGGTACTTAGCCTGGATAAATAAGATGTAATGGAAAACTAATGCCTCTAGGAACAATCCTTACCACCAAATGAGTGATGGAAGCCAGTGGACAAATACTTTAGTTTCCCTGACCCTCAGAGGCACTATTATGAAAAATGATCCGGACAGTTTTTTGGAAGGTCCCTGAATTGGTTTCCTACTGCTACTGTAACAAATGATCACATGCCTAGTGAGTTCAAACAATGCAGATTTATTAGCCTACAGTTCTTGAGGTCAAAAGTCCAAATAAATTTCATTGAGCTACAGTTGGGGGTTGGTGCGAATGCATTGCTTCTGGAGGCCCCAGAACGATACCACTGTCTTGTTTTCTCCAGCTTCCAAGGGCTGCTCACTTTCCTTGGCTCCGAGTCCTTTCCTTACACCACTGTGACACCTGACCCCACTGTCATAGCCCCTTCCCTCTCTCTGCTTCTGTTGTCACATTGCCTCTTCTAACTCTGACCCTTCTGCCTCTTTTTAATAAGGACCCTCATGGTTATGTTAGCCCCCCTTGGGTAATCCAGACTATCTTCCTGTCTCAATATCTTTAACACAATGATTTTCAACCTTTTACATCTCATGGCACACATAAACTAATTATTAAAATTCTGCGGTACACACACACACACAAAATATATATGGTTAATCTGACCTCCCCAAAAAGGTATAATTTTGATTGACTTACAAAACTAATTATATAGTCAATAAAAATGGACCTTACTTGCTCACAGCAGTAAGCCATTCATTAATCTACATTTTCCTGACTTTCCTTTCCTCCTGTCTCATTTTCCTATTCCCCAACCAGTGTTTTGGGGATTACTTCTCTCTCTTTAATTTTTAATCCAAATCTGTATGGCAAATTAAAAACTCGCTCATACCCATCAAGTTATTTCATAATATTAGAGGTGTCTAAAAGTGCCACAGACATTTAGACAGTCCATAATCAGTCCAAACAGAATTCCCAAAGGTGCCCCAGAGAAGACAGGATTTAAGTTAGACTTCAGAGTATGCATCTATTGCTTATAGTCTAATGAGTAATTTATGGTTGTCTCTCCCTTTCTTCTTAAAATCTATGTATATGGCAGAGCCAGCTTCTGGCCAACCAAAGGAAGTACTGCCATCTTGAAATCAACCATTTAACAAAATGTGTTCAAGTTCCCAGGGTGTCTTGCCCAGATTTTTTTTTTGATACCTGAAGACATAAAGTTTTATCTGCAGGACTCCAAAACCGAAGAAAGACTTTCCAGGGACATCTTACTAATTTCCCATCTGCTCCTGATGTAGTACGCAGCAATGCAATTGAAGGAATATGTAGGAGAGATCAAACACAGACAAACCCAAGCTTACTAGCTTAGGGAGATACCAAAACAAGGGCTGACAACTATGCTCCACTCAAGGGATTTATAGGCTTACTGGGGAAGCAGAACACAGCCTTTGAAGTAGAGAAGAAAAGTATATTTCTAAAGAAAGGCCAATCACCACCATTTTGACATCACAAAGGCTGACGCTGTGTGGAGAGAAGACATGATCACCAGCGACCTGACAGCAGTGATTCAGATTTAACTTCATGGAGCAGCCTGAGAAAAGGACCTTCACTCATTTATTTCACTTCCATTTTCCTTTTGAACACGTGAAAAGAGAGCTATGTCATAAAAGTCATTGCCTAAAATAAATCCCAAAGTACTGCCTTGATAAGTATAAAAACAGACTGTAAGGGGTAATAAGACATACAATAGTTGAATATTTCTAAAATGACAGGGGCATCTTCTAACTGATAAAAATTTTTTGGCTTCAGTAAAATATAGCCTTGTGAAGTGGCAAATCATTCTAAAATCCAGGTATATCAGCCTGTAATTCAACTCTATAATAGATGTGCTCGGCCACAAACATTCTGCTTGACTCTCGAAACAGTTACACCAACTTAACGGGAGAATATCAGTGGCGCCCTCTGCCCCCTCCCCATTTCTGTTCCCCCATGGCTCCTCTTCTGAAACATACTTCCCTGATAGCCAGCAGCAAAGGGCGTTCTATTCTCTCTGAGATGACTGTAGAGGGTGCGGAACCTGAAAAGTCAGCCATGGCCAGTCCTCGGCAGATCCAATGGCAGCCTTCTAAGGCTACCTGAGCCCAGCTCCAAGGGCTACACAGTCATCTGAACAAGTACTCCACTCCCCCTTGAACATACTACAAGTCACAGCACACGCTGGTGCAGCCAGGACAGGCTTCCCCTTGGCATTCAAGTGGCAGGTGGCCAAAACCCTTCTACCTGCATGATGTGCGACTGCTGGGTGCAGCTAATGTAGAGTGGAGAGGTTTGCTGAGGGGGCATATTTATGGCAGGAATTGCTGAGAAATGCAGGATCCCCCCCCCATTACAGGTCGCATTAAAATTCTTTCCCATCAGAATGCAGATTTCCTGAGCATTCTCATGTAGTTCTCCTCTTGGAAAAGAATTTGTCCCCACACTTTTGTTCCTCCTCCAAAGAAACCTTGCTGTATAATTAATGCCAGCAGGGAAAGTTCCACCTGCCTGGCTTTCAAACATTCTTGGAGCTCCATCTCCCATTAAAAGTGAGAAAGAGGTGACTGTGCTCCTGAGAGTGACAGACACGTTACCGTGGTAACAAGAGGAAAGAGAACTTGTCTCCCGGTTCATTGGTGATCGCCATTGGGGACGGGGTGCGTGTAGGCCTTAGCCTGGCAGGGCCTCCACGCAGGGTTGTGCTGAGCCAAGACATGGTTAGAAGTGAAATCCAGTCTGGGTCAACGGCCAGCACCTCAGGTTCAAGGGTAACACTATTTCCACCCTCCCCCCTGCAGATAGGAACTCCTTTTTCTGATATCAAAGCGCCCAAATTGCCAAGCCCGACACTGAAAGGATTGCCTCTTTTCGGAAAGGGTCACCTTTTTTAACTTGTGGCAAGTTACTGTGTGGAACGGCAGTTGTCCTAGGATTAGGGGAGGTTTTGTTTGTTTGTTTGACTGATTTAAATCTGAATCACCATGAGAAACAGTCAATTACTGTTGTTGGGAGTGTGTTAGGCAAACTGACCTAGGAAGAAGAAAAAAGCTGGAAACCAGGAAATTAGATGTTAGGGGAAGATGTTAGGGGAAGAGTATAAGGAGGGTGAGGGGTGTTTTCCAGTCTAGCCCCTCTGGCCCACACTGTGCCAACTTGAACACCAAGGGGGGCCTGGGAATGTAGTCTGGTCAACTTCATGCCTAACACATTAGGTAAAATTTTCACCCTACAAAATAATAAACACAGATCAACACAAAATAAACAAACAACAATGACAAACCCAGAATGGATACATAGAAATGTAATGAGGAAGGCTAAAGCATAAAATAAGCCATGAAGTTGCTAGTTATGAAAGATTGATGATACAATGCTGATATTTATAGTTAATACATAGAGAGCTCTTACTATGTGCTACTTATTGCATTAAAAGCTTTTAATTTCACTTAAGTCTTCCCAACGACACTATTTCATATGAAATAGGTTTTGTTTTTGTAACTATTTTTATAAAAAAGCAAACTGAAGTTCACAATGGCTTAAATTTCCCTGAACTCACAAAGGTAGTAAGTGTCTGAGCTTCAGATCTAGTCAGTGTGAACTCTAAAGTCACACTCCATAACACACAGACACATTTCCGTTGCAGTAAACAAAAGAATCAATCACAAGATAAGTTTTTCTTCCTTTTACTTGTAGGAAAGGAAACTGACTATGAATCTTTGGGGGGCATGCTACTAAAAAAACCAACATGTATATAATCAATAAACTCAAGTGGGTATTACTTTTTTTTTAAGCATTCAGTTTTATTTGACACTGGAAATAAAAGTTTTGTTTGGCAGGAGAAATAAATATAGATAGCCCACAATTCTGGACCCAACCCAGATAAGTGGGTATTAGTGTGAGGCGAAAGCATACTGTAATTAAGGAGAGGAACTAAGTTAGAGAACTTTAAGAGCAGAATGTTTTCCTATCAGCAGTGTTTAAAAGCTGAGGAAATTGACAAATTCACTGTAGCACAACCAATAGCTATTATTTCTGAAAATTCATGCAAGGGCGGAATTCACTCAAGCTTGGAAAACAGCATCAGTAATGCTCCACTCAGAAAATAAGGCTAAGAATGACGATGGTCACCACACACAATTGAAATGCAATTTTAGAATTCTGGTTTCTGTTGTCTTGAGGGGATGGTTTCAGGCAGAAGTCACTCCCTGAGATGACAGATAAGTCAGACCTTCACCCTTGTCCCCCTTGGCTCCTGGGGAGCAGATTATAAAGCTGATGGAGAAAACTGATGACAGGTGTGCGCCTGCTATAATTCCAGCCCTTTGACTGTGTAAATATCTTGAATGCCTACTCCATGCCCTGGTTTGGATTCTCTGGCATCTCATACTCTAACCTACGGAGTCTTTTCCATGCAACCACTACCTACTTAATAGAAACTGTGGACCACGCGCAGGGTTCGAGTCCGCTTCCTATACTGTTTCTCATTCTTTCAATACACTTTAAAGCCTGCCCTTATTATTATAATTATTTAGCTCAATAAAATGAAATCAGAGACATTAAATAACAAGTATAAGGCCACACAGCAGGTAAGTGACTGAACTGGGTCCATCTAGGCAGCCTGGAATCGGAAGTACACGTTCTTGCTATTCTCTCCTTTTCTAAGACAACAAACTAGAGGTAGAGGAAGATGTTTTAAGAGTTTAGGGGAAAGAGAAATCCTTGCCAGATTAGGGATGAAAGGCAGAGAATGTAGGATCGAGAAAATTTCCTGAAAGTTTTGTATTAATAGTAAACATTGGGGAATAATAAAATTTAAACAAGAAACGGGGAGCAGGGTTCTGCAGAGGTGATGTGAACAAAGGCACACAAAACTGAAAAGTCTGAGGCATGAATCACACTATAGAGCAGGGGTAGTCAACCTTTTTATACCTACCTCCCACTTTTGTATCTCTGTTAGTAGTAAAATTTCTAACCACCCACCAGTTCCACAGTAATGGTGATTTATAAAGTAGGGAAGTTAACTTTACTTTATAAAATTTATAAAGCAGTTACACTAAGCTAAAGTATATAATAATAATTACTTACCAAGTACTTTATGTTGGATTTTTGCTAAGTTTGGCAGAATAAATCTTTATAAAACAACTTACTATAGTTAAATCTATCTTTTTATTTATACTTTGGTTGTTCTGCTACTGCCCATCATAAAAGCTGGAACGCCCACTACTGGGCAGTAGGGACCAGGTTGACTACCACTGCTCTAGAACACCTTGTTGTGGGAAACAGAGGTGGATTATGGTCAGTTGAGGCCCCAAGTGCAGAATAAAATATTGGGCCCCTTAAAAAGAGAGACAGAGAAAATAAAAATATATGTTAATCATATTTTTAAATAAATAAAAAATATTATGTACTATTAATGTTAAAATTGCACATATGAAACCAAACTTGGTGTCCTTAGAAAAAAGTGTAAAGTTGGGGTTTTGCGAGGCCTTTCAGAAGTTAGGGCCCAGGGCGCATGACCAGTGTGCCTGCTGTTAAATCCACCTCTGGTGGGAAAGAAGACAAAAACATAAGCAGAAAGTTTTAATAAGCATAGATTGAAATAAAATATACTTATATGGGAGCAGGAGGGGGAAAATGTAACTATTCAATGGCTATGGATAAAAGAAGACTTGAAAAAAAGTAGCAATTAATTACTCGTGGCAACAAGGGGAAAACGATTATAAATCACTGGGGATTTACCATCACTGGGGATTTACCATCAATAGCGGTATTGCTACAGTAAAAGAAAGAAAAGGGAGATAAAAGGAAAACAAGATGGTGGATTTAATCTCAGGCAAAATAAATTCGAGGCCAGTGGCACAACCAGGAGGAGATGCTAAAAGTAAACTCATTTGAAAAGTCAAAGTTAGAGCAAGGTAGAGTCAGTCCATTAAGCCTGCAAATGAGTGAGACTTTAAAAAGAGAGTGAAGAGAGACAAAGATGGAAATGAAGGAAGAGAAAGAGCTGGTAAAGACGTAGGCAGAGGGGTGAGACAAAAACCAAAAATACAGAATATAAGAAAAGCTATAGGGGCCCGGCCAGTTGACTCAGTGGTGGAGTGTTGGTCCAGCATGTGGAAGACTCAGGTTCGATTCCTGGTCAGGGCACACAAGAGAAGCAACCATCTGCTTCTCCACCCTTCCCCCTCTCAATTCTCTCTCTCTCTCTCTCTCTCTCTCTCTCTCTCCTCCTCCTCCTCCTCCTCCTCTTGCAGCCATGGCTTAATTAGAGTGAGTTATCCCTGGGTGCTGAGGATGGCTCCATGACTTCCGCCTCAGGCGCTAAGAAGAGCTCAATTGCTGTGCAAAGATGCAACGCCCCCAGATGGGCAGAGCATTGCCCGCTAGTGGGCTTGCTGGGTAAATCCCTGTCAGGGTGCATGTGGGAGTCTGTCTCTGCCTCTCTTTCTCTCATTGAATAAAAAAAAAAGAAAAAAGAAACTACTTGGAGGCTAATGAGGCATATTTTGAGAGAATAGTTTCAGTAACAGGCCAAAAAGGAGGAAGAAGTCAGGATGAAGCTGCTTTAGGTGTCATTGATGGGGACAGTAGGAAATGCAGTCTCTTTTTTAGAACACTTTGGTCGAAAAGGCAAAAAGATCAGCTCATTTAGGATATAAAGTCAAGTGAAGTTTTTTATTTGTTTTGGAATGGGAAGACTAGCATTTGTTTGATGTTAAAGAAAAGGATTAGTTTACAAGGGAAGAAGGGAGGAGGGGGGCAGCTGACGTCAATAGTCGGGAGAAAGAAGCAGAAGCTGGAGTTGATGTGAAGGCAAAGGAAATCCCTGTAAGGAAGACCTTGGGGATAATTCTTTCAGAAAAGAGAGAAAGAGGCAGGGATTGGTAAAGATACAGAAGAAAAATTAGTAAAAGAGAGAAAGATGTCATAATATGGCCTCATTAATTTTATTTCAGGAAAAAATGATCATGAGAGTGGACCTGCCAGGAAGGAAGGTTAGAGGTAAGGTCAGGAAGGGAAGAAGTGAAAATCCACAGATATTAACCACCTTAGCCTCACAGTTGTATGAAGAAATTGGAATAAAACTACCTATTAGGTTGAGAGCTGAAAGAGTCAATCATGTAAAATACTGAGCACAGTGGTTGGCATCATAAGTACTTTCCCCTCACCACCACTTCCTTGGGTGAAGCAGGGAATTCTGGGAGTGGATACAGTGAAGGGCAAAGTATGTTACCAATTAGAGGAAAGTCATAGGACTACTGATGAGTGGTAAATACCCAGCTGAAAATTAACAATGTAAAGCAAATATGGCCAGTCTGTCATCTTTACGCAGTCAATCTTGATAATCTTGGAGAACTGAAAAGTGAATAGAAGTTCTCCTTCAAGTTTGAAGACTAAGAGAGTAACAAAGAAAGAAAAGAGCAAAAAAGTAAAAAGAAGAAATGTGCACACACAAGACCTTTATTGATATGACCAACCACGGGGTTCAAGATGGATAAAGTAGCTGAACAAAAACTTGATAGACTCAGAGAACAGGGATGACGGAGTTACGAGGCAACAAGCCAGGGAACAGAGCGTCACCAAAGCCAAGGACCAAGAGGAGACAAAGAGGATGACCAGCAGAAGTGAGCGAGCACAGAGGATCAGTGATTGTGAGGTTATAGTCAGAGAGGAAGATATTGGTGTTTAAAATGACAGCAACACAGAAGTTTTGGGTGCTGGCAGGGTCTTAAATGGCGGTGGAAAAAGGGACAGAGGAAGATGAGAACTCTTACAACAGGGTGTGGCACCCCCAGAAATGATGGCAGAAATGACAGTAGAGAAGATGGCTGGGATTCTGATTCTGAATGACACATGGAGGACAGAAGAAGAACGCCTTGGATTCTCCTTGACGGAGGCAGACAGAGTGGGAAGAGAGAGAGTCCTGAGTGGTGTAGACATGGGCAGAGATGGGCTTGGTGATGTCACTACAGGGCAGGGAAGGGGCCCTGGAAAATGAGGAATGCCCCGACTCTACTAGTTGTAGAGAGATGAGGCATAAAAGAACAGTGCCCTCTGCCCCAGTGGGGGTGGGGGAGGATTCGGTGTCTCCAGAACACGGTAGGTTTCAGTGTTATAGTGAGTGAGGAGGTGAAAGGAACATCGTGTAAAAGGCTGAGAGGAAGAGGAGTTTATTCAAAACGGCACAGACAGACACCTCAGAAATGGGAAAGAATTGGAGTTATCAAGCTGACACATAAATTAATTCTGATGAATTTCTCTATGAGGCACAGAACAAGACGCCAAACTTATCCAGGCCTCTGGAAAGTGAAGATAACAAATTGGCCTCATATATTTGTTTTGAGGATTTAAGAAGCTGAAAAATAAAGCCTTGAGAATAGGACCTGCCACAAAGTCAGCACTTGATGTATTATTGTTAGGAGTAATATTGTGATGAGGTGTCCGGGGCCATTGGTATAAATCATCTTGTTCTCTGCACTGCATTCTCCATCTCAAATGTGTCACTGTGTCCTTTGAAAATACTCTTTGGACTGCTTTCCACATTCCCATTGGTATCAGCGAAGCCCAAGACCCCACCTTTCTGCGGGGTGGATTCCCGCAGCGGTCACCCTGCTGGTCCCCCTGTCCCCAGGCCTCCCCTCCTCCCATGAGTCCCACCCATTCTGTGCTCAGCTGCAGGCACAGCCACCACCCCTGCCTAAGGGCTAGTGCTGGGTCCTACTTTCCACCCACAACCTCTGCTCCATCCTCCCCAGCCTCCGTCGTGGGGTTTCTCGCTCACTTTGCACTGGTGTTGCACAACTGCCCAGTCACCCACTCCCTGCCACCATTGCCCTCTGTTCCAACTCCCATCCTTCCCTCCTGCTGTTCCACCACCTATTCTCCCCTGTGCATACTATCTACGCCTCCAGCTGGGAGGAAGTTCTGCTTGCATCAGAGCGGTGTCTCACTTTTTGGGGTGTTTTTTTTACCTCCCACAGAATGTATGCCAGTGTTGTCAGTCAGTAGTTGTAACCAATTGGCTTTCGGGTTCATTTCTTCTTTTTTTTTTCATTTCTTTAATTCCTAAATATTCCTGTACATTCTAGAGATCTCTGTGAAAAATGAAAGGTAGTAGCTAGAAAAGCCAATCAAAAATAACTCCCCTACCTTAAAAGGCCTTTCAAAGTAATTCTGAAATCACACTGCTAGGGGTTCATTCCCTTGGGTCTTCAATATTCTTTTATGTTTTAGTATTTCTAAGGAGGGGGAAGTGCCCCCAGAGGGACAGCATCTTCTCCCATGCCCAGGGGACACTCTGCACGGAGGCTGTGATGGGGGACATGGAGGACACTGAGGCACCCAGCTGGGAGCGCAGCACCTTATCTCTGTGCCCCAGAGGAAAGATACGCCTGATGATGAAGAGCACGAGAAAAGCGGGAGACAAATAAAGGAGAAAAAGGTAGGAAGGCACAAAATGATTAAGGAGGCAATGTCTACGGAATTCACCATTTTGAACAAATATGGCACCCCCTTACCAGGGAACCTTTTGAAGTCTTCCTGCTCAGTGACTGCACAGCAACGGAGATGCTTTCTTCATGTCTATATGCTATTTTTTGTTTGTTTGTTTGCTAGTTTGTTTGTATTTGTAGAGCCAAACTGCTTTTCATAGTCAGTGCCACCACACATCCTTAGTAACTTGAAGAAAGGTTCAAGTCACCAGTCAACCGTGAGACCGTCAGAGCGCTCAGAACAATCACCACCAGGACATTGGTTTCATTTGCAGTTAAATGTCCACAAGGCTAAACACTAATTTCTTCCCACTGATTTAAATCAATAACTTCTCTCTCTCTCTCTCTCTCTCTCTCTCTCTCTCTCTCTCTTTAATTGAATGAAGGCATGGAGAAAAGAGCCTATTAACATGTTCACTACTTTTTCAGCACAGGGACTTTCTAAGGGGCACTGTCTCCAGCTTTGTTAGTTGATGTGGCCCTGCACTTAAACTCAGATGTTGGTCGTTGCCCCTTTGATTCAAATTAAATGCAGTGGCAGAAATATTCATTACTTATAAAAGGCATTTACTCTCTAGTAGAAGGAAAACATAAAATAAAACGTCTATCCAAACAATAATAAAGAGAGAAACTGGTTTTGCTTTTGGACATACACCAACAAATTGGCATGTAAGTAGATGTGTATAAATGTTCCCAATTCTAAATATTTCTTGAATAGTAGCCTGAGCTCTCGCTATCACAGGAACCACTAACCTGTAGTCAGAAATCTCATCAATTAGTGTGCGTGCAGACATTTTCAGAGGATACCTCCATTTCCCACTATACACTCAGGAAGGAGCAGGGTACCTAGCATTTGGGAGGGGAAAATATGTGTAGAATAAACATCCAAAGTTCCACCTCCTCCAATTTTTTTTTTTTTAGAGAGAGAGAGACAGACAGACAGACAAGAAGGGAGAGAGATGAGAAGCATCACCTTATAGTTGCGGCACCTTAGTTGTTCACTGATGACTTTCTCATTTGTACCTTGACTGGGGTGCTGCAGCTGAGCCAGTGACCCCTTGCTCAAGCCAGCAACATTGGGCTCAAGACAGTGACCTTGGGGCTAAAGCCAGTGACCATGGGGTCATGTCTATGAGCCTGCACTCAAGCCTGCTACCTCGGGGTTTAGAACCTGAGTCTTCAGCATCCCAGGGCAATGCTCTATCCACTGCGCCACCGCCTGGTCAGGCCATCTCCTGTAATTTTGACTATGGCTACATCAATTAAAATCAATAAATCCCATATTTTATTAAATATTTTAACATGCCATTTGATTCAGAATTTTTTTTTTCTTATTTTCCTCCTTAAAACCCTAGTGTATCTTATGGTCAGATACGTCTTATAGAGCGAAAAATCCGGTGTTTGATTTATTATTGGGCTGTAAAATTTATTAGCTACATACCTTGACCAGTCCCTTCTCAACAAAATAGAAAGAAAGGAAAATTTAGAATAAGAGAGCCAGCTAATTAACCTATCAGAACCCCCTTTTTCCTCATCTGTTAAGTGGGGATAATAACAGTTCCTTGGAGAGGTGGTAAAGATGAACAGAAATCATGTGAGAGGTACCTGTCGCAGTTTGGATCCCACAGAAGCAGACCTTGAGACAGGGATTTGATTGCACAAAATTTACTTGTAGAACAATCTCAGAAATCCTGTTAGAAACATGGGAACTGAGAGACTGGAGAGGAGGAAACTCATACGCACTGATTATCAAGCCAGTTGGCTCTGTAGGCAGTCGGGGGACTTTGGGAAATGTTGCAGAACATACACTTCAGAGTTATCTTGTCTGAGAGCAAAGGAAGTGAGGGGTGTGTCCACCAAGCCCCATCAGTAATGGATTGCAGGGGGGCTGGCGTGTGTACTGATTCCTTGGCATTTTGTCCTGCTGGTCTGAAGCGAGCAAGTTCCAGAAGTCAAAGGACACCTGCAGAATGAGATGCGGTTCTGGTGGTGGATGTCAGGTTGGCTTCATGGACACGGTGAGTGTGGGCAAAACGCCATGGCAGGGGCCAGCAGCTCCTGCTGCAGTGCCTCACTTCGTACTTGGCATTCTGTCCATGATCTCTAAATAGCTGCAAGTTATTATCGCATCAGTAAAGACTTGCTGGGCCGTTAAGAAATGTTCTTTTTCAGAAGTAAAACAAAAAAGAAACAAACAAAAAAACCTAACTTTAATTTTTGTGAGTCACATGGAGATCTTAGAGTCTTCAAGTTTGTCTAATCTAGTCATGAAATAGTCTTGTTATCAGGATCAAAGCAATTTACTAAGACCATTTACAGATTACCAAATGTCAGACCATGAATTTAAATAAATAAAACATATAATATATCTTCTATTTATTATATAATCTTATTTTTCTTCTTACTATTCCTCCAAGTCCTTGTTTTTAAGCTTTGCATGATAAACATGTAAGAGGGAAAAAAAGTTACCTTGGAATTTTTATGACTTAGAACAGTGGTCGGCAAACTGCAGCTTGCGAACCACATGTGGCTCTTTGGCCCCTTGAGTGTGGCTCTTCCACAAAATACCACATGCGGGCACAAAAGCCAGCTTAGGAGTACCCTAATTAAGTTAATAACAATGTACCTACCTGTATAGTTTAAGTTTAAAAAATTTGGTTCTCAAAAGAAATTTCAATCGCTGTACCATTGACATTTGGCTTTGTTGACCAACGAGTATGCCCACCACTGACCTAGAAGAAACATTCAGGGAAAGGACGGCAGAGAATGATGAGCACATTGGTGCCAGCGCATGTCCCTGGTCAGATCACATTTTGAGAAGCTTAACAATTTTGGACATTTTGTTAGAGGCTGATCCAGCCATATGTACACCAGAGCTGACCTATAAGAACTGAGGTGAATCACACCATCCTGTTCTGTATTGTTTTTACTAAACTTTGCCTATGCCAATGGCTATTTGCAGGTAAAACTGCCAGCACAGTACTTGCATAGACAACTGAATGAATTAATTAATGTCAGTGAATGCATATGATCCCAAGGATAAATTAATTTGAGAGGCTGCCATCCCTGGCTGGGCAGCTCAGTTGGTTAGAGTGATGTCCCAATATACCAAGATCGCAGGTTCCATCCCTGGTCAGGGAGCAGACACGAAACAACCAAGAAATGCATAAATAAATGGAACATCAATGTCTATCACTATCTATCTCTATCTTTCCCTCCCTCTCACTCTAAAATCAATAAAGAAATTTTTTGAGAGGCATCAAAAATAGAATATCAAAATATAGCCAGGAAATGAGCTTATGGTGCATGAATAAATCGTTGAGTGAATGAATGAGAGAATAAACACTTAAAGCAAAGCCCTGTGCAGAATGCCCAGACCTTCACTCTTTCTGACCAATCTAGTCTTTTATCAAATTTAAAGTAGCACCTCTCCACCATACCTAACCCCATATAGTCACTCTCTATAAAAATCAGTAAAGAAGAAGTTTAGATAGCACATATAATAAGTGACATAATATCTATCATACAATGGCACTTTATTTCCTTTACAGTACATAGAACTTAATGAAATTATGTCACTACTTGTTTACTTGTCTCTGTCCTCACTAGAGCAAGAACTCTATGAGAGCTAGAGCTATGTATTTCTTAATCATCACCGTGACCA
Organism: Saccopteryx bilineata; assembly: GCF_036850765.1. Taxonomy (NCBI): domain Eukaryota; kingdom Metazoa; phylum Chordata; class Mammalia; order Chiroptera; family Emballonuridae; genus Saccopteryx; species Saccopteryx bilineata. The sequence goes on from NC_089495.1 coordinate 173,624,264, forward strand.
TGGTTCCTAGGACAACATCTGGCATATGGTGTAAGCTCAGTAAATATTTCCAGATAAATAAACAAAACGGTGACTATTTAAGGCTCCTTCATGGGTACAAAAGAAGAGAAACTATCAAAGGATAGGTAGACACATGGAAGTACAGGTGGGCATGGTTGAGGGTGGAGTAAGATCTTCTCACAAGGTCTTTAGATGTTGACAAAATGACCATCTACACTGGTTCAGAACCAGCCTAGTGTCCATGCTATCTTCCAAGCATGCAGGAAAGCTCAGGTCTCTCTTGCCTCCCCAGCCTAGAGAAGATTCTGTGGTATTACCCTACCTGCTGTGTGCTATGGACAGCTCATGAGGCAGTCAAGATACAATGATGACTAAAGCATGGACCCTATTCTCAAGTAACACAAGTTAAAAAATATATATGTTCATCCTCGGCTGGTTGGCTCAGTGGTAGGGCATCAGCCCAGCATGCGGATGTCCTGGTTCAATTACTGGTCAGGACATACAGGAAAAGTGCCAATCTGCTTCTCCATCCCTCTTCTTGCTTCTCTCTTTCTCTTCCCTGCCTGCAGTCATGGCTCGATTAGAGTGAGCTTTCCCTAGCACTGAGCTCCATGGCCTCCTCCTATGGTGCTAAAATAGCTTGGTTACTGAGCAACGGAGCAACATCTCAGATAGGCAGAGCATTGCCCCCTAGTGGGCTTGCCAGGTGGATCCTGGCCCTGGCACATGCAGGAGTGTCTCTCTGCCTCCAGTCCTCTCACTGAATTAAAAAAATAATAATAATGTTCAATAGTAACAATAAGGATAGAAACAAAGCTGGCCTGGAGGCAGAGTAATTTTTAGGCACGGCAAAGGTGGTGATATCTTAAATTAGATTTTTGAAAGATAATTAATCAGTGGCTGAACAGCTATATAAGGGACAGAGAGAGAGAGAGAGAGAGAGAGAGAGAGAAAACATTCTTTTTAGAAGAACAGGAAAATGATGAGTTTAGGATTGGAAGAAAATCACTCTAAAACAATAAAAAAAACTGAATGTGGTTATTTTAGTGTTTTCTAACATGCTAAGAGTAAGGGGGAAAAAGCTAAGGCAGAAGAGTTGTACAGTGGTACCATGTGATACAAGCAGACCAACATACGAATTTTTTTAAGATACGAGCTGTGACCTGGTCCGTATTTTTGTTCAAGATCCGAGCAAAATTCCGAGATATGAGTTGTGATTAGGGAAGCTGCCACTAGTTGGCTAATTGGTGCACAGGTCCAGTATCGGCAGCTGAACATCTCGTTCTTTCTTATGTGTTACCTGCAGAATCGAGTTGAATCTCATGCCCTCATTCTTACATCATTTTTGCATTTTTTACTTTTTTTGTGTGCTATCATGGAGCCGAAGAAAGTGAGTGTAAAGGACAGTGGTGAGAAGAAGAAGAGAATGATGTCAATAGAAGTAAAGCAAGAAATACTGTAATAGAAAAACATGAGCGTGGTGTATGAGTGATTGAACTGGCAAGGCTGTATGACCACAATACATCTACAATTTGTACCATCCTTAAACAAAAGGATGCCATCAAAAGTGCAAATCCAGTGAAAGGAACTACAATTCTATCCCAATTAAGGACAAATATCCATAAAGAAATGGAGGAGCTTCTGCTGGTGTGGGTGAAAGAGAAAGAGCTGGCAGGAGATACAGTGACAGAGACTGTAATATGTGAAAAGGCACATATTATTATTTTTTAATTATAATTTTATTTTTTTAATGGGGCGACATCAATAAATCAGGTTACATATATTCAAAGATCAACAAATCCAGGTTATTTTGTCTTTCAATTATGTTGCATACCCATCACCCAAAGTCAGATTGTCCTCTGTCACCTTCTATCTAGTTTTCTTTGTGCCCCTCCCCCTTTCCCTCTCCCTTTCTCCCCTCCCCCCGTAACCACCACACTCTTATCAATGTCTCTTAGTTTCACTTTTATGTCCCACCTACGTATGGAATAATGCAGTTCCTGGTTTTTTCTGATTTACTTATTTCACTTCGTATAATGTTATCGAGATCCCACCATTTTGCTGTAAATGATCCGATGTCATCATTTCTTATGGCTGAGTAGTATTCCATAGTGTATATGTGCCACATCTTCTTTAGCCAGTCGTCTATTGACGGGCTTTTTGGTTGTTTCCATATCCTGGCCACTGTGAACAATGCTGCAATGAACATGGGGCTGCATGTGTCTTTACATATCAATGTTTCTGAGTTTTTGGGGTATATACCCAGTAGAGGGATTGCTGGGTCATAAGGTAGTTCTATTTTCAGTTTTTTGAGGAACCACCATACTTTCTTCCATAATGGTTGTACTACTTTACATTCCCACCAACAGTGGATGAGGGTTCCTTTTTCTCCACAGCCTCTCCAACATTTGCTATTACCTGTCTTGTTAATAATAGCTAAAAACTATAGAAAAAATTAATAGAACAAAGAGCTGGTTCTTTGAAAAGATCAATAAAATTGACAAACCCTTGGCAAGACTTACCAAGGAAAAAAGAGAAAGAACTCATATAAACAAAATCCAAAATGAAAGAGGAGAAATCACCACGGACACCGTAGATATACAAAGAATTATTGTAGAATACTATGAAAAACTTTATGCCACTAAATTCAACAACCTAGAAGAAATGGATAAATTCCTAGAACAATACAACCTTCCTAGACTGAGTCAAGAAGAAGCAGAAAGCCTAAACAGACCTATTAGTAGAGAAGAAATAGAAAAAACCATTAAAAACCTCCCCAAAAATAAAAATCCAGGCCCAGACGGCTATACCAGCAAATTTTATCAAACATTCAAAGAAGACTTGGTTCCTATTCTACTCAAAGTCTTCCAAAAAATTGAAGAAGAAGCAATACTTCCAAACACATTTTATGAGGCCAACATAACCCTCATACCAAAACCAGGCAAGGATGGCACAAAAAAAGAAAACTACAGACCAATATCTCTAATGAATACAGATGCTAAAATACTAAACAAAATACTAGCAAATCGAATACAACAACATATTAAAAAAATAATACATCATGATCAAGTGGGATTCATCCCAGAATCTCAAGGATGGTTCAACATACGTAAAACGGTTAACGTAATACACCATATCAACAAAACAAAGAACAAAAACCACATGATCTTATCAATAGACGCAGAAAAGACTTTCGATAAAATACAACAGAACTTTATGTTTACGACTCTCAACAAAATGGGTATAGAAGGAAAATATCTCAACATGATAAAGGCTATATATAATAAACCATCAACTAACATCATATTAAATGGCACTAAACTGAAGGCTTTCCCCCTTAAATCAGGAACAAGACAGGGTTGTCCATTCTCTCCACGCTTATTTAATGTGGTACTACAGGTTCTAGCCAGAGCAATCAGACAAGACAAAGAAATAAAAGGCATCCATATCAGAAAAGAAGAAGTAAAGGTATCACTTTTTGCAGATGATATGATCCTATACATCGAAAACCCCAAAGAATCCACAAAAAGACTACTAGAAACAATAAGCCAATACAGTAAGGTCGCAGGATACAAAATTAACATACAGAAGTCAATAGCCTTTCTATATGCCAACAATGAAACAACTGAGAACAAACTCAAAAGAATAATCCCCTTCACAATTGCAACAAAAAAAAATAAAATACTTAGGAATAAACATAACAAAGAATGTAAAGGACTTATATAATGAAAACTATAAACCATTGTTAAGAGAAATCGAGAAAGATATAATGAGATGGAAGAATATTCCTTGTTTTTGGTTAGGAAGAATAAATATAATCAAGATGTCTATATTACCCAAAGCAATATACAAATTTAATGCAATTCCCATCAAAATTCCAATGACATTTTTTAAAGAAATAGAGCAAAAAATCATCAGATTTATATGGAACTATAAAAAAACCCTGAATAGCCAAAGCAATCCTAAAGAAAAAGAATGAAGCTGGGGGCATTACAATACCTGACTTCAAACTATATTATAGGGCCACGACAATCAAAACAGCATGGTATTGGCAGAAAAATAGACACTCAGACCAATGGAACAGAATAGGAAGTCCAGAAATAAAACCACATATATATAGTCAAATAATTTTTGATAAAGGGGCTAAGAACATACAATGGAGAAAAGAAAGCCTCTTCTATAAATGGTGCTGGGAAAACTGGAAAGCCACATGCAAAAGAATGAAACTGGACTACAGTTTGTCCCCCTGTACTAAAATTAACTCAAAATGGATCAAAGATCTAAACATAAGACCTGAAACAATAAAGTACATAGAAGAAGACATAGGTACTAAACTCATGGACCTGGGTTTTAAAGGGCACATATTATTTACGGCAACTTGAAGAAGAAAGAACCATCAACCTCAAAAGGGGCAGCAGAAGATACGTTTAAGGCAACTCATGGCTGGTTTGAAAACTTCAAGAAGAGATCTGGCATCCACTCGGTGGTGAGGCATGGTGAAGCTGTGAGTGCTGATGTTAAGGCAGCTGAGGAGAACATCGCATGTTTTGCTGCGCTTATCGCAAAGGAAGGCTACATCCACCAACAAGTGTTCAACTGTGACAAAACAGGACTGTTTTGGAAAAAAATGCCCCAGAGGACTTTCATCACTACAGAGGAGAAGAAGCTGCCGGGCATAAACCCATGAAGGACCGTCTGATACTTGCATCATGTGCAAAAGCTAGCAGTGACTGTAAAGTAAAGCCTCTGCTAGTGTATCATTCCAAAAATTCTTGAACCTTTAAGACTCACAAGATTCTTGAAGAAAAACTGCAGGTGATGTGGCACGCCAATGCTAGGGCATGGGTTACGCAGCAGTTTTTTATTGAATGGGTAAATCTCATCTATGGTCCTACAGTGAAGAAACATCTTCAAGAAAATAAACTCCCGATGAAAGCATTACTAGTCCTTGAAAATGCTCCAGCCCACCCACCTGGTCTTGAAGATGACATTCTCAATGAGTTCAAATTTATGAAAATCCTCTACCTTTCACCCAACACTTCAATCTTGCAACGTATGGATCAGCAGGTCATTTCCAACTTTAAAAAGCTTTACACAAAGCACTTGTTATGCCGTTGCTTTGAAGTGACTGAGAATACAAATCTAACCCTTCAAGAGTTTTGAAAAGATCACTACAACATCGTGATATGTTTACGCGTTATTGACTTGGCATGGCAAGAGGTTACAAGAAGAACCTTGAACTCAGCATGGAAAAAGTTATGGCCTGTTGTTGCAGACAGGGACTTCAAAGGATTCAAACCAGAGATCAAGACCAAGGTAGAAAGAAGCATTGGAGGAGATTGTGCCCCTCAGAAAGTCGATAGGTCTGGAGGTAGATGAGGGTGACGTAAACGAGCTCATCGAGCAACATGAGGAGGAACTCTCAACTGAGGAGTTAAAGGAGCTACAGATGATGCAACATATGGAGCTTCTGCAAGAGATTAGTAGTGAGGAGGAGGTAGAGTCGGAAGAATTGATTTCTACAAGTGAAATTAAAGACATTCTGGCAATGTCAGAGAAACTTTCAAGTTTCATTGAAAAGAAACACCCAGAAAAAGTTTGAACTGGTCGTGCTTCAGCACTTTTTAATCACACTTGTTTGTCACATTTCCGTAACATTTTAAAAGGCAGGCAAATCTCTTTGGATAGATTCTTATTCAAAAGTCCTACAAGTGAAAGTGCCAAAAGTGCAGCCATAAAAGCAAAAACAGGTGATGATTAAATGAAAAATACATAATGTTAAGCTTAGGTTAAGTTTAAAGTTAAGAAAGTGCATTGTTTTACAATTAAGTTTTTGTGATTTCATTTTAAGTAAAGAGAGTGCAGTTTTAGTTTTGTTTAAAGTAAAGAAAATACAGTTTTAGTTTACATTTAGTGTTAAGAAAGTGCAGTTTTAGTTTACGTGTCTACAGTGCCTGCATCCCTTCCTCCCTCCCTCCTTCTCTGCCATTTACCTCCGTTAGCTGCACACATCTGTCTCCAAGGTAAGTGTACAGTACTAAATAACACTTTTTTCTTTTATTTCATATATTTTGTTATGCATTGGTAAAGTATACATGTGTGTTTCTTAATTAAAAATATGTCTGTCTTTTTTCATAATTTAGGATAGTTTGGGGATGTTTCATAAGTCTGGAACTGATTAAATCTATTTCAGTTATTTTAAATGGGAGAAATTTGTTTGATACACAAGTTGACTGACTTACAAGCTTGGTTACAGAATGAATTAAACTCATATCTCAAGGTACCACTGTATAAGAACTGGGAGATTCTAAAAATAATTAACTTATAAATTAAACATCACCAGGAGTGATTTTTCTTCTTTAACTGTATTCATTTTATTTAGGTGAGATGAGGGGAGATAGTGAGGCAGACTCCTGCATGTGTCCCAACCAGGATCTACCTGGCAACCCCATAATGGGCTATTTTTAGTGCCAAGCTATTTTTAGCACCTGCAGTTGATGTGCTCCAACAGAACTATCCTCAGCGCCTGGGGCCATGCTTGAACCAATTGAGCCACTGGCTATGGGAGGGCAAGAGGGAGAGAAGGGGGTAAAGGAGGAAGGAGAAGCAGATGGTCACTTCTTCTGTGTGCCATGACTGGGAATCGAACCCAGGACATCCATATGCCAAGCCAACACTCTATCCATTGAGTCACGAGCTAGAGTCAAGATATTTCTAAAATCAGTAATTCATATAGTAAGTGACTTAAATAAACTGGAAAATTCATTTTTTAAAATAGTGATATCAGACCAATGGAGTAAAGCCATATACCACCTATTCTTCAGCATATTCCTATACACTCATATTTCTGAGTAAATGGCCTCTTGTCTTTCAAGAGAACAGCCAGTCAGAATATGCTCAGTACGAGCAAGGCCCATGGGATGGTGGCACCACCAGTGAGTATCAGGTGACAGATGGTAATGGCACCCCACCAAATGACTAAGACAACAAAAGGATTTCCTCCAGTGGAGGCTGCAACACAAGGTGCTTACTAGCAGGTTAAGTTTGAAATGAAATATCCAGTAAACTTAACCTGTTCTTAAGTCTATTTTTTAAAACAGACTTTATTTTTAGAGAAGTTTTAAATACATTTAACTTAAATTTTTGGCTTAAATTTTTGTTATATTTATAAATTAGCAACTATCTCTGCTCTCCTTTCCTAGAGGAATCTGAATCAAATGGTCCCCCCAGTTCAACTCAGGCATACCTTTGACTTTTCACATCTGATCGATCTCTCCTCCTTTCCTGGCAGACATTGCTAACTGATAACATTACTATTGCTCAGAGACCATCCTTCAGGCCACCATTCCTCTTTATCACCACTGACATGCGATGTAACATCCTACCCAACCCTGGTTGTGCCAAAGCTTTCCAAACTGTTAGCCATGAATTTCTAAGGGGACTTCTGGATCATATCAACAGTTCTGTGAATCCATATGTGTTTTAGGAGTTGCCTGTAGCATGAAGAGCATTCATTATTCATGTATATGTTACTAGTTTAAAAATGTACCCATTAATTGGGGTTAATAAAATATGTTGCAAATTATTACAGAATTCATAGCTGCCTTTTTATTACTATAGCATAGAGACCTATGGACTTTATTTTGGCATTGCAAGAAAAATACTTGGATTGGATACATTTGGGAACAACTGGTTCTTAATTGTACTCATCATGAACCATCAATGTTTCCCACGGGAAAGTGGCCCAAAGTGACAGTCATAGCAGCTTCAAGGCAGACACCAGTCTCTTTTGAAAAAACACAAAATTGTGACACAAATATAGTATAAAAGACAACTCTATTCAGTCAATAAATACTGTTCTCCCTCTTACCAAATTGAGGTTGAACAAAGTCAAGTGGCTTTCAAATCAACAAGTAAACCAAGGTATCAACAAAATCAAAATACCTGTGCATTAAAATGACACAGCTATAATATGTTGGCTTCTTTTTTTAAAAAAAAAATCTTATTTATTCATTTTTTTAGAGAGAGAAGAGAAAGAGAGAGAAGGGGAGGTGATGAGTAGGAAACAGCAGCTCCCATATGTGCCTTGACTAGGCAAATCTAGGGGCTCGAACTGGCAAACTCAGCATTCCAGGTTAATGCTTTATCCACTGCACCAGCAGAAGTCAAAGATGTTTGCTTCTTTAGCCAAATGTCACAATAATAGTACTTTTCTTCCCTATCTTACAAGGTTTTTATTGTTATTTTTTTTTTGAGAATTAAAGAAGCAAGAGGTCATGATATGCCTTGGAAAGTAAATATGTTTTACAAACGTAAGGGATTCTCACCATTTCTGATTATAAATTATTTGTCATTGCTACACAGTAAAAACTTCATTTTGAAATATAATCCTTAGGTACAATTAATTTTTGGTGGTTTCTGCTTTTCAAGAAAACAATCACAATGACAAACTGCGTTGTTATTAGATATGCCAAAAGCGTTCAGAAAATATCTACGAACATGTACACCGTCTATCCAAAAGTCCTACCTTCCCATTTCACAAGCATTCTCTCCAATAATTTTCCAAAAGTAAATTTCTAAGGGAAATTCTTTGGACTATTCCCAAGATTGGTGAGAAGGGAGCTCCATCTGGAAACTAGATTTCACATAGCTCTTGCAGACATATCATTTTCACCTAGCAGGATTCCAACATCATTTGGGTGGTATTTGTTATTTTGATGTGTTCACAGAGTACAAGAAAAAAAAAATGCCACTAGTTGTATGTTCAACGAAAGATGCAAAAGATATAAAGAAGATTAACTTAGTTCTGGTACTAAAAATAAAATCTCATTATTTTATTTTTACACAGTTTACCCAAAGAGAGCCACAGATTGGTTGTTTTTCATGTTAAAGGCTTGGTGATACTTTGAATGCATCATAAAATATATAGTAATTCAAGAAAAATTGTATGATTGCTGTTTTAAGCCCCCAAAATTTCAGGATACTTTGCTCTGCAGCAGTCATAACTAGAACAATTTATTTTATGCAACAGGCATTTAGTTAAGGCTAAGTTGGCGATAGCATTGGGCTGTACATAGTAGGAAAGGTATGTAAAACTGTAAGAAAAATAAATTGTATTACTTATGCTTGATACAATTTATATAAGGTAGGTATAGTTATCCTTGTATTTAAAAAAGCAAGAGGATAAAATAAAGCAGGGTTAAATAATGTGCCAACAGCTTGATCTGTGGTGGCACAGTGGATAAAGCATCAACCTGGAATGCTGAGGTCACCAGTTCAAAATCCTGAGCTTGCCTGGTCAGGGCACATACAGGAAGCAACTATGTGCTTTCTGAGTTGATGCTTCCTGCTTCTCCCTCTTCTTTCTCTCTTTCATTCTCTCTCTAAAAATCAGTAAATAAAATCTAAAATAATAACAGTAATAACTTGCTGACAATCCACAAATATGCACAGTATTGTAAGGATTTCTGTGTCCTGGTTCAAAGCTCATTAATAACACAGAGCTGTTTTCTTGCTTTCCTGGAGAGGACAGTCTAGTGGAGAAGAAAAATGTAATATATAACCCTATTATTAAGTAGAAAATAATGGGTGTATTTAAAAAAATACAAACACCATTTTTTGACACACAGCACAGGGAAAATTTATTTCTGGGGGGGGGTAGAAAGAATCAACTTCAATCAAACGACTTGACATTATTATATTATATTCATTATTATGTTACATAAATCAATAGAGAGAACATCCTTGGAACTCTTATCATGAATTGATTACAAAACACAATATGGAAAAAAATTAAAGATAGTTGTTTTTGGTGAAGACATGTAAGAGCTTCTAGTTCATCACTGCATCTCCCCTCAATTCACCTTCCCACTTAGGTGGTTCACTCTGGAAAATACAAGGCTCACTTTGGAAATCATTGATTTTACACAAACTTCAGGCAGGGTATGGCAATTTGATATAAAAAAGAATTTCTTCTTTTAAGTGCTGTGTCACATTGGGTCAAAAAAAGGCAAACAAGCCCTGGCCAGGTACTTCAGTTGGTAAGAGCATCATCCCAATAGGCCAAGGTTGCAGGTTCGATCCCCAGTCAGGGCACATGCAAGAATCAATCAATAAATACATAAATAAATGGAACAGCAAACCTCTCTCCCTTCTCTCTCTCTTTCCCTCTCTCCCCCTCCTCTCTACCTAAAATAAAAAGGAAATTTAAAAAGGAAACAGACTCTTTTAGTTATTTAACAGAGAATGTAATAAAAGGGATTGCCTAAACAGTTTTTGGAGGACTGAAAGCTAACATATAGAGTCAACGCAGGAAGCAGCTACCACTCAAAGGCCTAGTGGACAAAAAGTAAAACAAAACAGGTTTTCACCCCTGGCACCATAGATGCCTGGAGGCATGCCCCTTGGACACCTAGACCTTGAGGAGCAAGCACTTCTCAGTCGGTACTGGTGCCAAAGGCATGGAAACTTGGAGGAGGTCGCTAAGAGCCACCCTAAGATATGCTATTTCGCCATAAGGATTATTTTTTGCTAATGGCACTTAAGAAAGCACCAGATGCAGAAAAGGACATTCTAATCTCTTCTATTCTTCCTGAAAACAGGAAATACAAACTCCCTTGTCAAAAATGCGTTGTCTGTACCAGGAGAGAAAAAACGAATAATGCTTTGACAGGATGCCAAAGCTGAGAGAATTCTGTAGAAACAGACCCTATTAAAATTATTTTATCTTCCTTTTAGCCTCCTCACAGATTTTAGTTACTTTTCCACAATTGCCTCTCTTTGGTCAGCCCAGTATACTCTGGGTTTTCATTTCCTTACGCAGGCTCCTGAGTGACGTGAAAAATAAATTTGCTTGCTTTTCTGCTGTTGATATGTTTTGTTTTGTTTTGTTTTGTTTTGTTTTTACAAGAACAGAGAAGGAGAGTCAGAGAGAGGGATAGATAGGGACAAACAGGAACGGAGGGAGATGAGAAGCATCAATTATCAGTTTCTCATTGCGACACCTTAGTTGTTTATTGATTGCTCTCTCATATGGGCCTTGACCACGGGCCTTCAGCAGACCAAGTAACCCCTTGCTCAAGCCAGCAACCTTGGGTCCAAGCTGGTGAGTTTTTTGCTCAAACCAGATGAACCTGCACTCAAGCTGACAACCTTGGGGTCTCGAACCTGGGACCTTCTGCATCCTAGTCCGATGCCTTATCCACTGCGCCACCGCCTGGTCAGGCTGATATGTTTTATGTTTAGTTTAATTCTCAGGCCCAGCATAAAGCTCTGAGGATAGAGGTAAAATTGTGCCTCTCCTACTGAGGTTGCCTGCTGGCACTGCTGTGTCCCAAGAGAAGCCAGGAGCTTGGTGCCAGGGTGACGTGGAGAATAGACTGGAAGCTGGAAATGCTGAGAACAGCTGGCAGGCAGGGAGATGGGGGCTGTGGGTGGTCAACAGGCACAGAGAGGCTCGCAAACACTGAAAAGAGATGGCCACCCCACACCTCTGCCTCCTCCTGTCCTACTACTTTCCTTGCACACCCTGCTAACACTATGCCCTCCAAACCAAGTCCAAAGAAGCATCCCAATGCAGTCAGTCTATTGAAGAAGCAAAATTGAAAACAGCCCATTCTAGTCATATGCAATTCTATATTCTCTAATACCAACGCAGCTGTACAATTTGCAAACTGTACTTTTCATTTGGGACAAGAGATTATTTTCCATAGACATTTACAGCATAGCACTCTTATAGCTAGCATTATGAATTCCATTTCCAAAATTGCCCACTTCCTATGATCAATTCTGTGCATGCACAATGACAACTGGGCCACATTGCCCCCTGCCTGACAACAAATATTAGATATTATCCTAGGATGCCATCGTAGTGTCAGAAGTGTGAAAGGTGAAAAAAATGTGCACCTTATAATTCAATGAAGTGAAGTATATCTTTATAAAAATATATACTGTCCTTAATAGCACGGCCCATGACTTTCTTCTTTTCATATATATATTTTGTTATCACAATAGCATCATATGTATATTCATAACCATTTTGTTGAATTTCATTAAATGTGGTAAGACATTTTTGAGTAAAGGAGAATAAAATACAGAGTGAATCATCCAAGAAGAGGTAATGTAAGCTACTCTCTAATATCTACATAGCTTTCAACATAATTTTCTCCTGATTTTAAGGTAAATTCAATAGACATTGTCAATTTCATTTTAAAGGTGAGGAAACAGGCTCAGAGAACCAGTTTCTAAGAACTCATGACCTTTATATCCATCTAGGTCTGCTTTATATATTTAGGTGCTCCTATATTAGGTGTGTAGATATTTATAATGGTTATATCTTCCTCTTGGATTGCTCCCTTTATCATTATGTAGTAACCTTCTTTATCTCTTACTCGAACCTTTGTTTTAAAGTCTATATTGTCAGATATAAATATTGCTGCCCCAGCATTTTTTTCCATTTCCATTTGCTTGAAATATTTTTTTCATCCTTTTACCTTCAGTCTATGTGCATCTTTTGTTTTGAGATGTATCCTTGTAGACAGCATATGGGTCCTGTTTTCTTATCCATATAGCTACCCTATATCTTTTGTTTGGATCATTTAATCCATTTACATTTAAGGTTATTACTGATATGTAGTTGTTTATTGCCATTTTATTCTTTAAAGCTATATTCCTCTTTTACTATATTCTTTTCCCCCTTTGATCTGTTTACAACAGCCCCTCAAATTTTCTTTTTTTTTTTTTTTGTATTTTTCTGAAGTTGGAAATGGGGAGCATGTGCCCAACCGGGATCCATCCGGCATGACCACCAGGGGGCGATGCTCTGCCCATCTGGGGCATCGCTCTGTTGTGACCAGAGTCATTCTAGCACCATGGAGCCATCCTCAGTGCCCGGGCCAACTTTGCTCCAGTGGAGCCTCGGCTGCGGGAGGGGAAGAGAGAGACAGAGAGAAAAGAGAGGGGGAGGGGTGGAGAAGCAGATGGGCACTTCTCCTGTGTGCCCTGGCCGGGAATCGAACCCGGGACTTCTGCATGCCAGGCCGACACTCTACTACTGAGCCAACTGGCCAGGGGTAGCCCCTTAAAATTTCTTGCAACATTGGTTTGGTAGTAATGAATTCCTTGAGTTTTTTTTTTTTTTCCCTCTGGGAAGCTTTTTATTTCTCCTTAAATTTTAAATGATAGCCTTGATAGATAAGTAGTCTTGGTTGTACGCTCTTGTTCTGCATTAGTTTGAATATTTCTTGCCATTCCCTTCTGGCCTCAAGTGTTTCTGTTGAGAAGTCAGATGTCATCCTTATGGGGGCTCCTTTGTAGGTAATAGCCTTTTTTTTCTCTAGCAGCTTTTAATATTTTCTCTTTATTTCTTAGCTTTGGTATTTTAATTATGATGTGTCTTGTAGATTTCTTTGGGTTTCTCTTTAATGGGATTCTCTGTGCTTCTTGAACTTGTGTGACTTTTTCCTGCATCAACTTAGGGAAGTTTTCAGCTATGATTTGATTGAACAAGGTCTCTATCCCTTGTTCTTTCTCTTCTTCTTCAAGAACCCCTGTGATGTGGATGTTATTTCTCTTCATGTTGTCACAGAGCTCTCTTAAAGTTTCCTCAAACTTTTTAGTCTCTTTTCTTTTTCTGCTCTGCTTCTGTGCCTTCATTTATCTTGTCCTCTAACTTGCTGATTCAGTCCTCAGCTTCATCCATCCTGCTTTTAATTCCTTCCATTGTGGTCTTCATTTCTGATATAGTATTTGTCATTTCTGACTGATTCTTTTTTATTATTTCAATGTCCTTTTTTATACTTGCTATCATTTTATTTAGGTGAAATGCAAATTAAAACCACAATGATATATCACCTCACACCAGTCAGAATGGCGTCATCAACAAAATAACACATAATAAGTGCTGGCAAGGATGTAGAGAAAAGGGAACCCTCCTGCTCTGCTGGTGGGGATGCAGCCACTGTGGAATAAAGTATGGAGATTCCTCAAAAAATTAAAAACTGAACTGCCTTTTGACCCAGTCATCCCACTTTTAGGAATATATTCCAAGAACACCATATTACCATTTCAAAAGGAGAAATGCACCCCTATGTTTACAGCAGCATTGTTCACAATAGCAAAGATCTGGAAATACCCCAAGTGTCCGTCAGTGGACAAGTAGATTAGAAAGTAGTGGTACATATATACAATGGAATACTATGGGGCCATGAAAACAAAGGAAATCTTACCTTTTGCAACAACATGGATGGACCTGGAAACTATTATCTTAAGTGAAATAAGCCAGGCAGAAAAAGAAAAATATCATATGACCTCACTTAACAATGTGAAATGAGGAACGGAATTGAGACAGAGTAGAGATCAAAGGGACCAGAGGAAAAGAGGACAGAGGGAAAGGGGATGATAGAATTAGATAAACCTGAAGGGAAGGGGGGAGGGTGCTATGAGAAGGGGAGCAAGGGAGATGTTGGAGGGAATATGAAGGAGGGGGGATGCATTCGGGGTGACACTAGAATCTATGTAAACACGATAAATTAAAATCAATAAAAAAAAGAACCCATGACCACAGGTAAATTGTAGCCAGTCTTAAAATGTGGTGAATGCACACTGTGGCCACAGTTATGGTGGGACCAGACACTCCTGTGTGAACAAACCAGGAGCAATAGAATTATTTCAAGTCAAGTGCTCCCTCTCCTGCACTTCCTCCCCCATCTCTTGTGTGCGTATGCAAACCTGATACCTAAAATGGTTACGATTGCTAACAGTTGCATTTTTTATTTTGCTTCTTTAACTCACAGAAATAAAAAATAAAATACTCAGAAAGGGAAATGTTTGCTTTCTGTTTATGGGTTTGAACAAGACCTCTGTGCTCAAATTACACAATAACTTTGAGAAAGAGAAAATGCATTCATAAGAAGGAAACTATCTTAAAATTCTTCACAGACTTTATTTGTATGTTTGGTTTTTATCAAGGTTGCAAGTGAAATAATTCTAAAGTCAATAAAGAGAGAAAATGATTATTGAACTTCAGTTTTGCTCCCCATACAATCAATGACTATAGATTTGTATGTATTTTTCACAACTTTCTCCATGATTTTTTTCTTTGATTTTTTAACTTAAAAGTATATTCTGAACCTCTTCCATATCAGTATTTATAGCTATGACTCATTCTTTTATCTCTTTCATAAAAAAACATATATATTCTCTATAATTTATGCAATGATTTTGTTATCCACAGAAATTCAGATTGCTTCTAGATTTTTATCACTACTAACATAGTTGCAATAGAAATACTCATATATATATTCTTAAGTAGTTTTATTTCCATAAGAAAGATTCCCCAAAGTGGAGATACTGATTCAAAAGAATATATGTATATTTTATAGCTAAGAAGCTATTGTTAGATTATTTCTCAAAAACAGGTGATTAAGTGCTACTTTCCTTATACCTTTGCTAGCACTGGTAGTTATCAGTCTTTTCTTTTTTCCTACTCAAATGCATGGAAAATTAAATTTTATTTTGATTTTTGTTTTTCTGATAAATGAAAATTCTTTTAGATGTTTACTGGTCATTTGTATTTCTTATTTTATGATTTTTTATTTATGGTCTTTGTCCATTTTTCTACAGAGGTGTTTAGATTTTTTTGACTGTTTGTTACATGTTAGGATTTTAACCCTCTAATTACTAAAAATGCTGGTTTTCTTCTCCCACTTGTCACATTTAGTCAAATCTAATATCCACTCAAAATCTTCCCATGAATTTTAAAGTTACATAAACATAATTCATTAAAAAAATTAATGTTGACACATTTGAATTTATATCAAGTTCCCAACTATATATGGGTGCATTTATAAACTCTAGTGAGGAGGACTTTTTGATGCACTGAAAACATTTGATAAAGTTAATTAAAAAGGATGCGATTGAATAAAAAAGAATGTTGTTTTTGGAGACCTGCTCTTATCCATCGTGGATTTGTTTTGGAAGGTACATAAAAGTCCTAGTTATTTGAGCCTTTAATTTTGGAATTATGAAACACATAGTAGGTTTTAAATAATTAATCAAATAAAACTATCCAATAATGACAACATACACTTCCCTATATACTGGTTCTTCATAATGGAAATGGAATAGTTAAATAGGACATCTGACATTAGCCAAAATTTTTTCATTTTGTTTCTACTTTAATAGTGTGGAAAACCATCTTCACAAGTGGAACAATAATATGATATATACATAAAAATTCTTTGGATGGTGATTTTATATCATTGAGGACAATTTAGGTTGCAAGTTATAAATAAACCAACTAAATCTGCTTGAATAAATGGGGCTAAATATTAGCCCACATCACTACATAATTCAAGAATTGTCTCACTCTAGAATGGCTTGATCCAAGATATAATTTGGACTGAAGTTCTCTCCATCTCTGAGATCTCCTTTCATCTATGTTGGCAACACTCTTAGGTCCAAATGGTAGTGGAATGACTGTAAGCAACTACATATCTACATTCTCAGCAGAAAGGACAGTGCTGTCTCTTCCTAATACCTTCCCCAAACTTTGTACTCTAAGAAACCAGTGATCATGTGTCCATCTCTGAGCCAATCTCTGTAGCCAGAAGAGAAAAATCAATGTATTTACCAGACTTCTATATGCCTCTTTCTAGTTCAGTCAGTCTGGCAGTGCTAGATTGCAGACTTCTTTGTGTCTAGAGAGGGAAACCCATGAGCACTTCTTCAACTGAGGGTAGAGGTGTGGCCTCAGAAATTGCTGAACTGCTATGTTGTATTTGAAGAAATAAAAAGAAAGAATGCAGCCTGACCTGTGGTGGCACAGTGGGTAAAAGCGTCGACCTGAAATGCTGAGGTCACTGGCCTGAAACCCCAGGCTTCCCTGGTCAAGGCACATGTGGGAGCTGATGCTTCCTGCTCCTCCCTCCCTTCTCTATCTGTCCCTGTCTCCTCTCTCTAAAAAATGAATAAATTAAAAAATTAAAAAAAAAAAAAGTAAAAAAATCAAAAAGAAAGAATGCAGAGAAACTGGAACACAAATATCTATAATGTCTCTCATTAGAAAAAGATCAAGAAGTGACTTGGCCACCTGAACTCTGAAAACCCTAACTTGCTTTATACTCTACTTTCTGTTCCCCATGCCTAGCTTCTCAGTTTTTACAAACTTGGCAGGCAGCTGTAACCCTTCAGACAGTTTAGAGAATCAAGACTGATAGAGTCTTGAATAATTATTAGATAACAATCAAGATGGAAAGCATTTAGCTTCACTGGAAAAATCAAGAAAACTTCTATGAAAAGAAAGTAGGGGTGGCCCTGGCCAGTTGGCTCAGCAGTAGAGCTTTGGCCCAGCATGTGAAAGTCCCAGGTTTGATTCCTGGCCAGGCCACACAGGAGAAGCGCCATCTGCCTCTCCACCCTTCCCTGTGTCCTTTCTCTCTATCTCTCTCTTCCCTTTTCACAGACAAGGCTCCTGAAAACGGAGAAAAGTTAGCCAGGTGCTGAGAATGGCTCTATAGCCTCCACCTCAGGTGCTAGAATGGCTCCGGTTTCAACAGAGCAACATCCCAGATGGGCAGAGCATCACACCCTAGTGTGCATGCTGGGTGGATCCTGGTCGAGCGCATGTGGGAGTCTGTCTCTCTGCCTCCCCTCTTCTCACTTCAGAAAAATACAATAAATAAATAAATAAATAGGAAAGTAGGGGTGAGGTAGGCTGCCATTAAATGGCAGGTGTTAAGACACTGATTCTTTCTTTTTTAAAAAAAAGATTTTATTTATTCATTTCAGAAAGGAGAGAGAGAGAGAGAAAGGAGGAGAAGCAGTAAGCATAAACTCCTATATGTGCCTTGACCAGACAAGCCCAGGGTTTTGAACCGGCAACCTCAGTGTTCCAGGTTGATGTTTTATCCACTGTGCCACCACAGGTCAGGCAAGACACTGATTCTGATGTTGAGTTTGAAGCACAGAGCTTCTAACTCCCTTTTTCTGTTCTTTCTGTGCTTGGATAATTACGTCCTTTCTTCAAATGAGCATCCTTAATACCTCAACACTCTGATGGTGAGAGTGGGGTATCTGCCCAGTTGATAGGGGAGACTTGAGCAGATAGCAGTGATTATGAGAAATAGTAATAACAAATTACAAACAAGAGGTTTTGTTTTCTTTATAAACTTTCACTTCTGAAAAAAAGCCAAGTTTCCCAGTTCCTAATATTAGTAACCCAAAGAAATGTTTCTCCCCTGATGTTATCAGATCTGCAAATTGCCTTCTGATACTATTTCATCTCCAATCAAGGAACCCCTGGCAGCTCCAGGAACCTTCTGGAATGTCTATAATTGACTCTCAACTAGCACTTACTTGCCCATCAAGATGATGATGGCAAGCTGACCTGGGACTTCTGCCAAAGGACTTTGAAGTCTCTGCTGCTCACACAGTAGGCACCCCTGAGGGGCAGAAAGTAAAGGGCCAGAAGAGGTGAAGGGGCATTTTTCTTCATTGGCCCAAAGCCCTCCTTTATTTTGGCTCAAATGTGCCAAGCCTAGAGGAATTCTCTTTTACACAGTGAGGTGGGGAACTCAGAGACTACTTGTGGAACTCTGAAAAAAACAAAAACAAACAAAAAAAAAACACAACTAGATAAATAGTATCAATGTCAATCTTTTATGCATTTAGTTGACACTGATTGAATAAAAATCACTATCTTTTTTAACAGCTTATCACCTTATGTGTCCAAAAGAATCTTAAAATGTTTATAATCTTAGTGCTGTTCTCTGATTCAATGCTAAATAAGTATGTCAAAATACCAGTGTTTCTCTGGTATGTTCACTCAAGAGACAGCTCAGCTCTAAACCCACGTTTTTATCACTGATAGTGATTTGTGGTTTATACTCAGCAGCTCCACAGAAGTGAAATTATCTTCCCTGGGGAATGCAAATATCTTTCTGAGTCTGACCATAAAAAGGAGGGTATGGCCTAATTATCACTGGGAGCTTTCTAAGAAAAACAGGGCAGAGTACACTTTCTTTTTATGAATGAATTCTTATGCAATTTTTCTGAATGATGTGATCATCCTTGACCTGCCAGGGAATGGTTTCTGAAAACATGTGGCTTTTTTTTATTATCCAAAATGTCTTTTAAGAGGCTCAGAACAGTTTGAAAGCAAGCCCTAGATGTCAAGATTCAGCATTTATAATCCAAATTTCCTTTTGCTGGTAAAAATAATTCGAAAAACATAACTTGACATTAAAGGTTTAGAATATAGGACTAAATAATGTCTAATGTTTATTATGGAAAGGTTCCCTGTGACTCTGTTGTAGCATTTAGTACTTAGACACTATTACCATATAGACTACTAAAACTATTAGACATGCTTCCCCCCTCCCCATTTAATATTAAGTTACATTCTACTGTCTCCATTTTACAGAGAAGGGGAAAGTACAGCTCCTAGAGATGAAATAAGTGAGTTCTGGTCTAAGCAAGTTCAAAGGCCCAAAGAGTCACAGGATACCCAAGGACCCAAAACTTATTAAAGCTGCAACTACAGCACATCTTCTAATGGCCAAATAACTCAGAGCATTAGCTGTAAGACAGAGAAAGGACCAAAGGTCAGATTTCCACAACCAGAGAGGGAGGAGTTTGGTAACCAATGTCAAATCATATTCTGGCCTGTGGTCACCAGGGTTATTACTGGAGTAATGCTCAGATAGAACTACATTTTGATCAAGTGAGTGGGACTGAAATCTATTATTTTATATTTCCACTGGAAATAGTTCAGTTATTCTGTATCCATAGGACAACAGCATAAAACAAATTTAAGCATTGCCATACTCTCCCTGATTGTACAAGCAGCTATCAGAAACAGTAAGGACACCGATGGTCAACCTGATATCATTAAAATGGACAACAAAAAGTTTCATGAACTTATCATATCTCATCACACAGTTTTAGCTTCTCAAGGTAGAAACATCTCAGTTGAAGAATAGTCAACACCAGAAATTACTGGCAAATTATGAATTCTCGAACATCAAAAGTAACAGAAAAACTAATTTGAGCACTAGAATTTGAGAGTGTATACAGTAAGTACAAAACAGCCATAATCATTTCAATTAATCCTTAGGTCCATCCCAAGAAATGTTCAAAAGTCATATTTTTTTTTAAGAGAAAATGAATTTCTATGATGTTCCAGAGCCTTAGTCGTTGCAGGTGTTGGCCTAGCTGCCCAAGATCAGACAAAATGAAGTGAAGTAAGGTCAGTTTCCTACTACAAAAAACAAAAGCTGAAAATAAAACTATAAAGCCTATGACAAGGCAAGCCAACTTCACTTCCACCAACTTGGTGGCTCTCAGCCCTGGCTGCACGTGAGACTCCCCAGGAGACAGAACAAATCCTGATGTCCAGGTCACACCCAAGACCAACGGCATCAGAGTTTCCAGGAGTAAGACACAGGCATTTGTAAGTTTCCCAGGTGATTCCAGAAAACAATCAAGTTGAAAATCACTGCTCTAGTAAATGGACAAAGTGGAGACCAACAGCAGATCTTCGCCTGGGGCTGCTTCCAGCCTCCATGAAAATGAGCTCAACCTGGCAGTGAGAATCAGTCCAGGCTGAGGAACAAAATAGAAACAATAGGCAGGGTCAAAGGAAACAGATGGACAGCTGTCACAGGAAGGGGAAGAAGGGACGAGATCAAAAAAGAAGAAGGGATTAGCCAAAATCATATCACATAGATACAGACAACAGGGTAGTAACAGCCAGAGGAAAAAGGGGTGGAGGTAGGTGTAGAGCAGTGGTCCCCAACCTTTTTTGGGCCACAGACCGGTTTAATGTCAGAAAATATTTTCACGGACCAGTCTTTAGGGTGGGACGGATAAATGTATCACGTGACTGAGACAAGCGTCAAGAGTGGGTCTTAGATGGATGTAACAGAGGGAATCTGGTCATTTTTTAAAAATAAAACATCATTCAGACTTAAATATAAAAAAAACAGAAATAATGCAAGTTATTTATTCTTTCTCTGCAGACTGGTACCAAATGGTCCATGGACCGGTACCAGTCCATGGCCTGGGGGTTGGGAACCACTGATGTAGGGGACAAAAGGTGGAAGTGAAAGTGGAAAGAGACTTTTCATGGGGTGTGTGGGGGCATAATGTGGTGTGTAGAGGGTATTACATTGATTGGGACACTTGAAACCATGTCAACACAATAAATTAAATACTAAATTAAAAAAAATACAGACTCAGGCCTGGCTTGTGGTGGTGCAGTGGATAGAGCTTAAACCTGGCATGCTGAGGTCACTGGTTCAAAACCCTGGGCCTCCCCGGTCAAGGCACATACCATAAGCAATCAATGAACAACTAAAGTGAAGCAGTTGTGAGTTGATACTTCTCGCTCTCCTCACTCTCTCCTCTCTCTGTGAAATCAATACATAAAATCTTTAAAAAAAAAAGAAAAAAGACTCAGTCCTGGTCAATATTTTACCTATCAGGTACAAAGATCATGTACCTGCTCTTAAGGAGTTTGTACAATTTCTGAATGTGATTTGTAACCACAAGTAACTGATTTTGAGTGAATGTGATGAGGGCAGTCGCATGTGTGTCCCCAAACAGCAAACACAACAGAGATAAAAAGGAAAGACTTGCTCCCAGGGTGATGGTCAGGGAAGAGAGCTCCAAACCACCTCCATGGGAGAGAAAACATGTTAGGAAATGTGCTCCCAGGGGAAGGAAGGGCGTAAGCAAAGGCCTAGAAGTGCAGAGTCAGGGACCAGCAGGAAGAGCTGAGCATGGGGATGTAAGGGGAGTTGGATCAAATAGCTCAAGAAGACTCTCTTCTGTCTCAGATGCCCAAACAGCTCTGCAATGCTGACTGTTTGCTTCTAGGATTCCAGTTGTCCCCCCAGTTACAGTCAGACACCACACTATCACAACACATAGTTCTCCAAAGGGGAGGGGTTGCAAGGGAGGGACATCCTGCTGCAAGGAACCTGATAAGGTCACCAGGACTCTCCCTCAGGCTTGTCTAGGTCTCTGTTAAGCTTATAAAGGAGAGATTTCACAAAGCAGAAAGCTCATTTTTATTTTACAGATTTATGAAGGGAGGTGGTCTGACTGGTGCAAATGTCAATCAATTCCCATCTTAAAAAATGCACTGAAATGAGAGGGCAGTCAGCAGCTAGAAGGTTGCAACCCACGTGGGAAAACTGAGCACAGAGGTTACAAGCGAGTGAAGAACTGATAATGAAAGTGAATCTGTGAAAAAGGCTTAAGTAATTAATTCTTCTTCAAAATATGCATCAGATTTCACGACTATAATTTTACAGCCGGCCCTTTTCAAAAGATTTCGACAGGCCTGACAGTTATTTGCTCAAAGCCGTATGATATTTCACAGGAAGAATTCTTAAATATAAAACCATCAGGAATTTGGTGAAAGATGGCTTTCTATGTTTTATAGCAAGTGCAGTCACCCAAGGGTATGGGTATAGATCACACATCCGAAGGGCCTCAACAGTTTCATTTATCACTTGTTGAATGTCCTAGGTTGTTCAGTTTCTAGAGATACTTTTACTCCTGACCTTGGTTACCCATATCCAGTATGAGAGTGATAACTCATTAATCAGTTACCAAAATCACTTGAACAAAATGCTACCAACTGGAATCTCCATTAAATCAGATGATGGAAAAGAGGGACCAATGTGTCCCTCATTATCTGTATCATGACTGACATCGCTGGCTTGAAAAGAGCACTGGGGATTCTGTTTTCCTATTAAACAGGCCCATTGATGACTGATGGACTATTTCTCCACGGCCAGGAAGTCCAGGGTCTCAGAACATGCACAAGATAAAGCCCCTCAACATCATAAGAATATAATCCTTGCTGTTGGTTAAGTGAGTACAATCTGAAGTAGGTTGGGTATGCCTGGGTCCAGGCTCCAGTCACATTCCAACACAGGTGGTCTCTTCATGACCTTGAGCCAGCTGCTTAGCTGTTCTGAATCTCTTCATCAATAAGAATAACAGCACTTAACCCACAGATTATTTTGTACCTCAAATGGATTCATATAAATCAAGCACCTGACCCAGACCAGCAGAAGGCACAAGGTAAGTTCCCAGTAAGTATCTATCATCACTGTTAGCAGTCCATTCTTCTCCATGAAGGTCACCTCCATATTCAAAGTGCTGCGCATTGGGTCTATAATGTTTAACTGCTTCTCATGCAATTGAAAAGAAAATCTTAAGAATGTACATGATAAATGTAATATACATATGCATATATAACTATAGGTTTATATATATTTATGTTGACATGTATATATAGTAATATACCTAATATATATTATATAAATACATACATACATAATCATGCCTGATGGATAAATAAGACTTAAAAAGAGAGAGAAGACCTTCCTCTCAACCCATCAATTTTTCTAACTTAGAAACATCTAGAAAAATGTAACGCTGCAACTAATAGTTGCATGTGTGTGTGTGAGCGCACATGTATGTTTCAGTGTGTGTTTTGAAGGAGGAGGAGATAGCATTTGTTAGAGAGAGAGAGAGAGAGAGAGAGAGGAGAGAGAGGGCAGTGTTAGGGCAGTATATAAGGAGGAAAGAAAGAGTGAGTTAGATCAACTCAAAAAGAAAACTGCTACGAAGATGCTTACAACCTGCAGTTAAGATTGCTTTAAAAATTGACTAACCTCATAATGCTCTGTTCTTATCAAAGACATGGCTATACAGATATATGATAATTAAAGTACACAGAAATGATTAGAAGGCTTTGGTCATCAACGTGCCCACTGAAAACCTCATTTAAAGCTCACAGTTTCTATCGGCAATTGGCTAGGGACACACCTTCTCAACTGCTCAACTTCCTTCAGAAATCCAACATTCATTTTTGAAGCAGAGTAACGATCTGGTGATGCATAAAGATGGGATTGTGCAGGAGACACAGGTCAGTGTTGGAATGGGCAGTGACTTCAGGTCTAACACCCCAAATCCAGCACGACTCTCACAATTGCTTTTGGATTTGTCACTCTTGGGTCTTTAAGTCCCTCAGCGAATGAGATAATTTGAGAGGCTGTAATATAACCAGGAAAGGAGAATTTGGATTCTTCAGATCAAACGCTTGATGAACATATTTGAGGACTTTGACAAGTATGTGTAAGGACCAGAACTGTAGATATTGTATCCTAACCATGGCCCGTTCTAGAACTGGAGGGTGTTTCTCTGTGTGCTGCCCCCACACGTGGAGAAGTTAGGGCTGCTCTCCTGGCGGAACAGGGAAGAAAGCGTTGTTTGCTTGTTTTTGACATCTTTGCCAATTATTAAGCAACTTATTGTCAGCAACTACCTGTAAGATCCCCCTGTTGTCTTTTTTTTTTTTTTTTTTGCACTTTTCTGAAGCTGGAAACAGGGAGAGACAGTCAGACAGACTCCCGCATGCGCCCGACCGGGATCCACCCGGCACGCCCACCAGGGGGCGACGCTCTGCCCACCAGGGGGCGATGCTCTGCCCATCCTGGGCGTCGCCATGTTGTGACCCTCCTGGGTGTCGCCATGTTGCGACCAGAGCCACTCTAGCGCCTGGGGCAGAGGCCACAGAGCCATCCCCAGCGCCCGGGCCATCTTTGCTCCAATGGAGCCTTGGCTGTGGGAGGGGAAGAGAGAGAGAGGAAGGCGCGGCGGAGGGGTGGAGAAGCAAATGGGCGCTTCTCCTATGTGCCCTGGCCGGGAATCGAACCCGGGTCCTCCGCACGCTAGGCCGACGCTCTACCGCTGAGCCAACCGGCCAGGGCCCCCTGTTGTCTTTTAATGTTATAGGCTGAGAGATGTTTGTTAGAATTATGTCTACAATAAGAGAGATCAGGCCCTGAGTGAGAGCCTGAGAACATTTCTTGAATTCTATTATAGGGCCTGGACATATAGGTCAAGAACATTCTTAAAGGCATTTTCTACTTCTTGGTTATAGGCAGAGTAGAGGAAGTTGTCCCGTAAGCGAATTCCAGTAAGTGAGTCAAAAGAGCTCCGTGTCTCACTACCTCGCTGGTGAGTGACAGACACCAGATGGGCAGCGAGCACAGGCGGTTGATCTCATTCGTTCAGAGCCAGCCACAGAACCCCACCAGTCTCCAAACAGACACAGCATCACCCTTGGCGGCTCTGTGGGGCCAGCCTGTCCTTACCAACCTCAAATGCCACTAGTGGCCCAGGGTCTCTTCCCCAGAAGGACAGAGACCTCCCCCTCTCTGCAGCACTGAATGGAGGTACGGGGAGGGCCCTAAGGAAGCCCGCTCAGATCCTGGATCGGCCAAGCTCTGAGATGCAGAGCACACGGTTGTTTATGGGTGGTGTAGTGACAGGCAAACCGCAGTGTCCCCTTGTTCACTATAATGGGGTGAGTTGAACGATTCGGCTGTCAGAGCAGCATGAGGCCTCATTTTTCTTCCCTGCAGCGCAGGGTGCCCCTTGCTTCAGCCAACATTTGATTGTGATTAATTTGTCAGGGACGGCTGTACAATGGAAATGGAGAAATGGATTGCCAATTACAGCTGGTCTTCTCTCACACTGCCTGGCAGACTGGGCCTTTCCGTAGGGCTGACAGCCCAGAGCACGCTGGATTCAGTAGGGGAGGAAGGGAACGCATTCTCCAGTGTGTTTTAAAGATGACAAAGGGGTCAAAGGTGACTCATTTTTTTATTTACCACCCTTCAAGAGACTTGTGCCTGTGTCTCGGCCCTCTTGGCAAGCACCACAGGGGGGAAAGCCACTCTGAGGTTTGCTTTTTATTCTGTGGATTTAACATGTTTTATATTTTTGATTGAAGTCTTAACAGCACAAATGAAAGGTGTGAAAGAGTTTATTCCATACTTCATACCGGAAAAGCCCAAAGGGAAGCATAGCTCTGACTCGCTCAGAGATGTTTAAAGCATGCTAATGGTGAACAAATGCAAAATGCATGTAGGCATGCCACAGTCTTTGCTTTTCTTTCCAAAAGACAATGCACAATTTCACATTTATTGTTATCACAATATATATTGATTGTTACTTGTCCTCTCATAGAAGAGATGACCTTTTGTAATTTAACAATGTCCTGAAGAAATAAATTAATAGAAGAGGAAATGTCTTTAGTGATCAAGCCTTCAATGTTTCTGAATCAGATTGGCTTTCAGAGGGTGAATGAGATGGACAGAATAACATTGTGCACTTGTAGAAAATCTTTGATAAACTGACATTAATATTTATAATTCTAAAAATCTCATTGCCCTCCATATAGACTTGAGCTACAACTGTGGAAGGATTGCACTCTTTTTTTTTTTTTTTTTTTGTATTTTTCTGAAGCTGGAAACGGGGAGGCAGTCAGACAGACTCCCGCATGTGCCCGACCGGGATCCACCTGGCATGCCCACCAGGGGGCGATGCTCTGCCCATCCGGGGCGTCGCTCTGCCAGACCAGAGCCATTCTAGCGCCTGGGGCAGAGGCCAAGGAGCCATTCCCAGAGCCCAGGCCATCTTTTGCTCCAATGGAGCCTCGGCTGTGGGAGGGGAAGAGAGATACAGAGAGGAAGGAGAGGGGGAGGGGTGGAGAAGCAGATGGGCACCTTTCCTGTGTTCCCTGACCGGGAATCGAACCCGGGACTTCCGCACGCCAGGCCGACGCTCTACCACCGAGCCAACCGGCCAGGGTCAGGACTGCACTCTTAATTTATTCTCACAAACATGATTTCCTCATTTGTGGGGGTGGATTAGGTGACATAGGTCATGTTTTAGTGGAAAAAAATAATTGCTATTATCCTGTAAAGAACAGATGAAAACACGAACACTGTTATTTAATAATAATAAGATTAAAAGAGAAATTCTTAACATCCTAAAATTTTCCTACATGTTATATTAAAACTCTTTGAGACCGAAACACACATATCACATTCTCTCACATTAATACACAAGAAAACACACATAATAGAAAAAAATATAAATATATCTTCTATTATGTATTTTACACATATGTATATACATATGGGGTGGGCAAAAGTAGGTTTACAGTTTTGTTCATATGAAAAATAATACAATAATTAATAAATGATAATACAAGGATATACTGTTTTATGATGTATAATTGTAAACCTACTTTTGCGACCCTATAAATACACAGAGTATATAACACCCATTTATATACCTACAAATAATAAGTAATAATAGAAAAGTATTACCTCTCAATTAGCAGGAATGAAAAACTATAGCTTATTTATGAGAGAAATGGACAATAATTAGATACTTGTTTAAAGTTAGGCATACACCCAAAATCTTTTTAAAATAATTCAAGTTTTACTCCACACTAGTATGCATTCATAGGTACAAGCCTGTATTTATACTTGTTATGGTAAAATAAATACTACTTATCATTCTGTAGCTTTGACCTATCAATATAAAGGCTTTATTATATGTATAATATTTACAAATAACATGTTTGTGTGCATATATATAATGTACATGTACACATATATATACAGTATATAATAGAGTATATATGTATATGATATATGGTATATATATGTACATACAAATATACTATATATAATATATGTATGTGTATATGTGTATATATGTGTGATATATATGTATATGTATGTATGTATAAAGTAACATTTCATTGTGGTTTTGATTTGCGTTTCCATGATGAATAGTAATGTTGAGTACCTTTTCCTGTATTTGCTGATCATTTGAATATTTTCTTTGGAAAAATGACTATTCAGTTCCTTTGTTTATTTTTAATTATTCTTTTCTTTTTCTATGATCTATTTGAGTTTCTTATATTTTTAATATAACCCCTTATCACATATGTGGTTTGCAAATATTTAATTCCATTCCATGGGTTTTCTTTACATTTTGTTGATTTTTCCTTTGGCTGTGAGATCGTCAGTTTGATGTAGTCCCACATATTCATGTTTGCTGTGGTTGCTTGTGCTTTGGATGTCACATTCATAAATCATTGCCAAGACCAATGTCAAGGAGCTTCCATCTTATGTTTTCATTTGAAAGTTTTGTGGTCTTAGCTTGTATATTTAAGTTTTTAATCCATTTAGAGTTCATTTGTGTGTTTGGTATAAGATAGGAGTCCCGTTTCATTCTTTTGCATGTGAATAACCAGTTTTCTATACTATTTTTTGAAAAGCTTATCTGTTTTCTTTTGAGTATTCTTGGACCCCACTGTCAAATATAAATTGATGTATATGTGTGGGTTTGTTTCTGGGCTCTCAATTATGTTCCATTGGTCTATATATATCTGTTTTTATAATAGTGCCATTCTGTTTTGATTACTATAACTTTATATTATAGTTTGAAATTAGGAAATGTGACACCTCCAACTTTGTGTTCTTACTTAAGATTGCTTTGGTTAACCAGGGTCTTACATGGTTCCATAAAAATTGTATTTTTTTTAATTTCTGTAAAAAATGTCATTGGCATCTCAATAGGGATTGCATTGAATCTATAGATTGATTTGGGTATTAGGGCCCTTTAACAATATTAATTCTTTCAATCCATGGAATATTCTTCCATTCTCTAAAGAATATCTTACAGTTTTCAGTGTACATATCTTTCATCTCCATGGTTAACTTTGTTTCTAAGTATTTTATTGTTCTTCATGTTATTATAAATGGGATTATATTCTTTCTCTTTCAGTTAATTTGTTATTATTGTTTGTTATTATTTGTTATTATTGATACAGTGATATCTTATTATGCAACTTTACTAAATTTATTTTTTAGTTCTAACATATTTTTAGTGTTGTCTTCAGAATTTTCTATACTTAAGATCATGTCATCTGCAAACAGACAATTTTACTTCTTTTTCAACTTGTATGCCCTTGTTTCTGTGCCTGATTACTCTGCTTAGGTCTTTCAGTACCAGTGAGTAAGAGTGGTAAGAATGAACACTCTTGCCTTAGTCCTGATCTTAGAGAAAAATCTTTTAACCTTTCACCATTAAGTTTGATGTGAACTGTGAGCTTGTTATATAGCCTTTATGTTGAGGTATTTTCCTTCTATACCAATTTGTGCAGTTTTGTCATCAATGGATATTGATTTTTTTTCAAATTTTATTGGCCTTAGTTGGGGCAATTATGTAATTTTATCTTTCATTCTATTAATTTGATGTGTCACATTCAGTAATTTTCAAATATTAAAGCACCTTGTATCCTAGTGATAAACCCACTTGATCATGTTGTATGAACATTTTAGTCTGCTTTTGATTCCAGTTTACTAGAATTGTTTTGAGAATTTTTACACCTATACTGATCAGAGATATTGGCCTATAGTTTTCTTTTCTTGCAGTGCCTTTATCTGGCTTTGGTATTAGGGTAATGCTGGCTTTGTAAAAATAAAATTAAAAGTGTTCCTTCCTCATCAACTTTTTGGAAGAGTTTGAGAAAGATTAGAGTTACTTCTTTAAATGTTTGGTAGAATTCACCCAACCATCTGGCCCTGGGCTTTTCTGTATTGGGTTTGATTGGGAGGGTTTGATTACTAATTTAATCTCCTTATTCAAAATTGATCTGTTCAGGATGTTTGTTGTGTTTTTTTTAAAATTTTATCTTGTACCAAACACACTAATGAACTCTAAATGTATTAAAAACTTAAAGGTACAAGCTAAGACCACAAAATTTTCAAATGAAAACATAAGATGGAGGCTCCTTGACATTGGTCTTGGCAATGATTTATGAATTTGACATCCAAAGCACAAACAACCACATTTATGATTCAGCCTTGTTGCATTGTATGTTTCCAGGAATTTGTTCATTTCACCTATGCTGCAATTGTTGGTATATACTTTTTCATTGTAGTCTTTCATGATCCTTTGTATTTCTGAGGTATCAGTTGTAATGGCTCTTCTTTCATTTATAATTTTATTTTGGGTCCTCTTTTTCTCATCATTACTCTAACTAAAGGTTTGTCAATTTTGTTTATTTTTTCAAAAAACCAACTTTTGGTTTTGCTCATCTTTTGTATTTATTGTTTTTTCATTCTTTACTTCATTTATTTCTGCTTTAATCTTTACTATTTCTTCTTTTCTTTTAATTTTGGTCTTAGCTTGTTCTTTGTAGTTACTGGACATACAGGTTTAGGTTGTTTATTTAAGACCTTCCATTATCAGTGATGTATGCATTTATTACTAAAAGGTGCCCTCTTCAATCTGCTTTTTCTGCATCCTTTAAGTTTAGTATGTTGTGTATCCACTTTCATGTCTCAAAGTATTGTCTTTTTCTTTTTTGAGGGGGTTCTTCTTTGATCCAGTAATTATTCATGAGTGTGTTGTTTAATTTCCATGTATGTGTAAAATTTTCAGTTTTCCTCCTGTCATCTATTTCTAGTTTCATTTCACTGTGGTCAAAAAGAGATTTGATATTATTTCCATCTTCTTGAAATTTTAAGCATTGTTTTTTTGAGATTTGTGGCTTAACATATGATCTCTCCTAGAGAATGTTTCATATATAGTTGAGAAAAGTGTGTGTTCTGCTACTGTTAGATGAAATGCTCTGTATATATTTTTAAGTTCATTTAGTCTACAGCATTGTTCAAATAATCCTGGACTTCATACAATCCTGGACCAATTTCTATCCATCTCCTTTGTTTGCCTTGAATGGCATGAGGAACAGCACCCCCATAGCACAATCAGTCACATCCCCACTAGGCTCTCTTCTTCCTCAACCCAATGCAGAATGCACAATGATTTTAATTTTTTTACCCTTTTTTCTACTTCTATTAACAAGCACATAGTTTCTTGGATTTCCTGAAAAAGGCTGCCACTGAATATAAGAAAATACATTGAGGTATAACAGGTCAAGATCAGTTCATTCACTGTGAAGCTCAACTGGGCACTGGATTTCTCTCTTGAAAAGATGCTCTATGAAGATTATGATGAGCCTGTGACAGGAAAAGTGATGGGGCTGAGAAAGTGATGGAAGTAGCCCTGGGCTGGAGGAGGGGTGGTAGAAGAATAGTGAGAGGATTCTCATCTTCCCACTCACTTGGCTGCCATTAGCAGCACTGACAGAGTAGCCTGTCTAAGATGGACCCTGCCACCAGTGAGAATGAGGGTGATAACTAGAAGAAGTTGGTAGTGGAAGGGATGAAAGCAAAGAACACTAACTGGAAAGAGCAGGAAACAGGATATTCCTACGCAGAGGTGGGTTTGCAGCCCCACTATCCTTCTGCTGGGGAATGGCAGTCCTACTATGAGTTTGCCAGCTCACTTGACTCAGCTCCCTGGCATTTCCATCTCTTTCTGTCACTCTTGTCCTTCACCATCTCCTCATGCTCACCGTGTTTCCTGCTTCTTACCTTACCCCATGGCTGAACAAGTGGTTTTGATGGAAGACTGCTGGGAGAAAAACTAGACTGGGATATCCCCTATATACACACATCTTCATGCACATGCACGTAAACACATACAAACACACACATACTACCTTTAGGTACCAGTATGCTTTCAATATGTGCAGAGATCTGACAGAAAGAATTTCAAGTTAAGTATGTTTATACTTCCCCGACCCTGATGCACATCCCTGTGTTGTCCTCACAATGAGGCATATTTTCATTGTTTTATGAAGGATGAAAAAGGCTGATGGGTCTTCATTTCCTTTTAGACACAACATGGCGTGACAGCAGCCTTGTGCACTTCACTTTCTCTTTCACCATGGATGAGGGAATAAAGTATTTGCAAAGTGGAAAAAAGTTGAAAGGCAATAATTTAGGATGCTAACCTTTTCAGCAGCAGTGCCAGCAGCTCTCTCCAGCTTGCTAAGGGATTCTGAATTTGGAGATGCTGAGAACCCCTGAGCTGCTGGTGATCACTTCCCCAGGTTCCTCTAATTATATGTGAGGGCTGACATTTGCAAGGTTGGTGAAATGCCTGGATTTTAAAATGGGGCATTGGCAGTATGACAGAGGCACCATAAACCATGGAATGGGCATCTTTCTGAGGGTTAATTTTACAAGATTTATTGGAAGAGAACTGTAAAATTACTTAACAGGTAAGCTTTACGTTACCTATCTGTAAAGCTTTTGTTTAAAGAAATGGATCACAATATATTTGTTTTAGAATATAATGTGATAGTTCAACTGAAAAATAATTTCTCACTATGCCCTGGGACCCCAAAGATATTACAGATGCATCAAATTTTACCTTTCGGAGAGGCTTTGATAATAAAGTAGGAGCATTATTGATATGATGCATAGATGGGTATGTAAGGGCCTGCCCTGTGGTGGCACAGTTGGTAAATGTCAACCTGGAACACTGAGGTCACTGGTTTGAAACCCTGGGCTTGTCTGGTCAAGGCACATATGGGAGTTGATGCTTCCTGTTCCTCCCCCCTATCCTCTCCCTTTCTTTCTCTCCCACTCCCTGCATCTCTAAAATATATATATTTTAAAGATGGGTATGTAGATACTGTCTATATTAACTCAGTCTTCATAAGTTACTGATGGTAAACCCAGTGGCCTCGGGTAGGGTGATCTCTACAAAAATGGTGCAGTAAGAAAAAGAAATTTGTATAGAAGAGGCGGGTGGTAGTAGGGGCCTGAAGGGAAGTCATGACCCTTTAATGGATTAAGTCTTTGGGATTTGGTTCTGGAAAACCCTCAGCTCAACTCCTTTTATTCTTCTAATAACAGAAAATATATATTAATATTATTCCCAACTACATATGAGGAAGCTTAAAACAGAGGTTCAATGAAGAGGTTAGTGAGCGGACCATCCTAGACAATAATCTCATCTCCTTCTGATTCCCAAACCCTCACCAGGGCGTCTGATCTCAGTTCCCACAGGAACTAGTTGATTATGGCTATGCAAACAAAACAAACAAAATAACAAACACAAAAACAGAAAACAAACAAACAAACAACTTTGGGTCTCACTTTTGCCAGCCAGAAGAATGAGAAACTAAGACAGGGATGATATCCAAAATGGCTTTCAGCCCGAAGATCCTCCGATCTTAGAAATGAAAAAAACTGTGAAAACTTTCTGAGTGTATTAGGCAACAAACTTTTCCCCTCTTCAAGCCAAGGGGCAGTGTAACTATATCTGGTCCCCAAGGTTTCCTAGAAAGTTTGCATTAGAAAGCTGTCTCACAAAACCACAGTTTGGTTTTGTTCATTAGAATATGCCACGCTGTCTTAGGACATAGGGTTTAATTTTTGAGACCACAAATAAGTACAATTCCTCTGTCTCTCTTATCACTGCAAGATTTTTATTTATATGCAGACAAAAAAAAATTTTATTCTGGGGGTATAGATAAACTGTGGTGAGCTTGGGGTTGTAGAAGCAAGGTGGCTTTATTTTTTAAGCAATAAGCTACAGTGGTTATGACTAGTATAATATAGAGATCATGGTGTGATGTTACAAAGAGGTTTCATTTCCAGACAGCTGAACTTTCGGGGCTTAACCACAGGACCAGAGGTGACTAAGAGGTGACAACTGGCTTTCAGAGAAACAGCAGAAGCAATCCAACAGAAAGCAAGATGGTTCTCATGATAAGGGACAGCTGACTGGTATCATTCAGAGCCCAAGGAAAGCCTCATTCAAATAGTAAATTACTTGTACAACAGATTAGATACTTTTTCAGACTCGAATGATACAAGTAAACACACACACACACACACACACACACAGCCTCTACTCTCAGGGAACTCAGATTCCAGAGAGAGGGTAATAATGATAACAGTAGTAGCAAACATAAAATTACTACTAATGATAATAGTAACAATAATTATTGAATGTTTATCTTTATGTATTTGATACCATGATAAGCACTTTAATGTATTATCTAATTTAATCTTACAACAACTCCATATTATGGGCATTACTGAGAGTACTGAGGTCTAGAGAGAGTTACTGGCCTGAGGAAACAGCTAATCAGAGACCAACACAGAATTTGAACCTAGATCTAGGGGACCCTGACACAGCCACTTTTATAGGTGCCCTCTTTCCCCATCATCCCTAGGTACTCTAAGAGAGCTCCGATATATTAATAATTACATGCAAAGACTGATCACACATAATGATGCAAGAAACCTGCATCCCCACCCAGACAAGCAGAATACCAGAATCAAGAAGCACAGGTTGCCTCTGAAGAAGCTTGAGAGGAAATAAACGGGCAGTCAAATAATGAAAATGAGAATTGTTTCAGAATAAGAAAAAATAAACAACAGAACACCACTGTATCACAGTTATAATTTATACATTCAGACACATAAGTATACCTAAATTAACTACATATGAGCATTATTTATAATAGCCAAAAAGTAGAGACCACTCAAACATCTGTTAACTGATGAATGGATAAGCGAAATATGGGATAACTATATAATGGAATATTAATAAAAAGAAATTACTGATATATGCTACTGCGCAAATGACATTTGAAAATATGCTAAGTGAATGGGGCTAGTCACAAAAGAGCATATATTTCATTATTCCATTTACATAAAGTATCCAGACAGGCAAATATATAGAAACCGAGAATAGATTATTATTTGTCTAAAGATGAGAGGGCTAAGGCATGACAGCTGTTAGAGGGAGGCGAGGGCTTGACTATACTTAAGGATTTAGCAGTGAATTAATTTCCATGTATTTTTCTCATTCAGTCTTCAATGACCTTCCTTTTTCTTGCTCCTTGTACAGTACGTGTATCTAAAGGTTGATGTTAAATAAACAGAGGTCAGCTCTCTTTCAAAGGGACTTCAAAAATAATTGACAGTTCTTAGAGAAGTTGAGTGTGTTTAGCTCTTTAGAATAATGATTTTCATGTCAAATCCATTCTGGTCAATGGTTCTATTTTTAAAATGCATTTGAAAGAGATTGTATTAGTTAAGGTAAAGCTAAGCTGCTATAACAAAGAGACTTCAAAATAGTGACTTATTGGATATGAATGCTTATTTCTCTCTCTGACAACAGTTCCAAAGTGAGCATTCTGCTTATGGGAGAATCTGTCCCCCTCTGTCACTTAAGGAGCCAGCCTTCCTTCAACTGTTGTTCTCGCCCACTCACCTTTCTGGCTCCAGCAAAAGAAACACCCAGGATGGGTACACAGCCTACTTTGTGGTATGTGGACTCAAGGTGGAACTTATCACTTCAACGTACCTTCCACTGGAGAAGAATTGGTCTCGTGTCCACTTAAATGCAAAGAGGATTGAAAATTTGGTCTGGCTAGAACTGATGTGTCTGATGACAATTCTGTTACGTGGAAAGAAGGGGGCACTGACTAATGATAAACTTTCAGGGACCATCACTATTACATAGACCAAAATCTAAAACGCTAATAACACGAAATGCTGGTGAACATGTGGAAGAATGGAAACTCTCCTTCTCTGTTGGTGGGAATGCTACATAGTACAGCCACTTTGGAAGACAGCTCGGCAGTTTCTTACAAAACTAAATGTATTCTTACAATATGATCCAGCAATTGCACTCCCTGGTATCTACCCAAAAGGAGTTAAAAATGTATCTCTACACAAAAACATGCACATGGCTGTTTATAGCAGCTTTGTTTATAATTGTAAAAATTTTAAAGCAATGAAGACATTCTTGAGTAGGTGAATGGATAAAGAGTAGTACATGCAGACAATGGAATATGAGTATGAAGCCATGAAAAGACATGGAAGAACCTGACAGGCATATTCCTATGTAAAAGGTGCCAGTCTGAAAAGGCTATGATTCCAACTACATATCAATCTGTCAAAGGAAAATAAAAAAAGATCAGGTTTGCCAGGGGTTGCGGTGGGGGGATGAATGGGCAGAGGACAGAGGATTTTTAGGGTGGTGAAACTACATACTTTATATGATATTATAATGTTGGATACATGACATAATACTTCTGTCCAAACCCACAGAACATCTATGAAGAGCAAACCCCAAGGTTAAACTGTAGCCTTTGCGTGATGATGTGTCTCTGTGAGTTCATGCCTTGTCACTGACGCACCACTGCCGTGCCTGATGCTGATCACAGGAAACGCTGTGCACGTGTGCCTCAAAGGGTCAGCTCATGAAACCATATTCAAATGTGACATCATTGAGATGGCTTTGGCCCTAGCACTGTACTTTCTCCCAAAGAGAAATAAGTTACACTGATTCTAATGTTATTTTGCTATGACGGCCCGCAATTAACTCAGGGACTGCCAAGAACAATAACGCTTGGTGCGGTGGGAATAACGTGACCAGGACTTAAAAAAACACAGGACATGAGAGGAGGAAATTTATGAGGAGAAACCAAACAAAACAAAACAAAAGTCATCATTAAGCACCTGAAAGGAAGTTTTCAAAGCGCATAGAAATATCAAAGGGAAGAGAAGAAAGCGAGGGGGAAGGGTATGCTGTCAGGGGGATAAAAGGGAGAGCACACATTTTTGTCAATTTTGCTCAGGTTTCCAAATGTATTACATAAGGGAACTCCTCCCGCGCGCCCAGAACGGCACAGCAGAGGTTGTCACACCCTCTGAAATCTGTCAGCGTTTAGAGCTCACAGAGGGCATGCCCTCAGCGTTGCCGGTGGAGAATGCCTTGGTTTCTTGCCAGGTCGGGTCTGTGAATTTAGACAGATGTAGTGATAAAAATTATTTGCCGAGGAGATACAGGTTAACAAAACATCGCGTTGGTCTCCTTTTTAGCCATTAGAAACAGAAGAGCAAACCCGAATGCAAATGAGGGGTTCAATCAGAAAGCTGTGTCTTGGCAGCATTTCGGGGAGAGCAGAGGGGGACCGGGCGATGTGCTAGAAACAGGCCTCCGTGTTGGTAACAGAAATATAATGAATCAACGTGGATGCTGCTCTAGCGGACCTACGCTGCACTCACAGTCTTTTTTTTTTTCCCCTGCGAATTTCCAGCTAGTAACTCAATGTCTGAGATTCCTTCTTCTCTAAAAAACACCACTTCATACCTGGAAAGCAAGATTCAAAAGTTTTCTTTTTCTCCAGAGACAATATTTCCCCAATTGCTCAAGGGATACACTTTTCCACATGGATTTCATTTCTGCTCACGGTACTACTGAGTCTCATAAAATGGACTAAAATTATTTTTGCTGTGCACTTCTCCGTAAAAATTCCATTGCTATGCATCATGTCTAGCCTCTTTTGTTAAATTTATTAGCATCACAGTGTCCGAGTCCCGCTCCCAGGGCAGAGGCTTACGCCAGATCTGAAATGTCCATCAGGGAAGTTCAAATCTGTCCTTCCGAGACTGGCTTAGCGGCCAATTCAAGTCTTAAACAGGAATCTGGGCGTTTTGAGCCCCTTTTAAGGCTCATCTGGATCTGTTTTTCCAAAAGTAACAGGGGCCTTTCTTTGGTATTTTGCCAAAAGTGGCTGTTCGTCCTGAGTGTAAGCAGGCGGTCCGGGCTGGCGGAACCATCCTGGAAACATTATGTGGGGGCAGCAACAGCAGAAGTCTGGCCCCTCTTCCAGGGAACTTCAAAGCCGCCCGGGTCTGCTCCCATTGTGTTTCTCCCTTAAATTGGGGGAGTCACGGGGCAGGTGATCTTCAGTCTGTGTCTTTCAGAAAGGTGCAGCTGGTGTTTCTACCACCCGCTCTTGTCTTCAAAAGGCTGAGGAAAGGGGAGGGGCTGGGAGAGACACTGGCTTCCACCGTGGTCCTCAATGCCCCCAAAGCACTGGTGGGCACAAGATACCAGGCACGCTTTGAATGCAGTGATGATGTCTGAGTTTCCATGAATTGGGAGGAATGCTTACTGTTTAAAAACTGCCCTGGCATGAGCTCATCTTGGCAATTAAATTAAAACAGTGGCTCTGCCACAGTCAAAACTTTGTTATGGAAGTAGAGTTGCGTTGGGTCTGTGGGCCATCAATCTAAAAGAGAAGTAAACCCAAAGCAAACAGTATCTAAGAAGTTACAGCAGGTGGGGAGGTGGACTGGCACCAGGGCGTGTCAGGAAGAGTCAGAGTGGGGCCTCGGAACAACCCGTGCCCCCTCGAGAGCCCCTCGCCCTGTGGGCCATAACAGACACTAAATTTTCTTAAGTGATGCAAAATGGCATTCACCTTGGCTCTCCAACTGCACAAGTTCTTGTGTATTTGTTTTACCTCATCAATGTAAACACTGCCATGCTTACCAATATCATTTCCAGTTTGAGAAGGTTCATTAGAAGCACCTTTGTTTTTTCTAAAATAGAGACGTTTGCCCACTAAGGAAATGGGTAGCTTTCTCTACCTGTTATTTTGCCAATCAATAATTCCTTGTTGTTGTTGTTTTATGGGGTATTCTCTACCTTGAGTTAGGTAGTACTTTGGGTTGTAATCATTAGTATTGTCCTCAAACAGCAAATATATGCTGAGCTTCCGCTGGAGACACCATGCTAGGCACTGAGTTTGCACAAAATATGCATGAGGAAGTCCCTGCTCATTAAAGAATCCTGAAGCATCTCTGAACACACGATAGATAAATGAAAACCAAGTGCTATGTATCGGTGTAAGAGAGCAGTTGTTGACTGTCCAGATTACAGATGCTGACAGATTTCAGAAGATATCATGGCCACCAAAAGCCAGTATATTCAAGGAAGGCTTCTCAGTGTTCAAGTTTCGACCTGCATAAGTATGTATGATGGGTTTTTGTTTGGGGATTGGGGTACAGATTGGGGTAGAGCAGTGGAGGTGATGGTGTGCATGACTCTGGTATATGAGCGCAGGCGTGTGTGTGTGTGTGTGTGTGTGTGTGTGTGAGAGAGAGAGAGAGAGAGAGAGAGAGAGAGAGAGAGAGAGATAAGGAAGGGACCTGAAAAGGTACAAGCTATGTTCTGTGATTCATCAGCTTACTTGTCAGTAGCAGAAGGTGTGCCTATGATGGATGGATACCAAGAAGTACCTCAAACTATATTCTGGAGAAAACACTAACCCTGAGAAAGGTGAAAGGAATAACTTCTCTGGTCAAAAAACCATAAGAAAGTGCTGCAAATTAAATACCCTTTTTAAAAATGCAAAAGCAAAGATACATACAAAAATTTTGGTACACTGACCATCACCCTTGAGAAGAGATTATTTCTTCTCTTCACAAGTTTTGAAAGCATTGGTTTAGGGAAATACATAAAAATGACTACTGTTCTGTCTAGAAAGAATGCACATTGGCCCTGGCAGATTGGCTCAGTGGTAGAGCGTCGGCCCAGCGTGTGTAAGTCCCTGGTTTGATTCCCGGCCAGGGCACACAGGAAAAGCACCTATCTGCTTCTCCACCGTTCCCCTTCTCCTTTCTCTCTCTCTCTCTCTTCCCATCCCGCAGCCAAGGCTCCATGGGAGCAAAGTTGGCCCAGGTGCCAAGGACGGCTCCATAGCCTCTGCCTCAGATGCTAGAATGGCTCCAGATGCAACAGAGCGATGCCCCAGATGAGCAGAACATCGCCCCTTAGTGGGCATTCCAGGTGGATCCTGGTTGAGCACATGCAGGAGTCTCTCTGCCTCCCCACTTCTCACTTCAGAAAAATACAAAAAATAAAAATAAAAGAATGAAAATTAACCTAAAAGTAATGGAATATGATCAAATTCTTCTAAGCAAATGGGAAGAAGCACCAAGTGGTATTTTAGAAAAATTAATCTAGGGAAGGTTAGAATGTGGGATAGGAGGACAGCCTGGAGCCAGGAGACTCTTCTGAATATTTGCCTTAATTCATTCTCGCATGACTTACAAAGTGTTGGGAGCTTTGTTTGCTTGCTCTTTAAAAATTTCCATTTTAGCTCTGGACTATTTTTTTTTTTAATTTTTAAATCACATTTATTGGGGTGACAATGATTAATAAAGTTATATTGGTTTCAAGTGTATATTTCTATTATGATTGGAAAAAGACTGTACATAGTAGATTTATAGTTATATATATAAACAGTTTATTCTTATGTTATTATTATTAATTACTTTGTTATTTTTCATACAAACAACTGTGAAGCTACTTTTGTCCCACCCTGTATATGCAGTGGCCTACTTCCTTTAAAAAGATATTACACTTCTCACAAAAATTAGGGGATATTTCAAAATGAATATGAAGCAATAAAAGAAAGAAGCATTTGATTTTTTTTTTCTTTTTTATATTTCTCTGAAGTTGGAAACCCGGAGGCAGTCAGACAGACTCCCGCATGTGCCCAACAGGATCCACCTGGCATGCCCACCAGTGGGCGATACTCTGCCCATCTTGGGGTGTCGCTCTGCCGCAATCAGAGCCATTCTAGCACCTGAGGCAGAGGCTATGGAGCCATCCTCAGCGCCTGGGCAAACGCTGCTCCAACGGAGCCTTGGCTGCAGGAGGGGAGGAGAGAGACAGAGAGGAAGGAGAGGGGGAGGGGTGGAGAAGCAGATGGGCGCTTCTCCTGTGTGCCCTGGCTGGGAATTGAACCCAGGACTCCCGCACACCAGGCCAACGCTCTACCATTGAGCCAACCGGCCAGGGCCTGATTTTTTTTTAATTAAACAAGAACATCAGAAAAGCAAATCAGAACATCCAAAAAAGTTGTTCAATTATGAAAAGGAGATGCAAAACCAACTTTTATTTCATTGTTGAAAATGCACTATATAAAAGGCTGAAAATATTGGAGTATCTATACATTCCCTGATCTTGAAAGTGCATTTTGAAATATCCCCTAACTTTTGTGAGCAGTATATTTAAAAATATCAATAAATAAAAGTAAAAGTAAAACTGATTTGGATAATGGAAGAGACAAAGCAGGGTTTCAGAATAAGAGCAAAAAAAGCTAATCAACAGTACATGGGTACTAGAAGAAAATGAAGTAATCTAAACTTGAAGTGAAGTAATCTAAAAGTTACTAGAAGTAGATTTATAGAAGTATGTCCCAAGGAGCTAAACATAAATTTAGTCACCAAGCTCCATTGTGGCTAACCAACAAAGGAATTCAAATTAAGTAAGGGCTACTTCAGTTTTGATTTAATTCTTACTATCTCCTCTCTTAAGCCTCTAATTTTAATGTTCCTCCTCCTTTTCTTTCAGTTTTATATTTTCTTTTTAGGATATCCCCCCCTTTTTTTTTCTTAAGTGAGAGGCGGGATTAACCTCAACTGGGATCCACCCAGCAAGCCCCCTATTGGGGGTGCTTGGCCCATCTAGGGCTGTTGCTCCATTGCTTGGTAACCAAGTTATTTTAGTGCCTGAGGTGAGGCCATGGAGCCATCCTCAGTGCTCAGGCCCAACTTGCTCCAACTGAGCCATGGCTGTGGGAGGAGGAGATAGAGAGAAAGAGATAAGGGAGATGGGGAGAGGTGAAGAAGCAGATTCCTAACCGGGATTCAAACCTGGGATGTGTATGAGGCAGGCCAACACTCTATCACTGAGCCAACCATCCAGGGTCTCATTTCTCCCCTCTGTTTTTAAGTGTATCATGTTTAATTCACCCTTTGAAATTTCTTACACGTTATTATGAGATTCTCAGAGACAAAACTGACATCAACAATATGACAAGGTAATAACCACAGAACATGATGTACAGAGTACTGTTATTGATGGTTGGTTTTTGTTTGTTTTTGTCAAGGAAAATCAAGATTGTCATGAGAAAGCATTCTTAAATTGAGAACCAGTTCTGTCATGGAGTTTGATTTGACTCTAGACAAGTGAAAATTTTGGCTCTTGATTGGGTAGAACTTTGCACATAATGCTTCCTTTAAGCAAATATCAATATTTAATAGTTGTAACTGGGAGGCACAAAGAAGCACAGTATGCAGTGAGATCCAGAGAAAGAAGGCATGTCTTAAATTATTCAAGAGGGAGACCAAATCCTTTCCCTTTAATTTGGGTCAGGCCAGTATTTCCCTCTTTATTCTCATCAAAATCATCAAAAGAAATACCAGATTGAGAAGAATTAAGTCTTCTACCTCAGACATCAATCTAGGTCTCCTCCCATAGTAATAAACTGAAACTATGTCTTTACATTGGCACATATTTTATTTTCCAGATAAGAGTGCGCATATGAGAAGTTTGAGCTCAGAAAGGTTGTAATCTATTTTGCTTGATCAGAAAACCTACAATGGCAAATAAACTCCATGTTAACTGAATATTGTAAAACAGATTGATTGACAGCCTAAAGAAAATGATTAGGGAAGAGTTATTGTAGAGGAGGAATATTTACAGAGCTTTAGGCTAGTGAAAACAAATGATACGAAAGCATTGGCTTTTGTCTGTGATTGATTCAATCACTACTTAAAACAATCCATCAATACCAAAAACAAATTTTTTTTGTAGTGTATTAAAACTATTTGTTTTTTATTAACAGTCACTTCTTTGGGTTTTTATTAATTTAAATATACAGATATAGACAAGTGTTTGCATTTTAATGTTTATTAGTTTTTAACTCACAACAAAATAATGATAATGCTAGGTTTCATATGCATTGTGATTCATCTAAGAGAAAAACCAGACTTTGTAATAAAAAAAAAACAACTATCAGAGGTCAAATCCTACTAGAGCAAAATTTGTAGTTTAACAAGGAACATTAGGCCACAGTTTGGCTAGTCATTATACATGGTATCTAATACAACAGCATTCAAAAACACAAGAGAAGATCAAAATAGCCTCTTGCAATTTCTTGACAGTATTTGACATGCACTTGAGTCTCTTTCAATCACAGTAAACTACATCCATCAGAAAATCTTTAGTTTTCCTGTTAATCTTATCTTTAACAACAAAATAAAGAAGTACAAACAGTATATAAAGCTAGATCACTTACCATAAATGCCTGTCGAAATGCAGGGAAATGCCTGTGAATAAACCACAAAAATGACAATAAATTTTAAATGAAGAACTCTGCCATTTATTTCAACACCTGTTTTGCTTAACACTGGGATAGTACCTACACCATTTATTTCAACACCTGTTTTGCTTAACAATGGGATAGTACCACACACTCAGAGCTTTGACCCTCACTCAGATGAAGTAGGGGACACTGTGGAAACAGGCATATTTGATTCACTGAAAACATTTTCTTACCAGCACTCATACCAACTGTTAAAATGTCAGGAATCTTGTGAACCAATTGTTAAATATAGTTATTAATAAGAAATTAAATTACATTAACCTGTAATGTAATATCTAAAACAAAGACTCAGAAATAATCTCATTACTTCCTACTTATTTTACCACATCTTCCTATTACCTCTGCTTTTTGGGTTACTTAGGTCTATCCTATGTGTATGGGGCAAAAACTATGTAATGGTGTGCTACTGAGCATCTTGTCCCAGCTCCACATTAAGTGATGTTGTGTTAATGGCTTAAAATCTGTAATATCAGTCAACATTCATGTTAGACTATACTTGTGGGTTAACTGAAACCATAGGTTGGCTATGAATACAAAATTTTGTAATAAGAGTATTTGGTAAGAATCAATTAACTATATAAAATTTATAATAAAGGGCATTATATATAGTTTATTCTTGTATTTGTGTGCTTCACATTCCCTTTATCAGCAAAATTAAAAACTAAAATTATGTAGACACATACTCATTTTTTAAGTCGGTTTTTAAACATTTACTGGCAGAGCACTGCTTATA
This sequence comes from Saccopteryx bilineata, assembly GCF_036850765.1. Classification (NCBI taxonomy): domain Eukaryota; kingdom Metazoa; phylum Chordata; class Mammalia; order Chiroptera; family Emballonuridae; genus Saccopteryx; species Saccopteryx bilineata. The sequence goes on from NC_089495.1 coordinate 173,667,793, forward strand.
CTACATGCTACAGACTAAATACTTTCCCAGATTAGATCCTGAGCACAGACCCTCAAGATGGGATCGATGTTCCTGTAAGAGGAACACTGATGTACTCCAACACATGAGGGTACAATGGGAAGAAGGACCATCTGCCAACCAAGAATAGGGCTCTCATCAAACACCAGATCTGCTGGCACCCTGATCTTGGATTCCCAGCCTCCAGAACTGTGAGAAATAAATATTACTTTGTTTAAAGCCACCCTGTTTGTGCCAAATTGTTATAGGCGCTCAAACTGATGAAGACACCACATTTTACTTAGCAATGTTTTAAAAATTCAATTGAAAGAGTAAATGAACATATGTAAAAAACAAAGTTAACTCTAAATTAGACTGTGACAGTAGAACGTCATCTGAGCATGGCAATCTCCTCTGCCAATGTGTAAAGTTTACCTTTGTGTAAAGTTTGCCAAGTTGTTTTCATCCTTCTGGTCTTTGAGTTTTGAAATTACCCTTTGAGTAGTATGAACATTCATATATGTTCTTTTGCCTCCTGATCATCCAGAGAGCAATCATACAAAAATTTTTATTTTAAAAATGTGTATGGCAACATTAAATAAAAGGCAAAGGTATGTTCTTCTTTTCAAAAATTGGTTATCAAACAAACATGATTTTAAGTTAATAAATTAGTTACAACTGGAACTAATTTCATTTTTTGAAAAAAACAAAAACAAACTCACTCTTGGGGGTCAGTGAGCATGAAAAAAACTCACTACTCAAAGGGTTAAAGACAAGAGCATCTGCCATAGAAAAATGTGCGTGGGAATTAATAATAGATTTTTTTTAAGTGACCAATACTGCCCTAGAGAGTAAAAAAATGCAGTTGTGACCCTGGCGGGTTGGCTCAGTGATAGAGCATTGGCCTGGCATGTGGAAGTCCCAGGTTCAATTACCGGCCAGGGCACACAGGAAAAGCACCCATCTACTTCTCTACCCCTTCCCCTCTCCTTCCTCTCTCTCTGTCTCTCTTCCCCTCCCACAGCCAAGACTGCATTGGAGCAATGTTGACCTCAGGCACTGAGGATGGCTCCATGGCTTCCGCTTCAGGTGCTAGAATGGCTCCGGCAGCAACAGTGCAATGTCCAAGATGGGCAGAGCATCGTCCCCTGGTGGGCATGTTGGGTTGATCCTGGTCAGGCACATGTGGGATCTAACTGCCTTCCCACTTCTAACTTTGGAAACATACAAGAACAAACAAACAAAAAACTGCAGTTGCTGTTGACTGTAATAATTAGAATTATTATTAAGATCAACAATAATAAAACACCTGTCTTTTTCATATTTGGTGATTAAATATGTACATTTTATTTTCCTTAACTTTTTAACTGTATGCTTATACTCATTATATGGATAATCTATTTAAAGAGTCAGAAGGTATATAATTTTGCTTTAGATGAACAATGATTTACTCTGTTAAGTTCACCTATATGTCTGCAAAATGATAGATTTATTTATCTTGTTCCCCTACTATTCCATGTTCAGGTTTCTATCAAGAAAATAAGACAATTTCTGGAACAGAATAGGAGCTATTTTATAATGATTAATGAGTTAATTCTTTGATTCCTTGAGTTTTTGAGGTGCCAATAAGACCCGAAGAATGCTGTTGAATGACTAAATACTTCCAGTGATACAGAATCATGAAAAGAGGGCATGAATTGAATTCTGAAAATGTTGGAATCTCTCTATGACCCTTTCCCAGGATGATGAGTAGGCTTGTTCTCACTGTGAAATCAACTGCAAACTACTATAAGCAAATTGTTATTAATTGTAAGGGCTCAGAGAATGGGAATGAACTGCTTAAAAAGATAAATGAAAGGCGAGTCAGGGTCATCCCTACAATGTGTATTATGCTCACTCATGTCCCATTGTGTCTTTTACATGACATATATTTGGGTGAGTTTTAGAGCTCAGGCCCAGGAATTCCATAGGGGCAAACTGAACTCACAAATGTCATCCATCTTGTGCTTGCAGTAGGTAAAGAGAAGGATTCAAGAACTGCTGCATGGACATGAAACAAAAGCTAGAACATACTACGATGCTCTCAACAAGCAAGTCCACTTTTAGTCCCATCTGGGTGTCCTTCTAGTTCCTGATAATGAGACTTGCCTCAAGGGGTCTATGGGAGGATATCAGATGAGTAAGCAACAGATTTCCATTCAAGGGGGGGGGACTTACTGCCTAGAGCAGGACTTCCCATGGTTGGCACTATTGGTATTTAGGATCAGACAATTATTTATTGTTGGGGGTTGTCCTGTGCATTTTGAGATGTTTAGCAGCATCACTAGACCCTATCCACTATGCCAGTAGCATGTGCCTATGCCAGTAGCATGCCCCAATCATGACAGACAAAAATAATTCCATGGGCAAAATCACCCTTGCTGAGGGCCACTGCCCTCTAATCCATGGCCTAGAACCCAGAAGTGTCACCAGGGTGCCTTTCCAAACACCGTCTGAGGAGCTAAAGCCACCACACTCAAGGTCATGCCCCTTCCCAACACAGTGCACATCCAATAACTAATCAATGCAGAGTATAGAGGCCTTGGCTCATCTTGCCTCAATTTGCTGCAACACTGATGGGCTGTACCAGCTTCCCTCTACCCACTTTTGCTCTTTTCTCCTCTCTTCTCCCAGTATTAATTCCAAGGGCACACCTTAATACTCACCCTGCACCCTAAACTCTGTCTCAGAACCTGCTTCTTTCTCAGGCTCAGTCATATGAGGTATTCTCCTATCAGGTCTAGCAAAAGAGAGCACATACTGAACAGTTAATGGCAGCTCTCATTGGCCTCAGCTCCCAGCTCTATATTGGAATCTATCATGCAGCTTAATAATTGAGTCTGTATGTACCAACTGCCTTGTAAGTTTTAACAAGGACAAATAGCTTCATCTGAAAATGACATCATTGCCATGAGTGGGAAGGCAAACAGACATGTAATGGAGGATAACTTTGGTAGTATCATCGCTCTAATTCAAACAGAAAGGCAATAATAAAGCAGAGAGGGAAATACAATATTATGGAAAAAATTATTTTATGTAAAACAATTTTGCATATAATTCATCCAAATTAAATCTCCTCCATTAATCACTTGTTATTATTAAAGAGAGAAAAAGACAGAGAGAGAAAGATTGAGGAGAGAAAAAAAAGGTGAGCAATGAGCTCAACTAGGAGATTTTCCAGCACATTGTCTGTGCTCTTTGCCATAATATATATTTCTGATGGAGCCACCAGAGTGAGCAGCGTGGGATTTCTTTATTCCAAAGCCATAGTTAAGATAGCCACCTCCCAAGGAAGTCCTCTCCTATGGAAGGATGGTAGATTTACCAAAACTCAGGCCAAGGAGCCTGGTTGGTTTGAAATGCACATAGCTCAGCAGCCACCTATAGAACCCGGGGAATGACCTCAGCAGCCTAATTTGTAAGGCTCCATATTCTCCCTCCAGCAAGACCTGAAAGTGAAAAGTCTCTACCTAACCAGATCTAAACATATAGCCCTCAGAAACCTGCCTCATAGCACTTGAATTTTACCCAGACCTCCCCCCCCCCGAATCAGCATGCCCTTGCTCTCTTGGAGGAAAAATAATCATTTGACTTGAAGAGTGAGAGATTTTCCTTTTGTGAAATGATAGATTAGAAAAATTCTTCCTATTCCAGTGTGTGCTTTCCAAGTAGATTTGTAAAAACACAAATCCTTAAGGCTGTGTACTGTCTCCCATGTTCTTTGATGTCTGTCTCCACTCATCCCATTCTAATAAGTTGAGGGCAAGGAAGGAAATACCCCCTCGCCTTCTTTTTGTTGACCCTAACAGTACCTCAAAACTAAGGCAATCCAACAACACCATAACCTTCACTGGCTTGTCCTTGACCCATGAGTCTCAGTTTATACATTCCTGTAGAGTGGGAGTTTCTTCCAGTTTCTTCCTCTTTGTCCATGGTCATCACCATCCACCCATTGCTTATGCAGTAGACTTGTGAACTGAGTAGGGCTGATTCCACCCTCAGCTTTGTAGGAAGTCACTGACTGACCTAAGTAAGCAGCCCTGTTCTTAGCCACAAGAGTAGATGGAAAATTCTGATGTCACGGAGCTGCTGGTATAAATGAATTATAAGGTGCTCCCAATTTCTAGAATTTTTCAATTGCTAAGCCAACACTTTTCTTATTGTTTAGTCCAGTGTTTTCTAACTATCGGTCTGCCAGAAATTTCATGCTTGTCACGAAAATTAACCACCCTTATGTTGTATAGAAATTTCTGGTGGATAGGCGCTGGTCCACAGACCGATGGTTGAAAAACACTGGCTTAGTCAGTTTTAGTTAGATTTTCCATTATTTGCAAGCAAAATCATGCTATCTATATACCTTCCATTTAAGTGCTTTTAATTAATTATACATCACATTTCACTGAATTGAAAAAGCTGTTGCTTGTAAAAAACAAACAAATGAACAAACAAAAAACACTACTGTTTTGTTGAACTTTGTATACCACTAAGAAAGAGGAAACTCTTTAAATTAAATATAACAAATGTTCCCTTATTCTTTAGGACTTTTAGTGTGTATTTATTGAAATTTCTATTTTGGATTTATTTAGATATTGTCATAAGTCACATCTTGTTCTAGAGCATAGATAAAGAGAAGATAGTTTGGTTAAGTTTTCCCCACATTCAGAGCTCAATACTTCTGACTCACTTTCAAAACAGAATCATTGATGTAACTTTTCAAAAGTTTCACCCTTGTGCTCTTGAGAATGGAGGTGTTGATCAGTCATTTGTGAGTTGTCGACCCTGAACTTTTCTTCCAGGGCTCTAATATGACACTCTCCCTAAAGTTTCGAAGATGGTGCCCTCACTGCCAATAAATTTTCTTCAACAGTACCCAAGATGCACACCTTCTCCTCAAATGGCCCCTAATTGGTTAATTGGTTGGTTGAAAATCAAAGAGTTGCCATTGTCCAATCAACCTACTAGGAATGACAACCAGGGAAACTTTATCACAACCATGTTTGGTTGAAAAACATCCCAGTTAATGAGACATCCTGCTTTCAAAGAAGTTAGAATCTGAGAAAATGTACATCAGCGAAATTCAACGTACCATTCTTTGTCTTTAGATATTCGGTTATCAGCATAAAGGGCTATGCCATAGTTCCCTTATCCAGATGAAGAATAGTTGAGTATTTCTCAGATTGTGATAGGCCCATCTCTAAAGTATGCAAGATACTCTGAGGTGGCAAACAGGTGGGCATTGCCATTTCAATGTATATAATATGGACATATCATTTTGATATACTCTATTATTTTCCCCAAGTCTTCATCCCTCCTTCTACTATACTCTTTGCGTTGTGATATCATAGTTCCTCCACTAGAGGAGGATGCATTTTCCTTCTCCCACTGATGATAGATATGACCTGGTTTGGCCAATGGGATAACAGTAGACATGATCATTAGGCTTGTACTTCTATACTCTTGCCTTTGGAGAAAAGTCATGAATAGGACATGCTTCCTGTAGCTGCTGGTTCAGAGAGGCTGAGAGACAAGTAGAGCAGATCAACTTAGCCCAGCCTTGATCAGCTGTGTCCCAACTCACACACTGCCATGCAAGCAAGGAAGACATGCTTCTTGTCATTCACTAAGTTTTGAACTTTGTTGTGACACAACATTACTATGATTAATAATATAAATATGCTAAAACTATAAGTTATTATAATGTATTATAACTAGGGATAATGTCACCCACTTAGGGTGACAATATAAAGTTTCTTTTGAAAATAAAACTATATACTTACAGAGTCTACTAATATATCAGGTAATTGTCACATTAAAAGGTGGAGTGTGAACACTTAAAGAACATTGATGCAGTAAATATTATTGAAGTAAAAAAAAACCTATTGAATTAAAAATAGTATTGAATTTTTTGAAAACTGCTGAATTAGAAGGCAAGAAGAGACCAAGTCACTCACTAGCGATAAACCTGACAGCCAACAGCATGTTCCCCACACGCCTGTTTCTCCATCTATAAAGGGGCAGAGTTGGACTAGATGGCTTATTCCGCTCTTAGATTCTATGATGCTATAAAACAGCCTGTTATCCTTCTCTATAGCTCAGAATAAAGGTAACAGAGAAACAGGCCATTTTATAGCACCCTGCATTCCTCCTTGTGTTCGGACGTGGGAGGAGGCGGCGTGGCAACGGTGATGGCTGTCGCTCTTGAGTCAGCACGCTTTGCTGAGCACTGGGCCAAGGGCCCTATGCATATTATCTGATTCACTTTTACAAACACTCCCGTGATAAAGAACATACGACCCTTTTTAAATAAACATGACTAAGAATTAAGCTAAGAAAGCAAACTTGCTTAAGGTCAGAGGAAGAAATGCTAACTAAAGGACTTACTTATTATTTTATATGAGAAATAATTGTATCATTTTTTTGACTTTACTATTTATTATTTATACAAATAAGACATGAGTACATTCTCAAGAGGCTCAGGAACACAGGTGTAGTAAGGCAGCGTGAGAACTTTCTCCTACAGCCGTGTCCCTCCTTGCCTCCTTCCAGGCCATCATGGTCAATAGTATGACGTGAGCACAGGAAGCTCAGACAGTTAGAGCATTGTCCCCAGACATCAAGGTTGAGGTTCAATTCCTGCTCAGGGTACACACGGGAAGTGACCAATGAATGCACAACTAAGTGCAACAACAAATGAATGTCTCTTTCTTTCTTTGTCTCTCCCTCTCTGTTTCCCCAAAATCAATCAATAAAAACATTTTTTTACATAGGAGAGAATAATTCCACTCTCCCTCCATTAGATGGGTAAAGAGAACACAAGGATACTCCTTAACAAATTACACTGGAAAATGGAAATAATTTCAGTGCACCTCTTATTTCCAAAGTTAAATAACCTGAAGGTCAGAAACATTTAAAGGAGACTGAATGAGATCAGATGGAAATGGCCAGTGAAGGGTTTGGAGTGCACTGTGTGAAGCCACCCAGGCACTGTAATTATGAGCAATAATTTTGCTTTTGTTTTCTTTTTCTCCACTACACCTTGGAAATAGCTGTCATAAAGTCATTTATCGCCAGCTGCTTTCCTGTTTACAACGACAACTCCACGCAGCATAAAGCAAACTATTACAGAGCCATGAATAGTCGCAGTCTTCTAAACTTTATATTTTCCAAGAAGACAGCTAAATTAGATCCAAGATGAATTTATTAGATGTGAAATGCCCAAACCAGCAGAGAGAGAAACCTGCCTTTGCTGAAGCCTGCTCATGTGACCAGTAGGACTGGGATAGTGACAGTGGGCCTCCATAAACCAGCTGAACCCAAGAGAATGTGTATTCTCTTCCAAAATGCCTACATTCGTAAACTCATTTTACATAGAAGCAAAGGGAAAAAGCAAAGATATTTAAATTTAAAAATTAAAAAACTTCTCATTGCACAGCAAACTAGTTGTGCAGTAGGAGAACTCCTACGGAAGCAAAATGTCCCTATAATGATGTATTTTCAATAACCTTAATCACCTCCAATTTTGTAAGTATTCATTCCCCATCTTCCTCCAACTTAAGTGCACGTATTACAGACATTTTGCATCCCTCTTATCAAAGGCTGGGGATCGTGAGGAAATGCCCTCAAGTGACCTTTTCCAGTGCAGAGACTGGAGAAGTGGAGACAGCAGTCAATCACTGCAGACCCCCCAAGAAGCAAATGAGCCACTTGAGACTGAAAGGTTCACAGCTCATAGCCATGGCCAATGCCTACCTGTGGCTGCAGGGAGGGGCTGAAGTGACAAGGAGAAGTCCTGAGCCCAGAGGGTGGAGGGGCCAGAGTACCACCTGAGATGGCACAGGATTCCCAAGGAAGCTCTGGAGGGCTTTCCTCAGCATGGCTGTAAGGGACCCTGTCAGGGCCGCATTCTTTATCAATCCCACATGACCCTGCCCGTGTGTGCCCCCCCCCACACACACACACACCGCCACTGTCACAGGACTGCCTCGGGTTGCTGAAACCTGCTTTGCATGGTGTCTGGGAATCAAATCCCCCCAAGCCAGCTCTTAACTAATGAGGCTGGGTGGAATGTGGGGCGGCGCCAGTATGCAGACACTCTCCCTGATTCGGCCAGTGCTGAGAGGTGGCCTTCGCCCTCTGGTGAGCATCGCCACTGGTTTCACCCTCCCCTGGGATTTGGCCTGATACCCATCCTCCCCTTCCAGTCTCATTTCCTCGCATTTCACTTCCTTTTTTTCCTGGATTTTTCCTAATAAGTCCATCTCCTCCAAATCCTCACCTTAGAGTCAGCTTTTTGGAGAACCAATCCAGACCTTTCTTTTATTATTAGCCATGGTGTGGCTAGCGGTATAACATTTAAGGTAAAATAAACCAGGGCAAAGCTCAGAGGAAAAAGACCGTACAGTCGTTTCCAGTCAGTGTTGGGAAAAGGGAGAAGAGACAGGACGGATATCCGTATACACCCACAGAGAGGGAGGAGGAGCATCCTCAGGACTGCGAGAAACTTGAGCAACCGAGACCTGCCTGGAAACCAGTGGGGAAAGGGGTCCTGCCAAAAAAGTATACCTGGGAGGGAATGCAGAGCGGCTGTGTAGGGAGGAGGCAGTGCCCTGGGACTTTCTGTCTCCTGTCCTGAGTTTGAGGCACAAAGAATGTGTGCCATATAAAAAGTCTGATAAACAAATCCAAGTCAGAGTTCCTATCTACCCACGCTTTTGAGTCAATCACTGGCTTCCTTAAAAATCAGTTGTATCTTCATAGCCTTCTCGGTGAGAAAGTTCAAGGTCTGACTTCCAGAGAAAATATTTATGGAAAACCATTAACAAGTAACCACAAAATAAGAAACACAGGTGGTCTTCTAGAGGAGCAGCCTCCAAGCCTAGGCTCCCTGGGGTGGTGAGGGGCTAGGGTCTCAGTCTGTGAGTTGGACACAATGGTATAGTAACTCAGCCAGATCTTAGCCAGCCCATGTCTCAAATGTTCTTCCAAGCCTCACTAATGATCTTTTAACAAACTGAGCGGCCTTTAGTCAGGACAGGGATAATATTCATTTGATATTTACTGAAGGACCATGGGAACCGGCAAGACACCAGGGTGCCCAGAGCTCCGGCTATGCTCTTGTGGCATAAGAAAACAAAAAGGAATAAAGATACCACCTAGTAAGTTCTAAAGCTTCCAGAACATTTTCACATGGGCTTTGCTGTCTTTCATAAAAACACACAAGCCTGTGAAGAGGCATTAGGATTACTGTCCCCAGATGGAATGAGTGAGCCGCTCACTGTGACTAAGAAGAAAAGCTCAGACAGAAGCTCTAATCTTCAGACTCCAATTCTGAGCACTTCTCCCTGAAGAATAGAGTAAGTGAGGTCAAGGGAGAGGAGACAGTTGAAGAGAAGAGGAGAGTCCATCTCGAGCATCCTCAGGCCTTGAGAAAGGACCGATTTCAGATGAGGATTCTTTTTCTACTTAACACAGTATGAAACCTTTCTAGGCACTGGCCACCAGATCAGAACAGTAGAAACTTTGCCACAAATGAAAGATCAGGGTAACAATAAAACTGAAGATTTAGACACTTTGGACCCAGGGAACTGAAGCTTAGGGCACTTGGAGAACCACTGTGTTATTCTATTCTGACCAGTGCCGTTTCGTCACTCCTGCTGGACCGGACAACTGCATCCTCCTCATGCCCAGCCTGCTTTCCCCCTGGGGTGAGCTGAGGCCCCTTCTAGGCTGTGCAGACTCACGCGTCACGCACCATATAACTGCAGAGGGAGCAGATTGCTAGATTGCCGACACGTGTAGGTTTTATGCTTGCAAATTTTTCGACGTCTGTTACATCTCTTAAAATGTCAGCATGTTGTTCTTTCTACAAATTGGGCAATTCCATTTCAACCCCTCCGTAATTTCCTGGTATGAACCTGAAAACATTACATAGCAAAGGAGATGTGTTTCCACATGAATACATCCACTTCTTAAGTCAATTAAAGATGCAAACACCTGACTCCATTTCACATTTATGGGAGTCAGGTGAGACGCTCTTGACAGTTGTGTGGGGCCTAAACCACAGTGTGGTTTGTGAAGAATAAGGCTTTAAATAAAATAAGTTGTGATTATGCGGCTTGAGTCAATATATAAAAGTAATAAATTCTTCTTTCCTTAGTCACAAAGTAACACGTTAGTCAAGCCTAATGTATACTTCATATCTAACAAGGGAATTAATTAGAGGATAATGACTAAGAAAGAGGTGTCTAAAAGATATACCCTGTAGGAATGACTTAAGTGAAGAAAAGCAAGAAAGGGAAACATAAAGGAAATTGATCATAGTCATATTTCCCAAGTTGAAGAATTGCAACTCATGGCCTCAAACTTGCTGTGCTTTGTAGACTATGAGTCACTGTGAAAAAGTTTTTTATCAACTGGAGTCTGTTATGGAAATGAGCGAAGAGAACAAGACGCAGGCAACCAGTCTGCAAGGGGATGTCTGACAGCTCAGGAGGCGAGTTATTTGTCCACATTTCCCAGCAATCTAAGCATGAATATGATCATCCTAGAAACACAGGCAGCTTGTTATTCACAGTACCTTCAGTAAGTCCTCAGCTAATACCATAGATACGTTCTTCCATAGATAGTGAATGACAACATATAAGGAAACCATTATAAGTTCCTACAGCATCTCATTAACATTGTAATAAAACTACGTTACTCAAGGATCTGTTGGGCACACCAAGAATCAGTGTTGGACCCTGCACTGGGAGAGGAACAAATCAAGTTTTACAAAATGTTACACACTTTTGATTCACTAAAGACTAGTTAAAGATTATTTTTTTTCCTATTACTAGGGACTTAATTTAGTGTATGCACTAAGTTGTCATTATTGTTAGCAAGACAGTAAGGAGGTCACACATACATGAATTAATGGATGGATGCATGGATGGGTAGATAGATAAAGGATGGCAAGATGGAAGGAAAGATGAATGAATAGGTGAATGGACCAATTCTTGATTTGATTTACATTTTACAATGTATTTATTTTTTACATTTTATTTATTCATTTTTTTAGAGAGAGAGGAAAGAGATAGAAAGAGCAGAGGGAGGAGCAGGAAGCATGAACTCCCATATGTGCCTTGACCAGGCAAGCCTGGGGTTTCAAACTGGCGACCTCAGTGTTCCAGGTCGACGCTTTTATCCACTGTGCCACCACAGGTCAGGCTTGATTTGATTTAGAAATGAATACTTTTAGCTACCACTAGCTCTGGTAGATTTCTACTCCACTGTAAGTTTAATTTCACACAGTGAAGGATTTTATTTTTAACCACACTACCATACTTGCATTTTGATTAAGGACAAAAAATAAAAAAAGACCTGTAACAGGTTGATAAAACTTATTACTGCCAAGAGTTGTATTCTCTTGGAGTGTGTGGAAGGGTTTCTGCCCGCTTCTTTCCCTCTCCTTGCATGTCACTATTTCTTCTTTTTGAGATTTTCATAAAATGGGAACACATCCTCAACATGGAAAATAATTGTTTCATTAGAAACAGATACCACTGAATGTAACTAAGAAAAGTTTATGAGGCCACAGGAAGAAGCCAGTGATTACTTATGTTTCCCTAAGTTCCAAAGAGTTATTCAAGGTTTCTAGACCCCGGGAAATGCATTCCTTTCTCAACCAACATTTCATCATGGGATGGGATCACTCAATCATATCTAACTGCAGAAGTTATAAATGATCCCTCTGACGACACTTCACACTACTTTACTGGTTTTTAGTGTTCTTCTAGAAGAACAACTATCTCAGAGGTCAACTGTCCCTTGTAGTTATGTGGGCCAACTATCCCATGGGCATCTCTTCTGTCCACCATCTCAGATAGAGCTTACCCAGACTCCACTTATCCCAGGAGAGGGAGTTCACTGGTGCAGAAAGTGCATGGGCCACAGCTTTTCAGACCTCAGTGTGCATCCACTCACCTGGCATCTTTCTAAAACATAAATTCTGATTCAGTAGATTTTAGGCAGGCTGAAACTAGTCATTTCTAACCATCTCCCAGATTATGTTAATGTTGCTGATCTCTGCATTTTTTTTAATTTAAATATATATTTAATATAAGATGAGCTAGCCATCCCTATGACATTAAATCACATAGCCACTATTTATGCTGAAATTTAAGAAAAAATGCATACCATCAGCCTTATGCAGTTATGCATTCTAGGATAAGCTCAAATCATCTTTAAAAATATTATTCAGAATGAAAAATGCTTTTTCTTTCTTCTGGTACTTTATATAGCTGCTTAATATATGCATTCATTCAGTAATTTCTATTTGCCTTTCTCACGTGCTCAGGAACATAAATATCATTTTCAAATACATATACTTGAGAGAATGAGATAAAATGATTTGAGAGTAGCCATGAAGTCTGGAAACAGATAAAATTAATTTATCATATATATGCAATAGAATATCAATAATATTATTCATTATATACTTGCCTGTTTCCAGATTGAGTGGCATTCAGTATTTTCAATTATATTGTCTAACTGGGTACATTTAACAAACTAATTGATCTTCTGATTTTGATTTCAGTTATTAAACTGAAGGTATTTGTTTGGTTTGGTTTTAAGTTTTTAGTTTGTTTGTTTGTATCTTGTTTTTATTAATTTTAATGCAGTGACATTGATAACTCAGGGTACGTATATTCCGAGAAAACATCTCCAGATTATTTTGACATTTGATTATGCTGCATACCCCTCACCCAAAGTCAAATTGTCTTCCGTCACCTTCTATCTGGTTTTCTTTGTGCCCCTCCCCTCCCCCCACCCCCTCTCTCTTTCCGCACCCCCTCCCCACCCCCTGTTATCATCACATTCTTGTCCATGTCTCTGAGTTTCATTTTTATGTCCCATCTATGTATGGGTTCATATAGTTCTTAGTTTTTTCTGATTTACTTATTTCACTCCGTATGTTATCAAGCTCCAGCCATGTTATTTTAAATAATCTGATGTCATCATTTCTTATGGCTGAGTAGTATTCCATAGTATATATGTACCAAGGCTTTTTAATCCACTTATCCTCTGACGGACACTTGGGCTGTTTCCAGATCTTCGCTATTGTGAACAATGCTGCCATAAACATGGGGGTGCATTTCCCCTTCTGGAACAGTGCTATGGTGTTCTAGGGGTATATGCCTAAAAGTGGGATAGCTGAGTCAAAAGGCAGTTCGATTTTCAATTTTTTGAGGAATCTCCATACTGTTTTCCACAGTGGCTGCACCAGTCTGCATTCCCATCAGCAGTGCAGGAGGGTTCCTTTTCTCCACATCCTCGCCAGCATTTATTCTGTGTTGTTTTGTTGATGAGCAACATTCTGACTGGTGTGAGGTGATATCTCATTGTGGTTTTAATTTGCATTTCTCTAATGATTAGTGATGTTGAGCATTTTTTCATATGCCTATTGGCCATCTGTATGTCCTCTTTGGAGAAGTGTCTATTCATTTCTTTTGCCCATTTTTTGATTAGATTGTTTATCTTCCTGGTGTTGATATTTATAAGTTCTTTATAAATTTTGTTTATTAAACCCTTATCATACATACTGTCAAATATGTTCTCCCATTGTGTAGTTTGTCTTTTTATTCTGTTCTTATTGTCTTTGGCTGTGCAAAAGCTTTTTAGTTTGATACGATCCCATTTGTTTATCCTGTCTTTTATTTCACTTGCCCATGGAGATAAATCAGCAAATATATCGTGCGAGCGATGTCGGAGAGCTTACTGCCTATGTTTTCTTCTAAGATGCTTATGGTTTCATGGCTTACATTTAAGTCTTTTATCCATTTTGAGTTGAGTTTTGTGAATGGTGTAAGTTGGTGGTCTAGTTACATTTTTTTGCAGGTAGCTGTCCAATTTTCCCAACACCATTTATTAAAGAGGCTGTTTTTACTCCCTTGTATGCCCTTCTCTCTTTTGTCAAATATCAGTTGTCCATAGAGCTGTGGGTTTATTTCTGGGTTCTCCATTCTGTTCCATTGATCTTTGTGCCTGTTCTTATGCCAGTACCAAGCTGTTTTGAGTACAATGGTCTTGTAGTATAACTTGATATCAGGATACCTCCCACTTTATTCCTCTTTTTTAAGATTGCTGAGGCTATTCATGTTCTTTTTTGGTTCCATATAAATTTTTGGTATATGTGATCTATATCTTTAAAGTATGTCACTGGTATTTTAATCAGTATTGCATTGAATTTATAGATTGCTTTGGGTAATATAGACATTTTAATGATGTTTATTCTTCCTAACCATGAGTATGGTATATGTTTCCACTTGTTTGTATATTCCTTGATTTCTTTTATCAATGTTTTATAATTTTCCAAGTACAAGTCTTTAATCTCCCTGGTTAAATTTACTCCTAGGTACTTTATTTTTTTGGTTGTAATAGTGAAGGGGATTGTTTCCTTAATTTCTCTTTCTGACTGTTCATTGTTGGTGTATAAAATGCCTCTGATTTCTGAGTATTAATTTTATACCCTGCCACTTTGCTGAATTCATTTATCAAGTTCAGTAGTTTTTTGACTGAGACTTTAGGGTTTTCTATATATACATACAATATCATATCATCTGCAAATAATGATAGTTTTACTTCTTTTTTTCAATTTGGATGCCTTTTATTTCTTTTTCTTGTCTGATTGCTGTGGCTAGGACTTCCAGAACTATGTTGAATAAGAGTGGTGAAAGGGGGCACCCCTGCCTTGTTCCTGATCTTAAGGGGATTGCTTTTAATTTTTGCCCATTGAGTATGATGTTGGCTGTGGGTTTGTCATAGATGGCCTTTATCATGTTGAGGTATGTTCCCTGTATTCCCACTTTGCTGAGAGTTTTGATCATGAATGGGTGCTGGATTTTATCAAATGCTTTTTTTGCATCTATTAAAATTATCATGTGGTTTTTCTCCTTCCTCTTGTTTATGTGATGAATCACATTGATTGATGTGCGAATATTATATCAGCCTTGCCTCCCAAGAATAAATCCCACTTGATCATGGTGTATGATTTTTTTCATATATTGTTGGATCCAGTTTGCTAATATTTTGTTGAGGATTTTAACATCTAAATTCATCAGGGATATTGGCCTATAATTTTCTTTCTTTGTGTTGTCTTTGCCTGGTTTTGGAATCAGAATTATGCTCATAAAAGGAGCTTGGAAGTCTTCCTTTCTCTTGAATTTTTTGAAATAGCTTGAGAAGAATAGGAGTTAGTTCTTCTTTGAATATTTGGTAGAATTCACTTGCGAACCCATCAGGCCCAGGACTTTTCTTTGTTGGAAGTTTTTTGATAACTTTTTTGATCTTATTTGGTGTAATCGGTCTGTTTAGGTTTTCTGATTCTTCTAGATTGATTTTTGGAAGATTGTATGTTTCAAGGAATTTGTCCATTTCATCTAGTTTGTGGGGGTTTTTTTGTTTGTTTGTTTGTTTTCATTTTTCCAAAGCTGGAAACGGGGAGGCAGTCAGACAGACTCCCACATGCGCCCAACCGGGATCCACCCGGCATGCCCACCAGGGGCGATGCTCTGCCCCTCTGGGGCATCACTCTGTTGCATCTAGAGCCATTCCAGCACCTGAGGCAGAGGCCACAGAGCCATCCCCAGCGCCTGGGCCATCTTTGCTCCAATGGAGCCTCGGCTGTGGGAGGGGAAGAGAGAGACAGAGAGGAAGGAGAGGGGGAGGGGTGTAGAAGCAGATGGGCACTTCTCCTGTGTGCCCTGGCCGGGAATCAAACCCAGGACTCCTGCACCCCAGGCCGATGCTCTACCACTGAGCCAACCGGCCAGGGCTAGGTTGTCTAGTTTTTTGGCATAAGTTCTTCATAGTATTTTCTTACAATATTTTGTATTTCTGTTGTGTCAGTTGTTATTTCTCCACTCTCATTTCTCATTTTATATATTTGAGTCCTCTCTCTTTTTTTCTTGGTGAGTCTGGTTAAAGGTTCATCGATCTTGTTTACCTTTTCAAAGAACCAGCTCCTAGTTTCATTGATCCTCTGTATTGTTTCTTTAGCCTCTATGTCATTTATTTTTGCTTTGATCTTTATTATTTCCTTCCTTCTACTACATTTGAGCTTTACTTGCTGTTCTTTTTCTAGTTCTTTTAAATGCAGGGTTAAGTTGTTTATCTGAGCTTTTTCTAGCTTCTTAAAGTGTGCCTGTAGTGCTATTAACTTCCCTCTCAGTACTGCTTTCGCTGTGTCCTAAAAATTTTGAGTTGTTGTATGATCACTATTATTCATTTCTAGGATTTTAAAAATTTCTTCTTTTATCTCATTCTTAATCCATTCATTATTTAACAACCTGCTATTTAGTTTACATGTGTTTGAGAATTTTTAAGCTTTTCTGTTGTGGTTTATTTCTAGTTTCATGCCATTGTGATCAGAGAAAGTACTTGATATGATTTCAATCTTCTTAAATTTGTTGAGACCAGTTTTGTGCCCTAACATGTGGTTTATCATAGAGAATGTACCATGAGCACTTGAAAAGAATGTATATTCTGCTGCTTTAGGGTGAAAGGTTATCTAGATATCTATTAAATCCAGTTTTTCTAGTGTGTCCTTTAAATCTGCTGTTTCTTTGTTAATTTTCTTTCTTGACGATCTAGCTAGTGATGTTAGTGGGGTATTAAAATCCCCTGCTAGTATAGTGTTGCTGTTGATCTCGCTCTTTATATCCATCAAAGTCTGCTTTATATATTTAGGTACTCCTATATTAGGTGCGTAGATATCTATAATAGTTATATCTTCCTGTTGGATTGCTCCCTTTATCATTATGTAGTGGCCTTCTTTATCTCTTACTATATTCTTTGTTTTAAAGTCCATTTTGTCTGATATAAGCATTGCTACCCCAGCTTTTTTTTTCATTTCCATTTGCATGAAATGTTTTTTTTCCTTCCTTTTACCTTTGACCTATGTGCATCTTTTGTTTTAAGGTGTGTCTCTTGTAGACAGCATATGTACAGGTCCTGTTTTCTTATCCATGCAGCTACCCTATGTTTTTTGATTGGATCATTTAATCCATTTACATTTAAGGTTATTATTGATATTCAGTTGTTTATTGCCATTTTATTTTTTAAAGCTGTATTCCTCTTTTGCTATATTCTTTTCCCACTTTGATTTCTTTACACGATGCCCCTTAACATTTCCTGCAGCATCGGTTTGGTAGTAATCAATTCCTTGAGTTTTTTTATTGTCTGGGAAGCTTTTTATTTCTCCTTCAATTTTATTTTATTTTATTTATTTATTTATTTTTTTTCATTTTTCTGAAGCTGGAAATGGGGAGAGACAGTCAGACAGACTCCCGCATGCGCCCAACCGGGATCCACCTGGCACGCCCACCAAGGGCGACGCTCTGCCCACCAGGGGGCGATGCTCTGCCCATCCTGGGTGTCACCATGTTGCGACCAGAGCCACTCCAGCACCTGAGGCAGAGGCCACAGAGCCATCCCCAGTGCCCGGGCCATCTCTGCTCCAATGGAGCCTTGGCTGCAGGAGGGGAAGAGAGAGACAGAGAGGAAAGTGCGGCGGAGGGGTGGAGAAGCAAATGGGCGCTTCTCCTATGTGCCCTGGCTGGGAATCAAACCCGGGTCCTCCGCACGCTAGGCCGACGCTCTACCGCAGAGCCAACCGGCCAGGGCTCTCCTTCAATTTTAAATGATAACCTTGCTGGATAAAGTAATCTTGGTTGTAGGTTCTTGTTCTGCATTACTTTGAATATTTCTTGCCATTCCCTTCTGGCCTCAAGTGTTTCTGTTGAGAAGTCAGATGTCCTCCTTATGGGGGCTCCTTTGTAGGTGATACCTTTTTTTTTTTTTCTCTAGCAACTTTCAATATTTTCTCTTTATCACTTAGCTTTGGTATTTTAATTATGATATGTCTTGGTGTAGGTTTCTTTTTAATGGAGTTCTCTGTGCTTCTTGAACTTGTGAGAGTTTCTCCTGCCTTAATTGAGGGAAGTTTTCAGCTATGATATGATTGAACAAAGTGTCTATCCCTTGTTCTTTCTCTTCTTCTTCAGGAACCCCTATGATGCAGATGTTATTTCTTTTTATGTTGTCACAGAGCTCTCTAAGAGTTTCCTCAGACTTTTTGAGTTTCTTTTCTTTTTTCTTCTCTGATTTCATGCCTTCATTCCAGTTGTCCTCCAACTCGCTGATTCAATCCTCAGCTCTACCCATCCTGTTTTTAATTCCTTCCATTGTGGTCTTCATTTCTGATATTGTATTTGTCATCTTCAACTGATTCTTTTTTAATATTTCAATATCCTTTTTTATACTTGCTATTTCTTTATTTAGGTGTTCGTAATGACCATCCATTGTTGTTCTAAGATCCCTAAGTATCTTTACAATCATTATTTTGAACTCCACATCCAGAAGTTTGGTTATTTCCATATCACTCAGTTCATTTCTGTATGTTTCTCTTGGGGTTTCATTTGGATTGCACTTCTCTGTCTTCTCATTATAATTGTGTATTTGGGTGTTTTGTTTGTAGAGCTGGTTGAGTCTAGGCTTGGTGTTGTCTGCCTCCCATTTTCAATTGTGTTATTTCTAGGTCTTCTTGGGTTGGCATCAGCTATTATTTGTAATCCACTTCAGATTTGGGCCACTTTGAAGTCTTGATTTGTTTGTTTTCTTAACAGATGATTGTCTTGTTTGCTGATCTTAGCAGGGGGCTTATTTTAAACTGTATCCAGGAATGTGGTGGGTGTAACCTGAGACTCTGAAGGCCTCTTCTGCCAGTTAATCTCTCTTGGGGCGGGTTGCTTTCTCAGCTTCAGTAGGGAGAGGTGTATCTCAGATCTCCATGGAAACCTGAGTTATTGCCCCTTCTCCCCACTTCTTGTTTTCAGCTGTGTCTTGTTGTGCTGATTGGAGCTGGAGAGATGTCTGGAGATCTGTGACCTGGAAGCACTTTGTATTTTGTTTTGTAGAAGGATCAGCCCCTTCCCCAGCTATGGCTGCCTCCAGCACTGAATGAGTCAGCTTCTCAGGTCGTCCCCTGCATTCCTCTGCCCCTCACTGTCTGTCTCTCTCTTTCCCCTTTCTCTTTGGAAGACTAGCTGGCCCTTTCAACACACCGCATTCCCTGGTAGCCTGTCAAGTGGCTGTGAGCAGTATTTACTGCTCTTTTCCTTGGAGTGAGATCCCTTCTGGGCTCTCAGCCTCACCCCCCTCTGTTCCTGTAAGCAGGGGAGATTCAGGCACTCCCTACCACGTTTGTTGTGGCTTCTTCTTTGTTCTTTGGTTTTTGAGAGCTGTTCTTGTAGTCCAGATTTGGTTTTTCATGCTGATTGTTCATAAATTAGTTTGTAATCCAGTTCGGTGCTGTGAGCTGGGATTCTGTGTGTCTGCCTACTCCACTGCTATCTTCAGGTCTCTCTCAGTATTTCAATGGAAACTATGGGCCTGCTTTTGGCTAATGAGATGGTCAATGTTCGGTTCCATATTTGTCACTGCTAGCCATAACAAGTGATATCTCTGCATGTTTATAGTTGCAAATTACTAGACAAAAATACCACTGCAAGTTCTATTTTTTTAAGGTAACAGCATGAATTGAAACCTGGGGAAGGCAGGAAGGAAATCAGTTTCCACTTAATATATAGATACCCAAAGTGGCTGATCTTCCAAAACTGCACAGTAGTTAGTAGTAAACCAGAAAGACAACAGATGATGGAGCTCACACTCTTTTCCTACCCTTTTGTTTCCCCATAAAACTGTCCTAACTCATCTCCTTCTGATAAATACACTTGTCATTATGCTCATGTGAACAGAACTGTCAACATTGGAGTCTCTATTGTTTCCTGGTGGGAGTATTTTGAATGTTACCTTTCTGCCCATGTCACTCTTATATTTTAGATACAGTCAGTGTATTCCAGAAATTCAGACTAAAATAGTTCTCAAACATTAATGTGTAGAGAATTCACTGGGGACCTTGTTAAGATGCAGATTCTGGGTTGAGGTCTTAGCTTCTGCATTTTTAGCCAGCTCCCAGATATTACCAATGTTGCTGATCTCAGAACTACCCACTGAGGGGTAAGAGTTTAGAATATCACTCACTGAACTTTCACAGTCTGATCTCCCTGCTCACGTTCACCCTTATATCAGTAAAGCTTTTTATGGCACTAACAGTAGGCAACTTAACTTCAAGTAGCACTCAAAATAAAATAAATATATACACTTTTATAATTTTTTTAAAAATCCAGTTATGTGTATAGCTGCAGGTAAGGCTTGATCTAACTTCTCAATGATATGTCTAACTATTAAACTTATTGTAACTAATTGACTTAGTGTAATTGGCAGGTATGACCCACCAGTGTGTACATATGCAGCAGTGTTGAGCATGCTACCCAATGAGGAGGCTTCCAAAGACTCTGCTATGTGTTTTTATTTTTATTTTTTATTCTTCTGCTAATACTAAAGCTGAGGTGTCCCTTCTTGTAAAAACTTCAGGTGAATGTATTTTTTTATGTTGACAAAAAGGTCCTATGTAATGATTTCTTAGAACTACCTACACTCTCAAGACTGTATGATTCAGTGATCTGAAAAACTTCCAAGAACTTAGTGGTAATTCAAAGGCAGAGATTATTAAAGACTTTGAAAAATAACCTACAAATACATGAATTCTTGTGTCCTACATTTAGATTAAAATATATATGACCAGTTATTTTATAATTTAAAAAATCTCCATTAAATATTCTCTGAACTCTCACTCCAATATGTAATAACCCTCCCTAATCACATATAAAATTTTTCCCTTGTGCTTTTTTTCCCTCCTCTTCTACTCCCTCGACCTCCACTCTTTCCTTGTGGTGACTTGGTAATGTGGAGTTACCTTAATGTGGCCCATTGGGCCATGCTATAGGAGTGAGGTTCCTCATTGATTATTCTGTTACCTTTCAGTGTGGTGTATTTAATTTCCCTTAGTCTGGTCACTCTAGTTCTTACATTCAGAATTCTAAAGTGCCTGGAATCTCAACCCTCATTTTCATTCACCTATAATGTGGAGTAAAACTTGGGGAAAAAAAGCCAGAAAAGTTTCATGATTCTATAGGAAATGTCATGACATTTTGCATTCTGCAGGGAGTGCGCAAGCTTACAAGATTATGTTGATGGGCTGGTGGCTCCATTATCACATCCAGGAATTGAAATGATAGAAGAAAAATACAAACCTGTTCAAATGAAATCAGAGAATCTTTATTCTATTTTTCTCCTCTTGAATGCTAATGTACAGCTTTTTCAAGTTTCTTATGGTAAGGAATGTTTTTGGAAAATTATCAGCAATGCAGATATGAATACCTTAGCATACATTTTATTAGGGAGATTTTTAAGTATGTAATGACTCACCTATGATATTTTATGAGCCTTTATAAATGGGTCATTTGTCCAGATAAGAAATTTCATTGTAGAAAATGAACATAAGAGTTATATTTGGATCTTAATTACATAGGATGGAACCACTGGTAGTCATTAGACACAATAATTCCTAAGCTTCCTGGAAGAATGGACTCACAGGGGCATGGGTCTCAATAGGGCCATTTGCTGGCTTTAAGAGGCCTGCCATTTTACCCTGAGGTTTCTCAATAATTTAAATGGTGCAATGTCTGTGCTGAGATCTCAAAGAGCTGTCAATTGCCAGGTGGAACACAGAGCTTGGGTCTACAGAGGCCCCACAGCTTTGGGAAATCGATGCAAGAATCTGTATAAATCAATCAAAATAGAAATCATTTTAGACAAGGTTTTTCTTTAACCTAACTGTGTTCATGCTTTGTTCATTTAGTCCACATGCCTTGCTGTTTTACTTACTATGTTTTGATTGACTGACAAGATAGGGCGTGGTCAAAAGGCAACACATAAAGCATACTAAATAACTCCCTTCAATGGACAGAATTTTCTTCCTTTCTTGATCTCTTCTATTCTTATTCCAGCTCTTTAAAAATCTATAGTGCATGGATAAAATTAAATCCCCTTGAACTTGCTTAACCACTGTTCTACAGGCTGTCATTTGTCTCATTATCACAAAATTATAGGTTGTTTTGATGCTTAAATTGGTAGCCAAAACTAATATTATTTACAGCTCTTTTCCTACAGCAGCTTCACCTTTGGGAAAATAATAAGAAACTAATTACCAATGACTTAGTTTCTGAATGTTTCAAGTATTCTTTGTCACTCTCAATAGTGAGCATTGGGAACAAAAGAGGAGGCACAGAGGAGAGTGCTGGGAGGTGCTCAGAGCCTAGGCAGCCACACATGCATCAAGAGGCACAGGAATATTCACAGCAACAGCAGGCTCAGCACCAGTTCCGACCGCATTCCCATGATGCCATGCTGCACCCAGAATTAACCCCTCTGGATGCATCCTCCTGCAGACTGAAATTTTGCTTCCGGTACCAATAGAGGGGATGGGTCAGGAAATAAAGGACTAACTTGTAAGAAAGCATTGGTGTTTCCCGTTAGGCCATATTTTTCTCACAGCTCCATATAGAGTCTAAAATTTTAATTGCAGTCAAAGCATAATATTGAGACATTTAGATACAGTGTAAAGGGCTAACTAAGTAATTTGCAGACAGTTCTAATACTTGTTAGACTCAATGTCATTATGAGGTTGAGGAAAATCATGGCTTTCTGTAAGTTTATTTGAATCCATACAATCATAGTTTTGTCTTACACTTTAAAGGGCCAACGAGAAAATTTAATAAAACATCCATCTGCGGCAGGATGCAGCCCTTCACAGTTTGCCTGAGAAGGGAAGGAGATGGGAGGATATGGAACACAATTTTCAAACCCTGAAATTTTTATCTTTGGACAAAATTGGTTCTGCTATAAAGTAAGCCATTTAACAAAGTAAAAGCAGCAACATTACATGTGAAGAATATTAACATCCTCTACCAAAACTCTCAGACTAATGACCATAGGAAATTTCAAATTAATGAAATATTTTGCCAAGAAAAAGAAATCATGATTTATAAAAGGTTTCTGTTTTGGAATATTGCCTAGGTTGTAATATGGTTTTAAATCTCTCTCTCTCTCTCTCTCTCTCTCTCTGTGTGTGTGTGTGGGGGTGTGTGTGTGTAAGTACACACTCTGGAGACAGTTACCATGAAGTGTCCTAATTTGGTATTCACTCTCCAGAAATAGCTACATAAACATATTAATTATATTAACTATCACTATCAAATAGCAGGGGGTTGGTTAATAAACAAATGCTATATTAGAGATAACTTTTTATTAGTGAAATAAGAGGTGTTCAAGATACATAGCTGGCTAGAGAAATCGTATGGGCACCATCATCTCTGCATGAAAGACTGGATAAGAATCTAGAGATTCTGGAAAGCCCGGCCATCTAAGACCTTTGGAGCCGAGCCAAGGTCATGGCTCTGTCTCAAGCTACAATCACATGTTGAAGGGATGACTCCATGGCCTGATCTACTTACAGGACTGGCTGCTCAAAGTGAACTTCATATGAAAGTTGTTGGCATGCCTGCAGGTAGAGGGGAACCACTGAGTTTACAGGATAAGCCTGGATGACTATTTTTGTGACTGCTTGCTAATGGATGTTTTTTGTGTGACAAAATGCAGTCCGAGAGGAGCATGTATTGTAACATAGAGTTCATATGTCTGTGAGATATCAGTAGAAAATGCTCACCTCTTTATGTTTTTCACGCCTACCAACAGCTAAGAATATTTGACAAATGGCATGATGATTCTTGAAGGTTATGGGCAGAAACATCATAACAAAGGCATGGTACCCTGCTGGAAAGACTGACTCAGAAGGGGACTTCAGATAGCCAGCACTCTCCAAATACACCCAAGGACTCTAACTCAACAGGGCACGCATGATTGCCTTTGCCCTCTAATTACAAAATATACTATCACACATTAATGCTATCATACGATATATTTCTCCTTGTCAAGATCTATGTTGGCCTAACCTGTGGTGGCGCAGTGGGATAAAGCGTCGACCTGGAACACTGAGGTCGCCGGTTCGAAACCTTGGGCTTGCCTGGTCAAGGCACATATGGGAGCTGATGCTTCCTGCTCCTCCCCCTTCTCTCTCTCTCTGTCTCTCTCTCTCTCACTCCTCTCTCTCTAAAAAAATCAATAAATAAAATATTTTAAAAAATTAAAAAAAAAAAGATCTATGTGATGGCAGCCAGTCCTAGGGAGCTAGAGAATATAAAAGTTTTATTTAGGAGGAGTGGATAGAGGAAGTCTCTGGTTTCGTTGAAACTTTCCTCCGTTACATTCGTTCATCTCAGTTGGCTAAGAATTTTTCATGCTAACAAGTGCCTTTTATTATTCTCCATTTATGTTTACTTATCTATTTTAAACCTTTCAGAAAAATTAAAAGAAAAGAATAAATTTTAAAAATCATAATAAAAGATGAGGAAAAAAGAGGAAGACAGTGGGCCAGATGTTAACAGCCAATACAATACCCCAGGTTCTGAGGCTGCATGGGGTTTGTTTCCTTTGCTCAGCCAGTCTTGGTTTTTACTATAATTTGGTGGCTAGCACATGCTGTTGATGTTTCATTCCTGACCTTTGAGGTTCACTGTTTCTTTGCACACCAGTATCTTTTCACCCCTAGCCCCTGTGACTCTCTGGCAGTGGATGAATGACTTCAGTGATGGATATAAGGCAGCAGCACAATTCTGAGACATGCTCCACGCAGTCTATCAGGGTATCTCATGGTATTGAGCCCTTGTTGCCCACAGCAGTAACCTGCTCAACACTGCGCCTGTGTTGGCTTTATGCCTTCCCATTGTTACTTCCACATTCCCCTATCAGTTGTTCCTAGCATCAACTTTAAAAATCAACTACATGTACTCCCAGTAACAGTCTGCTTTGGGGAAAGCCCAGCCTCAAACATGTGTTCACATTAGCGTCCATATTAAGCACACAGTCTAAATCATCGTTATTCTCCCGGAGACATGAACTGATCGCCCATCCCTTCTTTATTGCTATTTCTGCATTCATTTGCCACGTTCTGGTTCTCCCACTTGGAAAACTTATAAACTGCATCGTCATGACTTTTGGAACTGCGTATAATTGCTATTCAAAAGGAAAAAAGAATTGCAAAATAAAAACTTTCTGCGACTTGATATACAGAAAATAAAGGCAAGTAAGTAGAGAAATTAAATGTTAGGCAAGCTTGATGCTCAATCATGATTTAACCATAAAAATGACAGGTGAGAGCTTTAGGATGCGTATTTTGAGTCATTTGGTCCTAAATAGAAGTTATTTTATCATACAAAGCCCCACAGATTGCCTATGTATACATAGTTGATCTATATCCAACCAAAATTGGCTTTGGTAGAGGCATCAAAATTAATAATAATAGTATTGATTTTTCCATAGTTTTGATTATCAGTAGTAAATGAGGAAAGGAGAGAAGCAAGGAAGCTCATATATTAATATCAGGTTGGTTAACAAGCAAATGAAATATTAAAAATAATTCCTCAATGGTGAAATGAATGGTGTTCAAGATATGCAGTTGGAATAGAAGCTAATGAATTAAAATCTACCGACCTCCTGATCTAGTAGCAACTGTTTCCTGGGAGACCAAAGGGATTTCCCCAAAGCAGAATAAATGGAATGACACCATTTTCACAAACCAACTTGCTTCACCTTTTAAGAGATTCCCTCCAGATTTCCTTCGCCAGACACACTCTGAGATAAATAGAAACATGACCCTCGGACAAATATTTACAAGTCCTGGCAGCACGGGGCTCTCTCCTTTCCAACCCGTTTGGTGTATTTATACAGAGATGCACTTGCTGCCTCTGAAAGATGTCATCTCTGGAGGGTCAGGGCCAGAGGTCATCTTTAATGTGGTTTTATTCTACTGATCTCTCTGGTGGAACAGAAGGGAGAGCTTTCATGTAGTGAGGCCTTTCATCTGATCCACTCCTTCTGGTTCCTTCACGTGCTTTATCCCTTCTTAGTTTAAGGTCAATAGGAAGATGAGAGGATGTGGCTTGCTTGGAGCAGTGAATAAAAAAAAAGAGGGACTTAAAAAAGCAAAGATCTGTTACAGAAACATCTATTTTTATTTTATTTGGCCCACTACAAACCTCTGTCTGCTAACGAATACTACAAGGCTGTGAGCTATAAGCAGATAAATGCTATCAAATACTCGAAGGACTTCCACTCTACACAGCCAGAACCCTCCGGCCGCGCGGGCCAGGGGGTGATGCTGAGGTTTGTACAGGACTCTGCACAGGAGGGTGTTTGTGTCCAAATCATATATTCTCCCGGAAAATTCCGCCTGTGGCATAGCAGAATTCATTTTTTTTATTCCCTCAAAATAAATTTCTGGTTTCAAATTTATGGGATCCTTTAAATCTTATATAATTCTTACATATTTCCTGCCTTTCACAGGTAAGAAATTTAAAATAAAAATCAGTGAAATGAAATAACCATATTGGGTCCCCCTTTCCTTTATGTGAGAGGAGGGGAGATAGTGAGACAGATTCCTGCATGCCCCCCAACCAGGATCCACCCAGCATCCATCCACCATCGGTCTGGGGCAGATGCTCCAATCAATCCAGCTATCCTCAGCACCCTGGGCCAATGCTCCGACCAGCCGAGCCACTGGCTGTGGCAGAGGAAGGAGAGACCAGGAAGAGGGAGGGAAAAAGAAGCAGATGGTTGCTTCTCATGTGTACCCTGACTGGGAATCAAACCCAGGACATTCATACACCAGGATGATGCTCTATCCACTGAGCCAACCAGCCAAGGCTGTGTCCTTTTTCTTTTCTTTCTTTTTTCATACTTTTTCTGAAGTGAGAAGCGGGGAGGCAGAGAGACAGACTCCTATATGCGCCCAACCGGATCCACTCAGCTTGCCCACTAGAAAACAATGCTCTGCCCATCTGGGGTGTTGCTCCGTTGCAACCGGAGCCATTCTAGCATCTGAGGCAGAGGCCATGGAGCCATCCTCAGTGCCTGGGTCAACTATGCTCCAATAGAGCCTTGGCTGCAGGAGGGGAAGAGAGAGAGAGACAGAGAGGAAGGAGAGGGGGAAGGTTGAAGAAGCAGATGGGTGCCTCTCCTGTGTGCCCTGGCCAGGAATTGAACCCAGGACTTCCACGTGTCAGGCCGACACTCTACCACTGAGCCAACTGGCCAGGGCTGGGTCCCTTTTCTTAATGGGCTAGATGGAAGAATTGTTTTGAAGATGCATTTGGGGATAGCGGGCACTGGTCTCAGAGATATTTGGGTCTTGCTGTCCCTAATCCATGACTCTGAGGAAACTACTTCCTGCCCCTATGGGTCTCATTTCCCTCCTATGTGACAAAGAGGTCACAAAGGCTGACTTGTAAACGTCTTCCCCAGTCTGATGTTCTTTGGTTATAATAACCACAGCTAACCTTCACTGAACACCTCCCATGTGTTATGAAATATTCCAAAAGTGGTATATGGATTACTCAGTTCTCACCACAAGTCCCCAAGGTAGGTATTATATACTGCTCACAAAAAGTAGAAAATATTTTTTTGCTTCTTATTCATTCTAAAATATCCTCTAATTTTTGTGAGCAATATATTTGTCATTGACCCCATTTATGGATAAGGAAACAGGCACAGAGAGGTTTAGTGTCCTATGTAAGATCATATACCTAGTGAGTGGCCAAGTCAGGGCTTCATGAGGCACTGTGCCTCTAGAAAAGGCTCTCCTAACCACCAGGCTACCTTGCATCTGATCTCTGACCTCCTTACCGCTGTCCTAGAAGTAAATGCTGTACAGCTACATAGTATCTAAGGTCAGGCTCCCCTCAAAGCAGGCATTAAACATAGGATCTTGGGAAAAAGTATTTTGTTTGGGGAGGACTTCAGAAAGCACTGTGAGAAAGAAGTGAGATGGGAAGAGGAGGAGCCAGTACAAGGTCTGCAGATGAATGGGATCCTTCGGTCCTGCTGGGGGCACTCTGAGGAGCTGTGTAGAATGCCACTTGGAGTTCACCACTGAGGAATGATTAAGAGAGGCTGTGTGCCCACCAATTCCCATTCTAATTGTCTTCCCTGAGCCTAAAACACAACTCTTAGCCAGAGAATGCCTCAGTCTGAGCCATGGGAGGTCTTCAGCAAGTACTAATATTGATCAACTTATGACCTATGCAACTTATGACCATTCGACTTGACGACCACAATCACTAGCCACAACTGCTCCGCATCTGGCAGCGCAAGCGTTGCCCAGCTGGGCTACGACAGTGCAGACCAGCTTCCGGCAGCACTACCATCTCCGCGTGCACCATTTCAACTGTTATCCCAGACTCGGTACAGCAATTTGTGTTTTGTGTCTTGGATATTTTTCATCAAACCCCTTTCAAGATTTATACCAAGAGGAAATTATCTTTTCAAATATTAAACCAGTTGTGCTGGTAACGCAGTGTTTTACTTAAACCTGACAAATGTAAAAATAAGAAACAAAATGGTGTAGAGATGATATAAATGGCATAAAATGAACAAAGAAAATTATGATATATAACAATAATGAAAGAAAATTATGATAAAATATGACTTAAAGATTTTTATAATATCATTTCACAGTACTGTACATATAGCCTACACTACTTACTACCAAATCGTGTTATGACTGGTCTATCGGAACCGATTGTGGTTGCAAGTCGAGCACTAGCTGTACAAGAACTGGTAGTAACATCCTGTGTAGGCTCAGTGGCCAAGATAAGGTACTGACAGCATCAGCCACACATGGCTAGGAAGTTTAGGAACCAGGACTCACATGATGGCCATTGGGCTCCAGTCCTTGGCCTTTGAACAAGTTAATCGCCTATGGTGACAGCTCATAAGTTACTAAGGGGAGAAACAGCCTTTCTCAGTCTTCTCTCAGGTGTCTCTCTGCCAACCAGACTCATGCATGGTGCAAGGGACAAATCCTGAACCACTCTCTCCTTTGGTTTAATTTCAGATTTGACACTTCCATGATTTATAAGAGGCCTGGCCTACTTAATGAGCTTGTTCTGTGCCCTGAGCTAACTGCATCTCCCCTGCTCGGCTGCTATTGATTAAAAATAAATGCTGGCTTTGTTTATTTTGGACAACTTGTTTGTCTTTTCCACAAATGTCCCATTAGCTATCAGACTCATTTTTCAGATCAACTGCCAAGTCTAGTAAAGTTTGTATAAGTGCAAAATGACGCATGGCTGCCATTTATGCTCAAGCTGAAGGTACTTAAAAATTATTTTATGTGAAACTTTTCATTGTTAATCAAAGAATAAAACCCAGTTTCATCTTACTACTATGTGCGATAACATTTTACCAGTAAAAGACATTCCCCAAGGACTCCGATAAAAAGAACAAGTATATTATTATAATATAATTAATCCATATTAAAGATTCTTTTAGTAAAGAAGGTCAGCAAGGCTCATGCGATGGCATGCTTTGCTTTGAGCCAGGAGGTCAAGGGCTGTTCCTATTTGACATTTATGGACCTGGCGCAGAATACAATGAAGTATTTGAGTGAGCAAACTGGACGAGACCTCCCAGCCCAATAAAGCAATGCTATGCACTTGCACTGAGCATAGCAATCATTTAGTCATCTTGTCCTCAAATTACATGGCAGGTGATTCAAATGGAAAGGACAACTGCGACATCAAACTACCTCACTGGGTTCCTGTGAGAATAATATGACCGAAAGGTTGCAACTTAGGATAGGAAGGATGCAGCAGGGAATAGACCTCTCCCAGCCAGCAGGACACATCTCTGCTTGGAGAAGCCCTAATCTATATTTTCCCATGTAGCCAGATAGATGGTTGACTGCTACTTCTGTTCATTCATTCAACTGGCCATCATGTACTCACTGAGACCTTATTGTGGGCTAGACACTGAGAATGCTGACATTATTTTGATGAGACAAAGCGGACAGGTCGCTACCCTTAACAACTTGAAAATCTGGCAGGAAAAGACAACTAAGTGAAAGAAGCACATGGGGGGGGTACACCTCTAAGGGTTGTGAGGCTGGAAGGCTGCAAGATGACAGCTGGCAGTCGGATGTGATTACTAAGGTCAGGGACAGAAGATTACCTAGAGGTAATCAGTAAGATCTATAAGATGGGGAGGGGTCAACAAGAAGTGTAAGGGAACACTCTGGACAAAGAGAACTCCAGGGGAGGGAGCGCATGTGCAAAGCCCCTGTGTTGAGGCAGGGGCACAGGGGTTACGACAGAGCTAGGGCTTAGACTCTGAGAAGTTAGCACAAGATGAGACCAGAAAGACTTAATTAGGGATTTTCGCTTTTATCTCAAGCAGTACCTCATTCGGAGTCTCTCCGTGTTGTCCCTGGAGGCTGCCCCACACTGAGATGCTGGTTCGATGGCATGTTCCTGCTGTGCACAATGAGATATTTGAGTGCTGGGATAGCGCCCCATTAGTATTCGCCTTCTCCAAATTTAGCACCATAACTAGCTCAGTGTGTCTCTCTTTGATTTCAGTGACATAAAATGAACATGCCATACAAATTTACCATTTTAAAACGTGCAATTCTGTGGTTATTAGTATAGTCACAAACTTGTACAACCATTATCACTATTGAATTCCATGACACTTTTATCACTTAAGAAAAACAACAAAAAACATTGTACCTGCTATTCATTAGCAGTCATTTCCCATTCCCCTCTCTCTTCAGCACCTGGAAACCAACTAATCTATATTCTGTCTTTGAATTTACCTATTCCAGACATTTCATATAAATGCAATCATCCACTATATAACTTTTGGTGGCTAGATTCTTTCACTTAGTGTGATATTTTCAAGACTCAACCATACATGAATCAATACCTCATCATTTTTTATGGCTGAATAATATACCATTGTATGAATACACCATATTTTGCTTATCTGTTTATCAGTTGATAGACATTTGGGTTGTTTCCACTTTTGGATGATCATGAATAATGTTGCTATGAATGTTCGTGTGTAAACTTTTGTGTGCATAGCTATTTTTAATTCTCTTGGTTATATGTAGAATTAGAGTCATTGGGTAATGGTAATTCCCTGTTTAACTTTCTAACAAATTTCTACACTGTTTTCCACAGCAGCCTGGACCATGTCACACCCCACCAGCAATGTGTAAGAGTTCCAACTTTTCTACATCTTTGCCAACCCTAGTCATTTTCTATCTTTTCAATTCTAGACATCCTAGGAGGCATAAAGTGGAATCTCATTGTGGTTTTGATTCCAATTTTCCTAATAATGCTAAGTATTTTCATATGCTTATTGGCCATTTTCATATTTTTGAATAAATATCTACTCAAGTTCTTTGATCAATTTCTAAATTGAGTGGTTAATCTTTTTGTTGTTGATTTATAGAAATGAATATTAGAACACTCATCAAACATTTGAAATGCAATTATTTTCTCCCATTCGATGGGTTGTCTTTTCAATTTCTTGACAATTTCCTTTGGTGCATAAATGTTTATAATTTTAATGAAGTCTAACTTACCTATTTTCATTTTGTTGTTAATGTGTTTGATGCATGTTTAAGAAACTCTTGTCTAATCCAACATCACCAAAATTCACACCTATTTAAGAGCGTGGTCCCAAAACAACAAGGTTGCAGGTGTGATCCAGTGGTGGGATTCAGCCAGTTTGCACCAATTTGGCAAAGCAAATACCTAATTTTTGGTTTAATTCGGCAAATTGGTTGTTAAAATGGCACTTGTAATCAGGGTTTTCTCTAAGGTGGGCTCCTGGGCAGCTGCCCAATGTGAAAATCACAGATTTACATTCCTTACTCTTTTTCAACATTCATCTACGCAAGAGCATATTCTAGCACCCGTGGTAACGTTCATTCTGTCCACAGGTGAAAAAATTGCAAGTGAGGACACCAATCAAGAAGAAATAAGGAAATATCTTAAATATTAGTTTTATTGTTTTTTGTCAAGTACAGTGGTACCTTGAGATATGAATTTAATGTATTCTGTAACCGAGCTTGCAAATCAGTCAACTCATATATCAAACTGCCGATACTGGACCCGTGCGCCAAAGCGCCAACTAGCGGCAACTTCCCAAATTACGACTCATATCTCAGAATTTCGCTTGGATCTCGAACAAAAATATGGACTGAGTCGCAGCTCGTATCTTAAAAAAAAAATTGTATGTTGATCTGTTCATATCTCAAGGTACCACTGTATTAGTTAATATTTTTTCATTAATATTTTAAAACATTCTTATAATATATTCTAGTTTTATATACCCCTTTTATTGTTCATATTTAAGTATTAATTTAAATGTAGGAAATAATAAAACCATTTAAATTAGTAAATTCCAAATTTATTTCACTAAGAAACTGTTTTGGGGCAAACATCAATTAGTTGAGTAGAATACAGTAAAAAAAAAAATGTTAGATGATCTCTTTGCATAAATCCAGTGGTGAAAAAAATGAAACATTCTTTTTAACTTTAAGGGCCTTTGGACATCTACAAAACTAGCCATCCACAAAAGATGCTCAATGGTAGAAAAGCAGCATAAACAATGGTTGCACCATGTTGGTTTTTTAACTACAGCCACCCGGATACCCTGTTATTAAAGGTCCTTATAAATACTGTGGTTTCCCACTATTCTGTGGAATGGGAAAAGGAATAGAAGAATTTCTTTGGCATAATAACAGTGAGATAGTTATAATAACAACAAGAATAATAACTACTACTAATACTTTATTATTATGTAAATAGCCTCCTATGGAATGATAATAGAAACACCCATCCTAGGCTTCTTTGACCCCTCTTGCTAACTTTCCCAAGAACAGGAAACTCTTATGGTTTGTCCTAGCCAGCTGCAGCAAACACTGTCAGACTGAGGCAGAGGCAGATTAAGGTCGGTTGAGGCCCCGGGCACAGAAGAAAATATTGGGCCCCTTAAAAAGAGAGAGAGAGACAGGGAAAATAAAAATACATGATAACCATATTATTAAATAAATAAAAAATATTATGTACTATATTAATGTTAAAATTGCACATACGAAACCAAACTTGGTGTCATTAGGAAAAAAGTGTACAGTTGGGGTTTTGCAATTCAGAAGTCGGGGCCCAGGGTGCACACCCAGTGCACCTGCCATTAAATCTGCCTCTGGATTAGACGCCATTTCTCCAGGACAGTCACAGAAGTCCCTTATCTCTCTTTGCACATCTGCACACACGCCAAACAAGCTATGCCAAACGTTCTAGATTTTAATGCCATGTTAACAGCCCCTCAGATGTCTTTGACTCAAAGGCACAGGCAGAAGGAATTCAGAGTGAACATTACTGTCCTCTCCCCTGGCCTTCCGGTTCAGTGGCAAAGTGTGGATTTGCTTGTTGTTTAATTATTCAAGGTGCACTGCTTTCTTGGATAAGACTCTCTGTAAAGACTTCCAGGATACATTCACAGGATCTATGTTACCCAAAGAACCTGGAGTGGACTGTCAGCCACACTCCACACTCAGGAGTAGGGGCAGGTCTGCCCCCAGGCCTGTACTGACCGTGTCCTGGCTTCCCCTGTGGGCTGCTAGTCTACATTTGGGTCCTTCTCCATGGCCTCTTCCCAACCTGCCTTCAAGTCAGTAGGTTCTTCAGGTAACTCCTGCCACCAGCCTGAGAAACAAGGTCCTCCCTGGAGTGGCCTGCGGTCTTCGCTCATGACAGCCAGCTTTTAGCTACCTAGTGACTGGCATTGGTCTCGGTACACCCTGGGCTCGACTCTCAGACAGAATCAAATGATTTATTCCTTTCTATTGAGCAAGTTGCAGAGCTGAGAACCTGGGACCAGGGACAGAATTAATGAGGTAAGGGGCTTTCAGATAAATAAATAAATAAAAACCTTGTGGACATGGCTGAGTTCCCTAAAAACATTTTAGGGAGGAGAGAAAAAGCAAGAATGAATTGCTTTCTGAAAAATATATGTAAAATCAATCTCCGATTCTTCATCGGCTTTGAAGAAGGAAACACCTGTGAGCTGCAGGAGGCCAGCAGCACCACGGAGGACACGTGGTCCCCAGATCTCACCTGCTGGCTTACTCCCACCTGCACCTTGCTAGCCGTTGTGCAGAGGAAGGGTAAACGGAGCCATGCAGCCTCAACCTTGCTGCCTCTCCCTGCGTAGTGGTGTTTCTCAGCACTTCAGAGAGCTTCCCGGCCATCCTTTTCAGCCAGCTTTCCCACCTCATCATTACTCATGACCTCTTAAGAAGCCAGACTGGCCCGCCAGCTTTTCCTGGGCTCCCTCTTATGCTCCACTATCTCCAGTCTCTGCCCTCCTGCCAGACAAGTTTCTCTCCACTTTATCAGTAGAAGAGAAGATAACGAACATTGCGCTGTGATCGCTACATGACCTTATTTAATCCTCACTGATGAGTTGGCGCTTGAGCAAGTCATTTCAAATTTCTGAGCTTCTCTTTCTTCTTGGACAAGGAGGGATAAGGAGAGTGCCCAGACTGTGGGTTCAGACGTCCTGGGATAATCCACACACTCTCTGAGCACACTCTCGTTCATCATCAGTGCTCAGTTAATGGGAGCTAGCATTCATATCATTCCCAATTTTCACAGATAAAGGGACTGAAGTTTAGAGACCATGAAGCTCTTTTCTAAGGCTGTGGAGACAGCGAATTGTCCAGCTGGGGTTCAGATACTGAACTTCGGCAGTTTTGACAATGACCTGTTACAACAGGGTGCTGCCTCTGAACACCGTTCATCCTGCAAGAAGACTCGTAGGTCCTTCCTTGGCCAGATCTCAATGGCTCACAGAAAACTTTGCCTTCTGAACTCAAAACATCCATTATCCGTGTCACTTATTTACTTTAGCATGTTCTAATCTATATTTCATATTTTAACCGAAGAAGTAATCCTGATATTCATGACTTTTAAAATTAATACTTAACAGACTTTAATTGAACACCTCTGTGCGTCAGGCCCTGCAATGAGGTCTGGGGTTTCTGCGGCCCCTGTCCACGTGTAACTAACTGACGGTCTGTCTGCCTCTGTGTGAAAGCGATGGACATGAACAGCAGTGTCACGTAAATGAGGACACGACTGTAGTTGTGGTGAGTGCTATGAAGGACAGGTGGAGGGGTGCGAGTGAGATGGGGTTGGGGCACTGGGTGTAATGAGAGAGGCAGTGAGTAGACAGTTTAGCTGAGATAGAAACAGAGGGACACTTGCCAAGGTAAAGAAGGGAAGAGAGAGAACATCCCTGGCACAGGGTACACCATATGCAAAGGGGCAGAGGTCTCATGACAGAGGCAGAATGGCACAGTTGAAGAATAAACACTGCCAAGCATCCCTGGTGGCCGTGGGGAGATGAAAGTGCTGAGGTCAGCAGGAACCAGGCTCTGAAGAGTCTTAAAGGCCACGCTGAGAAGTCTGGTTTATCTAAGTACAGTGAAAGAATATTAAAGTTTTGAGCAGAATATAATATAATCATTTTCCGTGTGTGTGTGTGTGTGTGTGTGTGTGTGTGTGTGTGTGTGTGTGTGTGTTATGGGGGCGATAGGCATGCAGGGAGACCTTTAGGGACTGTACTGTATTCCAGATGACAGATGGTAATAGTTTGGATGAGGATGCTGGAGATGTACGTACGATGGGGGATATAGTCAGAGAAGACAGAGGTGCCTTCTCTGAGATGACAGTTGAGCAGAGACATGAAGAACCCTACAATCTCCCATTATGCCTATCTACCTGCCAGGATCTGCACTTCCACTCCTTGAGATGGTTAAATTCATGTGTTAACTCACAGTGTCATCCCACACAGGTGTGTGGGATCAGCCTCAACAGAGGGGAAGAAGACTCATCTTAGACTCCAGTCTTTGGTCAGAGCAGGGGAGTGCACACAAGCTGGCAGCTTACAGGAGAGGGGCTCAGTGGCATAAATCTCAAAGGAAGAGAATATTCACAAGCAGATGGAGTAGCATTTTCTGACACATTCAGGAGAGATCAATGTCCCCTCTTGGTGCAGAGGTTGGAGAAGGTAAGAAAATAAATAGCACCTATATCTCTGATACTGCTTTTTAGGTCAGTTTCTTAAATTTTAACATTTGCTGATTTATTAATTACAGTTTGCTTTAAAATGTGTTCTCTTATCTAAATAGTAGAATTAAAAAACAATCTTGCCAATTAGATTCCCTTTAACTATAGAATACTGAATAAATAAGATAATGAAGAAGGATACAAACAAATAAATCAGTTAAATGTATTTTGTATTAAATTAAAATCTTGTCAACAAATTTCTATTAAGATGTTTCTACCCAGAAAACAAACCTAGAATCATTCTAATAACAAATATTCCAAGATTATCTACAGAGTATCTGCTATACTTCCAAGCAGGATGAAGATGGAAACATTGTATTGTAGTGGGGGTTGGATCTCTTTGTAAATATACAAATAGTTATGTCCACCCAGTGGGTATCAAGTCTAAGTCATAGCTATTTAAGTCCTGACAGTAGATACAAAATGAATGAGAATTGCTCTTATTCACCCTTCTGTTTCAGTGCTCCATAAATTCCATTGTAGATGTAATAATAGTTCATGTGAGTGACCTAAACAAATGTGAGTTTATTTTTCTCCTGTAACAGGTGAAGACACAGTTCCACAAATTCATCAGTGCTCCTGGATTGTTCCTGTCTACCATCCTTAGTGTGGGTCTTCCATACTAATGGTCTCTACCTCCAGCCTATGGGCTGTGTTCCAAACAAGAAGGAGGAACAAGAAAACAGGGCATTGTACATATTGAGAAACAAAAATGTGCTAGAAATCCCCAGCAAACATCCACTTAGATTGCAGTGGCCCCAACCATAACATCCAATCACATCTAGCTGCACAGGAGTCTAGGAAACATGTTCTGTTTTATTTTTTTAATAGCTAGGTATTATGACACCCCAAACCAATTTGGGTTTACTATTAATGAATAAGTAAAAATGGATAACACATATAAAATGAACAGAGTCTGCCACAGTTACATAACACACACACACACACACATACACACACACAAGTTACGCAGAAATATTAAAGACTGAATTATAAAAAAAATATTAGAACAAATACTATTTCTCTTTTTGCCTCATTACAAATCTATTAAGAAGATCTTCCTTGGCATATTAGTTTATATTATTCTTGTATTTCTCTCATAATATTTAAATAGCTCATACTTCTCACACATATTGGAAATTAGTCTCAATTTTCAAGGACAGCCTTACTAAATCACATCAAGTCATACCCGCTGGTGGGGGGAGGACTTACATCAATGGAG
This sequence comes from Saccopteryx bilineata, assembly GCF_036850765.1. Taxonomy (NCBI): domain Eukaryota; kingdom Metazoa; phylum Chordata; class Mammalia; order Chiroptera; family Emballonuridae; genus Saccopteryx; species Saccopteryx bilineata. The sequence goes on from NC_089495.1 coordinate 173,705,086, forward strand.
AAGCAATGTCAAATTAGTTTTATTATTGCACTGTTTTTCTTTGCTCTTCCATTTCCTACATTCATCTTCCCAGAAGGACCACCATGGATTTACTCTTCTGGGCTTTCCTCATCATGACTGCTCACATATTCACTCTTTTTTATTTTGAAGCCTTTTGAAACATCCAAGAAAAAATGTTTGATCTCAAAGATATGAAAGGAAAGATTTCATATTCTCCCATCCAGATAAATCCCCCAGTCTTTACAGATTTGATTTAACACATCCCCAGAGCATTAATAAAGAAATTTTTCACAATTTTATTATTTAAAATATTTATAGTTCTCAATTATGCCAGTGATAGGCAATTTCCTTGCATTTATTATAGGTCTAATTCTACTATTTAGGCGCTTTATGAAATGGAAAGAATATACACAGTCAAGTTTATCTTTAAAGTTCCTCTTATTTTTACTGAGCTTTCAACCATCCAGGTTCTGAGGCGAATATCTCTGATGCCATCCACACAGCACCACTAACAGAGGAAAAGAGCCTCAGGAAATGTAATTGATCTTCCTTGACCCATAATATCTGTGTGGCTTGGACACCTGCTGTGAGACTGAACTACATTTCTCTTTGCAAGGGAGTTACTCAGACCTGGAAGATGCTTTGGAGTAGTGCAGTTGATGGCAGGTGCAGAAGGGAAGCACAGCTGGGAAAACATCACAGCAGAACACACAACAATGTTACCATTTTCAAAAGGATAAGTTATATGTAGAAAATGTGAAGCACTTGGCACGCAGAGACTTCACAAAGCCCTCAATATTTCCGGGCTTGCGGGATGCGTAGCCCAGTTGTGGATTGCCTCTCAACCACCCACCACTGATACCGTTCTCTCAAGGTTTCTGTCTATCTGCAGGATCACGTTTGTCTGACTCTCAGCTCTACCAGGTGGATCCTATGCCTACAGTTTTTCCATTATTAAGTATCATCAGCCCCAAAGTTCTCAATAATTTTTGCTGATAATTTATTAGCAAACATGTATACTATTTGCTAGTAATGGTATTCTAAGAGCTTTAAGGATATTAATTAATTTAATCCTCATAACAATCCTATGATGCAGGTACCATTATCATCCATCCCTCTCTAGCAGATGAGGAGCACGGAGAGGCCAGGCAACCTGCCCAATATCATCTAGCCAGTGAGCGGTGGGTGTGGGATTGCACCCAGGCTTTCCTAGTCCCAGCTTTAACCATTAAGCAAATAATGTTCCCTCTCATTGGAATAAGGGACCTAGACCTTGGAGGTCCTGTAGGCTAATTTTACTGATAAAAAAAAAAATTCCTGTGAGAGCCACTATGAAAAATCGTTTTTCAGCTTTAACTTGGGTTCTTTCTTGCCCATCGAAATCTGTTATCCAGGTCGCCCGAGGTGAATCTAATCTCACAAGGCTGGCTTCCTGTCCAATCAACAGGACAAGTGGATCAAGGTCTCTAGTTATGAGATTGCTGCTGATTCTCTCTGCTCTCTCATGGGGCATAAATAACAGGGCTGCGGTTAGTCCCTCTCTGTTCTGTTAGCCAGTGCTCCCTGGTACAATCTGGAAGCAAAGCAGTAGAGTTTCAGTGCTCAGTAACTCTTGCAAACCAAGTCTCTATTGTGGTTTGACAGAGTATGCTGAAATAATCCAAATGCAAATGTTACAGTTCACTTGGAATGAGATAAGATAAATAACTGAAGCCAATGTGTATGATGGCATCTCAAAATAATGGAGAGAAAACTCAGAAACAGGAATTTGGATCCTTTTCCCCACTTGGCCACCAACTACCCTCAGAAGCTTCCTTATTTCTTCTTTTCACCCTGAAACCAATTCTGCATACCCAGCTCTCCTCACAAGATCACCTTTAGTCCAAAAGTATGTATGGACTTCTCATTGAACGGGAGGCACACAACTAGGCCCTGAGGCTAGAACTGTGAGCTAGACATGACCTCACAATAAATAGCTCAACCACAAAATAGTGATAAAGTTCCAAGAAAAATTAATGTATGTGAGGGGACTTCCAAAAGGATCAAATAGCTAAACCATGAGGTTAGTGAACACTTCCAGAAAGCAACTGATATCTAAGCTGAGGCCAAATAAAGGACACTGTCCTGAGGCCCATGGTTCTAGTGGTGTCCAGTTACCTAAGCAGGAGATAAACTGGAGGCAGTCCACCATGCTAGCATAGCCTGAGAAAACACTCAGATGAAGCTAAAGAAAATAGGTTCATGCACTGGCTGGTTGGCTGAGCAGTAGAGTGTCAGCTCAGTGTATGGATGTCCCAGGCTCAATTCCCATTCAGGGCACACAGGAGAAACATCCATCTGCTTCTCCACCCCTCCCCCCTCTGGCTTCTCTTTCTCTCTTCTTTTCCTGCAGTCATGGCTCAATTGAAGCGAGTTGGCCCCGGGTGCTAAAGATGACTCCATGGCCTCCACCTCAAGCACTAAGAAGAGCTCTGTTGCTAACCCATGGAGCAATGACCCAGAGAGGCAGAGCATCACCCCCTAGTGGGCTTGCTGGGTGGATGCCGGTCAGGGCGCTTGCAGGATTCTGTCTCTGCCTCCCCTGCTTTCACTGAATTAAAAAAAAGAAAGAAAGAAAAGAAAATAGGTTCATTTTTTATAGGTTCTTTTAATGTTTGTTTAAATTTAAGGGGACAATACGGGTCTATTATAAGCCTTCAGCGGAAAATACTGAATGAAAAACAACCCTTTCTTCTCAAATTCCCAACTTCTCTCCTAGTGAATTTTCTTGGAGGGCAGTGAGCATGGGTCTCTGGCATTGTTTCTGGTCCCTCCTGCTGACCACTCAGCACGAGTGGCCTGTACCACTGCTGGTTCACAGCAATGACCCCTCTCTAGCAGAGAAAGATTCCTTTGGAGCACAGCTGGGGTGCTGTTTAACACCAATGGAGATTTTTATTCTTCCCTGGGCAGAGGCCCCTGCCACTTCTTCAAGGCAAACAGTACACTTGTGCCATGATAGGATGTCCATTAAATATTAATTTCTCAATGCAAGAAAAGCCTATTATGAAGGGAACAAAATCTGGAATGGCTTTATGTAGTCAACCTTAGTTTTAGGAGCAACAACTTAAATTACTAACACACTTTCTTTTTTAAAAGACTTGTTCTGCCTAGAGAGAAAAGACTTTCACCACTTGGATGGATCACCCCTAGCTATTCTCACGACTAGGCATCACACATGAATAAGAGGAAATGACTTCTAAAATTATGTAAGTCCTAGATAAATAATGAAATAATTAAAGAGGAGTTTTTAAGAAACTCTAAAGAAAGCAGAATCTGCCTGACCAGGCAGTGGCTCAGGGGATAGAGCATCGGACTGGGACACGGAGGACCCAGGTTTGAAACCCCGAGGTTGCCGGCCTAAGCACAGACAGGCTCATCTTGTTCAAGCAATGCTCACCAGCTTGAGCCCAAGGTCGCTGGCTTGAGCAAAGGGCCGCTTGATCTGCTGTAGCCCCCTGGTCAAGGCATATATGAGAAAGCAATCAATGAATAACTAAGGTGCCACAATAAAGAACTGTGCTTCTCATCCCTCTCCCTTCCTGTCTGTCTGTCTGTCTCTCTGTCCTTCTCTGACTCTGTCATAAAAAAGGAAGAAAGAAAACAGAGTCGATAGAACAGAACAGTATTTTGTCCTAGATATATTTCCTACAAAGTGAAGATTCTAGGACCAGGTTTATTTCTTTTTGGGGGAAAGCACTGTAGGAGTGCTAGCAATGTATCATGCAGTAAATCAGGGTCTGCCATCTGCTTTTGAAGAGCAGCTATTTTTTTTTAAGAGAGAGCAAGAGAGAGAGGAAGGAAAGAAATACAGAGAGACAGGAACATTGAGCCGGTCCTATATGTGCCCTGACTGGGAATCGAACCAGTAACATCTGTGCTTCCAGATGATGCTACAACCAACCAAACTATCTCGCCAGGGATGAGCAGCTGCTTTTTATTTCCCTGAAGCCTAACAAAATCACCAGGCTCAGACCAGGGTGAGTACTGACACTGAAACCTCTGGACTGGGGTATAGAAGAAGGAAGCTGACCAGACCCTATTAGGAACTGTTGCAGAGAATGTGTATTGCCAATCTAATATCCATGTTCTCCTTTTTCTGCCTCACAGTATCTCGTTTGTTTGAGAATGGCAATGTACCAAGCCCTAGGCCACCACAACGCGGGGGTGGCCATCTGAGACAATCACAACTAATAAGGTGGAAGCAGAAGACTTTTAAAAGCTCTGGATAAACATCTACTTTTCCTGTTAAAAGCAAAGATATGGGTGTTTGAACACAGTTGTGATAACTCAAACTGCAGCAACCATCCTACCCCATGAAGCCACAGCTCACACACTACAGATGTTAGATGGATATCAACAAGGTTCAGCAGCTGCATCTGCTCTGGACAACCTAACTCTGGAATCATGGGAAAATGGATATTTACAGGTAAATCTATTCCTGCCACGACAATCCCATCTTCTACATCCTTAGACGCATGTGTGAGGAGAAGTAAGCAGTGTCCTCTTTCTTCTCCTGTTCTACTACAACCACCAACCCCTTCTCACACCTACCACTAACCCATCTCGCACCCACCACCAACCCCGTCTCACACCCACCACCAACCCTGTCTCACACCTACCTGTGACGCACCCACCCCTACTCTGCCTGACCCCTGCCACGGAGAGCAGCCTGGCACGGTAAAGACAGTGTCTGGGTTGGAATGAGAAGACCCGGGTATTAAGCTATACCACTTAATAGCAATGTAATACCAAACTCTTAACTTTCCTGAATCTTCATTTCTTCTATAAAAATCAAGAAAACTATAGGAGTTGCCAGTACGTTCCTGAACAGCAAAATAGTAATAGGATCTCAACGAATCAAAAAGTTGGTGGGGTGAAAAAATGTCAATAACTCCAAACGAAGATGAGAGTCAAGGATATATAGTAGTTTGTTTGCAGTTCAGCATCACCCCAGTTTTTACCATTGTAGTATGCATTTCCAGAACATTCAGTCTTCTTGTGGCCCCATCAATTTAGTACTGCTCAGAGTTACCCAACCCTCTGGATGGACAGCTAACCTGAGCTAGCTCTACTCTGTATACTTCTTAAAGCAAAAAGGTATAGTTTGTCTCTGCTCAGAATTTACTAAATTGACATGTAGAAGGGATTTGACATATAACTTACATATTGGAGAGACAAATACTTTCTTTCTGTGACAAATTCTTTCTGCCCAACAGTTTTTTGTTTGTTTTTAGCAAATGAAAATAAAGCCAGAAGTGGAGTTGGTAAAGACAGCTGGCTGTTTAATCCCTTTCTATGTGAAGTGATTCTCATAAGAAGACCTTGGGAATACAGACCCCCTAACATGGTGTACAGACTGGGGCTGAGTTTGCAGCAGCTTTATTAAAATTTACACAATCAGGCTCCCATAGCTCAGGGATGGATGAATTACTTAGATCTTCTCTTTACTTCCAACATCCACCTTCATTTTAAAAAGCCATAATGAAAATACATCCATAAAAACCATATGAGGCTAAAATTGTACCTACAATAAACATAATAAGTAAGAATGTATCATATAGCCTTAAGTTTCTACAATTATGGTTTGTTTCGATTTTGTGTGTGTGTGACAGAGACAGAAAGAGACAGAGAGAGGGACAGATAGGGACAGACAGGCAGGAAGGGAGAGAGATGAGAAGCATCAATTCTTCATTGCAGCATCTTAGTTGTTCACTGATTGCTTTCTCATATGTGCCTTGACTGGGCGGGCTACGGCAGACCAAGTGACTCCTTGCTCGAGCCAGCGAACTTGGGCTCAAGCTGGTGAGCTTTACTCAAACCAGATGAGCCCGCACTCAAGCCAGCAAACTTGGGGCTTCAAACCTGGGTCCTCCGTGTCCCAGTCCGATGCTCCATTCACTGTGCCACCACCTGGTCAGGCTATGGTTGTTTTTTTTTATTTTAAACATTTATTTATTGATTTTAGTGGGAGAGGAAAAGAGAGAGGGAGAGAGAGAGAGAGAGAGAGAGAGAGGAATATCAATCTGTTCCTGTATGTGCCTTGATCAGGGATTGAACTGGCAAGCTCTGCACTTTGGGACAATGCTGCAACCAACTGAGCTACCCAGCCAGGGCTCTACAATTATGGTTGTTAATCGAAGAGTTGTTGCTCTCATGCACTGGAATTCACAATAGAAAGTAGACTGTTTAGGCCAAGCCATTCCTTAAGCCGGCTGACTGGGAAACACTTTACATTCTTTATAAAGCAGACAGGATCTTTTGCCTCAACTATATTCATCAGGGCTTTCAGCTACCCTCTGGGAAATTCACAGCATGCAGAGCCAGGCTTTGTGTCTAGATACGAGCTTTTAACAAAGGGATGCGCTGTTCTGCTCTCCCTCTCAGTAGAACACCGTAGGCGGGTTTGCTTCATGAAGACTCACTCACCCAGTCGATGAAGAGCAATGAGGTGTCCCCAGCAGAGCCATGAGTAATAAGTGGAAAATTGAAAAAGCAAAGTTACACATGCTATGGTCTTACACAGATGAATGTCTCCAGCAAAGGAGAAACCATATTCTAATAAATTCACATTATCTTTATTGTTATTTTGTTGCAAAGTCAAGTAGTACTAAAACACAGAGCTAACAAAAGCCAATAATGTTTAGAATAACAGTTTACTACCAGCAGTCTGAAACTACTCTGTCAAATCCCAAACTCTCTATGAGCCTCAGCTTCCTTGTTCTAAAATAAGATCATACTGAAGAGCTCTTGCATCCTTCCCTGGTAAGATTCTGCCTGAATCTCCACCGTCTCCCATTTATTCAGAGAAGGTTTGCTTCTTCACAGTTACAGAATTGAGACTATGCATTCTGTGTCCAAATGCCATCTGGGCTACATAGGAATTATGTGACTTTTACTGTTATCTAGCCTCTTTGAGCGCCAACTTCCTCATCTATAAAATGAGCATCATAATAATGGTCCCTGACTCATAAGGTTATTAGGAAGCTCAAAGTACCTGAAAAGTCTTTAGAATAATGACTGCTATGAAACTAACTCAAGATATGTTGGTAATCTTCATTAAAATGGAAAGAAATCTGTGATCACTGGTGTCATGGGGTTTAGATGGCATCATGGACTTCAACAACACTGAAAATTCTCCCCTAGCCCACAGCCAAGAATTTTGCAATCTGAAGTGGACACCTGTGAATGGAAAATCCTCTTTTAATATGTAAGTACTCTGGAAGGATAAGCAAATTAAGCTACTGTCAGTGATTCATTCTTTGATGTACATTAGTTTACTATAGTGGTTCTCAAACTTTTTTAAGTTGGGGCGCATTTAAAATCCTACAAATAATTGTAGGTGCACTATATACAAATTTCTGAGAAATATGTTATAATAATTAAGTCAAATATTAAAGAAAAAATATAAAGTCCAAGTGTGCTTTTATGGTAATTAAATGAAATAAATACGACAAAATTAAATTTATTCTGACATTATAAAGCATTTTTATGTTACATTTTTTGAGTTATGCTTTTTAGAATCATAAAAAAGGGTTAAAATATGAAAACAACAAAAATGTTATATATATATACATATATATATATATGTATATATATATACACATTCTTAGTAAGATTTAGTAAATTCGGCAGGTGCTGGCACGAATGTGTTAAGTTTTTTCTTTCTTGTGTTTATGAGAAACATGAGCCTGATGTGTCCTAGCAATTTCTTTAATGTTTGGTCATATATTTGAAAGGCAAGCTCTCATTTCTTCATCAATACATTGAAGAATTCCTCTCCTTTTACTCTTAATTGTGTTGAGTGCAGAAAACTCCCACCATACATAGCATTCTTAACTTTGCACCAAACAAAGGATAGAAGAAGCTTGCTTCCAGTCTTTCCAGGGAACATGAGGGGTAGTGTAAACAATCCAGCACCACAGCTTAACAGCCTTTTGCAACCTAATCAAGCAAGTGAGGTGGGGGTTGGGCAGACTGTCAGCTTACAGCCAATTCCCCACAACTCTGTCCCCCAAAAATCTAAACTCCAAAAACCCTGTTGGTTTTTTTGGTCCCCAATAGGCACATATTTCTCTGGAATACCTTAGGGCACACATGGAAACCTTCTAGGGCGCACACTTTGAGAACCACGGGTTTACTATGTTCTCTAGCTGGTAGGAGACAATGCTGAGAGCCTCTAGGTTGTGTCAAGGAGGAAGGAAGAGAATTTGTGCAATATCCATACACTCTGGATGGCAGATGAGAGATGGGGGTGAGGGGTGGGGGGAAGGGTGTAAAGAGGGACAAATATAAGGTGACAGAAAATAATTTGACTCTGGGTGATGAGTATACAACATAATCAACAGCTCAAATTCTATAGAGATGTTTACCTGAAACTTATGTACTCTTATTGATCAATGTCACCCTGCTAAAGTTAATTTTCTAAATAAAATTAAAATAAAATAAAATAAAAAGTTTTATTGGATCACAGCCAGGCCCATTCATTTATGTACTGTCTATAGCTGCTTTCCTGGTCAACAGCAGATTTGAGTAGTTGTGACAGAGACGATATGTCCTGCAAAACCTCAATTATTTATTATTGTTTGCTATATGAGCCTTTGCAGATGAAGTCTGTCAACCCCTAAATAAATAATTAATATATAAATTAATGAATAAATATAATTATAGATTTAAATTTTTTTCTAAAAATAAAAAAAATAGCATGACTAATATTTGTGTTAAGACCAAAAAAATGGCTAAAACATGAGAGAAAGTGAAATAGGGTTGGAAGCTCACTGTTGCTAAATAACAGATCACATTCAACTGCATTCACTTTAGGACACACTTGTAAGGTGCACTGTTTGGGTCTGAAATGTCTGTGGAAATGTAACTGTTTGGACAACGTGGTGCCACATTGGGTGGAGTGTGACAAAGGAAATAGTCAAGGACAAATAAGATGAGGTATTCTCCAGGATTGTATTGTAAAATCAAATCACCTAGCAGAGAGAATACTTTTTATGTACTTTGTCTGATTTCTACATCGAGACAGGGCAATGGGAGAGAGGAAAGCCTAAAGAGTTTGGGTAGAGGTGGGGGAGACAGATAAAGAGCCAGAATTTAGTGGAAAAGATATATTTTTTCAAACATAATAAAGACAATCTTACGGGATTGACTTGTGATGGAAAAACAGAAGCACCAAAGATAACTGATATATTGAGCCCAGGGCCACCGGAAGTTAAGAATGATGAAAGTGTTAACAGAAATGGAAAAATCTGAATAGAGGGCCCAATTGGAGAAAGAGATGTGAGTTACATTTTAGATAGGTAGAGTGAACCTTTGCCACCATCTGCTCTCTTCTAATCAGACACTTATTCCCACCAGTGTCATGGAATAATCAAAGATGACTTGGCTTATCATACTATATAGTACCACAGCATCCAAGAAGTCCGTGTCATTGAACTACTAACAGGAGACATGCCATTCTTCAACTTCATGTCAACTTTCCAAGATCACAGGAGTCACCCTTTGTCACAGAATCAAAGGTGGAAGCTACAAGAAACTCTTAGACCAAAGTCTGGCTTCCAGAGAAAGGAGAGCAGCCACAGGAGAAATGGGATTCCCCAGCCAGCACTTCCCAAGCTGCTTTGCAATGGTCTCTGTCACGCCCTCCTTGCCCTCCACCAGCACCTGAACTGCGTGGTTTAGACACTCCTGAAAAGTATTTTCCTCAAACACAAATTGCAATTTCTACTGCACAATTTCTCCTTCTAAAAGAGCACAAATAAATGTTTCTTACAGTACAATCTTTAGAAGGAAAATTACATATATATAAAAGACAGAAAAGAAAGGGAGGGAGGGAGCAAAGAAGGAAAAGAGGGGACAAAGGGAAGAGAAAGAACAAAAAGAAGGAAGAAAGAGTGTGAAGGAGAAAGGGGAACACATATTCTCAAAACCGAAGTTAAACACTTTAGAAAAATTAGGTAGATCACTTTAGTATCTCTGAATTTTCATTTTTCCTCGTGAAAGAGAGCCCTAACTAAGCGTTTTTATTCACCTAAGAGAGATGATATGAGGTAAAATGGTACCAATTATGCAAAAACAGAAGTAATTGAAAAAAATTCTAACCATCTTAAAATGTGAATATTAAAGATATGAAATGACCAAGAACCATCTTAAAAATTAAAATAATAAATCACATTAAATATGATATTAGTGTCACATTATTGGCTTTTTCTCATACTAATGGGCAACATATTCAAACACGGAATATTAATATCACCAATTAGAAAACCCATCATAATAAGAGGAAATGGTAGTGGATAATTAGACATTACTGAACCCAAGCTAGCCTGGCAAAAAGAAGGAGTTTTGATTTTTTTTAGAATGTAAATGATATTTTCCTATAGGTCCCCTAATTTTTAAAATCTCTCTTGAATGATAAGAAGATCTCATTCCAGCTTTGAATAATCTTGTGCATTTACCAAATAATAAAATTAATGAAATAATCTATCAGCAGTACCTCTGTCTTCCCATTGCATATGTTTCCCACTTAAAATGAACAAAAGCAACAACAACAACAAAAATTAACTGAGAAATTCTGGACCCCAAATACTGAGATAATGATACAAAAGCAAGGTTTGGGGACTGAAATTAGACAGTAGCTTGATAACCTCTGGGCTTTGTTTTCTCTTATTATTATCAGAGTTTAATGTAGAACCTTAGTTTTTTCTTAATTTTAGGCGAGTTTTACAGATGAAAGTAGAGACCTTAAATGGTAGCTGATATTGAAATTCCATGATTAAAGGCCTTTTTTTTTTTAACTTTTAATGGACAGATACCCAGACAATTCTATATGAGTTCCAGGAAGAACTTACACAGACTAAGAAGAAAGGCAAAGAAATTCATGAAAATAAAGGAAAAGAAATGAGAAGCTGAGGGTTAAAGAGAGCTTGGTGACTCCCCAGAAACCTCTATGGCCTTCTTATAACCACCATCCAACCTCATGGCTGGCAGAAATGACTTCCTCAAGGTAGAAACTCCTTTCGACTTCTGGCCGTGGCTGTGAGCCTTGGTGACCTTTAGCAATGACAGCTCCATCACCACAGACCTTGTCCATGTTCTACCAGGTACCAAGCACCTGTGCAAGGGTTATAGATGCTAACTAAAGCTGCTAACCTAGCTGTGTCATCATGAAGCCATCAAATTGCAGCACATAACTTTTTATCTTCAAGATTGTTCCTCTACCATGTCTTACTGCCATTAACTATTTTGCTTTTTAAAAGGCAAAACATAAAAACATGCCGTGATTGAGCAGTTGTTTTTGCTAGACTGTCTGATCCCACTTATTTTTTAAGATTTTATTTATTCATTTTAGAGAGAGTAGAGAGAGAAAGAAGGAGGGAGGAACTGGAAGCATCAACTCCTATATGTGCCTTGACCAGGCAAGCCCAGGGTTTCGAACCAGTGACCTCAGTGTTCCAGGACGATGCTTTATCCACTGCGCCACCACAGGTCAGGCCTGATCCCACTTTAAAAAGGAGATCATTCATACCCCGTAAGCAGGTAGGAGTTTTCCAGCGGGCCCAGCCTGGTATTTACTAGCTCGTTTTTATTCACCAGCAGTAGAGTTCATAGGTCATCAACTTGTCCAGTTAGCTCTAGCTAATTTTCTCTTCTGCCTCAGCCAGTTCTCACAATGTTCCTGTTTGAATGAAGTGAGGTAGTGTTGGACACCTTCCCCGGCCCCAGTGTGTTTGGACCCACACACATTGGTACTATCCATCTACAACTGAATGATGAGTTCCTGAAAGAGCAGGGATGGGAAAGTGTGGTGATAAAGGGCTCTGGCTACTAAGCTCTTCCTTTTTCAGTTCTCTGATTTTTTTTTGTATTTTTCTGAACTGAGAAGTAGAGAGACAGAGAGACAGACTCCCACATGTGCCTGACCAAGATACACCTGGTATGCCCAGTAGGGAGCGATGCTCTGCCCATCTGGGGCATTGCTCTGTTGCAACCAGATCCATTTTAGCACCTGAGGTGGAGGCCATGGAGCCATCCTCAGCGCCCAGGCCAACTTTGCTCCAATGGAGCCTTGGCTGTGGGAGGGGAAGAGAGAGAAAGAAACAAAGGATAGGGGGAAGGGTGGAGAAGCAGATGGGTGCTTCTCCTGTATGCCCTGGCCGGGAATCGAACCCAGGACTTCCACATGCCGGGCTGATGCTCTACAACTGAGCCAACTGTCCAGGGCTCAGTTCCCTGATTTAAATAAATCTGTTTTGTAAAAGGTTGACTCATATTATCAATCAACCAATTTGAAGTAGTTACATTTCCAAATGCCTGCTTATACAAATGGTTCATTTCTGATTGTTTAAAATTGAAGAAATTTTTAAATGGGTTGTATTCCAATGGATTTTTAAAATAATGGTATTTGGTGAAACTTAGAACATATTTTTGTTAAAAAAATAGATTTGTAAATTATGGATAAAAATCTAAGGCAGGCCATCTCTACCCATTTAATTCATAGAGTTTGGCATTGTCTACCCCCACTGAGGCATTCACTCATTAAACAGGTAGTTACTGAGCATGTACTATGATGTGGAAGACACAGCTAATGGGGCTTCTAAAAGAAAGGCCTGTTACAACACTTCATCCTATAAACATTCTGATTGGTCAAAAGCAAATATCTTGACTATGGAGACAGACTCATGGGCTTAACCAATAAAGAACCACTATCCTCATAGATCCCTGAGAAAGAGTTCATTTACTACCAATCTCCTGGCCATGAAGCAATCTCTTTGGGTTTTTTAATCATCATCATCATGTGTTTTTAGTCTCTTTTCCTCCTTTTTTTGTTTGCTCCTCTCTCTGTCTCCCCTCTCTCCCCACTGTCACCCCTCCCCCAACTTGAACACTGTCCCTGGTCAGGAGCCTCCACTCCCACCTTCAGCCCTTCCTTTCTTCTCCTCCTGTAAGAAGATTTTTCAGGTCATTTCAGGTTGGGTTCTTCCAGAGAAACCCCTTCTCCAATAACAGCTCAAAACACCCCTGAGTGACACACTCCTTTGGTACTGATAATTTACCTCTTGCCCTTGCCTGTAAGATCTGAGGTGTGGGGACTCCACATGCTGCCCCAGGACCCCGTGCAGAGGGTCAAACACTAAAAGAGCATGGGAAAATGCTCATGGAAGGAAGTGGGGGAAAGAGGAGGAGGAGAGAGAAAAGATGGAGTGAAGAGAGAAACGGGAGAGTTGAGTGGAGTGAGGGAGAGCGGGAAGGTGGAGCGGAGGATGAAAGGGAGGGAGAACAGAGGGCAGGAAGCACAGAGAAGGAGGACGGAAAGAAATGCAGGCAGAAGGGAGGGAGGGAGGGAAGGAGGGAGGGAGGGAGGAAGGGAGGGAGGGAGGGAGGGAAGGAAGGGATCAAGGGAGAGGGGGGTAAAGGGAGAAGAAGGAAGAGTGGAAGAAGCGATGGAAATGCAGAGAAGCCAGTGGAAGGAACACAGAGAGGAGGAGAGGAAAGGAGGAAGGAGAACTGGAGGGAGAGGGAAGGAAAGTGACATGACAGACTTCAGGCAACCTTTTCAGAAACAGCAGAACAGCAAGCGCCTTGAGCTTAGGCTCCATGCTAGCATGAACTTCCCACTCACAACCAGCAGATTTCTTTCTAAATAACCTTTTTATGAACTCCGACTCTATTGTAAGTCTCTCCTAAACCTAACTGTATTATTTCTGCTGGCGTGACTTTGTTTTCCTTCATGCTTTCTGTGAATTTTGATTGGTTGTGGAAACAGGCTTTAATAACAGTTGGGTTGAACTGTTCCTTTTTCACTAAGCTGAATGCTTTTTTCCTTTTCCGTTAATGATTTTTTTTTTTTTGGAAGGACAGCAGGGAGAAAGAAAAAGCAAAAGGGTCTGAGAATGTCAAGAATCACAGACAAGTCTGCTAAGAATCACAGATTACAAAAATTTTAAAAGAATAAATGTTACGAGAAATAAACACTCTTCAAAATATTTCGTGCGGCTCTAACTCAATAAACTGATTTTCCAATGATTTGGTCAGTACGATCTGAAGCATCACTTCTATGTCCAAGGTGGGTATGGGGACTGACTAGGGGGTATGACTAGGGTATTAGGCCCACTCTGGAAAGAAAGCATTCTGGGACTAACCTTCTCACAACATCAGCCAGTGCATTTCAGGGGGTCTGGAATTAGAGCTTAATTATTGGCTAAGTTATTACAGGTTTGGTGGAATTTTTATCAGCCCTGGACCCAGCTGTTCAGGATCACCCTATGACACTAGGGTTTTGAATACCTCAACAATAATTTTAGTGGCTTCCATTGAAATCAGAATAAAATTTCCTGAATGTTCTCTCAAAAGTTGTGCTGCTATCAGTGGTTTGACCTCGGCAGGTCTCTTATCCTCTCTGGGTCTTATTGTCTTCATTTTAAAATGAAGGATTCCTACAAAACCATTTTTAATGTCCCTCTCAACTTTAAAATTCTGAAAACCATGTGGAGCCGAACAGAAAAATACAGAAAAAAAATGAGCTAATACAGTACTGATGAACATCAAACTGTTCCTTAAAATCCTACAGACACACATGGCTCAGGGAAAAAGCGGTGAAGTCTACTGCTTTTGACAATAGCTATGACATGCAATCCATTTTGCTGAAGGACACCTCTATTGGGACAACACAGAATAAATACAGATGATTTATCATTTAACAGCCACTCTCTGATAATATCCTGATAGTTGTCCCCTCCCTGCACAAAGTGCTCACTTTTGGAGTCTCAACATCCTAATATGTGTCCGTGTGGAACTAAAGAGAGCAGTCTTTCAGACCCTCAAGTACCAATTTGTAAAAGCCACCAAAGATTCTGACTACTTTGACCTAGAAATGTTATAGAACAGACAATCTTTTACAGAACAACTCAAGTCTAAGGACCCCTTTTTTATGCCCAATTAAGGAAAGTTTCTCTTTGGCACTGTTAACAAAAGAGACTCTTGAGGATACATTCAAGTTTACCTAAAGAAATAATTTTAGGATTAAATAGATCCAGAGGGCAGTTAGCTAAATTCACCTTCCCTGTAAGATATACATTGAAATGTGAGTGAATTTCTCTTTAATGGAAAGAGACCAGGAATAACTGATGGGAAACAAAGCCGTAATAATTCACAGAATATTAATGGACCTGTCCAGGGAGAAGTTAATAATTTATGTCATTCCATGTATCCGTTCTCCAGAGGGTGTTCAGACAGGTCTCAAGGTAGTCCTTAGACACAAATGTCAAGATCATGAAGGAAAATAAACAGACAAGTAAGTCCCCATGGTTTGCTCAAATAATCCAGACTACATTGAATTATGCAATCATGTCACTCGGTATTTATACACCTAAAATATGACTGCCTCAGGCCTTCCCTGCAACACCATTTTGAAATAATTTCATTTATTTCCTACTAAAGACAAATGGATACATTATATTTTTCAGGAAAATGCTTTCTGTGGTTCGAGTCCAAAGAGTAGTTTTCTTATTCCACAACTCACTGACCTCCATTCTTTATGAGGTCAAAGTTCTGTCTTGTTAAATAAAAAATTATTCAAGACAGATCCTATGCCTGTCTTCAGGGTGTTTGCATGACCTTGAATCTTTCATGCACAGATACCATCTGCCTTCTCCTTCCTTTCAGCTCCAAACCTGCCCTTGTCTCCCTACCCCCACTGTGCACTCAGAAGTGATCTGCCTTGGATGGAACTCTCAAAGCCCCAATGATTCCAGAACATTCAGAACACTCTCTTGGTTATTCTGCCTTTTTTTTTTATCTCCCCTGCCCTCTAATTTACCAGTTTAATTATTTCCTATGAAACATTATCATGGCTTCACAGGGACCTGTTAAGTCAGAGGGTCAAACTAAGGAGGGAGGGCATCTTACTTTTCCTAGTTAAAACTGAAGTGTACACTAGCCTGGTTTTGAAAAGTTCCTTTACCTATTTGCCAGGATGCAAGTGGGGACAAACGCTGGGTGACCAGGCTTCTTGTTTATGTCATGACTGGCGTACCTCTTCCAAGCATGTGGGTCCACTGAACTTTATTCCGTATTTTAACTGTGCTAACATGCTCAGTAACAATGAATGATTTTAAAAATAATAAATGTAACTACACAACTTTCACAACTGTTGCTCAGGCTCAGCAGTTGTCACAGTGCGTGGCATATAGGAGGAGCTCAATAAATATTTATTGGCAAAGGGAATGGGTTAGCTAGACTATTGGTGCCTTAGGGTATATAAAGGTTTGTAAGATACATTCGTCACTCTCATGAGCCCTTCAATCTTAAGAGGTATCGTGTAGTTGATTGAAAATATTTTTTAACTCAAAGCCACCATGACTTTTCTCAAAATGAAAGAAGATAAACTTATATCTATTTTGAGCCTTTCCAGAAAAAAAGATACAAGCAACCAACTGTACTACCTGAAGGTTATACATTATCGATTACCGACCACTAAGAACTGAGTTGAAGTCACGGCGCTAAGGCAAAGCCACCATGTCATGAAACAGATCATGTAGTCCCTAAAGACTCCATGTCAATGTGACTGAATTGTATGAAATTTATGGCATGCCATTAAATTTTCCCGTGCACTTTTGAAAAAATAAATGTTTTTGACAAAGCAGAAGTACAAGACATTTACCAGATTTCTCATTTTACAGAAAATATGGCCACATTGCTCCCGGAGCTAATGAATGGCCACTTTTTGAGATCAGATTTTAAGTAAAGAGGTATTAATAAAAGAAAATCCACTGAAGGAAACAGACTTGAGCTGCCGAAACTAACATAGTATTAAAATTCCTCTTATGACGAGCAGATAAATGGCTTGGAAAATGAAATGCCTGTGCTCAATGCGAAACGTATCAATTGTTTTCAAAAGAAAACATATATTGTTTTTGGTTTCTGGGAAAGTGCACCATGACAACAGAAAACACAAGCCTTCCTGAAGATCAATGTTGTGAGTCTGCATACAGAGAAATAAAAATAATAGAGGCAAGGAAATCCATCGTTTGATTCTCAGGAAAGCCAGCTGAAATATGCTCAGCCTCATCCATTCTGTCCCTTAATAATATTAAATCCCAAAAGAACATCATGTTAAAATAAAGTTGAAACCCTTACGGGAAGCACATACTGCTGTA
Source organism: Saccopteryx bilineata (assembly GCF_036850765.1). NCBI lineage: Eukaryota > Metazoa > Chordata > Mammalia > Chiroptera > Emballonuridae > Saccopteryx > Saccopteryx bilineata. Next base: position 173,722,287 of record NC_089495.1, read on the forward strand.
AAACAAAGCTAGGCTCTAGGTGTGCAGTTCTACTGACTAACTGAGGGAACTTGGGCAAATTGTAACCATTCTGAGTTCTTTTACAGGAAAAACGGTAACTTCTCGGGACTTCTGGAAGGATTAAATATGCAGCACCTAATTTATTGTAGGGACTTGATACACAGTAGCTAACACAGGCTCACTCTGACAGAAACTACCAATTTCTCACCAATTACATCGTTAACTGTGTTTGGGAATTTGGTAGAAAATATTTGGGAATAGTCATCCCTCACTATATCACAGTTCACTTTTCCTAGTCTCACTGTATTGCAAAATTTTTAATTGTATATATCTGATTTTGTATCACAGATTTTTCACTATATCATAGGATTTTGCAGTATATAGGTATTTTTATATATTTATCATTTTAATTATTTTGCAGCAAAATAAGTGTGGGAAAGGTTTATAAGAGTGTGGGGAAGGTTATAAAGCCTTAAATACATATTAATAATATAAGGTTGCTACTTCGTGGAATTTTGCCTATCACGGGGGTTCTGGAGCCTAACCCCATGATAGACGAGGGGCCACTGAATATAGCTGAATACTGGTTATTTCATACAACTTGTACTCAACTGTCAATTTATTAAAATTTATTTTTTTTCATCCCCTACCTCCTTGAGTTTTCTCATTCTTTATCATAGGCTAAAGATTTCACACAGCTTTAGCTTTGCCTTTTTTTGGTGGGGAAGTTGGGGGCCAGAAAGAGGAGTGCATGAAGATAAAAATGTAGAGGCTGTTGGTCAAGTTCCACTTCATCTAAGGGTTTCTTGGCACTTGTATTATCTCTAAATACGGGCCCCCTTCCTTCTCCCTCAAACTCAGAGAACTTTCCTAGCCACAAGTTTCACTGCTCTTGGCTGACTCTCTGCCTCCCTCTTCTAGAATCTAGGATTCAATTCTCAGTCCTGACTACACACATGGGTGTGTGTGGACAGAACAACCACTATTCCGTTTCACTGATTAAAAACCACATAAACTGGGTCCTCACGTGAAAGCAGTTCCCTTTCCAGATCCTCCTCCTTCTTCTAATCATTCAGAATTGAATTTTCTCGTATTTTTCTGTTCTTGAAACCAAGAGAACATTCATACTGAAAGAAATTTACATAAACAGCCTCTCTCAGCTGCTTCCTTAGGTGCCAGCAGAAGACCCATGAGCTCCTGTTTATTCTCCCCTACACAGTCTTTCATGGAACAAGGACTTACAGAGCGCCCCCTACCTGTCAGGTCCCTGCTCTCCTGAAACTTTCAGTTTCGAGCAGGGGTAGTCAACCTTTTTATTCCTACCGCCCACTTTGTATCTCTGTTAGTAGTAAAATTTTCTAACCGCCCACCGGTTCCACAGTAATGGTGATTTATAAAGTAGGGAAGTAACTTTACTTTATAAAATTTATAAAGCAGAGTTACAGCAAGTTAAAGCATATAATAATAATTACTTATCAAGTACTTTATGTCGGATTTTTGCTAAGTTTGGCAGAATAAATCTTTATGAAACAACTTACTATAGTTAAATCTATCTTTTTATTTATACTTTGGTTGCTCCACTACCACCCACCATGAAAGCTGGAACACTCACTAGAGGGCAGTAGGGACCAGGTTGACTACCACTGATTTAGAGGGACACAATAAATATATTAAATAAAGATAACTGGTTCATTCAACAAAAGTGTCTTATAGGATTTGAACCGAGGCAGTCATAGTTTCATCTCCTTCAGTTGATTTGATAAAATTTGTGTTTTCTTTTGCTCTTTAGATAATACTAGTGTCGTGTAACGGTCGACATGTAAACCTGATTAAAAGTTGAGTAGTGGTTCTCACCCCAGCCAGGCCTGTGGTAGGTAAAAATCCAAAAGGGAGGGACTGGATAGATGTCTTTTATTTTCCTCCAATATATGCTTTCCATCCTCCTCCCTCCACTTGTCAACCTGGTGACAGATATGAAGACATGGAGCAGCCACATCCTAATGTCACTGGTGCAGTCATGGACTGGGAATGTACACTCTTCTTCTGGGGGTTTAAAGCTGTCTTCTTCTCTTTTGGGACATATGTAAGAGATTGTCAGAGACCCCTGTTCCGAGATGGAGACCTCACCTGGAATTCTCCTAATGCAAGACATGTGTCTCCTTCTTTGGCTTGAAGAAATCCAAGGGTCATTTCTAGCTTCTTTATAGCAATTCGTTTTATTCACCTGTGCAGGCCTCCTATGGAAAATCTAAATTGACCCTGTGCCTCATCGGCTTCATGGGAGATCAATTTCTGGTCCATACGAAGCACTCAAACTTTGCCCCAACATCACTAGATGTTGGTGAGTCTCCAAGCAGCAACCTTTACTCCTCCTCTTACAGCAGTCAGATGAGTCTATCTCTCATCTTTTAGATTTCCAAGAGGATTAAAACACTAAATCCCAGTGCCCTTCCCCCAACTGTGGAGGAGGGGACATAGTCCCTTCCCTCTCGGTGGTCTCAGGAAAGTACCTCTCTCTTAACTGGAGATGAAAAGAGAAATAACCTGCCTTCCTCCAGGAGAGATGGCAGGTCTAGCACAGTAGTAAACGTAACCAAGAACTCTCTAGGGGAAAAAAAAAGTATGCATATGTTCATATTCAGAAGTTTGTTATAAATCTTACTTATATAAAGAAGTTATCACTGTCAAGTTTTTATACTAATAATAACATAATACTATTGATTGTGAATTCTACATGACCAATTGATTCTCTTAGGATTATTTAATTAATTTTTGCCAAATTTTGTACCAGTAGCCAACCAATACTACATAGTTAAAACCGTAAACAAGTATAATTTTAACATAAATGTTAGTTGAACTTTTCATTTACATTAATGAATAATATGAATATGAAATAATGAAGAAGTATATCATATGCTTCAATAAAGCTGGATCTTAAATGTATAATCAGGACTTCTCTCATTCTCAATAATGCAAATAGTTTTGAAATACTAGAAGAATATTTGTTTAATTTTTTGTTCTATTTTAATGTAATAGTGCTGTGGTCTGCCCCTGTGTTTATCTAACACAAAAGTTTTAGAAAATGGACCCTTTGGAAAGTGATTAGGTCATGAGGGATGAGCCCTCCTAGTTAGTGATCCTGTAGAAGAGATCCCACGGAGTTCCCCAGGCCCCCTGCCAGGTGAGGACACAAGGAGAAATCTGAAACCTGGAGGAGGACCCTCACCTGGCCATGCTGGCACCCGATGTCAAACTCCCAGCCTCCAAGAGTGTGAGCAATAAATGTCTATTGCTCATAAGGTATCCAGTCTGTGATATTTTTCCATACTTTTAAATTTAGTACACATTATTAACATCTATTCAATTACTTCAAATTATCAACAAACAATAAATTAAGTCCTGATTTACAGTGTTTGCCTGTTTTTTGGTATAAACACTCTCACCATTGCTAATATCAACCACCAATGCAATGTAACCAAAATAGAGTTGAGAAAACATGTGCAATATGACTTTATATATGAGTATATATACACACACACATACATATATATAGACAAACACATACTTATACAATACTTCCACCATACAGATATATTAGACATAACTAACCTTAAGAGCAAAGATAACAAAAAGTAGTAACATACCAGTAATTAGTAAGTGATGACTTTTTCATATTTATTATTTTTGTTGGTAATATAATTTATTAACTATAAGTTTATATAGTTCAGTTTTTAAAAATAACACTCTAATGGCTGCCTTAAGAAAAATAATTCCAGTCCTAGCCTGTTAGCTCAGTGGTAGAGCGTCAGCCTGGTGTGTGGAAGTCCCAGGTTCGATTCTCTGTCAGGGCACACAGAAGTGACCATCTGCTTCTCTACCTTTTCTTCTCCCCTTCCTCTTCTCTCTTTCTCTCTCTTTTCCTCCCACAGCTATGGCTCAATTAGTTTAAGCAAGTTAGCCCTGGTCACTGAAGATGGCTCCGTGGCCTCACCTCAGGGTTAAAATATCTCAGTTGCTGAGCAATGGAGAAATGACCCCATATGTGCAGAGCATCACCTGGTCTAGGGCTTGCCAGCTGGATCCCAGTCAAGGTGCATGCAGAAGTCTGTCTCTCTGCTTCCCTGTTTCTCACTTAATAAAAAAAGAAAGAAAAATAATTCCTTAAATAATCTCTCAATATTCATTTTTGTGTTTCTTTCATTTTCTCTATATGGATAGAGTTTTTGCAGTTATCCACCTGATTTTCAAGCTCTATTTTGAAACTTTCTTTGCATCTTGCCCACTTTGTAAAGGAATGTTCCCTGATTCAAACTCAGTCTAACATCCTGCTACAAACAGAAATGAACAAGATAACCTGAGTGAGTGGGAAGCGCTCCGCAGAGTTTTTAAAAGATTCCATGATGAAGGACAGGTCGGGTGATTATTTAGAACACGTTGTCAGAAAAGACCTCACTAAAGACATGTCATTCAAGCTAAGACCTGATTGACAAGAAGCCAATTATGTGAAGATACAGTGGGACATTTTTCAGGAAAGTAGGAACAACAGACTCCCCAAGAGAGAATGTTTAATCTGTCATCAGTGTACCTTTAACATGGAAAATACACAGGTGCGAAGAAGAAACCACAAAGATGAGCTGGGGTAGTGTATGCAGAGCCTCATAGCCCTTGTAAGTGCTTTGGATTCATTCCATACGTCATGGGAAGCCCCTGGAGAATTTTAAACAAGGGAGTGACATAATCTGATTTACATTTTAAGATGTTCTTCATGTTGTTTAAAGAATGATTTAGAAGAAGGCAAAAGTGAAAAGCTGAGTGACTAGCTAGAATTCTGTTGCATGAATTCAATCAAAACCATGGGGAGCAGATCAAACACATTAGATATGCGTATTCCAGGTAAAGCCAAAAGAAACTGCAGATAAATTGAATAGAAGGTGTGAGGGAAAGGGAAGAAATGGAGATTATGCCCAAGTTTGAAGCTTGAACAGTTAAGTTAACCATTTGCTAAAATGTGGACACTGGTGGTCAGAAGAGATTTCAGTGGAGAAAACAAGGCATTTTTGTTTTGTTTTGTTTTTTGTTTTTGTTTTTCATTTTAGGTGGGGGGAGATAGTGAGGTAGACTCCTGCATGTGCCCTGACCAGGATCCACCTAGCAATCCCATATTGGGCCGATGCTTGAGTACTAAGCTATTTTTACTGCCTGAGGCTGATGCACTTCAACAGGAGCTATCCCCAGTGCTTGGAGCCTCACTTGAACCAATCGAGCCACTGGCTGCAGGAGGGGTAGAGAAAGAGAAAGGGGAGGGGGAGAGGGAGGCGGAGAAGCAGATGGTTGCTTCTCCTGTGTACCATGACCAGGAATCAAACCTGGGATGTCCATACACTAGCCCATACGCTGGGCCAACACTCTATCCACTGAGCCACTGGCCAGGGCTGAAGAATTTATTTTGACAGGTCTGTATGATGTCAAGAGGAAACATCAAATTGAGGGTAGCATATATTAGATCAGACCATAAGAAACTGTCATTTTTGTACAGCAAAAATGATCAAATACTGGAAATTTTGTATGGTTTCATTTCTTATGCATTTGAAGCCCAGTTGAAAAGTCAAACATATGAGAAGACACTATTCACATAAAAACTGTTAAGTTTTCTGTAATTGTGAAGATTGTTTTTCATGGTACTATGTGTAACACATTAACATAAAGTCATACTATTTATGTAACCAATAAGTTTATGAGAATTCAACATCCACCAGGGTTTCCTTTAATGCTCTACTTTGGTCTAAATGAATTTCTTCTCATTTTTGAGGATCAGTTCAGAATTTATGCTCCTCAGTGGCAGCTGAGCACCATGACATAAGAGTCCCATGCAGTCATCTTTAGTTTTACCCTGGCACGTTGCACTAGGCTCTCCTCGAAAGGCACTGGTCATTTGCCAGTTTATTACAGAGATAGCCTCATGCATCACTTGCCATTTTTTGCACTTTCTTATTTTTTACTCTTCTGTTTGAATTTAATTGCCTAATGTTTCAAATATATAAAAATCAATGATCACATATACTTTGTTAACTGTTGAGATGGTCATGTGTCATAAATTCTGATAGCAAATAAACTTCGGACTATGAAGGGCTTGCCTATTTCTTTATTCAAGAAGTAAATTATCCTCTCAAAGCAAAGGAAGACAATAGCATAATTTAACCGAGGATATATAACAGACTCTCTTAGAACCCAAATAACTGCATAATGTAACCTTAGGGGACATATTCCCATTCTGAAAAAATGCCTATATTTGACTATGGGCATTTCTTGTGGTGTTTCTTAAATGGATCAGATATTTGAATTCACGCAGGGAATAATTAGCTGGAAGATAATGAGAAGGCCTACCTAATTCATTCATAATGAAACTAAACCATGAGTTTAAGAGTTTTCAGATTGTACTTTTCAATTTCATCTAGAGATAAGTATGCAATAGTGGAGTAAAATGTTTCTTGTTTGGTTGGGTTTATTTTGTTGTTTTTTGCTTTTAATATTTTATTTATTGAATTTTAGAGGTAGAGGGATAGAAGTATCAGTTCATAGGTGTTTCACTTTAGTTGTTCATTGTTTCTCATATGTGCCTTGACTGGGCAAGCCCAGGGTTTCAAACCTGTGATCTCAATGTTCCAGGTCAATGCTTTATCCACTGTGCTACCATAGGTTAGGCTAATTTTGTTTTTTAAGGTTTTGTTTTGGCCTCTGGCTGTCATTATCTCTATAGAGACCAATGAGTAATAGGAGACTCTAGAGCTATAACTATTTTCTAATAATAAAGATGACTTAATAATGTTCAAATACAAAGCACTTAAGCAAATGAACATTAGATGCAAGGACAACAAGACTACAGAAAACTAGAAGTTGACATCATTGAGCTAGAAATGAGTTTGAGTTTCAGTCTTAGCCTTATTGGGAACTAATTATCTGGTCTTGAACTAGCCAATTAATTTTTCTACTATACAGTTTCCTCATCTGTAAAATAAAAGTGATCTTGAAGTTGTCTTACATTCAAACTTTATAATTTTCTAATTGTTCATAATGCACAGTCTCATTTGCTCTAAAATCCATCTCAGCTTTCTCCTGGATGAGCTGTGGGTTACATGGAATTTTACTGGCTGTGATATTTGGAGCTGATGCTCACAGATGCTTTGTGCTGAGCCGCACGGATTTCCTCATCCCCATTGGGCTCAACAGACTTTTAGCTGGACCCTATAATGCCCCAGCACCTGGTGGCCTAGCCTCTGTGTAATACCATCCCCCTTGGGTATAGGCAGGATGTGTCACTTTCTTCTAACCAATACAGTGTAACAAAGAAAAAAGGCTGTCTCTGTGATTACATTATGTTTTGTAGCAAAGGTGACCAGATGTGATTACGTTATGTTACATAAAAATGTTTATGCTAACAGACTTGTTCTAGAGTTTTTCTCTCCTTCCTGGCATTAAAGATAGAAAACTGTTCTAAGTCCCACAGTTGTAAAGAGGTCAATTCTGCCAACCACCTGAGTGAGTTTGAAAGCAGATCCTTCCCCCATCCAGCCTCCAGATGAGACCCTAACCCTGCTCAACATCTTAATTGTAGTCATACAGAAGACTAGATAAGCTGAGTCTACCCTCTCAAACTACATAAAACTTGAAATAACATGGGCATGTTGTTTTAGCTGCAAAAGTCTGCAGTAATTTGTTATATAAAAATAGAAAACTAATAGAAGAATTTATTCCCTTGATTATTGGGAAGGCTATTGGCTGAAGGCTCTGAGGCCCTCCTTAGGAACTGCCTCAGGTAAAGAGAGCCACCTCACTCACAGTCACACCTCTTTCTAGGGGAAGCCCACATCTAGTGACCAGTCAATGTGGTGATATAAAGCCCACCCTTCTGCCCCATTTCTAGACATCAACCCAGTTCCAGAGCAACTGAAGAGCCCAACTTTTCCCTCTGACCAGCCCTGCTTCCTTCCCCATGTACCACAGATAGTTATGTCTACACATATATCTATACCTATAACTATATCTATACCTATATCTATAGCTTTAGCTGTACCTACATCTCTACCTCTGTGTATCTGTATAACTTTGCTAGACTTAGATATTATATGAGCCACAAAATTATCTAACATTCTGTAAGGCTATCTTCTATTTATTACCACCTAATACAAAAGACACATTACCACAGAGAGCAGAAATCTGGAAATAAGTGTCAATAACAATTACTGGCAGTATTTCCAGTCTCCCACACCCACCCATCAGTTCTGAAGGACAGCCAGATATGCCATAAGTATCTGGTCAACATGAAACACATGGCATCAAAAATGTTCTCAGTTAAACTAAATAATGCTTGAAAGTCAAGGAGCTTTGAAACAGAGCTAAGATGAACATGTGCTGATACCTATATTATTCATTATTATTGTTGGTGTAGAAAAAAATAGAGGACTTTGGAGAAAGCAGACTGTATTTAAATGGTTAACTGTGTGACCTTGAGAAACGTGCTTATCCCTTTGAAACAAAATTGTATTATCTGTAAAATGGGAAAATCCTAGTCTCATAGGGTTTTAATTCAAAACTCAGAAGGAGTTAAGAGTTATCTTGTCCAGGCCTCTCTACTTTAGTATTCTTTTAATAACCTCCCAAAGTTAATGTTTGTCTGAGACTATAGTTATGCAACCAGGTGAAATTTGGCAGACAGATATTTCCCAAGGTTTTCCTCATTACTGAGTCATAATTAGCAGCTGCCTTACCAAATTACTACACAATTATAGCACCTGAGTCGGAGCTCTTTCAATTAAAAAAATAATAATAATCACTGGGATTGTCAAGGCTTTGTTTTCTCTACCCTGTTGGTCTGAATCAACAGTATACAATTCTGCACCATATAGAGATGGTAGTTCTAAATCCAAAGTATTCTATGAGTGTATCTATAGGCTATATGATTTTACTATGTCAATACATGTCCTGTTACTGAGTAGACCAATAGCTTTTAAATGATGATACATTGAAAAGCCCTTGATGGAAGAACTTTGTGAGTTAGGTAATTTAGTGAAAGCAAGATGAATGATGTATATGGAAAGTGAGACATTTACTTGAATACGAGAAGATGGGTATATTTTGAAAAATGTAAAGGTGCACAAGTGGAGGCAGGAAATAATGGAAGTTGATGAAACTTCAGCCCATTTCCTAAACAAACAAACTCCTTCTTTTAGGCTGTGAAGAACTTAGCCAAACCAATCCATCTTATCCCTGTGCAATTATTTAGTCTTCATTGTTTTAAACAATCTTTGCTCTGTACTATTAGCAGGAAAAGTGATTAGTAAATGTCATCGCCAATTCTCTGACTTGGAACTCTGACGATTATAAATGCGATGCAATATGTGCATGGGATTATGTATATGTATGGAGGGGGGGTGGGTTCAGGGTATAAAAATTGAAGAATCTTTCCCTTTATTGCTCAGAAATAATAGCGCTCTATTCTTCTGGGAATAGAGTTTCCATAACTAAATTACATCAAATGTCACTGCAATCTTAAAATGTAACTGTATAAAGATAAACGTCAAAGGCTTAGGGAACACAGGCCCAGGGAAAGCTGTGTCCCTTTCTTCAAGGGAATATAAAGCAAAAGGCAAATCTATTACAGTATAAGTAGCATTACAGTTGAAAGTGGGTGAAAATGGGTTTGTTATAAATAAAAAATATTTTAAAAACCTTGGGAACTATGAAAGACTCTCTCTCTCTCTTTAAATATATATATATATATTTAATATAGATACATATATATAGATAGATATAGACTTGGCAGACCAAGTACTGTTCCTGTGTACAGTTAATGTATAATGGAATGGTATGCTCAAAACCTATGTAATTTTACTAACCAATGTCACCTAATAAATTCAATTAAAAAATAATAATCTATAAAGTCAAGGACACTTCAATAAAAATCCCCAAAGAAATTTCTTAAAAAATGATTTATTATTCTATAATTCAACTAAAAGAGAAAAGACCAAGAATATTTAAAATAATAATCATGACATACAAGAATTTGCCCTTCCAGATATCAATATTATTAAAGTGAGAGTCATTGAGATAGTTTAAATGGGGAGCAGAGGTATCAAAAACAGATTGCACAAAGTTGAACATTTATGGAAATATGACTTATCAAAGAGGGCCAGATGAATTAGTGGCCTAAGTATGAATACCAAGATTTAAGCTTTTTACAAAAATGTACACAATTGGTAGGATATTTTTTATGGAATTGTGATAGGGAAGGATTTTTAGAATAAGACATAAATGGCAAAAACCATAAAGAAAAAGCCCAATATATTTATATAATAAAATTTAAAACATGATAAAAGTCTCCATAGAAAAGGTTAAAAAAGTAGCTCTACTCTGGGAAAAAATAAATAGCAACACACATCATTGGCAAAATTATAATAAATATATAAAGAATTCTTATATTACAACAAAAGACATTAACCTATTAAGGAAGAAATTAGCAATGCACATTATGGGTAATTCACAGATGGACAGCAAATTGGGAAGATACTCAGTCTTACTAGTAATTACAGGACAGCATATTAAAACAGCGATGAGACACTATTTCATAATCATTTGAATAGAGAAAACAAAGTGTGAAAAAGCCACTGTTGAATGCAGAAAACATGAGTCTTCACTCAATGCTGGGGGTAATGTCAACACACACAGCTACTTTGGATAATTATTACAATTTTATGAATTCAGTTGAAGAGTCACACTATGAGTCTCAAGTACACCTCTAGATATATGCTCAGCCTAGTCCAACCCCTGAAAATGTGTGGAAGGATGTTAACTGCCAAGCAATTTGTCAGAGTGAGGAAGTAGAAAGCAGTTTAACATTATCCCATAGAGAGAAATGTAATTGATTACATGTGACATAGTCATAATATAAGATTGCAGCAGGCAAGTAATAAGAATAAACTAGCTTCTACATGGAAATCAAAAATACAATGTCATGTGAGAAAACAAGATGGTATAATGTTTATAAAATTTTTCAAAACTACACAATTTATATAATATATATTTTAGTGAATATCTTCACATATATAGTAAAAACATAACAACACAGACAGAAATCATACAGTCTAAATTAAAGAAAATAGTGTATTTGGAGAGAACACAAGGGAAATATGTTTGGAAAGATTTAAAAAAGGAATTTAATTTATTCTATTATAGTTTTTTTGGTTAACAAATTAATTAATTAATATTAATTCCAAATGCTTGCTTTTATTCTCTGCACATTTCTCAAATGTAATGATAAAACAAAAAGAACTAAAGAAAACTATTGGCCACACCTCCAGGTAGATTACACATAAAGCATACAGAATTTTCCTATAATTCCAGATGGTTGCCTGCCATTCTGAAAAGCATCGTGAACATTGCTAACATTCTGAGAACCATGGAGCTGACACAGGATCTCCTGGTTAGAGGCTCCATAATCCTCACCCTTCGGGGTCAGCTATGAATCCTTCCACTATAGTACAGTGGGCAGTCTTTACTTGTGGTTAGCAAACTCTTCAGCATAACTTTGTTTCAAAAAAAATTCTTAGTAGAATTCAACATGCTATAACAAAGAAAAACTAAGTTGTTCTGAGTAAAAGTGCTTTTGGGTAAACTGTTCTCCCTCCTACATAGGAAGTGGCTTAGGAACCCTAAGTCTGAGCTAAGAGATTTGAAAGCCACTGTTCTGATATGTTATATTGAAAATCAAGCTGGGATGAGGAGCTAGCTCAGTCAATCAACAAATCATCCTACTGTTCCTCTTTCCAACATTAACAAGCTGAATAATGAAATGAAATGAAAAAAAAAAAAACCCCAAAGTAGCAGGGTTTTTTGATTGCTTGTTTGCTCTTGAGTATTAAGAATAAAATAAAAGCAATGAGGAATTTTAAATGATGCCCTGGATATTAATCATTAAACCACATGACCTATGGATAAAAGTCACCAGCAATATTTTTGAGCATATCTATATTGTATACTATGAGGCCTAAAAATGTTAATATATGTACAGTTAAAACTTAACACAATAGGAACATACAGGTTTTATTTGCTTTGCCTCACAAGGAGCTCAGAACCTAACTTACTTACATTAAAATAAACTATATAAAATCTCTGATTACCACTGGGCCTTATGTTGTTGTTGTTTTCTTTCATGTTTTCTTATTTTACATCTCTATTTAAGGTTAAAAAAATTAAGTCAATATTTTCTTATTGTAAACAGCTTTATTGTTTTTTTAGAAAGAGATACAAGTCTACATAAATAAAAAACCATTTCATTAGGTCCAAAGTTTTCATTGTAGTCTTTCAATCTTTTACAATAGCTGTTTTATGAATATCTGTGAATAAACTACTTACTTTTTCATGTATTGGCAGTAAATTTTCAGTGGTGCATATTGTTATGAACTTTCTAGTTTTTATTTTCCTGCTAAACTGATGTCAACATCAGTCACCAAAATGATAAAGAAGATAAGATGTAATTGGGCAGTAGATGGGAAGATTTAAAAATCTACTCCACTTCTCTATCAACTCACATACATTCTAAAACCACAGAAATATAGCTTCTTACTTAAATTTCTGCAGGGGACTATCAGCCTCTGTCTTCTTTTCCATAATGAAAAGTGTAAGATTTATATTTTTCAGAGCTGAAAAGGGGATTCCAGTTTTACTTCTTTTGAAAATGTAGATATAAAGAATCCATAACAAATAAACATCTTGTAAGAGCTCACTGGTGAAGAGTGAATAAAAATTTTAAGCCAATAAATGATTTCAAATCATCATAATGAATCTCCCCTGCCCCAATTTATATCAAGTACTCCATCCCTGATCTTTGATCTTTCTGCCTAATAGAAATGTGAAGTCATTCAGCCCCAGAGTCAATTTTATAATTTTATAATGAAATGTGAGGTAGATACACCAAATAGTTTCATTTTGATAAGCATTTTCTCTTTTTATAAAAAAAAATAAATGAATAATTTTAGGCTATAATCAGCAAAACAGAGGTCAGAGATTTTTAGAATTAATTTACACTTCATCATGAAATGATTCCAGGTGCAAGAATGAAAATGCTTCATTTTGCTTTCACAGTCTTTATTTAAAATTCCATTTCTATTTTCATTCCTGAAGAAATGACATCCTACACTCATTTATGTTTTGTTTGTTTGAGGAAAAAGAAAGTCTAAACTCAGTCTACTGGGATCTAATTATCGGAACCTAATTCTAATTACAGTCTTTTAAATCAACGCTGTAGGCTTTCCTCCTCTGCACTTCTTTTTGAACAACAACAAAAAAAAGGCCATTTAAATTGTTCAGAAAGCTTTCCATATTAGATCCCTCTATTTATAGAAACCATCTACCAAGTGTTTTATAGCTATATAATCTCAGTTTGCCAAACAACTTCATGGTCATTTGAACTATGGAATTTCTTTGAAATTTAAATGCACAGGCTAAGACACATACAAAGATAAATCATACACAAATCAAGACTTTCTTGCTGAGAACATTTCCCTTAAAAATCTAAGTTTTAATCCAATAAAAAAATGGGAAGAGGACATGAACAGACACTTCTCCCAGGAAGAAATACAAATGGCCAACAGATATATGAAAAGGTGCTCAGCTTCATTAGTTATTAGAGAAATGCAAATCAAAACTACAATGAGATACCACCTCACCCCTGTTAGATTAGCTATTATCAACAAGACGGGTAATAGCAAATGTTGGAGAGGCTGTGGAGAAAAAGGAATCCTCATACACTGTTGGCGGGAATGTAAAGTAGTACAACCATTATGGAGGAAAGTATGGTGGTTCCTCAAAAAACTGCAAATAGAACTACCTTATGACCCAGCAATCCCTCTACTGGGTATATACCCCAAAACCTCAGAATCATTGATACATAAAGACACATGTAGCCCCATGTTCATTGCAGCACTGTTCACAGTGGCCAAGACATGGAAACAACCAAAAAACCCTTCAATAGAAGACTGGATAAAGAAGATGTGGCACATATACACTATGGAATACTACTCAGCCATAAGAAATGATGACATCAGATCATTTACAGCAAAATGGTGGGATCTTGATAACATTATATGGAGTGAAATAAGTAAATCAGAAAAAAACAAGAACTACATGATTCCATACATTGGTGGAACATAAAAACGAGACTAAGAGACATGGACAAGAGAGTGGTGGTTACCAGGGGTGGGGGGAGGGAGGACACAGGAGGGAGGGAGGGAGAGGGTTAGGGGGAGGGGGAGGGGCACAGAGAAAACTAGACAGAGGGTGACGGAGGACAATCTGACTCTGGGTGAGGGGTATGCAACATAATTTAATGACAAGATAACCTAGACATGTTTTCTTTGAATATATGAACCCTGAATTATTAATGTCATCCCATCAACATTAATAAAAATTTATAAAAAAAAAATCTAAGTTTTGCAAAAGGTAGAAAGGGAGCTACTAACAGAATATGTTTTCTGTAGATGTTTAAATAAAATGTTTAAATCTTTATTCTTATTATGAAACTGTCATAAATCTGCTATTAAAATGGTATTTTCTCAGTAACCCTGAACTGGTAATAAATAATAGGCAAGAAATTCAACTTGCAACTGTACAATACATGTAAAGATATTTGATTCCAATCTTTCATTTTATTATTTTTACATCCTCATCTGTAATTTTTTTTTCTTGTCAAATAATAAATATTTAGTCCAAAGGCTCTGAACTTATTCCATTTAGGACGTGTTCACTTGCTGAATATTAACACTTCATTTTCACTCAGATATATCATCATTTCTACTAGTAAGCAAATGTAAATAGAATCTCTTTTTTTCAGTCTTGGTTACACAGGGACTATTATTATGACACATTTCATACCACACACACTCTCACATATATTCAGTTATGCATCACAGGCAAGTAATGGGATAACAAAGGTGAATCAACTAAGCAGGCAATGAAGTACGCTGCTACTGACTAAGGAGAGGCTGTGGTTTCCTCCTGGTCTAGCCACAAGAAATACATCAAACACCGATGAACACATATAAATATATCGACAATTCAGGTTGAAACTAGCAACTGTGATTTGGGCCTAGACTCAAACACCATGTATCTGTAGGAATGTGGTGTTTGATAGAACATGGCATAGATATTCCATGGTTACCATTTAGGGAAAATAATGTTGAGATTTTCATTGCATTATAGTAGGTATGTGGTTTTTCTTTCCTCTGCAAAACTCCTTAAAAACTTGAATGAGGTAATGACATTATAATTGCCAAAAATAATAAAAACAGTGGTTCTCAAACTTTATGAGCAGCATGATCACTTGAAGGGCTTGTTGAAACATGGATTGTGGTTCTGACTCCAGAGCTTTCTGACTCAGTAGGTCTGCAGTAGGCCTGAGATTTTACCTTCCTTCCTTTCTTTCTTTCCTTCTTTCTTTCCTTCTTTCCTTTTTATTTTTTATTTTTTTATTTTTTTGAAGCAAAAGCAGGGAGGCAGGGAGGCAGACAGATGCCAGCATACCCCCGACTAGGACCCACTTGGCATGCCCACCAGGGGGCGATGCTCTGAGGCGGTAGCCATGGAGCCATCCTCAGTGCTCAGGCCAACTTTGCTCTAATGGAGCCTTGGCTGTGGGAGGGGAAGAGAGAGACAGAGAGGAAGGAGAGGGGGAAGGGTGGAGAAGCAGATGTGTGCTTGTCCTATGTGTCCTGGCCGGGAATCAAACCCAGGACTTACACACACCGGGCCAACGCTCTACCGCTGAGCCAACTGGCCAGGGACAGATTTTACTTTTCTAATAAGCTTCCAAATGATGTGAATGCAGGTCATCCACTGACCATATTTGGAAAAACTCTGAGTTTAAAAATACATTTTGCAGTTTTATTGAATTCTTTTCTTTTTTTGTGAGAATTTCATCTTAAAATACTAGTGTTCCCCATGACATATGTTAAGAAATATGTTTTAGATTGGGAAAGAATTTTGACAACAAAAGAGGGCAAACTTATTCCTTCACTTCTAATATGACATTTTAGAAACAACTGTTAGACCTCTGAAAATTGAAAAATGTGGGATACAGTTCATAAAGATATTTATCTTCTCATTGCAATTTTTGACAAGCAATAATACTGGTTACTTCTGATACATGCAGTTTAGTACTGCAATGCATAAGAATTAGGTGAAGCAAGAAACTGATAATATTAAGAATGTCAAAATTCTTAGGTCCAAAACATGTATTGTTAAATAATCTTTCCATTTAAAAATTTTCTAATCAGGGACTTCCTTAGGAGAAATTAAAACAAGGAATTTTAAAAGTCTTATTAATCTAAAAAAGGCTTGATTTTTTTTTCTTGTAGTGGTCTTTTTTTTTTTTTTCTGTATTTTTCTGAAGCTGGAAACAGGGAGAGACAGTCAGACAGTCTCCCGCATGCGCCTGACTGGGATCCACCCAACACGCCCACCAGGGGGCGATGCTCTGCCCCTCCGGGGCATCACTCTGTTGCGACCAGAGCCACTCTAGCACCTGGGGCAGAGGCCAAGGAGCCATCCCCAGCGCCCGGGCCATCTTTGCTCCAATGGAGCCTTGGCTGTGGGAGGGGAAGAGAGAGACAGAGAGGAAGGAGAGGGGAAGGGGTGGAGAAGCAGATGGGCGCTTCTCCTGTGTGCCCTGGCTGGGAATTGAACCCGGGACTTCTGCATGCCAGGCCGACACTCTACCACTGAGCCAACCAGCCAGGGCCATCTTGCAGTGGACTTTGAAGTATTCATTGGTCCCTTGGGCTTTGCATTAAAGTGTTTGATAATTTGTTGTCCTACACAAATTTTTATGTTAATAAACACCTAATAGTACTGTAAATTCATGCCATTACAGGAAATAGTACTATAGAATAAAAAATATTCCTAGGTATTACTTTCCCAAGGAAATTTATTCCGAGAAAATAATCAAAAGAGCAAGTTTGTACCCAGAAACAATGTTTCTAATATTAACTACAATGTTTCTAATATTAGCTACAATTGTTTAATTTTTTTCAAAGTTAAACAAATTAAGTGTTTCCAAATGGGGAAATTGTTAATAGATTCTGGCTATTAAATAAATGAAACAGTGTTTCAAGATTAAACTGAAGCTCTGAAGGTTGTGACAACATAAGGATGCTCTGTGCAAACAGAGAGCTCAGAATTACTCCTCTGCTCAGATAGCCTACACAAGAAGGGTCAGAGGAAAAGGAGAACAGCTGGACTCTAGTACTGAAGATATAGATGATTTTGATTTTGCTTCTTTAAAAAAATGTGTCAATGTTATTTTAACAATATATAAACATTTTTAACTATTCTCATTAATATGTTAATTCTCTCCCCCAAATAAAACTCATTCTCTGGCAGCTGGTATTAACAGTACCAACCTCAGAACGTGATACAAGTTTCTGGGATAGTTAAGTAAGAAGCTAGTGGGGTGAAAAATGAATAAAAGAAGATGGGAGGCTTCCCTAACTTAATTATCTTCGTATCTTAAATGAAGGCTCACTGGACACAAACAGGTGGCCCAAGTCATATAGCTGTATTTACTTGAGTAGTTTCCTCTTGAGTTAAAGTAAGGAAACATTTTTGTGCACTTAAAATTAACAATCACTTTTGGGCCTTGACATTTCTTAGGTTTCTTTCTCTAACCCTGCCGGCATGAGTTTCGTTTCAGGGCTTGCGGCAGATGACCACCCACAAAGGAATGTCCCATGAAGTCATGGACGATTGAAACTGCTGACGATTGAAAATGCACCAACACCCGTAATTACTGGAAAGCACCCCTGCGCCCAGCGATAGCGGCAACCAATCAGCAAATGCCCCGCCACCCTTCTCACTTCCCTACCCTAACCCTTAAAAAGTGGCCTAAGTCTGTAGCCGGGGCTGCTCTACCTTAGGAGACAGCCCGGGCAGGTTTCCTTTCATTAAAGCCTGTTACACTGGTCTTTCAGACTCCAATTGATTCTATCATTTGGTGCCCAAACCCGGGACAGGGTGCTAACTGCCTGGACAATCCCTCTTTGCCGTCCAAACTTACAACCAGGGAAGCAGTGGGCAGTGGCAACTCATCCCGGGCTTACTCCCTGATTCTGTTTGGACGTGTAATTGTGGGTTGATTGGCCAGCAGTCTGACCCTGTCCCGAACCCCTGCCAGACCAGAAGTAGGGGATTTCTTTGAGGTCTTCCTATCCCTGGTAGCTCCTTGTGCCTCCCATCCATCCCTGGCCCAGGGCCGTGTTTAGGGAGGATTCTCATTTCTGTGGCCTGTCTCTCTTTCATTTTCTCAAAAATCTAGGTGCCTAGTCAGGTTGCTCTCATTCTCATTGAAGGTGAGGTCTCTGGTGACGACTGGTCACCTCACGTTTCCCTCATTCTATGGGGAATAATTGAGGGAGTCTGAGGATGCTCTTCTCCCTCGTTATTCTCAGCCCATCATGGGCACCTCCCAATCACAACCTTCAGAGGCTACATATACCCTTAGTCTGTCTCTTAAAAAATCTCGTCAAGCTCAGTCTCTTGAACCTCAAGCCAAAAAACTGATCTTCCTCTGCAATACAGCCTGGCCCCAATATAAACTCAACAATGACTCCCATTGGCCAGAAAATGACACATTTGACATAAACATTCTTCGAGACCTAGACAATTTCTGCCACCGGACTGGGAAGGCCTCAGGAATTCCCTATGTACAGGCTTTCTTCTTTCTCCAATCTCGACTCTCCCTCTGTTCCTCTTGCTCGACCTACCAAATACTTTTAGCAAAAACCCCTTCTCCCTCTTCCTCCTCCAGCTCTCCTCTAAGCTCTGATCTTTTTGACTCCTCTGACCACGTGGCACCAACACCAGCAACTCAACCTCCTCCTCCTCCTGCTGCTGCAGATTCTGACCCTCCTTCTTTCCATCCAGCTGTTCACGCTGTCCATCCGTCTGCTTCCTCTCTTCCTCCTCTCTATGCTGACAACTCCCTGCCATGTCGAGAAGCTGAAAAAGGCAGAGTTGTCTGTTGAGCTGTGTGAGTAGGTAATCTGTTTTGTCTCTTTGTCAGAAAATATCTCTAGTATAATTTTAATTGAAATAAGTAAAGCGTGCTCATTAAAATTTCTCGATTTATAATTTGTATATGTGAAGTCTTTGTTTAATGTGTAACTGTGTCTGTTTCGAAGGCCTGAATTGAATCTTTGCATGCAAAATTAGAAATTTCTGGGCAAAAGTAAAAGAAAGTTTATCAAACAAGCCTCAAAAATATAAAATCTCTTTGATCCAAGACCCCTAGCTTCAGGGCTCTGTCTGATTTCTCCCCCGAAGAAATTATTCTCTTCGATTAGTTCCTACTTCTTGTCTTGTGTCCTCTATAGTCAAACACCCTTTATTCTGGGTGCTAATTATTGTCTGTCTTATCTTTCTTACTTTTATTAGTGTGCTAATTCCTGCCTTTTCTCTGGGCAATGTGAAGTGTTTCTCCAGCCTCTGAGGGAAGGGCTGGCAAGTAAGTGGTTTGGTACCATGTTAAAAATGTATATGTTATTTCAAAGGCCTTTTGTTTATTCTCCTTTTTATCTGCTATTTCAAAGCCCTGTGATATTAAAATCTTGGTTTGAAAATATGCAATAATTGTTAATAATACTTTTTTATGTAATGTTTAGTTTATTATCATTCTGAAACAACATCATTCAAGGCTAAGTAATATAAGAAAAGGAGTCATATCCTGGAACTCCTGAAAATCTATTTTATCATGCTTTTGTTAAAACTTCTTTTAAATGCTAATGTACTAGATTATCCAGCAGGGAGGAGACTCTGGAATCCTAAAGGAGACACCAAAAAACCTGTTTTTCTTGATTTGATCCAGCTAATAACACTGTTTTTGTCTTTTTCCAAAAGTTTATATAGACAGAAAAGGGCCCTCAAATCCCTCAACGAGATCTCCTGAGCATGGCTTTTAAGGTCTATAATAACCAAGAGGAACAGGAGAAGGCAGACAGCCCAAAGAGATCAGGCAAAATACCAGCTCTTGGTGGCTGGCTTTAAAGTCTCCAATGCCCCTAAAGGGCCTCGTAAAACTCCACCAGGGTCCTGCTTTAAGTGTAGAAAGGAAAGTCATTGGGCAAAAGCCTGTCCAGCTCCTCAGACCCTGTAAAGCCAGAAGCCACGGCCAGGACCACTATCACAGCAGCCCGGTCCATGCAGGTTCGCATTAGATTCGGACAGTCGGTAAAGAAACAACGGAGCCACAAACTGGTGGACCATAGTCTTTAATCCTAGCTTGCACCTGGCGGGCAAGTAAAAACACACACTGGGCTCCAAAACCCAATCACATTCAGTGCTCACAAAGCCACTGATTTATCCGAGTTTCCTAGAATCAAAGGCTTCTAGCTCACCAGCCTTATTCTCCTCAGTTCCCCATCTCCTTCCTTATTCCAGATACAAACTCTGTACAAACTGGCATCTCACTCAGCACTCCACCATCTTAGCTGCTTCTGGCCTCCTCCACATGGCCTCCTTCTGCTGCTGGCTCTACTCTCTCTGCTCTCTCATGCTAACCTCAGGAACCAAGCACCAAGTCCCGTTCTGCCCCCATTTTATGGTATAGCTTCACAACCTTTAATCCAATATACAAAATAGGGAAGTCTCTAATACAAAGTCACTTTCTGAGGCATGATTGGATTGTACCACCCCACATCAAAAAGGGTAGGAAAGGTAATCCCAAAACCAAGCCCCAGGCTACAAGGATTCTGCCTGCCTTTAGCCCACCCCAACACACATTAATATCACCTGGGCGACGGCCTCCTCATGTTATCTTTAACAAAGTGAGCATAATACATTTTATCTGCTCAACAGACCCCACCAAGGCCTTGTCCTCACTGTGGGAAAAAGGGACACGAAGGAAGACTGCTCCCTCACTCCCATAGGGAGGATTCAGTCTCTTTTAGCCCTACCGCAGCCACTTGTGACCTAACCTTGCCCAGCCTGCTGGCACTTGACACTGATAACTGAAGGTACCCAGGGCTGTTGGCCCCATCTCATGACACCGTTTATGAGCCTAAGATATTTTTTCCAAGTAGCAGGTAAACTGATATCATTTCTTGTAAACATAAGGTCCATTTACTATGCCTTGCCTGAATATCTGAGTTTTATTCATCCCTCGAAGATCTCTACTGTGGATATTGACAGTCTGATTTTTGTTGCTTTATTTAATGTATAGTGTCTGTCACCTTTATTCCTCTCGTCTCAATGCCCATGCCCATTTTAGGCTGGGACCTACTCTCCAAATTCAGAGCCTCTCTCTACTTTCACTTCCTGGCCTCAGAGTCAGCCCTGTTACTGCTTCTCAGCCAGCCAAAGTTGCCCAATTCTGCTATAAATTTACCTTTACCACCCAGCATAGTGAATCCCAAGGTCCTCCTCACCACCCCCACGATGGCAAAACTCCAGGGAGTGGCCCCTAGTTTCATGTCTCCAGGTAAAAAACAAAACAAAATGGAAGCTCCATCTCCACACATGCCTACGGATGACCCTTCCAGTCAACCTGAGTCATCACCTAAGTATGCCTGTGCTCCTCCTTAGGGCCCACCAAGGTCAGACTAGTTAAAAATTTACAAAAAAAAAGAAGAACAGCCTGAGCTGTGAGTAACTATAATTACCCCTGACAACAGACAGGATGGAGATTCTAGCTTGCTCTATTCTTTCTTATCTCCTTACTCTTATAAGCATACTCTGCCCCATATCCTCCCTATTGGAATCCTCTCATCTGGAAAGCTCTCTTAATCTTATTTAAAATCTCATAATCAAGACTAACTCCTCCTGTGCAGCTGACAGCTGAATATGTCTGTCCATGTCATCTTCAGCTTACTCAGCTCTCCCTATTCCTCTTAATAATACTCATCTCCTTCACACCACTCTTATGTACAAGATTCAGAAAGGGGCCACCTTCTTTGAGAGAGCCAGCACTCTCATAGGAGATTACCCCACCTCAGCTGCAAACTGAGCAAACAAGCTATACTAAACATACTATTCCCAGCTTGAAAAATTAAAACCCCAAACCCCTCCTGCTCAAGGACCAGTCACTTTAAATACCCCTCTCCTTTCACCTACTCTTCTATGCTTCAAGGCTCAGGGTGACATCCCAGCTGGTCACCTCCCCTCTAACCTCTGCAACACCACAATAACTATTCAATTTCCCAAAGACCATCAGAACCATTGAGTTAACTAGCAAGTCTCTCCAGAATCAAATGGATTCTTTTCTAACCCCATTTGATTCAAAGAACCCCCTACCCTTATGGCTCAATCTCATAAATGCTCCTATCCCACTAACCAACTCTATCCTGGCTTTCCTCAACAGCTTCGACTACCCTAAAATGCTCAAAACAATCCTCTATTCATATCTACCCACTTATTGGGTCAGCTCTTTCCTCCACCCTGACCATCTGGAGCTCAGAAACAGAGAAACGACAGAGATCCTTGGTTCATCTCTTCTCTATCCACCTCGCAGCCTGCCTCACCCAATCAGGGTCTTTCTACCTGTGTGGGACCAACACCTATATGTATCTCCATACTAATTGGACAGTGTAAAGCCAGAAGCCACAGCCAGGGCCACCATCACAGCAGCCTTCTGGCCCATGCAGGTTCGCATTGGATTCGGACAGTCGGTAAAGAAACAGCGGAGCCAAAAACTGATGGGCCATAGTCTTTAATTCTAGCTTGCACCCAGTGGGCAAGTAAAAATACACACTGGGCTCTAAAACCCAGTCACATTCAGTGCTCACAAAGCCACTGACTTATCCGAGTTTCCTAGATCAAAGGTTTCTAGCTCACCAGACTTATTCACCTCTGTTCCCCATCTCCTTCCTTATCCCAAATACAAACTCTACACAAACTGGCATCTCACTCAGCACTCCACCATCTTGGCTGCTTCTCCTGGCCTCCTCCACGTGGCCTTTCTCTGCTCTCCTCTGCTCTCTCTTCTAATGATAATCTCAGGAACCAAGAGGGCAAGTTCCCATTCTACCCCTATTTTATAGTGTAGCTTCACAACCTCTAATCCAATATACAAAATAGGGAAGTCTCTAATACAAAGTCACTTCTCTGAGGCATAATTGGATTGTACCACCCCACATCAAAAAGGGTGGGAAAGGCTTAATCCCAAAACCAAGCCCCAGGCTACAATGATCCTGCCTGCCCCCAACACACATCAATATCACCTGGGCGACAGCATCTTTAACAAAGTGAGCATAATATATTTTATCCGCCCAACAGACAGGAACCTGTACCCTAGTCTATCTCAACCCAAATATCAACCTAATCCCACCCCATGAGCCTCTTCCAGTTCCTAGTACACTAGTCATCAATCTAAGAACCAAACAAACTGTACAGGTAATCCCTCTTCTTGTTGCTTTAGGAAGTATCTACAGGAGTAGGTCTAGGGTCAGGGGGACTGGCCACTGCCCTGTCTTATTACCACTCTCTCTCTCTCTCTCTCTCTGAAGACCTCCAAAGCTGCCTGGAAGAAATTGCCTCCACCCTAGTAAAACTCCAGAATCAAATTGATTCCCTAGCCACCGTCATGCTATAAAACCGCCGAGGACTTGATTTCTTAACAGCAGAAAAAGGAAGTATTTGTGTCTTTCTAGGAGAAGAGTACTGCTTTTACCTTAACCAGTCAGGAATAGTTAGAGACACGGCAAATTAAAAAAAAAAACAAAGAAAAAAAAAACCCACGAGCCCAGCGAATTCGTGAAAAATAAATCAAGTCATGGAGCCTGACCTGTGGTGGCGCAGTGGATAAAGCATCGACCTGGAAATGCTGAGGTCACCGGTTCGAAACCCTGGGCTTGCCTGGTCAAGGCACATATGGGAGTTGATGCTTCCAGCTCCTCCCCCCTATCTCTCTCTCCTCTCTGTCTCTCTCTGTCTCTCTCTCTCTCCTCTCTAAAATGAATAAATAAATAAAGAATAAAAAAAAATGAATAAATAAATCAAGTCATGGAACCAGTAGTTTCGCACAAACTGGGTATCTTAGCTATTGCTTTTCACTGGTCCACTCATTTTACTATTATTATTCTAGCTTTTGGACCCTGCCTCTTACTTCTGTTCACTAGTTTCTTACAGAACCGCATGCAGGCCTTCGCCAATCAGAAAATTGGAGAAATCTACCTAGCCCTACACACCAACCCTGAAACCTGCCCTCGCGAAACAGAAAAATCTGGAACCCTGTAAATACACCCCTACGCAGCAAGAAGCCATCCATGCACCTCTCTATCCTATGAACCCCCACTAAGAGTAATCCTTAGGGAGGCCATAACCCCTCACCGCCCCTACTCAGCAGGAAGAAGTTACAGAAGATGATGACCTCCGTCCCCTCTCGCTTGAGCCTCTCTAGGAATCATTCTCTTTCCTTTTTATATAAATATATCAAACAGTTGGCAACCTTAGGTTTCATTTCTTTCACCCTGCCGGCATGAGTTTTGTTTCAGGGCTTGTGACAGATGATCACTCACAAAGGAATGTCCAATGAAGTCATGGACGGTTGAAACTGCTGACTATTGAAAATGCACCAACACCTGTAATTACTGGAAAGCACCCCTGCGCCCAGCGATAGCGGCAGCCAATCAGCAAGTGCCCCGCCACCCTTCTCACTTCCCTACCCTAACCCTTAAAAAGTGGCCTAAGTCTGTAGCCGGGGCTGCTCTACCTTAGGAGACAGCCCGGAGGTTTCCTTTCATTAAAGCCTGTTACACTGGTCTTTCGGACTCCAATTGATTCTATCAACATTTCAATTAGTTTCCTTTATTTTCTTTATTCTAAAACAAGCTGAGGGTAGAAGAAGTTTGGATGCTAGGGCTCAACTTAATGGATGTAACTTTGTTTTGCTTTACCTGCAACCAGGTTAAAATTTCGTGTGATTAAGTTTGCCCTTTTTAAGGAAATGAAACTTTTCTCCTCCAATAAAAATACCTATCTCCATTGTAGTTAAAAGTAAGCATAAAATTAGAGAGCTTGCTGATTACAAACAATATTCTCCTCCCCATATTTTTGCTAAAAAGGCTCAGGATTTTGAAATTTGCCTAGAAAGGCTCTGAGTTGGTTATTCACTGAATAAGACACAAGGCTTTTTTTTTCTTTTCTTATTATAATATCTTTACATAGATTTTTCAATATTCAGAAATATAAGTATATACTCTACAAAACACTGCCTTTGATTTAAAACATCTGCCTTAAATTTCTGACCCTCAAAGAATAATTTAGAAGTACGGAACATTTTTTTTTTCAAGTTATTTAAAAACTGATGTGTGGTACAATTATAAAGTTGCCCTAAAAAGCAAGTCTCAGCATATTCTTAATCAGAGTAAAATGTGATTCTTTCCAACAAATGTACTGTTGAATTTCTTTGTGCTTTTGTCAGTAAAACAGCTGGGAACAGATTAAACTCTCTGATTTTTTAACTTTTCCCTCATGACTCACTTGTGACTTCTTCTTATTTATTTTTATTTTTTTACTGTTCTACAGCTCCTAGGATTGTTAGAGGAAACGAAGGGGTCAAACATATATTTCAGTTCATACAGTTCTATGTTACATCGTCTATACTAGGTTTGAAATGTAAAGCTAACATTTTAACAACTTCTAGTTCATGTAAGCACCCCTGGAGGGTTCAGCTCATTGGAGAGTACACACATGTTGAGGGCCTACTGTGTGCGGGCACTGACCCTGATTGCTGACCTAAACTATCTCTAATCTCAGCGAGAGAGGAAGGGAAGGCATGTAGCTGGGCAGCTTGTAGTGCCCGATGGGAAGAGCTGGGAAACCATTCACATGACTCATAACACAGTCATTCATTTTTATTACATTAATCTCTGGAGATGTTTGAATTCCACTTCTGTGAGAACTAAGGTTTTGATTCAGGCTGACGGAGAGATAATCAATAAGAACAAGAGTCATAAAACCAGGACAATCATTCCCCCAACACTGGATGCGTAATAAACTAGACAGTCTCTACTCAGGGAAGAACTGTGGAGGGTGCATGAGTATAGTGACAGTACTCTCCATTTAACAAACCAAGGTGCATGTGCTGACGAGTACAGGAGAGTTCATAGGAATAATAGGGCAGGAAGCTTCAACATGGGACTACCTTGCAGTAAACTGGACAGATGGTCAATACACACAGGCCTCTAAAACACACGGAGCACTGGCATCCATGTTTAAGTAGGAAGGAGGGTGGGAGCAGACAGCAAAAGTCAAAACCTGGAGACCTTTAATGAAGACTAGTATTAAGCACTATCATGGAGGAGATGTTAGTCATTGCTTTATTATGAATAAAAATGTCTCAGTTTAACCATTCTCATGCTTGTATTTTATGCAATAATATATACACATAAAGTCAGGCTTGTACCAGGAAATTTAAAACCAAAGAAATTTAAAGATAGCCATTAAAATTATATTAGCAATTACCAAAAGTTACCCAAAACCATTGTATAAAAAATAAGATAGGTGAGTTTATGTGATTGATTCAGACACTAACAATGCAAGTGGAGCACAATTAATGGATGTGCTAACTGCTGTTCTTTGTCGCCTGCAACATTTCCATTCACGAGCCCCTGCCCCCATACACAGATACATTATGCCAGATTGCGAAGCCATTTGCAAAATATAAAGTGCTATAAAAGTACTGCATAATAATGATAATTCATCTTCCCTTCCATCTCTATAGCATTTATTTATATTACACTAAATTTGAGCTTTTATTGTTCCCAAATGAATCTGTGAGTCCATATATCTTTCTCTTCCTCTTGCAGTCATACAGTCTAAGCATGTCAGACAGGTCAGAGCTGAGTGGGAGGCAGTGTTTGCCTGCGGCAGCGTGGGTCAAATGACCTCTGACGCAGCCAGCTTTTCTGATCAATCACAACATGTACCATCATATTTCTTTGAGTTGGTAAAAGCTGAAGGAGTGAAAAAGCCCTCTGAATTGGTGATTTCTGCTACCGATTATTGGCATTGTTCTATAAAAGTAACATATTACCAACTGCATCTTTTGAAACTTTTTTATTATAAGTTTTAAGTGTTCTCATCCTACCATGCCTAGGATTGTTGCACAGTGATTGTATTTCACCCCGACTGTTCATCTTGCCCTTGCTCCATCAGGGACAGGCTGCCAAAACTGGGAACTGGGACCTAGTAACAGAATGGTTCTGCTTGAACATCACACCATTTCATTTGTCTCCATTGAATAAGCAGATGGCCACTTCTCTTTAGCATTTGAACTCCATGGGAGTTCTCAAGTCAGGGACCACCCAGCTTTACAAAGAACGGGAGGTGGTAACTAAAAATAAAGAAAGAAAAAAATGTTGAGGAGACAGTAATACAGTTCAATAGAAACTAAGTTAACCCAAGTACTATCACAGATTTGTATAAGGCTGTTCTTTCTTTCTTTCTAATATCAACACTGTATCGATTCTACAGATTCATATTTTTACATTTTTTTTCAGGTACATTCAACAGCATAATTGATCATGGATAAAATGTTTGTTTATTGTATTAAAATGACTACCAATCATGAATGAATAACTATTAAAAATGTTCTTTTAAACAAACCAGTGTGATCACCATACTAGGTTAAAAACAAACCCACATAACCATATCAATTCATGCATCAAACTTTTGAACAGAACTTAACATAAATTATAATAAAAATTCTCTAAAGACTAAATATAGAGAGAGACTTCAACTTCACAAAATATATCTACAAAAAACAACAACAAATAACAACCCAAAACCTTACAGCTAAAAACATATTTAATAGTGAAAGACTAAATATTTTTTGCCCTATGACTGGGAATAAAGCAAGGATGTCTACTCTTTCCACTCCTGGCCTATGCAATAAAGCAAGAAAATAAAGTAAATGTGTGCAGATCAGAAAAGAAGAAAATAAATTTTCTTACTTACAGATGCCATGATAGTCTACATAAAAAATCTCGGATGACGTCAGAGTAATGGCGGAGTAGGAAGTGATACCGATAAATCTCCCCCAAAACTCAACAAGATCTTCAACCAGAAACAGAAAAACCTATACTTGGAGCTTCCAGATTCTTCGCAATACACCCAAAGGTATGATTGAGTGAAAAATTGGCTAAATATATAACCAAACCCCGAAGGAAATAGGGAGTAAGAAATGCTCCGCCTTCCTCACTAACCTAAACAGGGCGGCTTTCTCTGGTAACTGTGAATATAGAAACTGAGGCGGGCAAAGGGGGTGAATAGATTCAGGCCCCCGCAGCAAAAACGGCCGAACCAGGCTGTGGCTCAGAGATCCAAGCCGAGGAAAATCTGATCCTGTGGCAACCCGGGCAATACAAGCTAACACTCGCGCCAAACCCAAACAAAGAAAGACAAGCGGAGCGGCCATTTTACCTGGTCTCCTGGTCGGTGCGCAGTTAGTGGAAGAGAGATTTCTTCCTAAGCCGCAGAAGTGGGTGCCCGTGTTGCCCCACGGAGAGGCAGGGTCAGAGGCCTTTCTGTGGGCTGAGGGCAGAGTCTCTGGGCAGCCCCAGCGCCCTGGGAAAGCCACGCACGGGAGGGAGTGAGAACTAATCCCAATGGTGGAGATTTTCCGTGCTGGAGGCTGTTTCACTCAGAGGGAACCACGGCCGGCCTCATATCCTGGTGTGCGCGCGCAGATAAGGAGTGAGCGATTCCTCCGAGTGCCTCGGCAGTGCGCGCCCGTGTTATCGCAGAGAGGGGCAGAGTCAGGGGCCTTTGTGTGGGCCAAAGCGGAATCTCGGGCCACCCCAGCGCCTTGCAAAAGCCGCACACGGGGACGGAGCGAGACTCAATTCCAACGCTGCAAATTTTCCCTGCGGTTGGGGGTTTCACTCAGAGCGTGAGACTGCTGGCCGGATATCCTGGTTGCAGACAGTGAGTGAGAGTTTCCTCCAAGCGCCCCGGAAGTGGGCGCCCGCTTGTGTTACCGGATAGAGTGGCAGAGCCAGAGGTCTTTGAGTGGGCGGAAAGCCCACCTGATTATGCTAGCAGCTCTGACTGACTGAGCCTTACACAGAGCCCTGTGCTGAGTGGAAATAGAGTGGGGAGTTGCCAGCAATTTGAGCCTCTTACTATCCAGGCAGAGGCAGCAGCAACCCCATACCTGGACTATCAGGCTACTAATTGAGGAAGGAAAGACTAGGAGAAAGGCTCCAGGAACACGGACTCTCTCACTGTCGGAGCCTATAAATGCTAATGAGCCTCGACTCCCAACGAGAATAAAGCACAATACATGACATTGCCATAGAGACTTATCAACTGCAAACCTCTACCTGAGCGTGCCAAAGGGGCAGAACCCGGGGTACAGAGTCACCGACCAGGAAGAAGGAGAGAAAAG
The DNA here is from genome assembly GCF_036850765.1 of Saccopteryx bilineata. Lineage (NCBI taxonomy): Eukaryota > Metazoa > Chordata > Mammalia > Chiroptera > Emballonuridae > Saccopteryx > Saccopteryx bilineata. The sequence continues at coordinate 173,751,715 of NC_089495.1, forward strand.
AAAAAGCAAGAAGATAACTTCTCAAAATCAAGAATAATCTGCAGACTTTATAACCTATCCCATTTTATTATATTTGTTCGTTTGTTTCTCTTATCTTCATTCTTGAGACTTTTTTTTCCTCCTCCAATTTGGCCGATTAACTCTCTACCGGTCTTACTCTCTCCTCTCCTTGAACTACACTACCCATAAGTGTTACATCTCCCATTATCATTTCTCTTCTCTTCCTTTCTCTCTATGAGGGTTGCACTCCAAAACCCTTAACTCTCTCTCTCTCTCTCCTTTCTTTTTTCTTCTTTTAGTGGTTCCCTCTTTTTTTCTCTCTCTCTCTTTCTTTTCTCCCTCTATATTAGTTTCTTCCTTTCTCCTTTACATCTCCTCTCATTCAAACCTCAATAACAAACAAATTATCTTATCTGGGACTCAAACCTATGTTTGTGGCATTTTGGGGGGTTTTTACTTCACCTTTTTAACTCACTAGCAGTGCTCCCATCCCTGGCTCTCCATATTATCTAGTTCTTGTTCCACTAAATACAATAGTAAGTTTTTAATTTGTCCCCCCATTTTTCCATTTTCCTCTTATTCCTCTCATCATAACTCTTAGAAAACCAACACCTAAAAGCAAATCATTTTATTCTTGACCCAAATTTTTTCCTTATTTGCTTTTTGTGGGTCCATACGCTCTTTTTTTTTTCTTTTTTCTTTTATTTTTTTTCCTTTTTTTTTTTTTTTCTTTCTCTCTTCTTTGCCCCTTTATTACTTTTCCCCAATTCAGGCCCTCCATCACAGGCATTGTTTGTTATAACTCACAGTCCACCACAAGATTTTCTCAAGAAAGAGGGGAGAGGAGAGGAGAGGAAAAAAAGAGGGGGGGAATAATTTCCTTTTTAAAAAATTTTTATTTTATTTTATTTTTCTTTATTTCATTATTAATTTTTTTTTTAAAAAAAAACAACTCTTTTCGATTTGTTATTTTTTTATTTTTTTTAACTTTTTATTCTTTATTAAATCTCATTAATACTATCAACAAAACCACCCTCAGATGCCATTAAGGAAGAGAAAATCGAATATCATGGATACAAAAGAAAGAGAGGTAACACAGCTAGATGAGGAAAAATCTATGGAGAAAAAATTTAATATATTGGAAACCTTGGAGCTAAATGACAGAGAATTCAAGATAGAAATCCTAAAAATCCTCCGAGATATTCAAGAAAACACAGAAAGGCAATATAGGGAAATCAGAAAACAACTCCATGAACACAAAGAATATATGTCCAAGGAAATTGAAACTATAAAAACAAATCAAACAGAGATGAAAAACTCAATTCACGAGCTGAAAAACAAAGTAACAAGCTTAGCTAATAGAACAGGTCAGATAGAAGAGAGGATTAGTGAAATAGAAGACAAGCAACTTGAGGCACAACAGAGAGAAGAAGAAAGAGACTCAAAAATTAAAAAAAATGAGATAGCCCTACAAGAATTATCTGACTCCATCAAAAAGAATAACATAAGAATAATAGGTATATCAGAGGGAGAAGAGAGAGAAAATGGAATGGAGAACATACTTAAACAAATAATTGATGAGAACTTCCCAAGCCTGTGGAAAGAACTAAAGCCTCAAGTTCAAGAAGCAAACAGAACTCCAAGTTTTCTTAACCCCAACAAACCTACTCCAAGGCATATCATAATGAAATTGACACAAACCAACAGCAAAGAAAAAATTCTCAAGGCAGCCAGGGAAAAGAAGAATACAACATATAAAGGAAGGCCCATTAGATTATCATCAGATTTCTCAGCAGAAACTCTACAAGCTAGAAGAGAGTGGACCCCAATATTTAAAGTCCTGAAAGAGAGGAACTTTCAGCCACGAATACTATACCCATCAAAGCTATCCTTCAAATACGAAGGAGAAATAAAAACATTCACAGATACAGAAAAGATGAGGGAATTTATCATCAGAAAACCCCCACTCCAGGAATTACTAAAGGGGGTTCTCCAATCAGATACAAAGAACAAAAAAAAAACAGAGCCACAAGTAAAAGCTCCAAGAAGAACACAATAAAACCAAATTTAAACTGTGACAACAACAAAAAGAAAGAGGGGGAGAAGACGGAGATTAACAGTAGCAAAGGACGATGGAGTACAAAAGTACTCACAAAATAGTTCGCTACAATGAACAGGGTAGGGACCCTTTTCATTACTCAAAGGTAACCACCATTGAAAAAACCACCACAGAAGCACATGAGATAAAAAAGATAGCAACAGAGGAAAGATGTATGGAATACAACCAAATAAAAACAAAAGATAGAAAAACGAAAGAGAAGGATCAAACAAGACACAAAACTAACAGAAAGCAAGATATAAAATGGCAATAGGGAACTCACAAGTATCAATAATTACACTAAATGTAAATGGATTAAACTCACCAATAAAAAGGCACAGAGTAGCAGAATGGATTAAAAAAGAAAATCCAACTGTATGCTGCCTACAGGAAACTCATCTAAGTAACAAGGATAAAAACAAATTCAAAGTGAAAGGCTGGAAAACAATACTCCAAGCAAATAACATCCAAAAAAAAGCAGGTGTAGCAATACTCATATCGGATAATGCTGACTACAAGACAGGAAAAGTACTTAGAGACAAAAATGGCCATTTCATAATGGCTAAGGGGACACTGAATCAAGAAGACATAACAATCCTTAATATATATGCACCAAACCAAGGAGCACCAAAATATATAAGACAGTTACTTATTGATCTTAAAACAAAAACTGACAAAAATACAATCATACTTGGAGACCTCAATACACCGCTGACGGCTCTAGATCGGTCATCCAAACAGAGAATCAACAAAGACATAGTGGCCTTAAACAAAACACTAGAGCACCTGGATATGATAGACATCTACAGGACATTTCATCCCAAAGTGACTGAGTATACATTTTTCTCCAGTGTACATGGATCATTCTCAAGAATTGACCATATGTTGGGCCACAAAAACAATATCAGCAAATTCAGAAAAATTGAAGTTGTACCAAGCATATTTTCTGATCATAAAGCCTTGAAACTAGAATTCAACTGCAAAAAAGAGGAAAAAAATCCCACAAAAATGTGGAAACTAAACAACATACTTTTAAAAAATGAATGGGTCAAAGAAGAAATAAGTGCAGAGATCAAAAGATATATACAGACTAATGAAAATGACAATACGACATATCAGAATCTATGGGATGCAGCAAAAGCAGTGATAAGAGGGAAGTTCATATCGCTTCAGGCATATATGAACAAACAAGAGAGAGCCCAAGTGAACCACTTAACTTCACACCTTAAGGAACTAGAAAAAGAAGAACAAAGACAACTCAAAACCAGAAGAAGAAAGGAGATAATAAAAATCAGAGCAGAAATAAATGAATTAGAGAACAGAAAAACTATAGAAAAAATCAATAAAACAAGGAGCTGGTTCTTTGAAAAGATCAACAAAATTGACAAACCCTTGGCAAGACTTACCAAGGAAAAAAGAGAAAGAACTCATATAAACAAAATACAAAATGAAAGAGGAGAAATCACCACGGACACCGTAGATATACAAAGAATTATTGTAGAATACTATGAAAAACTTTATGCCACTAAATTCAACAACCTAGAAGAAATGGATAAATTCCTAGAACAATACAACCTTCCTAGACTGAGTCAAGAAGAAGCAGAAAGCCTAAACAGACCTATCAGTAGAGAAGAAATAGAAAAAACCATTAAAAACCTCCCCAAAAATAAAAGTCCAGGCCCTGACGGCTATACCAGCGAATTTTATCAAACATTCAAAGAAGACTTGGTTCCTATTCTACTCAAAGTCTTCCAAAAAATTGAAGAAGAAGCAATACTTCCAAACACATTTTATGAGGCCAACATAACCCTCATACCAAAACCAGGCAAGGATGGCACAAAAAAAGAAAACTACAGACCAATATCTCTAATGAATACAGATGCTAAAATACTAAACAAAATACTAGCAAATCGAATACAACAACATATTAAAAAAATAATACATCATGATCAAGTGGGATTCATCCCAGAATCTCAAGGATGGTTCAACATACGTAAAACGGTTAATGTAATACACCATATCAACAAAACAAAGAACAAAAACCACATGATCTTATCAATAGACGCAGAAAAGGCTTTCGATAAAATACAACACAATTTTATGTTTAAGACTCTCAACAAAATGGGTATAGAAGGAAAATATCTCAACATGATAAAGGCCATATATGATAAACCATCAGCTAACATCATATTAAATGGCACTAAACTGAAGGCTTTCCCCCTTAAATCAGGAACAAGACAGGGTTGTCCACTCTCTCCACTCTTATTTAATGTGGTACTAGAGGTTCTAGCCAGAGCAATCAGACAAGACAAAGAAATAAAAGGCATCCATATCGGAAAAGAAGAAGTAAAGGTATCACTTTTTGCAGATGATATGATCCTATACATCGAAAACCCCAAAGAATCCACAAAAAGACTACTAGAAACAATAAGCCAATACAGTAAGGTCGCAGGATACAAAATTAACATACAGAAGTCAATAGCCTTTCTATATGCCAACAATGAAACAACTGAGAAGGAACTCAAAAGAATAATCCCCTTCACGATTGCAACAAAAAAAATAAAATACTTAGGAATAAACATAACAAAGAATGTAAAGGACTTATATAATGAAAACTATAAACCATTGTTAAGGGAAATCGAAAAAGATATAATGAGATGGAAGAATATACCTTGTTCTTGGCTAGGAAGAATAAATATAATCAAGATGGCTATATTACCCAAAGCAATATACAAATTTAATGCAATTCCCATCAAAATTCCAATGACATTTTTTAAAGAAATAGAGCAAAAAATCATCAGATTTATATGGAACTATAAAAAACCCCGAATAGCCAAAGCAATCCTAAAGAAAAAGAATGAAGCTGGGGGCATAACAATACCTGACTTCAAACTCTATTATAGGGCCACGACAATCAAAACAGCATGGTATTGGCAGAAAAATAGACACTCAGACCAATGGAACAGAATAGAAAGTCCAGAAATAAAACCACATATATATAGTCAAATAATTTTTGATAAAGGGGCCAACAACACACAATGGAGAAAAGAAAGCCTCTTCAATAAATGGTGCTGGGAAAACTGGAAAGCCACATGCAAAAGAATGAAACTGGACTACAGTCTCTCCCCCTGTACAAAAATTAACTCAAAATGGATCAAAGATCTAAACATAAGACCTGAAACAATTAAGTACATAGAAGAAGACATAGGTACTCAACTCATGGACCTGGGTTTTAAAGAGCATTTTATGAATTTGACTCCAATGGCAAGAGAAGTGAAGGCAAAAATTAATGAATGGGACTACATCAGACTAAGAAGTTTTTGCTCAGCAAGGGAAACTGATAACAAAATAAACAGAAAGCCAACTAAATGGGAAATGATATTTTCAAACAACAGCTCAGATAAGGGCCTAATATCCAAAATATACAAAGAACTCATAAAACTCAACAACAAACAAACAAACAATCCAATAAAAAAATGGGAAGAGGATATGAATAGACACTTCTCACAGGAAGAAATACAAATGGCCAACAGATATATGAAAAGATGCTCATCTTCTTTAGCTATTAGAGAAATGCAAATCAAAACGGCAATGAGATACCACCTCACACCTGTTCGATTAGCTGTTATTAGCAAGTCAGGTAATAGCAAATGTTGGAGAGGCTGTGGAGAAAAAGGAACCCTCATACACTGTTGGTGGGAATGTAAAGTAGTACAACCATTATGGAAGAAAGTATGGTGGTTCCTCAAAAAACTGAAAATAGAACTACCTTATGACCCAGCAATCCCTCTACTGGGTATATATCCCCAAAACTCAGAAACATTGATACGTAAAGACACATGCAGCCCCATGTTTATTGCAGCATTGTTCACAGTGGCCAGGACATGGAAACAACCAAAAAGCCCATCAATAGATGACTGGATAAAGAAGATGTGGCACATATACACTATGGAATACTACTCAGCCATAAGAAATGATGACATCGGAACATTTACAGCAAAATGGTGGGATCTTGATAACATGATACGAAGCGAAATAAGTAAATCAGAAAAAAACAGCAACTGTATTATTCCATACGTAGGTGGGACATAATAGTGAAACTAAGAGACATTGATAAGAGTGTGGTGGTTACGGGGGGGAGGGGGGAATGGGAGAGGGATAGGGGGTGGGAGGGGCACAAAGAAAACAAGATAGAAGGTGACAGAGGACAATCTGACTTTGGGTGGTGGGTATGCAACATAATTGAACGACAAGATAACCTGGACTTGTTATCTTTGAATATATGTATCCTGATTTATTGATGTCACCCCATTAAAAAAATAAAATTATAAAAAAAAAAAAAAAAAAAAGAAACTGCAGAGCCAAAAAAAAAAAAAAAAAAAAAAAAAAATCTCAAGAAATCTCCAAACCACTCCCAGGATAGGTGAGTTTTTAAGGTTACAAGTTATAAGATCAATATTAAAAAATTAGTTGCTTTTATATGCTAACCATAAATATAGGGAGACTGAAATTAATTTACAATCACTCAAAATGGCATAATTAGGTAAAAATCTATGAAAACATATACAGAAATTTCATGCTGAAAACTATTAAACATTGATGAAAGAAATCAGCAAAGGTCTAAATCAGCCGTTCTCAACCTGTGGGTCATGACCCCAGCGGGGGTCGAACGACCAAAACACAGGGGTCTCCTAAAGCCATCAGAAATACATATTTTATTTAAAAATGTATTGTATAATAAATATGTATTTACCGATGGCTTTAGGAATTACATATTTTATTTAAAAATGTATTGTATAATAAATATGTATTTTCCGATGGCTTTAGGAATTACATATTTTATTTAAAAATGTATTGTATAATAAATATGTATTTTCTGATGGCTTTAGGCGATCCCTGTGTTTTGTTCGTTCGACCCCGCTGGGGTTGCGACCCACAGGTTGAGAACCGCTGGTCTAAATAAATGAAAAAACATACTATGCTCATGGATTAAAAGAGTCAACACTACGTAGGGGGTCAGGAGGTTACTTGAAATATTGGGGGGAGCAATTTGGGAAGTATATTATTGTCTAGCTGCTATGCTATACACCTGAAACTAATAAAAAATAATACTGAATGCAAACTACATTAAAGTTCTTTAAAAAGAGGCAACACAATAAGAACATCAGCTTCTCCATAAATTATATAAATTTAACATAATTCCAATAAAAATCTTGGAAAGTCTCTTTGTAGAGATAGACAAGTTTATTCTAAAATTCATATGACAAAGGAACTAGAATAGCTAAAACAATTATGAAAGAGAAGAAAGAAGTGGGAAGACTCACTCTATTGGATTTTAAATATTATATGGCTACATTCATCAAGACTGTATAAAATTGTGAAAGAAATGGACACATATATATTAATGAAACAGAATTTTTAACCTTGAGGTAAACCAACACAAGTATAACTAACAGATTCTTGACAAAGGTGCAAAACAAGCTCAATGGAGACTTTTCAAGATATGTTGCTGTGTCAATTAGATATCCAAGGACAAAAGAAACAAATAACCTCCATCTATACCTCACATCTTCTACAAAAGTCAAATCAAATGGATTATATACTTAAGTGTTAGACTTGCAACTAGAAAACTTTTAGTATAAAACATAACAGGAAATCATCAGGACCTAGGGCTTGAGGAAAAGTTCTAAAACATGGCAGTCAAAGTATATTCCATAAATAAAATCATTTATAATTAGACTTTGCCAAAAAATTTTAAGTTTGCTCTGGGAAAGATCCTGTTAAAAAATAAAAAGGCGCTCGGTTCCTGAGATTAGTATTATAGGAGAGAGCAAAGAAAGGAGAGCAGAGAAAGGCCATGTAGAGGAGAAGAGAAGCAGCCAAGATCGCAGAGTGCTGAAGGAGAAGCCAGTTTGTGCATAGAGAAGGAGATGGGGAACAGAGGTACAAGCTAGGATTAAAGCTAATGGTCCCAGTTCTTGGCTCCATTGTTTCATTACCTTCTGTCTGAATCTAATGTGAACCTGCATGGGCCAGGCGGCTGTGATGGTGGCCATGGCTACTGGCTTTACATTTGGCATAGTCTGTGGTAGGATTCGGAATTCAGTATGGATCCACCACTGCCTTTGAGTGGTGGAGGAGAGGACTGGCTGCTGTTATGGTTCCCCATGGCTGTCCTTTTGGGGGCCATAGGCTGGCTGACTTTTACAGCCATGTGTGAGGAAACTGAGAGCTCTGTGGAAGAGGCTGCCTGGGACCTGCAAACCGAGCAGTGGAAGGAGCTGGAGTAAATGTGAGAGAAAGAGATGTCGACCCTGGAGCTGGAGCAAGTACCAGAGAAGGAGGCTGATCAGGTTCATGAAATTCGCCTGGATATGGAGAAGCTGCTGGAGAAGAATCGCAGGTTCATGAGTTGCAATTTGCCCTGGATATTTTGGAGAGCCAGCAGTGGCAGGAGGCTGGGGCTGAGGCCAGGGCTGAGGCCGGGCCTTGGGCTTCAAGGCCAGCAGCAGGAGCTGATATTTTCAGTTCCTCTTTGGAGGATGAGGAGAATCAGGCTGGAGTTGCAATCTGCAGTCTCCAGAACGTGAGAGCCCAGCAGCAAGGAGTACCTGCTATGCCCCTGGTAGGTCTGTGATTTTGGGACATAGGGATGAATATCATCATGATCTCTGGAGCAGAGATGGAAATGCTGACTGCCATTGCTACATGCTCCTCCTTGGGACAGTGTAAGACCTGCCAGGACAGCAGGGATGAGGGGGGTGGCTGAGGCCCTATGTATGTGGACTGATTCTTGGACTATGACCAGAGTGGGCACTGGCTCCTTTGTTGGATGGACTTATGGATTTTGGACAATGTGAAATACCCTGATGGGGTTGGGGGGTGGCTTTGCTGGAAGCACTCCCCTGCACCAGGAAGCTTTTCCCATGGCTAGAAAGAAGTCAGAGGACATTTTGTGCTTCTGGCAAAGTGCTCAGAGACTGGTGAAGTGTATCTTTGTAATTGTTGAAATTGTATAATTTGTCATGTTGTTGTAATTTGTGTAATGTGCCTAATTTCCTTGTGCAGGAATACCTGTGCTTTAGATTGTGAAGCGAACAAAAGGAGTGGACTGTTGGTCAAATAAGTTTGTAAATATGATATATAGGTTTGCTTGCTTATAGTTTGCATTGGGTGTGGGGACAGGCTGTAAGCAGGCAGGGTCATTATACCCTAAGGCTTAGTTTTAAGACTAAGCCTTTCCCACCCTAAGTGACTTTGTATCAGAGACTTCCTTGTTTGTGTATTGGATTAAAGGTTTTGGTTTCTACACTATAAAATGGGGCAGACTGGGAACTTGCTCTCTCTCAGTACCTGAGATTAGTATTAGAGGAGAGAGCAGAGAAAGGAGAGCAGAGAAAGGTCATGTGGAGGAGAGGAGAAGCAGCCAAGATAGAGGAGTGCTGAAGAAGAAGCCAGTTTGTGCAGAGAGGAGATGGGGAACAGAGGTGAATGAGACTGGTGAGATTAGAAACCTTTGATTCTAGGAAACTTGAATAAGTCAGTGGCTTTGGGAGCACTGAATGGAGAGGGAAGTGTTTTCCCACCGTGTGTATTTCTTGCCTGCTGGGTGCAAGCTAAGATTAAAGAGAATGGCCCACCAAAAAAAAAACAAACAAAAAAACAAACAAAAAAATAAAAAGACAAGATACAGACTGGGAGAAAATATTTGCAAACCATATATCTGTCAAAAAGATTCATATTCATAATACATAAAGAAATTTCAAAACTCAACAGTAAAAATACAAACACCCAATTATGAAATGGACCAAGAACATAGAGACCTATTTCACTGAAGAGAAGATATGGATGGCCAATAAACACACGAAAAGATTATCAACATCACTAGCCATTGACGAAACACAAATTCAGACTACAATGAGGTATGACTACAAACCTGCGAGGCCCTTCGGAAAAAAAAATAATAGTGACGATGCCAAATGCTAGCAAGAATGAAGAGAAATAGGATTTCTCTTGAATTATTGGTGGAAATGTAAAATTATACAGGCACTTCAGAAAACTGTTTGGTAGTTCCTTAAAAAACTTAGCATGCACTTAATATATGAACCCACAGTCAAACTCCTGAACATTTATCTCAGAGAAATAAAATTTTACTCCCTCACAAAAACCTGCACATAAATATTCATAGCAACTTTATTTGTAATAGCCCAAAAGCTGAAACAACCACACTGTCACTCAGTAGGTGAATGTTAAGCTAACTGCAGTTTATCCTTCCTACTGTCGGCAGACTACAGAGATATTGTGGGTCTGGTTCCAGACTACTGCAATAAAGAGAATATTGCAATAGAATAAGTCACAGCAATTGTTTGGTTTCCCAGTGCATATAAAAGTTATGTTTAAAATATACTGTAGTCTATTTAGTGTGAAATAACATTTGGTCCAAAAAAATGTACATACCTTGATTTTAAAATACTTTATTGCTGATAAATGGTAACCAGCAGCCTGCACCTTCAGTGAGTCATAATCTTTTGTCTGTCTTGCTTTGATGCTGATGGCCACTGCCTGCTCAGGGTGGTGGTTGTTGAAGGTTGGGGTGGCTGTGTCAACTTCTTAAAATAAGACACGAGTCAAGTTTGACTCATTGATTGACTCTTCTTTTCACTAATGATTTCTCTGTAGCATGTGATGCAGTTTGATAGCATTTTACCCACATTAGAGTTTCTTTCAAAACTGGAGTCAATCCAATCAGACCCTGCAACTGATCTATCAAGTTTATGTAACATTTCAAATCCTTTGTTATCATTTCCGCAATCTTCACAGTATCTTCACCAGGGCATGATTGCATCTCAAGAAACTACTTACTTCGCTCATCCATAAGAATCAACTCTTCATCCATTAAGTTTTATCCTGAGATTCCAGCAATTCGGTTATGTCTTCGGGCTTTACTTTAATTCTAGTTCTCTTGATATTTCTACCACATCTGTAATTAACTTCCTCCACAGAAGTCCTAAACTCCTCAACATCATCCATCAAGTTTGGAATCAACATCTTCCAAACTCCTGTTACTGGTTTTTTATTTTTATTTTTTAGCAAGAGGGAGAGAGAGACAAGGACAGACAGGAAGGGAGAGAGATGAGAAGCATCAACTTATAGTTGCAGCATGTTAGTTGTTCACTGGCTGCTTTCTCATATGTACCTTGACTGGGGGCTCCAGCCAAGCTGGTGACCTCTTCTCAAGCCAGAGACCTTGGGCCTCAAGCCAGCAACCTTTGGGCTCAAGCCAGTGACTATGGGGTCATGTCTATAAGCCCACGCTCAAGCCGGAGACCTTGGGGTTTCAAACCTGGGTCCTCAGTGACCCAGGCTGACACTCTACCCACTGTGCCACCACTTGATCAGACCAAACTCCTGTTATTGTTGATATTTTGACTTCTTCCCATGCATCACAAATGTTCTTAATCACATCTGGCATGGTGAATTCTTTCAAAAGACTGAAGACTTTAAAGTTGAAATTATTCCTTGACCCATTAGCTACAGAATGGATGTTGTGTTAGCAGGCATAAAATCAACATTAATCTCATTTTACTTTTCCAACAGAGCTCTTGGGTGACCAAGTACTTTGACAACGGGTAAACATATTTTGAAAGGAATCTCTTTTTCTGAGAAGTAGGTTTCACCAATGGATTTAAAATATTCAGTTAACCATGTTGGAAACAGATGTGCTATCTTCCAGGATTTGTTGTTCCATTTATAGAAAATAGGCTGAGTAGATTTAGCCTATTTCTTAAGGCTCCAGAACTTTTGGAATGGTAAATGAGCACTAGCTTCAACTTGATGACACCAGCTAGATGAGCCCTTAACAACAGGCCGAGCCTGTCCCGTGAAGCTGTGAAGCCAGGCATTGCCCTCTCCTCTAGCTATGAAAGTCCTAGATAGCATCTTCTTGCAACAAAAAGTGTAGCCATCCCACCTAGGTTTTCTGAATAACTTGCTGCAGTTTCCACATTAGTACTTGCTGCTTCACCTTGTACTTTTATGTTATAAAGATGATTCTTTCCTTAAAATTCACAAACCAATCTCTACTAGCTTCAAACTTTCTTCTGCAGTTTCCTCGCCTCTCTCAGCCTTCACAGAATTGAAGAGAGTTGAGGTCTTGCCCTGGATTAAGCTTTGGTTTAAGAGAATGTTGTGGCTGGTTTAATCTTTTATCCAGACCACTCAAACTTTCTCCCTATCAGCAATAAGGTTGTTTTGCTTTCTTGTCATTTGTGTGTTCACTGAAGTAGCACTTTTAATTTTCTTTCAAGAACTTTCTTTTTACATGCACAACTTGGCTAAGTGTTTGGCAGAAGAGGCCTGGCTGTCAGCCAATCTCAGTTTTGACATGCTTTCCTCACTGAGTTTAATCAGTCCTAGCTTTTGATGTTGAATAAGAGATGCACAACTCTCCCTTTCACTGGAACACTCAGAAGTCATTGTGGCATTATTAACTGGCCTCATTTCAACATCACTGTGTCAGGAAATAGGGAGGCCTGATGCAGGAGCGAGATGGGGGAATGGGTGGCTGGTGGAGCAGTCAGAACACACGTTATCAAATAAGTTTGCCTTCTTAGATGGGTGTGGTTTGTGATGCCACAAAATAACTACAATGGCAGCATCAAAGATCACTGGTCACAGGCCACCATAACAAATAGAATACTAATGAAAAAGTTTTAAATATTGTGAGAATTACCATAATGTGACACAGAGACATGAAGTGGGCAAATGCTGTTGGAAAATGGCACCGATAGACATGGGGTTGCCACAAAGCTTCAATTACTAAAAAAAAAAAAAATACTGCAACATCTTCTAAATGCAATAAAGCAAAGCTCAATAAACTAGGTATGGCTTTACTTAGCAACAAAAGAAAAAAAATTAGTAAGACATACAAATTAGACAGATCTCAAGGACATTATCCTGAGTGCAAAACAACCTAATGTCAAAAGGTCACCTACTACTGATTCCATTTATACACCTCACATTATCATGCTCCTCATTTACTGTGTTTTTATCAACATCAAGGAAAGACGCTCCACCAACAAAAAGATTAAGACTTGCTGAAAGTGTGGGTGCTGATTAGCATTTTTTAGCAATAATTTTTTTTAACTTAAGGTATACACAATTATTAGACATAATCCTACTGCTCACTGAATAGATTACGGTAGAGCATACACATAACTTTTGTGTGCACTGGGAAAATAAAAAAAAAACAACATTTGTGACTCACTCTATAGAGATATTTGTTGTATTGCAGTGGTCGGGAACTGAACCTGCAATATCTCTGAGGTGTGCCTGTAACATCCTTAAAGTGGCAAAACCCAGAGATGGGAAGTAGGTGTATGGTTGCCTAGTGTTAGGGATGGTGGAGGTAGGGGTGAATGTGACTACAAAACGGGTAGCATGAAGTAGAACGTTGTGGTAAGGTGATATTTCTATATATACGCTGAGGTACTGACAGGAATTCACACACGCAACCAGATGGAATGGAACTGTGTGTGCACATTATACCAGCGTCACTACCTTGATTGGGTGCTGTAATACAGTTATGCAACATGTAGTGTTGCCCATTTGGGAAGGCTGAATGACGAGTACAGAAACCTCTTTGTATTATTTTTGCAACTTCCTATTAACCTACAATTATTTCAAAATAAACTTAAAAAAAGAATAAGTAAAATGATCTATTTTAATTAGGCACAAGGAATGTTTTATATATGTGTATATAGAGATATGATAAGTAAGTAAACAGATGCATACCTATAAACATAGATAAGGCCTTATATTCTTTCAATAGCTTTGTAACTAGATGTGAACACATCAAAATCTAAAAAGCATGAAAGAAATAATAAAGACTTCTATAAATGACCGAGAAATATTTATATTGTATTTCTTTTAGAGGTTCCTTAAGCTGACTGCTTTGAATGGCACAGAGTTTGTGGCTGGCAGAATATTACATAATACAATTGGTTTTCCTAGATGGCCAAGAAAAAAAATTTTCCCAAGGAGTTTGCCATTCTGAGTGAAGAGCTCCCTCATTTGAAGGTTCTGAAACAAAAGGACAAGTAAAATATATATACACACACACATGCACACACGTACGTGCATACTGTGGAATGAACTAAGCAGGAAATAAATCATAAAGGAACTAATATAAGAGATGAGCACATTTTATCCTCTGAGAATTAACCCATTAAACTCCAATTGAAGACAAACTTTCTAGTCTTTCTAAGTGAAAAATCAGGTCACTGGTCTCCTTGAGGAGCCATTAATATAATATTCACCTCAATAGGCCACTAATATGAAAGTATATCATATCTATAGCAAGGGACTAATATTTGGAAGAAGAATAAATGATCATTGACCTCTAAGAAATTAATGTCTCTTCCAGAAGACTTTCTTCCTCTTTTCAAGCTATGGAATATTAGGTGAATTACTTAAACTTTCTGTCTAGGTTCTCTATTCGTGAAATGAGAATAAGAATAATGCCACCTCTAATGGTAGTAGTTAAATTTAAGTAAATCAAATACATAAAGTATAAAAAGGTATAGTTAATTGATAACTTATCACTATTATTATTGTTTCTAGACAATTTTATTGTGATATAGATATAATTTTATATTCTCCATTCTATTTCACCTTGCAAAGTACAAGCAGTTTTCCCTGTTGCTATCTCATCTTTATAACTCTTATTAATGTCTGCATAATAATCTATCAAGTTGAGACAGAGTGGCTCACTTTGCCACTGCCTGCTAAAAATAAAAGTTTCATTTTTTGTTTTTAAATTATATAATTTTATTGATAAGATTTTTCCCATATTTCTGAAAACTTACATATAAGTTTCTAACATAAGATTACATAACCAGGCAGTGGTACAGTGGATAAAGTGTTGGCTTGGGAAGAAGGACCCAGGTTCGAAATCCTGAGGTCGCTGGCTTGAGCACAGGATCCTAGACACGATCCCATGGTTGCTGGCTTAAGCTCAAAAAGGTCACTGGCTTGAACCCAAGGTCACTGGCTTGAGCAAGAAATCACTCGCTCTGCTGTAGCCCCCCCCCCCCCAGTCAAGGTGCATATGAGAAAGAAATCAATGAACAACTAAGGAGCCACAATGAAAACCTGATGCTTCTCATCTCTCTCCCTTCCTGTCTGTCTGTCCCTACCTATCCCTCTCTCTGTGTCTCTCTCAGTCTCTGTGACACACACACACACACACACACACACACACGCACAAAAATCAATCGATCAATCAATCAATCAATCAATAAAAAGATTACTTGACCAAAGGGTACAATTATGTTTATGGCTTAAGAACATATTGTGGCCCTGGCCAGTGGCTCAGCGGATACAGCATCAGCGTGGTGTATGGACATCCTGGGTTCGATTCCCAGTCAGGACACACAGGAAAAGCAACCATCTGCTTCTATTTCCCTCTCTCTCCCCTTTCTCTACCATATCCCCTCCAGCAGCCAATAGCTTGATTAGTTTGAGCATGGCCCCAGGTACTGAGGATAGCTCAGTTTTTCCCAGTGCATCAGCCTTGGGCACTAAAAAAAGCTCAGTTGATTCAATCATTGGCCCAAGACAGGATTTGCTGGGTGAATCCAGGTTGGGGCACATGCAGGGGTCTGTGTCACTGTTTCCCCTCCTTTCACTTAAAAAATAAAAAGAATGAAAACATATTGTGATGTTTTTCAAAAGAATAGCATTACTTTACAATGACTAGAAATGTATACAAATGCATGTCTTCACATAATCTCTCTAATAATGTGTATTGCCAATATTTTAATAAATAAATTTATATGGGTGAAGTAGTATACTTTTGCTATATTATTTACATTTCTTACATTCTTTTGACCACTAGTGAAGTTAAATCTTTTCCACTTAAGAAAAAAATAATTCCCTCTCCTAAACTACTTCTTTCAAAAACCTTTTGAGTATCTATTACTATTTTTATGTGTTTTAGCAATTTGATGACTCTTTCACTGAAGGAAGATATTAATTCACTCTCTTTTTTGGCCATCTAAAAATCACCTAAACATCATAGGCAATGACATCACTAGCCCTCAAGTCCAGGTGATCTGACAGACTGAAGACCAACATCAGCTAATAGATTCTCTGTGCCTATATTCTAAATCAGATTTGACCATTTTCACTAAAATATCCACCCTGGTGGCACCATGTCCAGGGTACTGAAATCATGAATGATTTGAAATTATTCTATTTTAAGTCTTCCCATTGTCTGGGAAGTGTTTTCTAAGACAAGGGTATGAAATTAGCTAAGAAAATGATTGGCATGTCTAGTAGTGGGTACAATGGAGACCTTGGTTTTCCTATGTACCTGGAGTTAGCCAAATAGCAAAGTGTGAGGGCATAGTCCCCCAAACTGCCCTTACTTTTGATACCGACTACGAGCTTGCAGTGCCCCCAAAGCCAACTTCAGGTTTGATAAGTTGCTAGAAGTTCTCAAAGAATTCTCTGAAACTATATATTATACTCATAGCCACTATTACTTAGAAGGAGGAAAAAGGTATAGATCAAAATAAGCCTATTGAAGAGCTGCATAGGGGAGAGTGTGGGAGGGTTCCAAATCAAAACCAGCCATTGTCTCGTCCTGTGGAGTCAGAAAGTATTACTCTGCCAGCACTGATATGTAAAAATAGAGTATTGCCAATCAGATAATTTCATCTAAGCTTCAATGTTCACAGTTTTTTTTTCTTTGGGGGGGGTTTATTACACAGGTATGATTGATTGATTGAATGTCTATGTGATTGAATTCAGTCACCAGGAAAACTAAGTCACATTGTTGATATATATATGGTATGGCGAGGCCCCCACTAAAACTGAGATGTGTGGTCAGTTCCCTCACAAGTCTGCGTAGGTGCCGGCACTCTGTAACTTACATCACCGTGTTATGATCTAGCTAGTCCAAGCCTTTCAAGCCAGCAAGAATCACCTCCCAGGAGCCAAAGGCAAAAGCCAGATCTTCTCTTTGGGCAAGGTTAATTCTTTACTATGAATATGAAATATTTTTCAAATGGAAACTATAAAACTAAGCCAACTTTTATATAAATATATTATTCATTTTATTTAATCTTTCTATTAATCAAAGAAATTATTTTTCTACAATACAAATACATAAAATAAAATTTGTAGAGGTTAAATAATTTGCCCACAGCGACATGGCTAGCAAAAGCCAAAATGGGATTCAAACTTCAATCTATCAGTCTCTAAAACTAGTTCTTTCTCCATTCTACTGCCCAAGCTTTGGCAACAACCAGCCTGACGGAATCGGGTGTCAGTGTGTCCTCTTGTCACACACAGTGTGGCTGTGAAAGAGTCACTTCAACCCCAGTGGAATGCCATCACCCGTACGACCTCTCATCTCACGTTTCTTAGGGAGGAGAGAGCCACAGAGCCAAGTGAATGCTCAGAGTTAATCAGGGCAAAATAAAAAACGGTCTGTACTCAGAAAACAAAAATCATTCCTATTGACACGATCCAGAAAAATACTTTCGAAAAGGCAAAGACCTAAAGCTTATAGGTGAAATTCTTTTGTATTACTCGAGATGTGACATTCATCTTCACTGCCCTTATTATACATCTGTGGGAGTTCATGGACGGAGTGGGTAGAGGTAGAAATAGTAACTTTTGAGTTAGGTAAGTTGTTCAGAGGAGAAATTTAAATAAAAACAGTATCAACTATTGTACACATTAATTCCTCTATAATGTCAAGAACCTGTAACAAAGTTTTACTTGTTTGAATGAATGCTCTTTAGAATTACCTAAAATTACCAGTTTTTTACTCACCATGTTAAGAGTATAATAGCATGTTGTCTATATGCACATGCAGGTTTAAAAGAAAGGTTTCTGGAATAATATATATTTAAATTAATTTAGTTCAATGTATTTTGAGAATATGTATTCATATTAATCTGCATAGTATTCAAATCCTAATATATGATCCTAAATTAAAAAAAAATTCATCCCCATTTGAATAAACATCAATTTGCATTAGTGATTAAAGGTTATGGGATATTTAATATCAAGCTGCCTTTTTCCTTCCACTCATTACTTCCTCTCATTTACCTGTATCTAGGTAAGAGCTAAAAGTTAACTGTATTTAGGAAAGTACATCATCAATTAAAAATTACAATTGAAAGTCAAACATAAACAGATTTAATCATTATTATTTTTATCTGAGCCTCTTCAACCCAGTTAGCTTATGTAAACGAGGTCTTACAGGATGACTGTGAATAACCTCATCATAATCACTGCAGCATTACTTACTAAAAGTAAGCATCCAAAGCTACAATGATGCAGAAACAGATGCCCAAAGCAGGGAGTACCAAGCTCAAAAAGTATCCTCTCTGTCAGCTAGTGAAATCTCCAAGTTAACCAAAGTCAGTTTCATTAGACTTTTCTTTGCATATACTTTTTTAAACCTAGGGTGAAAATATTTTTTTGATTGATCTTAGAGGAAGAAAGGGAGGGAGGAAAGGAGGGAGAGAGAGAGAGAGAGAGAGAGAGAGAGAGAGAGAGAGAGAGAATAATAGAGATTCGCTCCTGCATGTGCCCCGACCCGGGATCAAACCGGCAACCTCTGAACTTTGTGAGGACACTCCAGCCAAATGAGCTATCTGGCCAGGGCCAGGCTGAAAATCTTATGTGCAATGCATGATATAAACTCACTTCAAGTTTATGGAAGAGGAAGCCCGGTTTCCTCTCAACTATCAGCCACTGGAATTTTGTGTCAAGGTGGTGGAGGACAGGAGCGAGGTCATAAAGGAAAGGGACACGGCCGCAGAGCACCCCTCTGCAAGCAAGATAAAACCTTTAGCAGGAGAAAACAAATTCCTAGAAAGCTTTGCCACTTTGACCATTTCCTCTCCTATAATTAAGACTTGTTTTTCAGCCATGTTTTTTTTTCTTAATGCTTGTTCCAAGAGAGAAATTGCCTGAAGTGCAAATCCCAAAATTAATGGGAGAGGCAAAGCTGGAGAAGGTTAGTGTCCCCACAAAATCACGGTGTGCCAGCAGTAACATATGGTCCGCCAGCTACACTCCAGACATAAAAGAGAAACATGGAAAATTTCAGGAAATAAATTTTAAAAAGGAGATTCTTAGAGCAAATAACCTGAAAAAAACAAAAAGCTTATTATGTTCCTTGGTTCTCTCGTGGGGGCAACTATTGAACAAGTTGACACAAACATTCAATTAATTTAAAATGTTTCTAAAACACAACACACTGGGTGGTTTCTGGAAAACATGGAATGGCTAGTTAAAAAAAATGAAATGATCTGGGTATATGCCAAAATTCTTCAGAGTCTAATGCTTCTCTTTCATAATTAATCCATTACTTTAAAACTTAGAGAAATAAAATGGGAAGCCATGTCAGGTAGCTGATTAGAAAAAGAGAAGGATTTATTTTAAATTGAATTTTTTTCTTCTTTTCCAAGTGAGAGTAGGAGATACTGAGACAGACTCCCACATGCACCCGGACTAGGACCCACCTAGCAACCCCCATCTGGGGCCAATGCTTTGCCTATCTGGGGTCATGCTCGCAACTGAGCTATTTTTAGTTCCTGAGGCAGAGTTTCCACAGAGCTATCCTCAGTGCCTGGGTCTGATGTGCTTGAACCAATCGAGCCATGGCTGTGGGAGGGGAAGAGAGACAGAGGAAGAGAGAAAGAGAGAAAAGAGAGAGGTAGAGGTAAAGAAGCAGATGGTCACTTCTCTGGTGTGCCCTGACCAGGAAACAAACCCAGGACATCTACACACTAGATTGATGCTCTACCACTGAGCTAACTGGCCAGGCCAATTTTTTTTTCTTAAATTAGCACATTGGATACAATAAGGGGCCCGAGATGGTTTCAGTAAACAGCACACTATATGGCCGCGTTTCTTCTCCTCTTACAATTCAATTCCTTTTGTGAATAAACATAAAATTCTCTTGTGCCTAGTTAAGGAAATGCTAACTGCTTTGGGAACAGATCAAAATGGCAATCTCAGTGGTCTAATAAAGACAAGGTTATTTTCTGTATTGTCACACCAATGCTGATGGTTCAATCCAATTGTTTGCCTTTAGGTTTGGAGTGGGTGGGTTCCCCAGTTGGGTGGCTCTCCTGAAGGACTCGGAATCCTTTTTGTGCACTGGGCCACCTTCAACTGTGTGATTTTGAGAATAAGTTCCTTTATCTGCAAATCTGTTTCTTTCCTGCTGCCCCAAATTCGATATACAAGTATCAATAACTGCTTACATTGGCTTCCTGGGCTCAAAATCCATCCCGACAGCATAGTTTCTCAGAAGTGAAAGTCTTGCTTCACTCTTAACAGCCCTCACAGGATTTCAAAGAAATTTTGCTCCTGAAAAGTAACCTAGTATTTACAGGTCTTTCTTTAGCCCAGGCCTCTGGACTCTGGCCACAGATGTCATTTTGTCAGACTTCTTACCAGCGGGAACCTCCCATCAGGAACTCTTCAAGCCTTCCTGAGAAGCAAACGTCTGCATGGGATGTCAACACCAGTTGACGTCATCTCCAGGAATCAAACTCTCTCCTGCCTGGTTATGCACTTTCCTATAATTTGACACTCGAGCAGTCAGATTCCTGGACCCCTGGACGCCTGGAACGGCTGGCTGCAGCGTCCTGAGTAGCCACTTGCCAAAGAGGAACAGCAGCCTCTAATCTTACAGAAGCGACAGGGAGCTGTAGGCCATCTAGGGCTGCAGTGGCCACTAGCTATGTGCAGCTATGAACATTTCAGTTTCTATTAAAGTTAAAAAAAATTAAAAATTCAATTCCGTTGCACTAACCACATTTCAGGTTCTCAACATGTATGCCTAGCGGCTACCATATTGGACAATGCAGAGAATATTGCCCTTCTCACTGAAAGTTATTGGACCAAACTGATCAAGAACCTGGAAATCAAATATGAAAGGACAAGGATTTGGCCAAAAGGAGTCAGTCCTGATTCATTCACGCAGCTAGATATTTTTACTGAACAGCTGATCCTATTCCTAATGGAAATAATATGCTAATAGGCTGAAAGATATAGAGAAATAAAGGCAGGGATCATTGTCTATTTTACTCACTGATAAATACAAGAACCTAGGACACTGATGGACACATTGTAGAAGCATGGTAAATACGTCCTGAATGAACAGATACACATAGGGTAGTTAATTATAAGGAGATCATCAAAGAGAATTAGGAACAATTTTCTAGGCTCCATTGCGGGTTAGATTAAATAATTCACTAAATATTTCAATCTTTTTTTCTATAGCCACCAATTTTCTAGTCACTAATTCCATATCTTGGGCCCATTATTGGCAAAGCAGAGTGAATAGGCAAGATAGGGCCATTGTGGCTGCAAAACTTGATTAGTTACATTGTAAGTAGTTGAAATTAGCACAAAATACTCAGAAATCAGTCATCTGTGAGTCTGGGGCATGAATAGGTTTTCAAGGCTGATGTTCTCGGGAAAAAGCACACACACAAAAAAGTTTATGCATAAAACATACTGAGACTCAGCACTTAGACCATACTGGTCCCTGTTGTGGCCACGTCTGAGCATTCAGACCCCTGATTATTTAACAGTACTTGAGAGTAACAGTGTTTGTTTGTCCTGAAGCTTGTGCATAAGAGAGTTTTTACCTGGCCCTCCCAATCACCTAGAACTGTGGCATGCTTCCCCCTATCTCTGCCCCAGCCATGCTCTCTCAGTTGGGCTGGTGCTTCTAGCAGAGGGTAGAGGTTGGGGTGGGTCAAGGAGAAGAGAGCAAGAACTAGTAAAAATATTAGAGTTATGATCCCCAAAGTCGGAGAAAGAGACTAGTATTTGGGGAGCAGAGAATGTAAAGAATTGGCCATTATATCTAGGTGTCCATCACTGAGGTTGGGTCTATATTTGGACCTTAAAAGAGAATTTCCGTCACCATCTGAATAACTCAGTCCAGAAGAAGCTTGTTTTCACTCTGTGCACCTAGGTAACTAAAACTTCAGAAGGTTATCCGGATTACTGCTCTTATGCCTTTTGCTACATTTCACTATTTATAGAGTTTTCAAAAAATAGATGGGAGGTCACTGCATTAAAATTAATAATTAAAAAAAATTTAAAAAAAGAAAAACAATTCAAATAAACACAACAGCACAAAAAAGAAAAGATGGGAGGGAATTATATTTTCTCATGGATCCTCTTAGGTCTCTCTGTTAAAGTCATTTTTGAAGGGGATATGTAGACTGGAAAGGAAGATATGATATCTCCTAAAGCCAAGTAGACCCCAGAAGTCAGTCTGGGATGACACGGGAGATACTGCAGCTGACCTCCCTCACCCTAAATGCATGGCCAGTCACTTTCCAAATAACCAGTTTACATCCTGAGACCTTTGATTGAAAAGCTCAGGTCCTTTTAGTTAGTATGTATGTTTGCTAAAAGTTACTTGAGATTTTTCTTAGAAATGATCAAAGAATAGTCACATATATAAAATTACTATAAGGAGAGATAAGAGACCTGGTCTCTAGACTTAATCCTAGCACTAACTTCTGCAGATGGGTCATTTGCTTCCACTGGCCTATCATGTGTAGTCTCCCGTGTTATTTTCTTTTAAGTGATATTGGAGGTTGGATGTGGATCCGTGTTAGATATGCTGAAAAGAGAGAGCAAGAAAGAGAAACAGGGAGAGAGAGAGAGAGAGAAGTGATTACTACATGTCAAAATATTAGATAAGTACTGTTCTAATGAGGACTTCTCCTGAATCATTGCCCTACTTATGTCTGGCGAAACAAGTAAAATAAACATGCCATTTCAACGTTTTTATTCAGTAGATCAATTTTGCATCCTCAATCAGGTTGACACCATCTTTGAAAAATGCTTGTAGTAGGCACTTTGGTTTCCTTTGGTTACAAAAGGGTTTGAAGTCGTCCAACAAATGAACACACAAAATGTCAAAATAATGTTGTAACAGAAGCACACACAAGCCAAGAAGTGTCAGATGTGCTTTCGAATTCGTGGCCCTAATTCAGCCCGATGTGAGTGTGCAGCTTGACTGATCCAGGGCCCCATAAGGAGTTCTGACAACATGGCTTTTGCTTTGTACTGTGCGTGCTGCAATTCCTACATGCATCTGAGTTAGCACTGAAGCAGTACTTTCTATTTCCAAAGCACTTCATAATCATTAATGATTTAAGCCTTACAACATCCCTCCATGGGAGGTCAGTAGCAAAACACCAGGAGTACAGATGAAGAAACAACAAGAGGAAGATGTTAAATGACCTGGTAGAAACTGCAGAGATAAAAGGCAGTATTAAAGTAAAAGCCCTACACTGCTCACATGGATGTATCAAGGTGAGTGGGTAATGGAGAGTATTTCCAAAATGAGGTCACATCTATTTCCTCACCACCAATAAAGTTACCCCTCCCAAAACTCCCCTCCCTGTCTTTACTCTTTTCTTGCTGTCTCCTTGATCTCTTTAATATCTCAAGTCACATCTTCACCATCTTAAAGTGATTTTGTCTTTGCTTTTTTGCAACTCAGTCGGGTATCGCTGACTGTAGTCTGATAGAAGTTAATAAAAGACCATACTTAACAAAGGGAGTAAAACCTAAAATACTTAAACTGTACCATTGGCTTGTCCTCATCATACACAATTTTGTCCCTGATTTTAATTTTTTCACAGATCCACCAATGTTCACCCATAGATTCTCTGGGAATCAAGCTCTTATTATAAGAATGCTAACTGGGCTCTGGCCAGCTGGCTCAGTGGTAGAGTGTTGGCCCAGCATGTGGAAGTCCCAGGATTGATTCCCAGTCCGGGCATACAGGAGAAGCACCCATCTGCTTCCCACCCTCTCCTTCCTCTCTATTTCTCTCTTCCCCTCCTGCAGCCAAGGCTCCATTGGAACAAAGTTGGCCTGGGTGATGAGGACAGCTCCATAGCCTCAGCCTTAGGTGCTAGAATGGTTCTGGCCGCAATGAAGCAATGCCCCAGACGGGCAGAGCATTGCCCCCCTGGGTGCATGCTGAGTGGATCCCGGTCGGGTGCATGTGGGAGTCTGTCTGACTGCCTCCCTGTTTCCAACTTCAGAAAAATACAAAAAAAAAAAAAAAGAATGCTTAACTGCTCCTTAGGGCTTCTATGCCCACTGGCATACCCCCAAACCCTTCCCCAGGATCTGATAGACCCCAGTCGCAGACATTTAACAAAACCCAAGCTAAGAAACCTGCTCCGATTTCTAGAGGTCTTTGCCTAGCTCAAGCTGAGCAACTCACTCAGATCTGCACCAGGAATCTATTTCTAAAAGGCTGTATGTTCCCCATCATCTTATAAATTATACGACAGGTTTCTATTGGTTTACATTATAATGTAATAGATTTCTTTTTACCTTTGGGTTAGACTTATATCAAACTGTCAATTGCTGTTAATGCTTTAATTTTAAATGTATTTACTTTTTCCTTCCCTCCATTTTTTTCTCAGAAAGAAACTACCAATCAGTATTAAAGAAGCCTGAAATATCAAGGGTTTTAGAACTGTATGCTTCTGTATGTTTAAAAAATGTGTGTGTAAAGTGAACGTGAAATCTAATTCACAATCTAGATTTGTTGCCGCCATTTTTCTTGATGGATGGTGAAGCCATGCTTAAACAGAAAGGTTCTTCAAAGATGGCTTCAGGGCAATGTTTTGCTGACAGGGAAGCACCATGTATAAAACCCTCTGGAAACTTCTTATACTTCTCCTTTGGGTGCACCCAAGTACAGTTTCTCATGGGGTAGTCCAGACTCATCAGAATTATACCATATTAAGGTAATTGACTAGCTATTATAATATTGGTATCATTTAATGCATATTTATTACTAGACTTAACATGAATTGATGATGGCATCTACATGAGCAGGACTTTGCTTACATGTTTAGCTAGTGGTATTAACACCTTGAAAGTTATCAAAGAGAAAATCACGTGATCAGAATATGCAAACTGCTTGCCAATACTTTCCCAATCATTTTATGTCCTCCAGAAAATCCAACTGCCCTTACTGTGGCCCTGGGACGTTTGGAGGTTTTCACGAGAAGTGCTTTCTGCAATGAGTGACATGCAGTAACATTTCATATGTCACCTGGAAGGAGATAAGTGCCTTCCACCCCACTCCCCCAAAAAGCGGTAAGTGATTAGGTATCCCAACACTCTACTCAAAATAACCTCCACATTTTCCTGCAAGGGACGAATACAACATGATTATTATTTCATGAAAAGAGTCTAAAAATCTGTATTTTGAAGAAAAATCATGTGAACAGAAAGATAATATTAAGCATGGAGAAAACTATATATGTTTATATGGGGACTGGTAGTCAGAAATCTAGGATCTGTAGCTTTTACTTAGGGGGCACTGAATGGAAAGGGTGCAGAAGAGTCAAAGTCTAGAAAAGTATGTTCTATTGTGAGACAAGGGCAGGTGAGTCTGGAGGACAAAGCTCCGGGACACTTGACTCTGTTTCCACTGCCTCCTGCTCACCAAGTCATCTTCTGTGGTTAATTCATCTCTCCTAGGGCTATGCACCCAGGAAACTCAAACAGAGTACTATTTTAGATTCATCAAAATTCAACATAGCAACATGAGTTGAGTTGATTCAAAGGAGAGGTAAAAAGAAAAGCTGACATAAAGGCCAAGCAAATTTGGGGGCCAAGAGAATAAAGAAAATCCTAAACACACGTTGGTTATTTTACCAAGAAAATGGGAGCACATGTGGCCATGCTAGCATTCCTACATATAGACTTATTTTTCTCTGTAGCTCTTATAAGACAAGGAAACACAGGTCAATAACCCATGCATCATTGTATTATGAAAACTATACTGTATTGGAAGAGAATTATAACAAGACCTATTTTTTTTTAGGTGAGAAGAGGAGAGATAGTGAGATAGACTCCTGCATGCACACAGGACTGGGATTCACTGGCAACCCTGTCTTGGCCGATGCTTAAGTACTGAGCTATTTTTAGCACCTTAGGCTGAGCTAGCTATCCATTAGAGCTATCCTCAGCACCTGGGGCCATGCTGGAACCAGTTGAATCACTGGCTGTGGGGGGGGGGGAGAGATAGAGAGAATGGAGAGAGGGAGTAGGGGAAAAGGAGATGGTTGCTCCTCCTGTGTGCCCTGACCAGGAATCAAATTCAGGATGTCCAAATGCTGGGCCAACACTTTAACCACTGAGCCAGCAGCCAGGGCCAACAAGACCTATTCTTTTCTCTTTTGTTTTCTCTTTGCTTTCATGGGGACAAGGCTTATCATAATATTAGGACAAATAATAGCCTAGCATGAAGCTGCACTCTTACCTTCAGCATTGCCAGCAACACTGCAGTGAATAAGCTTTAGATCAGAAAAAAAATCTTTCCAATTATTTTTTTCTAAGTGTTCCATGAACAGAAATTGGTTCCAATGATATCCAGTAATAATCATCATATTGGAAATTAGCCTCGAAACATGAGTTTTACTTGTTCAGAAGTTGTCATAACAAAACACCTCTCTTGGAATATGCAGATCTTCTGATAAGTACAAGATAAGTTACTCCAGAGATGTGTTTCAGCCGTGCTCAGGACCCCAGTCACGCTGGGCTGCAGTGCTGGGAAGGCTTCTGCAGCAGCACTTCCATCTGCCCTACAGTGGGCAAGCAGCCAGCAGCCTGGATGATCAACAGCATCTGGGGTTTACGGCTTACCAGCCAATGAGTAATTTACCCTTTGGTTGTTTTGTCGATTGATTTCTTAGAGTGATTGTCAATGCTGGAGCCCACCTGCCAATACTTTCACTTCTGCTAAATTATTCTGAAAACATAACACGTACATCAGGATATACAGAACCCAACACCTCACCTGTGACAGATGAAATTCTAGAAGCACTGTATACTAAGGAACTTAGTAGCTGAAAAAGGTTTTCAAATGTTATCTATTTATCTATCCACACACACACACACACGTGCGCGCGCGTGCGCACATATACATACACACTTGAAATACTTTCTTTGAGTTTCCAAACACAGCAAATATCTCTTACTATAATATCTTTCCTACTAACGATGTATTTGCTAGAGGCCAACTATAATAGATTAAATGGGCTTATTTGAAGGAGCCAGTAAAGCTGGTTGTTGATATTAGTAAACTTTGGTGACTGCAGGATGAAATATTCCAAATATACAGGGTACAATTCTAAAGGATATCCTCTAAATTGTAAACATTGTGCTTATAAACTAAAAAATTACAACCATACTTTAAAATGAGCCATGATGCTGTGTTTACAATCAGAGTTTGAATAAAAAGGGGTGAGCAGACTTGTTATAATGCACCATTTGGCAGCACTTTTAAGAATTTAAATTTCGTAAGCTGACCCTTTGTGTTCATAATACAGGACTCATGGTGCACTGAAAGAGAGCAGGCAGATAACTTCTCTATGCCTTGGTTTCCTCATCTGCAAAATAGGAATAGTAATTTATCATGGGATTGTTCTACAATTAAATGAAACAACTCCAGAGAAGTCCTTTCAAAAAGTACCTGGCACACATGAAATCTTTGATAAGTGTCAGTTGTTCTCATCACCACCTGGACTTACAAGCTTCTGTGAGTGCAATGCATAACGAGACCTGAGGAGAAAGAATCCCAGGCCTTTTATAAAAATGAGACTTAGAGATATGGACAAGAATGTGATGGTAACAGGGCATGGGGTGGAGGGGTGGGGAAGGGGTGAGGAAGGAGAGGGAGGGAGTGGGGGGAGGGTAGGGGCACAAAGAAAACCAGATAGAAGGTGACAGAGGATGATTTGACTTTGAGTGAGGGGTATGCAGCATAATCAAAGGTCAAAATAATCTGGAGATGTTTTCTCGGAACATATGTACCCTGATTTATCAATGTCACTGCATTAAAATTAATAAATAAGATTTAAAAAAAAAAGAATTCCAGGCCTTGGATACAGAACCGCTGGTGCGTCAGCAATGGCAGCAATGGAAAGGAAGGCTTCCGGGAGGGAGGGAGCTCGCTCGCAGCAGATCATGGAGGATTTAGCTAGACCCTCCAGGAAGGAGGCTCATGCATACAAAGGTAAAACATGGCTGAAATAAATAAGATGGGGTATTTTAAAGCAGTCTTATAAATCATAATGGATAGAATCAAAATTATAACGAAATATTATTGGCTTAATTGGGTTTTCTGTCTCTGTGTACAGAGAAGAGACAAAAGAGGAGGATTAGGGAGAAATAAGTGCCCCTGGGAGGAATAGCGTAACTGATCTGGGACAGGGAGGGTTCTCCAGAGATTCTGGAGAGTCCGTCAAAGCCACTGAAGGGTCTTCAGTGTTATTTAATGGACTTACGACTGGTTAAGTTCAAAACGGAACAATACTGATTGGGAAGAATGAGGGAATAAAGTTTGGGGGCACAAGCATTACAGATGTTTTAGAAAAAAGATACAAGTGAGAAAACTAAATTGAAAACAAGGGTGAAGAAAAATAGAGCTATGTTCCATGGCAATTCCCTCCCTCAAGGAAGTAGCTTGAGTGAGTCTTAGTTCCTTAAGCTCTCTCAGGGTAGTTATGATTGACTTGTAAAAGGACAAACAGGCACACACACACACCCCGCACACCCCACACAACCACACAATATGTTTGGAAGTTGTCAAAGCCCAAATCTGCTAAAATCAACCATGAAAAGCAGCAGCACCGAGGTGAAACGGAGAAACTGAAGGCACAAGAGAGGGAGTGTTGAGCTGGAAGCGAGGTGCCACTCTGACAACTGAGACCTTAGCGCCAGGCAGAGCCCCAGAGCCTGGGCAGATACAGCCAGAAGGCCCAGATAGAAAGGTTTAATTCTAAAGAGCGAGAGTTCTAAAATGCTTGAATTCTTCCCAGAAGTTCCAAGAAGATAAATATATGAACACATTGCAGAGGGAGAGAACACTGTAAAGAAATCTCCTTTTAATTAAACCCTCCTGCCCCACATGGGGGGAAGGCAGAGTATAGGTCAAAGAAATAAGACAATTAGCAAATCTTTTTGAAAGGCCTTAACGGGGAAATATTTTTACAACAAACATAAGGTAAACTCCATGTCACTTTTTGTTGCTGTTGTTATTGTTAAAAAATTCATGGTTCGTTCCTAGTTTGTAATTTCCTCTTAGGTAAACCACAATTGTCTCCTGACTCGAAAATGTTTTCACTATCAGACTCTAATAATACATTCAATCAAAAAAAAGTTAATTTAGCATCCACCAAAATGTGCCTCATTCAGAAGCATGGAGTTAGGTGTGGGGGAAATGACAATAACTAGCAAGACAGGAGCCTCGCTCTCAAATGCCTTTTAATATAGGTGTGGAGATAAGATTCACATGTTTAAATAAACAAGGTCTCATTTAATTTTACAAAAAGAGATGTTCAGCTAATTTTCAAAAAGTGCAAGAAGGAAATTGGATCTTGGGTCTTTGGGCCTGGGTTTGTCTGCAAAGATTTTTAAGAAAAGGAAGTATTTCAATTGGGTCTGTGAAAGGTGAGGTTCGTATAGGGGTTACTAAAAGAAGGCATCCTAAGTGAGGGGAACACAATGAGCAAAGGTCCGGACATGAACGTGCATAACGAATGTTCTAGAAAAATAAAGTTCCAGGGGATGCAAATAGATCAGACTTGCAGGAATAATGGTGAGCAGAGGGAAATGACATCTAAGATCTGACCTGCAAGCCCCCATTTGTCCTGGGTGTTTGGGGTTGGCATAACCAACACTGAAGCCAGTGACTGACTAAGAGCAGAGCCTTATTTGAACCTCCTAAATGTTGTTTTTATGTCCTTTCCCTACATATTGTAAGATTGAGGAAAGGGTGAGCACATTTATGTTCTTTAAGAGAATTATCAAAAAAGAGAGTAAATAACGAATATTGGCAAGAATGTGGGGAAGAAGGGCCCTTATGCACTGTTGGTGTGACGGTACGCCAGTGGCGCCACTGTGGAAAACAGTAAGTTCCTCAAAGTATTAAAAATAGAACTGCTATATGACCCAGAAATTCTGCTTCTGGATATTTGTGCAAATTCAATGAAAACACTAACCATATATATATATATGGTTATATATATATATATATATCTATGGTTTTATATATATATATATATCCCCCATGTTTACTGCAGCATTATGTACAATAGCCTAGATATGGCAGCAACCTAGGTGCCCATCAATAGATAAATGGGTAAAGAAGATGTGGTACATATATACAATGGAATATTATTACTAAGCCATAAAATAATGAAATCTATTTTTTTATTATTATTTATTAAGTGAGAGGCAGGGAGGCAGAAACAGACTCTTGCATATGCCCTGACTGGGATCCATTCTGCAAGCCCCCTACACAGGTGATGCTCTGCCCATCTGGGCTACTTCTCCACTACTGGGCCCCCTGAGGTGAGGCCATATAGCCATCCTCAGCACACGGGGCCAACTTTGCTCAAACCCATTCGAGCCATGGCTGTGAGAGGGGAAAAGAGAGAGGAGGGGGTGGCGAAGCAGATGGTGACTTCTCCTGGGTGCCTTGTCCAGGATTCAACCCAGGGCTTCCACACACCAGGCTGACGCTCTACCACAAAGCCAACTGATGAAGGCCTAAAATAATGAAATATTGCCATTTGCCAAAACATAGATAGGCTTGGAGGGTATTATGATAAGTGAAATAAGTCAGAGAAAGACAAACACCACATAATTTCACTTATATGTGGAATCTATAATACAGAATGAAGAACAACAACAACAAAAAAAAACAGAAACAGATTCATAGATAGAACAAACTGAAAGCATTTGGGGATGAGTCAAAAAGTTGAAAGGGATTAAAAAATACAAACTACTAGTTACAGAAATGTAAAGTACAGCACAGGGAATATAGCCAATAACATTGTAATAACTAGTACAGTGTCAGATAGACTTATTAAGGGAATGAATTCATAAGTAATATAAATGTCTATGTTGTATATCTGAAACTAATAAAATGTTGTACATAAACTGTAATTAAAAGTATTTTAATTAAAAAAAAAGAACATGGCTAAAAACATTGAGGTCTACTGTCACTCTGGACTTGATGTTATGAGAGAGAATAAATTTCCTTACTGTTTAAGTCAGTTTATGTGAGTTATTCTCTTATATTTAACTATTAATTAAAAATGTTTCTAACCAGGGTTTAAATATTGGTTAAGAAAACTGCATCTTTTAAGTTCTACTTACTATCAATAGTTATATACATTAAATAATTAATTAATAATTGAATATCCAATACATTGCAATAATATTTTATAGTTGTATGTAAATATGCTTATATAAAGATTTTCATGGTGCTCATTATCATTTAATCAATCAATGAATGTTAACTATCATTAGCTTTTAATAAATAACACTTGAATGGCCCTTTGCAGTTTATAAAAAAAGCATTCACTTTTCCCCCATTTGATTTTCTCATCATCCTTGTGAGGAAGCACTATTATCACAGTTGAAAAACTAACCAAAGTGAGAAATTGATCCAAGAGGAGAGATGACTTTCCTGAGTCAAAAGCTAACTGGAGGCCCTGGCTGGTTGACTCAGCAGTAGAGCGTCAGCCCAGTGTGTGGAAGTCCTGGGTTCAATTCCTGGTCATGGCACACAGGAGAAGCACCCACCTGTTTCTCCGCCCTTCTCCCTCTCCTTCCTCTCTATCTCTTTCTTCCCCTTTCACAGCCAAGGCTCCATTGGAGCAAAGTTGGCCCAGGTGCTGAGGACGGCTCAATGGCCTCCGCCTCAGCCTCTAGAATGGCTCTGGCCACAACAGAGTGACGCCCCAGATGGGCAGAGCATTGCTCCCTCGTGGGCATGCTAGGTAGATCCCAGTTGGGTGCATGCAGGAGTCTGTCTGACTGCCTCCCCACTTCTAACTTTGGAAAAATACAAAAAAAAAAAAAAAGCTAAAATGCAAAATACAAAAAATAGAAAAATACAAAAAAAAAAAGCTGGAGGTAGAATTGAACCATGTTTATGGCTACAAATATCTTGCTGTTTCCAATACCCTGAATCATCTTTTATAGTTTTGCTGTAATACAAAAAGAAATAAGAAACAAAGGTCTGTTTTGTTGAGTCAAATTAGTCTTCTTACTAGCCAACAAAACTTTACAAAATAATTAAAAAAAGAGTAACACTGGAGAGTTACAGAGAAATCTCCACTGGATAGTCAATCAAGGGCTAAATCAACCATGTTTTCAAAACCTATAATCTGGCTCAGTGATGGAGTGTCAGCCCAACGTGTAGATGTCCTGGATTTGAATCCCAGTCAGGGTACGCAAGAGAAGCACCTATCTGCTTTTTTATTCTCCTCTTCTCCCCTTCCCTGTTCTCTCCCTCTTCTCTCTTTCTCCCTGTCTCTTCCTCTCCTTTAGCCATGGCTCAATTGATGGGAGCCTCCACCTCAGGCACTAAAAATAGCTTGGCTGCGAGCATGGCCCCAGAGAGGCAGAGCATTGGCCCCAGACAGTTTTGCCAGGTGGATCCCAGTCAGGGCACATGTGTGAGTCTATCTCTCTATCTCCCTTCCTGTCACTTGGAAAAGAAGAAAATACATAAGTTCATAAAAATATTTTAAAATCTATTCACAAGAAAGTCTAAGAAGCCAAGATGGTTAGAGTTAGT
Source organism: Saccopteryx bilineata (assembly GCF_036850765.1). Lineage (NCBI taxonomy): Eukaryota > Metazoa > Chordata > Mammalia > Chiroptera > Emballonuridae > Saccopteryx > Saccopteryx bilineata. Next base: position 173,784,507 of record NC_089495.1, read on the forward strand.
TAATGAGGGAATGGGAACAAAAATCTGTGTGCACATTCTGAGAAGAACTTCTCAGAAATATTAACCACAAAGAATGATAACTGAACTGAGAACCCATTACAGCTTTGTAGCAACAGGACATATCATTTGTTCTGGATTGTGAGTGCCTTTTTAACATAGCTCTAATTGGAAAAATATATTATAATAAGACTCTCTTAAAGCTGTGACCTGTGTGATCCAGCCTCAAAAAAAGCATTTTTTAAGAAAAGCAATGAAATCAAAAAGTAATTTCTAAATCAGAAATTCTTTGCTTTTTTTTTACTTTATAAAGAGAATATACTGCATATAGCAATGATAGCTAATGAATATTGAATACAGTTCCATGTACTTTCTGTAAGTTAGCTAATTGAATTCTTATACTATCTGTTCGAGTTATTACTGTTATTTTATCTCCATTGTACAGATAAGGAACTTGAGTCTAGAGAAGCCAAATAAATGGACTAAAGTCATGCATCTTATAAGTGGCAGGTCTGGGGTTCAACTTCAGACTTTATAGCTACATGTCCATTTCCCCCATGAATGCCATTCCTCACCCAGCATTGCTCTCCAAACTCCTGGAGAATTCCTCTTAGTTCTGACCTGATCTGTTCTCTGCTCTCTGTTCTGCATCACAAAATTCAACACTGACCAAATTGTAATCTGTCGAGGAAATAATCCCCTTTGGAAGAGGTGGGAGGGAAGGAAAATGAGTGAGGAAGCTTGAATGTTCTTCAGCTGGAATGAATAAAGAACAAAGGCAAGGAACTTGGTATTCTGTTAGAATTACCTGGTGGGTTTACGTAATGCTGGTGATTGGGGCCAGGCAGGTTCTGACTGAATTTGGGCAGATGGTAGAGGAACTGCAGAGCCAGAAAACATTGGGCCATTCCCGTTTATTGGAGGCTTGCAAAGACAGGCGAGTGAATAAACAACAAAAGGAAAGAGCTAATAAACAAAGGAAAATCTGCTAATCACAGTGAAGGGCGAGGGAGCAGGAAAACTGCACCTCATGGTGGCAGGAGAGCAATCTGGGAGAATCACCACCCAGGGAAAGCACCCATAGCCTTACATAGACTATATACACGTGACACTGCCACACACCCACGCACCAATCAGGCAAAGTGCTTGCAGCCGGTAAACCCGTGATAACATAGCCATTTTCCCCACAGTCCACCCCTTTAGCTAGCTCGCCTCACAATCTACATAAGTTTCTTCCGCGATAGTCTCTGTGTGATGTGTGAAGTACATTACACAAACAGAAACAGTACAGACTACAGAATTACAAAACACAGCTATGGGAAAAATGAGAGAATGGTCAGCGGCACCAAGAGAAGCAAATGTTTCTCTTCTGGCAGAATACAGGCCAGAGTTCTGTCCACAGATAGCACTGTAGCTGGAACCAGAGGTTGCCCCAAGCAGGCATACCAAATCTTACTGGCCAGCATACCAAGATCTGCTGGTTCTATGTGCAGCAAAAAGGGAGAATTCATTATTGGCCATAAAGAAATTACACAGGTGCCCTTCATAATGCTGTCTTCCTGAGCACTCCAGGGATAATACATTTCTATTTCAGGCGGCCAGGTGCTGGTTGCCCAGGGAGTCAGTCAATCGGAGGTCCACTTCTCGCCCTGGTGAGGACCTGTACAGTCCAGGGCCATGTCCACTGAAGCCGCTGGCCTTTAGGGAGGGCTGTTGGGGCAGGGAAAAGCACGTTGTCCCAGTTTGTCTTTCACTTTGTCTGTGGTAGGCCCTCAAATTTTCCATTTTTAAGAAGTTCCAGGTTACTACTGGTCTGAAGACTACTCTCTGGGGACTGTTGCTCTACGTCAATGGCTCTTTGCTCCTATTTGAATGAAGGACACTAATTTAAGGCTTTGTCCATGTATCTAGAAGTTCATTTTACTCAAGCCTAAATAGCATCTACAAATTGGGTTAACTTCCTCTAAGTAGGCATTGCTGACCCTAGCCTAAGAGAAGTGGGACTCAGAGGAAGAAGCCAAGCTTCTCCTCTCTCAGATAATGTAATAAAATAAAATAATCAGTCTTCTGACTCACCTTGTGTAAGCTTGCCAAATTCCCATAACACATTGGTTAGCAACTTCCGCTTGGCTTCGTGCATAAACATATTAATCATTAAATAAATCTAACCTGTACCCTAGGAATTACTGAAACAATCTCCCTGCTTGAAACTAGCTCCCCAAGGAGATAAGAAAAGTATGTACAAAAATAAGTATGTGCAAAAAAGAGTTTGTTGATCAAGAGCAAAGAAATTTTGCCTGACCAGGTGGTGGCGCAGTGGATAGAGCGTCGGGCTGGGATGCGGAGGACCCAGGTTCAAGACCCTGGGTTCGCCAGCTTGAGCATAGGCTCATCTGGTTTGAGAAAAGCTCACCAGCTTGGACCCAAGGTCACTGGCTCAAGCAAAGGGTTACTCAGTCTGCTGTAGCCCCATGGACAAGGCACATATGAGAAAGCAATCAATGAACAACTAAAGTGTCGCAACGAAAAACTAATGATTGATGCTTCTCATCTCTCTCCATTCCTGTCTGTCTGTCCCTATCTATCCCTCTCTCTGACTCTCTCTCTCTGTCTGTGTAAAAAAAATAAAGAAGTCTCACCATCCCCTTGGACTTTTGTTGGCATCAGATGTCTACAGTCATCAATCACCTCTTAACCTAAAATTCCTTCCCCTGACATTAAAAAAAAAAAGCCTGAATTCTGTATCTTCCCAGCATCATTCTTTTAGACACTACTCCACCATCTTCTTGGGTTTCTAGTTTTCCGAATAAAGTCTCTTTCCTTGCCTAATGCCTTGTTAATTGACTTATTTTATGTCATGTAGCATGCCATAGAAACTTTCACTTGATTACACCAAAGCCAGACTTTTGAGGTGCCTTTGCCTTATTGGAGGCCTGCCTCTTCCTGTCAGTAACCTCCCTCCCTTCTAACTTCATAGAACAGTAACTTTAAATCCTATGCAACAAAGGCTACGGTCTTAGCTTATATCTCCAACAGAAAAGGACACTGACTATCAAACATAGGTCATAGAGGGATGGCTTCTTTACATAACTGATAGAAGAAAAATATACCAAAGTGGAAATAAAGGGAGATCATACTAAATCAACATCATCATCATCATCATTTTCATCCTCAAGTCAGATGTCCTCTCTTAAAGGGTGACAATATAGGAACATACTCTACTTCCTCCCAATAAAACATGAAAACTATATTTGTATTAAAAATTCCCAATTAAATCTCATTTTCACCTAAATAAATAATAAATTAATTGCACAAATTCAGTGCATATGTTTTATTTTTAATGATGACCTGTGAGGTCCAAATTTGAATCTCTGTTGGTAGCTAAAACACATTTTACTTGCACCAGATTTTTAGAGGATAAAATTTTCTCTAAGCACATGGAATTATAGATCTGAAGTAAATAGTTTTATATTGATTTAAACTGAAGAAACACAAGCATTATTTTATGTGTATTTCTCAGATAATTTAAATGGATTTTTTTCAGCTATGTTAAATAATGCACTACTTTAGCAGCATATGCAATTTTCCCCATTTCGCATGCAAAAAAAATTTGAATATGGTCTTAAATATGGGACTCTCATGTCAACAATATCGAGGAGTCCACTCAATCAGTTCAATCTTTTTCAATTTCCTGTAAAATGCTATCCATTTTGTCAGTATTTTGAACTCACCTTTATTAAGATCTTTGTTTTTACCTATTAAATATGGCTTCAAACATTTTTAAATTAATTATTTATTTATAAATGAAATCTAATGGGGTGACATTGATCAATAAGAGTATATAGGTTTCAGGTAAACATTTCTATAGCATTTGGATTGTTGATTGCCTTGTGTGCCCATCACCCAAAGTCAAATCATTATCTATCATCATACATCAAACATTTTTCTAGAGAAAAAAAAAATACGATTTTTCGGCGAACATGAAATATGTGAACTCAGATCTAGAAATACTATTTGCTTTTTAAATACTATTGCTGAAGTAACACACTTTTTAAAATCATGTAGAGTTAGGTCACAAAAAAACTAACTTTGTTGTACTGTCTGAAAAAGACCCTGAAAAAAATAAATTATGTGTGTATGTGTGAGTATATTAGCATACACGCACACATATATAAATGAATATATGTGTTTGAAAACTGGTGCTATCATAAACTTGGAAATGAGTATTTAAGAAACCAGTCCTTGAAAATGACATGAGAAGTTTTAAAAGAAAGACTGTTATTAGGAATATGGTGCCATCTAATCCTATTTTGAGTAATAGTAAAATGGCTTAGAGCTTATATTTTGAAGATTTAGTGTAAATTGTCTGAGGCAAAATTATTTTCTTTTGTCTAAGACAAAATTCCCAAGGCATCTTTTTGAAATTAACTATTTCCTTTAAAATCGTAAATTTTCTCATAGTATTTTCTCAGGAGAAAAATACTGCTGTGCACTACAAGTACATGAATACTGTACTCTAATACATGCAAGAGCCACATCAAGTTTAATCAGCATGTAGTTCATTAATAATTCAGCCAAGTAAACTTCATCATAATCAAGATACCAGGCATCTAAAAATTAGAAATACAACCTATAATGAAAAAATATCACTTTGTGTAAAAAATAATTCTTTATATTACAAGTCCACTTAATTTTTTAACAAGTAGAATCATCAGTTACTCTTAGGCACATCTGTAAAATAACTAAAGAATGTGTGGAAAGTTGTGGGATCCCTTTCCAAACCTGTAAACACATTCCCATGTGTTATTGCATCTGTTGTGGATAATGAAATATTAACAACATTGCCTGGATTTTCATATTAAAGAGACATCACAATTCTCTGTTCCTATAAAGCATCAAAGCTAAATTATTTTTGCACAGTGGTGGGATTCAAATAATTTAACAACCAGTTCTCTGTCCTAATGACTGTTTTAAATATATATGATATATAAAAAAGGATATACTGAAAGGTAGTTTATTATTTTATGCATTTAATATTTAAATAAAAACAATAAAGAGGTAAACAAAATTATATTATGTTATAAGAAAGAGTTTGAAAATATTAATAAAAAATATTAACTAATACCTGACCAAAAAATAAAATAAAACTATTATGTAAGATATTTCCAATGATAGCTTGTCATCCTCTGGTTGTTTGGCACTTTTTCTCTTTAGGTTATATGTTTGTTTACTGAAGTAACAAACATGAGGTAATTAAAATGTAGTATTTCATGAAAGGCATAATGAGTTTTATAAAATGAATAAATAAATATTACAAGTATAGTTCCATCAAATTTTTTTTCACCTGTGGACGGAATGAACATTACTACGGGCACTTAGAATATGCTGTTGCACAGATGAACATTAAAAAAGAGTAAGGAATGTAAATTTGTGGTTTCCACATTGGGAAGCTGCCCAGGTGCCCACCTTAGAAAGAGTTCTGATTACAAGTGCCATTTTAACAAGTTTGTCGAACTCAACAAAAAATGAGGTATCAATTCTGCCAAACCGGTGCAAACTGGCTGAATCCCACCACTGGTTTTGCTCCTGTTTTCAAAGAAAAGAAAAAAGACAGCCTTCATGTAGAGGCTCTTACATAAGTCACAGGTAAGACAGAGCCAGGGGCAGAGGACACATGTTCACAGGTCAAACTGGGAAATTATTTCAGGGCAGGAGGAGGCTTGCTGAAAAGAGTGGCTTCATTTTTGGACTCTGGAGTTGGATGATTTGTGAGCTTATAAAACCTTATGGCTCAAAAATATTACAGATATAATAACTCCCTTTGAATTCTATAACTTTAAGCCATTAGTCAAAAGTGCGAAGAAAGTCTTCCAATCCACCTGTTAATATTGACTTCTCCCTCTTATCAGGATGGTAGGCTCTTGACTTAGCTTATGTCCTTGGCTTTTTTTTTCCTTGCTTTGATCATGGAACATCAAATTGGGTTTACTGGAGATACAACTTCAATTATAAAACAGTCCTAACTTTTTTGATTCATAAATATTAGCTGCAATTATCTTCCATGCAGTCCTCACCCACATGCCCAAAGCCGGGTCTTCACCTTGACTGAGGCACACGTTTCTCTGAGAGGGGTGAGCCCTGCTGCGTCTGCTCCCCAGAGAGTCCTCTGCAGCCCGGGCTGCCTGAGCCTACAATACAGCAGACTTGGCCACTTCCCAATATGTGGCATAGAACAATGTTTGTGCAACTCAAAAAATGAAGAAAAAAACAACTAAACACACACACACACACACACACAAAACACTTAAGCATGCTTAAGAATCACTTGGAAGGCTTGTTAAAACACAGTCTTCTAGAAGTGGGCTCTGAGAGTTTGATAAGCTTCTAGGCCCATTGTGAAAACCATTGATTGACATAGAAGCTAGGCTCAGACCTCTGAGTTCACTAAACGATTTCGTTTTAAAATGTTGCATATTCATTACCATGTTAACTTTTTCTTTCTTGAAAAAGTATGCCCTTCCTGACTGTCAGATGAGTGGTATATACATGCAGATAGGGAACTCAGACTTCAACATTGACCTAAATCACCTATAGACACACCTCCTCCACCTGGCACAAGCCGGGTGTCTGACTGGATATTAGGATCTTCTCTGAGCTTTTCATTAATGGTAACTTCTAGAAGAAATATTACAAAATAATTTGAGAGTGGGCAAGGTAAAGTCAGGGTAAATATAAAAATCCTTAAAATATTTTATATAATCAGCCTTACCAAGCAGTGGCACAGTAAATGAAGCATCAGACTGAGACACGGAGGGCCCAGGTTCAAAACCCTGAGGTTGCTGACTTGAGCGCAGGCTCACCAGCTTGAAGCCCAAGGTCGCTGGCTTGAGCAAGGGGTCACTCACTCTGCTATAGACCTCAGTCAGGGAACATAATGAGAAAGCAATCAATGAACAAGTAAGGAGCTGCAACAAAGAATTGATGCTTCCCATCTCTCTGTCTTCCTGTCTGTCTGTCCCTATCTGTCCCTCTCTTTGTCTCTTTCTCTGTCTCTGTCACACACACAAAAAAGATATATTTTACATAATCATATAGACTCCAATAATATCTGTTGCATTTCTTTCCAAAATTTGTCTATATTTTTATCCTACCTTTATTTACATTTTTCATGAGTATTTTCAATGGTGTATAGTACTTTATAAATATACCACAATATTTTAAAACTTCTCTGTTGTTGTATATGAATATTTAGATTATTTCTGATTTATCACTATTTTGTAATTTAGACCTACTATTATACTTTGGTAAATAATCTTTGGACATATACTTTTTCTTGCATTTTAGATCATTTTTTAAAAGAAATTACTAGACGTGTAATTGTTATGTCAAAAATAAGAACACGTTTAAGGTTTTTGATACATATAGTAAAACTGTGCCATTATGTGATAAACAGCAGCCTAAGAATTCAATTGTACTGAGGATGTTAAGGTAAGGTTAAGGTAATGATTGGGCCAGCTAGACCAGGTCAGCAGGGAATCCAGGTCCAGCCAGGCAATGATGCAATCCATCCTTGTCCATCCAGGCTGGGGTTTGACACCACCTGGTCCTGATTGTTTGCTCTGATTTTCATATCTGTGGGGGTGACTCTAAACCCTGAGCCTAAGTGGGAATTACAGGATAGTAACAGTGATGTCAGAAATCACCTGCTTCTTCAATCTGATTTAGGATACTAGTACAAGTTATAGTGGGTGTTTCCCCAGGTATCTCTGACCATCTCCTCTGCGCCAGCTCAGTTCTACACCGGACATGTGAGCCTCATTCTCTGCCACTTAAGTCACTGAAATGAGCTTGAACCAGCCTCTCTGCATCCTTCTGTCTCTTCTCAGCCAACTGCCAGAAAGACCCTTTTAGAAACATAAATCAGAGTGTTTAATCCACTCTGCTTAAAACCCCGAATTTGCTCATTTTCACTCAGAATAAAAGTCAAAGTCATTGCGTGGTCCTACATTATGGGATCATGTATTATCTCTCTAACCTCGACCCTTATTCTGTCTCTCTGGCTTATGGTGTCCAGCACAAAGATCTCCTGCTTCATCTCACACACGTTTGCAGCCAGTGTTCCTACTTCCTGGAATGCTCTACCCCATGGTATCTGTTTGGCAAATTCCCTCACTTCTTTCAAGAGCCTATCTAAATATTACCTTCTTAATACCATTAAATACTGTGGACTGACTCCCCATCCAAGACCCTGGTCCCAACTATTTGGCCTCTGTTAACCTTCTTATCTTTGTTTTTTAAATATCCTTTCTACTTACCACCTTTAAACACACTATGTAAACCAGTTATTTATTATGTTTACTATTATTGTCTGTAAATTCCATGAGGGCAATGATAACTGGGTTTTTTTAACTGATATTTTGCAAGCACTTAGAAGAGTACTTGACACAGAATAGAAACACAAAAAATATTAATAAACTTAATAGTCTGTCCTAGAATGAGAGCAGGGAGTAACAAAGAAAAAAAAATGTAATCACCCACCACCTTATAGTCAAATTCATGTTATTGTTTTCACATTGTTTGAGGAATTCACTGCATTTCCAACCTGCTGACCAGAAAGTTGAACCAGTTTACCTAATCCAGCAGTGTTTAATGGTTTCCACCTCCCCAGGGACCCCTAGGTGCCACCTGGTCTTCATTTCCTGTCTACCTATGTTTATTTCGGCCCATGCTTGGTTTGGGAAATGAAAGCCAGAGGTGAGAGAGTTCTCCCCCATCCTGATGATACAGAGCCTTCTCTTGTTCTTCTTCCTAGAGCCCTCTCCCTTCCTACCCTCAATGTATGTGGAGTTTTAGATCCTGAAACCCAACAACTTTCTTCCAACATAGATAAGTATAAGATGACAGAATTTCATATTGCTTTAAAAAACAGGTACAGAAAAAAGTATATTGAAGAACCTAGGGAAGAAAAAGAGAAAGTAAAATAGTCAATAGAAAATTTAAAAAATAATATAAAGTCTTTATCTTTATAAATAAAATTTGTTTAAACCTTAGAAACTGTACTTTATATCAGCTTAGCCAGTAAGTCAAAAAATTAATGCTAAAATACATCTATGAATGTCTGGGGCTATGTATAGAGCTGGGGTATTTGGTCTTATTAAAAAATTCCAATTTTAAAGAAAACAACATTGTTTTATGAAACTAGCAAAGATAAATGCTGTTAGCAAGATAAGTATCTATGAAGAAATTTCCAAAGTGACCAAACTTATAACATTAAAAAAAAATAATAACTTTCTCATTTTGTTTTGAAAACAAATCTCAGTATATTTTCAACATCTCTAGAAAATATGAAATGTGGTCTTGATGGTCTACCTCATTCATCATTTTTTGCTATTAAGAAAAGATAGTTTCTTCCTCTCTCATGTTTGTTCTCTAGAGGCAGATATAAGGAGGCCAAGATGAAGAAGCAATCTAAACAGTTTGGACCTGAATGTGATAGATATGAAAAGATCACAGGGCATATCAAGAACTGAAATACAGTTGCGAAGAAGGACAGGGGGAAGGTATTAACTCCCTGGGATGAAGTCATTGAGCAGCTCTTGTATGATTGGGATAAACCCTCTTCCTAAACATCCCTAAGTTGGGGAAGGCCACCATATGTCACGCTAATGGAACCCCTATTCCCGTGCTGCCTGCATGAGCTCTGATTAATGAAGGACATGCTATGAATGATACAAGTGATTACACTACATAAGTTAGGATGAGGACAGGCCATGGCTTGATTAGATTCTGGAACAAACACCTCCTCTCTCCTGAGGCATGACTGTCCGTAGCACAGCCGTTATCTGTTAAATAGAGGCATATTTCAGCATGGAGGTTACCAAGCACCAGTGGAGAATTTAACACCTGCCTTTTCACAGCTGCCTTAAAACCTACCCCCACCACCTCAAATAAAAATGAGATTTAAAAGCATAAATGGGAAGAAAATCTTTAAAATTAAAAAAATATTATTTAATATGGAGAGGCCCAACTATGACAATTCATGGACAAACATAGATGTGTTTCTAGCCTTTCTGTGATGAGGTTTTGTAATTTGCACTTTGTAAAAATATTCTTTACTGAGAATCTATTGTACTTCAAAAAACTGATTGACTTTGTTCTGATTCTCAAAGTACAAATATGGAACACTGGCAAAAGAAATAATGGATGCATTATTAACCAACAAGGGCTATGGACAACAGGGACCAAAGAGGTAAAAGATCTTATTTTATTGTAACCCAACACCTTCAGACTTAATTTACTGTCAGGTTGTCAAGATACAGTTAATATCCATGCCCTATCTGCTACTACCATAGACAGGATGATATTTTAATCAACAAGTCCAAGGACTTAAAATTTTTCTGCCTTTGTAAGGAAATTTTAATGCCTTTTTACATATGGGTAGAATAAATCCTCTAAAAAGTGTTTGCATACCCTTTTCAAATGAAGTCAGACTCTCACCTAGAAATCTGATCCTTATTTTCAGGATTGTAAAAAGAAAACTTCTGTATATTGCCTTCAGCTTTGATATGTCAGGGATTCAGCTAATAGCTTCTCCAGTTGTGGCTGACGACCAGCACCACCTGTCTACCCACCTGTGTTGTGGTTAAATACTATGCAGCGAAATTTATTCAGATATTTTAAGGATAGAAAGGACCTCTTCAGAAAACACTGATATCTCTTCTCGTGTGTTCAATGTCTTGATTAATATCAGCTAATACAATGGCACAAGAAAAATAGGGGTCTGAGGTGAATGAAGTTTCAGTTTTAAGAATTTGCTATCTGGACCATCAGCTAAAAAGGAAATCTGAAATTTTAGATAGTAAAGGCAGGGTCTGTGCCATCAAAATGGTTATAGTGTTTCTGGTAAAACAAGACATGTATATAGTAGGCTTACTCACGACAGTGATTAGCTGCCCAATGTGTGTAGCAACAAGAACATTAGGAGCACCCAGCAAGATTATTGAATTGTGCTGTCATAGACATGTCACAGAGAGGAGATGAAATCTAAAGCTTATTCCTGAGCAGGGTACAATGTTATATAAAATCAAAGACTGAGCATGAAAAGGAAGAAGTCAGTTAGATCTAAATTTTTAGCTGTAGGCTTCATAAAAGCTCAGCATGTTTGAAAATCGTACTTCCTAAGGGAGTGAACGTATGAAGCCTTTGTAAGCAAAACAAAAACAAAAACAAAACTGTCTAAAGGAAAATTTCAGTTTTGCATTACAGGGACTGATGTGATTTTAGAGCAATTAAAACAAACCAAAAGAGAGCTGATGTCACCAAGATGGCAATGCAGGAAGGTTCTGATGTCCCTCCTCCCATGTAGGCACCAAATGTACAGCTACATGAGGAAATTCCTTCTAAGAGAAGTCCAGAAAGAAGTTGAGTGACCCCTACATATTAGACTTCTTAGAAAAGATACAAATTGAAATAGGTAGGGAAGACTGAGACACACTTTACCATAAAACACACCCCAGCAGAGCACCATAAAATCAGGAGCAAAGTCCCAATTCCATTTTCTCCCTATAGAGTCGTGTTTAGATCACACCTTTTATGCCCCAACTTTTAAGGCTGCCACCTGAGGGACAGATCCGAAATCACCTAGCTCTGAGAGCCAGCAGGGCTTACATTCAGCAGTTCCACAGGACGATAGCAAATAAAGAAGCAATTGTTTCCAGCACATGACTATTCCTCTTGGATGTGCCTTCTCACATACACACAATATAAGAAAACAAAATTACAAACCTGTATCTTTAATGAACATAGATGCAAAAATTCTCAACAAAATATAGCAAACTGAAATTAAGATACTGAAGAATCATATATCATGACCAAGTATAATTTATCCCTGGGATGCAAAAATGGTTCAACATACACAAATCAATAAATGTGATAACACCATATTAACAAAACAAAGATAAAATCATATGGTTATCTCAATATATTAAGAATTTTCATTTGACAAAATTTGACATTTTTTCATGACAAAAACTTTCATAAAATTAGATACAAATAGCTCTGGCCAGTTGGCTCACTGGTAGAGTGTTGACCCAGCATGTGAAAGTTCTAGGTTTGATTCCCAGTCAGGGCACACAGGACAAGTGGTCATCTGCCTCTCCACCATCCCTCTCTCTCTGCTCCTCACACGGCCATGGCTTAATTGATCTGAGTGCATTGGCCCCAGGCTCTGAGGATGGCTAATGGAGTCTCTGGCCTCAGGTGCTAAAAATAGCTCCGTTGCAAGCATCAAGCCTGGATGGGCAGAGCATCAGCCCAGACAGGGGTCACTGGGTAGATCCCAATCAGGGCACATATGGTAGTCTGTCTCTCTATCTCCCCTCCTTTCATTTAAATTTTTAAAATATTAGGTACAAATAGAATGTATCTCAACATAATAAATGCCATAGATAACAAGCTTACAACTAACATCATACTCAATGGTGAGAAGCTGAAAGCTTTTCTTCTAAGGTCAAGAACAAGACAAAAATATTGAACCTTGTGTTTGTAATCAACATCATACTGGAAATCCTATACAGATCAATTAAGCAAGAAAAAGAAATTAATGTCATCCAAATTGGAAAAGAAGAACTAAAATTGTCTGTTTGCAGATGAAATGACATTATAGATAAAAAATTCTAAAGATGCTAAGAAAAAAACTGTTAGAACTAATAATTGAATTCAGTAAAGCTGCAGAATACAAAATCAATATACTAAAATCAGTTGCTTTTCTATATACTAACAATAAACTATCAGAAAGATAAATTAAGAAAACAATCCCATTTACAAAAGCATGAAAAGGAATAAATACTTAGAAATAAATTTAACCAAGCAAGTGAAAAATCTGTACCCTGAAAACGGTAAGACATTCTTCAAAAAAGATGGAAGATGCAAACAAATGGAAAGATATGGTGAACTCATAGATTAAAAGATCTAATATTTTTTAAATGTTCAGGCTACCAAAACAATAAAAAGATTCAATGTAATATCTATCAAATTTGTAACTTTCAGTTATAAGATAAATAAGTTCTTAGGATCTACTTTATAACAAGGAGACTATAACTGATAATATGGTATTGCATAACTGAAATTTACAAAAGGAGTAAATCTTAACTGTTCTCACACACACACAAAAGGTAAATATGTGAGATAATGGTTCTGTTAATTAACTCAATGGTGGAACTACATTCACAATGTATACAAGTTACAGACTTTAAATACATTACATGTCTATTTGTCAATTACACCTCAGTAAACTGGAACAATAAATAAATACAAACCAATGGGGTAAATATTTCCTGGAGCATTGGTCCAGTTTCTTGTATGTATCTTGTTTTAGACCACATTGAACAAAAGAAGGACCAGCATGAGCAGAACAGAAACATTTCTAAAATCCATTTAGGTTGCTTTCAAAATAAAGGCAAAGGGATGAACCAGAAATAACATAGAACTTGGATACAGGAGGGACGCTTTGCCGTCTTGGCACTATCTGTTCAAGTGTAGCCTGGGGCTGAGGTTAAAGGGAGAAGCTGGGTATGGTTAGAAATTAGGAACACAATCCGCAGCCGTCCAGCTGGGAGGATAAACTAGCATCCTAAAAGCGGCCATTGAAGAGGAAGGGGCAGATGATGAAAATGCATAGAAAGTAGGCTCAACAAGATTTTTAAAATTAATTAGGGAGAATGCTGTTGAAGGGAGGGAAGCAAGAAAGGAAAGACTAAGAGTGATGACTCCAAGGTCTGTGACTTGGACTGGATGATGACATTGTGGTAGGGAGTTAGACAGACATGGGCAGAGAAGGGACAATAAGCTAGATACAGAAGGTCACCAGGGCAGAAAGCCTCAGTTGCTCAGCAATGGGCAAAACTAGGAAAAACAAGGACCTTTCCCCCGCTAGCATGTATCTGGTCATACAGTTTAGAGCCCCTGACCTTTCATATCCCTGGTCCTGTGGCTCAGACCCTCCCCTGACCTTTCCTCCTTGGCATGTTGCTAGTCATGAGGAGAACCCCTAGGAGGGGCAACAAGGGGCAAAAGAGTGGCCTCATGCAACTCCCATGTGGGTCCTGGCAACACCACTCCCTTCAGCATTAACCCCTAAAGATAACATCTAGGCCTCAGTTGTGTTTTAGCTCAAGGCCTAGAAAAACTGCAAAACCAGACCAGTAATGCAATGGCTGACATTAGGACCAGCTGCACTGACTATGACCCCTTGCCCTGATGCCAACCAATCAGTGGAGACCATGACCTTGAAAGGGCACACCTGGAAAGCTGATGAATATTCTATTGAGCTCTTCCCCTGGGATCTCCCCCCAAAACTCCACCCTTAAAAGTCCTTGGGATGGAGGACCCAGCTAGCTCTCCTCGGGAGCTCACCTGCACCCTGCTCATCTCTCCTTTTCTCCCCCTTTACCCTTCTCTCTCCTAAGCTCCAAAGGCCTCTTCTTTTGCTTCTGTAACTTATTTCCTAAACCCATTTCTTCTATCTCTGTGACTTTCTAAATCAACTTTCTCTTATAGTTTGAGTTTTGACTCTGAATTCTTTCTAAGCCAGAACTCAGGAACTGAGGTTGCTGAGCTGAGGTCCAGTCAACTGTACCATTCTGCTGCCATTCTCATCACCAGCAGCAGCATTTAGCAAGGTAAAAATTATTTACAAAGAAATAGCAATTGATGGCAGCACTATTTAGTTCCATTTTACACTCATTGGAATGAGAATGCTTATGAGTTCTTGTATGTAATTTTTTTTAATCCTTACAAAAATAAATTAACTTTTAAGGAAAAAATATCAAATAAGTCTGAAAGTTTGGGGACATAGCAACATTGATATATATATAATTGTAAAAACAGAATACTGTCTGTTGATCCTATGGTATATGGACTTCACTTTTAAGAGTGGAGTGTTACTGCCTGACCAGATAACAATGAGCGCCGAACTGGGGCACAGAAGGCGTAGGTTCAAAACTTGTGGTTGCTGGCTTGTGCATAGGCTCATCAGCTTGAGCGCAGGGTTGCTGGCTTGAGTGTGGGATCATAGACATAACCCCACAGTTACTGGCTTGAGCCCAAGGTCAATGGGCTTGCTTGAGCAATGGGTCACTCACTCTGCTGTAGCCCCCCAGTCAAGGAACATTTGAGAAAGTAATCAATGAACAACTAAGATGCCGCAACAAAGAATTGATGCTTCTCATCTCTCTCTCTTCCTGTTCGTTTGTCCCTATCTGTCCCTCTCTCTCTGTCTCTGTCAAAAAAAAAAAGTGAAGTGTTAATGCAAGCCAATGGTCCTATGAATCCATCTGTCTATAATAAGATAGACAAGAATAAAGGTTCCAAACTGCCAAAGATTTTGACTGTGCAATGGAAAGAGACCACTTTGCCAATTACTGCCCCCTTGTGCTTAATGAATGACAGAGGCATATTATACAATCCACCAGTGTACAATGGCAAAATGCCAACGTTGACACACAACATTATTCTAACTGACAAGTCTCAAACTCTTATCTATGGTTGAAACCATTGCAGACTAAAGCATGACAGTCATAGAGCTCACTGACAGAGAATCAGGACTAGAATTCAGAGCTGGCTCCTTATACAAAATCCTTTTCCGTTGATACCAACTTCCATTTCTTATAAATCTGTTTCATGAACTCACAGTCATATTTCCAGTATGTATACCTTATTCATGCTTCAGTTATACAAGGGGAATCCATAACAAAAAAGAAAGAACTCTGAAATTTCATATAATCATAAACAATCCACTGCTAAGCAAAAGACGAATTTAGGGAAAATGGGACACAATTGTTTTCAGAAAGGTCATTCATACCTTATATAATAATGTGACCAAAAACCCCAGGAAGAAATAACTCATAAAACTTACATCACTTTGACTAAAAATGCTCACTCATTCTATAACTGAATAATTACAATAAGTCAACCTGAATGGGGCAGGCTTGGGGCTTGGTTAGGTGGGGTGTGGGGGTCAGGTTTAGGCTTTCAACCATTCTTCCACTTACTAATTACTCTGAGACAAAGAGATTTCAGTTAAGTAATTGGGGTTTCCCCTAATGTCTTCCTGATGCTGAGAAATTTTATCTTATTTGGACATTTTTATTATTGAGCAAAAATTATTTTTATTCTCCATGTCTCCACTTGTGTGAATCATTCCCCAGCCTACTGAAAAGGAAGGCACAGTGTGTGCATAGTAAATAGTCCTCTCTTTTCCTCCCTCCAGATCTTTCTGTACAATATACTTGCGGCAACTGCTATCAATCCATTGGCATATAAAATTAAACCCATTAGCCATTTTGATTGATTTGAACCTACTGCCAATTGTTTTGTATATTAAAAATAATATTTCTCAGACTCCATGAAGCACAAAGCCGCTTGAAGACCCAAGAAGCTGAGACACTAACAAAAGGATAGAATAAATTTCAGCTTTTAGAGTTCCAGGATCATGCGTAGTGACCTGATCTCAGAACACCTAATCCAAATGAACAACGGAAAAGTGTATCTTTAAACAGCACCGTACACATCCAGCACAGATGCAAATTGAGTCACTTATTCCCTTGAAGGGAAGAAACAAGAACTGTTTCTCTGTGTCTTTTTGAAAAATTAATGCACAGCACAAACACTTTCCAATCTATAACTAATACAATCAGGGAGGACATTTAATTAGCAATTAGTCTGATTAACATTCCTTGGAGAGTAGTTTGTTTTACCAGATGGCTGTCATAAAAATAATTCTTAGAGAATTTCTTTAAAAATCAGCTAAGTTAATTATAACATGTAGAAAGAGGTAGAAATTTTAACAATCATACCAAGAATAACATAATGTGTGCAAGTTATAAGTCATCAAGATGTGACTGGGAAGTGGAATATTCCAAGGGAAGTTCACAGGCCTGCCTACTTAAGGTACTGGACCAAAGAGGAGGGAAAGATTATGGAGGGACCGAGTCACATAGATGGTGGAGGTGAGCAAGTTGTTTAAGAGAGGGAAATCCCACCTGACCTGCGGTGGTGCAGTGGATAAAGCATTGACCTGGAATGCTGAGGTTGCCGGTTCAAAACCCTGGGCTTGCCTGGTCAAGGCACATATGGAAGTTAATGCTTCCTGCTCCTCCTCTCTCTCTCTCTCTCTCTCTCTCTCTCTCTCTCTCTCTCTCTCGTCTCTCTGAAAATGAATAAATAAAATCTAAAAAAAAAAAAAAAAAGAGAGGGAAATCCCAAATTTGACACTGGAGACTAAACTGGGCCAACACTAAGGGAAGTTCCAAAGCAAAATAGAAGAAAAGAACAAGTAGGCACAGAGCCCAGAAAGAATTCTGCTGAATGTCTGTCTGGCAGCCACCTCAACTGACTTAGCTACAGGGCTACAACTAATGGTCTTTGCTCAGGCTCACAATTTAGACATATACCCGGAAGTGGTGACGGATCCTCACTCATCCACCAGGGAGGAAGCTCCCATTTCCCGAGTGCCTAGTTTTATCAGACACTGGAACTGGAAGATGCATATACATTATTCCTAGTGGCTTTGTC
Source organism: Saccopteryx bilineata (assembly GCF_036850765.1). Taxonomy (NCBI): domain Eukaryota; kingdom Metazoa; phylum Chordata; class Mammalia; order Chiroptera; family Emballonuridae; genus Saccopteryx; species Saccopteryx bilineata. The sequence goes on from NC_089495.1 coordinate 173,802,075, forward strand.
CTCACTAAAAAGTTTTATTCGGCCTGACCTGTGGTGGCGCAGTGGATAAAGCATCGACCTGGAAAGGCTGAGGTTGCTAGTTCAAAACCCTGGGCTTGCCTGGTCAAGGCACATTTGGGAGTTGATGCTTCCATCTCCTCCCCACCTTCTCTCTCTGTCTCTCTCTCCTCTTTCTCTCCCTTTCTCTCTCCTCTCTAAAATGAATAAATAAATTTAAAATAATAATAATAATAATAAAAGTTTTATTCCCTCCTGACACACACAGCTAGTTTGCATTTCTCAGCCTCTTGGCAGTAGGCACGCCAATAATACTGGGTTATGGCCAATAGCATTTGGGGAAAGTGATGCACTCCACTATCCAGTACCATTTCATAAAAACCTTCCATAAATAATCTACCGTGTGTTTCTCCATTTTTCTGGTAGACAAGAGGAGAAGAAACTACGAGGACCTAGAGAGTGAGTCCCTGGTAACCATGGATAATGTTCTCCTACTCATCACCACCCACAAAAGACTATTGCATTAATGAGAAATGAATGCTTTTTGTGTTAAACTGCATACATTTGAATATTTGTTTGCTATTAAAGCTAGCTTCACTATGTATCTATTTATTTAATTTAATAACTACAACCATTTGTTGCAGTGATATTTTTATCCTGATTTACATGATGCATAAATTAGATGAATCAGGATTTGAACCCATCTGTCAGATTCTAAAACCTATTTCTTCTTTCCAAGTTCTAAAGTAATCAGTATATGAAGAGAGATATTTTGTTTTTTATAATTGAATTTAAATTCACATATCATAATTTAACCACTTTAAAGTAAACAATCCAGTGGAATTTAGACTTTCACAATGTTGTGCAATCACATCTATATAATTTCAAAATATTTTGGTAACCCCGAGAGGAACCCATACTCATTAGGCAATTACTCCCTGTTTATCCATTCCCTAGCCCCTGGCAAGCGACAATCTGATTTCTGTCTTGATGAACTGATATATTCTGGACATTTCATATAAGTGGAATGATACAATATGTGGCCTGTGGTGTCTGGCTTCATTCACTTAGCATACTTTTTTTTTGAGGTTTAACCATAATGTAGCATATATCAGTACTTCATTCTGTTTTATGGCTGGAAAATACTCTATTACAAACCACAATTTGTTTATCCACATATCCATTGATGTACATTTGGATTATTTCTACCTTTTGGCTACTGTAAATAGTGCCTTGATAAATGTGGATGCATAGCTATTTGTTTGAGTAGTTGTTGTTGGATCTTTTGAGTATTTACCTAGAAGTGGAAATGCTGGGTCATACGGGGACTTTATGTTTACTTTTTTGAGAGACTGTCAAACTGCTTTCCACTGCAGCTGCACTATTTTATATCCCCACCGGCAACACATAAACGTTCCGAAACTTGATTTCTGTGGGCACATCAGTGGGAGAGATTGATACTCAGACTCACTTGCTTTGAGGACTGGCTGTGTGTAGTGTAGAAGCTATTGTGCAGGGGGTCCCCCCGTGATCAGGATTTCCTTCAGAGGAGCTCGGGTGCCTGCCACTCTGCCATTTGTGTGTATCTTGTGTGGAGGTGGTTGTGTGCTACGCTTTGCCGCTGGCCACTGAGGGTGTTGGTTCTGGGGCCTCTTGCGAGGACCTCTGGTGCAGTACAAGGTCAGACAATGCCTGTGCCTGGCCCGGGGCCACGTTTACCTACTCCACCATCTTGATCGGAGGTGTAAGTTTCCCTCTTCCTGATTTGAAGCAGATTGAGCTCCAATGTTTGCTGTTTCTATTGGGCTTGAATGTACCTGGGAGAGGCTGAGCTGCAAATTGAGGCCAGCTGCTACTACTGCACTGTGTAGGGACATTTAGCAAGAGGTTTGGGGCATGCTAAGGCCAGACACTGCTTGTATGGGGTTTGGGAACCTTTGAGAGATTTTAGGAAAGTCTACAGTGCAGCACAAGACAGATTGTTTTTATGGAAAAGCCCCTTGAAGCAGCTTGAGTGGGTCCTTCCTTGTGTTGTGTGGAGTGGGGTCTCAGGGATTCACCAGGGTAGGGAAAACAAAACAATATTAGCTAGGTTCATGGAGACTCAGACTTGGTGCCCACCTGTGCCTGAAGGCTGTGAGGGGAGGACTCAACAAAGGAACAAAATGGTCAAGCCTGCTTCCTCTTCAGCCTCAATCTAATGCCAGACAATTCAGTTCTTCCCTGTATTTCCCTTGCTTGTGCCTTCTGAGCTGTGGCCTAAGTGAGTTCGTCCGTGAGTAATTCTGTGTGAAGGTCCTTTTAGAGCAGGGGTCCCCAAACTATGGCCCGCGGGCCACATGCAGCCCCCTGAGGCCATTTATCCGGCCCCTGCTGCACTTCCGGAAGGGGCACCTCTTTCATTGGTGGTCAGTGAGAGGAGCATAGTTCCCATTGAAATACTGGTCAGTTTGTTGATTTAAATTTACTTGTTCTTTATTTTAAATATTGTATTTGTTCCCGTTTTGTTTTTTTACTTTAAAATAAGATATGTGCAGTGTGCATAGGGATTTGTTCACAGTTGTTTTTTTTATAGTCCGGCCCTCCAACGGTCTGAGGGACAGTAAACTGGCCCCCTGTGTAAAAAGTTTGGGGACCCCTGTTTTAGAGGATGTGTGGGACTCCCATAGTCTTCCAAGTCACTTAGCCACAATCTCTGCTGGTTTTCATAACCAGAAGTTATAGGACTTACTTCCCAGCACTGACACCATGGGCTGGGGAGCTCTGTTTGAGGCTGAGACCCCTTGATCCTCAAGAGGGGCCTCTGCAGCTGAGGTATCTCTCCTGACTCTCGACCACCGCCTGCAGGTGTGATACCTGCTCATTCCCAGTATCCTGCACTCCTACCAGTCTCCGCCTCTCCTACCATGGCTTCTTCTGTGTATCCTTAGTTAGAGGACTTCTGTTCAGCTGCCTTCAGGTGGTTCCCAGGGGAGACCGTTCTATAATTTAGCTGTAATTCTGATGTGGCTGTGGGAAGGGGAAAGCACAAGCATCTACTTACTCTGCCATCTTGACCAGAGGGTTAAGTTGCCTTTTCCCTGACTCGGCTTTCACTTGGATACTGTAAACATTTGACTCTTCTCCAGAGTTGTGACACTGGTGATTCTCACAGTTTTTGATGGATTTTAAAATGTTTCCGTGATGGACAGGTCCTTGGAACTACCTTCTCCTCCATTTTTGCTGTCATCACTCATCATGTGTTATTTAACATGACAGTGAGTAAAAACTTTTTGGACCTAAATGAGACCATAGCCTTGACCTAGGTCAATTAATTATTACCACAGTATTACCAACTTAGCTAGTGAATCACAGACATCACCGAATTAGAACCCCCAAATAAAAGAAATTTAGTAAAAATAATAGCAATAACACAATTATGGGACAAGTAATATAACTTTTGTAAAGAGATAAGGAAAAAATGTATTTGTTAGTCTGCCTAAATGCATTATTGGTGGGGAAAAGGCCATATTCAGGAATATCCACTGTCATTGACCCAACACATATACATGCATATATAAGTATACACACACCTTCATTCATCTCCACCCCAAACCCCACACTCACCCTGCCCAGTCAGGAGACAGTGGTAGGCAGAAGGCTGTGAGCAGCTGAACGCATCATATTCCTTGACATTTTCATTAAAAGAAATGAGAAGAAAACCCCTAGAGAAGATGAAAGTACCAGACATGACCCCATAAAATAGGAAGGAAACATTCACACTCAAATGAGAAATCCACTTGAGTTATTGCATTTCAATTTTTAAGAGGCAAAGAGTCTCCATTCTGTTACCAAAGGGAGAAAAAACTTTATTTAAAAATGTAATACTTTTCTTTCAGAAGATTGAGTTCTGTCCAGTATAACAGAAAAAAAAATTGTAAAAGTCTAGTATAAAATCATTTCTGATCTCACCTGACAACAATGTCAAAGATATATACATATATAAAATCAATATGCTTCACTCATCTTTTCTGAGACTCTTCCAGACTCTCCTCTAGCTCCTAAAACACCGAGTTCTTTTGAAGCAAATCCCAGGCACCATATTATTTTAATCTATAAATATTTCTGATAATAGCTCTAAAATTTATTAAAAATCAAAACCAAGTAACACCATCACAACTAAACAAATTAACAGTAATTCCTGGATATCATCAAATATCCAGTATTCAAATTTTCAACTGTCTGAAAAGTGTGAATGTATCTGAATTTGTTGTTACAAACACATAACAATATGTCTGTAGGATAAATCCCTATACACATTTTTAATAAGCGTTTCAAAGATTTTGCCCCTGGTTTGTCTTTTTTTCTTCAACTTTGTTATACTTTTCCATAGTGAATTTTTTTTTACATTTCTGAGTCATCACTTTATCTTTAAATTCTTGCATTCTTGTATTATTTAAAGTATTTGATATTTTCTTGCTCGCTAAAATATATTTTCCAAAAGATAGCAGCAGGATACAATTCTACCAAAAGGGGAGCACTAATTCATTTAACCATTTCCTGTTATTGTTTGGAATATATTTTCTTTGCCATTAAATATCACTACTCTGTACATCCTTGAAACTGTGCCATAACTTGCAGCATTAATACTCTTGGTTAACCATTATTGCATAGTTGACAGCACGTATCCTAAAACATGTAGAAGGAAATCCTTTAAAATACAGATTCCATTTCCTTCCTGAATTTTTCAAGTTTCTTTCAAATCATTGGTTCACAATTTTATTATTAAAATAATAAATAATATTTCCTTTGCACTTTGGAAATACATAGATTTTTCTTTTTGGTTTACTGGGCAGTAAAACACATGACAAGTGAAACCATGTTGGCCACTATTTATTGGCCTCTATTTAGCGAAATACCCTAATAGTTCCCCTGAATGTCTTTGGTTACATAACCCACATGCAGGTTCTCTTGAGATACCCTGAGAAAAGGGCTGGTGACAGCTGACCTTCCTGTTTGGACTGAGAATTCCTTTGTGTTGTCTGAGTGAGGAGGAGGGAGGAAAGCCGTTCGCCAAACTTTCTTTGCTTGATTGAATTTCACTTTTGCCTTATCTGAGGAATGACTTTTTTTGCAAGATGCTGTAATCACTAAGGATCTACCTTGATATTTTTAACGCAGCTTTGTCCACTGAATTCATGCACATGTGGTGGTATGTGCACTTTCTCACCCTTTAGTTCCTGAATGCTGATTAACACTTCCTGAACTTGTTGCTGAAGCTTATTTCTTTTTCTGACTACAGCATCATTCTCTTTCTTACTACAGCCCTCCTTTCAAGTAAACCCATTTATTCAGATATCAGATATACACTTGGCTGTGATTGATAGCCCTCAAAGAAATAGGATTTATTTTTATTGGAGCGAGACCAAATGAGTGCTATTTTGAAGCTTAAAGTGAGTCTGGCTGGTTTAAAGAAAGCTGATCAAATATTATGAAATCCAAACTTCAGAGCTAAGTATTTAAGACCTTCAATATTGAGCCTAAACCCTACTTCCAACTTTACTAACTCCATTCGCACCTCTTCACCTGGTAAGGGAAGTCGAAAAATACCTAATGTGGAATCACTCTTTCCTGGGCTCTGTCCCAAGCATCTTGTATACATTCCCATTGAATCTTCACAACAACCCTGAGGGATGGATACAGTCATCCCATTTAACAAATGGGATAAAGAAGTCATAGAAAAATGAAGTAACTTACCCGGGAAAACATAGAAATAAAATTGAAATCCAGGTTAGCCTGAAACTGTGCTCTCCCTACCAATAATTCATGCTGCTTTGAGGAGTCTCCAAATGGCACAAACTTGATTGACATCAGACTCTAAACATTTGTCCAAATACTCTACAATTTTTACATACCTCTAAGCGGCTCCTCTGTATGCTTTTTCTTCTGCATAAAATCCCTATCCCCCTCTCTTTCTGATGAACTCATTCTCTAATACCCAGCAATACTGTCACTTCCTTTTTGAAGCTTTTCCTTAATTCTGCATCCATAATCAATAGCTCTCTCTTCTGTGGTCCTACAATATTCAATACACAGGAAAATAATATTCTCCTTGTCTTGTGCCTATTTCTTGCCAAAGCAAGTCTCCTTTCTTATTTGTTGTATTTCCAGTCCACAGCATAGTTCTTCTTACAATGTAAATATAAAATAAGTAGTTATTTCTTTAATTAAACCATCAATCCATTTAAAAGTCAACCAAATAATAAAGCAGTTAGTTCTTGTGGGCATTAGATGAAGACAGGACACAAGGTGGTAACTTGCCACATCTATAGAAGTATCTCTGTCTTTCCAAATTAGTCCTTCCTTTCCCCTCCTAGAGGGGAAAGAGACTAGCAAGAGGACTTGGGAATAAAAAGATGTCTGCAGTCTTTCCCTGGGAGGTGTGATGCCTGAGTGAGGGGATCAGTGAAGCAAATTCTATCTTCCTCACTAATCTAGGCTTTTTTATCTCAAATTTGATCTGCATGACTTTATCCAGCTGGTTATTGAACATAGGTACTTATATGAAAATAACTCTATATTCTCAATAAGATAAGTTTCCCATATACATGAGTATTTCTTGCAGTCTTCAATCTGGGTATAAGAGTGCAATAAAAAAAACCAGTCAAGTATGTAGAAAAATTGACCGATTTGAATGAGAATGTCTGTTTCCATATATATATATATTTAGGGAAGAGAAGTGACAGGTCTGAAACCCCCAGATTAAAATAAAGCTGCTCTTGAGTTAAAGAGCAAATGTTTAGGTTATAACTTTCCAACCTTTGGGGAAAGCAGGAATGTACAAGGAGACCCAACCAAGTCAGTTTGACCCAAATCAGTGCTTTCCTGAAGATCGTGTTGTAGTTGCCAAGCCTTCTGAGTGGGACCCATAAAGTCAGGGCTGTGGGGAGCATAGGTATGTGTGCAATGGAAAGATAATCCTTAGTGTCCACTTTGCAGGAAGGAAGTAGTGAATGTCTTTGTCTTCTATTTGTCCCCTTAAAAACAATCATGAAATTGCTTGAAATTAAATGTTTAATGTCTGGCAAGTAAGTGAATCTCAAGTATAAATGAAATTTAAAGAATGAAAATTTCAATGTGAATGACCTTCATCTTTAACATTTGGAAATTTGGGCAGTGTTTTTTCCCCAAAAAGCAAAATTTCACTTGGCTATATCTAAATAAATACTTAATAATATGTTCAGATCTACTTTTTTCCCTTTATATACTTACCCTTGATCTCAATAGTAAAGAGATCAATAATTACAACCTAGAAAACTAAATATGACTGACCCCATTTGTAGGATGAACTCACCCACATGGAACTGAACTGTCTCAATAGTGAGTTTTTATCATTGCTCAATAAGCCCTCTGTAAGTAAAAGTTATAAAACAAGAATCTTGGTATTCATTGGCAACCAACTTAGAAATAATGTTTCACTCAACACTATTGGATGAAAACTTTGATAGGATATTTACATTGTGTCAAAATATTTCTTCACAAGACACATTAATTATGAAGGTGGGCCCTGGCCAGTTGGCTCAGCTATACAGCGTCAGCCCCGTGTGTGGAAGCCCCGGATTAGATTCCTGGTCAGGGCACTCAGGAGAAACAACCACCTGCTTCTTAACTCCAACCCCCACTCTTCTTTCTCTCTCCCCCCCTCTTCCTCCATATCTCTCTCTCTCTCTCTCTCTCTCTCTCTCTCTCTCTCTCTCTCTCTCTCTCTCTCTCCCTCTCTTGCAGCCATGGCTCAATTTGAGCAAGTTGGCCCCAGGCACTGAGGATGGCCTCACCTCAGGCACTGAAATAGCTCGGTTGCTGAGCAATGGAGTAGTGGCCCCAAATGGGAAGAGCATCACTCTGTAGGGGGCTTGCTGGGTAGATCCCAGTTGGGGTACATGTGGGAGCCTGTCTCTCTCTCTCTCTCTCCATCTCTAAGTAAAAAATAAAAAATAATATAAAGGGGAAGAGTAACTTCATGAGAAAGAAATCTGACAGGTAACATCTTTATCAGTCTTAGAACTTCCCATGAGGCAAATAAACACTGTGTGCCTCCAATATGATGCACCAGGAGGAACACAGCATCACTTCTGCGATATTCCTGGCAAAAAATGCAAAATCTAAATCTAACCATGAGGAAGTTTCACACAAGCCATCATTAGGGATATTCCATATCCCATAAAATAACTTGTATTCTTCAAAAATGTCAAAGTCACAAATGGACTGAGGACATTTTCTAGATTTTAGAAGATTTAAAAAATGACAATAAAATGTAATATATGATCCTGGACTAGACACTAAACCAGAAAAACAAAATTATTTTATTATTGTAACACTGTTAGAACAGTTGCTAAGATTCAAATAAAGTAAGTCCCCTAGATAATAGTATTATTATAAATAGTAATATCTAGATTTTAATAATTGGGCCTGACCTGTGGTGGCGCAGTGGATAAAGCGTCGACCTGGAAATGCTGAGGTCGCCGGTTCAAAACCCTGGGCTTGTCTGGTCAAGGCACATATGGGAGTTGATGCTTCCTGCTCCTCCCCCCCTTCTTTCTCTGTCTGTCTCCTCTCTCTCTCTCCCTTCTAAAATGAATAAATAATAATAATAATAATTGTACTGTTGTTATACAAGAGGACATCTTTGTTTTTAGAAAGTACACAATGGAATATTTAGGGTGAAGGGACATTATGTTAACATCTTACTCTAAAGAACTCAAAAATAAAAATAATATGTGTTACAAACAAATCTATACATGCATTTGTGGGGGGTGAAGAATGACAAAGCCAACAAGGGAAATGTTAACAGTTCTGCATGAAAGCTAAATGGGAATGGAAACTCTGTGAAATTTTTGAAATTTCTCTGTAAGTCTGAAATTAAAAATGTCCCCCAGAAATCAAGTGATCCTAGCTAGCCTCATTCTCTGATGGAGGAAAGCATGATCATACAGCTGGTTCATAGTAAATCTAAATCTTAAGAGTCTGAGTCATTTCCCACTAGAGTCTACATTTCTGCAGAAACATAAACTTGGTCTCAAGTGCTCTGCATAGAACTTCTAATTTGAAAGCCTCACAGGGCTACAAAGGTGTAAGAGAAATGAGCTTTTACTCTGTTGCTTTTACCAGTCTCTATGGTAGAAATAGTCTAGTTCTGATCACACCCTTGGTCTAGGACACAGGAGAGCCCTTCTTCTCTCTTTCATGTCCCTGCTACAGTTTCACATACAAAATGAACGGGGGAGGAGAGCAGGCCTCCAGCAAAGGCTCCGGACCCCTCAGCAATCAGATTTCAGGACATAGCTTCTGGTTTGGATTTGTGTGTTAAAATTCAATTCCTGCTCTTTTAATACCTATGACTTTGGGCAAATTACTTGGCCTATATTTCTGTAAAACTTAGAATTATTTGGAGAATTAAACATGACAATTTTGTAAAGTACTTAGCATGGAGCCTGACACATTGTAAGTGCTCTGAACGTGTGATCTGTTAGTTTTATAACTAAAATGGGTAGCTCGTATTAAGTCCATCGTGTCATTTTAGAAAAAGTGAACTAGAGAATAACTCAGTTGCTGCTAGATCATTTTGTTCTCAAATACTTATGCCTATTAACATTTTGGCCAGAAACACAGTCAGGCAATGACTATTGTACTTCATTCTTTTCCATCAAGGAAACTGATCATTAGATTATAAAGAGAATTGAAACAGCCTAAATGTCCATCAGCAGGAAATTAGTTCAATACTTTATTATACTCGCCTTCATTGGAATGATAAGAAGCAATTAAGAATGAAGTGGATGAAAGGGTCCTGGAGTGGAAGACATCCGGTTCACACTGGGGAATACGGGCAAAAGAAGCAAATGGAACAGTAGACACTAATGTATATATGCATTTTATTAAAAAAAACAAAATGTACAGAAAGAAAGAAAAAAGAATTATGTTTAAAACAAGACATAACTGAAAACTAGATTGGGAAGAGAGTGGGAAATGTCTGAATTTTACTTTACTGTCTATAGTTTATTTGGTTATTCAATTAAAAGCATTACTACATATTCATAATAAGGCTATCAAGCATGTGACTGGCAATTTAGATAGATAGATGATAGAGATATATAGAAATAAGGAGAGATAATAGAAAGATAGATATAGAAACATATACCAGAGGTCTATTAATTCAACATTGTCATAACTCTGATTGGTTCCTGATGGCATCACAGAAATTGCCAAAGTGACTCCCAAGCTAGGTTGTTACAGTAACAATCTAGGATGCCAGGAAAAGAACCAAACAAGACATAGCAAACAATAGTAACAGAGAATACTTAAGCATTCATATGTTTTCTTAACTTTATTCCTTACTTAGCAAAACAATCTTGATAGAAAGTTTTGGTATTTTATAGTATTATTACACCTCATATAATTACAAACTATTTGTTAAAATCTGAATCAGTTTTGAAAAAGAGGCCAGCATCAGCAGAACAAAGTGGTGTTAAATAGGTGCACTGTGTAATGGAGAAAAATGTTAAATTTTCATGTTAAAGTTGTTAAACATGGGGAAGAAATGAATAAAAGAAACCCTTGGTAAATGGAAGATGCAGAATGGTGTGGTTTATTTCCCATTAGACAAATGAGGGCAGAGGGTCAACTGACAAGACCAAGGTCAGAGCCATCATGGACTCAGATGGCTGTAGGGTTCATGCAGGTAATGCCTATCGGTATGGGGACCCAGGTAGGGGATGTTGCAAAGGTGAGAGTCTTATGCCAGCCCAAGAGTGGCCACAGATGATGTTCATCTTCATTGATTGTGCCATCCAAAAAGGTTGACCTACTTTTATGAACATTCTTTCTCATAGAAAACATTTCAATTGTAAAGGTTAGTCACCAGTGCAACATGTGTTCACATGCCATTGTATATGAATAAACAGATTGTATCTGTGGGAAAAATCAATCCCATGGCAATGTTTGCCACCTGTGAGAAACCAAGACAACTGGTTCTTGGCAAAGCTTTCTATTTCCAGTTGTATTCCATTTGTCCCCACCCTTAACCCTAGACATGAATTTATTCTAAAATTTAATTTTCTTTTTTTAAAAAGAAAGGAAGGAGCATTTGCAAGGTATAGGATAAAAAGCTAAGACTGCAAAAAAGCAAAGAAAGAAAATAAAATTAGGAACAAGAAGTAGATTCTGGCCTTAGAGAAACTTAGACTTTAACAGAGCAAGAAGAATTATGTAAATGATCTACTATAATAATAAATAGTACAAATAATTAAAATGAGGGAAACTATAGGAAGTTGTTCAAGTAGTTGATTCATTTTAGCTTGATGATATGAGGATTTTAATAGAGGAAAAAACCTTAAAAATGAATAGGCTTTCAACAGGTACAGGAGAGGTTTCATATGGTGACAAACCAACACAGCTACAACACTTCAGTGTTCCCAAGCCTGGTATGTTGATGGAGTAGAAAAAACTTAGTATGATGGAAAAATAGGAAACATGGCGAAATGGACACAGTGTCTGCCAAGACCAGAGCAAAACTAATTCTGTAGAAGAAGGGACTATAATTTATTATAGGCAAATGCATTTGAGGTGGTGGCATGGTTTTTCTAATGTTTCAGATTTCCTCCGGCATGTAATAGGTGGACAGGAAAAGTGAGAAGTAGGAAGAGTTAGTTATTTTAATCGTTGCTGAGGTAGTGAACTAGAGTAGAAACCACAAGCATGGAGCAGAGGGGACAGATGTGAGCCATTGCAGATGTGAAATTAAGAAGCTTTGCCACTGAAGTCACTGTCTAGGACAGCAGCATGATGACTGAGTTGTCACGCATGTGCAGAGGTCTGAGAGGAAAGACTGCCCTTAGGAATACAGGAAGCACAGGTGGGAAAGTGATGGCTCCCAGGTTAGGAGGCTGTTTGCCTGCTTGGGGGTAGGGGAGGCTTGGAGCATGGGATCCAGTAAGATATAGAAATTGCTGTTTATGAACTTGAAAGATAGATCAGAATTAGAAATTCAGTCTCGCATTGGAATAGAGATAGTAAAATTGAAACTGTGAAAGCGATTAAGATTGTTCAGAGAGAGAATATGGAGTATCATGATGAAAAGGCTTTGACAGTGGAATTTTGAGAATGTCTGCATTTATAGGTTTAAGGATAACGATCAAAAAGAATATTCAAAACAATTAATGCCAGCTACCACTTATCAAATATGTGGTTTGTGTCAGAAGTTGGGCAAAGCCTTCATATAAATATTTTATTTAATCTTCATAATATGCATGAGGAGCAGCTGATGCTTACAGGGTTAAGTGACTTGAACAAGGATATAAATAGTCGAGTTCACAGATGAGCACATCCAAATGGCTTATAAACATTGGAAAAGATATTCTCAACTTCTGTACTGGTTGAGGAAATGCTATGGATTTGTAAAAATTGGAAAAGGACTACAATGCTTCTGAGAAAAGCTACTCATACACTCATGGTAGAAATGTGAAATGGTACAACTTATTTAGAAGGCCATCTGGCAACATCTATCCAAATTATATATACATACTAAATATAAAAAAAAAGTGTCCTTTGATCCAGCCATCCACCCACCGGGAATTTATCCCATAATATAAAATCACCAGCCCAGAATGGAAAACATCTGAAAATAAATGGAATATTCATCAATAGGGGAATGGCTGAATAATTTATGAAATTTTCATAATATTTAAAAGAATGAGTTAGTTCTATGCCAGATCATTTGAAGGCAATTTCACAATGAATTGTTGAGTAAGGCAAGATGCAGAGGCTACAAAATACGACCCCATTTCTATAAAGCAAAAAAAAAAAAAAAATATATATATATATATATAGATATATATATATCTGTGTAAATGTTGTGTGTGTGTGTGTGTATGTGTCTGTAGTGTAGAGTAATGTAGTATAGTGTACTTTCCCAGGTTTGTATTTGACCACTCCAAGGAAATATACTCAACAGTATCAAATAACCCCCACCCCCACCCCCACTGCCGAAAGAGATGAAATGACCTGATGGTAACAAGTCTTTAGATTTGGTAATGAGAAGGCCACATGCACGCTTTGGAAGAGAAGTTTCAGTTGAGCACTTGAGGAGGCATCAGATGCCACCATTCAAAGAGCAAGGGTGTGGTGCGGAAGCAGTCCCAAGGATTACTGTCAGAGATAACTTGGCAATGAGCAGATTGTGGGTGTGGCAGAAGAAAAGGGAGCTAAAATGAGTTTTCTTGTGATTGGTATGTTTGTGTTTTATGTTGATGGCTTTTTGAGGTTTTACATTGTTCTGTGTTGTTGAGTTGAAGAAAGCCTTGTCATATGTGTGAGTGAAGGTGAAAGACGGATGTGAGAGAATGGCCAGCTCCCAGAACATTATCAGGGGAAAGCTGGAGAGCTCTTACAGCCCCCTCTCTCCACGTCCCTCTTTTGGGAACATCCCTGAAAGACAAATAACTTCTTTAAGAGATATAACTTCAAGATACCAGAATAAAAAACAAACAAACAAACAAAGCCACTGATCTGAGAATTCCAACTACTAACCCTACTGACCTTCAGCCAGTAATAAGTATAATAATACTTAAACATCTGTGCTGACGCTCTGGAAAGTCAGGACTCCACTAACAAGTCCCCGAGTAAAGAAGACACTGGGAGCAAACATCATTTGGAGACAATGCAAGTTGGTGACCATAACCCCTGGCTGCTCTTGCAGCTGCTGCCCCTTATCCTCTGGACCCGTCCACCAGGCCTGGTGCTGGCTTGCTCTTCTGTCTCAGTCCTCTTTCACCAGGCTGGCTCCTCTTCTGAGGCTCTTTTAACCACTCTCCTGGGCAGGCCTGCCAGATATCGGCTATCTGTTCAACCAGTCCTATTCAACCAAAAGGGATTGGGGGGGGGGGGTGGCTCCAATCCTCTCCCTGCTTTTTTATCCCTAAAATAAAAGCAGTTGCCAGGAAACTGCTTTGAGGAAATTATATGTCACCATCTCTCGGTGGAAAGAGGCATTCAGCAGGTCACTGCTCCAGACAGGCTGGCCACCGTCTCGCTAGCTCTCCTGTCTCTGCAGTTGTTCTTAACTGGAACATGTTGTCTTCTCTCCCAGTGCTGCTGTGACCAGGAATAAATATGCTATAGTGCTGAATTATTGGTATCAGTCTGACTAGCCATAAAACAGAACTAAATAGGAATGTACTAACAAAGTAAGCTTATAAAAGACTTTTTGTAAATTGTTAAATCCAGTTTGTTGCTCTTAAAACCAGGATTCAATATGACCAGTTTAGTGATCACAGTTATATATTCTGTAACAAATGGATGGTATATAATCAGTCCTGTGCTTTCACCTCTGGCCAAGTTCTTATTACAGTTAGAAGGCCTGTTCCCCTCTGGCCTCAAGAATGAACATTCAGCCTGACCAGGTGGTGGCACAGTGGATAGAGCATTGGACTGAGTCACAGAGGACCCAGATTTGAAACTCTGAGGTTGCCAGCTTCAGCACAGGCTCATCTAGCTTGAGCACGGGCTCACCAGCTTGATCCAAAGTCACTGGCTTGAGCAAGGGGTCACTAGGTCTGCTGTAGCCACCCAGTCAAGGCACATACGAGAAAGCAATCAATAAACAACTAAGGTGCCTCAACGAAGAATTGGTGCTTCTCATGTCTCTCCCTTCCTGTCTGTCTATCCCTGTCTGTCCCTCTCTATGCCTCTGTCTGTCTCTGTCACACAAACAGAAAACAAGAATGAACATCCAGGAGAAAAGCATAAGCATAAAGGAGAGATGCGTGCAATCTGCCCCCCCCTCCTTCCACTGCTCCCACGACGCCGACTGTGCAGTTCTGATTCTCACTCAAGGCCGAGAGGACATCCTGACTGTGAGAATCTGTGGACACCTGTTACACAGAACGAAAGCCCTAGTGTACAAATTCCTTGCTAGCTTCAGTTCCGGTAACAACCTTCAGCTCTGCCCACTACAGGAGACGTGCTGGCCTTCAGCTAGCTACTGGTTCTCCTCAGCAAAAGACTCTGTCCCTGCCTTTCAACTCCTTTCTTCTATCTTTTTTTTTTTTAAATCTTTTTTTAATTTTTATTTAATTCATTTTAGAGAGAAAGAGAGCGAGAGAGAGAGAGAAAGGGAGGAGCAGGAAACATCAACTCCCATATGTGACTTGATCAGGCAAGCCCAGGGTTTCGAACCAGCAACCTCAGTGTTCCAGTTCGATGCTTTATCCACTGCGCCACCACAGGTCAGGCCGGTCTTTTATCTTTTTTTATTTCTCCTTCTTTGACCTCCTATAAAACTCCTGCCTGCACCAGAAAACAGAGACGGGTTTTTGGGGACAGGAGTCCCCCATCTTCTCAGGTGACTGGCACTTGAATAAACCTGTTTCCTTCTCATCAGCATCTGTGTTATGTAATTGGTTTTCACAGTGACTGGCAGCCAGACCTGAGGGTCATTTTTTCTAGATTCACTACCACAATCAGGGCCAGCTCACCACGGCATGACTCCCTGCCCCTGACACACACACACACAGAGAGAGAGAGAGAGAGAGAGAGAGAGAGAGAGAGAGAGAGAGAGAGAGAGATGGGAGAATAAGAGGCCTCGCTGGCTGAGAGGGAAGAGTAAATCAATTCACGTAATAGCAGCCTGACTTTGGTCCCCAGCTCAAACTGCACACATTTCTCAACCCAGCTCTGCCAGCAAAGACCTGAACCTATACTTTAATCTGCATCTGATTCTCATGTCCCCATTGAGGAGGCTGTGGCTTCTTCTCATACTCAAGAAAACAAGTGCCATTTAACCAAGACTGAAATTGAAATAGTTTAATGAGGAGTAGCTCAGCACTTCTCAAACTTTAATATGCTTAGGAATCACCTGGCTATCTTGTTAAACTTCAGAACCTAGTTTAGTAGTCTGGGTGGGGCCCAGTGCCTGCATTTCTAACAAGTTCCCGAATGATGTCACGGGCATTGCCCACACTTTGATTAGAAGGATTAGAACAATGGTTTCTAAACTTGGCTGCACATTGAAATCACCTAGGAATCTTTGAAAAATCCCTAAACCTAGACCATACCTGGGATCGATTAAACCATAATCTTTGGCAGTAAGACACAGTAAACACTATTTTTAAAATTTCCCAGGAGATTCTAGTGAGCAGCCACATTTGGAAACCATTGTTTTGAAATGATGAACAATATTTGCAAGTACTAAATATGAATAAGAAATATCAGGAGACTTTAGCTAATGACAAGCCAAGGTTTTAGGCTAAATTTATAAAAATAGATTCTCGAAGTAAAAAGAAAAAGAAAAAAGTAAATAAAAGTCAATAGTTTCCATCATACTTTGGCTGGATCATATATCAAGTTCAGTTTGAGGAGCTACATTTTAAGGAAGATATTAATATCATGAACTAATCCAATATAAGAATGGGTCAGGTTATAAAGAGAAAAAGGGTCATAAAAGCTGTCTTAAAATAATCCAAGGCCTGTTGAACACATACACACACACACACACACACTCTCTCTCTCTCTCTCTCTCTCTCTCTCTCAAATAAATAAATAAATAAATAATAAATAAATAAAACACAGCAACGAAAACTAGACTCTACTACTCCTTTCTCTCTTCTCGGTTGAATAAGGCATTGACACTTGAACACACCAATCTAGATTCTCTATAGATAACTTTTCTCTCTCATTTAGGCAGATTCCAGATGAGCTCCCACACTCATTTATGTCTCAACCCAGGAAAGAAAAGCCTTGATCTCAAACTGGTTCCAAATACATGTGCTTTGCCTTATCTCTTCAACTACTGTGCTTCCTTTTATTGTATAGGTATGTGTGTGAAATCTACATAAAGCACCAGCAGGATGTGACTGAATTGAGACAGTATTGATTGCCCTGCATAAATGATGATGAGGATGGTCACTGAAGCATAAATTCTTGTCCATACAACCTTCAACCAAAATGCATACTTTTTGGCAAAAAATCTGATTTAGAAAGGCCAAAAGACGTAAAAATACTATGGGTCTTAAAATGACTTCCTCAGGGTCTGTTCCAACATTTAAGAGGTTCTGCAAAGCTGTAATGTCTTTTTGTTGAATTAGGAAGCATTTGCAATCTGTTCATGCTTTGTTTATTCTGTGTTTAAGATTTAATGAAGATTTGTTACCAGTAGCTAAAGACAAGAATACTTAAACGCTCTCTGCCTAAGAGATTATAAATGACCCTGGACTATTTTGTTCCGTGAGTAGCTGTGTTGCTAGATAATGACTCTTCAGATTTAAAAAGAGGGAGTTAAAAACAGTAGAAGAAATGATGCAAATAAATTAGGATGGAGTTTACCTGCACACACACACACACACAAATTAGACATTATTTTACTGTCCTTGCCTCAGAGGCAACAGTGTTCAAAAAAATAAACAAACAGCAAATCCTGGTTAAAGTATGCTTCTGTTTCTTAATTTATCCCTCCCATTTATTAGCAATATCACAATGGTAGACTCATTCACTATTTCAGTAGGGGGGTGTATGATGGGTTTATGTGTCATAACACGGGTTAATGAGTCAACACCTTGAATTCAAATTCTCATTCCTGTCATTTAATACTGTGTAAACTTGAAGAAATTGCCTAACCTCTCTGGCCTTGGCTTTTTATCAGTAAAATGAAGAGAACAGTCCATCGCAGGGCTGTGGAAGTATTAAACTAGGTCATATATGAAAGGTGTAAAACATAGTGTTTGGCTTATAGGAGGTACTCAGTAATTGGTAGCCAGATACATCGTCATTTTGGTTCCATAAATACTCTTTTAATATATAAAATAAAGCCTGAAAGAAAATGTAAAATGTATCCAATAACCCACTGGCATGATGCCACTAAACTCAAATTTTTCAAAAGTGATTTAGTACGCAGTAGTCAGAGACAGACACTTGTCACTGCCTTCACCATTTGCACATAGCTGCATTCCCACAGAACTTGACCTGTGCCTGGAGTTCGAGGGCTCCTTCTCTTGCCCTGAGATGCTGCTTGGTGGTTACATCTCAAAGGCAATCCTGCCAGACATGAACCTTAGTCCTCTCATGCCAGCCAGTCTCTTTCTCTTCTTCCATTTCTCTTTCCTAACACTTCCATTTACTCCCTCTTCCCCCCTTTGTCAGGTATTCATAGTTTCGTTCTAAAACAGATGACCACTGAAAGGGCCAAGGCAAGGTTCTGGCAGATGTAGAGTCTGGTTCCCATCTAAGCAGGAGTTCCTTCCCACTTTAGTGCCACTGACAAATCAGAGGTCCTCACTGGGAAGCTCCTCCCTAGACATACAACCTCAACCCATTCCTTATATCTTTCAGTTTTGATGTCCTCACCTACAGAATGGGGATTATAATGTCTGCCTCCACTGCCTCACCTCAGAGTGTACATCAGGATAAAACAATACACTATGTGTAATGAAAGCACTTAGGTCCAATATCAAAGCCTAGATATATGCCCTTGTATTTCTTAGTCCTATATTTTTATTAATCAGAAATAATAGTGAAATTTGCAGAAAGAGTACTTCACCTCGGCTCAAATTATTTAAAATTCCTCCCTGGAATATGCCCATGAAAATGCTTAGAGCTGGCCTTAAATTCCAGACTTGAGTGAAGGAAGAGCTAGAGGAAATTGAGATTTGGTAAAAGACATAAAAGATCAGAGTCCAGGTACCAACACGCTGTAACATTCTATTTAGGACTTCTCAATTTAAAGTATCAGTGCACACACACAAGTGCACTATTTTTGTTTTTAATAACAGAGGTGTATGATTTATATTAGGCAATGGGAATGGGAACAGGGTTGAAGAACATCAATATTTGCCTAGCATAGGGTTTAGAGTCTGGGATCTTGAGTTCCCATGTGACAGTTTAAACCCAGAGTCCAACACTTATCATCTATGTCCTACTGAGCAAATTATTTAATGCTTTGTGCCTCAGTTTCTTCATCAGTAAAATGAATATAACATTAATAATTAATCTTATTAAGTTGGTGTGAAGCTTAGAGAGAATTCACATATATTGGTCAGCACATTCCTGGCATTTAATGTGTTTAATACTTATTATATTTATAATTATTACTATTGTATGGCTGTCCAATATCTTTTCTCTAATCCCTCTCTCCATTGGAGGTGACAATGTCCAAAGATGGAAAAATACATTTTTCAGTCTTCTATGTAGGTAGGGTTTACAAGGCAACTAAATTCTGGCCAATGGCACATAGACAAAATGTTTTTGCAGTGCATCCAAGACAGTTCTTTAAAAATGGGTCTGATTAACCTAATAATTTTTTTTTCTTCCTTCTTTTTCCTGCTTTGAGTTTGGAAACAATGACTGAAGCATGGCATCTATCTTAAGACCACAAAGCAAACTAGAGACTGGAAACCACATACAAAGAAGGATAAAAGACCAGAAGAAAGAAGTCTGAAATACTAATTGCATCATGGAGCTACCATGCCAATTCTGAGTGTCTCTTTGTGGACTCCTCTTGGCTGAAAGAAAAATAACCCCTATCTTCTTTTAGCTACTGCACTTGATATAATCATTATGCCAGTAATGGGTCTAGCTTGATGCCAGACACAGGAGAAATCAAAAGCTCTGTGACTAGAAAGTCTATAAAGTCCTTGTTTGGAACAAAGAGTTTCCTCTTTAACAAGACTTTAACTTAAGGGTTGAATGAGGACTACTCTTGCTGCCAACATTTTTGCAACTTAATCTTGAAAAAGCACCTGTCTTCCTTAAGACAAAAATTCTCTTAAAGAGAGGAGGATGCACCTGACCTGTAATAGTACCATAGATAGAGTGTTGACCTGGAATGCTGAGGTCACTGCTTCGAAACCAGTGATTTGCCCAGTCAAATCACATACAGAAATCAACTACTATGAGTTGATGCTTCCTGCTTCTCATCCCGCCTCTTTCTCTCTGTCTCTCTGCTTTCTAAAAATAAATAAATAAAATCTAAAAAAAAAAAAGAGAGAGAGAGAGAGAATAGAAGGAAGAAAGAAAGGAAGGAAAGGAAAAAAGGAAAGAGGGAGGGAGGGAAGATGAAAGAAAGAGAAAGAAAGAAAGAAAGAAAGAAAGAAAGAAAGAAAGAAAAGAAAAGAAAAGAAAGAAAGGAAAGGAAAGGAAAGGAAGGAAAGAGGGAGGGAGGGAAGATGAAAGAAAGAGAAAAAAAGAAAGGAAGCAAGGAAGGAAGGAAGGAAGGAAAGAAATAAAAAGCTAACACTGTTGAAAAAAAACAAAAGAGGAGTGTTTTTCAACCTTTCATTTCATGGCACACATAAGCTAATTACTAAAATTTTGTAGCACACCAAAAAACTTATTTTTTGCCAATCTGACAAAAAAATAGGTATAATTTTGACTCATTCACACAAGATGGCTATTGATGTATTGGCTGCTGTCATTTTTTTATCTGACAATCTAAGGGGAAAGAGTCAGGTGTTAAATAGTCAGGTGTTGCATGTTTTAAAAATTCTTGCAGCACATGGGTTGAAATCCACTGGGTTAGAGGAAAGTGAATGGAGAAAAATAGGAGTAGAATAAAGGCATAGATAGCAAAGAAGGGAATTATATGAAGAAAGAAGAAATGGAGGAACTGTACGCTATGTATAGTCAAGTACGAATCATTCATATATATATGAATGATTCATATTTATATATATATATTTATATTTGCTTTGTGGTCTTAAGATAGATGCCATGCTCCAGTCATTGTTTCCAAACTCAAAGCAGGAAAAAGAAGGAAGAAAAAAATATATATAGTTGTCAACAAAATAATGACTTCCCTCAACATGTTAATGCACAAACGAGCTCTAAAAGTTATGCTTGTTTCTGTTCTGTTGACCAATCAACAAATAGACATTGAGTGGAGACTTCAAATAACAAGGGTCCTGAGTAGATCCGACCGGCTAGGAAAGGACAAAGCTGAGAGCTGTACAGATGGTGATAAGTGGTTGGATTTGAGATATATTTTGAAGGTAGAGACAAAAGGATTTACTAGTGTTTTTTGATGTAAAGTCTGAGACAAAGAGAGAAGTCAAGGCTTTTGGAATCAACAGCTGAGTAGATAATGGAACAATTTCATGAGATTTAGAAGGAATGGTGGAAGGACATTGAGGAGTATCTCTTTCTCTTTTGCCATTTTATATATGAGATACCTATTAAGCTGTCCAGTGAGCATGCTGAGCAGGAAATTTGATATATAAGCCCTGGAGCTCAGAGGAGAAGTCTGGACAGGATGCACACATCAGAGATGAAATTTAAAGCTATACCATTGCAAATATTACCAAGAAATGTGTGCTGCTGGAGAGAAAGGGGTTCTAACATTCAGAGGTCTGGAAGAAGAGGAGGAGTCAGGAAAAGAGACCAGAAGAGCAGCCGAGGAGATAGGAGGGAAACTCAGCAGGTGTGGTATGCTGGGTAAAAAGTGGTCAACTAAATAAATGCTGCTGGGAGAGCAAGTAGGAGGAGGATGGAGAGGCGGCCCCTTGCCTTTGTAAGATGTAGGTCACTGGCTACTTAACAAGACTGGTTACAGTGGAATAAGGAGGGCACAATCTTAGTTGGAGCAGGTGGACAAAGGGACTGGGTGATGAAGCAGGGAGGGAGTTATAAAGACTCTGATTTCAGTTTTGTGGCAAAAAAGAGCAAGTGGCAGCAAAGGAGGTAGACGGTTCTGTGCGGTCAGTGGGGGGTTTTAGAACTTTGTTTTTGCTCTAATTGCTCTTATTTATATCCCTAAGGGACTTGCCGTATAAAGAGAAGAAATGAATGTTTTCATAAAGGAAAGTGGATAATTCTAGGAGTCAAGTCCCTTGAGAAGGTAGAAGAGGCTACAATCCAAAACCCAAGCGGAGAGTCAACTGTTTAGCAGGATAAGGAATTTATCAGTCACTTAAAGACAGCAAAAGTCATTTTATTAGGAAAGTTCAGTAAGCTTCTCCACCAGAGTTGATTGCCCATGTGAGGTGTGTACTCATGACCATTAATTAGGTCTGCTAGCACAGCTGCATTACATTTTCCAATACTGCTTGAAAGCTGCGTGCCCGTTGTTGCTAGTCAAAGCCAGTCTTCCTTAATAAACTCTTAGTTTCGGTTTCACCGTAGATGATATTGAGATAAAGATTCCAGGGCAAACAGTTTATCTGCAAGGTGATCACAAAAGAAGAAGAGTAGGGAGGTAGGTACATGAGACAGGGAAGAGAAGACTGTTGAGGGTGTTTTCTCAAGCAAGGCATCACAATGGGCACCTGAGGTCTAATCCCAACCTACCTGGGTTGATCCCAGGAAACCTCAGTGCCCAGGCATGTCTAGTCATCTACCGGGTACACAGCAGAGTTTTCTTCAAGGGGCAGGAAAAGCCCTCGAGCAAAGAAAAGCAGGTGCTAAGAGTTGGAGGTGAAGATGGAGGGGCCAAGGGAATATGAGCGGGCTCTTGACAATGTCTGTTAAATTAGCCAGGGACCATAGCTCTATTTTGGCTTGTTTTACTCCTTCGCAGGAAACAAAGAAGTTGGATGTTCCCTCTTCTGGTCCCCTGCCACTGAGTTCAGACCTGTCGGGATGAGCAGCTGCTAACACTGCTCCCCTGCCTTTGTCTTCACCCTGGGGTTCTCAGAACCAGAATAAGAAGTCAGTGATGCTCTTGGCATGCATTATCTCATTTAATCCTCACACAGTGCCTGTGGCAAGGTCATTATTAGCTTCATCTCACAGAAGGAACCAAGACTTAGAGCTTTTGCAAGATCACATCTTTAGTGCACAATAAAGCCCAAGTATCAGGGCTCTCTGACCCAGAAGCCCCAGCTCTCAGCCTGTGTTCTCAGATAAGCAGATCCAGGTGTATCACATACCTAGTGATAGTGAATAAACCTAATGATACCAGGTGTATCCCCACCTGTCAGGAAAAAGCAGTCAGAGTTTACTCCAGCCATCCCTTTGAAAGACAATTTGTTTGGAGAACATCCAACACAATATGTTTGGTTTCAGTCAGCTATTTTATTTCCTTAATTTGTGGGCAGACTCTTCCAGTGGGGGGGGGGGGATGAAACAAAATGTTTGAAAAGCATCTCACACTGTTATTGAGTCATGAAAAAGAAGAGTCTTTAATAATGCGTTGACTTTGATTATACTTTCAGTCATTGGAAGCTGTCAATAGAGAATGACTATTCTTACAAAGTCAAAGTCATATAGGGGTCTCTAACAATGCACATGATTGTTCTAGCATTGTATAAATGGGAAATTGTTCTCTCATGGAAAAGACATTCTAAGGCCATGGGGCATCATTAACTTTCTGGAAGGGTTGTGTTCCAAGGTTGGGATGGGGTGGGGAAGAGCAAGAATGGAATCTAAAATAAATGAGAAACATCCAGGCAGTTAAAAGTGGTTTGGTAAACACTTCCCCTGCCCTCCCTTTGTCAATGCAGCAATTTTTTTTTTCATGAAATCATTTCAGGATGCTCCTCTGTGCTAGTAAATTTTCTATTGATCTTTGAGGTCTGCTTAATTAAAAAGAAAGTTGGAATGTAAATGTGGACAGCTTTTAGATCTGAGATCCACACCTTTTTCTTCTCTAAAAATACAAACACGCTGTAACAATTGGATTCTGAAATTGACTCAGGTATTCTGGGATCGGAGCCAAAGTCCATTTGTGTGCAGTGAAGAACTCAGCACTTATTTGGGTGAATGTATCAACAGGCAATAACTCTCCCAACCCCTCTCCCGGTCCAGTTTACAGACTACTTAGAAGGGCAAAAAGAAACAATCTGCAATAAACATTTAAAGTTAAGCAAGAGCCCTCTATATCCAGAGGCAGCCAAGGATAGAGCAGAAATCATGGGTTCTTGCCCCATGATTTCAAGCTGTGTGAGGCCTCCAGCTTGAAAGCACAGGATGGCTGACACGGGACTCCCAGGGTCCTCCAGGAAGCCGGGGAAACAAAGGCAGAGCAATTCACTGGGCAGAGAAAAATCTTCACCCCACTGAATCTCCTCTCCTTCTGGCCTTCATGCTGCTATTCTTATCTGTAAACTTTCAGCATTAAGAAGCACTTTTTTTTTTAAGTGAGCTCTGCCATGGTTTATCCTGTGCCAGCACCTCAAATTCATTAAAATTTCATTAACATCCACAGATGGAGGTACCATTTATTTTTTGCATAATATTTTCTGGTAATGCTGCCTAAAGAGATGAATGAGATTTTCTTCCTTGAGATCAGAAACAACTAAATTTCTTTCCAGGCTGGGTATTTGTGGTCTTGTTAGAGCACGACATTACCTCCTCAATGTCAAGGGGCCCAGTCTAGCAGTGATGAGTCGGAGGAACTCCTACAGACTGCTACTACTTGAGTATATAAGGGGACACGGTGGTCCAGCATCTGCCCTTCCATTTGTCTAGTTTTCAGTTTTTATTGTGGAACATGGCTAACTTATACAAGAGTAGAGAGAATTTCATGTCTGCCCACTTCTCTTTTGCCTGTATGTTCTGAACCAAATGTCAGACATCATATTATGTCACCTATATATTTCTAAATGAGGAAGACTTTCTTTTTATAGGAGGGGGGGGTAAGGGGCAAAGGTACAATACTATCACAACAATTTAACATAATTAACAATAATTCCATCAGCCTATTAAATGCCTCATTAGGGTTCAGATTTTAAATTGGCTCATAAAATTCATATTTTTAAATATTTTGTGTATGTGTAAAACTCTCCACATTTGAATTTTGATTGAAAGTAATTGGTAGGTCTTTTACCTTTATTTTTGGCTACAAGAAACATAATATAATTACAATTATGAAAGAATTGTGGGGAATAATTCCAAGTGATATTTTTGGAGCCATCAAGCAGAATGAACAAATGATATTTTGTTCTATTTGCTTCAGATTGAGTGTCTTTTAAGCCTCAGTGTCTGTAGATTCTCTCCCTTGTTTTTCTCTCTCTCCTAACTTATATGTCAAATAAGGCAGGCCATTTGTTATATAAAGTTTTCCAGTATGGATTTTTTTTCATATGGCTCCATCATATAATTTAACACATTTCTCTTTTCTCTGTATTTTCTATAACTTGTTAATTATATCTGGAGGATTGGTCCAATTTAGGTTCAGTTTGGGCAGGGGTAGCTAAACTACTTTATAAGTAGTGACCTCTAAGAGGCTCAGGTCCAGTGGGGTGTGTGTGTGTGTGTGTGTGTGTGTGTGTGATGTTGAAAACCGTGGATGAGCATTGCCTAAATCCTTTAATTCATTATGTTTGCAAGATAGTGACTGCCTCATTCTGTCATCACTCTCTCGCTTATTAGAGAATGCTTCTCTCCATCAGAGCCTGGGTTACCAGCTCTAGCATGTGTGGTTCAAATATCTACCAACACATTCCTTTTCTCATACTCATCTTAACAGACTGTGTGCACTGAGGAAGAATGGAGAAGCAGAATTTCTTCTTTTTCCTATCTTTGTTGTGATGAGATAATGTTAGACATGTCAGAGTTATTAAGAATAATATAATAAGCAATTTGATGGCTAAGAACCTTCTCGCTGTTGTTTTAAGCTGAATGTCCCTGACTGCTAAAGAGGATAAGTGGTTTTTTTTCGTGTGCTTACTAGCCAGTAGACATTGTAACTGGCTTCTGCTTTTCTGTGATTAACCAGGAGTATCAGATTCCACAGGGGCAGGGAAGGGGCGTCAGAGGTGCAGCCATGCCCCGTGCTGTGGGTCCTCTTATCCTGGTGTCCAGCTGGAGTCCTATGGGAGTGAGAGTTTCCCATATGAGAACACTATCGGTCAGGCGACGTGACAGGAGTAAAAGGCTGGAAACCCACTAAACTGGTGGTGAAAAGGTGATGGTGAGAAGTCTGAACGTCTGTCAGAGGAGGAGATCTGAGCATCAAAGCAGCCTCTTGTGGCCCGCAGAATTAAACCCGGGAAAACTTACACATGTGTGTGCTAGGTTGGGTTGAGTAAAAAGTTAAAGAGAACAGTTGGTTTAGAAGGAGGAAGGATGTAGCAAAAATATCAATGGCAAGCACAGCCTGGCGATGCCGAATAAATGGGGTTTCAAATGCCCGCTAGAATCAAGCAGACAATGAAAATGGAAGCAGTGGACTCTATGGGGTGGGACCTGTGGCCACCTGGAGATGTCCCACCCCATCAGCTTTGCTCTACCCACTCTTCACTAGTTGGAATGTAGGTCCAGTGTTGCCTGAATTCTTGAGAAGTTGGAAATTGAGACTTTATGTAGAATTTCCTGGTTTCCAAAGCAGTGTCCCATTTCATTTGGTTTTAATATTGTGCTGGACAAAACATAGTATCTTGGGTTTCCAGGTTGCTACCTTTGCATTATAGGTTTGGATTGTCCTATGCAGGGGTGGGGGGCAAACAAAATGTCCTTTATTCATGGGCCTGGGGCCTGCTCCCAGTTCCCCTGGTCCACCATAGGCATGATCATATTCATTGATTAGAAAAAGTTATTTCCATTCCATGTTCCTTCAAACAAAATCAAGATTCCTTCCACCTTGGGCATAACTGTGCAAGCTTCCAACTTATTTGTGTTTTCTGTTGTCTTAGGTTTAGGATATGTTTCAGCAGTCAGCAGATGTGTCTGAAGTGCTAATGTATACATGGGTTGGAACATGAGGTCCCTATAGCTTTAGAAAAAATAGAAATGTGTTCTTTGTCTTCAAACAGTACATATAGATATATGAAAAACAATATATTATAAAATGTGATTCATTTGAAGATGTTACAGGACATTATAATGAAATGCCACATTTGTTATAATACCATACTAATTAGAAATCTTTGGATATAAAGACATACTTGTGAAGCACCTAAAGCATTGTAGAGCATGAATGAATAAAGATGAGGGGTACATATATTAGGTGTTTTCAAGTGTCTGAAGGGCTGCCATGTGACAGTGATTCTCAACTCATTCTACATAACCCTTAAGAGAATAGAATTTGGGGAAGAAGTAGCTGAGAAAGAGATCAGAGCTTGGTTTAACCCTTTGAGTAGTGAGTTATTTTCATGCACGTTGACTCCTGGGAGCGAGTTGTTTTTTTTTTTTTATCAAAAAATAAAATTAGTTCTAGTTAAAGTTTTATTAACTTAAAATCATGTTTGTTTGATAACCAATTTATGGAAACAAGAAGAACATACACATTTGCCTTTTTTAATGTTGCCTTAAAATTTTTTTAAAGAAAGATTTTTGTACAATCGTACTCTGGATGGTCAGGAGGCATGAGGACATAAATGAATGTCTGTAGTACTCAAAGGCTGAATACAAGGAAGACTTTCATAGCACTATTTCTTGAACACAAGGACAAACTGCTTCAGGAATCAGTGAGTTTCCTGCCACTGGAGGCATTCAAGTGATGTCTACCAGAACCTGGGAGCAGAGAATGGTGGCATGTGGGCCAGCACCCTGCTGGACAATTTGTAAGTTTCCTTTTAACCCTGATATTAAAGATTCCGTGAAACTTAAATCCATTAAACAAATGAGAAACTATCTGACTAAAGTTAATAATGAAATCAGAATTTAAAAAATATAGTTGGATCACACTAGAAGGAATTAAAAGCAGGATGAAGCAGAGGATCGAATCAGTGATTTAGAGGACAAGATAAGTGAAAGTATGGAAGCAGAAGAGCAAAAAGAAAAGAGGATCTAAAAGTCTGAGGAAACTCTAAGAGAGCTCTGTGAAAACATGAAGAGAAATAACATTCGCATAGTAGGGGTTCTTGAAGGAGAAGAGAAAGAACAAGGGATAGAGAACCTGCTTGAAGAAATCATAGCTGAAAACTTTCCTAAATGGATGAAGAAAAAAGTCACATAAGTTCAAGAAGCACAGAGAATCCCATTAAAGAGGAACCCCAAGAGACCTACATCAAGACACATCATAATTAAAATACCAAAGATAAGAGATAAAGAAAGAATACAATAGCTGCAAAAAAAAAAGCAGTTAATCACCTACAAAGGAGCCCCCATAAGGATGACATCTGACTTTTCAACAAAAACACTTGAGGCCAGAAGGGAATGGCAAGAAATATTCAAGAGAATGCAAAACAAGAGCCTGCAACCAAGACTTCTTTATCCAGCAAGGCTATCATTTAAAACTGAAGGAGGAATAAAAAGCTTCCCAGAGAAAAACAAACAAACAAACAAAAAAACAGAAAAAAACAACTCAGGGAATTCATTACAACCAAACCAATGCTGCAAGAAATATTAAGGGCCCTGTTGTAAACAGAACAAAGGGGGAAAAATCTAGTAAAGAGGAATGTAGATTTAATGAATAAAATGGCAATAAACAACTATATATCAATAATAACCTTAAATGTAAATGGGTTAAATGCTCCAATTAAAGGACATAGAATTGCCTGACCAGGCAGTAGCGCAGTGGAAAGAGCATCAAACTGGGATGCCGAGAACCCAGGTTCAAGACCCCGAGGTTGCCAGCTTGAGTGCGGGCTCATGTGGTTTGAGCAAAAGTTCACCAGCTTGGACCCAAGGTTGCTGGCTCGAGCAAGGGGTTACTCAATCTGCTGAAGGCCCGCGGTCAAGGCACATATGAGAAAGCAATCAGTGAACAACTAAGGTGTTGCAACACACAAGAAAAAACTAATGATTGATGCTTCTCATCTCTCCATTCCTGTCTGTCTGTCCCTGTCTATCCCTCTCTCTGACTCTGTCTTTCTGTCTCTGTTAAAAAATAAAAGACATAAGGTAGCTGCAAGGATAAGAAAACAGGACCCGTACATATGCTGTCTACAAGAGATCCACCTCAAAACAGAAGATACACATATACTGAAAGTAAAGGGATGGAAAAAAATATTATTTCATGCAAATGGAAATGAAAAAAAAAAGCTGGGGTAGCAATAATTATATCTGACAAAATAGACTTTAAAACAAAAGCTATGGCAAGGTCAATACATAATGATAAAAAGAGCAATCCAACAGGAAGATATAACCATTAAAATATCTATGCACCTAATATAGAGCACCTAAACATATAAAGCAGATTTTGGTAGACATAAAGGGCAAGATCAACAGCAATACTATAATAGTAGGGGATTTTAATACCCCACTAACATCACTAGATAGATCCTCAAGAAAGAAAATTAACAAAGAAACAGCCACCTTAAAGGACACACTATCAACTGGATTTAATAGATATTTTCAGAACCTTTCACCACAAAGCAGCAGAATATACATTCTTTTCAAGTGCTCATAGTACATTCTCTAGGATAGACCACATGTTAGGACACAAAACAAGTCTCAATAAATTTGAGAAGATTGAAATCATATCAAGCATCTTCTCTGATCACAATGGCATGAAACTAGAAATCAACTACAATAGAAAAAATGGAAAACATTCAAACACTTGGAGACTAACTAGCATGTTATTAAATAACAAATGGGTTAACAATAAGATCAAGAAAGAAATAAACAATTTCCTTGAAAGAAATTAAAATGAACATACAACAACTCAAAATTTATGGGACACAGCAAAAGCAGTCCTGAGAGTCTGACCTGTGGTGGCGCAGTGGATAAAGCATCGACCTGGAAATGCTGAGGTCGCCGGTTCGAAACCCTGGGCTTGCCTGGTCAAGGCACATATGGGAGTTGATGCTTCAGCTCCTCCCCCCTTCTCTCTCTCTCTCTCTCTCTCTCTCTCTCACCCTCTCTCTCTCCTCTCTAAAAATGAATAAAAAAATTTAAAAAAAGCAGTCCTGAAAGAGAAGTTCATAGCATTATAGGCATACCTTAAGACACTAGAAAAAGCACAAATAAACAACTTAACCCTGCATCTAAAAGAATTAGAAGGAGAACAGCAAGTATATCCAAGAGGAAGTAGAAGGAAGGAAATAAAGATTAGAGTGGAAATAAATGACAGAGTGGCTAAAAAAACAATACAGAGGATCAACGAAACCAAGTGTTAGTTCTTTGAAAAGGTGAACAAGATCAATGAACGTTTAACCTTTAACCAGACTCACCAGAAAAAAAAGAGAGGACTCAAATAAATAAAATTAGAAATGAGAGTGTAGAAGTAACAACTGACACAGCAGAAATACAAAGAATATAAGAAAATACTATGAAGAACTGTATGCCAAAAATTAGACAACCTAGGTGAAATGGACAAATTCCTTAAAACATAATCTTTCAAAAACCAATCTGGAAGAAACAGAAAACCTAAACAGACCGATTACAACAAATGAGATAGAAACAGTTATCAAAACACTCCCAACAAACAAAAGCCCTGGGCCAGATGGCTTCACAAGCAAATTCTACCAAATATTCAAACTAACTCCTATCCTTTATCAAGCTATTTCAAAAAATTCAAGAGGAGGAAAGATTTCCAAGCTTCTTTTATGAGGCAAGCATAATCCTCTTTCCAAAACCAGGGAAAGACACTACAAAGAAAGAAAACTATAGTCCAATATCCCTGATGAACTTAGATGCTAAAATTCTCAACAAAATATTAGCAAACTGGATCCAGCAATACATAAAAAAAATCATACATCATGATCAAGTGGGATTTATTCTGAGGAGGTAAGGCTGGTAAAATATTTGCAAATCAATCAATGTGATTAATCACATAAATAAAAAAGGAAGAAGAAAAATTACATGATAATATCAATAGATGCAGAAAAAGCATTTGACAAAATGCAGCACCCATTTATGATCAAAACTCTCAGCAAAGTGGAAATACAGGGAACATACCTCAACATGATAAAGGCCATCTATGACAAACCCACAACCAACATCATAATCCATGGGCAAAAATTAAAATCAATTCCCTTAAGATCAGGAACAAGGCAGAGTGCCCCCTTTCACCACTCTTATTCAATATAATTCTGGAAGTCCTAGCCACAGCAATCAGACAAGAAGAAGAAATAAAAAGCATCCAAGTTGTAAAAGAAGAAGTAAAACTTTTGTTATTTTGCTGATGATATGATACTGCACATAGAAAACCCTAAAGTCTCAGTCAAAAAACTACTGGACCTGATAAATGAATTCAGCAAGGTGACAGGATATAAAATTAATATTCAAAAATCAGAGGCATTTTTATACATCAACAATGAACTATCTGAAAGAGAAGTTAAGAAAACAATCCCCTTCACTACTGCAACAAAAAAATAAAGTAATTAGGAGTAAGTTTAACCAAAAAGGTAAAAGACTTGTACTCAGAAAATTATGAAACATTGATAAAAGAAATCAAGGAAGGATACAAACAAGTAGAAGCATATACTGTGTTCATGGATAGGAAGAATAATTATCATTAAAATGTATATATCACCTAAAGCAATTTATAAATTCAATGCAATTCCTATTAAAATACCAATGACATACTTCAAAGATATAGAAAAAATATTCCAAAAATTTATATGAAAACAAAAAAGAACAGGAATAGCCTCAGCAATCTTGAAAATGAAGAATAAAGTGGGAGGTATCACATTTCCTGATATCAAGTTATACTACATGGCCATTGTACCCAAAACAGCTTGGTACTGGCATAAAAACAGGTATATAGATCAATGGAACAGAACAGAGAACCCAGCAATAAATCCACACCTTTATGAACAATTGATATTTTACAAAGGAGGAAAGAGCATACAATAGAGTAAAGACAGTCTCTTTAACAAATGGTGTTGGGAAAATTGGACAACTACCTGCAAAAATATGAAAGTAGACCACCAACTTACACCATTCACAAAAATAAACTCAAAATGGATAAACACCTTAAATGTAAGTTGTAAAACCATAATTATCTTAGTAGAAAACATAGGCAGTAAACTCTCCGACATCTCTCGCAGAAATATATTTGCTGATTTATCTCCACAGGCAAGTGAAATAAAGGGCAGGATAATAAAGGACAGGATGAACAAATGAGATTATATCAAACTAAAACACTTTTGCAAAGCTAAAGACAATATGAACAAAATAAAAAGACAAACCACACAAAGGGGGAACATATTCGACAATACGTCTGATAAGGGGTTAATAACCAAAACTTAAAAAGAACTTTTAAAACTCAACACCAGGAAGGTAAACAATCCAGTCAGAAAATGGGCAAAAGAAATGAATAGACACTTCTTCAAAGAGGACATACAGATGGCCAAGAGGCAGATGAAAAAATGTTCAACAGCACTAGTCATTAGAGAAATGCAAATTAAAACCACAATGAGATATCACCTCACACTGGTCAGAATGGCACTCATCAACAAAACAACACAGAATAAGTGCTGGCGAGGATGTGGAGAAAAGGGAACCCTCCTGCGCTGCTGGTGGGAATGCAGACTGGTGCAGCCACTGTGGAAAACAGTATGGAGATTCCTCAAAAAATTAAAAATGGAACTGCCTTATGACTCAGCCATCCCACTTTTAGGAATATATCCTAAGAATACCAAATCACTGATATAAAAGAAGAAATGTACCTCCATGTTTATTGCAGAATTGTTTACAATAGCCAAGAGTGAAAACAGCCCAAGTGTCCGTCAGTGGACAAGTGGATTGAAAAGCAGTGGTAAATATACAAAATGGAATACTATGCAGCTGTGAAAGAGAAGAAAATCTTACCTTTTGCGACAACATGGATGGACCTGAAAACTATCATGCTAAGTGAAATAAGCCAGTCAGAGAAAGAAAAATATACGACTTCACTCATTTGAGGAATCCAATGAACAATGTGAACTGAGGAAGGGCATAGAGGCAGAGGCAGAATAAAAGGAACCAGAAGAAAAGCAGACAGAGGGAAAAGGGATGAGAGGATAGGATCAGAGAAGTGAAAGAGATTGGTGAAATTATATTATATATACATAACCCAGCGTTATAGAGAGCAGGAAAGCAAATTCTGGAGGGAAAAGGAGAGGGCTTTGGAGGGAGGGGGACAAAAGGAATGTTGAGGGGAAAACAGGTATGGCAGGATGTATTCGGTGGGATTCTTGAATCTATGTAAACACAATAAATTAAAATCAATAAAAAATACAGTAGGATCAAAACAGTAAATCAAGAGAAAAATAGTAAAACAATGTTCAGCAACACTCATTATTTTAGTTATTTTACTTAATATACTTCATAAAAATGATACAGTGCTTTATAACTATATCCAATTATATAGCTAAGAGCTCTGGGGTTGTTACTTGCCTAAGGTCACAGGCAATATTTTCATCAAGAATTAGAAGCCAAAGTTTGTACTCTGAGCCACATCCCTTTAATTGCATATGAATCGTCACATAATCCAAATCATGAGTATGAAAAGTTGACTTTATTAATCTAAATACATTGCAAAAGCTAATACAGGGTGAATAATGAAGCAAAGGAGAGGATAAGCAGAACAAATATTCATTAAATACCCTTTCCACTGTGGGTCATACACTGGACCTTTTACATCTCCTCTCATTTTATTTTTATAATAACTACATGAGGTGAGTGTTAATATCATCACAATTTGACAGAGTAGAGAAGTTAATTAGCTTGTTTATAGCTATACAACTCGAGAGGATCACAGTTGGCATTTTTCACCTAGATTGTAGAACTAGCCCAGATTATTTCCATTAAAAGATACAAAAAAAAAAAAAAATCAAGAGAAATGCTGTTTAGCTTCAGGAAACCCACTACTACTTTATCCACTGATTACAGGGATTTTTTTAACCTTCCTGTGATTTCCTTCACCTATTCATTACACACAGTTTTACTTAAATTACAATGAATGCTATTATTAGAAGTAATAGAACTGATGCTATTTAATTCATAGATGTTCCACTCTGCTGTTAGTTTTGGAAATAAAGGTGATTTATATGTTACGAATACATGAGATTAGAAATTAATTTTTGATGTATACCAGGTGCACTGTATCTGCCACAAAAGTTTTCTTTTCTTTTCCCAAAGCCATGAAACTGTCACGATTTCCTTTAAACTAATAATAATATTTCATTTCCTGTGCACCTGCAAAAGAGAGTCTTACAAATTTTTAAACTAAATTTGAGTTTCTTTTTGATTTGTTTAAATGAATCTATATTTTAATGTCTTGCAATAACAAGGCAAAAAAAATTGAGTTGGTAGATGGAAGAGAATGTAATTTAAGAAAGTAATTGGGGGTTCAATTAATAGGTCTTCTTTGCCATTTTCAAATTCTGTGTCAAGCTAACATTCTATCGATAGACAATAGCATCTGTTTACTGTGGGCTTACTGTGTGCGGGAGTTGTGTTAGATGAGCTAGATATATGAGAAATAATATTGTTACTCCTCATAGGAAAGCAGCAAAGGTCAATCAGCTGATACTCCATTATGCCATCTCTAGGAACTTCTTAATATTTTTTTGCCTCTCTAGTCTTTTGGATATCCATGAGTTTTTCACATTGGAAACTTTATGGAGCAACATTTAGCTTAATTTTACCCTTAAATCAGAAATCCTGGAGATGAAAGTGAAAAGGGCCAGCTGATGGAATTTGCCAGCATTAGTGACTCCCAGGGAGTTGAACTCACAACTTAATCTGCAATACAATGCTTACTCATTAATCTGGCTGCCTGGGATGTCCTATTTATTATCTTCATCTCAGCCTTTGCTTCTTCATCCTACTGCTCCATCTTCCCAGCGGCATCCAAAGCATTAAACACTTAGCCTATCACTTCAAGTTTTTATTTTATTGCAAATATATTTTACATATCTGCCTTTCCAAATGCACTCTGTAGAGATAGCATGTTATTTTCTTTAGCGTCTGCTCCAGGATTTAGGAATTGAAATAAATGAGTGGCTGAATGGCTAGACGACTGGATGGGTGTACTGCAGTATGACTTCAAAATCTTCAGCCTACTCTACTCACAGCCCCTTCCTTTACAGTGAGAATGGAGAAAGTTAAATGTGATTACCAAGCAGATGAGACCTGTATTTGGAATATGGGCTTGTATCTTGCTAGTACTTTCTACAATAAATGAACCTGTTGTGATTTCACTGCTTTCTGGCATCTTTAATAGTCTTTCAATACCTTCATTTTAATGGCTCAAAGGAAGTTGTTACAATGTTTGCAATGAATGCAAATTATGGATCCATAATCCTGAGTGTCTCATAAAGAACCTTGCTAAACAGTTATTGTACCTATACAATAGTGTCTCTTATGAAATCCCAATGAATCACCTTTAAACAAAACTGTTCTTGCCCAAGTCTATACTGTGTAATTTCATGAGAAACTCAACTGCCTTTTACCCACATCTTCCCCACCAACATCTGTCTTAATGGGAGAAAAACCGGAATATACAGAATTTGGCTTGTAAAGGCTACATTCCAAGCTAATTAATGCTTATTTCAACTAGATAGTAAAGACTTCTGGTTTTATTTGTTCCGCCCAACAAGTACTTCTCGTTTAAAGAAAATTACAGCCTTATGGAATGAAAATCAAGCAAAGGCATTATTTGAAAATATGTTACATATATTTTAAAATAACACCTTGCCTTCAAAGTTTACAAAATCCTTTCATATATATATATATATATAAAATTTCACCTCATCCTCATATATAGCTCTGAGAAGCTGAGTTCTTGTTATTATTGTCATGTTACATGTAAGTAAACAGATTCAGACAATAACTGGCTCAGGATATGTTACTACCTTCTTCCCAAGAGCTCAGGCTGCAAACCTATAAGTCTTGTCTTCTCCCTCCTTAACTATTTCACATCAAATTGGTTCCTCTTTGCTAAATTGCTTTTATATCTGTCTTCTTTTTTCTAATCCCCATTGTCATGACCTTAGATTTCATCTTGCCCAGGACCCAGAACATAACAGGCATGCGATGATTAGCTCTTGAGGGACAGAGGGGGGGAATAGCGATTGAGTGATTGGAACATCTGAAACTGGGGTGGTTGTCTCTAGTTTCAAATTCATTCAAACAAGTCTCCATATGACCACAAGAGTGATCTTTTTTGGTATACACACTTGATTTAGTTTATTCTTCTGATCAATACCCCCAACCTGATAAAAAAAAAAAAAAAGGTAAGAAAACCCCATTTGATTGACACAAAGAGCTTTTTGGGATCTGCCTCTGATCACCTGTTTGGCTCCATCGCCTGCCACTTCCTCATGTTGTCTGCATGCTCCACTTTGAAGAGGGAGCCACTCCAGCCTTATAGGCACCGTGTTCTATGCCTCCATCTGTGCTGTTTTTATGGAGTGGAAGTCAAGCACCATTCTAATTATTTCTTTCAAGGTTTTCCATTCTAACAAGCCAGCCTAGAAGATCCACCTCTGGGAGATCATTGACTTTGTATACATTATCTTTTGGTATTATATGACCTTTCTGACATGATTATTTCCCTCTAAAGTTAAAACTTCTAGATGCTAGACTTTTTTTGTGTGAAATCCTTTGATCACTACAAGCATAATGCCTAATATAGCATGAAGGTGGGACTAATCTTTAAAAGTTAGTTGGGAAAGAATGAATCAATCAGATCTAGCCAATCCAAGTACAGTGTTTTTCCTTCCTAGCTTCACAGATTAATTCTAAAAAGGATAGTGGGCCTGAGCAGGACCAATCAGTGTCTGCACTTGAACTTTAGTCAAAAGTGTTAGACATGGTCTCTGTCTTCTTCCTTGACCTTCATAGTTGGAAGGTCAAGATATGAAGGTCAAGGAGTCTGGAGCTGCCAATCTGCCCACCATGGCAGAGAGAGCTTGATGGGAAAGCCAGCCAGCGCTGGGGAAGGCACAACTGAGACATAGAGAGATTGCGTACAGGTGGCCCTTTAGAGGCAACGTGTTCCTGCCAATCTTGACAGAAGTCCTTGATATCTCAATTACACAGCCAACCCAGTCCCTTTTTCTTATCTTAAGCTACTTTGAGTTGGACTTCTGTCATTTGCAATAGAAAAAGTGTTGTGTAATACAATGCTCAAGATAAAAATTAACCAGCAAAAAAGAAAATCAAACCAAGTCACCCAACTCCATAAAAAGTGTCATTTCTATCCCAAACCACAGTCTCTCTATTTTAACAGTAAATTGAGATGAAAATATTTATAACACCGAATATTCCTGGCTTTGCATTCCCTAAAATAAGACCTTGAATAGTTTGCTGAACACTTCAAACAGTTCAAAGAA
The DNA here is from genome assembly GCF_036850765.1 of Saccopteryx bilineata. Lineage (NCBI taxonomy): Eukaryota > Metazoa > Chordata > Mammalia > Chiroptera > Emballonuridae > Saccopteryx > Saccopteryx bilineata. Next base: position 173,839,178 of record NC_089495.1, read on the forward strand.
ATACAGACTGAACTGTCATTTAAAGTGACAAACGCAAAACAGTTCCTTAATTATAAAAACATCATTGCATATTTTATAATAAAACTCATTTAATAAGACAGATTTAATGAGTGCAGTCTTTAATTGTTGCAAACTTGCACAAGAGCAGGAGCTGTTCAGACAGAGTAAGCAAGAGGAGCAAAGAAAACCCTGAGCTCCTTCTGTTCTTTGGGGTGAATTCCCATCTCAGCTTTCGGCTGCTACTAAAGACCACACTGTCTATCACTAGCAGAGAGTGAATGAAAATTTATTTCTATCATAAAATACTGTCCCATAGGTACTTCTATAAGATTTATGTACATACATTAAGTCCCTCTGTCCTGTGCTGTGTACCTCCAATAAACCCTGTGGTTCTCCCTCATCATTTCATGCCAAGTAGAAAGTGGTTATATTACCAGATTTGTAGTTAATTATCATGAAATATGACTCTTAATGATTTAACATCTTTGTTCAAAAGCCATGGTAACATGAGGCACAAAGCTGGAAAACATCATTAAAGCCATCATTTATCCATGACATTTACATTTTGTTCATAATCAGAAAGAAAAGCTAATTGACAAAGCACATCTATACAATATTTATTGAAAAAATAGCTCTCTCTCTTTCTCATTGCCAGTTAGTTTAGCGTATTAAAATTTTATTTATAGATCCTGTTTTTAATTCTTTTGAATGACCTTGAAAGGGACTCATATTTCTTCCCTTTAAAATGAATTTATGGGAATATAGTCCTCCCTTGACAGAGGCGCTCAGACTTTGAAGGGGGGGGGTTTGCTTCACATTCTGGTCCCCTGATGAGCAAACATGTTCTGTGAGAACTCCATGAAACTGCTTTCCATCAGGACTAGGGAAATGTCAAATCACATCTCTTTTTCTAAACAGGAAATGCTTCCAGAGAGGGTTTACAGTCATTGATCCTCTAATGTGTCTTTCCAAGCCATGTTCACCCTCAAAAATATTTCTGCCTTCTACAAATCTATTTTTAAGTTTAATATTAGCTTAGCTTTGGAAGGATACAAAACACTGCAGATTCAATGGGCCGTCAGGGTCCAGATCTAAAAAAATAACTTTTACTCCATTTTATATTTACTCAGATTGGCCTACTGAATCTGATGAATTTTGTCTGCTTGATTAGAATAGAATGGACTGTTTCCTAAATGGCAGCCTCACGCCCACCCCCATATAAAAAATAGGAACCCTTGCCTGACCAGGCGGTGGTGCAGTGGATAGTGTCGGACTGGGATGCAGAGGACCCAGGTTCAAGAGCCCGGGGTCACCAGCTTGAGCTCAGACTCATATGGTTTGAGCAAAGCTCACCAGCTTGGATCCAAGGTCACTGGCTTGAGCAAAGGGTTACTCGGTCTGCTGAAGGCCTGTGGTCAAGGCACATATGAGAAAGCAATCAATGAACAACTAAAGTGTCACAACGAGAAACTGATGATTGATGCTTCTCATCTCTCTCCGTTCCTGTCCGTCTTTGTCTATCCCTCTCTCTGACTCTCTCTCTGTCTCTGTAAAAATAAATAAATAAATAAATAAATAAATAAATAAATAAATAAATAAATAAAAAAAAATAGGAACCCTTTCTCTAACCCATCTATTCAGCCTCTTTTATGTCTTCACGGTCCTCATTGCCAACTGATGTGTGATACATATCCTATCTTTATTTCTTTGTTTATTTGCTGTACCCCTCTGCACCCCCATGAGAATGTAAGTTCCCCAAGGCTAGGCTCTTTGTCCTGGAGTATATTCCCAGCCTCTAGAACACAACCTAGCACCCAATCAGCACTCAGTAAATATTCACAGAACAAAATATAATCTAATAAACTTGGAGAATCATGTTGTCAGCTTCCAAGTACTTCTTTTTTCAAAATCATGGGTTAGGGGTCAAACCATATTTAACAAGTGACTTCACAGTAATTCCATTCTATACCCAAGTATCTTAGAGTAGTACACGAAGAGACCCAACATTCTGCTCACTGAATTTTTGATTAAATTTTCTTTCCCTTTTCAATCTGGATACCTCAGATGCTCTCTTCTCAGAAACCTTTGGAAAACTCCCCATCCTCAACTCTGATAAATTCCTTTGACTCTATCTGTTCCCTTCGACCTCAGCATTTAAAAATGTAGTTGAATGTCAGTTTTTCAAAGCAAGAAAGAACTCTTCCCCCTTTATGAAGGTGGAAAAGATGAAGATGGAGTGAAAAATGTTCTCGAAATAGACAAGATGTTCAGGAAAGAGGTACTTATGAATACTTTCTTATTAAACATAATTTATACATATGTGTGTGTGTGTGTGTATTCTCCCCAAATAGAAATATATACCTTAAAGCTCTTCAATATGGAGACAAAGAGTGCTCAATCTCATGAAGGAAATCTTTGCCTTTTTAAACAGAGTATAATGACAAATTTAAAACATTTTAAAGCATGAACTGTGTTGATATCCAGTAATACAGTGACATGACCCTTAAAGTTATTTGATATGAATAAAGATGTTTTGTTCTTTAGCTAAATAATTAAAACCAATACAGGTTCCTACCGATGATGTGTTAACGAGTGAGATATACACATATCAATGAGTTCTAGAGGAATGTCATTAGTGTACTTAGAATCCATAATTCACATCAAACTTTCCAACAAAGTTCACCCTGGAAACACAGTATTGAGGCATACTTTTTAGAAAGTTAACCTCATACAGAATGAGCACATGTCAAAGATTTACTTAATTCATTAATGAGGAAAACAGCATGATAGTAGATGGTGAAAAGAGAATCTGAGAGACTGAGCACATTCTGGCACAACGAATATGAAGTTAGATCACTGAGACAGATACAAAATTGGCTGTTGCTCCAACAAATCAAACACTAACCTTTTAGGTGATCTTTCCTACCAGATACATTTCAGTTTCCATTTCTATTGTACAAGATTCACTTGTGTCAAACTCAACTTTCTACAAGCTAATATTTCCCTTCAGAAAGATGTAGAATATTTACACAAAGGAAGACAGTAAAGTACATACCCATAGATGATAGAATTATCTTTGGGCAGACTTTTATGATAATGCCCTTGTATGGTATTGAAAGACACTGCTATCATTCTTTTAACTGTTTATAAGTTTTGGATACTATTTTCTTAATAGTCATAAAAATAAAAGAAATGGAAAAAACCTGCCGATTAGATAAATGTTCTAATAGCTACACATACACAGGAAAATCTATACAATCAGCCAATCTAAACAAACCAGTCTTAAATTGTGACAGACCACATTCTATATTATTTAAGTTATTAAGCCATTTTTGTTATGACCTACTAACTGATACCTAAGGCTCTAAATTGGCATTTCCATAGCCCTAAGAGCTAAAACAACCCATCTCATTCATTCAGTTACAAAAAACACTAGGCTAACTACAGCTGTTTCATAAGGCCAACATTATCTCTGCAAAATGAATAGCCAACACTGACTATTCCAAATCAAGTAAGGTAGCCAGAGACAAAATTTCACCCCCGATCTCAAAAGACAGACAGAGACAGATGTCATCAACGTCTGAAAACATCTTAAAGAAAGAAAAAATTGACTTCATACATTCTCCTTACAGAAGAATATACCTTCATCTCTTAGTTTTTTGCCAGTTTTATTTTTTTCATCTCACCTGGAGCTGATCAATCAATCTTCTAGCTACAAAACTAGTAATTTAAGAAAAGTACAATAAATAGGGAAACACATTAAATAACACCATTGAAACGTAATCAGCTAAATCTAGATGGAGGTTTTAGATATGTAATCCCTACATAGATTAGATTGAGAGAAACCTGCAGAGCAAATAACCCAGGTTGTTCAATAAATAAATGGCAATGGTGAGGGTGGTGGGTGGCTAATTCAAACAAACAGTGTAGAAAATTTTCAAAATATGTACAAAAAAAAACCCATTTACAGCGTTTGATTATTTGATGATATCAAAGAAAATTAAGTTAATATATTTTCAGTAATAAAAGCATTATGGTTATGTTTTTAAAGTTTCCTATCTGTTAAAATTACCTACAGAGATAGAGATCAAACAATATACTAAGAAGTGCTTCAGAATAACCCAGGCATTGAGAAACATGGAAAATGGTACAGATAAAATAATTTAGGCTGCGAGATGATAATTGTTGCAGCTCTGTAATGTGTACATGGGAGTTTTTTATTCTATTATTTCTACTTTTGTATATACTTGAAATTTTCTATAATGGAATGTTAGAAAAAAATCACAAGGTCGTATACAGAGAAATTAAACAAATAATATAATAAAATTATCCCTTTTCCAGCTGTATTGAGATATAATTGATATATCACATTATATAAGTTTAAGATGTATAACATTGTGATTTAATACAGGTATATACTGTGAAATGATTGCCACAATAAGGTCAGTTAATTACTTCCCATAGTGTATATTTGTGTGTGTGTAGTGAGAAACTTTAAAAAATTTACTCTCTTAGCAACTTTCATGTTCAATACAATATTGTTATCTGTAATCACCATGCTGTAGATTACATCTACAGAATTTATTCATTTTATAACTGGAAGTTTGTGCCCTTTAACTGACCTTCATCTACCAACCCCTATCACACTTCTAGCAACCACCAAGGTGTTCTCTGTTTCTGTAAGTTAATGATGTCTCATAAATCTCCTAGGCTTTCTTCATTCATTTTCATTCTTTTTTCTTTTTGTTTCACTGACTAAATGATTACAAATAACCTAATTTTCAATACATTGATTCTTTTTTGTATTGGCTAAGTCTGCTGTAAGTTCTCTGTTGACTTCTTAAGTCCTGTCATTGTAGTTTTTAGATCTAGAATTTTTTTTTATTTTTATTTTTTGTATTTTTCTGAAGCTGGAAACGGGGAGAGACAGTCAGACAGACTCCCGCATGCGCCCCACCGGGATCCACCCGGCACGCCCACCAGGGGCGACGCTCTGCCCACCAGGGGGCGATGCTCTGCCCCTCCGGGGCGTCGCTCTGCCGCGACCAGAGCCACTCTAGCGCCTGGGGCAGAGGCCAAGGAGCCATCCCCAGCGCCAGGGCCATCTTTGCTCCAATGGAGCCTTGGCTGCGGGAGGGGAAGAGAGAGACAGAGAGGACGGAGGGGGGGTGGAGAAGCAAATGGGCGCCTCTCCTATGTGCCCTGGCCGGGAATCGAACCCGGGTCCCCCGCACGCCAGGCCGACGCTCTACCGCCAAGCCAACCAGCCAGGGCCTATATCTAGAATTTTTTTGATGGTTTCTATTTCTATGTTGAACTTCTCATTTAGTTCCTAAACTGTTTTCATAATTTCATTTAGTTGTTTGTGTATTCTTGTAGTTCACTGAACGTGTGCCTGACTCTTTGTAAGCCTTGATTCCTCACATTGGTATCTGTACAATTGAATAAGTGGTCTCTTTCCCAGATTTTGAGCTTTGCTTCGGCATGAAAAGATTGTCACCAGTCCCCCAGCTTGCAGCTGAGCATCCGGTAGCATCTGCGGTCAGCTGGGGCTTGCTGTTGAGGTTTCTAGTTGGGTAAGGCTACTGTCTGTGCTCTGAGGTCAGGGGGTGTGCTGCTGGCTGGGGTCTGAGGCAAAATGGAGCTGCTGGGTGGGCTTCCTGAGTGAGCAGGGCTATGGGCTATGTGCTCTGCAGTCAGATGGGGTCACCAGCTGGCCTCTGCAATCACTCCTGGTTTGGTGACGTCTCAGGCTGTGCTGCCTGAGTGGGTGCTGTCCCTGGCTACGTTCCCTGTCTAGTGGGTCCGCAAGCTGTGCCTCAGTCTTGGGTGGGACCACAGGCTGGGGCTCTGTGATCAAAGAGACCACTGACTATGCTCCACTGTTGGACAAGGTCCCTGCCTGGGTTCTCCGGTTGGGAGGGCCTCCAGCTGCGCTGCATTTGGGTAGATGGGAGATTGTGCTCTGTGTTTGGGTAGAGGGTAGCTGTTGAGGCTCCTTTGTCAGATGGAACCACAAGATATGCTCCATGATTGGGCAGGGTCATGGGGGGCATTCTGCCTGTGCCAGGCTGCAGGCTGTGTTCGGCCATTGAGTGGGGCCTTCAGACGGGCTCTGCTGTGAGGCCGGCTGTAGGTGAACTCCACAGCTGGGTGGTAGGCTGGGTTCTAGGCTGCCCGGGGTCATTGTTCAGGATCCCTGGTTATGTGGGCCAGAGGTTATGCTCTGCAGTTGGCAGAACTGCTGGTGTGATCCCCTGCCCAAGCTGGGCTGTAGAATGAGCTCCACAGCTGCCTTGATTCCTGACCAGGCTTTGTGGTCCAGCGGGACTGGAGGTCACCTTCAGCAGCTAAGCCGTGCTATAACTTTGCTTTTCAGATGGAAGGGCCATAGAACAGGTTCTAGTACTAGTATAGCTTGTTGTCTGGGGCCCTGAATGAGGCAGAACTGCTCACTGTGCTCCCTGGCCAGGTGGAGCCACCTGCTTGCATCTGTAGACAATGAGAGCCACTGGCTGGGATCTCTGCTCGGCCACCACTGAGAGCAGGAATGTGGTCCACCGAGAGCTGCACACTAGCTGCCGCAAGCCTTCTCCTCCCTCCATCTATACCTGAGACCCCGGGGTCAATCCTTGCAGATTCTCCCTGGTGATCCCCATAAAGTGAGACTGGAATGGGCGTTTCGGGAAGTGTCCCACAAGCTAGGAGAGTGGGCTGTCCACCTGGGCCTCTCGTTTCCCAGGAACCGTGGGCCCAGAGTGTCGTGGTGCATCGCTGTGCTGGCCTGATGGATGGGCGATGCAGTCAGAGGGCAGCTGCTCCTCTTGCCCTTCTCTGTGGTCCAGGGGGTCACAGCCTCACCCCCAAGTCTTGGGGCTTTCTCAGTGGTGTCTTGACTGTGGAGACTTGTTAGTTGTTAGTTGGTCTTCTTGTGAGAGGGACTGAGCTATGTTGGGAACAAACTATGTTACCATATTGATAACAGGACTCTTACCCTTGCTCTCTCATCTACTTTCTATGGCAGCTGTTCAATAAAACACAAAGGTAATTTTCTAAAAAAGACGGCATGTGCACATTTCAAGATATTACACACACACACACACATACACATACACACACACAAATAGCAGATGAGAAAGGGGTACAAAAGAAGAGGTGATGGAAGACAGGAATCTGCCTGAAGAGACAAAGGAACTCGAGAGTCTGATTTACAAATTTGTTATCTGATCAAACTAAGAGCCTTTTGGTGGACTGATCCATATAATTCATCTTGCCTTTTGCAAACATGTTGATGCTGTTTCTTTTAACACATTTATCATCAAAAGAAGAACATCAGTGAAATCAGCAGGAATGCTTTTGACTGCAAGTAACATCCCAAGTCAGCTAACACAAATATGAAGCAAAATGTGTTTCCTCAAATAGTGAGGAGTCCTGATATGAAATAGCTTTGCCATGTTCCATATTTCCTCTCTGCCATCCTTAGCCAGATAGTCCTTGGCACTCACCTCATTATGGTTACAAAACAGGTGCCACCGTTTTTGGCATCTTAAGAACACATGTGATATCCAGCAGGAGAAGAGAAACTGTTTATTTCTTCCTATGACATTAAACATAAAAAGCAAGAAATCCTTCCCAGAAGTCCCTAGCATACCTCTCCAGTGTCTCATTGGAAAGACCTACATAAAAGTCCACCTCCAGGCCCTGGCCGGTTTGCTCAGTGGTAGAGCATCGGCCTGGTGTGCGGGAGTCCCGGGTTCGATTCCCGGCCAGGGCACACAGAAGAAGCACCCATCTGCTTCTCCACCCCTCCCCCTCTCCTTCCTCTCTGTCTCTCTCTTCCCCTCCCACAGCTGAGGCTTCATTGGAGCAAAGATGGCCCGGGCGCTGGGGATGGCTCCTTGGCCTCTGCCTCAGGCGCTAGAGTGGCTCTGGTCGCAACAGAGTAACACCCCAGAGAGGCAGAGCATCGCCCCCTGGTGGGCAGAGCATCGCCCCCTGGTGGGCGTGCCGGGTGGATCCTGGTCGGGCACATGCAGGAGTCTGTCTGACTGTCTCTCCCCGTTTCTAGCTTCAGAAAAATACAAAAAAAAAAAAAGTCCACCTCCAATGCATTTACCAACAAATTAATGAGATCTCCTTGATTGGAGGTTGCCTACTGAGGCTTTAAGTTTCAGTAGTGTGAGGTCGGGGTGAACGGAGTTCTGCAGGGGAGAAAGAATGGTTGACTGTCTGTTAAATAGGTTCCCATAGTCAGGACCCTTCATTTTAGAGTCAGCTGTGGTCTTGTTAAAACATGGGGTTTTGATGCAGAAGGTCGGAGCTGGGGCCTGAGATCCTGCATTACTCACAAGCTCTCTGGTGATGCTAATGCTGCTGGACCACAGCCAGCACTTCGTGTAGAGGACCCAGATGCCAAAGCAAATGAAGGGCCAACTGGTGTGACAGAAGTCAGCCGGGATGGAATTTTTAACTGTGATCTTGTGTTTATCACTTATATTCTCTAAACCTCAGAGGAATAAAGGAAGGAAGGAAGGAAGGAAGGAAGGAAGGAAGGAAGGAAGGAAGGAAGGAAGGAAGGGAGGAAGGGAGGAAGGGAGGAAGGGAGGAAGGGAGGAAGGGAGGAAGGAGGGAAGGAGGGAAGGAGGGAAGGAGGGAAGGAGGAAGGAGGGAAGGAGGGAGGGAGGAGGAAAAGGGGAAGGAGGGAGAGAAGTTTCCAGGTAAGGAGAATCTCTGAAGCAGTGAGATTTCTCCTCACTCTTTTAATTTGTCAAGGTCACTCTTTACTGATAAATGAGGGAACTGGGCAGAAATAAACAGGATGGTGTTTAATAAGTACACTTGGGAAGAAAAAATAAATAAACTGTACTAATAAAAGCTGGAAAATGGTGACAAATGTGTATGGATGACAGAATAAAAGGCCTCGGGGTCCCAGTGATAGCAAGCTGTACTGAAATATTGCAGTGATATTATAGTTAGAGAACTCACCCTGCCTTTGGGATGCCTAAAAATGCATAGATTATGTTCTGAGCTACAGAGTAATGAAGAACAAAGATGTTAGCCCTTGCATCTTACCCGGAAGGAAACTGCAGCAGATTTAGGGACAGGTCATGAGGAAAGGATAGAGAAAGAGAATTCTCATTCTGAGAAGGTTAAAAGGTCACCTAATCCATCTCCAGGGTAGGATGTCTTTTTTTTTTTTTTAAGAGTGATGTCCAGAATGTTCATTGAATGCCCAGTTATTTGATTTAGGGCTCACTGTAAAAGTTTCTTGTTTTCTAGGGCTTGTGAGGTCCTCCAGTCAAAGACAATGTGTGACATTACCTTTGTGTTTTGTGGCTAAAGATGCATGTGTGCGGCCTCAGGAGAGCCCTGTGAGCAGGTGGTGTCCTCCTACTTCCTCAGGAAATGGAGGGAGCCTGTCTAATACCCTTTGGCTAGTATATGGCAGCTGTCATTCTTCTTTATTTTATTTTTTGTGGTTGTCTTTCCAGTAGTAAAACACCATCCATACCAATGAAAATAGTAATAATAAGAAGAGAGCTTCATTGATCAATGGCCGTATCCAAGGCAGTGTTCTAACTGCTTTGCATATCTTGACCCTCGCCTGGATCCTATAAAATAGCTATTAGTATCTTTTTAGAGACCTGGGCACAGAGAGGATAAGTGACTTGCCCAGTTTTTTAACACTCAAGTCAGAGTGTAATAGACAATCATAAATGAAAATGTATAAATTCTAAGCAGGCACTAAGCTCTCAGTAAGTGATAAGAGTTGTGATGCTGATAGCATGTATCCAGTTTTAATTTCTGTTTGTATGTCATCGTCTTCATTAGCCATTGAGCACATGGTTCACAGCTGGTGCTGTGTTACTGCTGAGTGACCTATTGAATGTATGTGTAGATGTATTCTGGGTTTTAGGGTTTGATATCCGCTATACTCTCCAGCATCTGGTTAATCAACTGGTTAATCAAGTTGTCATATTTAATCTGTACAGATTGGTGCTATCTGAAACCCACAGAGACCTATACGCTGGCCACCCACCTCCTTAGACTCCATCATCATGCCTGGGGCACCACCCAGGGGACTGGTTTTGTTCTGAGGCATAAACACACTTAAAGCAACTTGTGTGCTAAGTCTAGCCACTGGAATTCTGTATTCTGAGAATCCTCTGACAGTGAGAACACATACAACATGGATTTTCAAGTTGAGATAGAATGTTCTGAAATTGGCTGAAGAGGGATTTGGGGAAGCTGAAAATATTTAATTAGGATGTTCTGTTTCCCTTGAACTGTGATCAAGAGACTCTTCATAATTGCCTGCACTTCACATCCAATTGTACCTCCCCCCCTTAAAAAAAAACAACTGAAAGTTCACTTGCAGGGCAGGATATGTCTACTTGAGCAGAGGATGCTGGCTATTTCCCATCTTGACAAGTCAGACAGAGAAAGCAAACAGTATTCAAAACGAGTCCCATGGGCACATAACAAAACCTTGACAGGAACCCTGAGTCTCAATTTTTCCACTCCGGCCCTGAGTTGTCCCCTGTCCTTGGGTCCTTTTCTTAACTTCTCTAAGTCTTAACTTTCTTGTCCCTAAAATGAAGAAAACACCTCCTTCTTTTCAGAGCTTTGTCATGTTAGAGACAAATAAGGAATATGTATGCCCAGACCATATGATGAAACACATATTATTACAATAATTTATGACAACAGGTTTAAATTAGAAGGAGCTGCAGGTAACAGGTGTCCTTCAAGAGCTACTGAAATAATAGCTTAGTGGCATTGTGTACCTAAAGGACAGGCACCATGTGGAGTCCTTTCCCTTGCGTACCTGCCCACCCCCATAATATAGAGGACATAAAATTGTGTTATTACATGTTGGGAGAGACTAGGGGTTCTGTAAACACTTATCATTTCCCTTATTCTGCCTCTTCCAATCCAACAAACTCTTCCCTACCTTCCCTCTAAAGAAAGGAGGGTGGCTGGCTTCTTTCACAATAGAATTAAAATATTTCACACAAGTTATTTCTTCGGTCTTCATCAGACATGATTCAGTCAAGTTAAACAGTGATAACTATTCCAAAACACTTTCACTAAAGTCTTCATCTTGGACCTTGCTTTGCACATGTCCTAGGTTCTGCAAATTTTTCATAAATGTAACATAGTTTCCCAGCATGCCCTGCACTCTCCTTGAATTCTGGCCACTTTAATTTCTGTGCACTTGGCCTGGCCAGGCTGTGGCGCAGTGGATAGAGTATCAGACTGGGATGTGGAGGACCCAGGTTCGAAACCCCGAGATCACCAGCTTGAGCGCAGACTCATCTGGTTTGAGCAAAGCTCTCCAGCTTGGACCCAAGGTCGCTGGCTCGAGCAAAGGGTTACTCAGTCTGCTGAAGGCCCACAGTCAAGGTACATATGAGAAAGTAATCAATGAACAACTAAGGTGTCACAACGAAAAACTGATGATTGATGCTTCTTATCTCTCTCCATTCCTGTCTGTCTGTCCCTATCTACTACTCTTTCTGACTCTCTCTTTGTCTCTGAAAAAAAAAATTCTGTGCACTTGAAATGCATTCAAAACAAGGCCATTTCTATGCTTAGGTTGGGTTCTGTTACCTTCAATGATAATGAAGGGAGTCGACGTGGATTCCCTAAAATTTTCAATGAGTAGTTAGTGGAAGCTTCCCTCTTTAATGGCAAGAGCTGCGAGAAACTTAAAACGTATTTTCTTCTGTGTTGCTAATGGCTTAACATTTGGGCCTTCCTGTAGAATGTAGAAAAGTTCTAAATAATCCTGAGAGACACACATAAACAGAAAGGTCATGGCATTTTGAACCCTCATCGCTGCCTGTTTTTTACAATTACCCAAATGACCTTGGAAGAGGCATCTGGAGGACACTTGGGACCCTGGAGACCCTGCCTGCAGATGCTGGGACTGCTGACATGCACTTGCGCCCACCCCCGGGCTGGGAAGTCAGGGCATCAGCCTGACTACAAAGGACACAGACTTCATGGCCAAAGTGCAACTCATTGTCTAATTATCACACATCAATTAAAAATGCAAACTAGTTTCTAACAAGACAACACAGAAGTATTTTTCAAAATTTAGTAATTTGAACAAGCAATTGATCAGAAAAAGTAAAATACTACTTTTCATAGGTTAATAACACTCCTACTGAAACTTATTCATTTGAAATCCCCGAGAACATTTCTTATATTGGGGTGGTCTAGAAATACTTTTATATATAAGCAATAATCAATAGAAATGATGTTGAAAATCATAAGCACAATAATATCAACTGAGTATTTACTGTGTGTGAATGAACCCCCTGTGCTAGGAGCTTATAGGTGTTATCTCATTTAAACATTTTTAATACATTGCAAATATCCTGACAAATTCCAGGCATTAGGATAATAAAATTTCCATCATACTTAAATCTAGGACACAAGAACAATTCACCAGCCTTAAGGGCAAAGGCTTTGCCTTTCATCTCTGGCGGCACTACGCAATACCTGGCATAGAACAGACTCCACGAATGTTAATTGCGAGAAAAAGTTAAGTTTGGCAAGATTTCAAAGTCTAGAAATCTGAATTATTTGGGTGAAGCTAATGCAGTTTGATAAAACATTTCAATGCTACTCCATCATTAAAAATGATCACTATTTGACTTCTAAATTGCTTGTAATGAAGATTTTACTTTTACAGCCAAAAAGGGATAAACGTTCATCTCCCCAAACAACACTTTCTTGGGGAAGTAATAGCACAGATGCAGACGTGTGGTTGGGCGAAATTATTCCTTGCAGCCTGGCTTGGTAAAGCGGACACAGGGCAGAGCCACCCATGTGCGTGTGAAGAGCAGGGCAAACAGAGGTGGGACTCCTGTCTCCTCTTCCAAAATTTAAAAATTAATTACCACGGTAATGGATAATCATTCATTAATCACATATTCATTCTGTGGACATCTAAGTTATGTGTTGAGGTTGAGCATAATTTTTACTTCTTTCCTTTTTTATGTATTTTTCAAATCACAAATCTTTTTACAAAAATATTAATCCATATCTTTATTTTTCTAATTGATTTTAGAGAGAGAAGAAGGAAAAGAGAGGGAGACAAGAACATTGATCTGTTGTTTCTACATGTGCCGTGACCAGGGATTAAACTGGCAACCTCTGCACTTCGGGACAGTGCTTTAACCAACCAAGCTATCCGGCCAGGACAACATAATCCATACCACTGTCACAGAAGCCAGGAGGTCGAAATCACCTGGATGGAACATGCACTGGTGTGTCTGTGGGAGGAGGCGTGGAGAACTGTGCCCTCCCAGGCTGGGCTTCTCTCTCAGTAGGAAAGTTTTAACAATAGAACACTTAACACCAGTCATTCCATTAGTCTTCATTAGGTATGAAAGGCAGCCCTGTTAAACAGCACTGCAATTCCAAAACACCAGCCCTTCCCCTGGATTTGGTTCTACACATGTGCCTGAGTTTTGTGAATATGCTCTCAATGTGAAAGGATGCCCGGGCGCCCTGCTTTCTCCTGGAGTTCTGCTCAGGATTGCGTAAAGTGCATTCAGAAAAAGACAACAGCTGCCCTGAAATTGGGCTCTGATTTCTCCAGGGATAATGAAGTGAGTCTGAGGTGTTTCATGCTTCCCTCTGGAGATCTGGGGGCTTCCCATGGACTGCTGGAGAGTCAGGGGCCTTCATTGCTCAGACAGGCCTGACCTCACAGATCAAATACAAGTCACCTGTGCCTGGTATAGCTGTGCACCCCGAATTTCACCTCTTCCCTTTGGGACCCCTCTTTGCGGGCCCAGACCAGATCAGGGGTTTCTCCAAACTTCCTTGCGTGGTTGAGCTTGTGCATCGCCTCCACCAAGCTTGTGTTTTCACCGAGAGACTCCATATTCAGTAAACTGTATGCCCACTCTACCCTGACTCTGCTACTAGATATTATGGGGAGCAAAGCAAGATTTGCTGGCTGCCATGGGCATCCGTCACCATACTTCCGCCAGGGGGATCCTCTCCAGTTCAGATCTGACTGTTTTGACACCAGTAGTCCCTTCCATTAACAAGAAGCTGTGTGTTGTGACTTAGAATTTCTTAACTCTGATTCTGTAGTAGAATCACTTGGGGAGTTGTTTGTTTGATTGTTTTTTTCTATAAAAAATAACAACGCATACCCCTCCCATGCCAATTAAATCAGAATCCCTGCAGGGCGGCTCAAGCGCAGTAGTCTTTTCCAAGCTCCCCATGAAAACTTAGTGTACATAGTGTACAGCCATTGCGTTCTGGCTTAACTGTTGGTACTCCAGCCTACGTGGTCTTTTTCAATTCTTGGAGTTCCCCATACCCATACTTCTCACCTAGACACATTGTCCCCAACTGCCAAGAATCTGCCTCCTTTCTTCCCCAAACCAACCCCATAGCCTACTTACACTTCCACATGTCAGCTCCAATGTTCCTTTCTTCAGGATGTCTTAACCTTCCTGCCTCCCAGACTAGGTCATAGTCCCTAATCTAAAAACTCAGAATGCCTTGAACTTTCTCTTTGTTTCAATAATCACAATTTACGATGAAACATTTCTTATTTCTGGGATTCTTTGATTAGTGTTTATCTTTTCTCAGGAGAAAATAAGATCAGAGAAAGCAGGGGCTATGCCTGCTTTGCTTATTTTATTTTAATATATTGGAGAGCACTTAACACATAGTAGGTATTCAATAATAAATGAATTGATAAATGAATGAATGAATGAATGAATCTGTTAAAACTTCAGAGAAGCATGAGGAAGAATTAGTCTATCCAGGTCCTTAATAGTAAAGGACATTGGTTACCTGTCCATTGCTAACATATAACCTATGTTAGTTGAACACGAGCGGGGTAGAGAAATAGAATGGAAATGAAAAATGGAGAGCACCCCTCAACATTACTGTGTCTAGAGTAGAGACTGAGAGAAAGGTCAAAATCATTTTAGCAGAAGAATGGGGTCTGGCCTGTCTCAAGACAGGATCTACTTGTCCTTTGATGTGAAGGACAGCACAGCCCCAGTGTAGTTGGTCATTGAGCTACTGAGTCTAACTGTAATGGGTTCAAAACACAGACTCTTCTATCAAAAAAAAAATTTTTATTTTGCAACAGGGCTCTGAGCCTACTACAAATAGATCCTGATGGCTGTGTTTCAGTTTCACCCGTTCCAGATAAACAAACAATAGCAGCTTTCTGCTTCCCCGTCCATCTTAGTTCCTCGCGTAATAAACAGCTTCCCTCATGCTCCTGTTCTCACTAGTGATGAGGAAAGGCTGCTTTAAGTCCTTAGAATGGTCTTAGCTCACTTTACCCTTAATAGAAGCGTCAAGACCATGCAGTCACCATTATAAGAAGAGCTACTGTTTATCCAGTGTCTCTGTGCTAACCAACCACTGTGATAAGTGCCCGGCATATGTTATTTTCAATCCTTCAACTTGGCCAGGTAGATTTTAGTATTCTGTCTTCAAAGATAAAGAAACCAAAGCTCAGAGTAATTACATAAATTGTCCATTATTACAGCTATTACAACAGTGGGAAAGGCAGAATTGTAACATACTTTCTGTCATAAGACTCAATGATCTGAATTCTCCCACCATCCACCCTATGCCATGTGCCTGCAAACAGAGCAGCCGACTGCCAGAGCCAACAATTGTGTCCAGATAGCCTAAGTGGCGGAGGAGAAATCAAAATTGCAGCTCCCGGTATTGCTCCTTCTGTCTCCAGGCCTTCGGAAGAAGTTGCCTTTTCCTCACCCTGAGATTTTTTTATACCCACATAGCGTTCTCTTAAAAAGCCAAAACCTCACCATCTTTCTTCGCTTTCATTTTCTTTGCAATTCGCTGTAGAGAAGGTGCTAGCTTGGGTAAGGAAGTTTAATTTTGAGAATCTCAGACAGTAGCAGGTTTACTTTCACAGATTTCAAAGTCAAGGGCACAGCACGAACAAATGTAAAACTGTTCCAACAGAGGTACCGTGACAAGTCCAGGCTAACTAGGAGTAGAAATAGTGAGAGTGAAAAAAAAAAAAAAAGGGTCATTGGATGTACGCTATTTGAAAGTATATTACATACGTTTTTTTACTTCTCAAACTGAAAAAGATAATTGACCTCACTATAATCTGGAAATGATCAGTTTCCACATTCTGATGTGCACGGCTCATTCAGGAATTACCATATTTCCCCAGGTATAAGACATTCTCATGTATAAAATGCACCTTAATTTTGGGGCCCAAAATTTGAAAAAAAATGTATTACATAAAGTTATTGAACTAAAGTTTTATTCATCATAAAAAGTCATACCACTCCTCATCACTGTCAAAACTCCCATCCATTAGCTTGTCCTCATCTGTGTCTGATGACAAATCACTGTCTTCTTATATTGCCTCATCTGCAGTTCCATCTATGGCATTTGAAATGCCACACTTCTACAACCACTGTATAAGATGCACCCAGTTTTTAGACCCCAAAATTTGTAAAATGGTGTGTCTTATACATGGGGATATACGGTACTTGTTAATTCTGTGCAGCAGGACCATAGTTCCCACCATTCTCATCACAAATGTAAACATTTATGGACAGTGATGAAAATAAAAGAGCCGCTTCTTCACAGTGATCTTGGTGTCAGAGATGTTTTTGTCTACGCTAAGTGCTTCACAAATTGATTATTATAAAAAGCAAAAGAGAATGTCCTAAAAAACAGTGCCCTTATAATTGACTTATGGCAGAGAAACATTAACCCTCTAAATTAAAAGAATTTATCCTCTGTTTATCTTTTGACTGAGTTCCAAGGAAATAGCCTCTTAAAAAATACAATTCCAACTATGACTTGACTCGATAAGTCTAATATTCTGTTTGATATACACCAAGACGTAGGAGGGGAACATATTGGAAAACTTCCCAATATTTTGGTGAAAAAATCTTATAGTGAATACAAAATACTGCTAATACATTGGGCTAGCACTCAAGCCTCAAAATATAAGTTTATTTTGAACACACATAGTTTTATACATCCATACACAATTTTCAAATTTCCTTTTTAAGCACATGATTATTTTCCTAATTAACTAATTAGACATTTTAGCAGGCTTAAAGACTATATAGGTTAAATGCATAACTGTTTAATTCTTACTGTTACTGGAAAAAAATGGTGTTAATAGGGGTGAATTCTCCAAACATGTTTGTCATCTTTTCCTATGAGTATAATTCTATGTTAGGCAGTGCCTTAATATAAATGTGAAGGGTGGGCGGAGTGGAAACAGATTCCAAGTCTCTACTTTGAAATCGCGAGTTTCATAGATGGAAGTGTAGTATTTCCACATGACTGTATCTCTGTTACCAGCAGCCTGTTTGTGAAGCACAGTAGATCGTAGGTTTTCCTTGGGTAGAAACACGGCTGTGTCCTAGAACTGTTTCTGAATGGGCTCACCAGGGCCTATCACTGGTCTTAGGGTAGGGAGGTCAGCTCGGCTGTGCTGTATGTGCACCGGGGAGGGGAGAGCAAAGAGAGGGTCTTCCTCTGCAGAGATTTCACATTCTTTCACTCACTATTTCATTCATTCATCAATGGAATTATTCTTCCAATAACTCACTGGGATCAAACTATATTCCAGGGAAAGAGCTTGGCACTTTGTATGCATTATTTATTTACTCAACGTTCAGTAAGTATTTCTTGAGGTCCTACAATGTGTGAGTTGTGTTTTAGAAACTAGTAAATAGGGTAGGAATGGCTTTTGCCCTCATAAAACTTATCTAGGCAGTGTTTTGTTTTGTTTATTGAGGTGGGGTGGAGTGCTTAGAATTCAAGTCTTATGAGGCCTGAAGTTTATGCAATTTTGGAGGCCCTATTTACCACAAAGAAGACCCACTTATAAAAACTGGGCTGGGCCTGAGTGGAACCCTGCTGCTGAAGTCTTATTAACATCATGGAGAGTCCGCCTCTGGGCTCCCCATGTTAATGATCTATTTCATGGTCTCCATTGGTGCTCCCAACCAGCGGTCACCAACCACTGGAAATTTACTTCTTATAGGGCTTAACAGCATTTTTTTTCCAGTCTTCTAATAAATGCAAATTCTCCCACATGACATCACAGTTCAAGGTGTTATTATCCCACAGGTGCCAAATAAATATTGAATTAACTAATTAAAGTGGCAAATAGAACCCTGTGAGTTTCTAAATGTGAAAAGGGAGGGAGCTTCAGGGACTCCAATTGAAAACAACATTACTGAGAAGGTGGATAGCCACAAAGTATGAACTGTCTTCCTGCCAATCTCTCCAGATTTGTTGCTGCCCCAGGCTGACCTAGCCGCATCAAGGTCCTCAGTTGTTACAGTGACAGTTGTAGCAAATCCTAAAGGACAGGCAAGTGGCACCAGAGCAAATGATCAAATCTTTCCTGGGGGCAATTGGCAGAACAGATAATAATCTTTCTATTAATTATCTATTCTTAACCATAGTCTATTCCAAATAATTTTCTCTATAAGCAAACGATCTTTATCAGTGTTCAGCCACTTCATATTAAAATATACTTATATTTCTACTTTTCAGTTAGAAACAATACATGACTCTCAGCCAGCCACAGGCAGCCATTAGAGATATGGGCAGAGGGAATGGGGAGGTATGGGGAATTGGCAGCTCAAACAGAAGGGTGGGAGAGGATGAGATGGGGTTAGATCCCAAAGGAAAACCTTGCTCAAGTACAGGAAGAGGAAGTTAGTCTGAGCCATGCTGGTCTGGCTGGCACATATAGTGAGAACTTCTTTGTGAGGAATAGTCATGGACATCCTCTCTGGAATGGTTGCAATACCAAACACCCTTTACCTAACCAGGCTTCTGTGTGTGTGTGTCCTATGGAAAACCATGAAAGCAGTGAATGATAATCCAGCAAAACTAATTTAAAGATATGTAATAAGCTCTTATCTGAACCACATAGGCAAGAAGATTTTTAAATTAATGTTGTTTAAAAAAGATGTTGTTCTCCATTTAGAAAAAGATGGTGGAAATCTGGTAGTTCTGGAGTTTTAAGGAAGTTAATTCAGAAGGCATTTCTCTTTTGAGGAGACAATGAATAGAAAGAAATCATTGATTCTATTATGGTCTGCTTCTTCCTGTTTCCCAAGGTTGGGAGGGAAGGCATTTTTTTCTGGGGCATTCATGGGTGGAGATTCCAGCTGCTATCTTGGCAATGACCCTGAAAGAAGCATGGTCACTCATTCATTTATTTGTTCAATAGTTGATTCATTCATTTATTCACAACCCTTAAGAATCCTAGGTTCTCATAGTCTGATCCCTATACTCATGCAGAGAAACACAGTTCAAACAATTGGAAGGAAGGAAAGAATAAAAGAAGGAAGGAAAAAGGATGGGAAGAAAGGAGGGAGAGAAGAAGGGAGGGAGAGAAGAAGGGAGGGAGAGAAAAAGTGAGGAAGGAAGGAAAGAAGGAAGGAAGGGAGGAAGGAAGGAAGGAAGGAAGGAAGGAAGGAAGGAAGGAAGGAAGGAAGGAAGGAAGGAAGGAAGGAGAACATGGAATTCTAATTTATTTTTAAATATAACTTTAATTTGGAAGAACTACAATTTTTAAAAGGTGCTTCCTTAAAATATGTCACCAAAAAAAGTCAACAAGATTATCAATCTCAATAATCACCTTGTATTTCATTTCTCTTTTATATACTGCAATTTTCCAAATTTCTACATTGCTCCTGGATACTTCCTTAAACAATCAGATGAGCTATGGCCAGAGAGCTTGCTTGGTTAGAGCATTTTCCCAAAGTACAGAGGTTGCCAGTCAATCTCTAGCCGGGGCACATATAGGAGCAGATTGATGTTCTTGTCTCTCTCTCCTTCTCTTCCTTTCTCTCTATCTCTCTTTAAAATTAATACAATAAACATTTTTTAAAAAACTTAAAATTTTTTTCAAAATCAAATGAAAACAAATTCAAAACTCTCCCTTCTCTCTCTCTCCTAAAATCTCAGCTCCTTTCCTTCTCTTTCTCTTTCTTCTTTCATTGACCCACTTCCTGGGATTTGTTTATTTCCTTGTTTGTTTTCTGAGCAGTCTCTAGTTCCATAGGAGAAAAGCCTTGATGGGAAGAGGTGGGGAGAGTGAGAAGGTCGTGGCCTCTGCTGGGGGTTAGGTCAGAGACTTGGACACTCATAAGTCATAACTGAATGTCTGGCACAGTCCTGCATTCACTACATACAGGTTTTGAGCTCTTTTTTGGTTTGGTTTTAATTTTTATTTATTGATTTTAGAGTGAAAGGAAGGGGGGGAGAAAGAGAGAGAGAGAGAGAGAGAGAGAGAAAGAGAGAGAGAGAGATGAACATTGGCCTGTTCTTATATGTGCCCTGACTGGGAATCGAACTGGCAACCCTTGTGCTTCAGATTCATGCTCTAAAAAACAGAGCTATTGGGCGAGGGCTGAACTCCTGTTTTGTGCTTGGCATCATGCCAGGCTTTAGGGGACACAAAGGTGGTCAAAGCACTGTCCTTACCCTTTAGAAATTGAGCAATTATCAAACAACTAAGAATAGAACTACCATATGACCCAGCAATTCCTCTACTGGGTATATACCCCCAAAACTAAAAAACATTAGCATGCAAAGACACTGCACCCCCATGTTCATCGCAGCATTATTCACAGTGGCTAAGACATAGAAACAAAGTGTCCTTCGATAGAGGATTGGATAAAGAAGATGTGGTACACATATACAACGGAAGACTACTTAGCCATAAGAAACGGTAAGAAACGATGGCCTATTGCCATTTATGACAACATGCATGGACCTTGAGAACATTATACTGAGTGAAATAAGTAAATCAGAAAAAGCTAAGTTCTGTATGAGTTCACACATAGGTGAAATATAAAACTGAGTCTCATAGACATGGATAAAAGTGAAGTGATTACAGAGGAAGGTGGTTTTAGGGGAGGGGAATAAAGAGGCACAAGGATGTGGTGATGGAGAGCTATTTGACTTTGGGTGATGGGAACACAACACAATCAACAGTTCAAATGCTATAGAGATGTTCACCTGAAATCTATGTACTCTTATTGAGCAATGTTACCCCATTAAATTTAATTTTCTAAATTAAAAAAAAAAATTATTGGGAAAGAAATGGAACAATCTGGTGCAGTAAGCAGGAAAAGCAAACAGCAAATTATAATACTCTATGATAAACACCCTTCAAGATTTGAGCACGGGACTTGGGGACCTTGGCTAAAAGTGGCCTTGACACATGGGGTAGGTTTCTGAGGAGAGGCTCCCTCTGAACCGTGGTTATTAGGAGTTAGCCAGGGGGGTTGAGGATGCAGAGAGGGGTCAGGTGAAAGGACAGGACTGCCAACAGACGTGTGAGATTTCCACAGAGACCCTTGTCTGGCCTGGAGACCACAGCTGGTGCTGCCTTCCCCTGGATTCTTTCACATGTCTATAGCCCACAGCTGTTTCTCTCCACCTCTCCTGATGAAAAGCAGATTATTCAAACAATGGCTGCTAATCCCCAAGAACAATTCCTCCCTTTTTGGGCTAAAGCCCATAAATACTCCCCCCTCATTCCCCAGTTAGAACCTCTGCCCAGACTTCTCATGCCCCTGCTACTCAGAGATTATATGTTAAGTGAAATAAGCCAGTCAGAGAAAGACAAGTACCATGTGATGCCACTTATATGTGGAATCTAATGAACAAGATGAGCGAATAAACAAAATAAAACAGACTCAAAGATACAGAGAAGAGACTGACTGCTGTCAGTGGGGATAGGGGTTGGGGGGCTGGTTGAAAAGGTGATGGGATGAAGCAAAGAAAAAAATTATAGACACAGACAACGGTGTGGGGATCACAGAGGGGGAAAGGATGTGGGGGGAGGGGAAGGACGGTAGAGGGGGGCAAAATGGTAATGAAGGGGACTTGACTTGAGATGGTGAACACACCATGCAATGTACAGATGATGTGTTATAGAATTGTGACCTGAAACCTGTACACTTTTATTAACCAGTGCCACCCCAATAAATTCAATTAAAAATTTTAAAAGTAAAATAAAATAGGGGTTCATGGTTAATGATGCTGGTTCAGGGAATGGCACACAGACAGGAGCAGGTATCCCAGTTGGGTAACCTCAAGTGGTCCGTGTGGTTGAGTCCGAAAGTGGGGGGTAGGTACAAGAGCCGTGGTCGACAAGAGTCTTTGAGGGTCAGCCTTAAAAGCTACTTTCTAAATTTGGGACTTACTACCGAGGGTTATGGGTCCATTGAAGGGGCTCATGGGGGGCCCACTGAAACAAACAAACAAAAAAAAACATTGGCATGGAATTGAGACATAGAAAATGGATGCTTCTGAGCACTCTCAGAAAGAAGCTGCAGGGAAAGAAGAAAGCATCGTGCTGCTGCCTTTTGCCAGCCGGCTGGTGAGGATTCCACTAGGGACTCTGGCAAGACCCGCTGGCTGCTACTTAACGGAAGTCCCATCCATTCTCCTTCAACTGTATGATCTCTACCTGCCTGACTACACAGCTGCCCCATGGACTCATCAGCACAGTGTAGGGCACGTGGTTGATATTCAATAGAGTTCAGTGTCTTGAATTAAAATACTGTGCAAGCTACCAAGTCCTCAGGCTTATCTAGGTTAGAGGCAGTATGAGAATATACTGTAAGTTTCCATGTTACAAACATCCAACTACGGACACCTTGTACTTACAGACGGAGTGACAGAAGGGCTGTCAGTGATCAACTGCAGTTAGACGTTGGTGAAGATGACATCACAGAGTTACTCAACTCCCCTGGCAAAGAATTAACCATTGAAGACCTTGTGGAACTAGAGCAGCAGATGATGGCAGTTAGGGAAGAAAACAGAGACCCAGAAACCTCAGAATCGAAAATAAAGTTTTCTATGAAAGAGTTAAGTGATGCTTTTTGTCTCATTGAAGCAGAAATGACAGTTAGAGGAGGAAGATCCTGATACACAGAAGTTCACCAAAGTGTACCATACAGTTACCAAAGGTCTGAGATGTAACAGGGCCATTTATCATGAGCAAAAGAGAGCTCTGTACAAACCTCCCTGGTGCTTCAGGAAACTGACTCCAGCAGCAGAACCCACCCCTGACTCTAAGACCAGTCCCAGCCTCTCCAACAAGTCCATCGTCTTCTGCATCATCCAAGATTGTTTAAGGTTGTGTCTAAAAATGTTTAAGTATTTTATTTTATATGCATGGGAAGGTAAAAATAAACACTATGTTAAGACAAACATCTAAATTGCATTTAATAGGTAAATGTACCTGTTCCAAAACTACATACAAATCAGCTGAAGAACAAAGCTGCAGAGCCATATCATTCCTAACCCGGGAGCCGCCTTCACTGGCCTCAAAGCCTGAAGAAAAGTGTTACCTTGTCACTTCTTCTCGGAGTGATAAAAAAAAATCATTATAGCAGCAACTGTACTTGTCATGTATTTGTTATACTTTGCAATCACAGCTTATGGATTTCTTTTAAGTTTATTAAGAGATATTTTAGAAGAAAATTGCCCTCATTTCCCAATTTTCCCTCCATCTGAACACACAAAGTGAGTATTTACAAGCACGGTCTTCATGTAAAAACCGAGGCTCCTTCAGTAGTACTTTGAAACCAGATAGCGCTGCCTTTCCAAATTGCTGGCGGTTCCCCTCCACTGGGCTCCTTCACGAAGCCTTTGAACAAGCATGCGACACACTCAGGGAACGTTAGCAGATGCTAAAACATTTTATTGGCTGATTTATTAAGCAATTAAGGGTCATTTTTTTGAAAAATGGAGAGAGAAATCCAGACACAACAGAAGTGAGAGAAATCAGAAATCAGTGTTTAGAACAACGGGAGCTAGTCACTTTTTCTCTTTGTTAACATACCAACCTAATTCAAAACAGACCAGTGTCTGTGCAAATACTTAGGGCTTTTTTATTTTGGGATTGTTTTTTGTTGTTATTGTTGTTCCAGTGAGAGAAGTTTCAGGGAAAGTGCAGAAGTAAAAACATAAAAGAAAAAAAGGGTACAAGTGCTGTTGCTGTGTTTTCAGAAAATACAAATTGAACTAGATTCCTGTGATTGGTTCCTTTTCATGCCTGCTGTTAAGAAGCAACTTGACTTCTCCATGCAGCTCAAGTTATATAGAAAAATAATGAGTCACATGATAATAGCCATATCTAAACACCCCGATAGAAGAAGGTTACCAAGACCGGGCAGCTTATTGTTTGGGTGGTGCGGGACAGGTAAATACCTGGATGGATTTGAGAGGTCCAGGGAAGACTGCCCCGAATTTTCTCATTAGATGGCTTAGGTTGGCATGCAATCTTTCAGCTAATGCGTTTCCCTTCTCTGAGTCTCAGTTTGAGATAAAATATCGTTCTGAAAAAGTGAATGGAGGTGAGTCACTCCCAATTTACTGTGCATGTGCTTCCAAGAGGCCTTCCTTAGGACAGGCAGAGGAGCGCAGAGTGAGAGACCAGGGACACAGCAGAGCTTGCAGTAAGCAGGGAGTCACTACTCAGTACCTCTTTCTTACAATTCTGCAGCCACCAAAGACCAAATCGACTCCCTTTACTTTATGATTTTCCCTAGGTTCATTTGCAATACACAAAATTATGCATTCACTAATAACAAGGAGGGATCCAGCCTAATGACCCTTTAGAATCCCACTAGATTGTTAATCATTAAATAGCTGATTGAAAACAGTCCACAGTCTAGCTCTTCTTAAAATATTCTTTTGTTTTGAACTTTCTTGTATACAAAGAGCCACCTTCTATTAACATTCACAAAGCAAAAAGGTATACTCAGAAGAAATAAGAAAGCAGAAATCTTGTTAGCTAGACGAACCCAAACTTGACTTGAGTGTGCCAAATTTGGGCTCTAAGAGGACTTTTGATTTTATGGAAGCCAAATCAATTGCCTGTTAAGTCTCTGCCATTTAAAAAGTCATGACGGGCAGTTCATGCTGATCATTAATAGTAAAGCAATTGTTGATACTTGTTCTGGATTTTAATATGTAATTAAAGCTAAGTGGCTAGATTTGCATACAATAAACAATAGAAATGACTTACTTTCCCCAGTCCCACAGGCATTATCATTTAAACATGAGTACTAATTGTTCTATGTAAACAGAAGCTATTGCATTCAGCAGATAAACTTTTTCCAAATCTTAAATCCTGCTGTCATCTAAAAAGACCCAAAGTGCTTAAGTCACCTTAAAAACAATGTTCAGGAAAGATTTTATGTTATTTCCTCCCCCCCCCCAATATATAAAGAAATCTTGGTGTCTTTATTAAAAGGATTCAGATCATCAGTCAAAGACAGTTAGACCTACCCTGCTTATTAATTGCACTTGCTGCTTATTAATTGCAAAATGTGAAATTACCTAATTAGAAATGAATAAGTGTTCATTTTTTATTTTATTACTATTTTTTGGTTAAACAAATATTATTAATTGCATTAGACCTGGGAATGGCCCTTTTGAAATTGTTTCCTAATTAGTCCTAGAGGACCGCACAAACAGTGAAATATTGGACATGTTTGATGTGGACACCAAACTGGCCTTCTCCAAAATCGATGCTAAATACTATAAATCCAATGATTGATTGTCAACAGTCAAATGAAAAAAATGGCTAAAATAAATGCTGTGTATAAATGGATTTCTAGAGCAACACCTCATTTATTTTGTAGTTAGAGTTGTCCAGTTTTGATGCTGACTTCAACTGAGTCTGGAAAATCCTAATCATGGCATCACACAGAGTAAGGCCAAAGACATGTGGTGCAGTCACAATTTACTGTGCTCTTGACATAATACTAAAAAGACAGAATAACCCCATATCCCAGAGTTTATTACCTGCTGGGGAGGCTCAATGAGAATAAAAAATTTAAAATAAATATGTCTGGATGTGACTTATTTTGTAAAAAGAAAATTGATATCAGAGAGACAAATGAAGCTAAGTATTGGTCAAATAAGTTTGTAAAATAGGATATTTATGTTTGCTCTTTTATAGTTTGCATTGGAAGCTGGGGAACACCAGGTATACGTGGTCTGTGAAATTGCAGATTACCTTCCTGCTTGGGAAGGGCCATTGTTTTTGCTAATATTTGCCAGAGGAGAGGTTTTCTTGCCAGAAAGTTTTGAAAACAGAGAAGAAGGAGAAGAAAAAGGGAGGAAGCCATGTTTGCAGAGTGAGAGCAGAGAGAATGCAGAGTGCTGAGGAAGAAGCGAGTTTGTGCAGAGAGAGAGAAGGTATGCAGATGGGGAACCAGAGCTGAGGGACTTTTGTGAGCTCCGCTGACACTGGTGAGGCTTTTAATTCTAGGAGGAACTGGAGAAGATTCTCCTGGTTGTGGAACTGGAGAATGTGTCAGTTGTTTTGTGAGTTCTGAATGAAGAGGAAAGTGTTTGCCCTGCCTGTTTGCTTGTTGGCCCGTGAGAGTAAAGGAATGGTCCACCATTTTTTGGCTCCAGTTTCTTTACTGTCTGCCCGAAATCAATGAGAACCTGCATGTACATGGCCATGACGGCCGTGACTATTGGCTCTACACAAGTAAACATTGTTTTTGAACAGCAGAAATCATTTAGACAAAAAGGTTTTTCTGGAAAGATTCCATTCCATTCCATCCTGCAACATTCTGTTCCTAGCCTACAGCCTACAAAGGGGTGCAAGATGTTGTTTCTGTCCAGGGCACCCTGCTGGGCCAGTGAGAGCTGAACTGTGATCACTTCCAGATTTCCTTACTTGTCTACAGTAAGAGAGGAGAGAAGTGGAAGAGGAAAAAGAGGGATAGAAAGCCCATGGGGTGAAGAGAGGGAATTTCAGAGGCTTGGCTGATATTAGAGGCTGTTTGGTTTTAATGCCTGGGTGGAGCCGTTCTTCTCCCCTTCCCCTGTCTTCTTCTTGTACTGTCTTTGGCATTTCCTTCCGAAAGAGCCTCCACTCTCTGACATATGAATTGATGGCTTTAAAAACAACCAATTTGAAACTCCTTGCCAGCACATAGATTTGATTTTTGTGACTTTTTTAAAAAAACCACCACAACAAATATAATCAGGTATCAAGTGAATTATTTTTAAAAATTGACACCAGGTCATAGTGATTCATCTGTCACAAAAGTAAATACAAAGCTGCTCATGAAATAACCCTTGATATTCGCCTATTTCTCCCTCCTTTCTCCAAAAAGACTTTGTCTTACTGAAAATTTTCTCCTCTTTACAAAAGGCTTACATCAGATATCTATACTCCTTAATTTTCCTTAGTTTAAACTCTTACTAGCCCTCCTCTCTTCCAATTCCATTGTTTCTGAATTTTTTGTTTTTATTTATTGAATTTATTGGGGTGACTGATTAATAAAATTACATAGGTTTTGTTAACGTAGGCAGGTAGGTACCTAGATATTGATGGGGACAGAGAGCAAAGGGAACTGGAAGTTGTATTTTATAAAACTTGGAAAGCCTGCTTCAGTAAGTAGCAGCAACATGCCATTTTAGCTTAATCTGCTAGAAGGCTGAAACATTCACAGACTAATTAGACCATTGTGCCCTCAGAGTCCATTGTGCCATTGAACCCTTGGACCAGGGCCCATAAAGAAAAGAACAGGTTCTTCTAGCCCTCAAGGGTAAAACCAATTCATACCCAAACTATGGGGGATGGTGCTTCTGTGCTTCTAATTTAAGATATGAGCAGTAGAAGCCAGCAAGGTGGCCATAGAGGCCTGTCAGTCTATCCTAGCAAAAGAATCTGATTGGTTAATGGGAGAAACAAACACACCTGTGAAATTAAAAAAAAACAACAACAAAAAAAACTGATTGGTTAGCTAAAGGGAAGCTAGTCCCTCACAGACTAAAAATATAAACACAGGCTTAACAGTGATCTGGTCATTCTTTGCAATTTTTTTTGTCCTCTCTGCTATCTTGCTGAAAGAAACACTAATCATGTTAGCAGCCACACTGAGTGGCTGGCAGCTGGACCATCTCCCAATTACAGGCTCTGAGCAGCACTGGGCTGGACTGAGTTTTGATATGGTCTAATCATGGTGCAGAATATCTGGAGTGTAGTCTGTATTCTGGGCTTATTGAAGACTAGACTGGACTTTTTCCTTGCTGGGACGGGTGGAAATAAGACATTGGAACCTGTCAACAACCTTCTACATCAACTTCAAATAAATCTTACTGAAGAAGTCTAAGCTTCTCTAAGTATAGGCTTTATAAAATGCATTTTATATGATTCCATACACAAACACCACCACAACTGACTCCAGAACGGATAGTTTCAGGTGTAAAATTCTACTACATCATCTGTATATTGTACTGTGTGTTCACCACCCCCAAGTCAAGCCTCCTCCCATCACCATTTATCCCTCTTTACCCTCTCCTACAGCCCCCCAGCCCCCTTTCCCTCTTGAAATCACCATACTGTTGTCCTGTCTCAGTTTTGATCTTTGTTCTTGAATTTTTTTATTAATAAAAAATAATCCAAGACTTGAAAATAAGGCAAAAAGATGGCCAATGGAGTGTCATATGGGACCTTTATTATTATCTAGGAAAATGCACTTTGTTCAACTCACTGAGTTCTATTCTCAAAAATTCCCCAAAAGTGAGGTTTGTGCTAATTTGTAGATTTTTATTCATGGGCATGAAAATAATTTATATCTGAAAGAAATCATATTTTCAGAAGTTATACTTCATTTCTTATAGGAAATTAACTAGTTTTATATCTAACATAGCAGCCTTACCTTAATATTCTTTTATTAAGTTACCTTAAAATATCTAGCTCCTCAAATGCTTCTTGAATTGGTTCTATCATCTTGCTCCTTCTCTCATTAATTGAGTTAAACAAAATTTTTGACACAAAATGCATTTTTCTATTTGTATAAGAATCACAGTTTCAATGTTTTAAAAATTATACATAGGCAATAATCAATTTTTTACATATTTGTACTACTAATCATATTGTTAATTGGCTGATTTCACTTTTTAATTGTAGTGTGAAATTTCAAAACCAGACTCTTTTATTTCTGTATCTGTGTCACCCAACATGGGTTCCCAACACTTAATAGATGCTCAATAAATGCTGTATGTATAATATATGCTAAATTCTCAATTTCATGACTAAATCCATAAATTAATGGAACAGTCACCTACATTTGGCTTATATTTATCTCTTCCTAATTTGACCTCTGTGTTACTAAATTAGTTTTATTTTAATTCATGCTATACAATACAAAATGGATCATACCCTAACTCATCTGGTCTTTCCCATATATGTACATCCTAAGAGATTCAGATGTGTGGGCAGGTTTTTGCCCCCTATACTTAATAAAAAGTATATGTATAAATATCTACATTCTAGTTAAAAGTAAGAAAATTAGCTAATAGAAAGAAAAGAGGCCACATCATCATCTTCAATATGGTTCCCACAGATTCTTTCTGCATAAAAGCTGCTAATTTAACAATAACATTTGAACTTGCTTTTTGTGAATAATGTTGCTGAAGATTTTTTCCCCATGAAATGGGCTTCTTTCCTGGATCAGATGCCAACAAATTACAGAACTTGACTATGTGACCAGGAAAAAAAAAGAAAGAAAGAAAAGCAAACAGACGTTGACAGTATTAACCAAAATAGGCTTCAACTATTGTTAGGAAATTTCTGTCACTTCAAAATAAATCCAAGTCTACAACACGCACATAGTTTCACTGAAAGTGCCATGGTTAGTGAGACTTCAAAAACCTTGTCTAGTCAGTTTCTCATATCCCTTTACCATACCTAATTCTTAGAAAGGATTTTGCTAGCCAGAACATGTATTTGATTTTTCAGTTGGTTTAAATTACTATAAACAGCTACAAGTTTTAAGTAATGAGTCAAATTCAATTTTTCCAATATGCTACTATACAATTAGGAACTTTCATCTTTTTTTTTTCTTCAATCACTAGGCTGTAGGTATCAAACAATAAATATTTTATTTTAGATATTAATTATGTACTTTAAACTTTTCAAAAACTTTATCTACCACTCATTCTATACCAAATCCAAATGTCTCAGAATGTTTACTTTAATAATGCAGTTCAAGGACTCTGGAAGAACTTTTCTAACATATAGACAAAATCCCCTGACAGTCAAAATTTCATGGTTAAAAAAAAAATCTTGCATCCATATGATATCACTTTATACATTTTCAAACACAAAAGAAAAAGATGCTAAGAGATGTGAAAAGTCAATATAAACATGAAAATTAAATAATAATAAATGGAAAAAAGCAAGAAGTGCTACTTTGTGGAATTAAGAAGCTCTTTAATTCACCTTCTGCTAGAACTTATAAAGCCATCATTCACAACATAGTAAGAGGTAACTTAGCAGATGATCAGCTAGTTGCTGAGCATGTTGGTTACAGACATTTGAAAGTCATCCGGGAATTAAAGCAAGAGAAAAAAAGTCCTTGCCTAAACAAAAAATGCATGTCCACAAGTCAGTTCCTTAGGCCCCTGCTTAGCTTTTATGACTGTCCATTCACTTTTAATTCAAGTTATGGAGTTTCCAGTTCCATAGCATACAGAAGCACCAAGTAAGTCATAGTGGCAAGGGAGCAACAAAATCAGCATACTTTCTTGTCCATGTACTATACAGTTCTGTGATCAAATATACTTGCCTATTTCTGTATTGGAACCGGGCAAACATAACTTAGTTTCTCACCCCAGGAAATGCAGTTCTTGAAGTAAACTATAACTGAACCAACTGCTTTGATAAGAAAGAGCTTGCTTATCAAAGCTTGCTTTAGATCTCGCATCTCACTGTACCTACCAGTCCAGAGCTATTATGGCATTAAAATCTGCCAAATCCTAGTCACTTCAATGTCTTATAAATTCACTTTATACCCTACACTATACATATTTTATCCTAATATCGCCTCATTTTCTAACACTACCAAGACAATCAAGTTGATGCTTTCTCATTCTATAATAATTTTAATAAACCTAGCTTTGTTTGATAAACAGATTTTCCTGTGGGACTTTGGGGACTTGAAAGTCAAAAATGCACACAGACAAACAGCACCCACTGGGACAGAAACACCTAAAGCTATACAAATAAAGCACAGGAACTTAAAGATGGATAACAGCCCGGGTCAATAATATTCTTTATTTCAATAAGCTCTCAGAATGGTCCTGTATTAGAATACAGGATA
Source organism: Saccopteryx bilineata (assembly GCF_036850765.1). Taxonomy (NCBI): domain Eukaryota; kingdom Metazoa; phylum Chordata; class Mammalia; order Chiroptera; family Emballonuridae; genus Saccopteryx; species Saccopteryx bilineata. Next base: position 173,870,362 of record NC_089495.1, read on the forward strand.
AAGTTCATAAGGATAAATGGCTGAATCAGAAATATAATCTTACAGCATATTCAATATAATCTGTTTAAGGAGATAGGAAAACATATATTTGACAGAGAGATCTATCCAAATCAAATAATATTTTAAGGTTGTGGCTAATACCCAAAGCTTTCTTGAAAACTAGACTGTCCAGATGATGCATGCCCAGGGTTCCAGTTAGATGAGATACCACCATGCTCCATTCCCTCAATTAACAGTTTCTGAATTGCTAAGGAATGTGGTACCTTGTCCCTAAATACTTCACAATTTAAGGAATTCATATTTTACAAAGGGTGGGCTAAACTTGGGCTTTGTAATCAGACAGAACTGAATTCTCTCTCTAGCTCTGCCATTTTCTAGACTTGTGACCTTCAGCAAGTGGTTGAACTGCTCTGACTTTCAATTTCCTTCTGTTAAAAAAAATAAATAACACTACCAACATCACAGAGACCTTGTGATGATTATAATATAGGTACTTAGAATTTTGCTTATTAGATGATAAAACTAATTAATGTATATATTAGCAGGTGCTATCATGCGCATTTGACATGTATCAACTCTTCAGTTGTGCCTAAGGTAAAAGCTATTAACATCCCTGGTGTATTGATGAGAAGACCTGAAGCTCAATATGAAATAATTTGCTGAGGTGACACAGGTAGCAAGTGAGGAGCTAAGAGTCAAACCCGGTAAGCTTGTTCTATAGTTTGTATCTTCCCCACTGTGTTGCTAAGAAACCAGTGGTGACAGAGGATGGAAAAAGTTTCAAAAGATCACATGGCATTTGGACATCCTTCAAGTTATGAATGATCCTAGCTGACACATCTTGATTTTCCTGCACGATGAAAAGACCTGGCGATAGTTAATGGAATCTGTCCTCTTAACAAATTTTTTTTGAACTGAAGGAAAAACATATTCTTAATCAGTTACCTCTTCACCAGGTAAAATCTCAGTCTTTTGCCTCACAAGACACAGAGAGATGGGTTAGCCACATAACCAGGTTAAAACTGTGCGTTGAAGGTTTCATTAATTAACCCATTTCCTTGACCATGGAAGAGACATTTTAAAGTAAGTGTTCTCCCATGTTGGAACTAAATGAATGGGAACGTGCTTGAAAAGGAAACACTGTTAAAGTCCTACAAGTCACATACAGGAAAATTGATATTATAGTGATACGAGATAGAGGGCCGAGTTATTTACAAAATTTAAAGTTAAGGTTGCCTTTGAGAATAAAATTACATAAAATGAACCTAAAATAAATGAGATTAGCCCTTGATACAACAGAACAACCCACACTGAGATAGAGCCTTTGCCTGCATGGCTAACGCATTTGAGTTAATACTCACATTCTAATCATGGTGAATAGCATGTGATTGTAACCTTATCAATTCTCTTTTTACTCAGCTGGAAGAGATTGTGACCTTCAGCGTAAAAAGGGAAATCTAGAGTTTGAGACAGTATCAATTTTCTACCGTTATCTACAGTCATATTTGAAAGGCAGAGAAGCTGAGCAGCTGACATTGCACTCCAAAGACTGTCATGATCGGATGCAGTCACAAACCAGCATGGAGGGAGGGTTCTGTGAGTTCTAGGTTGTTCTCACTCTCCTCCTCCAAGTCCTGTGCCTACTGACCCACCACAGCCCCAGGCCAACCGTGGATGCTTAATGGTAGTCTTCCAGGGCCCACAGCCACACAGAAGCCCAGCTTCCCATTGGATTCCCACTGACCTTCTCTTTGTCATCCTATACCGGTGACTGCACATGCTTGGCTTCTCAGAGTAAGTGGTCTGTGACTCCTCTGAGCTTCCACCTTCGACCCTGGACCTTCGTTTCCCAGACCCTCCCTTTGGTTTCAGTTCTAATTCCTATAATGAATCTCTTACACCAAAATTTATAATGCCTCTGCTTCTCTGATGCTGGCTAAGAATACTTTTACTACAGGCAAATGTTGGACCTACCAAAAAGAGAATGTGCTGACCTGTCAGTGACACAAGCTCCGGAGAGCAGCTCTACCTAGCATCCTTCTCTTGTGATTCTGTGGCTACAGGGGCCTGTCCACAAGTTTGGACACAGAGACTTTGAGGGAAGAGACACAGGAATCTGGGAGCAATCTCAGCCCTGCTGTGATTCTGGGCGAGTTGCTTAATTGTTCTGGTGGTGTTTTCATGTCCAAACAATGAATGAGTGATTGCTACTCTGCACAAATATTTGGTACCTTTTCTATTCCCTGTTTCCCCGTCCTATTAAAGTAGATGCAGCCATATGACTTGCTCCAGTTAATGAATTGTGAGGGCAAGTGATGTGAAGAATCTTTAAGAACTGCCTTCTCTTTCTCATTTCTGCAGCTGTGACAGGCAGTGTTCTAGCAAGAGGCGACAGCCTGTCTGTCAGCCGGTCCCAGGTGAAGGTGATGTTTAAGTACCGCTGCAGCCACCCATGAGCCACATGCAGCCTGGACAGGAACTGAACCTGTGAGGTTGTATAGCACTGAAATGCTGGGAGTCACTTCAGCATGACCTAGGCTATCCTAACTGACACAGGGCTGACCTGTAGTATATGCTCCTGTGATGTGATCTCTGATATTCCAGTTTGTAACAATATGAGCTTTGAAATTACTAATACACAGTTGACCCTTGAACATTAGGGGAGCAATCAGAAGTCCATATATAACTTTGACTCCCCCAAAACTTAACTACCAGCTCTGGTGGGGTAGCTTAGGTGGTTAGAGTGTTGTCCCCGTACCCCAAGGTGGTGGGTTCAATCCCTGGTAAGGGCACATAAAACAATCAACCAACAAGTGCATAAATAAAAGGAATAACAAATTGATGTTTCTCTCTCTCTCCTTTCCTCTCTCTCCAAAATCAATTAAAATAAAACACACAACAAAAGCACTTAACTAATAATAGTGCATTGACTTAACTACTAAAGTGTTACTAATAACATAGTTGATTAACACATATTTTCTATTATATGTATTACATACTGTAGTCTCAAAATAAAGGAAGCAAGAGAAAAGATGTTATTAAGAAAATCATAGAAAAAAGAAAATACATTTACAGTATTTATTGAAAAAATTCTGCATATAAGTTTACCCATGTATTCAAACTTGTATTATTTGGGGGTCACTGTATATGTAATTTCATTTTTTAAAATGTCCATGCACATTATAGAGGAAGCGGAGTCTAGCATTATATGCTCAAAATGAATTTACAGAAATATATGTAATAAAATAATCTTTACATTATTTATATGGTGCCTGATATCTACATAATACCAAATACTTCAGATGGCTAAACCTTGAAATAAACAGGCTGAATTAACAAACTTAGTGGGAACTACACAGATACCCTGTTATTCACCCTCTTACAAAGAACTAGTTAATTATTTTTTTTCCTTTCTATGCTCTTCTTAATATAACTTCCTGCTTTGAGCTGAAGAATTCATACTTGGGGCTTATCAACCTCAAACAGTAGCAATTCAGAGACATTTAATTAACTGTGAGGTGGGTAGTTGTATTTTTTACATTGTTACTTGGAACTTTTTCAATTTAAAAATTTAGAATAGTATCTTGTTGCTTAAGAATTGATCACTTAGAATGGAAAAAATGGCAGTTAGCACTTTTTTCTCTTAAAGCTAGTCATATGGAAATAAAGATGGGAAAAAAAGTAAGTAAGAATGAGAAAGGAAAAGAAAGAGATGTTAATAAGGAAATTACATGCAAATCCAACTTTTCTAAACCTTTGCAACAAATGAGTCATCTCTCAATTGGTATAACATTTCATTTTACCCCCAATTTCTTTATTAAAGGTTACAGAAGACACAACTTCTATGGACTTTTTTGTTGTTTTCTTTCTTCTCGTCTTCAAATGTTCAGTAGTGCCAAATGTGTTGCAGTTTCACTGAGCAGCATGTTGTTAAACAACACACTCCGTGTTGGCTCCGTGCGCGTCTCCACTGGGGAGTGCTTACGTCTGCGGTTCCCTAACGTCACGTTCAGGCAAATGGAAAAGGGCAGCTTTGCAACAACAGGGAGTCCATTTTGAAGTGAAATATTGCAGGCGGTCAAATAAACAGAACTTTGGATCTTGTATTGAGCCCTATTTTGATCACCGAACTCCTATCCCCTTTTTTCAGAAAAGCAAAGTACAATAGTTCCTACTTTCTTTCCCACTCAGAATTAAAATTACAGTCCCTGCCCTCAACTACCTATATGCCTTCTGTTCTGGCAAAGGAGGAAAAATTTCCACTTTCTGTAGGAAAAACTGCATCACGCCATTTCTTTAGAATAGTGATCAGGCCTTGCTACACACAACTGAAGCTCTCTTAAGTTAATAATTCATTTCTTTTTCCCATATGCATTCAAAAATTATCTTCTGAGTGCTTACTAGTGTTAGGCAATATGCTCAGTTATGGATATTAGTGGTGTGAGCAAGACAGAGTTTGTCTCCACCCTCATGGAGCTTGTGATCTAGGGAAGAAAAATATTCAAATAATCATACACATATAAATGTCAACATCTTCCTTTAGCAAGAGAAGACAGAGCTGAGGTCTAAAGAATGAGAAGGGCAGACAACCCTGGTGAGGAGGGAGGGAGTATCTGTCTAGACAGAGAGGGTAACATATACAATGGTTCTGTGACATCTGCAAGGTATTATGACATAAAATGTTTAAAATATAAACAAGAAGAAAAGGAGTAAAGGCTCGCTTATATGTTTCTGTTCATGTTCACCCTTTGATTCATTCACTCAGTGCTTTTGTGATTGTCACCGAACTGACAATGTTAGGCACTCATGCTAATTAAACATATATTAAATTAACACAATTCAATTAAAAATGCAAACAAGGTCCAAGTAAGCAAAATGTCAATGCATCCTGGATCCTGAAGCTCATGGAAATCATGCACTGGGGTGACAGACAGAAAACGACATCACCAGTGTGGGGACAGAAAAAGAGTGCCACACTCTAGCTGTCTACAGCAGACATCCCCAAACTATGGCCTACGGGCTGCATTTGGCCCCCTGAGGCCATTTATCCAGCCCCCCGCCGCACTTCCGGAAGGGACACCTCTTTCATTGGTGGTCAGTGAGAGGTCACTGTATGTGGTGGCCCTCCAACGGTCTGAGGGACAGTGAACTGGCCCCCTGTGTAAAAAATTTGGGGACCCCTGGTGGGGGAACACAGGGCATCTATATCATCCCAGGGCAAAAAGCACCAGCCAGGGGACTCACTTCCTAGCAGAGCTATTCCTTCAGCTGAGTGGCGGAGGGGTAGTCAAAGAGAGTCAAGGACTAGGAAACATAATCTTGGCAGAGGAAAACGTTCATGGAGACATTAAGGCATGATGACTTTCCAAGACCTTCTGAGGGGTAAATAATTTGTATGACAGTGACGCAGATGAGTAAGAGCCTTATCAGAATGGCCTGAGGTAGGGATCCCCAAAATGTTCAGTTCACACTACCCTTAGTGTCTGTCATTTCTTCATGCTGCCTATAGGCCAAAAGAACTGCCACAAGGTTTGTTTCTTAAGTAATAAGGGTCCGAACAACTTATGCATTTGTGTACTATCAACTTAGTAGCCATTTGAAGAAGTAATGCACATACATTATAAAGAATAGTTTGATTTTACTCTTAAGTGACTAATTATTGTTAACAGCATGGGACTCCTGTTGGTACCGTGAAGTCCTGAACTTTTAGAACCAGGTGGGACTCTGCCATCCACACTTGCTGTCCCATGTGGATTTTCACTCAGTGTTTCCTTTTTATCACAATAACAATTCAAAAACCCAAATGTCACAATAACATGGCTGTATAAAGGAAATGTTGTATGACCTAATTTTGAAACTGTGAATTACCTTGAAACTAGTAATTTACAGTGTCCAACACATCAGCTGAGTATCTGCATTTCTTTTGAAAATGTAAAGTATCCTGCCCCACCCTCATGAGTCTGACTGGTTCCCTGGGTACCCCGGGCACAAAACCTGCATATTGTTTGGGACTAACAGGCTAAGGTGATAGGGCTTTATCTTGGAAACTGTGGAAAACCACTGAGGGTCTCAGACAGGGTGTCTTGTCCAGTGTTGAAAGGCAGAGTGATGAACCAAAGGAAGCATCTGTCCTTAAGGGTTGTTTTCTTAGCCCATTAGGACAGTTATTATATAACTGCTATTAACATGTAGAGAGTGGCAGATTTCCATAGAACGCTCAGGTTCTGTACATCTCTCTTGATCTTCTGTTTTTCAAGATAATTTTTTTTTTACCGTTTATTCTACAAACACTTGTCAGCGAGTGTCCTGAGTGAGTGACAACCCTCTGTGAATTTCCCCATGATGGGATGTAAAGATGATTTTCACACAAATCCTCTTTATCCAGTTACAAACATCGTGGCCGATGCTTCACTCTAGGCAGTAGCGTGAGTTGCTGAATATGATTGAGGTTCTATGGAACTTTCCAGTTGTATTTGATTCTTACAACAATCCTCTGATAGAGGTAGGACAGGGATTTTTAAATTACTTTTTTTTTAATTGAGATATAATTCATTTACCACTAAAGTCATTATTTTAAGGAATGCAATGGAATGTTTTGGTTTTTTAGCATTTTCAGAGGTATGCAAGCATCACTATTATCTAATTTAAGAATATTTTCGTCATCCCCCAAAGATATTTCATACCCATTAGCAGTCACTTCCTATTTCTCCCTCCTCTTCCAACTTCAGCCTCTGGAAACCATTAATCTACTTTCGGTCTCTATGGCTTTGTTTATTCTGGACATTTTATAAATGGAATCACATTATGTGGCCTTTCGTGACTGGCTTCTTTCACTTGGCAGAATATTTTCAAGGTTCAGCCATGTTGTAACATGTCAGTATTTCATTCTTATTAGTGCTGAATAATATTTCATTGCATGGATGAACCACATTGTTTATCCACTTATTAATTGATAGACACCTGGGTTATTTCCACTATGGGACTATAATGCTGCTATGAGAATTAGTGTACATGGTTTTATGTGGATATGTTTTCAATTTTCTTGGGTAAATATTTATACATAAGAATGGAATAGCTGCGTCATATGGAAAATCTGTGTTTGACTTTTTAGAAACTCCCAAACTGTTTTTTATATTGAATGTACCATTTTACATTCCCACCACGATGCATGCGCATCCCAGTTTCCCCACACTCTCACTGACACTTATTATTTTTCCATTGATATGATTAAAGGCAGGGTTTTGTGTGTGTGTGTGTGTGTGTGTGTGTGTGTGTGTGTGTGTGTGTGTGTGACAGAGACAGAGAGAGGGACAGACAGGAAGGGAGAGAGATGAGAAGCATCAATTCTTTGTTGTGGCACCTTAGTTGTTAATTGATTGCTTTTTCATATGTGCCTTGACCGGGGAGGCTACAGCAGACTGAGTGATCCCTTGCTCAAGACAGCAACCTTGGGCTTAAGCTGGTGAGCCTTGCTCAAACCAGATGACCCCACGTTCAAGCTGGTGACCTTGGGGTTTTGAACCTGGGTCCTCCACATCCCAGTCCAACACTTTATCCACTGCGCTACCACCTGGTCAGGCAAGGGTAGGGTTTATTATCACCATTTCACAGATAAAGAAAGATGGGTCTGTAAAACAATTATTTTAAAAAGCCAGGACACAAATATTAGTTTTCAAATTCTTCAGTCAGCTTTCTTTTTATATCACAAAGTCATTCTAGCATATTACACATCAAGGTGTTATAAAGGCTTACCATGATGCCCTAAAAACACACTCAGTTATGACAATACAGTACAGAGAAGTGAAGCAGATTTACAACACATGCACATATGTGTACACACTACACACACATTCACATTCATGTATGAGTACCCCATTCATCATGTTACTGTGTAACAATGTACTCAACCAAGTACCAACGTACTAATGAGAAATTTTCAAAGAACTTGAACTCACATCATAGTAATACCTTTGACCCTGAGAGAAGATGACCCATTAGCGTTAAAAGTACCTGCTTTTTTACTTCCTCAGGTTTACTTGTTGACTGTAGCCTGTGGTTCATCAGATCTGGACACTTCTATTCAAGCCATCAGATCATTGCTTTTTAGAAAGAGACACAGTATTATCTAAAGCTGAAGTATCCAATTCTGTAAACTGCTTCTTAAATTGTCCCAAAGCACAATATCTTTCAATTTTTCACTCTGGTATAAGGTATTAGAAAAAATATATACTTGAAGTTTGGACATTGATTTGATTGTTATTTCGGCCAAATTTGTCAAAATTGTAAATGCTGTCACACAGGTTGTGTAAATAGAACAATAAAATTGACAGTGCATGACCACCAAATTAGTCCCTGACATTTGTTTCTATTGGAAACAACAGAAACACATTCTGAATGCCAGAATAGCATCTCCTTCACTTGTCATGGCAATGGATTAAATATATATATTTTTGCTAAAAGTAATAAAAGGGTGTTAATGTAGTACGTGAGAACCCTTACATTGAATGAAAATATTTAGTCTAAAAGAAATCAACTCCACAAGAAGGCACCTAAGACTGAATTTTGAGAAAGTTTCTATCCCTTTATTTAAGTCAAACAGTATAATGTGGAAAAAAACAAATATGAAATTATCCATTTCAGGTGCTTATGCTCTATGTCTCACATGAACACTATCATAGTACATACTTAGAACACAAATCTGAATTATTTAGTGTCTATGATGTTATATTTCCTTGATAACATCACAAGTATATAATATACTGCTCACAAAAATTAGAGGATATTTCAAAATGAATATGACGTGACAAAAAAAGAAGCATTTGATATTTTTTAATTAAACAAGCATATTAGAAAACCAATTGTTCAATTACGCAGATGAGATGCAAAACCAACTTTTATTTCATTGGCGAAAATACACTACACAAGAGGCTGAAAGTACTGGAGTATCTGCACGTTCCCTGATCCCCTAATTTTTGTGAGCAGTGTATTATGGAGAGTTCTGCTGAGCTTGAATTTGAACTAATTTTTACTAAGTAAGGGCTTGCAGTACTCAAATGTGTGCAGGTAACCAGTAGGCTAATTGCAAATATCGGCAGGTATTTGCCTCAAAACCTCCCATGTCTCAAGATCCAATCTAGGCTTTGAAAACACTCCTTTGGTATCCTAGCTTGCCAGCTACAAAAGCCATAATAATGTACACGTAAAATGATCAGATTCTGCTTTTGTGTTGCCACTATATGAACAGTAATAAGATCATCTTAATATCCCCAATACATCTTTTTTCTAATGTTTAATAGCATGAACAAGGTAAACAGGAGCTGTTACTCAGTGGAGAAAAGAAAGAAAGAGGCTTGCTCAAAGGAATAAATGTGGGCTAGCCTTCCTTCCTTCAACCTTTACCCACAATACTCATGCATATTCATGATTGGAGTAGTGGCAGTTGCAGTTAGTCAGATAAGCAATTTTTTTTTTAATGCAAAATTGGAAGCAGGAGTAATTGACAGAGCAGTTATTCTTCCTTGAGAGCTTGCCCTTAGTTTATACAAACTTTGTGTGCAGGCATTTCTTTGCCTTTTGCAAGAGGAATTTAAATTCAAATGTAGATCACACTTTTGCATGGATTTTGCAGCACTCTGCTAGGCTCCCGAGCATTAAATTGTAAGGTATTAGAATCAGAATCATTTAAAAATAGTGTAACTGAGGTACAAGGCATCGCAATAATTTCTGAGAATTGGGAGGCCATTTCTGAAAGTCCAATGCTCTCCTCCATATTCTCCCCAGCCTGCGCCATTGGTGTGGGATCACCCAATGGGCAGAGACACATGTGCAGAGCATGAGCTGGCAAAGCAGGGCCACCACAAACTGTATTTTTGCTTATTAGTGTCTGTGTGAAATAGCTTGCTTTTTGATATTTCAATATAAAGAGAAAAAGCTGTTATTATTGGCGAAACAAGAGTATTACTGGGCTTCCTTGCATTCTTTTTCATTGTTCAGCATTGTTCTATTTTGAGTTATATTCACTGTCTTTAGAATCTCTAAAGGCTCTAGTCATAAAACTTTGTATGTAAAGTTGGAAGCACTTGAAAAAAGTTTAAATAATTTTAGGGATTGCTTCTATGATGGCTTGATATATATAACATTTTACATATACTGTATATACATATATGTATGTATACACACACATGCACACACATACACACATATATATTTATACATATCTATTAGTATAGTAAATGACAAATGAGTGGAGTTCCAACATAAATGATGGGTGATATTTTTATTTATATTAACGAGTAAGATAAAAGCAAAATACCAAAGACATATATCAGAACTTTCTTCATTTGTGTATAAGTTAGCAGATAATTTGTTGAATAGAATAATAGTTTTTAAGTACTGAAGGGAGATTACTGCAATTTCTTTGTAGTATTCATGATATAACAACTATGGATACAACAGATTTTTTTAAGTTTAATCTGCTTTCTTAACATTTTTCATCACTTTCTTAAATTTAGACAATCAACAAAATGATGTCTGGAGCCCTGAATTATAGCATATGTAATTTCTGTGGTACAGATACTCTCACTATGGCTGATTAAAAAGCTACCTCTGACTATGGAATTGGGAAGAGATGTACAGTAGCTCATCATTATATAATATTTTCACCATATGGTTATAATAGATAAAAATAAACCCAAGATTATAGGCAACAGTAAAATGTAATAACATAATTACTGATTTGTGTTGAGAATTTCTTACTTCTGTGTTTAATGTAATTTATTTAATTATACATTTAAATAATTTAAATTTTAATAAAGGTTATGTTTTAACAATTGGCTCACAAAATTTATGAAATTATAATGATCAGTTCTTACAAGCCTGTATAAGCTGTCCTCACTACTTATATATGTATAAAATTTAAGATACACATATATTGACTTATGTGTGTGTATAAATATATGTATTTTATTACTGCAAATAAGCCTAATAAAAAATACAAAAATGAAACTGAAGGAAATAGAAGCTCATTAGTAGAAAAAGACTGTGTCAGTTCTGCAAACAAATGAAGACCCTTTTCTGCAATTATATTACTATACATGGTTCAAAATGTTCTTCAAGTGACTATAGACATAATCCTTAGCCTACTATTGTTTTCATTCACTTCTCTAAAAGAAGCAAAGTGCAGCAGATGCTCAAATAATGTCATGTAGTTATAACATGTCTGAGATGCAGCAGGAATTTAACTATCACTTAAATCAATTAGCCTGAGGTAAAATTGGTTTTATCATACATCATTTTGATTGAAGTCACAAAACTGGCACTGGCCATTGGATCAGTGGTAGAGCATTGGCCCAGAGTGTGGATGCCCTGGGTTCACTTCCGGGTCAGGGCACACAAGAGAAGCAAGCATCTGCTTCTCCGCCCCTCCCCTTCCCTTCTCTCTTTATATCTCTCTCTTCTCCTCCTGTAGCCATAGCTCTGTTGAAGCAAGTTGGACCCAGGTGCTGAGGATGGGTCTATGTCCTCACCTCATGTGCTAAAATAGCTTGGTTGCTGAGCAACAGAGCAACAGCCCCAGAAGGGCAGAGCATCACCCAGTAGGGGGCTTGCCAGGTGGATCTGGTAGGAGCATATGTGGGAGTCTATCTCTCTGCCTCCTCACTTCTCAATTAAAAAATAAATAAATAAAGTCACAGAACCTACCAATGATGTTAAATGAGGACTTACTATATTTTGCTTCAATTCTTATTTTCCTAGAGTTATAAGATTAAAGATTCTGCCTTAGGTATATAATACATAATTGTTATCTAAGTTGGGCTGTGGAACAGGACAAAGCTCTGTTTAAAGTCCCAGTTCATATTGGTGTCAGTGATGGACATCATAGAGTACCACTCAGAAGGGAGATGAAGAGATTGAACTAAGTTATTCAGCTCATAGGGACGACAATCTAGGTGGCTGACATATTGCTCTGCTTAAGCCATAGTTATAGCTACAACACCACACTATTTCCATGAGACACCTGCCAAGTTACCTTTTACACACCAAAAGTTTGTGTGTGTGTGTGTGTGTGTGTGTGAGAGAGAGAGAGAGAGAGAGAGGGGGTATTCAAAATAAAGAAGTTAGGGTGTGGCTTGGACCCTGTCTGTAACATGGTTTCCATTTTTTAAAAAATACTCTTTGCAACTTTACTAAATTGTTCATAATCATATTTAGAGAGTTTTCTTGACACTCACAGATTATTTTATTTTTAAATTTTTATTGGTTTTATTTGCTTTGCTCTTTTAGTCCCTCAGTTCAACAGTTTAAGAATAACTTTAACTCTATATATTAAAATTGCTCTTCTAAAAATAAATCTGAACATTAACATTTGAAAAAAATAAAAAATTCACCTTTTAAAATCATCACCTTTGTGCTAGACTATGAGCCATCTAGACATATGCCAAAATTGTCCCATTGTTCAAATCAAATAGCAGGTTTAGGATGCTGTGGTCTGTGTTTTGCATTGACTATTTTCTCATGATACAGAGACCTAATAACTGCTGCTCGAGTCAGGGAAAAATAAAACACTCAAGATGAATCCTTGCATTACAAATCTGTTTACTATTTCTATACAAAATTCAATGTAATATACTTTGTCTGGCAGTATGCGGGACCACTATTTCCTCTGAAAGACACTATTGTGGAAGCCAGTAATGATTTTTCTGGGAGTGTTCCCCCTGGCCTGATAAAAGAACTGAAAATAATTAAGTTGAAAAATCCAGCTAAATTGAGATGTTTTATACTTTTATTTTAAATATCCTTTCCTTGGTGGTAGCTAGATTTACATCTGCAGAATGTGAAAGTGACTACAAACAGTTTTTTTAAACTATAAATGAGATGAAGCAAAAGTTTCAGACACTCTTACAGAAAAAAATCAATCATAGTTATGTTGTAAGATTCTTGAAAAATATGTAAAATAATGTATTTACTAAAATGTTAAAATTTGAAAGAATCCTTATATTGGAATCAAAAGTAACCTAATCAAATTGTTCACCCCCCAATATGTGTCTTCTAATTGACAAATGATTTTACAAACATCCAAACTTGAGTGACCAATGTCCTACAGTTTGCACAATGAGTCAAAGTTTAGTATTGTGAGACACTAAGGAAATATTCAACCAAGGTGACATAATATTGAGATATTATTTCTACACTGCATCAACATTACATTCATAACTCCATGCATTCCACAGGCTATGACACCAGTCACATTAATTACCATCCTTATGATAGCTGTATCACAGAACACTTAAAGAAGCAGATAATTTAGATGGCTCAGTTCAAGAATAAAAATCTCTAGACAACCTGCATTGAGCATGTTGCCCTATCGGAAACTCAGTTTATCTTAAACCAATGGTTTTCAATTCAATCATATCCAGTGCTGCCTTTATATAATAAATATTTTGTTAAAGCCCTCTTGACCATGCTAAATGGCATCTATAAACATCTATAAACAATTCATCCACGTACATGAAGCAGGTGTCAGTGTCCCAGCCCCCAACTTTCCAGAACTCATCTTTCCAGCATGTACACCTCACACTCTGGCATCCTCCAGCAAATACCCTTGATGTGACTCTGCCTAAGGGCTCCTCTCAGTCTGGCCAAGGAGTGGGAGAGAAGTGCTGGGGTGTTAGTGCTCTCGTCCACCGCCAACCAGATGTAGACGTTTGAGATAAATAGCTTAGCTCTGTGCATCCTCAAACGGGACCACATCCTCCTTGGCACGTTCTACACGGTCTTCCAGAGCTGCCCAGCAGGTCAGGGCCTCAGAGCCACAGTGATAACTTGCTTAATTTAATACTGTGACTCTTGGCTGCCTTCCCTTCCCTTTCTCACTTCCCACTGCTTGGCCCGTTCTTCCTAAAGCCACCTGAGTGAAGTGCTTGTACACAGAACATCGCCTCAGGCTCTGCTTCCAGGGGCACCTAAATTAAAACAATGCATCAGGGTTTTTTATTTTTATTGATTTTTTTTTCTTTTCTTAGAGAGATAGGGGTGAACCTGGCTATTGCTCAGTGGATAGAGCATCGGCAATCATATGGAAACTTCAGGTTTGATCCCCAATCAGGGCACACACGAGAAGCAACCATCTACTTTTCTCCCCCTCCCTCTCCCCCTTCTCTCTTCTTTCCCCTCCCACAACCAGTAGCTTGACTGATTTGAAAGTCAGTCCAGGTGCTGAGGATAGCTCAGTTGAGCATAAGCCCCAGACAGGTTGCTGAGTGGATCACAGTCAGGGCTCATGCAGGAGTCTGTAGCACTATCGCCCCTGCTAAAACTTAAAAAAATAAAAAAGAGAGAGAGAAGGGTAGAGAGAGAGTGAGAGAAACATCAATCTGTTTTTCCACTTACTCATGGCATCATTGGTTGATTCCTGTATATACCCTGACTGGTGATTGAACCCACAACCTCAGCATGCTGGGATGACACTCTAACCAACTGAGCTATCCAGCCAAGGCCAATATATCAATTAAAAATCATAACATAGCCTGATCAGGCAGTGGAGCCGTGAATAGAGCGTCAAACTGGGATGTGGAGGACCCACGTTTGAGATCCCAAGGTTGCCAGCTTGAGCGTGGTGGGCTCATCTGGTTTGAGCAAGACTCACCAGCTTGAGCCCAAGGTCGCTGGCTCAAGCAAGGGGTCACTCGGTTTGCTGTAGCCCCCCAGTCAAGGCACATATGAGAAAGCAATCAATGAACAACTAAGGAGCCGTAACAAAGAATTGATGTTTTTCATATCTCTTCCTTCCTGTCCGTTTGTCCCTGTCTCTGACTCTCTCTGTCTCTGCCACACACACACACACACACACACACACACACACACAAATCATAATATAATGCCATAATGTAATATAAAAGGAAGTCACATAGTAAAATTCTGTTTCAACATGTAAAGACTTAGCATGATTACATATCACCTACAGTATCACATAATGAATTAATCTGCACATAATGAAGTAGTTAGATAGTTGCTACATGGAATCACCATGAAGAGAACATCTGTAAACACAGACAAACAAGTGTGTGAGGCACTGCCAACTACCACAAGTGGTAAGACCGTCAGGGGCACGATTATCTCAGGTACACACCTGGTAAAATTCTGCACTAACTAAGCCTTACCCATCCTCCATTTTCATGGTAGTTCAGTAATATATAAAGAGCAAAGGACTTTTTATGTACCCTGTTGTTTATAAATAAGTTTTACTTATATGAAAAACATTAAAATATTTTGTGGAATAACGGAGTTTCCTAGTACTCCTGGCCCGCTCCCATAATACAGCCTCCTTGGCCCCACCCCCCATGTGCTAGTGGCTCAGCAGAGGGAAGTTAAAAGGGAACAGCACAGAGGCTCAAGCCATTGGATTTGCACGTCCTCAGTTCAAATCCCATCTTCACTTTTTGTTAAAGGTAAGGTATTTGGATAACCTTTTTATGATCATTCTGGCTCTTATTCCTTATCTGTAAAACGCCAGAAACCACGTTTTCTAATTTAGGATTATTCTGAGATCAAATGAGTAAAACAGTGCCTGGCACAAACCGAGGTTCAAAAACATTAGCTAATTCTTTTCACTATAGTACAGGGGTCTCAAACTCGCGGCCCGCGGGCCGCATGTGGCCGCCGAACAATTTTGTGCGGCCCGCAGACTAATCCACGAAGTTCAAAATATTTTGGATATGCCTGACCTGTGGTGGCGCAGTGGATAAAGCGTCGACCTGGAAATGCTGAGGTTGCCGGTTCGAAACCCTGGGCTTGCCTGGTCAAGGCACATATGGGAGTTGATGCTTCCAGCTCCTCCCCCCCTTCTCTCTCTCTGTTTCTCTCTCTCCCTCTCTCTCTCCTCTCTAAAAATGAATAAATAAAAATTAAAAAAAAAATATTTTGGATAAAATTAAGTAAGCCTAGGGGCCTACTTGTATTTTTCATTTCTCTAGCATCCTAGCTAGATATTAGCTTAGTTAACAGCAGTTGTGATGCGAACTACAGTTTCTG
Source organism: Saccopteryx bilineata (assembly GCF_036850765.1). Taxonomy (NCBI): domain Eukaryota; kingdom Metazoa; phylum Chordata; class Mammalia; order Chiroptera; family Emballonuridae; genus Saccopteryx; species Saccopteryx bilineata. The sequence goes on from NC_089495.1 coordinate 173,886,391, forward strand.
GTCGTTTTGTGACACTGAGTAAACTGCATGTATGATTGTGCTTGTTGTACTGATTTTTTTTTGTTTTCAACTGCAGTGAGAAAAGTGTTGCGTAACAGTTGCCTTTTGTAGACCTAGTGCGGCCTATCGAACGGCTGTGATCTTGCTCTGTGGCCCACATGCTGAGTTGAGTTTGAGACCCCTGCTATAGTATTTCGAAGCTAAATGATCTAACACAAATCATTTCTCTGATGTGGCCACCGGAAGACATAAGTTGTGCAGTATATAAAAATATGGGTGAGGGCCCTGGCTGGTTGGCTCAGCAGTAGAGCGTCGGCCTGGCGCGCGAGGGACCCGGGTTCGATTCCCGGCCAGGGCACATAGGAGAAGCACCCATTTGCTTCTCCACCCCCCCTCCTTCCTCTCTGTCTCTCTCTTCCCCTCCTGCAGCCAAGGCTCCATTGGAGCAAGGATGGCCCGGGCGCTGGGGATGGCTCCTTGGCCTCTGCCCCAGGCGCTAGAGTGGCTCTGGTCGCAGCAGAGCGACGCCCCGGAGGGGCAGAGCATCGCCCCCTGGTGGGCAGAGCATCGCCCCTGGTGGGCGTGCTGGGTGGATCCCAGTCGGGCGTATGCGGGAGTCTGTCTGACTGTCTCTCCCCGTTTCCAGCTTCAGATAAATACAAAAAAAAAAAAAAAAAGAAAAAAAGAAAAAAAAATGTGGATGTAGATGTATAATTTTAAGTTTCTCAGGCATGATCTGTGAATTTGCCATCCTTCCACGTTTTCCCTCCTCCTCTTCTCTGCTGTCCTTCTTGGTCACTTGTCATTCCCCATAATAATAACCTGATGAGGGTATTGTTACAGATTTTGTACCCTGATGCCCAGTTAGGAAATCTTATAAAAGGTGAATGTAGGGAATAAAGAGAAAAGTCTTGATTTAGCATCCTCCCTTCCCCCTATGGGCTAAATCAAAGAAGCACAGGCAGCAAGCTGGATAATCTGAATAACAAACGAGATGATGTATAAATTGCAAAGGGAAGCACAAACGTACCCTGTGCTTTTGTTCTTATTATGTATTCATAGGAGCCTTAGTGGCACAGCTGGTAGAACCCCAGCTAGAAAAGACACAGAGACTTAGCATCATCCTTTATAAAGAGGCAGCTGAGACTAAATGTCGCCTACAAAGAAATGAGAAAAACGAAGACGGAGGGCTTTACAGGAGAGGGCGCTTGGAGATGAAGAACTGGCTGGGAAATGGTGATACCAAGTTAGGCAGAGAAGCGGTGGTAACAAATCAAAAGGTCAGCTTTCGTAAGGCTACAGAAGTCTTCTTGAAGAAAGGACTGCATTGATTGATGCGGCCTGTAATGGAAACTCAGATAATGAAATAAAACCAGCATTTAAGAATTTCAGGCTGAGAACTCATTGCCATGGCAACCCTCTCAGAAGGAAACTTGTACAAGAAAATAAGATTCACTTGACTACGCCTTCAAATGAAAACCTACACTACAGTGAAACAATTAGATGCAGAATTCCAAAGTTGCTTGTTGCCAAAATGCCTAGAGGTAGCACTGAATTTGGATGTCTACCGTCTCTTCCGTTGGAAGCGATTACTTCGTAAAATCTAAGACTCATGGCGGTAGCATCCACTACCTTCGAGGAATTTCTAGTGCCAACGGGTGTCTCCTTTCAGTGAAGATTCACATTTTTTTTTCACTCAAGAAACCATCTAGCATGGCACTCATATGACAATCACAGTGGTGCACACCATTTAAATAAATGCCCAACTTTTAGTGTGTCCATAATCACATAAAACCACCTCATTCATGGATCAATTATTAGTAATACTTAATGAAAAAATCATTTTTAACCTAAATGTTATCTGGTTTATGTTCAATTTATGATCATTTTAAATAAAAACATGTATTTTTATCATTACATGTTCTTACTTAAAGAATGTCACACTGAGTACACTATATTTTGTCAATTAAAAGGAGTTTTCTTAAATATTTAACCTGACCAATATGAGTCTAGGCCTTTTCACTGATACTGAGAGAATAATTCACTATGACTCCTTTTGAATGGCATGGATTAGGTCTCTAAAACTGAACCTGGCAGGAGAAGAGTTTGCCATTGAGAAATGCATGGTCATATTGCAAAAAGAGAAAGAGAGAGAAAAAGAGAGAGGGAGAGAGAGAGAGAAATAAGGGTTAAGAATAACTTATAAGAATCATTATAAAATATTTCTATGCTCACTTATACAAAAGGAATACAGATAATATGATATATAAGACAATATCTATGCCAACCTCTACATCAGCTCCTAGTGATAATGGAACCAGTATAACTATTATACTTCCATTGGCCAGCGCTTGCTCAAAAAAAAATTTCCCTCTCTGCCTTCAACCCTACACTTACCCCTAAGGTTTCACCAATATTGTCACCAATGTGAACAATTTCCATTTGTATGTTTTAGGTAATATACATGCAAGAGAATATTTTGTATGTGGGCCACTCTCTTCCAGTTCCACAACACCCTTTTAATTTTTTCAGGACACAGCTTTGTCCCCGAAGTCAAAATAATTCAGCTGCTTATTTTGCTAGTTCAATTAATCATCTCTCAAGTCCTATGTATTAGAATACTGTGGTTCTAAGACCTGGGTCTATTGTTTTTTGACATCTACTGTTATCTTTCCTAAGGTCTAACTAAAAAAAATCTGTACTCTCCTTGACTTTTCTTTCAACCATTTTTTTTCTTATTCCTATTTTCAGCTCATTCTATTTATAATTATTTCCTACTTTGTGACTTACATTTTTGTCTATACTAGAATCAACATTCTCAAGGTTGTCAAGAATGTATATAAAAGTAGATTTGCATATATTTGAATTTTCCCCAAGGGGGACTCATGGTTAGAGTAAAATATCTAAATATATTGGAAGTAAATTACAAGGAATAAAATACTTGCACAAACTAGGGCTAGAAAGCATAAAGTATGGTCAGACTTTCCATTTGAAGTTGTGGTAAGATTGGAATGAGAATCATAATTAAAATTCTAAATTTAAACATCTCTTGGTATTACTAAAGCTATGCTAATTAATAAATGCATAAAAGAGACATGCCACTATAAAATAAACCATTAGCTATATTAATTAATTTATTTTTATTCTTTTAAAATTTAAAGCAAACATGTAGATATACATATTTTAAAAGCCACCAAAAAAGAATGAATAGGAAAAAAAATAAGAGGAAATATTTGTCCTAAATTAATAAAGGAGTTTAATTTTCTCATAGGAAAAACTGTATCCACAAATGTCACATCCAGGGACCATATAACTACCTAATTTTTAGATAGTTATTATATTTCCCTCTTCTTCATTGAAAAAGTCTCTTATTCCTGACCTGTGGTGGCGCAGTGGATAAAGCGTCGACCTGGAAATGCTGAGGTCGCCAGTTTGAAACCCTGGGCTTGCCTGGTCAAGGCACATATGGGAGTTGATGCTTCCAGCTCTTCCCCCCCTTCTCTCTCTCTCTCGCTCTCTCTCTCTCTGTCTTTCCCTCTCTTCTCTTAAATGAATAAAAAGAAAGGAAAAATAAAAGAAAAAGTCTCTTGTTTTAGCAAAAGCAGAAGGTAAGTGAAATTTATCTGTACCCACTTGGTTTTCTGTTTCTCCCAACCTCCTGTCAGAGTCCTTTTCAATCCCCTCCTCCCTCGGGCTGAGATGCTTAGTCCCTTTATCATCCTCTAATTTAGCCTGCCTAAGTGAGAAGTAATTTGATAAATTCCTTCATATTAAAGTATTAGAAAATTAATTATCTGCTGATCTCATGAGTATTTGCATTTTAAAGGAAAACTGTAGAGAATGAACAATGCCTAACCACCATAAATAACTCATTAATTATGGAGTTTCAGGCATCTGTGGGAAGACATTTAAAAGTGACCAGAGAACTTGAGAGTACTACTCTCAAATCATAGAATGAACAAGACGTTCTCGTCTATTTATTTCTCAGGATTGTCAGGAGATAGAGAAAAGTCATGTATGTGAATATATCCATTATATTCTAACTAAAAAAATAGTTTGGTACACAGCTGGTATTACTACTTATTAAATAAATACATGACCAAACTATTTGTTCTATACTTGAAGAATATACTCTTTTTGAGAAATCAGAATAAAGCAGTTACCTCTGACCCCTCTGCTGTGATCCCAAAGCCTCTGACTTAACTTTGGAAGAAAAGTGTTGCCCACTATATATTTCATTTATTCATGGGTCAGGACTCTGTGATTAGTACTGGTCACAGAAATGGTATGTATCACTTCTAAGCTAAGCCAGTACAAAGTGCATGTGTGACTTTGAAAAGTCTCTGTTCTACGGCTGAAGAGGCTATCAGTTCCGCATGGTACAGCTGTGAAGTGATAGAATGCCCATAAGCCAAGCTCTAGATATAAGTCTCTGAGATTTCAAGGTTACTTGTCGTTGCAGCAAAGCCTCACTGTGCCACGATCTAGGCTAATAGAGTAATACATGCCCATTATGGCACTTACCATATTAGCTTATAGCTAATATGTTACATATCTGCTACCCCTTCTTAACTGGTTACTTCTTATTTATTTTTGTAGCTTTGTTCTAAAACAAAACATAGTTGGAGAAACCATAATAATATGAGAGTATTTTTTGAAAAGTTAAAAGCCAGATTACAATTTTAAGTCATCTACATAGCGTGACTAGGTTAACACGATTCAAGTCAATACAGCTACTGAGCAATAAAACTCTATGGCGTGCTCTGTGCCGTCAAAAGACATCAGTGTAATGTTATTAAGGAATACAAAAAATATTCTATTAATATTTTAATAATATTAATAACAGTTTTAATTGCCTAAATAAATATATTATGAGATAATAGAAATTTTATAACAGTCTCTGTCCCTGGTTTCTAAACAGAGACCTAAAACCCTTGTAAATTCTTAAGTAATAAGAGCACTAGGAGCATCTTTTGTTCTAATGAGGTGACTCTGGTTGGGCCCCAGGGTGACCCCTGGATGGGGACTAGTTACCAGGAAGACCAAGCCATGATTAGAACTTGGAATTTCCAGCCCCGCTACTCATCCATAGAGGGGTGAGGGGATAAAATGGAATTGATGATTGACCACGCCTACATAAGAATGCCTCCATAAAATCCCAGTAGTGCAGGGCTCGGAGAGCTTCCCAGGAGGCAAACACAACCACACTGGGAGGGTGATGCACCTCAACTCTGGGGGGACAGAAGCCCCTGTGCCCAGAACCTCCAAACATCTCATTCTGTGTATTTCTCCAACTGTCTACTTCATCATATCCTTTCAAAGCTGATACATGTAAAAAGTGTTTCTCTGAGCCCTGTGAGCCATTCTGGCATATTAACTGAGCCTAAGAATCGGGTCATTGGAACTTCCTGTCTATAGCCTGTTGATCAGAGGTACAGGTGGTAACTTGGGCTTATGACTAGCATCTGAAGTGTGTGTGTAGGGGGGGGAAGTTTTGTAAGACTGAGTCCCTAACCTTCGGGATCTGATAGTATATCCAGGTAAACAGAGGGGAATTGAGCTAAATTATAAGTCACCCAGCTGGTGGAACAGAGAGTTGCTTGGTGTGGGTTCAGACTTCCACACATTTGGTGACGAGAAGTGAAGTGTTTGGTATGAGCAATGAAGGAGACTCAGGGAAGAAACACAAAGCAGGAGAGAATGAGGTTTTTCTCTCTATGCTGGAGGAGGAAAAACTGGAAGTTTTCTTTTACAAATAGACTATCTGCACACTTCATAATAATGTGTTTCTGATTTCACAGCATCAGTATATGATATAATAGATGTCTAGAAGTCTGGTTTTCAAAATAGATATCAAAAGAAGAATGATTTCAATCTCCTAAATTTGCCAAATCATGAAAATATCTTATACTTGAGGTAATATTGTCAGTTTCTTTTATAGAGAATTACATTTTCTCAGTTATCTTACATCCGTTATCTCCAATGTTCCTTATAATAGCCTCATGAGATGGGTCTGATATAACAGTAATAATGTACTGATTATTTGTCTGTGGAAACCAAGGCTGCTATCTTGACATGACTTGTCCCTGGTCACATAGTGATAATTGATATAGCAAACACTCTGTATAAGTTTATACAGAATATAACTCACTAACTCACTCTGGTAAAGGAGTTTATGAGAAATCTTCTTTGACATGTATATAAATGACTTGAAGTTAAGTTTTTCCTCCCATTTTAATAAGCAGTCTTTTTATATCAACCATCCCTCTCAATCTATTCTGATAAATCTACAAAGTACAAGCCTAAAACACTCTTCTGTCTTCTATCTAATCCTAATCATATTTCTAAGCATTTCTGATTAACTTTCAAATAATAAGGATCCGATGATATCACCAGTATTATTTTTATTTCATTTTTCTTTCTTTTTTTTTTTTTTTTTTTGAGAGAGACAGGAACATCAAGCTGCTCCTTTATGTGCCCTAGTGAGGAATCAAACCCGCAACCTTCATGCTCCAGAACGACGCTCCAACCAACCAAGCTATCCGGGCAAGGCTTAATTTTTATTGATTTTTTTTTTAGAGACAGAAGAAGGGAGAGAAAGGGGAGGGGTAAGGGAAGCATTCATTTGTTATTCCACTCAGTCCTGCATTCTCCGGTTGCTTCACCTGTGAGCCCTGACCAGGCATTGAACCTGCAACATCGTTGTTTCAGGAAAACGCTCTTAAACACCTGAGCTAACCGGCCAGGGCCAATTACATTTTCAATGTTGCTCAAGAGTGTGATATTCCATGTATAGTACAAAGCCCCATTTCCTCCTTAAAGAAAAGAAAGAAAGGGGTGAGGGAGAAACAAGGGAAAGAAAGAAGGAAGGAACATGGAATTTTTTTCTTTTTATGAATAAGATATAAGACATTCAATGGCAACTTCAGTCAATCAAGCTATAACACAGAGATTGATTTAGCTGAACATTTTACTTCACATGTTCCATCTCCATTTTTACTTACTAATACCAGAATAACTTTAGTTAGCGCACCTGCCTAACTTTATCCAATAACATGTATACCCACAAAATCATCATCAAACATGTTAAGGTAGATCTAATTCCAATCCCCAAATACTAGTATTGCTTAAATCCATCTGCAGGCCATCTGATAAAATTAGTTTAACTTAGTATCTAATTCTCCATCTCTTTGCATAATGTCAGCAACTAGTGTAGCAGCACATGTGATTGTTTTAAGGTCATCTTAGTTAGAGGAATGTTTATTTTTCCTATAGAGATAATGGGTACTATTCTTATACTGTTTCTAACGATCTAGTCTTTTCTTATTTATTTGCTTTAAAAACACATTAGAAATGTGAATTCATTAATAAATCCTTGTCAGGTCTCAAGGTCCATGTTTTCCAAATTGAAACTTTTACACATAACCATTTTTTCCCAAGTACTTTAGCCCCTTGTCTTTTTTAATTAATAAGCCATATTAAAAAAAATAAGCCATATTGACAATATTTTAACTCTCCTCTGAATGTGCACACCTGTTTTTATTTTCCTGTAGAGAACAAAGTTAGCCAACTGGTTTAGTAGATTGCTTTGCTCCATTCTCTTTGAACTTGAGCTTTCTCCTTTAAGACAGAATAGTCTTACTAATTCATTCATTGGCAAAGAGAATTTAAAAGAGTGAAATAATATATCTAGCTTTGTTAATAATTATGCAAAGGTTTAAAAGGCTATATAATTGGCTTGTAAAAAGTTTTCTTATTTTAAGCAAACTCACTAATGTACATTGAAAAGTCATTTTAGAGTGATAATCATGCATGAAAAATATAGTGATGCTCAAGTTTATCTAAATGTGTCTGATTCTCAATGCTTCTTCATGCCAATAATAAACCCACTACTTTTGTGAACCCCCAAGCAATGCTGATCCATTCAAACCTTCAAAGAAGTCACGCATTTAACTGCCCCACAATTTCAGCAAACTATACTCGATGTGAAAAGACCCAAGGGATTCTGCCCAAATTAACTCAATCTCGGGTATTTACACTCTCGTTTTTCTCATAGTTTTATTTTCATTGTGTAATTGACATGTAATAAACGTAGTACATGTTGTAAAAGAAAAGCAGGTGAATAAATACCTCCAAATCCAACCAGAGAAGACTGCCTTTCATCTCAGCCTACTGCTAAAGAAATAGATTAGATCCACATTTTCTAAACTTTCTCTGTCTAGATTGATAAAACGTAGAAGGAATGTGGCATACTCAACTACAGCATATTAGTTCAGGAAAAGGAAAATAAATTTAAAAGAATAACAACTGTCAAGTAAAAACATTCACATATTCTTCCGAAGAGAATGGCAAAATGAGAGAAGAAAGTAGAAGAGACGGTACCAGTTCTGGAATTCTAAATTCTTCATGATGTTTTAAACCCCAAACCATCATGAACAATTTAGCAAATACCTTAGGGCATACAAGAAAGCGGAGCCAGATAACCCACAGACAACATCACTAAGATCTTTAAATTTAGTTTTCAGAATTTTGGAAATGGTTTTCTACTTGCATTTTGGCCAAGACTGCTTTCCAAAATATAAAGGCTAAAAAAGAATAAGAAATAAGGAACACACAAATACTTACAACTGATCGGAGGTTATTTTCCTTCACCAGCTTCAAAGATGATTTATAGCAATTTGCAAGGTCTTCTTTGTGGGAACCGTTAATATGGCCTCTTGCTATTGGTCCCACAGTATGGATGACATCTGAAAATGCAAAAGGAAAAAAACAGGATAAGCAAGGTACTTTTCACATAATAGGTGCTTTATTTATTTTAGGTATTTGTATTAGAGCCCTGGAGACAAGCAAGCTAAGAAACGCTGATGAGGTTGATGCTTCCCTGGTAAAAATGTTTTGTGTTCAAGGCACAACATCCTTAAGTAGGCCATTTCCCAGAAAGCTAATTGTGCAAAGGAATTCCCTACCAGTAAATTGCTCCATCATTATTGGTCAGATCCAAGTGAGATGAATCATAATATAAAATGTGAACAATGGGCACCCTAGTTAAAGATAACACCTTGATGAGAAATAAACGAAGAAATAATTGCCTAAAAGTGAGCATTCTGAATTGATACCGGAAGGAAGAACCAATGCTACACATCACTTTACTTGTAAATAAGACAGTAGATTCAGGCATGGTACATGACAGACGAGGGCAAGTTTCTGAAAATATGCCAAGATAATTTATGATTATCAGTAATAACCTTAAAAGGAGTAATTTTAAAACACCCCTACCCTACTAATTTTAAAGTGCTACCTACCAATTCTCATATATATGAGGTATCCTGGGGATAATAGTCCCAAATAGCTCCCTACCATCTATGTTTTATATTATACAGAGTGGGGCGAAAGTAAGTTTAGAGTTGTTTGTATTTGAAAACACTGTAAAGCTCCTGCTTCCTGGTCTTATCTTGTCATCTGGATTATTAGCCCATTTCATTGATGTAACAACAGCTAATTAATTTAATTCAAAAAGAAAAATTCAGTGTAATAGATTTGGCACATTATAATGAAATGGGATTGTTGTCTTTGGCTAATCCGTACCACTTCATTTCAAAAACAGTGACAAGAGAATAAGAACACATTACAAAAAGAAGTCCGGAATAGTTTTAAATTTCATGTGAAATTTAAATAGCAGAAAATAAGTCACACTAAAGGGAAAAATCTTTGTTGATTACCTGTTAAATGCCAACAGTATCATTTGATGTTTGACAAATTCCTCAAAATGTTGATTTCAATTTTTAACTCTGAAACAGTATTTAAACCCCAATCAGATTATATTAAAGATGATATATTCTGATCAAAATAGGCAGAAACATCACCAGTGAGTTCATGCAGATTTATTTAACAGGCAAACCCAGCTTTAGGGTAAGAACTGCTATAATAAAATAAAAGGATAAAGGAAGCTTAGGCTGTATTTATAAAAAAGAAAAAGAAAAAAAAAGCACTATGATATTTTTTGGAATTAATAGTAACAAGTAAGTTGCATAATAGTGAAATAATACAAGTCCTGTAACCTATGCAGGTAATTTTTATATGAATATTTTACATTAGTTTCTGTTTCTAGATGAATGCTATACTACATGAAGAAGAAAGGTTGTTTTTGCTTCCTTTATTTTCCCTTTTGTGACTACTTGCTGCTTGTGCCCAGCTATGATAATTTCCCAAAGTGGGTTCAGTAAGATACAGGTGTAAAGGTCAATTAAATTTGGTAATCACTGAGTGAAATTAAATCAACCAGTTACCCTGGGGTGGGGCTTCTCTGGACATTTAATATTCTACTGCACATTGTGAGTCTCCATGCAGGGACTCACAGAATGCTCTGTTTCTGAAATATGTTTGACTACTGAACCTATGTTTTGCAGAGCACCTCATGGGACTAAGTTTCCCCAAATTAACCTTTGGAAGATGTGGTTCCTGGGAAATTCTGGCGTCCTTGTTGCATTGTTCAAGGTGAAATTCATGTCTTGCTTTGTTTTTTTCAGTCCTATTCCATTGCCTCTGTACATCATATACTCAGTATGTAAGGAACAATAGGATAGGACCTTGTTTTCCTTATTTTATGGATGGAGAAGGTCAAGAATAGGTGTTTCTTATCTGGGCTCATAAAGGTGTATCTACTTGAGCCAAGTAAAAACAGGATTGAATGGGGAGAAAAGAGAGAGAGGAGCTCATAATATCAGGAAATAGTGACATCATTAACTTTATCCTTGCTGTCTTTCTTTGCCATCATTGTCCACATAACGTAAATGAAATTTATGAAAAATTATTCCATGCATTTCTTTAATTCTCCATTTAACTTAAAGATCTGTGAATAAATAGCCAATGAGCATCCTCCACATCAAAATACAATCTCTATATTTTGTGCTCTGTATTAAATTTACAACATTCAGGATCGAATGTGATTATCAACCAACACAATATCCTCTCATATCCACAATGCTGGAGGTGGATCAACGTGAGGTTTGGAAGGAAATTTTCTTTACTATTTTATTTGTTTATAGTACTTAATGACTAAGTCTTCCACACTGAGAAGTTCCTTTTTTCTGTTATAAAATTCAGGAGCCCTGCCTTCTAATTCCAGTTCCAGGCCTAACTCATCAAATGCCCCAGATGAACCCATTACTTTATTGGCCCCTGCCTTGCTTTTTTTTTATCTGTAAAACAAATCAGCTTCTTAGGTGGTCTCTGTGGTCTCTTCCGGGCTCTGTGTTGTCATTAATAGCTAACCTTGTAAGGAGATAGATGTAGCACAGAATGAGGTCTTGGCAGCTAAAGGAAACCTTAAACATGGTCAAGTGGCTCATGAGCCTTGTGGAGTATAAGGATACATTTTTAATACCAAAACTATTATAGACTTCCCTTTCTCAATATAGTTTCACAATCTATTGATTGAGAACATGTTAGAGACAAAGAGCTATTAGAACTTCAAATGATTCTTTGTATTAATTTATCTTTTATTATTAAACACAACAGCACTTTCACATAAATTTGTGGATCTCATGGTACAAATACAATAATGTAAATGTAAGTGTTTAATTTGATATCTAGTGTATGCAGAGGCTCAAGAAATAGTAATTATCACCACCAGCAGCAACAATAGCATCCAAAGAATCTGGAAGACACAGGCGGGAATTACAGATGAGACTTTTCAACATTTACGTGTTATATTTTTGTTATCATCTCTGCTCTGGCATGGAAAGAATACTAGACTGTGAGACATAAGATCGGATGGTAAGTCAGAAGTCACACATATGTCACTAACCAGCTGTGTGGCCTTGGGCAAGTTACTCTCCTCTGAACTTACATCTCAAAGCTAAAAGAAGGAATTGAACAAGAGGGCCTCTAAGATTCTCTGTTGCTTTTACATTCACTTCCTCTGCTGCATGCCTATCAAGGACTGACATATATATTCTAAATAGTCTAATTTATTCTTGTCCAGATAAATGAGCATCAGTCATGGTAAGTTTCTCAAACATGCTTATACAATGAAGTGCAGATTGGTCCCCTTCCCAGAGATATTGTTTTAATCATATTCATTTAATTCACAAAGGTAAACTCCTTTTTGAATCAATAGTTCTAAGAAGGTATATGCTTATTCATATGCAAAATGGCATTCATATAGGACACTGACTGCAACATTGCATATGATAGGTAAAGATTAGAAAAAACCTAAATATCTATCAACAGGGGACTTGTAAAATAATTGTACATTCCTGTAAAAAGGAGAATAAAAGTTTTTCTGTGTACAGCTATGGAAAGATATTCAAGACATATTTCTAAGAAGAAAGAAAAAAAAAGAAACAAGAAAGGAAGGAAGGAAGGGAGGAAAAGAGGGAAGGAGGGAGGGGCAGACGGAGGGAGGAAGAAAGAAAGGAAAGAAAAAAGAAAGGTGAGAAAGGTAGTTTCAAATTGAAACTGCAGAGATGAGGAAATATAGGAAGGTGACTTTTAATGTTTTCTGTTATATTTTTGATGTTCAAATTGTGTGCATGCTTACCTATTTAAAAATTAAATAAAGCATTAAAATAAAGATTATATGCTTTATTAAACCATGTTTCTGGACCCCATATAGCATTTCCCTACAACGAATACAGATTGTTAATGTACTTTTCAAAGATCATCTATCATTATAAATATGAAAATATTCTTAAGTAAAAATATATATACTGCTCACAAAAATTACGGGATATTACAAAATAAATATGAAGCTATAAAATAGCCCACTAATTTCTGTGAGCAGTATATATAATTTCAAGGAATTTTACAAAATGGCTCCACTAGCTATAACTTTTCTTTATTTTGCTACTTTCAATAACATCTCAGTATTAAAACAATTATTTTCAGATAAAAGTAGGGTTTAAATAGTGGACAATAAGGCATTTTATGGCTAGTGTCTGTCTTTAAAATTGTACTGTAATTTTAATATGCAAACTGAGTTCTAAATATCTTTTTAGGGAAAATGTAATAAAAAGACAAATTTTTTAGGTATCTCAGTAACCAAAGAACTGAATAACAGCCAAAAATTTTTAGAAATGAAAAGAACAATAGAAAATATTTAATCTATTTTCCCTTATTCAAGGGAGCCAGAGAGACAGAATAATATGGCCAAAGTCACAGATCAATGTGGGAAGACACAAATCACAATGACAATATGATCATGAATAAACGTTTCCCAGGGTGGCTACATATTGAAGGAAATGGCACGCATGTGTATGTATAAATTCTGGCATGTTGGTCATGAATTCCATTACTGAAACCTCATATTTTATACACATGCCAATTCTGGTTATTTGTTGTATAAAATATCACCCTGAAACAGTGACAATTAAAAAAACTTATTGTATGTGATGGTTTCTCTGGACCAGAAATTCTGAAAGGGCTCAGGTACGAGGTCTAGGGCAGGGTCCCTCATGTTGTGCTGTCAGTCCATGGCTGGTTGTGGAACAGTGGGCAGTTGGGGCAGCTGAAGGCTGGACAGGCATCTCTCCTCTTCATGTGGCCACAGGGACACTTCATGCAGGCTAGTTTCATAGGATGGGGGCCTCAGAGCGGGCAGACTGCTCACGTGGCAGCTCAGGGAGTGGAGAGCATGACCAGAGGTAAAAACTGTGCTGCCCTTTCTACCGCAGCCTTGGGAGTCACACAGTATCACTACCACCACCGCTATGAGCGGTGACTGTCACACAATTCCAGCCATTTCAAGTGGACACAAAGACCCTACCTCATGATGGGAGGAGTAGAAGAGAATTTGTGGACATATCTTTAAATGGTGAAATGGAGAAATGCTTAGACTCCTGGGGCTTTAGTTTGGTCAGCACATTTTCCTCTTCTTTGTTTTCTTTTTAATTTTTTTAGAAGATTATATTAACAGAGTGACATTGATCAATAAGAATACAAAGATTTCAGGTCAACATTTCTAGAGCATTTGAACTGTTGATTATGTTGTGTACCCATCACCCAAAATGAAATCATTTTCTGTCACCTTTTATTTGTCCCTTCTGACACCCTTCTCCCCACCCCTCTCCTCCTTCTCCTCCTCCATACCCTTTCCTTACATCCTCTTCTCCCTGGGAACCACTTCACTTTTACCTATGTCCATGAGTCTCAGTTTTATATCCCACCTATGTGTAAAATCATACAGTTCTTAGCTTTTTCTGATTTACTTATTTTACTCAGTATAATGTTCTCAAGGTCCATCCATGTTGTCAGAAATATCATATGTCATCATTTCTTATGGCTGAGGTATTCCATTGTATATATGTTCAATGAGATACCACCTCACACCTGTTAAGATTGGCTATTATCAACAAGACAGGTAATAACAAGTGTTGGAGAGGCTGTGGAGAAAAAAAAAAACCCTCATTCACTGTTGGTGGGAATGTAAACTGGTACAGGTATGGGAGAAAGTATAGTGGCACCTCAAAAAATTAAAAATAGCAATGACCCAGCAAACCCTCTACTGGGTATCTACTCCAAAAACTTGAAAAAATTGGTAAGTAAATACATATGGACCCCATGTTTATTGCAGCATTATTCACAGTGGCCAAGACATGGAAATAGCCAATGTGTTCCTCAATAGAAGACTGGATAAAGAAAATCTAGGACATTTTTCAATTACAAAGTCTGTGGTACCTAAGAAACCATAGAAAAGCTGATATGATTCTAACTATTTCCATGTGGTAGTATGGGGCTTCGTCAAACAATTAAAAATAGAACTATCCTATGATCCAGCAATTCTACCACTGGGAGTTTATCTGAAGGAACTGGAGAAAATATCTACACCCCCACGTTTATTACATCATTGTTTACAATGGTCAGGTTAGGAAAACAACCCAAGCACCCACTGATGGTTAAACGGACAAGGCATTTGTGGTACATACATACAGTGGAATATTATTTAGCCATATAAAAGAAGGAAATTCTGACATTTTCAGCAACATGGGCAGATTGTGAGGGCATTATGCTAAGTGCAATAAATCAGACACAGACAAATACTATATGATTTCATTTATATGCGGAATCTTAAACCACCACAATAAACCCAGCTCATAGATACAGAGTACAAGCAGTCACTTGTTGCCCGAGACTTGGGGAGTGTTGGGAGGGGGGAGAAAAATGGGTGAAAGTGGTCAAAAGGTATAAAATTCCAGCTATAAAATAAATAAGTCCTGGGGATGTAATGTCCAGCAGAGTGACTACAGTTAATAATACTGTATTACATATTTGAAAGTTGCCAAGACAGAAAAATTTTTAAAGTTCTCATTACAAGAAAAAAAAATCTATCCCCAGTATTATGTTCTCAGACCTATTATCTTGATAAGTATACTGCTGATTTAATAAAAAAAATCAGAGCTAGAAAAAAATTAAAATATGAGATTCATACGTTTATTAATTGTAAATACAGTCTAATTCAGAGATCACAGTGTAACTAGCTCCCAAGTGGAATTGCTTGGCCCGACGCTAGTTTTCTTGCTTCTTCTGTCTGAAAATATGGCAGGAATGTCTGGGCAAAGGAAGGAGCAGGGATGGCTGTTCCCGAATCAGCATCACATCTCTCTGTGAGCAGTAGAAGTGATGCTATTTCTATAACGCTATGTCCAGCTCCACATGCAAGAAAGAAAAAGCAGCCTTCGTGAGTTTGAAGGCCTTTCTTACTCAACTGAGGAATGCAGAGAGAATGACGAAATGTGTACCTTTAATCAACATTTCAAATGCAGCCCATTGAAGCTATGTGGCAAATGAGATGGCAGGCCCTTTTGTGCTTTATCAGATTAAAGTGCGGCAAGACAAATGAAACCTGTTTTTGCTCATCTATTTCTGAAACCAATCAGTCTTTAATCAGCTCTTTTGTTTTGAAGCTGTAACCGCCACCTCGCACTCCCCTGTCTCATTTTACCCTGGGAAATTAGTCTGAACTGTATAGAAAAGGAGGGTAGGACAGAAGCTTTTCTTTAAAGCAGGTTGGAGGAAGAATGAGCTTCCATTTCCAAAACTGTAAATTGGAAAATATGTGATTGGAATGCCAAATAAAATACTGAAAGCACTAGAATTATTTACAAAGATTCAATCAGAATTCCCCCTGGCAAAACAAATGCAGCCAAACATTCTGCAAAAATACTATTAGCATAATGAATTTGAAAACAAAGGCGAGTGCATATATAGGTTGCTCTCATCGTTTTCCATTTAAGAAGCAACTGTGCTATATTCAAGCTGTTAATGAACAGTCAGACCAAGTGTAGAATCAATTACATGTTGCTTTCATTCATTCCACTCTTGTATTCATAAGCATAATGGGTCCATCTAACAGACTGCATAATGATGCAATGGCCTGTCAATCATATTTAAATTACATGAATTATAAGGAGAATTCCAATGCATGGAGTTAAAAACTGATTTTCTTTTCTAAAGATACAACCGCAAATCCAAGCACTAAAGGTATTATTTGTATTATATGATAAGCACCACCAATCTATAACCCGAAACAGAATACTTGAAGTTCATTTAATGCAAAACTGAATTACCACCTGATAACATTACAAAGTAAATGCTGCCTTTTCTCCCCATATAGGTCAATGTTTTCATATACACATTTTCAAAGCATGTTTTTATTATATTTCAAGAAACAATCAATTGTCTGTAAGATGTTCCTTTTCAATCTGCAGCAGACATCAGAATGTATTTCAACTATTGCCCTGTGGTGTGCTTCTACGTTTGGATTACTCTCTCACATCTTTCTTCAGCTGCGTGATGGATTTCTCTCCATGTTCAGAAAGACTATGGTCATCCAACTCTCGTATGAGTTTCAGATAAACTACCACTTACAATGTAATTTTCTAGTCCATTTTCCTTTGAGTCTGTGAGTTGATCTGTTTCGTTTTTTGGTTGTTTGCTTTTTCACTGTTCTTGGTTACAGAGAGCTTTTGGTTTACCTCTCTTAGCTGCCTTGGTGCTATGGTTCTCAGAACAAGATGTCTATGTCTAAGATTAAGTCCACAGTAGCTAAACTACACTTATGTTTTGCAGCTGATAAAGGTACTGTACACAGAATGCACTGTTAAATCTTGAATGAATCCACCCAGCTCAGTTTGAGGTTTAATTTTATTTTTGCATGAGAATGTGATAAGGGCACCCCATTTTTGAACAACATGTGCTGATAATATGTTTCATACTTTATTGGCTTCATATTTGTGAAGTGTTAAGTTTAAATTGTGAGGTTTAAGTTACCAAATGTTATTCAAACAATTTCTACCAAAATGTTATTTTCTATGTTTAAAAAAATAAAAGGAAGGGGTGAAGGTCATTTTTAATTTTTTATTAGCTCTCATTCTTCTGCCAAAGATCTATTAAATGTCACCCTTTTTAATGGGACTGTGTCTGGTTTCAGCTGAACCCCCACACATAAGGGTCCATTTTCAATAACACAGATTGAAATTTGTGTAAAGGGGATATCCTGTGGTCAGCCATTTATAGCGTCTTTGAGATTCCACAGAGTATTGGGTGTATCTGTATTACAATAGTGTTAGTTCCAAAAGGGAGAAGTCTCAGAGAGACTGTGAGAAGACAAAATTATCTGCCGAGTTCCAACATTTTACATCATTTTAGAATGAACCCAAAGAGAACATGTCCTAGAAGGAAGTGAGTCAAATACATGGCATTTCTTGTGCTTCAATAGCAGGGGTGAGAGGAGGTGGAGGTCCAGACAGACAACATGACTTTTTCAAAGAAGATAATAATAAGGCTTTTGTTCCATTTCCAGGATGGCAGCAATTTGCAGCCTTTTCAGAAAGATGCAAAAGCAGTACTTTATTAAGACACAAGGGAAAAGCTGCCTTTAAAATCCTATGTAGTGGGTAAAAAGAAATGAATGTTAATTCCCACTGCCATAGTAATTCTACAAAGTGCAGAGTCTAGGCTAGAACTGACATGTGCAGAGGGGGTCAGTGTCAACACATGCAGGCTGATGCTGAGGTTCCCTGCATTTATTTGTCATCAGCATTTCCTTATAGCTCCCCTGTCACCACAAGTCTGGCCAAGAGAGACTCTTCTACAGTCATTCACTCAGTCATGAAGTCTGTCCTTTATTCAGTGAATATTTATTGAAAATCTACTATGTGCTGTATATATGTGCTGATTCATTCATTCAACCAAACAGGTCTTGTGCTTTTCTGACTCTAGGCTTTTCCTGGTGTCAAGAGGGTCACTCCAGATTTGTTTCTCAAAATCCTTCCCATTCTATGAACCAAAGGAAAATGTGCTTTCCTTTAAGACATGATCCTTAAACTCCAATACATAAGTTAATTGTGAACTCATTTCTCCTTTTTTGGTGTTCAATATCACTTATGTTTGACCATTTATATGCCTGTTTATATCCACGTCTCTGTATACACAACTAAGAAGATTCTGTCAGTCAGAGTTCTCCAATAATACAGCCTTCTGTCTGAGGAGTCAGGACACTGACTGTCATTGAAGGGAATCAAATATGACTATTGTGCTCCAAGAGTCTTTTCAGTTCTGTGATATTATGATTGTGTGCTTCCGGCCTTTACATGGAGACTCCATGCTTCTGCTATAAGGAACATGACCTATCTATGTCTGAGTCACCAACCAAACCCAGAACTCCATAACAACAGTTGCTTACTGGATAATTAGTGACTCTGTGGGTGGCTAAACAAAAGTTGGCCCAATATAATCAATCTAATCAGAGATAATACACTGGATTGGAGAACACAAGGAGGCAGAATGGCCAGTCTAGACTGGGCAAGCAGTGGAATGCAGTTATACTGGGTCAGATCATTCAATATAAATTTTTAATAGAACTGAGAATCTGTTACTTCACAGAGAAACTCGGTGAAGTCTAGTAAAAGATTTCCCAATAACTGCATTATAGACGATAAAATAGACTCTAAAACCATCACACTCTTTAGCAAAAGCAAAGAGATGCTTTCCAAAGACTTCCAACAGAAAAAAATGCGTGGCGATTCCTTTGTCTTTTTTGTGTGTGAGAGATAATAAATGCATTTTTTTAATGTGTCATTTCCCTCATCTGCATATAGTTCATTTTAGAATAAATTTGCTTTGTTCTATAGATTAGTTTGGGCTCTCAAATCACAAAAATGGAAAATGACAGATTCTCTACATATCTTCTCAAAAATTAATGGGATCACTATTCACATTTTTTTAGAAGAGTGACAATTGGGCATGATTAACCTATCTCTCCATCAAAATAAACCAGGTTAAATTTTCCCCTGAGACTGGTCATGTGTAGGACAGTTGTAGACCACAGCTAGTTCATAGGCTCACACCTGTAGTCTCATTTGGGTTCAACTCCCATGGTATACACATCCATGTTAGACTCTACATTGAATTTTCTAAAGAAATACTTATATTTATAAAATACAAATAAGAAGGACAGATTATTTTAAGAATTAGATTAACCTAGATTCTAAAAAGAAAGAATTGTGGAAATTTATATTCTGTGAAGTTACGTTTTTTTCATGAATTTACTTACATAAATTCAACAACATGAACAAGGGGTGAGGGGAAGTAAGAATGACAAAATACTTACAAAATAAGGACAATTTTACTAAATGTTTTCACAATGAGTGCTTGCTCTAGCCAAGAAATGAACAGATTGGCTCATGCTGGGGACCCCAGGAGATCAGTCTACGTCCCCACCAGCCTCTCAAGGATGTGCACAGTAGAAGCTCTTTTTAAACTCTTTGGTTTCAGGATACCTTTATACTCTTAAAAATAATGGAAGAACCAAAGAGCTTTTGTTTTGATGGGTCATATCTATCACACAAGAAAACAAAAGCATACCATTAACTATCAGGAGAATTGTTATCACTTGTGATGTAGCATTTGGAAAACTACTGTAATGAGAGGGAGAGAGAGAGGAAGAGAGAGGGAGAAAAAGAGAGAGAAAGAGAGAGAGAGAGAGATGAAATGCAAATAACTTCTACATGTTCTTATGATCAGACATTGACCAACACCCTGAAAGAGAGGTCCCAGAGCACAATTTGAGAACTGTTACACTACAGCTTATTGCTGTGTAGACCTAGTAATTACCGTATTTTTTTGCTCCCTAAGATTGCCTCACTATAAGATGCCCCTAGGGTTTTAAGGAGGAAAATAAGAAAAAAAAATTCTGAATCAAATGGTGTGTTAAAATATTTAATAAAATATACCACAATAATATTTCAACAATGTAAACTCAACAACAGTATTAACAACCATTAGCACTGTTATTAACAAATGAGAAGAGACTTTAATGTTCAAATACTCTTCTAGTTGTTCGGGAACCCTAGGAACTCATCATCGCCAGTGTCAGGATTTAAGAAGCTCAGTTGCTCACAATCACTGGTATCTCTTTCTTCGCTATTTTCATATATGATACCATCTTCAGTGCCATCTAAGGCATTGCTAATGCCACATTTTTTGAATGAGCATACCACAGTTTCATTCTTCACTGACTGCCATGATGTTTTCACCCATTCACAAACTTGAGTGATAGTGGATCTCTTCGCTGTCCAGCTGGTGTCAGATCATGATTACCAGCAGCCGTCCATTTGTTCCACTCTTCTCGCATAAAGAAATGTCGAGAGGTTGCAACAGGCTGGTAAGACCCCCAGGAATTACAGCTAGATGAGTCTTCACTTCTTTAAAGTTTCTTCTTTTGTGTTTCACTAATATGTGCTCTAACTGGTCAAGCACTAATAGGGCAGCAAGTGATGTCAGCACTTCACACGGAGCTCCAGCGGCTGCAGCGCAGCCCTCCACCACTGCACCGCGCCTCTCACGTCTGCCCTCAAGGATGCCAGATGAATGTGCTCACACAATGTTACTTGCTTTCCCTCCTGTGCTGCATGCAACTGTGGAAACCAGAATCAGGAGATCACTCAGCAGATGCTGGGATTCTGCATGCCACCATGGCGGATATAATTACGCTCCCACTGGAGCTCATTCTACATATGTTTACCGGCGCAGCACCCACAGCAGCTAAAAAGTAAGACCATTTGCTCCATAAGATGCATGGGCATTTTCCCCTCCACTTTTTGGGGAAAAGAGTGTGGCTTATGGAGCGAAAAATACAGTAAATATAAAAATTTCCTCTTCTAATGCAGATGGACACCATTAACTATTTTATCTGGTCCTTAAGGTTGAAGAAACAGTGATCTCCTTCAACTGTGTGGGGCAACCCAGACATATTGAACTTGTCAAGAAATGTATTTTTCTGCTTTCACTATTATGTGATATAAGGCATTTTTAAGAGCCTGAATTCATTCAATATGACTTCATTCTGGGTGATTAAGGGGATAACAGAAATTGGGACATTAGAACAGTAATTGAGGTCTAAATTATGGTAGTGCTTCTCAACTCTTCTGAAAATCTATCATTAAAATAAAAATAAAATGCAGAAGGGAGCCAGAATAAGAGAAGAATCAGTAGGAGAAACAACAAAAATCAATGTAGTTAAAGGTAACTACATTTCCTATATCAAAGCATCTTTTTTTTTTTTTAACTTTTCTCCTTCCTTACCTATGTGGGTTCTAGCATGGAATCACTGAGGGAAAGAGAATATATCACTGAGCCTCTCGAACATAATTCATTGTGAGACTAAGGTTCAAAAAGGTCAACATGTGCCTTTACAAGATTATTTAGCGGAAACCATTAATGCAAAATCACTCAAAGAAAACCAAGTCATCTACAGCCATACCACCCTGAATGCACCCGATTTCATCTGATCTCGGAAGCTAAGCAGGGTCGGGACTGGTTAGTACTTGGATGGGAGAAAACCAAGTCACCTTTCACAGTAATGAATATCAGATTTAGGAAAAAAAAAAAAAAAAACAACCTGTAGGCCCTGGCCGGTTGGCTCAGTGGTAGAGTGTCGGCCTGGCGTGCAGGAGTCCCTGGTTCGATTCCCAGCCAGGGCATGCAGGAGAAGTGCCCATCTGTTTCTCCACCCCTCCCCCTCTCCTTCCTCTCTGTCTCTCTCTTCCCCTCCCACAGCCAAGGCTCCATTGGAGCAAAACCTGCCCGGGCGCTGAGGATGGCTCTGTGGCCTCTGCCTCAGGTGCTAGAGTGGCTCTGATTGCGGCAGAGCAACACCCCCAGATGGGCAGAGCATCGCCCCTTGGTGGGCATGCCGGGTGGATCCCGGTCGGGGACATGCGGGAGTCTGTCTGACTGCCTCCCCATTTCCAGCTTCGGAAAAATACAAAAAAAAACAAAAAACGAACCTGTAAATAAATAACAGTTGTTGATTGATTCTCTAGTAATGTACTATTGTGTAGGCCAATGTATAAAAATTCCCATTTCTATTCAGAAATGGAACTGTAGCTGAGAAAATAGGATACATGGCTAGAGAGGCACTGAGAGAAATATGAAGAGTAAAAGAATGAGCAGATTTGGTCTGAGTAGAAAATTAATTATATTATAGAGCAATGTCTACAGTTATACAAAAAATTGGTCACCAGAACATATAATTATAATTGGACTGCATGCTATCAGGAAAAGGGCAAAAGAACAAGTCTTCATATTCCAGTGGAAAATCCCAATCACCAACTGGTGAACTTAGGTAAATTATTATTCCTCTTCTGTAAAACAGAATAATATCTGTTGGTGAGAATGTAAACTGGTATGAACAGTATAGAAAACAGTATGTAGGTTCTTCAAAAAAGTAATAGTCACCATGTAATTTAGCTATCCCTCTTCCTGGCATCTACCTGAAAATTTTGATAACATTTATTTGCAAAGACACATGCACTCCTATTTCATCGCAGTATTATTCACAGAGACCAAAACATGGACACAACTAAATCTTTTGACAGATGATTGAATAAAGAAGATGTGGTACATATATACAATAAAATATTACTTAACTATGAGAAAAGATGAACTATTTCCATTTTTGACAACATGAATGAAACTTGAGAATATCATGCTAAACAAAATAAATCAGACAGAAAAAGTTAACAACCATATGATTCCACTCACATGTGGGATATAAAACTGAAGGCAACAAACAAACAAATAAGAAAACAAACAAAAACTCACAGACACAAACAACAGTATGATGATTCCCGGAGGAAAGGGCGGTAGCAACGGTAGAGGGGGTCAAATACACGGTGCAGAAGATTTGACTTTGGCTAGTGGGCACCCAATAAAATATAAAGATGATGTATCCTCAAGGTGTACACTTGAAATCTACACAATTTTATTAATCAATGTTTCCCCAATAAATTTAATTAAAAAATAAAAACAGAATAATATCTATTTCTTAAGTTTTTTTTACTGAATTTATAAGGGTGACTCTGTTTAACAGTATCATAAAGGTTTCAAGTGTACAACTCCATAAAATATCATCTGGACACTGCAAATCGCCCCTTCCATCACCATCTTTCCTTCCTCTTCCCTCCTCTCCCCACCCACCCCCTATCCCTCTTGCAATCCCCACACTGTGGTCTGTCTAGATTTTTTTCTTTGCTTAATCTCCTTACCATTTTACCCAGCCACCCAACACCTATGACTGTATTGCTGTCAATCTCTCCCTTTGTGTTCATCAAGATTTGCTTTACATATATAGGTGCTCCTCTATTAGGTGCATAATTAAAATAATAAAAAATAAAAAACAATATCTACTTCTCAAGTTTGTTAAGGGGAATAAAATATGTATCATATGGGAAAGTATCAAGCACAGTAACTGGCATGTAGTAGGTGATGAATTCTGACTTGATTACCATTAATACTTATATGTAATTATATTTACAATATACAGAAATAGGCTTGCAATATACACTTTTATATTTTATTATATTTCATCATTATACTCTCAAATTTTATAACTGTCTGTATTAACCAATTATGTCAGAATTTATATTTTATTAGCTTCTTTGCTTCCACTACTTCTTGGATTCCTGATCTTCACTTCCTTAATCATTTATTTATTTAATTCCCTCCACATGCCACCCCCCACCCTCAGTATAGCCTTGAGCAAGTCTTTTAGAGTTGGTCTGTGTCTGGGAATTTTCTAAGTCACTGGATTTTCTAGTGCTTTGTTCTCCTTTTTTTTGTGTGTGTGGGACAGAGAGGTACAGATATAGGGACAGACAGGAAGGGAGATGAGAAGCATCAATTCTTTGTTGCAGCACCTTAGTTGTTCATTGATTGCTTTCTCATAGGTGCCTTGACCAGGGGGCTAGAGCAGAACTAGCTTGCTCAATCTACCTTGGGATCAAGTTGGTGAGCTTTGCTCTAACCAGATGAGCCCACGCTTAAGCGGCAACCTCACGGTTTCTAACCTGGGTCCTCCGGGTCCCAGTCCGATGCTCTGTCCACTGAGCCACCACCTGGTCAGGCTGTTTTCATTTCTGAATGTCAGTTTTCCAAAATAAATGAATCTAGGTTCATATTCATTTTTCTCTCGAAATTCTGAACATTTTGCTTCATTGACTTCGTGAGAAAAAGCCGGTTGACTTTATAACTCCCCAAGTAAGTTGGATTTCTTTTCCTCTCTAAAAGCTTTAGGAACTTCCTATTTATCCTTGCAATTCTGAATTCTTAGTTTTTGCAAGACAAAACATTTTTGTCCCCTTTTAGTTAAAAAGTTTTTACTGCCCCTTCATTTTCTCTATTCTTTTTAGAAGTCCTAATAGATGGGCATTCTATTTCTGGAAGTAAATCTCAATTGTCTTTACTTTCTCTCAGATATTGTATCTGTTGTACACTCTGGATCTGTAATTTCGTCTTCAGCTTCCCTTCCCATAAGCATCTCTCCATTTGAAACTTTTGTTGTCTTTTTAACTTCCATAAACTTTTATCTCTACCCCTCTCATTAGAACATCTTTTTCTAACTTCTCCACATATCATATGTAATTCTTTTTTCTACCAACTATTTTTATTGGATATAAATGCTTTTCTTTTCTAGACTAAAACTTAGTAATAATAGCTATCTGTCAGTGGACCTAAATTTACTTAATACACACCTTCATATTTCTGTCATGATACTTCAATAACCCTGTAAAAATTATATAAACAAAATATAATTTTCAATAATGACTAAAAACATTCAAACCAGCAGCTTAAATTTGGATTGCACTTATAAAAATCCCCATGGCATAATTTCATGAGATAAAAAAACTTTTGAGATTATTTTATGTTATTTGAGATAAAATAAGGCTATAAAAACAGAGTACTAAACAGTGATGTTACAACTACAAATAAACTTTTAAAAATATGTTTATTTTCATATTTTTTTTATTTCTAAGGCAAATAAACCCTTAGCTTTTTGCCTGTAATAATAATAAAATAATAATAAGTAATTGCTGACTGAATGACACAGACATTTTAACAAGGAATGTATTCTTCATGTAGCTAACAACAGAACTATAATAATTGCTAAGATTACCATTTTTAATGTCAAAAGATATGATTTTATCAAAGTCAAGTCATTTTCCATCACCTTATATTTGTCCCTCTTTACACCTTTCTTTCATCCCTCCCCTTGACACCCTCCCCTATGTCTACCTTCCCTTGGTTACCACTTCACTTCTATCCATGTCTATGAGTCTCAGTTTTATATCCCATCTATGTGTGAAATCATACAGTTCTTAGCATTTTCTAATTTACTTATTTCACTCAGTATAATGTTATCAAGGTCCATCCATGTTATTGTAAATGATCCGATGTCATCATTTCTTACAGCTGAGTAGTATTCCATTGTATATATGTACCACATCTTAACACAACCCGCTATTGAGAGAATATAGTCAATAATATTGTAATAATTATGCACGGTGCCAGGTGTGTACTGGAAATATTGGGGGGAGCATTTTGTGAAGTATTTGATTGTCAAATCACTATGCTGTACACCTGGAACTAACTCAAAATGATATTAAATGTAAATTGTAATTGAAAAACATATGTAAATTTCTTTAAAAAAAAAAAGAAAAACAGCATAAGGTGCAGAGTTGAAAATACACATGCAAACGCACAAAACAAATACAATACAAGGAATAGATTTAGTATTTTCATCACTCAAAACATACCGATCCTTAACATTCTAGCTACGTCATAGTGTTTCTTTCAGAACTGATGACAACATTTCTCCAAGCCAGACCTATTTCAAACCACATTTTTATAAATAGTATATAATTTCAATAAAAATGGATTACATTTCCTAGAAGAAAACAGTTCAAATTTGAAGTTTTGGTATTTATTTATTTTATTATTTTTAACAAGAAAGCTGCTTCATGTTATTATGCAAACTGATACAGACTCCGCATGACCACTGTGAAATAAACCGCTACCTCTGTGCGTGGTCCCAATCCGCTCCGCAGCTGCAGGGGGAGGGGCTGGCTTAATCCCTGGTGCCCTTTCTGCGTCCGATGCGTGAGTGTTGTACAGCCTCCCGCCCCAATGGCACAAGAATTCTCTACTGCCCACCTACACATAGGAACCTGCTACTAACTCCTTTACTTCAGGAGGAGAAATAAAAACATCAATTTTTAAAGTAAGTACATTGAGTCCATGTTATAATAGTTTTGGCCAGCAACCCATGAGCATCTACTCTAAAATTAGACACACAGACAGTGTCACAGTTTATACTTGATCGTGCAGATGTTCTCTCTGTCTTGCACTGGAAGGTGTGTGGGCCATATTGGATTTAAAAGCCTCATAGTCTGAAATGATATTGAGAAAGCTAACAAACTCTCATCCAAGCAACTTTGAAGAGTTGTTTTCAGATACCTAATTATTATGTATTTATTTAAATCCCATTAAATTGCTTAAAATAAAAGGAATATTTATCTTTGTCCATTAGATTTCTATGTCCTGTTACAAATTAGGCTGTCCAGAGATATGTGAAACAGAAACCTCTGAGGAAACTGAGATATTTTCCACAGCCTCCTTGCTGTGCAGCCTTTGGATACACAGAGGACAGCATCACTAACAGATCCCAATAGGATTTGAACATCTTTATTGCCGATTTTCTTCTGAAAGACTAATGCTTAGTTCTATCTACTACAAAAAATGAACTGCAGGAGGACATTTGACACCGCTGGACAAGAACGACCCTAAAGAACAACAAAGTTCCCCTGTCAGATAGAATTGTTACAGACAATTTTATTCACAGAACAATATAAAAGTTTCCATAGAATTAAACCAAATATATTTGGTTATTTCTTGTCATTTAATTGTCTTACTAAATGAAGGAGACAGTTGTAAAGAACACACAAAGGCAACCAATATATAGAATTTCACAAAGACGACTTTGTCCTCTTTTCAAGAGCATACTCTGTGTCTCTGAACCTACCCGTGATTTAGGAATCTGTGGGATGTTCTCAGAGCCCTTACTGAGGTTCTAGAAGCCTGGAAAATGCTGAAGCCTGCAGTTTCTGAAGCAAATGGTGACATTTCTCTAAATGGCTCAAGTTATCACTGTCTTGTACACAACCAGAGAAGAATGAAATTACATTTGCTCCTGACCTGGGAGTTGGAGAAAGCAAAAAGGATGAGAGGAGAAATATACTGTATTTTTCACTCCATAAGACATACTTTTTCCCCAAAAAAGTGGAGGGGAAAATGTCTATGGAGCGAAAAATATGGTATTTTATTAAATATTTTAACACACCATTTGGTTCAGAATATTTTTTTCCTTATATTCCTCCTTAAAACCCTAGGTGTGTCTATGGTCAGGTGCATCTTATGGAGCAAAAATTACAGTAGGTTTTTCCTGTTGATGGAAAAGAGAATTTCAAGGGAAATTTTATTGTGATAGAAAGATCACCTTCCTTCCCAGGACATGGCTGGTTGTATTTGTAGTTTTTGAGAAATTTGGCTTAATTACACCATGCCAGTGGAAACTTTATGCACCCATCAAAGATATTGGTCCTCTCACAAATCACTTATTTTTACTGATATCTTCCTCAGTATTTCTTATGACACACTTTTGCCAACTAGTATGAGTGTCTTTACTCAAGGAATAGGGCTTAGAACCAGAGAAGTCTACATGCTACTTAATTAACACACCCCAGTTCCGCCATGCTCAAGTAGTGATCCTCCTTCACTTTTATGAATTTGGCTTATCCTGAATTTTCTTACACAGAATGAACTCTGTCTGTGTCAGAGCTCTGGGCTAGAAGAGAAGAGGCCTCTGAAGGAAATTCTTTGGCAAGAAGACCTCCCTGTAGACATGGCTTTTGACCACAGCCATGTTCTTATTGTGTGCCTTCATTATCCCTAAACCTTTGTTATGTCAACAAACCACCTTCTCCTTTTGTTCCTCCTTAGAATTCTGGATCAGTGGTTCTCACACTTGAGAGTAGATCAAAATCACCTTCCTGGCTTCTTAAAACACAGGGTCACACTTCTAGAGTTTCTGGTTCAGTATGACTGGGATGGTTGCAGTTTCTAACAAGTTTACGTGTGATCCTGATAATGCTGATCTAGAAACCATGTGTTGAGAACTACTAGTTTAGACCAATACTGATAGTCTGCAGCTTTCTTACCAATATTGTACTCATGACCTGATACTTCAGTTTTGATTTGGCACCCAATAATCTGACAGTGATCTTGCCAACCAGATTTGCATACCAACTTCACCCCCAGTTATGATATTTCACTTATGTTTTGTGTTAATGACCTTGTTCTGTTTCCTGTGTGGCTTCTCTTATTCTGCCATGCCTACTTGTCAGAAACACTGACAATCTGTAGTTTTAAATGTTTGCATGTACATAATCCAGAGCAAAAGTTGTCTTGTCCAGCCTCTATCTAGTTCACATCAATTACATCAAAGAACCACAAAAATAAGCATATTTTGGATAATATTGTAGTCCAGAGAGCTCATTCTGGATTATATATCAACAGAACATTAATGACATTAATTGAGGCATTGATTGAAGTTATTTAAATTATAAAGTTAGGATGTGTGTACACTAATGGTGAGAAAAAACAGAGTGTAAAGAAACATGTCTCTGAATTTAGCCATAAGACAAACAGGCCAAATGAAGAAGAAAAGCTAAGCAGATAATTTTGACTTTGAATAAGTTCAAGGAGGGGTCAAAGAATAAATTTTAAAAATGGCTGGAAAGATGTTTATAAACAACCAATACATTCATAAAAAGATACTCAACATTCTTAGTCATTACGGAAATAAAAATCAAAACCACAATGAGATATAACTCCACACCCACTAGGATGGCTAGGCTCAAGACAGGCAATAACAATTCTTAATGTGCAGAGAAATTAGAATCTTGTTATTGATGGTGAGACTGTAAATGCCATTTTTGAAAATAGTTCCTTATAATGTTAAACAAGAGTTAAAACATGACCTAGCAATTCCATTCCTATGTTTCTACCCAGAAGAAATGAAAACATAGGACCACACAAAAACTTGTACACAAATGTTAATAGTGGAATTATTTATAATAACTCCAAAGGGGAAACTATCCAAGTGTTTATCAATTGATCAACAAATCACTAAATGTATACCCATACAGTGGGATATTATTCAGCCACAATAAGAATGGAGTACTGATACATGATACAACATGTAGAAACTTTGAAAATATTATGCTAAATGAAAAAAGCCAGTCACAGAGGGCCACACATTATACAATTCCATTTATGTGAAATGTCATATAGACAGAAAGTAGATTGGAGGTTGCCAAAGATGAGAGTGGGTTGGGGAATGTAGAGTAATGAGTACAACATTCCTTTTATGGTAGTAAAAATATTCTGGAATTAAATAGTGGTGGTGATGTTATGCAAGGTTGAACATATTTAAAGTACTGCATTATGAACTTTAAACACACACACACACACACACAAAGTGGTGTTGGGACATGCCAGGAAATTCAGGCACATGACAGTTAATACATATTTGGTAAATATTGCTCAAATTGTTGAAGTGGTTAATTGAATAACATTGACTGTGTGGAAAATGGAGTTCATAACATCATGAAATCTGTCTAAAGGGCTTCTTATTGTATAACTAGAACAGTTTTTCCAATAGAGTTCACTAGGACAGACCCTTCGTGACTCTGTCGCCTACTAACAATGGAACAAAACACACAGTAAGAACCACTTGCCATGTAGAACTGCCTATGAGTCTAAGGACTGAGCTGCTTCTATTTCTCACAAAGCCTGTTTGGATATTTCAGTTCAAACTAGTCAATTCTCCAAGCACTCAAAATGTATGTGAAGGCAATAACTACTCAGCAGAGGGAGAGAGTTTACAATAATACTTGGAATTCCTAGTGTTCAGTTCTCCATCTGGAAATATTAAGTCTTCAGACATGGTTATGCTAGCTGATCACAGGGTTTTAATCAGAAGTAGAATTATAAAGACTTACCATACAAAGTATAATGATTTGTTGTAAAAATAAACTCTATGGAGAGCCATTTTTGCCTTAGAGCACTGTAGGTAAAATGCTTGTCCACAAAAGTTACCATCTTAGGAAATGAAGAAGATCCTTCCCATATCCTTCCAGGAAGATTTTAGAGTCTATATGTCTTGGCCCTAGATTTGTTTGCCTTCAGCAATATGTAGAAGTTGGAGGTTTTATGCGTGTTTGTACATACACATGTCCAGTCAGCGTCATGCACAAACAAGAAGAGGGAACTCTCTGATAGTTCCTGCACCCACTACTGATCTGAGGGGTTTGAATATATTTTCCTGTCTCTCTTCCAATTCTGGGCATAGCTTGCCTTGTAAAATAAGAAGACCAGACTTTCAAAGTCTCTGACTATACAAAGAAAGAGATAGCTATTTCTCATTAAGTGCTTCTCATGCAGCTTACCATGTAGAAAATATTATTTTAATCTTTTCCTAACTTTAGCAGTCACCCAGGCCTCGTATTAAAATACGCATTTTTAAAAAAAGCAAAAATGATCCAGTTTTGGGTCAAGACTGAGCATATACACTTCTCCTCATTCATCTTGCTAAGTGTAGCTAAAAGCCCAGGATATTTATATGAAGCATAAAAGACTCTAAAAGGCGAAAAGCAGAGGGCAGGCCTTGGGACCCTACCAACGACAAGGTGGTGACTTCCCTGGGTTTTCTTTTTGCTTCATGTATCCTAAACTGGGTGTTGGAGGAGCCACAAAACCTAGAAATGGCAACAAGAAGAGACAAAAAGCTTCAAAAACAATCTGCTTTTTCTAGCAAAGCAAAACAACAGTAAAGGGCCATGGAGCAAAACAGAAAGACAATAACTGTATGACCGCAATAAAACACCCAGACAAAACCACAGCTCCACCTGTCAGCAAAGGGCAAGAGGGGAGCCGTGGTTCTGAACCCTGCCTAGCTTTGAAAAGATGCTCTCTGTCCAAGGTGATATCAGAGACTAGTGAGTGGGAAGCCAGAACTTTCCTCCCCAGCTGGTGGTAACAAGCCCTCCCAAACACATAATGCAGTGGGATTCTAGACTTTCATCCCTACCTGCTCCTGGGTGTTGTCATAAGAGAACAGGTAGAAAGCTAGAACTTTCATTATCATTCAGCAGACCTCCCACTGCTGTGTCCCTGGAGGCTCACTCTGGAGCAGGATAGGGGCGGTTCTCTTCCCAGCTGGGTCTGTTAGCTGAGGCCTAGCAGGGAGCATGAAAGCCTCCCCTATCCCGAAGAAAAAAGGCACTTCTTCTTCCCTGTCTCAAAGGATGATGACTAGGACCTGGACTGTCACCTCCACTTGGTAGTAATGAGGCAGCACCCCATTCCCCTGTCGAGTGGTGTCATGTCAAAACAGGCTTTTTAAGACAGAAGGTTAAAGTACAGAACCTCAAAACATAAATGATACACTAGAAAATCACTCATTACACCAAGAATCAGAAAAATCTCAACTTGAATTAAAAGAGACAACAGATGCAGCACAGAAATAATACGGATGTAAGAACTATACAAGTAAGATTTCAAAGCAAACATCATAAAAATGCTTCAATAAATAATTATGGCCCTGGCTGGTTGGCTCAGTGATAGAGCATCTGCTAGGTGTGTGGAGTCCCAGTTTTGATTCCCGGCCAGGGAACACAGGAGAAGCACCCATCTGCTTCTCCACCCTTTCCTCTCTCTTTTCTCTCTATCTCTCTCTTCCCCTCCCGCAGCCAAGGTTCCACTGGAGCAAAGTTGGCCCAGACACTGAGGATGGCTCCATGGTCTCCACCCAAGGCGTTAGAATGGCTCTGGTTACAACAGAGCAACGCCCCAGATGGGCAGAGCATCACCCCCTAGTGGGCATGCCAGGTGGATGGATCCCGGTCAGGCACATGTGGGAGTCTGTCTCTCTACCTCCCCATTTCTCACTTCAGAAAAATACAAAAAAAAAAAATTATGAACATGCTTGGAACAAATGATTAAATAAAATTCTCAGAAAAGATCAGAAGATCTAGAGAACCAAATGAAACTTTAGGGCTGAAAATATTAATACAATAGCTGAAATAAAAATCTCTAGCTGGGCTCAACAGCCTAATGAAGAGGACAAGGGAAAAGTCAGTGAACTTGAAGAAGCCAGAACTATAGAAATCACTCAATCCAAACAACAGAGGAAAAAATAGACTTGAAAAGAGATCAGAACCTCAGGGACCTGCAGGACTATTACAAAAAATGTACCATTTGTATGACTGTAATCTCAGAAGGACAGCAGAAAGAAGACATGGCTAAAAAAGTATTCAATGAAATAATGGCAATCATTGCAGCATTTTTCACAGTGGCCAAGTCATGGGAACAACCAAAAAAGCCCTTCAATAGAAGACTGGATAAAGAAGATGTGGTACATATATACTATGGAATACTACTCAGCCATATGAAATGATGACATCAGATCATTTACAACAACATGGATGGACCTTGATAACATTATACTGAGTGAAATAAGTAAATCAGGAAAAACTAAGAACTATATGATTCCATACATAGGTGGGACATGAAAAGGAGACTCAGGGACATGGATAAGAGTGTGGTGGTAATGGGGAGGGGAGGGGGGGAAGGGAGGGGCACAACAAAACCAGATAGGTGACAGAAGACAATTTGACATTGGGTGATGGGTATGCAACATAATCAAATGTCAAAATAACCTAGAGATGTTTTCTCTGAACCTATGTACCCTGATTGATCAATGTCACCCCATCAAAATTAATTTAAAAAGGTATAAAATTAAAAAAAAGAAATAATGGCTGAAATTTTCTGAAATTTAGCAAAAGATATAACGTGTAGCTTCAAGAAGCTTAGTGAATTACAACCCAGATAAATTCAAAGAAATTTGTGTTAAGATATGCAGCATAACCAAACTTCTAAAAACTAAAAACAAAAAAGAAAACTCTTGAAAGCAGCAAGATAGAAATGAAACCTTACATGAGTAGGAGAAAACCAATTCAAATGGCAGTGGGTTTCTCATCACAAATCACAGAGGGAGAAGGAAGTGACTCATCATTTTTCAAGTGATGAAAGAAAAGAGTTGTGGAACCCAGAACCAGGAATAAAGGGGGGAAATAAGGCATTCTCAGACAAAGGAAAACTAAGAAAATCTGTTGTCAGCACACCAGACCTACCCCAAAAGTCGAGCTAAAGAAAAGTTTTGGAACAGAGAGGAAATAATAAAAAAAATTAATTTTAGGGAATAAGTAAAATATAAATACAGAAATAACAAAAATATGGGAGAATGGATAAACAAATTATGCTTTAGATAATGAAATACCACCTACCAGTGAAAAATAATGAACTATTGATGCTGGCAGCAACATGGAGGAATGTCACAGACCATATACTGAACAAAAGAAAGATGACACAAAGGTGTACATATGTATTCTATGTGGCTCTATTTATATTAAGAACAGATAAAATTAAGACATAGTGAAAGAAGTAATAAGAGTCATTTGCCTTTGAGAGATGGGGATTCATTGGAATGGGCAAGAGAGAACCTTCTGGTGTGATGAATATATTTCCCATATTGATTGGTGTGTATACATTGTCAAAATTTACCACATTATATACTTATGATTTTTGCATTTCACTCTACATAAATTTTATTTCAGTTAAGAAAAAAAGAGTATGATCATATAGGAGGTAATAGTTCTATGTGTGTCACTGCTCCAGTCTCTGATTTCCAAAGCATAACATGGGTAGTATATATTTGTAACTGGTAATTTATTTCCTCATTTATATATAGTGGACACTCTACATTTCACAAGGGACAGAAAATTTCAGATCAATATGTGCTCTTCTAATTTTTTATATTTGGAAATGAACCCATGCACTTAAAAATATTCATAACTACATCATATAATTTGAAGTCTTTTTAAAAAACAAAAATTTTGCTCTGTAGCAAAATGAATTTTATCCTTGTTTTCATTACACACATACACAAACAAAGCAAAGAAGTAACTCCTTATTAAACCTGCTAAAGGGACTATTTCCCTCAAAATTGCTTTACTGCCCAGCAAGAAATAACACAAAGTTGACTCATTTCCTATGGCAGGCTGTATTATTCACATACAGCTACAACAATATCTTTCATGCCACATGCTTTTCTGCAATTGTGACCAAGCCCCTCTTTCATCAACCGCTGGATTATAGATACCTTCCTGGTGAACCTCAGATGGCTGTCATGACTGGTTTATGACCAATAAAAAGTGTTGAAGTAACACAATGGGACTTGAATGGGAGATGAGAAGAAGCCTATCAGGTTCTGCCTTGGACTCTTGAAATATTTGCTCTCTGGATGTTTCTTCCATTCCTAGAGGGAATGCTGGGTACAATGCTGTGAGAAGCCAAAGGCACACGCATAGGCACTCTATGGACAGTTCCAGTTTAGCACATCCTGTGTGTTATACCATTCCTGGCACTGGACACATGGGTGAAGAAGTCTCCAGATGATTCCAGTTCCCAGCCATTCAAGTCTTTCTCAATAAGGACCCACACATTAGGGAACAAAGAGAAGACATTTGCATATACACAGAACCTGCAAGCCTAATAAAATAGCTATTGATTTTCTCTATCTTGTTTTGGAATGATTTGTTACACAGCAGTACAGAGACATTTGCCTTCAATTTTCTTAATTTCCTTAAAGTAATTATATGAAGTTGACTCATTCTCTTAAAAAGATTATGATTACTTCTGACTACATTATCCTAAAGAAAATAAAGAAAAGTATGTGAAATTCCACATTTGATTTAAGTTTTGGGTTGACTTGGATTATACTTTAACAATATAATATAAATAGTCTTTTTCCCAGAGTTCACCATCACTGATTCAAATGGCACTCACCCACCTGAATCATGCCATAGTGTCTCTTAAAAATAGCATACAAGCTATAGGGGTCTTTGTCTTAGTGTTTAAATTCCAAGTCTGCCATATACTGTCTGATGATACTAGAAGAAAATTTGAGCCTTGTCTGTAAAATTGTCATATTAATATTTTAATCATGAGGACCCTTAAGATTATTAAAAATAATGATTAAAGTACATTGCTTGACACAGTATCTAAGTCCTCAAATTTACAGCCATTATTATTAGATCTACTCTTTCCCATATATGAACATTAGCTTGTTTGTAGACTGATTAAAGGTTTCTGTTCCTTCTCTACACTAGCGCTGTCCTGTTCCCTAGGACAGATGATAAGGTGTTCAGCATCTCAATTGCTGGAGGTCCTTTACTCACATAATTGGGGCTCTTGGAAGATTACACATCATTATTCAATGGGAGCTCTTTCTTTCCTGAGCATTCAGTACAGCCACTATAGTCTAGAAACTCCCTGAGAAATGCCACCACAAATTCCCATTAAAAAGTCCAATAAATGTTTTCCAGCTAACACATTATGTTCTAAATTTATATGAACAATCTGAGCAAAAAAGGTCTTGACAGTCATTTAATGGAATTATTACAAAGGCAAATTCATATGCAGATTTTGGACAGTATTCATTTCATTGTACAAGAGAATTTTAAAATTAGTTCCAGAAAAAGGGCACTCCATTATAAACTTTTAATTTCAGGAGTTGCACAAGGTAGGAGCTAAGCATTCCAATAGGCCAGGTATCATGTCAGCTCTGATATGCCACAAAACGTCTGTATGAGCACATTACAGTTTGGAGGGCTAATAATAAAAAGAAGTGATGCTGAGATGATGAATTGATGTGGTGCAATTAGAACTATTAGAATCCACAAGAGTCGATGGGCAATAATCAAACCCTTTTCATGCTGCCCATTGCAATTATCTTTGCACTTAAGAATCAACAAAGCACTTAATGACTTGCACTCGATTAAGGAATACATGAGAAATGGAATTTTAATTAGTATGCAGAAAATTTGGGCCATTTATTACTTTATAGGACAACAAATTGTGAAGCTAGTTGAGTTAAAAAAAAAAAGTCAGCTCTGATCGATGTTTGACAATCATGGTGAGGAATGGGGACCATGGAAATTTCCAATAGTTCCCCTCTTCCCCTAAAATTACAACTAACAAAGTAGACCTAGTATTGAGGACAGAATACACAGTAATTGGATGGGCTGTTGATATCATGGTTGATTGATAAAACAGACAACAAATCTATTACCAATTTTGATTTGCCCAAACCTCAGTATTTTATACTATTTACACACACATAGACAGACACACAAATATTCTCTCACTCATAACCCACATCGGAATCAACAAATATCTATTAACTGTTATCTGTGTGTAGCAAATTGTATAGCAAATAAAGAATATATCCTTAGAAGGGGTAGAATTATTAATTCAATAAGGAATTTTTAAAGTTCAGTGAGTGAAAATAAGTCTTAGTCAACAGGCAATTTTTTTTTGTTAATCATGAGAAACTGCTATATAATGGCTGTTTGCTTTAATCATGTTTATTCATAACACACATGCTCTTTTAATGCACTTGACCTTGGGCAAGAAGATTAAATTATCTTAGCTTAGTTGTTCTCAGATATAAATAATAGGCTTGTTAAAAGATTCCTGGATATTAGTAAAAGGTACCATGTTTATAAATAGAAAACATCAAATGCCACTTTACAATGCAGACAATTTAATGACATACTTCTCATGCCTAATTTACCATCTGATAAGTTAGCTAAAATACAAATAGTTGGAGAAATATCCACAATGACTGCTGCACTTGTCAATAAAGGAAACAAAACAAAGACAAGATAATAACCCTCCCCACTCAGTTCATAAAACAACCAGAAAAAAAATCAATATTTATGAAAATAAAACATTAATTCAATCCCCGAGCAAAATCAAATTGCATGTGAACAATTCTAGAAATCATTACCTGCCTCTTATTGAAAAACTTTAATTTGTGGTAAAATATTATGCTAATTTGAGGTGTAAAATTTGAATGTTTAAAATGTAGAAAGTATTAGAATAAAGATCTACCCAATAGGGTACCTGACATTTAAAATTTTTATGACGATTTAAAAAATTAAGTATGTAATTAATGAGAAGCTAAAAATTTCCCCACTTCAACACCGGCAGAGTCTGCGGCAGAGTTTGAAGTTTGCCACTTCCATCTCCTTGCTCATCTTCCTTCTCAGGAACAGAAACTTAATATTTAGCTCAGTTTGCTGCTGGGAATAAAATATCATCACATTTCCCAGCAGTCTTTGTCAATTGATGTGGTCATGTGACCAGGTGCTTTGCAGAACATTAGAAGAAGCTGTGGAATTAGAAGGACACCAGTTTGTTCTTCTCATTTCCTTTTCCTTTCTCGATGCTGATGGTGAAATTGCAATAGATTTATTCTCTGGACCACAAACTAAGCCTCTACACTGTGCCATGTTATAACATTATAGCGTTTAGTGTTTAGATAAACTGTGGAGTATTATCAAATGCACAAACCTAGGGTTCCTATTGACCCCCTTACTAGTTAACATGGTTTCACTTAGTATTATGTTACAGAGGCTGTCTAAGCCGTATGCCAATTACAAAAAGCAAGCTGTATGTATTTTAAGTCCATTTCCAGAGAGCGGCACATTTTGCTTAGCCATTCAAAAATTTAAACGTGATCCAACCATGTTGGTGAATCCGACAGTTTCTTTTAAAGTTTCAGCAAACACTACAGTCTACTACTAACAGTGTTTTGATCTTTTCTCACCTTCACCCCCCCAAAAAAAATGTGTTAATTGGGTGACAGGGTCAAACATTGCAAAGGAAACCAGATGGAAAAATAAGGGTATGGCAACTTGACACAAAATAGGGTTATTGAATATATAGTCATTAAAAACAGCATGTGAAGTTTCAGTATTTAAATCAATCACTGTTGAACTCCAGAGTCAAAAGTAACAAAAGGCCACCTGAACCCAGTTTTATTTACTCACTTTTTCCTTCAAAATCAGCAAACTCATAATCCAGAATGTTAATGATACAGAGTCCTAGCTGAAACTGTAAAGGCCACATTTCAAAGGCCAGGATAAAATTGGAGGTAGATTTTTGATAAGAAAATATTTTTTTCTCCTTTTTTTTTTTTTTAAATGATGACTTACTCTAACAAAAGTTTCAGTATTTTGGATTTGAAAACAAGAACAATATAATTTGGCATTGTTACATTTTACATTTTTGGAAACTGTATTTTTCTACTTGGCTTTCTGCTTCATTATTGAAAAATGGGTGCTGCTTTGTTCTTTCCAGTTCTTCCCCTTAATATGAATGGTGGTGATAATCAGGTGGTGACAGGATACGCAGCATGTTACAGCTACTTCCTTTCCAGATAAATGCTATAACAACTATTCTGGTCCTCATTTTGCAAAAAGGAGAAGCATAATTAAATCATTTAACAAACATTAAAATAGCAATAACCATCAACAAATGAAAAGACAAGCTACGATACAGGATAGAGTATTTGCAAATCATACAGCTGATAAAAGGTTAATAACCAAAATTTATAAAGAATTCATAAAAGTCAGTAGAAAGAAATTGGATTAAGAAATGAATAGACAACCTGACCAGGAGGTGGCACAGTGGATAGAGCATTAGCCTGGGACACTGAGGACCCATGTTCAAAACTCTGAAGTCACTAGCTTGAGCGCAGGCTCACCAGCTTGAGCATGGGGTTACCAGCTTGAGCATAGGGTACTGGATTGAGCATGAATCATACACATGACCCCATGGTCGCTGGCTAGCGCCCAAAGGTCGCTGGCTTGAAACCCAAGGTCACTGGCTTGAGCAAGGGGTCACTGGCTTGGCTGAAGCTCCCCCATCCCCTGTCAATGCACATATGAGAAAGCAATCAATGAACAACTGAGGTGTCGCAGTGAAGAATTGATGCTTCTTATCTCTCTCTCTTCCTGTCTGTCTGTTCCTGTCTGCTCCTCTCGCTCTCACTAAAAAGCAATAAACAGAAAATGAACAAGCATTTTTCCTAAGAAGACAGAGAGATCACCAACAGGTGCATGCTCAGCATCATTAATCATTAGAGAAACACAAATCAAAACATAATGAAATGTCAACTCACACCTATTAAATGGCTATCATCAAAAAGACAAAAGATAACAAATGCTGGAAAGGATGTAGAGAAAGGGAACCCTTGTACAGTGTTGGTGGGGAAATAAGTAAATGGTATAGCCATTATGGAAAACAGTATGGACGTTTATATGAGTATATCTCCAAAGGAAATGAAATTACTATGTTGAAGAGATACCTGTAGCCCCATGGTCATTGTTACATTATTTGCAATAGCCAAGACATGGAAATAGCCTAAGTGTCCATCAACAGATAACTAGATAAAGCAAATGTGGTATGTAAATGCAGTAAAATCCTATTCATCCACAAGATTCCAATCTTTCCATTTACAAAACATGAATAAAAATTGAGGGCATTGGGCTAAGTGAAATATGTCAGACAAGGAAAGACAGGTACTGTATGATCTCACTTATAGGTAGAATTTTAAAAGGCAGTATAGAAAAAGAGATAAGAGTTATGGTTACCAGGGGGATGGGGGAATTGGTTGGAGGAAGGTGGTCGTCTAAAGACATAAACTTGCAGTTATTGGATAAATAGGTATTGTACTAGGATATAAGATACCACATGATGACTACAGTTAACATGGCTGTACTCCTATATGGTACAATATATTTGGAAGTTTCTAAGATTATAAACCCTAAAACAAACAAACAAAAAAGAAATAATCAAACCGGAAAATATTTTTACATGAAAATGTTTAAAAGGATGAATATATTTAATCCATAAAAAGCTCATATAAATCAAAATAAAATCCCTACTTCCCCAATAGATACTTTATGAAATGTTAATTACAATAATAGGAACAATTTTAGTAAAGTCACTTAATGGCATTGTGTCAAGAATTATGCTTACAGTATCTCATTTAATCCTCACAACTGTGAGGTGTTTATTATTATCATCTTCATTTTCCCTTTGAGGAAACTTAAAATTATGAGGAGGTTAAATTAATTGCTGGAGTCCCAGGTTAAAGCTACATCTGTCTAGGTGCCACTATCTAAAAAGAACAGGGAAGATGTACAGAAAAAGATGAAGTCCAGATGCTAATTAACATTAGAAAAAATACTAAACCAAACCACTATTTAATGAACTTAAAATGAAGACATCTATTAGAAAAGACTAAATAATATATGAAACTCAAACCCAGTCATGGGTCAGGATACTTACTGGCCCTGTAACAGACATGAATAGAATTATATATCAAGAGTCTTCAGTATGCTCCTGGTTCCCAGCAAATTCTTATACTTTTGAGAGTCTATAAATTGGGAAAAAAGAAAACCCCAACAATAGGAAAGTGTGCAGAACACTGATGATAGGACGTTTCAGTGAAAACAGGAAGACACTGTCCTGCATGCACTATGATCTTCAGGAAACAAACACAAATAAATAGGCAGAATAAAGCAGGCGAGGATACCAAGCGGAAAATGTTCACAGTAATTATCTCTGGGCATTGAGTTTATGGTTAATTTTTGTTTTTTTCTACTCTATGCCTTCTAATAAATATTTTCACTTGGAGCAGACCTGTCCACAAAGTTTATAATTTGATATTTAAGAAGAATTATTTCAAGTTTTAAATATTGAAAATTTCAAAAATAATAACACTAACTTAGAGGAACTACTATAAGTCTATACTCTATAAAACTTGGTTTTAGGCCATGAGCTTAATTGTCCTGTGGGTGGTCTTGCTCCTATGCCATAAACATTAATAAGGCTGTCTCTCTTCATATAACAACAGTATCATGTGTATTTTAAATATTTGACTCTCTCCTAATAGCAATGTAGTCATGAGACATAATAGAGTTAAGGCCCAAATAATACAGTTCAAAGTTTAAAAATCTGTAAAATGATGAAATTATATGTACAGAAAAATTTTATTTAAATCATGAACAATGTTTATTAGTACTCTCTTGGTGTTTAATATTAGCAATTAGTTTCATCTTTTCAGGCTTTATTTTCAAAAACCAAACTTTGTGCAAAAAACCTTTTATGGATTACTGGGAAGCTTAATGAGGAACGTATTAGAACAAAGGTACTTCTAAAAAAATGGTCATTCATGCAGAAAGAATAGAGAAGCCCAGCCAATCGGTCAAAGAAGAGGCAGACCAGAAATGACAATACAAATGAAGAACCTGGTGTGAGTGAGAAAAACACTCACCTGCGTGAGCGGGCTGGGCAGCGCTTCTCCTGCCCGCCCAGTTCCCTAAAGATACGCTCTTTGGACACCTGAGTCCCTATAGGCCTCAAATTTCAAAGGCTTCCTACTTAGTCTTTAACAGATTGGAAATATATTCCTGGCAAGGCTTTTGCTTGCTCCTCATCTCCTAAACCTTCTCTGATGTTGTCAGACCTGCACGGATAGGACTTGGGCACCTTGCGGCGAGATGAAGAGGCAGAGGGATGCTCTGGCTGGATCATCAGTTCTAACTGCACACCTGTATCTGATTCACAGCTTTCCTTCTGCTCAGTCCTGGCCAGCAAGGACAGACAGCTTCACACCCACTGTTAGAGGACATATCTCAAACTTGGAAATAGGTGAAAGAGAGCTCCCTCAGTGCAATGCTAAGCTTGGCTTACTGAGGACTGGACTCTTTCACAAATGCAAATTGTTTGTTTGTTTGTTTTGTTTTGTTTTTAAAGAAACAGAGAGAGAGAGAGTCAGAGAGAGGAATAGATAGGGTCAGACAGACAGGAACGGAGAGAGATGAGAAGCATCAACCATTAGTTTTGCATTGTGACACCTTGGTTGTTCATTGATTGCTTTCTCATATATGTCTTGACCACGGGTAACTGAGTAACCCCTTGCTCGAGCCAGCAACCTTGGGTCCAAGCTGGTGAACTTTGCTCAAACCAGATGAGCCCGTGCTCAAGCTGGTGACCTCGGGCTCTTGAACCTGGGTCCTCTGCCTCCCAGTCCGATGCTCTATCCACTGCACCACTTCCTTGTCAGGCCACAAATGCAAGTTTTAAGATGCAAAAATTAACCCAAAGATTTTGTCCAGGAGTGATGCAAATGATTCTTCTTCAATAAAATGGATAATCTTAAAGATTATGGTTGTTGGTCCTGGAAGACATTTACCAGTTTTGTATCTAACCCAGAAATAATCTTATTCTGATATCTCTTGTGAAATTGCCATACGTACCGATCTCCTCAAATAGTTTTGTTTTGTTTTGTTTTGTTTTGTTTTGTTTTGTTTTTTACAGAGACAGAGAGTGAGTCAAAGAGAGGGATAGACAGGGACAGACAGACAGGAACGGAGAGAAATGAGAAGCATCAATCATCAGTTTTTCATTGTGCGTTGCAACACCTTAGTTGTTCATTGATTGTTTTCTCATATGTGCCTTGACTGCGGGCCTTCAGCAGACCAAGTAACCCCTTGTTGGACCCAGCGACCTTGGGTTTAAGCTGGTAGGCTTTTTTTTTTGCTCAAACCAGATGAGCCCGCGCTCAAGCTGGCGACCTCGGGGTTTCGAACCTGCGTCCTCTGCATCCCAGTCCGATGCTCTATCCACTGCGCCACTGCCTGATCAGGCTCCTCAAATAGTTTCTAGACTGATTTTTAACATCTTACCAGCTTCCTCATTAATTAGTGAGTGAAATGAAATAGTAATATTTGTTCATATTATATTTGGGTCATATTTTTGTTGTTCTGTTTTCATTTATGATATTTATTTTATTTATTTATTTATTTATTTTTAGAGAGGAGAGAGAGACAGAGAGAGAGAAGGGGGGGAGGAGCTGGAAGCATCAACTCCCATATGTGCCTTGACCAGGCAAGCCCAGGGTTTCGAACCAGTGACCTCAGCATTTCCAGGTCGACGCTTTATCCACTGTGCCACCACAGGTCAGGCAGGTCATATTTTCAACATTAAAAATTATTCTTTAATATCACATAACTCTGAATTGAGAGAATTTCTGCAAAATAATCAGCTGGTATTCTTTTTTTTTTTTTTTTTTTGGTATTTTTCTGAAGTTGGAAACGGGGAGGCAGTCAGACAGACTCCTGCATGTGCCTGACTGGGATCTACCCGGCATGCCCACCAGGGAGCGATGCTCTGCCCATCTGGGGTGTTGCTCTGTTGCAACCAGAGCCATTCTAGCACCTGAGACAGAGGCCATGGAGCCATCCTCAGCGCCCAGGCCAACTTTGCTCCAATGGAGCCCTGGCTGCAGGAGGGGAAGAGAGAGACAGAGAGGAAGGAGAGGGGGAGGGGTGGAGAAGCAGATGGGTGCTTCTCC
Source organism: Saccopteryx bilineata (assembly GCF_036850765.1). Taxonomy (NCBI): domain Eukaryota; kingdom Metazoa; phylum Chordata; class Mammalia; order Chiroptera; family Emballonuridae; genus Saccopteryx; species Saccopteryx bilineata. The sequence goes on from NC_089495.1 coordinate 173,930,120, forward strand.
TGTGTACGGTGGCTGGGAATTGAACCCGGGACTCCTGCACGCCAGGCTGATGCTCTGCCACTGAGCCAACCAGCCAGGGCTCAGCTGCTATTCTTAAAAATGTCAAGATCATGAAAGACAAAGAAAGGCTGAGGAACTGTCCCAGTTTGAGTGAGGCTAGAAGAGTATGCTAGGTAAATACAGACAGTAATATGGATCAGATACTGGATCAGGGGTGTTAATTATTTTTTGTTAGTTTTTCTTTCATTGTAAAGGAAATTAGTGGAATAATTAGTAATACTCTTATAAGATCTAACATTAGATAATAGTATTTAATCTCTGTTAATTTCATGGTATTATGATTGTGTAATAAGAAATGCACACTAAAATATTTAAGGGTTATAGGCTTCACGTCTGCAAGTTACTCTTAGAAATGAATAATCTATAAATATTATTTACAAATGATGGAATGACTAAAATATGTGATAAAGATAGCAACAGGTAGTGAATTGATAAAAGTTATGCTGGAAATCTCTGTGCTAATTTTATAACTTTTTGATATGTCGAATATTATTTCTAAGTAAAAACTTAAAAATAAGCCCATAAATAAGAATGAAGTTATAGATTGCATGAAGTCAGGTATAGAGGAAACACATCGCAAACCCTCTGTTATCGCTTGATTTCCTGTAAGCTTTCATAATGTGAGCTTTTTGTTCTACTTGGAGCTTGGAAAGATTTGGCACTATCACCCGATGGCTATGCCAGTGACTTTGCTGCTATCTGATGCTGCTTTTCACTGTAGACATTGAGTTGGAGGTTTTCCAACTTATTCTTTGGGACCCACCAAGGAAGGTCTGTGAGATAGAATTGAGGATTGACAGTGTGGTTGAAGGGATGAGAAGATGAGGGGTGGGAATCAATGGACCATTTATTTACCATGCTTCACCCATTTCTACCATTGTTTATCAGCTTCTATTCTTTTCTCTGAAGCCTGTCTTGATATAATAGTACAGTTCAGGCAGAAAGAACTGCTTGGGCGAAAACAATTATGGCTCTATCAATCAAGTTAATTTTGCAAAGATTTTAGAAGCACTACATTTAAAGTTATGCTCTATTAAATATTTCTGCAGGTGTAGGAAAACTATAAAATGAAAAAACAGAGAGAAAATAAAAAGACCAAAGAAGGGAAAGAAGAGAGATGAGATGAGAAGTCACTAAACAAACAGGCTGAAACTCCCAGAGGAAAAGGGGGAGTGGAGGTTGGAGGAGGAGGGCCAAGGGGGTAAAATGGGAATGGAAAGAGATTTTGCATGATGTATGGAGGGTACCTTGTGTGTGTGTGTGTGAGGGGTAGAGGGTGTTCTATTGAGTGGGACACTTGAAACCATGTCAACACAATACATTAAAAATAAGACCTTTCATAAAGGACTAAAAATAAAATTTAAAAAAGCAAACAAACAAACAAAAAAACCACAGTAGACCCAGAGTATGCTGGTGTCCAGTAGACTTATCTGAATAACTGAACACTGTCATATGCCTCTTCAACTTCCACTGGCTCTCAACCAGGCCACTCTGTCAACATAAGGGATGACAGTCCTGTCTCTGTTATTAAAAGACTCTTGAACAGCTTAGCATTGTGTTTTGACACCAAAAAATTCATTGTGGAGTTAGAAACCAGTGTGTTCGGAATGTTATAAACTATAATACTTGAAAAAGGCTTGAAAATATTGATAGCACTTGGGTTTACTCCCAGATGGCCACGCAGCTGACTCCAGTTCTATCCTAGAACCCTCTGCTGTTGATCCTCCAAATGTCCCCAGTACAAAACAGTTTTAATCTTTTGTTGTTGTCGTACAACTTGATCTTCTGTGAGACATTATAGTAGTCAGATGTAAGGAGTAAGAAGCGGACAGGATAATCCAGGATGTATGTCACTAATAATTTAGTTTATGGCTCAGTGATAATGGGATTCCTGATTGTTAGCGAAACCCCTGGCGCTGGAGGCTTCTTAGCTTGAAGCCTGGGTGTGTGGCTGTGTCAGGCAGAACTGGCACTGGTAGGGGCAAGAGAGTCTCTTTCTGCCTATCTTTTTTAGTCTACGAATCTTTTAAAGTCCTGCGCATGCATGCTCACTCTACGATTTCAGCGATGCCAACCAGAAAGGAACAGTAATTTGATTTGAAAGATTTCATGCTGTTTTGTACGTGTTCTTGTAAAAGTTATAAAACAAGGTTGTTAAGTGAAATTCACAGACGTTCCTGTACTGGTGTGCTGGCTTCCTAGTGGTGCTGGAAGGTGAGCCCCGGCGATGAGCCAGGTTAGATGTACGAACAGTGAGAGGGATTAAGAAAGAGAAGGAGGCTAAGAGCAAGAAGAGAAGACAGGAAAGAATGGGAACGGTGGGAAGGAAAGGGATAAGGATTGGAGAGGAGGAGAAGAGGATGAAAAAAAGGGAAGGAATAGGAAAGAGAAGGAAGAGTTCACAAAAAAAGGAGCAGGAGAAATAGGAAATGAAGAAGATGTCGTTATATGATTTAAATTCTCCATGAATCAGGCAAAATTTCATCTCCACAATAGAGATAGTCCCGCTTCCTGTGTAATCTTTGGGCCAGAGTCTCATCTTCCCTAGAGAATGCTCAGAAGGACAGACCCAAGATTTTCCTCACTGATGTTCCTTTTCCTATTTTCATAGTGATAAAAAGTACTTCTGATTGGCAAAGGATATTTTCTTTCGACAGGTGGGACAGCTGATGCTCTGGCAGCCCCAGACCCTTTGTCTGTGTAAGGTGACTGTGTACAGTTGTGCTGACCCTTTACGTAGCATTCAGCTTAGCATTTACAGCTCCAGAGGCAGCTTGTTTCACGGTTGTGCTCTTTCCCAATCTTTCCCCTTGTTCCTGCGGCAATTCTGGTGCTTCCCGTGCAGCCCTGCGTTGCACGGTGCGCTCCCTCCTCTTGAGAACTCTGAGTAACAATCCATCTTTTCAAAGGCAATAGCCTCCCCCTATGTTGACCTTCTATACTGAAATAACAATGAAAACTACATTTTGAAGCATTCCCAAATTCTTACGTTAGGTTCAGTTTGCAGGAGAATCCAAATAAAGAATGATTTTTACTTTTAAATATTTGTTAAATGAACGTGCGAAATGAAATGAGGCTATAGAGGGCACTCTACAGGGGAGGAAGGACAGAAGCATCCAATTCAATGGCCTTTCTACAGAGGGGCCTCAGAACACCAAGAGGCCATTGCGCTCCCCTGCTGGGCCGCTCCGACTATGGCCTCTTGCAGCTCACAGCCCCCACTTCCTCCTTAGCCATCATTCCCCTTGGGACAATCAAGAACAGTAGTAGCTTGCACTGCTAGATGCCAGAAGGAGAGAATGAGACAGATATTAAGAAAATCTACTTAAAATACAGACTTTCCTTGTTAGAGAACAGATTTCCCATTCTTATTTTTAAACCAAGAGAATATTATCACTTTATTTTAAACATATATGAGAAGAGGATAAAAAATGAACAAGTTAAAGAGAAACAAGTTAAAGAGAAAGAAGGTAGCGGCTACATAGGTACTTGAGCCTCTCTGTGGGAATAGAGGCCATTTTTCACCTTCAGCCCCAGGGTATCCATTAGCGCTCGGTGAGAGGTAATTCATTAAGTGAACCTAAGGTTAATGCACCTTCAGAAGAGAGTAATTTATCTCCTCTTCCTCAATAGGATCAGGCCAGGAGGTTCTACAGTTCAAAAAGTTTTATCCTGGTGAGATACTCCTGTAATGATCTTGGGTCCCCTGACTTCTATCTTTCTCATTCATTACACCCACGTGACTAATGGACCTACCTACAGGAAGGTGCCGGTTCTCCTCAAGGTGTGAGTACTGAAGTTCCTTCTCAAACACCAGGAAATATTTGTGTTCTGATTTATATGCTAGTCCTCTTGTTGTGGCCTGACCAGAGTGCAGCCACGGCAGTCTCAAAAAGAACGGTGTGCTAGTTGATGTGAGTTGACGTGGGCATAGAATGGTATTAGCCTATTTGAGAATAAAGTCAATAACAGCACTTACAATGTTATTATAAAATCAGCTAAGTTAACCAAGTGAAACCAGGAGTAAGTGAATTTTTTTCATACTAGATTTTCCATATTCCAGTGGTTTTTCTCCTGAGAAAAATGCATCTATTCATTTAGCCTTTCTCTCTCTTTCCCTGTAATACAGACATACATATTCATACACATAATATTATATACACTTACATAAAGTTACACACACACACACACACACACACACACACGTTCTGCCTCCTGACAGACCGGGGCCTCCTCACAGTCCCTGCCCCGGAGAAAGCTGTGTGACAGGGAGCCGTGAGTGTGAGAGAACTACACACAATAAGCTACACTCAGGTCTGCAGAAGAGTAAGCAGTACACGAACAGCAATGAGGACCTGCAGCAGGCAGCGAGCGGGAGTGAGTGATCCTGCCTAGCTTGCCTTTGATCTTGAATTGGAGGCAAGTCAAAGCTAAAGTCGAAAGGAATAAGCCAGCGTGTCTCCACCCTGAGTGTACCTTAGAATCTCCTCAGGAGCTTTTATAACAATGACAAGTCTTGGATCATACCCCTAAGCGACTTAGATTCAACTGGTCCACGCTGGCCCCCGTCATTGGACTTGCTCTCTGCTCTATGTTATCAGCACCTAGAAAAATGTCTGAAACACAGGGCACTTGATACATATTTGCTGAGTCAACACACTCTCCACTAAATGCTGGAGGAAAAGACTAGAGAGAGGGCAGGAGGCTAGCTACTTTTATTCCACATGCTTCCTGGGGGCAGGGTGGTGCGGCTGTGGTGGCAGAGTGGAGCCTGGGCTCCCTGGCGGAGCCCTCAGGGACTCTGGAGTGAAGACACTGGTACAGGTAAGTGACAGCTCTCCTCAGGAGGCACGATTTCTGCTGTTGATAAAGGAGTGGCCGCAAAGAGCACATTGTTGCCACAGAGCAGAAGAGCGACGGTTTCTTCCCCAAGTCAGATGCTATGGGGAAAATATTTCAAAAGAATACACACACATGCACACAGTTTTACTCTATCAGTCACTATGGGGTAGGTTCAGTTGTGATAACCTCAAATCCAGGGGCTTGATATCATAAAAGTGTATTTTTCTCTCATGCTGCATGTCCAGGTACAGACGGCTAATGGTACCCAGCTGATGGAGGCTCCGAGCTGGGGAGGGTTTTTCATTACTACCGTATCAAGAAGAAGGGAACCTGCCTGGTGAATCATGCATTAGCTTTTAGCACTTCCACCCAGAAGTTAAATGTATTACTTGTTGTGCTCACATTCTATTGGGCAAATTAAATTATCTGGCCGTGCTCAACCTCAACGGGGGTATAGGACAGTATAATCTTAGCAAATGGCTGAAAGGCAGGGAGCTAGAAATATTTGATAAATAGCAGTGAAGACCATGACATTTGCCAATAAACAGCAGTGAAATTCAATTCCATTTGGAGTTTATGTAAGTTTAGCTAAATTCTAATTTACTGCGCAAGGCTGAATAGCTCCAAAAAGAACTAGAATAAGTTCTTAATCTTGAAGGAGAAAAAAAAATATTACAAATTGCCAGATAGGTTTGCTACTGCATTTCAAGGTAAAAAAAAAAAAAAAAAAAACAACCCATATTCCCTTAGGAACAGTGTCTTATAAATACAGTCATTGTCATAGATGACAGCTCACTTAACGAATCACACACCAACCACAGGGACTTTTCATCACCTGAGCCTCACGGAGTAATAAATGTTTCGTAATGCACCCGAGGCATCCTCTTATGACCTGTGCTTACATATGAGAAAAGCACATCTTTTAAAAAGTATGAAGAGAAGAATATGGGCTTTCACACAAAATGAACAGTGTTACATCCAAAAAAAAAAAAAGTCTGGCTTCATTGGAAACTATCCAACATGAGAACAAGTTAACCCTAACAGGTTAATATGCTACCCACACTTCGTGAGTATTTGGAGATATAGGGATTTGAGCACATACTTTTTATGAACATTTTATATTATTTCAGTGCAAAGTAGATGTTTCCCATTTTGGTCTGCGATTTCTCTCAACATTGACTCTTTTCAGCCTGGTGGGGCACAGAGTGAGCTTTGCCGGTCACCCCCTCAGTTAATTGCATGCTTAGGGAAGCAAAGGGTCAGCTGTGCTCTCTCAAGCATAAGCCAGCCTAGAGAGCGGAGGCCACATCAGACCTTGCTTATGTAAGAAGTGAAGGCTTTATGTTAAAATGTGTCCAGATAGCCAATCAAATCTCCCAGTCTTACCATTAAATGTTCTTTTCCTAGACTGATATGCTGAGTTTTATAAAAATCCCATTAACTTTCCAAAAGCATTATTATATTAGTGTGGAAGGGGCTAGGAATCCAGGATAATTAAAGATATTAGAAAAATTGAAGAAACAGAAGTAAAAGAACTGTTTTTTTTTTAAATCTCCTTTGTCATACAATAATTTTTTAAATGAGCCAATCATTGAACAATCAATTTCTGAGAACACAGAACAAACCGCTTACTTGTGGACAATTATGAGACAAATGAGCAAATAGTAGGCTCAGATTCTATTAAACCATTAAAGGAGAAATGTAATTAATGATGATGATAAAAACGCTAAGTATTATATTTGCAATAATAATTACACCACGCTTGTCTCCAGAGGTCTCTGTTTTTAATGTTCCTTTTCAGGAACATCATCAGAGTTTAATCCAAAGGCACCAGAGGAACATATGGCTAATTTCCTCCTTCGATGGACTGAATGTCCAAGTACAAGCTGGTGGAGACCACTGTGAGGTGTTCCGGAGTACATTGAAATGTCCCAAACAACATGCTGTGGGGGCAGGAGAGTTGTCTCCTCACCCGATAGTCCTGAACACTGGGCGTGCACACAGGCTTACTTTCTTCCTGGCCAAATGATCCAGAATATATCCTCAGACCAGGGCTTACTTAAAGCATTTGAAAAGTGATTTAGACCATGAGCCTATTCTACTTTTTCTTGTATGTGATTTCAGTGCTTTATGATTTATTGCCTTGGTATAAAGAATGCTATAATCTGCCTGATTACAAGTATCACAGAACTTATAGCTCGAAAAGATCTGATGTCATAACAGAGAGGCGATATAATTTGCCTAAAGTCACACAGTGTAGGATTAAACACCCAGCCCACTGGTCTCCCGAGCCACCTCCTAACACTAGCCCATGTGTCCATTAGGTCTCAACCTTTATTCATGCCACTAGCTCCTTTGGCAATCTGGGTCATCCATGAACCCTTACATAGTCATATTTTCAACTAAATGAAATAAAATATATAGGATTACAAAGAAAACATATTAAAATACATTTCAAAAATATAGTTGTTTTTGGATTTTTTTATAGACATCATTAGCGAATGACAAAATCTAGTTGAAGTTCTAATATCTAAGATACTTTTGAGGCAAGGATAAACATAAATGAGATTTTTGAGAGATGTGCAATAAGGACAACATGATGTAAAAATATCAACGATTCCCAGGGGTGGCCGAGTGTCAGGCACTGCCGTGACTTTTGTAGAGTGGGGCCTACAGTCATTATCCAGGACATAACTAAATGTCAGTTAGAAGTTAGGGTACAATAAAGATGCCATTATTTTTTTTTCTATTCCACTTCATGGATATCCAGTTTCTAATCCCTGCCCCGAGATTACTCAGGTCAACAACCCCTGATAGAATACTCACACCTTTACCGTTATAATAAGTGAGCATGCCACCACCAACAGAGAGTTAGCACCTCACCTGCTTACCATTGTACTAAATCCAAAAGAAATGCAATAATATATGTTCCTGCTGTGTGAGGCTGAACATAGAATTAGGAAGGCAATACCCGCATATGCTATGATTTAAAAATATTCAGTGCAAGAGGAACCCAGAGGTCAGATCATTGCAGCGCAAGCCCATCGAGATTCTGGTGCTGATTAAATGGTAAATGCATAATAGCAGGTGTATAAAACATGGGCATTAGTCTGTGTTTACTGACTGCCTAATACAGCAACTACATGGGGCAGGGGAAAAAGAACAAATGGCACAAGGAACTTGCAAATTTAGGTAGAGAGTCAGACACACGAAGCAGCCCCTGCAAAAACTGCGCAGCAATATATCACCAAGGTGCAGACTAAACAGACAGCGTTCCAGGGGCTTCCAGAAGAAAAGGTGCTTTCACTTTACGCTCAGCACAAAGGGAGGTCTCCGTGCAAAGACCTCATTGTTCTCGGTTTATGTTCACTTTCCATCCATCTGCAAAAACACACATCTACCCCAGTCTTTTGCTGATATAAATGGTTCCAAATTTCATTCTGAGGCTGGCAAACAAGGAGTCATTTCTTATGAGTGAGTGATATATGAGACTGCATTCCTAAACTTGTTCTCCCCCAAACTTCCACAGAAGTTGAATGGCCACTTTGAAACTTAATGATAAATGGTAGAAACTCATTTCCTTCTGGTATTGGTGTTAGAACAAGACTCATTTACAAACAACAGATTGTCGATTCTGAACTAAATATGAGAATGGCATCTGGTCCGCAGTTTAGAAGCTGAGATATCTTTTGCTTCTACTGAATGCCTTCAATAACAAAAGGGAAGGAGGGACTAGGTAATTTTAACTTTGTTATCAGGACATCTAAATGATTACATTTATAAATAAATTACATAGGAAATTTAATAATAGGTAGTAAGTATTCAAAACTGACTTCCTTTAAATAATTCCTTAGCTAATAATGACTAAACTAGCCAAGAATATGACATAATTGCCTTGAAACCTAATCTGATCCACTTTTAGCCCAGATAAATGATACGGCATGTTGCTTAAATGAAATCAACACTTGTTACGCAGTCAGGAAACTGTAATTTAAGGCTAAATGCTGTGAATTGTTTGAAGATAACCTATTTGGGCATCATAGAATAAACCACCAGAGAAATACTGGAGAAAGGGAAAGAAAAGAATTCAAAAGAAAATTCTATTATCATATACCAAAAACTTCATTAAAATCTCATAAGCTGATGAACACTACATTTTTTTTCTCAAATTAGGAGTCTGTGTTTGTACCCTTTCTATTAGAAACTCAATCATTCATCCATTTGACAAATGTGTATGGGCACCCCCTAGACTGTAGGTAATAAGGAGGAAACAAAGATGATGAATAAGGCAGAGTCTGTTCTCAAGGATTTTGCATTACAGTTGCAAGATGAAACCTGCAAATAATCAACCAACTGTCAAGCTCCACACAGTAAAAGAGCACGGCTTCAACTCTGCCCCCACCGTGTTAAGTGGTCCATTAAAGCCCCCATCATATTATTATGCACTTATTCAGATGCCTGACTCCCTACTGAAGCATCAGCTCCAGAAAGATATGGAGGTATCTTATTACTGTGTCTCTAGCATCTACTATATGACTGGCAGGTACTTTTTAAGCATATACTAATTGGGTGAACAGGCAAGCTTGTTTCTTATTAGTATTATCAGGGAGTATTCATAGATTGGTTAGGTTTTTAAATGGGCCGTTGAAAACTGGTATGCTGTTTTCATCCCAGGGAATCTGTCAGGACTGTCCACATCTGGGCGGGTTCAGGTGACAGAGTGCTGGCCAATGTGAATGAAAGCCATGAAGGCCACTCTCAGGCCTGGCTGTGAAATGTCCTGCCTGATTTCCTATATTCTCCCTCTCCTGTCTACATATTTAGAAGTAGAGGACTTGAGATAGAGGAATTGCATGCTGGAAGAAACCCAAATCCCTGAGTTTACTGCTTGCAGGAGAACCCCCCAACCAGGAACATGCACACTGCTCTTTTAAGGAATGATAAATAAACCTTTGCTATGTTAAGTCATTGAGATGCTGGGGTTGCTTGTTACAGCAGCTAGCCTATCCTGACTACTACATTTGGAGATGGTATTGGAGAAGGAGGTCATTCTTTTTGGAGGGAATGACAAGAATTAGGTCCACAAACTCATGCAGAAGGGAACCAATTCCAATATTTCCACTAAAAATATTATTGTTCCCTTAGCTTATTTTCAGAGTTAGAATATAATAAACCAGAGGTAATAAGCTCATGGACCAAGTTTGTTTCTTCAGATTTTTTGTTTGGCCTAGGCTGTGGTGATTCATACAGTATTATAAAAAAGTTTAATTTGTTGTTGCCAGTAATTTTTTAAAAAAGAGAAAGCACTTTTATATATTTTTGTGTTTTAAATCAGCTGTCCCAAATTACATCAGCTGAATAGCATCTGATCTTTTTGAACAAAACCTGGATTCTCTAGTTTTCTACAACGTGCACCACTGCCTGCTGCCTCACACCCAACCTGCCCAGTTCCGGCAGATATATGACGTTGTCAGGCCTCCCTTTAAGTCACTGAGGATTGAGGTTGCAGGCCATGTGTTGACTGTGTGTTTATTAGTTATCCTCATCTTGTTCATGATATTGGCTCCATAGAAATACATATAATCTCTTACCATTTTTTGCTGCTATAAAACAGAAGTGTCCAGGATGTAATTGGGAACACCGTAGCCTGGATGATGTCCATTATTTTGGGCCTAAGACAATGTGCCCAGCTTAGCCATTGCCATGGAGACCAGTCAATTTTACTCTGTCCTCATCATTTCTACATAAAAGATAATTTTCTCAGAAAGGATCATCTTATCTGAGTATATGCTGGAATTTTGGGGGTTGGGGTAGGGGAATAAAAATCCCGAAAATGTTTCTCGATGCAATGTATAGTAAACTATATCCCATTTTCAACTGCTGAGAGATGGAAATGAAGAATTATTGATTCCCACTGAAAACAAGTTCCAAATTCTCTAGGTTTTTCTCTTTTCCCTTCCCTTTCACTTAGGACAAGTGGTTATGAGTGTATTCGGAAGTGCTAGGATCTGGCCACTCTTCAATATGGTTTAGTCAAGTCAAGAAATGCAACAAAACAACTTTGCAGTTAGCAGTAAGAATGAGAATGGGAGGAGATAAGGCAGGTTGTACAAAATAGTTATGATTTTATAACAAAGTAAACCAAGAAAAGCTTCCAATGGGAAAAAATGATGCACTGAACATGTAGCCCGTGGTGATATTTTAATTTGCACCTCTTCCTGTATGAACCTGTTTGCATGTGTTAATAGAAGTCATACCAGTGAAAACATAGGTATGCTTAAGACAGGGGTCCCCAAACTTTTTACACAGGGGGCCAGTTCACTGTCCCTCAGACCGTTGGAGGGCCGGACTATAAAAAAACTATGAACAAATCTCTATGCACACTACACATATCTTATTTTAAAGTAAAAAAACAAAATGGGAAGGAATACAATATTTAAAATAGAGAACAAGTAAACTTAAATCAACAAACTGACCAGTATTTCAATGGGAACTATGCCCCTCTCACTGACCACCAATGAAAGAGGTGCCCCTTCTGGGTGTGCGGCGGGGGGCCGGATAAATGGCCTCAGGGGGCTGCATGCGGCCCGCGGGCCGTAGTTCGGGGACCCCTGGTAAGATGTAGCTTTATTTCAACATCTCCTAAATATTGAAGCTATTCATATCTCTCTCAGTGTAAGTTTCCAAGTCACTGAATGAATCAGTGAACAAATAAATGCTGTATGACTGTATGAATGTTATAAAAGCATCAACCATATTATACAACTCCAGCTCTTTCTAGTGTTTTCCCAAAGCAAACCAGGAAGTCTCCTAAAATATTGATGGAAAGAGATGCCTAGGGGAACACACCTGCATGCCTCTAAGTTATAAATAATGCTACTTTGCTATGAGTGCCAGAAAAGATAAATTTCTGTGCTCATTGACATAAATTATTCTTCTCTCATTATAATCTAATGAGTGAAGCTCAGGAAAACCTGGGTTCAGGGTCTACCACTCCAGAATAAGCAGTCAGATTCTCATAATCTTGTTTAGCTGATTTGCTGGACCATATTTTTTGTTTGTTTGTTTGTTTTGTATTTTTTATATATATATATTTTTCTGAAGCTGGAAACGGGGAGGCATTCTGACAGACTCCCGCATGCGCCCAACCGGGATCCACCCAGCATGCCCACCAGGGGGCGATGTTCTGCTCATCTAGGGCGTTATTCTGCTGCAACCAGAGCCATTCTAGCACCTGAGGCAGAGGCCACAGAGCCATCCTCAGTGCCCGGGCCAACTTTGCTCCAATGGAGCCTCGGCTGTGGGAGGGGAAGAGAGAGACAGAGAAGAAGGAGAGGGGGAGGGATGGAGAAGCAGATGGGCGCTTCTCCTATGTGCCCTGGCCAGGAATCGATCCCGGGACTCCTGCACGCCAGGCCGATGCTCTATCTCTGAGCTAACTGGCCAGGGCTATGGCCCATATTTTTATACATTTTTTCTCACCACCTCTATAGAGAGCCAACCAGATTGTTAATGTAAGACACAATTCCACTGTCCTTTACACTGGAAATTAGGGTCAGCATTGCACTCACTTGGTAGCTTCATTACTCCAAAGAACCCATTTTAATTTTTATTTTCATTATCTTCTTATCCCCTACTAAATTGATTTTAGGCCCTGGACGGTTGGCTCAGCGGTAGAGCGTCGGCCTGGAGTGCGGGGGACCCGGGTTCAATTCCCGGCCAGGGCACATAGGAGAAGCGCCCATTTGCTTCTCCACCCCCACCCCCTTCCTCTCTGTCTCTCTCTTCCCCTCCCGCAGCCGAGGCTCCATTGGAGCAAAGATGGCCCGGGCACTGGGGATGGCTCCTTGGCCTCTGCCCCAGGCGCTAGAGTGGCTCTGGTCACAGCAGAGCAACACCCCGGAGGGGCAGAGCATCGCCCCCTGGTGGGCGTGCCAGGTGGATCCCGGTCGGGTGCATGCGGAAGTCTGTCTGTCTCTCCCCGTTTCCAGCTTCAGAAAAATACAAAAATAATAATAATAATAATAAAATAAATAAATAAATAAATAAATTGATTTTTAGTTTCTTTACTGTGGGATGCAAGGTTAGGAAAACAGGGATATTTAAAGCAAAACAGAGGAGAAGTGATAAAAATTAGGTGCAAAATGTTTTGTTTAGGCTACTTCATCTTAGGGTCTGTTCTTTCTCTAATCTGTCAGCCTGGTTTAGGGTGTTCAATCCCCTTCAATTCTATAGCAGAGCAGAGGAGAAGAACCCTGTACTCCGAGAGCATGACACAGCCACCACCTCTTTTGAAATGTTATTTTTTCAGTGTAATAAATTGACTCTCGAGGAAATTAAATTTATCTTAAGCAGAATATTCAGTAAATTAAAAAAATAAAAACCTCAAGGGAGGCAAATCACCTTCTTCAAAGACATACTTAACTGCAAAGCCAGAGGCTGATCATTGCCGGGAGGAAGTCTACTTATTCAGCGCCTACTGTTGTGTCATGGGGATCATTCTGGTGCCTTTTTAAAGGCAAAGCTAAAGAGTAGATATATAGTGAGATATATAAGGTAATGAGAAGGAAGATGTCTCACAAGATCCTTGAATGTGAAATTTTACATCAAAAAGCATTTCTAGGAAATACTAAAATAAGAACCACCATCTATACTAATCTAAGCATGCTATGCAGAAACAAAAGAATAAGTACTGACTGTATAGTCTTTAAATTTAAAAAAAGAGGTTGTTTAACACAGTATATGTGAGAAGAAAGAAAAATACTTTACATTATCTATTTTTTTTAATTTTTAAGCCAGAAGGAATGACCTGCTACCCCAATACAATATGTTGGCCTTTGGCAGAAGCTCAGTAATTCAGACAAACACTATGGCAATATCAATCCAGAGTAAAATATATGTTCCTACCCCTAGGATCTTGGAATTTTAGTCTCTCAATTAATAGACATCATTAGGATGAAGATATTCATTGAAATATGACACACAATTTCAAGTAAGGCAAAAGAGACCAAATGCACAAAAAGAAAATGCATAACTTATATTCTATCAAATTAATGAAACTACTAAATGTAAAGTAATTGTAAAGTTAATATACGACATGAAAAATGTTTATAACATGGTTAATAAAAATAAATATATAAAATTGCATTTAAAATATGATAACTGCAACTAGAAAAAATATACTATATTTTCCTGATTTTATTATGCTATCCATTTTGAGGCATTGATTTAATAACAGTTATATATAGCCAGTAGAGCATAAAGTATTCAATCAGAGCTTACAACTTTTTAATAAGATATTAAGGTAGCATTTCTTTATTCATGTAGTATGTTTAAATACAGCAGACATAATACATCACAGAAGTTTGATAATCAAACCTTTTCCCAGACTTGAGACATAAGTGATATATAACATTGCACAAGTTTAAGGTGTACAGCACAATGATTTGATATGTATATATTGCCAAATAAATTTAGTCAATATCCACTACCCCACACAATTATAATATTTTTCTTGGGATGAGTACTTTCAAGATCTATTCTCTTAGCAACCTTTAAATATATAATACTATATTATTAACTATAGTCACCATGTTGTATATTATATCCCTAGACTTTATTTATCCTAAAAGTTGATTCTTTTTGGCTGATGAGTGAAGGTCAGCATAATCAAACTCTTGATATAATCCATAATTAACAAGTTTTAGAAAGCTGACTTTCAAGTCTCCTAAAAAGACAGACTCACAATATACAATTTTTATAAGTATTTTTATGTACTCCTATAGGAAGAGTTTGTATAATAAATAAATGCTTAGAAACACATACAATTCTTATAAATAGTCATTTCCTACCTGTCAATAACCACACAAATCAATCCAAAGTTTTGTATTTGTTGGTAAGGTTGCTTTGCATTCAGTGAAAAATGTATGTTAGTGTGCCTATTCTCTAGGCCGACCAGGTAGTGAATATGCCCAGTAGAACCCTGGGAAACATTCTAAGTTTCAGGTAGATGGAAGAAAAGCACAACATCCCACTGGGGACTCAGACAACATGGGCTCCGTTCTCTCCCTGCTTCGGTAGCCAGGAGCTCTGAGGGGGCATTTGTCTTCCTGGGGCAGTAGATTCGTCAGTCAGGGTGACTGGTGTAACTTGTTCTCTCCAGAGTGTCAGTCTGCAGGAGCCGCCCAGAATGTCCATAATTCCTGTGGCATCCCTCCCCTCCCCTAGAACTCTTAGAAGGTCTGTATAAAACCTTCTTCTGCTGGGAGTATAGGCCAAAGATAGACAAGGAGCACTGGCAGTGGTGGGGTATGGAGACAGGGGTACAAAATCATGAAGGGTAAACCCGTGCCCTGGGGCACTTGCAGTTAGTACAGAAGATGCACAAGTAGATCATGTAAAGCAGTGCGACTGTGTCTATGGCCAGGAAGGCCATATATTTACACTTGACTCAAGGATCAGACCAAAGGGAAGCTGGGCAATTAGTTATCAGGAGAAAGTGTTCCAGAAGAAGGGACAGCATGTCTAAAGTCCTGGTGACATGATCAAGCATGGGGTGTTTGAGGAATGGGAAGTTCCCTCCCAGGGAAACAGCTGTAATGTAGGGGGAAAAAATCCTTTTCATAATGTAGGAAAAATATTTCATAATGCATAAACTTCTAAAATTTTATGTATTATGATATTGATTTTCTGCTTTTTCTATCTGATTTACCAGATAGAAATTTAAATTCTGCAACACTATAATTTGTCTAAATACACGATCATCATAGCCATCTTGGACCATATCCCATCTAAATTCTACTAATTGAATTGGATTTAGCCATGAGTGGCGGGAAAAAAAGTATTTTAGGCATCCTACAATTAACAGTCATTTTCTCTGGTTGTACAAACCACACCCAATTTGGAAATCCCGTCCAGTTATAGGAAAGTGCAAGAAAGCCCAGGTGTTGTCTGGTAGGAATGACCTTGGCAGTATGGAGCAAACACTAGCTAGCATCACTTGAAGCAGATGGGATTCATAGGTAGAAAGATAAACAAGTACTAAAGGGTGCCTGTCCTCTCAGCACTAGAGCTTGAGCCTGGCCCTGCTGCGGGCACGTTTCTTGCAGAGGGACCATGTCCCCTTTTGTGGAATAAGATGACAGCAATCTTGTAAGCAGGGTAAAAACAATTTGGAAGTGGGTGCAAAGTAGTCTGGAAAAGCCAGCTGCTAGCATCTGGCAATTTGTGAACGTTGGGTTTGGGTGCAGACCTTCCTTCTAGAGGGAGGGGGGCTGCTGGTTCCAGGTCGCCAGTTACTAGGCAACCCAGGGAGTCTCTATGGTAATTTACTAGACAATCTGGCTTGTCTTTGCACAGATAGAGTGGTTTTATATTTGTCAGTTAAAAATACATTAAGGTACTATAAGCATGCAGTGATGTGCATGAATTTTAAGTGTACAATTTTTTACAAGTTTCTATATATGTTTACACTGGGGTAACCACCACACTAATCAAGAAGAGGATAGTAGAGGAGACAGGAAAATTAGGAAGCATAGGGGAGGAGCAAGGCAAGATGGAGGCAGACATAGTGTGACTAGCTAACCAAAGAACTGGGCAGTGACCAGCCAGATTGTCTAGTATGTTCTCATATTTGCTCCATTCTTACAATTCATTGTCCTGCTCACCTTGCTCCACCCAGCAGACTGCAGGGCCCCAGAGTGGCCGCTACACATCACTACGAGGCATGGGAAAGTTATAGAAAAGCAGACTTTGAAGATGAGCTGCTTTCAACAGCCAATGTCGCAATGCAAGGGATATTTCTAGCACCTTGGCAGCTTGGGCTGCTGTGGCAGTCATTTGTAACTTTTTATTCTGCCTGTACATTTTCCCTCTGAACCTGCCCCTCCTCAACTGCTATGGCTGAATATCAGGCAGCCCTGTTTCCTTTGCGATGGGGGGAGGTGCAGGACATGAGCTGACACCGCCTGGACACAGAGATTGTTCAAGGACTCAAAGCAGAACCCTTGGAGCCCATCTTCAGGACTGATGTGGATATTAGAAGACAGAAGCACTAGAGTAGCCCCTTAGGGTAGGGGTTATATGCACGGGTTCTAAAACCAAACTGGATCCGGTTCTATTCCTTATGATTTGTGACTTTGGGCAAATGACATAACCTCATAGAAGGGTTGTAAGGATTAAAAAAGATAAAGCTTGTAAAATGTGTAGAAGAACACCAAGCATGCAGGAAGCGCTTACAGAATGGTAGCTATTACCAAAGCTACTTTGGGCTGGATTGGTGGGACATATTTGCAGCCTGCTGAGAAGCACCTTCTTGGGACAGTTTGCACAAAGGAGCACAATGTGAAGAGAAGGAAGAAAAGAAAGAACTGGAGACCTGATGATGTCATTCAACACATGGATGCAGCCTTGCCCGGAGTCACAATCACTGCTCAGGTTGTCAAGTCACCATAGGAAATGCATTCATGCTTACATTTTTCTTACTCCAGATGGAAATACATGCCTGGCTTTCACAGTGGAATGGGTTCTGATGACTGCACCCACATAGGAGACCTCCAACCCCGCTGCAAAATGTCAACCCAAGCTTCCTGCTTTCTCTTGCGGTTCGCTGTAGGAAAAATGCATGCCCCCCTCTCTCCCTATCCCAGGACATGATGCATTGCGAGGGTGAGCAAACTGCAGGAGACCCAATTCCATCTTTAGTTTCTATCTTCTAAATAATAGCCATGATTTGCGACGCCCAGGATGGGCAGAGCATCGCCCCCTGGTGGGCAGAGCGTCGCCCCTGGTGGGCGTGCCGGGTGGATCCCGGTCGGGCGCATGCGGGAGTCTGACTGTCTCTCCCTGTTTCCAGCTTCAGAAAAATGAAAAAAAAAAAAAAAAAATAGCCATGATTTGATTCATCCCCGATAGCATTCATTTTCTGTTTCCTTGTTAAAAGTGCCGAAGTTGAAGAGGTAGAGGACCAAGCAAGAGGGGCAGAAATGTTTACTCGTGCAGTTGGTTCTGTTCCTTCTGTCTTTCTAGAAGAAGGAAATACATTACAGAGGTAGATTTATTTATTTATTTAGCAGCAAATGTCATATTCGTTAGTGAAACCCTCAACATGCAGTGAGGCAGATGACTGTGAAGATGGAAAAGTGCCGAGTTCAGTCTCAAATTTCCTGCCAGGATGCGATGTAAAATAAATTTAGATTAATACGATAAATGAGTCGAAGGCAGGTTTCAGCAGCAACTCTGATACGCATTCCCACAGCCTGGCAGATCCGTATTTTTCCATTTGGAAAGTCAGGGTGCAGAGGTTGAAAACAAATGTGGGCATCCTGACAAGTTTTACCTTCCTTTCTCTTCATCCCCAAAGGTAGGGAAAGACCTTAAAAAGTCTACTTAGACCAGTATAGATTCACCTCTCTAAAACAATCTTGTATCCCCCTAAAACTCACATGGTATAGAAAACAAAAAATGAACACTCCTATCATAAATTACTATGACATCTCTTTGCTTGAATTTTCTGTCTACAGTTTCTGTTATTTCATCCCCAAAATGGCAGGTTCATTGTGATTTTGTTTCATTGACTTTCCAGTAGCTAAGTCAATGTGACTAAATCTACCTTTCAGCATTCAACAATTAAACATTGAAAGTAGAAGAATTGTAGAAGAAACCTGTAAGGCAGAACGATTACTCATAGTTCCTATATTCATTTCAAAAGTTTCCAATGAGTGCCTTTTATGCCCATGTGTTATACTTTAAAAAAATCTGTGTTGACTTCTCATAATTAAAAAGTTTTCTAAATTATAAAGGCTACAAGTAATATTTTGTGACAAATGGAAAAAAGCAAAACAAATATGAAGAAACTATAAATTGAAGGGTTTTATATTGTTTAAAAGGGGGTATTGCATATGAGTATAACAAAGATAAAATGTTTTCATTTTGTATAATAATCTACACAGTCCAAAATTAAACCATTTAAATTCAGAGAGAGAACTAAGAAAACTGTGATTTAAAAGATTAGGGTGTATATGTTGTTTTAGCAATGAAGTAATTTTCAATGATAAGTTATGTTGCATTCAGGATTAGATTTGCAAAATAAGCTTCTATTACTGATTAGAAGCTTAGAGAACACAGACATTTTTAAATCAAGGAACAAAATACATTATCCCAAACTTTATGCTTCAAGGAACATGTAGGTAAAAAGATAAAGTCAATGATGCAACATTTCATTGAATACCATTAACCAGGACCTTAAGTTTATGAAGGGAAAAAAATAGAGTAATACTCAGATTATGTTAGGACTCCTTATAAGTATTTCAATTAAAAATATGCAACCGTGATATCATCAAGCTAAAAATTTGTTCTGCATGACTGAAGTTGAGGACCGGAGCACTGACTGTATTTATAACTAATTATCAAGCTCTGACCCTTGACTTCCTCATAATGCCATCTGCCAAAAAGTTGAATTAAAACCCAGCTTGAATTTCAGCTAATTTCCAGGATTCTCCTTAATGGAATGGGTTCTTTATGCTACATGGGACAAGAGTAATGTGGTGAAGTTCCTTGCATTGGGATTCAGAGGCAGGCCTCTTGCTCTACAATAAGACACTCTCTGGACTTACCGACGTGGGTAAGGAAAGATCCTACTTCCAATTAGAAGCAGACAAAAACAATTCTTTCACTTGGATCTTACAGTGAATGTTCTGTGGTGGGCTAAACTAGAGAAGACTTTTGGACAGCTTCTCTTTAACTACTAGGTGTGTTTAATAATTATGTAGCAAGTAAGTTCTCACTTCTTCATTTAAGGAAAAACCGAAAGAAGTATATTCAAGTAACTATAGACTAAACATGTAACAGACTATTTGAAATAAATACACAAAATGAATTATATGTGTGATGAATTCAATTCATAGTAATGGATGGCTTCTTTGAGTCTAAGATTAACCTGGTTTTCATAGATTTATTATTATTTAAAATTTGCAAATGTGTAAAATCAAAAAATAAAGTTAAAACAGTTTAGGCACACACAAAAGATTCTTCATTTTATATATGCATATATATTTTTAAAGATTAGATTTTTTAAAGTTTCTGTTTGTTTTGAATGATTTTCATGCCACTGAAATATTGATGCTAACTTATTCATAACATGCATGGAATCTGTTAAGCATTTTCTTTTATGAATTAATGAAATGTGAATAAATTGGCTTAAGACATATATACACTGCAATTTGTCCTCAATTAATTGTAATTAACATTTTGATAATGACTATATTAGCAGATTGCTAATAGATTGCCTATAATTATAATCTGCCCTTAAGTAGTCTATGTTCAAATTCTTTTCTAGAGAAGCACAATGCCAAGGTTTATTATTTTTGTTAAGGTGTGTTGAATCCTTCCGATTATTAAATCCCAGTATTCCTCCCACAATTTGCTATGCCCTGCCCCCATGTTTCTGACCCTCTTTACCTAAACCATACCAGAGTCTCCGCTTTTCCATTGCAGTCTCTGGATGGGCTATGGGGGTGACAGGTTTCCTGTTCCACCTCTTCCCTTCACTGTTGTACTTATCTGGGATTCTGATAACTAGCAGTATCTGTCCCATAGAAGATTAGTACTATTTTATGCATGATTTCCTGCCTCCTACAATTGAACTCAAAAACCCAAAAGGGGTTAGGTATTTTAGAAAAATAAATTTTTGTTCAAATAGCCTAATCTAAAATTTCCTTTATGAAAAGCTTTAAAATCTGACTGTCTTCATTAATTTACTTGTTATTCATCCAGGAAGCATTTATAAGCACCCTATACGAATGCACCAGGTGCTGTGTGCTAGCGGCTGTGTGTATACATGAAATGAAGATGCATGGCCCCGGCTGCAGGGAGCTTCCAGTTCAGTGTCTGGAATAAGCAAGTCACAAGAAAATAAATATATAGTGTTAACTTGTGGTAGTGTCAGGTGGGCCATGAAGTAGTGCAGTGCTCAGAATCACGGGGTAGAAGGAGGAATCCAGATTTCATTGGGTTGTTTCAAAGAAAGTCTTTCTGGAGAGGTGACTTTCAGCTGAGACCTGAAGTAGGAGGAGCTAGCGGGTGTCATTGTGAACTCCAGGCCCTACTTCCCACTCATTTCTGTCCCTCGGCCATTTCTTCTAAAGAACCTTGGGGATTTCCTTTACCGTTTTGCAAGGAATTACCGTTTCAGCAATTATGTTGTTATCCAGCATCTACACATTTTTCAGCTGTAAGATTTTTTACAATATCTAGTCTCTCATACTGGTGCAACAATAATTTGTATTTTACATAATTTATTCCTAAAATGATGTTCAGTTATTCCTGTTAAGCCATTTTGAATATCCTACACTTATATCAATGATTTTCAACCTTTTTTATCTCATGGCACACATAAATAATTACTAAAATTTTGCGGCACACCAAAAGAGATTGTTTTAGCCCATCTGACAAAAAATAGTTATATTTTTGATTCATTCACTTCAGATGGCAATTCTTGTATTGGTTGTTGTCATTTTTTTATTTGACAATCTAAGCGAATAGAGGTCAGTGCTCCTGACTAAACAATCATGTATCTCGTGTTTTAAAAATTCTTGTGGCACACATGTTGAAAATCACTGCTCTATTATCAATAGATGAATTTTCAGCCTTTGAACAGCTAAAAAAGTTGCATTTGTTTCCATCTATATTCAATATTAAATTCTAAACTGTACTGGGAGCTAACTCTAATAAAAGATTTCATTTTAATTTTGACTTTGATTTTTCTGAATGTTGAAAGATTAATTCTACGCTCTGTTGGAGCATTGATGTGAAATCTCTTTATCTCAGCATCAAAATGGAAATGAAGTACAGACGACAGTTTCCAGAGGTAAGCATGCTAAACTGGATTAAAAAAAAAACAACAACAATGGACCACCTACCCCCAAAAAAATTCTTAGTGGTAGTTCTTTTAAATATACTTGTTTTGGAAAAACTTTCAGGTTCCCCAAACATTGGTTCATTTGAAAATAATATTGGTTCATTTGAAAATAATAGAGCTATTTATTGTGTTTTTTTATTATTATTATTTTTAGCGGGGGGGGGGGACAGACAGACAGGAAGAGAACGAGATAAGAAACATCGATTTTTCTGTTGCAGCTTCTTAGTTGTTCACTGATTGCTTTCTCATATGTGCCTTGACTGGGGGGTGGGGTTGGCAGCTGAGTCAGACCTCTTGTTCAAGCCAGCGACCTTGGGCTTCAAGCCAGTGACCACGGGGTCATGTCTATGGTCCCATGGTCAAGTCTCACGCTCAAGCTGGTGAGTCCATGCTCAAGCCAGTGACCTCGTGATTTTTAACTTGTGTCCTCAGCATCCCAGGTCAATGTTCTATCCTGTGTGCCACCGCCTGGTTAGGTTATTTATTTTTTTGTTAGAAAAATAGAAAAGCAGTATCTTCCAAATGAATAATCATCTCTCAGGAAGAAATCTTCTACATAGGTATAGCAGATTCGGAAGCCCAAGTACCAGTTTGATGAATTCTGAATGCAAAGGAGATAAAAAGTGAGTGTATAAAGAACATAGAGCAGGACATGCTGGTGTGAACAGAATCGGGTCAAACCCTGATATTACCATTCACTACACGAGGATATACTTAATCTCTCTAAGGTTTGAATCTTTGTTTGTTAAAAAAAAAATTGGTAATGTGCTATGTTATATTTTGAAGTAAAAAGAGAGATAAAAAATGTAAAATTACAAAAGAAATGGATTTTCTTCTTACTGAATATATCCTTGTCTAATGGGAAAAGAATGTAAATTAGTGAGATAATGCTGCTGACCACCAGATGGTGGTTTTACGAGAAATAGTAATTTACTGGACTCTCTTTCATGCCAAGCCATATCCTCATTTCAGCTTCTTCTTTTTATGTTTATTAATAGCCCATTTAGAAGCCTGGAATCTTCTCATGCACCCTACCGGGATCCACCCAGCACGCCCACCAGGGGGCGATGCTCTGCCCATCTGGGGTGTTGCTCTGTTGCAACTGAAGCCATTCTAGTGCCTGAGGCTGAGGCCATGGAGCCCTCCTCAGAGCCCAGGCCAACTTTGTTCCAATGGAACCTTGGCTGAGGGAGGGGAAGAGAGAGATAGACATAAAGGAGAGGGGGAGGGGTAGAGAAGCAGATGGGTGTTTCTCCTGTGTGCCCTGGCAGGTAATTGAACCTGGGACTTCCACATGCCGGGCCAACGCTCTACCACTGAGCAAACCGGCCAGGGCCCATGTGTGCTTCTTTATATATACCATGACCTTATGAAGAAGCACATACAATGATATAAAAATATTAGTATCTGCCCCAAAATATTTATGTCTTTTAGCAAGAGAATAATCAAAATATTTTAAAGAATAGATTCTAGGCAAATGGGACTAGATATCACCAGGTCAAATTAAGCCTAGATAATTTAATGATTTTTTCCTAGAATTGCTGCAGATCAGAAATAATAATTTACTTATTTGGCAAAATATGGACACAATTTTAAACACTACAGAAAACACTCTAAGAAAAATATATGGGGTTTGACTTGTTTTATAGATATTTTCTTCTTAACTAGACAAAAGACACATGAGGAAGGAGAGGGGGAATGGGCTGTTTATTTTTTGTCTATGCCTGCCAAAGAGTAAAAACTCATTTGTTTTTAAAAAATAAATAGATGATTGAAAGGTTTGACACTAAATGAGATTCTCTGAACAATAGAGTTAAATAACAAATATGTGTAGTATTTCTTTAGAAAAACATATATTTCTCTATTAGATTCTCCAAATAAATCTAATTTAGAAATCTGCCTGATCCTGCAACAGAGTGGTTTTAAGATGCTTTTAATGGGCTCGTTAGTCTAAAACTGCCTTTTCCAGATGATTTGCTCAGATGCCCTCGTGCCTGCTGAAGCTCTCGCCCGAAGAGCTTGCAGGTCTAGCAGGCTGGGCCTGCAAACCAGAACTCCTTTCAGGAATATAAAACTGAAGGCCACAAATCTGAACATCGGATGCACTTGAACTCAATAGACTCCTCATTTTTTTCATATTTCATTTCTATTAAACTTCCACCATCCTACCATGATTATGATTTAGGAAGAGAAGTAATAAACAATTGATTGTATAATATTTATTTTGAACCATAATTTGGGAGCCAGAAAACCTCCCCTTAAGGACATCACCAGCTTGGAGGTATGAAAAGGTAATTAGACACTTAAGCGTCACTTGTAGCAGCACTTAGAGAGGTATATTTAACTCTGGCCTCAGAAACTGGAGTCAGGTTTCTGAGTTTCCCATCCCAAACCTCCACCAAACCATATACTGAAACATATGCTAATTTGCGTACCATCATCACTCAAAGTTAATAGTCTTTCTGGTTCATTGCTATTGTCTTTCTTTGGACGCAAAGGGCAACAACAGCAGTCATTTCTCCAGGTGATGGGCAGTGGGAAGTTGGCAAAGGACGTGAGAGCATCCAAGGCCACCAGGACACAGCCAGTAAGCTTGCAAAATCCTCCCAGTAAATGCAGAGTCTAATCAGAGTAGCCTTAACTGGGAATGGATAAACCTATATCCACTTGATTGGTTATCCTTCAAAAAATCCCAGCGCTTAACATAACTTGATAAGCTACAAACTATATAATTAATTGTATCTAGTGCTTTTTTCATTGCTAATTATTTATCTCCTGCTAGCATGACAACTGGCTAGGATTAACCAGTATCCATAGAAGCAGTGAGCAGGGCAGGTGGAAGATCTTTTTGAGTCACCAATTTCCACATGCTAAATAATTAGGGAACAAAGCCAACTACATTAAATTTGGTGACATAAGCCAGCAGGTGGACTTGTTGGACTTCTCACCTCAACACAGCTCTCTTGACAGTTAGGACTCTATAATAGTGTCAAAAGAGATAGCTGGTAGGCTTGTTTTGTTTCATTTGCATAAAAATTACATGTTTTAACTCAGATTGTGCTACTCAGTTGGAAAAGGGGTGGTAGCAAGGTAGAGTTAGAAAGCTGAAAACTTCCTGTTTCCTCAGTTCTCATTTGACACCATCACTGTCTCAAGGCATTTTTTTTTTTTAAATGGAAGAACTGTCAATGGCCCATAACACTAAAAACTGAACTAATTTCAAATCTTTAAGACTAATAGATTTTTGATGCCAAGTGAATAAGTTTGAATTAAAATTAAAGGCTCTAATGCGTAACAGCATACATGCCTATAGATAGCTGCTTATGCTAAATATATGTTTATTATATAAAAGTATTATTTTTCCTTCCTCTAAAACAAACATCTAAACCCGCAGTGGTTCCAAACACTCTTGGAATATACCTGCACCCTGTACTTGGCTGACAAGATGGTGCTGAGTGGTGTCTAGCCACTCCTATGCATACCCTTGACTCAAGTAAAACATCATAACAAAGAGATTTCTTTTTTTTTTTTTTTATATATATATAATTTTATTTTTTTAATGGGGTGACATCAATAAATCAGGATACATATATTCAAAGATAACAAGTCCAGGTTATCTTGTCGTTCCATTATGTTGCATACCCACCACCCAAAGTCAGATTGTCAAAGAGATTTCTTTAACTGCCAAAACCTACCTCCAACTAGCCCTTCTAAGTAGTCTGATATTCTCTCATACATTCTTCTTTATGTCCCTACCATGTAAAATAATTGTGCAGTAATTATGTATTTATTGTATATTTATTATTTTCTGTTTATTTCAGAATTAAAAGCCCCAAGTGAACAGTATGCACAACTGTTTGGTTCTCAACCACACACTCAGTGTCTAGCACGTAGTAGGTAGTCAATACTTATCTGTTGAATAAATCTGGTTATACAAAGTAATACTAGATAGTATCTAATATAATTTACTTTATTTCCGCATGTATAAGTCACACATTTTCCGAAAAATTTGGGGTCTAAAAACTGGGTATGTCTTATACAGTGG
The DNA here is from genome assembly GCF_036850765.1 of Saccopteryx bilineata. Lineage (NCBI taxonomy): Eukaryota > Metazoa > Chordata > Mammalia > Chiroptera > Emballonuridae > Saccopteryx > Saccopteryx bilineata. The sequence goes on from NC_089495.1 coordinate 173,955,982, forward strand.
CTGTAGATTGTTTTACTTGCATTTTGCGCTTTTTTGCGTTTGTTTTTGCGCTCATTGTTGAAGACAGTGATTCATCATCAGACACAGATGAGGACAAGCTAATGGATGTGAGTTTTGACAGTGATGATGAGTTGTATGAATTTTATGATGAATAAAACTTGAGTTCAATAACTTTATGTAATACATTCTTTTTCAAATTTCGGGCCCCAAAATTAAGGTGCATCTTACACATGGGATCATCTTATACATGGGGAAATACAGTAAGTTAAGTAGTAAATTGATGCCTAAAGAAGTTAAATAATAGCATGATCCAAGTTCATATAGATGGTTAAAGGCAGATACAGATTTATAGGCATAGATAACAGCTAACATTTCTATAGTGCTTACTATAGCCAGGCTCTCTCTCTCTCTTTCTCTCTCTCTTTCCATATATATATATATATATTATAGCTATTATAGCTTCTCCACTTAATATATAAAGAATCTAAGACCAAAGAAATTTCATGTGATTAGTTATTAGTGACCTAAAATTTCAACCCAAATGATTAGGACTTACCCACTGCTATCTACTACCTCTCATAAAGATAAATGAAAACAAATTCAAATATCATTACACTTATATTGATGTAGAAAGAGATATGGATCGATTTACATATAGACCTTTCATTTGTCTCTCATTATAAACTTTCCTCACCTTTGTTGGTATCCATTGCTGTTAATGGATTCATTAAAAAATAAAACTCTGAACTTGTCATCTGTAGTTTCTTCCTAAATCACTAAGACCTGCCATTTCCTCCCACTTGTCCTCTCCCATTTCACTACCAGGGCCTATGCTTAGAGGTTTGTCTTCTTACTACTGCTCTGGACAATTGCAAGAGTCTCCTTCTTATCTCCTTCCCATTGTTTTTTTTTAGCCACCCCATTTTATACACCCTGTCAAAATATCAAGGGGCTTCACTTGCCTCAAAAATGAAGTTTAAACCTTACCAGGCTATCCCGTGAATTCCTATGCCCTGGTCTCTACCTAACTTTCTAACTTATCTCTTAACTTTTTCTTTCATAAAACTTTTGTTTCTATTAAGCCATCAAAATTCGTAGTCTCTGAAAACATTGTAAGCAGTTCTATCCACACTGCTTTGTTAATTTATTTAATTTTCTTGAAATACCTTTCTTCTCCCAATATTTTCCTATATAAGAAAGTCAATTAAAATCTCCAAGATCCAACCTTTCCCAGTGCCCTCAACTAGAATTTGGTATCTTCTTCTTCCGCTCTTCATCAATAATTACCTTGTACTTTATTAGACTAATATGCCTACTGTTGTATTTTGGTTGTGTGTGTGTGTGTGTGTGTGTGTGTGTGTGTAAGATATATATATATATCAATATTTCCTCTATTACATTATAAACTCCATTAGAAAAGAAAAACTAGATTACCCAATGACTTTTATGGCAAAAATATAACTCATTTTCCCATATCAATCAATCTCTTTATATAATTGGGTTTTTTTAAGGAAAGGATCAATTGCTTCTTCCATTTGGCTTCCCAAAGAATAAAGCAAATCACATTTTTCTCCTCACTTACCCCCCAAAGAGTGAATTACAAATAACCCTTAATTTATCCTCTGTCAAAGAGTATTTCTATCACCATATTTCTGCATCAACTTATATAGAGAGTTGCATATCATTAAAAGCCAAGCTGTGAGATCCAAAAAGTCTTCTTGATTGCACTCACACCTCAATAAGACTTCCAAAGTGGCCTGACCTGTGGTGGCGCAGTGGATAAAGCGTCGACCTGGAAATGCCGAGGTCGCCGGTTCGAAGCCCTGGGCTTGCCTGGTCAAGGCACATATGGGAGTTGATGCTTCCAGCTCCTCCCCCCGTCTCTCTCTCCTCTCTCTCTCTCTCTCTCTCTCTCTCTCTCTCTCCTCTCTAAAATGAATAAATAAATAAATAAAAAAAAATTTAAAAAAAAAAAGACTTCCAAAGCATCATAAGTTTGACAAGACTATGACAACACATAAGCATAGACAGAAAGCCAAAGAATGAACCAAAACCAGGATATAGGAAGAAAGGAGATATTCCCCAAAATCATGTTTTCATGAAACTTACTCCCAAGGTTTGCCTTTTTTTTTTTTGGTTTATGATGAATAAGAAAGAAAAGGCAATAGAGATTCTAGAAAAGATTGTGATAAACGGTTAATATGTTTTTTTTTTAATATTTTATTTATTGATTTTTTTAGAGAGAGAGGAGTGAGAGAGAGAGACAGAGAGAGAGAGAAGGGGGAGGAGCAGGAAGCATCAACTCCCATATGTGCCTTGACCAGGCAAGCCCAAGGTTTCGAACCGGCAACCTCAGTGTTCCAGGTCGACGCTTTATCCCACTGCACCACCACATGTAAGCATATTCAAATTACATCTTATAATTACAACTTGAATGTTGTGTTTAATCTTTCCACATATATATTAAAAAAGAAAAGGAAGTTTCCTTTGTGGGTAAAAAAAAAAAGCATTGCAGATAGTAGTCTATCCATTTGAGGGAGAAAAATACATTTGGTTATTAAGAAAGAGAGGTAAAAAGAAAAGAACTAGGGTCAACATCTTCAGATTTTCTGCTGTTAAATGTGAGTTCCATATACAACTTCTTGTCATCCTATAAGTGAGAAATCTGAGCTCTTGAGTCACTTTATATTCCATTAGTGTCTATTTTGCAGTCTACTCAACAAGTTAATAATCTTATAGGATTTTACAAATTACAAATTCACAGGTAAACACAGAAGCCAACAGCTGTCCTTTTCGAAAATGACTAATATTGCAGGGACTGAATATGAGATTTCCATTTGCATTGCAAACAGATGGCCAAGAACCAAGTGCATTTATTAAAATGAACATAACACACAGGTAAATTGAGGGTAATATCATTGACCTCCTAATCTCTCTGTTTTAACTACCACATTCCTTCTGCTCAGAAAAAGTGGAAAGATTTGTACTTCACTCTATTTGAATTTATTCTGCTTTTTACTAAATGTTGAGGTGAATGTGGAGGATGCCGTTATTTTGTGGAACTCAATTTTCCCATCTGTGAAATCAGGGAAGAAAAAGTAACGTAACTACCACATGAAGTTTTTGTAGGGGTAAAATGGGAAATACTTATGCAAAAACATGTGTCAAGCTATGTACCAGGTGGGCAAATGAAGTTTTACAGTTGTGAGTATGTAAAACAGAGATTATTCTTGTATTATTATTTATTTGTTATTGTATTATTTTTCACATGAACAACTATAAACTGACTTTTGTCCCACCCTGTAAATGCTGGCTTCTGTTAATGTTACTATAAATGTTAATATTATTATTGTCATAACTATTGTCTTACAATTTGAAAAATTTTTAACAAAAAAGAAAGGGTGCCTATTTGGATAGTTACAGAAAAAGCATGCAAATTAATAACCACACATTTCAGAATTAATTTGAAGCCATTTTCACAATGGTGGACAATATCTTCTATTTGATGTCACTGCCAAGGGAGCATGGTGTGACTCATTATTAACTGATGAAACATCTGCATTTATATCTTAATTGGAATTCCACACTTTGTGTTCCTAACAGGAGGTATGACAAGGAGATAGAGATGCCATGCTTCAAGCAGTAACTGAAGAGAGCCTAATGAAAGGGTGATTTGTAAAGGGGGTATGATATAGTGCAGTGGTCCCCAACCTTTTTTGGGTCATGGACCAGTTTAATGTCAAAAAATATTTTCACGGACTGGTCTTTAGGGTGGGACAGATAAATGTATCACGTGACCTAGACAAGCGTCAAGAGTGAGTCTTAGACAGATGTAACAGAGGGAATCTAGTCATTTTTTAAAAATAAAACATCATTCAGACTTAAATATAAAATAAAATGGAAATAATGTAAGTTCTTTATTCTTTCTTTGTGGACCGGTACCAAATGGCTCACGGACCGGTACCGGTCCGCGGCCCGGAAGTTGGGACCACTGATATAGTGCACTGAGGATTGGATCAATGGGGAGCTTTTACTACCATTAATTCTGAGGGAATACGGGAGAAATCGGTATTGAAACCGAGGGATAACTATTGGGGGAGAGCAATATAGCCACTGCTAACCTGCATCCGCAGGTGCGATAATAAACACCTTGACCTCTTTCTTGTCTTGTAGTCAGATTTCCTGCCAGTGCCTCCCATTGGCTGTGGCAACCCAAGTGGCCTATCCATAAGGTCAGTCTCCTGGGGTACAGAGCTGAATCTCAAAAAGGTGAATTAGGGAACAAAATAAAGACAGGACACTAACTAGCATGTTACTAATCAGGACTGACTATTGAGTCTATCATAAAGATTATCAAAAAGGAGCAAATAATTAAAACACAAACTCACAAAACAAAGAACTACATAGACCCAACAGGTTCATAATGACCTTTCAAAAATTTGACTAAATAATGGTGAAACATAAACAGTGGATAAGGAAGCTGAAACATATTTAATCAGTTTAGTGCTGTAATCAAACAGAACTCACAAGCAAGTAAAGTTCATCTGATACAGATTGAATGATTGAGTGTTTTTATTTTACTTTTTAAATTTAATTATTCTGTTAGGATCAAGAGAAAAGTGGGGAAAATATATAGTTGTATAAATAAATGAGTTGGCTAACATTTGCTATGAAGTCAAATCTAGGTTTACAGAGGGTCTGCTAAGGGGAAGGCAGCGCAGGAGAGGGGTGGAGAGTAGGCAAGCAGGAAGCTTCTTATTTTCCTCTAAAGCAGTGGTTCTCAACCTTTCTAATGCCGTGACCCCACAGTACAGTTCCTCATGTTGCAGTGACCCCAAACCAAAAAATAATTGTGGTGGCTACTTCATAACTGTAATTTTGCTACAGTTATGATTCGGAATGTAAATACCTGATATGCATTATGTATTTTCCGATGGCTTTAGGCGACCCCACTGGGGTCGCGACCACAGGTTGAGAACCGCTGCTCTAAAGACACCTGGCCCACTTGTGACTCCCCCAGGCACTCCTCCTTCCAGCAGCCTGGGAAAGGGAGGAAGCTGAGAGGAAACCCGCAAGTGCAGAGGGGTTATTCCAGCAATTCTATAAGGTGGGCATCGGCAAGGGAATCTGACCGAAAGGTTGCTTGGGTCATTAAGTTGAAGGCACAAAATACTGTAGATTATATCAGAGTGTCTTAAATTCAGGTGATTTGAGGAGATAGATGATATTAATTATGAGTTAATGGAGAATAAACCAAAAGGGATCATTCTTCCCTAAAAAGGAAACTAAAGAAAAAATAATAGATACCATTGAGAAAGTTACAGCTTGTGTTACGAAGCTAAGAGTAATAATTTGACATTATTGAAGCGTTAACATTTTTTATTAAATCCATTGGGGTGGTGCTGGTTAATAAAATTATATAGGTTTTTTTTTTTTTATTCCTGTATTTTTCTGAAGCCGGAAACGGGGAGAGACAGTCAGACGGACTCCCGCATGCGCCCGACCAGGATCCACCCGGCACGCCCACCAGGGGGCGATGCTCTGCCCACCAGGGGGCAATGCTCTGCCCCTCCAGGGCATCGCTCTGTTGCGACCAGAGCCACTCTAGCGCCTGGGGCAGAGGCCAAGGAGCCATCCCCAGCGTCCGGGCCATCTTTGCTCCAATGGAGCCTCGGCTGCGGGAGGGAAAGAGAGAGACAGAGAGGAAGGAGAGGGGGAGGGGTGGAGAAGCAGATGGGTGCTTCTCCTGTGTGCCCTGGCCGGGAATCGAACCTGAAACTTCTGCACGCCAGACCGACGCTCTACCACTGAGCCAACCGGCCAGGGCTTATATAGGTTTTCAGGTGTACAATTCTATAATACATCATCTGTATACTTTATTGTGTGTTCACCGCCCAGTGTCAAGTCTCCCTCAATCACTATATATTTATCTTTATCTTTTATCTTTTTTTTACCACCTCTCAGCCCTGTTTCCCTTTGACAACCATTTTAAGACTATTTTAGAGCAGTTTTAAGTTCACAGAAAATTAAGAAAAAGGTACAGAGATTTCCCAAATAACCTTTATCCCTGCATATACGTAGCTTCCTCCATTATCAACATCCTACACCGAATGGTTCACCTCTTCCAGCTAATGAACTTACATTGACACATCATAATCATCCAAAGTCTGGAGTTCACACTAGAGTTATTATAGTACATTATTGTACTATCATACAGTGTAGTTTCACTGCCTTAGAAATCCTCTGTACTCTGCCTATTCATTTCCCTCACTCACCCCACCCTTGGACAACTACTTATCTTGTTACGGTCTTCATGGTTCTACTTTTTCTAGAATGTCATATGGTTGAAATTATACAATATGTAGGCTTTTCATATGGCTTCTTTCACTTAGTAATATCTGTCAATATTCCTTCATGGTTTGATAGCTTACTCCTTTTAAGTGATGAATAATATTCCATTGTCTGGATGTACCACAGTTTATTTATCCATTCACTTATTATTGAAGGACATCTTGGTTTTTTTCAAGTTTTGGCAATTATGAAGAAATCTGCTATAGATATCTATAGTTTTGTACAGACATAAGTTTTCAACTCTTGCAGTTAAATAAAGAGCACAATTGCTATATCTTACCATAAGAGTATGTTTATTTTTGTAAGAAACCACCAAACTGTTTCCAAAGTGGTTGCATCATTTTATATTCCCATTCCCATCAGCTACAAGCAAGAGTTTCTGTTGTTCCACATCCCGGTCAACATATGGTATTGTCAGGATTCTGGATTTTGGCCATTCCATAGATGTATAGAGATATCTCTTTGTTGTTTTAGTTTGCCTTTCTCTGATGACATGGGATGTGGAGCATCTTTTCATATGGGTATTTTCACCTGTATATCTTTTTTGATGAGGTGTCTGTTAAGGTTTTTGGCCCATTTTTATGGGGTTGTTTTATTTTGTTGAGTTTTAAGAGTTCTTTGTATATTTTGGATAGCAGTCCTTTATCAGATGTGTCTTCTGCAAATATTTTTTTCCCAGACTTTTGTCTTTTTTGTTGAGTTTTAAGAGTTCTTTGTATATTTTGGATAGCAGTCCTTTATCAGATGTGTCTTCTGCAAATATTTTTTTCCCAGACTTTTGTCTTCTAATCCTCTTGGCATTGTCTTTCATAGAGCAAAAGTTTTAATTTTAATGAAGTTAAGTTTATCAATTATTTCTTGCATAAATTGAAAAATTGTACCTTTGGTGTTGTATATTTTTTAAATGATTCTTTATCTTTTAAGCTGAGATGTTGGATATTAATATAAAGATTGAAGTCTTAAGGAAGATCACCAGGTATGTCTAATTTTATTGTCATTTATTTTTTCATTAATTGACCCAGCAAATTAATGCCAAGAGTTGCTTTAGGCACTGGAATCTCATATTGATGAAGCCACGACTCCTGTGCATTGGTAGATCCTGGTCTAATGGAGAGACTGTGATAGACAAAGAGAGTATCCTATGTCACAGTGGAACCCCAGAGGAGAAACACCTCACTCATTGTGGAGTCAGTAGGAAGAATCAATAATAAGGTTCTGAAGAAGATGACTTCCCAGGAAAGGAAGAAGGACATTTCCTAGTAACGAGGAGCAGGTGGGGGGTGCCGTTCAGGAGAGGGGACAAACTAGGCAGAGTCATGGGGAATCATACAGTGCACCACGGATGCTCCAACCTTGTGGCACTGCTATAGTACACAGGACAAAAGCAAGCAGGGAGAGATGAGGCTGGAGGGAAGGCCAGGGTCAGGCTAAAGGAGGCTTCACCTGAAACTGAACAGTAGCCCAAAGTCTATGGGAGTTTGAAAAATTATCAGACTCATCTGACAAATTATATTCACCAATCAATGTATATTGATTACCTACTGTGAATATGGGACTCTATATACTAAAAATAAGTTACCATTCTTGACAACTTAATATGTTCTGTACCACCCTATGCAAAGTAGTACCATTATTACACTTTTTTTGGCTTATTGTTATTTTTTTCTGATTTTCTTAAATTAAAAATACCCAGAGGAATAGAAATTTTCCAACCATTATGCCTATATTTCAGCCATTATCTGAACCCAGGGAGTATGGATGTAGATCTCAAATATTTCTCTATGGCACCATCTTGATTCATTCAAGCAAACCACCCACCTTAAGATTTCAGAGAACAGGAACCTCTTCCTTTTCTAAGAAGCCTTTTTATTTTGGAGAGTGGTATAGTGGTCTCTGCCTTAAAAATGAAACAATATCATGGGACTCATTTGCACAAAATAGGTACAACAGTCCCTTCTTATCCACCGGGGATATGTTCCAAGACCCTCAGTAGAGGCCGATAGCCATGGATAGCACTGAATTCCAAATATAGTATGTTTTTTTCTATATATACATACCTATGATAAAGTATAAGTTATCATCTAGGCACAGTAAGAGATTATATTACCTAATAACATAATAGAACAATTATAATGATATACTGAGTAAAAGTTATGTGAATGTGGTTTCTCCTCTGCAATATCTCATTGTACTGTCCTCACTGTTCTTGGGACGACGTGAGATGATGCAGTGCCTATGAGATGCGATGAAGTGAGGTGAACGTGGTTTAGTATGTGGTTACTTGAACACAAGCAACTGACAGTCAATCTGACAACCTAGAAGGCTACTAAGTGACTTCCAGGTGGGGACTGCAGACAGTGTGGATATGCTGGACAAAAGGATGATTAATGTCCTGGGTGAAACCAAGTGGGATGGCGTGAGATTTAATCACACTACTCAAGAAGAGTATGCAATTTAAAACTTATGGATGCTTTATTTCTGGAATTTTCTATGTAATACTTTTGGACCTCTGTTGACTGTCAGTAACTAAAACTGTGGGAAACAAAACCACATATAAGGAGGGACAACTCATTGTGAGCATTGGCTGGACTTTCTTGTCCATGTTCAACTTCTCTTCAGTCAGGCAACTGCACCGCACAGAGGGACGTGTGCCAATCACTATTGGCAACTCTGTGAACAGCACCCACTTCTCTAGTCCTGCCTCTTAGGGAAGGTGAGGAGTGAGCACAGTGAACGCAGGGAAGGCGTGTCTAACGTGGTGTGCGTGAGTCTGGAGAAGGAGGCATACTGCTTCTCTGTATGGGTGGGGCAAGCGCTGTGGGTAAAACGTTCTGAACTCCCCAGGGGAAAATAGGATTCTGCACTGCACGACCAGGTGTGAAAATAGGAACAAATAGAGAAAGCAGATCTCTTGAAGTGAGACAGGAATATTCTGTTGAGCCTCATGAAGATGGGGACCTGTGACTAAAATGGCTTTGAAAACTACATCCTCAAAAGATAAGGTTGTCATCACCACTCTGATTACTCACACGGCTCATAGCAGACTTTGAACTTTGTGTGGAAGTATAATATACTTACAGAAAAGTACAAATACGTGCACGGCTGCACGAGTTTTCACAAACTAAGTACGCTCTTATAACCAGTACCCAGATCTAAAACAGGATGGAACCAGTAATCTCAAAGTCCCCTCCCACACACCACAGTCCTGGTTTCTGACGCCACACATTAATTTACATATTAGAGGAGTTTTTACATAATTTGAATCATTCAGTGCGTATTTTTTGATTTCTGATTCCATTCATTCAACACTATACTTGAGAGACAATACAAATTGTGTGTAATTATTCTTACTGTTGTACAGTATTACTTGATGGGTTCATATCTCATGTTATTTATCTAAGCAATTGCAGTATTTTTTCCTGGGAACAACCATAATGTGGACCCACTTCCAGTGATTCAGACAGAGACATGATTGTGCTTATGTTATAGGACACGGGTTTGAGGAAACTGTGTCAGCTTCTTTGCAATATAAAAAAATATATAGCATAAAATAATTTTGAGGAGTAAAGAGGAATAAAATGTTACATAGAAATTATTAGAAAGAATTAGGGGTGGGAGCAACTGTTGAAATGATAATACTAATTAGGTTAATTTAATGACAAAATAACCTAGACATGTTTTCTTTGAATATATGTACCCTGATTTATTAATGCCATCCCATTACCATTAATAAAAATTTATTAAAAAAAATTAAAATTAAAAATAAAAAAAACAAAGGGCCTTGATGATAAAAAAGAATCAAATGCTACACCTGCTGTACACACCCACAGGCACACACATGCATGCACATACATACATTTCCCGTTTAAAACCTTTATGTTGAAATAATGTGTTTTCCCATATTTCAATATTTCCTATGTAAAACATTCTTCACAAAATCTGAACTTTCAATCAAACCCAGTATAAGGCCGGGAGATATTAGGCGATAGCAATTTAGCACTCAATCTCTGTCATTTGAAGATGAAAGCACCAGTTTTGAAAAGAAGAAAAAAGTAGCATGAATTAAAATCATAAAGTAAAGGTATTTGATTCATCTTGGAGACACCATTTGGAATGACAGCCTAGACCTTCTTCCACTCTGAATCACATCCTTTCTCCTGGGTGATCCTCCGATTTTAATGGCATTAAAGTAAGACTTATTTGCATAAGGCCAATAGAGGGTTATCATCGTCTCAACAATTAGGGACCAGAACTACTCCACAAATGGAACAAACATGTTAATCACGTTAAAAACGGGTCTCAGTGATTGAAACAGTCAAGCTGCAAATCAGAATGATTAATAATAATGACAAAACCAGAAACAAATTCCACTCTAAAGAACAGTTTATTCTCACTCTTTGCTTGTCTTCTCGAAGCTAGGTGTTAATAAAATTGGTGTCACAAGATACTTCATCTTGGTCTTTCACAGTTTTAAAATAAAAGATGAATTATTTTCCTCCTCTCCTTTCTCTTCTAAAAATTTTTTTTAAAGTTAAGAAAAGATTTTAAAAAGTCAAATGTACAAGTGGACTTTGTCACACAAATAGATGGCTGGGAAGAGGAACATTGTAAATGAAAAAATAACTCTAATTCAACTTAACTCTTTGATTATTGCATGTCTTAGTCAACCAAATACCAAAGAACGGAGGGCACCCTGCTCTTTTATGGCCTAACTGTGCTACTTTCAGGAGAGTCTGCATTTCCATAGAAAACATGAGCAAATTAGCATGTTCCATCTCAAGTAATACGTAACTTTATTTGATTTCCTCACCATCTGCTAAAATGAGAGGCCAGTGATTAAAACAAAACAAAACAAAACAAAAAGCAGGCCTGGATTCCTATTTTCCCTACTACAATGACAGCTACAAAAAAAGAAAAATGAAAATAAGACCGGAACACCAATACGCTATATAGTACAAAGATTTCAGTAATTACCACAATCTGGGTCTCCTGTATTCATGCCATTATAGCTAACCATTAAATTCTTCAAAAGAAAATAGGAAAAAAATATCTCAAGGGAAAACTTAAACAAACATGGTTATTTAGGAGGAAGATATTATCAATTTAAGAATCATTAGAACACCATGTATACTTTGAGGAATCGAACTAAAATGACATTTTACAAGTTGCCAAATACATCAAAGCTGGATGAGGTTGAAAGCTAAAAGGTTGAGGGTTAATGAAAATAAATCATTTTAAATCTGTCACATTAGAAATTATATTCTCCATATTTAATTGCATTACTCTAAATAATGTATACTTGTAACAGGCTTTATATTAATTTGCTTATGTTTGAAAGCATTTATTACAAACAAATTATCTGAAATTTCTTAAAAACCAGTCAGCATTTTAATATTGATGATAATGTTTTCTCAAACTTTCTCCACTAGAGAGCCACTTAATAAACATGAGATGTCAATGCATAAACCACTTTTTAGATACATTTAAAAAAAATTTTAGCATAAATTTGTAAAAAAAAATAAAAGATATTTTAAATAGTGTTTCACATCACTCACAGGAAAGCTGTTATTTGCACACTTTTAATCATAATTTAAGTGCCACGGTGATAGTTGCATTACCACATTTCACACGCAATTGTTTTCTTTGACTACTCTTCCTTCATGCTGCACTTGAGAAGCCCCGGATTAAATCAATCATCATCAGGCATAGTGGCAGACGTCTCGTGTTTATCTCAGATATTTAAGTGTCTTTGGAATAAACATCTCTTTGTTTTGCTTTTCTTTACCTTCACTTCGCAGGAGTGATGGGTTCAGGCTACTGAGAATATGGGAGACCTTGCTGAAGAGGTCACCGAAACAAATGACATGAAACAGAAATGATCTCCTTAGCGGTGTCATATGAGAAAACATTCCTTTTCTCTCAAGAATTGTGTGATTGCTTTTCTCTCTACCAGCTGGTGAACTGTAGTTTGAAAACACAAACAAACAAACTTTGCCCTGGAAGCCCAGGAAAGAGATTCAAAGACATATCCACGGCTATTATTTCTTTGCTACTTCCTTCATCACCAAACAGTATTGGAAAACGTACTGTTGATCACCAAAATATCACCTGTGTGAGATTTCCTTGTTATGCACATGTCAGTCCTCATCCCAGGTTACAGCTATTCCAGGCTACATCAGGGAATCCAGGGAAACCAGTAACCAAGTACAAAATAATCTCAATTCCTAGAGTTTGGGCCTCCGGTCATAAACAGGAAAAGCAGGTGCTGTGTATCTCTAATGTAAGTCCAGTATTTGCGGTCATTACAGCCGCCATCACAGCCAGGCACATGCAAGTTCCTATTAGATTCTGATAAATGGTAATGAAACAATGGAGCCAAGAAATGGTGGGCCATTACCTTTATTCTAGCCTTGCAACCGGCTGGTGAGTAAATACAGACAGCGGGTAAACACTTCTCTTTCCATTCAGGGCTCCCAAAGCCACTGACTTCCTCCTGGTTTTCCTAGAATCAAAGGCCCCATCAGCTCAGCGGAGCTCACAAAGCCCCTCACCTCTGTTCTCCTTCAGCACCCCGCCATCTTGGCTGCCTCTTCTCTCTGCAACAATGTGGTCTCCTAGCTCCTCCTTCTTACATCTTCTTAAAACGTTTTGGCATGAAACCCCACCTCCAGCAAACATTAGCATAACCAAGCCCCTTCCCAAGCAGGAAGGTACTCACCCGCCCTACATGGGCAGCGGCCTTCTTTAACAATAAAAGTGAGCAAAAGCAAATAACACAAATTTTACAAACTTATTTGCCCAACACTCTCCTTCATGTTAGTACCACATGTGCACCAAACACTGATTTTCAATCTGTACTTAGGTATTGGGTTCTATAGTAAAATATCTACTTGCCTGTTCCAGGATAGCAACTCCTTTACCATGGTGTAGGCAGATTCCAGGAGTGCCCATTTGTTTCAGAAATATTGCCAAAAGTTCATTATTCTTCCTCTCTGAACATAAAATATATCATTAAACTTGTGGCTGGTTTTATAACCATCTCAGTCACAGTGTGACATTTACCTAATTCTTTCTTTTTTTTTTTTTTTTTTTAAAGAGAGTAAAGTTGAATTATGTTGCTGTGATCTTGGTGACCTTCCCATCTTCTGCAACAAATGAATTAATTTTGATGAGGAAAGTACTATTCTACATCCTAGAGAAACTTAGGTGGTTCAATAGGAATGTCATTATGGTTTGTTGGAAAGCCGCAGGAAAGTTTCAAAGTCTTTATTGCCACTGTGTGGCACAGTTTTTATAATTATGAGGGGGGTAAAAAAATTAACTTAAAAACAATGAACATCTGGATGCCTGTACCCATTTTTCTTTTGTGGCTGCTTGAATGAAATCTCCACATCATCCCAACACAAATGCTATATTCTATATTTGCACTGGAATCCTAATTCCTGTTTACATTTTTTACATTTTCCTTAATTGTAGTATTTTTGTTACTACTCATCACAATGTGTATGCTTTAGCAACATGTTTTTAGCTGGCCATCTATTTTTTTGTGAACAGGTGATATAAGTAAAATTCTAACAATAAAGAGGAAAGCATTACAGGTAAAACAATTAGAGAGAAGTTACAAGAAATTATATATTTGGGGAAAACAACACCATTAACTGAAGAGATGACATGACCAATAAAATTTTTGCAATCTATTTATAGCCTTGAAGAGCCTAACAGAACTTAATAAAAAAAATCAAATGCCTAGGAAAACCATCTTCCAACTTACATTTCAAAAATGTTTAATGTGTATGCATGATATTGCTTTTATTTGTTTTCTCCTAATTATTAAAGACAGAACAATTGGTAGGTTATTTTTGGACCTCACTTTGAGAAATTTTTGTATCTAGGCATTCATTAGCATAAAAAACAAACAAACAAAAAACCCTGAGCCTCAAGAAAGAGTCTTTTTGAAGTTTTAGCAATTCTTTTAGGTTGTTTTTTTTTTTCTAATTTCACATGTATGAACTAAACGAGGCTATTTATCATGTGTTATGTAAATGCTGGAAGACATGTAAAGAATAAAAGGACATGTTCTCTGCCTTGTAGGAATTTACAAGTAACACATACTGCAGGTATAAAAAGAGCTAAGCATAATTCAAAGCATTCCATGGATAGGGCTGTACTCAAGTGATAAAAATCCAGTTTGTTCACAGGAAAAGGAAAGTGACTGAGATAATTAGCAATAGCCTCAGGAAAAGATACATTTCAGGTGAAACTTAAAGGATCCAGGAAAGCAGAAGAGCATGACCAAGGCACAAGGCTTGGAAAGCACAGGTTGTGTGATTAGGCTGGAAGAGATGATGTAAGTAAAAGGCTAGAGACAATGACTGTACCAGATTAGAATGTCCCTAGAATATCATGCTATGAGGCATTAATTCTTTTTCTTGTTGTATTTTTTTTTTTTGTTATTTGCTTGTTTGTTTTACAAAGGAAGATCTATCAATGTAAAAAATGTAAATAAAAATATTAGGCCTGTGTTTTAGGGAAATGACTCTGGCGGCACTAAAAAGCATGGGAAAGAATACTGGAAAGTGGGTTTATTCTGAAGAAGCAGGAAAAAAATAATCCAGATGCTCAAATTAGAAAGGTGAGAACCAACATTAGATAAGGAAAAGAGCAGGTGCCCTTTTTGAAGTTACTTTTGGACTCAGAAAAGACAGTGTAGCTATTCCTTCCCAGTTCCAAGATAAGAGCAGGAGAGGAGGCCAGGTGTGTGCAGAGAGCCCCTGACAGTCATGGAGCCAGATCATTTGATTTCAAAGTCCATACTTCTATATAAGTAGATCTAGAATTACACATACACATTACAGACACTTGCATGTATGTATGAATGCCATATGTATGTAAGCAGGTATGCACATGGAATCTGGATGAATATGAACTTAATGCTTTCCATGGATGCCCACTTTGTCAATATGGTGGATACTGTCACTGAAATCTGGTTCACACAATCTGTGTGCCAAGTAGGCAATGACTCAGCTTTCAAAATGATTGACGATGAATAAGGGCAGTTACAGCACACACTAGCTTAAGGAGAAGGTGATGTTTTACCAAGGCCCTAAATTAAGGATCTCGGGGTGCTCCTTGATTTCCACATACTAGATTCCTGTTCCCAAGCCACGTGCCTCAGCTCATCTGACCTCACCCACATCTACCCCAGACCACGTTCCAGATGCCACTTCCAACCCCGCCTAACTTTTGAGCAGAGAACATCATGCTCATATAAAGTGTTTTATTACCCGCATTAGTGTAGAGGAGTTAAATTTGTTGAATAATAAGTAAACTAATGATCTCATAAAATTAATGAGGCTCACCAAAGTATAGCTAGTCTTCCCAAATAAAACACTACATTATCCAAGTAATATGCCTGCTCTTCCCTGCCTGAATTTTCTACATCTGTTATATGTATTATTATGACATTCTAAACACCCTTTTAAAAACTAGACATAAACAACAAAAATATTTTAATACTTTGAAGTGAACACTATTCCAAAGCAGTAATGTTCAGCCCGTGTGCTGCGAGAATTTTTATAACATGCAACACCTGAGTATTTAGTCAGGGGCACTGACCTCTTTTCCCTTAGATTATCAAATAAAAAAATGACAATAGCCAATTTAACAACAGTTATCCAGTGGGAATTAATCAAAATTATGTCTATTTTTTTTTGTCAGATGGGGAAAAACTGTATTTTTTGGTATGCTGCAGAATGTTAGAAATTAGTTGATATGTGCCATGAGAGAAAAAAGGTTGAGAATCACTGTTCTAAAGTATTGACAAATATGCTTTTTCACTATTTCTTGGACCTCATAACCTATCCCACTGAAGTATCCAGGGTGCTCTACTTCACAGACTGCAGGAAATGTTGTTCTGGTGAGATACAGGTGCATGACCAGGACCCTGCTGAGAGGGAAGAGGCAGGCAGTACTAATCATTAGACCAGGACAGGAGCCTTAACCTTGGACTGTTCTGGGAAAAACTGGATGTTCTCTCTAGGTATAGAGGACCACATAAATAAAGTGTGTAGGAAATTACAGTTACATTTCTTTTACATGTGAGTTCGTGGACTGTGTTCATTCCCACAATCAGCTACACAATCATCCTCTTTAGTTACCCAATAAGGAAAAGGTGAGTGATTGAGTTTGTCACCTCAGTGCAAGTACAAGTTAAGAAGCTGTTTTTCCCTTTTAGCATTTAAGTGGCTGCTGTATAATTTGCAAAATGCACCACATTCTCTCAGGAGTTAATCCCTGGCCACTGGAAGGTCAGCTGCAACCCAGTCACGAGATGTCACTCGTGCATGTCACCACCAGATAACTGGAAAGGTCTGTGCAGCCAGTCTCCTCAGTGATTTCCCTAAACAGTCTCAGATGTGTAAAGGTGTGTTGACACAGCTGTTTAGTCAGATTGATCTGACACCTGCTCTCCAAGGTCTCCGACAGACAGAGCTCTTAATTCAGAGTCAAGTTTTTACTAGCATTGATATCGGACAAACCACATGACTTTTCCCCTAATACCTTCTGTTTGTAACCCAAAATATAAAACCAAATTCTCTTGAGCTGGGACAGCTCTTGCATCTTTATCTCCTTCCAAGGTATAAGCCAGGATAGACATATGTTGATGGTAATAAAGCAGTTATGTATGTTCACTATCTGTTTTGAAGATTAACTGTCTACCACATTGTGGTATTTAAGCGTGAGACCATTTCAGATTTAATACACATCCCCCAAACCCCCTCACCACCATAAAACATAGTCTAGGAAAAGACACAATTTACATAACTTACAACCAGAGGATTTCACTAATATAAACAATTCTGGTGCATAACAGTTGGCACCAGAAAGACAATTTATGAGCTCCCTGCACTTCCCTGCTGCTATATCCAGGGTGAACGTGTTCATTGTTTTCCTCATAAAATCTGTGATTGCTTCTGCAAGAGCAAGAACAAGGGCTGATATTTTATTTCATTTTTATAAGCACGGATGAGCAGATGAAATTCAGAGGGGCCAAAGTGAATACTAAGTTTCAGTCTGTCAGATTCCAAAATGGTAAAGATATTAAGCCTCCATATCATAGCTGCTAATGGAAGAATTACGAGAATGTTGTCAAGCTTTTGGGATGCTTTGAAAATGTAAACTCTGATACGTGCCATTTCCCTATATGATTAGACTAAGGTTAAAGATAGACCTAAAATTCTTCTCTGCCCAAATCGCTGAATAATTGTTAGCAC
This sequence comes from Saccopteryx bilineata, assembly GCF_036850765.1. Taxonomy (NCBI): domain Eukaryota; kingdom Metazoa; phylum Chordata; class Mammalia; order Chiroptera; family Emballonuridae; genus Saccopteryx; species Saccopteryx bilineata. The sequence continues at coordinate 173,973,606 of NC_089495.1, forward strand.
TAAGTAAATGCAAATAAATAAATGAAGATAGTCTAGGGATTAATATTCAAATGTGGTAAAAACCGACAGCACAGCAAAGCTCTTTTCTATTAAGACATGAATAACTCATTCATAACTACCAAGACATTAATTTTTATCACTGAAATGTGATTTTATGTAAATTATATCTAGTAATTCAGCCACAACTTTAATAACACACTCTACATAAAATAAACAGTAAATGTCATCCTTGCGAAGACCTTCAGTATGTGCGGCAGAAGCAAAAATAGCAACGTGGAAGGATTGTTTTAGAAAGTTGAGATTTTTTATGAGAGAGAATGAAATGATGTCTTTAAAAAAAATTTTTAGCCCAATCTATCTGAGCATATTACACTTCTATAAAGACTAAAAAGGCTATAGCACAAGAAACACAGCATATCCATTTGATATAGCTCCCACTCCTTGAATTTTACGCTGGAGACCTGAAAAAGAATAGCTTAAGTCGATAATAGTCCATTATGAGACATTTCACATGCATAAATTCTCAGTATTTCATAAATACTGTAACTATGAAAAGATCATTCATGCCTTACATTTAGAAAATGGACCCTTGTGGAATATTGCCTTTTTCAACCTCAGCAACCATAAGTTAAATATTTATAAAACAAAATATATTGAAACTATTTCAATTCTTGTGGGAGAGGAATCGACACTTAAAAAGAATCAACCTGAACTTAGTAGTCTTATGTGTATTCATAGTGCATATGCAACAACTCTCTACAGATGTATTAAAACTGATGGAGTTCCCTAATTTTCAGCTCACACTGAAATTTATAAATACACATTGTATAGTCGATCCTATCAAAATTATTTTACTAACCAATTTATATCATAACATGGATTAGTTTGGTTTCTAAGAAAAATATTTTAAAAAAAGTAAAAAGAACTGCTGCTCAGAACACCTCAGTTGGTATATATACATGATGAGTGACAACAATAAAGAAAAAGAGAAAAAATAGTGTCATTCTTTCTCTCTTAATTCTATCCCTTCCTCCAAAGGCAACCATTATTAACGTTTTCTTCTGTACCCTTCCAGAAAATATATTAATGTAATAACAAATAAATGTATCTATATATGCATCTTTTCACATACTTAACATTCTGTACCTTGCCTTTAAACTTATATATACTGGAATTATTTTTTTCAGTAAAAAAAAAAAAGTTATATTAAATGGATTTTCAAAATTCTTTGTCATGCTGTAATTATTTAAACAGCCCCACACTAACCAACACATCCATTACTTTTGGTTAGGAGGGTGCAGGTAGGGGAAATGTATAAATAAAGATAGGATCAACATCATTGTCACAAATATATGCATAGTGTAAATCCGTGCAATGATAAGCTAGGGTGAAAGGGTATGCACATTTACACCTCTTGTAAATATCTCCAAACTTCCCAGAGTAGGTCACCATATTTTATAGCTTGAGAAATGAGAGTTTATCAATGTAGTGGCTCTGGGTATTTTTAAATTTAATTATTTGCCAATCATGTCGGTATAAAATTTTAGATCACTTTAATGATTTCTATATATTTATATATTTTTAGACTTTACTACTGAATAAAAGTGAACAACTTCTTATATCTTAAATATCCACTTTTTTATTATTCTAAAATTACTGTTCATATTCTTTACTCATTTTCTACTCTTGGTAGCATTTGTCTATGAGGTATTTAAAAACTAAGAAAAATTAATCTTGATCTGACAACATAAATATTTTTTCCAATCTGTCATTTGTCTTTTGTTCTTTCTCACATTGTTTTCTACCCACACACAGTCTTTGTTTTCTAATATGTTTAATGTTGTAAAGTTTATTGATCTTTTATTTATAAATTCTGAATGTTCTACTTTTTAAAAAGCTTCTCTCTGCCAAGATTATAAATACATTTAGCAGTAACTTTAAAAAACTTGTATAGGTTCTTTTTTTAGGTTCAATATTTTCTTCCATCTAGAATTTCTTTTGTGGTAGAAAATAAAGCAAGCATCCAGTTGTATCTTTTCTGCACCAGTTAGCCTGTTGTTCCACACGATTTACTGAGTAATCTCTTTTCTGAAGGATTTTTAACAAATACCATTACCACAAAGTAAATGTTACAAACATACAGGTCTGTTGTAGGCTCTCTCTTTTGGTCTCCAATACCAGTTTACTCTAATTAATACAACTTCATAATGCATTTTAATATCTAGCTAAGTTAGTTCCTCTCTCATAATTTTCTTTTTCAAAATTACATAAATATTCTTAGATGTTTTTTTCCAGTTGAATTTTAATTTTAGGTGCAAAATTTTGCTGAATTCTGTCAAATGTTCAGTTTTCTATATATATTTATAAATTTTCTTTTGAGTTCTCTAAGACTCAAGAATTATTTGAGAGGTTTTGTTTTTGTTCTTAAGGTGGTTGGGTTTTATGTTTTCCTTCTGCTAAGTTCTAATTTTATTGCATTGTGGTCAGTGACTCAGTGACATACTTTCCATTATTTAATTTTGGGGACTGTACCAAACTTTTCATTATGGTCTAATATATGTTCCATTTCTGTATATTACTCATAGGTATGGAAATAAATATGATTCTCTAGAGACAGCAATCATTTATTCATCCATCCATCCATCCATCTAACCATCCAGCTATCAAATTATCTACCTCTATATCCCCATATACATTTAAACTTCTCAGTGAACTTATTTAGGCCTTATACACTGTAACTTGCTTATGGTCTACATAATTATTTAATGGCTGATATGGCAGGTAACTTCTCTTGTCACCACTGAATTTTTGTTAAATTTTCTTTGAATTTCCCAAGACTAATTACTTTTAAATTTATTCATATTCCATTACATGAATAGGCAATATCTCATTTATATCCATCAATGTAAAAAATGTATTCAACCTCACATGTTATATTTTCTAAATGTAATACTTCTTTGTTTTTACAATTCTATATGACTTGTCTTTTCTTTTTTTAATTTTATGTGATATATATTAGCTTTCCTTCTAGTGATTTGACAGCTTTAAAGTTTGTTTTTTACTCATTGTATTTTGCACAGTCCTATAGTTGTAGCTGAGATTTACTTAGCTCCCCCTAAATACTGCAGTTTGGCCTGATCTGTGGTGGTGCCATGGATAAAGATTGACCTGGAACACTGAAGTCACAGGTTCAAAACCCTGGACTTGCCTGGTCAAGGCACATATGAGAAGCTGTTACTGAGAGTTGATGCTTCCTGACCCCCCCATCTCTCTCCTCTCTCTAAAATCTATAAATAAAACCTTAAAAAAATACTGCAGTTTTATGTCTGTTATACCTGTGGCCGATGGCAAGGGGTAGAGTGTGAGGAATGACTGACCAAGGTCATGGGCAATTGCAATCTTGGTTAGTGATTTGGGGCTTTCCTATATCCTCTGTTCCATTTTCTTTTTTTAAATTCTCTTGTGGCAGCATCTGTTTCACATAATCAGGAGTCATTCTGATGCCTATGGCTTCAGATTGTTTCCCCTACTCAGCCCAGGATCCCCTAGCCTCTGCTTCCATTAGAATTAACTCAGAAGGTTAATTTAGTCCAATTAGCTTCTTTCTTCCCAACAGCCATGCTATCTCCTTCTTCAGACACAAGAGATAAGGCAGTAAGGCCACAGATAGGCTGAAGGAAACACCACCCAGGGATTCTCCTCTAGGCTTCCCAACTCATTCCTGGTCCTTATCCAATTGACTTTCTCTTTTGTTTTCTGATCAGTTAAAACCTTGTTTGTTGCTGAAGATAATTAACTCTAAAAGTTTACAATAGTTTTCTTTTGCTATCCTCTACTTTCATGTCAGTAGGAAGACACCAAGATGGAGAGCTCGGGAAATGATGACTCTTCCCTGTGATGAGAAGGCTGCCACCTTACAAACCCTTCATGCTCTCTCTCAGGGCCACGCCACCAGCTTCTCTGTAGTCTGGGGGTGGGGTATTCTTCAGGACTTTATTTTACTCACATCTTCCCTGTTTAGTTTAAGATGGGGAGCCATTTAAAAACACATGGTGGGTTGTTAAAGCCACTCTGCCAGCTCTGGTACCAGGTCTGCAGCCTTGGCTAAACACTAGCATTTCCCTCTATTGATGGAAGGTTTTCCGTCTTCGGTGTGTGTGTGTATATGGTTGGATGGATGGATACGTGGATGCACGGATAGTCAGAGATGATTTTTAATCATATATTGCTCATGTCATTGGTTTAAGGAAAATATATACTTGGAAATTCAGCTTTTCTTAGTCATTGTAAACCAGATCCTGTTCACAATTATTAACATAATAATATACTATTGTTGACTTTCAGAAATGTTATTTTAAAACAATATAAATCTTATATACCTTATTTTAATTAGTTTTTAGATATTCATGAAAAAAATGGGAATGGATAGGAATCTAGAAGTAAGTGACTAATTCAAACCCGATTTTGCTTTAAAATAGTTACTTTCAAAAGAAGTTTCTCTACCAAGCAGCCTGATCCTACTTTAGTCAATTGAAATATAATCTCTCATACTCCATAAAATTGCCTCTTTATTGTGTGATAGGAAGAAAAGATGTGTCCAGAGAAAATACTAATTTGTATCTTTGTAAGACACAGCTTAATTTTTTAGGTAATAAAAATATTACAAGTTTTAGTTTTCTCTCTGTTTCTGTGGTATCACCAACATGGTGAATAATGAAAATTTGGAAAGAATACTATTTTCTATTGATAGGAGAAAACAATTCTCCAAAATACTAGTCATCAGATGGTAAGACTTAAAGCCTTTCGCTTAAAGGAAACACTTGACAGATTCTGTTTGGAGTATCTGAATTACAATGTTGGTGCTCTAGCTTTGGGGCTGTTATTAAGTAACATCAGGGTTGCCTGAACATCAGTACTGGGGTACTGTAGCAGTCAACCTGAGGACCCAGAGGGCTCCTAAGGACTAATGTGCTGCAGTATATACAGCATGCATCTGCCAAACCAAGAAAAGACACATGTCCTGAGCAGCATGAAGCAAGAGAGCCCAAGATTTCACCATGCTACTTGGAATGATATGCAGCTTAAAACTTATGAATTGTTGCTTGACCAGGAGGTGGCGCAGTGGATAGAGCGTCGGACTGGGATGTGGAAGGACCCAGGTTCGAGACCCCGAAGACGCCAGCTTGAGTGCAGACTCATCTGGTTTGAGCAAAGCTCACCAGCTTGGACCTAAGGTTGTTGGCTCAAGTAAGGGGTTACTCAGTCTGCTGAAGGCCCGCGGTCAAGGCACATATGAGAAAGCAATCAATGAACAACTGAGGTATTGCAACCCGCAATGAAAACCTAAAGATTGATGCTTCTCATCTCTCTCCATTCCCGTCTGTCTGTCCCTGTCTATCCCTCTCTCTGACTCACTCTCTGTCTCTGTAAAAAATAAAAAAAAAATAAAAAAAATGACTGACCTCGTTCTTAAAAAAAAAAAAAAAAAAATTATGAATTGTTTACTCCTGGACAAAATGAGAGGTTTTCCAAAGTAGAATCTACCATGGTTCCATGCAGCCAATAGGAGATAAAGATTCTACGATTAAATTCAATAGTGTTAGCCCTGGTCGGTTAGCTCAGCGGTAGAGCGTCGGCCTGGCATGCGGGGGACCTGGGTTCGATTCCTGGCCAGGGCACATAGGAGAAGTGCCCATTTGCTTCTCCACCCCCCACCCCCCTCCTTCCCCTCTGTCTCTCTCTTCCCCTCCCACAGCCAAGGCTCCATTGGAGCAAAGATGGCCCAGGTGCTGGGGATGGCTCCTTGGCCTCTGCCCCAGGCGCTAGAGTGGCTCTGGTATGGCAGAGCGACACCCCGGAGGGGCAGAGCATCGCCCCCTGGTGGGCATGCCGGGTGGATCCCGGTCGGGCGCATGTGGGAGTCTGTCTGACTGTCTCGCCCTGTTTCCAGCTTCAGAAAAATGTACAAAAAAAAAATTTAATAGTGTTAAACACAACTATCTGATTTTATAAAACTTCCTATAAGCAAAATCACAAATGTTTCACACAAGCTGCATGAGAATGAAAGGTTGAAAACCACAAGATTTAGCCAAAAAATGTCCTTTCTACTCACAAAAATGCCTCCTTTCTTGTCTGTCAACTCTAATGACATGCTAATCAATAGTTAGCTTACTTCAATTCTACTTGGAAATTGGAATGAGGAACAAAATATAAGAGACTGGCGTTTTTCAAATGATACTCCCCTGGCTATTTTATTCAAGAATCATTCATGGAGACACGAATGAGGAGCCAAAGCATCAACGGTGTAAAGAAGGCAGCTCTGTCAACACAAAGGCAGGTGCTGGGGGTGAAGAACAGAGGACAGAAGGGAGAAAAGGCCATGGTTTCAGTGATGATTAACCCCCTGAAGAACTGGAAGAAATATAAAAATAAATAATATTATACTATAAATTTATATTCAAAGTATTTATATCACCTCTGTAGAAAAGCATAAGTATAGTTATAAACTGATAATTTCCTAAAAGTAATTAATTATATAAATATAAAATAAAGCTATGATAGGTAGAAAAACAGTCATCTTGTTGTTAATACATTTTTTTTCTATTTTTAGAAGTAATTTGCATAATTTACCTATTTCACTTTTGGTGGCAACATATAATTTTCTTTAATCTGTTTGCATTTGTAGAAGATAGAAGAGGTCTACTCTAATAAACTGATAACCCAATGACTTCTATTCCTACTTTAAAGCTTATAAAATTTATCTTTCCCTTTCTAATTTTTCAAACGAGGATATTAAATATGACAGCTTAAAAGTTCAAATAAAAATCTTTTTAAAACGTATTAGGTAATAACTTACTTTGCTTTAGTAAAAATCATACACTTGTACATTCTAAAATGTGTTCAATTCTTTTTCCATTGAATAGCTCTCTTCATCCTTCACTGCCACTCACATGCAGTTCTACTGACTAGGTTGATTATTACTGTAGGGGCATGAAGGCGAGAAATAGCAACAAAAAAAGTGAAATGATTTTGAAAAAAAGAGAAAATTTAATGACAATCTGTGTATAATTAAAGAAACTTAAACACAGAAAAGACTCAGTAGAAGACATACAGTCATGGAAATATCTAACTCGGCATCCGTTTCTCCCCAGGATTTGATGTTTTAGATTTGAAAACCTAAGACTCAGGAAGTGAAGGTCACATAATGAGTTAGCATGCCAGATAGGTAATTAAGGAGCTGTTTCTTCCTAATTTGGGGGGCAGCACACCCTTAAATTATTGAGAGAAACTAATTCAATGTAGACAGGACATTCTAGCTACACTTGTTAGAGAGTTGACAAGTGGGTCATAATTTGTCTGTGTCATATCACAGTCCAGGCTGCAGAGGTTGGTTGATATGTCTCAACTGTGGATTTTCTGTTCAGGGACAGAGTGGAAAATTGTTGGTTTCCCCCTTTTAAAATAAGGAGTGTTCACTAATTATATTTGTTTTTAGTATGGGTAGGAGGTGTTCTCTTTTTCCTAAAAGAACAATAAGAGACAGATACAGAATGAATCATGCACAAAGCCCTACTGTGAAGAAAAAGGATGATACTCTGAGTACAATAATGAATATCATTGGCATCATAAACTTTGGTTGACTAAAAGGATTACATTTTATGTAAAATATCAAACAAAAATGCTTATTTTATCTTACAGAGCTATTGAATCAAATAATTCCTAAGCAAGTGTAGAAGTATCTCACTGTTGACTTTTTGTGTCAGTAGATAGTTCAAAATGTCAAGGCAACAAGCACTCTGCTTGCTGAATCTGCCACAGTGGGCATGTTCCTGAATAACTTTCCGTGTAATGCATCATAGAAAACAACTGGCTTTCTTCCCAAAGTCCACGCAGTCTCATCTCTCAGTGCAGTAAGGGCACCAATAACGGTGGAAACTGCTTTCAAACAAACAGCAATACACCCAGATGGGAGAGAAGATTGCATTACGGGATCTAATGTCTGTGAACCAGTAACAATTTTGAAATACTACGATGATGGAGCCACAAAGAAGCTTACTCCACTGAGGAAAAAGGAACTAGTTAACAGGGAGATTTCAGTTTCCCCTCGTCCATTTTATTTTTCTGAAGCACAAATATTAAATTTGAAGTTACCACTAGCATGTTAACAAAGACTAAAAAAAAAAAATAGGAAAATGAGAAATACAAAGGATAGTTATTTAAATGTATAGCTTGGGGTATTACAAATCTGGTATAGGTTTGAGTTAGCTTTTTTTCCTACATAGTAATTTCTTCTTCTTGGTAAGGAAGAAAAATAATGATGGGACTCAAGTCGATATAGTAACATTCTAATCTAATCATCAAAGAATTGTTTCTTTTTAATTATCATCTTAGTTATAGAAATTTTACTATTCTGAACCGTGATGCCATTTTTTTTAGTAATTCCAAACAACTGTAATTCAAACCTATCTTTCAAAATGACCTATAAGACTTTCTCAATGGGCTGAACACAAAGTATTTTCATGTGTAAAATGAGGATAAATAACAAATAGTTTATGACAGAGATGATAAGAGCTAGTATATGCCAAACACTTAAGAAAACTTAACCTATACCTAGTAGATTCCAGGAGACTGTCCCTGTTCAATTCAAGCCTAACCTACCTCCGATGCCATGCACTACGTCTTTTCCAAGAAATAAAAGTAGGTATAAGTGGTATTAATTTTAAAGAGTATTTATTCAGTAAATTCAAATAATAAAAAGGAGTATTTACTATTTTCCTTTTGTAGATTATCTACATCAAATTAACTGGCAAACAGATGAAGAAAATATGTAGAAAAATCAGGAGAAGCCAAAAGAGAAAAAATTCCAAAATAATCAATATCAGCAGATGTGCCTCTCAGACAGTAAACACTTCCTGGCACAGGGACGGTGTTAATGGTTGGTGACAGCTGACAGCAAGTAAAGTGGGAAGAGACCCCCTAAGAGAGGGCGGTCAATCCTTTTAAATGTTACAAGCGTTAAAGCAGCCATGGTCTGAAGAAAGTTCACTGGAGTAGGCCATAGTGTGGTCATTGGTGTTTTATTATTTCAGGAGGAAACTGGATTGTAAAGAAGTTATGAATGCGGAGGGTGAAGTGGTCATTGAATACATTTTTCTTTTTTACATGGTCAGCAAGGGGTAAAGAGGAAAGTAAAGATTGATAGTCAAAATGGTAAGAAGGCGGGATAGAAGTCAAGGAATGGATTAAAATTTTTTAATCCATATATTGATATATTAACTCTATAGAGACAAGCTGATCATATTTCAGCCCAATCACACAACTAACTGGATATGGGGATATTTGCAAATAGGCTTTAATAAATATTGTACTTGGCATAAGTTAATTGAAGATTACTGTATGTAGAGTGCTGATTTTAAATAAAGTGGCATGTAACACCATTATATTAAGTAAAGGAGAGATTTTGTGTATTTGTTCATTGGTTGGTCAGTTTTCCACTCTGCAGTCTAAAATAACCTTCAAAATGAACTTTATCAACAAATGACATCAAAACTCCCACAGACGGAAATAGTAGTGTGTGTGTTAGAGTATGTTGATAACGATGATAACATGTTCTATCCTTTGAGCCTGTCTGGTGACAACTGTAATAACGCTCAGGTCTGCTCTTTCTTGCAGAGCTCTGAAGCAATCAAACCATTCTTAGTTAATTTAGGATGTGTCTGTCATCAAAGCAAATCTAAAATGCAAGCAGCAGCAACTTTATTAGCACATACTGATTCCAGGGGTGATAAATACATTTGTTTACTTATATGTGCAAGCGAAACTGTTGGCAAAAGAGCAACTGCTCAGACTGCTAAGTAGATGCAATTCGCATTAAATATAAGGTCCTTGTATAATCCAAGTAATTGTCAGATCTATTTCAGCAATGGTAACCATCTGTGGCATCACGGGTCACATTGTCAACCTGTGAGAAACATCAAGGTTGTTGATAATTTCCATTAGTTTGCATATATTCACATATGCTTTGCATCGAAGTACTTCAAAACTTTAGTTTCCCAAATATTAACTAAGTGCTCTATGTTATTGTCTTACATTTTTCTAACACACCTGAGTTTGTCATTCTTCCTTGGGCTTTTATCCCTTCCCTGAAGACATGTACACTTGATGAAATGGATGGAATAGGTTTTAAGATGTTTTCTGTGGGACATGATTAGCTGGAAGCTTTAAGCTTTAATCTCCTTTCCTTTCATTTTCCCTACAATGTACTTGTACTGGGGTGAAGATACAATCTCTGTTATCTTGTCCCTTGGGATGCGGTGTCGTCCTCACTGCCTGTCTGTTGACACCCCTGTGCCCGCAGACCGCTGCTCTGTCCGCACCTCCGTTGAACAGCAGGGACAGCCGGGGGGTAGATGTACACACTACATCAATTGTCTCACTGAGGAGGGAAGATGGGTTTTAGTAAATAGGAAGGAAAAGATAAGCACAAAGCAGAAGAAGCTGCCAAAACCTTTAACCCAAGGAACTGATATGGGATAAAGGACAAGAAAGGTGGCGGTTGCGTGAAAGCAGCCAGGCAAAACTTGCAAAATAGGCTGGCAGGCGACCACTCCTCCTGAGGTATCTGTCCCTGTGGGCCAAGAATGGTTTCCAAATGGTACGGAGGGGCAAGATCTTCCCAGGTCTTGTGATTTTCATAGGCAACAGGAGACATTAATTACACGTTCCTGAGGGTTTCCAACACTGGCGGCCCTGCACATAGGACAGTGTGACACACGCCGGCACATGCCCACCTGCTTCCTGGCAAACCTGATCCACATCTGCTCTGTCCCCAGAGTGAAAAGTGCATGTTCCTTCATGTCCACACACACTCCTCTAAAAAAACTAGTTTGAGTACGTAATTAAGTCCTCCTGTTGATAGAAACAACGCCAAGCTCTCTCTGAGAATGGCTGCATTTCCAATGAAGTATTAAAGTGGATGTAAACAAAAGGGAGAAACTGAGTTTTAAAACAGAAATTTTGACAACAACAATCTTGAAGAGAAGTTCAAAAGGGTCCCTTCAGAAAGCGTAAACACATCCCAAATACCACTGATTCACTCTCTACTTTAAACTCTTTGTACAGTGAAATTTCTGAGGATTGGGAGACTGCTCTATAAGGAAAAGAGAGGAGTTTGAGACTTCCTGTGGGACTGAGGATACGTGCTTCCGGAAGAATTCTCATTGGTATAGGAAATTCTGGACATAAATTTCAGTCCTTCCCACAAAGTCCAGCCAGCGATAGTTCCTGTCATAAGCTCAATGCCATCAGAAGTTGTATTTAAATTAGCAGTTGTTTGGATGGTGATTCTAGAAAAGCAGCTACGCTGGTCACTAGTATATCTTCAGTTTTGGTGCAATGTAAAATGGCATTCGTCAATTCTCAAAAAGTCTAGTTTTGGTAGGAGCAACTCTCAGTGAAATCACAAAACTTAAAAGGTATTCTCTTCAGAGTAATTTCAGAGTCCTTGTGTAAAAAAAGCCTTTATCAAATTTTCATTCCAAGGATTCTGATTGTGGGGCTAAATGGGAGTAAGAAAACAACATCCTAAGATCTTCAAGCACAAAAGACCATTGTCCAGTTATTGTAGTGTGAGGAACATCAGCTCTACAGAGCGAATAGTGCTAAACTACTGAGGGTATTCAAGGTCCCATTCAAACATTGAATAAAAATGCATACAGCGTTTCTAAACTGAATACAATCTATTTCTTAATGTGAGATCTATTCTTATAGCAAATTTTAAGTGTGCAATGCATTATTCAACTCACCAGTGGATCCTTAATTTTTCAGTTATGTGATCTAAAACTAATATGCAAATCACCAAATACCAATACCTAATGATTTTGTCCATATCTGGGGACACAGTACTAAAGACAGATGAAGGCTAATGGAGATGTGCCTCGCTGGTCTTCAGTCATTCTCAGGTGACATACTCTGGCTATATGAAAAGTCATGTACTTCATTATGACGTTATCTCTTCCTGTGATTCATTATAAAATCCTGACAACTCCAAAACACACTGGAAGATGAGCAGTCATTTAGTTAATTATAGTTGAAGGTGATGGTCAGGGGTTGTATGACATGGGTCACACACTTAAGACTCAATCAATTGTCTACTGGCAAAATGAAATGGGACAGAGAATAAGTTTCTTCAAAGAAGAAACAATTTGACAGCAAAGTCAAGAACTGCCTATTTAAATTCTTGACATTTCCTGAGCTCTAAGATTGATTTCATTTTAATTTACCCTAGAAGGTGGTTGGAAGAGAAGAAAATCTTGTAAAGGACCATGTTCAGTTTTACGTTTCAAAGGGTATGTTATAAAAACATCAACTCATTTCTGTTAGCAATCCTGAAACAAAACCTCAACTATGTTTTTATAATAGGAAAACAGACAATATAGTATTTTATGTAGTACCTTATAATGCAGCTAACACTTGCCCCAGAGCAAGATAAACCCACTAAAGTTTCATAAAATCTACTCTTCAGCTGTTGATTTTCTTTTTCATGTGTTCTATACATTTCTCTCTTCATACTGGTACATCCACTCTCATAGACACACAAGCTCCCACTCAGATGTGTTCCCAACTATAACAGTATCAGATATTTTTTATATTTTTTGAAATCTCACTGAAATAAAAGCAGAGAATTTTTCAGAGCAGCTTTAATATGGTCATTTTAGGACCACAGTGAAAACTCCCCTGGTTCTAATTCAATAAATTAAACTAAAAATAATGCTTTACCACAGTTGACATGGTGTCATGGACACTGTAATAAAAACATCAACAGTCTTATTTTAACTCTTATATATCCTTCTTTGTAAAGAACATAATCTAAATTGTCACTCGTTATTACTAAATACAAGAGAGGAAAAACTGTAACACCTTTCACATAGACTTTAACCATGAAGGAAAGAAGATTTGTAGATCAGAGAAGGGAGTCAAAACACAACTCCGATGACATCTCTCCAATTTTCAATTCTTATTTTTAATCCTATTCTGGAGCTTTCATATCGTTCAAGGTTGAGCCTTCATCTTTGATATTTCCATTCAGGAAATAGACATATCTATACACTCAACTTCAAACATTATAGAAACCTGTACCTCCAATCAATATTTCCTTTCTAAGAAATTGAAAACCCACTGCTGAGAGCTATTCTGTATGCACCCTTGCTTTTTCAAGTTACATAAAAAAAAATATTTTTTTCTTCTTATATACAATATACATCTTGATAATTTATCCTTTCTAGGTATCTTCTTTATGAGCTCTAACCTTCTTAAAAGTAAGAAGGTAAATTGACAATTTTTTTTAATTTTTTTTCTTTTCTTTTTTTTTTATTTTTCCGAAGCTGGAAACGGGGAGGCAGTCAGACAGACTCCTGCATGTGCCTGACCGGGATCCACCCGGCATGCCCACCAGGGGGCGATGCTTTGCCCCTCTGGGGCATCGCTCTGTTGCGTCCAGAGCCATTCTAGCGCCTGAGGCAGAGGCCACAGAGCCATCCCCAGCGCCCGGGCCATCTTTGCTCCAATGGAGCCTCACTGCGGGAGAGGAAGAGAGAGACAGAGAGGAAGGAGAGGGGGAGGGGTGGAGAAGCAAATGGGCGCCTCTCCTGTGTGCCCTGGCTGGGAATCAAACTCGGGACTCCTGCACGCCGGGCCGACGCTCTACCGCTGAGCCAACCGTCCAGGGCCGACAATTTTTATATATCCTTTCCAGGCTTCTGATTACAAAATCCTATCACTTCAATGCTTGGAATTCTCCTTAACCCCTGAGTGCTTTTGTACAACATCATCAGCAACGGTCAGTGATGAGAAGGATTTTTTAGAAAGAAGGCCATATGCAACCCAGGGAGAAAAAGACGGTTATGAGGAGATTATGACAGGGCTGTATTTATCAACTTGAATCCGTTGTTTTCAACAACGACAACAAAAATCAAAGGGGGGAAAGAGGATGGAATCAAAGTAGGTGAAGGGATTAGCCAAAATCATACATATAACACACACACATATATATATATAGACAGCAGAGTGGCAATAGCCAAAGAAAAAAGGGGGTTGCAGGTAGGGAGAAGGGGGGAAAGGAGGGAAAAGGAGAGTGGAAAGAGACTTTGCATGGGGCATGGGGGGCACGATGTGATGTGTTATATTGGGTGGGCACTTGAAAACATGTCAACACAATAAACTAAAAATTAATCAGATCCTAAGTTAGGCAGAATAGAACTTTATTTGAAGTATCTAGTGGAGCTTACAGAATAAAAGAGAAAACTGAAGAATCTTAATTGGCAAAGACAGAAAGTAGGGAATCTCCAGAAAGCTGGATGCAGGAGTTAATCAGGGCAATGCTGCTGGGATGAGATAACTTTGAACATGTTAAACCTTTTCGTCATTCTCTATAGTTAGATACCCAGGAAGAGACATTCCATTGGCCAGGTTGGGTCAGGTGCCTTCCATGTGGCTGGGGGAAACCAGGGCGTCTTAACTGACAGTACCATTGACAGAATCCAGAGAAGGAAACAGAAAGTCAACATAAACATGAAAAGAACAAACAGAGAAAGGGAAGGTTGCGCTTACAGTGCCTGATGGTATTAGTTTTCTATTGCTATGTGATAAATCTTACCTGTTAGTGCAGCAGTATGATGATTTGTCACATAGCAACAGAAAACTGCCAATGTTTCATTCGAAGGCAATGTGGTTGTAGTCCAAAAAGCATGGGAATATAAACTGTTGCAGCCACTATGAAAAACAATATGGCAGTTCCTCAAAAATAAGAAAAGAAAAACAGAAATACTGTGGGTGGAACGCAGAGCGCATTCCTAGCAGCTGCGGCTGATGCAATGCTGTGAGAATACCCCAGCTCCCGGAAGCCTCCTGGGCACACCCAGGAAGGAAGCTCACCCGCTATAAGGAAGTGACTTAGCACCAACCACGCAGCTCCCTGATCTTTTCAGCCATTGGCTGTGAAGGACATGCTGTAACATGCTATAGGCTGAACCCACGTATATAAGCTAGCCTACTTCCTGAATAAAGTGGATCTATATCACTGAACCTGGTCCCTGTAGTCAGGTCTTTGAGTCTCCGTCGTCCTCACCCCCGGCAGGACTTGTCCACAAAATACCATATAGCCCAGCAATCCCACTTCTAGATACATATCCAAAAGAAGTGAAAGCAGAGACCTGAACAGATAATTGCACACCCGTATTCACAGCAGCATTATTCACAAGAGCCAAAAGGTAGAGACAACCTAAATGTCCATCAGCAAATGAAAGGTAAACACGATACGGTATGTACATCCAATAGAATATCACTCAGCTTTAAAAGAAAGGAAATTCCGACATATGCTATGCCATGGATATACACTGAGGACATTCTGCTAAGTCATAGAAGGACAGATCTTGTGTGACTCCACTTATATGAAGTTCCTTGGGTGGTCAAATCCACAGAGCCGGAAAGTAGAATGTTGGTTGCCAGGGGCTGGGAGGGAAGGAGAATGGGAAGTTATCATTGAATGGGTGCAGAGGTTCAGTCTGGGAAAATGGGAACAGTTCTGGGGATAGATGGTGGTGAAGACTGCACAATGGGAATATACTTAATGTCATGGAGCTGAGCACTTAAAATATAGTTAAAATGATAGAATTTGGTTTTATATATGCTTTACCACAATCATTTATTTTTAAAAACATAAACTTTGAGCTCAAGTACACTTGGTCATGGTGGGGGTTTTGCTAGTCCTTAGTTCCATGATTGCACAGCTCTGCTTCCCTCATCAGTAAGATGATTGTGACACTTGACCCAGCTTCCTCATGGAGTAGTGAGAAACTTGTACCATCCGAAATTTGGAAAAGGCCTCAAGGCAATCAAATAAGAGAGACCACTAAATAGTAGGTTCTGGAAGATCAGTGTTATGGCCTCAGTACCCATGAATATCTGTTCAATGAAAGTTTTTAAAAAATATCAATTGCTATTCAAAGATGAATTTTATTTTTGTTATCATTCCTATTATAATTTCAAATATACTCTTTTTATTGATTGATTTTAGAGAGACTGAGAGAGGAAGAGAGAGAGAGGGAGAGAAGTACTCACTCATTGTTGCACTTGGTTGTGCATTTATTGGTCATTTCCCATGTGTGCCCTGACTGGGGATTGAACCCACAACCTTGTGTTTTGGGCAATGTTGTAACTGACTGAGCTAACCAGCCAGGGCTCAAATATACCTTTTAAACCTGCAGACTAGCCTGTTTCAGAGGCCAAGTCCACATCAACATTCGTCATCAGCTAAGCTACTTCTAAGAAGTCTACCCAGTGGCCTGATTTTATTGCCTAAATTTCTCAACAGTTTATGTTTAAGCCCAGTCCCCTACTCTTGTGCTTCCGAGTCCTCTTAACACTGACTATTGAGTGATTAAGAAGACACAAATCGCCTGGCCTGTGGTGGCGCAGTGAATAAAGCGTCGACCTGGAAATGCTGAGGTCGCCGGTTCGAAAGACTGGGCTTGCCTGGTCAAGGCACATATGGGAGTTGATGCTTCCTGCTCCTCCCCTCTTCTCTCTCTCTGTCTCTCTCTCCTATCTAAAAATGAATAAATAAAGTAAAAATAAAATAAAATAAAATAAAATAAAATAAAATAAAAAAAAAGAAGACACAAATTTTACAATCACAGGCGAGAGAAATGCTGACAGCTTCTTTAAAGCAGTGGGTATATTAGTACATCAATGAAATAAAGTGATCTGGTTGAAGCCAGGTCTCACTCTGGTGTCAGGTTCCATGTACAGGACCACGGATGGGTGGTTATGTATATTAAGTTTCAATATGGTCAAATCCAGGCTCCGAGCGCTCTGGGTTGTGATTTAACCTCTCCCTGCAGCCTGTGCCCAATATAGAACGTGAATTGATAAAGGAAGGCACTGTCACCTTGAGTTTTGAAGAGCCTGCACTAGGCAGGAACCGAATAGAGGACCCTGGTATCAGCTGACACCCAGCAGTGCCAAGGCTGCTGAAGCCAAGCATCCCTCAGTGAGAGTTGCTACACAGGCTGCCTTCCCTGCCACACAGGATGTGCCCTTTGCCTGTGGTCACTAAAAGTGTTACAAGTTGTCCTTTTAAAAATAAAACTGTGGCCCTGGCCAGTTGGCTCAGCAGTAGAGCGTCGGCCTGGCGTGAGGGGGACCCGGGTTCGGTTCCCGGCCAGGGCACATAGGAGAGGTGCCCATTTGCTTCTCCACCCCCACCCCCTCCTTCCTCTCTGTCTCTCTCTTCCCCTCCTGCAGCCGAGGCTCCATTGGAGCAGAGATGGCCCGGGCGCTGGGGATGGCTCCTTGGCCTCTGCCCCAGGCACTAGAGTGGCTCTGGTCGCGGCAGAGTGACTCCCCGGAGGGGCAGAGCGTCGCCTCTGGTGGGCGTGCTGGGTGGATCCCGGTCAGGCACACGCGGGAGTCCGTCTGACCGTCTCTCCCCGTTTCCAGCTTTGGAAAAGAAAAAAATATAAATAAATAAATAAATAAATAAATAAATAAATAAATAAATAAAAAATAAAACTGCGGTGAAAGCAGTGATATTTCACGTGGCGTCCACTCCATTTCCCTGTCCTTATTCAAAGTGCATAACAGAAATGAAAACTGTCTTGCTATAGCCCAGACAATGGAGGACCAGACATATCCCACACCTAGATTCTACCTCTTCTACCTTAACATCCCAAGAGTCTAATCTGCAGTGGTAAGAGAGAATGGAAAAAAACCATGTATTAGTCTCTGCCCCTCATACCTGGCACAGAGCTCCTAAAACACCCTGGTAGTTTCCTAAGTGATACAAACACTAAGAATATCTCTTCTAATATCTGCCTTTGAACCTGTCCCTGACACAAGGTTCCCAAAACTCTTGTAAATTCCTCAGTGATAAGAGCACTAAGCTCATTTTTTTTGTTCTAATGAGGTAAACTCGGGGGGGGGGATGAAGGGGGGGCTGGACAGCAGTGGTTATCAGAAAGACCAGCCATAAACAAAAGTCTGGAATTTTCAGACCTGCCACCACCCCCCTAATCCAGAGAGGAGTGCAGGGCTTCAAATGGACTCAATGATAGACCACGCCTAGGTGAGGAAGCCTAAATATAAACTCCCAGTAGAATGGAGTTCGGAGAGCTTCCAGGTTGGCAAACATCCACACTGGAAGGGGGACACACCCTGGTCCCATGCGGACAGAAGCTTCTGTGCTCAGAACCCTCCCAGACCTCACCCTGCATATCTCTTCATCAGGTTGTTTATTTGTATTCTTTTTTTTTTTTTTGAGAGAGAGAGAGGGATAGAGAGAGAGAAAAACAGAGAGAGAGAAGGGGGAGGAGCAGGAAGCATCAACTCCCATATGTGCCTTGACCAGGCAAGCCCAGGGTTTCGAACCGGCAACCTCAGCATTTCCAGGTTGACGCTTTATATTTGTATTCTTTATCGTAGCCTTTGATATATGGGTCAACATGTTTCCCTGAGTTCTGTGAGCCACTCTAAAAATTAACTGAACCTGAGGAGGGGTCTTGGAAATCTCTGATTGGACCCAAATTGGACAGAAGTTGTGGGTCACCTGGGGACATACTTGTAATTGGCCTCTGAAATGAAGTGGGAACCTTCTTATAGGAGTAGCCCACAATAAGATCCTTGTGAGGTCTGACAGCTTCTCCAAGTAGGTAGTATTGGGTTAAATTGTAGGACACCCAGCTGGTGATGCAAAGAAACACTTGTTGTAGGGGAAAACCTCCACACATTTTGTGACCAGAGTGTCAGATGTGAGGTAGTGTCTGCATGAGGGAAGGAGTTTCTGGGGACGAAACACACAACAGAAACACACAACAGAGAACAATGGAGCGCTTCCCTACACAGGAAGGAAAGGCTGAGTTTTCCACTGCAAGTAGTTATCAAGTGCCCGCCTCAGCCACAAAACTCCTTTATCAACAGTGTTATATCGGGTTGTACACTTGAAACCTCTATAGTTTGGTGAACCGTGTCAACCCACTAAGTTTACAAATAAAATTTAAGACCCTGGCCAGTTTGCTCAGTGGATAGAACACTGGCCTGGAGAGCAGAGGTCCCAGGTTCCATCCACAGTCAGAGCACACAAGAGAAGTGCCCATCAGCTTCTCTCCCCCTCCTCCCTCTCCCTTTTCCCTGCTGCAGCCAGTGGCTCAGTTGGTCTGAGTGTTGGCCCCAAGCAATGAAGATGGCTTGGTTGATTTAAGCATCGGCCCTAGATGGGGGTTGTCAGGTAGATCCAGGTCAGGGCACGTGTGGGAGTCTGTGTATCTCTCTCTCACATAAAAAATAAACAAACAAACAAACAAACAAATAAATAAATAAAAATTTAAAAATATCAGAAAACACTCTAAAGATATTAAAATTAACTGGAATGTGGCAGACATAAGTCAACCAAGTAACTTTGAGAAAGTTATCTCCACGTGCAGAAGAAAATATTGGGACCCTTACATTAGAAAAAAAGTGTAAAGTTGGGGCTTTGCGGGGCCCTTCAGAAGTCAGGGCCCAGGGCATGCGCCCGGTGCGCTAGGACTCAGTTTATCTTTGAACACTGGGTGAAATGACGCTTCACAGGACTACTGTGCTGATGCAATGAGGAGTTGGGTGGGGCGGCTGAGCACAGAGCCGAGTACACAGTACGCTCTCAACACACGTGGTTTCTGTCACAGTCACAATGCATGCTCATGATAAAGCCAGTGAAGTCCGTGTACTGGCGGCAGCCGTGAGGCCTGCTGTCTGGGCTAAGGAGGTGTACCTGCCTCTCAAATCAGCTGAAACTGCTGGAGAGCACGGCAGGGGTGATGGGAGTCCCTCTTCGCTGAAGAGAATCTCAGGCATGTGTTACATGCTCAGGTTTTCTTGTGTCACATATTCTGTGCAAGGGGCAAAAGCATGACATTGGGTCGCTGTTCTTTTAGGTTTTCTGCAAAATACCTGGAAATATGCAGAAACAACTTACTTTGAGGACAATGGAGTCTGGCCACTCCGAGTATGTCTTTGTCCTGTTTCTAACCCTCTTCTCTGCTTCCCCAGGTCACCTTCACTCCACCCTCAACCAGCTTCCGGCCTAGGTGTTGCCTCGAGTGTTCGAGTGGATTCATAAAATTGTGTGGCAGTGGCTTGCCTTTGCACCTTTCCCCAGACACAAGTCTTTATTCATCTTGGTGGCCCTGAGCCCAGAGTAGGGCACCCTGCATGCCCTTGATGATAGCTGATTAAATTATGAATGAAGAAACCATTTTTCTATAACATTTCTTCATTCAAAAGAACATCCAGATCACCCTGAGTCTTACCTCACTTTCTTTGGGCACCACTGTACAGGGGCCTGCGAATGATCAGCCCAGGGCACACAAATTATTCACTGGAATTGTATTAGGTGATAGCACATGGAAACTGTACTTACTCTCTGAAGCCATGATCATATCACTTCATAATTTTTCATCCTTTGAATTCTTTGGTGGGAGAACCATTGCCAAATCTAAAGCTTAACCATCATCACTTTCCTGGCACATCCTGATCATGGCTTATTTCAGCTCTTGGCAAAAACATGATCACAACCCATGCCTGTCTCCCAGAGGCAAAATGCCTCTCAAAGAACAAGAGCTTGCTTGCCTTTGTGAAAACATTATTTGTGCTTAGCTCTTTTGGAATTTTTGGCATATTTAACTTCAACAACTGGTCGATTTTTCTCAATGATTAGGTACTCTGATTTTTCCCTCCAAGTAGGTCAATGGCAAACTCTCTGAGTTCATTTGGCAGTTGATTGCACACACATTCATGCAAATATCCACTTGTTTCTGGCCCAGAGCATTTTGTATTCGTTTACTTTCTTAAAATTCATATTCCTTGTCTGCTTTTCCTAATCCCCTACCTTTGCATCTTGAATTCTGCCATTTATTTCACAATCCCTGCCTCTTACAAATTGCATGTCCCATTTTGTCTGCAACCATCGGTCCTTTCTTGGTCACACCGGATGGAGGAGTCCCGCCATCTTGTTGGCTTCTTACTTCTCCCACATTAAATACTGTTAGCAACCTTTTAAAAATAACTGACTGAGCAAGCTGTATACTGGCAAGCTGTTTTCCCAATATCTAGGTAATTAAAATCATCTAGTCTATTCAGGTCTTAGTACTTGATTCTTTTAGTTCTAAAGACAACATTTCATTCACCTTCATTAAAGTGGCAGACACCCATCACAGTGTTCCTCACTGTAAGCACCCTGAAATCTACCATATTTACTCTTTTGAATCCAAGTAAGATTTATGTCAGGGGCCAACAAGTCTTTTTTGTAATGGGCCAGAGAGTAAATACTTTTGACATTGAGTCCCAGACAGTTTCTGATGTTGCCGTTGTAGCACGAAGATGGCCACCGAAGTGTGTAAATGAATGTGCATAGCTACAAGACAATAACACTTGACATGCAAAAACAGGCAGAGAAATGAATTTTGCTGACCCCCGATCTTTGTTACCACGTGCAGACAGCAGGGAAGCCTGGGATCGGGTCCTGGTTCTGTCACTCACTAGCTGTGCAGCCTCAAGTTCATTACTGAACCTCCCTGACCCTCAGTTTCCTCCTCTGCATAGCCGATCTGAAGGATTCAGAGGAGATGGCAGAAAAAGCCCAAAAGCGATGGGACTAACATTCTTTTCTGAGGGAACTTGGGGTGCTGAGACAGGGTTTTACCTAGAGATTACATCGTTTGAATTGTGCTTCACTAAAACTGCTTTGATTCAAATACAGGTAACACACTGAAGGGAGCTCTACTAACTCAAAGAATATCTGGGAGGATGGTATGACGGAACCAGTGAAAATGACGCATGATGTTCTGATCTAGGGAAATGGCAGTAAAAATGGAAAACTCATGGATTTCAGGGATAGCTGTAAGGGAACTGGCAGTAAATTAAGGCAAGATCAAGGCAGCTCTCACCAGGTACAGAAGAAGTCACCTGTACACACTTCAGGCAACCTGGCATGTGGAAAGATAATGTGCAATGCATTGAAACATTTGTAACCAGCAAGAATTCCAGCACTGAGAAGTAACAACCACCATAGTATTCCCCAAATTACTCTATCAAAGTCTGTCAAAGCATAAGAAGAGAAAATAATGACAGCAGTGTCAGCATCCTTTCTTCATTGCCCAGTACAAGCTAGCTATGATCACATGAAATCTTGACCTGAATTCTAAGAGCTCAGTGAAGCATCATCACTTTCCAGGTGGACACAAGTGAGCCCAGCAAATTAAGTAACATGCTCAAGAGTCACATAGCTAAAGAGTGAGGACACAGAGACTCAATCCCAACAATGGTGGAATCCAAAGACTGTGATTTTTTTCTTCTTCTTCTTTTCCAAGTGAGAAGGAGGGGAGATAGAGACAGACTCCCACATGTGCCCTAACCTGGATCCACTCTGCAATTCCCATATGGGGCCAATGCTCTGCCCATCTGGGGCCATACTTACAACCAAGCTATTTTTAGAGCCTGAGGCAGAGGCTCCATGGGGCCATCCTCAGCCCCCGGAGCCCATATGCTTGAGCCAATCGAGCCATGGCTGAGGGAGGGGAAAAGAGAGCAAGAGAAGAGGGAGGGGAAAGGGTGGAGAAGCAGATGGTTGCTTCCCCTGTGTGCCCTGACTGGGAATCAAACCCAGGACATCCATACACCAGGCTGATGCTCTACCACTAAGCCAATCAGCCAAGGCCAAAGACTGTGTTCTTAACCACTACCCTCTACTTCCTTCCGGTACATCACCATTTGAAAATGTTTGTTTTCACGAGTCGTTTGGACCTGCCTGCTTAATTCACTGCTGCTTATGAAATTGTGCAAGCTGAACCAAGACACTAGTTAGTTCTGTGAGTTTAGACAAGTTATTTAGTGTCTGTTAGCCTCTGTTTTCTCATCTGCAGCGCTTTTGTTATTACAAACAGTAAAATACCCATATTCACATTAAAAATAAAAATCTCCTGCCCACAAGAAAATCACAGTTAGGTAATGTATTCTGTTGTCTCATCAGAACAGAAAATGGAAAAGAGAATGTAAAAAATAGGCTAGAGAGTAGCAATTATTTCTTCCAGGAGTGTAAAAGTGCTATCAGTCAGAGAAAAAACAGCCTCCGACAGCATTAAATCAGGTGGACAGTAACCCTGGAGTACATTCTATTTAGCCCCATTGCCATAATCACACTTCTGGTTTGGGGAAAAAATGGCAGGAACCATCATCAAGAAGGATATGTTGCATGCTTAAGAAATCACAAATCATAAAGAATTATGTGCTCCTGCAAGTTTTTGAAAATGGAAATTCAAGATTTACAACTCTTGAGGCTTTCCAATAATATTCTTTTGCAAACCTATTTTTAACTAAATTAAAAGTTTGACAATAAATGGTAGTTTTTTTATCTTTAACTAGCAATTGGTTATATGTCAACTCAGCTTTCTAAAACTAAATTACTTTTTGAAAAATAGAATTACTAAAAAAAATGTTGCCCAGAAGTTTAAATATAATTCATATCATATGTGTATTTGTTTTCAATGTCATAAAGCTGGGAGAAGGTTAGAAAGGGTAGAGGTCAGAAGGTAAAACCGTTCATATTTTATGGTTTCATAAAATGCTGATATGAGAATTCAAATCCCAGGGAAGGTTTTGTGGTATAACACTTGTTTAAAAATAAAATCCAAATACACTTAAATGTTATGAATCAGAAAAACCTACATGTAAGATGTACACAAGAGAATGTGTATAAGTGTGTGATATCATGTATTCCATATGTATAATTTATGTATTAGGTGATACATAACATACACACACACATATATATGTATCATATATCTAATGTATATATTTTCTAAAACATGATGTGTTTCATTTAAGTTTTATTAGTAGTACACTGTTTAAGTGTATTGGTATACCAAATAGCTTCAGCCAGTTGCTCTAATACACTGCTCACAAACATTAGGGGATATTTCAAAATGAATACGAAGCAATAAAATATTCCCTAAGTGTTGTGAGCAGTATAGTACACTTAATGTAATAAATATTTATTGAGAACCTAATGTGCATCTGGGTGCTGAAGATGCCAATGGGAATAAAACAAGATGGCTCCTCATAAGGGCTGCACAACCCACAGGCATACAAACAGTGCAGACTCAAGAACCACAGTCTAGTGTGAAGACTGCAGCTACCGGGCTGTTCTTGTCCATAGGGCAGGGGTCGGGAAACTTTTTGGCTGAGAGAACCATGAACGCCACATATTTTAAAATGTAATTTCGTGAGAGTCATACAATGACCTGTGTACATTACGCATTATCTAATAAAAATTTGGTGTTGTCCCGGAAGACAGCTGTGATTGGCTCCAGCCACCCGCAACCATGAACATGAGCAGTAGGTAATGAATGGATTGTATTACATGAGAATGTTTTATACTTTTAACATTATTTCTTTTTATTAAAGATTTGTCTGCGAGCCAGATGCAGCCATCAAAAGAGCCACGTCTGGCTCACGAGCCATAGGTTCCCGACCCCTGCCCTAGGGGAATCTCAGAGGGAAGTGGCAAGCCTTGCTCAACTCCTCCATTCATAATTTCTTTTTAAGGTTGGATTGGACAGGGATGGAGTGCCCAGAAAGGAGAAGACTGCACATTCTCTCGTACTGTTATCATGAAACCATCCCCAAGTGACACAGCCAATTCACGTCACATTGTTCTTGTCTCCTTAGATCAGATCACAGACACTCACCACAATGAAAGCTTACAACAAAAGTAATAATATGTTTCTCCTTGAGGGTATTTAAGTGTTCAATTTTACATTACAACAAATGTTTATATCTTAAAATAAATGCCACAAAATTCAAAATTTTGAAAAGAAAAAAAAATAAAGCCAATTTCTTGGCCCAGTGAGAGAGTGGACAGAAGAGCTGTGCGTGGCTAGGGCAGTGGCATGCTGTATTCACACACGGAGATCTGGGCTTACGCCTGACCAGCCAGTGGTGTTGTGGATAGACTTTCAGACTGGGACATGGAGGACCCAGGTTCAAAACCCAGATATCGCCAGCTTGAGCGTGGGGTTGCTGGCTTGAGCATTGGATTATAGACATGATCCCATGGTCGCTGGCTTGAGCCCAAAGGTCACTGGCTTGAAGCCCAAGGTTGCTGGCTTGAGCTCCAAGGTCACTGGCTTGAGCAAGGAGTCACTCACTCTGCTGTAGCCCCCCCCCCCCCCATCAAGGCACATATGAGAAAGTAGTCAATGAACAACTAAGGTGCCGCAATGAAGAATTGATGTTTCTCATCTCTCTCCCTCCCTATCTGTCTGTCTCTATCTATCCCTCTTTCTGTCTCTGTCGTCCCCCCCCCATGAGAGAGAGAGAGAGAGAGAGAGAGAGAGAGAGATCTGGGCTTAAACATGACCCATAGTACTTTCATTATGTGAACTCAGACAAGTTCCTTAACCTACATGAGGCTCAGTTTCCTCATCTGAAAAATAGGACTACAGATAAAATGTGTGTGAATAGGTAATGAGATGGTATATATCAAGCACCTACACATGGGAAGCAAATCCTTTATAGTTTCTTTGAGTGTAGGGCTGTCTCTAGTGCTAGAAGTCCAGAGACAAACTAGTGAGAAGCTCCCTGAATAAATCTTAGGAGATGATACAGCAGCATATTACTGGGTAGTTTTTCTTGACACACTATTAGGGGCCCCCCTTGGAAACTTCCCTGCCTCTAACAGTTAGGGTCTGAAACAAGCAACGGGAAAATCTGTCCTCTGGCTCCTTGGCATGCATTCCCCAATAACTGTGGTATCAGCATGCCCCTTTCTACCGGGAAACTCACTACTCTCACCCTCCTCTTAGGTCTCATGTTAGACACGGTTGATTCAATCCCCTTTTCAAGAGGTGGAAGGAATGTGACAATCAGGGTACTTTACAGAGTTGTTTTTTTTTTTTTTCAGGAATGGGCACAACCAGAGGCAAAGATAAACAAATAGATTTTGCCCAAACTGCTGAAAACAGGATTTGAACCTGAGAGACCATAGTGTTAATGCTGCTATAGCCAACAGATCAACACGAGGGGACAGCCATTTGCAAACGGAGCCACACAAGGAAGGAAAGCTGAGTCAGCAAGAGAAACCCTTGTTCAAGTCCCTGCATTGAGCAACGTCTCCCTCCTCCGGGTGTGTGCACATCCACTTTGCAGGCTCAGCTGTGTATCCTGCCATTCACAACTAAAAGAAACCCATCTGACATATGGGGTGCTGCATGCCTTCTTCGGGTTGACATCTTACTTTCACCAGTACTCTGCATTCAGATTAACAGTATTTTGTTAGTAAAAAATTTTATGTATAAAGAAGGGAAGGAATAATATAGCTGCCTCTCGTTTGGGGCTTTTAAAAATAAAATGAAACCATGCACTGTCATTTTCAGATACAAAAATCAGAATACAGTTTTAAATGCATCTATTTACTAACACATAATTTATTTATTGCAATGTCCAATATCTACTGGTTGGAATTACTTTTTAAATATGCTACATAAAGTTAATGGTCTAAATCCCATATTGAAGACAAAGGCTGCTATTAGAGGTGATTAGAGCATATTAGCAGGTGAATAAAAAGTCCAGTCTTGAAGGTGAATGAAACGCTCATTGAGGGCAGCACACACACATGAACAATCAGGTCCTACAGGTGAACGCAAGGGAAGCAGGACTGGCTCAGGCCATTCGAATTACCTGTAGAACCCTCCAACACTTGTTTATTCAAACAGTAGTTTTGTAGAATCTTTGTGGCAATCTTCTTTCCATCTTCTTGCAGTCTTCAATGGTCATGTCCCTAATTTGTTTCTGTTTTCCTGGACGTTCATGCAAACCAAGTATAAATGAAAGCCCTTCTCACCTCACAGCTGGAGGTGTGATCGGGGAATGCTGAATTCGGAGCCGTGTGCAGCTGTGAGCTGCTTTCTGCGGTTGTCTGCTGAGGCACCACATACAAGCCAGCCTCACTGAGCACTGGAAATGAAAGCACTAGCCCTACTGTCACATGGGGCTTTTCTGTAAGTTTCTCCTCATAGTGAGATAGTGCCTCCCTTAGACTTTCTGCTGCGATCCCAAGAGCCAGCTTATCAAAACAATACCTACTTATCACCTCTCCCCAGTGTTTGTCTTTGCTCCTTGTATTGTCTTCTTTACCCTTTTGCTTTCTCTTCACTGCCTCTACATATGTAGGTTTATTTCCCTCTATTTCCAATGGCCCAGCCCTTGTCAAAGCCATCATCTCTACTTGGCTGAGTTTTTGCAACAGCCATCTTTCAAACCATCATCAGACCACATCACAACCCTGATTATAACCCTCCTGTGGCTTCATGTTACTCTTTACAAACTATGGGGAATCCTCGCCAGGCCTCCTAATATTACATACATAATCTGGCTCCTGCCCGGCTCTCAGACTCGGTCTGCTGCATTCCCTCATGTCCTCTCTCCCTTCCAGGTACACCAGACACTGCTCTTCCTCTAACGCAGCGAGCGCATCCCTGCACCGGCATTCTTGTTCCTGCACCAGCATTCCCTTCCTTCAGATCTGCTTGTGCTGCTTTCTTCCTGTAGTTCAGGTCTTGGCCCAACACCACCTCATCTGAGAGCTCTTCCAAGCCAGCCTCTAATTGCTTTCCCATAAACCCCAGTGTTGTCTTTCTTTCATGGATTGATACCAATCTGAATGTATCTATTCACTCACCCTCATTATCAGTCTTCTCCAGTCAAGTTTAAACACCACTAGAACTCCCTGGGAAGCAGGCCACATTCCCCTCTGTACCCCCAAAGCCTAAACATCTGCAGCTACTACTACTAGTCCAACAGAATTTTCTATCACTGATGGCTTTAATTTTATCACAAGGTCCTCCCTTCCTTCCACATGAGATGGCTAAATCTTGAGTGGAGTTAACCAGTCACGTTGGTCCCATTGCCCTGGTGATATCTGCAAAAACAGGCATGAAACCTAGGTGTAGCCAATCTGCTATAGGGCTTCTAAGAGCTCGTTTTTCCAAAAAGACCCACACGTGGAAGAATGATCCTTTTTCTACCACTAGACTTGGCAAGTGTATGTGTGATACTTAAATCATCAGTAGGCAACATGTGACCAAGAAGAAACATGGCAGGTAGAATGAAAAAACAAACTAGGTCTTCAATGATGTCGTTGAGCCTCTAGTCTTCCTGTTACATAAAAGAAATACATCTATTTTTCCTGAAATCAAAAAATCAAATCGAACATTAAAAGAAGTGTGTAGTCCTTCTCAATTCCTTTTTTTTTTTTTTTTTTTGTGACAGAGAGAGGGACAGATAGGGACAGACAGGCAGGAAGGGAGATGAGAAGCATCAATTCTTCATTGCAGCTCCTTAGTCTCCTTAGTTGTTCATTGATTGCTTTCTCATAAGTGCCTTGACTGGGGGGCTACAGCAGAGCAAGTGACCCCTTGTTCAAGCCAGCAACCTTAGGCTCAAGCCAGTGACTTTAGGTTCAAGCCAGTGACCATGAGGTTATGTCTATGATCCCACGCTCAAGCCAGTGACCCCATGCTCAAGCTGGTGAGCCTGAGCTAAAGGCAGATAAGTTCGTGCTCAAATCAGTGACGTCAGGGCCTCAAACCTGGGTCCTTTGTGTCCAATCAGATGTTCTATCCACTGCCACTGCCTGGTCAGGCTCAATCCTTTTTCTATCTTTCACTTTATTCTATATTTTATGTTTATTTTTCTTGTACATGAGCAAATATTTTAATACATGTGTTTAGCCTAATATAAATAAGATATAATGTTGTTCTGTTCTTTTAAACTTTTTGTAAGGACATCATATATAAGTAGCTTTGTCGCTGTGTTTTTTGTAAGCTCATAGGGGGTATGCTTTTGAGATGCATTTATATAGGGACATGCAATTCCAGATAATTTCTTTCCACTGGGTATAGCTGTCCACCATACAGAGATAGCACACTGTATTCATTCTTTCTTCTTCCATACTGGTGCTGTTTCCAGTTTTCTTCTGTAATAAACAAGGTCCCCTTTTTCACATATGTAAGAATTTGTCTACAGCAGTATTTTTCCAATATGCTTGTCAATGATCCACAAAACTCAATACATTTTCAAATAAGCTTTTATGTTCTTACATACACACATGTACTTCTAGAAGAAATTTTACAAAATAATGATTATTCTTAATACATGTGATTCAGTAATTCTATTTCTATTTTATTACATTTAAAAAAGAATTCATGACTGAATAATATATCAGGCCCCAAAGTTGCAACATTCTTGTTCATGTCTAGGAATATAGTTGTTCCCTTAAAGGATTGGTGTGTCATCAAACCTTCTATACATTATCCAATTATTCTCTAAAAAGTTTGTACTAATTAAAACTCCTTCCAATGATGAGTCCCTCTTTTTTTTAACATTCTTGCCAGTATTTTGTATAGGCGGGATTTTATATGAAATATTACATTTTGCTTTTAATTTACATATTTCTGCTTACTAATGAATGTGTATATTTTTCCATATGTTTGTGGGCTGTTAATTTTTTTTTATTTGCCTGTTTGTATTCTTTAATTTTTTGATTACTTGTCTTTTTTATTGATTTTTGGTTTATTCTTTATATATTCTGAATATTTATGATAGTTCATGAATTGCAAATATCTTCTGCACATCTGTGGCTTAGCTCTTGTTTTATGGCATCTTTTGATTCACAAACATTTTTAACCTGAGCGTAGTTAAAGTTATATATTTCCCTTTACATGTATGTTAATGACTTTTATTGTTTTTCCAATTTTGGTGGAACTCTTCATTATTTGCTGGGAAGCATCCTAACATATCAAGCAGTTAATACAAATGCAAGTTGATTGAATGAGAAAATAAAGTGATTTTTACAGGATAAAAGTAAAGACTGATAACCCTCACATTAAATAATTAATATGTTAAGTAATATAATATTGAGTTGACCATTTTAAAACATCTTTGAATGTTACAATTTACTTTAATTGAATCCAGAGCTATCACTCAAATGTGAAATATCCTTAAATATGAATGGGTAAAATGACTCTCCACTTAAAAATCCATAGAGTTTAGGTTTCCTCACTGATGCTGTATGTGCATAAGTAGCTTGCGGCCACTAAATCTTAAATTTCATAAGAAGCAAAATGTCTGATTGTCATCAATTATTCAAGGACATTTTAATTTTTTTTTAAATAAACATCTTGGTAGTCTGTGCTAGCCTATCCAATAATCACATAATCTATCATTTTTATACTATATCACATTAAAAAGGGAGATGAAAGTGATTTTGCATTTTACCATAGTGTATTGACTTCCAGGAATTCAAATAATGCAAAATAGAAAGCCCTACCAATCAATTAAAGCAATCTTTGTAAGGTCACTGCCTTTATAGAGGAAACGGAATAATTTCAATATGTAAACTGCCTTATTTTCAGAAAGGGGACAGAAAGATCTTAGTCTGAATGTGTGCAGGCTACATGAGGGGAGAAAACAGAGCACAAAAAACTGGATACATCCACTTAACAAGCACTTTGTGCATATTTTCAAATTTAATAATTTTCATTGATTGTATAATACTTCGTGTACACAGGAAAGATTACTATCAGACAATATGTTCTTCCTATCAGTTCACTTACAAAGGAAAAAGTAATACAGTATCTCAGACATCAAACCCACATTTTAAAGAAAAAAGAAAAGCCTTTCACGGTCAAAGAAGGTAATAGGTTACATTTTCGCCTGCTCACCTATGGAGAATCTTTTTCAATTTTTTTTCCACTCTTTTTCCCCCCTCTCACAGTACAGAACCAAATAGCATTGTTAGAAGCTTAAAGGGAAAGTCAGTTCCTATTTTGTGGCTTCCCTCTCTACATTTAAATGGGAACAGATATGTCAGAAATAATTCTAGAATTCACATTATCCCAGCTAATGAGCCAGCATCTGCTTCCACAGGGCTCTGACTGGCAGAAAGTTCTAGGCAGATTAATTCTCTGGAATGTTTCAGCTGTAATATTTCTAATGCTTACCCACCTACAAAGCAAACAAAAAAGAAAGAAAGAAAGAAAGAAAGAAAGAAAGAAAGGAAGGAAGGAAGGAAGGAAGGAAGGAAGGAAGGAAGGAAGGAAGGAAGGAAGGAAAGAAAGAAAGAAAGAAAGAAAGAAAGAAAGAAAGAAAGAAAGAAAGAAAGAAAGAAAGAAAGGAGGGAGGGAGGGAGGGAGGGAGGGAGGGAGGGAGGGAGGAAGGAAGGAAGGAAGGAAGGAAGGAAGGAAGGAAGGAAGGAAGGAAGGCTGACCAGACAGTGGCACAGTGGATAGAGTGTGGGACTGGGACACGGAGGACCCAGGTTTGAGACATCAAGGTCGCCAGCTTGAGCGCAGGGTCATCTGGTTTGAGCAAAGCTCACCAGCTTGGATCCAAGGTTGCTGGCTTGAGCAAGAGGTCACTCAGTCTGCTGTAGCCCCACGGTCAAGGCACATATGATAAAGCAATCAATGAACAACTAAGGTGCCGCAATGAAAAACTGATGATTGATGCTTCTCATCTCTCTCCATTCCTGACTATCTGGCCCTATGTATCCCTCTCTCTGACTCTCTCTCTCTCTGTCTCTGTAAAGAAAGAAAGAAAGAAAGAAAGAAAGAAAGAAAGAAAGAAAGAAAGAAAGAAAGAAAGAAAGAAAGAAAGAAAGAAAGAAAGAAAGAAAGAAAAAACTACAGTCAACTACTTACTTCTATTTTCTTCAAGTAAACTCTTGGAAAGCCACCAGTGGGATGAGGAATTATAGCTCCAATGATACCTTCCTGCTTGTGTGGTATTCTGGGTTGCCTAACTGTATGACTTGGGCAATGTAAGGTACTCTGGTGTACAGGGATTTCTCTCCTGGTTTTGTACACCATGTAGTAAAGATGAAGTTTGGAGACTTTTTGAAAAGAACACTGGAGCCGCTTAGGACACTATTATAACAGCCATAGTCTGCATGAAGACATTTCCATCAGTGATGAACTCATCAACAATGATGATCTCATAAGGTAATAATGAAAATGAAAATGTCCTGACTGTTAGTGATCCTGTAACTGCCATGATGTCATAGTGCCACACATTGCTCACATGTTTGTGGTGACGCTGGTGTATGTACCCAAACCCACTGCACTGCCAGTTGTATAAAAGCACAGCACGTAATACTTGACAATGAAAATAAATGACTATGTTACTGGTTTAGTATTTACAATACTGTATCTTTTATTGTTATTTTAGAGTGTACTCTTCCTACTTAAAAAAAAAAGAGTTTACTGTAAAACAGTGTGCTGTGTTATGCCGGCAGAGCCTCATTCATCTTGTTTACCATCTATCTCTCTTGAAGGCATCATTTTGTCTTGTGCGTGGCTTAATTTTGTGTTGTTTTGTACAAAACAGGGTGTATAGGCCTGCAGCCTAGGAGCAACAGGCTAGACCAGTGGTCGGCAAACAAGCCATTTCAATCATTGTACTGTTGATATTTGGCTCTGTTGACTAATGAGTTTGCCGACCACTGGGCTAGACCATACAGCCAAGGCTATGCAATAGGTTATACCACCTGAGTTTATGTAAGTACACCCTATGATATTCACATCAGGATGAAATCACGTAATGCTGCATTTCTCAGAATGTACCCCATTGCTGAGCAACACATGAGTGTACAATGGTATAGGTATTAATCTTCTCCAGCCACTATAACAAACTACCATGAACTGAGTAACTTAAAAAACAACAACAATAAATATTTCTCACAGTTCGAGAAACTGTGGGAAATCCATGATCAAGGTGCAGACAGATGTGTGTTTGAAGAGAACTGACTTCCTGGTTTGTACACAGCTGCCTTCTTCCTGTGCAGTGCTCACCTGCATGCATGCCTATGGAGAGAGAGAGCAATAACTCTCTTCCCTCACTATAAGGATGTCAATCACATCAGGCAGGCCTCATCTTTGACCTCATCTAAACCTAAATACCTTCCAAAGGCCCCACCTCCAAATATCATCATATTAAGAGTTGAGGCTTTAACATATGAATTTTTGGAGAGACACAAACATTCTGCCCATAACAGTATTTAGCTTTGATTATTGATTTATAATAATCCTTTTCCTTCTCATCAATAACATTTTGGTTTCCAAGTACCAAACCAAAATCTTCACTATATCCACAAAAATCACAGAATGCAACCTCTTCTGGTTCAGACATATGCTACATGTGTTAACATAGGTAGGTAGCTAGATACTGATGGGGAAAGGGAGTAAAGGCATTTAGACATATTTAATAAAACTTGAGGCCGACCTGTGGTGGTGCAGTGGATAAAGCCTTGACTTGGAACACTGAACTTGCCGGTTCGAAACCCTAGGCTTGCCTGGTCAAGGTACATACAGGAAGCAACTACTATGACAAGTTGATGCTTCCCACTTCTCCCCCTTCTTTTTCTCTCTCTCTATTTTATCTAAAAATAAATAACTTTTTAAAAATTAAAAAAAAAAACTTGGAAATTCAATAAGAAGCCACAGTATCCCCACTTACTAGGAAACTATAGCATTTACAATTCTGGACACTACAAGGGATTTCCCTGCTAAAATGATTAACACTTCCTCCTTCCCCTGTGTAAGGATAAAAAAAATCGGTTTTCCCTGCCTCCCAGGTAGCACGGATCCAACCCCAGGCTATGGAACAAGGTACCTGTATGGTTCCTCTTTGAGGAATGCACAGTGGAAGCCAAGATGGTGACCACAGAGACCTGTCAGTCTAGCCTACAATAAGGATCTTATTGGTTAGTGGGAGGAACCAGTATAAGCTCGGGGAAGATTAAGAAACTAATTGGACCTGACCTGTGGCGGTGCAGTGAATAAAGTGTCAACCTGGAAATGCTGAGGTCGCCGGTTCAAAACCCTGGGCTTGCCTGGCCAAGGCACATATGGGAGTTGATGCTTCCAGCTCCTCCCCCCTTCTCTCTCTCTGTCTCTCCTCTCTCTCTCTTTGTCTCTCCCTGTCCTCTCTAAAATGAATAAATTATAAAAATTAAAAAAGAAACTAATTGGTTAACTTAAAGAAAAGCTGGTCTTTCTTAGCCCACAAACATAAACACGGGCCTAACAAAGATCTAGCCCATTTTCTCTGCCTTCTTTCACTTAGGAATGTATTGTCATTCTGTTCATTCGCCAATAGCCATGCTGTGTGGGTTGGCAGCCACTTAGAACCAGGCTTTGAACAGTGCCTAGACGGAACTAAGCTTTGAAATGGGCTGAACCATGATGCAGAATATGTAGATTTTGGTTTTTACACTGGGCTTAATAAAGACAAGGTTAGATATTTTTCCTGGATGGAACAAACAAAAATGAGACACTAGAACCTATGGGCAGCCTCCTATTTCAACCCCCAATAAATCTACTGCTAAAGCCTAATCTTCTCCAGACATGGGCACTGTAAGATGCTTTTTCTGTGACTCCATAAAAGAACTCCATTTCCACTGGTAACACATGGAATAAAACACATGAATAAGAATCTGGTTAAAGTAGAGGCCTCTCAGCCAAACTATTAATTCACTCAAAGGTTCAGCATTTGCAAACTTGTAATCTCCTGGAAAAATAATCTCTTCCTTGTACCCCACTCTGAATATAGTCAGTGTAACTTTCCAAGGAGGGAATTCTGAAGACTGCAGCCTTTCACTTCCAGGCTTTAGGCTATGCTGTTCCCTCTTCCTCGAAAAAATATCTATCCACACTTAACTCTTAGCTCTCTCTGTAGATATTACTTCCTTAAATATTCTTCCTCTGTGTTCTGGTGGGCTCTAACTACCAACATCACTTCTTTTATTTGGCCCTTGGCTTGATTGTCTAACCTTCTCAACTGTAGGCTAAGGACAACAGAAACCACTATGTCCACAGCATGAAGCATGGTGTCCAGCACAGTGTTAGAGCTGAAAGAGTAAGAAACTGGGTGAGAAGGTGAGTCATGGCATAGACGTCAAACAACACAGCTGTCTGGTTATTTCTAGAGTAACCTCAAGTCAACCACCGAGGACTCTTTGGGCCTTTACGAAGAGTTTAACTTTGGAGACGGTCTGTTTTGCAGATCAGAATGAGGACAGGATAGAGAAAGAGAGATATAAATAAAGGAACACTATTAGGAGAAGAGCAAAGAGTCACTTCCCAAATCCAGATGAGGTTTGTAATCACCACAGAGTCTTGTTCTTCCTTTACAGTTCCCCTGAGGACTGATATAGAATTTGTGGAAACTGTTTGTGAAAAGAAAATGCAGGACCACTTATTCAAAAATAATTAAGAATATCAAAATGGTAGGAACAGAGCATCAAAACAAGCATTTAATGTGGGTTCCTTCTAAGCATAGGGCCTTATGTGACTTCATAGGTCTCATGCCCATGACATCAGACCCACTCTCCGCCATGCTGAGGTCCCAGACACAAACTGGTTCTATTATATAACATTTAAATTTACTTGGCAGATCTCTCTCAAGTATTTTGAGGTCCTGGAACTAAAAAAATTTAGAAAATAATCTTTCATAACTATTAACATAAAGATAGCTATAAAATTGCAAATGCCAAAGTCCAAAAGGTAACACTCGAATTTTCATAATTAACATTCTCCCACAAAGACCTCTTAGTACTGTCCAAGCTTATCTTTGCATTGATCCTCAATAGAAACCAGCTACACATTTGTAGATAAAAATCAAGTGTAAACGGTATTGGTCTTGCTCTAACTTAGCATAGCAGTTTATCATTGCACTGAAATTAATATCTCCAAAGCACCTGCCTGATCTTTCAATAAAACATGGCCTTGTGTAGTTTATTTGTGTTCCATATGTTGATTTTTACCCCTGCTTCCCACCAAGGTACCAACAGCAACTCAATCTTATTGCTGTGGCATATTGTAGTGTTCAATTATGACATTTTATTTGGACATTATTCTTACAGAACCTTGTATTAATCTGCCCTAATAACTACTGGGACATTAAAAATAATTGATTTTTCACATCTGAAAGACATTTTTATGCTATGTTAATGGCAATAAAATTGAAGAAATACTCACAAACGCAAAATGGAACTAAATGCCAAGATAAATGTTGTATTTTGGCAATATTCTCACAAAATAGCTGACAGATGTTAATATAAGCATTGCATTCTGTGTGAGACTACTCATCTTTTCCTATTATTAGACATTCTTTATGACATACAGAGAAGATATGCGGATTCAGGAACCACATGTGGGAAACGCCACAGCCAAGTTCTGCATCTTGTTTTCCCGTGTGGATGTATAAGTTTGGTCGACAGTCTCCAAGTCAAGTACCAAAGTGATTTTTGGCATGCAATGCAGTCTCACAAAAGCAAATTAATACTTTAAGGAAATAGCAAGAGGTTTATGGCTAATATTTTAAAATAATTATAGGATCCCAAGGGAAAAGTAAACCTGAACAGTAAATTCTTATTGGTCATTTATAAACTGTATGTACAAAAGTCATTTGAAAAATGGCATGCAGCCACATTTGTTCTCTATGTTGTACTGTCTCTAGGATCCTATAATCCACTGTGGGAGGAGGATGAGTGCACTGCAAGGCGGGGCCAACAGCTGGAAATCCAATCAGACTCTAGCACAAGGGAGGAAGGGAGCCCAGAACTGCTGCTACTGGCCCACAGAGCTACCCTTGCATTTCGAGTTACAGTACTATGCCTGTATATGCACATGAAGAGAGTTAATTCTTCAGAAGTGTATCTGCCTGCTAGGAAAGACACTCATTTCTTAGTTAATCCCAAACTCATTGATATATCAGTTGAGAATTTTAGTGAGATAAGAAATTCTGTTAGTCAATCTTTGTTCAACTCTTATTGTTTTGTTTTAGAAATCAATTTTAGTCTTGCTTTCTCTCATGCATAGACAAACAGACAGACACACAGACACATGGACACACAGAGTATATGATGCCATCCAAACACAGAGAAAAACATTTCTGCAAAGAGGTTAGGAATCCCTGTTGTAAGCATTGATAAGCAAATGGTAAACAGCAAAGGTGGATTCAAATAAATTTCCTTGACTGACTCCAGGGAATGGAGTGAAAAGATATAACAGAGCACAAATTTCAAAGTCCTGTTCTGCAGATAAAACAAACAAACAAAAACCCAGAAATCCAGGGACCTTGGTGACTTATTCCAGCTCACATACATACTCAGCAAAATAACTGGAACTTGACCTGACTTCTCCCTTCCACACCCACAACCCATCTTGTTGTAGATTTATTGTCAGAACCACAATGTCTCCACGTTAATTCCATAAATACCTGAATCAATAATCTAATACACAAAGAGAGGCTTCATGCTTGTAAACAGTTTCTTTGTAATGTTTCTGTGTTTTAATTTTGTTTTTGTTTTGGTTTAAGAAACAAAAAAATACAGACTATATAAAAATACACAAAGAGAACGGTAGTTAAAGCTAAGATAGTGGTCTTTTGTTTTTATCCAAATAATATAAATTTAGGCAATTAAAATAAAAGTTATGTGGTCAAAATGGGAAACAATTATAGAAGTTTCAAATTTATTTTTTAAATGGTTAACTGAACTTCATTCTAAACTTTTGACACAGACTAATAAAAGGCCTGACATTTAAGTATGAAAATTATTTTAAGGAAAATCTTATTCTTCCCTTAATTCATTATTTTTTTAACTCGATCCTGTTATCCAGAGACTTTTACTAGTTATATATGTTCATAATAAGTGGTCCATAAATACCATTGATTATTCGCTTTGTATGAAAAATTATCATGTTAAGAATAGTTTCCCTGTGTTATAAATTACTCAGTGTAAAGCAGTAAACATGTCAAGGTATTGTTATTGTAATTTACACAGCTCCATAATCATTGAAATTATTTGGACATAGAAGGAAAACAAAAGGAATCAAGGATCGCGTAGGGTCTGATTGAGATTCCAGCTGAAGGTTAAAAGACAGAGGAAATGACTGATTTGGTGTTGCTAAGCCTGCATAAAAAAAATAATGTAAATTCATTTTGACTTACAAGAGATCAAGTAACTAAATGCCCAACAAATAGGTTTGGCCAATAGACAAACCCTAGTGCAACTGCTAAATAAGTGCATGGGGTAGTGATGAGCTGCCTGCGTTCAGATCCCTAGCCCTGGCCCCTGGGGCTGTTGACTCAAAGCAAGGGACTAAGCCTCTATCTGTGCCTCAATCTCTGCACTGGTAAAAATGATGTTTTCCTCCTCAGGAGGTAAAGTACTTAGAAGAGTGTCAGTCTGGCCAGGCCGTAGAGCAGTGAATAGAGCTTCAGCCTGGGATGCTGAGGACACAGGTTCAAAACCCAAAGGTTGCCGGCTTGAGAGCTGGCTCACCAGCTTGAGTGAGGGGTGGCCAGCTTAAGTGTGGAACCATAGACATGACTCCATGGTTGCTGACTTGAAGCCCAAGGTCACTGGCTTGAACCCAAGGTTGCTGTTGTAGCCCCCGGGTCAAGGCACATATGAGAAAGCAATCAGTGAACAACTAAGATGCCACAACGAAGAATTGATGCTTCTCATCTCTCTCCCTTCCTGTCTGTCTGTCTGTCTCTCTCTCTTTAAAAAAAGAGTGAGAGAAAGAAAAGAGAGAGAGAAAGAGAATATATCTGGCACACCCTAGGTAATATAAATATATATTTGCTATTGCCCCCAACCCCTACACAAAAGGGTTTCTGTGGGCAAATGAGGTGAAAAAACACTCTACCCTGGATTCCCTCGTAGAAGTTTACAACTCATACTAGAATATTAAAGGTTCTGAGAATTTCTATAATAAAGAAAATAAATTTATTTAATCCTGCATTCCCCCAAATTATTAAAGTGGCTTTTAAATAAATAATAAATATTAATCTCAAAAGCTTAAATAGTTATTAATCTATTAGATCAAATTCAAAAAGTAACTCTAACCCTTTTTTAATTAATCAAGCCTTACCTGTGAACTGTATAGCAGCTATTTGGTCAAAAGATAAGCCAAAAAAGTAAAAGGGAGAAACCAAAAAATCAAGAAAACTGACTGCAATCATGAAAGTGGTAATGATTACACGTGTAAGAGATAAGCAAGAAATAAGGTAAAAACAAGGTGAAATGTGAAGATTTCCTAAAGGGGCAATAAAAAGGACCCAT
The DNA here is from genome assembly GCF_036850765.1 of Saccopteryx bilineata. Taxonomy (NCBI): domain Eukaryota; kingdom Metazoa; phylum Chordata; class Mammalia; order Chiroptera; family Emballonuridae; genus Saccopteryx; species Saccopteryx bilineata. The sequence continues at coordinate 174,012,820 of NC_089495.1, forward strand.
ACCCACCCATCATCAATGCTTTCCAGAGGTTATCATTCAAAATAACAAAACAGAGATGTTTGTGGTATAGTAATAAGCAAGGCTGCCTTCCAAAACAAAAACAAAAAACAGTCCTAGTCTCGGAATCCATTCTGCATAGAAGCCTCAAGGATTCTGTTTCTTCCTTCCTTCCTTCCTTCCTTTCCTTCCTTCCTCCCTCCCTCCCTCCCTCCCTCCCTCCCTCCCTCCCTCCCTCCCTCCCTCCTTCCCTTCCTTCCTTCCTTCCTTCCTTCCTTCCTTCCTTCCTTCCCATCCTCCCTCCCTCCTTCCCTCTTCTCTATTTCTCTTTCTCTCTCTCTCTTTCTTTCTTTCTTTCTTTCTTTCTTTCTTTCTTTCTTTCTTTCTTTCTTTCTTTCTTTCTTTCTTTTCTTTCTTTCTTTCTTTTTTTTCTTTCTTCTTTCTTTCTTTTTCTCTTTATTTCTTTCTTTCTTTTTCTCTTTCTTTCTTTCTTTCTTTCTTTCTTCTTTCTTTCTTCTTTCTTTTTTTCTTTTGTTCAGAGAAAGGTAGAGAGAGAGAGAGACAGGAACATTGAGCTGCTCCTGTATGTGCCTTCACCAGGGAATCCAACTGGCAACTTCTGCATTCTGGGACAAGCCTCCAACCAACCAAGCTATCCAGCTAGGGCTTAACTTTTATTGATTTTTAGAGAGACAGAAAGAGGAAAGAAGAAAGAGGGGAGGGGGGAGGGAAGCATTTGTTGTTCCACTCAGTCCTGCATTTTTGGTTGCTTCCCATGTGTGCCTTGACCAGGGATTGAACCTGCAACCTTGTTTTGGGAGGGCACTCTTAACTGATTGAGCTAACCAGCCAGGGCCAGGATTCCTGAACTTCCAGTAAAGAGTTCTAGATATAACAGAGATCCTTATTTACAAAACATTATTTCTAAAATTAAATTATATATAAATAAAATAAATAATCTTTGGGGGAATTATTTTGGGAAATGGTTGGAATTTTGTTTTTGCATTTCCAAACAATTATTTAATTATATTTATGTGACAGGGAAAGGTATGGTTTATTAGGTAAAGGAAGCTTCTAATTCATCGTTAGTATTACACCTGTTTGTGTTAATTTTATATTTAATTGTCTAAGTATTACTTCTGTACATAAGACTTTATCCAACTCATGGTAACTGCTCAGGGGCTAATGTCATTCTTGGGCATAGAACCTAATGCCATTAACACTCCAGCTGTACCTTAGTTAATCACTCAGAGACACAGAAGTCCAACTTGATGTGATGCTCATTTAAAGCCTTATATTTCTTTTTTTTTCTTTTCTGTATTTCTTTTTATGTGGTGATTTTTTAAAAATAAAAATTATTAACTTCTTTTGTTTTAAAGATATGCTGACTTATGGAATAAGCAATTTTCTCCAAAGGAATATTGTAGGATTATAATAGCTGTCATTTTTTTCTCCAAATACAAATAGTACTTACTATATAAATCTACAGCTGCCGTTTTGGTAAAAGAACCAGACTATCAAACAACTGAAAGATCAATTTCAGAAATTTTTTTAAAAAATTAAAGTTGTCCAATATCATCTAAATAGTAAACCCGAGATCTTAGTGCAGTTTAATACTATGCTTTGTAAATGATCTTGTTTCCTAGAAAGTCAAAAAAAAACCAAGAAGCTTTCTAAGGCCCAGCTGTGTTTACAAAACATACAGCTCTATTAATTAATTGTATTTGAAACCGCATTTGCAATCCATTGTCAGTTTGTATGTAAATCTTCATTAACCTATTTCATTTGAACTCTCAGTCACATTTATAAACTTAGCCCCAAAACTTATTAAATAAATATCTAGTATCAAAAAATTTAATCTGTATCTTATATATGTGCTCTACATGCCTTCAAAATGCCGTGGGTGGACGGTCCAAACATGACTGCTTGGTTTACACATTGGGGAAGAAAAAGATTAAATGAACGTTTTCACATTTCAGTTGATTAGGAAGAGAAAGAAAGGGCAATATTATATGTTTGCAGATGACTTTCGTGTAGATGTAAAACCACCCTGTGCCTGCCCAGTGACCTCATTCCCAAGCCCCGGAAATACGATACTCCTTCCCAGCCTGAGCATTTATCATTTGTTACAAAGAACTCAGTATTTAAAAATATATAAATACAATGGCAAAGTATTGAATTGACACTTATGATAAAATGTATTTGATTAAGACTTAATAAAGTACTGTGTATAGTACTAGTGAATAATGTGTTGCCAGATAAAGTTGGACGCAAAGCAAATACAGTGTCAAAGCTAATCTGCCCAGGCATTATTCAGCCATATTACTCTCTTTATTACTAGATTTTGAAATGCATATTGTGTTTCAGCAGCTTTTTCATTATTTCAACACATAACACAAGTGCTCTTTGAAAAGACCACCTAATTTCTAAAGAAACTACTGTAGTAGGAGACCACAGAAACCAGACGATGTATGTCTTAGTGACGTGGGTTCCTATTATTACAGCTAACCGTGTGTTCGGGCTTAAAACATTCATGTCGAAAGTTTACTTTTAAAAACACCCATTATGTTTCTTTTACCTTCATTGAGAAAAATCAGTAAATAATGATGTTTCCTACCTCATTTTTTTTTTTTTTTTTTTTACAGAGAGAGTCAGAGAGAGGGATAGACAGGGACAGACAGACAGGAACGGAGAGAGATGAGAAGCATCAATCATTAGTTTTTTGTTGCGACACCTTAGTTGTTCATTGATTGCTTTCTCCTATGTACCTTGACCACGGGCCTTCAGCAGACCGAGTAACCACTTGCTTGAGCCAGCGACCTTGGGTCCAAGCTGGTGAGCTTTGCTCAAACCAGATGACCCTGCGCTCAAGCTGGTGACCTCGGGGTCTCGAACCTGGGTCCTTTGCATCCCAGTTGATGCTCTATCCACTGCGCCACTGCCTGGTCAGGCTCCTATCTCATTTTTGAAGAGATTTATTGATAGTTAAAGAAAAAAAGGTAATCTTTTCATTTATATTTCATCTCTTTTTAGTCTGATCATACCTGTAATTTACTATTTTTTTGTTTGGTTAGTTGTTTTTTTTTTTTCTCACGTGTTTGTTCAGATCGTCATCATAGGTGGAATCCACACAAAGTAAGGTCTGGTACGGGGACTCGGGTGTAGCGAGGTCTGTGGCAGCAGGAACCCCAGAGGACGCCAGTGTGGCAATAGCAAAGTGCAACTGGGAAGGGCAGGCAAACTCTGCAGTCTTTGTTGGCAAGTGTCAGTACCGTGTATGACTGCAGTTTAACTGCACTAGGAATCCCAGAGATGCAGTTAACCTAAGCCTTGTGATCCACTGTTATACCACAAGGAGGGATGGAGCTGGGGCATTTATAGGCCATTGGTTAAAGCATGCTACAGTTGTGAGGATGGGGGGAGGGAGGGAGAGCCAGTGCTTTAAATTCTGTCTCTGAATTGCTATGCTAGCTCCGAGCAGACTCCACTCATAGAAAGCTCTTAAGAAAGAGACTCAACGCCTTGCAGAAGTAGTCACTTGTAAGATGATGTTAAGGTCAAAAAGTATATGAGTGGGGTATAAAATGTATGACCTATAATCCTGATCTACTTCTCTAGCCTTTGTATTTCTGGCTTCCAATGGTGCTCCTATGTCTCCAAAACTCACTTTATTCCACTGCTTGCTCTCATGTGTGGTCTTCCTCATGCTCCTTCTAGACTCTCAGAGGCTGTTCTATTTCTCTTACTTCCCCAGGGCATGGCTTTCCTAAGCATACTTGCTTATCACTAAACTTTGAGCAGTAATTTTAGTCTCACTCATGCATTTAATTTTAGCTGTCTTCTTTCTCTAGAAGGACTTGATTCTTACAATTATAGTTTGAGTAAATGTGTGTAAACCACATATATGTGGCTCACAAATAGGTCAATTATAAGCAGTTAGATTTGGAGTGAACCTTTTGTACTTTCTTTTTTTTTCTGTATTTTTCTGAAGCTGGAAACTGGGAGAGACAGTCAGACTCCTACATGCACCCGACTGGGATCCATCCGGCACGCCCACCAGGGGGCGACGCTCTGCCCACCAGGGGGCGATGCTCTGCCCCTCCGGGGCATCACTCTGTCGCAACCAGAGCCACTCTAGCGCCTGGGGCAGAGGCCAAGGAGCCATCCCCAGCACCCGGGCCATCTTTGCTCCAATGGAGCCTCAGCTGCGGGAAGGGAAGAGAGAGACAGAGAGGAAGGAGAGAGGGAGGGGTGAAGAAGCAGATGGGCGCTTCTCCTGTGTGCCCTGGCCGGGAATTGAACCCGGGACCTCTGCATGCCAGGCCAAGGCTCTACCACTGAGCCAACCGGCCAGGGCCCTTTTGTACTTTCAAGCAATTTAAGAAGTAGGAAAATAGATAGGGCTCTAGGCAAACAGTATTTCACTGTATTGCACTGGCTCTTTGAATATCCAACAAAATGATTGTCACCTTTGAGAAAGATAAACTATACCCCACAAGAGAGCCATGGATGCAGGGGTTCATTTGTATTCAGTGGGTAGCAGAACGAAGCTATTATCATTCTTAACCCCAAATCTATCACCATTGCATAATTCATTCCTGCTTTTCACACATATCTGAACACATAGGCATATATGCCTATCTAAAGTGACACTGTATTTATATAGTATGTCTACTGTTTCCCATCAACATACACCTCAGAGAATTTGTACATAAATGCTATCTCCTAGTTTCCCCCACCACTTTAATAGACTGAGTCTTATGATTTATTCTCTCTCAAAAGCCTAAGCACACACTGTCTAAACTACCCCTCTGATAGCTGATTTTGAATGCCTCTAACGTACATGGCTTGCACTGAGATTTCATATGGCTGTACAAGTTTTCAACAATCCATGGCTCATGTTTGCAAGAAAACATTTAAATCGCTGAAGGTAAGAACTTTCCACAACCCAGATACTCCCTGCCTCTTAGGCATAACACATCCTTTTCTGAGCCCTTGAAGCTTTCTAGGTGTAGCATTGTCCTTGAAAAAAAAACCAAACAAACAAAAAACAAGAAATTATTACTAGCAAACTTTGAAGTAAAAGAAGTCAGTGAGACGGGAGATCGTACAACATGGCGGGTCTTGCGGTCAAGGGGCTGGTGGATGACACATAACCCAGATAATGTAGGAGGGAGAAAGCAAAAGGAGACTTCTCTGCTTCGGGTCACAGACATAAAATATATTATTCTCCATGCGAGAGGCTATATCTTATTCAAAAAACTAGAATCTGATAAAAGACGACATGCTGAGTTTACGGTATTAGCTACACAGAAGCCACTCAGTCTTTGGCAGATTTTACTTCCAGAACTTGGTATAATCAGTGCTGTTAAACTTTCTTAATTACACTTGGCAAGACAATCATCAATTGCTCATTTTCCACTTTAAAACCTTTCCTCTGCCTAAGTGGGGATAAAGACACCCTTTCACTCATCCCGATAGCCAAAAACCTCTAAATGATCTTTAATTAGAGTTAAGGTTTAAAGGAGCACTAGGAGATAATGCCGCTGAATTTCACAAGAATCTGTGAATTATACCTTGTATTTCCTAGTTGAGACTGCCATAAGTCAACACTCTCATAGGATAACAGATCTCTGCAAGGCACTGGATCTTAAGCTAATACGTGATTATCCTCCTTAACAAAATTACTATTATGATTGTTAATGTTTGTGCCAATAACTGTTTTCTATTGATGCCCTAGTATATGAGTGTAAACAATGAAAGCTATGCATTTATTTTTAACCTACATGAGTAACATATGAATTAGTATTCCTTGCAAAAATAGATACATATTAATACAGAAATATGGGCAAGACAATGTCACAGCTCCCCTTTCCCTCACTCCCTGATACGTCTCTTCTCCTAACAGGTCCAAATTCGTAGTTTGGCAAGAGTCCTTTCAGATCTGCGCTATGCATGTGTACACAGGCTTGTTCATCATTTGGCTTCTGTTTTTGTTATAATTTTAAGTTACAAAGTTATTATATGATTATTATGATGTAAAACAATCCAAAACTATTTGATGATAAACTGATCATCTTCCCTATCAACTCTCCTCCAGGGCCAGACCCTCCTGGAGGAGGAAGTCCACACAAAGATGTTCATTCTCTCAGTTTCCTCCTCGTTCATAGATTCATAGAGTAGATGCACATATACACATACACTACACAGGGTGTCATTCTTTTTCTATTATGAACTAATAATACTCTCACATTTCTCAATATTTAGCCTGCCTTTAAGTGGCTATTCTTCAATTCAGCAGATACTAATATAAAGCACTGTTTCAAACAGTTTTGCCATAGTTCATAGAATGAGTATGTCATAATTGATTTTACTGTTCTGTTACTAAAGAGTATTCAGAATACTTCCTGATTATTGCCATTATAGACAATAAAAAAGCACCTCTGTACACTGATCTGTACGTATTATAACCTGATTTTTAGAAGATAAATTCTACAAATAGTGAGAGCTGTGCTCATGGTTACACACCCTGCTTAAGTTTACTAGTATTATTTAATTTCTTTGCAAATTTTAAAAATAATCTATACTTTCTCAAAAAAATGTATGGCACTAATTCTCTACATTCTAACCATCATGGGAAGAAATTAATATTTTAATATTTTCCCTAACTTATAATGACAAATATAATTTTATTATTGTCTTTATTTGCATTTGCCAGATTACTAGAGAAGTTGAATCTGATTTTATATGTTTATTGGCCATTTTGAAATTATTACTCAATGTATTGTCCAGGTAAGACCCTTTGCTCATTTTTATACTGATTTTCTTTAAAATGATAAATCTGAAGAGACTTTTTCTGCACTAGAGACTAAGTCTTTGTCAAACATGTAAAAATATATTTTTCCTATTCCATCACTTATTTCTATTTTGTTGATGTTATTTTTTGCTATTCACATTTAAAATTTTTAACTAGTCAAATATGTTTATTCTCTCCTTTATAGATTGTATTAGTAAAGAAGTCCTCTCTTACCCCCAAAGTCATAAAATATTCAAATTTTTAAAAAATTTTATGTTTTACATCTAGATTTATAATCTATTTGCAATTAGATATTCAACCTATCTGTGATATGAAACAAGACATAGCTTTGCTGTCTTTCAAATGAGTTGCTGATTTTGTCAATTCTATTTATTAAATAAAGCATTCTTGTTAAAGTTAGTTAAAATGCCTTTAATTTCATATTCTATTCCCATGTAAGCTTGGATTTATTTCTGAATTCTCTGTGTTGTTCCACTACTTTGTGCATTGTTATGCTGATACCGTGGTCCTTAGAGAAGCTTTGCAAAAAGTTTTAGCATTTGGAGTGGGGATTTGCTCTCTCTGCTCTTGTCAATATAGTCTTCCTTATTTGAGACATTTATAAACCTGTCAATATTGATTTAATTCTTTTTTTTTTTTTTTTTTTTGTATTTTTCCGAAGCTGGAAACGGGGAGAGACAGTCAGACAGAGACTCCCGCATTCGCCCGACCAGGATCCACGTGGCACGCCCGCCAGGGGGCGACGCTCTGCCCACCAGGGGGCGATGCTTTGCCCCTCCGGGTGGGGGGTCACTCTGTTGTGACCAGAGCCACTCTAGCACCTGGGGCAGAGGCCAAGGAGCCATCCCCAGCGCCCAGGCCATCTTTGCTCCAATGGAGCCTTGGCTGCGGGAGGGGAAGAGACAGACAGAGAGGAAGGAGAGGGGGAGGGGTGGAGAAGCAGATGGGCGCTTCTCCTGTGTGCCCTGGCCGGGAATCGAACCTGGGACTCCCACACGCCAGGCCGACTCTCTACCACTGAGCCAACCGGCCAGGGCTAATTTAATTCTTTTAATTGAATGGAGGCCCAATAGATATATATTAATATAGAAATGTCTGCCTGCATCTGACTGATAGATGGTAGAAAATAGATGCTAGATCCCAGGATAGATGATTGACGGATAGATTTTTTTCCCCACAATTATACTATCCAAGATCAAAATTCTTTTAGGTATTGTCTACATTATTGCTACCCACTGATGAATATAGAATCAAGGAGAAAAACATCTCTAGGAAAGAAGAAAAAGAAGTCTCTTTATTGCTGTTTAAAGGGCTTAATATGTGCTATATATAATCAAAAATGTCTCTATTATTCTTCTCAATAGCCTGTAAAGTAGGTGAGATTATTAAATCAATATAAATGAGGAAAATGAGGCTTATAATTTCACCTGAAATTATCAGCTGATATTTGGCAGTCAGTAGTAAAAAGTGACTCTGATTTCACTCTGAATTCACCTCCTTTCTGCTCTACAAGACATTACATTTGTTGTTGGAAATTAAAGACTCATGGAAGCTACTATATTCTATCGGATAGGCTAAAATGTAGGGAGAAGTGTGAATCAAAATCATGATCACTGAATTAGTTGGTATCCAAACATAATCTGATCAAAGTATATTCTGGATATTTAAGGTTACCTATTATTTTCCCCTAGAATTGTGGTTCTCAATAGGGGCTTGGGACCAGGATAGGAAAAGACTCTGGTAATCTGATAAAGTCCCTCAGCTAATTCCAGTGTTCCTCCTGCTTACCAACTTGGCTGATAATCACTGTTCTCTTATAGAGAGATGTGGGTAGAAATTTTATCCCAAACAAAATTATACTACTTATAATTAGATCCAATATAATTATTCAAATATATTATTGACTCAATACATAGGAATTTATTTTGAATCATGTCAATGGTGTGAATTATGCAATAGTCTGATGCACTGATTATTGGTGATCCGTGCAGATCAGAAGAATCAACTAATAAGAACATTACACTCCCAAACAGTGAGTCAACAGACCATAATTTGGGTAGCTGTAACCCATAAAGTGAGTAAGAAATTCTCATCTAGTAAAGGCCATTGATTCATCATCTCCATTTTGTTAAGGGCAAACATGTTGTAAACCCACTATGTGATATCTCACTATTGTGTGAGTCCTATTAATGAATATGTAACTTATCTAACTTTCTAAAAACATACCAATTCTCCATTTTATACATTCTCTCCTTGTGCTCTTGTCCTCGTTAAGACACTCACAACTTGGTTGTTTACTTTTGATGAGTTTTTTACTAATGTCTGCTTCCCTAAAAGTAAGTTCACTGAAGGCAGAGCCCAAGTCTGTTGTGCTCACTATGGAATCCCTAACATTTAGCATGGTGTCTGATACATAGTAGACATTGTATAAATAATTGTTGAATAAAATGAAAATGAATTAGATGTAAAAGCCTATTTTCAGTATTACTAAAATCTACTAGAAGATAAAGTATAAAAACTCCCTGAATGTGGTTTTGAGTATATAGTGATGACTTATGAAAAAGCTTCAGGTAAAACAAGTTAATCATAATCATAATCATCATAATCATCACTGCCCAAATTTAAATGATATATTAACTTGACTATTTATCTGTATTTACCAATGTAATGATTTCCTCCCTTGCTAGAGTCTAATCTCCCTAGTTTAGATGTTAAGTGATTTAGTTGTCTTGTTCACTGTCATGATTCTTGCACCTAAATAATGTCTATACAGTTTTGCTAGGATGAATTAAGTTCTATTTGAAGGTGTAAACATTCCAGAGACTGGAATGAAAGTGGAAAACTGAAGGTACTATGGAGAAAAGTTTAGAGCTCAAATGGGTGATGACAAAAAGCAGATGGACAGAAGCATTCCAACGAGGAGGATGGACAGTCTGCTCACTGTGAAAAAGGAATCTGAGTTGAATATTTCATGTTCTACTGCCAATGGTAACTTGTAATGCTTCCCTGTCCTCATTTGTGATAAATAGAAAAAACTGGCTGGCCATTAGATCTCTGGGGTCGGGACAGTGAAATGTATTCATAGAAGCAATAATAAAATAACAATTAAAAAAACAATAACAGTGATGATAATAATGATTTTTTCATAACAGCTTTATTGAGATATAATTCACAAGCTGTATAATTCACTAATCCAAAAGTATACAATTCACTGGTTTTTAGTATTTTCACAGGGTTGTATAACCATCACCACAGTCAATCAAAATGAAACTATTCGTTAGCAGGTAACCTCTACACAGCCCATATCTCCTATGTCACTGGTCTACATTTTTTCTTTCCTATGTGGATTTGCCTACTCTGGACATCTCATACAAATGAAATCACACAGTATTTGACCTTGTGTGACTTGATTCTTTCACTTAACATAATGTTTTAAAAAGTTACCCGTGTTGCAGCATATATTGTACATCACTCTTCTTTATAGCTTAATAACATTCCATTGTATGGATATACCATATTTTGTTTATCCATTTTATCAGTTGATTTGACATTTGAGTGTTTTCTCTTTTGGGCTATTATGCGTAATGTTGCAGTGACAATGTGTGTACAAGTTTTTGCTTGAACATTTGCTTTCATTTTGTTGGGTATATACTGAGAAGTAAAATGCTGGGTCATATATTCACTCTACATTTAACCATTTGAGAAACTATCAGACTTTTTTTTCAAAGTGGATATTTAATTGTAAATTTCCACCAACCACTTATGAATTTCTCCACATCCTCAGCAGCACTTGTTATCTGTAAATTTGATTATAGTTATCTTAGTGGATGTGTAGAGATATTTCATTGTGGTTTATATTTAAATCGACATAATGATTAATGATGTTAAACATCTTTTCATGAGCTTATTGGCCATTAGAATATCTTCTTTGTAAAAATGCCCAATCAGATCCTTTGACCTTTTTTTTAAATTGAGTTGTCTTTGTATCATTAGGTTTTATGAGTTCTATATATATTCTAGATATAAAAATACCTTATTAGCTACATGATTTGGAAGTATTTTCTCCCATCATGTGGGCTGGACTTTTAGTTTCTTGATTGTATCCTTTAACACAAACTAGCTTTTAATTTTGGTGATGTTCAGTTGATCTATTTTTAAAAATCTTATTGCCTGTGCTTTTTGCTTTACATCTAAAAAAAAAAAAAACACTGTCTTATTACAGTCATGAAAATTTACCTCTTTATAGTTTTAACTGTTACATTTGAGTTGATCAATTTTAAGTTAGGTATTGTACATGGTGTGGGATAGGGGTTCAACTTCACTCTTTTGCTGTGGATATCCAGTTGTCCCAGCACCATTTATTGAAAAGCCTGTTCTTTATTCTTTGAATTGGTTTGGCACTCTTGTTGACAATCAGTTGACTATTAAGTGTGAGAATTAGTTCTGGACTTTCAATTCCATTCCATTAATCTATATTTCTGCCCACACTGTCTTGATTACTATAAGTTGGTATGAATCCTCCTTGTACTTTTGAGCATTGTTTTATGGGGACACAATATGGTATGTAGAGGGTATTATTATATATTGTGTGGGACACTTGAAATCATGTCAACATAACAAATTAAAATTTTTTTAATTTATTGTTTTAGCTATTCTGAGTCACTTGAATTTTCATATAAGTTTTCAGATTAATTTGCCATTCTTTGCATAATCATCAAGACTTTGATAGAGATTGCATTGATTTTGCATATTAATTTGAAAGATGATGATTTTTTTTTAAAGGCAGCATTTTGGGTTTATTCTGAACGTGGCAAACAACCTTGGTCCACTTTTGGTTTTTGTCTCAAATTTATTTCAAATGTCTGATGTTAAAAAACTGAGAGAATGTTCAAAAAATAATAAAAAGTCTTACTTTTTCTGATTGTAAAGTAATGCATGATATAGATAACGATAATATAAAAAAGGTTAAAGAAAAAAGTCACAGGAACTCATACTATACAATATTATAGACACAGCTATTGTTAGCAGTTTGGTATAATTTCTTTCCATCCAGATTAAGTTTTTGCTGTAGCACCAAATGGCTCCACATTTCAGTAGCTTACACACACACACACACACACACACACACACACACAGCTCATGCCTCACTCTGGCTAAAAGACAGAGCAAGAGGGCAGTGGAAAGTTTGAGATGCTTCTTAAAGTGTCTACTTGGTTGCAATATTCATCCTGCCCATTCATATTCCACAGGCCAAAGTGAGCCACATGGCTCGAGTGTTTGCATGGTAGTACAGCAAGTCACATAGCAATGGGTCAGGAGGTACAATCCTCTTACAAAGCAAGGTAAATGGCTGAAAACAGTAAAACAATTTCCCATGTCTCCCATGGGTGTATATGTTGTTTTAAAATATTTCAGACTGCTTCCTCAATCTCCAAACTTATTTAAAAGTATCTCAGAAACTCTTGGTCCTGGCCAATGGCGCAGTGCATAAAGCATCATCCCAGAATGCCAAGGTAACTGGCTCTATCCCAGGGTTGCCTGCTCAAACCCAGGGTTGCTGATCCCAAGGGCACTGCCTTGATTCTGAGGATACTGGACTCAAAGGTCACCAATATGAGCCCTGGTCAGAACATATATGAGAAGCAATCAACACAACTAATTGGGACAACAATTTGATGTCTCTCTCTCTCTCTCAAAAAAAAAAAATATATATATATATATGAAAGTCTCTCTCTATATAAATAAATAAATATATATATATACACACACACACACACACATAAAAGTAACTCAGAAACTTTCTCCTAACCTAAAAATTAATTCTTTCTCTCCAAAACTTAAATAACTACATAGTCAAAAGTTTCATTTTAAAATATATCTAAAAATGAACAGAAATTTCTAAGATTTTAAAATAAACACATACAGCTATTTCCTACATATATTCAAATCTGCCAGTTGCTAGTGAGATTTGTAAAAGTGAAGGAAAATGGGCAAATGTTATCCCTTTAAAAAGACACACTAAGTAATCCCCAAATCTAATCGAACCACTTGTGGGAGTGACCAGCAGATGCATTATTCACTGATCTGACCTTAATTGCCTTTGCTTTCACAAACCCATTCTAGTTTGAGATTCGGAGAAAGAACATCAGAAGAAAAAACATGCGAGATTTCAAAAATCTGTGGTCTGTGTTTTAATCAAATGATGAATGTGAAATAAACTCAGTCGTATCTGCTGCAATGCCTTCTGTAAATGCACAGTGATGCTTCTCATCCAGCGACTCATGATGTACGATTTCTTTGAACAGAAACAACAGAAAAAACTTGCCTAGCACACATGCCCTCATTAAAGACAGCATATTAGTTTGCTACATGCTTTTACTCTAATAGCAAACATCTATGTTTTATATGCCAGCTTAGCATTTTCTAATTTTCTTATGGAGAGAAATAAAACGCTGATTCTAATTCCTCCAAAAGACAACAGAAGTGCGCAAAGACGAGTAGAAACTGCTCAGTAACGAGATGCAGACTGCCAGAGGCACCTTGTGGCAAATGGGCAGCTTCCTAAGGGAAAAGTGGGATGTATCATACTTCCAGCTTGAATTAAATTTGCTAAAAATTAGTGGCAACGCTGAGAAGTCCTTTTGTTAAAGGGGAAAATTGTTGCTGTTAGTTAAAGAAGGAAATAGGGCATGTGTCAACTTGGTTAAAGTGGACCTACATTTCCCAGAATCACCTTCCTCGTGTGATTCTCCATGAGAGCCGGGCGACCCAGAGATCCACGAGGCGTGGGCGGTGGAGGGAAAGCAGCAGGCATGATTCTTACGAAGTCACATGGTCAGGAGAAGTGGAAGACAAGTACGGGTTCCTGCTTATACTTCCTCTCCCTTGCTGCCTTTACAGTTCTTTCTCTCCACAGTGGCCCGACCTAGCAGTGACACCAGGTCTAAGCATGAAACACGGAGGCAGGAGTCCCCCCACCAACGTCAACTCCTTTTTGCTGTCTCCTTCTGGCAGCTGGAGTGCCTGGCTTCCTGTTGTCCCATGAAAATTCTGATTTGTCCACTACACCACTGCTTGAGGAGGGCAGGCTAGTGACTTTTCTCGACTCCTCCAACTCTCTCTTTCAGGCCTTATTTCTTAGTTTTTCCCACAGTTTTCTAAGACCTTAGTCTTATAATCAATTTTTTATCTCACGCTACTCACAGGGATTTTGTCTCCCTGAATGAACCTGGACTTTTCAGAGTTGGAAGATATCTTTCAGAGTTTTCTTAGTTTTCTATAAGATGCAAAGATGACAGTCCAATACTGGGATCCAGTGGGAGAAGTGATAGCCTTGAACCACTGGTTGATGATCACATGACCACAAAAATAGGAGCCACACTCTCATTGACTTCTCTGTATGTCTCAGGTTTTTTTTAATTTTTATTGATTTTAATTAATTTTGCTTACATAGATTCAAGTGTCCCACCAAATATATCTCCCTTCCCCCCAACCCTGTGTTCCCCTTGATACCCCCTTTTGACCACTCCCCTCAATGCCCCCCCTTCCCTCCAGGATTTGCTGTCCTGCTCTCTATAACGCTGTGTTATGTATATATAATTTCACCAATCTCTTTCCCTTCTCTGATCCCATCCTCTCATCCCCTTTCCCTCTGACCACTTTCCCTCTGGTCCCTTTGATCCTACTTCTACCTCTATTCTGTTTCTCAGTTCACATTGTTCATTAAATTCTTCATATGAATGAGATCATATAATATTTTTCTTTCTCTGCCTGGCTTATTTCACTTAGCATAATAGTCTCCAGATCCGTCCATGTTGTCACAAAAAGATTTCCTTATTTTTCACAGCCACGTGGTGTTCCATTGTGTATATGTACCATAGCTTTTCAGTCCACTCGTCCACTGATGGACACTTGGGCTGTTCCCAGATCTTGGCTATTGTAAACAACGCTGCCATAAATATGGCGGTGCATTTCTTCTTTTGAACCAGTGATTTGTTATTCTTAGGATATATGCCTAAAATTGGGATAGCTAGGTCAAAAGGCATTTTCATTTTTAATTTTTTGAAGAATCTCCATATTGTTTTCCACAGTGGCTGCACCAGTCTGCATTCCTCGCCAGCACTTATTCTGTGTTGTTTTGTTAATGAGCGCCATTTTGACAGGTGTGAGGTGCTTTCTCATTGTAATTTTAATTTGCATTTCTCTAATAAATAGAGGTGTTGAACATTTTTTCATATGCCTCTTGGCCATCTGTATTTCCTCTTTGGAGAAGAGTCTATTCAGTTCTTTTGCCCATTTTTTGATTGGGTTGTTTACTTTCCTGGTATTGAGTTTTACAAGTTCTTTATAAATTTTGTTCTTATGAGACGTATTGTCGAATATGTCCTCCCATTGTGTGGTTTGTCTTTTTATTTTGTTCAGATTGTCTTTAACTGTGCAAAAGCTTTTTAGCTTGATCTAGACCCGTTTGTTCATCCTGTCCTTTATTTCACTTGCCTGTGGAGATAAATCAGCAAATACATTGCTGCAAGAGATATCGGAGAGCTTACTGCCTATGTTTTCTTCCAAGATGATTATGGTTTCATGACTTACATTTAAATCTTTTATCCATTTTGAGTTTATTTTTGTGTATGGTATAAGCTGGTGCTCTAGTTTCATTCTCTTGCAAGTACCAGTCCAATTTTCCCAACACCATCTGTTAAAGAGACTGTCTTTACTCCATTGTATGCTCTTATCTCCTTTGTCAAATATCAGTTGTCCATATAGGTGTGGGTTTATTTCTGGGTTTTCTGTTCTGTTCCATTGATCTATATGCCTGTTTTTATGCCAGTAACAAGCTGTTCTGACAATTGTTTTGTAGTATAACTTAATATCAGCAAGTGTGATACCACCCACTTTATTCTTCTTTTTCAAGATTGCTGAGGCTATTCATGTTCTTTTTTGGTTCCATGTAAATTTTTGGAATATTTGTTCTATATCTTTGAAATATGCTATTGGTATTTTAATAGGAATTGCATTAAATTTATGCATTGTTTTGGGTAATATAGACATTTTTTATAATGTTTATTCTTCCTAACCATGAGAATGGTATATGCTTCCACTTGTTTGTATCTTCCTTGTTTTCTTTTATCAATGTTTTATAATTTTCTGAGTACAAGTCTTTAACCTCCTTGGTTAAATTTACTCCTAAGTACTTTATTTTTTTGTTGTTGTAATAGTGAAGGAGATTGTTTTCTTAAATTCTCTTTCAGACAGTTCATTGTTGGTGTATAAAAATGCCACTGATATCTGAATATTAATTTTATATCCTGTCACCTTGCTGAATTCATTTATCAGGTCCAGTAGTTTTTTGACTGAGACTTTAGGGTTTTCTATGCACAGTATCATATCATTAGCAAATAATGATAGTGTTAATTCTTCTTTTCCAATTGAAAGCCTTTTATTTCTACTTCTTGTCTGATTGATGTGGCTAGGACTTCCAAGACTATGTTGAATAAGAGTGGTGAAAGGGGTCACCCCTGCCTTGTTCCTGATCTTAAGGGGATTGCTTTTAATTTTTGCCCATTGAGTATGATGTTGGCCGTATAGGTTTGTCATAGATGGCCTTTATCATGTTGAGATATGTCCTTTGGAGGAGATGAGAGACAACAGGTGTTACTGAAGCAGGAATAGAAGGAAGGGACAGGCAGGAGATCAGTCTGGGAAGCTGGGTGGAGGCCAGATCACGGCTGTAAGACCACATTAAAATGCTTGGAATTTACTTTAAAATTAAAAAAAATGTCATTTAAGAGTATCAGTCAGGACTGCAACATTATTGAATTTATTTTTTTAAGATTATTCTAGCTGCCACAGGAATATTGGAAGTGGGTAAATAAATTAGTTGGGTAAATAATGATTGTAACTTATACTAGTGTGATGTCGGTTATATTAGAAAGAGACGGGTGGATTTGAAGCTAGAAAGCACACTATTTAGAGATTACCTAGAATGGGGGTATGCATGCACATGTGCAGTATACCATGTGTGATGAGTGGTGGAAGCACGTGGAGAAGAAAGGATGACTCCCAGGTTTCTTAACTGAGCAAGGTTGTGAATGACAGCGTGGTCTTAAATGCTTATGTGGACAAATTTAAGAAATGGGAAGCCACCAACCCCAACCTCTTTCAATCAGCCTTCATTGTAAAATTCCACTGGGTCTTTATAGAGTATTCAAGTGTCTGCTATAAAAAAGTCCTGATGATGATGGTGATGGGTAACCTTGTAAAACATTTTAAATACTGTTTGTCAATTATAGTTGACATGCAATATCGTATTATTTTCAGGTCTACAACACAGTAAAATACAAACAGTATTTCTAGTAAATACTGTTGAAACACCAACTTCTAGTTAAGAACGGCGTGCATGATCCTTGTCTGGGGAGAGTCTCTGAAAGTAGCTGGAGGACTGGAAGCAAAGAAAGGCAGATATTTCTTGTTGGCAACTGAGTGGGAGGTCCTAAAAAAGATACAACATACTGTTTCCAGAGCTCAGAAGCGGCAAGTGTGTAGTTACAATTCAAATCTATTTCCTTTTGCATTCAGCTGAGCTCTTCATGTGAACATCATGATAGGCTTCCATTACAAGTTTAAAGAGTGTATTGAGTTTCACTGTCTCCAATGTCTGATTTCCTTCAACTGAAATATTTAGCTCACAAGACTAAATAAATCATGATTCAGCACCTCATTAATTAATGTAATATTTTATTTATTTATTACTTTTTTTTTTAGTGAGAGACAGACAGACAGGGACAGACAGAAAGGGAGAGAAATAAGAAGCATCAATTATTTGTTGTGGCACCTTAGTGGTTCACTGATTGCTTTCTCAAATGTGCCTTGACCGGATGGCTCTAAGTGAGCCAGTGGCCTGTTGCTCAAGCCAGTGACCTTGGGCTCAAGCCAGCGACCTTGGGTTTCAAGCCAGCAAGCTTTGGGCTCAAGCCAGAGACCATGGGGTCATGTCTATGATCCCACGCTCAAGCTGGATGAGCCCATGCTCAAGCTGGTGACTTTGTGGTTTCAAACCTGGGTCCTCAATGTCCCAGGCTGATGCTCTATCCACTGTACCACCACCTGGGGTCAGGCACATTTTATTTTAGTTCATTTGCTTTTTGTTTATTTTATTCATTTTATTTTTATTGTTACTGAATTTGTTGGAGTGACATTGGTTAATAAAATTATATAGGTTTCAGGTGTACAATTCTATAATACATCACCTCTACTTTGTATTGTATGTTCACCACTCCTCCAAAAGTATTAATCTTGCTTTCTTCCATAAAACTATGTGTGTATGTGTGTGTGTGTTTGGGAAGAGAGAAAACACTATTTTTTATAACACTAGGTATTATGGATGATTACAACAAAAATTAAGTTTCTTGTACACCAAACTTTTTATTAAACAAATACCCCAGGGTCTAGTTTTTAAACTCTTCAGTTACTATTCCTATACTGGGCATTCATTCTACAGGACCACTGGTTGTGACCTGTGTCAGAAACTCACAAACCAGTGTTTTGGTAGAACTGGAAGCCATTTTGAAAAAGGAGATAGTTTCTAATCGATGGTGTTTTTTCAATGAAAATGTATTCACAGCCTACTGGGGGCTCTACACCAGCTAGACTTCACACTGGAAAACACAAATGACAAGAAATCTCAGGGTGAGCAAAGCCTCAGGATTAAGCCACAATTAAATGGAACATCAGATATAACATGATTCTGCATCTATGGTTAACAGTTTTATAACTGTAAAAGCCTATTTGTCACCCTTTGGCAGTCAGCTTTTATTAGTCACATGAAAAATATCATTTCTATTGTAGAAAATTTGCTCTATCAGGGAGAATTCTTAATGAGAGAATATGAACATAACAGAAGTGTCAGAATTGTCATTCAAAGGAGAAAATGCTAGCAAAGAACAGCTCAAAATTTTAAATCTTTGCTGCTTTGTAAAGAGCGAACCAAAAGATTATTGATGTCCAATTCTCAAATTGGAATAATTAATAAGAAAATATCCCTGTTGTAGGTATGTTGCTATGATTTCCAAAGCAGCTCTCTCTTTGGCCTGGCTCTTATAGATGCCTACAGTTTGACTTAGTGATGAAGAAACATTTCACTGACAAGGATCCCTCTATGATTTCAGGGACGAGAACTAACTAAGATGTTACCTGAGTCAGAAATATTACCCAGGCCTACACTCAGTTCTGGGATTCCTGGTACTCCGTGGTGTTTTCCCTCACTACAGCAGAGCTTCCAAGCTGATAGCAGTGAGCTTCCCTAAAATGTAAACCTCACCACATGAAAGGTGTTTCTAAGGACCTTCAATGACATCCCTTTGCGGAGTGGTGATACAGACACACTGTTTGGTCATAAATCGGTTCTCCCCTTTTCTCCATAAATTCTGGCATCTTGAAAGAATATAGTTTGCCTGATAAATCAGGAAGGCCTTGCAGCAAACAAGCTCCCACTCTGGCTGGGTGGGCCTGGATCTCACAATGAAGAAAGCGAGCTGGAATGAGGCACACCACCCAAAGGATCTTACTTTTTTTTGCTGCCTAGAAGACTAGGCATGCAGTGGGGACCACAGCCTGGCTTCTGCCAGAATATCTATGATGTAGCTCAAGAGAGTCTGTGGAACTCCTCAGAGGGTCCCAGATGTGACCTCTCTATTCATATCTTCTGCAGTATGTCCCACAGTAGCATAATTGGTTTCAAAAAATAATAATTTTATGTTTGGTATTCATGGATTATTAAAAAGCAAGAACAGCAACAACAACAACAAAAAACACAACACAGATCCTACCTAATGCAGATGGTCTGAGATATGGGGAACTATATTCTAGTGAACTGAGTATGGTGTCTGAACAGAAAGCTATACTTCACAGGAGGGCTAAGCCGTAGGATTAAGGGACAGGCTGTTCTTTAAAAGAGCAAGAGGATCCAGGTAGAAGTCAATTGTTTTTCCCACCAAAGTTGCTAGTCACCCTTCATCTCAGTTACCCTTGGGAAACTGCTCCTCTCCACATTCAGTCCATACGACTCAGATGGAGTCAAGCCCTCCCTGTCTCCCAGCCTCCAGAACGGGCATGTGACACAGACCCGTGCAATTGATTGTGTGCTAACCCTTTGATCAGGGGTTGGTTCAAAATCAATCATGTCACTTCGGGCTACAAGACTCATTTTGAAATTCCCCTTTTTTATTTTTATTTTTTAACTGAATTTATTGGGGGTGACATTGGTTAATAAGATCATATAGGTTCGATTTGATATTTTTCATTGCAACTAGTTGGAAACAGAAATTTATACCTCAGCTCCAGTGAGAGAATGTTACTCTAGGGCAGAGGTCAGCAAAACTTTTCCTGTAAATGACAGGATAGTAAATATTTTCAAGCTTTGTAGGCCATAAAAATCTTTGTCACAGCTACTCAACTCAGCCACTGTCAGGAGAAAACCGCTGTGGACACAATGTGAACAAATGAGTGTGGCAGTGTTCCAATAAAACTTTATAGACGTTGAAATTTAAATTCCATATAATTTTCTTGTGTCACAAAATTTAATTTTCAAAAACCCATGTTTTTAATCAGATAGACAAAAACCAGCTGAAAGGAGGTATAACTGAAGGTAAAGTCAGCAAAACTTGCTGATGGAGTAGATGTGTAGAACAAGAGAGGAAGAGAGAGAGGAAGGGACGTAGAAGAGGTCAAGAATACATCAAGGTGTGTTTGACCTGGGATGTAGAAGAGGTCAAGAATACATCAAGGTTTGCTTGACCTGGGACGTAGAAGAGGTCAAGAATACATCAAGGTTTGCTTGACCTGGGACGTAGAAGAGGTCAAGAATAAATCAAGGTTTGTTTGACCTGAGCAACCAGGTTAAGGGGAATACTAATTTTTAAAATAAGAATATAAAAATGGTAAATTTTGGGTGAAATTCATCATTTTTTGGAAATGTTGAGTTTGTAATGCCTAATAGTTTTCCAAGCAGAAATACCAAATAAACAGTTTACATACATGAGTATGACCATAGGGAAGAGGAAGAGGCTGGATTCCCGAGAACAAAAATCATATTGAAAGCTACGAATTGGGATGATACCACTTAGGGAGTAAATAGAAACAGAAAACCAAAAAAGGTCCTACAACTCAGCCCCAGAGAGCTCCACTGTTTCATGATTTCTGCTCACAAAAATTAGGAAATATTTTATCGCTTCATATTCAGTTTGAAATATCCCCTAATTTTTGTGAGCAGTAGAATAAACAAAGGATAAGTGCCTAATGAAGTAAAATAAACTAAGAGGAAAGGATTCCCAAGGCTAAGGGAACAAGATGTTTCTAAAAGCGAAGATGGGCCTTACGTCAAATGCGGCTACAATGTGTACTAAGATAGGGTCAGAGAACCGACCCTTAGACTCGGCAAGGTGGAACTCACTGCTGTCCTAACAAGTGTATTTTGCAGTGGACTACTGAGTTCAAGAAAGAATAATTTTGAAAAAGTGGAGAGATAATAGGGACAGGTCTTTCGAGAAATTCTGCTTTAAAGGCTTGGAGCAGTAGCTAGAGGTGAGGCATGGGGTAAAGAATCTTTTGCTTATTTGTTTTGTTACTGTTGTTTGTTTCTAAGATGGGACATATATATGAGTCAGGAGAAAAGACAAAATGAATGAGGCAGAAGCAAACACATGGGTGGGAGAGGGATGGGAACCAAGGGAACTCTCCCTATGGGAAAAGATGCAGATTTAGTAGTTTGAAGGCCAAGTTCTCTTGTGATGGCTTCTGTTTACTCAGGGAAACCTTGAGGGTAAATAAATTTGGGTTGAATTTCCCAGAGTCTGAAGAAGGTGTAAAGTGGCTGTCTTGGTGACAAGGAAGTGACTTACCTGAAGAAACATGTGGAGACCCTGGAGCAGGCTGGGAGCCCAGCTGGGCCCCGCGAGAATGGTGGTGTGCATTCCCCCAGCCATGCTCTATTTCTGTAGCCATGTTTCCCCAGCTGCAGGGAGCAGATGGAGCATAGGCAGGAAGTGGGCTTTAACTCATGGTGGGTTTGTCTCTAGGTGATTTTGATAGAGGAAGTCAAGGGACTTGAGAGGGTGCACTCTGGAGAGCTCTTTGAATTAAAGGGCCTGTTGAATTAAAGGAATGAGCTGCAAAGACAGGGAGTGGTAACCAAAGAGTGGGCTGCCTGACACCGATATTAGGGAGGTGATGCAGTTATTGCAATTGTAAGATCCAGAGGAGGAGAATCACTCAGAGAGTGGCTGGGAGAGGAAGAGCAGAGACCTCCGGAGAGGATCCAGGAACACCAGGGCTCAGGGGATGGATGGGCCAGCCAAGAAACTAACGTTCTTGATGAAGCCACCAGGAAATAAAATAGTAGTCATGGGGAAAAGAAAAAAAAAATGCTAAAATTTCCTGTAGCTGAGCGAGAGTAACCAGGAGGAAACAGATTAATTTTATTTTTTTAATTTATTTCTTTTACTTTTTATTTAATTTGTTGGAGTGACACTAATTAACAAAATTACACAGGTCGGGTTAACTTTAGATGGTGTAATCTGAGAACATGTAAACATATGCTTCAAAAAAGCTGACTTTTTGTTTCATGAGGGCCAATTGTCCAAAGGCTGTTCTTAGGAACAAAGTCACCATCCTGTCCCCAGAACCTGTGGCACAGGGCGGATGGGAGGAAGGAGAGACCCAGCTATGAAGCTGCAACGAGCAGATTCTGAGGGTACGGCCAGGCCTCACTCAGAGCGAGCAGGGAAGGGAGTTCCGGGCATCACTAACTCCTGGTCGGAGAGGTCACGATGGCTCCCAGCCCGGGCTGATAATGTCTAAAGAAGATAAGGGAAAACCTGTGTAGCCTGGAAGGCGCTGATTTTTAAAAAGTAGGTTTTTCACATCTCTCAAATATCATTTACCTTTTTTTTTTTTAATGTGCAAAAAACAACAACAAACAGGAGATGTCAGACTATCATGTCTGTCATGGTGAGCAGCCAATGTTTGCAGACCTGAGATTCTGTACGTGCCTGACATGAACATGACTCCCGTTCAGCTCTCGTCTGTGCGGCATTGAAAGGGAGGTTGGTGATGCCCCTTCAGCGCTTAGGAGAAAGGGTTCCTGGGAGGCCAAGAAAAGATCTCAGACTCCCAGGGAAGGTAGACAGAACACAAGGCGCCTGGAGACAGCGTCTGTCATCTCTCTGGCTCTGCGGGCGCTATAACATTTTTCCAGCGGGTGTCCTGGTCCCGGCTTCTTTCCTGCTCCGACCCTCGGATTGATCCTTTTCTTACAGGTCTCTAGGACCTGATAAACTGCCCAAGATCATGTTTTATGGAGAATGCTGGAATGTTCCATAATTGGTTTTCTCATATAAAACTAAAGCGTACAGACAGTGACCTTGTTTTCCGGGTGCTATCTCCCTCGAGCAGGCGTTGAGTTTTCTGAGACCGCCACTGCCCCCACCCTCAGAGCTTCAGGAAACCCTTCCGAGGCCATCTCAGCACCTCCAAACGCCTTAATGAGGGCCTCTGCTGCAGTGGGCTCCCTGCTAGGGTCCCTCCAGTGCGTCTGTCTGAAATTCAGTGATGAAGGTTATAATTAAGAGAAGGGACTAAATCAGCTTTGCACCGGTGAGAAATGACATCTATATAGCTAACATTTAATATAGGCAAGACCCATAAAAATGCAGTATGAGCATCCAATCTCTCTCACCAGGATGGTTCAGGGATTAATCAAGTCAAACCAGGGAAGTGTTTCAAGTGCTCTATAGAAGGAGAATCAGCCATTCTTGAAGTAAAACATATTTTTCTTCTATTCATCTACTTAAAAATATAAATGGCCTATCCCAACCTCCCGAAACATGATTTACCACACTACTAATACTAATCCTTTACATTTAGATAGTGCTCTGCACTTTTGAGATGCTTGCACATAAATTAACTGCTACAGTAGTAGGTCCTGGGACCAAAATCATGGTTCTAGAAATGAAACAATTTTTTTCCTCAACTCCCTCCCACATGGATATTCTGACTTGATCTCTCTAATGTGGTGAACTTCAACCATAATAAGTTCTTTTACCTGTGGACGTTAAGCTTGGACTATTAACTTATAGAGAAAATGTAAAACACTTGTTTACTTAACAAGAAAATAATGTGGTCAAGTGGGAAAAAAAAGGTGAGTTAAAAATGGGCAAGGGAGTTAAAAAATGCGAGTTTGTTCTTTGTTAACCTTTTCAACTAAACAAAGTTTGAAACAATCCCAGGTCTGTTTTGTGTAAATGTCTTACTACCTTTAATAACTTAATAGTGTAATTGTATGCACAATTGCTCCCTGTTCTGGCAAGCTGCCACAAGACTGAAATCTTTTGTCTTTTCTAAACACTATAAACATCATTAAAATGCCAAAACCTATATAGCACTTTTATGAAGTAATTTGCAAATTTTATGGACTAAATAAGGCCACAACAAATTTCACCCTGAGCTACCAGGTACCGCACTTGTTTTCATCCATTCATTCACTCACCCATTCATTCATTTACTCTTTCATTTATTCATTTGCTGCTGCTCCTATGTGAAGTCCAGGTATAGAAGTTCATGGGCTTAAATCCCAAAGCCTGTGTGGATATTACACCAAGAAATTAAAAGAAATAGGTACAGAAAGTACTAAGCAAAACATAACAGGTGATTGATTCACCTTTTGTTTTTAAAGTAAAAACGCAGCAGGGTGGTAATGAAAGAACATTAGTGATATGAAGCAAGTCTGAGGCTACATCTCTTAGAGAGACCCTTGGAACTGAAAAGTGATACCACAGATTAGTGTAGCCAAAAGGTAGTTTCTAAATAATAATAACAGTAATACTTAGAATCGATGGAATAACCACACGAGTAAAGGAATAGAGACAAGCTTGATATAACAGTATCTATTGAGCATTAAATATGGCATCATATAATCTGGTTTAGTGATATACTAACTAAAAATCTCTTCTAAGGAAATAATCAGTGGTTGTGACATTGCTTATAAAGACAGTCGTCACAAGGCCAGTAGCAAAGCAAAAGCTGATTCAATTTATACATTCTGTAGTATAGGAATATTTACATAAACTTATTACATTATTGCATTTATAATCTTGTGAAAAGTATTTCATAAAGAGAGCTCTCTTTTATAAACACATATTCTGACCGCAAAACTTTCCTAAGTACCTGGTGGTCATAGCACTGTGCTTTTTTTTTTTTTTTGTATTTTTCTGAAGCTGGAAATGGTGAAAGACAGTCAGACAGACTCCCGCATGTGCTCGACCGGGATCCACCCGGCACGCCCACCAGGGGCGACGCTCTGCCCACCAGGGGGCGATGCTCTGCCCCTCTGGGGCGTCGCTCTGCTGCGACCAGAGCCACTCTAGCGCCTAGGGCAGAGGCCAAGGAGCCATCCCCAGCGCCCGGGCCATCTTTGCTCCAATGGAGCCTTGGCTGCGGGAGGGGAAGAGAGAGACAGAGAGGAAGGAGGGGAGGAAGGTGGAGAAGCAAATGGGCGCTTCTCCTATGTGCCCTGGCCAGGAATCGAACCCGGGTCCCCCGCACACCAGGCTGATGCTCTACCGCTGAGCCAACCGGCCAGGGCCAGCACTATGCTTTAATAAATACATGTGTTCTCTACCCATACTCCCTAGCCTTCCTGGATTTCTGTGTCTCTTCACTACACTGTGGTGGTCACCATATTGGCCCTCCAACATCTCATGATGAGTCTAAGCCAATCATGAGCCTCTATGCACTCACCCTCTTGACGGAGTTGGATTCAGAGCTGAGCAGGTCTAAGTCAATTTAGGACAAAACACACGAGGAATAATCAGAGAGATGGGGGAACTGAAAGCAGTTATTTTTCACAAAGAACCAGGACCAGACTGCGGCATCTTGTGAGTGGCAAGGAACAAGCCTGTGTTGGAGATGATGTCCTAAGCAGCAGAGCAGGTAGGTGAGCCTCTGAGACAATTATTGAGGAACTGATTAACCAACCCTGAAGTCTGTCCTAACTTTGGCTTTCTTGTTCTGTACAATAACACATCTTATATTTAAGCCAGTTTTAGTTGAAGATTCTTTTTTTTTTTTTCAGAAACAGAGAGAGAGTCAGAGAGAGGGATAGATAGGGACAGACAGACAGGAATGGAGAGAGATGAGAAGCACCAATCATCAGTTTTTCATTGTGGCACCTTAGTTGTTCATTGATTGCTTTCTCATATGTGTCTTGACCAGGAGGCTACAGCAGACTGAGTGACCCCTTGCTCATGCCAGCGAACCTGGGTCCAAGCTGGTGAGCTTTGCTCAAACCAGATGAGCCCGGGTCCTCTGCATCTCAGTCTGACGCTCTATCTACTGCACCACTGCCTGGTCAGGCTCTATTATTTTCTGAAGGCTGAAAAATATACTTTATTCTCTAATTGTAAGTCCTGTCAGTCCCTTGATCAAATCATGGAGAGAACTAATGAAGGACAACTAAGCAGAGTGTAACTTTCATGCTTTATCTGTCATTACATCTGCACAGAAATCAAACGCCAATCAGAGGGGTTTGCTGCTCTTGCCCTGTAAACACTACACTTCTATCATCATTTTAATATAAACATTTTCAAACACACAAAAAAGTTGAAAGAATTGTAAAGGAACCCACATAGTGTCTACAATTACTATTTTACCTCAGTTGCTTTATCAACATTTACCCATATTCTAACTGCCCATCAATTGATTCTATATTTTTATTCCTTATTTTTTTAAAAATCCTTCTACCTCCTCACCATCATCACGAATTGACTCAACTTTTAATTACTTATTTAAATATTCTGTTGTTATTTAACTTTCTATACATTCATATCACTTCTCTCCCAATATGTGACAGAATCCTTAAGGGAAGATGTTTGTATTATATATCTATAACATTTCATGTGAAAGTTTGATATCAATAAATATGTAAAACTGAGATAAACTCCATCACTTGAAGACATTAGATTTTGGTTACTCAAGCAATTCCATAGCAAAACAAAGACACAAATAGTATTTCAACAGACTACAAGCTCTGGACATGCTATTTGCTATTATTTTTGTAGTACAATTTTCTACACTAAATTCTAAAAGCATGTCATTTTTATTCTATGAAATTGAACTGGATAGAAGACAAATTTATATAACAAATAACTCTTTAATAAGGAACATATACATTAACTTTTAGGAAGAAAAAAGCTTTTTCTTTTATTTTAAATCTACTTCTATTAATCAAATTACTATTTTAAGTATTCTTTCCCTTGAAAACATTTTATTTGAAGCCTAGTGCTAACACCCTCACATCAACCCAGCTAAATGAACTGGGCAAAGCCACAGCTAAACTGAAGAGTGTAAGACACTTAAACATAAGATGGAGTGTTGCTATTGAAAAACACAAACTAATACATCTCCCAAGAACACACACATATAGCCAACAGATATATGAAAAGATACTCATCTTTGCTAGCTATATATGCAAATCAAAACCACAATAAGATACCACCTTACAACTGTTAGATTGGCTATTATCAACAAGACAGGTAATAACAAGTGCTGGAGAGGCTGTGGAGAAAAAGGAACCCTCATTCACTCTTGGTGGGAATGTAAACTGGTATAGCCATTATAGCAGAAACTATGGTGATTCTTCAAAAAATTAAGAATAGAATTACCATATGACTCAGCAATCCCTTTACTGGGTCTCTACTACAAAAAACTCAAAAACATTGGTACACAAAGACACATGCACCCTTATGTTCATTGCAGCATTATTCACAGTGGCCAAGACATGGAAACAACCAAAGTGTCCTTCAACAGAGCTTTGGATAAAGAAGATGTGGTACATATATACAATAGAATACTCCTCAGCCATAAGAAATGATGACATAGTATCACTTATGACAACATGCATGGACCCTGAGAACATTATACTGAGCGAAATAAGTAAATCAGAGAAAAGCTAAGAACTATATGATTTCACATACAAGTGGGATATAAAACTGAGACTCATGGGCCCTGGCCAGTTGGCTCAGCGGTAGAGCATCGGCCTGGCATGCGGGGGACCTGGGTTCGATTCCCGGCCAGGGCACATAGGAGAAGTGTCCATTTGCTTCTCCACCCCCACCCCCTCCTTCCTCTCTGTCTCTCTCTTCCCCTCCCGCAGCCAAGGCTCCATTGGAGCAAAGATGGCCCGGGCACTGGGGATGGCTCCTTGGCCTCTGCCCCAGGCGCTAGAGTGGCTCTGGTCTTGGCAGAGCGACGCCCCGGAGGGGCAGAGCATCGCCCCCTGGTGGGCAGAGTGTCTCCCCTGGTGGGCATGCCGGGTGGATCCCAGTCGGGCACATGCGGGAGTCTGTCTGACTGTCTCTCCCCGTTTCCAGCTTCAGAAAAATACAAAACAAACAAACAAACAAACAAAAAACAAAACAAACAAACAAAAAAACAACAACTGAGACTTATGGACATAGATTAAAGTGAAGTGGTTACCATGGAGAAGGGGATATGGGAGAGGGGGATGTGGGGGAGGGAGTAAAGAGGGACAAATATACAGTGACAGAAAATGATTTGACTTTGGGTGATGGATATACAACATAATCAACAGTTCAAATGCTATAGAGATGTTTACCTAAAACTTATGTGCTCTGATTGATCAATGTCACCCCATTAAATTTAATTTTCTAAATAAAATTTTTAAAAAGAGAAAAATACATGCCTGACCAGGTGGTGGTGCAGTGGATAGAGTGCCAGACTGGGATGCAGAGGACCCAGGTTCAAAACCCCAAAGTTGCTGGCTTGAGCACATGCTCACTAGTTTGAGTACGGGGTCACTGGCTTGAACGTGGGATTATAAACATGAATGACCTCATGGTCGCTGGCTTGAAGCCCAAGGTTGCTGCCTTGAGCCCAAGATCACTGACTTCAGAAAGGGATCACTCGGTTTGCTGTAGCCCCCGATCAAGGCACATAGGAGAAAGCAATCGATGAACAACTAAGGTGCCACAACGAAGAATTGATGCTTCTCATCTCTCTCCCTTCCTGCCTTTCTGTCCCTATCTGTCCTTCTCTCTGTCTCTCTCGCTTAAAAAAAAAAAAAGAAAAAGAAAAATACAAATACTACATTGCTTTCTTTCCTGCCACAACTCTGAAGTGACTTCTGTAAGGCATTTCTCCAGGTTACAGACTATTGAGAAAAACAGTTATTGTACACAGGTGTGTGATTGTGTATTAGAGGATTAAATTCTGAAATAATTGTCCAACCCTTTGGATTTACAGCAAATTAACACAGCTTCTTATTTTACCTTAACCTATAATCAGCAGGCCATAAAGTTGTAAAACAGCGTGTTTCTAGTAGTGGGGATGGTTGAGGTAGTGTCTTTTTAACTTTTTTCTTTTAACTAAGAACTTTGGTAGTAGTTGGAGACATACTTCTAGTCTTGTGTGAGTCTTTAAATATAAATAGCTTCCAGTTTATCTTTATTGTCACTTCTTCTTTGTGCACTATATTGTTTGATTTATTCTTTTACAGATTTTGGAGGGGAGTATTCAAATTTAAAACATAGGAGGATAGCCTCAAATACTGGGAAGCTTGCTCAATCTACCAGATTGAGAAATCAATTAATGAAAAATGGGAGAGAAATAATGGGACAGTAACCTAAGTCATTTTTTGCCTTAACGAGAAGATTTATCCACAAGTCCACACTTGGGAGAAAGGCCTAGATGCTAACCTATGGTCAGAAGAAACAGTATTTCTGCCCATAAGAATTATTAGGAAGTGTTTTGTTTGTAGTGATCACCCATAGGTTAAATATTCCTGCCTTTGTCATTATCAATAATAAGTTTCCACCATGTAGATAATTTGGTGGAAAATGAATTATCCCACCTGTTTTTTAAGGTATTAAGCATTACTTTAACTCAAATCATTTTTTTAAAAAAGGCTAATCCTATGCTTTGGGAAAGATGTCACAGATTTTTTTTTCCAATGAACTATCAAAATTGTCACATCTATGATTATTTGTATCCTTCAAAAGACTCCTTACATTTCATTCCACATGTATAAAGACATGTTGAAATATTACCATATTAATAATTTAAGAAAGACCAATTTGAAGACTTATTTTCCTTGTTAAATTGTGCTTTTGAAGTAACCTTACATTGGTTTGAGTTACAAAATGCATTTTCCCCCTTAAAACCTTCTTAAAACAGAAGAAAGGGCAACTTCTAGGTAGCAGTGATTAGGGAATCATAACAGAAGAAACAAAACAAAAGTCTGTTACAACAAAGTAGCCAACCACAATGTATGAATTTTAGAATTTAAAACTTGAGCCTGATCGGGCCGTGGCACAGTGGATAGAGCATTGGACTGGGATACAGAGGACCCAGATTCAAAACCCTGAGGTCACTGGTTTGAGTGTGGGTTCATTTGGTTTGAGCAAGGCTCACCAGCTTGAGCCCAAGGTCGTTGGCTAGGGGTCACTCGGCCTGCTGTAGCCCCCCCCCCCCCCCGGCTCAAGGAACATATGAGAAAGCAATCAATGAACAACTAAGGTGCTTCAATAAAGAATCAATGCTTTTCATCTCTCCCTTTCTGTCTGTCTGTCCCTATCTGTCCCTCTCTGTCTCTGTCACAAAATAAAAACAAAAACTTGAAACGCAGAATATACTTTAGGCTAACAAAACCTGTCTTTCTAAGGTGTGGATTTTAATTTATAGCAATGTTTCACTGTTTTTCTGTGAGGCAACATTTTTATTTCAATGATTAAAACCATAGACTTGATTAAAATAAAAATAATGTAAATTGTATCTGAAAAAGTCAACACCATCAGCAATGAGTATAAAGTAACTTAAGAAAATATTTTTCATAAAGTTTCAAGTAGCATTCCAAGATTTTCTTCTCTCTTCAAACATTTATTGAGAACCTACCAAGTTCCAGGAACATGCTAGGGAAGGCAGGCCATGACAATGACACAGGGCCTCGCCTCCAGGAAGTCAGAGATGAGTGTAGCATGCACTCAGATAAATTGCATGTCTAAAGATCCTTCAAAGGACTATCTTTGGGCTTAAAATGTCATTCGCTTTTTGTAAACTCTTGACTGATTTAATGGAATCAGATATCTTCTTAAATTGCAAATCAAATAAACATAAAATTGGTCTAAATGGTTTCTATTTATTTTTAAATTTTCTGATCAAGTAAAAGCATGTCAGCTGTGGGTAATCCATCAAAACTGCACAATTGTTGCATTTAAATTCCATTGTCTGTTGGGTGCTTACATTTCTTTTCCTCTTCAATATTCATAAGTTCTTTCAAAATGGGTCCAAAGCCCACACAGTCATTTTTCAAAAACAATATTCTTGGCTGTGATAACTTTACAAGTTTTATTACTTAACATTAAATTGTTTTATTCCCTTATCATTACTTCTTGCATTCATAAACTTAATAAAAGGCTGTTGTTCTATAAAATAAAATATTTCATGTTTATGCTTCAAAAAAGTGGAGAGATTTCCCTGTCCCTTCATTTACAGAATTTCTATACTTACACTACACACATTAGTGGTTCAAAGTCATTACCAGTCATTACTGTTGAATGTATTAAAAAACTAAGCATGATTTATTTTGAAGTCAACCGCAAGTAGTCATGGATATATTTCAGTAGTCAATCAAATAATTATTCAATGACCATGTGCAATCCTTGAGAAGAATATGAGAGAATTGTATTATGCTATCAGGAGAGTAAAATAAATTATAATCTAGTATCCACTGAATGGCAGAGTAATATCCATCTAGGCTATTTTGAAAGAGAAGTTACACAATCAAAATTAAACTTTTTAAATTAAAAAATTAATATTTAAAGAACCAAGAAGCAATAAAATAAAGCTTCTTGAAGTCAGCCAGGGTAGCAGTACTATATATGATCAGAGTATGGGTTTCATCTACTGGGTTTATATATGAAAAAATGAGCTACATCTATTATTTGGTAATTGCAAGTCCCTAGTAAAGATTATTATTATTACTTTTTTTAAATTTGCTTGAATTCTTGATACTTTTTTTTTTATTTTATTTATTCATTTTTAGAGAGGAGAGAGAGGGGGAGAGAGAGAGACAGAGGAGAGAAAGACAGAGAGAGAGAAAGGGGAGGAGCTGGAAGCATCAACTCCCATATGTGCCTTGACCAGGCAAGCCCAGGGTTTCGAACCGGCGACCTCAGCATTTCCAGGTCAAGGCTTTATCCACTGTGCCACCACAGGTCAGGCCAGTAAAGATTATTTTTAAGACTCAATTTTATCAATAGATAAAATATGTATTAAAAATATTTCTTACAAAAGAGATTCATAATTTTTTTCATATATAGCTATCACCAACCCCATCCAATCTTCATCATCAATCAATAAATTAAAAAATCAATGTCCATATATAAATGTGTCTACATTATTTATACAAAGCTTGATAGAGCACAATCATCTAAAAGAACCTAATAATAAATTTAAAAAAACAATTTTTAAAACAAAGCTTCTACACTCAGTAATTAGATTAAACCATGAAATTATATTTTAATACATTTGTCTGAAATAATAAAACAACAGTGAAACTTTATATAGTTAACTAAATTTGAGCAATTTTCTATTTAATAAAGCTTATAAAAAGTTTAACTGCCTAATGAAATTCTGAACTAACTAACTTTCTCTGCACAATCTGAGCTTCTTTTAGACTCAAAAGACAAAATAAGAAATAAAATACAAAAAAGGTATAAAATGGACAACAGTCTGCCAGGCTTGTCACTTTCATTCTATTTTCCATATCTTTTGTTTTGAAATTTGACTATACATAGCATAGTTATTATTTTAAGTCATATATTTGAATTTTAAGTAAAACTCTATAAGTCAATACATTTTAAAAGCTGGAGGTGTGGTTATGGCAGTGTTTTTCAACCAGTGTGCCCCGAGACATGGTCAGGTGTGCTGTGGGGAAATTAAACATGGGTCCCCAAACTACGGCCCGCGTGCTGGATATGGCCCGTGGAGGCTATTTATCCGGCCCGCCGCCAGCCGCCTCCATCCGAACATAAACATTCCCCTCACAATCCCTCCAGCTATCGGCGACAGGAAGAGTGGAGGCACAGGGAATGCTCACTGACCAATAACCTAGGATTCATCCCGACCACTAGCAATGAACCAATAGTAGGCCGACTCTCATCCACACCCAGGAAGGTCCTTGCTCGGGCTGCCGCACACTTGTCATTGTGTGGCCGCGGCGAGTAGGTGAAGCTGCTACTCCTCCCCATGGTCCCAATTTCTAATCCTGGTCAGGACTAGAGGTAAATGTTGCCACCACTAGATGAAGCCTCAGCCTCAGCTGGTTATGTCTATCTTGATGGTGTATATAGAAATTTGACCTTTTTCTTTTTAAAAGAGGCCCCCACAGAGGGTGATATATAATGCATCACAATGTTATCTAACTTTAAAGCTAAAGTTTGCTGATCTTCCTTTGGACAGTTTTTGGTTATCTGTTGCCAAGGAGTTCCCCACTCTGGCCAACAAAGCTATTTTGACATTGCTCCCGTTTTCAACCACATATCTATGTGAACTGAGCTTCTCAAGCTTGACTGCGATAAAAACTAAAAACAGAGAGAGACTGAGAACTGTTGAGGAAGAGCTTCGTGTGTGTCTTTCTACCATTCCTGCCAGGATATCCCTTTTGTGTTCATTGAAACAGGCCCAGGTTTCACACTAAGTGAGTATAAATACATTTAGAAACTATATTATTAACTATATGTATAATATGTACTGTGTTAGAGTGTCATTTTGTGTCATTTTGGTAGGTGTGCCCCAGGATTTTGTAAATGTAAAAAATGTGCCGCAGCTCAAAAAAGGTTGAAAATCACTGGGTTATGGGATAAGCACTTTTTCTAGGGTCACTGATACTGGTTTTGGCCCTATAGTTTGATGTGGCCAGCGAGATGTGGGTAGAAGTGACACTGTGCCAGTTCCAAAAGTGGTCTTAATTTTTCTTTTTGGGAATATAGTTCTTATTTTATAATATAACAATAATTACATAAAATTCATTTCGAAAATAACATTTTTGCAACATTTAGGGAAGAAATTGGTAGGCATATAGCCATATATTACATGCTTAAATGAGAGAAAACAGGATTGTATATCAATTTCTTTAAAAAATTACTACAGAAGAAAATCACCATGATGTAATTAAACAGTGACAAAAATAATAATACTTCTTGAGGAAGAAAATAATGCAATCACAGCACTAGCAGGCTGCCGGAGGCAGGAACGCAGACACTCTGTTATTTCCTCATTGTAGAAACTAAAGAGGCAGTCCAGTCATGCTGAGACATTAGGGATCACATGGTTCTGCCTAAACCCCAATTAAAAAAAAAACCCTCTGAGATATAGTCCAAACTCATCCTCATGCATAGGAATGCTGAGGTAAATGGAACAACCTTTTTCATTTCCATTTACCATCTACGTAGAAAGAAGCATACGTGGCTATTCACATAGTATGCGTAGTTAATTTTATGCCGTGTAAGACTGGATGTGCTACTTGGCTGTCCAAATCTGTCCTCACAATCATTCTGACACAGCAGCCTCACTTAGGCTTAATTCAGAGTCCTTATGCCGCACTAACTCTCTTGAATAACCATGAAACTCAGAAATAAGCTCATGTGACACAAAGGTCCAGTGCACTGTCTTGCTGAGTACAGTAGAAGATAACGCCTTTGGATCTTGTGGAAACAGCAGCCTTGGTAAGCGAGGAGCTCATTGCACATCTTTAAATGGATCCTTGCATTTGTCTGAGTGCGGGAAGAGATGGAGCGGTATATGTGAAATAACTCTATTCAAAACCAGCAAACATTAAATTGCTTAGGAAATGGCTGTTGTCAGTGCAAATGTAAAATGGGAAGTTACTGACTTGACTGAACAGTACAGTCAACAACAACAAAATGAAACCCATTGGAACTTACCAAGAGACTGTGTATTACAAGTACTGCCACGTGAAAGGTTTGAAAAGCAAAGACAGCAGACCCAGAGCGTAACTGGCAACGCTATGGATCTCATTAACTGTCTAAGTCAATAGACTCAATAACGATGAATTACAGAAAGTAATCTACATTGGGGTGGGGCCCACCCATCTGAGACTCTAGGGACATGGCAGTCCCGGGCTGGCCTGATAGCTGCTCACTTCTCCTTCTGGAGAGGGTTAGAGGAGAAGGCCGTTTTCTCACCTCCTACATTGCAGAAGATGCCTTGGAGTCAATGACAGTGGCTGCTGACATGCTCGCCCATCCTCTGGAAAGGAGGCAGCAGGCGATGTGACTCACACGCTGGCCGGGGAGACTGACTAAGCAGCCCTGCCGACCCCAACAAGGAGCTTCAACATCTATGAGCTGTTTCCTTGCCGCTAAGAAAAATGAAATTTGGAGTAAAAGGCCACTTAAGGTCCACTAACATTATTTACAGTGGTAAAATTTTAGAAGTAAAATCATGGTTATGGATAACAGTCTATGGAGCAGCTCCAACTTGTTAGCTACAGATTTGATTTCTCCTTTGATTTCACACAGTATAGAAGGTCCTGTTTTCCCCTTCAGGAGCAACTGAATATTATCTCTGATGAATGGGAAAAAAAAACAGAGCAAAGGGGAATAGTTAGCATAAGGAAGAAAACATCCATTTTTCATCCTATTAGATAACATTTCATAAAAGAGTGACATTGGGGGACATCTAAAAACACAGATATAGACTCTCATCCATTCCTAAGACTAATGCAGATATGTATTCTGTGAAATATATTTTTGAATGTTTATACAAACTGTCCTAATACTTTTCTCAGAATAAAACATTAAAATATAATACTCTTCCCAAAGGTTCTTCACTTCAAATGAGTGTTAAGTTACGAATGGACAATCAGCCCCAGTAGACAGACCCTGATTCCCCCAACCGCTCATACTGAACCCAACATGTCTTCTGATGGGCAGCACTCATCTATTGCATGTTCTGTCTGCGTCTGCTTGTGCTTTAGCATCTATATATATTTTTTACATGTTGTATCCCTCACAGAGGGTGGCAGAGCGATTTAGAAAAGTAAGGAGGAAGCAAAACTGTAATTAAATTCTACCAGTGGGAGTTGAAGTGTTTCCTGTTTCTCCTTTTATATATTTTTTTCTTATCAGTATAATGTATGATGATACTACAATTTGACATCTCAAAACTGAGGGCTTCTTGCATTGAAGACTTTGAACTTCCTTTACTCCACTACATGCAGAACCATGGTCCCATTTTGGCTTTTACCGGATTCAGTTCCCTGAGCTTTCCCCCACACAGGGTGCCTGCTGCTCCATCTGAGCAGCAACGCCTCCACCCAAGTTAGAATCACTGTGTTTAATGAGGCTAGGCTCTGTGAGCTGGCTTATCGTGTGTGAACTTCCCTCTCAGATGAGATTCTCCTGCTCTGGACGTTCCCATTACTCATCGGTGCACTGCTCACACATATTTGGTTGTTGTGTTCGAGTGTAAACACATGAACTTCTCCAGGTTACCTGCAGCAAGACACGGTCTGTTGCCTAATGCAGTAAGCCACTTGGAAAGGTGGGCAGGTTCTAAAAGGGAGCTTTGTCATCTAGCAGCGCTGGGTTTCAGGGTACCCTGACTGTTAGCAGGGTAGAGACTGGGGGGGAAGAGACTTGGTGTCGTTAGCAGACCTGGAACGGTTGTGGGAGAAGCTAGAGAAATTACAGTGCTAGGGAAAATCAGAAGATCAGGGAAGTGGCCACAGGATCACAGGATCGGTCGGAGAAGTCAGGCACGCCCAGACACAAAGAGGACTGGAAGGAAGACTTGGGAGGAGGCTTGCTTCTCTGTGGCTGTTGCTTCTGTGGGTTTGTAGTCAAGCCTCTGGTGGGGGGGTCTCAGGTCACATATGGTCACAGCAGGTGGGAAGAGGGGCAGGATACAGAGAGGAAAGCAAGGACCAGCAAGGACCTGTGGGCATCTCTGCAACTGTGTGTCGCCACAGCTAGCAATGACACCCTCCATGTGCAATGGCTGCTGCTTCACATCTGCCTTCTCAACTCCTCTCTGGTCAATTCTAACCAGACATAAGGGAAGAGGATTCTGGGAAATGCAATTCCAGCTTCACCAATGTGAAACATTATACAATGTGCTGAGTTTCCTTGTAACTGAATTAAAGGAAGCAATGCTGCCTGACCAGGTGGTGGCGCAGTGGATAGAGCATCAGACTGGGATGCAGAGGACCCAGGTTTGAGACCCCGAGGTCGCCAGCTTGAGCGCGGGCTCATCTGGTTTGAGCAAAAGAAAGCAATGATAGTTATTTCCTTCGCAAGGACATAAAATAAATAGTAATGCAAGCATTTTGGATATAGGTATATTAGGGGTTTTTGTCACATTTTTAGTCGATATTTTTCACTTTTGTTGAGGGACATGGCAGTAGTTGTTTACATTTGACTCTTACCTATAACAGGAAGAAGTTCTAATATTTTTAGTGAGATTTTCTTTTAGATAGATATACCATAGGCTTTTGGGAGTATTTATTTGTTTATTTCCCAGAGGGGAGGGGGACTGACAAGGACAGACAGATATAGAAAGGGAGAGAGATGAGAAGCATCAATTCTTCAAGATGGCATCTTAGTTGTTCATTGATTGCTTTCTCATATGTGCCTTGAGGGGGGTGGGCTGCAGGTAAGCCAGTGACTCCTTGGTCAAGCCAGCAACCCTGTGCTCAAGTTGGTGACCTTGAGGTTTCAGATCAGGGTCTTCAGCATCCCTGGTTGATGCTCTATCCACTGCGCCACCAACTGCTCAAATAGGGAGTCTTCATTTTAATTCACTGAAATAAATAGCTTCATTCATTTTACCTTCTTGGTTACATGATATCAGCTAGTCAAGAATGTGGTGTTAAGAGACCACGAGCATTTAAGACTTATTTTTTTAAAGAAATTCTATTCTCTGTTGCAAATTCTCTATGTGTCCTTGAACAATCACATGAAACCCCCACCTGTTGAGTAAAAATATTCAGCTTTCAATCTTGTAAAAAATAATGCAAATTGATTGGAATAGACTTTGCTTAAAACGAGTCTGATATAAACAGGAAGAGGGGTAAACAATTCTTTTTTGAGGCAGAGCTGCTACTTCAATGCTCCTAAAAAAAAAAAAAAATCCACTGTCCTGATAATGGAAACAATGGCTTTCTTGAATAATCACTGTTATTAAATATTTATAGCCCACCTCAAAAAACATTAATTTCTGGGATCCACTTAATCAGAAGTAATTTCAGAATTCCTTCCATTGTGATTATAATTCTAATACTATGCAGATATAGTGGCGATAGATAAGCAATATTAGAATTTTAATTTGGGGATATTATTAGATAACGGAACCAGAGATAAGCATACGAGTCAGTCTTCTAAATATTTATAAAGCCTCTACTATCTGCAAATTGTTTTTCTAGATACTGAATGAGATGCAGCAAAAGTTACTTCCTTACAACCACTGTTTCTTAGACATTTATGTTTATTTGGCTTAAACACCTCTGCCATACACAAGAACTACTACAGTTTTCTAAAGTAGCCAATGATTAACATCTGAGTTGCATTTTGGAATTGATAGCTATTTAAAAAAGTAAAACTTGCAATCTATACTTAGTTGGTCCATGAAGGCCTCTTAAGAGGTTATTTTTGTGAAAAGGTGTTTGTCATGGAAAAAAATAAAAACACTATTCTGATGCTAAAACACACCATGATTAAATATCCAGATTTAGTTGGCCCAAAAAAGCACATATCCTTCAAAAATACCCTTCTACTTAGAGTGGCTAGATTTAGAAAACAAATACACAGAAAAGCCACATACACACACACACACACACACACACACACACACCACACATATATAACATATTCAGTTAAATTTGAATTCCAGCTAAAAATTAATTTTAATGTCTGTCCAAAATAATATGCTAAGAAATCAACCATTGTTTACCTGACATTCAAATTTAATTGGGATTTCTATACTTTATTTAGCAATCCTATTGAGAAAGAACAAGTAACTGCTACAATGGACCAAAACCACTCAAGTCAAATACATGTCAAAGGACAGACAGATCAACAGTTCTAGGACCCTGAAGAAACCTTGAAAGCACAAAGTCAACTCTCAAGGACAAAATTTTCTACTATCTTTCCCACCCAACCTCCACTTCCTTGCTCTGGTAAAATCACAAACTTCAGTTTTCAAGCTAATGAAGAAGATAAAATGGTAGGCACAAAGCACTGTTTCTTCACTGCACTTTAAACAGCCAGCCCATAGCAGGTCCCAAACTAGGTATAAAAAAAAAAAAAAAAGTGACCTTTAAATCCAATTCAGAGTTTTGATACACACAGCTTGCTATTGTAAGTTCTGAACTGAGACTGTGATTGTTCCGTCAAGCACTGTTAAGATATTTTATTATCTAAGAGTGAGCAGAAAAGACATGGGAGAAAGCAAGTGTTCATCCAGGGACAGGAGAAGAACCATCTCCACTGAGTAAAATTTAAGGGGCAGTGAGAGGCAAGAAAAAGAGAAGGAAGGAGGGAGGGAGGGAGGGAGAAAGGGAAGAAGGAAGGAAGGAAGGAAGGAAGGAAGGAAGGAAGGAAGGAAGGAAGGAAGGAAGGAAGGAAGGAAGGAAGGAAGGAAGGAAAGGGGAGGAGTTGATAAGATGGGCAGGGAATGGCAGCTAATGGATATACAAATGTCCTAGTCAAACCCAGACACTTTCTAACCAAACTCATCTTCACTGTGGAATGTCACAGCCAAGCTGAGCTCATTTACGCCCCACAGCCCGATATATGCAAATAGAGATACATGAGAACATGGCTTGTGTCATAATAGGAAAGGATTAGACCTCTCCTGCGGTGGACGTTCCCTGAGCGGAAGACCACATGCAACACATGAGAAGTTGGCCAACACTTCAGGTGCAGTCTCACTTGCCTGTTTGACCAGAATAAGCCAAATAAGGCAGAATATGCCCAACATTGGACTTATTCTGATGACTACAGAGGAGGGCATCCCATCTAGTGATTGATGACCTTCAGAACTTTTTGACAACCAAGGAAAAATGTTTACATTTATTTTCCTGTAAATATCCTCTAAAAAAATAGTCCATATCCCTGGATACTTAGTGGCTTTGCTCCAAAGGTTTCAGACTTGCCTGTCCTCAGCCTGGTGAATTTCCAATTTGCCAGCCCCTATAGTCACATTATATGTGTGTGTGCAATTTGTATATATACAATATATGTATGTATGTATATATTCACATTTTTATTTGTGTGGAACATATTTATATCATGTAGATAAAGTCATAATATGTAGTTATGTTTTCTAAGGTAGGTTCAAATTCTGTGCCTGAGTTAGACTTTTTATCCCAAGAGAAAGTATACATATATATATATATATAGGTAAATATAGTGTGTGTATGTGTCTCTGTTCTATAACCTATTGGTTATGAAACAGATAGGGAAAACTTAAGGAATAAAACTAGATAGCAAATAAAATGTTCTAAAAATTACTCTGTTCATTTGGATATAATTAATGCAGACAGCCATTTGCGGTCACAAACTAATTTTTTCCCAGCTAACCAGATTAAATCTAATAGTTACATTAGTTAAACTGGACAGAAATGTGGGTCCTCTTGGCAGGTTTTAAAAATAAATTTCAGTTATTATTAAACTCCAGAAAATTACCAAGTTTGGAAAGGAGAAATTCAGACATATCAAAAAATGAAATTTTCTTAGCATCTGAACCAAATGGAATAAAAACTCTGTTAATCCATAAATTCACATTTCATAATAAAATTCTCTCACAAAGTAATAACTTCCAAATCCTGACCACAGATTGAGTCAAGAGTTGTCTTCGTTATAACTTTAAAGTAAGTATAAATAAGTGTGCATTCAACCTTACAAGATGGATGAATTGGTTTTACCTTCAAACGCCTCCCCTTCCTCTGAGATATATGATCAGTTTTACTAATTAAAGCAACCTAGTCTTCAAGACACTCTGCAGAGCCAGCATTTCACTATTTTAAAAAGTGTGCAATCTGCATATATTTAATTTTAGGTCATATTAACAGGAGGAAAAACCGATATAAATGG
Source organism: Saccopteryx bilineata (assembly GCF_036850765.1). Classification (NCBI taxonomy): domain Eukaryota; kingdom Metazoa; phylum Chordata; class Mammalia; order Chiroptera; family Emballonuridae; genus Saccopteryx; species Saccopteryx bilineata. The sequence goes on from NC_089495.1 coordinate 174,053,818, forward strand.
ACAACAAAGTTAGAGTTTCATGTCAGTTTTCATGCATGAGTATTTTTACTTCTCTGATTAAATTGATCAAAATTTACACTGAACAACTAAGCAATGTAAGAGAAAAATATAAAAATGAATGGTATGTTATTCTAAAGACTTTAATAAAATATTTCCTTTTAAATCAATGTGATGTGCTGTACTGAGGGCTTTTCAGGACCATACAGAAGTCACGTTGCCTCCGAATTAATATTTCTAACTCCATTTTGGTCCTGACAGGAAAGAGAAGGGTGGCCCTTCTCCTTCTCTTTCTCTCTTTCTCTCTCTATTCCCCATATGCAGCCATGACTCGATTGGTTCGAGTGCATCACCCCCAGGTGCTGAGGATGGCTCCTTGGAGCCTCTGCTTCAGGTGCTAAAAATAGCTCAGTTGTGAGCACTGGCCCCAGATGGGCAAAACATCAGTGCAAGATGGGAGCATACAGGAGTCTGTATTTCTATCTCCTCTCCTCTCACTTGGAAAAAAGAAGAAAAAAAAAAGAAATGAAAAAGAAACACACTTGTATCATGTAGACAATATCATAACATGTAGTTATGTTCTTTCAGGTATTTTCAAACTCTGTGCCTCTATTATACATTTTATTTTAAATGTAAAAGTATCCTTTGACTACACCCAGTTGACCAGTCCCCCTAGTTTAATTTGGCTTGTGCACTAAAAATTAAGTTCTTGGCTTTAAAAAATTAAAAACATACATACAGATATTAGAATTTTTTAATGCTCTTGAAAAGTCCTATTTGCCACTGCTGAGATAGAACCAATGGTGAAAGCTGGGTTTCGGCTGTGCAGCAGCTGCTGCCTTTAGAAAGGCCTCTCTCTTCTTTATTCTCTTTTCTCTTTCTTTCCTTCCTCCCATTCTCTCCTTCTCCCTCCTCCCAGTATCTTTCCTGAGTCTATATCTCTGACTTTATTAATTCATCTCCCTTGGTTCTATGGGGATAAATATTTATCCTGCCAGGTCATAAATATTATTATTATTTTGTTTTTACTGCCCTCTTTCTTTTGTACATTTTTTTTTCTTTTTTCAGTGAGAGGAGGGGAGGCGGAGACAGACTCCCACATGCACCCTGACTGTGACCCACCTGGAAAGCCCAGTAGGGGGCGATGCTCTGACTATCTGGGGCATTGCTCAGTTGCTCAGTAACTGAGCTCTTCTTAGTGCCTGAGGTGGAGGCCATCTTCAGTGCCCAGGGCCAAGTCGCTCCAATTGAGCCATGGCTACAGTAAAGGAAAAGAGAGAGAGAGAGAGGGAGAGAGAAAGAAAGAGAAGGGAGGCGGAGTGAAGAAGCAGATGGGCACTTTTCCTGTGTATTCTGACTGGGAATCGAATCTAGAACATCCACATGTCAGGCCAATGCTTTACCACGGAGCAAACTGGCCAGGGCTCTTTTGTACATTTTTAAAACATAATTTAATTTGTGTTTAGTGGTAAAGGGAATTTATTTCTTTTCAAAGAAAAATAATTTTGATTGACAAATTATGTAAGGCCTGGTTCATTTATCCAGGGGAATTGTTATGAAACCATTAAAAAGAAAAATGTAGAAAATGTTTAAAATATATTGTAAGATGAACAAAAGATTGAAAGACACTATGCCTAAAAGTATGCTTTTCTGCTTATTCACAAGGAACTTCTAACAGTAGATACCCGTGGAGTTGGGACTGTGGGAAATGGGGTGGTAGTGAGAGGAATATTTTTGTTTATACTTTTACCCTGTTTACTGTTTAGATTTGCCATCAGCATAAATTACCTATATGATTAAGAATAATTTTTTAAGTTCTTAAATTGTATCCCATTGATAAAAATATGTATGTATATCACTTTATTTTTTTTTTTTTTATTTTTTTTTTTTTTATAATTTTATTTTTTTAATGGGGTGACATCAATAAATCAGGATACATATATTCAAAGATAACAAGTCCAGGTTATCTTGTCGTTCAATTATGTTGCATACCCACCACCCAAAGTCAGATTGTCCTCTGTCACCTTCTATCTTGTTTTCTTTGTGCCCCTCCCACCCCCTATCCCTCTCCCATTCCCCCCTCCCCCCCGTAACCACCACACTCTTATCAATGTCTCTTAGTTTCACTATTATGTCCCACCTACGTATGGAATAATACAGTTCCTGTTTTTTTCTGATTTACTTATTTCGCTTCGTATCATGTTATCAAGATCCCACCATTTTGCTGTAAATGTTCCGATGTCATCATTTCTTATAGCTGAGTAGTATTCCATAGTGTATATGTGCCACATCTTCTTTATCCAGTCATCTATTGATGGGCTTTTTGGTTGTTTCCATGTCCTGGCCACTGTGAACAATGCTGCAATAAACATGGGGCTGCATGTGTCTTTACGTATCAATGTTTCTGAGTTTTGGGGGTATATACCCAGTAGAGGGATTGCTGGGTCATAAGGTAGTTCTATTTTCAGTTTTTTGAGGAACCACCATACTTTCTTCCATAATGGTTGTACTACTTTACATTCCCACCAACAGTGTATGAGGGTTCCTTTTTTTCCACAGCCTCTCCAACATTTGCTATTACCTGACTTGCTAATAACAGCTAATCGAACAGGTGTGAGGTGGTATCTCATTGCCGTTTTGATTTGCATTTCTCTAATAGCTAAAGAAGATGAGCATCCTTTCATATATCTGTTGGCCATTTGTATTTCTTCCTGTGAGAAGTGTCTATTCATATCCTCTTCCCATTTTTTTATTGGATTGTTTGTTTGTTTGTTGTTGAGTTTTATGAGTTCTTTGTATATTTTGGATATTAGGCCCTTATCTGAGCTGTTGTTTGAAAATATCATTTCCCATTTAGTTGGCTTTCTGTTTATTTTGTTATCAGTTTCCCTTGCTGAGCAAAAACTTCTTAGTCTGATGTAGTCCCATTCACTAATTTTTGCCTTCACTTCTCTTGCCATTGGAGTCAAATTCATAAAATGCTCTTTAAAACCCAGGTCCATGAGTTGAGTACCTATGTCTTCTTCTATGTACTTAATTGTTTCAGGTCTTATGTTTAGATCTTTGATCCATTTTGAGTTAATTTTTGTACAGGGGGAGAGACTGTAGTCCAGTTTCATTCTTTTGCATGTGGCTTTCCAGTTTTCCCAGCACCATTTATTGAAGAGGCTTTCTTTTCCCCATTGTGTGTTGTTGGCCCCTTTATCAAAAATTATTTGACTGTATATATGTGGTTTTATTTCTGGACTTTCTATTCTGTTCCATTGGTCTGAGTGTCTATTTTTCTGCCAATACCATGCTGTTTTGATTGTCGTGGCCCTATAATAGAGTTTGAAGTCAGGTATTGTTATGCCCCCAGCTTCATTCTTTTTCTTTAGGATTGCTTTGGCTATTCGGGGTTTTTTATAGTTCCATATAAATCTGATGATTTTTTGCTCTATTTCTTTAAAAAATGTCATTGGAATTTTGATGGGAATTGCATTAAATTTGTATATTGCTTTGGGTAATATAGCCATCTTGATTATATTTATTCTTCCTAGCCAAGAACAAGGTATATTCTTCCATCTCATTATATCTTTTTCGATTTCCCTTAACAATGGTTTATAGTTTTCATTATATAAGTCCTTTACATTCTTTGTTATGTTTATTCCTAAGTATTTTATTTTTTTTGTTGCAATCGTGAAGGGGATTATTCTTTTGAGTTCCTTCTCAGTTGTTTCATTGTTGGCATATAGAAAGGCTATTGACTTCTGTATGTTAATTTTGTATCCTGCGACCTTACTGTATTGGCTTATTGTTTCTAGTAGTCTTTTTGTGGATTCTTTGGGGTTTTCGATGTATAGGATCATATCATCTGCAAAAAGTGATACCTTTACTTCTTCTTTTCCGATATGGATGCCTTTTATTTCTTTGTCTTGTCTGATTGCTCTGGCTAGAACCTCTAGTACCACTTTAAATAAGAGTGGAGAGAGTGGACAACCCTGTCTTATTCCTGATTTAAGGGGGAAAGCCTTCAGTTTAGTGCCATTTAATATGATGTTAGCTGATGGTTTATCATATATGGCCTTTATCATGTTGAGATATTTTCCTTCTATACCCATTTTGTTGAGAGTCTTAAACATAAAATTGTGTTGTATTTTATCGAAAGCCTTTTCTGCGTCTATTGATAAGATCATGTGGTTTTTGTTCTTTGTTTTGTTGATATGGTGTATTACATTAACCGTTTTACGTATGTTGAACCATCCTTGAGATTCTGGGATGAATCCCACTTGATCATGATGTATTATTTTTTTAATATGTTGTTGTATTCGATTTGCTAGTATTTTGTTTAGTATTTTAGCATCAGTATTCATTAGAGATATTGGTCTGTAGTTTTCTTTTTTTGTGCCATCCTTGCCTGGTTTTGGTATGAGGGTTATGTTGGCCTCATAAAATGTGTTTGGAAGTATTGCTTCTTCTTCAATTTTTTGGAAGACTTTGAGTAGAATAGGAACCAAGTCTTCTTTGAATGTTTGATAAAATTCGCTGGTATAGCCGTCAGGGCCTGGACTTTTATTTTTGGGGAGGTTTTTAATGGTTTTTTCTATTTCTTCTCTACTGATAGGTCTGTTTAGGCTTTCTGCTTCTTCTTGACTCAGTCTAGGAAGGTTGTATTGTTCTAGGAATTTATCCATTTCTTCTAGGTTGTTGAATTTAGTGGCATAAAGTTTTTCATAGTATTCTACAATAATTCTTTGTATATCTACGGTGTCCGTGGTGATTTCTCCTCTTTCATTTTGGATTTTGTTTATATGAGTTCTTTCTCTTTTTTCCTTGGTAAGTCTTGCCAAGGGTTTGTCAATTTTGTTGATCTTTTCAAAGAACCAGCTCCTTGTTCTATTAATTTTTTCTATAGTTTTTCTGTTCTCTAATTCATTTATTTCTGCTCTGATTTTTATTATCTCCTTTCTTCGGCTGGTTTTGGGTTGTCTTTGTTCTTCTTTTTCTAGTTCCTTAAGGTGGGAAGTTAAGTGGTTCACTTGGGCTCTCTCTTGTTTGTTCATATATGCCTGAAGCGATATGAACTTCCCTCTTATCACTGCTTTTGCTGCATCCCATAGATTCTGATAAGTCGTATTGTCATTTTCATTAGTCTGTATAAATCTTTTGATCTCTGCACTTATTTCTTCTTTGACCCATTCATTTTTTAAAAGTATGTTGTTTAGTTTCCACATTTTTGTGGGATTTTTTTCCTCTTTTTTGCAGTTGAATTCTAGTTTCAAGGCTTTATGATCAGAAAATATGCTTGGTACAACTTCAATTTTTCTGAATTTGCTGATGTTGTTTTTGTGTCCCAACATATGGTCAATTCTTGAGAATGATCCATGTACACTGGAGAAAAATGTATACTCAGTCACTTTGGGATGAAATGTCCTGTAGATGTCTATCATATCCAGGTGCTCTAGTGTTTTGTTTAAGGCCACTATGTCTTTGTTGATTCTCTGTTTGGATGACCGATCTAGAGCCGTCAGCGGTGTATTGAGGTCTCCAAATATGATTATATTTTTGTCAGTTTTTGTTTTAAGATCAATAAGTAGCTGTCTTATATATTTTGGTGCTCCTTGGTTTGGTGCATATATATTAAGAATTGTTATGTCTTCTTGATTCAGTGTCCCCTTAGCCATTATGAAATGGCCATTTTTGTCTCTAAGTACTTTTCCTGTCTTGTAGTCAGCATTATCCGATATGAGTATTGCTACACCTGCTTTTTTTTGGATGTTATTTGCTTGGAGTATTGTTTTCCAGCCTTTCACTTTGAATTTGTTTTTATCCTTGTTACTTAGATGAGTTTCCTGTAGGCAGCATACAGTTGGATTTTCTTTTTTAATCCATTCTGCTACTCTGTGCCTTTTTATTGGTGAGTTTAATCCATTTACATTTAGTGTAATTATTGATACTTGTGAGTTCCCTATTGCCATTTTATATCTTGCTTTCTGTTAGTTTTGTGTCTTGTTTGATCCTTCTCTTTCGTTTTTCTATCTTTTGTTTTTATTTGGTTGTATTCCATACATCTTTCCTCTGTTGCTATCTTTTTTATCTCATGTGCTTCTGTGGTGGTTTTTTCAATGGTGGTTACCTTTGAGTAATGAAAAGGGTCCCTACCCTGTTCATTGTAGCGAACTATTTTGTGAGTACTTTTGCACTCCATCGTCCTTTGCTACTGTTAATCTCCGTCTTCTCCCCCTCTTTCTTTTTGTTGTTGTCACAGTTTAAATTTGGTTTTATTGTGTTCTTCTTGGAGCTTTTACTTGTGGCTCTGTTTTTTTTTGTTCTTTGTATCTGATTGGAGAACCCCCTTTAGTAATTCCTGGAGTGGGGGTTTTCTGATGATAAATTCCCTCATCTTTTCTGTATCTGTGAATGTTTTTATTTCTCCTTCGTATTTGAAGGATAGCTTTGATGGGTATAGTATTCGTGGCTGAAAGTTCCTCTCTTTCAGGACTTTAAATATTGGGGTCCACTCTCTTCTAGCTTGTAGAGTTTCTGCTGAGAAATCTGATGATAATCTAATGGGCCTTCCTTTATATGTTGTATTCTTCTTTTCCCTGGCTGCCTTGAGAATTTTTTCTTTGCTGTTGGTTTGTGTCAATTTCATTATGATATGCCTTGGAGTAGGTTTGTTGAGGTTAAGAAAACTTGGAGTTCTGTTTGCTTCTTGAACTTGAGGCTTTAGTTCTTTCCACAGGCTTGGGAAGTTCTCATCAATTATTTGTTTAAGTATGTTCTCCATTCCATTTTCTCTCTCTTCTCCCTCTGATATACCTATTATTCTTATGTTATTCTTTTTGATGGAGTCAGATAATTCTTGTAGGGCTATCTCATTTTTTTAAATTTTTGAGTCTCTTTCTTCTTCTCTCTGTTGTGCCTCAAGTTGCTTGTCTTCTATTTCACTAATCCTCTCTTCTATCTGACCTGTTCTATTAGCTAAGCTTGTTACTTCGTTTTTCAGCTCGTGAATTGAGTTTTTCATCTCTGTTTGATTTGTTTTTATAGTTTCAATTTCCTTGGACATATATTCTTTGTGTTCATGGAGTTGTTTTCTGATTTCCCTATATTGCCTTTCTGTGTTTTCTTGTATATCTCGGAGGATTTTTAGGATTTCTATCTTGAATTCTCTGTCATTTAGCTCCAAGGTTTCCAATATATTAAATTTTTTCTCCATAGATTTTTCCTCATCTAGCTGTGTTACCTCTCTTTCTTTTGTATCCATGATATTCGATTTTCTCTTCCTTAATGGCATCTGAGGGTGGTTTTGTTGATAGTATTAATGAGATTTAATAAAGAATAAAAAGTTAAAAAAAATAAAAAAATAACAAATCAAAAAGAGTTGTTTTTTTAAAAAAAATTAATAATGAAATAAAGAAAAATAAAATAAAATAAAAATTTTTTAAAAAGGCAATTATTCCCCCCCTCTTTTTTTCCTCTCCTCTCCTCTCCCCTCTTTCTTGAGAAAATCTTGTGGTGGACTGTGAGTTATAACAAACAATGCCTGTGATGGAGGGCCTGAATTGGGGAAAAGTAATAAAGGGGCAAAAAAGAGAGAAAGAAAAAAAAAAAAAAAAGGAAAAAAAATAAAAGAAAAAAGAAAAAAAAAAGAGCGTATGGACCCACAAAAAGCAAATAAGGAAAAAATTTGGGTCAAGAATAAAATGATTTGCTTTTAGGTGTTGGTTTTCTAAGAGTTATGATGAGAGGAATAAGAGGAAAATGGAAAAATGGGGGGACAAATTAAAAACTTACTATTGTATTTAGTGGAACAAGAACTAGATAGTATGGAGAGCCAGGGATGGGAGCACTGCTAGTGAGTTAAAAAGGTGAAGTAAAAACCCCCCAAAATGCCACAAACATAGGTTTGAATCCCAGATAAGATAATTTGTTTGTTATTGAGGTTTGAATGAGAGGAGATGTAAAGGAGAAAGGAAGAAACTAATATAGAGGGAGAAAAGAAAGAGGGAGAGAGAAAAAAAGAGGGAACCACTAAAAGAAGAAAAAAGAAAGGAGAGAGAGAGAGAGAGTTAAGGGTTTTGGAGTGCAACCCTCATAGAGAGAAAGGAAGAGAAGAGAAATGATAATGGGAGATGTAACACTTATGGGTAGTGTAGTTCAAGGAGAGGAGAGAGTAAGACCGGCAGAGAGTTAATCGGCCAAATTGGAGGAGGAAAAAAAAGTCTCAAGAATGAAGATAAGAGAAACAAACGAACAAATATAATAAAATGGGATAGGTTATAAAGTCTGCAGATTATTCTTGATTTTGAGAGGTTATCTTCTTGCTTTTTCTTTTCTCTCCCTCTTCCTGGTCGGTGACTCTGTACCCCGGGTTCTGCCCCTTTGGCACGCTCAGGTAGAGGTTTGCAGTTGATAAGTCTCTATGGCAATGTATTGTGCTTTATTCTCGTTGGGAGTCGAGGCTCATTAGCATTTATAGGCTCCGACAGTGAGAGAGTCCGTGTTCCTGGAGCCTTTCTCCTAGTCTTTCCTTCCTCAATTAGTAGCCTGATAGTCCAGGTATGGGGTTGCTGCTGCCTCTGCCTGGATAGTAAGAGGCTCAAATTGCTGGCAACTCCCCACTCTATTTCCACTCAGCACAGGGCTCTGGGTAAGGCTCAGTCAGTCAGAGCTGCTAGCATAATCAGGCGGGCTTTCCGCCCACTCGAAGACCTCTGGCTCTGCCACTCTATCCGGTAACACAAGCGGGCGCCCACTTCCGGGGCGCTTGGAGGAAACTCTCACTCACTGTCTGCAACCAGGATATCCGGCCAGCAGTCTCACGCTCTGAGTGAAACCCCCAACCGCAGGGAAAAGTTGCAGCGTTGGAATTGAGTCTCGCTCCGTCCCCGTGTGCGGCTTTTGCAAGGCGCTGGGGCGGCCCGAGATTCCGCTTTGGCCCACACAAAGGCCCCTGACTCTGCCCCTCTCTGCGATAACACGGGCGCGCACTGCCGAGGCACTCGGAGGAATCGCTCACTCCTTATCTGCGCGTACAAACCAGGATATGAGGCCGGCCGTGGTTCCCTCTGAGTGAAACAGCCTCCAGCACGGAAAATCTCCACCGTTGGGATTAGTTCTCACTCCCTCCCGTGCGTGGCTTTCCCAGGGCGCTGGGGCTGCCCAGAGACTCTGCCCTCAGCCCACAGAAAGGCCTCTGACCCTGCCTCTCCGTGGGGCAACACGGGCACCCACTTCCGCGGCTTAGGAAGAAATCTCTCTTCCACTAACTGCGCACCGACCAGGAGACCGGGTAAAATGGCCGCTCCGCTTGTCTTTCTTTGTTTGGGTTTGGCGCGAGTGTTAGCTTGTATTGCCCGGGTTGCCACAGGATCAGATTTTCCTCGGCTTGGATCTCTGAGCCACAGCCTGGTTCGGCCGTTTTTGCTGCGGGGGCCTGGATCTATTCACCCCCTTTGCCCGCCTCAGTTTCTATATTCACAGTTACCAGAGAAAGCCGCCCTGTTTAGGTTAGTGAGGAAGGCGGAGCATTTCTTACTCCCTATTTCCTTCGGGGTTTGGTTATATATTTAGCCAATTTTTCACTCAATCATACCTTTGGGTGTATTGCGAAGAATCTGGAAGCTCCAAGTATAGGTTTTTCTGTTTCTGGTTGAAGATCTTGTTGAGTTTTGGGGGAGATTTATCGGTATCGCTTCCTACTCCGCCATTACTCTGACGTCATCTCCTATCACTTTATTTGCATAACATTTCCACATACATCTGATCTGGTCTTAACCCTATGAGATAGGCACTTAGATAACATACTCATTTTTTTTTCAGATTCTACATGAAGTCATATAGCTAGAGAGATTTAAAGCCAGAATCACACCAAGATTATCTGTCGAGAGAGGCTAGGTTACAAGGTACTAACAAGCACTGCTCCCACCTTCGTGGCTTCGAACCACAAAGGTTTTTTGTTTTTGTTTTTGTTTTCAAGTTACCAGTCCAGTGAGAGTTAGCTAGACCTCTGTTTTATGTGACCTTCACTGTGGAGTTCAAGCTGCTAGAGCAGCCTCTATCTAGGTCATTGCTGGTCATCATGGCAAAGGACGGGTCTTACATTCCAAATAAAAGCCTTGGCAACCCCTACTTACAACTCATTGTCCAAAAGTGGTTGTATACTTTATCCAATCACATGAGCTCCAGTAATTCAGTCTTGCCATATAGCCAGACTTAGAGCAAGCACAGGGAATATAATAATTGGTAATTTAATTATAAATACCCCAAAGCCTCTAACTCCAGGTCTCCCACAATAAGTCAATAAGTTACTATAACTCCATGAATCTCTACATACCTCATATGTAGTCTAACACTTTTATTTAAAACTATCCTGATAAAATGAGTTAAAAATATATATAGAGAGAAATATGTGTGTGTCATACTCATTTATCTTACATAATGCTATAAAAATATCCTGTCCTGTTTTTCTTTTTTACTCACTTAGATTTCCTCAGATTACTGTAGCCAGTATTTTGTCATTCAGTAGATAGGAAGAAACATTGAAGTTGAGCATCTCAATGCCCATTTAGCCCATCAATTACGAAATATGAACAGAAGGAAAGCCAGCTGCAGCCTATAGATAGCTAACCACACTGCACGGTACATACTATAAACAAGTATCTCCAAACACCCACAGGCTCTTAACCTCAATCATGTCTCCTTAATCAGATGTCAATTCAGTAGCAAATTTTCTAAATAATGATGATGTAACATCCATTAGTAAATAGGAGACATCAATTACATTAAATATCATGCTTGGGCTGCCAGATGATCGTGAATGAAACACATTGATAAGCAATATGTTTTTCAGCCAAGGGCAAGAATGAACACAGTGAGTTATCAAAGAGACATACAGAAAGATGTTCTGCTTTAGGAAAGGTCACAGCAGCTGTTCATCAGGTGCAGGTGATTAAAGCGTAGTTGACAAAATTTGAAGAATAGTAGGACCAAGAGTCCAGGTTAATAAAATCCTTTTCAGAAAAAAGCATATAGGCCAAGAATAGAAATTTGCTAAACGTAAGACCTACAATTGAGTAACGTACAATTTAGGTGGACAAAGGGGACAGTGGACCAGCTGGGCGGGCGTCACACTCATCCAGAACGAGGGAACCGTGGCCGAGGGTTAAATAAATAACTGGCGTGGAGAGGTAGGGAAACTTTAAGAGCCCTTTTAAAGGAAGAATCCAGGATGTGAAAACTAAGTGGATGTGCACAGTCACAGAGCAGTGAAATCAATACAAAAAAGACTAACCGCACACATACGAGCAGTGTATGTGCGCCTACATAGATACGCACATGCGCACGCAAACATACGTCACACTCCTTTACTGGGACTAATCCTATCAGACAGAAGCAGACACTCCGAAGCGTTTCTGTTTCTCCCTGCTGGGAGGAGGAAGTTCTCCTTGAGTTTCATCCTGCTCAAGTCGAATCTGAGACCATGGAGGACTTGGGCATGAAAGAGTGTTTCAGAACCAATTTTCTTGCAGACCTTTTTGCTCTAGACTAGAGAGAGAGCATAAGGTAATAGTTTCCGTTTTAGAAGTCATCCACGTGGGAAGGTTCAGAGATACATTTTTAAATTATCCATAAATAACTTGTCTCTCACCACAAATCAGCTCATTTGAATTTTTGTATTTTGGGGGGATGCATTCGGGGCGACACTAGAATCTATGTAAACACAATAAATTCAAATCAATAAAAAAAACCCAAAAATAAAAAAAAAGATGAATTTTTGTATTTTTAATTTTTTTATTGTTGTTGCTTTGCTTTAAATATTACTATTCTATCTTGTTCCGGACAGGGTTTGCAATGGCCTAAAGGATTAAAACCACATGAAGCAGAAGAGCTAAAGGGGAAGATGTCACACCCAATCTAGTGCAGCCCAGCTCATCTGCGGGGGAGGGCCCAGGGAGGGCACAGCCCCGGGAAGGCTGGCTTGCTGAGGGCGCTGCTCGTCAGGAGGTGACGAGGACAACAGAGTCGATGGAAGAAGGACCTCGGAGCAGTGAGGACAGAACTTGCTCAGAAATCTTGCTCTGCTGTTCTGATGGCCATTTGTCATGTTTTAGAATATTTTTCAGAAAAGCACTTTAACATAATGAAGTTCCTTCAGTCCTAATAAGATCATTTTTCACTGCTATTCTGGTAAGACAGCCCAAAATTGTGCTGTGTTATCAGCAAGAAGGAAAGAAGGGGGAAAAAAAAGTAGTCTGGGGAGAAATCAACCCAGGGAACATCAGAATGAGCCGACGGGTCTGAAGCAGCTCTGCAGAGCACCGATCTGTGGGCAACGGTGATTTCTCTCTGCTTGGCTACAGCCTCGTTTTCACATGTATAGAGACCCACACAGGTGATTTGTGAATTTATTAATCAGAGAATGATTTGTAAATTGATTTAAGAAGTAAACCAAGGAAGAAATTCAGGTCTCACAATACAACTATGCATCACTTAGTAGATGGGGGTATGTGTGAGAAATTTGTCATTGTGCAAACATCATAGACACCCTCGCACACTATGGTAACTACACACTTGGCTATATGGGACAGCCTATTGCTCCTAGGGTATAAACCTTATAGCACATTATTTTACCAAATGCTATAGGCAGTTGTAACCAGTGATATTTATGTAACTAAACGTATCTGAACATAGAGGATGTAAAGTAAATGCTGTTTAACAAGATTTAAATGTGGCCCTGGCTAGTGGCTCAGTGGATAGTGTTAGCCCAGGATATGGATGTCCCAGGTTTGATTCCTAGTCAGGGTACATAGGAGAAGCACACATGAACATGCTTCTCTCTCCTTCTCTCTCCCCATTCTCTCCCTCTTTCCCGCCTGCAGTCAGTGGCCTGATTGGATCAAGTGTGGCCCTGGGCCCTGAGAATAGCTCCATTGGAGGGCATCAGCCTCAGGCACTAAAAATAGCTCAGTAATTGAGCATAGGCCCCAGATGGGGTTGCTGGGTGGATCCCAGTCAGGGAACATGCAGGAGTCTGCCTCACTATCTGCTTTCCTCTCACCTAAAATAATAATAATAACAATTTAAGTGTATACCTGTATAGGGCACTTACCATGAACAGAGCCTGCTGATCTGGAAGTTGCTCTACGTAAACGAGTGAGCACGTGATGAGTGAGGGGGAAATCTAAGATGGTACTGCACCCCGCTGTAGACTTTATAGACACTGTATATACTTAGGCTACACTACACTTATCATTTTCCTTTCTTCAATAACAAATTAATCATCACTTACTGTAACTTACTTTCCTTTATAAATGTTTAAATATATTTTAACCTTTTGACTCTTACAATGGCTTAAAGCATTGAACAGTTATCCAAAATATTTTCTTTCTTTATATCCTTATAAGATTTTTTTCTATTTTCTATTTTTATTTATTTTTTTAAATTTTTTATTACAAACTAAATACAAACACACACCCATTAGCCTAGGCCTAGACAGGGCCAGGATTATCCACTTCACTATCTTCCACCTCCACACCTTAATCCACTGGGAGGTATTCAGAGCAATAACAGGCACAGAGCTGTCCTGTTCTATGACAACAGAGGCTTCAGGAACACCCTGGAAGGACCTGCCTGAGGCCTTTTGAGAGGAGGAGTCACTCCTTTCAGAAATGTGTGCATAAGGGTTTGTTTCATTTGTTTCTTTCTTTCATCATAGATTTACTTGTAAGCAAATCATGTACCATGAACACTCCTCTCTGTTAATGAAAACCATTCAGTGTTGGGGTCCATGTTCAGACTTTTTAAGGAGCTTGTTGGAAGTTGACAAAGCTTCTGCTAAACCCTACACTGAATTTCTTTAAGGTACTTGCTTTTCTTCTCCTGCAGTTTCTTTTCTCTTGCCTCTTCTTCACCTATGTGTTCCTGTTCCAGTTCCAACAACCCATCAGTCAGTCCCTCAGGCACCACCTCTAGGAGCTTCTCAGTGTCATCCTCACCCACACCAGCTTAAAGATGTTGTCATCTCAGCCACAGCCTTGTTGATTTTTGCCACCTCCCTGATGTTGGCAAATCCTTTGAAGTTGTGAATGAACCTCTTGAGTGTTTCATTCTAGATGCCATTCATACACTCCTTGGTGACATCACATTAAAGCCCAAACCAGGTCCTTGAGTTAGTCATAGGTGTGGTAATCCTTCCAGAATTGAATCAGTGTCTTCTCACGTCTTTCTCAGGTAAAGCAGTGGCCTGGGCAAAGGTCCTCCTCAGGTAATAGGCCTTAAAAGCTGCTATGAATTGTAGATCTATTGGTTAGATCAAAGAGGTGGTATCTTTGATCTTGAGATGAAGACCACCAATAAAAGGAGGATGTCTAGGAGCATCCTCAACAAAAAGCAAAATCTTGAAAGTCTTGTTATTCTTCAAACAGCAAGTCTCTGTTTTGCTGACATGACAATTCAGGAGGGCATCTTGGAAGAAGAGTCAGGGCATCATGACTTCTTGTTGCTCCCACAAGACACTGTCTGTGTGTGCTCACTGATGCATGTGAAGACCCTGGGGCTTCTCACTATGCCACATCACAGAGGGTTTCAACTTGTAGCCTGCAACAGTGCCCCCAAGCAAGACATTTATCCTGTCTTTAAAAGCCTTAACACCCAGCATTGACTTGGTCTAATTATAAATGAAAGTTCCTGTCAGTATCCATTTCCAAAGTCGGAAGGTTTTATTCATGTTGAATACTGGCGTGGGTATGTGATTTTCCTCCACCACCAGCTTATCTAGTTTCCAAAAACCCTTCAGCCACCTTTCTGTCACCACACATGATGGAATGAAGAACTACCCTTGAACTACTTAAACCATCCAGAGCTAGCAGTAAATTCAACATCAGAGTTGGGCCCCATCTTTTCTTTTGAAATTGCAAATGTTCTGCATTGCTTGTGATTATCATGGTGCTGAGAGGGACACACTTCTGTCCCTGGTCTTCAATCCAGGTCACAGAAGTTTCCCCATGTCTGATACAGGCTCTTCTCAAATGTTTATTAGTCTCCTTGCCTTCAGTGAAGCAGGTTCCTTGGCAGTTTCCATCACTTTCTTCCTGTTCTCCAGGATCATATCCATGGTGGGATGGAGCATGCCTGACTAGCAAGCAATAACCATCATTAATTTTTCACCTCTGATGTCCTTAGTCAGTTACACTTCTGTTTCCGGGTCAGTCATTTAACATGGCCTCTTACTGGCAACATTAGCAGTAGATTTTGCATGCCTAACAAAGAAAAAATGGTCCAATCAAGAGACAGTATGTCTGAGGCCATTGCCAGGGTAACATGGCATACCAGTTTAGATAAGTATTTTTAATATAAATAGAAAGAGTAAACTCTAAAAATAATGATAAAAAGTATAGTGAATACATAAACCAATAACACAGTCACTTCTTATCCTTATCAAGTATGTGCTGTACTGTTATATGACTGGCAGCAGAGTAGGTTTCTATCAGCATCAGCACAAGCATGTCAGTGTGCATTGCAGGACAATGTTAACAAGGCTAGCACATCGCCAGGTGATGGGAATTTTCAACTCCATTATAATTTCATGGGACCACCATCACATATGCAGTGTGTTGTTGACTAAAACTTCATTATGTGGCACGTGACTGTAGCTTCGCCTGACACACTAGACTGAATGTGTCTTGAGCAGGATGTAAAAATACCCATAACACTATTTCTCCTTTAGGTATTAAAAATGTGCAGCAAATCCTTCACTTCTCATTTTCTACAAAGGCCATGAGCATGAGTGACACATCCATTATCATGGCTGAGTGAACCTGGGGGGGGGGAGAAGACAGGCAAGGCCAGGGTACTCTGACAGAGGCAGGCAAGGTGCCCTGCTGTACCGGGCGCTTTGGGTTCCCCGGCTGAAGTGCTAACCTCAGGCATTGTTTTGAGAAGTATTAAAAATATAACTGAGTGGAGCTGAGTGTTACCTGTAAACATGTACCCTGGGTACAGTGAAGACCATGTTAAACTTCTTATCGATACATCTTTCTCAGTTGTTACACACCTTAAATAACCCCCCTCTTTTGTTGTTCTACATCAGCTCACCTATTATTAGGTTCTCTTAGAAACTGGTGTACTGGGAATTCCTTGTGTGATAAAAGGTTGTGATGTAGGACTTTAAAAGCTTCAATTCAGTTAGTCTCAATTGTTTTCAACCACACATTAATGTTTTATAGAAAATTCTTACATCGCTCCATGGCTCAGATGCTGCAGTTGAACACTGATTTATTTTTAGACGATACTTGGAATATGCATAAATATTATTGAATACGCCTATGGATACACAACTGCATGGGATGTTATAATCATTAGAGCCCCGACAAGAAACAGATGGCACTTTCAAATTGAGTCATTTAAAAGCGGTTAGTAAAGAGACCATTTCCAAAGGTGTGGGGAGGGTTTAGCAACCACTAGGGCTAGCGCCATTCCCTCAGGCTGGTAAACACAGCCCTGTCCCTACCACAGCCCAAAAAGCATGAGGAGAAGGAACAGTTACTGATGTGGAGACAGAAACAAGACATAAACACCTCACCTTTATTCTCCTCCCCTCCTTGAATTTCTTGCTGGTGCTCATCACAGACCAGACCCAATAGGAAGCCGGAAGTCAGGGAAGCCCATTGAGACAGCCTATGTAAATCACTCTCCATGGGCAAATAGAAGACCTCCAGCAGAGATGTACGCACTGACTTGGGAGGAAGTGTGTGTTTAATTCAGGTAACAGGAATAATCTTTATTATCGGATTTTGAATGTCAAAACCAAACACTCCAAGGGCATGAAGACTTAGCACAATGTCTTGGCCAGAATCAGGATACTGACAGAGTGTTGGCGAGAAGCAGAGTGGGGGAGACAGAGCTTCCGTCCACTGTCCACAGACCACAAGGATTCTCTTCGGTTGAGAGAGAGAGGAAAGAGAAGAAGTGATCAGTGAAGGAAGATCTGCAGGTCCAGAAGGAGAGAAGCCTGTGTCCATCTTCCGAAAGGAGGTACTGTGCTCAGGAGGAGACAGCCTCGGAAAGGGACTATGAGTGTGCAGCACTGTGGCAAAGTGCAGACCGCTCAGGCAGGGGAGGGAAGCCAAGTGCAAAACAGCAGGGCGCGGTGGGGACTGTGTGGACCGGAGAGTCCCTGTCCCGCACACGGGGCAGCACCAGCCAGCTGCATGCGGAGCACCCCAGAGTTGACACATTTTTAACCTTTTAAGAGCTACAAGAAAACTAGATAATTCAAGTAAAACTTCCAGATTCTTAGCATTTGTTGAGCTTTAAAAGAAATGTGGAGCACATCAGTACACTCTCTGGTCCTAAGCAGATGAAGTCCTAGAGGCTGGGCTGGGCCCTACGATGGACGCCAAAGCAGCAGGGAGGTTTGCTAGACCTCGGGGCCATGTGGACAGAAATGAAAAACATGTCCAAGTATACTTACAACCAAGGAACAGGGGCCTGCTTCTCCAGGTCCTGACTCAACACAAGCTTTAAGAAATAATGCCAGAACCCAGAAAAGGCGAAAGGAATGCACAACAATTGAGCTAAAACATGTGCCCTATATGTGTGTGGAATGAGGACCCAGACAGAAACAGCACTAGAGAAAAATAAAGCAGTTGTCACTCATCCATATTCCCTTCCTTCAGCAAGACCTGGCTTTACATTTGCAAAGCATACTCCAGGCTTCCTGCCTGGAGTCCCACCGACCTGTGGGAGGGAAGTGAGCAGAGCTGATCATCAGGATCTGCTGTTTCTATTCTATGTAACTATCATCTTGCTGACACTCTGCTGATGGGATTTCAGGTGCTGTGACAGGGATCTCCCTGGTTCATCCATAATTCTGAGACGGGGGATTGTGGGTAAGAGATGACTATACTGAGAGGATTCAGACTCTGGCCCTGGAGTGGCCATAACAATGTGGGACCTAGAATGAGACGCTTTTTTTCTGCTTGACCCGCTGAACACTAAGGTCCCAGCCATTGCACTGTCAGAAGCTACAAGTGATCAGTAGTGGTCTACTGAAGCTGAATAAGCAGTCGGTAAATAACAGCTTATCATTATTTTAGAATAACTGATTCTTCCAAATATAAATTCAGCTTTCCTTTTTGCAGAATGAGATTAGCTATTTCCTTGCCTCTGCTAGAAACTGTTGAAATTTATACATCTCTTCTGCATTTTCCCTCTCTTTCACCAATCAGCACATTCTCTGAAAGATAGGGTATGAAAAATAACCTGCAGAATTTCACTTTCTGCTTCTCATGGAGTAATGTATACCTCTCCCAAAACAAAACACATTCTTGTTTTTTGTTTTTTGTTTTTTTCCTTTCATGGGTGAAGTCTAAGGACCAGGAACCACGTGTTTAATACTCATGATTTGGGTCTCCACACTTTTTGGAAAGCCTGTCCCTAACTCTGTTGCCCTGAATTGCACCTCTAGTCCCTGGAAGTCTGCATGCACGCACAGCAATGTCAGTGCCATGTATTTTTCTATCCTTTGAACACCTGCTCTAGCCTATGAGGCTAAGAGACTCTATGTTAAATTATAACATTGTGTAGTATTGCATACTGAAGTGGAACATTTCAATGTTAAAACGTAAAGTAGCAATAATAGAGAAATTAAGTACTCAATGGCAAGAAACAATGTTTAAAAAAAAAACTAAGAAAAACATGCAAAATTTAGGAAATCTTAAAAATTCTTATTTTTAGATAATTTATAAAATCCTTTTAAAAATCTAGAGGTAGGTGTTTTTCTGAAATTGGAAATGTGAGCCAATATGGGCATTCAGAATTTTGCTCAATATTGAGCAGATGTTAATATTATTGAGGAAATTATTCTGGCCAAGAGATGTCCTCCAATGACTGGGAACTTGATATAAACAAAAGTTTGTTCGTGTTTTTTTCTGGCTGTAAGTAGCATCATAGAGAAATCTTGACTTCGTCTTCAGATAGAGATCACCAACTATCAGGTTACGATATTTAAAATTATAGTATTCTCTGAAATGAGACAATAACAAAGCTCATACTTAAAAACCAATTATAATGTCCAGAATGCATATGATATGTCATATCAGTAAATGAGATGAACTGCAAGAATTTCCACCAAAAGTAAGTTCCAAAAGAATGAAAAAATGCAAGGGTTCACCTACTCCAATCAATCACTAATACTTCTGGCAGACTCTATCTCCACCCAAGGCATCTAGCAGCAGCCATAAACACATAGTGCAGCTCAACATCTGAACTTCATAATTGGATGAGAGTGTTAAAAGCCAAGACTCCAGAGTTACTTAAATGTATTACAAATATTACAAATTGCCACAATGAACATTTCAACCCAGAAAATACTGAGCATAGCTAAGAGCTTGCTCGGTAATAAGGAAAATAAGCTATCTGCTGAACAATAATACTCCAATAGGGCTAGAGAAACCTATTTTAAATCCACAAAGGAAAACTATACATGAGGAGTGACAAAGGGCAGAAAAAATAGCAATCCATGGAGGGTTGGGAGGCTGAAATTTGAGTCAAGGGTCCCCTAAAGACACAGCCTCATCTTTGTTCTGACTGGCTGCTGTGAAAGTCTACTTCAGTATAATCCCACCAGTAGAAATACAGTCCTACAAAATCCCAAGCTAAAGACTACGCCATTGGAATAGAGGGTGAGGAATGGAGACAGGTGGCGGATGAAACCATTGTCACTATGTGTACGCTATGTTTAAGGAGCAGAGGGAAGAAGTAGACCTGACGAAATATACTGTTGAGGAGGGCTGCATTAGGACACTGGGAAATGAGGGAATCACACCTTGGCACAGTTCCCAGAAAACAGACTTTCCCCACCCCCCCGAAAAAATATAGGCAATGTTTCACATCTGAAAAGACCTACCTAAACTTTTGGATAATCAATGCCACTAAATGGTACCAGCAAAGACTCTGAGACATCTAGCACTCCAGAATCTTTGAGAGCATCTAGAACCTTATATCAACTAGATTCAGATAATGGCATTCTTATTTTGGAAAACTTACTCTTAGATTAAAAAAAAAATGATGAAAGCCCTGTTGCCCTCTCTCTTACCCCTAGCAAACACTAAGGTGACTTTCTGCTTATGTGTCTCTTACCTCCTTTTCCTTAATGCCCCTCAACTTCCTCTGAAATCTGACACTGTGCTTTGTTAAATGGCTTACCTCTACTAGGCCCTCAAGTACATTCTCTGCCTGCAGATTTGTGTGATCCAATCACACACATTGATAATGAATGGCTACTTTACTCCATATCGTCATTTTTCCTGATCTTTACTTCACCTGATTCACTCCCAGGAGACAGCATGAGTACATCATCTCTCATCTTCCCAACTCAGGCAGCACCAAGACATGTCGTTAGAGCAGCCAACTAAGAACCATCACTTGCTTCCAGATTGGCCAGGCCTGAGCTTATTCTTGTGAGGTACAGCTGGGTCCACTACATTGCACTCAGATTCTAAATAACAAGTGAAACACGATCTGAAACGTGTTTAAGAAGTTATAGATCTTTGCTCCAACCATAGTAGAATCACATACATCAACAAGAGGCCTTTGGCCATTCACATTCATAGATTTATCCTATATTTTACAATTTCCTTGGCCACAATCAATAACAGAAACCAGAAATAAAACCCAAGAGAAATACAATGCTAACCTCAAAAACTTTTGGAAAGAATTCCTTGATGAATAAATTGAAAGCTCTCCCCAGTTGTAAGTAAATCTTCATTTACAACTAGAAGACCTTGTTTCCTCCTTTATAAATAAGATTTTACTACATAGTCTTTTATTGAAATGGTTGGAAATAGAAGTCAACCATACACATAAATTAGTTTTGAGGTAAAAATTATACAAAGATATGCATGCCATTTAAAATGTTAATATTACTATTTTCAGTCACACCAAAGAATAGGTAAATGATGGATGAAGATATAAGATTATTTCTTATGTCCTAATAATATGTTACTAACTAGGTGGCAAATATTCCAAGTATTTTACATACATTACGTATCTCATTTACTACTTTTGAAAACCTTGTTAAGTAGAGATTTCCACTCCCATTTTATAGATAAAGAAACTAATGAATAGATAATATGATTGATAGATGGTTAGGACAAAATTTGAAGCCTGGATAGCCATTGGGTGGGCTAAAAAAAATAAGATTATTATGCTAAGTGAAATAAGTCAGTCAGAGAAAGACAAGTACCATATTATTTCAATTATATTTGGAATCTATTGAACAAAATAAACAAAGTAGAAACAGACTGAGAGCTATCAGAGGGGATGAGTCAGGGGCTGGGTGAAGGTTGAAGAGATTAAGCAAAGAAAAAAACTTATAGGCTGACCAGTGCAGTGAACAGAGTGCCGACCTGGGACACTGAGGACTCAGGTTTACAACCCCAAGGTCAGCTTGAGTGTGGGGTCATAGATATGACACCGTGTTCACTGGCTTGAGCCCAAGGTTGCTGGCTTGAGCCTAAGGTCACTGGCTTGAGCAAGGGGTCACTCGCTCTGCTGTAGCCCCCTGGTCAAGGCACATATTAGAAAGCAATCAATGAACAACTAAGGTGTCACAACTATAAGATAATGCTTCTCATCTCTCTCCCTTCCTGTCTCTCTCTCAGAAAAAATACTAGGGATATGTTTTTTATTTCATATTCAAATATGAAATCTCTCAAACAAAAAAAAAGAAAGAAAAAAAGCCAGACAACATGGGGATTGGAGGAGTATAAGGGGGAGGGGAAGGGGGAGGTGGTTAAAGGGGGTATAGATGGTGATGGATGGAGACTTGACTTGGGGTGAACATACAATGAAATACACAAATGATATATGTATTATAGTATTATACACCTGAAACCTATATAATTTTATTAAGCAACGTCACCCCAATAAGTTTAATAAAATTTCTTTTAAAATTAATTAAAAAATAAAATAGTCAAAAGTAAAGGCAGGGGGTAGTATCAAGGCAGGAGAAAGTGACCAAAAGGAGAGAAATCCTTCCTTTATCATGTTTGCCTCTTTTGGATTCTATCCCTAATACACTGACAAAAAGGCCAGCACATTTTCTTTCATGTACACATTACAGTCTTGGTGTATCAGCCTGAGAGTCAGATTATAAAGACCCCAGTGAGGGTGTAAGGAGTGACATTTGTTCTGGATGAGGAACTGCATTTAAAAGTGTGAAATAAGGCCTGACCTGTGGTGGTGCAGTGGATAAAGCGTCAACCTCAAAATGCTGAGGTTGCAGGTTCAAAACCCTGGGCTTGCCTGGTCAAGGCACATATGGGAGTTGATGCTTCCAGCTCCTCCCCCCCTTCTCTCTCTCTGTCTCTTCACTCTCTCTCTCTCTCTCTCTCTCTGTTTCTCTCTCTGTCTCTCCCTCTCCTCTCTAAAATGAATAAATAAAAAATTTTTTAAAAAAGTGTGAAATAAGGAAATGTGGCATAATTCTCCACCTTAATTATTTTTTTCCTGCAAGGTTTCAAGAAAAGAATTTGAGGAACATATGGCTTTTGAGGGTCTTTCATCAATAGCCATTCAAATCCTCCAATTTCCTCATATCAGTTTTAGGGACTGAGCCCCTAAAATCAAGTTAATTTTCCAAACTGGTTGACTTCAATTAAAAAAAATGGAAAGAGGTTATTTCTAGTGCTATAATGCAGGAAGGGACCACAAAGCTTCTGAGCACAAACCACATGTAAGCAAGCAGGCATCTGTTCTCTATAATGAGCAAAAAATCAGAGAAGCTTCGGCTTTTTGATCTTCACACTTTTGGTATAGTCAGTGCTAAATGAATTTCACTTGTCTATGTGCCAAATTCTGAAACTGCTTGTCGAAAATGGGGTTTCTTTAACTATACAACTTTGGGTACAAAATGGTAATATTGACATTTTGTGTGTGAAGTTAAACACTGACTTTAGTTAATGTTGAAATAAACTTTTACCTAAATTACAGTGAGCACAGAACTCCTGAGCTAAATGGGGCCTGATCATTAGGTCGAGCAGTGGTTCTCAAACTTTAGTGTGTATCTGATACACCTGCAGGACATCTTAAAGTGCAGATTGCTGGACTGCATCCCCGATTTTCTGATTCCATAGGTGTAGCGGGGGAGCCCAGTACTTTGCACATCTGACATGGTGCCTATTAATGCTGAGGGTGCTGATATGAGAACACACTTTGAGAATCACTGAAGTAGACAAAGGGGAGGTAAATGGTCCTAATAGTCTACTGGAACCACCTCTTACCTAATGTTTATACGAAAACATTATCAATCAAAACTTACTGGTTGTCTTTCCAAAGATAATACTGATCCAAGAAGATTGTTCATATTTGAATTTGAAAGAAAAAAACATATCCCTAGTATCATTTTTGAGAGATAAGATCTAATGTTTAATTATAAATACATGTACAACTCATACATGTAGGCAAAGAGAATTAAATTATTTATTTGTGCTTTATCGTCCCTCCATTGCTTACTCATCCATTTCGCCACACAAGAGGAGAGGGCTAATTAATTGTCCGCTCCCCTTTCCTTGAACTTGGGTGTTACTCCACTGAAAACAGAAGTTGCCTCAGAAAGCTGGCCTGGTTGGGTTTAGTTTCCACTGAAGCCTGATGTCCCACAAAAGAACTGTGCAGGAAAATAGGGGGGTGTGAGGCTGGCAGTGTAAGAGAGGGAAACACCCATGGACAGGAAGGGACAAGAGTTTGCAGATCCTTAAGATTCCATGGCAGACTCCAGGGAAGTGAGAAAATGATTCATCAATCCTTGGAACAAGATCTCTTGGCCTAGTTAAAGGCCCTGTGGCCCCCTGACCTGAGCTCAATACAAATAAATGCCCATGTCTCCCTGGGGCAATGAGGGGCAGACACTGATGGTCTCAGCAGCCTTCAGCATGGAATTTAGCTGTGCCCCATTTTCTAGGTATGAGATAAGTACCTCAGTGGGCTTAGAGAGAAACAGGAAGTTCCTTAAGGACTGGAATTTATTTCTTTTCCTGACAGTGGAGAAGGATGGAGAAGAAGTAGGTGGTAGAGTCAGGGAAAGACTAGATTATATTTAAAAAAAAATAAAGGGGTATTTCTTGTATGCCCAAATTTAATTGCAAATTTATACCTACTCAATATTTTAAAAAATTAGTTCATACCCACTCTCTCTATATTTTTAAATTAGTAAATTTTCTATATGATGAGAAAATGATTCTTTTAAAAGGGCGATAATGTTTTTATTTAGTTTATTGTGTTTACATAGATTCTAGTGTTGCCCCAAATGCATCCCCCCTCCCCTGTATTCCCCTCAACATCTCCCTTGTCCCCTTCCCAACATCTCCCCCCACTTCCCTTCAGGTTTATCCCATCCTATCATCCAAATGGGTGATAAAATTTAAAAAAAATAATTAAGATTAAATGTTTAAAAATGTGCAAGACACATGAGAAAAAAACTACAAAACCTTAAGAACAGTGAACACACACAAAGCAATGATTGGAATTGAGAGATAAAACCGTGTTACTATGTGGGAAAAGTCCATATTAGAAGGACATCAGTTCTCTTCAACATATAACTTTAATTCAATTCCAACTAGATTTTTGGGGGGTGGAGGGGAGAACTTGACAGAAAGGTTCTTTGTTTCTTTGGGAAAATCAGATAATTAAATCAGTTGATAGTGTTACAGAATTAACAGACCAATGGGTCAGAATGTGAATTTCTTCATAAATCTACATGCCTATCTCTATCTCTATGTATTTCTTCCTTGTTATTCTATTTATTGTGGTGATACTAGTTAATAAAATTATACCGATTTCAGGAGCTCAATTCTACAACACATCATCTGTACACTGTATTGTGTGTTCACCACCCCAAGTCAAGTCTCTGTTCATCACCATCTAACCCTTCTCCACCTCTCCTGTATTTATCTCTGTCTCTCTATATGTATATAATTAACTAATAATTTGAGAAAAAAATAAAAACTTCCCCAACATAAAGTACACCAAAATATATTTAAGAAGGACCAAAGATACAAATGCAGAGAGATGAAACCATACTTGATAAAAATAGGGTCAGGAGGGTGGCTTACAAAAACGCAGCACTACAGACAGAAGAAACCATTTCTATAAACCAAAGGGAAGAAAACATAAACAAAATTAACAGAAAACTGACCATAAAATGTTTGCAACACGTGTGAGTGTTAACTAATAAATACCTTTACTAACAAAATACCTATAAATCAGTAAGAAAATATAAATACTAAACAGAATAGGCAATGTTTTGGGGAAGCTGTAAATGTCAGATAAGCCTTGAACAGGTGTTCATCTTCACAAATTATTAAAGGAATTGAAAGTGAAATCATCATGTCATGCCAATTTCTGCCTATCAAATCAACACCAACCTTTTCTTTTTTTAATTTTTATTGATTTTAATGTATTGTGTTAACATAATTCAAGTGTCCCACCAAATATATCTCACCCCACCCACCCCCGTGTTACTCTCTACATCCCCCTTGCCCTCTCCCCTCAACGGTGGTTTATTTCTGAGTTCTCTGTTCTGTTCCATTGATCTGTATGCCTGTTCTTAGGTCAGTACCAAGCTGTTTTGAGTACAATGGCCTTGTAGTATAAGTTGATATCAGGAAGTGTGATACCACCCACTTTATTTTTCTTCTTCAAGATTGCTGAGGCTGCCTGACCAGGCGGTGGCGCAGTGGATAGAGCATCAGACTGGGATGCGGAAGACCCAGGTTCAAGACCCCAAGGTCGCCAGCTTAAGCACGAGCTCATCTGGCTTGAGCATAAAGCTCACCAGCTTGGACCCAAGGTCACTGATTTGAGCAAGGGGTTACTCAGTCTGCTGAAGGCCCACAGTCAAGGCACATATGAGAAAGCAATCAATGAACAACTAAGGTGTTGCAACGAAAAACTGATGGTTGATGCTTCTCATCTCTCTCTGTTCCTGTCTGTCTGTCCCTGTCTATCCCTCTCTCTGACTCTCTCTCTGTCCCTGTAAAAAAAATAAAAAATAAAAAAAAGGGAGAAGCATATATAAAAATATATTTAAAAAGATTGCTGAGGCTATTCGTGTTCTTATTTGGTTCCATGTAAATTTTTGGAATATTTTGTTCTATATCTTTGAAGTATGCCATTGGTATTTTAATAGGGATTGCACTGAATTTATACATTGCTTTGGGTAATACAGACATTTTAATAATGTTTATTCTTCTTATCTATGAACATGGTATATGCTTCCACTTGTTTGTATCTTCCTTGATTTCTTTAATAAATGTTTTATAATTTTCCGAGTACAAGTCTTTAATCTCCCTGGTTAAATTTACTCCTATGTACTTTATTGTTTTTGTTGCAATAGTAAAGGGGATTGTTTTCTTAATTTCTCTTTCAGACAGTTCATTGTTGGTGTATAAAAATGCCTCTGATTTCTGAATATTAAATTTTATATCCTGCCACTTTGCTGAATTCATTTATCAGGTCCTGTAGTTTATGACCGAGACTTTAGAGTTTTCTATGTAAAGTATCATACATAAGCAAATACTGATATTTTTAGTTCCTCTTTTCCAATTTGGATGTCCTTTATTTCTTCTTGTCTGATTGCTGTGGCTAGAACTTCCAGAACTATGTTGAATAAGAGTGGTGAAAGGGGCCACCCCTGCCTTGTTCCTGATCTTAAGGGCATTGCTTTTAATTTTTGCCCATTGAGTATAATATTGGTTGTGGGTTTCATAGAAGGCCTTTATCATGTTGAGGTATGTTACCTGTATTCCCACTTTGCTGAGAGTTTTGATCATAAATGGGTGCTAGATTTTATCAAATGCTTTTTCTGCATCTATTGATATTATCATGTGATTTTTCTCCTTCCTTTTGTTTATATAATAAATCACATTGATTGATTCACAAATATTGTACCAGCCTTGCCTTCCCAAAATAAATCCCACTTGATCATGATGTATAATTTTTTTTCTAAATTCATCAAGGATATTGGCCTATAGTTTTCTTTCTTTGTAGTGTCTGTGCCTGGTTTTAGAATGAGGATTATGCTCATCTCATAAAAGAAGCTTGAAAGTCTTCCCTCTTCTTGAATTTTTTGAAATAGCTTGAGAAAGATAGAAGTTTATTCTTCTTTGAATATTTGGTAGAATTTGCCTGTGAAGCCATCTGGCCCAGGGCGTTTGTTTGTTGGGAGTTTTTTGATAACTATTTCAATTTCATTTGTTGTAATCTGTTGTTTAGATTTTCTGATTCTTCCAGATTGATTTTTGAAAGATTATGTTTCAAGGAATTTGTCCATTTCACCTAGGTTGTTTAATTTTTTGGCATGCACTTTTTCATAGTATTTTCTTACAATCCTTTGTGTTTCTGCTGTGTCAGTTGTTACTTTTCCACTCTGAATTCTAATTTTATTTATTTGAGTCCTCTCTCTGTTTTTCTTGGTGAGTCTGGTTAAAAATTTATCAATCTTCTTTACCTTTTCAAAGAAATACCTCTTCGTTTCATTGATCCTCTGTATTGTTTTTTTACTCTCAATGTCATTTATATATGCCCTGATCTTTATTGTTTCTTTCCTTCATTTGCTCTGGGTTTTGTTTGTTGTTCTTTTTCTAGTTCTTTTAGATACAAGGTTAAGTTGTTTATTTGGGCTTTTTCTTGCTTCTTGAGGTATGCCTGTAATGCTATGAACTTTCCTCTCAGGACTGCTTTTGCTGTGTCCAATACATTTTGAGTTGTTGTATGTTCATTTTCATTTGTTTCAAGGAAACTTTTTGTTTCTTCTTTGATCTCATTACACATTCATTATTTAATAACATGTTGTTTATTCTCCAAGTGTTTGAATGTTTTTTAGTTTTTTTACTGTAGTTGATTTCTAGTTTCATGCCATTGTGATCAAAGAAGATGCTTGATATGATTTCAATCTTCTTAAATTTACTGAGACTCATTTTGTGTCCTATCATATGGTCAATCTGAGAGAGTGTACCATGAGCACTTGAAAAGTATGTATATTCTGCTGCTTTGGGGCGAAAGGTTCTGAAGATATCTATTAAATCCAATTGATCTACTATGTCCTTTAAGGCTGCTGTTCCTTTGTTAATTTTCTTTCTTGAGGATCTATCCATTGATATTAGTGGGATATTAAAATCTTTACTATTATAGTACTGCTGTTGATCTTGCCCTTTATGTCCATCAAAATCTGCTTTATATTATTAGGTGCTCCTATATTAGGCACATAGATATTTATTATGATTATATATTCCTGTTGGATTGTTCCCTTTATCATTACATAGTGATCTTTTTTAACCCTTACCATAGCCTTTGTTTTAAAGTCTATTTTGTCAGATATAAATATTGTTACTTCAGCTTTTTTTTAGAGTCATTTGCATGAAATATTATTTTCATTCCTTCAATTTCAGTCCATGTGTATCTTTTTTTTTGAGGTGGGTCAATTGTAGACAGCATATGTATGGTTCCTGTTTTCTTATCCATGCAGCTACCCTATGTCTTTTGATTGGAGCTTTTAATCCTTTTACATTTAAGGTTATTATAGTTATATAGTTGTTTATTGACATTTTATTCTTTAAATCTACATTCCTCTTTTCTTCCCTCATTTTCTGTTTACAATAGGCCTGTTAACATTTCTTGCAGCATTGGTTTGGTTGTAATGAATTCCTTGAGTATTGTTTTGTCTCAGGAGCATTTTATTTCTCTTTCTATTTTAAATGATAGCCTTGCTGGATAAAGAAGTCTTGGTGTGGGCTCTTGTTTTGCATTACTTTGAAAATTTCTTGTCATTCCCTTCTGGCCTCAAGTATTTCTGTTGAAAAGTCACATGTCATCCTTATGGGGGCTCCTTTGTAGGTGATTAACTGCTTTTCTCTTGCAACTTTTAGTATTCTTTCTTTATCTCTTAACTTTGGTATTTTAATTATGATGTGTCTTGGTGTAGGTCTCTTTGGGTTCCTCTTTAATGGGATTCTCTTTGCTTCTTGAACCTTTGTGATTTTTTCCTTCATCAATTTATGGAAGTTTTCACTTATGATTTCTTCAATCAGGATCTCAATCCCTTGTTCTTTGTTTTCGCCTTCAGGAATCCCTATGATGTGAATGTTGTTTCTCTTCATGTTGTCACAGAGCTCTCTTAGAGTTTACTCAGACTTTTGGAACCTCTTTTCCTTTTGCTTTTCTGCTTTTGATTTTTCATTTATCTTGGTATCTAAATTGCTGATTCAATCCTCTGCTTCATCCAGCCTGCTTTTAATTCCTTCTAGTGTAGTCTTCATTTCTGATATTTGTCATTTCTGTCTAATTTGTTTTTATGATTTCAATGTCCTTTTTGATGCTTGCTATCTCTTTATTTAGGTGCTCATTATGTCCATTCATTTTTTTTTTTGTATTTTTCCACAGCTGGAAACGGGGAGAGACAGTCAGACAGACCCCCGCATGCGCCCGACCGGGATCCACCAGGATCGACGCTCTGCCCACCAGGGGGTGATGCTCTGCCCCTCCGGGGTGTCGCTCTGTTGCAACCAGAGCCACTCTAGCGCCTGGGGCAGAAGCCAAGGAGCCATCCCCAGCGCCCGGGCTATCTTTGCTTCAATGGAGCCTCGGCTGTGGGAGGGGAAGAGAGAGACAGAGAGGAAGGAGAGGGGGAGGGGTGGAGAAGCAGATGGGCGCTTCTCCTGTGTGCCCTGGCTGGGAATCGAACCCGGGACTTCTGCACGCCAGGCCGACGCTCTACCACTGAGCCAACCAGCCAGGGCCTGTCCATTCATTTTTGCTCTAAGATCCTTGAGCATCCTAACAATCATTATTTTAAACTCTGCATCCAGTATTTTGGATATTTCCATCTCATTCAGTTCTTTTTCTGGGGATTTCTCTTGTTGATTCATTTGGATTGCATTTCTCTGTCTTCCCATTTTGTCTGTGTATAAACTGCTCCTTTGGGTGTGTTGTTTGTGTAGCTAGCTGAGTACCTATACTGTTGTCTGCCTTCAGCTTTCAGTTGTGTTGTTTTTAGATCTTCTTGGGTTGGCCTCAGCTGTTGTTTATAATCTGCTGTGGGCTACTCGCCTGCTGCTACTGCTCTTTTTGCTATTTGTGTTGCCGTTTTTCTATGCCTTAGCTGGGTCATGTGTAAGGAGCCCTTCCTTAAGATACCACTCTAACTAGGGTTGTTAGGTACTGAGCTGATGCTCTCCGTATCGGGCCACTGGATGTGCCAGCCCTGGACCTCCCTGGCTAGAACCTGGCACAGACTAGTGGAGGTCACTGCTTATAACTGGCCTTTAGCAACCTTCTTGGAGCTACAGGCAATCCAGAATTTGTGGCTGCCTCTGATGGGTCCAGGTGCCATTGTAAATATCAGCTGCACTCTTAGGCTGGCTTTTATGTACTCTTGGACAGTGTGTGGGGCCTCTCTATTCCCGAGGTGTGGTCTGCCTGCTGGCCTCCTGCTGCCGCCTCCTCGAGCACTCGGGCAGTGGCACTGCTGGGCATGCAAGATTCAGAGCTGCTACGCTTGTCGCCCCATGAACCTCTGCCCCCTCTGGTGCACGGGTCACATCGCTGGGCTCTGCCCCCTGCTGCCATGCAGGCTGCCTCACTGAGCTCTGTGGCCCCCTCCTACCCTTTGGAGGGTACTCAGCAGTGTGGTGGGGGGAAGATGTAGCCCAGACCTCAGCACTCAAAACCTGTGTCCCTGATGTGTCCCCTCGTACTAAGCAACTCTTTGCACTGATTGGAGCAGGAGAGCCTCTTTTGCATAGGGTAATAGCTTCCCTTTGTTGGCTTTGGTTCTCCCAGGATATATGGCCACTTTAGGTTTGGGGAGTGACCTAGTGAAGGGGTCAGGGTGTCTGGTTCCCACAGTCTCTCCCTGTGCCCTCGATTCTATACTCTCCTCTCACAACTCCAGTCCTCTCAGTGCTCCCTGCTCCCAGAGCCCAGGGTGAGTGGTTGTCAATGAGGTTTTCTGTGTGGTCCCTTTAAGATGGAGCCTGGGTCTGAGAGTTCTGTCTCCCTCTCATCAACTGTAACCTGGATTTTCTTTCAGCTAAATACTGTCCGTATGCCTCTTTTAGTCTCCGGGTCTCTAGGCTGGGGCTCTGGTCCTAGGGCTGAGGACCCACAACTCTCTGGGCAACCCACTCCGCTGTTTAGAGACCCTCCAGGCATTTTCTCCTGGGAGTGGGGCCACCCTTTCTGTATCTCCATCCTTCCTACCAATCTCAGTGTGATCTCTTCAGTGATGGTTGGTTATAGATTCCTCCTAATTTAGTCCAAGGTTGGCTTTTCAAGATGACTATTCCCAAGGTAAGTTGTAATCCACTTGGTCCTGGGAGGTGGGAGTTGTAACGTCTGCCTATTCTATCACCATCTTCTCTCCTGGTCATTGCAGTGGCCACCTGTGTCAGCTCACTAGCTGTATCCAATGGAGAAAGAAGCTCCTATCTTTAGGGCTGGAGGCAGCTTTGCATATTGGAGGCAGGGCACCCTCACCTAGGGTTAGCCCCCCCCCCACAGAAATGGGGAGGTAGAGGAGCTGGCTCTCTTGGAGCATGTATTTCAGAATGATGGCCCTCAAGATATTTGCCTTCTCTACAGATGGCTCCCACATTTTTGAGAAGGACATCCCTGGGTCACAACGATGACAATAAATTGACACCAACCTTTTCTTAATGACAACATGCCGGGAGGCAAGAATAGGAGAATGAGCTTCTGGATCCTGCTGTATGACTGGAACTGCACATCAAGAGATGTAAAATTTTATGAAAACATTACTCCAGTAATTCCACTTCAAGATGTTAGTCTTATTTAAACAATTGAGCATAAATAACCAAATCTGGTTTCTGTGATGGTCTCCACAGTGCAACCTGTACAAACAGGAGGCCTAGCTTAAGTGTCCAACTCAAGTCAATCCACAGCAGAGCAGGCTTTGCAGCTGCTAAATATTTTATAAAAATATTTTGTTAACATCAAAAGATACCACTAATTTCTGTGAAGTGAAAAAAGCAGTTTAGCATGTAGAATACGATATCCTGGAGAATATAATCTTATTGTATTATATGCCTGTGGTTGTGTGTATTCATTTTTTTTAAAACCTCAAAATATATATGGCCAAACCAACAAAGCAAATACTCTACTGTGCTGATTTTGACAATAAAGGCTCATAATTTGCATATATTTGAGACTACTTTCCTGTCTTGTTAATAACTAACCTCTAAATTTGGTATTTTATAATTGCAGTCACCTCAATTTATCAACTATACTTTGAGTCCCTCTTCAGAGCCCTGTATAAACTGAGTGAGGGCGGAGGAGGAAAGGATGGTGAGGATGGATTCCTAGAGTGTTCCAGAAAGTGATCCTGCTGACTTTGCAGCCTACACCTCCGGGAACACAGCATGGAGGATGACGTACCTCGCCTTGAAACACCTCAGAAACCTTATTACTGAAGGTGATACCACTCACATTCTTACTGATTACATACATTGGGAGGTTTTATGGAAAGTGTATAGAATTACAACCATCAAATTTGGTAGCAGAGTTTATGTTGCTCCTGCAAAATGTAATAATGTCTTCTTAATTCCCTAGGCTGGCAAGGCTCACACGGCATCATTTATTTATGGGTATCTACATTTTCAAACACTGTTGGGTGAAAACCAGCCCCATCAATCACTGTGACAGGCTACGTTCCTCTTGAGTTTATCTTCCTGTACATTGTGTGCCAGATTTAGTTTGCAAACCTCCAAACGAGAGAAACCTGAGTCTTGTTTAATCTTCGCAAATATAAAATGATGTTGTTAGACTATCATTTGCCATTTGAACTCTCATTCATTAATAAAACATTGGTTAAACAACAGCCTCTCCACCTTTAAACTGCTATACGCCCCTATGTCTGTTGAATCTTTAATGAATGACCTGTTTAAAAAACACGGGGGCTATTTTATTCCTATTACAATTTGTGTGAAACTTGTCACCGTAGAGGACCTTTCCTCTTCTTAATGTGGACAGGTTTGTTTATTTTAATTTCCATTAGCGTCTGGGAAGACAAAAATGATGAATGATGATTCTCAAGCTATAGATTTCACAAGTCAGAGAGTCACAGCGGATGTGTTTTGCTTATCTCAAGTTATTTTATCAGGAGCACAAACACGTCCCCCCTGTTAAACATGGAGACCCCCCATTTTATTCACGTAGTAGAACCCATCTCAAGGTTACCTCAAGCTTGAAGAGAAGAAGCAAATCATGGCATCACAAGCAGATAACATAAAAAAGTATATACCAGGCAAAGGGCAAGAAGAGCAGGTGGCAGGACAGGGTACCCTTTGAAATGACACTTTTTCCCAGTTTTCCATCCTCCCCGTACCGTGCTCGCTGGCCCGGCTGGGGCGGGGAGAAGGAGAGAGTGCCACCAGAGGAGAAAGAGTAGGCACAGGGTGAGTTTTCCTTTCACATCCTCAGTATGAGGAAAAAACATTTTAAGAAACTCCTTTGTATATGAAAGTATAATATCTTTATGATTGCAAAATAGATTCACGATACAAAATTCATGATTTTAACTATTTTTAAGTGTACAATTCAGTGGCCTCAAGCACACTCACATTGTTGCACAATCACCATCACGATCCATTTGAAGAGCATGTTATCACCCCAAAGTGAATCGTGTACCAATGGAACCAGGACACCCCCGTCTTCCCTCCTTTCACTCCCTGGTAGCCACTATCCCACATTCTGTCTCTGTGAGTTTGCCTATTCTGAGTACCTCAGGTACGTGAAATCATACAATATTCTTCCTTTCGGATCTGACTTATTCCATTCAGTATAGTATTTTCAAGGTTCACCCATGTTTAGCATATTTCAGAATTTTATTCTTATTTAAACTGAACGATGTTTCATTGTAGGTATACACTACATTTTGTTTGTCCGTTCACTTGTTGATGGGTAGTCGCATTGTTTCCACATTTTGCCAATTGTGAGTAATGTTGCTATGAACATGGGTAAACAAGTGTCTGTTAGAATCACTGTTTTTAATTCTTTTAGGGTATATATCTTGAAGTGAAATTTCTCAATTATAAGGCCATTCTATGTTTAATTTTTTGAGGAAACTTCAAACTCTTCCACCGTAGCTAGTGAAAGTATACTTTTAAAATGTACACTTCCAGGTAGAGGGAAGACTCCAAACTGACTAGTTACCTAGTAAATGTGGGCAGCTCTGACAGCCACTTTGGGCAGTGCAGGCTAACAAAAGGAGTTTAGTCTTTCAGAGACCCCTTGCAGCTCAGCAACCTGATGCTCTGAATCCTGGCCAGTTGAGCCCATTTGCCTGTAGGCTGACCCAACCTGCTCATGTCCAGCCCCTGGTTCTCGCTGGGTTCTCAGGTCCCCATAATTCCCTGTCAAAATAGCTGTGAGTCTATTTTGAGGGTCTTTCACAGACATCGTCCACAGGTCTTTCCTCCCAGGGTACTCATGCTGAGTGCATACCCAGCTAGGCCTCAGGGGTGGCTCCACCCTTCCCTTTGATGGACATGGAGCTGCAGCGTGGGTGCGTGCATGGTCGGGAAGTTCCTTGCACTATGGAACAAAGCTGAGCTTAGGAAGAGAGAAAGGTAGGCTCAGAAATGGGACCAGTTCTCCCTGGGCCACCATATTTCAACACTAATGAGTCTGAGAGTTCTACACTTAAGCCAGATTGTGAGATTGTGAAGGCATATCTGTCAAGGTCGATGGACAGAGCACAGTTCATTCAGCAGCTTGTTAGGGCAAATTACGATGTGAAGTATTTATATTTATACAGAAGATGCCGGCCTCCACTGGTGCTTTTGTACTGAACGAACTCACAAGAATGAGACATGGGCCTGTTTATGTTCACAAGAGAAATGTTTAATATAGATAGAATTATCATTCTCCCCATTTGATGTCTGGGTCAATCAAGGCAATAAAAAGGTTACGTTTCTTTTCTACACAGTTGCTCTGATTCAAACAAAGTCCTCTAGCTCCAGATCCCACATCTTTCTGTCACCCCAGTGAATGAACCACAGTGGCCACTTTCAGAGACTGGACAGAGCCCTAAGTCAAAAACACCAAAGTCAGGGGCACAGGAATCAGGGAGTATAAAATGGCAGACTTAAAGATACAGAAATTAGTATTGAAGGCAAGAAGTAGAAATACAATAAGAAAAAGAGATGGACAGGTCTATAATAATAAAATGGAATAATAGGCAAAAGCCTTCCCTTTTCCTGTGAAACATTTTTTTTAACCCAATTAAAAATCTAAACATGAAAAGAAAGGTCTTTTTCTCCTGGATCTGCCTGGGCTCTCTCTACCCCGACCCCTACTGTCTCCGCGTTTCTGAACCTGCCAAACGGCATAAATCACTGTGCTAACCAAATCATTAGGGTTGCCAGGTGTTCAATTTTGAACCAGACAGTCTGGTATTTGAGGTTTCTGCCGAGGAAACAAATGGAGAAAATAGCAGTGATTTTTTAATTAAGTTGTGTTATTATCATGTAAAGATGAGCTTGCAGGGAAACATTCCCACCAGCCCTCTGGGCTGCGAGGTACTCTGAGCCGGCTCTGCGCCTGGATACCAGCATATCTAGGCGAGGCTGTCTCCAAACTGAGTGCTAAAACAAGCTGATGAGCTTGGCTCTGAACTCGCGTGGGCATCTTCTGCATACTGGCGAGGCCCCATGCAACTGGGCTCCACCATTACCTCCCACTGATACCTTCAGAGCTCCCGCAGCCACTGGCAGAGCTCCCTGGGTATGTTTTAAAGATAATGATAATAAAACAAATACAGAAGTAAATATTCAGAAGGACATTGAAATGAAGGCAACTGAGACATTGATGAAGAGAGTCATATGAGCTGAGCATGTCTATAAATCTAATCACGGCCATTGAATAGGAGGAGGCAAGAAAAATTGCTTCATCATTTGCAAACAAACAAAATTATCCTTAAGTAAAATTCTATTTCGGCCACAATTACATATGGCTCCATTACCATAATGCTAAATTGGTGTGGGAATCGACGATGAGAGAATTGCTAGAAATGCTTACAATTTGGGGAAACGCACACACTGTTCATAGCCTTTCCAAACTGGTGAGAAGCAAAAGGGCTTGGATGAATATTAGCAAGAAAACAAGCTTGTCTCTTTAAAGAACTCAGTTTAACCTTAAACAATGGTCATTTTCACACTGACATTCAAAGACCTTTAATATCCTAATGTGTAGTCAGAAGAGAAGAGACCAGAAACACTTTTGTTTTCCAACGCATCAATTAAAGTCCTCCATTGAAAGATATATTTTTTTTTTGAGGAAATAATTTACCCCAATGAAATTTTGGAGTGACCGATCTCTTGTGAGTTAGATTACTGTATTTCAACTGTACAATTTTAACCCCTGCTTGGCTCTTGTGAGACAATGCAATATAACAGAGAAACAGTTGGGTATGCAAAAATACCACACTAGACGGTCGCAACACTGAATGTGTCCTCATGCTCCAACTTTCTCTGTTCCGCTTCTCACCAACACATTTCTACAGGCAGCGCCTCTCAGTGGGTTGTGGGATGATGGATTTGGGCCTCCTCCTTCAGGGGGTCATTGGGCAATATCTGAACACAGTTTTGATGGGAGATGCTATCAGCATCTAGTGAGTGGAGGCCAGGAATGCTGCTAAACATCCTGCAATGCATAGAAGAGACCCCTAGACTGAAGAATTATTCATCTTAAATGTCCCTAGTGCAGAAGCTGTGAAACCCTGCTTTACAGACCTTTGGAGAAGAGAAGCCAGCAATTGGGAGTTACTGGACTATCAGACATGATAGTAATGATCTATCGCTAGTGTGTCAAGAGACCCCGAGGGCTGGTGAAGGAGCGCATAAAAAAAAACTTGGCTTTGTATCCTTTTGGCCCAGGGCTTATGGTGTGGCCAAGGCCCCTGCTGAGACCATCAGGGCTGCCTCTTCTGAAGCAAAGGGGTGGACACCACCCCAGCCTTACGCTGACGAGATGGGCACCATGTACATTCGGTTAACTCAGCGTTTATTGAGGGCCTGCTGTGTGCCAGGCTCTGCGCGGGCCCTGACGCGGTGACGGAAAGCACAGCCATCTACACCGCCATGGTGCTGCCGCAGTCCTGCCAACCTCACGGGAGGGACCCAGGCCTTTCATTCCAGGAAACAATTCATTTCTCAAATGGGTTTTCCCATTCAGGTAGCCCAGAGATCAAAATTAATACCCAAGAGCAAAACCGGTTCTGCATGTGTTTTATTTGTCCAGCTAAACGCTTTTAAAAGTCACCAATATTTAAAAATCAGATTACACAAAATGTATGAATTTATGACTTGACTGGAAAAATCACAAATGAGTCACACCAGGCACACATGGCAGGAAGCTGTGAGCTCCTGCTGACCACACTGACTGAGCCTGCAGAGACCTAAAGGAAAAGTCAGTGTCAAAGCAACGCCTGCATGGCTCCTCTGGGACTAACCTATGGTGGGACAGTGAAAAAGGAAGAACCAGCGTAAGAATGTGCTATAGGCCCTGGCTGGTTGGCTCAGCGGTAGAGCATTGGCCTGGTGTGTGGAAGTCCTGGGTTTGATTTCCACTCAGGAGACACAGGAGAAGCACCCAACTACTTCTCCACCCCTCCCTCCCCCATCTCTCTCTCTTTCTCTTTCTTTCTCTTCCCCTCCCGCAGCCATGACTCGAATAGTTCTAGCAAAATTGTCCCCAGGCACTGAGAATGGTTCCATGGCCTAGCCTCTGGTGCTAAAATAGCTCAGTCGCTGAACAACAGAGCAAGCCCCAGATGGGCAGAGCATTGCCCCCTAGTAGGTTTGATGGATGGATTTGGTCGGGCACATGTGGGAGTCTGTCTTTGCCTCCCTGCCTCTCACTTTATATATATATATATATAATGTGTTATAGAGTCAGCCACTGCAAAAAGTGACCAGTGCTCACTCTCAGAGCTTCTAAAAAGTCTTCTGAAATGTGTCTCAGAACTGTTCACCCAAGGAATAAAAGGAGGAGCATTAAACTAAAAAATCCTAAGCCCTGATCAGGGTTGTCCCCAAGGCCTTAATTCTACCAATTACTCAATTACTCCATCTGGGTTATGCATGCATGAGTGCTGATGATTTCTGGGTGACACAGTTATGGATGAGAGAAGCCCGTGGGGTACAAAGTGAGGTGTGGGATCCAAGCCCACAGGCTGTACCCAAGTGAGGCTAGCCAAATTGTATGCACACTGTCTCATATCAATGCAGAAATAACCACTGATGCCAAGAAGACTTAAGGAAGTGCATAAGTGGGGTTTCATCCAGCTGGCTGGTGCTCATGAGAGCTGGGTGCAGAGGCTTAGAAACCGTCCGTTCTTTCTGCCTTAACATCCAACCAGCTACAAACACACACACAAATACACACGTGTGTGCACTCAAGGGCACAGGCAAACAGCTGTCACCTGTGATCCTCCATGTAAGTACGGGCACTGTACTAAATTGTCTGGCCTGAGGACAGAATGGGATTGTAAACAGTCCACATTTTTCTGGCCAGACTGTGTGACTGACTGTTCATTACTCGGCCACCACAGCCTGGTTTCAGGGAAGGGGCGCACCTTCTGTTACTTTTTCAAATCTACACGAAGGTGACTCTTCTTGCCAAACCATGCTACCAGAATGACAGGGTATCTTTTGCTAATTTCACCAAAGGTGAAATATAGAAAAGCAGCCTAGTTAATATCTTAAGTTAATTTCCACTGACAGAAAGGCTTGTAAAAGTTATCTTCTTAACATAACTCCGGAAACAAAGGTACATGTCTATGGTTTTACTCTTGAAATGAACATGCCTCTTGAATCTGCTACTATCTAGAGAACACAAATTTTAACATTATAATGTAAATATAAGCAGTC
The DNA here is from genome assembly GCF_036850765.1 of Saccopteryx bilineata. NCBI lineage: Eukaryota > Metazoa > Chordata > Mammalia > Chiroptera > Emballonuridae > Saccopteryx > Saccopteryx bilineata. The sequence continues at coordinate 174,092,748 of NC_089495.1, forward strand.
CTTTCTCAGTACAAATTACATATGTATACATATATATATACAAACACGCATGCATATACATAACCACACAGACACATACATACGTGTTACATATAAAATCTCTCTGAGTCTCAATTTCTTTATCAGTTAAGTAAGGGTAATCATAGCCACCTCACAGAGTTTCTACATACACACACCCCCACACATCTCTCTCCCATAAACAAAAATTTCAAAGCTCCCCTTTAATAAAAATTGCACAATTTAATTCTCAAATACTCCAAGAGGGAATAATATGGAAGATGTTTTACTGTTAAAATAAGTATTCCCATTGTGAAAAATGCTTTTTACTTAATGTAGTCATATTTATCTTGAAAGCTCCAAATATGTAAATAAGGAAGCCCAACATTAGGGAATTGACAGCTCTTAAAAATTCAGGGTATTGGGTTATCACTCATTCAGGATGAATGTTTTCATGTAGATAATGCTGAGGAATCTTGATGAAGAGCAATAATTCAAACCTAGATGCTGGCCTCATGGGGAGAAAGAACTCCCTACAAATTCTGTTTACAAGGAGAACCGGGACTATAGACAGCGACTCACTTCCCTTGAGGGAAAAGCAATCTCTTCATCAGTGGATGCGGTTTTTCAACAAAATACCTACAATGCTAAATCTGATAAAACTGGTTTAGTATTCGATTCCCTTCTCATGTCATACAGTGGAAGGCACTTTTGGTGTCAGCTGTAATCTATGGAAACCACAGATTAAATGCAGAATCACAAAGTTGACTTGTATTTTTGACTTGTTTACAGAACAATCTGAGTTTTTGAACATTAAAAATTTGTTTTAATGTCCAATATAAATATGAAATGCCATGCAGACTATCCAAAAATTCCCCATATGTTTTAACAAATGTTTTCAATTAGGGCGTTTAATACATTTGTTAACACTTCTTGACAACCCTACATTCATTCATAAGTTAGTCATACATTCAAATTAATCAAATTAATTTAGGTTTACAGATGGCTCTAAGAATACATTATAATTTCTAATTCTTCTTCCAATTATTTCTGCCTCCACTTCTTCCTAGTTTTCCTCCTCCTCTTTTGTGTAAAGATTCATGGTTTTAAAACCTCTTAAATTTCTCAGTTTGGGGTTTAATATAGGAACCTCAAATAGAAAGATTAAAGATTGAGTCCTGAATAATAACAATAACTGTTTTAATGACTAGAATATGGTGGACAGTCAATAATCCTAAAGTCAATCTCTTTAGGTATTAAACATAATTCTTTGAACTATAACAAATCAGGGTGGGAGAGGTAAATTTAATTATTTAGCCGCAATAAAAGACCCCACCATTAAGGGCCTATTAGGTGCCAGATTTACATGCTTCTTGAACCTTTGTGACAATTCTAGGCTATGCCCACAGTAACGAGCTATACTTAGCAAACACTCAGGTGTTAAAATCACTTGACCAGTGAGGAACCCATGGCCCAGGGAGGTTAGCCTGGGTGCTCCAATAAAAATTGTGAGACCTGATCACTTAGGTGCTCCTTCTGGGGCTGAACAAGGGGTGCTGCTAGTCTGTCCTGCATGGCTTTTATGTAATTAGGACAGAATGCCCTCTCTGGGACATCCATGAGCTAGGAATGGTGGCTGGATTACAGGCCCCTATGGGGGGGGGGGTTCTGTGAATGATGACACTGAGTAAACCTCCTCCAGTTTCCCAGAGATGCAAAGGACCATTCAGGCTTCAAAAGTATTTGAACAAGCTTATGTTTCCAATTGTAGCAGTTCAGAGGATCTCTTGGGATTTCAGCCCCAAACTTTTCTCTGGAGAGCTACCTTCTTAATGCTCTGTGCCACATTCAGCAAATGGTGAAATCCGAAATCCTGAATATGCAGGAGGCACAGAAGCCAGACCTGAGCACATATGTATTCAGTCCACATCTTTTGGGGTCCTCACAAAAGTGACCAGTTAATTGCTGCTTTCTTGTCATTGTGGAGAACAAGTTGTCTTATCTTTGTAAGAAGATATAACTAGGGTCTAAAGAAATACGCTGAAATTGTGCAATGAATGTCTGATTTAGAGATTAAGTGTGGATGAGAGTGTCATGTGAATAAGATATTTTTAAGACATATTCATAAACTGCATAGAATATTCTGTTTCAAATAGTCCATCTAAAGTAAAATTCCATACAATAAAGCCTGTCCAACTTTAATGATACAAGATAATAGTCTACCACACAAAAAGAAAAATGAAAAAAAAATTGGAACAATAAAAATAAAGCCTAGAAGTGGAGGTTTTCTGCTGTGATGACCTAAATTCTTCAGATTATAAAGAGATATTTAACATGCAACTGTCTACATTAGCAGGAAACCAGCAATTACAGGTTGATTAGCTAAAATGTTTTTCATGTTTATGTAACACAGAGATAAAAGCAATGTAGTATACAGTAACAACTCAGGGTAGGGCAAAAGCGGGTTTGCAATTGTTCGTATGGAATAGAATACAAATTTAATAAATAATAATACAAAAGTAAATTCTGTTTTTCACATAGTCACAACTCAGAACCTACTTTTACCCCACCCAATACTTAATAACGGCCTCATAATTACTAAAGCTACCCCTATTCAAGATCATTCTTTTGGGATAAAATAGGCACCACAAAAACACTTATTGGAATAATTTAGGATGGATCATATTATGCAATAGTTATTCCTGATAACTTTGCTTCATATATACTAGCAGATTTATGTGCCTCTCTATATTTTTTCCTTTAATTAATACACTTAACTTTTACAGCCATTTTGACTTACGGAAAAATTGAGCAGAAGGTACAGAGAGTTCCCATAGGGCCTCTGCCCACTCTATCCCCTGCCCTGCTTCCCCGTATTAGTAACATCTTGTATTGGTGTGGTATATTTGTTAAAACAAGTCATTATTGATGGGTTAATATTAACTAAAGTTTATAGTTTACTTTAGGTGCACTTTTTATGCTATACTGTTCTGAGTTTTGCCAAATGTATACCCACCACTAGAATACCATACAGAGTATTTTGCTGCCCCCAAAAGTCCTGTGCTCATCTATCTATTCCTTCTCCTGTCCAATCGCTGGCAACTTCTGATGAATATTACTCCCTGTATAGTCTTTCCTTTTCTGGAATGTCATATAGTTGGAATTATACATTCTGTATTGTTTTCAGAATGGGTCCTTTCACTTCGCAATATGCATTTAAGGTTTTTCCATGTCTTTTTTTTTTTTTTTTAGGAAGATATACACAGAGAGAGAGATAGAGAGAGGGACAGATAGGGACAGACAGACAGGGAGAGAAATGAGAAGCATCAATTCTTCATTGTGGCACCTTAGTTGTTCATTGATTGCTTTCTCATATGTGCCTTGACCAGGGGACTACAGCAGAGTGAGTGACCCCTTGCTCAAGCCAGCAACTTTTGCCTCAAGCCAGGGACCATGGGGTCATGGTATATGATGCCATGCTCAAGCCAGCAATCCCGTGCTCAAGCTGGATGAGCCTGCACTCAAGCCAGTGACCTCGAGGTTTCAACCCTGGGTCCTCTGCATCCCAGGCCAATGCTCTATCCACTGCACCACCACCTAGTCAAGCTCCACAACTTTTCATGATGTGATATCTCATTTCTTTTTATTGCTCAATAAGAATCTAAGATGTGGATGTACCCTAGTTCGCTTATCTATTCACCTATTGGGAACTACTGCTTCAAATTTTGGTAACTATGAATAAAGCCACAATAATCAATCCTGGGAAGATTTTTGTATGGACATGACTTTTTAACTCATTTGTATAAATAGCTAGGAGTGTGATTACTAGGTTATATGATAATACTACGTGTAGTTTTGTAAGAAACTGTCAAGCCATCTTCCAAAGGAGCTGGACTGGTTTGCATTTCCACTGGCAATGAATTAGGGTTTCTTTTGTTCTACATCATTGCCAGTATTTGATGGTATCGTCAGTGTTCTGGATTTTGACCATTTTAATAGGTATACAGTGACATCCCATTGCTGTTCTAATTTTCAATTCTTTAATGACATATAACTTTGAGTATCTATTCAGATGCCTGTTCCCCATCTGTATATCTTTTTTGTCTAAGTGTCTATTCAGACCCATGCCCACTTTTTTTTTTTTTGGAAGAGAAGCATAGATTTGTCCTAGGTGCCTATGGAAAATGTCAAACAAAATATAAATGTGTTCAATCTCAATTTTGTACTGATGAGTCTCACTGCAGAGGGAGTAGAGGCTAAAAGTCAGTAGAGCCTGGAAAAGTCCAGTGTACAGGCCCATTTAGTTTGAATGAGAAAGTAGTGATTTAATGATATTTTATCCATAGTCATTTGGCCAGACTACAATTCTAAACCAAATTCTGAGTGGTGAAAGGGACACCCACCCAGGTCTTATATCTAAAACCTTCCTCAAAAGTACCTTACACAGTCTTGCCCTCTCTGTCCTCATGATTGAAGGGAAAGGATTCCAAGACGACCGAGGTCCATGGCAGAGGGAGCCTGGATCCCTGGGTCACCAGTGGGGAGGTGGGGGGGAGGCTGCCCCGGGAAAAACCATCTTCCCCTATACAGAGCTGGGAGATCAGCGAGAAATAAAACTTCTACTCTGTGAAGACACTGAGACTTTGGAACAGCTTGTTATAGCAGCTATCAATGATTACCTGGACGAATATAAAAATAGGCTATGTGTGAAATAAGGCAATGCTACAACCACTGGGCTTTCCAAGCTAGGTAACTGCATACAGGGACATCGGGTAACAATCATGAGGTTTCTCTTGACTTTGGTTTTACTTAAGCTGTGGGATGCAAAAATGAATATGATCATACTATGGGACAATTTTTGAAATTCTCATTACTTTTTTAGATAGATCCCACAGAAAATCATAAATGTAGTCACTGAGACACCACGTCCTAACTGTCCTACAGCTTAGAGGTCCAAACCATTAATCTATACTCCTTCATCCTGGATGTACTCCAGATGGAAATTTTGATAGGTGAGGACGTGGGAACTGAGAGAACACAGTAGTGAATGTGTTCCATGTATCCTAGATTCCATGAGATGTCAGTATCTGTCTGCGATTCTAGAGCAGGGGTCAGCGAACTACAGCCTGCAGGTCAGGTCCAGATTGCCACGATTATCTGTTTCTGTGTGGCTCATGAGTCATCCTTGTATGGATTTTATTTTTATTTTTTAAAGATTTTATTTATTCATTATAAAGAGGGGAAAGAGAGAGAAGGGAAGAGGAGCAGGAAGCATCAACTCCCACATGTGCCTTGACCAGGCAAGCCCAGGGTTTCGAACTGGCAACCACAGCGTTTCCAGGTTGACGCTTTATCCACTGCACCACCACAGGTCAGGCCCTGTATGGCTTTTATTAATGAATATTTACAATCAGTTTGAGCAGGGGTCCCCAAACTACAGCCCACGGGCCGCGTGTGGCCCCCTGAGGCCATTTATCTGGCCCCCACCACAGTTCTGGAAGGGGCACCTCTTTCATTAGTGGTCAGTGAGAGGAGCATAGTTCCCATTGAAATACTGGTCAGTTTGTTGATTTAAATTTACTTGTTTTTTATTTTAAATATTGTATTTGATCCCATTTTGTTTTTTTACTTTAAAATAAGATATGTGCAGTATTGCATAGGGATTTGTTCATAGTTTTTTTTTATAGTCCGGCCCTCCAATGGTCTGAGGGACAGTGAACTGGCCCCCTGTGTAAAAAAGTTTGGGGACCCCTGAGTTTGAGGATAGGGAATGCTGACTTTGAACTACAGATAAGCAAAATGTTACTCACCTCATAATAATTCCATCATTCGCATTAAAGAATAGCCTTTCTTCTTATGTTGTAATTACTATTTTAAAATTTTATATTCAATTATTATTTTGAATTTCTTCTATAAATGTTGTAAAAATTTGTTTTCTCTCTTGCTCTATTAACTACTTATATATCTTCAAGTTTGCTTCTTATTAAACAAAGCCTAAAATATGTATTCTCTTTAGAGGAAATGTTTCTAGAACAATCACATTTTTAAAAATAGGTTTTATTCCTTTCTGCCTCATTTTTAAAAAATCAATTTCCGGGGGGGGGGGGCTGGAGGGAGAGGGGCTTAAAGAGAAACAAAATATAGGGTGACAGAGGATGATTTGACTTGGGTGATGGGTATATATAGCATAATCGACTGTCTAAATATGTGGAGATGTTTTCTCTAAATCTATGTACTCTGGTTAACCAATGTTATCTAAATAAAAATAAATAAATAAATAAATAAATAAATAAATAAACTAACTAACTTTCTGGCCTGGCTGGTTGGTTCAGCTGTAGAACATCGAACCAGCATATATAATTCCTGGGTTTGATTCCTACTCAGGGCACACAGGAGAGACAACCATCTGCTTCTCCTCCTCCTCCCCTTCCCCTCCCCCTTCTCTCTCTCTTCTCCTCCCACAGCCATGGCTTGTTGGTTTGAACACATAGGCCCTGGGTGCTGAGAATGGCTTTGCTGAACTTTTGCCTCAGGTGCTAAAAATAGCTCGGTTGCAAGCATGGTGCCAGATGGGCAGAGCATAGGCCCCAGAGAGGGGTTGCCAGGGTGTATCTCAGTTGGGAAACATAGGAGGACTCTGTATCTCCCCTACTCTCACTTAAAACACTTAAAAGAATAAGTAAATTCCCCTCATCTTAGTGTATGTTTATATACTTAAAGACAGCCAGTATGATTTAGATGAGTACTAACCAAGGAAAATGTTTGAAGAAGTCCACCATGGTGCTTTAAAGAAGGAAAGCTGTTTGAAGAGACCATAGTAGTACCATCTGAACATGGCCTAGCCTGGTAACTATGGAAACCCCCATCTAGTTTTTGTTACCATCTTTGTTTCCCACATTGGTCAGCAGTGGTGCAGCGGAAAAAGTTCTAACCAGACAAACCTGCCACCTGCCTGCTTTTTTACTATAGGGAATGGCTTATCCTCTTCACATTTTATGGTTTGTACATTTTTTTATTTTTTTTGCTATGTTCTTTTAACTTTATAAAGGAATTGTTTCAATGACTAAATAATATAGATTCTTATCACACATTATACGAGCCCATAATTTTGTGTAGTTGTGGCGCTTTAGGTTTTAGTAGAAATTAATAAGTTTCTTCCCTCCCTCCTATCTTCTTTCCCTCCTTTGGTCCCTGCTTTTCCTTCCTTCCTTCCTTCCTTCCTTCCTTCCTTCCTTCCTTCCTTCCTTCCTTCCTTCCTTCCTTCCTTCCTTCTTCCCTCCCTCCCTCCCTCCCTTCCTTCCTTTCTTCCTTCCTTCCTCCTTCCCTCCTCCCTCCCTCCCTCCCTCCCTCCCTCCCTCCCTCCTTCCTTTCCCTTCCCTTCCCTTCCTTCTTCCCTTCCTTCCTTCCTTCCTTCCTTCCTTCCTTCCTTCCTTCCTTCCTCCCTTCCTTCCTGCTTTCCTCCCTTCCAAAGTGTGTAGAGTGTGTATGTGTGTGTGTGTTGTGTATTCAGAGGCAGAAATGAGAACTGAATGCTATCCTATAATGCCTCTTGACTTAGAGAAGGGCAACCCCAGCAAAGGATAAATTGCAGCAGGTCAGAAAAGAAAAGGAAGCTAGCACTCTGAAGCCTAGGACACATGCAGTATGAAAGGAAGGACTCTGAATGGCAATCAAAACTGAGAAGTGCCACTTTCCAACCCTACCTCCCTCCACACTTCCCTTCCATCCTCTCCCTAGTGCTGCAGGATCAGTCACTACCAAAATTTAACTGTGTGGACCTCTCTAATCCCACTTAAAATCACAACACTACCACTAAGACATGGAAACTAGCGTAGGGGAGCCTGACCTGTGGTGGCACAGTGGATAAAGCATCAACCTGGAAACACTGAGGTTGCCAGTTCAAAACCCTGGGCTTGCCTGGTCAAGGCACATATGGGAGTTGATGCTTCCTGCTCCTCTCCCCTTCTCTCTCTTTCTCTCTCTCTCTCTCTCCCCTCTCTATAATGAATAAATAAAATCTTTAAAAAAAAAAAAAAGAAACTAGCGTAGGGGAAAACGTCTTAACAGAGCCCAGGAAATGAGTATTCCATGAACATTTATTTGTAAATAAAATGTATTCTCATTCTGACAATAGTTACTATGGTTCAAGTCAGCATCAGAATTCTAATTTTCAAGACTTAAAATTTTTTTAATTGATCTTAGAGAGAGAGAAAGAGAGGGAGAGAAAGTGAGAGGCATCAGTTTGTTGTTTCACTTACTTATGCATTAATTTGTTAATACTTCTATGTATCAGGGATCAAACTCACAATATTGGCGTGTTAGAATGACACTCTAATCCACTGACCTACGTGGCCAGGGCTAATTTTTAGGACTCTTAACAACATGGGATTTTATTTTTATCTTTTTTTTCATGACTACTACAATACCCTGTATAGCCTCAGGAAGTATTCAATATAGAAAAACTTGTATTAAGATCCAAGAAGTGAACTGACCTTGTTCTTCAAGAAAAAGAGTCTGTGACCTCAGATGATGTGTTGTAGAGTTGTGCGCCTGAAATCTGTATAATTTATTAACCAGTGTCACCCCAATAAATTCAATGAAAAATTTTTAGAGTCTGTGACCTTTAATTCTTGCAGACATAAAGGAAAGTTATCATCTCTGAGGTTTCTCCAGAAAGATCTACACCTTGGACAAAGCAGAGAGTGCAGTGTACTTGGAGTAGAAAAGGGAAACGGTGAATCAGGGACTGTGTTCTGTCACATAGAATATGGTCCCAAGGAGCTTACTCTTTCCAGCCCTTGTGCTTAGAGATCTTTATTTCTGCTTCATGATCCTGGCTCCCTTCAACCCGGTAGCAGCCTTTTCAAGGACAGCCAAGAGGAGAGCTATATGCTCAAATACCCTGCTGTTAATGCACATATTCTCCTCTAAGCATTTTTATTTTACTTCCAGTGATATTTCTAACAAAAAGTTCATAAATAGAACAGAACTGGTTCAATAAAGACTGACCTGTTTCATGAACATCAGTTCTTAGATCTTTGCTTTAAGAATTTGAGGATACCTAAAACTCAACAATTGTGTCATGTTCTCTTTAGCAATCTTAACCCACTTGCCATATTTTTTTCAATCCATAAGACACACAAGCATTTTCCCCTCCACTTTTAGGGGGAAAAAAGTGCGTCTTATGGAGTAAAAAATACAGTATTTTATTAAATATTTAGACACACCATTTGGTTCAGAATTTTTTTCTTATTTTTCTCCTTAAAAACCTAGGTGTATATTATGGTCAGGTGCATTTTATGGAGCAAAAAATATGATTCTTTTTTCCAATATTGAGGATTAAATGTGTTACTAAATACATTAATTTCTTTCTTTCTTTCTTTCCTTCCCTCCTTCCTTCCCTCCTTCCTTCCTTCCTTCCTTCCTTCCTTCCTTCCTTCCTTCCTTCCTTCCTTCCTTCCTTCCTTCCTCCTTCCCTCCCTCCCTCCCTCCCTTCCTCCCTCCCTCCCTCCTCCCCTCCCTCCTTTTCTTCCATTGTGAGAGAGAGGCAGGGAGAGAGAAACAGAAACATTCAGCTGCACTTGTATGTGCCCTGACCAGGGAATTGAACCAGCAACCTCCACACTCTGGGGCGATGCTCTAACTGAGCTATCTGGCTAGAGATAGACTTTTTTTATTCATTGATGAAGATAGAGAGAGGGAGAGAGAGGGGAGGAGGAAAGGAGGCATCCATTTGTTGTTCTACTCAGTTGTGCATTCACTGGCTATTCCCCATGTGTGCTCTAACTGGGGATTGAATCTGCAACCTTATTGTTTTAGGAAAATGCTCTTAACCAACTGAGCTATCCAGCCAGGGCTTAAATACATTAACTTTCATAATTAGAGTGTATAGAACATAAACTGACAAAAAAAATCACATTTTACATATTTTTAATTATTGGGAAAATTATTTAATATGTGCTCTACAAAAAAAGTTTGAAAATAAAAAAATATAGAAAGACAATTAACAAAGAAGACCATTGGGACATCAAAAAGTCTTAGTGTAATTTTAAGAATTAATAACTCCAGATATAAAAAGTATAAACTTATATAAATGTAATTTGAAAGTTCAGTTAGATAAATTTATTTAACTTTTATATAATTTTGTGACTCAGCCTGACCAGGCGGTGGCGCAGTGGATAGAGCCTCGGACTGGGATGCGGAAGGACCCAGGTTCGAGACTCCGAGGTCGCGCGCGGGCTCATCTGGCTTGAGCAAAGAGCTCGCCAGCTTGGACCCAAGGTCGCTGGCTCCAGCAAGGGGTTGCTCGGTCTGCTGAAGGCCCACGGTCAAGGCACATGTGAGAAAGCAATCAATGAACAACTAGGAAGTCGCAATGCGCAACGAGAAACTGATGATTGATGCTTCTCATCTCTCTCTGTTCCTGTCTGTCTGTCCCTGTCTATCTCTGCCTCTGTAAAAAAAAAAAAAAAAAAAAAAAAAAATTATTTTGTGACTCAGAATTTAAAGTTTTAGTTTCAGTTTATTTTCTTTCTTTCTTTCTTTCTTTCTTTCTTTCTTTCTTTCTTTCTTTCTTTCTGTCAGAGAGAGAGTCAGAGAGAGGGACAGATAGGGACAGACAGATAGAAAGGGAGAAAGATGAGAAGCATTAATTCTTTGTTGTAGCTCCTTAGCTGCTCAGTAATTGCTTTCTCCTATGTGCCTTGCCCGGGGGACTATAGCAGAGCGAGTAACCCCATGCTCATGCCAGTGACCTTGGGTTCAAACCTGTGACCTTGGGTTTCAAGCCAGTGACCTTTGGGTTCAAGCTTGAAAACATGGGGTCATGTCTATGATCCCACGCTCAAGCCAGTGACTCCTCGCTCAAGCTGGTGAACCCATGTTCAAGCCAGACCTCGGGGTTTCGAACCTGGATCCTATGTGTCCCAGTCTGACACTCTATCACTGTGCCACCACCTCATCAGGCTAGTTTTAGTTTATTTGTAAAAGCCAAATATTGAATGAAACAAACAAAAATAATAAAATTTTAAAAATACAACAGATTCAAAAACAAACTAATGTAAAACAAAAATTAATGTAAAATTTGCATAAGTATACATTCATATATCTATAAGTTTGTAAAATTTATATTTCTTACATTTTTAAGGCTTTATTACAAATAGGTTTTGGGGCCATCTCTATTTATTCTAAAAAGATTCAAGGACCACCTCAACATGGCATATGGTATTATATAATGAAACTTAAAAATGAATTGAAATTGATCTTTCCCTTAAAGTAACAAAAACTTACATAAAATTATTATCATGGCACATACATGATCTCCAAAGACATTTGAACAACATAAACTTCATGTATTTTGTCAAATATATGAAATTACATCTTAGAATAGAATCTGACTTTCAAGTTGGTACATCTGTGATGGAGATAGTTTGGATTTACATCAAATGAGCCTTCAGGAGCATGATGTATGCATGTAGAATTGCTGCACACTTACTGACACCCCCATACAACTGTTCAATTGGGGTCTCTTTAGAGTTTATCAGGGAGGCAGTGAGAAGCAAGCTCGCAGACCACAGGTAGAACACAAGAATACTGCCACGACTCGAGGGGTATTCTCTCAACTTATTAACTTTGAGCCCTGGCTATCCTTCCCTCTGGCTTCATGTTATTAAAGCTATCTCCAGCATATAGTGCACATGGTGTTTGTTTTTAATCGCTGTGCATAATAGATTTCACATGGGGGAGATGTTGGCAAATATTTTATAGACTATAAAAAAATCTTGATAGTTGGACAAACAGTGTGTAGAAATTTCCTTCTCATTCTAATAAAAGCAATGTTTTAAAGGCAGTGTTTTGATTTTCCAAGAATTCTTAAAGTGCTCTACATATGAAATGGAATCGAAAGGCACTTGTGATAATATTTTAATTTTACACTTGCTAAGAGTTATGCTGTTATAAAGGTAACTACCATTTACCGTCTTTAAAAGATGCCTCGCCTCAGACAGCCAGGGGGAAAACAGACTAGATGATAGTTTTGATGTCAAGCACCATTTAAAAGCATTTAATGTTCACAAGAAAATGATGACATTCAGTTTGTGCCTGCATAGAATCAAAACTGCTGGCCAGTCTGTTAAATAGTGAAACTGCACGCTGGGTGCTGTGTGGCCTAAAGGGAGAGGGGCGTGGCCAAACTGCCCACCTGCGCTGGGTTGAGCCAGGGTTGGGAGGAGTATATGCCTGGCTGGACTTCCTTAAGTCATGCTGCAGACTGTCATCACCCGTCTGCTCAGAGTGATGGCTCTTCACCCCAATTCCTCAGCTGCACTGCTAGGAAAAAGTGCACACCGCCGGGGGTCCTCAGTTTACAAAACTCTCAACATACGACATTTCAAGCTTAAGGCACTCACTCTGATAAAAATTTGAAGAAATTGAGACATGAGTGTTTCGGCTTACACCGTTAGCGTCTCGTATTTACAGACTACGTGAGCGAGCGAGTTTGGATGCAGGCAACGGAAGAATATGCAGTAACGTGGAGTATGAGTGAGGGAGATAGAAACCCCAGAACCCAAGAGATTTACCACCAAGGGTTTGGCAGAAGGTTTCTCTATGGTAGAGGGTGGGTTGGCAAAATTTCAGGCTGAGAAGCCTGGTGGTGACAGATTCAGTAAGGTCTGCAGAGCTGTTATGGATGCCTTGCAATGCTATAGGCAGATTTTGGAAGAGAAGTCATCAACCTTCCAGAGTAGCCTGGAACAATTCTTTAACCCTTTGAGTAGTGAGTTTTTTTCATGTTCACTGACACCTGGGAGTGAGGTTTTTTTAAAAAAAGAAAATTACTTCCAGTTACAGTTTTATTAACTTAAAATCATATTTGCTTGATAACCAATTTATGGAAACAAGAAGAACATACGTTTGCCTTTTTTAATGTTGTCTTACACATTTTTAGAATAAAAATTTTTGTTATGATCGTACTCTGGATGGCCAGGAGTCACGAGGATGTACACAAATGTTTGTACTACTCAATGGGTTAAGAAGGCAGAGAGGCCTGCAACAGGTCCTGTACCCTCTACATCAGCTGCTTCTCGAGATGAAACACCTGTAGTACAGGTAGAATCATCTCCAGCTCTCCTGCATGTTCCTTAGGCAATCCTGATTCACCTGACCCAGTATCTCCAGCACCTTCTGCAGGTTCTCCTGCCTCTCCAGCTTCCTCCTCCCAATAGGTCACTCTCTCCCACCTTGCAATGCCCCTTCCTGTGTACCAGCCAACCACAGGAATAAAGGTAAGAAACTTTTTTACATTCATTTTTTCTGTTACTACAGTACAGTGTACAGTATAGTCTATTTATGTCCTTTTTCTTTTTCCATGGCTTAGTTGTGTTTTATGTTCCAGATTATAATTTTACAACTGTGTTAGGATAGGTAAGTGACTAAGGGTAGGGTGTGTTTCGACTTACATCAATATTCCGGTTATGTGACTGTTGTAGGAACGGAACTGTGTTGTAACCCGAGGACCCCCTGTATTTAGTGGGTGTGTACAATGGGCTCTGCTAAAAGCCAATTAGCATGCAGGAGCTTTATTGGGAGGGTTCTTGGGATCCACCTCTATGGAAGAGCAAGAACAAAAGCAGGAGTGGGCAGAAAGAGCTGCAGCACAGTCTCAAGGGACGTCTTGGGAGCTCTGAAGATGGGTTGGCCTTTCAGAGCTGTCCTGAGTTGAGGTTTAAAAAAAAAAAAAAGGCCTTTATACCCTACTTCAATCAGTTCTTAGATACAGGCTACTCCAGAAAGGTGGCATGGCTTTGAGCAAGAAGTTTCTCTCTAGCTTGACCAGGCGGTGGTGCAGTGGATAGAGCGTCGGACTGGGATGCGGAGGACCCAGGTTTGAGACCCCAAGGTCGCTAGCTGGAGCGCAGGCTCATCTGGTTGAGCAAAGCTCACCAGCTTAGACCCAAAGTCGCTGGCTCAAGCATTCAGTCTGCTGAAGGCCCACAGTCAAGGCACATATGAGAAAGTAATCAATGAACAACTAAGGTGTCGCAACATACAACGAAAAACTGATGATTGATGCTTCTCATCTCTCTTCATTCCTGTCTGTCTGTCCCTGTCTATCCCTCTCTCTGACTCTCTCTCTGTCTCTGTAAAAATAAAAATAAAAAGCTTCTCTCAGCTGAGGCAGTAACCCGGCTGCTGCAGACTGTCTGCCAGCTCACCCCCAACAGCCGGGGGAACAACCCCTTTTCCCTAAGGGCATCTGAGTTGCTCATCACAGCACCCACCACACCCAACCACCTTTTCGTCTTATCTCCAATTATTTTAGTGACGGAAACCAATCCAAATGGGCTTCAACCTGAAGGAATCCTATGATGAAAGGTCCAGTAGCGAAGCCCATTCACATACGGCTGGATTCAGAGCGCAGACCACGCTATGGGGCCCCATTCTCTCCGGGCCTCGGCGCTGGCTTCCCCCCCGTGCAGCTGGACTTCTGTCACGTCCCACGCGCTGGTAAGCCAGTCTGGTGCACTGGATCACGACTCTGTTATTTCACATCTTCTGATGGGATAAAATAGCTTTCCCTTTTCCATGGTTTTGTGGTGTCCAGAGGGTATTTTCTGCTCCCTTGACTTTGGGCTTAGCTGTGAGACTTGTACTGGACACATTACTGAACATGACCTTAGCAGAGGCTGAAAAGTCTCGCACCGCTAGGCTTGCCTCAGTAACATATTATTCAGTCACCGGACTGTTGTGCAGTGGCTGACAGTCCAAGGACGACGACACATAGCATGAGTTTGAACCTAACCCATAGTCTAGAGACTGCACTCTGGTGCATCTTAGCCCAGCAAACACATAGCCAACCGACTGGCCCACGACTGAAAAATAAATGTCTGTTGTTTCAACCTATTGGGTTTAGGCACTTTTCTTGCAGCCATGACATATTGACAGACGTGCCAGCAGCTCCAAGCCTCCCATTTCTCAAACTCAGTTTGCGGGATGAATCTCAGGAGCTCTGGTTAACCTGAGTTAAGCCACAGTTGCCAGGAGGGAATGCAGTTTCTATTGGCCCAGCCTGAGTGATACACACCCAGTAGAAAAGGGGGCTCTACGTTGAGAGTAAGGAACAAGCGCTAAAAAGCCAAAAAAGCAATTAATGCACTTCAAATATTATTCTACTTCTTTTCTGTCTTTGCCCAAACTCTGCTGCCCCTCTGGGGTGCTGTGATGCTCCTCCTTGGCCCAATTACATGGCAGCCATGTAGGCCGTGTCTGTTAGGATTCGTAGGCAATGGCTTTGCAAGAAAGAGGTCACAGCCAAGGTGCAGAGAAAACCCACCCAGGAGCATCATTCAAACTGCAGTTGTGCTCTTGAAGCTGGGACGGTGGAGCTCCAAGGCAGCCCTGGGGTGGAACAATGACCTGCTGCTGCCAGCAGCTGCACCAGTGACTGGAGAAGGGGAATGGGATGGGGGAGCGGAGGCCAGGCAGGTGGTGGCTTTTATCTTCTCCACGCCTGGCAGGGCCCATTACTGACAGGCTCAATATGACAGAGCTAACTCTGCTTTCCTATTCAGAAGGAAAAAGGAAAATCAACGGGGTAGAGAGCTTCTATACCAGCTGTATGAAATTAAAAAGGTTTGCTCCTTCTTCGCCACTCCGAACGCTGTTAGAATGACTGGGGTGTTCACATACGGGCTCTGTGGCTTCCTGAGCAACCTACTATTTTCATGTTGGCCCCCCAAATTATGCCAGAGGTGTTTTCTTTGTTCTGGGTAATTTGCCTCAGTGAGCTGTTTACAGTAAATGAGAACAAACAGCCTTGTGATACAGACTATTGTTCTTCAGCTCCGAAAGGGGGGTGTCTGGCTGGCCTTATCTTTGCGTTATTATTGTTAGTGTTAGACTTTCACTATTCATGATGATTTACCACAGGGAATGTTTTCCTTGTTTAAATCCCACTTCCCAATTAAAAACGGATTACCAATTTTTGAAAATTTTGTTAAACTTATTGGGGTGACAGTGGTTAATAAAATCATACAGGTTTCAGGTATACAGTTCTATAATACATTATATGTTTACTGTATTGTGTGTTTACACAAAGTCAAGTCTCCTTTCATTGCCGTTTATCCCAACTTGACTCTCTTCAATGTCCCTCAACCCCCTTCCCCTCTTATAATCCATATACTATTGTCTGTTTCTATGAGGTTTTTTTCCTTTGCTTAATCCCTTCACTTTTTATTTTATTTTTTTTTAAGATTTTTTTATTTATTCATTAGAGAGAGAAGGGGGGAGGAGCAGGAAGCATCAACTCCCCATATGTGCCTTGACCAGGCAAGCCCAGGGTTTTGAACCGGCAACCTCAGCGTTTCCATGTTGACGCTTTATCCACTGCACTACCACGGGTCAGGCCAATCCCTTCACTTTTTAAATTTAACCAAGTCATTACAGATCTGTGGGGTTCATTTAGGCAGCAAGTAAGAAAAACCCAATTCAAACTGATTGAAATAACAAAAGGAATGCAGCACTCCACACAAGGAGGGTATATGCAGGTAGAAGGAGCTACAGGCAATGACCAAGGGACCATTCCTTTCCATCTCCACTCTCCACCTTCTACTCTTTCTGCTTTATGCACTGTTGGTGTTCATTGGGTCATAATAGGACTGTCAACAGCCTACACGTAGCCCTCTTTGCTTCTTGATTCACAATCAGAGGTAGAAACTGATCTGGCAAACCACAAAAAGCCCTGAGGTGCCCTTGTTAAAAACACAGGACCAACAACATTGAGCCAAGCACTATGTCCAATGGGATGGAAAATGATAATAATCTTAAACACTTTATGGCCTTTCCCTGAAGCTGAGCGTGGTCCATTCAACACAGAACACATGCCTGATACAGGGAGAGATGGACTTCCAAAAGCAATGTGCTGATGTTACCAGAAGAAGCTTCTTCTGTAAAGGACTAGGTCGTGAGAGAGCTCAAGTTTTGATTCAATGAATAACAGTGTCTGCACCCTACTTGAAGATTATAGCCACACCTCTCCCAAGTCTTTGATGAGGCCACAGCCAGGAAAATAGCAAGAGAACTTGGGGAGACAAAGAACCCTGTGTTCATGCCCATCATTAAGCCTCACAGGTATGAGCAAACAATACATATCGATTGAATAACAGAGGCATGGTTTACCTACTGATATGGCAAAGTCCTTATGGCCTTGAAAATACTAATTAAAAAGGCACAGTTACATTTAGAAAGAGAGATTTCTCTCTCTCTCTCACTGTCTCTCTCTCCTTCTCTTCTCCGTTCTCTCTCTCTGCTTTCTCCCTTTCTTCCTCTCGCTACATAGGAAACCCACTCACATCGTGGGGCTTCAGCGAATGGCAAAACCACTAACCCCAGACGACACACAGTCTCACATCAGAAAGTGGAATCGACTCAAAGGTTGCAGGGAAGTTGAGAGGTCTAAGGACAGGCCACATGCTCTGCTCGGTCCATCCTCACAAGTACAGGTGAAAGGGCCTGGGTTGGACATGAATCCATCTTGAATCTGTCTGCCACACAGAGAACTAACTGCCACGGGCATCAAACGGCTCTGCTCCTTTCTAGTTTCCTGTGTGGTAGTCACAGTCCTTACAGGCTTTCACAATGTCACTCCCCCAAAAAGTAAACTGAAGCCAGGTTTACTCAGTGACTCTGGAGGAAACCCATGAGGGAAACAAGTGTAAGACGGGCATTCCAGCTCTCTGCTGTTAGGTGTGAATGTTTCTGGGAGCCCCTGCTATAGGCAAGACATTGGCAGGGGGAGCAGCAGGCTCCCAGATGCCTGTTGAAAGAACAACACTGTGGACTACTTCACTTCCCAGCTTATGTTATTCTTATTCATATTCCTGCTTTCTTTGTGTTAAGCTAAAGATATTTAAAGAAACAAAAACAATGAGAATATACATCAGTGAATTAATGGGTATATCATGAACTAATAGGAACAAACACAGTCTTAAGAAATATCCAAAGAATAGAAGGAATGTTTGTTCTCAAATCTTGTATAGACATGAAAGAGTTTAATGCTAATCACTGTTTAAATTATTTGTCATTTGCCTGCATTTACCTGTATGCATAAAATTAAATAACCTGCCCTGCACATTTGTTTTAGGAGTGCCTATTAGGGCCAGAACAACTTGAGACTTTAATTCATTTTTTTTATTAATTTTACTAGGGTGACATCAATAAATCAGGGTACATATGTTCAAAGAAAACATGTCTAGGTTATCTTGTCATTCAATCATGTTGCTTACCCATCACCCAAAGTCAGATTGTCTTCTGTCACCTTCTATCTAGTTTTCTTTGTGTCCCTCCCCCTTCCCCTTTCCCTCTCCCTCTCCCTCCACCCCCGCATAACCACCACACTCTTATCAATGTCTCTTAGTCTCGCTTTTATATCCCACCTACATATGGAATAATGCAGTTCGTGGTTTTTTCTGATTTACTTATTTCACTTCATATAATGTTATCAAGATCCCACCATTTTGCTGTAAATTAATTCATTTTTTAAGGAAAGGATAACGTGAAACGAGTTAGGTGCTTTGTCCTGCTCTGAGCTCCTGCTATAGCAAAAGAGATGAACAGCTTAGATGTTTGAAGGAAGGTTGGAGAATAATGCGTACCTATCTGCATGGTGGCATGGTGCCCTACACTTTCTGGCTGGTGCTGATTTTCTGAAATAAGGATCTACTTAAAGTAGGGAAGCTGAGAATGGCTATTTATTTAGTCTTGCAAATCTTACAAAGCTCACACTTCAAAAACATTTTTTTTCTTCTATTTACTTTTGTCCTTGCCATTTCTGGCTCTCTTTATGACATGCCCCTCAACAGAGTGGTGAATCTCTGCAGAGGAACATGTTGTTTTTGGATTTATAAATGTTTGAACTCTCCAATCTCGGCATAAAAGCATCATGTGAGCCATTTTTATAAAGTTGAGGTTAAAACAACAAAGGAAACATAATCTTGCCAATAACACTAGAACTAGACACTCTGTATATTGGGAAAAGAAGAGAGAAAAAAGCACTTGCTTCTAAATTGAAATCCGGTTAGAAGTCAGGAGATAAATTTTCAGGAAGTAACCCATAACTGAGCTGAAACAATTCATCCAGTGTAAGAAAAATGGGGGGGGGGGGAGGTGTTTGGGAGAAACCCCTGTGGCTCAAAGGACAGAAAATCAGCTAAAGTGGGAGGGAGTTTAGTTTATGTTTCATCTCAAGATATTGAAGTTTCTTAAAATTAGAGGGAAAAAATGTGGCTTGATTACAATAAAAGCCCAAGAAGGATATTTAGTCTTATGCTCTAGTTTTTCTAGGAAAGACCAAAAGGACTCTCTATAGAAATCTGGGGTCATAATTAATAATTCCTGTAATCAGACCTCTCTCATCTGAGTCCAGACGGCAAGTGTGAGAAGACACACACTGGAGTGATGACGGTAGCCTTCTCCCATCCCCTCATTAGTGTGGAAAGTTGATCAGAGGGGCCAGAAGGCACCCGGGGAACGTCTATATTCCCACGGCAGTCCTTAGGAGGGCTTATAAATCTTATATAATGTCATGATGACAGATTTTTGCCAAGAATCCTATATGTTTTAAGATTCATTGGGGAAGGATCAAATTAAGGGGCATATTTTAAAATTTGTTGTCTTGGTGGGGTGTCTGGAGACTCAGGATCGGCCTGAGCTAGGCTGTCCCCAGTGGCCTGAGTGGACACCTATAATGAATGAACCAGCGTGCAGGGACGGGAGTAGAACTGCTGGCTTCTTCCTGAGACAAAGCACCTCCTCTTGCACTGGAGCTGTGTAACCAGCATCTGCAGCGAGGATCCGACTGCCTCGTAGACAATCACTGTTCATCAAAGTCTGCTCTGCTGAACCGCACAGGTTCTCCTGTTACCCTGAGTGGAGACAGCCAATTACACGTAATGGCTACATTTTCTGCCAGAGTTAGACTTTTAAGCGTTCCAACTCCTCCAGCAAACAGAAAAAGAAAAATGAAAGGGGAAAATCCATCCAACCATGATGTAAAGTGTATAAACACTTTTAAACTAAGTGGGCTATCGATAGCTACCTTAATAAGGTGATAATGAGCACTGTTTATTAAATAAATATATACTGGCTTTGTTGACTCACTTGAAGTACATTTCTGCTAAGTTTTATTCCTGGTGGTTTAAGTGGACTTTCTCCATTTATAAAGAAAGAAGTGGTGCTCCTTTTTAGCACCAAAGAACCATTAACACTAAATTATTTCTGCTTACTAATGTACTTACCTCCATGCACATTGATCTTTCTCAATAAAGAAATATCAAGTCTATAAGACTATGGGGTTCAAAAAAGGATATGTTGAGGTCCTAATCCCCAGTGCCCCAGAAGGCGATCATATCTGGAGATGTAGTTGAAATGAGGTCATGGCCCAATATGACAGGTATGCTCATCAAGAGGAGAAATTTGGAGACAACACAGACACACATAGGAGAATGCCCTGTGAAGGTGGAATCTTGGAGAGAGGCATTTGTAAGCTAAGGAACACCGAAGACCGCAGCAAGCTCCTAGGAGGAGGCAGGAGAGGACTCCCCTGCAAGTTTCAGAGAGAGCATGGCCCTGCCGATGCCTCGATTTCAGACTTCCCGCATCCAGATGGTGAGACAATAAGATGCCCCCACTCTAAGCCACTCAGTTTGCAGTACTTTGTTGCAACAGTGCAGCAAATGCACCCACAGCCCCAAGATGTTCCTACTTCATAAAAAGTGAGGATGAAATAATTTCATAGTAATTAAAGCACTTCATTCAATCTGCTTCTGCGCACACACATTTACCAAGTAGATTCGCCCTTCTGTCAGACCACTTCAGTTTAGGGTGGGGAGTCTTCGATATCCAACACTTTTATTTCATGCAAAAACTATACTGATAACTGATATATAAGTTCTTATCCGGCTTTATACTCTTTCATGTCATTTATCGCTAACATTAAATTTGTTTGTTTTCTCTCTTACCCACTATACCATAAGCTCCATGAGACAGGGTTTTGTACTAGTTGTTGTTTATTTGTTTGTTTGTTCTGTTTTGCTCACTGTTGTCTTCCAAATGACTGTCATAGTGCCTGGCCCATAATGGTTCAATAAATGACTGTAATGTGACTAAATAAAGTGAGACCAGCTGAGGCTGTTGAGGCCCAGGGATGGGATTCTGCTCAGGTGAGAAGGAAGCAGGGCAGGAGTCCCTCTCAGGGGCAGGGGCTGAGTTGCTCCCTGCACCCAAATAATTGCCCATAATCCTCTTTATCAAAACCCAAATTCCCTGAAGTTGCCTCTTTGAACTAGAGGGAACAAGTGAAAAATGCACTAGCCTGGGCTTCAAGTGACTGGATTTTAAGTCAGTTTTTCTAACTGGCCAGTTTAGAAACAAAAACATGCTAATGAAAACCTATCAGCTGACAAAAACCTAACAGTTAACGAAACCATCACAAGGAAATGGAAAACCAGAACGTGGTGGAGCAAATATGGGTTTGTAGACAGACTTGTGGCCCTCTCGGTTAGCTATGGGGCATTAATCACAGCTTTGCTGAGCTCTAACTCTGCCTGATCTGAAACATGAAGCATGAAAACTCCTCCTATTCTACACAATTGTGACAAAACAGTGCAACATTATTTTAATTGTTCTGTAAAACTCTAAGGATTTTTACACGAAATACGTTATGAAACAGAAATATTTTATTTTAACTAAATACAAAGCTGCACATTAATTTGTCAATCTTTTCATCCCCCAAAAGCCTGTTCATTCACAGGTGCATTTGATAAGTAGTTTGCCACGTGGGACCAATCTCACGACTCGTGTGCTTCCCTGCCCTGCAGAGGACGGACAGCAGAAGCTTCCAGATTCCAGTTTCAGAGCAAGAATTCTAAATGCGAATTGGGTTTCTCCAATTGGACTTGCCTGAACACATCTTTTGTAAGGAGAAAGAATGGAGAAGGGAGCTCTTTGACTGGTTTTTAATGTAAGTCTTATCCCAGAGTTATGGGAGTTTCCTGAAGCATCATTCTAGCATCAGCTGCTTACTGACTTTGGTTGTATTAAAAGGCAGGTGTGGTGGAGGCAGTGACTGTGGTAATGATGGTGATGGTGTAACTGTGGTGATGGTGGTGGTTGTAATGGTCATGGTGAGGTTGGAGGTGGTCATGGTCATGGTGGGGGTGGAGGTGGTCATGGTCATGGTGGTAGTGGTGGGGGTTGTTGTAGAGGCCTCCTGATTCCCTACTGTCATAATCATGTTGAGGAGGTGGCAGCTTCCCAGGTGGGCCTGTCCCTAGACACTATTGTGGGAGTTATTCCTGAAGGCCCAGAAGCAGGCCTCACCTTCTTACCCCTTTTTGCTCTATCAGAAGCACCTAACTGCCTATATTAAATCCTCTTTAATTTAAAATACCTAAAGCATCACTATCTGAAAGAAGCAAGCCCTTTTTGACATGATGAAATTTCATCTAATTTTGTACAATTTATTTACTCAAATCAGACTCCACCACACATGTATCTGGACATTTACAAGCTAAATATTTCTTTCTTTTCTTTTTTTTTTTTTTAACAGAGACAGAGAGAGAGAGAGTCAGAGAGAGGGATAGACAGGGACAGACAGACAAGAGCGAAGAGAGATGAGAAGCATCAATCATCAGTTTTTCGTTGCGACACCTTAGTTGTTCATTGATTGCTTTCTCATATGTGCCTTGACCGCGGGCCTTCAGCAGACCGAGTAACCCCTTGCTCGAGCCAGTGACCTTGGGTCCAAGCTGGTGAGCTTTTGCTCAAACCAGATGAGCTCGTGCTCAAGCTGGCGACCTTGGGGTCTCGAACTTGGGTCCTCGGCATCCCAGTCCAACGCTCTATCCACTGCGCCACCGCCTGGTCAGGCCAAACTAAATATAAAATATTTCAAGCCTATTTTATCTTTCTGTCTGTTCAACGTACTTCCATTAGTCTATAAAGTCATTCATTTTCCTCAGATTAGAACCCCTTTCAACTGCTCTTTCATATTCTAGTGAAAGTTTAGTGATGGTCTTTCTCCATCATATTTATCTTTATTCATCATACTATTTCCTTGCATTCTCACAAGTCTGCAGGAAGGAGCCAGCATTTTCTCACTTACATGTTGGATCTCATTTCCTGCTAAGAGCTTTAAAGTCACATTTCAGGTTCTGCACCTCAATCCCTTTGCCCCTTAATAGCTCCTGCTACTCAGCTGCCTAATTCATCTTTATAGTTACATATAATATAGATTATTCATGATTCATATGGAAGATGCTTTCTGTCCCCTTATTAACATCCTGGGGGACCTCATTTAAGTCATATTCCTCATTAATGATTAAAATAAGCCAAGGGATACATTAAAAACTGAATGTAGAGGGTCAGGTGCAAACATTGCTTTGGATATCAGTGAGCAGGTGTGCATAATACAAAAAAATAAACAAATGGACAAACAAACCAACAAAAACCCTTAAAGTACTTCCTGTTTCCTGAAATTGACCCCCATATAATATAGTATGTCCACTAGATGGAATTCCAAGTCGTCTTTCTTGCACTAACCTCCCTATAATGTATTACTGTAATTTAGTTTTGCTAAAGTTGAACAGAGTATAATGTATGACAAGGCAGTCTGAGCCAAGAATTCTCCCAGTTTCTATGATTTGCCCTAATCTTCTACAAGGGTCTTACCCACACCAACTTTGACAACATTTTTTAAAGCAACTGGCATGTATCATAAATTCTCACACCTTAGACTTTATTTCTATAGAAATAACTCTTATTGTTCACATGGTGATAAATCAAATTATTCAATTACAAGTGGCATAAATAGGTTTGAGGAAAAACTGACTCTTAATAATTGCAGATTTTAGTTGGTGGGAATGAAGTACCCAGCTCTTCTAAAGAGTAGCCAGCCATCCCAAGAGCAACATGCTATGATCACAATGCAGATACTTCACAGAGAAAATGGAAAGTATGTTTATTCTGTGACTCTTAAGAGACGATCATTTTCAAAGCTTCTATTGAACCCATTTTACAATTGTTTTTGTTTTGTTTTGTTCCTTTGTGTGTTTTTGATGAAGACTGGGAATAACATTTGTGAGTACAGTGACCATAATAGCAACAGACAATGAATAAATGCAACTGTTGTGTTTACAGAAACAAAGAATTTATGCTAGACGTGATATATCAATATATAGAGTTTCTGCATTACAAAAGGTTATGGAATTGTATAATTCCGAAATATTTATTCTAATCAAATCATAAGAGGCAAAATCAAGCTCCTTAATGTTATTCATGGAAAGTCTTTAGATTACACAACTATCAATCAAAACACTATAGCTCAAATTGGTCCAACAAGGAACTGACCAGTCACTCAGCACGGCTCTGAAGGAATAAAAGCTTGACTGATAGAATTTGACTGAGGCTGAGCTCAAATTCTGGGCATCTCTAGGGACTGGGAGGTTTCCATGGTGCAAGAACTGCAGTGGGAGAGGTCCAGGAGTAAATTCCATCCAAAGCTGGGAAAGTACCTAAAGACAGAAGAACCACAGCAGAGGGATAAAGGAGACACACTTCCACCATTTCATCAAAGTAAGCTATAAGCCCTGTGAGTGCAACTGTAATGCTAACCAGAGTCTGCTCTTTGAAAATTAAAATGTATGGTATGTGCAACAGCTCTCCGACAAGAATATTCAATTAAGTAGAACATGCCATTCTCTTGCCATGTGAGATAAGCTGGCCTCTACTGTTCTTACACTCACAAACTCCCACTTGAACAAGTCTGTACACAAGACACTTAGAAGTTCCCATGAAACAAACAGACACCTTGGGCTTTTGCAGGGGAATTTAATCATTACCATATTATTGCAATGATGAAAGACAGGCTAAAAATTGTATTCCTTAAAGCCAAGCACAGTTTTAGGAAATTCCAGTGTCTTCTATTCTGTCAGTAACACCTGCCATCAGATACTGAAGTGTTTACTTTTGATGGAAGCTTTTCAATAATTATTTTTATGTTTGAAGGTAGCTATTTTATTTAGCAAAACAGCCAAGAGGTCTTTGGAGTTTCCCATCTCATTAGTTAAACCAATATTTCATTACATCATTCATATCTAGATTTTTATCACAAATGAATACATTGTTCTTCCATCCAGAAGGATGAAATAACTTTCATAGAGCAATCATCAACTTTCTCCTTACTCCTCACTATATTATAATTTGGGGGAACCGCCTAAAGGGAAGTTTTGAAGATATGTAGGAATCAAAGGCTCTTTCCTCCAAGTCCACAAAGTGCTATAATTCAGAGGGAAGGCTTATAAGGATATTCACCGAAATGCAGCACTGGGACCTTCACTGCCTCCACTGGTGAACAAAGCACAATCGACAGTAACTAGCTTAAATAGTAAACAACTCAGGGTTCTGAAAGCATATAGTTTCCATTTTTATCAAAGCCATAGAGCTCTAGAACTGAAGAGAGTTTACTTCTGGGCCTCCTTTGTGGCTGCCCACAGTCTGCAGGTGGAAAAACAAGTGGCTGTCACTGTTATTTAAATTGCAACTAAAGTAAGACTGTCTTTAGCAGCAAAAGAAATAAAATACTATGTGGATAAGAAATAAAATACTGCATTTTGTGTGTGTGTTTGTGTATGTGTCTGTGTGTGTAAACAGTATACCCATGAAAAAGAAATAACTGCTTAACTAATGCCATTAAAAATGTGCTTAGGCCCTGGCCGGTTAGCTCAGCGGTAGAGCATCAGCCTAGAGTGTGGAAGTCCTGGGTTCGATTTCCGGTTAGGACACACAAAAGAAGCACCCATCTGCTTCTCAACCATTCCCCTCTCCTTCCTCTCTGTCTCTCTCTTCCCCTCCTGCAGCCAAGGCTCCATTGGAGCAAAGTTGGCCCAGGTGCTGAGGATGGTTCCATGGCCTCTGCCTCAGGCACTAGAATGGCTCTGGCCAAAGTGAAGCAACGCCCCAGATGGGTAGAGCATCGCCCCCTGGTGGGCATGCCAAGTGGATCCCGGTCAGGCACATGGGGGAGTCTGTCTGACTTCCTCCCCGCTTCTAACTTGAAAAAAAAAAATGTGCTTAAACAGAATGTCAAATCTATTAATTAATGGGAGGTCCCCAATTAGTTCCATACTTCCATGACACTACTTCCTTTGGAAGATGACAGTGAAGTTGTGTCATAACTTGATTTTCCTTTTTGTGACTTGGTTAAAGTACAGTGTATCCCAGATAAATGGTACATGTTTATACAACATAAAAAGGGACTCATTAATTCACAATGATTTCCTGTGGCATTAAGTAAAATGTCAGCGAAGACTCCACCCTCTGAAATACTACAATACTAAGGGTCCCTATTACTATTAGATTTATTTAATAACAAATAAAATGATTTGTTCTTCTCCCAGACCAGGGACTGCTTGACAATAGAAAACATGTTTGTTCATCCTTGTAACCCCCATAACTCATACAGGGCCAGGAGCCTACAAGGTCCGAATAAATACTATTGTATGAGTGAGGAAAGAAATAAATGCACGTAGAATTTACTGTTATTTCTTTTTTTATTGATTTATTTATTTTGGTGGGAAGAGGGGAGGCAGAGACAGACTCCTGTATGCACCCTAACTGGGATCCACCCAGCAAGCCCACTAGGGGACGATGTTCTGCCCATCTGTGGCTCTTGCTTCATCTCAACCATTGGAGCCATTTTTTAGTACCTGAGGAGGAGGCCATGGAGCCATCCTCAGTGCCTAGGGCCAACTCTCTCTAATCGAGCCATGGCTGCAGAAGGGGAGGAGAAGAGACAGAGAAACAGAACCAAGAGGGAGAAGGGTGGAGAAGCAGATGGGTTTCTCCTGTGTGCCCTGACCAGGAATCGAATCTGGAACCTCCACATGCCAGACCGATGCTCTACCACTGAGCCAACCAACCAGAACCAGAATTTACTATTACTTTATATCTTTTTTATGCAAACTATGTGTCCTGTTTCCCTGACTATGTTGGAAGAATAAGGTTTATAGGTTCACGCCAAAAACAGCCCTTAGAAGGATGTTGGTGATCGCAAAAGAGTGTGTGCTTGTTCGTTTCTAACTGGATTGGTTCTGAAATTGGAAGATTCTTTTGAGAGATATTTCAGGTTTCTTTTGAAAACTCCAGATTTGATAGCAGCAGTGGCCCCAAACCCTGCATGGCTATAATCAGCTGGACCTGAAGGGAGCTTGTCCATCTAGAAGGTTCCAGTTTAATACCACTTCCTGTTGGTATCGGGGAACTGAGGCAAATTAATCAAGTTCCACTTATAATGACACAAACTTTGTTGTTTTTCTTTTTTTTTTTTTTTTTTTTTAATTTTATTTATTTATTCACTTTAGAGGAGAGAGAGAAAGAGAGAGAGAGAGAGAGAAGGGGGGAGGAGCAGGAAGCATCAACTCCCATATGTGCCGTGACCAGGCAAGCCCAGGGTTTCGAACCGGCGACCTCAGCATTTCCAGGTCGACACTTTATCCACTGCACCACCACAGGTCAGGCTGTTGTTTTTCTTAATACCATTACCGTTTTTGCTCTTTTTGGTTCTCCTCGGTCCCTGGAGGCTTTACATTTGTATACACATTGAACCTATCTGTCTTTTCCCATTCTGTGTCTTTTCCCAGCTGTGTGTACATCAGCAAATGACTAAATACTGGTTAATGATAATACAGTCACTGATCAGAATAAAATGAAAACCAACCAACAGGTAACACGCCCTAGAAACCATTATCATTTCTCAAAAAATAAATACCCTAGAAAACTCAAATTTTATAACTTTAAACTTTTGTTTTTGGATTAATGTTGCCAAACTAAAAACAGACAAAGCATGTTGCGTTGGACTATAAGCCAATGAGAATCAACGATAACAGTGTCTTTTCAATACATTTTAAAACACAGTTGAACACCTAGAGTTTGATTCTGGAAGTGGCCCTTTAGCCCTAAACTTTTTATAGGAAATTTGGACAAGAGTTACCTCTAGCCAATGGCAGACAACAGATATGACAGAGCAGAGAGCTGGGCTACTCTTATCCTGCAGACAGCGGCTCTTGAAATGAAGGAGAAAATTGAAGGCCTGCGTACTCAGTCCCTGAGTAATTGAGTGTTGAGTGAACTGCCCTTGGACAAAAGCACTTTTAGAGGTGATCTGATAGTTTATCAAATGAACATTTACTCACTGACAGCTGTTGTACTTGGAGTGTTCTGGGTCTTTCTCTTTCCCAAACATCCATTTTCTACTGCTGCTGAGACTTTACCTGCTATCAATCTAACTCTGTCTGTCCAGAATGCCACCATTATTCTTCAGATCATAGGTGTACAGAAGTCTCTAAGCTATAGCATGTACCAGACTGTTCATGTCTGCTCACTCTACAATCATTTTTGCTGGGATCTGAGGAAGGGACAGTCACAGGATGGTACAGTGGAGGTGACGTACGGTATGCTTGTAGCCACACATGTATTTCTAATCAAAATACAGCCTAAATCAAACATAGTTTTATGAAATGAAAACAAAATGAAAAGAACAGTTTTATAAAACGTTTCTTTGAAATTATCAAAGTATTAAAGCATGTGGGAAAGCTTAGAGAATAATCAGTTTATTTCCCATCTACCTATGTGAAGCTTTAGTATTTTGCCATATTTGCTTCAGAAATATTCACTAAAAAAGGATACATATACAACAAAGTAGACAAACCTTATGCTCTTTGGTTATATGTATTTCTATGAAATAATACTGCCCTGTATCTACCCCCTTGATCAAGTTATGGAACATTAACAAATTACAGAAGCCTCATTTATGCTCATGCCAATCATTTATAGTAGATCTTAATATCTGGGAGTTCAAATCCATCAAATGTTTTGTTCTTTGAGACTGCTTTTTTGCAATTCTTGGCAATTTCCATATTACTTTTAGAATCAACTTGCTACCCATCTCACCTCTGTACCCCCCCCCCACAGAACTGGTTGCTAATAATTTTTTTTTATTTCACTAAAAAAAATTTTTATTGTACTTCATCTAAAGACCAGCTTGCAGAAAAATCTTTGCTTTCTGCCTTTTAACCACTGAACATGGCATTTCTCTCCATTGATTTGTCTTATTTTGTTTCTCGTAGTAATGTTTTGAAATTTCTCTGTAGAGGTTTTGCATATATTTTGTTAAATTTATTCCTAGAAATTTGATATTTTCCTGGAGATAAAGGTAACATATTTTTTTCTGACTAGTTTGGGTCTATTTTTAAATTTTGTTTTATCCTTTTAGACACAAAAATTGTATATATTTAAGGTATACAACATTACAACATGATTTATATACATTGTTAGTGTATAGAAATATTAGTAATTTTTGTATGTTAATTTTGTATCTTGATAGTTAACTAAATTTTTTTATTAGGTCTAACAGGTTGTTTTGGCGGACATTTAGCATTTTTTACATATGAGATCATATAATCTGCAAACATTTAATTATTTTAATATTTCAATTTCTACTTTTCCATTGCTAATATATAGAAATATATATTATTAATTTATGTATGTTGACTTGAGAAATATTGTTAAATTCATGTATTAATTTCAATAGTTTATATAAATACCCTTAAAGATTTTCTAAACTGTAAGCATATCATTCATGAATAATAATTTTCATTTCCTTCCTTCTAATCTTTATACATTGTAATTATTTTTCTTCTCTTATTACATGGGTAGGACAGGTAACACAATGTTAAATAGAAATGGTTATAAGATAAATCCCTATATCATTTCTTATTTTAGAAAAGAACCTCTCAATATTTTACCATTAAATATGATAATGTTTGTTTTGGGTAGATATTTTTATAAATTAAAGAACCGTTCTTCCATTCCTAGTTTGTGGACAATTTTTATGGATCCTCCACAATTTAGCAATGGATGCTAAATTTTATGAAAACATTTTTCTGCATATTTTGAGATAACAGTATCTTTATATTTAATTAAAAAAAATATTTCCATTGATTTGAGAGAGGAAGGGAGGGGACAAAGACAGAGAGAAAAGCATCAACATTTTGTTCCATTTAGTTATTCCACTTTGTTGTGTACTCATTGATTCCTTCTCCCTCGTGCCCTGACTGGGGATTAAACCTATGAACTCAACAAGCTGGGATGACACTCTATCCACTGAGCAACCTAGCCAGAGCCTATTATATTTAATTTGTTAATGTGGTTAGTTATACAGATTATCCCATAAATAAGTTATTTCAAGAAACTATTTTAAAAATAATCCCACTTAAATTTTAATATATAATTTATTTTATAGTTTTTAAAAATTTTAACTTATTGTGTTTACATAGATTCTAGTGTCCCGCCGAATTCACCCCCCTCTTCCGTGTTCCCCACAACATCCCCCTTCACCCCCTCCTCACATCACCCTCCCCCATTTCCCTCCAGGATTAGCTTTTCTGCTCTCTATAATGTTGTGTTATATGCATATAATTTCACCAATCTCTTTCCTTTTTCTGATCCCTTCCTATCATCTCCTTTCCCTCTGTTCACTTTCCCTCTGGTCCCTTTGATCCCACTTCTGTCCCTATTTCGTTCCTCAGTTCACAATGTTCATTGGATTCCTCAAATGAGTGAGGTCATATGATATTTTTCTTTCTCTGCCTGGCTTATTTCACTTAACATAATAGTTTCCAGGTCCATCCATGTTGTCGCAAAAGGTAATATTTCCTTCTTTTTCATGGCCGCATAGTATTTCATTGTGTATATGTACCATTGCTTTTTAATCCACTCGTCCACTGATGAACACTTGGGCTGTTTCCAGATTTTGGCTATTGTAAACAATGCTGCCATAAACATGGGGGTGAATTTTTTTCTTTTGAATCATTGATGTGGTGTTCTTGGGATATATTCCTAAAAGTGGGATGGCTGAGTCACAGGCGAATTCTACCAAACATTCAAAGAACTCCTATCCTTCTCAAGCTATTTCAAAAAAGTCAAGAGGAGAGATGACTTCCAAGCTCCTTTTATGAGGTGAAGATAATTCTTATTCAAAAACCAGGCAAAGACAACACAAAGAAAGAAAACTATAGGCCAATATCTTTGATGAATTTAGATGCTAAGATTCTCAACAAAATATTAGCAAACCGGATCCAGCAATACATGAAAAAAAATCATACACCATGATCAAGTAGGATTTATTCTAGGGAGGCAAGGCTGGTACAACCTTTTTACAGTTTTTGTATTCTATTTGATAATATTTTATTCAAGGTATTTTATTCTCAAAAGAGATTGGCCTGTAATTTACCTTTGTTACAAAGTTTCTTTTAGGTTTTGCTATCAAATTGAGAAAATGAATTTGTAAATGTTCTCTTTTCTTTCCCCTTATATTCTTTGGAAGATTTTAATTTTTTTTTTTTTAAGAAACAGAGACAGAGAGAGAGTCAGAGAGAGGGACAGACAGACAGGAATGGAGAGAGATGAGAAGCATCAATCATCAGTTCTTCGCTGCAACACCTTAGTTGTTCATTGATTGCCCTCTCACATGTGCCCCTACTGTGAGGCTACAGCAGACTGAGTGACACCTTGCTCGAGCTAGAGACCTTGGGTCCAAGCTGGTGAGCTTTTTGCTCAAGCCAGATGATCCCGTGCTCAAGCTGGCGACCTCGGGGTCTTGAACCTGGGTCCTCCACATCCCAATCTGACACTCTATCCACTGCACCTCTGCCTGGTCAGGCTCTTTGGAAGATTTTATAAAAGAAAATAAATTTATTCCTTGAATGATTGAAAAGCTTCACCAGTAAATATATCTAGTAGTTCTTCTTAGAGGAGAAAGTTAAGTTATGATTTAAATAATTTAATTTTGGAAGTGTTTAGATATTTTAGGTCAAAGAAATTTGTAAACTTTAAAAAAATGTTCATATGCTAAGGTAAAGCTATTCATAATATCCTCTTGTTAAAAATGTTTGTAAGGTATGTAATGATAGCTAGTATTGGTAAATTGTCCTCTTACTCTCTCTGCATCAGTTATATTAGGACTTCACAATAGTATTAAACTTTTAAAGACCTAGTTTTTGCCTACTTTGAAGTTCTCTATCATGCGCTCATTTTCTATTGAACCAATTTCTTCTCTTATCCTTACAATGACCCTTTTTATACTTTTGCTTCTTGAGCCAAATACTTTCAGCATTTACTTGAACCAAATACTTTCAGCATTTCCTACTCCCTAAAGTATGCATTTAAGGTTATAAATTTCTCTCTAAGCACTTTGTTAGCTGTATCTCACAAGTATTGATATGTAATATTTTATTATCATTCATTTCAAAATATTTTTGAATGTCTATTATATTTTGCTTCCATGTGTTTAGTCATTTCTTAATTTCTAACCATTTAAACATTTTAATTAAACATGTTATGAATATCTAGTTTAATTTCATTACCAGAGAATATACTGCATATGAATTTTTACAATTCATCTATACAAATTTAATCCTTTGAAATGTAATGAGGTTTACAAATGGTTATTTTAGATTTTATACTTTTTTCAATCAACTTTATCTAAATTATTTTTCATGCAAATCTTTTTAAAAAAATTGAATTCCTTTTTATAACATTAAATAACTAACTTCTCTTCAAGTTTCATTTCTTAATATAAATCCATAGGATGGATAAAACCTAAATAAAAATAATAGCTAATGTTTAATATCTTATCTCTCAAAATATTTTGCAATTAAATGCTGATTTGTCAAATGTGTTTTGTGAGACCCTATACAAGTATATTTTGAAAATAAATAAAATAAATATTCTGATGCAGTTTGTATATTTAGTAAATATTTAGTTCATAATCAGAATTCTCATTTAAAATAAAGAACAACAAAGTCTGAGTCATAAAGAACCAGTGCTTGGATTACTAATTAAATTAATAATCATAAAAGCGTTGGCCCAACGTGTGGATGTCCTGAGTTTGATTCCCCACCAAGGCACACTGGAGCAACTCCTATCTGCTTCTCCACCCTTCTCCCTCTCCTTTCTCTCTGTCTCTCTCTTTCCCCTTCCACAGCCAAGGCTCTATTGGAGCTAAGTTAGCCTGTGCGCTGAGGATGGCTCCATGGCCTCTGCCTCAGGTGCTAGAATGGCTCCAGTTGCAATGGAGCAACACCCCAAATGGGCAGAGAATCACCCCCTAGTGAAAATGCCGGGTGGATCCCGGTTGGGCGAATGCAGGAATCTGTCTCTCTGCCTCCCAGCTTCTCACTTCAGAAAATAATAATAATAATAATAATCACAAGATAATTACCAATAGCATTTTTTCACCAAGATCAAATTGAGAACAGCCCTGGGTAGAGCCAATGGTAGATACCAGTGGGCTGTTTTCCCTCTGTTCACCCATATCTATTTCCACACTTCTTGACTTGGTATCTGCCTGGGTTGGTTGACCCCCTACACACTGCTTCAAGTAGCCTCCTTGCCATCTGGCTTCCAGTCAGGTGAGTGCAACAAGAGGCGCTGGTAGAACAGGTACTGGGAAGAGAAGTCAGGAATGTTTTTCCTCTCCTAACTCACTCTTTCCTCCCTGACCATGATTTTGATGGTGGCTACAGCTCTCAAAGGTCACAGTTCCTATCAGGCATCCCTTCTACTTGCAGAAGGTCCTGGAAACTTTTTCTTTTCTTTTATTTATTCAACTGTGTGACAACTAAGTGCAGGTTATATGCTAAATGCTATATAGTTAAGTGCATACATGTATGTGCATGTATATATTTGTGTGTGTGTGTGTGTTTGCTTATTTAACTTCTAAAACAACTCTTTGATAGCCTCTATGAACTACAGAGAAAACAATCACACCTGATGCCTTCTTATAGATTCAGCAAGAGAAGCTTTATTTTTTGAAGATTTACATGCAATTAGACATAGAAGGTTAAATCATATTTTAAGCACATTGGAAGCCAACTGTTTTCTTTCTTTTTTTTTATCTTCTTAAGTGGATTCTGGAGCCCTTAATAAAGCAAAAAAGTATTTCATAAAAATTAATTCCACCAAAATGTATTTGTTTTCTAAGTTAAAATTTGTGTATTCAGCTTTCCTTTCAGATTTTAAAGTTTAACCTGTACAAATAATATAACTTGCTAAGCTTCCACTTAAGCTGTCAGTTAAAGAAATAAGTTTTCAATTGTCTACAGACTACAGCACTCAGTTGTTCTTTCAGAGATCTTTTATTACTTTAGATGTTTTCTTTTTTTCTTGTTAAATATTAGAACATTTATTTTCTATTATCTGGGCACCGTGACAGTGAATCTGTAATGTTTAGGCAGACTATGAACACAAATGAATTTTTAGTTCATAATTTTATCATTTTCAATTAAATAGGCAACAAAATCTTTTTGTGAGACACAGGTTTTTCTGATCTGTACCACATATTACAAAAATAGGGAAAATGAGAAGCCCTTACTGCACACAGAACATACTCTCATAGTTCACTGGTTGTGATTAAAAGTTTACCCAAAGGGGCATACTTCTATAAAATTTGAGGGCAGTTGATCTAAATATGGCAGGAAAAGCCCTCCTTCATATAATTTTTGTTTTGTAAAAAAAAAAAAAAAAAAGCTGCTATAGAAGATAACATCTGGTTGCATGTAATGTGAATTTATCTGAAATCCCAATGTAAACAAGTCCACCAATAGCAAGGGGCAGTTAAACATTCCACTGGCTTTAGATAATTAAAACCATCTTCTAAAAAATTATCTTCAATTACTAAACTCTAGGAGAGAAGCAGAAAGTTCTGGCAAAGTACCAGAAAGAGCGAGGGAGGGGGCAAAGGAGAGAGAGAGAGAAAAAGACAGAGGAAAAAAAAGAGAAAATAACACAGTCTATTTTCCAAAATAGAGGATCATTAAGAAAGATGGTTAATGGCATGCCTACTCAAAAGATATTTTTAGTGGGGACTCAAGATGAGAGCCTAGAAAGCTATTGTTACTGCTTTTATTTCAGACTCTTGCTTTCAAGTAGTAATATCTCTAAGACATCATAGGCAGGACGTTCTTTTAAGTCTGATTTTTTTTAAAAATCAAAGGAAGAGACTTCACAATTTCTCACTTCTTAATATTTATAAATATTTCTCAAAATTTGTAACGCTGCATGTGAACCATTATTTATAAATATTTAAGTATACACATTTGGTTTTTGAAATTAAACTAGATTATGCCTAAAATTTTACGATGTTTCTGGTTTACGGCATATATTGCATTACGGGTATTGTAGCCTTCTTTTTAAAGCATCGGTTCTCAACCTGTGGATCGCGACCCTGGAGGGGGGCGAACGACCAAAACACAGGGGTCACCTAAAGCCACCGGAAATACATATTTTATTTAAAAATGTATTGTATAATAGATATGTATTTTCTGATGGCTTTAGGTGACCCCTGTGTTTTGGTCATTGGACCGCCGCCGGGGTCGCGACCTACAGGTTGAGAACCGCTGCTTTAAAGGGTTATCAAACCATTTCATCTTTTTAAAGTCTTTTCCATGATATCTATTCTCTAGAAATGGCGGAACAAAGGATTTGCTTAACTCCTCTTACAACTTAAAGGCTATATAGCATCGGAGAACATGTGTCATACTACTTTAATTGTATATTGCAACAGTTATCTCGTCTATCCCTATGTCAACAATGTACTGCATTAGTAATTAGCAATAATAAAGTTCTGATGGTAATTGACCCATTCGCAAATAATAATGATAAAGCAATTGAATTTTGTGCTAGACAACCAAGTCTCCTCACTTTTATTTGAAATGTCAGGACAAGAAGCCTTTTAATTAGCTTCTAGACAAATGCAGTACAGCATCTAAATTCTACAGATAGAGACACCATTGTGTTTTATTTATTTTGTGAGCAAGATCATAAAACCAGTTCTGATGTGATGGTTCAAGTGTGCTATGGAGAACATTGTAGATGGGATATTCATATTTTAAAAAGAGAGCTGACTTCAGAAAAGTGATTATAAAGTCACTTACCCAGAAAGAAATGTTATTTCTCTATTACATAGCTTCAAATAAGTTGTAGGTATAAATAAATAAAAAAAATATTTAACTCAGCTCTCAGTACGATTTGCAATTATTCATATATGTATGTGTTAACACATCTGTCTCTATCCCCCCATATGTCACAGATTGTGAATGATTGTACATAGGGAGACAGTCAGTGTCAATCAGAATGCTTGACACATAGTGGACCTCAGTAAATGTTTTCTGGATGAATAAGTAAATGATCAGTCAGAGTTGTAATCATTTTCATCCAAATATCCCCAGTTCTTTTATTCAGTGTGAACCTGTAGACTTGAAGCTTTAATTAAGGTGGTGCAAATAGGATAACTATTGGGCAGATAAAATGTATTATGCTCACTTTGTTAAAGAGGCCATTGCCCAGGTGATATTAATGTGTGTTGGGGTGGGCTAAAGGCAGGGAGAATCCTTGTAGCCTGGGGCTTGGTTTTGGGATTAAGCCTTTCCTACCCTTTTTGATGTAGGGCGGTACAATCCAATCATGCCTCAGAGAAGTGACTTTGTATTAGAGACTTCCCTGTTTTGTATATTGGATTAAGAGTTTGGATTGCTACACTATAAAATGGGGACGAAGTGGGAGCTTGGGCTCTTGGTTCCTGAGATAATCATTAGAAGAGAGAGCAGAGGAGAGCAGAGAAAGGCCACGTGGAGGAGGCCAGGAGAAGCAGCCAAGATGGTGGAATGCTGAGTGAGAAGCCAATTTGGGCAGAGTTTGTATCTGGGATAAGGAAAGGAGATGGGGAACAGAGGTGAATAAGTCTGGTGAGCTAGAAACCTTTGATTCTAGGAAACTCGGATAAGTCAGTAGCTTTGTGAGCACTGAATGTGACTGGGTTTTGGAGCCCAGTGTGTATTTTTACTTGCCCGCCGGGTGCAAAGCTAGAATTAAAGACTATGGCCCACCAGTTTTTGGCTCCGCTGTTTCTTTGCCGACTGTCCGAATCCAATGCGAACCTGCAAGGGCTGGGCTGCTCCGATAGTGGCCCTGGCTGTGGCTCCTGGCTTTACAATAACCAAGTTCAATTCCAGTCTATGACCAAACAGGTCCAGACCCTCTTCCACTGTCAACTAAAACTCTTCGCCTTAATCTGCTCTTACCCTTTACAGCTCCAACCCCCACCCCCACAAAGAAGTTAGATCTATTTTGAAAGGGAACTTTATTTGCAGTCTGTATCACATCCATTTCGAAGTTGGCAATGCACAAGTAATAACTTAATAATTAAATTGTAGGCTGGAAATAAGGTACCTGGGTCCCTATCCTAGTCCTATCTTGTGAATTAAGAGACATTAGGAGTATTATGGCTTTTAAACTTCAGTTTGCTCCCTTGGAAAGTCCGCAAAATAAATTTCTATGATCTGTCTTTCAAGGAAGTCTGACAAATATGAAGCCTAAGTAAATTCAGTTTGAAGACCTTCCTTACCATACTATTTAGTTGGAATTTACCCAAGAACTGGGTTCTGTGTTTGATATGTAGTCAGTTCTTTTAAAAAAAAATGATGCAAGATTGTTATGGTATCAGCAACTCTCTATATAAAAAACTTCTGCCCATATACCGACAGTCAGCAAACATCTGGGGAATGAGGTGAGTAGATTTCTTTTTTGTCACTTGTCATTTTTACTAACATCATTCAAGGTTTAAGAAGCATTGGGGAAGATGAAAGGAGTCTGAAGTCATTTCCATTCCTCAGGAGGCCATCAAGAGCAGCAGTTGACCCAGTCAGCTATATTCAGGACAAGAGACTACTATCATCTAGGAATTTTACATGGAGACTAAATCAGTTTAGAAAAAAAGGACAGTCTCATAGAAGATACAGATCCTGCTTCTTCTTGGTCTCTCTCTCCCTGTGTTGGGCAGATAAAATATATTATGCTCACTTTGTTAAAAATGGTGCTGCCCACGTGGAAGCCCGTCGCCCAGGTGATATTAGTTGCCCTTCTTGCTTGGAATGGGCATGATTATATTAATGTGTGTTGGGGAGGCAGGATCCTTGTAGCCTGGGGCTTGGCTTTAGGACTAAGCCTTTCCCACCCTTTTTGATGTCGGGTGGTGCAATCCCATCATGCCTCAGAGAAGTGATTTTGTATCAGAGACTTCTTTATTTGTATATTGGATTAAAGGTTTTGATTTCTACACTATAAAATAGGGGCAGACCAGGAGCTTGCTCTCTCAGTTCCTGAGATTAGCATTAGAAGAGAGAGCAGAGAAAGGAGAGCAGAGAAAGGCCACGTGTAGGAGGCCAGGAGAAGCAGCCAAGATGGAGGAATGCTGAAGAAGCCAGTTTGTGTAGAGTTTGTGCAGAGAGAAGGAGATGGGGAACAGAGGTGAATAAGGCTAGTGAGCTAGAAACCTTTGATTCTAGGAAAATCGGATAAGTCAGTAGCTTTGTGAGCACTGAATGAGTGGGTTTTGGAGCCCAGTGTGTGTTTTTACTTGCCCACTGAGTGCAAGCTAGGATTAAAGTTAATGGCCCACCAGTTCTTGGCTCCGTTGTTTCTTTACTGTTTGTCCGAATCTAATGCGAACCTGCACGGGCCAAGCAGCTGTGATGGTGGCTGTGGCTACTAGCTTTACACCCTGGCTTAAAATCTCAGCTTTTAAAATTCTCATTTTACCCAATTTCTACTTCTAAGAACCCTGAGCAATCTTGAAAGACGGATGTGTCCCCATGCCCTCCTCTGTGAGTGAAGGGGATCCTACAGCAAAGCATGTATGTAATAAGTGGTACCTTTCTGTCCCAATACTTTTTATTGCCCTTGCCCCTAGCTGAATTCTAAATTTTGGAAAATATTTACTGAGATCTTTCCTATTAACCTAGATCTTCACAGTTCCAGGCAAAAGGACATCAGGCCCACCCCATGAAAACAAGCCAAGGAGTTACTTTTCTCTCTCACACAGCTCTAGAACTTCCCCCTGAAAATGTCCTTCTCCCTGATTTTAGACTAGCAAGGAATTGCTTTCTGAAACTTCTGCTTATGAGATTTAACTGTATATTTTAAGTCCTGACCAAGAATGAATAGTATTAAAAGCATTTTGATGATTTACATAATTTTGAATTTCATGAGGAATCTAGCACATATCACACACAGAATATATGTTCAACATAGATTGGGCAAGTTAGTGAAACTATAAAAGTATGCAAAAGCTATAGTATGACGTGTCTGCAGAGCTAACTACATTCTTGTTCTATTATAACACAGTACACAGCCTTACCCCTTTAGAAATAGCCATTTTGGAGGCTGAGATACATTAACACTATCTGTAAGGTTGGTGGATAATGGGGAAGGGTCAGGCCCGGGAACTTTGGCTAGGACCACTGTTGGTCAAATAAGTTTGTAAATATGATATATATGTTTGCTCGCTTGTGACTTATATTGGGTGTGGGGGACAGGCTATAAGCAGGCCAGGTTGTTGTAGCCTAAGGTTTGGTTTTGGGACTAAGCTTTTCCCCACACCCTTGACTGATTGTATGATCTGGGTGGTACACTCTCATGAGGAATCCAATTATGCCTTGGATAAGTGACTTTGTATCAGAGACTTCCTTGTTTGTATATTGGATTAAGGGATTTTGGTTTTCTACACTATAAAGTGGGACAGACCAGGAGCTTGGACACACAGTTCCTGCTATCACAATTGCAGGGGCTTCCCTGATCCCCTGCCCTTCATGGGAAGAGCTGGTTTTCTGCTTTTCCCTTGTCTTCTTTTGTGGTTTGCCTGTCTTGGTGAGACACCAATAAATAGGATGGCCCCCCATCCTCTGACTCCGCCATTTCTTTATTGTCTGCCCGAATCCAATGGGAACCTGCATGTGAATGGCCACAATGGCGGCTCCTGGCCTTACAACCACCCACAACCAAGCGCGCCAAAAGAAACTTCCCAGGAACCCTTTGGAAAAGAGCGACTGTCTGCCAGCCAGTGAGATTTCACCACGTCGTATTAGTTCGACCACCCTAGGGACCCTTTAAATATCCCTCACGGGGTTTAATCCTTGCGAGTCATCTGGTCTCTGTCCCCCTGGACCAGAGGACCTCTTCGGGTGGGAAGCTGTTGGGCAGATAAAATGTATTATGCTCACTTTGTTAAAGAGGCCATTGCCCAGGTGATATTAATGTGTGTTGAGAATTGTTGTAGCCTGAGGCTTGGTTTTGGAATTAAGCCTTTCCCACCCTTTTTGATGTGGGGTGGTACAATCCAATCATGCCTCAGAGGGTGACTTTGTATTAGAGACTTCCCTATTATGTATATTGGATTAAGGGTTTGGATTTCTACACTATAAATGGGGACGAAGTGGGAGCTTGGGCGCTTGGTTCCTGAGGTTAGCATGAGAGAGCAGAGAGAGTAGAGCCAGCAGTGGGAGGAGGCCACGTGGAGAAGGCCAGGAAAAGCAGCCAAGATGGCAGAGTGCTGAGTGAGATGCCAGTTTGTGTAGTGTTTGTATCTGGGATAAAGAAGGAGATGGGGAACTGAGGAGAATAAGGCTGGTGAGCTAGAAACCTTTGATTCTAGGAAACTCGGATAAGTCAGTGGCTTTGTGAGCACTGAGTGTGACTGGGTTTTGGAGCCCAGTGTGTATTTTTACTTGCCCGCCGGGTGCAAGGTAGGATTAAAGGCTATGGCCCACCAGTTTTTGGCTCCATGGTTTCTTTACCGACTGTCCGAATCCAATGCAAACCTGCATGGGCCAGGCTGCTGTGATAGTGGCCCTGGCCGTGCCTGCTGGCTTTACAGAAGCGCTCTGTACTCAGTAAAGCCTTTTATTATTCCCTACTTCATGGCTTTGGCCCCTTCCTTCTTTCTCGGCGGAGAAAAATACCTTACACTATCTTCTCTGCCCAATGTATTTTTGAAAATGCCTTCAGACCCTTTTAAGTTATTTTTCAAAATGTCTGGAATAGTGATTTTAAATATTACGCATTGAAGATACATCTGATTTTTCAGAACAGTCTAGAAGAATTCAGATTCAAGCCTAGTGTGAAAAAAGTGTGTAAACAAGCTGTTTAATAACAATGACAGCAATAATAATAATAGATAACACATTTTGAAAGCTACCTAGTTGCCAAGAACTGGGTTAAGCTCTTTACCTTTTATCCTCAGAGCAGGTTAGATTGTCATCCCATTCTAGAAGTAAGAAAGCTGAGGTCTTAAGAGGTTAAACAAATTGCCACAAATTGTTAGATTTGGGACTTAAAAAGTCCTTGCTTTTAACAGCTAGAAATATTGCTATTCCTAGGGATTACAAATGAGATGGGACAATAAAAGAGAATAAAATTAACTTTTTACCTATGGCTTTATTTCTTTACTTTTTTAAAATTAATTTTAGAGAGAGGAGGGAAAGAGAGAGAGAGAGAGAGAGAAGCATCCATTTGTTGTTGTAAAGCCAGAAGCCAAGGCCAGGGCCGCCAACACAGCAGCCTTCTGGCCCATGCAGGTTCGCAGTGGATTTCGGACAGTTGGTAAAGAAACAGCAGAGCCACAAACTGGTGGGCCATAGTCTTTAATCCTAGCTTGCACCCGGCGGGCAAGTAAAAATACACACTGGTGTAAAGCCAGAAGGCAGGGCCAGGGCCACCATCACAGCCGCCCAGCCCATGCAGGTTCGCATTGGATTCGGACAGTCGGTAAAGAAACAGCAGAGCCACAAACTGGTGGGCCATAGTCTTTAATTCTAGCTTTGCATCCTCTGTTCCCCATCTCCTTCCTTATCCCAGATACAAACTCTACACAAACTGGCATCTCACTCAGCACTCTGCCATCTTAGCTGCTTCTCCTGGCCTCCTCCACGTGGCCTCCTTCCGCTGCTGGCTCTACTCTCTCATGCTAATCATCCCAGGAACCAAGAGCCCAAGCTCTCGTTCGCCCCCATTTTATAGTGTAGAAATGCAAACCCTTAATCCAATATACAAAACAGGGAAGTCTCTAATACAAAGTCACCCTCTGAGGCATGATAGGATTGTACCGCCCTACATCAAAAAGGGTAGGAAAGGCTTAATCCCAAAACCAAGCCCCAGGCTAAAGGATTCTGCCTGCCTTTAGCCCACCCCAACACACATTAATATCACCTGGGCGACGGCCTCCTCCTGTTATCTTTAACAAAGTGAGCATAATACATTTTATCTGCCCAACATCTGGGCTCCAAAACCCAATCACATTCAGTGCTCACAAAGCCACTGACTTATCCCAGTTTCCTAGAATCAAAGGTTTCTAGCTCACCAGCCTTATTCTCCTCAGTTCCTCATCTCCTTCCTTATCCCAGATACAAACTCTGTACAAACTGGCATCTCACTCAGCACTTTGCCATCTTGGCTGCTTTTCCTGGCCTCCTCCACATGGCCTCCTTCCACTGCTGGCTCTACTCTCTCCGCTCTCTCATGCTAACCTCAGGAACCAAAAGCACAAACTCTGTTCTGCCCCCATTTATATTGTAGCTTCACAACCTCTAATCCAATATACAAAGTAGGGAAGTCCCTAATACAAAGTCACTTCTCTGAGGCATGATTGGATTGTACCACCCCACATCAAAAAGGGTGGGAAAGGCTTAATCCCAAAACCAAGCCCCAGGCTACAAGGATTCTCAACACACATTAATATCACCTGGGTGACGGCCTCCTCCTGGGCAGCATAATCTTTAACAAAGTGAGCATAATACATTTTATCTGCCCAACAGTTGTTCTACTAATTTATGCATTCATTGGTTAATACTTGCCTATGCCCAGACCAGGGATCAAATACACAACCTTGGCATGCTGGGATGACACTCTAATCAACTGAGTCAACTGAGATAATGGGCCAGGGCTACCCCTGTGGCTTTTAAATAGGCATTAGGCAATTATAAACTCTGAGAAATGGCAGTTTCAGAGTGTAAGGCCAGTGGCCAAGGCCACCATCACAGACGCCTGGCCCATGCAGGTTCACATTGGATTTAGACAGACGGTAATGAAACAACATAGCCAAGAACTGGTGAGCCATTAGCTTTAATCCTAGCTTGTACCTGGCGGGCAAGTGAAAACACACACTGGGCTCCAGAATCCACTCATTCAGTGCTCACAAAGCTACTGACTTATCCGAGTTTCCTAGAATCAAAGGTTTCTAGCTCACCAGACTTATTCACCTCCCCATCTCCTTCCTTCTCCCTGCACAAACTGCACAAATTGGCTTTTCCCTTAGCATTCTGCCATCTTGGCTGCTTCTCCTGGCCTCCTCCAGGTGGCCTTTCTCTGCTCTCCTCTCTAATGCTAATCTCAGGAACCAAGAGAGCAAGCTCCCATTCTGCCCCCACTT
This sequence comes from Saccopteryx bilineata, assembly GCF_036850765.1. Lineage (NCBI taxonomy): Eukaryota > Metazoa > Chordata > Mammalia > Chiroptera > Emballonuridae > Saccopteryx > Saccopteryx bilineata. Next base: position 174,136,114 of record NC_089495.1, read on the forward strand.
TATAGTGCAGAAATTAAAACCTTTAATCCAATATACAAAATAGGGAAGTCTCTAATACAAAGTCACTTATCTGAGGCATAATGGGATTGTACCAGGGGACATCAAAAAGGGTGAGAAAGGCTCAGTCCTAAAACCAAGCCCCAGGCTACAAGGACCCTACCTGCCCACAGCCCACCCCAACCCATATTAATATAATCACGCCCATTCCAATCACCTGGGCAATGGGCTTCCATGTGGGCAGCTTCATCTTTAACAGTGAGCATAATATATTTTATCTGCCCAACACAGAGCAATGGAATATTTAACTGTTTTGAGTTAAGGATACTTGTTTTTAGGCAGGAGTGCTGTGTAAATGTGTCAAAGACTAATTTCAGCATTTGATATCACTATACCATCTCAAAGGGCCATGGGCTCCCAGGGAGAATTTGATGCCAAATCATGTTTTACACATTTGCACATTTTCTGTTTTGGAAGAAAGATTTGGTTTTGTGGTCTCCCAAGAGTCAGAGTAGGCGAGCAGGAGGGAAGTGGGCCTGGAACATCTAGCAGAGGCACCTTTGCCAGATTGCCCCCCCCCACTCCCACTTTTAACACCTGCCCCCCATCAGAGCAGCTCTACCTTTAGCTGATTTATGTTTATGCATTGAGGCTCAGACTCAGATTTCTTTATAAATGCTCTTGCTGATTTCAAAGTTTTCACAGAGCCATTTCATAAACACCTAAGGTGAAGAATCATTTGTGAAACAGGTCCTTTTATTTACCTAAACTTGAGCCTCTTCTGCTAACTTGACTTAAGAGCCCCAGCACTTAGCAAGGCATCTAAGTTATTTGGTTAAAATGTGATTTGAAGGCTTTGGGAAGATAAAATCTGTAATTAAGAGATTGCCTAACAATGGATCTGCAGGAACGGAAGGTCATTTCCCATAAAAGTGCAACCACAGGGAAACTCAGGTGAGCAGTACTGCACTCCACACTTGTCCTACGCTGGGGCACTCATTAACTTTAATGAGGGCCATAAAGACATGCCTAAAGAAGGAAATGCTCATTTTTAAGATAACATTGTAGGCACTCCCTGATTTCTTCCTGAAGTCAAGACCAAGAAAGAGAATTTTTGCTTCACCTTTATTTAAACAAGCAACCGGGAGAGAACAGCCTTCAGACTCAGGCCAGGTGCCAAGTCATCAATGGCCTAGGAACAGCCCAGCGACTGTTTCTATGCCAACTATGAGGTCTGTCACCTCTAAGGACAACTTCCTTGTCAAGATAAAATCCAAAGGTTATTTTCAATCTCCAGACTAAAATCAAAGGCCTTAGGGTATGACCACTCCCAAATACCTTACTACAAGATTTTTAATACCTGGCATTTCTTAGATTAGAGAGAAACATAATCATTTACCAGTCTTTAAAAAATAATAATAACCTAAGGTGAAAACAGTTAAGATTTCAATCTACCCTCTCATTAAGTCACCAAAAAGCTATTCCATCAACTGGAAGTACTTGTTAATTCATCCTGCCAACTGAGCCTTGACAGGTTTCTTTCAGAAGGGAAGTCTTTTAGGAGTGGCCCACTCCTCTGCTGTTGGGACCTGAGACCCAGCCAGTGGGTGCAGAGTTTCCTATCCACACCCTGCTGCTCTGGGCAAGGGGAGGCAAATAGCAAAGTCGGATGATCACTGCCTGGGGATGATAGTTACTAGTCAGAGAGCACTTCTTTCCACTGCCTGTGAAAACACCTGCAGGGAATTCAAAATGGCATCACAGAGAAAATGTAGTTTGAGAGGCAAAGTTCAGGACTAGTGTTCACTTTGGCATCTCAAGATGAAAATATTACTGAATTATCTAAGTCAGGAGTTCAAACTGCAATTGAATGCAGTGTCATGTGTTAGCAAATGTGAGACTGGTGACAGTCTGGAATTTTGAAATGATAATCATGAAAATTTGTAAGACATCTCTCCCAGGTGTGAAATATCTCTCATTCCTTCCACCCCTTCCAAGCGTGTAGTGAGTCAGAATGTTTTCCCATACTTACCTCAGAATGACCATATTATATTTGTGGATGACAAAAAAAGGGGGGAGTTATATGGGAAGTAACCCCCACCCAGGATAATTTGATCACAAAGTCTTGACAGGTCAGGTGTCGCCAGGCCCCAGGCCTTTCACCTTGAGTGAAAGATGTTAAGCCAGCCCCGTCCCTTGTTCTTGTGCAACTAGGTTAATACACCTTTAAAATCCAGAAGTAACATCCCTGGAAGGGGGTATTAACCCTCAAGAGAGCACTAATCTTGTTAACCATCCCACAAGCCAATCTCTGAATTGCTTTCTCCAATATCCCTTAAATCCCTCCTTAATTTCAAATATATAAAGAAGCTGCAAAGCCATTATTCTCTGGAGCCTTGGAGATTTTGTTTCTTTCCATTGTCTCAGTGCTCAAATAAACTCTTATAAAAATTATCCATAGGTAAGGTGACCAATCGTCCTCTTTTAAGGAGGACAATCCTTCTTTTGCAAGTTCTGTCCTCCCTCGAAAAGTGTCCTCTTACATGTCCTTCTTTTTGATATTGGAAGACTAATCTGTAAATGTCCATATTTGATTGTAAAGCCAGTAGCCACGGCCACCATCACAGCCACCTGGCCCATGCAGGTTCGCATTTGATTTGGACAGATGGTAATGAAACAACAGAGCCAAGAACTGGTGGGCCATTACATTTAATCCTAGCTCACACCTAGCAGGCAAAAAATACACACAGTGTATTTCTCTTCCCTTTCCATTCAGGGCTCCCAAAGCCACTGACTCATCCAAGTATTCCTAGAATCAAGGTTTCTACCGCACCAGCCTTATTCACTTCTGTTCTGCATCTCCTCTCTGCACAAACTGGCTTCTCCTTCAGCACTCCGCCATCTTGGCGGCCTCTCCTCTGCAATGCTAATAACAGGATCTGAGTAAGCGTGCCCTCCCCCCCATCTCCCTCATTTTATAGTGTAGAAATTAAAGCCTTTAAGCCAATATACAAATAAAGAAGTCTCTGATACAGAGCCATTTATCTGAGGCATAAATGGGATTTCTCATAAGAGTGCACCTCCCCACATCATGCCAAAGGTGTGGGGAAAAGCTTAGTTTTGAAAAGATCTTAGTATTAAAAGGTTGGGAAAGGCTTAGTTTAAAACTAAGCCTTAGGCTATAAGGACTTTGCCAGTTTACAGCCTGTCTCCCACACCCCACGCAAACTATAAGCTAGCAAACGTATATATTATATTTACAAACTTATTTGACCTACATTGATGATGCAGTCAATCCACTGCATGTGATATGATGTATTTGTATCTGACATGACAATCCGTCAGTACAGTGCAGCGAGACGTGATTATGAGACGCATGTGCTCCACACAGGGAGACCTTGAGAGAGCACGGGATATACCGAGCATGCAAATGGCCTTGTGTACTTCTTACCGAAACATGACAGGGCACATACGACATTGTAGACTCATGAATATTTCCTCCCCAGTAAATATTCAATCATAGACAGGTAAGCACAATTCACATTTTATTAATTCATTATCTATTTAATAATTTCCAAATACATATAATTTTATTTACAAGTATTTTCCTGAATTTCACGTCTTAAAGTGGAAATCTAACATCAAACCATATCTACTAATAATGCATTTTGATTAAATAGTTGCATAAAACAGACATTTTTTATCTTTTTTTTATTTTTTTTTTATTTTTTATTTATTTATTCATTTTTTTATTCTTTATTTATTTATTCATTTTAGAGAGGAGAGAGAGAGAGACAGAGAGGAGAGAGAGATAGGGGGGAGGAGCTGGAAGCATCAACTCCCATATGTGCCTTGACCAGGCAAGCCCAGGGTTTCGAACCGGCGACCTCAGCATTTCCAGGTCGACGCTTTATCCACTGCGCCACCACAGGTCAGGCAAACAGACATTTTTTAAATTAGAAAATGATAAATACAACCGAATATCACTCCAAATTAATGACTTTGTTTGATATTTAGTTTTGTTAATTTAGCTTCCAGAAAATTTGCCTACCATGATGTAAAGTTTTCAGTTCCTAGTGTGCTTGCATCATTCATGTAGCTCTATATTTTATTTTTAATTTTAAATTTCATTTAAGGAAAGGGAAAATCAAAAAAGAGAAAATGCCATTTCAACAATAAACTGAAAAAGGAATTTTCATTTCTCATATCAAAGAAAGATACCACTGTTTACTGCAATATTTGCAGTGGAGAATTTTGTATTGCAGTTGGGGGCAGAGCAGCAATAATGAAACACTTGACCACCAACAAACATAAGCGATCATTAGATGGATCAGCTTCCAGTTGTCAAGTAACAAGTTTTTTTAAAACTTCAAATTATTCTGAAGATGAAAAATTGGCTGTAATGGAGGGAACATTTGCATTTCATACAATAATCCATAATCAAAGTTTTCATAGTATGGATTGTGCAACTAAATTATTGAAAAAGTTTCACAATGCAAAATTTTCATGTGCCAGGACAAAATGTGAGGCTATTTTGAAATCAGTATTTAAAAATTACTGTGACAAAATACTTACAGAGGACTTGGAAACTGCAGCATTTGTAATGATCTGTATCTGATGCATCAAATCATAATGAAATTGAATTGTATCCAATAATAGTAAGATATTTTAATGTTACCAAGGGCATTCAAGTAAAAATTTTAAAATTAGAATCCACTGAAGGCAAAACTTCTGAAATTTTGTCAAACCATCTATACAGAGTAATAAATGAAAACAATTTGAAATCCAAAATTGTTGCACTAATGGCTGATAATACAAATACAAATTTTGTTGCGCAAAGACACAAAGGGTGAATAATGTATATGTAAAATTACAAGAGTTACTCCAAAAGAAAATACTAGGAATAGGTTGTAATGCACATATTTTGTCAAATGCAATCAACACAGCATCATGGGCCATGACAATTGATGTAGAGGTAATAATAACTACAATTTACTTGCATTTTAGTCATTTTACTATTCATGTTGCTACTTTAAAACAATTTTGTGAGCCTGACCAGGCGGTGGCGCAATGGATAGAGCATCGGACTGGGATGCGGAGGACCCAGGTTCGAGACCCCGAGGTCACCAGCTTGAGCGTGGTTTCATCTGGTTTGAACAAAGCTCACCAGCTTGGACCCAAGGTTGCTGGCTCAAGCAAGGGGTTACTTGGTCTGCTTGTAGCCCCACGGTCAAGGCACATATGAGAAAGCAATCAATGAACAACTGAGGTGTCGCGGCAAAAAACTGATGATTGATGCTTCTCATCTCTCTGTTCCTGTCTGTCTGTCCCTGTCTATCTCTCTCTCTCTGTCCATGTAAAAAAACAAACAAACAAACAAAAAAAAAACAATTTTGTGAGCAAGCAAATGTTGAATACAAGAAACTTTTAGGATAGTCAAAAGTTAGATACCTGCTCTAACACCTGCTATAGAGCGGGTTCTACAATTAGTTGAGCCTCTCCGTTCATATTTTTTAAGTTTAGACAAATGTCCTAAAATCCTGGAATCGTTTTTTTTCAATAATAAAATATCTGAGATATTAATGTATTGTGTACATAATCAAACATCTATTTTTCAAAAAACGATTCAAAAGATTGAGGGTGAACATATTTCAGCTACAGAAGTTAGTCTTATTCTGAATGACTTTATCCTTCAATATATATAAATCTCGTTTTGAAGAAAAATTTCTTCCTTTAATTATAAAAAGAAAATTGTCAGACTTAGAGGAGTCAAATCCAGGTATAACAGAAAATTTTATCAAAGAAGTGCAGAATTTTTACCAGACATGTTTTCAATATATAAAAAAATGGTCTGAAACAAACATCATGGGAAATAATAGTTTTCAATGGTGTTTTTTTTTACTTCATTGCAAGTATATTGGACAGATATTGAATCTTGTCTTGAGTTTTTATCTAAAGAAATGCCAGACATCAAAATAGACTACAATTGTCTCTTTGAAGAAATTAGAAGACTGAATGTATAAATTCTGAAAAATTAATACAATGAGAAAATGAACATGTCAAAATCGATAAAAAAAAATGGGTGGAAATATTCAGTCATTTCAAAAATGAACATATTCCACGTGAAAATTTATTTATTCTTGTTCAATTTACACTGTGCTGCCCTGGAACTAATGCAGTGGTTGAAAGAGTTTTTTCAATTGCTAATGATTATTGGACAAGTGAGAAATCAAGATTGAATGCTGATACTCTAGCTGCAGCACTTGCCATAAAATTCAATATGAAGGATATTTCTTGTTCAGATATTTCTAAGATATTGTTACAAGATGATACATTGACAAAAAATATTCATTCAATGGAAAAGTACTCATTTAGATAATATTTTTCTTATAATTATTATTAAAAATTAATAGCTATGTGAGCATAATTACAATACAAAATATTACAAATGTCATTATTATGCATTTATCATATTATAGTATATTACTGTTGCAATGAATAAAATGTTTCTTTTATTTACGATGTTGTTTTCTTCAATTTATTTTTGTCCTCATTTTCATTGTAAAAAAGTTGGTCACCTTACCATAGGTTTGGGTGCTTGTTACATCAGAATTTATTTGGCATAGTATGGCAGGGTTCTAAAGAAGCCCATCTAGGACCATAACGTGGACTTGAACCTGGTGCTAGGTATAAGCAAGAGCCAACTGTGCCACCTGACCAGGCGGTGGCACAGTGGATGGAGCACTGGACTGGGACGAGGAGGACCCAGGTTTGAAACCCTGAGGTCACTGGCTTGAGTGTGGGCTTATCTGGTTTGAGCACAGTTCACCAGCTTGAACCCAAGGTCGCTGCCTTGAGCAAGGGGTCACTCGGTCTGCTGTAGTCCCCCACCCCTGTTAAGGCACATATGAGAAAGCAGTAAATGAACAACTAAGGTGCCGCAATGAAGAACTGATGTTTATCATCTCTGTCCCTTCCTATCTGTCTTTCCCTCTCTCTGTCTCTCTGTCTCTGACACACACACACACACACACACACACACACACACACACACACACACACAAAGAGCCCACTGTGCCCCACTGGTTCCCCACTCCAGTGGGGAGTTTCTCTGAATTGTGGGCCTCCTTGCTTTAAGTAGAAGGGTGATGACTTTATTTGAGTTATTCTTAGAGAATCCTTGATGTGGATAAGGTGTGAGATAACCCAGGGAAAAGGAAAAGAAAATAATTGAGTTGCTGCTTTTCATTTTGGCTTTTACTTTGATTGTTTACTGAGGGTCTGAATAAAATCTTTGCTGGTTGAATGAGAGACTGAACTCCCTTTAGCTCTGAAGAGTATAGGGCACTTGCTTCCCCAACCCAAATAGCCACTGGGGTGACGATGGTTGTTCAGATCCCTCAATCCACGCTGCAAGTCATCCATTGCAGTAGCATGGCCGATTCCAGAGAAGGGTGGGGCACCAGGAATGGGTTCACCCTGAGAGAGGGACCGGGAGAGGGGCCAAGCATTGGAAAGTGTCATGGTTCTGGTGGCACCCCATAAGCTCTCACTGGCCCTTGCTCATGTAAAGTGATTAAGAATCTTCACAGGGAAAAATTTCCTCTAAGATGTAAAGCAGTTGTAGAGGGGATAGTCAGCACATTGAAATGTGCATGGAAAGGCTGGTTTTCTCTAGAAGTTGGTCCAGGCTCTCCAGATCTCAGATTTTAACATGGGAAATTGTGCCCCTGAGGTCAACAAGCCCCATGACAATCAGCCTCCCATGAATACTAACATGGCCAAAATGAGGATTCTTTAATACTTCTAAATTTATCTTTCATGTGCACAATTAGGAAAAGCCAGCTATAAAATTAAGCAGAAGAAATGGAAAGCATATTTCATTGGTCTCTCAAAACTTTAAAACAAGAAATTTAGATAAATTGGTCAATCTATAATATCATGAATATTGTTTAGGTGTCAATCCAGTTCTTTGAGGTATTAAAAATGGCTGCCCTTATTTAAAAGGGGGGGGAGGTCATTTGGAACTTGACTTGTCAAGGACAAATATAAATTGTAAAAGGCCTCACAGACAGAATTTGGATCCAACTGCTTTCTGTGTCTGTCTGTGGATAATTGCATGTGTATGTTAGAAAGGTAAGATAATTTTCTACCTCTATATGGTATTGTTAAAATTAATTTAAATGCAAGTGCTTGTAAGAATTGCTTATTCTAAAATTCTCACACACATATAAACTAACTCAGATGCTTTTCACGTTCACCTGATCTAGGAGTAATTAGTAAATCAAAGAGAGCTTAGGTTTGTTGGTTTAAGTAAAACAGACATGTCTTTATTTTGCCTGGGTTTTACAAAAATAACTTCATGTTAATGATTGACTTTTATGTCTATGAAAAATGTTTCTAGAGGTTATAAAATGTTTTTATAAGTTTGACTTCTTAGTTTTCATGAGAAGTTGAATTTTAAGGATTAAAATTTAAATACACACACACACACACACACACACACACACACCCGAATAACATTGTGGTGTTCCATGGGGCCTCTGGAACACCTCAAATGACTTACTTTTTTATGTTAAAATGCATGGAAAGCATTGTAAAATAAGTGATAAAAAAGCCATTTAGGGTATATTATGAGTAAACAATTGTAAACTAATGAAACAATCAAGGCTATGGGCAACCCCAGATGACCGTGGGCTCCCCAGCTCCCTGGAACCCCCTTTTCCAGGTTTGCTTCCCTTCATGTATTCCCATGCATTTAAGCTAAAATTAAATAAGCAACTTATGAGCTAACATTATTGAAAGGAGACGTCTTACACTACTGACAAGGTTTGATAGAGTCACTTCAAGAAAATGTCAAGTTGGGAACCACTTTTACAGCAAGCTCCCTGGGGACAAAGACTAGATACTGGCTTTTTTCTTTTTGGAAAGGATATTAAATAAAAGACACTTTCTAACCTCATTGGAAAGGATGTTATCAGTGTCAACCCACAAATCCCTGTATATGCTGTCTACAGTTATCAAAACCTGGAGAACAGACAAAAAGCTGCTGACCAGAGGCAGACAGCTACCCCAAGACATGGACAAGGCCTACGTACCTATGGATTGACATTAAACCCAGAATTCATTTTGTTCAGCTGTTTTTACCCACTTGCTAATTGTATGTCATAATAATAGTTATACTTGTTCTTTTAGTTTTTCTATGTAGTCCAACTGTTTATGATTCTAAAGCATGTATAACTGTTAGAACTTTTTTTCATGGTTTATGTAAATGTTATACTAGATGCTAAATACAGAAAATGAGACAGAAGGCAAAACTCAGATCATGAAAGTTCACAGGATAGAAATGATCCTGAGTGTTTTGGGTTTTTTTTTTCTCTTTCCCCAATGAAAGCCATAAAACCTGACTGCCCTCCATTTTTACCTGTCCTTCCTTATGGGGAAAAATTATGCCTCAACTCAGACCCCATGGCTATGTATGCTATTGACTAATCCTTAATGGTCAACAAGACAACTTTGGTACTGAGACTGCCTAGGAATTAGTCTTCTAGCTTTGTGAGACCACACTGTCTGACCAAAAGGTTGGTCATCAATACATACTTTGGTTTTTAGTTTATGTCCAAAAGCCGGAACTGTGGACAAAAAGGGGCGGGGGAAATGGTTGTATGGAAAGCAATCTCATTGGGTGATTTAATCACAAATTCCTAACTGGGCAGGTCAGGTGGTCATCATGCCCCAGGCCTGAACTTCTTTAGTGAAAGGTGTTAAGCCAGCCCTGTCCATTGTTCTTGTGCATCTAGGTTAACACACCTTTGAAATGTCAGAAAATAATACCCCTGGAAGGGGGTATTAACCCTCAATAGAGCATGTAATCTTGTTAACTATCTCACAATGCAATCTCCAATTGCTTTCTCCAATATCCCTTAAATCCCTCCTGTTATTCTTGGGAGCAGTGGGATTCTGCTCTCTGGCACTGTCATCTGGTGCCCAAATAAACTCATAACGATTCTCTACAGGGTTGGATGTCCCTCAGTTTGACACATTATTCCATAGTGTCACATTGCTGTCCCATTTTAAAAGTGTCTTACTCCCAGAACAATGAAACAGAGCAGAATCTTGAAATGCTATTTCTCTTGTACTTTTATCTAACCTTTGGAATGGACACAATCTGATCATTAAACCAAAAGTTTTGGGAGAAGGAGTGGAGGAGCCTGGTGCTTCCCAGGATCTGTCAAGGTATAGGACACGGTAGTATCATATCATGATCAGCAGAGCAGAAGACTATGAGGACTTAAAACTAGATATAAATGCATAGTAGCTATCTGCCATTGGCTAATCACACAGCTCTCTTTGCCTTCGTTTCTTCATTTATAAAAAGAGAAGAATGAGCCCATCTATCTATAGAGTTGTTGTGAGCATTAAATACAGGTAATATGTACAGAGTTCCTAGGAAGGTGCCTGACATATGGTAAGCACTCAGTAAATATTAGCTATTGCTATTATTACCATGTGGCAGGGGCTATCATACATCGAATATGCTATTTTATTCATGCAATAGTCCTGAGAAAAGGGTATATTATGCCCATTTTACAGAAGGGGAAGTGAAACTCAGGGTTTTTAGAACAACTGGACTTCACTCAGTTAACTTAGTGACAAAAGCAAAGCTGAAATCTGTTTTCTCAAGCTTCAAGTTCATACTTTTCTGTTTATCAGAATGAAGAGCTTCTGTCTGAAGATTTCCAGTGTGAGAACAAAGGACAGAAACAACTACTTAAGTTTCCTCATTAAGCAAAATGACTCATCAAACTAGCTAACCTCCTAGATTGGCACCAAAAAAACCTTCTGATCAAACATTGACATTATGTCAAAGCACAGCTCATATAACTGATCAAAAAAACATTTATTTTTCTACGAAGCTCAAACTACTAGGAGGTAGACTTCACTGAATAAGCAATTTAAACTAAGCTCTCTTTAAAAATCCATTAACAAGGCATTGTTCATTTTCAGAGAATATTTATTTTCCTCTTGCTGCCAACAAATAGTAAAACTGAAATGACTTTTTGTGCTGGTTCTCTTATGCCAACTTACATTTCAAAACACAATTGAAGTATATAGTCCACTGAAATCCAATATTTGACCAAATACACATTCTATTCTAGATGAATCCCTGAAGAATAGTTAGAAATAAAAATTTTACAAATTTTCCTATAATCCTGGTTTTGGTAAAATATACATAGTGATGGCCTCCCTTAGAAACCAGCGGTAAATTGGGCAGTTTTTATGCAACCAGAGGGAGAGAAGAGGTAGTTGGTCGAGCGGGAGCCTCTTTATTCTTTCTCATTTATTCTCAAGTGTTAACCAGGTCGTTAAACCATCGCAGACCATGGCATTGCGTTTCTGTGGTGAAATAGACTCTAGGGATCAATTGTGTCTTTCTTCCTCCTCCCATGGGAAAATACTTAAAATCTAAGGGCTTTTAAAGCTGACCTTTCCGAGGTTACAGAGCTAGATGGTGGCTAATGACCAACAGATATGTACTGAGCCCAGTGACTGATAATGGCACTGGGAAACCTGGGAAGGATAAAATATTTCATCACACTGGCCATTCCCTGTAGAAGTAATGATTTGTGGCTCCTTAATGGTTTCTGAAAACACTGTAAATATTTGGTTGCATAGAAATTTCAAAATACTTGTCTTCTAATGCAGAATAATTTAGTACTGAATGGACAGTTTTTATGTCTTTTTCTCACTTTTAGTTCTGTGGGATATTGAAAAACCACAACAAAATCAAAATATGCTGGCATGTAAATTATCTCTTTTCTAAACAGTTGATCTTAGGTTCTTCTCTAAAATGATGGCAGGGTGAGGGAAAAATCAAATCCAATGGGTTTTAGTTAAAAGCTCCTCCACTTTGTTGACTTAACTACAACATGAAATTCCAGCTCCAGGGCAGCTGACTTCCAAGCCTGTGCTAAGGAAGGATCTGAGATTTGAATATGAACATAGGCAGAACTGAGGTTGGAACATCTGTCCCCTTTCTTTTTTAAAGCCCTTTCTTTTTTTTTTTTAAGGAGAGAAGGGGAGATAATGAGACGGACACCCTCATGCACCACAACTGGGGTCCACCTGGCAACCCTTGTCTGGGGCTGATGGTCACAACTGAGCTATTTTTAGTGCCTGAGGCAAAGGCTCCACTGAGCCATCCTTAGCACCCAGGGCCAAAGCTCTTTAATCAATTGAGCCATGGATGCAAGAGAGAAAGAGAGAGAAAAGAAGAGAGAGAGAGAGAGAGAAAGAGAGAGAGAGAGAGAGAGAGAGAGAAGGGGAAGAGGGAGAGGGAGAGGGAGAGGAGGAGAAGCAAATGGTCACTTCTCCTGTGTGCCCTGACTGGGAATCAAACCTGGGACTTCCACATGCCAGCTCCACATTCTACCACTGAGCCAACCGGCCAGGGCCACACAAAGCCCTTTCAAATAGAGATTTCTTCCTAGAGGAAGAAGGATCATCAAATTGGTGCCATTAGAAATAAAATTAAACAGAATGCATAGTTAACCATTCCCTATCCTCCATAAGACTTATTTCCTTGTGTTTTCTTTTTTTCTTCCTAGATGACACTTGCCAGTGTTACTGTTCTGATGACTGTTTTCCTCCTCCTTTTTATTCTCACTATGTATGTTCCTTGCTACCACCATCATCATCACCATTCTTACACATACTCACTTACAGTGTGCTAGAAATAGGCAAGTGTTTTACATATATTATCATACATTATCTTTTGGCTCCCACAACATCTTATGAGTGTCATAACCACCAATGTCCAGTTGAGGAACCTGAGGGGTAGAGGATGTGACTTGCCCAAGGTCACATCCAGGGCAACCAACCATTCAAGTGCACCCTTCTGATCATCCTAGACCAGGGGTCCCAAAACTTTTTACATAGGGGGCCAGTTCACTGTCCCTCAGACCGTTGGAGGGCTGGACTATAAAAAAAAACTATGAACAAATCCCTATGCACACTGCACATATCTTATTTTAAAGTAAAAAAACAAAATGGGAACAAACACAATATTGAAAATAAAGAATAAGTAAATTTAAATCAACAATCTGACCAGTATTTCAATGGGAACTATGCTCCTCTCACTGACCACCAATGAAAGAGGTGCCTCTTCTGGAAGTGCGGCGGGGGCCGGATAAATGGCCTCAGGGGGCCGCATGCGGCCCGCGGGCCATAGTTTGGGGACCCCTGTCCTAGACACTAATTTGTGTGTGTGTGCATGCACATGTGTCTCAAATTTCAGAACTCCTGCTCTTACAAATTATTTACTAACAGAGACCTAAAAAAGTAATAAAGTATCAGAGACCAAAAAAATAAACAAAACAAAAAAAACCCCAAACTATTATTAAATGAAAAAAAAAAAGTCGGGTGCTACAGTGATTTTGTTTTTTTCATTTGAGGTATAAAAATAGTTTGACCTGAAGTGCTACGTCTGGCAAAGATTTGCCCAGAGTTCTCATGTCTGCTTTGCCCTGGGTTGGGAAGGTTATTATTATTACAATTTTTTTCTTAAGAGAAAAGTTGGTAGACTTCCTGAACTGTAAATAATGCCAATTCTGACCTGAGGCTAATTTGAAGACAATTACCTAAGTCCACACAGGGGAACCATATTGAGCAGCTCCTATTTTTCCATCTCCATATAATATCAATGAAGACATAGCATCTTTTGAGCACCTGGCCTTTGCTTTCAGAGAAGTAACTTATTCTAATGGACTAATCAAATGGACAGCACTCTTTAATTTAAAAGACTTTAATGAAAACGTGTTTGTATAAGATAATTAAGAATAACAATTGATTATACTTACTGAATACTCAGCTAGGGTCAGGCATTGTTTGATATGCTGTACATGCATTGATTTACTTAATCCCCCCAAAATGCATGAGAACACAACCATCCTCATTTTTCAGATGAGAAAGAATATTCAGAGATATCCAATAACTGACTCAAGGTCACAGGGCTGGAACTGACAGTGCCACAATTTGAATCCAAGCAACAGAGATAGAGGTCATGTCCTTAAACACTAGGCTAAACTTTCTTCCTGTCCATTTAGAATATAATCCAGAAACCAATTATGGTAGACTGAAAAAAATTCCCCAAATTTATCCACATCCTAATCTCCAGAACTTGTGAGTGTTACCTAACAGAGCAAAAGGGACTTTGCAGGTGTGATTAAATTAAGGACCTTGAGATGGAGAGATTATCCAGGTGGGCCCAATGTAATTATGCAGTTCTTGTGAAAGGGACCCAGGAAGAGTCAGAGGGAAAAAAGCAACAGAGGAAAAGCAATGTGATGACAAGGAGAGAAGCAGAGGTTGGAATGCCGTGTGTTGGAGATGGAGGAAGGGGCCACAAGCCGAGGAATCTAGTCATCCACTCGGAGCCAAAATAGACAAGGAAAGAGATTTTCCTTGGGAGCTTCCAGAAGGAACTAGCCCTGCCAAAACCTTGCTTTTAGCCCAGTTAAACTACTTTGGAATTCAACATCTAAATTATAAGAGAGTAATTTTATGCTGCTATAAGACACCAAGTTATGGTAAATTATTATAGTGGTTTCAGGAAACAAATACACATAATAGTGAGGAAAATAACTGCACAACAACAATGAATTCTTTGAAATGATCAGGGAAGCATTTGTAGACACAACTGGCACAACTGTGCTTAACATTGTGAAGTAGGGGCCATGTCTAGGAATATTTTCTAGAGTGTCTATTCTAGATCTGTTCTGGCCTCTGCAAAGGGCCTCAAACACCACATTCTTGAGACTGCTGGTCCATTCAGGGCTAGGAACCATAATTCCCCTCCTGTTATACATCAAATCTGTACATAATTTTGCTTAATTTCTCCTCCCCTCCTCATTTCTAAGTGCTTGGCACACATCCCTCTTTTGCCCCTGCAAACGTTCTCTCCTTTTCAGTAACGGGTCAAATGCCATGTTGCCACTTACTAGCTATGTAAGTAAATGCTCTGTGCCGCAATTCCTTCATTGCTAATGGGGATCAAGAGCACCCATCCTGATACCCGCCATGAATGACTATGAGGGCCGAATGACTTAAAACAGGTAAAGCCCATAAAACATTTCCAGAACGTGCACTCAGTGTTGGTTTCACTACAGTCTCTGAGCACCTTCTAACTGGTTTCATCCCCCCATCCAAAGAATATGTTCAAGTCCTTCCATCCTCAAGCAAATCATATGTCCACGTGTTAGAACCACCATTCTCCCTCTCTCCTCTGCTGCCAAATTAGATCCATGTTGGTTGCCCTCCTTCAACCTTGTCCACTCAGCCTGTTATAATCTGATGTATACTACTCCACTCTGCCTCTCAACTCAACAGACGCTGCTCCCCTTGTAGAATGCGTTACGGCATTTACACACAATTGGATTACTCTCTGTCAGAACACATCTCACTCTGAGTGTCTGTTGGTGGTTCTCAGCTGAGAGTGATTTTGCTTCCCACCCCTACTAATTTGGCTATGTCTGGAGACAGTTTTCATCATCACAACTTCGGGAGGGAGGTGCTGCTAGCATCTAGTGTGTAGAGGCCAATGCTGCTGCTAAATAAACATCCTTTGATGTGTAGGACATCACTCCACTCAACAACAAAGAATTATTGGGCCTAAAATGTCTATAGTACCCAGGTTAAAAACTCTGTTGTAAATAAATTCATTCTCCAAGGGTGGCTTTAGTTGTGTGTGTGTGTGTGTGTGTGTGTGTGTGTGTGTGTGTGTGCATGCACACCTTTGTACCTGGACAGCTCTTCAAGACTCAGCCCTGATTCTATTTCTCAGTTCAGACAACCTACAAAGCATCAGCATAGCTCCACACCTTTGCTCACCCAGTTCCATCTAATCCCCTCCCTTCACTCTCCTCTGTGCCCCCCAAGAAGTTGATGACAGACTGCATCAACCAAGTGCCCTTGACCTTGACCTTCCAGCTGGCTTTAGTAACAAAGATTGCAGAAAGGGAGGAGAGTTAAAATCAAAGTAGTTATTCTCTTTGCTCCTTCTCTAAGAGGTTGTCTTGTGCAGTATCCTCAACTGGAAGTCACTTTCTTCAATATGGCTGTCTCTACCTGACTCCCTCCTCCTTCTAGGCTCAGGTAATGCATTTGCCTTGTCCATTCAGGTTTAGCAGTGGTATAAATCACCTGCTAAGGGCCATATCATCTACTATTCCTTATACTCTCATACTCAAACATTTGGAAACAACTCCTTTATAAATAAACCCTTCTTGAATTCTTTGACTTGGTTATATATTTTCTGTGATAGAGCCTACATCCATTTGTCATGTCCCTATATGCATGGCAAAACCACCGACTTTCTGGTAACACAGATCCAAAATTTCACCATCCCCTACTCTCTTATCTACTACATCTGATCAATTGTTGTCCCATGGAATTTTCTTCTACATATATTTTTTAAATTTAGAAACTAAATTTAATGGGGTAATATGGATCAATAAGAGTACACAGGTTTCAGGTGAACATCTCTATAGCATTTGAACTCTGATTGTGTTGTGTGCCCACTACCCAAAGGCAAATCATTTTCTGTTGCCATTTATCCCACTTTACTCCTATCCCCCGGTAACCACTTCACTCTTATCTATGTCCTTGAGTCTCAGTTTTATATCCCACCTATGTGTGAAAGCATACAGTTCTTAGCTTTTTCTGATTTACTTATTTCACCTCAACTTTCTCTAGACCCTTTCCCGCTGGCTATTGCCCTAGTTTAATCTATCATTTTTTTATTGCTATAATGATGTTCAATTTTTTTCCCAAGTATCCAATTTCTTCTCTATTTCCTCCAACTTCCTAAGACAAATAACCCTGTACAAACTTCCAAAATTCTCTGGCAGCTACAGGTGAGCTCCCCCTTTTTTGGAAATCTCCCTGTATGTCATCTTACCTCACATAGGCCACTGTCACTCTTGTTGCTCTATTTTAACTCTAAAATATTTTTATCTTGATTAAAATTAAGTTCCTTGAGGGCAGAACTGTGATTTTTTTTATATATGTTCTTCCCAGGGTACGTGGCACTGTGTTCCATATAGAAGGGCCACAATCTTCGTTTGTTTCTGCCTTTCTTTTATTGTGGGTGAGAATAAGTTTTCGAATTCCTGTGTTAGTTTCTTGGCCTTTCAGAATGATGTCATTTATTTATTTAGTTAGTTAGTTAGTTATTTAAATAAGGAAAAAGAGCATATTCTTGTACGACAAAAGCTGCAAGAGCATTGTAAATGCTGGGAAAATAAATAGAAATAGAGGCATCAAATGATCCCATTGACTCTGACTTAATTCACACTGTCTCCAAATAATCTCTCTCTGAGACCGGTCCGGTTTCTCTTCCTGCAGAATTTCCATCTTCAGGTAACCAGTTTCTAACTAGAAAGGCAGCAAGGCAGAGCCCTTCCTCAGCCGCTTCAGAAAAGGTAAATGCACTCTCTCAGCACTCTCGCCAATCTTGAGAATGAGGATATTTGTTTTGTGTGTCAACATGACAAAATGGAACAATGTCGTGTTGACATAAACACGTGGTTGTTAATTAACTGAATGATTTAGGATAAATTTATAAGCCTTATTTCTTCAACTGTATAATGGGGATAAAAATAACACAGTTAATTAGAATGTGCGGATGACTAACAAAGAAATGTATATAAAACTGCTTTGTTAACTTCAAATAGTGTAAAACATTATTGCTTAATTATTCCAGTAGCTTACATGTTAACTTGTCTCAGGGAGTGAAAGGCTAGCAGCAAGTTTCTGGCTGTTGAAGTGCTACATGACACACCATTTAATGAAGTGCCCCTGGATGGCGATGACTAGTCATGTCTTCTCTAATTGGCTGTGTCAAGGTGAATCCTTTCAAACTGGTAAAGCATCCGCGCCTTCAGGATCCTCTTCATGTGCACAGAGAATAGAATGGGGATTGTAAACATGCCTCCTAAGTGAATTCTAACTCTTCTGCTCTATACCCTGGAACTGAAGTAGAATCCCAGAGAGTATGTCAATTGTGTTTTCTTCATTATTTTGAAATTGCAATTACTAACTCACCTCAAATTCCCTATACACTATATTGAAACAATAAACAAAATAATTCCATTTTTATTTCTGGGCATTAGGCCTTCAGTATCATGTAAGTAAAAATTTGATTTAGTATGTTAAGCACCAAATATATTTGTAGGTGTTATAGTGACGCTAAATGACCTGTACCTTTACCTACATAGATTAAATCCCTATGCTTAGGAAAGTAAGGAAAGGGAGGAGTTGGGGAAAGGAAGGATAAATGAGGAAGGGAGGGTCTGGCAGGTTGTTCTTCCCCAAGATGGTTGCAGTAACATCCTCCAGCCCACATGCAATGTGACCTCAATCAAGAGAAGAAAGCTATTTCTCTTTTGGACCTAGGTGGGTCCTATGACTGCTTTGACCAGGAGAGGGGACAATATAACAGCTCTACTCATAGCCTTTAACTTGCCTGGACATTTCTACTTCTTGCCCCTTAGAATGTTCATTGAAGGCAAGACCAGATGCCATGTAAGTTCTCTTAGCCTGGGAATGCCATTCTTCTGTGCGGGCTGGGGAATCACATGATCTGTTTCAGTGGTACTGAGTTCCCATGTGCCTTGCATACTGTGAGCATCTCACACTAAAACGAGGGTGATCTAAGAGTGTTTAACTAGTTTTTCATACCATGTGTTCATTAATAAACCACCAATCACTTTATCTGGTGCTCAACAGAAGAAACAGCTTCTGGAGTAAACAAACTGTCTCTGCTGAGCTTATTGAGAAATGTTGGTCTCCAATAGAGAATTGCCTAAGGAATAATTTTCAAGGTTAACTTCAACTTAACCTCGCTTTTGCCTAAGAGGCTGACTTTAGAATCTTATAACTACACACACTATACAGTGTGGCAATGATAATGACATTATTGATGATGATGATATAATGATGCTGAAGGAAGAGGACAACAATTATTAGCCAAAGAATAGATTTGTTTGTAAGATGGCTCTTGCTAGCTTTTGGAGGTCTGAACATTAATGATTATTAACTGGGCCATTATTCATTCATGTTTAAAACATTTCTGTGCTTCCAATGAATAAAGTATAATTTCATTCTTGGAAAACCCATTACCCAAATTGAAAAAAACAAAAACTCAACCCAGCTAAATCTAATATAAATAAATAAACCCTTTATGTCTTTGAAAATAAAAAGTACAGATTCAACTTAAAAGAAGCTTTTACCAAGCCAAATCTTTACAATTTTTCTTTAGAAAAAATAAATCAAAGAACTAACATTCTAAGAAACTGTCTTCCACAGTCAATGATTATTAATGTATTTATATATGTTTCTTACTGCTACAAGGAGACTCACCATCATGCTAAATTTTATAAAAATACAAAACGGGATTCCTGTCTGTTCAACAGGGCTGTAAGCTCCTGTGTTTGTGAACTGTATTACTTTCCTTCTGAGACCCTTGTTACAGTTGTAAGTAAAGTTAGTTTCATAAAATCTCTGATGAATGTATGCTTCCTTTTCATAGTAAGTGTTTAAACTAATTTTTATTATAGAAAATTTTAGAGGAAAAATAACTAGAACACATAGTAACCAAAGAAAGCCACTAATATATTATTGCTATCAATATATTGGTGTTTATGGATGAGATTGTTTTATTTATTTTTAAAGATTGTTTTTTTAAAACTGGAGACGTGTTATAATTTTGTAACCTAATTTTCTGGTTGAATAAATAATTCTAAGTTGATCTTTATTTACATCTACGTTTCTTCTCAAATCTCTCTCTTTTGACATATTTTACTCTTTGACATCACATATCTACCAGCAAAAGTCATTCCATGGCTCACAATGAATACTTAGCTCCTTTGCAAAAAAGGTCAAGTAATACATAGTTAATGCTAAAGCTCTCTCTGAGGAAGTGAAGAAATAATAGTTTAGTACAGTGAAAATCAAAACAGAATTTGAACATCAGAGCTTGGCCTGTGGTGATGCAGTGGGTAGAGTGTAGACCTGGGATGCTGAGTTCACTGGTTCCAAACCCTGGTCTTGCATGGTCAAGGCACATACTATAAGCAACCAATGGACAGCTAGAGTAAAGCAACTATGAGTTGGTATTTCTTGCTCCATCCCCCACCTCTTATAAAGTCAATTAAAAGAAAAAAAGATTTCTAAAAGAAAGAAAGAATTTGAACATCAGGGTTAGAAGGAGAAGATCTAGAAAGGCAGGAGGATGTAAACGGCCAGCATGTAAGCCACATGGCAGGAATGGAAATAAATATCTAAGCCTATGGTTCTCAAGCTGTAGTCCCCAACCAGCAGCATCAGTGTCATCTGAGAATTTTCTAGATATGCATACTTTGGGGCTCATCCAGACGTAATGAATCAGAAACTCTGGGGGGGGGGTGAAACCCATCAATCTAGGAATTAACAAGCCCTTCTGGTGACTTGAGAGCATGCTAAAGTTTGAGTAACACTGCCCTAAACCAATAGTTAGGAGAACCACAGTCCAGGTTGCACATTAGAATCCTTATGAAGGCTTTTACAAGTCACTGTTGCCTGGACACCATCCCAGCCCATGTAGTTTAGAGAATCCCCAAATTTGGTAGCTGAACATCTTTATTTTTTTACAAGATTCCCACATGATGCTAATAAACAACTAGGACTAAGAACTGTTGGTGTAACACATGGATCAATCCAACAAACTATGAGACAAAGTAAGAAAGAACTTGGTTGAGAACTTTAGTATATTTGACCATAGTAGCTAAATGATTGTACACATTTACATGAAGTATCCTTTATTTTACTTCATTGGATCAACATGTTAAAAACAGATCAGAAATGCTTTGGAAAATAAAATTCAAGTGTTATTCACAAAGAAGTATTATTATCAGCTAATATGTTCTCTGGCCTATGACATACATTTAAAGATTTTATACACAAGGAAACCTTATGATTTTTATGATGCATGGTAAATACCTTACCTGCCCAGGAATTACATATAACTTAAAACTTAGAGGTCCAAAGGCCATCAAGCTTAATGTAACATTTCTATACTTTTTATAAGGCCAGAAAGTATCATAGTACAACAGTACAAACAATAAGACAACAGTTTGCATTTATAAAGAACTTTCATACATACTATCTTATTCATTGTAACATGCCTTTAGGCTGGGTACTATAACATTAATTGGACAATAATAATTAATATTAATAATGAGGACTCTAACTCATAAGAAACATTAAATATTGTTCAAAGTACTTTGCTTAAGAAATAAAATGGGCAGACTTCTTACATAGAATTCAAAAAACACTAGAATAGAAAAAATCATATAAATAAAAAAAACAAGAAATAGAATAGAAAAAAATTTTTTTTAAAGAAACAGAATAATACAATCACTAATTATATAAGAAAAAAATTGTACTGAAGTCCAATTTATAAAGAATGTCTGTTTATTGAAAGTTAACAGTAAGAGAGAAAAATGGCAGTATGAGAAACACTCATCTTTCCCCTTGAAATTTCAAAAAATTCTACAACCATATGCAGAGAAAAAAACCCAGATGAACCTAAAATATACACACACCAGATAGACAATGGTATGATCGCACAAGAAGGCAGGCCAAAGTACGGAAGAAAAAATAATACCAGAAGACTGAATTTTTCTCCTTCCTCATAGACCTGAGGGAGGGAGGCATGGTTTGCACAGGTTTTGTCTCATACCCAGAGGAGCTGGGAGGAGAGTCCTGGGGGGAAAGAGCAGAGCAAGAGGCAATGACCAAGAATGGGGAGCAGGGCCGCTTCCCAGCATCTGCTGCACACTTGATTGCAAGGCTGATCTATTACAGGCATGGGACGTACACAAAGCCAGTGGCAAGCTCCCAAGAACTGCAGGCAAATAATTTGTGGAAATCAGCCCACAAGACACTGGGGCGTGCTTGATCTACCTACCCGACTGGCACAGTTTAGCCTTGTGGTGCCAGACACACTTGATCTGGGATCTACGCGCAACTGGCTCTGAAGCTTGGGCACTGGCTTGCCAAAAGGAGTTTAGTGTGTGTGGATGGTAAGCCCCCGATCTGTGGTCTCTGCCACAGCTGCTCCCAAAACTCAAAAACACAGGCTTGTGGCAAACATCCTCTGCCCAGCCCAGGGCTATACTTGGATAGCTTAGAGTGGTATTGGAGGAAAGACTGGACTCTGTCACCCCAGCCTCCCAGTTCCTCATTGCTCCTCTTGCTGTGAAAACAGCAGTGGTGGTGGACCACCCTCCACTAGGTCTCCAGGCTGCTCTCTCCTGTGAGAGGCGGGGGCACCCAGAAACTAGATCCCCTGCTCTGTTGGTATGTGGGAGAGGGGCCCTGGATAACTCCTGGTCAGCCAGTGCTGGTATCATAAAGTTGCAAAGCCCTAGCAATAAGCCCCTCCTACCAGTGCAACAACCCTGCCTTCATCATTACAAAGGCATCAGTTAAGCCTTAACAGATCATCCAAGAATCTCACAAAGGCAAATCTTGTAGTGTAGCGCTCCCTTTCAGAAAAAGGAATAATCATCTCTTATTGGGGTTATTAACAATATTACCCACAAATGCCATCAAGGAAAAAAAGTTCAAATATGAATATACCAGACAGAGATGTAGCTCAGATAGATGATGAAAAATCCCCAGGGAAAAAAATCTCAATTACATGGAAACCTTGGAGCTTAATGACAAAGAATTCAAATTTGAAGCTCTAATAAAACACTCAATAAGATATAAGAAAACACTGAATGGCAATTTAGTGAGCACAAAAAACAACTTAATGAACAAAAAAGTACTTCACCAAGGAAATTGAAACTATAAAAAAGAACCAAAAAGAGATGAAAAACTGAATACATGAACTAAAAAATGAGGTAACAAGCTTAGCCAACAGAACAAGCTAGATAGAGGAGAGAATCAGTGACATTGAAGACAGGCAACAAGAGATACTATAGAGAGAAGAAGAGAAAAAACTCACAAATTAAAAAAAAATGAGAAAGCCCTATAAGAATTGTCTGACTTCATCAGAAGGGCAATATAAAAATAATAGCTATATTAGAAGAGGAAGAGCAGGAAAAGGGAATGGAGAACATATTGAAACAAATAATTGATGAGAACTTCCCAAGCCTATGGAAAGATTTAAAGCCATGAATCCAAGAAGCAAACAGAATGCCGAGTTACCTCAACCCAAACAGATCTACTCCAAGGCACATTGTAATGAAATTATCACAAATTAATGACAAAGAAAAAATCCTCAAGGCAGGTAGGAAGAAGAAGGATATAACATATAAAAAAAAAAGCCCATTAGGCTATCATCAGATTTCTCAGCAGAAACTCTAGAAGCCAGAAGAGAGTGAACCCCAACATTTAAAGTACTGAAAGAAAGGAACTACCAACCAAAAATACTATATCCATCAAAGCTATCCTTCAAATATGAAGGGGAAATGAAAACATTTATAGACATACAGAAGCAGGGGGAATTTATCACCAGAAAACCCCCCACTACAAGAAATACTAAAGGGGGTTATTTAACCAGATACAAAGAACAAAACAAGACAAATTACAAGTAATTTTTTTTAACAAAACCACAATAAAAACAAGGATAATCTGTGACAACAATAACATAAAAGGGGAGAGGATAAAGATCAGCAGTAGCAAAGAAAGATGGAGTGCAGAAGCACTCATGAGATAATGGACTCTAATAAATATGATAATTTTTCTTCTAATAACTTAATGTGCCCTGAAAGTGCCACTACTGAAACACATAGCTTAATAAAAGAAGAAACAGAAGATAGAAGTATGGAATACCACTAAACAAAAACAAATGACAGAAAAACAAAAAAGAAGAACCAACAAGACACAAAGCTATCAGAAAGCAGTATGTAAAATGGGAATAGGAAATCCTCAAGTGTCAATAATCACACTAAATGTAAATAAATTGAACTCACCAATAAAGAGGCACAGAGTAGCAGAGTGGATCAAAACACAGTACCCAACAATATGCTGCTTCAAAAGACACATCTAAGCTACAAGGATAAGAATAAATTCAAAGAGAAAGGTTAGAAAATGATTCTCCAAGTAAATAATATCCAAAGAAAAGCAGGAATAGCTATACTCATATCTGACAATGCTGACTACAAGACAACAAAGGTAACCAGAGACGAGGATGAACATTTCATAATGATAAAGGGGACAGTATATCAAGAATACATGCCTGACCAGGAGGTGGCGCAGTGGATAGAGCGTCGAACTGGGATGCGAAGGACCCAGGTTCAAGACGCTGAGGTCGCTAGCTTGAGCAGGGGCTCCTCTGGCTTGAGCAAAAAGCTCACCAGCTTGGACCCAAGGTCTCTGGCTCGAGCAAAGGGTTACTTGGTCTGCTGAAGGCCCACGGTCAAGGCACATATGAGAAATCAATCAATGAACAACTAAAGTGCCGCAACAAAAAACTGATGATTGATGCTTCTCATCTCTCTCCATTCCTGTCTGTTTGTCCCTCTCTCTGACTCTCTGTCCCTGTAAAAAAAAAAAAAAGTGTGATTTAAAAAAAAAAAAGGATACATAACACTCCTTAATATATATGCACCAAACCAAGGAGCATCAAAATATATAAAACAAATACTAACTTATCTAAAAGTGCAAACCAAAAAAAATATATAATCATACTTGGAGACCTCAATTGACCATTGATGGTTTTAGATCATTCATCCAAACAGAAAATCAATAAAGAAATATTAGCCTCATTATTATTATTATTATTTTTCTGTATTTTTCTGAAGCTGGAAACGGGGAGAGACAGTCGGACAGACTCCCGCATGCGCCCGACCGGGATCCACCCGGCACACCCACCAGGGGCGATGCTCTGCCCATCTGGGGTGTCACTCTGCCGCCACCAGAGCCACTCTAGCACCTGGGGCAGAGGCCAAGGAGCCATCCCCAGCGCCCGGGCCATCTTTGCTCCAATGGAGCCTCAGCTGCAGGAGGGGAAGAGAGAGACAGAGAGGAAGGAGGGGGGGTGGAGAAGCAAATGGGCGCTTCTCCTATGTGCCCTGGCTGGGAATCAAACCCGGGTTCCTCACATGCCAGGCCGACGCTCTACTGCTGAGCCAACCGGCCAGGGCAGAAATATTAGCCTTAAATGAAACACTAGAACAAATGGACATAATAGACATCTACAGGACATTTCATCCCAAAACGTCAAGAGTATACATTTTTCTCCAGTGTACATGTAACATTATCAAGAATAGACCATATGCTGGGTCACAAAATCAACACCAGCAAATTCAGAAAGATTGGAATTATACCAAGCATAATCTCTGACCATAAGTTTTTAAAACTAGAATTCAACTGCAAAAAAGAAATAAA
This sequence comes from Saccopteryx bilineata, assembly GCF_036850765.1. Classification (NCBI taxonomy): domain Eukaryota; kingdom Metazoa; phylum Chordata; class Mammalia; order Chiroptera; family Emballonuridae; genus Saccopteryx; species Saccopteryx bilineata. Next base: position 174,161,548 of record NC_089495.1, read on the forward strand.
CACACCCACAAAAATGTGAAAATTAAACAACATACTTCTAAAAAATGAGTGGGTCAAAGGAGAAATAAAAGCAGAGATCAAAAGACATATACAGACAAATGAAAATGACAACACAACATATCAGAATCTCTGAGATGCAGCAAAAGTAGTAATAAGAGGGAAGTTCATATCATTACATGCTTATAAGAAAAAGCAAGAGAGAGCCCAAGTAAGCAACCTAACATCACATCTTAAGGAACTAGAAAAAGAAGAACAAAGACAACCCAAAACCAGCAGAAGAAAGGAAATATAAAAATCAGAGCAGAAATAAATGAAATTCAGAACAGAAAAACTATAGAAAAAATTAATACAACAAAGAGCTGGTTCTTTGAAAAGATCAATAAAATTGACAAACTCCTGGCAAGACGCACTAAGGAAAAAAAAGAAAAGACTCATATAAACAAAATCTAAAATGAAAGAGGAGAAGTTACCACAAATATGATAGGTATATAAAAGAGTATCACAGAATACTATGAAAAACTATATGACACCAAATTCAACAATCTAGAAGAAATAGATAAACTCTTAGAACAATACAATCTTCCTAGACTGAGTCACAAAGAAATAGAAGCCTAAATAGACCAATAAGCAGATAGGAAATAGAAACAACTATCAAAAACCTTACCAAAAATAAAAGTCCAGGGCCAGATGAATATATTAGTGAATTCTACCAAACATTTAAAGAATTGGTTCCTATCCTTCTCAAAGTCTTCCAAAAAAACTGAAGAAGAAGCAATACTTACAAACACATTTTATGAGGTCAACATAACCCTCATACTAAAACCTGGCAAGGACAACACACAGAAAAAGAAAACTACAGGCCAATATCTCTAATGAATACAGATGCAAAAATCCTAAACAAAATACTAGCAAATCGAATAAAACAACATCAAAAAAAGAATTTGCCTGGCCAGGTGGTGGTGCAGGGTATAGAGCGTCAGACTGGGATGCAGAGGACCCAAGTTCAAGACCCCAAGGCTGCCAACTTGAGCGCAGGCTCATCTGATTTGAGCTAAGCTCACCATCTTGGCCCCAAGGTCACTGGCTCAAGCAAGGGGTTATTCAGTCTGCTGAAGGCCCATGGTCAAGGCACATATGAGAAAGCAATCAATGAACAACTAAGGTGTCACAATGAAAACTGATGATTGATGGTTCTCACTCTCTCCATTCCTATCTGTCTGTCCCTATCTATCCCTCTCTCTCTGACTCTCTCTCTCTCTGTCCCTGTAAAACAAACAAACAAAACCTCAGCAAAAAACAAACAATCCAATAAAAAATGGGAAGAGGACATGAACAGATACTTCTCTCAAGAAAAAATACAAATGACCAACAGCTATATAAAAAAATGCTCATCACTAACTATTTGAGAATTGCAAATCAAAACTACAATGAGATACCACCTCACACCTGTTAGATGAGCTATTATCAACAAAATAGGTAATAACAAGTGCTGGAGAGGCTGTGGAGAAAAAGGAACCCTCATTCACTGTTGGTGGGAATGTAAATTAGTGAAACCGTTATGGAAGAAAGTATGGTGGTTCCTCAAAAAATTAAGAATAGAATTACCATATGACCTAGCAATCCTTCTACTGGGTATATACCCACAAAACTTGAAAACATGGGTATGTAAAGACACATGCAACCCCATGTTCATCGCAGCATTGCTCACGGTGGCCAAGACATGGAAACAGCCAAAATGCCCTTCAATAGAGAATTGGATAAAGAAGATGTAGTACATATAAACTATGGAATACTACTCAGCCATAAGAAATGATGACATGGGATCATTTACAACAACATGGGTGGACCTTGATAACATTATACTGGGTGAAATAAGTAAATCAGAAAAAGCTAAGAATTGTATAATTCCATACATAAGTGGAACACAAAATTGAGACTCATGGACATCAAGACATTGACAGGGGTACAGTGGTTACTAGGTGGAAGGGAGGGGTAGAGACGGATGGGGATGGGGAAAGGGGCGGGGCTTAAAGAGAAACAAAATATAAGATGACAGAAGATGATTTGACTTTGGGTGATTAGTATACAACATAATCGACTGTCTAAAGGATGTGGAGATGTTTTCTCTAAATCTATGTACTCTGATTGGCCAATATCACCCAGTTAAATTTAACAGTAAATTAAAAAAAAGAAAGAAAATAAAAAGAAAGTTAGCATTAAGAGAATGAAAAGACAATGACAGAGAAGTCATGCCCACAATCTACATCTCATATTGGATTTATGTCTAAAGTATAAAAGAATGACCACAAAGCAGAGGGAAAAAAAATAACCTGATTTTTTTGTTGTTGTTGTTGAGCAAAAGGGTTCAGATACAAAGAACAAACATATCATTTATATGAAGTTCCAAGATAGTGAGTCCAGAATAACTGCTGCCTTGTGTGAGAGGATGAAGTGAGGAGGGAAAAGACGAAGCATTCGGAAATGCTGGACGTATTCTACATCTTTACCAGAAGTGGTCCCACAGTAACATGCCCATTAAGATTAGTGCACTGTACTACATGGTACAACTCATTTAAAACTAAAATGAAGAACAAATAACTTCATTGCTAATGGATTTAAAAACCAGTTATCCAAAAGAGAGAGCTCTGTAAGGTTTTCTCTTAACATCATTTACCTCATGAATAATAACTCGTTAGTTTTCTCAAGTTCTTAATAATTATGAATTAAAAAAAATAAAGGAACATATCTGCCATCTCCCTTGACTATTTATATAAACATACTTCATCTGAAAAGAGGTCAAATTCTTTGACCTCGCCATAATTTCCTCTCTGGATTGTGGATGTTAAAATGTGTCTAAATAGAATAGCGGTAGCCACACCTCTGGTTACTTTATAATGATGAAGCAAAGGGAAACTGGAATTCTCAGTGGGCACAGTTTTAAATTGGAGAAAATGTATTACCTCTGTAATCAAGTTCTTAGTGTACAGGTAGTTCTCCACTTAAAATGGTTCAATTTATGGTGTTTTGACTTTCCGACTGTGTGAAAAACATGCACATTCAGTAAAAATTATACTTCAAACTTCGGATTTTGATCTTTTCCCAGACTGGGGATTATGAGTCACAATACTCTCTTGATATTCTTTCCTGGTGCTAGGCAGCCCGCGTGGAGCCACAGCGTCCCGTCAGGGAGATGATCACGGTGGTAATCAACTGAACACAATGTACTGTGTTGACAGCATTTTTTGGATATTGTGTTTTCTGTATTCACATCCCATCATATCTACAAAATGCCCATCTGTGTCTTCTGCTTCTGATGAGAAGCGGAGGGAGGCCATTACTCTTGAGATGAAACTTAAGATAACTGCCTAGCTGTAAGCTAATGTAAGTGTTCTGATCATGTTTAAGGTTGGCTAGACTAAGCTATGATGTCTGGTAGATTAGGTGCATTAAATATATTTTCAACTTATAATATTTTCAAATTACACTGGGGTTTTTCAGGACATAACCCCATTGTAAGTGGAGAAGCGTGTGTGTGTGTGTGTGTGTGTGTGTGTGTTAAATATATAACTTTAAAAATTGATGTTGCTGCTCTCAGACTGGTCAAGGCAGAAGAGGGTAGAACATCATTCTCTGAAATTGACACCAGCTGCTTCATAACAATCACCACGTGCATTCTCATCCTGCTGGCCAATCAAAAGCAGTTTCCTCCTTAAAAGCAAACATCTGCTTCCCATTTATAGTCATTCGTACATGAAAACAGGTTTATCAGAAACAACTTAAGCTTTGCCAACACTGAACATGTGCTTCCAGAAAAATGATCTTTCTGCCTCAACTGTACGATGATTTCTAACTCCTTATCCCCCCACCCATACTTTTTAAAAAATAAAGGTTTTCAGAATATCTTTCCATCGATGTGCTGCACATCGAAAAAAGGTGGTTTTCCTTTGTGTTCCTATTCTCTGCATCCCTCCTGGAATGTGTGCTCACCTCTTCAGAAGGCAGGAGACCCTCAACTCGAGAGAAAAGTGACTCTAGACCTGCTGCTGCCTTCCCATTCTGAACTGAGTGCTATACTGGTTGTGGAAACCAGATTGATTGGGCTTTAGGAATTAAAAAATAAGAACTCCATAAATCAATACGTGGTATTCTTTCCATTGTTGTTGCTGTTATTGCTATTACTTACATGGCAAGGCAGATAGTTATCATTCAAACTCCAGGGATGCTGGCTGGCAGGCCTGAAGTCTAATTTATGTATTTTATTTATACAAAATCAGAAGGAAATTGGAGAGAGTGAAACTCTAATTCAGACTGTTTGCTATTCTAAAGTACTCAGGGAGAGAGCCAATATCAGCTTACACAAATGCAACATGTCATTACAGTTCATTGACAGTTTTGAAGCTCCATCCCACTTTGGAATCGTGTTATGTATGTAGAGAGGAGAAAACCACTGTAAGCATTTCCATCTCTACATTGTTAAGAGGTTAAACTCCCTCTACCAAAGAGTTACCAAATAAACTCTAAATCGCCGCTGTAAAGACAATATTTCTCAAACCTTCCAGGCAATTCATTCTCTACTTCAAAAGTCAGCATTTTTTTACAAGCCATAAGAATTCCAGAGAAAAGTTCTTGAAACTAGGCTATGTCAAATTGCTCTAAGATTTGGGGATCTTCCCCTTCTGGGAACGAAAAGAGATGTGTCATTATGAATCTGTGTGAATATCTCTTATTTTATCCATCTTCTTCCAGGAAGAATTCTGAAAAGCCACTTTCTGGTTCAGCAGGGAAAGGATCATGTGTTCATATTTCCATCTTGGGCTTATCATGGCATTTTTAGTCTTGTTTTCAAGAGTAATAAGGCCTATAAAATGTCAATCAAAATCCACCAGCAGCAGGGAATGTGTTGGAAGCTGTTACATAATCAGCATGCCTGTTTCAGCACAACACAAGTGGCATTTTTCATGTCAGTACTGAATTCACAACTTTAAATCTCAGATATCCTGTGTCTCCAGGTTACCATGGAAGCCAGAACTGTGGCAGTCTGAGCAGCCTGAGTCAAAAGCCAAGTGTCTCATTGCGTAATGGAATAATGAGTCATTTCACTCTCCCAGGTCTCCTTCCCCTGAGTAACAGAATTATTGGGAGGAGGCATGAGGGAAGGGCAGATCAGGGCACTTCTGACAGCTGCAGAAAAGACAGCAGAAACTCTCAGCCCAAGCATGCATGCAGATTTTCTAAGCTGGCACTTACCTTCAAATTGAAACTTGAATGTGGACTCAGTAATATCTACCTGCCCACCCAAGCCTCATTTACTGGAAGATCAAATGCCCACTGCACTGTGTTCAGAGCTTATATCTTAGTTGATGTAAAATTATGTGTAGTGCAGATTTTCAATTCCAGTTCTAAATTAACACTAGCTAAGACATGGTGATCTGTCTATACTGTCCTATAAATTTGAGATATAGAAGACATATTGGGCCAGCATGCTAGAATCTTCGAATACCCTTTCTCCACAGTATATTCTCCAACCACATATGATATTAAATAATTCAGGTAATGAGTTTCCTCTCCCAGATTTTAGTTAACTGTTGTAGTGTGGAATATTCCCTTAGTAGGTCTGGTATGGGGAGAAATAAAAAGTAAGTAATCAGTAGAAAACACAATAGTAACAAGGGCAAGAAAAAGAGAACAGAGAGGAAGAAGAATATATGGAAGAAGAGGAGGTGGAAGTAAAAAGAAAGAAAAGAAAAAAGACAAGAGGAAGAAGGAAGGAAGGAAGGAAGGAAGGAAGAAGGAAGGAAGGAAGGAAGGAAGGAAGGGAGGGAGGGAGGGAGGGAGGGAGGGAGGGAGGGAGGAAGGAAGGAAGGAAGAAAGGAAGGGAGGGAGGGAGGGAGGGAACTGGAATCGGGAGGGAAGGAGAGGGGAGGGGAGGGAAAAAATAGGAGCAAGAGGGGCACCCTTTCATAGATTTTTGTTTGCCTGGTATTCCACACATCTGTTATAACTGTTTTTCCTCTGCAGCATGGAGCTTCAGTTACTCAAAAAGTATTTCTGAACTTCTTGAAATCTCATAATATCCTCTGAAAAAAGACTCTAAATCCGTGTTTCATTTTGTCATGTGGAACAAAAAGTTGTTTAGAGTTTGATTCTGCATGTGATTTTAACCATGATACTTTCTTAATGACTTAAAAGATTTCCCACATGTAATATTTATTCTCTTATACCCTTTACCAGGCTTTTATTTAAAAATAATTTTTTTAACTCGTAGCTCAAATAAATACGACACTAAAAGCAAACTTTTGAACTAATAGCAAAAAGAACAGACTTTTAATAAATAGATAATGATATTGATACATTACATACACACACACACACACAAACTGTATTTTATTGATTCTAAAGCACTATGGATTTTAAGATGCACCATTATTTTATGTACCACTAAGAAAGAAAGCAAAAAATTACTGCTCATTATATTAAGATATAACATCAATTACAAAGTGTTCATTCATTTCAGATCTTACTCAAACTGACAAAGCAAAGTTGAGAGACACGGTACAAAATGGCTGACCAGTATTCTTCAAAAGTGTCAGTCCTGGCCCTGGCCGGTTGGCTCAGCGGTAGAGCGTCGGCCTAGCGTGCGGAGGACCCGGGTTCGATTCCCGGCCAGGGCACACAGGAGAAGCGCCCATTTGCTTCTCCACCCCTCCGCCGCGCTTTCCCTCTCTGTCTCTCTCTTCTCCTCCCGCAGCCAAGGCTTCGTTGGAGCAAAGATGGCCCGGGCGCTGGGGATGGCTCTGTGGCCTCTGCCCCAGGTGCTAGAGTGGCTCTGGTCGCAACATGGCGACGCCCAGGATGGGCAGAGCATCGCCCCCTGGTGGGCAGAGCGTCGCCCCTGGTGGGCGTGCCGGGTGGATCCCGGTCGGGCGCATGCGGGAGTCTGTCTGGCTGTCTCTCCCTGTTTCCAGCTTCAGAAAAATGAAAAAAAAAAAAAAAAAGTGTCAGTCCTAAAAGACTGACAAATGAATACACACCGGGGAGACTAATAAGCAATAACTACTAAATGCAGTTTAAGATTCTGGAAATATCCTGGTATAGAAAAAAATATTAGTAGAAAAATTGGCAAAATTAGAATAAGGTATGAAGTTTTGTTAATGATATATCAATGTTAGTTTCTTGTTCATGGTAATTGTCTTACAGTTTTCTAAAACATTAACATTAGAGAAAGTAGGTGAGAAATGTATACATAAAGTTTGAAATTATTTTTGCAAGTTTTCTGTAAATCTAAAATTCAAAATAAAACAAAAATCTAAAAAAATGTATTTTAGAATTATTTAAAAACAGCAATTTAGAATTCTGTATAATTACACACACAAGTATCTCCATATTTTCATGTCTTATTTGTACAGTATTTGAAGAACAACATGGTGTGATAGAAATTACTGGGTATATAATCCCTGAGTAGCAGCTTTGATTTTGATCAAATTCATAGGACATATCCTATAATTTCTCAAAACAACCACCTGGTTCTCAGTTTTTTCAATCTGCAGGATGAGATTTTTAGACTATGTGGTTCTTAATAACCATTACACTTAAAATATTTTCAACATCTATCTTAATAACTAAGAATATATTTTTAAAAAAAGGCTGACTTGCCTGACCTATGTGCTGGGGCAATGAATAAACCATTGACCTGGAATACTGAGGTCACCAGTTCAAAACCCTGGGCTCTCCCGGTCAAGGCACATGTGAGAAGCAACTAGTTGATGCTTCCTGCTCCTCCCAATCCTGCCTTCTCTCTCTCTTCTTTGCTCTCGACAATAAATAAATAATAATAATAAAATCTTTTTAAAAACTTACTCTTTAAAGAAATGCTGCCTTTACTTAAAATCAGTTGAAGCAATAACATTTTTGAAAGGTTGCATATATATGTCCACACATATTGGCATAAGTACAGAGTTTTCTAGATACTGAGTATAGAATAAGTTACATCCTAGAGAAAACCATTATCAGACAAGGACCCGCTGCCCTCTATATATACAAGCCAAAATTATGACACTGATTTTTGAGAAAAAAATACAGAGCGATTTATTTGATGCTGAGTCAGCTTGAGGGAGATATGAGGCAAGTTTTAATTGGAGGACCTTGGAATCTGGCCATTTATGGTAAGGGCTTCAGCTCCAAATCTTCCTGGACAAGGGACTCTTTGCTTCAGAAATGCTTCTGGTGTTCAAGTTTCAGTTCTGTCTCAGTTCTTTGGTCTCATGAGGGCTGGGCAAAACTTTGGTTCCTGTGCAACTGAAGGTCAAAGTTTTCTCCTCTGTGAGTGTTTCAGCCACGTGGAAACTCAGTATCTTTTCAGGCCTATTCTGAGCTGGTTCTGCAGTTACAAAGCCACATAAACTCTGTGTCCACTGAATGCTTAATTTATCCTTAGCACATAAAGATGCCAGGCATTATTAGTGTGAAATAAAACTCAGCAGTTTTAGCAAGACTAGGGAGCACTGTTCCAAACCATCATTTCAGAAAAGGAATTGGCAGGCAGAAATGTAAGAGGGGTGCATATTTTATTAGCGGTTCACTCTTACCAGAGTTCCCGTCTCCAGTCTCCAGTCAGTCTGTATTAATTGATGAAAAGAAGTCACTGAAATAATGTGTGGGTGATGTCACAGAAGAAGGCCCCTCTAAAGGGACATAAAACCCATCTATGAGATGCCTTTCTAGATTCTAGTGGAACCCTACCTGTAGAAGTAATGAGAAACCAGAGCGTGTTTTTCCTTTGGATTCTCAGCAAAGGGGAGATGACGACAGGACTTTCTAAGATTCATAGTGGGAGGTAAGCTAGGAATTGACCTTTCCAATAACAGTCTTTGTGGAAGAGACACACAATATGGCAGATGTATTGTGGCATATTGATCCTCCATGTTAGAAAAAAAACACCCACAAATACCTTTGTCATATTCTAATGCACAGACATGCTATCTAAGCTGACTGGAGAATTTAGTCCAAAACTCGAAGTTGTCACACTTAAAAGCAAAACTCAGAGCTCAAGCCTCCTCCTAGAAAGGCTGTGAGCAGGATAGTATGGGAACTTTCCATTAGGAGGAAACTTGCCACTTTCTCTTCCAGTGATTAATAAAATATTCATGGTAGTGGTAGAGTGTATGATTGACATTTCAATCTGTGCTGAACAATGAAGGGTAGGAAGTAGCTGAGGAGGGAAAGCAGTTTCCTAGTCAAGGTTGTGATGTGGGAGAAGACTCCAGGGTGTGGAGGGATTAGACCTACTGATGTGTCAATAGGGATGGCCAAATGACATTGAATCAGCAATTGTGGGCAAAATATATGGCGTGACTCCTAGTCTTCTGCACCTTTTCTGGGATTCTTTTGCTTTTAGTGTCTTGGGGAGAAAGTCCTGGCAGGAGGCACTCCCCTGGGTGGAACCACAGAAACTTCCTATGAGTAACAGAATAAGACAATGTTTCCCAAGTCCTCCCTGAAGGTGAGGATGTAGTCAGTGTCTGGACCAGTTTAGGCCTAAGGCTACCTCTTGCAGTACCTGGGTCATTACACAAGCATTTTCTAGGAGCTGTGGCCAGAGAAGGAGGGAGAGGTGCTCTCCTCCTGTGGATGCCCTCTGTGAATGGGCCCTTGGAGTTGCACATCCCTGTGGCAGCTCAGTTCAAGGCATTTAATGCTCTTTTATTCTGGGCTGTGTGCATGCTGGGTCTTTGTCGGTTTGACTGGAGAAGGGAGAAGAAATGAAGGTGGTGGAGGGAGGGCTGGGCAGGGGAGGAGAAGCTGGCAGGAATGGTGGAAACAATCAAGGAGCAACAGAAGAATGGCTGCTGACAGCTCTCCTGAGCTTTCCACCTTGGAGCTTTGTACATGTGGCAACTATTTGGATAAACAAAGATCAGCTAGAGAAAGACTAGACCAATGCATTTGGCAATTCAGCCTTGGTTCAGTGAGGCTTTAAATGAAGGGAAGGAGAAATATTAGGCAAGAGCTCTGAGGTGTGGTCCCCAGCCCAGCAGTGGAGTCCACCTGGGAACTCATTAGCAATGCAAATCCTCAGGCCGCACCCCAGGCCGGCCCAATCTGAAACCTGAGGGTGGGGTCCACAGTCTGTGCTGGAACAAGCCTATCGGGGACTCTGCCGCAGCTTCAAACTTGAGAACCACCCGTTTTGAATGAGCATGGGAAATTTACAAGAAATGGTCTGAGTCTGAGACTTTTGATTGGGGGTTGTTTGCATGCTTGTTTGGGAGACTTGAGGGACAAGGTTTGGACACAGGAACGTGCAGGAGAAGGATCAGATGTTCCAGAAGCTCTAATGGTGGATGCAGTGCCTAAGACTGTGGGGGTTCCCTTGTGTACTCATTTTAGATTAAAGTAGAATCTGCCAGGTCAATTTTTTTTTTCCGGTCTTCTCATCCAACTCTGGAATCTGGAAGCAGGATAGGAAGAAGGCATTTAAAGAGAAAGAAGAAAACAAAACAAAGCAAAACAAAACAAAAAGTTAAATCTCTTTCTTATTTATGTGTCTGAAAATCGGGACCTCTTTGGAAGCTATCCTGAGCCAAAGGCAAAAACCTCCCACTCTTAAAAGATATTTATTGTTATTTATAAATCATCTCATTATATTCTGAAGAAAAAAAAAATCACATAAATCCTTTTTACCCTCTGTATTCCTGGCCTGCTGGAAATTTAAAAACACAAGAAAATGACACAGACCCTCGTCTGTTGGCTCAGTGTTAGAGTGTCAGCCAGGCGTGTGGAAGTCCTGGGTTTGATTCCCAGTCAGGGCACATAGGAGAAGCGCCCATCTGCTTCTCCAACCTTCCCCCTCTCCTTTCTGTCTATCTCTCTCTTCCCCTCCAGCATCCAAGGCTCCATTAGAGCAAAGTTGACCCAGGCGCTGAGGATGGCTCCATGGCCTCCACCTCAGGTGCTAGAATGGCTCCTATTGCAGCAGAGCAATGCCCCAGAGGGGCTGAGCATTGCCCCCTGGTGGGCATGCTGGGTGGATCCCAGTTGGGCACATGCAGGAGTCTGTCTCTGTGCCCCCACCACCCCCCTTCTCACTTCGGAAAAAGCCCCCCCCCCAAAAAAAAAAGATAATGACACAAACACCGGTAGCCACATGTGAAAGTAAGTGAGACTGAGTCCAACCTCAGGTTCAACAAGCGAGAACCTAACCAGTTGACTTCCATAGCCACTGTGAAGAATTCAGTCCAAAGGCCGGATACGCCTGCAAAATAGGACTGGTAGACAAGAGTGACTATCAGAATGTCAGAGTATGATCTGAGAAAAGCGAAGGGAAAACCAATTAAAACTATTATTATATTGATTAGGCACATATTGCAATGAAACTATACACACAATCAAATTAAAAAGTAAAAAAAGTTGGAGATGTCAAGGAAATGACAGATCTGGTGGTCGTCCAATGACAAAAAGAATATGATTCTATTTTACTGTGAAACCACAGCTGGAGGAGTGCTCCACCATGGTGCCTCCCCCCACACATTTCTTGGCATAGTGGGGAGCCCGCCTCTCTCCAGAGGGAGGGGTCATCAGCTGAGTCACTGCCAGCTGATCAGAGTTGCTGTTTCACCTTCCATGATGGCCTCTGCCCTGCAAAGACCCCAAATCTACCTGCTCTAATTAGTACTTGCTATAAAAATTCCAGTATAGATCAAGAAGTAATTATATGAAACAGGTCTTTTCATCTTCTTTTGAATGTTGTTATACACAAATGCATTTCCACGTTCAACAAAGGAGAGGAAATCAGTAATTCTGAAACTATTAAATGATAGAACAAAACTATGCAGTTATGAAAATGAATAGCATGTCTATAGCTCATATAAGTGTATTCCCCAAATATGGATATTTTCAAGTGGTACATGGTAAATATTTATTAATTTTTAAAGAAAATTACAGCTTTTTTAATTTCACTGTTTTTTGTTTGTTTTTTTAGCAAGCAAGAGAGAAACAGAGAGAGAGAAAGAAGAAGAAGAGAGAAAGACAGAGACAGAGAGAGAGACAGGAAGGGACAGAAATGAGAAGAATCAGCTCATAGTTGTGGCATCTTAGTTGTTCACTGATTGCTTTCTCATATGTGCCTTGACAGGGAGGGGGCTCCAGCTGAGCCAGAGACCTTGGGCTCAAACCAATGACCTTAGGGCCCAAGCCAGCAACCATGGGTCATGTCATTGAGTCCCACGCTCAAACCAGTGACCCTGCACTCAAGCTGGATGAGCCAATGCTCAAGCTGTCAACCTCAGGGTTTTGAACCTGGGTCTTCAGTGCCCCAGATCAATGCTCTATCCACTGAGCCACTGCCTGATCAGGCTGCAATGATTATTTTTAATGCATAATATAAAAGTATGGCAACATCAAACCTATGAATTCATGGGTATTGTTGCACTGTCAAAGATAGGTTGAAACAGAAAAAATTATAATTACCAGAGAAAAATATGAAGTAAATAATAATAGTACAGGCAGCAAAAAACCATAACAGTGGCCTGGGACTCGCTGAAATTTGAGACACAGTGTTATGTAAATGTGTCCACATGTGCTGGTCTCACCTAATTTCACTGCTGACTGACCAGTAAGGGTGGAGCATGCCAACAACAGACATTGCCAGATGCCCTCAAATTAAGTGTGAACATACCACTGCCTTCTATCAGTTGTCTTAAACTAAAATTTTATAATTTGAAAACAACTAACTCATGAACTTAGCTAAAACTTGAGAGGTAAAGAAGCCTCGCCCTTCATCTGACCCATTATCTACAATTAACCTGGTTATGTCCTCAGTCACAGCTAACTAGTGTCACCCTCAATTAGCTTTCCCAGATAGTTTTTCAATTAGCACTAATAGTTCAAACTACTTAAAAATAACAGCACAACATGGCCCGGTAATAGGACTGTTTCCAAGAATATTAATTTACTCTGACAAGTAAACACAATAGAATCCTAGGGAAAGCAAAATCCACTCCATGTTATCTTTGTCCTTTGTAATATGGTCCTTCTTTAGAGGGCTCACTTATGTGACATGCTTAGAGCAGCCATTTTTATTATCTCATAGCTAAATTATACTTAGTTTACTGATTTATTTTTTATTTTTAATTTTTTTAGATGAGAAGCATCAATCATCAGCTTTTTGTTGTGGCACTTTAGTTGTTCATTGATTGCTTTCTCATATGTGCCTTGATCGGGGGACTATAGCAGACCAAGTGACCCCATGCTCAAGCCAGAGACCTTGGGTCCAGGCTGGTGAGCTTTTTGCTCAAACCAGATGAGCCTGCACTCAAGCTGTTGACATCAGGGTCTCAAACCTGGGTACTCCACATCCCTGTCCGATGCTCTATTCACTGCGCCACCGTATGGTCAGGCAGCTTACTGATTTTTTAGAGAATATTATCAGGTTTCCGTTTTTCAGAAGCATTATCATTGGGTGGTGAGATTACACTGTAAGGATGTTATAAGCAGTGGTTGGTCACCACCTGCCACATCAAATAATCCTCAGGGTAAGCACTGGGCTACAGGGCAAGTGAGTAAGGCTTTCCCCCTTCCTCCTTAAGCCATACACCAATTTGTACAAATAAACTCTAGGCCAGTTTATCAATTCAGCACTAAATAAAAACAATATGATATTAAATCAATAAAAACTTCACACGAATTATCAAAAATCACTGAAAGTCCTACTTAATTTGAACCATAAGAATTATTTTTATTTTTAGAAAAACAGATTTAAAAAAAAAATTCTACTATTAACCATATCATAAAATTCCAGGTAAATCTGTGAAAAAAGGATTGTGTCTTTCCATTTGCCTGAGTCCCTTCTTTCACTGACCCCAGACTTCTTCCTGTTCCTTCTCCTCTCTCCCCCGGCAACCTGGGAGTCTAGCCGCAGGCCTTGGGGCCCGCTCCAGCTCAGGCGTGGGCGTGGGTGCCCTTTAAGAGAAAGCAGGATGCACTGCAACTGGGAGTCTCAGAGTGAGAAAATCTAGGCAGAGATGAAGAAACTGCACATGGTGACATTTCAAGGCGGTAGGTAGTGGGGGAAGAGGGACCACTGGCAGGTGGGAAGGTGGGGTTTACACACTTCACTGATGGCTTCTTGGACCACATAAGCTGAGAAAAAAAAGATAGCTTTCACCTTGGTTGTACCACAAATTCATACCTGATAGCATCTACATCAAAATACATGATAAAATGTATCTGCTTGCAAAGCACTACATTTGTAGACCCTAGGGTATTAAATGTGATGTGGAGGAAAGGAATAAAGGAATAAAGCCGATGATAAGTACAACTACTATATAGGTATAAATTAACCTCCATCTTACAGATTAGAAAGCTGAGGCACAGGCATATTTTTGTAATGTTCAAATTTACCCACCTGACTACAAACTCCAGCTATTATTTTTTTTCTATTTACCACAAGTTGTTTCCTCAAAGATCTATGGGTAGACCTAACAAGTGTAGCTTTTGAATGCACCTTGCATCTTCAAGTTCTACCTGGCATCCATAGGCAGCCAGGTTCAGCATTTAAACCAAAAGGGAGCTACCATTCTTAAATTCAGACCAAAGGGTTTCTGAAGAATAGTTTATAAACTGCCTCAGGTATTAATTTTATTTTGGGAAACTTGTTTTCACACATCAGTATCACCATTATAAACTCATCTTAACACCAATCAGTACTTAAATTGTATCATGTAACAAAACACACACACACACACACACACACACACAATTACTGCATTTGTGCATCTTCCCCTCTGAGAGTTAGAAACCAAATGGGTTAACCATTAAATCGAAAAACCAGGGATTATGCATCTAAAGCAGGGGTCCCCAAACTATGGCCCCACGGGCCACATGCGGCCCCCTGAGGTCATTTATCCAGCCCCCGCCGCACTTCCGGAAGGGGCACCTCTTTCATTGGTGGTCAGTGAGAGGAGTATAGTTCCCATTGAAATACTGGTCAGTTGGTTGATTTAAATTTACTTGTTCTTTATTTTAAATATTGTATTTGTTCCTGTTTTGTTTTTTGTTTTTTACTTTAAAATAAGATCTGTGCAGTGTGCATAGGGATTTGTTCATAGTTTCTTTTATAGTCTGGCCCTCCAATGGTCTGAGGGACAGTGAACTGGCCCCCTGTGTAAAAAGTTTGGGGACCCCTGATCTAAAGGAACACTCACTCTGCATAATCACTGAGACCAAGGGCTATTTCTAGTGCTAGGTATAGAGTAGACAATTGTTCTGTTTGTAGATTGGCTAGTAAGAGATTTCAGCAAGCTAACATAAAAAACTTTGCTAGTCCCCTAATTTGCAATTTGGAAAACCAGAAGTAAGGGTTGTTCTTTGAGAAATCAAAGGAGGAAGCTGGCCTCAGAACTCCCTAGGTTCTACCCTTTAAAGCTATTTTCTTGAAAGAATTCTGTGTGACAGACCTTACAATTGCACAAGGCTGATGGGCCAGAGCACTTTCTTTTCTTTTATAACGTTATTAAAGAATGAATACAGCTTCGTCTTTAAGGGCACAACTTTATGGGACATAGGGACCCTTCACACTTCATGGAAAGGTCAAAGCTGTCCTAAAAACGACCAGTGAACCCAATAAATTCTTCACTTGGAGGTCCATTTTATCTGTGTTTCATCATCTCATTTAAAAACAAAATGTCTGAGTCCTCTTTTTCTGGCCTATTATTTATTAGATTCCAATAAAGAAGTGAGCTTTTCATTAAAATTTTGTCACAAACCACCCCATAGTATGCCTTTCTTTTGCAAAAGGCATCTTTTAATTTGTCTCTCCTTTCTTGAAAAAAGAAGTAAATTTTGTCTCTCTTCTTTTTCACTGTCTCTCTTTCTGCATCTTTAAAGAAACTGATAAATAGAATTACTTCCTTTCCCCTTTGACTTAAAGAAATATGCAACAAGTATATTTTTGATTTATTTTTTTAGCAGAAAGTCACATTCTTTCAGAAAGGATGATTTTAGAAAATGAAACTCACACTTCCTTCTTTGTGAAGACATAATTAAAAACCTATTAGATGAATAACTCAGTATTGATATATACATATATGACATAAAAATTTGTTTTCAATGATGATATATGATATAGAAAGATCTAGCCAATACTAATAAAATTCATCTCTTAAAGTTTGTATAAGTAAGCAAGAAAACTTTTTAATCGATACTAAGGTGGTGAGTTGCTAATGAGACGTGGGTTGCTTTTGAAGGAAGACAGTATTGGGATTAGATACTTAAATATTAATAAGTGGTTTTCTGCATAAGGTCAACTTAGGAAGAGAAAAAGTTCAGAAAACATAACTGCAGCCCAAACTCTTAACTTCAAAAAAATTGTAAATATAATATTAAAGACCTCTTTCTGTGTAGGTCTTAGCACTTCAAATACATCAGAATACAATCTTAACAACAGATAGAAATTACATTCCCTTTGAACTTTTGGATGGCAACATTATACTCAATTTCTTTATACTTGACCATGAACCTCAGCTCATGTAATCAAACAAAATTAAACCAATGTGAGACACGCTCAGCAAGTGGTGGGAACTAAGAAGCTGAATTTCCATTTTCCTTTGTCTATATTTTACAAAATCATGCAAATGCATGCACTATTAGTTAGAATCAGGACTGCAATATGATAGCTTGATGACAGAGCAAAATTAATTTGACACAAAGATAAATAGCAATTTGTGAAAATCATGCCCCCTGGTATGTTAAAGACATGAGGGAGGGCAGGGCAGTGTGGGAGGGGCCTCTGGGACTGAACATGCATTTCCAACCAATCCTTATTTCTCCATATCAGCTATTTTCTTTTAAGTTATGAGGAATGAGCCTGGAAGGAAAGAGTGAGTTGCCAGCTCTAAAGGAGAGGGAGGATGCTTTATTCTCGGTCACAGAAAAAAAAAATGGGGGAAGATAAGAGACATTGAGGGATGGAAGCAGGAAAGCAGAGGAACTCATGTCAAACACCTTCCTTTGTTTCAGGAAAGCCAAAGAGGTGATCTTCTGAGCACAGACAGTTGCCGTCATTTTATGAACTCAGAAAAGATGAAAATGGTTTGAAACAGCTGTGATGGAGAAGTGGGTTGCCTGGCTTACTTGACTCATATATGACTTGGGCTTGTTTTGCCCAATCTTTAGGAACAATGCTGCCCACAGAATCTTATAGCTGTAGCTCCGAAGCTTAATCAGAAATGACAAATATGTGGCAATGTGCTAACACTCCTCTCTTCCCTCATGCTCATGACAGACATTATTAATCAAGTATGACATCTTTTCTAACTGAGCTGATACAGAGGCTCACAGTCCTTCTCTCCCCAGCTCTCCAAGCAGCCATTATTAATTGATCAAAGGAGGCATGTGACATGAAATCCAGTCACCGCTATTGAGCAGAGCATAAATCTTGCTATGGATTTGGTTTGCCCATAACAGGGTCCTTGCTTAGTGAGTTAGCTACGAAATATCCCTGTCCTATAAGGACTAGATTATTTTGTTCTTGAATTTCCATATCTTTTATGTATGGGGATCTGGCACCTGCTCCCAGACCTCCTAGACAGCTACATGAGTTCATGGCGGGCCTATTCAGGGGCGCCACGAGCCACTTAAGAAAGCAAGGCTCTAAGCTTCCACCCCTCCAATCCACATCCTCAAGATTCATTCTATAACTGACTACCACTGAGACACAGAGAAACCTGATGTTTGTTGGTAGCCAACAGGCTACCATGATTCTCCACATACAAACTTGAAACTGCCTGACCAGGCGGTGGTGCAGTGAATAGAGCATCAGACTGGGATGCGGAAGACCCAGGTTCAAGACCCCGAGGTCGCCAGCTTGAGCACGGACTCATCTGGTTTGAGCAAAGCTCACCAGTTTGGACCCAAGGTCGCTGGCTTGAGCAAAGGGTTACTCGGTCTGCTGAAGACCTACAGTCAAGGCACATGTGAGAAAGTAATCAATGAACAACTAACATGTCGCAACAAAAAACTGATGATTGATGCTTCTCATCTCTCTCTGTTCCTGTCTGTCTGTCCCTATCTATCCATCTCTCTGATTCTCTGTCTCTGTAAAAAAACACACAAAGAAACCCAAAAACAGGCCCTGGCCGGTTGGCTCAGTGGTAGAGCGTCGGCCTGGCGTGCAGAAGTCCCAGGTTCGATTCCCGGCCAGGGCACACAGGAGAAGCGTCCATCTGCTTCTCCAGCCCTCTCCCTCTCCTTCCTCTCCGTCTCTCTCTTCCCCTCCCGCAGCCGAGGCTCCATTGGAGCAAAAGATGGCCCGGGCACTGGGGATGGCTCCTTGGCCTCCGCCCTAGGCACTAGAGTGGCTCTGGTCGCGGCAGAGCGATGCCCCGGAGGGGCAGAGCAGCGCCCCTGGTGGGCAGAGCGCCACCCCCTGGTGGGCGTGCCGGGTGGATCCTGGTGGGGCGCATGCGGGAGTCTGTCTGACTGACTCTCCCTGTTTCTAGCTTCAGAAAAATACAAAAAAACAAAACAAAACCCAAAAACAGAACTTGAAACCTAAGAAGATACACAAAATTTGAATAGTTCCTTGGTGATAGCATAAAATATTAGTCCTGGTAAACCAGTAAGTCATCCTTAGCCTTTAAATAACTTCCAAGTTTGAGGATGGTAGCCTAAAACAGCAGGCTCTCCTGGCCTTAAGTCCTCTGCTAAACTATTTTCCCTAAAACAGGCCCTGAGACAGCCCTCAGGCATCAGAAATGTCTCTAGGATTGTCAGAAGTCACCTCTTCCAAAATTTCAGGCACTCTTTTTCAATGGAGACCATGAAGTCCAGTGGAAGATCAGGGTGTAAGCTTGGAACCCAGGGCATGTTTCCCAGAAATTCCTGTGCAATGAGCAGGTATCCTCATCTGAAACAATGAACCTACCAAAACCACATCTGCCAAATTACACCTACTGTGGTATTGCCTATGTCACCAGATATTTCTGGGCTGACTGGTTCACTGATGGAACCAGATCTCTGGCCTTGAGGGGTTACTCTGACTTTGATGAAAGGTTCTACAATCTCAGTGGTTAAGCCCCACCAAGTCCCATTGTTTCTTCTGAACTCTGGGATCCTGATACAATCATTCCCTTAGGTCCAGGCAAGACTGTTCAGAAGAGATAGGTAGTAAACCCATACATGGTCCCTAGTGAGCATCCAGTGTCTGCAGACTATGAGAGTCTGGGAAATCCAGGGTGGGCCATTCCAGTGGCCCAGAATGACAGAACCTAACCTTGTTGTGGGCCAAGTCCTGAGAGCCCTCTAACCTAAGAAAACCCCAATTCTACTTCAGCCTGGCCCTCAATTTTCTATATTTCCAGAATTCAAAATACCAGGAACCAATATGTCTCTTACTGCCAAGAGTTGTGCTGAGGTGGCAACCCCAGAATACTCAAGAAGGGTCAACAGGTGCAAACATGCTAGAAAAATGTTGTATTTGTTCTTTTATTACTTGAGTTAAAATCACAACTCTATCCTCTACTAACTGGGATTTTCACCAACTTGCTTGACTCTCCTAAGCTTCAGTTAAACAAGGGTATAGTAGAAAAATAATAGGAATATACTAGGATTGTTGAAGCTTAGACATAATGTATGTTGAGAGCTGGGCACATGACAGGCACTCTCAGCAGTCATACCTATACAGTAATCTCAAAGTGCAAAATTAACATAGGAGCATATTTGAAGCATAATGCTTGTTATATAGTAGCACTCAAATATACATACATACATACATATATAAAAAAAAATAGTAGCGGAGAGAGAGAAGATGGCAGCGGAGTAGGCGGATGCACAGACACCCAGCTCTCAACACCAAACTGGAACACAAATCAATTTAGAAAAAATCAGCATGAAAAACCAACACTGAACTGCAAGAACAGCTCTCAAAAACCAAGGAGCAAAGAGGAAGCCACAATAATCCTGGTAAGGAGTGCCTGAATCTCCTCTGCTTACAGGAAGGGAAGGAGGGGGGTGAGGCTGAGAGCCCAGAGAGGATTTCACAGAGGAAAAAGAGCAGAAACTACTGCTCACAGCCACTTACCTGGCAACCAGGGAGCAAGGTGGGTTGAAAAGACCAGCTTATCTCCCAAGTGGAAAAGACAGGGAGAGGGACAGACTGTGAGGGGCTAAGGTATGCAAGAAACAAAATAAAAAAGCTGACTCATTCGTGCTGGAGGCGGCCATAGCTGGGGGAGGGACTGAATCTTTCACAAAACAGGGCTGAAGTGCTTCCGGATCAGAGATCTCCGGACATCTATCCAGCCCCAATCAGCACAACAAGACACAGCTGAAAACAAGAAGTGGGGAGGAGGGGCAGTAACTCAGGTCTCCATGGAGATCTGAGATACACCTCCCCCTACTGAAGCTGAGAGAAAAAACCCTGCCCCCAGTGAGATTAGTTGGAGGAAGAGACCTTCAGCATCTCAGGTTACACCCACAGCATTCCTGGATACAGTTTCAAGGAAGCCCCCTGCTGAGATCAGTTAACAAGACTATCACCTGTTAAGAAAACAAACAAATCAAGACTTCAAAGCTGCCCAAATCCGAAAGTGGATTACAAATAATAGCTGATACCAACCCACGAAGACCTAAAAATAACACAACTGAAAACTGGAGGCAGACAACACCAAGCCTAGACTCAATCAACTCTACAAATAAAAAAAAGAAGAAGAAGAAGATGAGAAAACAAAGGAGTGCAATCCAAATGAAACCACAAGAGACACTTTCGAGAGATGAACTGAGTGATATGGAAATAATCAAACTTCCAGATGCGGAGTTCAAAATAATGATTGTAAGGATGCTTAGGGATCTTAGAACAACAATGGAGGGGGAGTTTGAAAACCTAAATAAAGAAATAGCAAGTATAAAAAAGAATCAGTTGGAGACGACAAATACAATATCAGAAATAAAGACCACAATGGAAGGAATTAAAAACAGGATAGATAGAGCAGAGGATCGAATCAGCGAGTTAGAAGACAACTGGAATGAAGGCATGAAAGCAGAGAAGAAAAGAGAAAAAAGACTCAAAAAGTCAGAGGAAACTCTTAGAGAGCTCTGTGACAACATGAAGAGAAATAACATCCGCATCATAGGGGTTCCTGAAGAAGAAGAAAAAGAACAAGGGATAGAGACTTTGTTCAATCATATCATAGCTGAAAACTTCCCTAAATTAATGCAAGAGAAACTCTCACAAATCCAAGAAGCACAGAGGACTCCATTAAAGAGAAACCCAAAGAAACCTACACCAAGACACATCATAATTAAAATACCAAAGCTAAGCGATAAAGAGAAAATATTAAAAGCTGCAAGAGAAAAAAAAGTTATCACCTACAAAGGAGCCCCCATAAGGAAGACATCTGACTTCTCAACAGAAACACTTGAGGCCAGAAGGGAATGGCAAGAAATATTCAAAGTAATGCAGAACAAGAACCTACAACCAAGACTACGTTATCCAGCAAGGCTATCATTTAAAATTGAAGGAGAAATAAAAAGCTTCCCAGACAAAAAGCAACTCAAGGAATTCATTACAACCAAACCAATGCTGCAGGAAATATTAAGGGGCCTGGTGTAAACAGATAAAGTGGGAAAAGAATACAGAAAAAAAAAAAGAAAAAGGAATACACCTTTAAAGAAGAAAATGGCAATAAACAACTACATATCAATAATAACCTTAAATGTAAATGGATTAAATGATCCAATCAAAAGACATAGGGTAGCTGCGTGGATAAGAAAACAGGACCCATACATATGTTGTCTACAAGAGACACACCTTAGAACAAAAGACACACACAGATTGAAGGTAAAAGGATGGAAAAAAATGTTTCATGCAAACGGAAATGAAAAAAAAGCTGGGGTAGCAATAATTATATCAGACAAATTGGACTTTAAAACAAAGGATATAGTAAGAGATAAAGAAGGCCACTACATAATGATAAAGGGAGTAATCCAACAGGAAGATATAACTATTATAAATATCTATGCACCTAATATAGGAGCACCCAAATATATAAAACAGATTTTGATGGATTTAAAGGGCGAGATCAACAGCAATACTATAATAGTAGGGGATTTCAATACCCCACTAACATCACTAGATAGATCCTCAAGAAAGAAAATTAACAAAGAAACAGCAGACTTATTGGAAACACTAGATCAACTCGATTTAATAGATATCTTCAGAACCTTTCACCCTAAAGCAGCAGAATATACATTTTTTTCAAGTGCTCATGGTACATTCTCTAGGACAGACCACATGTTAGGGCACAAAAGTGCTCTCAACAAATTTAAGAAGACTGAAATCGTATCAAGCACTTTCTCTGATCACAACGGCATGAAACTAGAAATGAATCACAGCAGAAAAGCTCAAAAATTCTCAAACACATGGAAACTAAATAGCAGGATGTTAAATAATGAATGGATTAAGAATGAGATCAAAGAAGAAATAAAGAAATTCCTAGAAACGAATGACAATGAGCATACAACAACTCAAAATTTATGGGACACAGCGAAAGCAGTGCTGAGAGGGAAGTTCATAGCACTACAGGCACACTTTCAGAAGCTAGAAAAAGCTCAAATAAACAACTTAACCCTGCATCTAAAAGAATTAGAAAAAGAACAGCAAGTAAAGCCCAAATGTAGTAGAAGGAAGGAAATAATAAAGATCAGAGCAGAAATAAATGACATAGAGGCTAAAGAAACAATACAGAGGATCAATGAAACTAGGAGCTGGTTCTTTGAAAAGGTAAACAAGATTGATGCACCTTTAAGTAGACTCACCAAGAAAAAGAGAGAGAGGACTCAAATAAATAAAATTAGAAATGAGAGAGGAGAAATAACAACTGACACAACAGAAATACAAAATATTGTAAGAAAATACTATGAAGAACTGTATGCCAAAAAACTAGACAACCTAGATGAAATGGACAAATTCCTTGAAACATACAATCTTCCAAAAATCAATCTGGAAGAATCAGAAAACTTAAACAGACCAATTACACCAAAGGAGATCGAAACAGTTATCAAAAAACTCCCAACAAAGAAAAGTCCGGGGCCCGATGGCTTCACAATGGAATTCTACCAAATATTCAAAGAAGAACTAACTCCTATCCTTCTCAAACTATTTCAAAAAATTCAAGAAGAAGGAAGACTTCCAAACTCCTTTTATGAGGCGAGCATAATTCTGATTCCAAAACCAGGCAAAGACCACACAAAGAAAGAAAATTATAGGCCAATATCTCTGATGAATATAGATGCTAAAATCCTCAACAAAATATTAGCAAACCGGATCCAACAATATATGGAAAAAATCATACACCATGATCAAGTGGGATTTATTCTGGGGAGGCAAGGCTGGTACAATATTCGTAAATCAATCAATGTGATTCATCACATAAACAAAAAGAAGGAGAAAAACCATATGATAATTTCAATAGATGCAGAAAAAGCATTTGATAAAATCCAGCACCCATTCATGATCAAAACTCTCAGCAAAGTGGGAATACAGGGAACATACCTCAACATTATAAAAGCCATCTATGAGAAACCCACAGCCAACATCATACTCAATGGGCAAAAATTAAAAGCAATACCCTTAAGATCAGGAACAAGGCAGGGGTGCCCCCTTTCACCACTCTTATTTAACATAGTCCTGGAAGTCCTAGCCACAGCAATCAGACAAGAAGAAGAAATAAAAGGCATTCAATTGGAAAAGAAGAAGTAAAACTATCATTATTTGCAGATGATATGATATTGTATATAGAAAACCCTAAAGTCTCAGTCAAAAAACTACTGGACCTGATAAATAAATTCAGCAAAGTGGCAGGATATAAAATCAATACTCAGAAATCAGAAGCATTTTTATACACCAACAATGAACAGTCAGAAAGAGAAATTAAGGAAACAATCCCCTTCACAATTACAACCAAAAAAATAAAGTACCTAGGAGTAAACTTAACCAAGGAGACTAAAGACTTGTACTCGGAAAATTACAAAACATTGATAAAAGAAATCAAGGAAGATACTAACAAGTGGAAGCATATACCGTGCTCATGGTTAGGAAGAATAATCATCATTAAAATGTCTATATTACCCAAAGCAATTTATAAATTCAATGCAATACCAATTAAAATACCAATGACATACTTCAAAGATATAGAACACATATTCCAAAAATTTATATGGAACCAAAAAAGGACACGAATAGCCTCAGCAATCTTAAAAAAGAAGAATAAAGTGGGAGGTATCACACTTCCTGATATCAAGTTATACTACAAGGCCATTGTACTCAAAACAGCCTGGTACTGGCATAAGAACAGGCATATAGATCAATGGAATAGAACAGAGAACCCAGAAATAAACCCACAGTTCTATGGACAACTGATATTTGACAAAGGAGGTAAGGAAATACAATGGAGTAAAGACAGCCTCTTTAACAAATGGTGTTGGGAAAATTGGACAGCTACCTGCAAAAAAATGAAACTAGATCACCAGCTTACACCACTCACAAAAATAAACTCAAAATGGATAAAAGACTTGAATGTAGGCCGTGAAACCATAAGCATCTTAGAAGAAAACATAGGCAGTAAGCTCTCTGACATCTCTCGGAGCAATATATTTGCTGATTTATATCCACGGGGAAGTGAAATAAAAGACAGGATAAACAAATGGGACTATATCAAACTAAAAAGCTTTTGCACAGCTAAAGACAACAAGAACAGAATAAAAAGACAAACTACACAATGGGAGAACATATTTGACAATACGTCTGATAAGGGGTTAATAACCAAAATTTATAAAGAACTTGTAAAACTCAACACCAGGAAGACAAACAACCCAATCCAAAAATGGGCAAAAGAGATGAATAGACATTTCTCCAAAGAGGACATACAGATGGCCAATAGGCATATGAAAAAATGCTCAACATCACTAATCATTAGAGAAATGCAAAATAAAACCACAATGAGATATCACCTTACACCAGTCAGAATGGCGCTTATCAACAAAACAACACAGAATAAGTGCTGGCGAGGATGTGGAGAAAAGGGGACCCTCCTGCACTGCTGGTGGGAATGCAGACTGGTGCAGCCACTGTGGAAAACAGTATGGAGATTCCTCAAAAAACTGAAAATCAAACCGCCTTTTGACCCAGCTATCCCACTTTTAGGAATATACCCCAAGGACACCATAGAACGGCTCGAAAAGGAGAAATGCACCCGCATGTTTGTGGCAGCATTGTTCACAATAGCGAAGATCTGGAAACAGCCCAAGTGTCCGTCAGAGGACGAGTGGATTAAAAAACTTTGGTACATATATACTATGGAATACTACTCAGCCATAAGAAATGATGACATCGGATCATATACAATAACATGGATGGACCTTGATAACATTATACGGAGTGAAATAAGTAAATCAGAAAAAAAACTGAGATGAATCCATACATAGAAGGGACATAAAAATGAGACTCAGAGACATGAACAAGAATGTGATGGCAACAGGGGCGGGGGGGTTGGGGAGGGGGGAGGGGTGAAGAAGGAGAGAGGGGTTAGGGGAGGGGAGGGGCACAAAGAAAACCAGATAGAAGGTGACAGAAGACAATTTAACTTTGCAGGAGGGGTATACAGCACAATCAAATATCAAAATAATCTAGAGATATTTTCTCTCAACATATGTACCCTGATTTATCAATGTCACTGCATTAAATTTAATAAAAAAATATTAATATTAAAAAAAAATAGTAGCACTCAAATATACATACTATATAGCCCTGGCCGGTTGGCTCAGCGGTAGAGCGTCGGCCTAGCGTGCGGAGGACCCGGGTTCGATTCCCGGCCAGGGCACACAGCAGAAGCGCCCATTTGCTTCTCCACCCCTCCGCCGCGCTTTCCTCTCTGTCTCTCTCTTCCCCTCCCGCAGCCAAGGCTCCATTGGAGCAAAGATAGCCCGGGCGCTGGGGATGGCTCTGTGGCCTCTGCCTCAGGCGCTAGAGTGGCTCTGGTCGCAACATGGCGACGCCCAGGATGGGCAGAGCATCGCCCCCTGGTGGGCAGAGCGTCGCCCCTGGTGGGTGTGCCGGGTGGATCCCGGTCGGGCGCATGCGGGAGTCTCCCTGTTTCCAGCTTCAGAAAAATGGAAAAAAAAAAATATATATATATATATATATACATACTATATATATATATAAATAAATTAATAAGCTAGTCATGTTTGTTACCATGGATAAGAGAATATTTTTTAAAAGGAGGCTAATTCACCAGGCAGTTGCTTGCCCAACCATCAGCATTACTGTTTTGTTTTGTTTTAAATGAGAGGAGGGGAGATAGTGATATAGACCCCCACATGCACCCTGACCTGGATCCACTTGGCAACCTCTCTTTGGGACCAATACTTGGATCAACAGAGCTACTTCTAGCACTGGAGACTGAATAGGTTGAACCACCTGAGCTATTCTCAGCACCCAGGCTGATGATTGAACCAATTGAGCCACTGGCTGTGAGAGGGGAGAAGAGAGAGAAGGGGGAGAGGGAGGGAGGGAGGGAGAGAGGGAGGGGGAGAAAAGCACATGGTCACTTCTCATGTGTGCCCTGACTAGGAATTGAAAACCTAGGACGTCCACACTCTGAGCCAACGCTCTGTCCACTGAGCCAGCCAGCTAGGGTTGCATTACATTTTATTCAGTTACTCTGATGCTTCAACTGAAAGAAGGAGTGGCCTACAATCAATTTATAAACTTTCTGAAAATCCATCAAATCCACTTAAACTGTGATTTTTGACCTGTAAGTCACGCATTTGAACATTTATAGAAAACTCAATAATAAAACTGCTTTTGAGGGGAAGGAGAAATTCTTCAGGAAGACTGTGTTCAGCAATAGTTAAAGTAGTACCCTTATTTTAAAGACTATCTTTCACTAACTGATAATGTATCATTTCTAAGCTGATCTTTAATTAGAGTTTAAAATTTCATACTTAGGTATACAAAGATTATTTTTGAAAAGTCAATTCCCTTTTTAGTCTCACACTTGAGTTTTGATTTTATGGAGAAAAAAATAATCCTTTAATAAAGTTAACACGTTGGTCTTGAACTGTGTGGACAGGGGCAGAGAAAAACCAGGTATCTGTTGCATAATTCTGATAGTTGTACTCATTGCCGAATGGCTATCAGAGTAAAAAGTGTGCACATTTTCCACAACCTACTATTGACCCTTCCATTCTCGAGTATCTCAGAAGAGAGGCGAGGACACCTTCCCACCTGGGTGATTTCATTTTCCCATGGACATAAAAGTATAACATTGATCATATACATCAGTTGTTTTGCAATAACACCAACCTGTTCTGCAGGCTCCTAGAAGAAACTCATGCTCCATTGATAGGACTGTAATGAGTCAGATGGTCCAGGGTTCAAATCCCAATCCTGTTACTTGGGAAAATTTCTACCTTGGGCAATGTATACTTCATGTCCCCAAGCCTTAGTTTCTTAATTTTCCCCATAGGTACTAGTTATACTTTGTCCTCCATCTGTCACCCCATGGATGGATCCTCTGCCCTGCTGCGCCCAGGGCAAGTGATTCTACAGGTGCAGCACCACAGGTTTGGCAGATAGGGGACACAGCAAGAGATCAGAGGGTGGGGCTTTGTTTCCATCAGAGCTCCTAGGAACAGCTACAATTGTATCATCTGAGTGCCTTGGTGTCCCACTTCCCAGGCTGCCGGCTCCCTAGAAAGATGAAAGGAGATGTATGTAAAGCACTTAACAAAGGCCTGTCACAAATAATGTGTGGTAGATACCACCCAGGTTTAAAGCCAAAATAAGCAAGCGGTGTTTGAGGAGGGCCAACAATAGGTAAGAAGTTGGTTGGAATAATGTGCCACCAAGGTGAAGGCAACAGTCTCAGTTAAGCATGAGGGGGTAGAAATATTTGGTTCAGCCCTGGCTGCTTGGCTTAGTGGTAGAGCATTGACCCAGCAGGGGGACATCCCAGGTTCGATTCCCTGTCAGGAAACACAGAAGAACAAACCATCTACTTCTCTTCCCTTGTCTCTCCTTCTTCTCCTTCTCCTTCTTCTTTCTTGTTCTTCTTCTTGTTCTTCTTCTTGTTCTTCTTCTTGTTCTTCTTGTTCTTGTTCTTCTTCTTCTTCTTCTTCTTCTTCTTCTTCTTCTTCTTCTTCTTCTTCTCTCTCTTTCTCTCTCTCTCCCTCTCTCTCTTTACCTCCCACAGCTATGGCTTAATTGATTTGAGTGCACTGGCTCCAGGTGCTGAGGATGGCTCCATGGAGCCTCCATCTCAGGTGCTAAAAATAGCTTGTTGCAAGCATGGCCCCAGATGGGCAGAGCATCAGCCCCAGATGGGGGTTGTCAGGTAGATCCCTGTCGAGGTGCATGCAGAAGTCTATCTCTATCTCCCCTCCTCTCACTTAAAAAAAGGAAAAAAAGTAAATATTTGGTTTGCAGCCATTCCTGACTGTGTTCAAGTATTGGTACACTGCCTGCTTAGCTACTGCAAACCCTCCTCTGACAAAATTCATGGGAAAAAATTCCCTTCTGAAATGGACTCAGAGTGAAATAAAATCAACACTGCCCAGGGGAACAGCAGCCAGCAGTGGTGGGAGCACAGGGTTGTGACATTTGCTCTACCAGGGGATGGCTGGGCGGAGGCAGCCGGAGGGCAGTCCTGGGGTGTCCTGGGGGAGAGAGAGGTGCTCTAGGGTAGGTGACTGCGCTGCTCCTTGAAGTCTGAGGATGTCAAAAATCAGAAAAGGCGTTCATTAGATGTTGACTGCTATATATGTGGACTCCCCTAAATACTTGAGAGGGATGTAAATAAAGACAGAAATTCCTATTTTGTTGCTTCCTGATCCAGGGTCAGTGATGAGCCATGCAGGTTATTGTTTTAGAAACACTGTTCAATGGCTGCAGGGTATAATCCTTCTTCCATCCTTCACTCTGTTCTAGGACCAAGCTACCTAAGAACGGTCTAGAATATAAATGGTTCTCAAGGTGTGATGTGGTCTTAGGGCCAGCAACACCGGCATTACCTGCGAACTTACTAGAAATGCAAAATCTAGTAATCTGGGCTGCCCCCAGACCTGCTGAATCAGAGTCCTTCCAGTGGGGCCCAGATTGCTGGGCTTTCACAGCCCTCCAGGTGATTCTGGTGCACACTGAGATTTGAGAACCCCTGTCTTAGCCCAGATGCCTTAGCACCAATACATAGTATCACTGTGGGTTATTACTTGCCACTCGTTTATTATACATTAAGCACAGTGCTAACCCCTTTACTTAAATCGTAGCATTTAATTTATTTAACCTCTACAACAGCCTTGTGTGGTAGATACAACCGCATTTATGGAAGGTAAACTGAGGTCCAGGGAGGCTGCAGAGCATGCCAAAGGCACACAGCCAAGATGGAGCCAGAAATCACATCCATGCTGGCCTTCTCTGTGTCCTTGACCGCTTCCCTCTGTTGCTCTGTGCTATAACAAATCCAGGCGCACCCTGTGTGTTTACTGAGTGACATGAACCTTTCCTGCAGGACCACAGAGACTACTTCCTAGCGTGCCCAGTGAATCCGGAGCTGCTCTAACAGGGAACTCTCACCATCTCGGAAATGCGCTTGACTCAAAGAAAAGCTCAAAGGAGTAAACAAGACGCGGGCTGAGCCATGGATCTGGAGGCCAGATATATGGCCATATGGAAAGTATCAAACTTGCCCAGTTTTTGAGTTGCCCAAACAAATGTCTTCTTTGTCTACACCAAAAAAATTCAAAATTAAATTTAAAAAATACACACACACTCACATACACACAAGGAAGCCAACATTGTGTGTACTTTTATCAGAATTTGGGGGGTAAATATTTGGATCTGTTCTCTTCACCCAAAAAAGATCAGACCGAATAAAAGTGAATTAAAAATAAAAGCTTGAGAAAGGAGTTTCTGTGAGCTACTTCAAGGAATGTGCTATTGTCTGCCACTGTGAGGTGTCTACAGTCTTTTCTCTGCACTAAGAAACTGAGGTCTGTTTTTACCTAGAGGAAAAAGTACCAACAGATGCTGATCTTACAATGATCAATGCCATATATATATATATATATGCACATAAAACATGTCAATATAAGTAAAAATTCTGTTTAAAATTATATACTATCATATTTGTGCAGTCAAACAGATAAAAAAGGAGAATTTCATATGTGCATGTCTTTTAGGCAACTCTAATTATGGATTTATTTTCATGTAGAACTAATAAACCTGATAATGACATTTATATTTAAACAGAGTATTTTGAACGGCATGTATGAAATGGATTTAAGCTCAAATTTTTCTGAACTATGCACATGTGTATTGGTGTTTAGATATACATATGTAAAAGTGATAAATAATGATGAACAAATATATTCAAACAAGAAATTTCTTACTTGGAGAAAAATTAATTCATATTTAGGACTAAATATTTCCTAAGTTTATATATTAGGAAGTTCTTAATCAAATGCATATAAAACATATCTGTAATAATTGTAGCATCAGTAACAAGCAAAACTGCTACAAAAATCAATCTGAACAATCTCTTTGGATAAGTTAGAAATAGTCAAAAAGAAAAAAAAAAGAAATGCACCCCTATGTTTATGGCAGCATTGTTCACAATAGCAAAGATCTGGAAACAGCCCAAGTGTCTTGTCAGTGGACGAATGGATTAAAAAGCTATGGTACATATACACAATGAAATACCATGGGGCCATGAAAAAGAAAGAAATATTACCTTTTGCAACAACATGGATGGACCTGGATATTATTATGTTAAGTGAAATAAGCGAGGCAAAGAAAGAAAAATATCATATGACCTCACTCATTTGAGGAATCTAATGAACAATGTGAACTGAGGAACGGAATTAAACCTGAAGGGAAGGGGAGGGAGCTGTTAGGAGGAGGGTAAGGAACATGTTGAAGGGAATAAGGCGGGGGATGCATTCGGGGCAACACCAGAATCTATGTAAACATAAATAAATAAATAAATAAATAGCCAAATAGTAAGCTGCTGAGTTTATTTTTCCATTTTACAAAGTGATCATTCTGCAGACTTTGTTACGACAGTCAAGTGCTTACTTTTATGCCCTTCTGCACACCCTCCCCCTCCCAAGCTCTTTGAGGGCATTGGGATCCTCTTAGTAGCTTCAGAGACACAGGAGTTCTTAGAAAGCCGCTTTGGAATCGGAAAGAGTTTCTCAGACTGAGGTGATGTTATTTAAAGGGGAGGGGCACAAACGTAAAGGCTGTGAAGCCCAAGGAGATGAGAGTGAGGTGAGCTGGATAAAGCATCCTGTCTTCTGAAGGGAGCAGCCACTTCCTTTCTCCATTCAATCATCCTCTGGCAAGAATGCTGGTCCAGTGCTTTCTGACCTTGATTTGTCAAAAGCAAATGGGTAGTTAGGACTTTAAAAAGAAATCTGGATTTTAAATGCTAGTTACCAGTACAAAATTTCTCTTTCAAATATGGTTAAACAGTCTGGATTTGGGCACAAAAACAAAACCAGTTTAAGATTGTTGGGCAGATAAAATATATTATGCTCAGTTTGTTAAAGATGGTGCTGCTCACATGGAAGCCAGTCGCCCAGGTGATATTAATGTGTTGGGGTGGGCTGTGGGCAGGCAGGATCCTTGTAGCCTGGGGCTTGGTTTTAGGACTAAGCCTTTCCCACCTTTTTTGATGTGGGGTAGTGCACTCTTATGAGGAATCCCATTATGTCTCAGATGAGTGACTTTGTATCAGAGGCTTCCTTGTTTGTATATTGGATTAAGGTTTTGATTTCTACACTATAAAATGGGGCAGACTGGGAGCTTGCTCTTTCTCAGTTCCTGAGATTAACATTAGAGAGGAGAGCAGGGAAAGGCCACGTGGAGGAGGCCAGGAGAAGCAGCCAAGATGGTGGAGTGCTGAAGGAAAAGCCAGTTTGTGCAGAGTTTGTGCAGAGAGAGAGAGATGAATAAGTCTGGTGAGCTAGAAACCTTTGATTCTAGGAAACGCAGATAAGTCAGTAGCTTTGTGAGCACTGAATGAGTGGATTTTGGAGCCCAGTGTGTGTTTTACTTGCCTGCCGGGTGCAAGCTAGGATTAAAGATGATGGCCCATCAGCTTTTGGCTTCATTGTTTCTTTACCGACTGTCCGAATCCAATGCAAACCTGCATGTGAATGGCCATGATGGTGGCTCTTGGCTTTACAATGATGTTCCAGGAAGACGAGTTTAACAGAAATTAGGGTTTACAGAAATGATGGCGGAGCTGCTGTGGCTCAAGGTCAGGAAAGTCATTGTGGCAGTTCTGGGAAGCTGTAGCCTGGAGGGGAAGGAGGCAGCTTAGTGACCTGGGAAGGCTGCTCTGGAGAGTCTGGAGACAGCCCACCAGTGGTCAGAGTCCGTAGCAGTAAAGCGAGCAGTCGTCAAGCCACCAACCCAGCAGGAATCCCACACCTGTGCATGCATCTTGGTGGCCTCAGCAGTTCCTCCTGCTGGCCACCTGAAATCAAGACCCTGGGTCGTGTCTTTTCAGTCTCTCTCTGCAGAGCACCCAGGGTGGTGGGAGGGATGCCACCCCTGCTGACGACAATCCCAGCACAGACCTGAAATCCCTGGTGAGAATTCAACAAACAAGTGACTGGGTTACATCCCCGCTATCCTTCCCCTCTCCCCCACTTCTCTCTACTCCCTCCTTTCTTCTTCTTTCTCTACCCTCCTCTTTGTCTTCCTTGTCCACTTCTTTCTTTTTCCTCCTCCTTTTGCTTCCTCTGTCAATGTCATTTCTGTCTCTCTTAGTCTTCCTTGTATTTTAATACCAAGAAAACTCCTTCTCAGTAGTTGCAGGAACAAGGGGTGAGGGGAACATATGACTGACCATAAGGATGGCATACCAGGGTATTTAGAGGGATGACAGAACTGTTCTGTGTTCTGATTGTGATAGTGGTGACACAAATACATATATATATATATATATATATACACACATATATATATATAAACACACACATATATATATATATTAATTCATAGAACTGTGCACCAATAGAGGTCAATTTTACTATTTGATAATAAAATTACTGCATGCTAATAGCATTAAAACATCAAGAAAAAGAAACTTACCTTCTTGTATCAAAAGTCGGTTTCACCAAAGCAACTTAAATCAATGGAATACATATATTCAGGGAGACAGAGAGAGAATCTGGAACTGAAAGTGGTGTAAAGACCCACTACTACCTGGGTCTTTACAGAAAGGCAGAAATAAGTAGATTCAGCGGTAGGTACCTTTAAACAAATCAAGAAACCTAACCCACTGTTAATATTTACATGTTGGCCCTTTATGAAGGTTAAATAATTCTGTCCAAAAACACACTGGTGGCATGTTTATTATATGAGAAGATAGCCCTTGTATAGTAATCACTTGGTTTAGAGGGAATCAGTCAAATGCTCTTAACCACATTTATGATTGTAAAAGTTAGACACTGAAATTATGCTAGAAAACAAAAACCATTTTGACAATATATAGCTCTGTAACTGAGAAACGGTATAATATCAGCCATTATTATGAGATGATTAGATTGAATGAACCACAAAGGAAAAACACTTTATAAAACACTTGGATAAAAATCCAATGGATAAAAAGGGGGAAATGTCTGCATTAAGTTGCTTTGACAAAGCCTACACTACTTGCATAAAAATATATACTGTTCAAATTGCCAAAAATGTAGACATTTAAATATACATAGTCTGTTGTAATGATTCATCTTATCAACATCTTCACTCACCATAATGACGCCTCGTTGTCATCATCCGCTACCATTTTTCTCTACACTTCACAAATATCTCGTCAAAATTCAACAATTGGTGGATGGAGACAAAAGTCTTTTAACTCAAGTCAGCCATACCCTCACTTTGGAGCTCTTTTCAACTGTCAAGGCCTCTCAGAATGTCAGTGATTAGCATGCAAAAGGTTTATTTAACGTCTTTATTCTTTTCAGGGAAAAGAGGTTGGAAACAGCTGTCATTCAGGTGATGAATACATGCTATCAGCCTTTGAAGAGGCAGGTGAAGTAGTTGAGGTTGGAATTAATTAGCATTTAGAAACCTCCACATTGGATTGTCCCCTTGCAAAGAAGTGGCCATCCTTCTTTGCAAATTATTTCACCTTTTAAAGTAGTTGGGATGGATATAAGGCACTCTGTGCAAATTTATAGTCAGAACTGTGGACCCTCAGAAACAAACAAAAAATTAGTTTTCTGATCTTTCCAAAAATCTAGGCACATGTGCATAAATCTAAATTCAGTCAAAAGTCACACCTCAGCATACAGTAAGTCGTTTTAAAAAATTACATTTAAGGGCAGGGGATGATTTCTGGCTCACATGTGACACTCAACATTAACATTTGGATTGTCCTCAGTGCTGACCACACAATGGCTCTGCAGCCATCTGACCTGTAACATATCATGAGAGGAAGAGTATTTTAGAAAGGAAATATCTCCCTGACTACAAATTCTGTTTGGTTTCGGTTTCAGTAAGGTCAAATCCTGAGTACACTCAAACATCAAACATCTTAACCCCCCAAAATGTGACCGTTTTTTCTTCTGTGTCTCAGAACTACAGGTAAGTCTAAACAACCGAATGTTCAAAACAACCATAGTAAGTTATATGACATTTGATGTATATATGACCATATCTAAAAGCACAGAAATGATTGGTGTTCGATATTTAGTGATAGGTAATAGCTGACCATCTGGCAGCCTCCGCTAGTAAGAAAAAGCAACACATTGTTGGAGTGGCCACAGGAAACCAGGATGTTGATGCTAATTATAAAGCTCATTATTGTTGCTTGGAAGCCAAATGTCAAAACACCGTAACCAAACCGTTTCCCTGCCTCAAACTCGGCCAGAGTCAGGGCAGGAGCTCTGATGGTGATGAAGATAAGTCCCTGTTTTCATAATGCAAGAGGTAATCGTCTGAGTCCTCTCTGTTCACAAGAAGAGTTTTCTGAGAATCAGAACTAATTATGAAATGAGGCATTTCATAGAAGGCAGTAAGAACTAGTCTTCAGAAGCCCCGATGAAACCCAACTCTGCCCTAAGACAACCACCACCACCACCTTCCCCTCTACCTGCCCACCTGCCTCCTGCCAGCTCTTCTGCTGCCTCCGCTCAGTACCTCAGCCCCCCCAGCCCAGCCTGTGCCAGGTCTGCCACTGACCCCTACGCTGCCCCACCTCGTCCCAGTCCGGCCTCCTCCAGCCCACCTGCACCCCCTGCACCCCCACCTCCTCCACTGGCCCCAGCCCTCCCCACCTCTTTCTCCTGTTACGTCTCTTACAAAGTCCCTCCTACTGCACGCTATTTTACACATATTTATCTGCTCGCCTAAAGCATCCCTTAGTCACTCCCTTATGGACCACAAAGTGAAGGCTACATCTTACTCTGGTGCATTTCTCCCACCTCTAACTTGCCCTGAAGCAATGACTCCATGGGTAAGGCAGAACCAGTTTTCCTCTAATCTTCACCAGCTGCCATGAGGGGCGGGTCCCTGGCTGTTCCCAGGAAGAACAGGCTTCCCCACTGCTCTCAGCAGCCCCTCACCTCCCAGTGGAGGCCCTGCGGGCCCCTCCCCAGGGCCCTCTTGACTGCACAAAGGTGCAGGCAGAAACGGATCTACCATGAAACCCATTAATCATAAGCTCTGGGACCTTCATTTGCTGGGTGGAGCTAGCCATTTTTTATGTGGAATCAGTTGTTACTTTTCATGAAGCAGGCCCTTGACATGGTAATAGCTTTGGGGCCCACACAGCCTGAATTGGCTCCCAGAGGAAAGAGGTGGAAGTATTTACTGCTAGGGCTTTGTATTGCCAGCAGTTTTGAAGTATTTTAATCGACTCTGTCACAGGCACAAGTAAAGAGGGGCTGGCTAAAAGCTTGTGGTGATGAGGATTATTTGCAGCAGGTATTCAAAGAGGTGGCTTATGAGACCTACTGAGGATATTTCTTTACTGGTCAACACAGAATCGGTAAGGATAAGTGACCCTAAAATGGCCGCAATGTGTTATTTCAAGACCAAGCTTTCTCTGCTGTCTCAGGGTGTTGGCACTGCCCAGAATGCTCTTCCCCCAGCTCTGTGCAAGGCTGTCTCCTTCATGACCTCTATGTTTCCACTCTTATTCTTTGAGAGGTCTTCTCCAGAATAGTCTCTCTCCACCCACTTGTTACAGTTCATCACAATTCTTCATTTATTTATTTCGTAGCACATATTCTTATTTAATTTTTTTTTTACTTATGCACTTATTTATTTATTGCAGGTTTGTTTCCTTCATATGCATGTAAGCTTAAAGGACAGAAACTTCAAATGTCACTATGGTATCCCTAGAACGTAGAACAGTGAGTGCTTGAGTCCCAGAACAATTAGCATTTGTGGAAGAAAAAAAGGAAAAGCT
This sequence comes from Saccopteryx bilineata, assembly GCF_036850765.1. Taxonomy (NCBI): domain Eukaryota; kingdom Metazoa; phylum Chordata; class Mammalia; order Chiroptera; family Emballonuridae; genus Saccopteryx; species Saccopteryx bilineata. The sequence goes on from NC_089495.1 coordinate 174,198,027, forward strand.
ACAGGTAGGTAGGTAGGTAGGTGAGGGGGTGAATTTGATGAGTGTGATTCAAATTCAGTAAAATACTTACAAAGTCTGCCATAATATTTTTAGCAGAACAAAGGAATATATGACTAGTAAAGTTAGTGCCAAACAAGTCAAACCTTCATATGTAAAGAATATTGCTGATGAATTCAGAGGACTTAGCATGTTTTCTGCAGGTCACTGTGGTTATCAGTGAATTTGGGAGGGGGCCTTGGCCAAGAAGGGTGAAGCACTGATGTTTGGAAAACCTCCCTCGGCGATTCTAATATTTCACTTCACACTCCGAAATACAGCCACTGCAGGAATCTCTGAATTTCTGGACAAACTCCAAAATAGTGTCTAGTGAAGTGACACCTGCCTTGTGTTGAAGCTGTCATGTCAAGGGACCCCAGATGCTGACATTTCACTGGCTATATTAGGGTCCCTTGGGAGCCACAAACAAAAAAACACATGTATGTTGTGGGGCCTCACCTGAGGCTGCCGAAGCCCCTGGGGAGGCCTGAAAATCAGGACACTAACCCCTGTCCAAGAGATTCTGGGATGCAGTTCTTGGTTTTAAAGACCTTGTGTCAGATGACAAAACCAGGATTCAAAATGACCTTGACAGGCTTTAATAATGTGCCAAAAACAATAAAAATAAGGAAAAAAATGGCACAAGATACCTGTGGTGCTGACATTTTGTATTCTCCAAACCTCAGTAAGATACCAAAGAAGTTGAATTGATAAAGAATTCAATTTTTCTACAAAAGAATAGAAAATCTTGCTGTGTGTGTGTGTGTGTGTGTGTGTGTGTGAAGTATGGGCCTAGTTAGATGGTACCAAATACCTTCCAGATGACCCACTCAGTTTGACCTCCATTTTTCACCCTGCCCTGAGCCTATGGGCTGACACGCATGCACAGTATCAATGCCCTCTCTTCCCCTGGCTTCTAGGGAGCCACCGGGGAATCCCCTCAGGACAATGAAGGAAGAGAGTGAGGTTTGGATATTAAGCCCCTCAACTCTCCCTGTTGGAGATCTGTCTTCAAGTGAAGGTCATATGTCCTCTGCACGATTCTCTCCCTCCAGAGTCCCTTTATTAAACTTTTAACTTTTCCTAATATGAATATGTCATTTGTTTTTGTTGATACTGTGATTGATGTGGACACTTAATTTAATAGAAAGAAGGTAGACAGAGTTACGAGAATGAGGCTCTTATAGTGCTTGATATGTGTCTAGAATCAGGAGTTAGCCCCACGGTTCTCTCTACACATCCTGTCTCATGAGAGATTTATGTCCATATAATAGGTAACTTTGATATCCTGGAGGGGCCAGAAGGACAGACAGGTTACTGGTTAGGTGGGCTCATCTGACTTGGTAAGTCTTCAAATGCTGCAAAGAGAAGCAGTACATAGTGGCCACAGTCGGGTCTCTGGGGGCCAGAAGGGCTGGGTTTGACTCCGGGCTCTGGCACTTACCAGTTGTACCACCTTGGACAAGTTATTAACCTCTCTGAGTTGCTGAAGTCCTTCCTTAACTCTGAAGTAGAAATAACATTAATAATAATAATAATAATAATACCTCTCCCATAGATTATGAGGATTGAATTTGTCACCACTTATAAAACAATGAGAACAGTTCCTAGCACAAAATAAATATCATTCAAATATATCTTAAATAAAATAAAAATTCACATCCCCATTATGCAATTATCAGAGAAAAACAGTATCTTTTATAAAGAATAATGGCTTATGTTTTTGTTTTTTTTATAAATAGCAAGATATTTTTAAATGGCTATTTTCTGAAGAAATTTGTTTTTTCTACAAGAGTCATTCAAGTATAGATTACAGCATTAAAAGTTTGAGACATTGAACGACTTACCCCAATAGAAACAAAATATTTTAGGCATTTTCTAATATTTTCTTTATGTGCTACGATGCAGAGAATGCAGTTTGGATGAGCCAACACTAGCATTTTAACTATCCACACCAGCCCTGTCTTTGTTGCCACTAATAGTGATAGTGTGTTATTTACCTAAACAATTGTAAGAAACCTGAATAAGACTCTAAACTTATCTGAAAGGCATAGTAATTTTCAGCGTGGATTAAAAATATCTGTGTTGAATGTAAAGGTTTCAGAAGCCAATGAAGCATGATGCTGACAACTCTGACAATTCTTCATGGAAAAAACAAAATGTCAGCAACAAAAGAGGCAGTCATGTTCAACAAAGATTTATCTCTTAAAACTACTCTTTTTATTCTGTTAATATTTACTTCAAAATCTCAACAATTTGTGTTTGTTCGCATAAAAAGAAAAAATAATCTGGGATCACATTTCAATGTAGCTGGAAATTACAGTTACATCACTTTCTATCTTCTATCTATCTATCTATCTATCTATCTATCTATCTATCTATCTATCTATCTATCTATTATTCAATGAGAGGAGGGGCGGCAGAGAGACAGACTCCCACATGCGCCCCATCCAGCAAGTCCACCAGCAGGGATGCTCTGCCCAAAGCAGCCACTGTGCTGTTGCTTGGCAACCAAACCCTTCCTAGCCCCAAGGCAGAAGTCTTGGAGCCATCCTCAGTGCCCACGGACAATTCATTCCAATCGAGCTATGGCTACAGATGGGGAAGGGAGAGAGAGAGAGAAGCAAGAGGGGGAGGAGTGGAGAAGCAGATGGATGCTTCTCCTGTAAACCTTGATCGGGAATCAAACCCAGGACATCCACACACCAGGCCGATGCTCTACCACTGAGCCAACTGGGCAGGGCCCATTTTCCATCCTTCATGGTTTTTCTCTCTGTTATTCAGTTTTCAACTTTAAGTGACCCTTCAGGACCATTTGGAAATAAAGACCATCTAGAATGGAGGTGTTTGTGAGGACATCCACTAACAAAGAAAGATGGATAACTTTAAATAGGGTTTCTGTGATGCACATGAAGGGAGGCAAGCAGATGATGCAGATACTGTCCCTGTAGAAGAGGAGGAGGAAGAGGAACAGTCAAGTGATCCAACCAAACTGATGGTTAGGTTTGTCGCTGTGCCTGTGCCCAGGGCATGTCTCCTGCTTTACTGAAAGTCAGTGTCATGGCTGCTAGGTAAGGCATTAGAGTGTTAACCTTGCTCAGTTCTTTGATGTTTTTAATAGGGTGTTCCCCTAATAAGTCATTGGAAGCTACGTAGAATTTACTTATTCATTGATAAACTATTTTATACATTTAAATTATTTGAAGTTCACTTGAAACTTTCCAAGTTTTCCAAAACTAATCACAAAGCTTTTTAAAAAAATTATGCTTTTCTTTGTGTGTGTGTGTGTGTGTGTGTACATTCTACTTACTAATTTTTATTTTGAATTAGAAAATGTTCAGAATTCTATAAGATTAAAAAACCTCATCTGTCATCTCTGTGTCTCCAGTGAATTCAACAATATCTGGAATATGGTAGCTGCTCCATAAATATATTCTGAGTGAATAAAAAAGTAAAACCAGGAACTAGGGATTTTTAATGCTAATCCTGAGCAGTAGCTTTGAGCGAGGCACCCTGGCAGGTACTTGGCATGCATCATCTTAATCTCCTAAATATGCGGAAAGCTAGGTGCTACTGACACCCCCACTTTATAGATAAGAACACTGAGGTAAAGAGACAGCAAGTAACTTGCTTTCGATCTCAAAACTCAGCAATAAAAGCTCTGGAGTTGAACCAGGATAACTGAACTCCAGAAGCTGAGCTCAAAACCCCATAGTTAATTTAAATGTTGCTAATCCAGTTTTTCCTATTTAGGTCAACACTTGAGAACTCAAATATGGCTTTTTATACACTAATGAGAACCCACTCTACTTTTACAACACAGTTGTGAAACCCAGAAATTTGATGATTACAATTATTTTCACTTAAATCCAAATTTTTTTTTAAAAAAAGTACTTACTGATAAACATAAAAAAATTACCAATTAATTTCTAATTTCTCTAGTTTTAAATCCCTTCATAAACCTCTCTTACTTTTCCCCTAACAGGATGGGGGAAGAGAGCAAACCAATTAAAATATTTGAAGGGTAAGCAATTAATATGGCTAGCTGCAGCTAGTGGGAAGCTAGTAATTTAAATAGAAATTTAAAATAGAAAAAAATGTCCTTAAGGTATTTTTAGATGTAAGGCATATTTTAAATCTAGTTTTGCCACAAAATGGAGAGTCCCTGGTGAATTTGAGAAGAAAGGGGTTGAGAGTATGGCCCATATTATATGCCCATTTTTTCCGGGTTGTTTCATACAGACAACCTTCAGAGGGTGGTTCCTTCTTGCATGTGGCATTGTATGTGTGCTCATACAGGACGAGGAGGGCTTAGGGCCCATCTTTTGGTGTTAAGCAGCAGTCAAGCATGTGGGGACTTGAGTTTTAATCTCACTTTTGATATTAACTACAATAGTTATGTGATTTGGGGAAAATTACTATTTTTTGCTTTGGTTTCCTTGTAGTTAGATTAAGTAATCCTTAAACACATTCCAGAACAAAAACTTCCTTTTAATTTGCTACCATTTAAAGCTCTTTTCCTTCTTTCTTTCCTTCCTTCCTTCCTTCCTTCCTTCCTTCCTTCCTTCCTTCCTTCCTTCCTTCCTTTCCTTCCTTCCTTCCTCCCACCCTCCCTTTCTCCCTCTCTGCCTCTCACTCTCTTTCTCTTTTTTTAAGCGAGAGACAGATACAGAGACAGACAGGAAGGGAAAGAGAAGTATCAAATCGTAGTTGCAGCATTTTAGTTGTTTATTGATTGCTTTCTCATACGTGCCTTGACTGGGTGCGTCAGCTGAACCAGTAAGCCCTTGCTCAAGCCAGCGACCAGGGGCTCAAGCCAGTGACCTAGGTCAGGTCTAGATCCCACGCTCAAGCTCAAGCAGGCAACCCCGCACTCAAGCTGGTAAACTCACACTCAAGCCACATGAGCCTGCACTCAAGCCAGCAACCTCAGGGTTTTGAACTGGGTCGACTCCGGTTGACGCTCTATTCACTGTGCCACCACATGGTCAGGCTAAAGCTTTTATTCTTAGTAAATTCTAAATACTAATTAATGATGTATTTATATCTCTAAAATCCTTTTTGAAATGCTTCACAAATTTGTTTACAAATGAATAGAGTGATTTAGGTAGGTGACTTACCTGGGTTTCTCAGAATTTATTTACCTGACAAGGTTGTGAGCCATGGAAATAGAACGATAATCGTATACCTACACTGTCATGCAGTCATACTGCCTCTGGATCTGATGGGATGTTGGGCATGGACGGGCAAAGCAGCAACACCCCTGAGCTCCTGCAGTCGGAGCAGGGAGGTGCATAAACCTGTCTCCCAGAATGAACCATAACAGCTGTGCTCCTGCTCCTCCTCAGACCCCGTTTGCTTTTGGGTGCCTTTGGCTGCCAACACAGAAAATGCATTACATTGCCGTAGGAATAGACTCAGATTAAAACTGGGGACAGATCCCTGGGGACAGAGTAGATCACCAGTATTTTGTAGAGTTGACTATGTAGCATGATAAAATGTGGGTACCTCGAAGAGAACTTTGATCAAGTGCATAAGCAAAAAGGAATGATTTTATGCAAACAGTAATGAAGCCCCTGGAAAAGAAAGTGGCATTCTACCACAGACCAGCGAAGAGTGGAAACAGCCACGGTTTAGAAACAGATTTATAAAATTGGGACAAGATTGAGTCTAGAATTAAACCATATATATATTTCTTCGGTCATTCCTTAATAAAGTGGAACTAGATCTTAATATCTAAACCCATGGTATGCCTATTGAAGTTTGTTTTGCACATTTACAATTAAATTAATATTAAATATAATACATGCAGTTCTTATTTCAAAGGAGAGATTCATTTGTTCCTAATGAACACTTCTACCATTTTTATCAAGTTCTGAATTACAAAATACCTTATGAAAAATATGGCTACACATGGATTTCTGGACTAGGTGAGTCCCTCCTGTCTAGTATAGTCAAAACTCCAGTATCCAAGATAAACAACTGGTAAAACCTTACAGATTGCTGACTTAGTATGTCACAGTTCTGTCTGGGTGTACTTGCATTTTTTAAAAGTAATGCATAGGCCCTGGCCGGTTGGCTCAGTGGTAGAATGTCGGCCTAGCGTGCAGGAGTCCCGGGTTCGATTCCCGGCGAGGGCACACACGAGAAGCGCCCATCTGCTTCTCCACCCCTCCCCCTCTCCTTTCTCTCTGTCTCTCTCTTCCCCTCCCGCAGCCAAGGCTCCATTGGAGCTAAGTTGGCCCAGGCGCTGAGGATGGCTCTGTGGCCTCTGCCTCAGGCGCTAGAATGGCTCTGGTTGCAACAGAGCGATGCCCCAGATGGGCAGAGCATCACCCCCTGGTGGGCGTGCCGGGTGGATCCCAGTCAGGCGCATGCAGGAGTCTGCCTGTCTGCCTCCCTGTTTCCAACTTCAGAAAAATTAAAAAAAAAAAAAAAAAGTAATGCACAGTAGTCAAACGTACAGATAACTGCAACACCTGCATCAACTTTTAGCTCAATCCCATTAGTGACAAATACTGAGAAGTGGTGCAGTCAATATTCATTCCCACTTCCCAGCTTACTTTCACGGCGATGTAATGGGAGATCCAGAGGGAAAAGCACATTCCCCGGATTCCCTGTGGGCTGGCATGTGACCAGATCTCACAACTGAGTGAGCCTTGAAGATGAAGGCAAGAAGCAGAAAGTAACAGTTGCATGAAAAGGATGTCTCTGTGAGAAAACATGGTGGCAGTTTCTGGCTCTTTTCAGGAGTTTTGCCAGAGTTTCTGGCACCTAGACCTAACGTCATATGTGCCAAGATGTTGTAGTAGCAGCAGTGATGTTTCTGAATGGACGGCCCAGCATTGCAGTTGGGCAGTTTTCAAGTTACAACCGCCTTGGCTGTACTGTCTTCTGCTTAAACTACACAGAAAGAGTCTTGCTCTATGCAACCAAGAACACTGAGGATGTGATATCTATGCCACAGTCTTCCTCTGCTTTCATCTTGAACCTCCACCCTCTAGCACAGCTAGCTATAACAACTTATTTTGTATTTGTTTCACTTTTAACAAGGCATTTAAAGATGACAATCTCTGACCTTAAGATATGCCCTCGGTATATCTTGGGAAAGTTTTAAATAGGTAGAAGGCAAGATTCTACTGAAGCATTTATATTTATCTCTAAGAAAGAGTAGGAGTTTTTCTTTCACAATAATGCAAAGGGTGAACTGACAATGTGTGCATTTTGTGAAAACCCACATTCACTGGAATCACGAAAAGCCCAATATAATTATCACCAATCTGGTAGAGCTGTGAGGTTAGCAAAATTCATTTCCTGAAAATTTCAGAACTTTTCAAATAAACTTTTATAATTATCCATTGCCTTCGTCTATTTCCCCCCCTTTGTAGCCCACATACATAGGACGGACACAAGATATAGCAAACCAGAGCTATCCCCCCACCACCTCCAGAAAATAAATACCTATCTATGCATGTCAATTGGAAGAGCTGACATATCCAGCAGTCTGGGTTCGCTCTGACTTCAGCTTCTTGTAATATCCACTATCATTTCTATTCATTCAAATAATCTCTCTTGCATGGCTATACTGTTTTATTTTTCCACCTAATTTTGTGGGGTTACATGAGCATTCAAACCTATTTTATTTTTAAAAATATGCTTTAAACACTTCTCAATAAACAACAAAAAAATTATGAAAACTATCCCAGTACTACCTACTGCATATAGAAAACTCCAAATTCAGGCGTCATAGTGAAGCTGGGGACAGGAATAAGTGGGGAAAAGGAAAATAACGTTCACCAGGAGGCTACATGTCCCAGCTGCTCTGACTGAAGGCTGAATTTAGATCTGCTTTTTCATTTTATTTTCTCAACATTCATGAGGAAAGCCAAGTAACCTACCCAAAGTCATTAGGAGGCCACAGACACAGGACTGGAACCCAGAACTGTCTGTCTCCAGATCCACTGTCATTAGCCTCATCAGAGCTGCCGAGAACACAGCCTTTAAGTCCCGATGACTCAGGTAGGCTGTGGGCCAGTCCTTCCCTGGATCTCTTCCTTTGCATCTTCTCCAGGGGGTGCACTAGGACATCTTCATCAGAGGACAGAATTTAAGGTTAACAGTCAAATGTAAATATGACTGTACGCTAAATGTGAAAGGTCACATGGACACAGCAGACAATGTCACACTGTGGTGAAGGAAGCTTGGAAAAACACATCCCATGCTATGGATCATAAATCTGTGGATACAGCAGTTCATGAGCCTTATATGCAGAGACTCTCACAAGCTTACCCTTCTGTGTGGATTCTGCCAACTTCCAACAAGAGATATGTCCTTCACTTTTGCAAAGATGATGACTCACACAGAAACAATGGACAGAGACAGAAACACGCAATGGCCCTTTAACACTTGGCACTCTGATGACTAAGCCATGCCTTCAGAAAACTCCCTGGACTTTTCATTACAGAACACAACCTTGATTAAGCACAGGCAAGAAAGTGACCATTACATGTAACTCCTACATGAGGCAAAATTTCTGAAGCTAAGACGGGTCTGGGGTAGTGGATGAGTTCTCTTTTTCCTGGATTTATTACCACAATAGCACCACAATGTTACATTACAGAAGACTAAGAAGTATAAAGAAACATTTGGAAATGGCATTTAAGTTCAACCAGAGCTGTTAACTCCCATTCATCAAAAGGGCAAAAGGAAATACCCAGAAGAGATTATTCTCTGATGAAGACAGAATATGGAAGCAGATTCTCTCTAAGGATGGCCATAAAAAAGAGGCATTGTCTAGTTTCAACCACCTGCCTCATGAGAAGTGAAGAAGAAAAAAATTGTGCTGACACATTATATACAAAAGTAGAGATAGGCCCTGGCCGGTAGGCTCAGCGGTAGAGCGTCGGCCTAGCGTGCGGAGGACCCGGGTTCGATTCCCGGCCAGGGCACACAGGAGAAGCGCCCATTTGCTTCTCCACCCCTCCGCCGCGCCTTCCTCTCTGTCTCTCTCTTCCCCTCCCGCAGCCAAGGCTCCATTGGAGCAAAGATGGCCCGGGCGCTGGGGATGGCTCTGTGGCCTCCGCCCCAGGCGCTAGAGTGGCTCTGGTCGCAACATGGCGACGCCCAGGATGGGCAGAGCATCGCCCCCTGGTGGGCAGAGCGTCGCCCCATGGTGGGCGTGCCGGGTGGATCCCGGTCGGGCGCATGCGGGAGTCTGTCTGACTGTCTCTCCCTGTTTCCAGCTTCAGAAATAAAAAAAAAAAAAAAAAAAAAAAGTAGAGATATTTAACCCAACCTTTAAATAGTAGAGTCTGAGGAGCCAAAACAATTTGAAACACATAGCAAATTCCAGGCTGATTAGATCTGTAGCTTTCCTTTCAGTATTCCCTACATTTTTCAAATGTGTTTTAATGATAACTTGTGATGAGGAGAAAACAGAATGATGATAGAAAATCTTGCTTTCATCTGTGTCTCCAGATCAGATACTAGGTCTTCGCTTTCACAGTAAAGGTGCAAGTGTCTGTTGAAGAAGGATAAAGAGACAGCATGAACAGGATATTTGCTTGAGTCTTCCTCCTGCTGCCTACCCCGAGGGTGTCCTGACTCAGATTGCAATACAAACAACAACATATGTAAAGGTCATTGTTTAGTCTGCTCACCTCCCCAAACAATCTTAGGTAGATGCTCCCAAAGGCCCTTTTCTAGTTTATATTCACATCACTCTCACTCCTTTGATATTGCTTAGACTTTCTTTATGTGTGGTATTTAACTATACTTCTACACTGAAATATTTTCATAGATTTATATCATACACTTCAGTTTTTCTTTAAAATACACACTTTTGATTTGGAGCCAATTTTACAGAAAGTGAAAATAGCCTTGGCTTAATTTAGAACACTTTTATAACAGTTGAAAAGAGATATGCTCTATAGAAAAGTCATCTTATTTTGGCCTACAATATATATGACCTAAAAGATCCAAAAAAAGGACTGCTCATCTGTTGAAAATGAATGTTTTAATGAATGACAACCATCTCTTTTTGGACTGAGCCTTGATGAAAAAATGCAGAGAAACATAAGATGAGTCATTTTCAACTTCTTTGGAGATCCTTTTCCTTCCCCTCCAGCTCAAGAAATCCTGAGGCAAGTGGCCTACACTTCAGAGCAGTCCTGGAGGCCCATGCAGTTAGCCATCTTGATTATTTCGACAAGACAGATCACTGGACTATGCAATGAAAATGAAAAATCACATTGTGTGAGCTCATCCCAGACTTAAAGATAATTCTCAGGAACTACTACTTCCTGGAAAGCTGTGAGTTACTATCCTATTCTGGAGAAACTTAAGATGTTCTGTGGCAAATTGGAAGCAGTTGTTTCTTCTGGTGTCCAGTATGTACCACTGCCTGAGACCTTCATCTCTCTCCTCTCTTACTGACTCTTCCGATTTATTTCCGGGTAGATATTCTACACTTTACATTTCCAAATGACAGGAAGGAAAAAAGCAGAGCAAAGAAATGAACTAAAAAGGAATGTTGGCTAGGTTATCAGATCAACCTTAAGGGAACCGTGATCTGCTCCGGTGGCAATTCATTCACTCAAGTACTTATGGACAGTCTGCTATATTCTAGAGGATACAGTCTGAACAAAGCAGACAAAATCCCTGCACATGGAAAGAACACTTTCCAGTGAGGCAGGCAGACAATAAACAAAACAAAGCATATAAACAATATGTCTGATGGTAATAAAATAGAAAGAAAGAAAAAGAAAGAGAAATAAGGAGTTTGCAATTATTGCTATTTTAGGTAGGAGGGTCCTAGAAAATCATCCCTACAAAAGTGACTTTTGTGTGGAAACCTGAAGGAAGTGCAGGCAGGAGAGGAAGGTTTTTGAGTTAAGGAAGAGTAGGAAGACTGGTGAAGCTGGGATGGAGTGAGTGAGGAAAATAGCAGGAGGTGAAGTAGGACCTTGTGAACTTTGTAAGGACTTGGCTTTCCTTGAATGAGATTGGAGAGTCAACAGAGGGTTTGAAGCACATGAGTTACATATCTGACTTGTGCTTTCCAAAGAATCACTCCAGCTGCGATGTTGACATTAACCTATAGGAGAGCAAGGTCAAAAGCAAGGAGAAAATCAGGAGAATGCAGCTGTAAACACAGTGAGAGGGGATGATAATGATGAAGATTGGACCAGAGTGGGGGAAGTAAATGATGTGAGTGGAAGATGATCAGATATTGCGTATATTTTGAAGAAAGAGCCAACAGGTTTCTGAGACTGAACATAGGGAAGAGAAAGAGTTCAGTCAAGGAGGACACCAAAGATTTGGCCTGAACTATGGAAGGATGGGTTTGCCATGACCTAGGACAAAGAAAACCAGAAAGAAGGTATGTGTGTCTTTGTGGAGGATGAGTCCAGTACTAAACAAGAAACATTTGGAGATGATACATTTTAAGTGTGTTTTATTGATTTTAGAGAGAGAGAGAGAGGCCCTGGCCAGTTAGCTCAGTGGTAGAGCATTAGCCTGGTGTGTGGGTGTTTCAGGTTTGATTCCAAGTCAGGGCACACAGGAGATGTACCCATCTGCTTCTGTACCCCTCCCCTCTTATTTCTCTCTCTCTCTCTCTCTCTCTCTCTTCCCCTCCTACAGCCATGGCTCTATTGGAGTGAGCTGGTTCCTGGCACTGAGGATGGCTCCATGGCCTCCACCTCAGGTACTAAGAAGAGCTCGGTTGCTGAGCAACAGAGTAATGCCCCAGTTGGGCAGAGCATCACATCCTAGTGGGCTTGCTGGGTGGATCCCAGATGAGGCACATAAGGGAGTCTATTTCTCTTCCTCCCCTCCTCTCACTGAATTAAAAGAGAGAGAAAGAAAGAAACATTGATTTGTTGTTCCACTTATTTATGCATACATTGGTTGACTCCTGTATGTGCCCTAACCAGGGATTGATCCCACAACCTTGACATATTAGGATGATGCTCTCTAACCAAATGAGTTAACCAGTCAGGTCCTGGAGATGGTAAATTTTAGGTGCTTATTAAAAATCTAACTGGAGATATTGAGGATGATGTTCAAACCTATAATTCAGAGAAGGTCTGGGCTGGAGATACAAATTTATGATTTATCAGCAGATGAAGCCCTGAGTCTAGTTGATCAAGAATGAATGTTGATAGACACAAATTCAGTGATTGAATTCTGGAGCTCTTCAATATTAAGAGGGCAGTGATACAAGTATTAAGCAGTAAAAGAGTTTAGAAAGGAGCAGTCGGTAAGGTAGGAGGAGTCCAAGTGAGGAAATTATTTCATTTGGGAGCGATCAACTGTGTCAAGGGAGAACTGACCATTGATCCTGAGAACAGAGGCAACAGTGCTATGAGGCAACAGCAAGAGAAGATGTTTTCATTTCTAGCTCCTAACTTTAACTCAAAAACAAAAACTTTGTAGAAACATCCTTCTCTCTTATAGACATACCCTACTTTATCTGTAACATTTAGGAACTAAGTTACTTTACTGAGATTATATTGTAATTTGGTTGATAGTTCATGCTTTAAAATGATGTCCCTAAACCATATGCTCAAAATACCTCAAACTTTTAAAATCTTTACTGAATGAGGAAATTATTCAATAAAAGGAAATTATCTCAGTGACGATGATATTAGAAATGTAGTTTAGTGATTTTCCAGAAGGAAGGATTACCTGTCCCAGATGGATAACTTTCTTAGTCTGATACTGCTATTCAAGATGATGAAGTCAGTTTTAGTCAGTGATAATGAACATGTGCCATCTTCCCTCTGGACCCCAGTGTGTTGTCTGGGACCTGAAGGAAGCTATATATTAAGTGGACATGGAGCACCTTTGAAAGGTCAAGATACAAAAAAATTAATAAGTCAAATTTTTGTCAGCAGTATGTTTTAGCAGCATTGAGGGGTATATAAGGGAAGACACCACTGTTTTCTGGATGTAATAATAAAATAAGTTGTAATATAAAATGTGATTTACTGAGTTTGAAATGTTCTTTGCCTTGCATATTAGAAATTCTACTTAAATTTTCTGCCTGTATTAATTAGAAGTGGCTAATAAGCCATGTATTTTTCTCCATCTAATCACCTTAGTAATACCCAGGTAGGAAAAGAGAGGAAGAAGAAGAAAGAGGAGAAGGGAAGGAGAAGGAAAGGAAAAAGGGAGGGGAAGAAAGGAGAGGGGAGGGAAAAGTAGAGAAGAAGAAAATACAGCTAAAGAGAGTTAAAAGGTATTGAGGAGAAGTTGAAAAACAAATAGCCTAGACCCGTGATGGCAAACCTTTTTATAAAAACTGTCCACTTTTGCAGTGCTGGTCAACCTGGTCCCTCCCGCCTACTAGTGGGTGTTCCAGCTTTCATGGTGGGTGGTAGCGGAGCGACCAAACGGTGCCGCGATTGGCCCACCATGAAAGTTGGACCACCCTCTAGTGGGCGGGAGGGACCAGGTTGACCAGCACTGCAAAAGTGGGCGGATTTTATAAAAAGGTTCTCCATCACAGCCCTAGACCATACTTTAAAGCATCTTTGGGGAAGGGAGGCAAAGCGTAAACATAATTAGAATGCAGGTATTTTCAGTATTGTAAATTGAGAGGGTGGGGGCAGTAAGAGGTTAGGGAAGACTGGAAGATCCGTCCAGTGTCGCAGAGTAGTCACAGACACTGCTAGAACCTGAATCCTAGCGTGAAATCTAGCTGAATGGAAGTCCTACTAAGGACTCTTGAACTAAGCTGAACTAAGGATATATAGAAGAAGCCATATCAAGAGAGGTAAGAGGGATAAAGATGCAAGAGGGTTTGGTTCCACACCCATGTTAGGCAGACAAAAAATTGAAAGGGATTTCTTGGCTGCAGAGGACACCCCTGAGGAATGAGGGGTCTCAGCCCTAAACCTGGCCCCCCAGCCCAGGTTTCTAGTGCCAGGAAGAGAAGTCCCCACAACTTCTGGCTGTAAAAACCAGTGGAGATTGTGGCTGAGTTAGAGAGCTGCTGGAGTTCCAGGTATGGCTCTTCAAGGGCCCATGCATGGATTTACTTAGACTCACCCCCTCGGAGCTCCAACCCTGTGGCAGAAGCTCCAAGCTCACCAGAGATGTATGGGGAGGAACTAAATGTCTGTCATCAGGGCAAAAGCTGTGGGGGGCAGCTTTCTGCCAGGCTGAAGTATTGGCAGAGGCCCTTGTTCCTGTGCTGAGCCCTCCCCTAACAGAGCTGGAAGGCAGGTGTCATATCTGTGTTTCCATCAACCTGTTTTCCCTGCCCTGATAATTCTGAGACCTCACCCTACCCAACCTGCAGACACATACTACGGTGTTTCCAACAGCTTTTCTATAAAAATGGCCTGTCTTAACTCATGCTTCGGATTTTCCAAAAATCTCTCAAACAAGCAGCATCTAGCCTCAGTGCCCCCCATAGCTCTCACCAAGTAGCCTCTGGTTTGGCATTATCAGCATAGGCCTCAGTTCATAGCTTAGCCTCTCCTAGGCACCTCCAAGTAGCAGATCTACAGATCACTTTGTAGCTCATGCCAGGAGGCCCCAGAGCCATTGCCCTAGGTAGACAGCTTCAGACCACGTTGAAGCACCACCCAATCACTAACACAAGCAACACACTCAAGGGGTAGACTCAGTGACACCACAGCTCCTTTGAAGTAAGCCCTGCGCGGCTGATCCTCCACTCAGCCAGTCCTTGCAGCTAATCAGCCTGGGGGTAAATCCTTCCCATTGACGTACCAACAACAATCAATGCCAAACTACAAAAGGTGGGTTCACACAGCCCCCATGGGGTAGGGAAGTGTGCACCTGGAGTGACCAGCTTAGGTGAACAGGGGAGCTGTGTCACTGGGCCCTAGAGGTCATCTACTACATTAGGCTACTCTACCAAGCCCAGGAGATGTAGCAACTCTACCTAATACATAAAAACAAACAAAGGGAGGCAGCCAAAATGAGGAGACAAAGAAAGAAGAACAAAACAAAACTCAGAAAAATAAATAACAAAATGGAGAAAAGCAATCTATTAGAGGCAGAGTTCAAAACATTGGTTATAAGGATGCTCAATAAACTGAGTAAGAACTTCCATAGAGTAAAAAAGGACATGAAAACCATAAAAAAGAAACAGTCAGAATTGAAGGACAATTTAACAGAAATGAAGACTAACTTACAGGGAATCAACAATAGAGTAAATGAAGCTGAGAATTAAATCAGCCATTAAGAATATAAAGAGCCTGACTAGGCAATGGCACAGTGGATAGAGCGCCAGACTGAGATGTGGAGGACCCAGGTTTGAGATCCCAAGGTCACCAATTTGAGTGCAGGCTCATCTGGCTGGTGAGTGTGGGCTCACCAGCTTGAACACAGCATTATTGGTTTGAGTGTGGGATCATAGATTTGACCCTATGGTTGCTGGCTTGAAGCCCAAGGTTGCTGGCTTGAGCAAGGGGTCACTCGCTCTGCTGTAGCCCCCTGGTCAAGGCACATATGAGAAAGCAATTGATGAACAACTAATGTGCCACAATGAAGAACTAATGCTTCTTGTTTCTCTTCTTTCCTGTCTGTCTATCCCTATCTCTTCCTCTCTCTGACTCTCTCTCTGTTTCTGTCAAAAAATAAAAAATAAAGAAGCAAAAAACACCCAATAAGAACAGCAAAAAGTAAATAGAATAAAAAAAATGTAGAGAGTGTATCAGGAACCTCTGGGACAACTTGAAGTGTACCAGCATTTGCATCAGGGGGTTGCCAGAAGAAGAATAGAATAGAAAGAGAAAAAAATTAAAAATCTATTTGAAAAAATGATGACTGAAAAAGTTTCCCTAACTTGGTAAAGAAAAGAGACATACAAGTTCAGGAATTGCAGACAGTTCCAAACACAATGAATGCAAAGAGGCTCACACCAAGGCACATTATAATTAAAAGGCAAAAGGTTAAGGACAAAGAGAGACTCTTAGAAGCAGCAAGAGAAAAGCAAATTGTTAACTACAAGGAGCTCCATAAGACTTGTCAGCTGATTTCTCACAGAAACTTTTCGGGCCAAAAGGGATTGGTAAGAAATATTCAAAGTGATGAAAAAGCAAGGTCTACAACCAAGATTACTCTACCCAGCAAAGCTATCATTCAGAATAAAAGACAAAGAGCTTCCCAGACATGAAAAAGCTAAAGGAGTTCATCACCACCAAACCAGCATTACATAAAATATTAAAGGGTCTTAGAAGGAGGAGGAGAAAAAGGAAGAGGAAGAAGAGGAGGTGGTAGAATAAGAGAAAGAAGAACAATAAAATGGCAATATATACAGATCAACTATTGAATCTAAAAAACAAAATAAACAAACAAGCAGAACAGAAACAGACTCATAGAACATTTTAATCATTGCCAGATGGGAGAGAGGTTGGGGGATGAGTAAAAATAAGAAATACAAATTGGTCGTTACAGAATAGTTATGGGGATGTAAAATACAGCATAACGAATAATCAATAATATTCCAGTAACTATGTATGATGTCAGATGGGTACAAGATATAATATATTAGGATGATCACTTACTAAGTTATATAAAGTTTAATACTGGAGTGTACACCTGAAACTAATATAATATCATATGTCAATTGTAACTGACAAAATTAAAATTAATAAAAGAAAACAATTAGAATAACACCTTTACGTACTAAGGGCTTGGTTAAGGAATCTGATGCAATGTGGTCTTCGTAGCTAATGCATGTGCAATATTAGACATCCTTGTTTACTTTGCATACAGAGACTGTACACTCACAGGGAGGTCAATTTTTAGTACAGAGTGTATGCTAGTATGGAAATACTTGGATAAATAATTTCTCCATTTGTTTCTTTTATGAGGCACATTACTATATACCTGCTGCCATTCCCTCAACTCCATCCTGGTTACAATTAACCAAAAGTTTATACCTGACACTAAATATATCTTAGCTTTAGTGACAAAGTCCCAGCCTGCACAATGTTCTAGATATGCTCTTTGTGTTGTCATTTGCAAATAGCATATACTTGGAACATCTGGGCAGACATCACAGCATCTGGAGCAGGAATTAGCCTTGAGGTATGCAGTGACTAACAAAAATGCCAAGTAAAGGAGTATAAGTATTAACAGTTTCATGCTTTTATACACATGACAATAATGCTTAGCAAAATGGCTCAAATATAGCCAAAGCTCTCTATTCTTGAGAATTTCAAAAGCAATCTTAGATGTTTCTGGATCAATATGAATCAGTTTAGACTGTGCTTGTCTCAGGCAAAGACTGCTATAAATCAATCTCCTCCTAAATGTACACAAGCAGCTTGAAATTATATCACATGCCATGGCCAACAAGTGTTGGATGCCAAATCTAAATAGAGTAGATCTAATTTTCACTAGATTGGAATATGTAATGCAGAAATGGACTTTTAAAATGTCATGGGAAGTAACTGCCTTTCCCCTCATGCCAACATGCTCCATAAACACCCAAAACATTCATCAATAGACTAGGCATCCATATCACAGTACAGATTTGATTCACTAATATTTTAAATATTCTATAAATTATACAAAACCAGTTATAGTTTAAAGGGATGATTGGTGTGTTCTTTAAACAATGTATTCTCTATTTCATGTTTATTACTCACCAAGGGAGAGGCAAAGTAATGGGTTCTTGGTCTTAAAAGACTTAAAAATATGAGGCTCGTTGAAAGTTTTATTATTTTTAAACCTAAATAATAAGTGACTCCCGTAAGGTGTAAGTGTGGATAAAACCCTATAAAATACCCTATCATAAAAGAACAAAGTGATTTCCCCATTTCATAGTTACACACAACCCCTTTCATGTTATTAATTGCACTTATTACACTGTAACTTCATTCTAGAGGAAGTTCAAGAAAAGAGAAAATGGGGGGAACATTAAATACACCCCACATCACCTTCTCTGCATGTAATTGTCATGACGTGCATAAGGCCACGCTGGACTGTCACTCTGGATGAATACACACCTGCATATTTTATATGAATCACCTCATACATTTATGTGAATATACCTCAGAGATTCTAAATCTGTGAATACCTCAAAAAATATTATCTTCATGAGTTCGTCTAAAGAGAAAAAAAAATACAGAATGAGAGAGTGGAGAAAGGTGAGAGATCACACTTAAAACCTGAGAACATTTTTAATACAATTAAAATACAAAATTAAAATAATAAAAGCAAACTTCTGGTTAGGGACATTCAGAAAAGTATCTGGTTAGGGACATTCAGAAAAGAACACTCTCTAGCCTACTCCAATTTAAGAAATGTTAGATGAGACCAGCATGACCGAGAAACAGTCCTGGTTTCCATTTGGAATGCGTTGACCCACTGTTCCCTTCTGGGGCCCTAGACTGCTCCCTGGTCATCCACACAAGGCAAGGGAAATGAAAGGCTGGGACCTGCATTGTGAGGCCTGGGGCAAGAGAAACTTGAGCTGGTCACAGAGAAGAAAAACCATTGGCTTAGAAGGAAGGCTTTCAGCTCCTCCTCTGCCCCAAGCACTGACCGTAGCTGCGGGGCCTAAGCTGGGGGTTACTCCAACGGGAATTAATCTGTCTCACTTTTTTTCAATACAGGGAAACAATTTCTGGGGAAATATTGGCAGTTTGAGATGCAGGGACATCGCTAGGAAGGTCTGCCAGGAGCTCTCCCAGGTGTGCCTACCTGTTAGCAGCAAGGTGAAAGGAGAGAGACCCAGAGAGCTCTGTGCAATTCTGAAAGCTGTGACCACCGACAACTGCACTTGGGAGAGCCCTCGTTTCCCGTAGGAAAGGGAGACTAAAGCGGGCTCCTGGGGCTGGGGTCGGTGGAACCTGGGGAGATTTTCTATTTGCTTTACCTGCCTCTTTGTTATTTTGCTTCATCTTTCACTGGAGTTCCTTCCTGCTGATCTGGTTTAATTGAGGGGCACTGTTTGTTTTTGTTGTTCTCCTTGATTTCCTGGAAGACTGACAAATATTCCAAAGAACGTGAATGCCTGCTTCGAATTACGCCTACTGAGTCAAATTACTGATTGCAAAGGCAGTGAGCGTTTAGGAGCAAGTGGATTTTGATTCACGTTAGAAAGAGTCACCCCAAAGCAATGCAAGGAGCAAAGAGAACGTAGTGGTAGTCTCTGGTTGCTTGCAAGGAGATAGAAATAAATTGCTCTTCGTTTAACAGCTTTTAAAAGTAGTGGATAGATTGCCTTTGGTGACTAAGTGTGGTTTATGGCAGGTTGGACAATTGGAGTCATTTTCATAATCAGCAATTGCTATTGCTGAAATTAGGCAGAAAAACAAGTGATTTAAAAAAAAAAGGAAAATTATATCTGGCAGGATGCGTGATTCAATCATGAGCTATCCCAAATGGTTAAAAATGTAGCTTACGTTACACTCCTGCGAATTTACAACAACATGGAAGGAGCTAGACCACTCAATTTCACAGTACCAGGGAAGAACGTGGTTTTTTCCGGAACTTTTACTTTCCCAGCAATGTGCTTGTGATGCTTTCCAGATGGACAGACCTTGAAAAGTGACAGTATCCATCTACTTGTGAGAATGAACACAGAGAGTGAGAGTTTTCACATCCCTGTCCCCCTAAAACATAAACACTGCAAACCACAAATGAATCCACTTAATCCAATTTTAAAGGACTCCTCAGGATGAAAAGCTTTATCAGTTATCATCAAAGCTTCTACTTTAATTCTTCGTCCCTCAAGTCTCTATGGGGGGGGGGGGAATTGTTGAAATGAAATAAAATAAAGCTAAAGACAGTTCTTTGGATGAAAACATCCAGCTGAATTTTAATGTGTGGGTGACAGAGGCTGAAATACATCAGCGACATGTTGTGAGTTCAATTAAAATATAAAAGGATCTTGACAAATTGGAAACTTGATCTAAATCTAATAGAATGGCATTTAATGGAAAGAAATGTTAGTGCCTGAACTTTGTCTCTTAAGAAGAGCGTAGTGTGGGACAGAGGAGACATTGTATAGCAGGAGCTCTTATAAGAACGTTTGCCATTCGCTAATCAACTCCAGAAAGCTCAATAGAGTCACAGAAGGAGCTAATGTGATGTGATTGCAGACCGACTTTAGAAAAACATATTAACTGAATAAAGGGAGGAAACTGTTCTCTGCTGGCTGAATGGCAGCCAAACCATGGTGTAGCTCTCGGGCCCTGTCCCCCTGTGATATTGTCAGAGCAGTCCTTAGCCGAAGGCCAGTCTCTCCTCTGGCTATCTGCATTTGACCTTCCTCTATCAGTTACCTCCTTCTCTAGTGTTAACTGTCCCCTTCCGGTGCCTTCTCAACAGCATTTCATCAGATGCAGTCACACTCAAGTCTTTCTCATCGTAAAAGTCCCTCCCTGTGTCCCACGTCACCCTGCCACTGCCACCCTCTCCGCTTGCACGGCGGAATCCCTTCACAGCTGCCATCCTCCCCTCCTGGCCTCTCTGTCATGTTTATCCAAACAAAGCTTGCCTGCAGCACTCACTGCTGCCCTGGAAGGCCCTTGGCTAAAATCACCCGTGACTAAAAGGCAGTTGCCAGTCATCATCTTCCTTGGCTGCTGGACGGCATTCCATAGTGCCCACCAATTAGTTCTTCTGGAATGAATATTGTTCAGGCTTTCTAGACACAACCTCATCCTGCTTCTTCTCCTCCATTGGGCGCTGCCCGTTCCCAGTTTCATTTCACTTTGTTTCTGGTTAGTGTGTTGTGCAGGTTCCTTTTCCTCTACCCATCCTATACATTTTGGTCTTCATCAGGGTCCTTGATTCCCCCGACAGCACACTTCTCCCACAGGTGGGGGAGCTCCCCAGATGGAAAGCAAAGGTGCCATCAGAGGAGGTCCTGCGTTGCCCCCCAGGGAATACCTACCGAGGAGGCAGTGCCAAGGGGCCGTGAACAACAGAGCTTCCTCCTCATCTGGGACCCATAATAGAACAATCGGCTGTCTTCATGCAGCAGTGATTTCAAAGAGTTAACAACATTGGAGACTTAAGAAAATTCTGCCATAAGGAAGCATTTTTGAGTTTAAATAAATGGAAGAATAGAGACCCCCATGTCTTACAAAAGCTAACCCCAGGCTCCTCAGGGAGGGGTCCTGGAGAGAATGAAGGATGCACAATGGAGGGTGGAGTAAACTGCTACCAAATACCAAAGGCACTGAACAGGGTGAAAGAAAGAAAGCCACTGGGTGACTGGGGAAGACGGGGAGACGGGAGACCCCCCGCCCTGCGGTGGAGTGGCAGCCATTGCTTCTCTTCTCGGTAGTCATGGCCATCATTTGTTACCTAGTATGTGCCAAGAAATACTTCAGTTTATGTGGCTGGCTGAGATTCCTACCCCCCTCCTCCATATCTCTCCTTCTCTTCTGCCTTAGAAACAGAATCTCGAAGTCTTAGCTGGGTTCACGTGGTCCGTGAAAAAGATATTTTTCCAATCTCCCTTGAGGTTCAGTATGGTCATGAGACTTAATTTGGGGATGTAACTAGAAGTAGGGGCATAAGAATTGTATTTACATTGGAAAGAATTACCACTCTGAATCCCTTCCTCCTGAATAAGATGTCTTCAAACACAGAGAAAAGTTGAAGGAATACATATTAAATACTAACATATCCACCATCTGTATTTATAATAGTTAACATTTTGCTGTATTTATATTACAATATATCAATTATTTATCCATTCATATGTTTGTTTTGATTTTTTTGTATTTCAAAATTGCAGACATGAGTACACTTTATCCCTTAGTTCATCTTATTTTATATTTCCAATAATCCTATGAGTTATTTTATTATCATATGTTTCACAAAGGAGTGAGCAGAGGGCCAGGAGTCCAAGTAACTTACATAAGCCATACTCTTGGTCATTGGTAGAACTCTGTTTTGAACTCAGGTCTCCCTTTCTCCAAAGTTCATCTTTTTAACCTATCAGTTGTCTATCTCTTCAAGCCCCACCTTCACTCTTCACCCAGGGGCCCCTTAGAGTTTCTGAGGCTTTGCAGGATATAAAACTATCAAAGGATGAGATTTTTGGTATCCTAGGGGTACTGTAAGAAGAGAAATCTGATTGCTCAGTTCAACTCTTCAGCTAGAAAAGAGGAGGAGCTCTGACCCATTCGGAAATGACAATACCATGTCCTAGGATGCCACCTTGGGTCGTTTCCTTCCTGTTCTGGTGGGAAAATAAAAAGGGCACCGCAGGGCAAGGAACTTCAACAGAGAAAAGAAACTATATTTTGCATTTCCACGACAAATACTCCTTTGTGGGAATAAACAGTTCCATTAAATAAAGTACCCTTTCCCTGCAATTAATTCGAAAGAAGTCAGAATGTGAGAAGGCACAGCACTCTTTTTTCTTTCCTGACATTAATTGCTTTTTACCTCGCTTACTGCTTATAAATAAGACCTATCTGCCACGGGTCTGCAGACCAGGGTCCGCTCTGGGGTTTGCCAGAGCTCCCTCTGATGAACACAATTTCTGGAGCTGCTCCTTTGAATTTCATCAAGAATGATGACTCTCAGGCACCTTCACATCACGGCTTGGAAGCTCCCAGAGCAATTGGTTTGGTAATTTATTTTGTGATCCGTGCTGTGGACATAAAACTTTTCAAAGGAAAGCTCAAGTTCCAATCTAAAGATCTGAAAAGAACGTTTTCAATCTGTTGGTTCAGGCTGTTCTCCATCAGCCCAGCTGCCAGCGCTTACCCTTGGCACCGGGCAGCCTCAAGCCGTGGGGCAGATGCTCCTCCGCTCCACTCCTCTGGGTGAGGCAGGCAGAGCCCGGAGATTAGCGCGTTATCATCTCCCCCCTGAAACCCGAATTCCATTTAACAAGCTGACAGGAGCAACAGGACCACAACATAACAGGCTGATAGGCAGTGTGGTATTTGTCACAGATAAAGGGCTGAGCTTGAGCTTAATGCTTCTTGAAGGTTTTGGAAGGCATTCAAATCATCTACCCCAAATAGTTTCTGTTCCTCAAACTCCACACATGTCTCTTATTTGGACTTGCCATTTTGACACATGAAACTTCGTTTGGTGGCAATCTTTTGAAGACACCAGAAATGCCATTAGAGTCTCTGCTGATTTCACTGCCATGTCATATTTCCACGTGTACACCCTCCTGAAATCCTTCAGGGCTGGGGCCAAAAACAATTCCACTTTATTGTTACACCTTGCTAAAGTGAAATTTAGAAATTGCACACAAACATGCACATGTGTTTGCAATAAGACTTTCCACATAAACACATAGCCTCATTTCTTAAGGTTATAAAATAAGCATAGAAAGAGATTTAAAATACAATGCTTTAATCCAATCATGCATGCCTTATTGCCCATAGTGCATAAAATGGGACTTTTAAAAAAGTCAGTTGTATCTACTGCCATTTTAGATTTAGTCTATATTCTATATTTCTGTTACATGTACACACAAACTATACTTGAAAAGAAGAAAAAATATTTTCCTTCAGAATGTGCAAAAGCAGCCAATACAACATGAAATATGGCATGCATTAGGAGAATTAATTTTTGGAGGAGTCTGACACTTTGAATGAGTTGGGATAGCTTATGCCAGCAAAAACTGAAGAGAAGCTTTGTTTTTTAAAACACCGAATATCATATAGATTTAGAGAAAGCAAATGTCCTGTTATTTTTTTAGATAAATTCTTTCAGAAATAAAATTTCTATAGCTGTCCTGTTTCTAGTTAGTCTGAAACTCTTCAAACACTGAAATGTGTGGCTGGGCTCTAATTGCTTTTTTATGGTTTGCTGGGAGAGTCCCACTGCTGGAGAATGTTTTGTCAAGACAAAGTCTTTGGTAATTCAAGGGGTTCAAAGATGGCCATGGAGTAGGCAGACACACCAACTCCCACTTCCCAGAACCAAGGTAGATTACAGTTTAAATCTGAGAACATTCATCGTGAAAGACAAATTTTGGACTGAACTGGGAAGATTCAACAACCAAGGACCACCAAAGAACCCACAGAGTCTGGTAGGAGAGGCAGAGACACAGAGGCTACCCCACTCCCGGGGGAGCAGGGAATGCCTGGGTGGAATTTTCACAAAGGGGAGGACTGTCCAGCAAGTTGCAGGTCCTTCCGCAAAACCGGAATTCCAGCCTAGTGCCCTGGAGCCGGGAAGGGGCCGATGGACTATATGTGGCTGAGAAAAAAGCCTGGACAGAGTTTAAGAGAAGGAGGCAGGACTCTCAGACCCAGGCTCTGTATTAAAGGAACTGCACGGAGAACCTCGCTCACAGCCACTTTCCTGGGGCTCCAGGAGGACACCTTAACCCCTGGGCTGAGTCACTCCCCAGATTTAAAGTGAACCAGCATCACCAGCAAAGGAAAGAAAGTGCCCGGTCCACCTGAGGCTCCCTTACCCTAGCTAGAACAAAGGTGCTTAGCGCCAGGTGCTATATTAGGGACATAAATGGGGCGTGCAGAGGTCTAAGCTACACCACCCACCGCACAGCTGGGTGCTTGCTCAGGATAGGCAGGCCGGAGGCAGCAAGGCGGGGCTGCAGGGGTTCCAGCGAGCACATGCAGGACGGCCCCTGGCGCCCGGGATTGCTGTTGCCTCTGGGGAAGCCTGGGCTCACATACAACCCACCTCCTCCGCCCTAGGTGAACGCGGCGGAGGCCAGAGAGTCAACAGAGGGGTAACGTAGGGGCACGCACGAGCCCGGCAGTGAAGGCAGAAGTCCCCTGGCAGCCGCTGGGAGCCGGGCAGACGCGCAAGCAGCCTGGGGCTGGGCGTGCCCTTGGCAGTGATCCCAGCGGAGGTGAAGACCCAGTGGTAACTGAGCAGGGAAATGATGACGTGCACATAAGTCCGCAGCGACAGCGAAAGTCGCCTGGCAGCCGCGGGCAGGTGCACAAACCAGCCCCGGGTTGGGTGCGCCCTTGGCTGTGATCCAAGCGGAGGCAGAGCTCCAGTGGGGAAACGCCGATATGCACACAAGTCCGCTAGCAATGGCAGAAGCCCTGCTGGCTACTGCAGGAACCCCAGCGGCGCACAAAGCTGCTCAAAGTGCAGACACGTCCTCAGAAGTAACATCAGCATGGGTGACCTCGGCAGAGATCCGAGAGAGGGTGCCCACGACCCGGAGGCAGCCACTGAGATCTGAGCTGACAGAGGCAGTCCCAGAAACCATCCAAACACATGCGAGCCCAACCAGGACAGTTGTGGTTGCGGAGGTGGACTGGAGCCAGCAGCACCTGAGCCCAAAAGCCCAGGGCAGCAACAGCAGCAGTGGCCTGGTAGAGAGACCATAAAATGGGAGCTAAAATGTCTAGATAGAAAAACACCTGAAGCAAAGAAGTAGACCACATCTAATACTGGACCTAATCACTAAATTACAGTACTGAGCCCAACAAGTAGCCAGCAATAAAAGACAGCAGAAAGTGGATTTTAGGGGAGCTTGAACTTTTAAAGTAACTTCTCCCAGGCCAAGAGTAGATAAAAGCAAGCTTAGGAGAGCCACTGATATTTACAACGACACCTGAACCCAACAGAGGCAGTCACAAGATCTGGATAACCTGTAGCTCCCAAAAAATGGATAGGAACCAATCACAGGCAGTGACTCCCACTGACCTGCTCCAGGCCCCAACCAGGCAATTCTAGGGCAACACAGATAAAATGGGAAGAGAGAGAAGTACAATCCAAATGACTCAACAAGAGAAACCCTCAGAAAAAGAGCTGAGTGAGACAGATATAAGCAAACTACCAGAGGCAGAGTTTAGAATAATGGTTGTT
Source organism: Saccopteryx bilineata (assembly GCF_036850765.1). NCBI lineage: Eukaryota > Metazoa > Chordata > Mammalia > Chiroptera > Emballonuridae > Saccopteryx > Saccopteryx bilineata. The sequence goes on from NC_089495.1 coordinate 174,223,836, forward strand.
GGAATGCTGAAAGATCTTAGAACAACAATGAATGGTCACAGTGAGCACATAAATAAAGAAATAACAAGTATTAAAAAGGACATTGAAATAATAAAGAAGAACCAGTCAGAAATGACAAATACAATATCAGAAATGAAGACTACACTAGAAGCAATTAATAGCAGGCTGGATGAAACAGAGAATCGAATCAGCAATTTAGAAGACAAGATAAATGAAAACATGGAAGCACAGCAGCAAAAAGAAAAGAGAATGAAAAAATCTGAGGAAACTCTAAGAGAGCTCTGTGACAATCTTAAGAGAAACAACATCCGCATCATAGGAGTTCCTAAAGAGGAAGACAAAGAACAAGGGTTAGAAACCTTGTTCAACCAAATCATAACAGGAAACTTCCCTAAACTGACACAGGACAAAGTCACACAAGTTCAAGAAGCACAGAGAACTCCATAAAAGAGAAAGACAAAGAAATCTACACCAAGACACATCATAATTAAAATAGCTAAGCTAAGAGATAAAGAGAAAATATTAAAAGCTGCTAGAGAAAAAAAGGCTATCACCTACAAAGGAGCCCCCATAAGGATGATATTCAACTTCTCAACAGAAAACGTTGCGGCCAGAAGGGAATGGCAAGAAATATTCAAAGTAATACAAAACAAGAACGTAAAACCAAGATTACTTTGTTCAGCAAGGCCATCATTTAAAATCGAAGGAAAAATAAAAAGCTTCCCAGACCAAAAAAAAAAAAAATCAAGGAATTCATTACAATGAAACCAAGGCTGTAAGAAATGTTAAGGGGCCTGTTGTAAACAGAACAAAGGGGGAAAAGAATACAGCAAAAGAAGAATATAGATTTAAAGAACAAAATAGCAATAAACAACGACATATCAATAATAACCTTAAATGTAAATGGATTAAATGATCAAATCAAAAGACATAGAGTAACTGCATGGATAAGAAAACAGGACCCGTACATATGCTCTCTTCAAGAGACACACCTCAAAACAAAAGATACACATAGACTAAAGGTTAAAGGATGGAAAAAAAATATTTCATGCAAATGGAAATGAAAAAAAAGCTGGGGGAGCAATACTTATATCAGACAAAATGGACTTTAAAACAAATAATATAGTAAGAGATAAAGAAGTTCACTACATAATGATAAAGGGAGCAATCCAACAGGAAGATATAACCATCATAAATATCTACGAACCTAATATGGGAGCACCGAAATATATAAAGCAGACTTTGATGGATATAAAAGGTGAGATCAACAGCAATACTATAATAGTAGGAGATTTCAATACCCCATTAACATCACTAGATAGATTCTCAAGAAAGAATATTAACAAAGAAACAGCAGACTTAAAGGACACACTAGATCAACTGGATTTAATAGATACCTTTAGAACCTTTCACCCTAAAGCAGCAGAGTATACATTCTTTTTAAGTGCTCATGGTACATTCTCTAGGATAGACCACATGTTAGGACACAAAAGAAGTCTCAGCAAATTTAAGAAGACTGAAATCATATCAAGAATTTTCTCTGACCACAAAGGCATGAAACTAGAAATCAACCAAAACAGAAAAACTGAAAAATACTCAAACACTTGGAAACTAAATAGCATGTTATTAAATAACAAATTTGGTTAACAATGAAATCAAAGAAGAAATTAAAAAATTCCAAGAAACGTATGATAATGAACATACAACAACTCAAAATCTATGGGACACAGCAAAAGCTGTCCTGAGAGAGAAGTTCATAGCACTACAGGCATTCCTTAAGAAGTCTGAAAAAGCTCAAATAAACAACTTGACCCTGCATCTAAAATAACTAGAAAAAGAACAGCAGGTAAAGCCCAGAGGTAGTAGAAGAAAGGAAATAATAAAGATCAGAGCAGAAATAAATGACATAGAGGCTAAAGAAACAATACAGAGGATCAATGAAACAAAGAGCTGGTTCTTTGAAAGGGTAAACAACATCAATGAACCTTTAACCAGACTCACCAAGAAAGAGGACTCAAATAAAAAAAAAATTAAAAATAAGAGTGGAGAAATAACAACTGACACAACAGAAATACAAAATATTGTAAGAAAATACTATGAAGAACTGTATGCCAAAACATTAAACAACCTAGGTAAAATAGACAAATTCCTTCAAACATATAATCTTCTAAAAATCAATCTAGAAGAATCTGAAAACCTAAATATACCAATTACAACAAATGAGATTGAAACAGTTATCAAAGATCTCCCAAAAAACAAAAGCCCTGGACCTGATGGCTTCACTGGTGAATTCTACCAAATATTCAGAGAAGAACTAACTCCTATCCTTCTCAAGCTACTTCAAAAAATTCAAGAGGAAGGAAGACTTCCAAGTTTCTTTTATGGGGCGAGCATAGTTCTGATTCCAAAACCAGGCAAAGACAACACAAAGAAAGAAAATTATAGGCCAATATCCCTGATGAATTTAGACACTAAAATCCTTAGCAAACTGTATCCAGCAATACATGAAAAAAATCATACACCATGATCAAGTGGGATTTATTGTGGGGAGGCAAGGATGATACAACATTCATAAATCAATCAATGTGATCCACCACACAAACAAAGGAAGGAGAAAAACCACATGGTAATTTCAATAGATGCAGAAAAAGCATTTGATAAAATCCAGCACCCATTTATGATCAAAACTTTTAGCAAAGTGGGAATACAAGGAACATACCTCAACATGATAAAGTCCATCTATGACAAACCCACAGTCAACACCATAATCAATGAACAAAAACTAAAAGCAATCCCCCTAAAATCAGGAACAAGGCATGGGTGCCCCCCTTCACCACTCTTATTCAACATAGTACTGGAAGTCCTAGCTACAGCAATCAGACAAGAAGAAGAAATAAAAGGCATCCACATTGGAAAAGAAGAAGTAAAACTATCATTATTTTCAGATGATATGATACTGTATATAGAAAACCCTAAAGTCTCAAAAAACTACTAGACCTGATAAATGAATTCAGCAAGGTGGCAGGATATAAAATTAATACACAGAAATCAGAGGCATTATTATACATAAACAAGGAAATGTCAGAGAAATTAAGGAAACAATCCCCTTCACTATTGCAACAAAAAAATAAAGTACCTAGGAGTAAATTTAACCAAGGAGATTAAAAACTTGTACTCATAAAATTATAAAACATTGATAAAAGAAATCAAGGAAGACACAAACAAGTGGAAGCATATACCATGTTCATGGATAGGAAGAATAAACATCATTAAAATGTCTATATTACCCAAAGCAATTTATAAATTCAAAGCAATACCAATTAAAATACCAATGACATACTTCAAAGATATAGAAAAAATATTCCAAAAATTTATATGGAACCAAAAAATAAAAAAGCAAACAAAAAGAGACAACTAAACACGGATAGCCTCAACAATCTTGAAAAAGAAGAATAAAGTGGGAGGTATCACACTTCCTGATATCAAGTTATACTACAAGGCCATTGTACTCAAAAAAGCCTGGTACCAGCATAAGAACAGGCATATAGATCAATGGAACAGAACAGAGAACCCAGAAATAATCCCAAACCTTTATGGACAACTGATATTTGACAAAGGAGGTAAGAGCATACAATGGAGTAAAGACAGCCTCTTTAACAAATGGTGTTGGGAAAACTGGACAGCTACTTGCAAAAAAATGAAACTTGACCACCAACTTATACCATTCACAAAAATAAACTCAAAATGGATAAAGGACTTAAATGTAAGTCATGAAACCATAAGCATCTTAGAAGAAAACATAGACAGTAAGCTCTCCAACATCTATCACAGCAATATATTTGCTGATTTATCTCCACAGGCAAGTGAAATAAAAGACAGTATAAACAAATGGGACTATACAAAACTAACAAGCTTTTACACAGCTAAAGATAATATGAACAGAATAAAAAGACAAACCACACAATGGCAGAACATATTCAACAATACATCTGATAAAGAGTTAATAACCAAAATTTATAAAGAACTTGTAAAACTCAACACCAGGAAGACAAATAATCCAATCGAAAAATGAGCAGAAGAAATGAATAGACACTTCTCCAAAGAGGACATACAAATGGCCAATAGATAAAAAAATGTTCAGCATCACTAATCATTAGAGAAATGCAAATTAAAACCACAATGAGATACCACCTCACACCTGTCAGAATGGAGCTCATTAACAAAACAACATAAGATAAGTGCTGGTGAGGATGTGGAGAAAAGGGAACCGTCCTATATTGCTTGTGGGAATGTGGACTGGTGCAGCCACTGTGGGAAACAGTATGGAGATTCCTCAAAAAAATTAGAAATGAAACTGTCCTTTGACCCAGCCATCCCACTTATAGAAATATATCCCAAGGACATCATATCACCGCCCGAAAAAAAGAAATGCACTCCATGTTTATGGCAGCATTATTTACAATAGCGAAGATCTGGAAATAACCCAAGTGTCTGTCAGTGGATGAGTAGATTAAAAAGCGGTGGTACATATACACAATGGAATACTATGGGGTCATGAAAAAGAAGAAATCTTACATTTTGCAACAATATGGATGGACCTGGAAACTATTATGTTGAGTGAAATAAGCCAGGCAGAGAAAGAAAAATATCATATGACCTCACTCATTTGAGGAATCCAAGGAACAATGTGAACTGAGGAACAGAATTAAACCTGAAGGGAAGGGGGGAGGGAGCTGTTGGGAGGGGAGTAAGGGGCATGTTGAGGGGAATACGGGAGAGGGGGAATGTTTGGGGAGACATTAGAATCTATGTAATCACACACACACACACACACACACACACACAAATAAATAAATAAATAAAATTTTTTAAAGAAAGACAAAGTCTTCCTTCATTTGGATGGTGCTTTATTTCCCTGACTCCAAAGCTCTAATATAGCTCTTTATACAACTTGCTCAGAGCAGGATCGGTGTCTTTGGCCACCATGGACTGAAGTTCTGCGTTTTAAATGTTGCAAACATTGGTCTAATTAAGCTTAAATATATGTGACCAGCACACACTACATATTCGCAGAGAGACTCTCTTTGACACAGACTGTGAGCAGGTGGCTTTCCTCCTGCTTAACAGAACAATCTGGAATAACACGCAGCTTTGTGATGCTCTCCTCAAGTCTGTGGCAGGAACAAAGCACTCCGATTGAGATCAGTTATAACATGGAATTCCTGGCATGCTTCCCCTGCATACGGGAACTGGAAATACAACAGAGAAGAGCGAGTGCCTCAGAGCGCAAGTGAGAGCTGGGCTTGGGGAATTTCCTCTAGAACCGTTTCCTGTGTAAGGAAGGCTGGGAATTGCTTAGAGTATAAAGTATATACAGCCAGACAAAAGGAAACGATTCTAGCACCACTGAGCAGCTGCCTGCTGCTACTGCCCATTGTCCAAAGTAGGCCTGGGAGCAAAGTGGACTTCCGTCTTGGCTGCTGGTTGATTTTTCCCCAGAATGGTCTATGAAACAAACTCAAGTATCCCATCGGGGTTGAAAATGATGTTACAATACAGATATTCCAAATAAATATGCAGATACACACTACAAATTACAGTCTGCTCTAGGAGGGGGGTTAGGCAGATGAAAAAGTACACGGAGGGCCAGTCTCTCACATGGAATGATTTATACATAAAGAAAAGTTAAAAATGATACATAATCAGGGAATCTGAAATCTTCCTAAATATGAAGTGCAGTCACACATAAATGGTAATTTTTAAGCATTATAGCAATCATAGTAACAATGGTTCAAGAACTAGGAAAAACATACAGCCAGTGGAGAAGAGCAAAAAGAAAAAATAAAATTACTTTAAAGCTTACCCATCTAATTTCTTTACCAGTCTCTTGGCTTAAAAGTGAATCACTCCACATATAATATGCTTGTGTGCATGCACACATGCAGGTATACACACACACACACACACACACACAGCCTTTGCTTCCAAGCTATCACAACCTTCCCCACTCCCCTCTCATCTTTATTTCCTGACTGAACCAGGCTACAGAACAGAGGGAGGGGTTGGGCTCCCATCCTGCCCACCCAGTGGCTCAAGATACTTTATGTAATGGAGCCAACCGTCAGACCCCGGCCGTCTTAGGAGCTGGAGAGCATCGCTAGTAGGCTTCTTGACCTGAGAGGATGGATGGAGCCCCCACCAGGGGACCCTGACAGGTCTCAGATGAGTGTGGGGGTGAGAGAAGAGCAAACCTGAACCTTAAGCTTACAAACAACTACTCAGCTCGATTCGGTCTTCTCTGGTTTCATCTCACGTTGTTCCTCCCTGCACCCAGTACTAGCTCTGGCCATTGTCTGTCATGCCTTTAAACTGCGCATGTTGACTACTCTGCCCTGCCAGTTGTCTGCGTGTCCAACAGTCACACCGCAGCTTCAATGGACTATCTTCTGAGGACATCCTTTGGAGTTCATTTCTTCACTTTGGTTGCCCCTTGCTTTGGCACGTGTTGGGGGAAATGCTAGAAAGTCCCCTTGAAAACTGTTTGGCATGTCCAGCAAGAAATGTGGCAAAGTCTCTTAGTAAATGACCTTTGAAGGCCCGTTAGCTCTAAACATGTATTTTAAATTATTCCTTTGGATTATGTGTTGGCCACAATTATTTCAATCTTTATTTTTTTTAACTTTTTTTTTTGTTTTTTAGATTTTATTTATCCATTTTTAGAGAGAGAGAGAAAGGGGGAAGGAGCAAGAAGCATTAACTTCCATATGTGCCTTGACCAGGCAAGCCCAAGGTTTTGAACCGACGACCTCAGTATTCCAGATCAATGCTTTATCCACTGCACCACCACAGGTCAGGTTATCTGAATATTTGGATATAATGAATTTAATAAGATGTAACAGCATTTGTGATATGACATCATAATCACCAAGTGTTGAGTTTGCTGTATCTAAATATTTTAATCGTATTGTTTTGAAAGTGTAGATTTGGAAATTATGAATTCCTTATGGATTAACTGGTTACTCCAGTGACAGAACTGATGGCAGCGGCACAGAAGGCGATGAGTTAAAGTCAGAGAGAGCAACAGCAGCAAGTGGGCACCTTCCTCCTTAAGGCTGAGGGACAAGTGGAAGAAGTATAATTATCAAGTCACCAGAGTAAAAGGAAGGCTTTCTCCGTATGATAGGAAGCTGAATTACCATCTCATGCATCTTTCTGCAACACATCATAAATTAGTGGGATAATCTAAGAATCTTAGCGACAAACTGAAGACATTGTTATGAAGTTTAATCCATATAATACACTTAGACTAGAAACCACCTTTTAATTATTTGATGTTCCAGGTTTCTGGTACCTTCTGAACTGGCCTATAATCCTCCTACTTCAGCAAGAAGAAGGGGGATTTCAGAGATCAGAGCCCTGACTCTTGCCGCAAATAGCTATACAAAAAGTAAAATAGCACTGGCTCATTGGCTCAGTGGTAGAGTGTCGGCCCGGCATGTGTATGTCCTGGGTTAGATTCCCAGTCAGGGCACACAGGAAAGGTGACCATCTGCTTCTTCACCTCTCCCCCTCTTGTTTCTTTCTTTCTCTCTCTCTCTCTCTCCCTCTCCTGCAGCCATGGCTCAATGGGTTTGAGTGATTTGGCCTCAGGTGCTGAGGATGGCTCCATGGCCTCTGCCTCAAGTGCTAAAAAAAATGGCTTGGTTGCTGAGCAGTGGAGCAATGGCCCCAGATGGTCAGAGCATCGCTCCCTAGTGGGCTTGCCAGATGGATCCCGGTGGGGGTGCATGCAACAGTCTTTCTCTCTGCCTCCCCTCCTTTCACTAAAATTAAAAAAAAAAAATTTTTTTAAGTAAAACAATCAGCTGACAAAGGAGATACCTTCTTGTGAGTAGATAACATTACAGTGGTAAGGTCTGGAGATGGTTTTTGAAGGTGAAAATCACATCGAGGAATTGGCTACACCATGGAACCTGCCAGTGTGGACTCTAATTCAGTAGGTTGGGGGGTAAAGCTGAGGAGCAGGAGCCCTGAGTAATTGTTGGAGATGTGTACTCCCTGGGACAGAACGCTGAGGAAGAAAGGGTCTTCAATTAATCTGGGCTGGCATTTTCTTTCCCAAATAAATGGAATAGAGCTCAAGAGAAGAAAAACTATCAATGTACATATACACATAGCACTTTTCCTTGAAACTTTAATTTTCAATTACATATGTATGTGTGTCCAGGGTTGCATGTAAAAAATTCTTATTATAGTTTGTGTCAGGAAAGAACTTGGAAAGACTGCTCCAGGGAATTCACAGAGTTCACATCAAGCAACAGGTAATCACAAGGCATTCTAAATTCTGCAGCTACCGAACACATTCAGGATTTTAAAACGGTAAGGAAGACGGAAGGAAAGGAAAGTTAGTGGGATGTCAACTCCTGCAAATGACTGAGTTACCAAGATGCAAAGAAAGAGCAGCCAGTGGGTCGTAACCAAACTCTGACCCATAATTAGAATGACAAGCATGTGAGCTGCCTACTGAATGGGCCAAGGAACACGGAGCTCTGACAAACAGTGGAGAAAGCCTACATTTAAAAGAGGCTTTACATTCTAACCAGCTATTATTTCCGGCCCCTGCTTGATCTCTGGACAAATTTCCTTTCTGTTGTAAATCCTCCTGCTTCCTTGAAGCTTGATGGCGATTCTTATTTATTTATTTATTCATTTATTTATTTATTTAGGAAAGCCAGGGGAAAATTGTTTCAGTATGTTCTTTAAATTAGTTTCCTTGCAGTGTTTTCCTTGCACACATTAATTACAGCTCCCTCAGGGGGCTGAAGGACCACATAGCACACCATGGTTCTGCTCCCCAATCTCCCTTCACCAATTCAGCTTTCCAATCCTTCCTCCAACCTGGGCTCTCTATTAATCTGTAGTGAGAAGCACATGGCTGGGATTCTTTCAACGATAATATAAGAACAGAGGAGAAAATGTGATCATCAGTGCTTGAGTACACCAATCTTAAAATGAATAGTTTGTGGCCCATAAAATGAAGCAGTTAGATTAAATGACCTCTGAGGCCCCCCATTCCAAATGAAAACACTCCAAAGAGAGTTTCCTTTCATATCTGGAAGTACAGAGAAGAGATCAGTGGAACTTTGATGAGGCTATGTGATTCTCATTAGCATGATCTGGCTAGAATGCCAGAGGTTCTCAAGAAAATAATACATGTCCAATAATCTCCATTTGAGCTGTCACTGTACTAGACCAGGGGTCGGGAACCTATGGCTCGCGAGCCAGATGTGGCTCTTTCGATGGCTGCATCTGGCTCACAGACAAATCTTTAATAAAAAAAATAACATTAAAATATAAAACATTCTCATGTATTACAATCCATTCATTTTCTACCGCTCATGTTCATAGTTGCGGGTGGCTGGAGCCAATCACAGCTGTCCTCTGGGACAACACCAAATTTTTATTGGATAATGTGTAACATACACAGGTCATTGTATGGCTCTCACGGAATTACATTTTAAAATATGTGGCATTTATGGCTCTCTCAGCCGAAAAGTTTCCCAACCCCTGTACTAGACCCTCAGGTATGGCAGGTAGTCTAAGAAACCATAATTACTTTTTAATTCCAAAGAGATAAAACTTTTTCAAGTGACCACAACACAACCTTATGTTTCATTCCTTGGTCACAGTTATTGAGGAAGAAAAAATATGAACTAAGCACAAATAGAGTTCTAAAATCAAAATTTTCCAATACCTGTCTTTTCAGATAAAAGCAATGGCAGATTTGAGAATCAGAGTACCTCTTTCATTGACTAGTTAAAACTCAAAGGTTTCTTAAAACAAATTAAAGAGGTAGATGAAGGAGTTTCCAAGCTAAACTACTTATTATACAGCTCATACAAACAGGGCGTCACTCATTCACGGGGTTGCCACGAGTCCGAGCCAACTCGACAACATAAACAGGAACAATGGCAGGTGTTTTATACAGGTTATCTCACTTCCTCTGCTGGTCTCTGTAAAGTAGCTGTGTCTCCTCCGGTTTTACAGATGGAGGAACTTAGGCTCAGAAAGTGAAGAAACAAGTACCAACCAGCATCAGAGCCAGATTTCTAATCCACGCAATAGTTCACCCAACTCAGGCAGCTTGAAACAATAGATAGACCTAATAGCTTGTTGAAGGTCGAATGTGTATCATAACAACATCTGTCAAATGGTTCCTTAAAATGTACCCATCTTCTCCATTTATTACTCACCCAGAGTCAAAGCCCTAGGCAGGCTCTCCTTGTGAGAGAGAAACCCTCTGCTCTCAGTGGCCGGAGCCTTCACCAGCCTGGTTCCCACAGGGAGCGGTAGTAACGAGAGAGCTGAAATCCCTGAGCCAGGAAGCAAGCCCAGCCACGTCTTCTGCCTGACACCTCCAGCTCCTCTTCACTTACATTTTTTGGCTGATAAGGTTGCATCCTCAAAGCACTAAATCTACCACCTCTAAGTAATCACCCAGAGTATTTTTAAAAAATCTTCAACTCTGATTTCTCCTTTGACCTGCTGACCCATATCTACAGAGGCGTAACCTACAGACACTTCAGATTCACTATGCCCCTAAATTCCTCATCCTTCCTCATGAAGCTGCCTTTGTATCTGAAGCCATGACTTCAGTTAATGGCACTACCATTCACCGACTTCACTCTTGTCTCCTCAGTAGGCAGACTGACATATACAAAGCGGGCGCTGAATTAAAAACAAATATCTGCTGTAACCTTGCTGTTGAAAAATTGCAATAAATCCCTATTTTCCCTAACACAAGTCTTATCCCTTCCAATAATTTCTCCACATTCCTGCAAGTGTTCATTCTCTAGAGACACACTTTTGATGACATTGTTATCCTGCTCAATAATTTTCAATGGTTTCTAGTGACTCTTAGCAGTGGTTTGTAACTTGGCTTTCATGTTCATAAATGTGCTTTTATGCAAAACTGACTAAAATGTATGTTTTGCTGGGAGGAGGCCACGAGCTTTCTATCAGCACATTTCTAAAGGGCACAGTGCCCCAAAATAATAAATAAAAACAATAAAGAAAACAAACCACTGGAAATCAGTAGTGAAGGTCCAGACTCTTTTTATTGGACATCCCGAGCCCTCTATGGTTAGTCCGTGACATTGTCTGCTCTCTCCTCTCGCTATGTATCACCTCAGACCCACTCTCAAACCACACTTCATCTTGTACTCTCTCTTATTTTCCTTCTTTGTCTTTGCATTTTCTATTCCTGGTGCCTGGGTTATTCTTTCTCCAGTTTTGATCCAGCAAATTCCGTCTTTCAAGACCTAGTTTGTGAATCACCTACAATGAAGCCCCCAGAACAACTGAGCACTCCTTCCTGGACCATCTCTCTTCTCTATTCTAGCACTTACCACATTGCCTATAATCATGTATTTACACGACAGCCTCCTTATTCAGGGACCATTCAGTGACAGAGTCTGGACCTTAATCTAAGACTTCTCTACCACAGCTCAAAAATGTTCATCAACTGACCTGTGGTGGCACAGTGGATAAAGCGTCGACCTGGAAATGCTGAGGTCGCCGGTTCAAAACCCTGGGCTTGCCTGGTCAAGGCACATATGGGAGTTGATGCTTCCAGCTCCTCCCCCTTGTGTGTGTGTGTGTGTGTCTCTCTCTCTCTCTCTCTGACTCCCTCTCTCTCCTCTCTAAAGTAAATAAATAATAAAAAAAAATAAAAAAAAATGTTCATCAAGTTAACAAATACTACAGCCTATGATTAGAGACGGGATAAAAGTGTTAGAGAATACTTTGGTTTAAAAAAAAGCAGTTGTGTTTTAAGTCCTGAGAGTACTTATAAAAGACCCTGGAGATAATAATAATAAATACTTTTTTTGAAAATGCTTCTTTTTTAAGGTAGTATAAGTTCTGATATTTATTTCAAAAGAGCATTATTGTATACTATTTTGGCAATTATATATTTACTCTCAACAAAAAAGAATTTTTAATTTTGTTACTGGACTGACTGATATCTCTGCTACACCCTATTCAACAATAGAGAAGCAAGCTATTGGTTAATGTTTTATCATAACCGGTCATTGCTACTTGTTTACTTGAGCAAAAGGCAGATATAACTATCTTTACAACTCTAACAAGAAAGAAGGGGGATTTCCCCCCTAATTATACATTATATATAGTGACAAACAATATTTTATTCTGATAAAGGCATCACATTTCACCGGTAATTCTTACGTATTTGTTTCTCTTTGATGATATTATCACTTTCATTCTTTTAAAACAGAGGAACTGCCAGGTGAACAGAAAAACACAACAAAAAACTAAGAGAGAAACAACATATGGGTAGGGGAAATGCAATAAAGGAGAAGGGGAGGTGGGGTGAGGATAAGAAGAGGCCTAAGACTGGAGTGGGTCAGGAGCTGGGGATCTGTGTGCACAGGGACTCCTGTGAATGAGTGAGAGATAGATTCTGTGCCCATTGCAAAGGCTGAATGGGAGACCAGCAGAGAAGCAAAATTCAGAGTCTAAAGCAGTGGTCCCCAAACCCCGGGACGCGGACCGGTACTGGTCTGTAGGCCATTTGATACCAGTCCACATAGAAAGAATAAATAACTTACATTATTTCCGTTTTATTTATATTTAAGTCTGAATGATATTTTATTTTTAAAAAATGACCAGATTCCCTCTGTTACATCTGTCTAAGACTCACTCTTGACGCTTGCCTTGGTCACGTGATACATTTATCCGTACCACCCTAAAGGCCAACCCGTGAAAATATTTTCTGACATTAAACCAGTCCGTGGCCCAAAAAAGGTTGAGGACCACTGGTCTAAAGGATATGACAACAGTATTGGGTGGAGCCCAGGTCAATAGCATTGAGGTGGGTCCAACAAAGAGATGTTCCAACAGATATAGAACAACAGTAACTGTAGAGCAGGGGTCCCCAAACTTTTTACACAGGGGGCCAGTTCACTGTCCCTCAGACCATTAGAGGGCCAGACTATAAAAAAAACTATGAACAAATCCCTATGCACACTGCACAGATCTTATTTTAAAGTAAAAAAAACAAAACGGGAACAAATACAATATTTAAAATAAAGAACAAGTAAATTTAAATCAACCAACTGACCAGTATTTCAATGGGAACTATGCTCCTCTCACTGACCACCAATGAAAGAGGTGCCCCTTCTGGAAGTGCAGCGGGAGCCGGATAAATGGCCTCAGGGGGCCACATGTGGTCCGCGGGCGGTAGTTTGGGGACCCCTGCTGTAGAGAATGTGATATTCAGAAAAGGCTTAGAGAGTGTTGGGGCAGGAAGGAACCATGGTTCCAGTCATTTTCTGCCTATGGGAGAAAAATTGATGCTGGAAAGGTCAAGTAAAATATTCAAGGTCATAGATGCCATTGTGCTGTTCTAACTTCTGTCCTTTCTCAATTTAAATCTTTTCACTCCTTCTTTACCATATGAAGTCCAACTCTTCAGAATGGCTTCAATGCCTTGACTTTCCAAGTTGACTGTACAGTACTCCTCGTCATTCATTCCTCAATTCTGCTTGGATATATCCTGTGCTTTTTCCTGCCTCTCTTCTTCTTTCTGAATGGAATGTTCATGTTCTTATTTATGAATGGAATGCCTCTCTTCCTTCTATCCATTTAATAAAATTCTGATTTAATAGTCATTTTCAGAGTCATGGAGCTTTAAAGGTCTACAACATTTTCTTGAGTTCCCTCCCTTCCAAAAAATGCTTTTCCTTATTTTATTTTATTTATTTATTTATTTTTTTGTATTTTTCTGAAGCTGGAAACGGGGAGAGACAGTCAGACAGACTCCCGCATGCGCCCGACCGGGATCCACCCGGCACGCCCACCAGGGGCGACACTCTGCCCACGGGGGGGGGGGGTGCTCTGCCCCTCCGGGGCGTCACTCTGTTGCTACCAGAGCCACTCTAGCGCCTGGGGCAGAGGCCAAGGAGCCATCCCCAGCGCCCGGGCCATCTTTGCTCCAATGGAGCCTTGGCTGCGGGAGGGGAAGAGAGAGGCAGAGAGGAAGGAGAGGGGGAGGGGTGGAGAAGCAGATGGGCACTTCTCCTGTGTGCCCTGGCCGGGAATCGAACCCGGGACTTCTGCACGCCAGGCCGATGCTCTACCACTGAGCCAACCGGCCAGGGCCTGCTTTTCCTTATTTTAAAACCACATATCACTTTATGGTATTTCTCCTATGTAAATGTCACCTTGAGTTATGACTCATAATCAGGTAGTGAATGCTTGCACAAAAATTAAGCTGCCTTAATAATTTTTGTGCTCATAATAGCTCAGAATTTGTACATACTAAAGGCCTGACAGTGTTTACTCAAGGAATGAATAAATAAGTGAAACTATTAAATCTTAGCAGCCAGCACATTTCTTAGCTATTTTGTAGTCTATTTGCATTTACTTCTTCTCTCTGTGTCATGGGGGCTCTAGAGTGTATAAAACTTACTACGTATAAATATGTATACATATTTATACACCATTGAACACTGTGCCAGATCATACATAATCTCATTTTATTATTTACAACCATTCAGTTTGATTAATAGTCTGTATTGTATACACAGAGCAACTGAGGCTTAAAGAGGTTGAGTAATTTGCTTAAGGGTCATCCAGATATTAAATGGCATTACTAAAATGTGAAACCAGATGATTCCAAAGTCCATGATACAGCAAACAAATTATGAGCTTAGCTCTACTGTTGTGAAGTTCAACTCCACAAGAACTTTCTTTAGTTATACACACTGGCTAACAGACACATGTACATACTAATGTACAGATGTGCATGTGTGTTTGTATATTTATATTTATATGTATATTTATGTATATATAAATACACATATATTCCAATTATATCCTGAATATAATATTTTAATTAAGCACAGTCATTTGTCAAAAGAAATGTCTCAGTTTTAGTTCTCTCAAAAATTATTTTATATGGATAAAAATCAGTAAATAATACCAATAATAAGATCAGATACACAATAATGTCTCCTATTTTCATATGAATAAGTCACATAAACCACAGATATTAGAATACAAGTATAAAAAAAATCTAAATTTTAGCAAAATTTGACTCTATGCACCAACATTCAATTGTTGCCAGGTCTACAAAATTCCCACTGAACTTGATTCAAGAGCCGACTTTATAACCCAAGTCGGAGCCTACACCAAACCTAGTATTTCAAGAGTCTTTCGTAGGTAGACATGGGATCACAGTCCCTCAAAAGAGTCCAATGATGCCTGTAGCAAATAGAAACTTCTCTTCTTCTTTCCTTTTTTTTTTCCTAACCAAAATCTCTAATCTCTATCTCCCTTCTTTCTGGGTATTCAGTTGGACACTTCCCAGTTCCCTTGCAGTTCAGGGTAGTCCTATAATTATATTCTGGCCAAGAAAAAGTGAGAGAAGGTCATAAAAACTTTTCTGTGTGTTCCTTCATATTCTTAACCCTTCAGCCAGATAGATATCAATGTCCAAAAAATCATGGAAGCCACACAGAGTAGGATAGCCTCCACCATCCTGGATTCCTGAACGATACCAGATCTACCCTCAACTCCCATTAAACAGGAACACCTGACCACCTTGAACTGATATGAACACCTAATAAACCTCTATTGTGATGAAATCTGAGGCTTATTTGTGTAGCATCTAACATTATCCTAATACATATAGCAACCTTTAATAGACTAACTGCTCTTAGACTCAACAGTTTTTACTCCTAATATATCTAAATAGCATTGTAAGTAATAGACTTTTAGGAACAATAACCACGTCACACCACTAATTAGATATAAACAAATTCAAGTATGCATTTAAATTAATTTCAAGCATAATTTTATGGTATTGCCAGTCTATCCTTGAGGAGTTGATAAGAATTCTGTGATCTGCCAGGGTTAATTATATTATGCCAGCCTTTTATGCCCTCTTCTGATCATGTTTGTTGCCCGCTTTTGTAGTCTTCCAATAAACCTAGTAGGAAACCATCAGATAACCCCACTCTCACAGTCCACGTCTTTTACTGTATGGGTTTTGCTGACAGAAAAGCAAAAAATAGTAATCTCTAATGCTTCCTTTTTTACTGCTGCTGTTACTTTCTACCTGGCACCCTCTGCCTTCACCTTTCCTGTGCCTCTTCTCCTCTGCAGCCTTTGAACTCCCATTTACACACCGTTATCTGTTTCCCACACGCTGAGCTCCAGATATGCCTTGAGTCCCTCCCAGCTTCTGCTTTCAAGGTTCTAGTTTGTTTCTGGATAGGTTTTAGAGCATGTCCTGTCCTTAAAGTCACCACTGTGACTTCATGGCTGCAAAGTCCCTTAAATTTTTCAGTCTCTCTCAGAATGTCCTAATGACCCTGCCTCTCCTCTGAGACAGCGGGCTGTGGCCACCCTGACCACAGCGTACTCTCGCTTCCCCCGAGACTGACTTACAGGACTAATTTGACTTTGAACTCCACTGGAAAAGGTCATTTCTTTCACCCTTGCAGTATGGGAAGGGCAAATGCTAGTTTTCTAAAAGAATGGCACAGAAAGAATATTTAAAAAGAACATAGAACATGGTTTCTCTGATGTCAACTCTTGCACACTATGAAATATTTTTACTTTAGCATCAGCAAGGCAGGGAACAAAGTGGCTGACCTATTGCCTGCTGTACCTGCCAAGTTTGGCTGACGGGCATCACTTAGAATAAATGAAGGGTACAGTGGGGCTCCTCTCTACTTAAAAAACTTAAGTCTAGCCCTGGCCGGTTGGCTCAGCGGTAGAGCGTCGGCCTGGCGTGCGGGGGACCCAGGTTCGATTGCCGGCCAGGGCACATAGGAGAAGTGCCCATTTGCTTCTCCACCCCCCCCCTTCCTCTCTGTCTCTCTCTTCCCCTCCCGCAGCCGAGGCTCCATTGGAGCAAAGATGGCCCGGGCACTGGGGATGGCTCCTTGGCCTCTGCCCCAGGCGCTAGAGTGGCTCTGGTCTCGGCAGAGCGACGGCCCCGGAGGGGCAGAGCATCGCCCCCTGGTGGGCAGAGTGTCGCCCCTGGTGGGCGTGCCGGGTGGATCCCGGTAGGGCGCATGCAGGAGTCTGTCTGACTGTCTCTCCCCGTTTCCAGCTTCAGAAAAATACAAAAAAACAAACAAACAAACAAACAAAAACTTAAGTCCTTGTCACAAAATCCAAAAAAGTACAGTTATGGCTGCTGTCTGAAAGTTTGCTTTAATAACTGTATTTCTAAAATGATTAAATTAGAGGTCACTATTTTACATTACAAAAGTATAATTCTTTTATAAATAAAGTTAAAAAAATGAAAGTATAATTCTCATTACAAAAGGCCCTTCAGTGTTTCCATTAAATCGGCAGCTCTAAGCACATACAAAAAGTTAGCTATTGGCCCTGGCTGGTTTGCTCAGTGGTAGAGCGTTGGCCTGGCGTGCGGGAGTCCCGGGTTCGATTCCCGGCCAGGGCACACAGGAGAAGCGCCCATCTGCTTCTCCACCCTTCCCCCTCTCCTTTCTCTCTGTCTCTCTCTTCCCCTCCTGCAGCCGAGGCTCCATTGGAGCAAAGATGGCCCGGGCGCTGGGGACGGTTCTGTGGCCTCTGCCTCGGGCGCTAGGATGGCTCTGGATGCAACAGAGCAATGCACCAGAGGGGCAGAGCATCGCCCCCTGGTGGGCATGTGGGAGTCTGTCTGACTGCCTCCCGTTTCCAGCTTAGGAAAAATGCAAAAAAAAAAAAAAGTTATCTATTTTACTTATTGCTCTTAGTTTGAACATCACCTTTTCAGAAACATATCTACTATCGGCTGTTTAGAGTGAGTTTCAGTGTATATATTTTACACCAATTCTGTATAAAAGTTTTGACACATACTTTAAAATTACATTTCTCATTTTCCATTACATTTCTGAGAGGACCTTTGTATTTCCCTGTAATAGTCAAATGAGGCAGAAGGCAATCAAACTGATGGACACAAAGCACTATAATCCTAAAAAAACCCATAAAGTTTCAAGACACCCATTCCCATGTGTTAAGGCAAATGAGGCACAAGAGACTGTCCCAGGCAGTTAGAGAGATGCACATTCTGCTTTTGGTTTGCATGTAATAATTTCATTTTCTAAAATAACAATATTTATTTCCTTTGTGTGGTTTTAATAATTGTTTTAAAAATATAAATGCTATTTTAAATACACTACATAGTCTAATGCAGGGGTCTCAAACTCAACTCAGCATGTGGGCCGCAGAGCAAGATCACAGACATTCGGCGGGCTGCACTAGGTCTACAAAAGGCAACTGTTATGCAACACTTTTCTCACTGCAGTTGAAAACAAAAAAAAAAAATCAGTACAACAAGCACAATCGTACATGCAGTTTACTCAGTGTCACAAAACGACCAGAAACTGTAGTTCGCATCACAACTGCTGTTAACTAAGCTAATATCTAGCTAGGATGCTAGAGAAATGAAAAATACAAGTAGGCCCCTAGGCTTACTTAATTTTATCCAAAATATTTTGAACTTCGTGGATTAGTCTGTGGGCCGTGCAAAATTGTTTGGCGGGCCGCATGCAGCCCGCGGGCCGCGAGTTTGAGACCCCTGGTCTAATGGATATGTTCTTTTGACACAAAGTCACATATTTAGATAATGTCCCGTACTTTGACTATACAGTATTTGAAAAAAAGAATTTCATGGAATTAAAAATAATAGGTCATGACCTAACAGAATGCATTCTAAGGCTTGTTCAAGAATTTCATAACAAATGTTTGCTATTGTTGTTGCATTAATTTTAATTACTTAGAATAATACTGTTTTACTTTAAAATGTATTTGGTAGGTTTGCGTTTTAGGGGGTTAACTTATTTATAAAATATTGAATTTATTGGGGTGATATGGGTTAATAAAATTATATAAGTTTCAAGTGTTCAATTCTATAATACATCAACAGTATATTGTGTGTTCACCATCTAAAACCAAGTCTCCTTCCATCACCATTCATCCCCCTTTTACTCTGTTCCACCATCCCTATACCCCATTGCTACCCTATTGCCCTATTGTCTGCAATTATAAGGTTTTTTTTTTCATTGATTTTAGAGATACTGGAAGGGACAGAGAGACATCGATTTGTTGTTCTCATATGTGTCCTGACTGGTGATTGAACCTGTAACTCTGTTGTATGGGGACAATGCACTAACCAGCTGAGGAAACTGACCAAAGTGAGGTTTATTTATTTATTACTTATTTATTTATTTGCTTCATTCTGTCACTTCTTTCACCCTGTCCTCCTACCTCCTCCCCTCTGACTGACAGCTGTCAGTCTGTTCTCTGTATCTATGAGTCTGTTTCTATTTTGTTTGTGAGTTTATCTTGTTCATTAGGGTCCACATATAGGTCAAACTATGTTTGTTTTTAATTCTATTTTTTTGTGAAAAATATTTAAGGGGTAGACCAAGAGTGTCATGATTTTTTTTTTTTTTTGTTACCAGTTTATTGGAAAATGAAAACAACTACTTTACATGAAAGGACTGCTGGAGCTCCATTTACAACTTTTAATTTGCAGGTTTTTTTAAAAGAGCTCAAAAACTTTATCTAATGCTAAACAGTATCCTAAGTGTTTTTAAAAGTACAATAACATTGTATAAATCTAATGCAGTGGTACCTTGAGATACAAACAGACCAACATACAAATTTTTAAAGATACAAGCTGCGACTCGGTTCATATTTTTGTTTGAGATCTGAGCAAAATTCTGAGATACGAGTCATGATTTGGGAAGCTGCCACTAGTTGGCGCATTGGCGCATGGGTCCAGGATCGGCAGTTTGATATACGAGTTGACTGACTTACGAGCTCAGTTACAGAAAGAATTAACTTCGTATCTCAAGGTACCACTGTATAAGCAAAGATTAAAACATTTTATATCAAATAGTACAATCTGCCATCAGAGCTCTTAGATGGAAATTTGAGATAATATAACAAATACACTTGAAATCTAAGTGCTCTTGTTTTGAAAGATGTCTTTTTGGCTATATATATATGCAGTAAACTATTTTCTTGCAGGAGATCTAAATTACTAATTTAAATAAACAGCCTTCATTAAATCTGAGAATAATTTTACTAATATTTCACTAATAATTAATATAATACTGAAAGAAACCAGAATTTGTCTGAATTTTCTAGTACTTGAGAGCACATCCATAAAGAAGATCTGAAACTACAGAAAAATGAGCAAACGAAAAGTTTGCTCCAAAGCAAAGCAAATAAAGGGAATAGTAAAAACTCAGGCAGAACTAAAGAAACAGAGAATTAATTTCAAAAGAGAAAAATCACCAAATCCAAAAATACATGATCTGAAATGATAAAAAAAACTTGACAAACTTTTAGGTAAACTGACTAAAAATAAAAGACTCAAATTACTAAATTTAGGAATGAAAGAGAAGACATTCCAATCGACTTTGCAAAAATAAAAGAGATATTAAAGGAATACTATAGCAATAGTATACCAACACATTAGATAACCTTGATAAAAAATTTTAAAGCAACTCCTAGAGAGATATATACTATTGAACTGACTTAAAAAGAAACTGAAAATCTGAATAGCCCTGTACCAAGTAAAGAAATTGAATTAGTAATCAAAAACACTCCCCACAAATAAAAAGCCCAGGACTAGATAGCTTTACTGCTAAATTTTACTATACATTTGAAGAATTATCACCAATGCTTCCAAAATATAGAAAAGGAAATACTTTTCTATATTTTGCTTTGTCTACAAAGCAAAAGTAGACAAAGCTATCACAGAAAGAGAAAACCACATACTAATATCCCATATGAATATATACGTGAAAATCCTCACCAATTTACTATCAAAAGAAATCTAGCAGCCTATAACAAGAATTATAACCATGATTAAGTAAAATTTATCCCAGGAATTCAAGGTTGCAAATCAATCAATGTAATATACCATATTAATAAAGGAAAAAAAAAACCAAACACATGATGATCTCAACAGATGCAGAAAAGTATTTGACAAAATCCAGCACCTTTTAATAATAAAGATACTCAACAAGCTAGAAATAGAAAGGGATTTATTCAACCTGATGAAGGGCATCCAGTAATTTCTTAAAAAAAAATTTTTTTTCCAATTTTGGCCCTGAAATTTAGATGTGTGTATAATCTTCACTGGTAAACCAAGTCTGCCAAGACTTATATATGATATATAATATATATATTTATATGATATATAATATATGATATATATGATTTATGATATATAATATATATTATATTTTATATATATATTCATATTCCTTGGTTTTAGTGACTTTTTTTAACTTCAGAAAAGACTCAATATTTCAAATTACTCATGTTGAAGAGGCAGCCATTTAAGCAGTTATTTTAGGTTGAATTAGGTCTCCCCTTAAAGAGGTATTGAAATCCTAAACTAGTTTGGAGATAAAGTCTTTGCAGAGGTAATCAAATTAAAATAGTCATTAGGCTGGGCTCTAATCAAGTGTGACTGGTGTTCTTACACAAGGCAGATTTCGTGGATTGTGCACATGGGAAGAACATCATGTGCGGATGAGGGCAATAGTGGGGGTGATGTTTCTACAAGCCAAAGAATGCTTAGTTACTACCAGCAACTCACAAGAAGCAAGGAAAGAGGCATGAAACAGACTTTTCCTCTTAGCCTCAGAAGGAACCAACCCTGATGAGCTTTAATCACACTTCTAGCCTCCAGAAGTGTGACAATTTTTTGTTGTTCAGACACTAAATTTGTGGTCCTTTCTTATGGCAGCCCTGGGAACCTAATACAGAAACCCTCTGTACATATACTATTCACAAAAATTAGGGGATATTCCAAAATGAATATGAAGCTATAAAATATCCCCTAATTTTTGTGAGCAGTATATGTATTGATGGTGAAACTTATGGCAAAATAAGCAGAGGGAAATAATACTGATTTTAAAATATGGGTTCAGAAATAAGGCAAGTGTCTGCCTTCGTTCTACCCTGGAAAATAACAGAATGTGTACACAAAAAGGAGGTTGGCAAGCAGTTCAGGAAAAGTAATAATTGTGCCCTCGCTGTTGTAGGAGAAATCCTGGGCTAGAGGTCACATCTAAACAAAGTGTGGAGGGTAGGGATATTAACAATCACATTATTTGCTTATATGCATATGGTTATTGAAACCAAATAGGGACATAAACCAGGAAAAAAGGGTGATTTCACGGAGCATCTTCATTGCCATGCACCTTTGTTGATTACCATATTCTCTTTGTTCTTTGGATGTCCGGCCAAAGAACTCCCTTCCTACTGGGAGAGTCCTCCACTGCGCAGGCTCTGGTGGGAAAGAGGCTTCACCTCTCCTTGAGAAGCCAACGGACCAGGTAACCAGAGAATTGACACATCGCCTAACTTTGCCAACCCAAGGTTCCTGCTTAGAAGTTTGAAGGACTAGAAAGTGGTTGAAAGATTCAAGGACAACTGAAAAATTATATTTGGCAGAGTGTAAATCCCATCACAACCAAAAGCTAGTGCCCCGTGGAGGTGGAGCCAGTAGTTGAGAGTCCTAACCAGACTATGACTATGGAGAAAGGTAGGTCAAGCATCTTACTACCCTGTTAGGGAACCAGTCAAATTCCTGATGGGCATTTTTGTCCAATCAGTGAATATCCTTCCTCATTCTCTCATTCTCCCATTTAATTCGCCAGAGGCAATTTTTATTGCTTGAAAAGAAGCCTGATATGAATCACTACCTAAAATTAACTATGTAAATCCATGTGCTGAAACCAGGATCTAGTCCTACTTTCTAGAAGCAGAAATCATTTTTTCTTTCTTATATATCTGAACTTCTATTTGGGCACCATTAAAAACTGTATTAGCAAGACCATATTCTGCATGGAAAATT
Organism: Saccopteryx bilineata; assembly: GCF_036850765.1. Lineage (NCBI taxonomy): Eukaryota > Metazoa > Chordata > Mammalia > Chiroptera > Emballonuridae > Saccopteryx > Saccopteryx bilineata. Next base: position 174,246,760 of record NC_089495.1, read on the forward strand.
GACCAGAAAAGCACATTTAAAAAAACAAAACTAATTGATGAAAAATTTTAAAACTTCCTTAAGACATGTATAATGAAGTGAATTTAGATTTTGACAGAACTGTAATTATCTCCTTATAATTCCATTTTCTAGCCCTGGCTGGTTGGTTCAGTAGATAGAGCATCATCTCGCATGTGGATGTAACAGATTTGATCCCCAGTCAGAGCACACATGAGAAATGACCATCTGCTTCTTTTCCGCTTCCTCTCCTCCTCCTCTCTCTTCCCCTCCCATAGTCAGTGGCTTGATTGGGTTGAGTGTCAGCCTCAGGCACTGAGGATAGCTCAGTTGATTCGAATGTTGGCCCCAGATGGGGTTGCAGAGTGGATCCAGTTGGGGCAAATGTGGAAGTCTATCTTCCTTCCTCTCAGTTAAAAAAAAGAAAATTCAATTTTCTTAGATACCCACTTTAAAAGTGATGCCACACAACCTGACTGGGAGAGAAATGTGTCTCTGTATTCAGTTCGTAGAAATGCGTCTGCCTCACACAGACTTGCTCATCTTGTCAAGCAAAAAAAAAAAAAAAAAAATCTCTTAATCAGGTTTTGCACTCCCAAGCCTTCCAATTCTCAACATAACATACCAAACAATTCGAGAAGAGCATATGAAGCTGGGCTCTGTGTTCAGTGTATTGTAGCATCACACAGGTGGAGACCTAGTCATGGCAGCAAAGGGTCCTAAAATCCCGACAGACCATCCCTCTTGCAATATAAACCTAAACCAAATGCCTTTCTGTTGCCACCTTTTACTTATTTATTTTTTACCTAAAAAAGAAACTAGCTACATAATTATAATTAACTGGTAACTGTAGACAAATCAATGTGACAGATTATTTTCAAGGTGATTAAAAACATTGTTTATCCCGGACTAGAACGCAGTAGGATTCGTTATGTGAACTGGCATTTTGCCTGCAGCCATATGCCATCTGTCATTTTCTTTAATGAAGTTTGCATCAATTTACAGGAAGCACCAAATGCCACATAACTGGTAGAACCATTTTATGCAAACGAATCAATATTTAATGTCACTTTTCTGTGTGTGTGTGTGTGTGGGAGGGAGGGGGACTGATCAGGAAAAGCCATATAAGGAAAACTTTCTGAGGATCTAGTTCAGGTGATGAGAGTATCAGAGTAAGTTCGTCAGATGCCCCCCACCCTTTTGCTGAAATGGAAAAGCCAATTTTCAGATTCATAAGGGTTTGCAGAAGGCTCTGAAATATCAAAACAATATTGAAAAAATATATAGGGAACTCACACATCTCAATTTCAAAAGATATAAGATAACCGAACTAACATCTCAAAATATTTTAAATGCTTTTTGAATATTCCAATGTTTTTACCCTAATTTTTCTGACCCTTGTTTTTCTTTTTAAATTAAGTTACAAGATATTTTAAAAAGAAAGAAATTTAACCTAAAGTAATAAAGGCATCACTTCCCATATTTGAGAGACAGTAACATTTGTCTGTATTTTTCAGAGTTCTCTGTTAAATAATTAATTAATAAACCATCGAGGATTCTGGTAAAGCTGTTGTATCCCCACCCTCTTCCAATACCCTCTTCCCCAGAGGTAAACACTATCTAGAAATCAGTACATTAGTCCCTTACATGTTCACATATTTCTGCTCAGCTCCAAGATCGCCCTTGACCCTAGTCCATGCTGTGTTCTCTATCTTCTTTCCTCCCTCATTGCTCTATGGATGTTTGCTTTCAATTCATGACATTTACATGGAAATTTTGTGGGGTGGAGAGTAAGCTTTCCTCTTCTCCCCACCCTCTCCACTGGCACTCTCCATCATCCCTTCCAGACATGCTCAGACACTCCCAGAATCCTTAGCCCCCAATCTGGAACTACACAGCAAAGCAATACTTCATGCTCTACTAGTCAGCAAACACAACTGCAGAAATGTAGACTGAAGAAAAACCTAAGAACAACATAGACTCCTTTTCTCCTGCTGTTTCTTCCTACTTTCTCCAACCTCATACTTCTCAACAGAGAATCCTTTAGACTTCTCTTTTCTCAACTTTCGGCTTTAAATAGTTCTCACACAGAGCAGCTTCCAGTCTCGTTTAAACTCCTTCCACTTTCCTGAGCCGCTGCTGGCTATTCTTCAACACCAATGAAATGTCCCTTTCAAATTGCCATGTCTAAAACCTGACTCCTCCTTCTCCCAAGCCACATCTAACTCCACCATCCTATTTTCTATTAGTAATGTTTTTATACTCCAAGTTTCCTAAACTTGTTCATTTTATCTAAATTCTAGCCATCTTGTAGCTCAGGGGTTGGGAACCTATGGCTCACGAGCCAGATGTGGCTCTTTTGATGGCTGCATCTGGCTCACAGACAAATCTTTAATAATAAAAAAATAACGTTAAAAATATAAAACATTCTCATGTATTACAATCCATTCATTTCCTACCGCTCATGTTCATGGATGCAGGTGGCTGGAGCCAATCACAGCTGTCTCCGGGACAACACCAAATTTTTATTGGATAATATGTAGCATACACAGGTTGTTGTATGGCTCTCACAGAATTACACTTTGAAATATGTGGCGTTCATGCTCTCTCAGCCAAAAAGGTTCCTGACCCCTGTTCTAGCTTATCTTATCCAATTGCAGTCATTCAGTTACCAGGTACTCAGCAGCATGTTTTAAAATGTGTTACATTCACTTATTACCTTTCCTTTTCTTTGTCATCACCCTGGTTCACATGTGTGTCACCTTATCCAGACCGGTAAGCAGGGAGTTGTGTCCCAGGAACGCTACATTCCATGGGGAATGCTCCTCCAATAAAAAGAGGTTGAATGTTGTTCAGATACTAACAAAACAACAAATACTCATTACATCCTTAAATACCCCTTTGAGACTATGAATTTCTTGCTGAAATGTAATTAGTGACAAATTAGAGCAGAAGAGGACCTAGATAATACAAACATTAATTATTTCACACTAACTCTTTACTAGGGACTTTTATAGACACTATAAACATTGGTATATTTAATCCTCATGACAACCCGGTTAATTAGTTATCATTTTCCATATTATCCAGACAAAGTAACTGAGGTCTAGAGATATTAGTTAATTTTCTTAATACCATTTTGAAGAGCCATTTAAAATTTAGTTTGGAATAAAAATGTGCATTATATGCAGTTCAGGAGTTCTACATTTAGATGTGAAAGCCTGGAGTAGAGGACATGTGTGTGGTTGCTCACAGCACAGTTCCTTACAACAGAGAGAGAAAGACACGAAACAACTTACAAACAGAGAATGGATAAACACATTATTCTATATACATGTGCTATAATACTATTTAACAATTAAAAAGGATGATGTTAATTTATGTCAGCATGTCAGCATGGATATTTCACCAAAACAAATCATAGGAGGTAAACAGGTTACAGAGAATTATATCAGAATACTCTTTATATGAACTTAAACATTCCAAAAATACATTATTTTTTATTATTGCATATATATGTAAAGAAAGGCATAAAAATATAGATAAGAAATTGCATGCCAACTTTTGATGGCAGGTACCTATCTGGAGAAAGGGTAACAGGTTTCCAAATGGCTGCAAAGAGATAAATTTAAATCAGTAATATTACATATACATAAAATTTGATATTAATATGGAAAATGTTAATAAAATTAAACCTTGTTAGGGAGTTCATCTTTTTGCTGTAATATTTGTTATTTGATAGAACCTAATATTTTTTAATTTAAAATGTCTATTTGAGGAAATAATATTAAATCTAGTATCACTAATGAATTCCTGATGCACTAGAATTGATAAAACTATTAACACTAGGAAAAAAGAAATACATATTTAACTATTGCATATCAATAGGTTTTTTTCAGCTAAAAATAGAAACAAAAATGAATGAAAATAGTCTTATATTTGATTCCATCAGTAGTATAGAAGCAAAAACATAATAAACAATATTAAAATGCATATGATAATCTGAGAATATGTGTAAGAAATATGAACATTATGGACCTAGTATTTATATCCTCCTATATGTTGAAGCCCCATCCCACAATGTGATAGTATTTGGTAGTGGGGCCTTTGGAAACTAATTAGGTTTAGATGAGGCCATGAGGGTGTGGCTCAATGATTGGATTAGTGTTCTCATAAGAAGAGTAAGAGACCAGAGCTCTTTCCCTTCCAGCTGTCATGTGAGGACACAGCAAGAAGGAGGTATTTACAACCCAGAAAGAGAGCCCTTATGAGAAACCAAAGCTGCCAACAACTTGATCTTGGGCTTCCCAGCCTTTAGATTGGTGAGAAATAAATGTCTGGTGTTTAACCTTTTGAGTAGTAAGTTTTTTTCATGCTCACTGACCACTGGGAGTGAATTCTTTCTCAAAAAATAAAATTAATACCAGTAACAGTTTTATTAACTTAAAATCATGTTTGTTTGATAACCAACTTATGGAAACAAGAAGAACATACATTTGTCTTTTTTAAATGTTATCCTTCACATTTTTAAAATAAATCGAACGTACTCTGGTTGGTCAGGAGGCACGAGGACATACATGCACGTTTGTACTACTCAAAGGGTTAAGCAATTCAGGCTATGGTATTTGTTACAGCAGTCCAAGCTAACTAAGAAAATTAAGAGTGTAACAAAATTTACATGTCAATTGCTCTTATGAATCTTACAAATAGGATGTAGAAAACCTAATAGAAAATGTATATAGACTATAAATTTATAACAATACATAATTGAAAAAAATATATAACTGGCCAGTAGACATGTACAAAAAATACAAATTGTATTACTAATAAAAGAAATACAACTTGAGCTATTTTTACTTCTACTTTATAAATTGTAACTTTGCCTTGTCAAATAAGCAAAGACAAAACAAAATACATAATACTAAAGGTAAATAAGATGTGCTAAATTCATATGCAACTACAGTTTTCTGAAAAAAAAAAAAAAAGAGCTTTAAAAAACTCTATGAATAATACACCCATTAGAATGGCCATTGTCAAAACAAACAGAAAATAGCAAGTGTTGGTAAGGATGTGGAAAATCGGAATCTTTGTGCATTGTTAGTGGGAATGTAAGAAAGGCATAATTTCTGTGCAAAAACAGTATGGAAGTGCCTCAAAAAATTAAAAATAAAATTACTATATGATCCAGAAATGCCACTATTTCTGGATATATATCCTAAAAAATTAAAGCAGGAACTTGAAGAGATATTTGCATAGCTATGTTCACTAGCATTACTTACAATAGCCAAGAGCTATAAGCACTGCAAATGTGCATGGATAGATGAATGGATAAAGAAGATGTAGTATATACATACAGTAAAATATTATTAAGCCTTAAAAAAGAAGGAAATCCTGTCATATATCACAATAAAGATGAAACTTGAGGATACTATATTAAGTGAAACCAGCTAGTCACAAAAAGATAAAAACTGTATGATTCCACTCATATGGGTTAACTAAAGTAGTCAACTCAAAGAAACACAAAGTAGAATTGTGATTGCCAGGAGCTGGGGAAAGGAAAAAATTGGGAGTTGCTAGAGTACCAGTTTTGCAAGATAAAGAATTCTTGCAAATTCTTTAGGGATCAGCTGCACAACAATGTGAATGTACACTACTGAAATGTACACGTAAAAATGGTTAAGATGGTAAATTTTATGTTTTATAACAATTCAAAAAAGTCTTTATGTATATCAGTGTCTTTGACAATATAATATCATATTTAGACGTATAATGTAAAGAAATAACTCTGAATCAGTGAAGGTAGTCAAAAAAATTTTTAAGCAAAGAAAAACCATCAAATGTATACAAAAAAGGCTATAAGGCTCATCGTAGCTTGCTGTAAAATGACAAAGAGAAAACAACAATTTAAACATTTACTACAGGAAAATAAATAGATTATGGTATATGAATACAATAGAACAGTGGTCCCCAACCTTTTTTGGGCCATGGACCGATTTAATGTCAGAAAATATTTTCACGGACCGGCCTTTAGGGTGGGACGGATAAATGTACAAAATAAAATTATGCGACCGGTATAAAAACTGTGGTATTTTTAAATTTAATTGTCGAACTTACGAGACAAGCGTCAAGAGTGAGTCTTAGACGGATGTAACAGAGGGAATCTGGTTATTTTTTAAAAATAAAACATTGTTCAGGCTTAAATATAAATAAAACAGAAATAATGTAAGTTATTTATTCTTTCTCTGTGGACTGGAACCAAATGGCCCACGGACCTGTAGCGGTCTGCGGCCCGGGGGTTAGGGACCACTGCAATAGAATATATTCTGCATCTATTAATTATGATATTTAAAATAATGGTAGAGGTAAAAGAAAATATCCATAATATAATATTAACTGGTTGCTCTATAAGCATGTTTTCAGTTTATTATTAGTAGGAGAAGTGAGAAGAAAGGAGATTTTAAAAATAACTTCCTCAGTATATTGTTTCTCCTACTAGTACAGAACTCTTTCAATTTTTATCCTTCAAACATGTATTTCCTATAGATTTCATTTGGCCACTAATCACAAGCCTAGCTTTTATTGTCTCCTTATAGTGTTCTTTCCTCATTATTGAACTTTAGTTTTCTATTATTACTAATCCATAACTCAGTGAAACTTGTATTTAAGAGAGCAGGATCAGCGAGAGTGAATATAGAAAACTAAAACAACAAATGTTTACTGCGTACCTACTATATGCAGGACATGACCAGGTACTAAATATATAAAGTAGAAGGCCTGATTGTTTTCAATCATGAAGTTTACTATCTTGTTAGGGAAGCTACGCATACACAACAGACAAGTTAAACCCCAGGCATACTTTGAGAAGAACAAGTGACTTAGAGTAAATTGCCAAGATGTAATAAAACAAGCTAGTAATCCTTTCCCCCATAGTGTACTTAGTGTAAAAAGCATAATGTAATGGCGTAAAAGAAGTTAATGATTTTCTGAAATGTTTATCTGTACCCTTGGCTGTTTTGTTTACACACAAAAAAACTGAGGATAATTAAAATTCATGCCAGTTTGAAAATGTTAGGGCCAGATCAAATTAGTGAAAATCTTCCAAGAGTTTAAAAACAAAATTCCCAAAGGGATTCATTAAAATTGTACTGTCAACAAATATATGAGTTTGGAGTTTTAGCCCAGTTTGATAGCAGAAAATTTTTAAAAAATAAAAAAAAAGAAGGAAGGGAAGAGGAAGAGAGAGGAAGGAGAGGGTAGACAGAAAGGATGAGAAGAAGGAAGGAAGGAGGAAGGAGGAGGAAGAGAGGGTAAACAGGAAAGAAAGGGAAGAAGAGAGAAAAGGAGGAAGGAAGGAAGGAAGGAAGGAAGGAAGGAAGGAAGGAAGGAAGGAAGGAAGGAAGGAAGGAAGGAAGGAAGGGAGGGAGGGAGGGAGGGAGGGAGGGAGGGAGGGAGGGAAGGAGGGAGGAAGAAAATCCTCTGTTTGTTAAGATTTCATTCCCATTACATCGCTCAAATTGCTGCTGTCAATCCACCCATGACCTCCATGTTGCCAAATCCAGTGGCCATTCTCAGTCCTCAGCTTATTTTACTTTTCAACAGAATCTGACACCATGATCACTCCTTCCTCAAAATACTTTCTTCACCAAGACACCACGCACTGGATTCTCCTCCTGCATCTCTGGTTATTTCTTCTTAGCCTCTTACCTAGTTCCTGTACTTCTCCCTTAAAAGTGGAATGGCCCAGGGCTCAGACCTCCATCCTCTTTTCTATCTATATTTACTCCCTTGGCTCTCTTGGTGTTATCTGCCCTGCCTGCCAACAACTCTCAAATTCTATCTCCTACTCAGACCCATGTCCTGACTCATACATTGTACAGTTGCATGTATAATAATTTTCTCAAACTTGGGCATGTCCATACTTGAATTCTTGATCCAAACTTGAAAATCTGTTCATCCTATGGGTATTTCCATATTAGCTGGTAGCAAATTAATTCTTCTAGCTGCTCAGACCAAAACACTTGGAGTCATTCTTGGCGTCTCTGTTGGCTCTGCCTTCAAAATATCTTCAAAACATGAACCCCTTTTGGCCCTTTACTGCTGCCTTCCCTCATGACTGAGCCATCCACATCTCTCCTGGATTACTGCAATAAATGCCTGCTTCTATCTTTCATGCACATCATCCTCCCCAGATAGATTAGTCTGGCTAAAAATATAATGCAGACTCATCTTTTGGAAACTTAAGTCGAATTATATCACTCATTTGCTCAAACAAGTGCAATGGCTTCCCAAATCACTTGGAGTTAAACCCAATATTTTACAAGAGTCTCCAAGTCCCTATGTAATCTTTCTACACCCACTACTCTGACCCTAAACAGAAACCTTATCTCACTAAACCATTCCCTTGGCTTTATCCACACCATCTCCAGGGATTTCGCTCCCTGTACCTCCTTCAGGCCTTTGCTTTAGCTGATCCCTATGTCGGAAATGTTCTTTCTTGCAATTATCTGCTTAGTTCACTCTTTTACCTCCTTCGTATCCTTGCTGAAATCTTTCCTCAACAAGACCTCTCTGACCCCTTCTTTCCTATTTAATATGAGAGTATATACACTTTCTCCTTGATCTGATCTCTTTCTTTTTCTATTCATAGCTACAATTAGTTTCAGGTATGCCATCTTATCTAAATTACGTAAATATGTATGGCAATTGCTTATTGTATATCACTCCCTCCTCGCCTGCTAAAATATAAGCTTTAGGAGGACAAGAATCTTTTCCTGTTATTTTTCCACTGACATAGCCCCAATGCCTATAACAGTCCTTGGCATGTAGTAGACACTGAATAGCCATTTATTACATAAAAAAATAAAATATGGTGAGGAACATAACAACATGAGAAGGAAGAGGGTGGTCTGGGCTTTCAGTCTTGGCTATAATTCATAGAATTGCACAGAGCTTGTTTTCAGTCAGATTGCTGTATGTGGGAAAATATCCTTAGTACAAAACAATATAAAGCCATCACAGTTCACACATGCAAACTCATGCAGCAGTAATTAACACCGAAAGCAGAGAAGTAGTGCCTTTTGTTCAAAATTAAGTAGGTAAATAGCTTTTCACCCAAGAATCATGCAAAGTTCTATATGAGGGAGGATTGTTATTTAATAAAGAGACTCCCAGAGCCCTTCAGTGTTATATTGGAAAGAATTACTCATTGTTCTGCTGGAAGGGGCATTTAATTTAGGGAGATCTCATTTACTCAGAGATTGTTTTGTTATAGATGTTTTAAATTACAGTTCTTTAAAACTTCAGGGTAAAACATGGTTCAAGTTTATCACACACAGCAAGCGTGGAGACTTCCAAATCAGGGTCACAATAAAACCGTTCAGGATAAGTGACTCGTGCTGACACTGTGTAATTGTGCAAATGCTTTTCTGAATCAGGATGTGTGCTTGAAATTAATTTTATTTAATTTGTTTGCATGTCACTCTTGCCACATAGTTATAGCAGAGAGACATCCCTGGTTCTTGCTGTCGGGTCAGACTACATGGAGAGATGGTAAATATTAATAATGGAGAGATAAGCAAATGACAGTTCTGGAACTACATGGAGATTTAGAGAAGAATGTGTGTATCTGACTGGAACTCCTCTCCTTTCTAGATCCAAGTGGCATGTCAGCTCTCCACAGGGTTTGGCAAGTAGGATGCAGTGCAGACACGCCCAGTGAGCCAGCAAACCAGCACCTCCATTTCCTGTCCCTCGCAGCGTGGGACAGGAGGAGAGAAGGGAGCAGGCTTGGCCGATTCTGCTCACGGTGGTGAGACTGACTGCAGCATCCTTTTTCAGAGCGCGGTACAGAGTGAGGAAATGCAGCTGACAACAGGAACCCATCACAGTGCACTCGGGCTCCATGCCTGACAACAGCATGTCTAGACTGAATAAATCAGAAGAAACCAACCCGTAAACAGCGGAGGGACTTATGGGTAAAGAGACCACCCACTAACTATCCCCAAGGTACTCCAGCAGGAAGATTGCCATTCTCTTTTTTCGTATAGGCAACTAAACGTAGCCATTTGACTAGTCTGAGGCTTACAACCCTTGTTTCTCTTCATCCTTCCTAGATGTGATTTTTGGTAAGACTTCAATCTCTTTGGGCCTCATTTTTTTTTTTTTTTTTTTTTTTTATATATTTTAAACAGAAGAGCTAAATACAGGATTTATTTTTAATATGGGTTTCTTTTTCAATTTGAATATTTTATGACTTCATGAGACAAGTCAAATGGTGATTCTCAAGATGGTGTCCCTCTCCAATCATACCCATTAAACAAAACAAGAAATATATTATTTTGGCCAGTAAGTAATTATTTCTGCTGGTATTCAAAAAATGCTAACCATATGATCAGTATTAGCAGATTTTTCTACCCAATTTATTCTGTTCCACTTATTTCCCAGAAAGATATTCATTTCCCCACTATATTACTCACTACAGTGTTCTGTAACCATGTAACCCTTGGGAGTCCACTGCGGACAAGGAACCTCCAACCGCAGTGCTAGAAACACAGTACACGCCAATAAACGTGTGGCTGGGCGATGAAACCTCTGTGCACACACGTGCACATATGCATTCAAAAGGAAATGAATTTTTGAAATACGCTTGTGTCCTGGCCATTTTGCCTGTCATTCTCGTAATGGTCCCCAAAGTGAAGTACTTCCCCTCCCTTGCCAAAATTTGAAAAACATCCACTGTGACTACTTTTTCCCAGAGAACTGAATGGACATCTCTAGGTCTGACAAATGGGCCAATACAATTCTCTGCTGGAGACCTCAGGGTAGAAATGAGAACCTGGGTTTCTTAACTTAAAGAAGGCTGCCATGCTGGCTCTAAGGAATTTCATCCCCTTTCCTTTCCTATCTCTATTTTTTCCTGCCCTTACCTCATTTCCTCATTTATAAATTGGGGTTCAATACCACCAAAGAAGGAGTTGCTGTAAGAAAGAAAACAACTAAAGGTCAGCAGCACGGGCAATGGCATTCATTCACACATCATTTTAATGAAAACACGCATATGTTGGAGAACCTGTGATTTCTAGGCACTGGATTGGGTGCTGGGAATAAACCATTAACAAGTTGGACAGACTATATCCCCTCACAGGACCTAGACATGAGGAAAGGCTCTAAGCAAGTCACTGCACAGGTGAAAGGTCTGATAGATGTGTGGGGTAATGTGGAAGGTGGCCCTATCCAGGATTTTGAGAAAAGGTGATCCCTTTAAAACTTAAATCAGAGCATATTGTAGCTCATCTTCTCAACTCATCTCAATGTCTCCCATGTTACTGAGAATAAAAGTCCAAGACCTTATAGTGACCTACAAGACTTTCTGTGACCCCCACCCCCATTCTCTCTCTGACCTCATCTTCTCTTCTTCTGCACTCCCACTAATTCAGTCCAGCTCCCTGGCGCCTGTCTGTTCCTTAAACACAGAAGTATATATTTATCCCCAGGCCTTCGTACTGCTGTTTCTTCTGTCTGAGGCAGTCTTCTCCAGACAGCCTCACCACTAGCCCTCTCACTTCATTTAAGTCTGACTCAAATGACGCCTTCCCAGTGAAGACTTCCTCCGCCACTGTGCCTAAATTCCAACATCCCCACACTCCAACAATTTATATTGTCCATTCTGCTGCTTTTTTTCCTGCTCAGCACTTATCACTACTAACCACTATTACACAGTCTCCTCTTTATTGCCTTACTTTTCACTAGAGGTACAAGTTTTTTAACAGTGGGGTCTTTTATTTATTCTACTCATGGTGTATCCCCAGGAACCAGAAAAGCACCTGGTATAGCTCAGGTACTCAATAAATATTTTGTGGCTGAATAATAAATGAAGAGTTTTAAAGTATCTTCCAGAAGAAGTAACCAATTGAAAATTAAGTTGAAATCCTAATTTCAATGAAATCCATGAGATGGATTTTTCCCAGCAGAGAAAATGGGAGTCAGGGGGAAGGAAGTGGGATAGAAAATAGCATCTCAAAGGAAAAGAGCAGCCTGCACAAGTGTCAGAGGTAAGCGAAGCAAGAGCATCTGAAACACATCAAGTCTTTGGCAGAGCTGAAGCCTGAATGTCAAAGGGTTAGCAGAAGACGAAGAGGTGTGGCTAGAGAAAGCGCTGGGATCCAGTCACGCAGGGATTTGGGATCCGCAAATAAATCTGCTCTTTTACCTCAGAGCAATGGAGGGTGTTTAAGAAATTTTAACCAGAGGAGTGATGTTATTTATAATTAAAAAGAGTTACCATGACTGGATTGGACAGGAGCAGGGCTGGAGGCAGGGAACCCAATTGGAAGGAAGGTGAGGAATGTTCTGTGTACCAGGGAGGTAGTGCTTGCACTCAAGAGGAGTGGAAAGAGCCTAGGGCCAATTAGAAGGTGTCGCATAGATAATGACTTCTTGAATACCAAGTGGCATACACTGAGGGACCTAGGGGAGACGGCCTCACAATGCCTTATACAGATTTAATGAGATGGCCCTGACCCCCAGTCCTTAGAAGCAGAGACAAGAATGAAGAAGTCAGGAATCAGAGAAGAGAATGAGGAAGTCAGGATGGGGGGGGGGCTTCTTTAGAGCAGATTAACGGGCAAGGGAGTAGCTCAAATGTTCCCACCTATTGACTAATCAGAATTGCTCATTCTATCCCTATTGTGCTGCTGCCTTCAGCACAGTACTGCATCAGTATTTTTGTCAGTAAAGCCACTGTGGCCTTTGCCTCCGGGCAATGGACTCTGTCCCTGCTCCATGATCCTATTCAGGACCTCTTCAAGGAGTTGTTAATTGATTATATATATATATGATGTAAATGATATATGATTAAGTTACATAATTATAAATTTTGTGTATTTCTAGGGTGAGTCATGGAGAGAATAAGTAAAACAGCGGAAAGGGCCAAAGCCAAAGGTGTTGCTTACATTTCTGGCTTGGGCAACTCGGTTTAACTGAAAGAGTTTGGCGGTATAAAGACGGCCAGATTCTTTGACACTTCTCCCAATGATAAGGAGGGTTCTATGTCCCTTCCCTTAAATCTGGGCAGGGTTTGTGGTTCTTTGGTCAACCAAATATGACAGCAATGATGCTGTACCAGATGGGAGGAGACTGGCAGCTTTCAGTTCCAGTACATTGGACCTAAGGAGCAAAATCCCTAGACAGTAGACCCAGTTGAGCTCCCAGGCATCAGCACCAACTCCCCAGCCATGTTAGTGAGACATTGGGAGGTCAGTCCTTTAAGGCTGAGTCACACAAGCTGACACTGTGTGGAGCAGAGATAAGCATTTCCTGCACAGCCCTGGCCAAATTTCAAATTAGGAGCAAAATAAATTATCGCTATTGTTTTAAGCCAACAATTTTTAGGATGTTTTGTTATATAGCCATAAATAACCAAAAAATTGAAAGAGAGAAAATAAGAAGAGAAACTCATGATTTCTTTTGTGTGGGGCTACACAGCACTAAAGTAATTGGGGTCCCCCTTATTCCTTCTTAGTGGGATGGCGCAGGAAGGTAGAGTGCCCTCTAGTATGGGGTAGACTACTACTTTGGGATAATTTTAGAAGGTCTTAATTCTGATCCAAATTAACAAGGAAGGTGACAAAATATCTTAAATCCTTTAGAAGCACACTTTTATTTTATTTGAACCACTAGACGGAATCCAGTCCCAAATTAATATAACAAAACCAGAAGCTTGTTGTAAAAATATTTCATCAGATTCCAAAATTCAGCTTGGGGTACTACAGTATATTGGAACCCTTTAATAGATACTGTACTAAAGATAGTCTTCATTTTGTAAGTGAATAAAAGATTAAGTGAATGCCTCTACAACTGGCTAAGTTATTGGTAGATACTGTCCCTATATTAAGTTGGAGATCTATAAAGCTCCAGACCAATATCAGAGCTGCATGCCAGGGGCCAGAACATGTAAGTGACAGAAGTAGCCAGATAGGCAAGGGAAGCAAACAACTCTTTGCTTTGAACAACTTTTTTCTTATTCTTTTTTTTTTAAGTTAGTTGATGATAGGTAGTTTGTTTAAGGAACTGCAAATCTGAGCTGGAGTATAGATGGAATTAAAGTCATTTTATTAGAGAAAGAGGAAGCTCAGAGGGTTAAAAGGATTGAAAAACTCTGACTTCTAAAAACTGACATCAGTCTGATATGCTTACCATGAAGCCAGAAACCACCTTGATAAACCTCATGCAAGGACTCTATAAACTCAAGAATTATTTCTATTATCATCATCATTATCCTCCTCATTGAATAGGAAGAAAACATACCCTCATTGTAGACATAATGTTCAAATTATATCTGTGCCCTGGAGCTTGGAAAAGGTTAGGTATATCTTGGTTTTTATGAATCTAACTTACAATTACCCAATCGGGCTATTAATTACTAGCATTTCTTAAATGTAATTACAGTCTTTTTAGGAAATGAGTCTTGCAGATTTTTCTATCCAAAGCTATAATTGAGAACAACTCCTCTGTGATATTTAAAACATGTTAGGCTGAAGAACAGGTAAGTGGTTCAAAGGAAAGAAAAGTACTGCCATTACTAACCATGATTCACAATATGGGGACCTCTGTTTTGTGAAGAAGACAATTGAATTCCAACACCTCATCAAGAAATGTGGCCATTCTTACCCCATTTATGACCTATTTAAAAGGACATTTTGGTGACCTCTCTAATGTCCTTGTTGACAAAATTGTTTCCTATATCCATTATATATGGTCTACATATTGATTTCTATTTGACTATAGTTCCAAGAACAATTTTATCTTCAGGGGTAGAATTTAAATGCTATCTTTTCTTAAGAAAATGAAGATGATGCAATTGAACATATTTCCTTTAGTGACCTGAAATAATTGCCCTAATGCTCTGATCTGTTGTTACACTTGAGGATCTGAGTGCCTTTTTTTGCTTTTTAAGGATGATTTATTCAACTATTTTAATTTTAAATGGTTTTCCATATTGTCTTTTCATCTTTAAACCATCCAATTCAATTTCATTTTGTGGAAGTTAGCAAAGAGAAGGGATGGTTTGGAAAGGAGAGTAAATGTTATAACTCAACACCCCCATATTTGCAATCTATTTAACAAGTTCTTTTAGGGGTTCCACATTTCATAAGGTAATTATTTGGCTATTCTTAAGGTTACATAACAGGTATTCCCACTCAGGAAATTATCTCTTATATTTGGTTGGGATACAACACATATAAAGATAAAGAGACACCTCATAAAATTAAAAAGTGAAAATTCTAAACACTGGGAAGTGAAAACGTGGAAGAAAGCTTCAGTGAGAGTATAGGGACTGAGATAGTTATGAGAACATCACGTGTTCATGCACTCACTCATCAAATATTTACAGAGTGCCTCACATATTAAGTCTGAAGAGTATGACACAAGCCAGATGCAAGACGTAATGCTGGCAGTTCCACATGATCTCCACGCTACTGGGCTCAGGAAGAAGGAAGGCTGCCTGAGCTTGCATCTTGACCTGGCCACTTAGAAACAATGAGGCTTTCTAGGGCTTTGGATAAATGACTTGATATTTCTGTGTCTCAATTTTATCTTCTATAAACAGAGGTAAGAAGAGTACCTGCCTTTCAGAGTCGTTAGGAGTTAACGCATGTAAAGCATAGCACATACATGCACTGTACAAACATAAGCCCGCTCCTTAGAATAACGAGGGAGGCCTGCCGGTGAAGGCAAACCTAAGCAATGGGACAGGCAGGAGATCAGAATTCCCAGGAGCGACCTTCAGTCCCTTCATTGACTTAGATGTGTAGGGCCCAGGCCCCAGCAAAAGGCTGGGAAGATTGTCCTCAGCTAGAATCACTAAAGAGTGTTCTCCAGTTCCCCAATTCAAGATGTGGGCCAGTGCACTGATAACATCACTCCAGATTATGTTCATTTGTTCAATTTGTTCAAGTTTAAGACAATTCCAAAGCCTGGCAGCACAGAAACAAAGTTAAAATTTGACCTGTCTTCTTACCTCCTGGTTTACCAGCCTGAATAGCCTGAGAGCTACTCCTGACCCTTCCTGAAGAGGCTGTGTGCAGGGTGCCAGACTAGGAAATGTATGGATTACCTCATTCAATTCCCAGCAATAAACCTCTGTGTTAAAAACAGTGATTCTCATTTCATAAAGACTGAGCCCCAGGGAGATGAAGTGCTCTTGTCTGTGAGATTCACCAGTCTTTGCTTTTGTCTCTGAGACCTAGAAACCCAGGCTTGTTATAGCCGAGTTCTTGAGCTTTAAGCCAATAGAGAGCTTAGAGTCACTGTGGTTGGTCAAACCCATGGGAAAAAAGGAATTTATAAAGCACTCAGGATAACTGGCTCCAAAGCCTAGGGATCTACGATTCCAGCAGGAGGAGAGCGGGGAAAGCTTCCACTGACAAGGGCCTCCTATGGGTTCATATTTTCCGTTCCATTACAACATTCCCCCATTCCTGATCAAGAGCCAATGTGTGCTGCCCCCTTCCCTGCTCAGGGCAGGTCATCTAGGCCCCAGTTGAGGGTTTACTTGCAAGAACTCACATTCAGGCATTACACAGACTTGTGACAGAGGTGCTAAGGTGTGTCCGTCCGTTTACCAGCCTTCCAGGACCACCCAGGCGAGGACAGGGCACTGTGACTGGAGCTGCCCATGCTGGGCTGCACTCACTCCCAGCAACCACAGGGCACTCTAGCCCAGCAAACTGATCCCTGTTATGGTGGGAGCCGGGTTTGTTTTCTGAGGCCAAGTTCAGACACAAAATAATGCATGGCATTCCAAGGCATCAGTTGGACGGCTCCATCAATTCTTTTCAGTTTGTTTTGAAAAACTTCTGAATTAAGACTCAATAATTTTGGCTTCTCATCATTGGCCATTGGAGGAAGGCTGAATGAAGTTCGAGCACATAGCTATAGATTAGCTAAATATACAAACTATTCTGAACCTTGGGTAGTGCTGAGCACAGGATCTTGGGGCTCTCTCTCACTCTCCACAGGTCTGTGCACTTTAGTTATTCAGATGCAATTAGGTCCAGTTCATTGCCCTTAAATTCCCCAGGGATTCAATAGATGGGCCTTTGATGGTTTGCCTTTCAAATAGCCATAGATTTTATATTCAAATCAGCATTCAATAATCACTCTAATTCTGCCTTTCACTCTGCCACATTCCTGTGTCCATGGAAATTGAGGATGTGCAGAGTGAAAAACCAAGTTCTGTGATGTGTCACATGAAAAGCAGCAGAAGATAAACATGGTTTTGCAGCATGCCAGGTGACCAGAGGTTATGTCGTGAAGCCACCAGCCTGGCTTTCACATTCCTCTCCCCCAACCTGGAGTTGAGGGAAGACAAACGTGTCTTTTCTTAACGATGACAACAGGGGACTCACGTCATGACACAAAGCTTTTTTCTCATTTCTGTCACACCACAGAGTAAATCAGTCATGTGTCATAAAGCAGAGCTGGGCATGCCACCATTTGCCGAAACCCACTGGCCCGTGTTTCACCAGCTGATATGCAGGTTGTATATTTATCAGCCCAAACAAAAACACAATGCGTGTGCCACTCTCAGGAGGACAAAAGGCAGGGGTTGGATTTTCATGAGTTTAGTGCCTACTAAGAATTTTTTTAAATCTCATGAAATGGATAAACAGACTTTGAGGCTTTGAAGGAACTTAAAAATGACCTTTAAGACTTCTATTTTTCAAAGCCAGATACATTTAAAATTACTGTCACGATTTGATTTTCATCATCAGATTCCATGATGAAAACTAGGCTTCTGTGCTTTTAAAGCTCTACCTGCTTAAAAAGAAATAAAAATAGAAAAGTACAATGACCAATTGTCTTCTGTATCAGCTACACTCTGTCTATACCACAATTAGCCCAACAGTCTGTGATGAAAGAATAATAGAACCTCGTCATGTCCTCTAGCAGTGCTGAGTCATTTCTCCATGAAATGACTAACAAAGCAGGTTTATTTCTCATCTCTTCCCCATCAGGTTCAGCTACATCATTATAGCATTTTTACCCCTATGTCCAATTCATTCTCCACTGAGTCATTGTCTTTTCTTCAATAATTTAATTGAAAAAAAAAGTTCATTTCAAATGTCAAATCTGTATGTGTAGATGTTATGTCTGAATTTCAAAAACGGTTCATGTCAACCTGAGTGAACCAATTTGAACATTCTCAAAGATAGGTCAAGTTAAGACTGTTTTGGAAGACTACTTTTCCAAATAATGCTCAAAGGTCATATTCATTAAGTATGTGGGTAGCATATGTTAAATTTAGTTAACAAGCAACTCATTCTTTTTTTCTATGTATTTAAACATTAATCACAATGGTTTATGAGTGAATGCAGAGAATGATACCATTCATGCACTGGTTAATTTACTCATTATTTGCTGGACATTTACTGTGTGCAAGGTTTTTATGGTATGTAATGCATGTGCACAAAGAAAAAATATGGAGCTCAGAGTCTACTGTCAGTATAACAGGGACAAAAGTATGAGTAAGATGCCATCCACAGAAGTATGAAAGTCATTTGAGGATCAGAGTCAAGACGAAGTACATAGAAAGTACCTATAAAGGGTACTTGATGAAGCTAGAGTATGACGGACAGAAAGGATAGGTACCACAACTCAAAG
Source organism: Saccopteryx bilineata (assembly GCF_036850765.1). NCBI lineage: Eukaryota > Metazoa > Chordata > Mammalia > Chiroptera > Emballonuridae > Saccopteryx > Saccopteryx bilineata. Next base: position 174,265,420 of record NC_089495.1, read on the forward strand.
GACAGGTACTGGGCCAGAGATGGAGGTGAGAAAGCATGGGCTGTGTGACAGAAGTAGCCCGTCCAGGAGGGACTTTGGAATGGAAGCGTAGCCTTTGAGCCTGGAAGGGCAGGTTGAATTTGACCCATGGCGGGCCTTGAAAACCAAATTAAAAAAATTCTGCTAGCTAATAACAAGGGTAGATGGTGTTCTCACTTAGGCCAAACAACTGTTTGAAATATAAAAGCATTTGTCAAGCAAATTACTAAGTAAAATTAGATTTTTTTGGACAATTTTACTGTTTTGATTATTTGTTTTAATAAATATAGGCAAACTATAAGAAACAAAGAGATTTAAAAATATACCCCAAATTACATATGTGTGAGCCATTCTCTCCTTTTGAATGATGAATCCGGCAATGGTGGAAAGGTCTCATGAGTCCCTCTTATATATCATGTGAAATAAATTGAGTATCTATTTGCCTTACCCATTCTCTTTTCCTCCTGAGCATACAACTAGTTTCCCCAGCATCTTCTGCAGTTAGGAGTGGTCATGTGACTAAGATCTGACCAATGCAATGTGAGAAAAAGTAATAAGTGCCGCTCTGTGGCTTGGCCCATTTTGTCTCCTTCCCTTTCAATGCCACAGCTGAGAAGCCATGTATTGAAGACAATAGAACGTCCATCAGTCTTAGCTCCCTAATGGCCTCATGATGCATATACTATCATCTCCATAACTGCCATTCAGCTTGATGTGAATAAGACATGAAATTCTATTGTAATAGGTCATTGAGATGTTAGTGTTTATTCATTTATTACATTGTTATAATATTATAATGTTATTATAAAGTAAATATAGCTTCTATTATTTACTTTAATAATGGCTGCTTTCTACATTTTAGATATCTATATCAATGACAGATACTATTTAATCAATGATACAGAATCCAGTTTCTCCAAATGTTCTCTCTTGTTGAGAAAGTTTGTTTTCTGTATCAGCTATAGCATTCAGATCTCGCTTAGTTTTCTTTCTTTCTTTCTTTCTTTCTTTCATTTTTCTTTCATTTATTTTTCATCAACAAGAAGAAGGAAGAAGGACTGATGGCAGCCAATTGTCCCTCTGTGGCGATGGGCAGGCGTGGCTTTGGTCAAACCCCTACCCCAGAGCTCTGCAGGCAGCTTGGCCATCGCTTAGTGATTCCATCACTAGTGATTCTGTGGGGTTCCTACATCTTCTGGAATCTCTGAAAACTAATGGCACCTTTCCTTAAGCTTTGATCCTCCAATCCTCTCAACAGCTTTAGAAATAACTAATTTAAAAGTATGAAATCCCTACCAGCTTCAAACACCTAAAGGAGTTTTTGTTTCTTTAACGAAAGTCTAAGGATTCTTTTATGTGTGTGTGTGTGTGTGTGTGTGTGTGAGAAAGAGAGAGAGAGAGAGAGAGAGAGAGAGAGAGAGAGAGAGAGAGAAATAGGGACAGACAGGAAAGGAGAGATGAAAAGCATTAATTATTTGTTGCAGCACCTTAGTTGTTTATTGATTGCTTTCTCATATGTGCCTTGACGGGAGGGGGGGGGGTGCTACAGCAGAGCAAGTGACCCCTTGCTTGCTCAAGCCAGTGACATTGGGCTCAAGCTGTGAGCCTTGCTCAAACCAGATGAGCCTGCACTCAAGCTGGCAACCTTGGGGTTTCAAACCTGGGTCCTCTGCATCCCAGTCTGACGCTATATCCACTGTGCCACCGCCTGGTCAGGCAGTCTAAGGATTCTATACAATCTCTTCTCAAGACAATTGATTATTGGTTGTTGCTATTCAACTTATTTTCTCTGCCCCAGCACATATTTCTTCCAAAGCTGGCAGTAAATGGATATCAGTCAATAAAAACTCGCTATTATTAAAATCTGACTGTTAGCAACAACCATGAATACAGGGCAGGCTTCTTGGGTATGTAGCCTGTGCTTACAGGGCCCACAAATGGCTTCATGCTCTGTGGCTGTCTTCTCTAAGTTCTTGACAATTTCTGAACAAGAGGCCACATTTTCCTTTTACATCAGGTCTTGCAAATTACATAGCTGGTTCTTTTTCAACGTTAGCATTTGATCCAGAATCACAAGGAACATTTTCTAAGAAAGAAAACCAGGTGTTCTAACCATTTTTGCTTCTATATTTCTATGTGACAACACATAAAACAGAGCCCTGCATCTAACCTTGAAATCCAGCACCACCAACATACTGCCTTTAGCCACAGTGTTACTTGACCAAGCAAAGGAAACACCTTAAAAATGGGATATACAATATGTTGAAAGGAAAACAGCAATTTAAAATTTTCTGACAGTTCTTTGCATGTGTAAGAGTAAAAAAGGTCACCTTAATGCTTCTTTGTAGACATTGTTAACTTAGGCTCCAGACTCAAGGCTGGAGTAGGGTTTTGAGAGTTCAAGTCTTCTATATAATAAAAATAAATAAATAAAAATTTTATTATTATATTCAATTGTAGTTATTGACATGTAACTATCTCTAGAATAGAAAATATGGGCAAGCAATGGACCCTCTCAACATGAAAGGGTTTTGAGACTTAAAAACGCTAATGACAGTGACAACATCTTACGCAGAGAATGGCTAATGCATTTCTAGGATCAGGGATACATTCAAATCTAATGTGTTTCTCAATCTATGTTTAGATGAGCCATATATTTCACTCTTATCTCCCTCTCCATTGCTACCAAGGTTTACCAATGCCTAACTCTTAACTGCATTTATGAGCGGCCTTAGTTAGTGATGTCTTAAAGATTGGATGGAGCAGGACAAGGCAGAAAATGGCCAGTAGCCACGAAGGGTGAATCCATGAGTGGGGACTGTGGACTGAGACTTGCCAGCACAATGTCAGACTTTTCAAACATCTTGGATAGATATTAATTACAACAGTGGCCCTCCCAAAGTGTGTTAAATGGAAGTTTAAGCCATTTATTTGGCTAGGAAGGAAAATGGTGGCCTTAAAATTGAAGAGTATTAGGCAGCAACTGGTATATATCAGTTATTTCCTAAAAAGGAATTTTCTCTGGGAGTAATGGAAATAAATAAATGGAAGAAAGCAACATGAAAGATGGAGCTAGAAGGCTGGTTCAGGGCAAAGCTATGAGGTCACCTACTGTCTAGAGGCCCAAGCAGAAACAAGAATCCTAATGCCTAGAGCAACTTCCCTGTGGCTAAGATTCCCACTTAGTAGAGCTCAAGTTTTTCCATAGACACAGAACTCACTCTTCAAATATACTAGAGAAAAAAGAAAAAAAAAAAGATTCTACTGAAAAAAAATCATTTACACTTCAAAGAGAATGCCACCTGGCATATTTTCAGTTCTTTAACCAGAACAAAAGTGTCAGTTTACAAGCCCAGCTACATTTCCAGCATCAAGACTTAAATTCTACAGTGTGTGTATCCTGCATGTAACAGACTCCAGTAAAAAAGTTCTCCCTCCCAAGAATATAACATCACATCCTTGTTTCAATATGTACAAGGCAGTTATCAAAATTGCGCTCTGATTCACCATGTTTCTCCAGGAACTCAGTATTTATTCATGAGAAGAACGGAGCTTCTTAGAAAAGCATCAAGTAGGGCCACCTAAACACCACAGTGAAAAATGCACACAGTAACAAAAGTCAGATTGCTCTCAATTACATACATTGACAGCTTCCCCATCACAGAGCTCTGAAATTACAGGCAGGGGGGAAATGATTCTAGTCAAAGATAATATAGTTTGATAGATAGTACATGCATTCTTTAAAATCAAACATCTTTGATTTAACTACTCTTCAGATTTGTTCTTCTTGACAAGGTTGCATTAACATTTTAACCTAAAGCAAATTCATATTTATCCAACATACCTTCAATGTGAAAAATTGCCAACTCTCTGGATAAACATTCAGGCACGCCTTCCCATCCACATTTAGGAACCAGAATTCTTACTCATACAAGTATATATAACAGGTACCGAAAAGCTTGCTTTTTTACTTACAATCTTTAAAAAATAAATCCAAATATATAATAATAGCGAAGATTAACAGTATTGTTCTTTAATAATACAGCTGCAAATTACAGATTAAATGTTTTTCTCCTGGATAATTTTATGTTCAGGTCAATTTAATAAATTTGAACATGTCATCTACTAAATTATGAATCACCGAGAAGACCTACTCACCCAGAAATTGTTCTGTTGTTTCAACTGCAACTTTAAAAATCATCATCTATAGCATTGAGAAGATTAAATTACCTGTTTTTTAATTTCAGCAAGCAATGAAGTGTGTCTACCTGCTTCATCCTCTGCCAACTGACAGACAAAAGGCTGAGGGAAGTGAACTTTGGATGCTATCAATTAAGGAGAGGTGGTTCATTAATCTTTACTGTCAACGCCTGAATTCTGCTCTGATGGCTCCTATGGTATGCAGTTGGTTGCTTATATTTTAAACCAAAATCCATCCAGCTAAATTCACCTTGTAGAAGGATAACAAGCTTTCCCTGGTTAACTGTGGGTTCATTTTAAAACAGCTAATAATAATTATCACTATGCAAGTGAACTATTTTGAACAGTTCTTCTCTTCATTCATTCATTTAACAGAGAGTTATTTTGTGTCTATTATTTGCTAGGAATTCTATGTAAAGATTAATCAAACTGTATCAAAGAAGAGCCACTCATGATGGAACTATTTCTGGAACTTGATCTCCATATATACCTTAAGAAAAGTTGACCTTTAAAAGAAAAATATGATGGCAGCTTTCCAGATCCTTAGAAAATGAAAGTTGCAAGCACATCTTTTAGAGAACTTGCTACAAATCACTTAAGAGTTTTAAGAGAAAGCAATGCCATGTAAATCCAGACCAGAACGGGGCTTACTTTATCACCACAAGTTAATTATTATTTAGTTATTCTCTCAAAGTAAGTATATATTACTAATAAGTGCTTCCAAAGAACAGAAAATGCCCGCAAATATAAACTCCTGAGTAATAATCAAGTTTACCTCTTAGTGGAAGGCTGATAGGTCATCTTTACTTTCTTTTTTTTATATATATTTTTCATTGTTTCTCGAATTTTCGACTAGGACCACATCCTACCTGTACCATCAGATAAGTATAAATTTAAAATCACAATATAATCTTCAGTTAAATAGAGTTGGCAAAAGAAGCCTCATTTCAATGTTAAACTGAGAGAGCACACGATAATGTACTAATCACCTTCAATTTGCTTAAATTTGGTACATTTCAGGACATATTTATTATTATCTTCAGTAGTAGTACTAATTAAGTCTTAAAGTAATGAAGGATATTAAAAGACAATTTGATACAAGTATTTGTAGAAAAACATTAAATTCTAAAAAGCCAGTAATTTATGGAGTTGCTTGTGACTATTATTCCACTAGAATAACTAATGCCAACAAACTTTTGGTATTTGAATGGACACAATATCTGTCATGGTCCAAACCAATGAGGGTTCCCTGAGTTAAATTCCATTCACTTAAGCTGGTTTCACAGATGATAGGAAAGCTGAAAACTAAGTAAGAAACACTGAGGCAACCTAGGAATGACCAAAGAGAGGGACAGGACAGAGAAGAGGTAATGCCACTAGAGCCAAGACAGCAGGGTCACATGGAGGAAGCTGTGACCTTGTCAGGCTTCTCTGCCAGGAGACAACACAGAGATGTCATTTAGGCTGAGAGGGAGGGGGAAGGAAATCCTCCGGCTCCTTCTCCCTCATGCCCTCCACTCCCCTGACAAGGCCTTGCCCTGACCAAACCCAGGGGCTCTCAGACAAGGAAGGTTGGGAAAGGCAGCCCACAGAGGCTGCCCTCGGTGACGCAGCACAGAGCAGGGGAAGGGCAGGAATGGATGCCAATCCAACAGGCCCAGGACCACCGCTTCTACCTACACTGATAGATTTGTCAAGTCAAAGACTCCACATTGTGTGACCCTGGAGTCACCATGAAATTCAACATCAACCTAACTATCAGTTAATCCGGTAGACTCTGAAGTCCTAGTGATAAAATATTCTCATAGGGAAATAGCAGATTTAAATGGGCAATGGTAGCACGGGCACAGAAAACCTTTTTTTTTTTTTTTTTTTTTTTTGAGAGAGAGAGACAGTTTGGGGTTTGGGACAGATAGCAAGAAGGGAGAGAGATAAGAAGCATCAACTCATAGCTATAGCACCTTAGTTGTTCATTGATTGCATTCTCATATGTGCCTTGACCAGGGGACTCCAGCCAAGCCAGTGACTCCTTGCTCAAGCCAGTGACCTTGGGGTTCAAGCCAGGAACCTTGGACTTCAAGCCAGTGACCTTTGGGCTCAAGTCAGTGACAATGGGGTCATATCTATGATCCCATGGTCAAGCCGGTGATCTCACACTTAAGCTGGTGAGCCTGCACTAAGGCCAGCCACCTCGGGGCTTCAAACCTGGGTCCTCAGTGTCCCCGGTCAACAATCTATCCACTGCACCACTGCCTGGTCAAGTAGAAAACCTTCTTAACACAAATTTTTAAAAAGCAAACTTTATGTCTTAATATCCATGAACAGAAGAGGGTAACCTTCAACACCATTGCTTTCTCAGGTATATTTAGTAGCAATAAAATTGCTCCAGGTAACACGTTCTTGAGGTCCTGGCACATTCTCCACTATTTATTAGTTTAGTCTTTTTACTCTGAAGACAAGGTCCTTGGGTTCAACACCCACTGTTTCTCTATAGGCAAGAGAAGTCTGTTCAGTTCACACACAATTTTCTAACATCTTGTTATAGAGAACAAAGCTTAATAGTTGAGTTTGTCTAGCTTTAAAAGACAGAATTGTTTAAGAAAAAATAAAATTAAAATCTTAAAATTCACTTGACCTGTGGTGGCACAGTAGATAAAGCATCAACCTGGAATTATGAAGTCACTTGTTTAAAACCCCGGGTGTCTGGTCAAGGCACACACAAAAAGCAACTACTATAAGTTGATGCTTCCCACTCCTCTGCCTCACCTTTTTTTATTATTATTTATTTATTTTCAGAGAGAGAGAGAGAGAGAGAGAGAGAGAGCAGGGGGAGGCAAAGGAAGCATCAACTCCCATATGTGCCTTGACCAGGCAAGTCCAAGGTTTCAAACCGGCGACCTCAGCATTTCCAGGTCAATGCTTTATCCACTGCATCACCACAGGTCAGGTCCCCCTGCCTCACCTTTAAAAAAAAAAGTCAAACAATAAAAAAATCTTTAAAATCTTAAAATTCAAGTTTTATAGTAAAAAAAATAACTTTTACAAATCCTTATAAAACTATTGTAGGGCTTATTTATTCTGACATTTATCCAAGACTGCCTTCCCCAAAGGGTGACCTGAGAGGCACACCAGGGGCTGTTACTCGGGAAAAGGGCTCTCTGGACAAAATGTACCTTTGCTGTGAAGATCTCTCTCCGCATTGGCTACATTAACAATCATGTCTTAACCACCAAGAGAAGGGCATATATGGCATTAGGATTTATAAGACATATCTGACAATGAAACTTTTCAAAAGAATTTGTAGAACTGTGGAAAGAGTGTTCTCATTCATAGTTAGGAAAATGGAACACTGAGGTTAAAAAAAATAAGTCATATAGACTCAGGGAATGGGATAGCATAACACCATGTGGCTCCGAGTTGCCTGGCGATAAAAATCACCGAGGAACTAATTTACATGTCCAGATTCTTGGGAAGGACACAATAAAGTGCACTTGAAGCCAGTGCCCCAGGCGAGTTTAACAATGGAACTATGAGCTTGGGGTGTGAAGACAGCTTAACCAGAGTCTGCATCCTGGCTCTGCCACTTTCTAGCCGCATGATGTTGGGCAAATTTATTCAACTTTTGGAGCCTTGAATTTTTCATCCATTATATGGGGATTACAATAGCTCCTATTTAATAGGAATTGTTGTGAAGGTAAAATAGATAAAAAGCTCTTAGCGATAGTAAGTGACAAATGTTATATGCTCCACAAATGTTATTAATGTTATAATATTAAACTAGACATGTCCTTTCTTCTCCTCAGTCTAGAAACTTATGTTTCCCTAAATGATATTCTTTCTCTACTCCCAGCCCCAGCCTCTCGCCTCCTGTCCAGTATATGCTTTTGCATTATTATCATTGGTCAAGCTGTATTTGCAATGCTTATGACAAAATTAAAGTTTTCAGCCAGAAACATTCAATATCAAATAGCCATGTTCACAACCCCTGTAAGAATTTATTTATTCCCCACCCCTACCTTTCTGCACCCTCCTGCACTTTATAGAGACATTATAACAGGCCTTTGTCAGCATGACTTGGGAGGAAATTGGAAGGGACAGGGCATCCAGTGCTAAATGAGCCAACAGGTATGTGCACTGGCAGAAACGTAAGTGCCACTTATGAAATGCTCCTGCCCTTCTGGTCCCATTTTTCTTCCTGAGGATGGCTGGTGAAATGTGAGGCTTACGGCGGAAGAAACGGTAAGGAAGTAGTGAGCGGTTTGCTTCTGGTTGATTGGGGCCTCAACTGAAGCCAGCTTACAGAGAGAGTGGCCAGGAACTGCTGGGTCCTGACCCCGCACGATAGAACCATGCGGCCTCTGCCTGCCTTCTGAATGAAAGGAGGGAAGGCCCTGGCCGGTTGGCTCAGTGGTAGAGTGTCAGCCTGACGTGTGGAAGTCCCGGGTTCGATTCCCGGCCAGAGCACACAGGAGAGGTGCCCATCTGCTTCTCCACCCCTCCCTCTCTCCTTCCTCTCTGTCTCTCTCTTCCCCTCCGGCAGCGAGGCTCCATTGGATCAAAAGATGGCCGGGGCGCTGGGGATGGCTCCTTGGCCTCTGCCCCAGGCGCTAGAATGGCTCTGGTCGCGACAGAGTAACGCCCCGGATGGGCAGAGCATCGCCCCCTGGTGGGCGTGCCGGGTGGATCTTGGTTGGGCGCATGCGGGAGTCTGACTGCCTCCCCGTTTCCAGCTTCAGAAAAATAAAAATAAAAAAATAAAATAAAAAAGAAAGGAAGGTGAGTCACCGTGCTTGTAGAAAGTGTGTTTGTTCTGTTCTTTGAGTCGTGGTTTGGTTCTCACATGTAAACATGCAGCTCGGTTCATTCCTCAGAGTCCCTCTCTAGAATGTTATGTTGACTCTGATGCTCACTTGTGCCTGCATCACCTCCAATTCTGTGCCCACAAGGAAGACTGGGCTACTGTCAGATTGAGAGCAACGACCAGCCCAAGTGGGATTCATTACTCTGGTCTCATCCTCTCTACGAAACATAACCTCTGATGTCTTGTTTCAATTTCAGAGTCTGCATTCCATGGCTCCCACAACCACTTGGGGTCTTGATCACATACGTGCATATGTCGCAATAAACCTTGGAGTCCTGCTTGGACAGCAACAACAGAACCACTAATGTCCAGGAGAAATATTATAAAGAGGTGCCAAATGGGCTTATTCCTTCAGACGGCCATTCGGCCATTCCACGTGAAGGATGCCCTGCTCAATATTAAAACCACATGAATGAGCCCACCTTACAGAGGAAGTGTGAGTCTACCCTTATTCCTACCTTCTTTGAGGGGAAGGGGCAGAGGCTATCTGCTGAGTTTCATGGTAAGCTCTGAGCTAGCTGTCCCACGTCCTTCCCTCCTACAGGGGCTATAGCAGGCTGACTCACACTGTCAGTATTACCTGGGCTCTCTTGCCAGCTGGCTGCTGACTGGAGGCATTGAAAGGATGTCAGAGTGGGAGAGAGGGGTCAGGGTATTTCTTCAGTGTTTACGCCTGGCCCTGGGATTATATCTTAGTGGCCATGTTCCTCTATGTCTATGTTGTTCTGGATTGGCTATCCATTATAGTTCCTTGAACAGCTTTTAAAAATCCTGATGTCCACACCAAGGATCAATTGAATTAAAATCTTTAGAGGTGAGACCCAGGCAGTCGTATGTTTAAATTTCCCTTGGTGATTCTAATAAGTAGCCCAGATTCAGAGCCACTGTCCTAGGCTCTGCTGGACGCCCAGTTCTCCACAGCTCCAGCTCTCACTGGGTTCCCGGGGGCCTTCCCTTCGTCTCCTTAGGAGTGGCTGGGGGCACGGGGGTGGGTGTTGGGGTTGGTAACAGCTTCTACAAGTTGTGAGGCTCTGAGTAGCTCAACATCTTGTCAGTTTCCTTAACTCTACTCAGACTGGCGTAACTACTTTAATTAAATCCTCTCTCTTTAAACCATCATTTTTGTTTTTAACCTATTCCTTTAAAAAAGTAAATTATATTGCCTACCATGGTCCTTTGTTAAGATCCTTCATAACATAAGAGAAAAAAAAATAGTGAACTGGTAAATTGTGATAAGCATGAGATAAGCAAACAGAACAAAACAAAATTTCTAAAATGTAGATAAAGTTAGAGATGGAGACATTTCAAATTCTGCCCTTAGATACCCAAAACAGAAGCCTGGGGAGACTTTTTTTTTTTTTTTTTCAAATAGACAAGTTAAATTAACTTTGGAGGGAGGAGCAGGAGGATGTTGTGGCTTGCAGGTTAAGAAGGCTGTAAATGTCACCTGTGGGAACTAGTCACAGCGCAGGCTCAGGCTGTGGGGTCACAGCCCTGGAGGGGAGCACTCAGCAGGAACCCTCACCTGGACTTCGCTGCCCTCTTTTCACGTGAAACAACTGCTTACCTTCCCATTTCGTCCTGCTGCTCTGAGAAGACTTGTTGAAAAGATCAAAGGGGCCAGTGAGAGCCAGGGAGCAGAAGCACTAGCTGCAAGTAGGTGAACAGAGACAGACAGCCGTCCCAGGTCACAGAGAGCAGGCTTCCCACAGAGACACAGGGCGTGGGGGCGCTGCACCACCTTCTGCACTCAGGCTGGAAAAGGGTTCTTGCGGGCACGGAAATGAGCCCCTGCCTCTTGCTAAACCCCCTCCCCACCCTGCTCCACCAAGATGGGGAGAGGAGCGAGGGTAGAATCACCTCAGGGATTACAAGGTTTATCAAATAACAACCGTAATAATAATGCACTAATTCAATTTCTTGAAAAAATTACTTTTTCTTAAAAGTACACTTAGGAATAGGTCCTGTATTTGATGAGGATTGAAGAGATGTCCCTTTCAACTTATTCGAGGTCATATTCAGAAATGGACCAGTAATCTGTTCAGTTTCGGAGGCAATCAGCCAATTCATTACACTGTTTCACGGTCCTGTCACATGTTCCCCCTCCCACTATGACTTTTTTTCAGGAACCATATATAGCTTTAATTTTTACACTTCAACAACCTGAAATTAATGGATATGCTTACGTGTGCATTTATGCAACACACTTTTAGTATATGGCCTGTAGGACTACTGTTCTTGGTTTGTCTTTGACCTTCTGGGTGACACTGGCCAAATCTTACCTCTTTATCTATAAAATGAGAACACTGGAGAGGGTCAACCCCAAGGACTCCTTTCCTGATTTAACATTCTATTAAGTTTCCTCCTATTTAGTAATTTAGAAAACTGAGAGTGACTCTTATTATAAACCTCAGACTGTCATCTAAGGTCTAAAATAGACTATGCAATAGATGATATTTAGAGAGCGAACTAAGAAGTTGAGACTATGCCTTGGAGAAATAGAAGACACTGCATTTTCCAATCAGAATTGTAACCAAAGGAAAATAAGTGGCCATGAAAACAATATCTCACAATCAGAAATAAAGTTACCAATGGTTTAAAAAAAAGAAAGTGCTCAAGGAAAATTACCACTTCAATGGGTTAATAGTTGCCCTAAAAGATAAAATTTATTGAACAAGCATTTGCTTCATTCGTGCTCTGGAACAGTGACTGTGATGGGCTCTCTGGAGGTCAGATGAAGGTGGGCACTGGGATGATCACAGTAATTCCAACAACAACCAGAGCTGGCATTTAGTGAGCACATATGCACACAGCACTGTTGTAAGCACTTTATATAAATTAAATCATTTCTAAAGATGATTTAGAAAGTCCTTATCTTTTTTTATATACACAGCAATAATTACAGTCATAATAATAATAATTGGTGTTATTATTATTTACAGAGTACTTATAATTTGCTAGGCACTGAAACCCTTTTAGATAGCACAACATAAAACTAATAATTATTGGTTACTGTTTAATTTCATTGACCTTTCTTGAATATTTTTTTTTTAATTGGGACTTAATTTTCTGTCTTTTTTCCTCTAAATCAGAACTTTCACTTTTCTCATTTAATCTTCACACTCCTTTGAGGTGGATAATATTATTATCAGCATTTCACAGAGAAAGCCTCTGAGTGTCAGAATGGGTTTAAGGCCATATTTAAAGTCACAGGGTTATTGAGTAGGACAGTGGGATTTCTACCCACTCTTCTATCCTCGCAGCGCTGCTGCCATCCCCTTCCCCAGAGTAATACTGTAAACCCTCAATGGTAATGATTCGCACAGACATGCAGACCCGTGGGTTCATGAACAGCACTGACAGTGCACCTGTGTAGTTAGAAAATGGCATCCTAGGGTTTGGATGTCAAGGGGGGATTCATTAGATCTCAGATCCCCTGAATTCCTTTAACTTTCTAAGATCCTAAGGCTTATGCACCTTCTCATAGAACCAAGCCCATAATCTGGAACCAGACTGCGTTCCTTCCATTTCCTTTCCCACAGGAAGTACTGACATGTTTGCATCATCTTAAGAACCCCCTGCACAGTGGTGGTCAGGGCAAAGAACAACCCAAGAAATTCTGCTGGCCAACAGCCTGGCCGGTCCCTGCCAGCTTGCCTCCCCTTGTTAAGAACTTCACGGGGACCCCGATTGGAAAAACCACCTTTCCCTGTGGCACCCTTTGTGCATGTTTATGTCCTGGTTGTATGTGCCATATCTCTAAGTCACCGGTAAAAGGAATAAAAATTTATCACACGATGGCCATTCTAACAAATATCCTCCAAGTGAGGCTATTATATATAACATTTCCCCACAGAGGTACACATTGTTAATTATTATCATTTCATTGATTTACCTTATGTGAAAATTCCTTGAAATTAGTACTTAATTGTCTAACTGCTTCCTTTTCTCTGAGTCAAAACTTTGCTTTACATATTAATTACCTATTAACTTTGTGGCTTTTAATTCAGGGCTTTATAAAGTAAGACTCTTTATAATTTGTGATATATGTACATGCTAAGGCAGTGTTTCATAGCCACATCTTAGTAGAAATTCAACTATACAAATTTCCCGAGACAGCATCTAAAGAAACGTGCTTTGAGAGTTAGTGGGCACCAATGGTGGGTTGCTTTAAAATGCAGCATATAAGGAAGCTGAAGAACATTTCTCTGTGCACATCAGTCCCATTCCAGCGGAGGAGTACTTTGTGGTCACCAGCTCAGCCTGTCCAATGAATAACCAGAGCTTGGGAGTGTGGGAAGAAGTTTCCAGAGAGACTTAGTGAAAGGCAGAAGATGTAAATGTGAGCATTCTTGCCAGGGGTGCATGTGAAGAATTTGGAATAAGAATGAAAAGAGTCTGCGTGGAGGACAGTGAGATGGCCAGCCTTGCAGAATAAAGACAGAGACTGGGGCGGCGGTTCATAGCATTTGTAAGAAAAATGTCAGAACGAGCAAAGATGGCCAACTGAATGGATCTTGAATGAGGAAGATTTGGAGTGATGAGTTTTGGAGAACACTTTCTGAAAGAGAAATCTGCCTACACTTAGTTCATGCTGAATTAGAAGGATTAAAATTCAAATAAATACATATTCTTCTTATGTAACTGGCTTTACATAACAGTGACAATCTAGCTGAGGTAAAGCATATGACATTATATAATGTGAAGGACAGACTGAGATGATGGAGAAAATATAAAAAACACTTCACAGTTGAAAGGTGGTGTTATTTAAATACTGTCATCAGTATAATTACAGTGGTGATGGTGGTGGCAACGATCCCAAATCAATTGTGTTCACTTCAGTGTGGCCCTCAGAACCACAGCCTGGGCAACACTGGAAGCTAATTTGATGCAGAAACTCAGACCCTGCTCCCAAATTGCTGAATTTTAATCTTATTTTCACAAAATTGCTGGGTTACTCATGTCTATATTAAAGATTGAGAAGCACTGGACTTGTGCAGCCAGAAATCAAATTTGGAAAAATAGTCTATAAATCTAAATTGCTATTTAACAGGTGGATTATCTAGTTTTTCACACTTTTATTTTATGGTTGTAATAGGATAGAAAAACAAGAAACAACTCCATTTTTACAGTAGGTACAAATTCAACTGGACATGGCTTGTGTATTTGGAATTCTACTTAAATGTACAGAAGGCCTTTCAAACTCAATTTCTCTCTTCCTCTACCTTTTCTGAAGGCCAGCCCTTGTTCACTAAACCTTTATCTGAGACAAGTATAGGTATATCTCACAATGTCTAGACTTTGTGCAAAATTTTACCAAATCATATAATTAAGCTCTATTGAATTTTGTGCATATTTATTTTAATTAAATTGTATTTAACTGCCACCAGACAGCATTACTAGGCAAAAATCCAAATTAAATTTGATCACAGGCTACTTGATTAGCTTGTGGGATCTATTTACATAGAGAGAGTAAGAAGCATAGACAAGGGAGAAAGTCCAAGCATCTTCAATAAAACTAAGTATGTTTACTGTGAATAAACAGATCTTAGTAACCTTAACAGAAAACCATATAGAGTGCAATGGGATCTTTATATCTGTCCTTAAATCTTTCTTAAAAATCAAGGTTCACTTTAAGGCTTAGAATTAATTACATTTTTAAAATGTTAAAGATTCCTGAACAACGTAATTGCTTAGACATACTATATTTTTTATTTACATGTTATCTGTTACACTACTTAATATTTTAAATGACCAAAACTAATCTAGTCACTGGACTCTAAAGGAAATACCATAAAGAGATAACATCTCTAAAAATATTTTCATATTCTTACACAGGAATTTACTCTCTTTTCAAGCTATCAGGGATAAATTAAAGCTTGTAATAGATATAAAGATACTAATATAACAGTCTTACAAGACGCCATTGTGTGCCCGTCAAACCAAGAGATAAGAATTGAACTGTGCCTTATTTAAAAAACTCATTAGGATCACTACAAAACTGACTTTTTCCTCAGCTGACTCATGGTAGCTAAGAATGAAAGGCTGTGCTGTTTCATTGGAATATTAAATTTAATACTGTTTAGAAAGGTTTGGTGAAAATCATGACACTATTTATTCATGAAATAATAGAGTATTTACCATGAGATAATGCGGCTTAATTTAAGCTTCAAGAGCCCTTATCTGCAGTGGCCCCTTTTATGGCCTTAGACAAGGTCCTAACAATGTGTTCACATGGTCCTATATATTTTTTTGAATTAGCAAAAATGAGACATAGTTATGGTTACATCCTAGCTAATAAAGATAATTAGTGTTAAAGGTATTTAAGATTAGTTTCTGCACAGGAAAATTTGAAATATCCAAATATCTTACAGCTCATCATAAAAAATGCCTGAAAAAAGTTTTTCCATGTTTGACCACAATTTTAACAATGAACATGACTATCAGTAGTGTTATAAAATAAAGGAAAACTTTCCCCAACTATTAATATTTTTTTTAATTCCATCAACTTAGAGAAAGAATGATTTTAAATACCCTCTTCATAACTGATTTTATATTTGTAAGTTTTCTTTCTCTCAAAAACGATCCACCACAAAAATAGAGATGTTTACTGTGAAGTAACAATTTAAGCTTTTAAAAATAACTTTTGTAGTATGAAATATAATCTATTTCATCTCCGCTGTATCAAGAGAATGAGCCCAAATTGTGGCACAATAATAAATTTTAAAATGTCCTAAAATAAAAGTGGGCAGCCAATTCAACCACACTTAGTAAGATGCCACGTGTGTTTAGTCCAGGTCAGTCAATCACTGGTAGTCAGTGAGTCATTGGTTAAGTATACTAACCATTGGTTAAGTGATATAAAAGCTGTTAACATATACTATATCATTAACTAGGCTTAGGGATCAACATTTTTTATAAATCAAATTCAAGAATAGGTATTCGGTAGCAATCATTATTACCTTTCTCACAACAATTTCTAATTTTAGTAATTATGAACTATGCTGTGGCTTTCTATATAAAAGATAATCCTACTTATCTGACCACAGCTTTCTCCTAGTGGAGGCAGAGTTGCTGGAAAGCCATCCACACTCTGATTGGTACCTCTTTGCACTCAAAGACAAAAGCCAGGGTGATGATGAGGGTTAAAGTGTCCTTCTGGGGTCATGGAGTAGATTAAAACCAAATGGCCTCCAGGAGTATTAAGCCCCTAATTATGACCTCATTACTCTAGGATTCCAACCAAATGAATAAACTGCCCACCTGGCTCAAGAGACATAGAATGCACACAAATCTAACTAAAATACACTCTGAGGGGTACGTGGGGTCCATTTAATTAGTTATGCTTAATGGTTCCTTTCATGTTTGTCTCAATACTTATTAAATCCTTGTCATTTCTCCCATTTGCAACACCAAAAAATGAAATGAAATAAAATAAATTGCTTGTGTACATTGCTCCTTATGGATGTGTGATAAATCTAACAAATACTTGCCCACCACCATAGTGCTTCCAAGCAAGAGCACTTCTCAGACCCTCTCCACATGTGAGCCATGGTAATTCCATCAGTACGCCATGCTCATTTCTTAAACTTGGCCTATGTAAGACCAAGGGTGGCTTTCCAACCTTAGCATTATGGATGCGAAGCAATGACAGCAAATTTCCTCACCAAGTTTGTCTCCAGGTAAATGAGAATGATTTCCCTCGGCTCCCCTAGTCATACGCCCTAGATCAGATTGACACTTGGGGGTGCGTCACAGGTCTGGTGACACAACACTGAGCTATGACCTCAAGCTGGCACTCACAGAGTGTGTGAGACCTGCCACAGAGCTATCTCTAGGACACGTTTCCATATCAGATGTTACCATGGGCTCCTCAAGGTAAGAATGCTACTTGGGCTTGCAAATGCACAAAGGTCACAAAGCTATATGCTCTCCCCTTCTGTCCTCTACCAAACGTCTTGTCATGTCTCCACTCTGACCTTTTATTCTTTCCTGTGCTTGTTGCAGACTTTGTTTTCTACCCCCTATGTCCTACCACATCACTAATGATGCCAGTCTTTCTAGGGTCACCAGTGACCCTAAAATCCAAATGCCATCAGGGTCTTCTCAGTGCCCACATATCTTTTTCTCCAAAGATAATTCCTTTCTTTATGTCTACATAACAATTACCGCGTGTTACCTTTTAATTTTGTTTATCTTCTAATGCATGATCCTCAAGCCATCTTAAATAAAGGCAATTTTTTTTCACATTTGTCTCAGTATCCCTAAGACAACCTCATATTTCACATGTGAAACATGAATGAACTGTCTGTTGATTCAACCCCAGAATAGTTTGTCCAAGGATGAAATTTTGTCCCTCCATAGAAATCATCTACCAAAAACTCTCAACTTTAATAAGCTGACCTGTTAATGGGATGAGGGGAGAGTAAACAGAATTTGATAAAATCATCCTGAAGTTCTTCAAACTGTCCTTCTATTCCATTGTAATTGTTTTGTGCTGGGGACCAGAGTTCATTAGCAACTGAACTCATTTTTTCTACCCAAGGGGAAGATAAATCTATTACATCATGTCCAACCTCCAGTGTAGGTGGCTCTCCAATAAGAATGAAATAAAAACGTGCAAAAAATTCCAAAACTAAAAAAGCCACTTGCATAGTTTTAAAAAAACATAAATAAAATGAGCCATTCATTTTAACTCTTTTTCTCAATGACAAGTTAGTTTTGTATATATTTCTGCAGCTCCCCAAAACACAGTCATTTCTCTTCCTAGAAAGAGACTTCTGTTTTTTAAATTAAATGTGAGACCTCATTTTCCAACAGCACAAGGCACTGCATGTCATAACATGGTCTTTCACTCAGAGTTGTATCATCATTGCTACTGAGAACATGTAAGAAGTTGCAAAATCTGGCCTAAACTCTTTTCTATTCCCAGCTACTCCTCCCTTCCTAAAATACTGTCATCTTTCTTATGAATCATAATAGCTTTGAACTGCTTGATCATTTCCTATGTTGAGGCCCCTTGCATGTGAACATCTTCAGGATTGAAAATCTGCCAGTCCATTGTCTTCCATGCTGATATACCTCTTTAAATCCATAAGCCTAATTCCAAATCAGATACACTCTTCTGTGTCTAGTAATCTCTCCTGTATTTTGAATTATTTAGAGGTTTCAGAAGCATCAAAGACCAGAATACTCTAAAATCCACCCATCAGTTTGGGGTGCCCCAGAATATCTTATCTCTGCTTCATCAGGAAGAGGACTAAATAGCTCTAAAAACGGCATTAAGGTGCTGATTAAACATCTAGTTAACACATCCTTGATACAACAGTGGCTAACAAAACTCAAATATTTAATGCTGGCTGCATGCGGAATCTTTTTTTCACCTGAAGGATGTCTACAGATGTATATTTCCTCTTTAGTTAAACTTGTGAAGTTCTGATAGGGCCTGAGAGAGAATGAGGAAGTTGGCCCGGTGCCAAGCTAATGGATTTGCATTTTTTTCAAACTCCATTTGTATATCTTCAGGAACGTTCTTCAGAATGGTTCCTACTTTATTAGGCCGGGGTTTAGAATTGTCATAGAACTTCAAATCATCTTTACACTGCTGACAAGAGATCTTTTTTTTTTTTTTTTTTTTTAAATTTTTTTATTTTATTTTATTTATTCATTTTAGAGAGGAGAGAGAGAGAGAGAAGGGGGGAGGAGCTGGAAGCATCAACTCCCATATATGCCTTGACCAGGCAAGCCCAGGGTTTCGAACCGGCAACCTCAGCATTTCCAGGTCGACGCTTTATCCACTGTGCCACCACAGGTCAGGCCAAGAGATCTTGATCTTTTATTTTCTTCTGTAACTAATGCAAAAATGGAATTGCAATGCCTAGAAATGTCCTGTACTTTCAAATCATGGCTCTGCTTCCCACAGCTCTTTTGGATCATATGTTAGTGATATTTCAGTCAGTCCCTGTGTTCTCAAGAGACCTAGATTTTTAAGATCCAATACAGAAGTATATATAATCCTTGGTAGATTTTGAGTTGGGATTTTGAAACACTAGATCTCTTTAGGAGCAAAAAAAAAAAAAAAAAAAAGATACCTTTTCTATGATTTTCCTGCCTCTAGCTCTGATGTAATACAAATGCCAGAGTCAAGGTCAAGAGCCTGGTTTTGAATGGCAGTGGGACTTTATGCTGCTGCCACTGTCTCTTGCTTTTAGTTGTGAGTTCCTACTAGTCAAAAGAAGGTTTGAGCAAGAATACCCAACAGTGCTGGTGGGCCCACGCTCCGATCCTCACTGCTTCAAGGCAGCCCAGCATGCCACAGTCGGTGCTGCAACTTCTCAACCCATTTCATTCAAGGATGTCAACTTATTCAGTAGATAATAGTTTGTCACTCTAGTGGTAAACCAATAATGAAGTCATGAGTAAGAAGAATAAATTTAAAGGAGTAAAATGTAGGTGACAAGAATGATTAGCTGGGAGGAAACAGACAGGAAGAGGCTGAATCTAGGTAAAAGGGGAATCAGAAAAAGTAAAGAGAATACTCTACGTCATTGTAAAGCCAGAAGCCACAGCCAAGGCCACCATCACAGCAGCCTGGCCCATGCAGGTTCGCATTGGATTCGGACAGTCGGTAAAGAAACAGCGGAGCCAAAAGCTGGTGGGCCATAGTCTTTAATTCTAGCTTGCACCCGGCGGGCAAGTAAAAATACACACTGGGCTCCAAAACCCAGTCACATTCAGTGCTCACAAAGCCACTGACTTATCCGAGTTTCCTAGAATCAAAGGTTTCTAGCTCACCAGCCTTATTCTCCTCAGTTCCCCATCTCCTTCCTTATCCCAGATACAAACTCTACACAAACTGGCATCTCACTCAGCACTCCGCCATCTTGGCTGCTTTTCCTGGCCTCCTCCACGTGGCCTCCTTTCGCTGCTGGCTCTACTCTCTCATGCTAATCTCAGGAATCAAGCAGCGAAGTCCTGTTCTGCCCCCATTTTATAGTGTAGCTTCACAACCTTTAATCCAATATAAAAAATAGGGAAGTCTCTAATACAAAGTCACTTCTCTGAGGCATGATTGGATTGTACCACCCCACATCAAAACGGGTGAGAAAGGCTTAATCCCAAAACCAAGCCCCAGGCTACAAACACATTAATATCAACTGGGCACCATTATCTTTTACAAAGTGAGCATAATACATTTTATCTGCCCAACAGTCATCAATTCAAAGATGCCAGTATCAGAACATCTGAAAATCTCTGTCACTGAACGCTGAAAATAGGCTAGAATTTTGCAGTTCTACAAAAGTGACCAGAGCACCTAACTGTGGTGAAGAGGCCTGACCAGGTCACAATTGGCAAATGCATTAATTTCCAGGTAAGGGTTGCTCAACTTACGTGTTGGGAACGATTCTGAGGCTTTGCCCTAGTGCATGGGTCTCCAAACTATGGCCTGCGGGCCACATGCGGCCCCCTGAGGCCATTTATCTGGCCCCCACTGCACTTCCGGAAGGGGCACCTCTTTCATTGGTGGTCAGTGAGAGGATGCATCCTGTGCTCCTGGAATACTGTATGTGGTGGTGCCTCAAAGCGCGGAGTCACTCATGTACAGTACTACTTCCGGTGATGGTGACGCAGGATGCACGCGTCACTGCTCCGGAAGCACGTCATATCACTTGTTACGGCTAGCAGTGACAAATATGGAACCGGACATTGACCGTCTCATTAGCCAAAAGCAGGCCCATAGTTCTCATTGAAATACTGGTCACTTTGTTGATTTAAATTTACTTGTTCTTTATTTTAAATATTGTATTTGTTCCCGTTTTGTTTTTTTACTTTAAAGTAAGATATGTGCAGTGTGCATAGGGATTTGTTCATAGTTTTGGGTTTTTTTTTTCCAGCCCTCCAATGGTCTGAGGGACAGTAAACTGGCTCCCTGTGTAAAAATTTTGGGGACCCTTGCCTTAGTGCATAGTTTTGGTCAAATAAGTTTGTAAATATGATGCATATGTTTGCTCGCTTATAGTTTGCATTGGATGTGGGGGGACAGGCTATAAGCAGGCAGGATCCCTATAGCCTAAGGCTTAGTTTTAAGCCTTTCCCACCCTTTTTGATGTAAGGTAGTGCCCTCTCATGAGGAATCCCATTATGCCTCAGATAAGTGACTTTGTATTAGAGACTTCCTTGTTTGTATATTGGATTAAAGGTTTTGATTTCTATACTATAAAGTAGGGCAGACCAGGAACTTGTTCTCTCTTGGTTCCTGAGATTAGCATTAGAGAGCAGAGTAGAGAAGGAGAGCAGAGAAAGGCCACATGGAGAAGAGGAGAGGCTCTGCACAAGATGGTGGAGTGCTGAAGGAGAAGCCAGTTTGTGCAGAGAGAAGGAGATGGGGAACAGAGAGGTGAATAAGGCTGGTGAGGTACAAACCTTTGATTCAAGGAAAACTCAGTGGCTTTGGGAGCCCTGAATGGAAAGGTAAGTGTTTTCCCACTGTGTGTATTTCTTGCCCACTGGGTGCAAGCTAGGATTAAAAGCTAATGACCCACCAGTTCTTGACTTCGTTGTTTCATTACTGCCTGTCTAAATCAAATGCAAACCTGCATGGGCCAGGTGGCTGTGATGTTGGCCATGGATACTGGCTTTACACATAGCCAGTTCTGAGAAGAGAAGGGCTGAAGTTGAGGTGTGATGTGTGTCTAGGCATGAGGAGGGGCTAAGATTTCTACCAATTTGCCATCCTTATAATGCAGGCTGTGCTAATGAGATGGTGGACCTTCCGTTAGATGAT
Organism: Saccopteryx bilineata; assembly: GCF_036850765.1. Lineage (NCBI taxonomy): Eukaryota > Metazoa > Chordata > Mammalia > Chiroptera > Emballonuridae > Saccopteryx > Saccopteryx bilineata. The sequence goes on from NC_089495.1 coordinate 174,287,283, forward strand.
TCTCCCCAGGGTTGAAGAGTTTGATTTGCTTTTGGTCAAAAAGTCTGGTTATATAATCTACTCACACAGTTAATAAACATTATTTTAAAGGGGGAGGGGGTTTCAGCTTCCCTAGAATTGTCACTAAAGGGACAGTTTTTTCTCCTGTTTCACTCTCTCCATTGTTTAGACTCAGAAGATGCCTTAAGATAAGGTGACCAACCGTCCTCCTTTAGGGAGGACAGTCCTTCTTTTGTAAGTTCCATCCTCCCTCTAAAAGTGTCCTCCTACATGTCCTCCTTTTTTATATTGGAAAACTAATCTGTAAATGTCCGTATTCAATTGATGCAGTCAATCCATTGCATGTTATGTGACGTATTTGTATCTAAATGCATACTTTTTTCTTATAATTATTATTAAAAATTAATAGGCATGTAAGCATAATTACAATATAAAATATTACAAATGTTTTTATTATGCATTTATCATATTATAATGTGTAAGGTATTTTTCTGCCAAGGAAGAAAGAAGGATGTAGCCACCAAGTGTGGACAAGCAAAAGCTTTATTTAGAGCACTCCCGGGTGAGGTTCACTGGTCCGCAAGACGGGGCCAGGGAAGTCGCACAGCCTCTCCCACCAGGGGTAATTTATAGCGTCGGTAGGGTGGTGGTAGGGTGATAGGTCATGGTGAAATTTCATTGCAGTTGTTTTTTCAAAGCGCTCCTGGGCCATTTCTTTTGGTGGTCGTGGGTGTGGGTGGTTTCAGCCAAGGTCCCCGGACCTGGTTCTCCATGTGACTTTCCCCCATTGCCAACCAACCTCACATAGTATATTATTGTTGCAATGAATAAAATGTTTCTTTTATTTATGATATTGTTTTCTTCCATTTATTTTTGTCCCCCTTTTCATTGTAAAAAAGTTGGTCACCTTACTTAAGAAGATCTAAAAGGAGAAAAATGCCAGTTGTTCCTATAGGGTAACTAGAGAGAAAGATCGAGTTAATGGCCCACCAGTTCTTGGCTCTGTTGTTTCATTACTGTCTGTCCAAATCAAATGCGAACCTGAATGGCCCAGGTGGTATAAGTAGGATAGCATATTCAAGAATATATGTGAGCAAGAGTGCTTGAGAATGCATGTATAAATTCTTCATCCAAGCCCTAGGAAGTCCATTAAGTGAAATGAAAAGAAAAAGCTAAATAATAAACCATAAAAGAGCATTGTTTAAACATTAGTAGCCTTATTAAAATATCCATCAATTTTAATTTCACTCCAGTTAGAGAAGGCGAAAAGTATACCTAATGGGATAAAAAAATACTTCTCATCAGAAATTATCAAATCATTTGTTTAAATACCATTTCTCTACATTTACCTCTCCATCTTCTTGCACAAGAATAATGTTCCCTGAGAACAGAATTTAGTAACAAATGCTTTAGGAAAGCCATGGAGCCCCTAGAGCTCATTAATCCTGTGATTTTCTGCGAGCTACTGGCCTGAGATAGTTGGAGTTTATGTTAAACCAAACTGAATTTCAAAGCAAAGGGCTCTGAGGTGGCAACTAGTTCATTAAGTCAGAGTGTAATTTAGTGACAGAAGAATTGTTTTAAATGCACAATCTAAAACTATTTAAATTTGAAATCTATTTGAAACTATTTGAAATTTGAAATCTGGATATGCAATCTACCGATAAAACTAATGAACAAAAATTTTTAAAAAGCAAGGACTGTCATCTTACCGAGAAATGCTAATCAACCTGCCTTTTGAAGTGTGCCTCATTTGCATCACAAGCATTGTTATGAAAATTCAACATTATGATTCTGTGTATTGCATTGTACTGCTCTGTTGAACATCAAAAAAAAAATCAGGCAACTCTTCCTCAAAGTGCAAAATAATGAAATAAAAATTATGATCAAAGATAACTCCAATTCCTTATTAATTTTATCTTAATTTTACTCCTGGGATAAGAAGCCTTCTTTATAAGTTTTCTTTTCTACAACAAATATCTTAGCAAGCTTATGGTCTGTAAATATATTCCCAATGTAACACATGTATAAATACACATCAGTCAAATTTGCATAGCCTCTACCATAAATATGGCAGCACATTCACAAACTCATTAGACTTCATTGTGAGAAAAACTCATTATACTCCTATTAGGACATGTGAATTAACTTTTTAAAATTAATGGTACAAAAGTAGTTTCACTATTTTTTAAGTAACCAGTAACAATATACTCACTAGTGCTTTATTTTGTATTTTTCATTTGTCTAAAAATAAAAAGTATATATATAGTTAATTCTTTTAGCAATATTTCTGGTAAAAAAAATATAAATAGATCTTGACTAAAGCATTTGTGGTTACACACCAGTTTCTTTATTTCTATAAATTTAATGCATTATTTTTCTAAAAATTGGAATAAGAAAATCAAGCATGGAACATTTAATTTTGTTGTTAATTATTTTAGCTAAGAATATACCAAATGGTAATGAACATCTTATAACTGAAATTAAATTTAATTAATAATTTAAACGCTGAAAATTACATGTAGAAAAGTGATGTGCAAATTTCTACCAAAAATATAAAATCTATCTCATAAAATATGAATTTAGCATAAAAATGTTATTTTAAGACCATTTTTTCCTTAAATTGATTTTCTTGTGAAATACTTGTATGTTTGTAATGAGAAGTCTCATGATATTACATCATATTTTTGATCACATCAAAAATATTTTATGGCACATTATAGATGAAATAAATATCAGCCATAGAACATTTACATATATTTAAGAAAAAATACCCAGCCTGGACAGTTGGTTCAGAGGTAGAGAGGCAGCCCAGATTATGGATGTCCTGGGTTTGATTCCTGGTCAGTGCACACAGGAGAAGTGACCATCTGCTTCTCCACCCCTCCCCTTTCTTTCTCTCTCTCCCTCTCCTCCCCACCCACAGCCATGGCTCAGTTGGTATGAGCACATCAGCTTTCAGTGCTGAGGACGGCTCAGGCACTAAGAATAGCTCTGTTGTGAGCATGGCCTCAGATGGGCAGAGCATTGGCCCCAGAAGTGGTTTTCTGGGTGGATCCTTGTTGAGGCACATGCAAGAGTCTGTTCCTCTATCTCCCCTTCTCTCATGAAGAAAATGAAGAAAATAAAAAGAAAAAAATACCCAAGTGTAACACTTAGACTCAGAAAAACAAAACCTGTTTCAGTGATTACCACTGCTGTGAAATTCTCAGCTTCCTCATTCAATTACTTTGGTGCCAGGAATCTGTTATTATTATTCCTGAAAAAGAATATTTTGGGGGAAGAAACATTTTTAATAGACAAAAAGTCAACCAGATCTTACTGATTGTAACTCATTTCCACAGCAAACCTCTGTAACTTCTCTGACAGCTCAAATTAAATTCTGCTGGGGCAAGGTAGGGACACTCCTTTCAGCTGAAGCAATGCTGTGCTTTTTATTCCTGCTGAGTCAATAGCCTCAAGTCAAACTACTTGCCCTGACTAATGATCAAACATACCCAGGAATTCTGTACAAGAAATGCATTCTTCTCCCCTTTGAAGTGCATGGCTGGGAGAGTAATTGGGTTTGCCGGAGCTTTTCCTTAGAACTGCAAAAGACATTTCTTGGCTAAGCATATAATCAAGCTACAGATTTTCTTTTTTATTAAATATTTTCTGGTTAGAGGGTGGACACTGAATAAACAGGCACCTCAAAGGAGTGTCAGGATGATGCACTACTGTCTCTTTGCTGACTGAGAAATTCTCAGCAGTGGTAGGCAAAAAAAAATTCCATCAGAAGAATACATATTGTGAAACATTTCATTCAGTCAAATAATCTCTTCTAGAACTAAAACCCTGCCTCCGATATATTAATAGCATTATAAGTAGGCAGTAGGAATATAAAAGATGAATATGACATACAACCTGTCCTCAAAAAAACTTACAAATTAGCAGGCTACATATTATGAGAATAAGTTTTGAAAAATATACAGAAATACCCTGGCCAGATAGCTCGGCTGGTCAGACAGAGCATTCTGCTGAAGTGCAGAGGTTACCGGTTTGATCCCCAGTCAGGGTACGTACAGAAACAGCTACATATCCCCCCCCATCCCTCTCTCACCAAAATAATAATAAAAAAATATATCCAGAAAAAACCAAAATGTAAAAGGCTCTAATGAGGAGGTCACAACATAAATGTCACAGAGCATCTGATGAGAAAGAAAGAGGTCACTCTTGGGAAGTGTGGTTAGCAGAGGCTGTTCAATGATCATTACCATATATGAGCTAGGTAGCCAAGGATGGATAGCATTTCAACAGGTAGTTGTGGCTGGGGAGGCATTTCCAGACTCCAAAGGCAGAGAGGTAGGCCCTCTCTGGGGAGTGGAGTATGGTTTGATATGACTGAGGTATCAGAAAGAAAAGATGGGAGATGAGTTTGAGAAGCCAGACAGGGCCAGAACATCGAGAACTTGAATGCAGATATCACATCTGGAAAATGCACAGGGAGCTTTAGAAGGCCCTGCTTCTTCTGTTGATATTCCAGAATTAATATGCTACAGTTTCTTTTGACATTAGTTGTCTTGGGTTGACTTTAAGCACAGTAATCATAAGAACCAATGGAGCAGTTTACCTGAAACAATCTGTTTACACCATTCTTTTTGTGAGAAAGGGGTATATCTCTTTCATTTTGAAGTATCTCAATTGAGACTGAAGTGGAAATAAATTGGAAACAGCATCTAGACTGGGTAGTTAGTGTCTTGGGGACATGTCCTATCACCATTGCTGAGCTAGTTCTTTGCCTCTAAGACTACTAAAATTTTGAGAAAAAAAATAGTTTATGGTACTACAGGAGAGTCTAGAATGTGGAGAGCCTCAGCCAGGAATGCCATTTTTAGCTTCTCATGCAAAGACAACTCCTAATCAGTGTGAGTGAAACATAAAGCAGAAAGCCAGGGTGGTCTCAGAATTAGTACGGAGATCCCTGTGTGATGGAGAAAGTACAAGGAGGTAGAGTGGGTGACTGGGGGCAGGGCAGCTTGATAATGGGGCAATGGTGGTCAAGGCAGTACCAGCAGCACCAAAGGACTATGGAGCGTCTGGGGTTTGAAAGCTACTTGCAGGTTGAAAGCATCAAAACTGTTATAAGTTAAAACTGCAAGGGACATGCACAGACAAGAATGTGCTAAAGAGTACAGAAAAACAGCAAAGCAGTTCACATGAGGGAGCAAATAAGAGCCAGCCCAGGCCAAGAGATGGGTTCTTAATACCTTGGACATATGCCCAAGAGAACAGAAGTGATCAGAGAAGAGGTGAAAAAATGCCTCAATGGTATTTTCCAATTGCCCTTTGAATAGAGGAAATGGTAAACAAATCTGAACTCCTGGAGCAGGCTTAGGATATGTGTCTAAGTTAGTTCTGGGTCTACCACCAGGACAGATTTAATTTACCCGCTTTGTCCACCTGTTAGGAAAGGAAAATAGAAAGGAGTCACAGCAAGGATCTAAGCCAGTGGTAGTCAGCCTGGTCCCTACCGTCCACTAGTGGGTGTTCCAGCTTTCATGGTGGGCGGTAGCGGAGCAACCAAAGTATAAATAAAAAGATAGATTTAACTATAGTAAGTTGTTTTATCAAGATTTATTCTGCCAAACTTAGCAAAAATCCCACATAAAGTACTTGGTAAGTAATTATTATTATATGCTTTAACTTGGTGTAACTCTGCTTTATGAATTTTATAAAGTAAACTTACTTCCCTACTTTATAAATCACCATTACTCTGGAACTGGTGGGTGGTTAGAAAATTTTACTACTAACAGAGATACAAAAGTGGGTGGTAGGTATAAAAAGGTTGACTACCCCTGCTCTACACTGTGTGCGTATGTGTGTGTGTGTGTGTGTGTGTGTGTGTGTGTTCTCTTAGTACAATGTATTTTGAGCATACTCTAATATTTGTATATTTAATCTGTTTATTCATCAATTATACTTGTGTACTATTATATTGGGAAAGTAAATATGTATATGTTATAAAATATACACAAATTTAAAAGGATGAGATAAATAAATTTAAAGAAAAATTTTAATATTTTCTTTAGAGACCATTACATTAGAAATTGTTTTCTCTCCCAGTCCCCACTGTAATGCAAAGAGCTTAGATTTTTTATTCTACTGGCAATAAGGAAATAAGAAAAGTTTATGAACATGAAATGAGAGTATCAGAGAGCTGTTCTAGGAAGGCTGAGCCAGGGGATCAGAGGCAGCGACGGAACAGGGGGCACTAAGAAGCCAGAGAGAAGTCCATATTGAGGTATCAAATGATAAAAACCCGGAGTTAGGAGTTAGGTATTGTACAGATGGGGAGAGGGGGCGCACACACTCTGGCAACGAAACTTGCTAAGAAAACGGCCATACTGGCACGGCCCTGTGAAGACAGGGGCAGGAGTGCGGCTCTGGCTGCAGGCCCGCCTCCTGGAGATGACTCCTGGGGTTCATCTGCTTTCCTCTTCTGTTCCGTTGGATGTTGGACTCCATGGCCTCCCTGAAGATACTTCACCGTAGAAGGGATAAGATTTCAAATGATAATTATTTCTTGTATCTGAGCAGAACAATCCAAAAATGAAATAATTCTAGAGATAGACAAAGATCAATTTGGAGAACAAAAGAGCTTCAAAAATGTCTCAACAATTGTAGGGTATCATTTTTTACTTTAATTGCACACAAATATCTGCTCTGATCCTAACTCTGTCAGCATCCTCTTTAAAGCTATTATAGCTGCGGTAATAAAGCATTACAAAGAACAACAATATGCCCTTAAAATCTTCCTAGGGGTATTTCAAATAGGACAGAAGAGAACAGCACTATAATTAAAATAAAAATAAAGACAGGTCTCAATTTTAGGAAAACACCTCCAAATGTGAGGGTTCCAATGACATACCTAGAGCTCTTGATTACTGTTCTGGGGAGATTATAGAAGATGGACTTAGAAAAAAATTAATAAAATGTCTTTTTTTTTTTTTAATTAATTTATTTTTTTACAGAGGCAGAGATAGACAGGGACAGACAGGAACGGAGAGAGATGAGAAGCATCAATCATCAGTTTCTCATTGCGCGTTGTGACTTCTTAGTTGTTCATTGATTGCTTTCTCACATGTGCCTTGACCGTGGGCCTTCAGCAGACCGAGTAAACCCCTGCTGGATCCAGCGACCTTGGGTCCAAGCTGGTGAGCTCTTTGCTCAAGCCAGATGAGCCCGCGCTCAAGCTGGCGACCTCGGGGTCTCGAACCTGGGTCCTTCTGCATCCCAGTCCAACGCTCTATCCACTGCACCACCACCTGGTCAGGCAATAAAATGTCTTAATGTCTAGGGGTCTCTATTCTGTAGAACTCTATCCAAGGAAAAGTCTTAAAACAAACCTTGATGTAAATAATACTAAGATCATATAATATTTCTTAATTACTCAGAAGATGCAATTTATTTCATGGTCTTTGACTGTGTTATAAATGGCAGGTAATAAGACAAAACTAAAGTTTACTTATAAGCATGTCATTTTAACTTTGATTTATAACATTGTATTGCAGTACTGCTTTGATGGAAGATATTAAAGCTGAAATTCAATTGAACATCAAGACACTTCTATTGGATCACCCATGAAAGCTGCATTATAATGTCATTCAAATATGTCTTTTCTCTCCTCCCCTTCCTTCCCCTCCCCTCCCTTTCCTCCCTCCTTTTCTTCTTTTCTTTACTGAAAATACTGGAAAGGGAAATCTCAGGTACTCTCTCACACTTTAAGCTAAGGTGTTGAAGACTAGGGAAGCATTTCAAAACCCATTGCTCCAGTACCTTTTTCCTGACAGTGAAGATGGCGGGTTCCTTTTACCCCTCCCATCAGGAGAAAGTTCCTCCAGAACAGATTACACAGTAGTTCATTCACTTGAGCTACATTGCTAAAGGAATTTCTCAATCAAAACCTATGGTTTGAATGTCAGAGAAGGTCTCAAGGGAATGCTTACTTAATTTCTTTTTTTCATCATGTTATCTGTTTGATTGAGTTATTCTATGGAACATTGATCATGTATCTAGAACCAAATTCTTTATTTTCACAGTTGCTTCAATACACAGAGATCTCAATGAAAATATTTTTAATATTGGCCAAAAAAAAAACTACTTCAAATATAGGCAATAGAGAAAACCTTACGTTAAAATAATATTTGTTAACTATTTTAAAATTTTTTATAGTCACCTATAGTTCTGAACTAAAATTTCTGAGTGCATTCTTTGAGATAAGATCACAAGATTGTATTCCATGCAGCAAAAGAGGTGAACCATCAGTACGGAGCAGAGCATCTGATGAAGACAGATCACCATGCTCACTTCACAGCGCAGTGCCGTGGCACCCGCCCTGTCCTCTAAGCCAGGCCCATCCTTCACTCTGAAGCCCATCAGAATCATGATGAAATATTATAGGACAACCTGTGATGAGCTTCCAGATAAGAGCAAAATGTAGAGTTAAGTGAAAAAGCTTTCTTAAGCTTTCAAAATGACCTTCCTTTGAAAGAACCTATCACCCTTTCCAATGATGGAACATCAATATTTTTAGGGCCAGTTTAACTCAACCTTCCTTTCTTTCTTTTAGTTTCAATATAGTAGTCCTAGCTGATAAGAAAACTGATTACAGTCCTCCCTAGTCTCCCTGGACACAAATGAACAGGTGGGCACAGAGAAATCCTCTAAAATATAGCAGGGGATAAGTTTAAGTCTTGGTCATTTTACCACGTCAGGAAGCCAGTTTGAAATGGAGATGCTAAGAGAGACTTTATATCCCTCTTACCTAAAACCATGAGCCCTATAGGAGCTGCTAGAGGAATGAGCGATATTTCAGAGAAGAAAGGGGAAGGGAAGAAACACTTTTTATCATTTGACTACCCCTTTCAATCTGAGAAAACTGAGAACAAACGATGTATGGTAGTGTATTTATCAGAAGAGATTGAGAATTTCTGATAAACCTGATCTAAACTTTAAAAAACACTGGCTTATATCTACAATGAAAATTCAGCAGTGGAAGAAAAACCCTTTTTAAATATGACTCATCAGATAAAAAGTATTTCAGTATTATCCTTATCTACAAATATACAAATGTAACCCCTATCCCAAAATACTTTCAGTCTGATGAGTGCCCTCCAAGAGCATTTTCAATAACCAGTGTCTCTAAGTCACTGTAAAATTTTGGGAACAAACTCACAGATCACTGCAAGAGACTAGAGCAAAATTACTTATGGACCAATTCTGAGCCCCATCAGGCCACAATAAACACTATTTTATGGGAAATGGGAAACCTTAAGTGACCCAATCCATATAACTTGCATGTGTGTGTCAAATGGAGATGGGCCAACAGCCATTACAAAGATCATATTGCTTTGTCTTACATGCTGTCATTCCAAAGGCAATGTAACTTAAGACAAAAGCTGGTTTTCCAATGTCCACAGAGCACTCAGCTTAAATCAAATTCTTTCACGCTATCTCTCATTCCATCAGACTTGTTTTTTAAAGTATTAGGAAGCCAAAAAGTTTAAAATCACAAAGGGAAATGCAAATCAATCTAAAACAAATCACCTAACAGGTGCCCTGCAAGAGAATTTTATTGCTACTGACATTAACCATTTGCTTATCACCGATGCTATCCTCTTTATACGTGCTTCTCTGCCCCTCACAGCTGAGAGCCACATGGAAGGAAAACATAACCCAAACAACCCCCACATGGCTTCGAGGAAAAATGCATTGAAATGACTAACGTTTCCCGAGGTCATTAGGCCAAGAGATGGGTTCTTCTATTTCAAGATAACTTCCCTCCTGACCCAGAGCATCTGGTTTCTATTACTGACAGACCATGACCACAAAGACATTTCAAATCCCTGTGAAAAATGTGGTTCTATGCCTCCTGCTCGGTTGTGTGTCATAAAGGACAGTTGAAGTTTTGGCAGGTGAGAGGGAGGGGGAAAGGGCCACAGTAGGAATTTAATCCATGCTATCCCTTTATATGACATGACTAGGTTTGTAATAGAAACCTTCTCACTTCTGCTTTCTTTCTTTTATCTTACAAACCACTTAATGCTCACGAGGGACAGTGAACACATTCAGTGGATCATATTTTAGCTCTCCAAAGATATGAAACAGCTTTATCAAGGGTGACAGCTCTGCCATTCACTAATTTGCTTTTCAAAATTTGGTGTTCTTTAAAGGGAGATAAAAGCAAATTCATGCTAATTGATATGCATTAAAACAATATTCTGTCTATGATGATTAAGAAATGTTTATGAAATTATTTTGAGTAGATATTTACTTGTAGTTATTACAGTTGCCCCGAACATTAATAATGAAGACAAGAATTAGTCAACTAATACAAGATATTCCACAAGGCACCTTTAATCCATTCAGATTAGTCAGACTTTCAATATGAACACAATAATGTTCTGCCTTATTAAATTTCAAAAATGATGTTTTCTCAGTTTTTAATATAACATAAAATGTAGAACCACTCTCTGGTCTTATAAGAATACTTCACATAATTAATTACAATACAAGTTTCTAGCATATCTTAATTTTATAGTAGCTGCCTTCCAGCATCTCTTTGGGCACTGAATTCAATGGTTCCTGACAAAAGAAATGGGTCGAAGGTTATACACATGCCCGAACATTTACACAAATATAAGCATATAATGCATGCAAGCTACTTGCTTTAGAGTGAAAGACTGCCAAATAGAAAACAAAAAACAAAACAAAACAAAAAAAAAACCTTGAGCAATTTTTCTCATTTTATCTTTATTAATTATTTCTGCCCCATAGTATGGACTCAGCACTTTTATAATTTGTCCTTTTCATTTGTTTGGCTGTACTCTGTAGCTTGGTTGTTCCTTCAGTACTTATTTCACTCTTTGAGATTATTTTTAAATGCTTCATGGGAAAAAATAAAATAAAAAAAATACCCTGACAACTCTCCATGAAGCCCTGAATGTGTATAGATAAAAATTATATTTTAGTATATGCAAAACGTTAATCAAATTAAATCCCCTGGTCCTGGTTGAGCTTGACATAGGTAAATCCATTGATATCTTCTTTCTTGTGTAAAACATAAGAATTTGTCATACCAAACTATAGATTTGCTAGTGAAAGGAGAAAAAAATAACCAAAATGATCCTTTTATTGCATTGGCTGGTCAATTGCATTAAAAGTAGTCTCTCTTATCCCAAGTACCCTTTGCAGTGTCATATTAGACACTTGATCTTGGAAACCATGAAGGCTGAAGCTTTTAAGGGACAGTTAGTTTCAAGGCCAGAAATTTAAAAGAAATGCAATTACTAAGGGGAAAAAACATTTTACCAAGGCTCTGTTATATATTCATTCATATTCTAATTGGTTAAATAACAAGAATACTAAAGAGTTGTTATATTGTTTTCAAGCATATACTCAGATATAATTGTCTTAAAATCATCTGAATTCTTTCTTTTCTGTGGCAAACTTGCTTATTTATATAACAATTTCCTGTCAAACAATCAAAAATGTTCTAATGGCAAGCCTGTAAATTTTAGAAGAGATTCACTCATATCCTATTACTTGGTCATTGGGAAGGTAAAGTTCATTCTGAAAATCTAACAGTACCAATTTACATTCTCACCAGCAGGGAATGAAGGTTCCTTTTTCTCCAGTCTCTTCAACACTTGTTACTATCAATATAGCTATTATGGAAGAAAGCATGGTGGTTCCTTAAAAAATTAAGAATAGAACTAACATATGACCCAGCAATTTCTCTGCTGGGTTTCTACCAAAAAAACTCAAAAACACTGGTACATAAAGACACATGCACCCCCATGTTCATCGCAGCATTGTTCACAGTGGCCAAGACATAGAAACAACCAAAGTGCCCTTGATAGAGGATTGGATAAATAAAATATGGCACATAAATACAATGGAAGAAATGATAACATATTGTCATTTATAACAACATGAATGGGCCTTGAGAACATTATTCTAAGTGAAATAAGTAAATCAGAAAGAGCTAAGAACTATATGACTTCACAAATAGATGGGATATAAAACTGAGACTCAGGAACATAGATAAAAGTGAGTGGTTACCAGGGAGAGGGGGTAAAAGGGAAAGGGAGTAAAGAGGGTCAAACATATATCCTGAGACTGGCTGGTTGGTTCAGTGCATAGAGCCTTGATCCAAGCGTATGGACATCCTAGGTTCGATCCCTCATCAGGGTACACATGAGAGGGAACCATCTTCTCTTCTCTTCCCTTTCCTCTCCCCTTTTTCTCTCTCTTCCCCTCTTACAGTCAGTGGCTTTATTGGTTCAGGCACTGGCCACAGGGGCTGAGGATAGCTCAGCTGGTCTGAGCATTGGCCCCAGACATGGTTTGCTGGGTGGATCCTGGTAGCAGCGCATGTGGGAGTCTGTTTCTCTATCGCCCTTCCTCTCACTTAGAAAAAAAAAGAGAAAGAAAAAAATATATATCCCGCATAGGTGGGATATAAAACTGAGACTCATGGACATAGATAAAAATGAAATGGTTACCTGGGGAAGAAGGAGTGGGGAAAGTGAGTAAAGAGGGACAAATAACGGTGATGGAAAATGATTTGACTTTGGGTGATGGATACGTGTCATAATCAACATTTCAAATGGTATAGAGATGTTCACTTCAGACCTATGTACTCTTATTCATCAATGTCACCCCATTAAATTTAATTTCAAAATAAAGAAAAAATAAAAAAAACAAAAAGAAAAAATCTAACTATTTTCTAGAACTAATACATATATAATAAACACTTTATACTTTAGTCTTTAGGAATCAAAATTTGCGTGGGGAGAAAAGTAAGCTGATGAGTGAAAAGGAAACATTCATCTACTTTTAATTTACAGACCAATTCATCACATCTTTAAATTAATCATAGGATTTCTATTTCCTCTTATCTTTTTGAAAAACTCATGAACTCTAAAGCACAACTGCTTTCCTTACAATCTATTTTCCTGACTCATTCTTTCAGCAAATATTTCTTGATCATCTAATATTTGTTATTGTAAAGCCAGTAGCCACAGCCACCATCACAGCCACCTGGCCCATGCAGATTTGCGTTAGATTCGGACAGATGGTAATGAACCAATGAAGCCAAGAACTGGTGGACCATCATCTTTAATCCTAGCTTGCACCCAGTGGGCAAGTAAAACACACACTGGGCTCCAAAATCCACTGACGTATCCAAGTTTTCTAGAATCAAAGGTTTCTAGCTCACCAGTCTTATTCACCTCTGTTCCCCATCTCCTTCCTTCTCCCTGCACAAACTCTGCACAAACTGGCTTCTCCCTCAGCACTCCACCATCTTGGCTGCTTCTCCTGGCCTCCTCCATGTGGCCTTTCTCTGTTCTCCTCTCTAATGCTAACCTCAGGAACTGAGAGAGCAAGCTCCCAGTCTGCCCTACTTTATAGTGTAGAAATCAAAACCTTTAATCCAATATACAAAATAGGGAAGTCTCTAATACAAAGTCACTTATCTGAGGTATAATTGGATTCCTCATGAGAGTGCATCACCCCACATCATGCAATCAGTCAAGGGTGTGGGGAAAAGCTTAGTCTTAAAACTAACCCTTAGGCTATAACCACCCTGCCTGTTTACAGCCTGTCCCCACGCCCAATGCAAACTATAAGCGAGCAAACATATAAATAATATTTAAAAACTTATTTGACCAACAGTTATCAAGTGACCTACAAACAGACATGTTTTTGGAGAAGAAAAAGTTTCCATACCTATGCATACTTCTACCAGTCATTCAGCTTGGTGTTAAGTTTCACTGTCCATATCATCAAAAGTTAGGACATAGCTATAAAAGGTTAATTTCCTATCAACAATCGTCTAAGGACCTCTCATCCATAAATTAATCCTTAAGATATGGGTCGGGGAGAGTTTGTCATCTAGAATTTGATTAAATAGTATGGGCAACTTGTGGATAACATTTATAGTTACACACTTCCGTAATATCCCTCCATAGTGACTGCCATGTTAGATCAAAGAATCCTAGCTTCCTAGACAGTCCTCATCTGGAAAATCCTTCATTTACCTTGAGCCCTTTTGGGGTCTCTGTCTTTTTTGAAGTATAACCAGCAGGACCATAGCCGCCAACCTCCCCTGGGTTTTCCTGAGAATAGCTACTCTAGTGATGGATGAAACTGGGAAACTGGGATTTTAATAAACATGTGCCGTAGGATGCTAATCTGTCAGGTGCTTCAATATAAACTAGTTTTAAGTCAAACGATTTTGGGCAAAAAACCTACATACGTTAGTCCCTCCTGGTTATTACACGCTGATGCTGCAGTAAATATAAAATAATCTGTTCAACTCTGTTTAACCCACCATTTCCCAAATATTTTTTAGGTAGGGAGCTCTCAGTTTTTTTTATGTGTTTATTAGTTTGTCAAAGTTTCTTTTTCTTTTGCATTTTTTTTGTTTGATAGTTTGCATTTAATTGTGAGCAATCTACCCTTTGGGAAATTCTGCTGTAAATATAAATATATTTATTTAAGGATTTAAACATGTTTAGCAAAATATAAATAGGAAAGCTCGTGTAAAATCTTTCATTGCAGGTTGTTATTTGACATACTAATGTTTTCTGTATGTCTGTAACATATTTGCCTGAATTTTTCTGAGTAAGCAATGTGTAGGAGAAGCTAGCCAAGAAAACAGTACTCAGCCCAAGCAATACCAAGATAATACATGTGATAGGGCCTAGCACAGTATCTGGCATCTACTAAGAAACAGGTAATAAAAATAAAAGGAGAATTGGAATAACCAGCGGCTTCTTCCATTTCAGTTTCTAAGAGGATGAATGTTATAATGCCCCCTCCCACAGCCAAGGCAATAAAAATGACTGTGGTCCAGTATCTGAGTAGGTGACAATTGACTCTTAGTGATACACTGACCTTTGACACCTGTAACCAGGTTGGTTCACCTAAGGACTACACTCCTACATTCTCTCTGCTGTTAGCATCACCTTCGCTCAGACTTTTAGAGCCTAGATTTCTGTACATTGTTATCTAGTGGACCAAAAACTAAATGTCTTTACCTTACATATCAGTTTCCCATGGCTAGAACCCAGAGGATGGCTAACAGATCTCCATTATGCCAATGTTTCTCTAAAAAGCATACTCTGATTGGCCTTAGACTTACTATCTGCCCAGTACAGAATCCTGGACTCACCACGAACTGGATGGTCACTGATATTTCACACGTTCCCTCGTGATTTATGAGCAGAAATCTTGCTTCAAATACATGTCCTCATGTATCTACCTTACCTTATGCTCTCATTCCTGAACCTGTCCAAGTAGAATGATCTGGAATTCAAAGGATATCTTTTTCCTCATGTGTCCAGGGCTCAAGTAATAAATAAAAAGTGTCAGAGGGAGAACCAGCAGCACCAAGGAGCTGATCTAGTTTAAATAATTGTTATAGAGGAGTTTAAGCACACATACCAACAAAAAATGAATTCAACAGTGTTTTATTTAGTTCTATTTTAGAGAAGTAAGGGAAGATTCAGTTTTAACAACTCAATCTCTCCTTCTTTATCATCCACAAAAATATATATTCTCATAGATACACAACTAATCAATGCACCAAGGGGAGTAATTTAAAACACTTATTGTCCATTACCTTATATTCTACTGAGTTTTAACAATGGCCTAGATAATTTGGAAGAGTGCAGAATAAAGTTACTTCAACCAATGACTGTGGTTAGTTCATGGATAGATGTACTGTAGTATAAAAGAGAAATATGTCGGATAAAAAGCTTAATAACTTATGATTTCCAAAATACACTTAACTGATCCTTCAGATTTTCACTCTTCATTTCTGAGTCTGAAGTCTTTAGGGCCCCTGGTTTATACCAATCAGAATTGTTTTCCCATTTTCACTGTCAACCATAAAATTATATCACTGAATCAATTCATGACAAAGCACAATCCGCCTTCCCTAGAGCACATGAAAATCCTATTCTGAAAAAGTGATCATGCTAAATATTTTCTATCAATTTACTTCCCTTTCTAGTATTTTCTCTGAAGTTTGATTTTTCTACCTTTAAAAAAAAAAAAAGGAACACTAGCTGCAGAGATAAAGGTCATAAATCAGCATTTTTTTCTTAAAATATCTCCATTTAAATGCAAATTTTGGCCTTTATTCCTAACCTTTAAACAGTCATTTCATAGAAATGCAAAAAGTAAGAGTAAATTTTGTGTTTTAGTATCTACAGGGTAGCACTCTAATGTATTTTGAGCTCCATTTATACTATATAAACTCTAGATTTTTAGAGTTTGATGGATTTCTTTAGAGAAAAGCAGTATTTTCTCAGAAAATTCAATTTAAAAAAACTTAATTTGCACAGACTGTTTTAGATCCAACTTTAAGAAACAGAGCATCGTTTTTCATAGTCTGAGGCCCTGGGACTTACCACATTTTTTTCATTATACTAGTTTTATTTGTCTTATGCAATTTAAAAGCTATGGCATTTATTACTAACAAATAACTTAAAATAGTCTTTTTTATTGTCAAAACTAATTTAAATACACTTATTCGAAAAGAAAAATGTAAAGTGGATAGCATTTTCTAGCTCCATTTCAAAATCTAATAATTGAAAACACAGTAAAAGACTACTTAATAATGAGGTAACAGTTTTGTCCCAGTGACTAACTTAAAGTAAAATCAAAATGATGAAAGTTTAAAAAGGAAAGCCATGGCTATTTATAGCACATTAAACGTTTTAAAGCATTAAATTAATTTAGAACATCAGGATTATTACCAGAATTAAATTTCCAATGA
Organism: Saccopteryx bilineata; assembly: GCF_036850765.1. Taxonomy (NCBI): domain Eukaryota; kingdom Metazoa; phylum Chordata; class Mammalia; order Chiroptera; family Emballonuridae; genus Saccopteryx; species Saccopteryx bilineata. The sequence continues at coordinate 174,304,114 of NC_089495.1, forward strand.
TGTGAACTTTGATCCTGAATCATAAAAACAGATTTGAGTGCACCAAATTGCTGCTGTTCAATGCCTGGTTAGACAGCCTAAGACCCATTCCGCGCCTCCAGCATGTCACCTCAGCCCATCTGTGGTGTCCTCTGCAGCAGTGGGGTACAGTTTCCTCGCAGGAAGGCACCTCAGCTTTCCCTCCTCAGGGATTTCTCCCAGGTCCTGACCGCAACCTTAGCCACAGTCAGGACAGGTTGGAAGTATGAGGGAGCTGATACCCCTGCTCCCACATACCTTCCCAAAGGGGGGGGAGGTGTCAGAGAGTGATTAATGCCTGGCCTCGGGTCCTTTAGAGCTGTGCTCTCCAATCAAGTAGTCACCAGTCAGCCACAAATGGCTATTTACATTTAAATTATTAAAATGAAATAAAATTCAAAATTCAACTCCTCCGTCACTCTAGCCATGTTTTGAGAACACTCACACGTGGCTGTTGCAGTGGGCAATGTGGCTGTAGAACACTCCTATCATCGGAAAGTCCTCCCAAAGGACAGTGCTGTTTCGGGGGCACTTCTGAGCCTCAGCTGCCCATGGGTAACCAGCCCAAGAACACATCCTCTCCTGGATTTTTCCCTGTGCTCTAGCTCACCTGGGATCACAACCAGATAAACCACTCCACCCAAATCCTAGCCTTCGGCTCTGTTCTGTGGGGAATGCAAACTGAGAAAGGTAGCATCTCAATGTACTTGACCATCTTTTACTTAGAACAGTGCCATGCTTAACCAAGATGCAGAGAGTAATAAGATTATTCTAATAATTAAATTATGTCTCTAAATTTTTTTCTCCCCCTCACCCCTCTGGGTTCCGTTCTTTTGCTATTTCTATAACTGCCTGGTCTTCACTGAATTGAGCAGGCCGAAGAGAGAACAGCACAGTGTTAGAGGCCCACCAGACAGGCGTAAATATTACAGTTCAAAATAAAGAGAGGTTGAGGAATGAGAGGGTAGGAAGGGGGATCTGGAGAGGGAGGCAGAAGACAACCAGGTGCCCTTGGTGTGGAACTCAGGAGAGCGATGTGAATGGAGTACCGAGAAGCCCAGATCTGCTTCTTACCATCTGATGTACCTCCTTCACTACTGTCTCCCAGAAAGACCTTTGGGAAAGACCCTCATTCGTTTTTAAGGCTTTTTGGAGTTAAATTTGTACAACTTTCAGTTGCAACTTTGGTCTCAAAGGGATCCAACACACTCAGGGTGCATCCCAAAGAAAAGAGAAATCACCAAATGTGAACCTCACAATTGTATCATAATGGAATCCTATGTTACTTAAAGCAAGAAAAATAAAAAATGAAAACTATGACAAACTCCTATGACAGTGAGACATTAACAAAGTATCTTCCCTTATGTTGTGAGAATTAAAATGACCTGTATTTATGTATGTTTAGTTACTGGCAGCATTATAAATAAACCTCAGTAATGCTGTGGGGTAAGGAGGAGCCTAACTTATGAAATAGTTTCCATGAGGTTTAAAATTATACTTAGTTTATGGCAAGTGTTAGTAAACTTCAATAATCACCTTGGCAGGCAACTACTTGTACTGTTAGTAAGCAGCCCTTGAACCTTTATAAAAATAAAAGCCTACAATGTAGCTGTCCATCATTTTACTATGTAAGAACTACCTACTTGTGGCCCTTAGGCCATACTTCGAAAATCACTATAATAGAGCTTTCAGATTTTTCTCCCTTATTTAAGATTAAGGTAAACTATATAATTAATAAAAATAACAGGGTGACTGAAAATGTACAAGATACAAACATTTGCTTTTAAATCAATTTATTCCTGCCTGACCAGGCGGTAGCGCAGTGGATAGAGTGTCAGACTGGGACGTGGAGGACCCGGGTTTGAGACCCCGAGGTTGCCAGCTTGAGCACGGGCTCATCAGGTTTGAGCAAGGCTCACCAGCTTGAGCCCAAGATTGCTTGCTCAAGCAAGAGGTCACTCAGTTTGCTGTAGCCCCCCGGTCAAGGCACGTATAAGAAATCAATCAATGAACAACTATGAAACCGCAACAAAGAATTGATGTTTCTCATCTCTCTCCCTTCTTGTCTGTCTGTCCCTATCTGTCCCTCTCTCTGACTCTCTCTGTCTTTGCCACAAAAAAAAAAATCAATTTATTCCTACTACACATACATTTCTCAACTTTGTTATCCAAAGGGTAAAATATGTATACATTAACTTTCACACATTCCACAGTTAATTCAATTTTATTATTCTTTTCAAATTAGTGCATCGGTGGGGATGAAACGTTGGGGAGTGATTGACACAAAACTAATCTTACATTGCTATTCCAAAAGGATATATGAAAAGAACTTCTCTCTAAACTTTTCCCGTCTATAAGACTGTTATTATGCATCTGGTAAGTCAAGTAAATTAAACTAGAGCTATTGATCAAACAAATAGAGTGGTCCCTCATCCATCATGGGGGTTAGGTTCCAGAACCCCCAGCGATAGGCAAAAATCTGCAAAGTAGTGACCTTATATTTATTTTATTATTTATATATTATTTAACCCTCCCCATATTCTTATAAACCTTTCCCACACTGAGCCCTGGCTGGTTGGCTCAGTGGTAGAGCATCGACCTGGCATGCAGGAGTCCCGGGTTCGATTCCTGGACAGGGCACACAGGGGAAGCATCCATCTGTTTCTCCACCCCTCCCCCTCTCCTTCTTCTCTGTCTCTCTCTTCCCCTCCCGCAGCCAAGGCCCCATTGGAGCAAAGCTGGCCTGGGCACTGAGGATGGCTCTGTGGCCTCTGCCTCAGGCGCTAGAGTGGCTCTGGTTGCAACAGAGCGACGTCTCAGATGAGCAGAGCATCACCCCCTGGTGCGCATGCCTGTGGGATCCCAGTCGGGCGCATGTGGGAGTCTATCTGTCTCCCCGTTTCCAACTTCAGAAAAATAGAAACAAAACAAAACAAAACAAACAAAAAACCTTTCCCACACTGTTATTAACCTTTCCCATACTCTTATAAACACTTCCCATGATCTTAAACACTTTTTATATACTCTTAAACCTACATAATTTTAACAATTTATAAAATTCTATATGAGTACTCACCAGTGAATATACTACAACTTGAATGATGATGATGAATTAGCTTATTTTAAAATCATGCTTATTTTTTTAAAAAAATGCTTATTTTACCACAAAAATAATTAAAATAATAAATATATAAAAAGATCAATATACTGCAAAATTCTGCAATATCGTAAAAAAATCCACGATACAAAATTAGATATATACAATTTAAAAATTTGCGATACAGTGAGACCATGAAAAGTGAACCGTAATATGGCGAGGGACGATTATAGGAAATTTATTCATTCATTCACTCACTTACAAAGTTTATTAAGGAAATACTGTCAGCCACTGTGCTGGATGGTAGAAATCCAGAGCAGTGAATTCATGCACCAAATATTTAACAGACACATTTGGTAGGATAAGAGTGGTCACTGGTTCCTGCCGCTGAGGAAACACGAGAAAGGGGATGTCAGGTGAACAGAGACATGTGGTGTTCATAATTAGGTGATGCAGTGCAGCCCAGGGAGACATGCTCACAACCACTGTGAAATGTGCAGGTAAGACAACCAACACTGAGCCTAAACAGTACAGACAGAGGAAAAGCTTGACCACATGGACTAGGGACAGATAAGGCCAGTTCAAATTACATTTAGGAACATTTTTAAGGATAAATTATGACTTAAGAGGACATCATTCTAGCCAGCAAAGCAAAGGCAGGTTGATCTTGTGGGCCCATTTTGATAAAAGAAATATTTCTGACTGGTCCAATTATGGAGAGCTATGGGTCTCAAGTGCCCATAGACAATTTGTTTACTTATGTAGATTGAACAAGTCCTCCCCCCGTGGGTCTGGCTATAATACGCATCTGTCTGGTAATTCACTGCCAATTAATAACTTCACCCTTATTTCAGTCCGCTCTTGACTAAATTTTTACATTTTGAATACTGTTTCTCTCTATCTGCCTGTTGGACATTCAATAAATCAATATCTAGATTACTTAATTGATTTTTCTAGTGGTATATGAGCATGTAGACATTTCACTCAGTTTGAGGAAATAAAATATAAATAAAGATACACTAACATGCTCTTTGAAATAAATAAAAAAGAACAAGCATCATGTTTAAGTTTGGTATTTAAATGGTTTATATAAAAATCTGAGTTTTTAAATCTCAACTTATAAGCAGAAAGATGCTATTCCTAAGAAATGCATCAATGTTTTATATAATACAAATCTTAATAAAGTTAAAAAAAAAAGGCTCTAAAAGCCATTGCAGAAGTAAAGCACACAGCATAATGTTTGGCGGTTACCACTGAGAGAGGCATCGCAGCACAGACAATTGGAATTTCAGTGATGCCTCTTTAAGCCCTAATGAACCGTAGTGCCCTAATGAAAGGTTTCACTGCATCCTGATTAGCCAAGCATACATTTCAGAGAGAAAAGAGAAAACCAGGAGCTCACTGCATCTAAAATGGGGATATTTCTATCAGCAATATTTATAGGTTAGTTTTTCTGTGGATAGAAAAAAATAGCAAAACCCCAAAAACAAATATTGGCCCTGACCAATTGGCTCAGCAGTAGAATGTCAGTCAGCCTGTTGTGTGGAAATCCTAGGTTTGATTCCCAGTCAGGGCACTTAGAAGAAACGCCTATCTGCTTCTCTGCTCCTCCTTTTCTCGCTTCTCTCTCTCTCTCTCTCTTTCTCCTCCTCTTCCTCCTTCTCCTCCTCCTCCTCCTCCTCCTCCTCCTCATGCAGCCATGGATTGATTGATTTCAGCACGTTGGTTCCAGGGTACTGAGGCAGGCTCCATGGCCTCACCTCAGGTGCTGAAACAGCTTGGTTGCTAAGCAATGAAGCAGCAACCCTCAATGGGCAGAGCATGGCCCAGCAGGGACCTTGCCAGGTGGATCCCTGTCAGGGCGCAGGCAGGAACCTGTCTCTGCCTCCCTGCCTCTCACTTAACAATCATAAAAAATTCCCAAATACTTACAGTTCTATAGGACTCATGCATATAAATAAGAGTGTTCATTTAATTCAATATGAAACTCATTTTACATCATGGAATATTATGTGTTAATTCATCAATGTTAAGAATTAATTCACTAACTGAACTTTGCTTAGGAAACTAATATTTGCATAGTTTTATAAAATCAGGAATAAATTTTTAAATGTTTAACAAAGAACCAAAGGTATTTTGTCTACAGAAAATTAATGCTGAGACAAAAAGATGATTTACTCAAAACAAAGATTCTGTTAATTCAAAAACTAATATTGCTCACAAGAGTTTCTGGCATCACCTCGGTCAAATCACATCAAAGTCCATGTATTTTCATTTCCTTCCTAGTGATTCTGACAAATGTGGCAGAGTAATGGAGAAAATATGCCCAAGGAAAGATCAGACTTCAGGCTCTACTGTTCAGTCTAATGATGGGGCACCAATGCTTTTTCATTTTTTGTTTAAGACCCTTAAAGTTGATTATTAGACAACTGTAACTAGAACTTCACTTGCCTCAAAGAATAGCACTGAGTAACCTGAACATACTGCCTATCACATGAAACCTCATCTTGGTGATGTGTGACTTGTTTGAATAGAGGCATAACATTTTCCTTCTGAACCACCATATGTTAATGATCGTAATTGCGGGCAAAAGGAAAAAGAGAAGGGGAGCAGAAAAGAGACTTCATAGACCATCTTACCTTGTCCAAACTAAAACAATAAAATGGCTTGACTTAGAATATGCCAAAGCATACCGCGCATTCCCCAGTAGAAATGGCAGTTTTAATTGTTGTTAGCATGATGTACCACAGAATTCTATTCCACTTACATCTTTTTTTTATTATTTTATTTTTTTATTTTTCCAAAGTTAGAAGCGGTGAGGCAGTCAGACAGACTCCTGCATGTGCCTGACCGGGATCGCCAGCATGCCCACCATGGGGCAATGCTCTGCCCATCTGAGGCATTGCTCTGTTGTTGCTGGAGCCATTGTAGCACCTGAGGCAGAGGCCATGGAGCTCTCCTCAGCACCTGGGCCAACTTTGCTCCAATGGAGCCTTGGCTGCAGGAGAGGAAGAGAGAGATAGAAAGAAAGGAGAAAGAGAAGGGTGGAGAAGCAGACAGGTGTTTTTCCTGTGTGCCCTGACTGAAAATTGAACCCAGGACTTCCACATGCCAGGCAGATGCTCTACCACTGAGCCAACTGGCCAGGGCTCCACTCACATCTTTTAAGTGTTAAATATAATTTCTTTGGGAGGCCTTTCTTTCTTTCCTTTTTTTTTTTTCCTGAAGTGAGAAGCAGGGAAGCAGAGAGACAGACTCCTGCATGTACCTGACTGGGATCCACTCAACATGTCGACTAGGGGGTGATGCTCTGCCCAAATGGGGTGTTGCTCCATTGCAACTGGAGCCATTCTAGCACCTGAGGTGGAGGCCATGGAGTCATCTTCAGAACCCAGGTCAACTTTGCTCCAATGGAGCCTTGTCTGTGGAAGGCGAAGAAAAGAGAGAGATAGAGAGAAAGGAGAGGGGGGAAGTATAGAGAAGCAGATGGGCACTTGTCTTGTGTGCCCTGACTGGGAATTAAACCCGTGACTTTCCACATGCCGAGATGACGCTCTACCACTGAGCCAGCCAGCCAGGGCTGGGAGGCCTTTCTTGACTTACCATACTAGATCAGGTTCAAACTCTCTGTAATTTTTCCTTTATAACACAAGTTCCATCAAAAAGGCATTTGTACAATTATTTATTTCAGATTCATCTCCACTGGTTGCATGGTAAGTTCCAAATGAGCAACAGGACCTTCTGTGTCATATCACAGTTGTATCACAGAGACTAATGCACAGTAAGCCCTCAAACAGTTTAAAACAAAGAAATGAATGACCATGTCCCAGTTAATCATGAAGTAATGTGTGAATCCGGAACTTCTTCTTACACAAGTGTAATTCCAGAGGGTATTTTTGTAATATGTCTGAATATTAAACATGCATAACCTTTCACCTTCTTAAATAGAAGTTATAGATATAGGAATAACTAAAGAAATACTGTTTATAATCATAATAGCTCAGAATCCAATTCCAACAGCAAGTAATTAAGTAAATTATGGAATATACTTTAAATGAACTAGCACACAATTAGTTGCATGGACTAGCAAGGCAACCAGCCCTGCCCTCAAATTTATACATATACACAGGAAAATATATGTGAAAAATTTTGGAAGGATATCAACTATTAACGGGGCTTACATTTAAGTTATGAGACTATATGACATTTTAATCTTCTTCATTGTGTTTTCCTATTTTTCTTAAACTTGAGCAATAAGCACACATTATTTTAATAATTAAAAATTAAAATTATTAAAATAAGAATGAAGACAGCTTATGAAAATAACAGAGTGTAATATTACATGCATATAATCCTTTTCTACTTCATATTAGACTATAACATATTCTATACTACATATCATGTGAAAAACTTAGCTACATATTTTGAACAACTATTAATAAATAGTAAAAAAAAAATAAAAAAATAAAAAAATAATAAATAAATAGTAAATGTTCATTTGAATGTAAAGCAATAGATAAGCCTGTGGAATTGAATAACCTCCAACACTACAAAGAATAAAACCCAATAATTTTGGCGAAGGACCACCCCAAGAAATACGTTCTGGCAAGGGGTTTGTTTGCTGAGGAAACTACACGTGTAGAAATAAAACTAAGTCAAGAATTAGTTGCATTATCTGTATTATATAATCTCTGGAGCCAATCAGGGTACAAAACCTATGTCAAAAACAAATTTAAGTTTTCTTTTCCATAACCGTGGTCTGTGGCAGGGCTCTCGGTCTGTGATGCGGGGTAAGTGGCTGAAGTAGTGCTTATGCCTCAGAGAAGAAATTATATCTGCCTGGAGGGTACTGTGAAATCAACCCAGACACCATGCAGAGACAGTGTCCCTGCCAGGCTGCAGTCTACTTCTCATTCAAGCTGCTTTTATTACTGTTGTTGTTGTGCATGGGGATTGGACAGAATAAAATAATTTGTTCAAATCATCAACATAACTGTTACAACGTTCTACTTAATGCAGCCCCTGAAAAAGGGGACTAACTGCTGTGCTGATTGACAAGCAGCTCCCAGGGATATCAATAAGGAGTTCAATAAGTCATTTGATGCCAACTTAATTTTTTAATGTAGTTGGTGTAGTCCCAGAGGCCCCGTGGCTGCCTCAAAGTAGTTCTGTAACAGCAAATGTCACAGCCATTCAAGACCCAAGGATGCTAATGTAGCATTCTTCATAAAATAAAACTGGGCTGCTGCTCCCCCTGACATCAGAACAAAGGCCTGACGGATGTGCACTCTGCGTGCTGAATTGATTTTTGTTAAGTCCGAGCTCTCATACCATTTTATCCTAATGTGCCTAAATAAGCAGTGTTGACTCCTTAATTTACTCATTTGAACACCAGCAGCTTCCAAGACTCCATTAACACGATGCCACATTTAGGTTGTCTGCTGAATCTGCTAACCTCAAAATGTATGAAATCTGAGTTCCTTAAACTAATAACACTGCCCGGAAGATCGTTTCTTTTAACACCAACAGAAACTCTTGAATCAGGATTTCAACAAGTTACATCCATAAATACTTAAACCAGAGGGCACAGTGAATTAATTAGGACTTAGTTTATTAAGAAGGTTGATTGTGGAGACGTGTTACGAATGCAACCTGAAACTCATAAAGTAGTTTATGTTTGCCACCCAAAGAAGCCATTGGAGAGGCATTTATTGAAGGAAATCCAACAAAACAGAATGTAACTCAATAGATATAAGGATTCTGCCAAAAGCAAAATAGACTAAGGGTCTGGAATAAGTTGGAAATAAACAGTAAATTCTGTAAGAATTTTTTTTTAAAAGAGGAGAGTAATTATTTCAAGTAATACAGTGTTTTAAAAACAAATGAAAACTACACACCAAAACAGAAGATTATGTTAATCAACTCAAATTCAAAATAATTTCTGTTAGGACATTTGAGTAATATACAATGATTATGCTAAACCCCAAAGAATATAGTAATACCTATATTTCTTCAGGAATTTAAGAAATCTATTTTTTAGGAGAAATGAAGGGTATTATGGGTTCAGATTTATGTTTTATTTCTTTTTTTTTTTTTAACAATCTGGTGTTTATTTCTGAGTGTTTGGTGGCTGTATTTTATTACACAGGAAATTGAGCTATTGAAGGGTTATATATTTAATGAATTTCTCCTTCCATCAAATTCAGTGCTTTACTGGTTTTAAAACCGGCCATTACTTTTATTGTCTCCTGTAAAACCAAAACACCCAAACACCCTTTACTTTGGTTCCACATCTGTATTGATAACGATAGGTCACCCGCTCTTCAGGACGACCCAAACTGCGACATTATAAAAGCCAGCCTCCTTATTGAAGTTTAGCCTTTCCTTGTGAAAACAAGGCGAAGGTCCAATTAGTGATCCAGAGGAAAATGGGAGGGCAGTCTTTTGTGCATAAGCATCCCTGTTAGAAAACCTATAATCCATAATGAGCCCTGTTTAACATGACGGATGCTTTCCTTTCAGACAAGCCCAAATACCAGGTCACTAATGAGCAAGAATTTAAAACGCCGAGCCCATGAATGAAACAGGTTATTGTGAAAATTGGCTCATATTAAGAGATTTAAAAGACTTGGCTAGTTCTGTTTGGCCTGACAGGTCTAGCTAATTAATCAAATGCTTTCATAGGTAACTAACTTATTGCATTTTAAAAGGGAACATGATCTGCCAAACAGTGAAGGAAAAGAACAATCTTGACTCGACAAAGTATAAAGAATGGAATTTCATGGCCCATGCTTATTTTGACAAGGGTGTGCTAGTAAGAGCTGTGATTGCTGGAGCATACCAATTAGAAAGTATTAGAAATTAGCATATTTATAATGCCCCTGTTTACAAGTCTTTATTCCCGAAAAAGGCACCAACATGGAGAGCTTTTTAGAAAAGACAGGAGAGGCTGTCATTACTGGTCAGGCTTGCTGAGAAGAAAGAGCTTGCAATGAGGCAGAGCACAAAGGTCTCTGCCTAGCCCACAGCCAGCACTGCCCTGTATGGCCTCTCACGAAGGCATCTCTGTGGCTCAAGTGGCTCTTGGTTAATTAGAATGTCTAGGGTCTCTTTCCCTTGTCCTCAATTTAAAACAAAACAAAACAAAAAACCCCACAAAAAAACAGTGTATCAGTTGGCAAGGCTTTCGTGGAGCTGAGAGTAAAAACACAGCTTAGACATGCCTGCGGTGGTTACAGTGGATAGACTGGTTCAGAAGGTAGCTGAGGATGGAAGGGGGAAAAACTTCGGTGGCATTTACAACTGGGCTGAAATACTGGGTCCCGCCACTTAGAGCTATGTGACCTTCTTTTAGTCAGTTAAAACATTATGAACCTCATTTTTCCTATCTGAAAAATGGGACAAGGATACTTTTTTTTACAGGGCAATTGTATGCCTCAAGATAGTGACAGCCCAAGTGCCCATCAGTGGACGACTGGATTAAAAAGCAATGGTACACATATACGATGGAATACTATGGGGCCATGAAAAAGAAGGAAATCTGACATTTTGCAACAACATGGATGGACCTGGAAACTATTATGTTAAGTGAAATAAGCCAGGCAGAGAAAGAAAAATACCATATGACCTCACTCATTTGAGGAATCCATGAACAATATGAACTGAGGAACGAAATAGAGAAAGAGGCGGGATCAAAGGGACCAGAGGAAAAGTGGACAGAGGGAAAGGGAATGAGAGGATGGGATCAGAGAAGGGAAAGAGATTGGTGAAATTATACACACGTAACACAGCATTATAGAGAGCAGAAAAGCTATTCCTGAAGGGAAAGGGGGAGGACGTTGTGGGGAGGGGGGAAGAGGGGATGTTGTGGGGAAAATGGGAGGGGGGATGCATTCAGGGGGACACTGGAATCTATGTAAACATAATAAATTAAAATTAAAAAAAAGATAGGGATTGGCACATAGTAATGATTAAATAAATTATGGCTATCTGTGTCCCTTTAAAAACTTACTGTGGCAGGTAGTTATTTGGTGAGCCCAAGAACCACATTAAACATCTATTTGTCGTGCTTCTTACTTGGACTCTGGCCTTTGCCATGGGGATTGATTTAGCCAATGGGACCATTCACAGAAGCTTGATAAGTGGTTGCACACTGAGATTTGTCTTCCTGGAATGTTCACTCTTAAAATAATCCCATTTTGAAATCAACCACCATTGCATGAGAGAACCAAGTACTCTTGCGTTCAGAGGCCACACAAGCAGAAGTGACACCCAGTCACTGACTAGCACTGTCTTGCCAACCATATGGATGAAACCATCATGCAAGAGGATCTTCCAGCCCCTGTAATTGAGCCCCTCCATCTGATGCCAAGTGAAGCCCAGACAAGCCATCCCCACTGAGTGCTGTCCAAACTGCTGTATTGTGAGAAAATAAGTACTTGTCCTTTTTTTTTAAGCCACTAAATTTTGCGTAATCTGTTAATAACACATAACCACCTTCCCATTATTTGCTACTGTTTACTGAATCTCAAGAATTCTTTATAGAGGCTTTTTTATTATTACTATTAATTTTAATGGGGCGACATTGATAAATCAGGGTACCTATGTTCAGAGAAAACATTTCCAGGTTATTCTGACATTTGATGATGTTGCATACCCATCACCCAAAGTCAAATTATCTTCTGTCACCTTCTACCTGGTTATCTTTCTGCCCCTCCCCCCCCCCCATAACCATCACACTCTTCTCCATGTCTCTGAGTCTCAATTTTATGTTCCACTTATGTATGGAATCATATAGTTCTTAGTTTTTTCTGATTTACTTATTTCACTCAGTATAATGTTATCAAGGTCCATCCATATTGTTGTAAATCAGGGGTAGTCAACCTTTTTATACCTACCGCCCACGTTTGAATCTCTGTTAGTAGTAAAATTTTCTAACCACCCACCGGTTCCACAGTAATGGTGATTTATAAAGTAGGGAAATAACTTTACTTTACAAAATTTATAAAGCAGAGTTACAGCAAGTTAAAGCATAGAATAATAATTACTTACCAAGTACTTTGTCAGATTTTCACTAAGTTTGGCAGAATAAATCCTTATAAAACAACTTACTATAGTTAAATCTATCTTTTTATTTATACTTTGGTTGCTCCACTACCACCTACCATTAAAACTGGAATGCCCACTAGTGGACGGTAGGGACGGGTTGACTACCACTGTTATAAATGATCCGATGTCATCATTTCTTATGGCTGAGTAGTATTCCATAGTATATATATATATATATATATATGTACCAAAGCTATTTAATCCACTCGTCCACTGACGGACACTTGGGCTGTTTCCAGATCTTCGCTATTGTGAACAATGCTGCCATAAACATGGGGGTGCATTTCTCCTTTTCGAGCCGTTCTATGGTGTCCTTGGGGTATATTACTAAAAGTGGAATAGCTGGGTCAAAAGGCAGTTTGATTTTTAATTTTCTGAGGAATCTTCATACTGTTTTCACAGTGGCTGCAGTAGTCTGCATTCCCACCAGCAGTGCAGGAGGGTTTCCTTTTCTCCACATCTTTGCCAGCACTTATTCTGTGTTGTTTTGTTGATGAGCGTCATTCTGACTGGTGTTAGGTGATATTTTGTTGTGGTTTTAATTTGCATTTTTCTAATGATTAGTGATGTTGAGCATTTTTCATATGCCTATTGGCCATCTGTATGTCCTCTTTGGAGAAGTGTCCATTCATTTCTTGTGCCCATTTTTTAATTGGATTGTTTGTCTTCCTGGTGTTGAGTTTTACAAGTTCTTTATAAATTTTGGTTATTAACCCCTTATCAGATGTATTGTCAAATATGTTCTCTCATTGTGTAGTTTGTCTTCTTATTCTGTTCTCATTGTCTTTAGCTGTGCAAACGCTTTTTAGTTTGATATAGTCCCATTTCTTTATCCTCTATTTTATTTCACTTGCCCATGGAGATAACTCAGCAAATATATTGCTGCAAGAGATGTCGGAGAGCTTACTGCCTATGTTTTCTTCTAAGATGCTTATGGTTTCACAATTTACATTTAAGTCTTTTGTCTATTTTGAGTTTATTTTTGTGACTGGTGTAAGTTGGTGGTCTAGTTTTATTTCTTTGCACGGAGATGTCCAGTTTTCCCAACACCATTTGTTAAAGAGGCTGTCTTTACTCCATTGTATGCTCTTACCTCCTTTGTCAAATATCTGTTGTCCATAAAGGTATGGGTTTATTTCTGGGTTCTCTGTTCTGTTCCATTGATCTATATGCCTGTTCTTATGCCAGTACCAGGCTATTTTGAGTACGATGGGCTTGTAGTATAACTTGATATCAGGAAGTGTGATACCTTCCATTTTATTCTTCCTTTTCAAGATTGCTGAGGCTATTCGTGTTCTTTCTTGGTTCCATATAAATTTTTGGAATATTTTTTCTATATCTTTGAAGTATGTCATTGGTATTTTAACTGGTATTGCATTGAATTTATAAATTGCTTTGGGTAATATAGACATTTTAATGATGTTTATTCTTCCTAACCATGAGCACGGTATATACTTCCACTTGTTTGTATCTTCCTTGATTTCTTTATCAATGTTTTATAATTTTCCAAGTACAAGTCTTCAATCTCCTTAAATTACTCCTAGGTACTTCATTTTTTTGTTTGCAATAGTGAAGGGGATTGTTCCCTTAATTTCTCATTCTGACAGTTTATTGTTGGTGTATAAAAATGCCTCTGATTTATGAGTATTAATTTTATATCCTGCCACTATGCTGAATTCATTTATCAGGTCCAGTAGTTTTTTGACTGAGACTTTAGGGTTTTCTATATACAATATCATATCATCTGCAAATAATGATAGTTTTACTTCTTCTTTTCCAACTTGAATGCCTTTTATTTCTTCTTCTTGTCTGATTGCTGTGGCTAGGACTTCCAGGACTATGTTGAATAAGAGTGGTGAAAGGGGGCACCGTGCCTTGTTCCTGATCTTAAGGGGACTGCTTTTAACTTTTGCACATTGAGTATGATGTTGGCTGTGGGTTTGTCATAGATGGCCTTTATCATGTTGAGGTATGTTCTCTATATTCCCACATTGCTGAGAGTTTTGATCATAAATGGGTGCTGGATTTTATCAAATGTATTTTCTGCATTTATTGAAATTATCATATGGTTTTTCTCCTTCCTTTTGTTTATGTGATGAATCACATTGATTGATTTGCGAATATTATATCAGCCTTGTCTCCCCAGAAGAAATCCCAGTTGATCATGATGTATGATTTTTTTCATATATTGTTGGATTCAGTTTGCTAATATTTTGTTGGTGATTTTAGCATCTAAATTCATCAGGGATATTGGCTTATAATTTTCTTTCTTTGTGTTGTCTTTGCCTGGTTTTGGAATCAGAATTATGCTAGCCTCATAAAAGGAGCTTGAAAATCTTCCTTTCTCTTGAATTTTTTGAAATATCTTGAGAAGGATAGGAGTTAGTTCTTCTTTGAATATTTGATAGAATTCATTTGTGAAGCCATCAGGCCCAGGACATTTCTTTGTTGGGAGTTTTTTGATAACTGTTTCGATTTCATTTGTTGTAATTGGTCTGTTTAGGTTTTCTGATTCTTCCAGATTAATTTTTGGAAGATTATATGTTTCAAGAAATTTGTTCATTTTATCTAGATTTTGTAATTTTTTGGCATACAGTTCTTCATAGTATTTGCTTACAATATTTTGTATTTCTGTCTTGTCAGTTGTTATTTCTTCACTCTCTTTTCTAATTTTATTTATGTGAGTCTTCACTCTTTTTTTCTTGGAGAGTCTGATTAAAGTTTCATCTCTCTTGTGTACCTTTTCAAAGAACCAGCTCCTGGTTTCATTGATCCTCTGTATTATTTCTTTAGCTTCTATGTCATTTATTTCCACTCTGATCTTTATTATTTCCTTCCTTCTACTACATTTGGGCTTTACTTGCTGTTCTTTTTCTAGTTCTTTTAGATGCAGGGTCAAGTTGTTTATTTGAGCTTTTTCTAGCTTCTTAAGGTGTGCCTGTAATGCTATGAACTTCTCTCTCAGGACTGCTTCTGCTTTTGCTGTGTCCCATAAATTTTGAGCTGATGTATGCTCATTATCATTTGTTTCTAGAAATTTTTTTATTTCTTCTTAGATCTAATTGTTAACCCATTCATTATTTAATAACATGTTATTTAGTTTCCATGTGTTTGAGTATTTTTCAGTTTTTCTGTTGTGGTTGATTTCTAGTTTCATGACATTGTGATCAGAGAAAATGCTTGATATGATTTCAATCTTCTTAAATTTGTTGAGACCGATTTTGTGCCCTAACATATGGTCTATCCTAGAGAATGTACCATGAGCACTTGAAAAGAAGGTATATTCTGCTGCTTTAGGGTGAAAGTTTCTGAAGATATCTATTAAATCCAGTTGATCTAGTGTGTCCTTTAAGTTTGCTGTTTCTTTGTTAATTTTCTTTCTTGAGGATCTATCTAGTGATGTTAGTGGGGTATTGAAATCCCCTACTATTATAGTATTACTGTTGATCTCAGCCTTTATATCCATCAAAGTCTGATTTATATATTTAGGTGCTCCTATATTAGGTGCCTAGATATTTATGATGGTTATATCTTCCTGTTGGATTGTTCCCTTTATCATTATATAGTGACTTTCTTTATCTCTTACTATAGTCTTTGTTTTAAAGTCCATTTTGACTGATATAACTGATATACAGTTTTTTTTTCATTTCCATTTGCATGAAATATTTTTTTCTATCCTTATACCTTCAGTCTATGTGCATCTTTTGTTTTAAGGTGTGTCTCTTGTAGACAGCATATGTATGGTCCTTTTTCTTATCCATGCAGCTACTGTATGTCTTTTGGTCAGATCATTTAATACATTTACATTTAAGGTTATTATTGATATGTAGTTGTTTATTGACATTTTATTCTTTAAAGTTGTATTCCTCTTTTTCTATATTCTTTTTCCCCTTTGATCTGTTTACAACAGGCCCCTTAGCATTTCTTGCAGCATTGGTTTGGTTGTAGTGAATTCCTTGAGTTGTATTTTTTTTTTTTTGTCCTGGGAAGTTTTTTATTCTCCTTCAATTTTAAACAATAGCTTTGCTGGATAAAGTAGTCTTGGTTGTAGGCTCTTGTTCTTCATTATTTGAGTATTCCTTGCCATTCTCTTCTGGCCTCAAGTGTTTCTGTTGAGAAGTCGGATGTCATCCTAATGGGGGCTGCTTTGTAGCTGATAGCCTTTTTTCTCTAGCAGCTTTTAATATTTTCTCTTTATCACTTAGCTTTGGTATTTTAATTATGATGTGTCTCGGTGTAGATTTCTTTGGGTTTCTCTTTAATGGAGTTCTCTGTGCTTCTTGAACTTGTAAGACTTTTTCCTGCATTAATTTAGGGAAGTTTTCAGCTATGATATGATTGAACAAAGTCTCTATCCCTTGTTCTTTCTCTTCTTCTTCAGGAACCCCTATAATGCAGATGTTATTTCTCTTCATGTTGTCACAGAGCTGTCTTAGAGTTTCCTCAGACTTTTTGAGTCTCTTTTCTTTTTTCTGCTCTCCTTCTGTGCTTTCATTTAACTTGTCCTCTAACTCGCTGATTCAATCCTTAGCTTCATCCATCCTGCTTTTAATTCCTTCCATTATGGTCTTCATTTCTGATACTGTATGTATTTGTCATTTCTGACTGATTCTTTTTTATTATTTCAATGTCCTTTCTTATATTTGCTATGTCTTTATTTAGGTGTTTGTAATGACCATCTATTGTTGTTCTAAGATATTTGGGCATCCTAACAATCGTTATTTTAAACAATGTGTCCAGTAATTTGGTTATATATGATTCATTCAGGTCCTTTTCCGGGGATTTCTCTTGATTCATTGGTGTTGCATTTGTCTGACTTCCCATTTTGTCTGTGTATAAGAAGTGTGTGGCCACTGGAGCCCAATGGGTGTAGCCTCTGTGTTCCCTAGGTGTGGTCTGTCTGCTGGATTGCCACCCCCTCTGCCAGTTCTGCCTAGGGTGTTCGGGTATGGATGTTCCCAGTGCCAGCCCGCTGGGGCTGCTACTGCATTTTCTGCCTCTCCTCCACAGGAGGAGCTGTGATTATGTGCCCGAGTCTACAAGTGTCATCGGCCTGGCCTTCGCCCCACCCCTACAGGTGGGATTATGTGCTGCATCCCTGCCACAAGCCTTGGCACCACTGGCAGTGGTGAGCACTTTTGCTCAGCTGCAGGTATCCGCCTGTTTCCGGGCTTTCGCCCCACCCCCACAGGAGGAGCCCGCTCATGTCAGCTGCAAGCCTCAGCTCCTTGCGCCAGGCAGAGCTGCAAGCCCTTGCTCAGTCACGGGACTCCGCTTGTTCTGGTCTTTTGCCCTACCACCGCAGGAGGAGCCAGCTCCCGTGTTGGGCTGCAAGCCTCAGTTCCCAGGTCCAGGCAAGGCTGCGCACCTGCTCGCCCTTGCTCAGCAGTGGGTCTCCACCCCTTCTGGGACTCCTGCCCTTCCCGTGCAGGCAGGATTGCAGGTGGGCCTGAACACTTTCACGTGTCTCCTCCACTGAGCTCACACCTGGGCCTCAGTTGTGGCCGGCCAGCTTCCGCCCTTGCTGACAGAACTGCACTTCCATATCCCGCCACCTCTCCTGCGAGCCCTCAGCCATGTGGGTGGGGGCACTGCAGCTCAGAACCTAAGACTCACTACTGTAGTCCCAAAAGCTCCCTCCTTCTAAGCAACTCTGCTCTGAGAGTCGTGGGAGATCTTGTTTGGCTGCTGTCCTGCTTCTTTTTGCTGGTATTGCTATTTCCAGGAGAATATTCGCTTCAGACTTGGGGAGTGACTCAGCTCAGGGGTTAAGGTGGCTGTCCCTAAAAGTGTTTCTTCCTCTGCCTCCTATATTACACTCTCTTCCTGCTACTCTGATCCTCTCCTCTCTCCCTTTCCCCAGAGTCCCAGGTGGGTGGTTGTGAGAGAGGTTTTCTGCTCAGTCCCTTTAAGAAGAATGCTGGGTCTGAGAAATCTGTCTTTCTCACAAACAGTATCCTGACTTGTTTCGCAGCTAAACACTGTCCATACGCCTCTTCTAGGCTCTGGGGCTGCAGGATTGGGCTTTGTTCCTGGGACTCAGGAACCTCCCCTCTCTGCTAAACTCAATTCCTGCCACGCGAGTCTCTCCCAGCTGCTGTTCACTCTGGGGAACGGGGCAGCCCTCTCTGCATTTCTGCTTTTCCTACCAGTCTCAGTGTGGCTTCTTTGATGTTCTTTGGTTAAATAGTCCTCTTAGTTTAGTCCAAAGTTGGTTTTTCCAGATGATGGTTCTTAAAGTTAAATTGTAATCTACTTTGGTTCTGGGAGGTGGAAGTTGGTATGTCTGCATACTCCATCGCCATCTTTCTGCTGTCTTTCATAGAGTTTTAAAAAGCACAATCTTCAGTACTTGTGACTAGCCTCGTATTTGCTGAGGCATTTAGAATTATGCAATTGCTCATGGGCTCTCTGGAACATCTCTGAAGATTGGCTAACTCTAGACCAGATATCATCCCCCTCTTTCTTACAGATGATCTGAATAAAGTTGCCAGACTAGTGATTAGTGTGTAAAGAAATTTCAGAACTCTTAATTAATTGCTAGAAAAGTTTGCATAGGTTTATGGTCCTGCTATTTTCCCACCTATGGTGCTATGGTTTTCTTAGGTATAACCCTTTAGTTTAATAAATACTATAAATTTTGTATTTTTAATTTGGGCATGTTTCCCAATATTACAATCTCAAAACAGTGATGTGGCAGTGATTGCTATTATCTACCCCAATATCTTTCCTGTTCCTCCTTACTAAAACACCCTCATATACATGCACACACATAGAGATATTTGGGATGGTATTGCACTCAGCTATAATTCTAGAATCCCAAGCCTCCATTTCTGTCAGGTATAGACATGCTGGTGATTCCTGACAATCAGATCTTGGCAGAAGTGACATATGGAACTATAAAAGACTTATTACAAAAAAGGGGACAGCTCTTCTGGCCCCATACTCTGCTTTTCCAGCTTCCCTCTTGTGGGAAGGCTGGGACCCAGCAGCGATCTTGCAACAAGAGGTGATCTTGAGGATAAAAGTTATGTGCTAGAGAAACAGAAACCCAGCCCTGGATGGGCAGCTCAGTTGGGTAGACTAGAGCATTGTCCCAATAATGCCAAAGTTTCTGGTTCAATCTCAGTCCAGGCACATGCAAGAACCAACCATTGAATGCATAAATAAGTGAAACAACAAATCGATGTTTCCCTCTCCCCCCACGTCCAAAATCAATAAATAAAATTAAAAGATAAAGATACAGAAGCCCAGATTCCTGATGACAGTGGTGCCACCACACCAGCTCTGGACTCCCTCTGTCTACACTTATTCCACATGAGGAGAAACAATTAACTTTTCATTTCAGTCACTATTATCTTCGAATTTTTATTTGCAAATAAATATAACTCTAACAAATACAAGTGACCTAGGTATTACTACATAAGAAAAAAAAGAGGGTTGAGTTTAAATTTAATAATATCTACCATGTTAAAAAGGCTCAAATATCATAATACCAAAAATTTATTTTAAATAAATATATAATGAGTATTACTCTTAAATAAAATCACTTATTTTTTTGAAGAGTGAATTTTCCTACTCTTATCACATATTTTTTTTAGTGTTATTTTCTTAAAACATAAAGCAATTTTGAGTTGATAACCTTTTTAAAACTATCTCTTTTATTTGGAAAAATATCTTAGAGGTTTCCAACAGCCAGAATGTTTCTCACAATTTTTCACCAGAACTTTAAATTTATATACAATTCTTAAAGACAATCATCCAAGGATAAGTGATCTGACATTCCAGACAATGTCTATTAAGTTTTAAAGGAATAAGAACTCGTTTTTTATAAGAAGGTAGCAAATGGTGTTCAAGTACTATTGTACTCATGCCTCCAGCATATATTTAATGTACTATCTTGTTCAAAGATGTAAGATGCCAAATACCTACTTTTGGTATTGTTAAACATTTCAATTCTAAATTGAACAATAAACATCCATATAAAAGTATTAAGTAAACCAAATATATATTTTAGTAAGAGGAAAAGTCTAAGGCACCTATGAGATGAGATGGTTCTCACTAGACAGAAGTCCTTGTCAATATAAGTGTCCACTGATAAGTCTTTACTCACATAAGTATGTCAGAGTGAGCTGGAAAGTACGAGAGGGACTCTCAGACAAACTAATTCCCCTACATAGTAGCTTAAATGGTCTGGAGTGTCCTCCTTAAACTTCTATATAGTCAACATGAGCATAATATGGAACCACCTGAAGCTCCTTGGACTGTCAGCAGCTCCCTTATCTGCTGTGCCTGAGACATGGGCCAGACTTGGGGAAAGCAAAAGGAGAAAGGAGAATGCGGGAGAATGAGGACAGTTACCTTAGGGAAGCATGCTGTCCATTCCACATGATGGGAACACAAGCTCTTAACCTTGGCTACACATCAGAATCACCGGGGAGTTCTGAAAAGTTCCAGACGCCCAGGCTGCACCTATGACCAACTAAATTAGGATTTAGGGGAGATGGGACTCAAAGATCCAGTGTTTGAAAGCACCTCAGGTGATTCCAATCACTCTGACTAAATTCCTCCTTAGCTACTGGCATTTAGGGAGGTCATCAAAAGAGCACGGAAAGTGAAACATCATTTCCCTTAAGGAAATTGTGTGTGCGTGGGTATATAATCCAATTCCCAACTGCCAGATTAGGATAGTAACCCAATGATGCTTATTTATTACATTGAAAAAAATGGTGTTATCACTTTATTTTAATTTGTTCAACTGCTAAAAGAATATGTATTGCAGTGTCAATATGCCAAACCTGATACATTTCATATTAAAGACATTGATTTATGAGCTTTAGTAAGACAGGAAAACTGCCAATGCACATTTTCCAGTAGATCTAGGAGGCTTGGTAGGCGGTAAACTGAGCTGGCATGCAGGGCCTGTATTAACGAAAACTCAGAATTCTGGTTTCCGAACGCTTCATGATCAGGAAATTAGAATTTATAGTTTGGGAGGCTTTGCATGCACTTCACACCATCCAGGCATATTAAAAGCCTGACCCAAGTACCCAAGCATCATGAGAACACTGTGAAAATGCTATACAGAGAGGCACAGCAGCTCAATCAAAGGAAGAACAAAAGCACAGCAACACATAATGAAGAAGTAAAATTTCCATTAATCAAGTCACTTAGGCATAATACCCTAAATCCTTAAAAAAGAAAAAAAAAAGCAACAGGAGTCATTTCCCATAGTATACCCAAAGGTAACTGATGTAACAAACTGATTAATGACAATACAAGATTAAAATAAACACCAAAAACCCCACTATGCCTCGATTCATATTACTTAGATGAGAAGTTAAGATACTCTAGAAAAGCTCACTTAATTACACTGGTGATGATTATCTTTGCTTTGGCTTAGCAGGTATGACTTGAGTCCAACTCTCCTGACCTTGTAAGTTGAGCCCCATGTTCATTTGAACATATCACACACACTAGCTGTATCTTTAAAAGAAAAGCTCTTTTTTAATTATAAAAGCAAAGCAAAGAAAAGAAAAGAAATAAAATTTATTTCTAATCCCACTACCTTTATATACCAAAACAATTCCATCTGCATTAGCGCCTCCTTTTACAATTAGAGGGTAGGGCTCCTCCACACCCCTGTCCAGCAGATAGAAATCAGCCTTCCTTTGGCTTTGGGTGATGGGCACACAACATAATCATCAGTTCAAATGCTATAGAAATGTTCACCTGAAACCTGTGTACTTTTATGGATCAATGTCACCGGTAGAGTTAATTTTCTAAATTAAAATAAAAATTAAAAATAATAAATAAATCAGCTTTCATGCAGGCAAACATCCTAAGGTTTTCAGGCTGTCTCCCTAACGCTCACCCCACTGTCCAAATCAGAAGTCCAAGCCATGCTATTGTTCTTCCCTCCTTTACTGCAAACTCTCTGGTCTTCCCTTTCTAAGTCCTCAAGATCCCTCAAAGAACTCTATTTCTCTCCACCATCATTAGCAACACCGTGCAGTGAATCATCAGAATTATTGGTACAGCTTCCTGGCTTCTGGATTTATCCCTCTCCAATTCAATTATTTATTTATTTATTCATTTTAGAAAGGAGAGAGAGGGAAAGAGAGAGAGGAGAGAGAGAGAGAAGGGAGGGAAGAGCAGGAAGCATCAACTCACATATGTGTCTTGACCAGGCAAGCCCAGGGTTTCGAACCGGCGACCTCAGCATTTCCAGGTCGACACTTTATCCACTATGCCACCACAGGTCAGGCTGAAATCATTTCTAAGAATTTTCTTGAACACCTCCCCCTTTTTGTCTCATTCTTCCTATCAGTAATTAGGAACTTCCCAAATAAACTACATACACAGGAATCTTTGACATGGGGTCTGGTTCAGAGAGAAACCCAAATTAAGACAAAAAACATAGATGAAGAGTACAAACATTATTAACATGTAGCTGCGATTGGCCCACCATGAAAGCTGGAACGCCCACTAGTGGGCGGGAGGGACCAGGTTGACCAGCACTGCAAAAGTGGGCGGTTTTTATAAAAAGGTTTGCCATCACGGTTCTATCCCTTTTCCCTGGAAACCTGCCAGCTTATCTTTCTATACGTTCACTGACAAATTTCCGGAAAAAGTACTAAACCTAACCTCAGTTTATCGCTCCTTCCATGTTCTATGCAACTGCTTTTATTGTAGGTTCTAAATTCATCAGTTAACACTTTTATCTGCATGGAAAGGAAGATCAACTCAAAAGTTACAGTATAAAAACATACTGCTTCATGCAAGAAGGACAGTCTTTAGACATTACCAGGCATTGGTTCCCAAACAATGTCACCAAGAAATCCATCATTGTCTTGACTGTGTTTTCTTCATTTGGTTGATTACATGAACTGTGAGTGGGTAGAAGATTGGCTCCCCAAAGCAACATTATGACACATTTGCCACAAAAGTGTAAGGGTAAATACTCAGTAAGTTATTAATATGTCTTTTATTTATTTTTTTTAAGAAATCACCAACATTTGGGCCACTCTAATGGCTCTCTCTCCGCCTTATCCCTTTCTCCTCATACTCACTAGTAGATAAGGAGGTCTTTCCTCACACTTAGGACACTACTCAGTTCTGGGATTCCCCTCTTATTTATTTCACTGGTCATTTTAGGTTCTTCTCTGGTGGTCTTCCCTTGACCAAGTCCTTAAGTGCAGATATTCCTCTCAGTTCAGTCCTTGGCTTCTTCCCTTCCTTGAACTTTTTGTTGAACAACCTCACTCCTAAAGATAGGCTTCTGCTACCCGCTATGTGTACAAGACTCTCAGGTGTGCATGTCAAGATGCAAGTTCCCTACTCTTATGGGATAAATTGTGTTCCTCCTAAAATTCACATATTGAGAAGCCCTGACCCCAAATGAGATGGTATTTTTAGATGAGGCCTCTGGGAGTTAATCAGGTCTAAGTGAGGTCATGAGGGTGGGGCCCTTAGGATGAAATTAGTGCCATTATTAGAAGAGACACCAGAGAACTTGCTTCCCCTCTCTCTCTCTCCACCATGGAAGGACACAGGGAGAAAGTGAATGTGTGTAATCCAGAAAAAAACCCTAACCGGAAAACTGAAATGGCTGGCACCTTAGAGCTTTGATCTATAACTGTGAGAGAAAAATTACTGTTGCCTAAGTCAGTTAGTCTATGGTATTTTGTTATAGCAGTCTAAGTAGACAAATACACCTCTCAACTCCAGATCTTCACTTTCCATTGCCTACTAAATGCCTTCTACACAATTTTTATACTGTTACCAGAAATTCAACAAGTCCAAAGTAGTTGTGATCTTTCCTCAGTAAGCTAAAGCCCATAGACCTAATCTGGCCAAGATAATTTTGAGAAATAAAGTTTGTTAATTTATGATGGCTTTAATGCTATCAGGGCAGAACTGCAAGAAAGAACATATGGCCCACAGAGCTTATATTATTTACTATCTGGCCCTTTATTGAAAAATAATTTCTGACCTAGAACAATAATTGTTATTCTTATCTATATATTAGAGTCCCATGTGGAGTTTTTAATAATCCCATGCCCTAACCAGTTAAACTACAATCCCTGGAAGTTCAACTCAGGCATCATTATTTTTTAAAACCTCCTCAGGTGACCCAATGTGCAGCCAAGATGAAGATTCCTTGGAGTGAACTGGCCAGAGCCTAGAATGATATAATTCAATTACCGTTTTCCCAAAACTCTTTTTCAAAAATAATAAGAGAGGGAACAAACCATTTGTTGTACTGGAGTAAGTAGATTACCTAATGAAAAACTTCTGAAATAGTAAACAAGTAAACAGTCTCTTACTTCCCCTATTGCTGAGCTAACCCTGTGTGTGTATATTCTCAAATTAAACCTGTTTACTTAATATAATATTTTCTCAAACTTGGGTAAAAATTTAATCTCTGCTTCTCACAAGACATATAACTCTAGAAACTTTTGAGCCTAGGGATCTTCATTCGAAAAATAGAATGTATCAGTAATATCTATGCAATTCAACTCCTTATGACATTAAGAGAATCAAATAAGATGGTGAATGTGGATATGTCCCCTGTGCTGAAACAGTCACTACAAATGTTACTGTTTTCATTATGGCAAAAAAAAAAAAATCAAAGAAAGCTTTGAGATATCATGGCCTTCAGGAAATCTGGATTTGGACTTAGCTATGGTCTTACTATTTAAGCAAATAATTTCATCTCAATGTACTTACCCTGAACTACCCTCCTGACAGTAATGAAGCACAGGACTCTAGTAGAGATAAAAATGTTACAGTACTATATGTACAGTACTATAACATTTGTAGTATCCTTAATATATATTCCGAATAAGAATATATGTTCTAGGCCTGACCTGTGGTGGCGCAGTGGATAAAGCATTGACCTGGAATGCTGAGGTCGCCAGTTGGAAACCCTGGGCTTGCCTGGTCAAGGCACATATGGTAGTTGATGCTTCCTGTTCCTCCCCCCCTTCTCTCTCTCTCTCGCAAGCACACATTCTCTCTACTCTCTAAAAAATGAATGAATAAAATCTGATATATATATTTTTTTTCAATAAAATCAGTCTGGTTATATTCATTGGCAAAGACATTCTAAGTCAATGGCATTAAAACAAGATTATATTCCAGCAAATGACTCTGGTTTAGAAGGCAGTAATGCAAGAACAAGAGCTAACAAAGAAACAGACTATGGGGATAGTGTCTGATTGAATTCAGGGCCACCTTCTTGAACTGAAGAGTCAGTGCAAATAACCACTGCAATTGGAAGCAGAAAACAGTGCAAGAATAAGAACTAACAAAGAAACAGACTGTGGGGATAGTGTCTGATTGAATTCAGGGCCACCTTCTTGAACTGAAGAGTCAGTGCAAATCACCATTGCAATTGGAAGCAGAAAACATTTGATAAAAAGGAACGTTTGATTGTGTTAAGAAGAACCAAGTTATCTGGGAGCAAAATCAGCAGCTAAATGACCTACTTTAAGACAACAATTAGACATGTGGGTCAAGTAGAAAGTGACAATGCCAACTTTTTTTTCTGTATTGTTTTTCTTTAATTTTTTAATTGATTTTAATTTATTGTGTTTACATAGATTCTAATGTTGCCCCGAATGCATCCCCTTCCCCCGTATTCCCCTCAACATCTCCCTTGCCCCCTCCCCATAGCACCATCCCCCCTTCCCTTCAGCTTTATTCCATCCTATCATCCCCTTTCCCTCTGTCCTCTTTTCCTCTGGTCCCTTTGATCTCTCTCTCCTCTGTCTCAATTCCATTCCTTGGTTCACATTGCTCATTGGATTCCTCAAATGAGTGAGGTCATATGATATTTTCTTTTTCTGCCTGGCTTATTTCTCTTAACATAATAGTTTTCAGGTCCATCCATGTTGTCACAAAAGGTAAGATTTCCTTCGTTTTCATGGCCCTATAGTATTCCATTGTATATATGTACCACTGCTTTTTAATCCACTTGTTCACTGACGAACACTTGGGCTATTTCCATATCTTTGCTATTGTGAACAATGCTGCCATCAACATGGGGGTGCATTTCTCCTTTTGAAACAGTGCTGTGGTGTTCTTGGGTCCTAAAAGTGGGATGGCTGGGTCAAAAGGCAATTCAATTTTAAATTTTTTTTTTTTTTTTTTTTTTTGCATTTTTCTGAAGCTGGAAACAGGGAGAGACAGTCAGACAGACTCCCGCATGCGCCCGACCGGGATCCACCTGGCACGCCCACCAGGGGGCGATGCTCTGCCCATCCTGGGTGTCGCCATGTTGCGACCCTCCTGGGTGTCGCCATGTTGCGACCAGAGCCACTCTAGCGCCTGGGGCAGAGGCCAAGGAGCCATCCCCAGCGCCCGGGCCATCTTTGCTCCAATGGAGCCTTGGCTGCGGGAGGGGAAGAGAGAGACAGAGAGGAAGGTGCGGCGGAGGGGTGGAGAAGCAAATGGGCGCTTCTCCTATGTGCCCTGGCCGGGAATCGAACCCGGGTCCTCCGCACGCTAGGCCGACGCTCTACCACTGAGCCAACCGGCCAGGGCCAATTTTTAATTTTTTGAGGAATTTCCATACTGTTTTCCACAGTGGCTGTACCAGTCTGCATTCTCATCAGCACTCGCCAATACTTATTCTGTTGTTTTTTTTTTTGATGAGCACCATTCTGACTGGTGTGAGGTGATATCTCATTGTGGTTTTAATTTGCATTTCTCTAATGATTAGTGATGTTGAGCATTTTTTCATCTGCCTATTGGCCATCTGTATGTCCTCTTTGGAGAAGTGTCTATTCATTTCTTTTGCCTATTTTTTGATTGGATTGTTCATCTTCCTGGTGTTGAGTTTTACAAGTTCTTTATAAATTTTGGTTATTAACCCGTTATTAGACTTTTAAGAAAAAAAATAACTAATGTTATATTTGGCACTTTAAAAATGGTTTGAGACTGTGAATCTTAAGGGTTAAATGAAAGCATGCATGAAAAGAGTTAACAGCACTGTTTGGCACACAGTAAACCCCCAGTAACTATTATTAGGTTAGGTATTGTTAATGTTGTCATTATTACTAACTTGTGATTGAATGCTACAGTATAGAGGAAAACTTAAAGAGTGGGATTTATCTATAAGATTAGTAACTGAACAGCACCTCTAAGACTGACACACCAATTTTATATTTGAATTACTATAGAGGGAATTGAGATGTTGAGAGATAAATACAAGCGTATACCCACCCACACACAAATGATTTCAGGGAACAGATGCAGTGATGTATTCTGTTTTTTTAAATATTTAATCTTTGAAAACTTCAATGTCATTTAGAAATGTGGATGTGAAAAGCCTATTTATGAAAGCACACATGTAAAATCCTAAATCAAAAGCATCTACTTAGGAGTTTAAGGGAGTTTTCTTTTCCTTTCAAAAAGTACACTGCTGGTTTTCCTTAAAATTTATACCCATTATATAATTTGGAACAAGACACCATATGCAGAAACATGAACAAAAAATACAACTTTTATGAGCAAATTACATGTTTCTGACAAATAACAGCATGCACCTTACATTGTTTGAAGTACGTTACTCAATTTTTAGGGGCATGTAAGAGAAATAAGGCTTCTCCTCTTGCCATGAGGCTACAGTGTTCTGCAATATGGATTCTTCCCTGAATACTCCATTAAACCCTACCTCTAATTTGCTAAATCCCAGGTCTTCTTGTCAGGGCACAGCATTCAAATCTGTCTCACATCAATTTTTGGATAATGCATCCATCCATCCATGCATCCACCTATCCATCCATCCATTAATTCATTCATACATTCAGTAAATGTTCAAAGTATTCACCCTCTTCTATGATTCTTCTCAGAGTCCTAGAGCTGATAACTCCCTCTCCTGCACTCTCTCAGCATTCTTTTCCTACCTTTACCATCATATTTACTGTCATCTTCTACAGTTTATTCCTTTGATTATCTATCTTCTTTAACTGGCACTTCAAGGGCCAAGATGGCAATGATTTAGTCATCTTTGTTGCTCCAGGAAGTAGCCATGTATCTGAAATATGGTACATAACCACAGCTGTTCACTAAATAAATGACAATCTCAAGAATAAATTCTCCTTTAGAAGATACTATAACTCATACCTTTCCATCCTTTTTGGATACCCATTTCTCTCTACTGGGTGTTTTATTTACATCTCTCTCTCATTACAAAACTTTAATTTTTTAGTGTCTACTAAAAACATAATTTATTGCGCATACACACACCAGCCAGTAGAATGTTTTATTATAAAGATACGATGTTTGCAAACTCTCCTTCAAAAGTCATTTCCATAAAGTTGTAATATCAATTTTATTTTGCAAAAAAGTGGCAAGTACATACCATTACCAAGCGATGAATATCTATAAAGCTGTTAGCTCTTATTCCTTTTAATATGTAGCTCCTAGCTGCCACCAGGACTGAAAAAAATGGGTTGTGGTGACATGGCAAAGTCCTCAAACCAAATTTTGGATTATGCAGCGTGAAGAGAGATGTGGAACTGCACTGTTTGGGAATGTACTCTGTGTCGACGCTCTTTCTGGACTCACCTTCTACCTTCTCCACTCGTATTTGAGGTGGTATTACCTTCCCTCAAAAAATAAGACTTTCTATTTGAGTTGTAATTATTAATAACACTGTCTTTTATTGATTGCTAATCATGCTCCAGGCACTATTTTTCATGCTTTCTGTGTATAAACTCATTGAATCCTCACAATGAGCCTGCTTTAGAGCTAAGGGAATGAGAGGATAGAAATGCCAGATTGTGTGCCCACAGTCAGACAGCGAGAAAGTAGTAGATCTAGAATCTAGTATCCATGGACTTGCAGGAGACCACCTGCAAATTTTAACCTCTATGAACTGGGTGAAGAGCAATAGAATCTTAAATCTCAGAAAAGGAAAAAACAAGGCTGTTCAGAGATTGACTTGTTACATATGTGACACCCAAAAGTGTAAACTGGCGGGCCTTGTTCATCTACTATGGCTTGCATCATAGCATGGTGGTTAACCTCATGGGCTTTAAAATCAGAGATCCAGGTTTGAATCTTGGCTCTGTTACTTTCTAGCTGTATCACCATTGTGAAATTATTTAACCTATCAGAGCTTTACAGAATTTTTATAAGGTTTGGTTAATGTGCATCAAGCTTTTAGCAAGTTGGCTAGCAGAAAGCAAATACCCAACAAATGATATAATGACATGAACTGATGGTTATTTATTGTTTCCATTAAACTGGTGGCTATTTAAAAAATGACAAGGACACTGCTAGCAGAAAGGGGAAGCAGTATAATACACACCTATAATTTACTAAATAAGAAGTCTCATTAACTTGCGGACTTTGGGTGGTTCTTTGATGTGGTATTTTGGGTCTCAGTTATGGTTCTGTAAATTATGCAGTTCACATCATGTCAAAAGAAAGGTGCTAAAAGAGTAGTATAATCATTCCGTGAACAATATTTAATGCAGACACAAAGAGACTATTCTTTATGATGCCTGGTTAGGTGCCCACAGAAGTGCTTCTTTCCTAGGTCTAAATACAAAACCTAGACAAATAGGGGTAAAATAAGAAAATAAGTAAAACTGAAAATGGTAACACATAGTCAAGATATGGCCAGAATCTAGGAGGAATTTTCTTAAATTATAAGATCAATTGAACTAGACTGGAAAGTCTAACCTTGACCTATATGTGCCATCATTGCTGCCTATAGACAGAAAACTGCTGTTTCCTTGAAGAAATAGTATCCAGTAACCAGTATGTTGGGCAACTGTTATTCTGCAGGAGGAAGGATTTTCATAGGGACAACTTCATATTTCTCTTTAAGAATCTAATAAGAAGTAATGAATCCTCTCCCCAGAAAAGGCATACATGCACACACACACAATTGTGCCTAAAATTCCATAGGGAACATGAACATCTAGACTTGCAGAGTTTCACAGATATCAACTAATGAACTAGAGGGTTCTGTGTAGGAACTCAGTGTGAGGCACCAGAATGAACCTCCTTATTACTACTCTTCAACACACACACACACACACACACACACACACACACACACACATACCTGCACACCTCCTCATCTCTCTTATTACATACTGTCCATGACTGCAGCCCTAGAAAACAACTGGAAAGGCAGTAGAGAAAGATTAGCATGGGCACAGTCACTGGGGAGCAGGACACAGTAGCTATTCTGGTGGGTCACAACAGTGATTGCGCTTGTCATGGTTGTCATCAGTTCAAAGCCTCTGAATGACAGGTGGGTGTGAAGAATACAATAGAAATGTCCCCGTCCACTCAGCAGAGCAGCCCCGGACAAAAGCCTCTGAAACTTCCCCTTGGCACTGCAGTACATGGACCTATGTCATTGCTGTTTCCTGTCTGCAGGAATGAGACATACTCTAGATTCATGGTGTGACATAGTCATTTTCTGTTTTTCTTTGTCTGGGTGCTGAGAAAAATCGTTTGTTCAGACCTTCCACAACTTAAAGGCAGGTGAATGTACACAACTTCTGGTAGATTTCCAGTGAATACAGAGCATTCTTTCACAAAAGAATCCGAATAAAGCTTAAAAGCAAACATTATAATAAGAAAGGAATATAAAAATAAAAACCAAGAGCTACCTATTCCTAGAACAAAGTGAAAGTAAGTTTCCTAAAATGTAGTTATTTTTGAATGGTGAGATTTAAAAATGAAAGCCAATGTCAGTCAACTGTGTGGCATTGGAAAGAAAAGCATATATGCATTCTTTTCTATTAAATTTGACTGTTACAACTTTGTTCTATAATTTCTATCTATTGAACATCCAAGTGATATTATTAACTATAATATAAATGCTTAAACATGCAAAAAAAACTTAAATAGTACTACTGCTATCTACTCTAATGGAAGTCATTACAATCATGTAACTCAGATTAGAGGTCAATAATAAAATAGTATAAATATGTGTTACAATAATTTAAAAATAGAGAAGAGGAAGGAGAGATAGAGACAGAGGGAGAGGGAGAGGAGGGAGCACTTGGTTGAATCATCCAATAAAAGTGTTATAAATTTGTCCAAATCAGATATTTAAATATACTTATAGCTATATATTCATATTTCTGTATAGCTTCTCTTTTGTAAAGCTGACATAAGAAAATTAAAATAAATTTGAACTAAATCCCATCTCTTATAGTCTCATTGAATTTCCTGATTTCTAATTTCTAAATTATCAGCTTCCTTTGGAACTAATCCAAGGAAGGTGAATTAGACTAAAAACCAACAAAAATGGACCCTGGCTGGTTAGCTCAGTGGTAGAGCATTGGCCCGGCATGTGGAAGTCTCAGGTTCAAATCCCGGCCAGGGCACACAGAAGAAGCACCCATCTGCTTCTCCTCCGTTTCCCCTCTCCTTCCTCTCTATCTCTTTCTTCCCCTCCTGCAGCCAAGTCTCCATTGGAGCAAAGTTGGCCTGGATGCTGAGGATGGCTCCATGGCCTCCACCGCAGGCACTAGAATGGCTCCAATTGCAGTGGAGTAACGCCCCAGAGAGGCCGAGCATCAGCCTCTAATGGGCATGCTGAGTGCATCCCAGTCTGGTGCATGCAGGAGTCTGTCTGTCTGCACCCTCCCCCACCCCCGCTTCTCACTTTGGGAAAATACAAAAAACAAACAAAAAAACAACAAAAATGATATAACTCTCAGAAAAAGCACTAGTAAAAAAAGAAATAATAATAAGCTAGACATTTGAGACATTTGCTGCTGTGAAGATTTTTTAATTTGCTAAATAATTACCTAAAAATGTTATATGCACTTAAATTTACACTTTATGGTAGGAAATAATGTGTTCATAAACTCCTCCTGAAAAAGTGCCACTTCACCTTTTTCAAGCCACACTGGACATGAAAAATACCACTTTCCTATTTAAGAAAATAACATTAAATTTACTCCTATCATTATTTAACCACTTACATATCCAAGTGACACTAAGAGCCATACATTAACATAGGCTAACTTCAAATTAGGAAAGAAATAAATAAACCAGAACTTTTTGCTATGACATTCTGAGCCAAGTTTGACTTCATTTATTCATATAAGAATTCTAAAAAGTAAGAACAAGAATGGTGGGTGAGACTGGGTAATTTGTCAATAAGTTCCTTGTTGTGTCCTCTTTTTTCACATGCCAATATATCTTATTTCACGAAGCCCTGAATTCTCCTTCATTCTGTGCTGCTAATAATTAATTCATTTTGCTTACACTGCAACCAGCTTCAAATCATGGTCTCCATTTCGAGGTAATAGATTCTGCCACAGGCAGTATGCCGTGCCATAACCTCAATTACAACTCACAAAGGAGAAGACTGCACTTCTTTTCTGCCGGAGCCACTATTCTGTCTTAACAAGACTGTGCAAGGGCGAGGGGGGTGCTGCAGTAACAGAACTAGTGGGCCCCAACCCTACGGAGAATGTGTAAAAATCCAGTTTAACTCAGGGGCTAAGAATGAAGGCTCCATTGACATTAATCAGCTGAGGGAAGGTTACTAATAAAAATTTTTATTTCTAATAGAAACACCAGTTGTAGCGACACCTCTTATATTACAATAAAATGTAAAAAATTCTAACCAAACAAATCCTTGTCCAGATCCTAATACATGATAAAAACAGTTCTTTTGAAATTATAAGGTGTGTATGTCTGTGTGTATATAGAGGTAAAAACATATGAGAGAATTAGAAACACAGGAATGGACACACAGGGAGATATTTGTAATACAGTACAATTAAAACGCAACATCCGATGGATATTGCCTTGTTTCATTGTTATTTATCTCATATATATATATATATATATATATCTTTTCTAATTGTTAAAATGTTATTGTTACAATTTACATTTATGTCAACACTCAGCACATGTAATCATGAGTACAAATTAAAAGGTCTAATTGTGTGCACACATGAACGTGCACGCACATGCACTATAGTGTGTGCCCAGAAAAATGAACGTTTTAATGGCATTTTTTTTCTTTTTTTTAATACTTTTTTATTTTTTATTTATTCATTTTAGAGAGGAGAGGGAGAGACAGAAAGAGAGAGAGAGAGAGAGAGAGAGGAGAGACAGAGAGAGAGAAGGGGGGGAGGAGCTGGAAGCATCAACTCCCATATGTGCCTTGACCAGGCAAGCCCAGTGTTTCGAACCGGTGACCTCAGCATTTCCAGGTCGACGCTTTATCCACTGCGCCACCACAGGTCAGGCTTAATGGCATTTTTGCTGCTTAATTTCTTCTAAAATTATATGGCGGAGAGAATATTTAATAATGACTACAATATGCCCCAGATTTTTAAGTCTTTCTGTAAAAAAATAGTGTTTAACTATAATAGGAAACTCAATTATTGCAAAAGTGTCTATAAGCACGTTAAAACCATATCCAAGTCCTTTTGTTCCAGTTTTTACCTCAGAAGTCTCTCACCAGTGCACTGGGCTCCTGTCTTCTCTGGTCAGAAGCAGTGTGCACAGTAAGAGCGGGTGCTGATATAATCACGTGCTAAGAGGAAGTTCAGGGCCACGCCGTCTCAGGGTTCTTCCACAGGGAAGCCACTCAGATCAGGGTCTGTGACATCATGGTTGATGATGGGCCAAGATGCCCTTGTCCACCGGTCACAGGCTCAGTAATTTGGTAGAGAGATATATAATTAATTCTGCTTTATCCCTGATGTCTCTAGAACTTAATTGCGTTGAAGTCCTGGAAGTCACCAATATTGACTCACTGTGCCCTTGGAGGGTGAAACTAAAGAGAGGTTACTAAGATTTTATCTTTTAGAAAGTCAAAAGGAAAACAATCAGAAAAAAATAGGACTGGGGCTATAAAAGTCATGCTTTGTGTTAATTAATCGTCTGCATTTCTGTTTCTGCCTGTTATTTTCATATTTCCTACAAAAGTAGAAATGTCTAGTTCAAATGACTGTAGATTTTTAAATCGATCACCCTAATACCATAGATGAAGCCCCAGAAAGGCCAAATGGCTTCATTAGGGTCACACAGCTTGTTGGGGGCCAGGAGTGGAAGCCAGGTTTCCTGGCATCCAGTCAAACCTCTGTCCACTACACACTGTGAGGATTCTGACCTCTAGTTTGCTGCACGAGGAAATAATGTCTTTCATAGAAATCAGTTTTTTAAAGAACAACGAGAGGGAGAAGGAAAGGAGGGAGAAAAAAAAAGGGGGGAAGAGAGAGAGAGAAAAAGGGAAAAGAGAGCAAAAGAGAAAGCAAGAGAGAGAAGAGGAAAAGGGAAGAAGAAAAACGGGAAAAAAAGATTTCAGGCCTCTTTCAACAGTACATATATGTAGGTGAGTGTGGGCCTTCAGCTGGGCCGTCTCTAATTCACTGTGAGGTTGAACTGTCAAAACATCGTACACAGGAGGGACGGAGGATCCTCCAGGGAAAATCTGTCACAGGCAAGTATCTGTAAATAGCAGTGTCCCAAAGGGAAGAGAGGTGGAAGTGGTTTGCACAGGCAAGGAGAAACAGATCTAGTTTATATTGTTTCTAATCACCAGCATGTAGAAGAGTAAAAAGTAGACCAATTTTAGCCAATTCTGTTACAGTTCTAAACCCTCTCCAGATGAATCGCCCGATTATCTTCGGTACCTGGAGTGGACTGAGCCCTCTGCTCCTTCCTGTCTTGGCCCTGGCCCTGGCCAGCTTCAGACTGGTCTAAGCTGCTGCGCTCTGGACCCTCGCCCTCCACCAGAACCCTGGACAGTCAGGAGAGAGGCAGATCCCTTGCGGTGTGCCAGAGACCACTGGGGAGATCTGGCATCTAAGCCTCAGTGGTGCCAATGGGGCTGCCAGGGACCAGGGACCGAGCGATTTTAACTCAGTCATGCATCCTGATTAGGGCCTGAGCAAGAGAAAAGGAAAGAAATAGCCAGCACAGAGCAGCAGTCTGCCACTGATGGGTTATTGGTGAGCATGTGTGACATTCCCCGGGAACCCTAAACAGGCTTAGTTTTTCTGACAGGAGATTTTTTAGAAATATGCCTTAGCAGATGGTCAATATACATTATGATTGTGGCTATCATAGCATGAAAAACTCCTAGTTCAAGAAGATGTGAGCAGATCACAGAAAGAGGTCTTTAAAAATAATTTCTGTTACATTAATGTTACCGTTTTTAATGTTTCTGACTATGCAAAGTCTGCACCAACACTCTGACTACCAGACATGTTAAATTCCCAAACTGGCCTAATGATCAAGCCCGTGGGACCGAGGCCTTGGGTCACACTGCACTGACGCAGAGTATCGTCTTGTGGAGAAAAGCACCTGTCCACGTAAACTGCCCTTATCAACCCCTATCAGCAATGCCGGCTAACCTCTGATGAGGCATGATCTTAACAAATTCTGAAAGACCAAACGCATCTCAATTATGGGAAAGCTTCCACCAGCTTCTTCATTTCTAAATTATTTTAAACAGAGGTGTGATTACATTTCCCCCTCCTATTATTGTGAAGTTAGAATTTCAGGAGAATTGGAGAATTATGTGCCAAAAGAATTCCCTTTCTATCAACACAGAGTAAAGAAAAACTCACACGTGTGTTATCAAACTAAATTATGGGTGAAACGGAGGACTGCAACCATATGCATTCACACGCATTAACTGTTATGGCAGATTTAATTAATAAAATTAGTCAAACTCACCAGCCAAGCTGTGTCAAATCAAACCAGTCCAACCTGTGCTTATTGGCAGAGTGCTTCAATTAAATAGGTTGAGATTATTTCAATTTAAGACAACTCTGAGTTACTAACTATCCCCATGCTTATGACTAACTTTCAAATAAAATTATAAAGGTATTCTGGCCTTCAGAGGGAAGGGAGTAGACAAGTTTCCTAAAGTACTCAACAACGAACACTCTTATTGCATCCCGAAATGACTTATTTTAATGAACCTGGGAAATCCTCTAATCGGCTGAATTTCTGGGGAAAATTCCCCAGTGGAACAATTACATAGAAGGGAAGACCTTCCAGTGGCTATTAAGTTGCATTGAGCTAGCTAATCTCATCAAATACATTATATGGCAATACTTAGGATATGAAAGACATTGTTCTCAAAGAAAAATGGCAGAAATAGCTTTAGAGAGGCAATGGTTTCTAAATGTAAAATCTAGGCACGTTAATTCTGTCTATACTTCCATCTATAATCATCAACAAAATTTTAATAAGAACTCCTCTGGTACAAGGATATGTATTTGCACTCTTTCTCTACTCTCTAAAATGCCTGAAATTTGGGGGCACCAATCTGAGTAGTTAAATTCTCTCCCTTAGACATAGAATTCCTTTTGGAGTTAACAGAAGTAGTTTTGATTTTCTCATTTAAAGTTTTATAAAATTTCCTTGACTTCTTGTGCAAGATAACTAATTTGCCTAAAATGGAACTAGACAAAAAAAAGTAAAATACTAAGACTCGGAAATATAAAATAAAATTAAGGAACCTCCCCACACACACCCCTGTTTTGTTACTAGGTGCCATTCAGTGACCTCGGCAAAGGTGGTCGTGATAGAAAGCCTGTCTGGACTGTCAGCTTGACTGAGTACATTTCTAAAGCTTTCTGTATTGGCGTTTAATCTTTTATTGAGTCACAGAAACATGAAGTCACCATTTTTTAAACTGCCAAGAGAAACCGGGGGAGAAAAGTGTTGTCTTTCTTTAGCTCCCAGCAAAACATTGCAAGATAATAGGAAGACAAAAATATTTCTTCCATTAACCCCTTGACCCTGTAAGTTAATGGCTTTTTGTTGCAAATATATCAACAAACAGGGCTCGGTGTGGGATTCTAACCCAGGGAGTAAGGACTCTGCAATTATGGGGAAGAGTGTCCTGGTGGCTTCACACTGATACCTAATACACTTAATGTCAGGGCCAGCCTGCCGGAGAAGCTGGCCAGGAAGCCTAGCTCCTGCCTTTTCAGAGCAACTTCTAAGGACATACACAAAGACTCTTCAATTATTATTTTAAACTTAAACACACCAGAAGTGCTGCCCTAGCTATTTTTTTACCTGTATCTAAAGATCTTACCCTGTTGCATAATGAAGGTCACATTTCCATCATCAATGCAGAACTTAGAATCTTCTAGGCTAAAATGAAAGTGAGTGGCCAAAAAAACTCTTGGAAATGCAATTTTAACAATTTCCTAAAAGAAAATGCATTTACACTTTGCAGAAACTATCCAATTGGTATGCTTTAGCTGCTATCTAAAAGGATGACAATGACAAGCAAGATTACTATCACTTATTATTTTTATATTAAGCTTGTACTGGGATTTTCCCAAATTAAAGTGTTAATAAGTAAGGGTTTCATCAAGTTGATTTGGGAGGCAAGAAAAAAAATGACTTAATTTCTTCAACATCAAAATCTCATCAGAAGTATACTTCTACAATTGAGAAATCTTTAAGGGGTAAAAGTATTATATTATATTTTCCTATTGTAAAAGCACTTCTCTAATAATTTTAGGTAAATTTATTTTTATTTTTTTCAAGTGAGAGGCTGGGCGGTAGAGATACAAACTCCTGCATGCACCCTGACCAGGATCTCCCCGCAACCCCTGTCTGGGGCTGATGTTCTGCCCATCTGGGGCCATTGCTCTATTGTTCGGGAAACTGAGCTGTTTTAGTGCCTGAGGCGAGGCCATGGTGCCATCCTCAGTGCCCAGGGCCAACTTGCTCATTCAAGCCATGGCTACAGGAAGGGAAGAGAGAGAGAGAGAGAGAGAGAGAGAGAGAGAGAGAGAAAAGGGGGAGGGGGAAGAGTGTAGAAGCAGGTTGTCCCAGTAGAGCACAAGCTCTATGTCCATCAGGCGTCCCTGATTCAACTTCCCTGTGCAGTGGGACACTCCTGCTTATCAGCAGGGCTGGCAGCCTCTTCGAGACTACTCTTGAGGTGGCTATAAGGATGCTACTGATAAGTGCTGACACTAACTGCCACGGGAGGATAAACACAACCGACACACAAATTAGTTACAAGAATATCACAGGCAATTTATTACTCACAAATCCTTTTGGCATGCCTGGGTATAGCTTAAGGGGGTCCTGTCAGTGTGCTCCTCTCGGCTGTCTTTGGTCAGAGCTCAGAGCAGCGTGGAGACAGTCCACGTTCACATTGGAGTCTGGGCAACTACCTCAGCAGGGGGCCCCTCAGCTTCAGTACCTTTTCTGGCCAACGCCTTCTAACAGGTGTCAGTCTACAGGATTATCACCTCAAACCACCTTTTTTGGGGATTACTTGCAGGGAACCCCTTTTATGTTAATCTACTGAAATGTTACATCAAACCACTTTTTAAGATGTTCTTATTTACGTTAACTTACAAAGTTATGACATCAAGCCACTTCTTACCTATGTATAACTTCACATACACACTAACAGGGCCCTGCTTGAAAGTCAGAGTCTGTTTATCACATTACAGAGTTATGACATCAAACCACTTCTTATCTACATATAACTTCACACACACACTATATTAATTCCTATCCAGACAGCATAACTTTATTTAATTTGCTTAATTAATTTTAATATTATATCTTAATTATTTTTATATATCTTCCATATTTTTGTTTTTTATATTTCTATATATTTAATTACTATAACATTATATTACTACAATGCAGGTGGTCGCTTCTCCTGTGTCCCCTAATCAGGAATTGAACCTAGGATTTCCACATCCTGGGCTGATGCTCTATCACTAAGCCAACCAGCCAGATCTGGTAAATTTCTAAAAGAGTAATATTATGTTAGAGAACATGTTGAAAGACCTCACTACATACTATTAATTGTAACCTTTTTACTCTAGAAGATCCATCCCAGTATACATGCTATTATATTTTTGAGTAATAAAAAATCTGAAATTAATATTTTTTAGCAGAATAGTTTAATTCAAATCAAAATTAAAAACTAATTTGGAGTAAAAACTCAGCAGATT
This sequence comes from Saccopteryx bilineata, assembly GCF_036850765.1. Classification (NCBI taxonomy): domain Eukaryota; kingdom Metazoa; phylum Chordata; class Mammalia; order Chiroptera; family Emballonuridae; genus Saccopteryx; species Saccopteryx bilineata. The sequence continues at coordinate 174,343,300 of NC_089495.1, forward strand.
TAGAAATGTACTATTATTTCTAAGTTATTAAAACATATGGTTACAGTGATATATTTTCTCATTTATGTGGTTGCACTATACATCAAACTAAAATAAACAATTTTTAAAGAAATGATAGAATTTAGCTAGACCAGGTGGTGGTGCAGTGGGTGGAGCATTAACCTGGGATGCTGAGGACCCAGGTTCAAAGCCCCGAGGTTGCTGACCTGAGTGCAGGATCACCAGCTTGAGCACAGGGTCTCTGGCTTGATGTGGGATTATAGACATGACCCCATAGTTGCTGGCTTGAAGCCCAAGGTTGCTGGCTTGAGCATGCGCTTAACTGGCTCAGCTGGAGCTGCCCAGTCAAGGCACATATGAGAAAGCAATCAATTAAGAACTATGGTGCTGCAGCTATAAGTTGATGCTTCTCATCTCTCTCCCTTCCTGTCTGTCTCTGCCCCCACCTCACAAAAAAAATAAAAAAAAAGGAAGGAAGGAAGGAAAGGAGGGAGGGAAGGAGTGAGGGAGGGAGGGAGGGAGGAAAGGAGGAAGGAAGGAAGGAAGGAAGGAAAGAAGGAAGGGAGGGAGGGAGGGAGGGAGGAGGGGAGGGAAGGAGGGAGGGAGGGAGGGAGGAAATAAATGAATGACAGAATTTATCAGAAAGACACTATAGTAAATTTACTTCCTAAAATGATAAATTGCACTTGGATGATCATGATCAATTAATATTTATTATATTCCCATAATGTAGTAGGTGTCAATGAAATACGAGTGTTATCTACTATTAAGTTAGCATGACTGTTAAGATTTGACCTATATAATCTAGTAATGAGACACTGCTCATAGATTGACCCTCTGCTCAATCGTGTGATTGCCAGTTATCCATATGATACAAGTGATAAATATCATTTTTTGGAAGAGACTTCAGAAATAAGTAGAAAAACAATGACCTCCTGAAATCAGAGTAGTGCTTGCCAAATTATCAAGATAAATCCCAGTGGATGAATTATAGAAACATTGAAAGCTGAAGAACATGGGGCAAAATATTAAACTTCAGTATATTTACAGTAAAATTAAGTTCATCCTAAATCTACACCTAAGTCACTGTTTCCAATTACACTTTCTGCTAAATTCATTTAAAGTAAATGAAACAAAGTCTACAAGTGGGTTTTGGAAGCTACTAATGCTAGTTATTATAGTTATGAATAAGTAACAGTAGTAAACTCTGTAGAACACACCTGAAAATGATTACTTTTCCATAGAGTCCCATAGTCTGACATTATTAATTACACATCAATCTATATATAGTCAGTTAGTAGAAAATCAAGTTTAATCGTAAAAGGTACTGACCTTTACACATAAGGAACATCCTATTAACTCTGTAGTATATGAACTTAAAGTTGTTTTTCCATTTCTTATAAGAAAATGCACTGAGTCAGCCTCATACTTTTATACATTCTTTTTGATACCATTCACTCATCAACAAATGTCTACTGAGTGCTTTTATGCTACTGACAATAAACATAGGGGATACAATATGAACAAAAGCAGGCAAGATCCAGGTCCTCATGAGACTTAAAGTCTAAAGTTCTAAATCGATATTAATCAAATATCCTTCATAGTTCTGACCACACACTTGGATGAAAAATTACAGCTATGCTAAGTGCTCTGAAGGATAGGGAACCAGCACCAGAGGGGATAAAACTGATCTAGGGTTTGGGAAAGGCTTCAGGAGGAAGTGCCATCTGAGTGGGAATCATAAGCACAAGCAAGCATTAATTAGGTGAGAAAGAGGTATATGGTGGGAGAAGAAGACCCTTGCAGAGGGGTCAGCAAGCATACAGAAAGAAAGGGAGAAACACAGAGAAGTATGTAAGCAGCAGAATGCTACAGGGGGAGGCAGGAGGTAACTGCAGGGGCCAGACCATGAAAACTTGGTAGACTGGCTTAAGGATTTTGTTCATTATCCCAAGGCAGGTCATTGAAGGGTTTTAAGCAGAGAAATTACATGCTCAAACTTGGGTTTTACAGATAGCATTCTACCTGTGGTCTGGAGAATGGGATGAAGTAAATGAATGGAGAGCAGCCAGAAAGATACTGCAATAGTCTAAGTGAGCAGTGATGGTAGTTTGGGCTGGGAAGGTAATAGGGCAGTGGATATAGAAAGAAGCAGATGCAAGAGCAAGATATTTAGAAGGTAAAATAGATGGTGTTGATGGATTGGCCATGGTAGTAAGAAAGAGTGAGGGATCAAGATTTTGGCTTGACATCCTCAATAATACCATGCACTGTAATACAAACAATGCAAGAGACTGATGGAGAAAGTTAATGAGTTTGTCCAGACATCCTGGATTTGAGAAATCTGAGAAAGAATGTCAAGAAGACGTGTGACCTATACAGAATTAGAGACATAAATTTGTAAGGCATCAGCTGGGGTTTGTTAGGATCAGACAACAATACGATGCCCTTTCAAAGAATTAAAACTGGATTTAAAGCAAATAAAAGTTTACAAATGCACTAAAGCTTTTATACAAAAAGGCATATTACAAAGAAGTACATAGAACAGGGCTCCTTGTGGTAAAGAAAAATCTATGTATTTAAGCATATGAGACATACATTTCTGCACTTCTAAATTGGCATTCCCAGGGTGCAGGAGGACAGCAACACCTCTTGCCACCAAAAATAAAAGTTAAATAATAAATAAATGCAGAGTAGAGCACAGTTAAGAAAAGACAAATGTTATATTCATATTATCTAAATAACAGTAGACAAATTCAGCTTGCTCTCCAATAAAGAAGTGATTCTATAACACCCACTTGTATTAGATTTTCTGAGAGGCTAACCCTGAATAAGTAAACTTTATTTATCTTTTCAGTTCAAGTAATTTATATAGATATACCTCAACTTAGGGTGGGTTATATTCCAATCACACATTAGAAGTTAAAAACTTCATAAATCAAAAATGCATTTAATATACCTAATTTTCTGAGCATCATAACTTAGTACAGCCTACCTCAAACGTGCTCAGAACACTTACATTAGCCCACATTTGGGCACTACAGTCTTGCTGCTTCTGCCGGGCAGTGTAGGACACTATCATACTACATATTTGCTAGCACAGGAAGGATCAAAATTAAAAATTCAAAGTACTGTTTCTACTGAACTCATCAGTTTTGCACCATTAGAAAGTCAAAAAATTGTTACGTTGAACCATCATTAAGACATGGACAGCCTGTATTGACTCTGAATAAAGACAGATTGGTCATCTAAAAACATTCCTCTGCCATTCTTGAACTAACCTAGTTAGTCAGATAAAACAGCTTTTGTTTTCCGTACATTGTTTCCTACTAGGTTTCACAGCCTGCTTGCACTCAAACAATTCTTGGTCACCATTTTTGGCGAGTGTCCGACGAAGGAAAAGCCTAAGAGATTAAACAGGAGGATTGCATTTTTGTTACTACTCTGGATCAATTTCCAGTTATAGATTCCAATCACAGAGCAGGCAGAAAATCTTTCAGAACCACTTACATCAAATACTATCCACTAAAAGAAAATGTGATAAGTCAGCAGTCAATTCTTCCTGAGACTTGACAAAATTGTGATGATTATTATTCCTTCCTGTCAACCACCTGAGGCTCATAAAAACCTGAATATATGTAAGTTAAGAAAACTTCAGGCCTGACCTGTGGTGGCGCAGTGGATAAAGCGTCGACCTGGAAATGCTGAGGTCCCCGGTTCGAAACTCTGGGCTTGCCTGGTCAAGGCACATATGGGAGTTGATGCTTCCTGCTCCTCTTCCACTTCTCTCTCTCTCTCTTTCTCTTTCTCTCTCTCTCTCTCTCCCCCCCTCTCTCTCTCCTTTCTAAAATGAATAAATAAAAAATTTAAAATAAATAAATAAATAAAAAAATAAGAAAACTTCATACAATATAGCCTGGCCTGTGGTGGTGCAGTGGATAGAGCGGTGATCGGGAACTCTGAAGTTCCTGGTTTGAAACCCTGGGCTTGCCCAGTCAAGAGACATATGAGAATCAGTGTACAACTAAAGTGAAGCAACTACACTCTTACTCTTCTCTCTCTCTCCCTCTCTCTAAAATCAATAAATAAAATATTTTCTTAAAAAATGGAACCACTAGTAGAACAGTGAATTGATGCCCCTCTCTCTCTCTCTCCTCTCCATTTCCTATCCTCTCAAATCAATGAAAAAAAAAACAAAAACAAAAAAGAAAACTTCATATAATATGAAACGTTTATGTCAAGATCAATGTAAACCTCCAACCCTGGCCGGTTGGCTCAGCAGTAGAGCGTTGGCCTGGCATGTGGAAGTCTCTGGTTCGATTCCAGGCCATGGCACACAGGAGAAGCACCATCTGCTTCTCCACCCTTCCACCTCTTCTTCCTCTCTATCTCTCTCCTCCTCTCCGCAGCCAAGGCTCCATTACAGCAAAGTTGGCATAGGCACTGAGGATGGCTCCATAGCCTCCTCCTCAGGCCCTATTATGGCTCTAGTTGCAATGGAGCAAACACCCCAGATGGGCAGAGCATTGCCTTCTGGTGGGCATGCCCAGTGGATCCTGGTCAGGCGCATGTAGCAATCTGTCTGTCTGCCTGCCTCCCAACTTCTCACTTCAGAAAAATACAAAAAAAAAAAAATGTAAACCTCCATGTGGCCAAATACAATGGGGCCTTCTTTTCTTCATCTACTTGAAGTGCTTCACACCCTGCTCCTTCATTATAAAGCATTCTTCTCTCTTGGATTTCGTAAGGCTCAACTCCTGCTTTTCTGACCACTTCCCATGCTGCCTTTAGTTGTTCCTCTTCCTGTTCCAGTCTTTAAAAAGCTACATGTTCTCATTATTCTGTACATTATTGTTCTACACAGCCACATTCAGGCACAGGATCTTACATTCCACATGATGATTTCAACATATAAACACACACAAAAATAAGCTACTAATTTCTATCATTGTTCTTGACTTCGGCCAAATTTCCAAACTTGGATATTGAATGCTTGTTTGATATCTATGTTTGAATACCTTGTAGGTGTCTCAAACATCCTGTGGGTCAAAAGTGGAATTTAATTTTCTTCTGCTCTTACAAGTGTCCATTCCTTTTCTTGTTTCCACCAAATCCACAATGACATGAACATCCACCCAGGGGCTTAAGCCAATCCACAGGAAGTATTCTTCATTACTCTCCGCACCTACCTCCCCCTCCAATCCTTCATAGACAATTAATCAGCTGTTCCTTCAGGGTCCACTTCCAAAGCATATCTCAAATCATAATCTGCTTCTTCTTTTTCTTCATCATCATCATCATCATCATTGTCACTAGCTCTTGTTTAGATTCTGGCTTTCTTCTCCAAGTCTTCTCTCTGTTTCTACTCTCATCTCTAGAATCCATCTCCAGAGTTACCAGAGTGATGTTTAAAACTGCAAATCAACTTACAAGTCTCCCAATGCTTGAAACATTCTATGGTTTTCCATTTTTGTTGAAATAAAATCCAAACTGCTGACTGTGCCCCACTAAGTCCTCCGTGGTCTGGCCTCTCCTACTCCTCCAAATTCACTTTTCTTCTCTCTGTGCATCGCCCACAGTGGCTTCTATGGTAGGATTTTGAAAATGCCAAGTTCTTTCCTTCTTAAGGGATATTGTCCTTGCAATCTCCTTTGCTCAGAATGCCTTTTCTGGAAGGGCTACCTTTTCCCTCTTCATCCTTCAGGTGTCATCTCACACAGTATCTCTTCAAAAATATACTTAAGGCTACACCCACAAACACCCTTTAAAATGCAACCCAGTATGGCTTTCTTATAGAGCTTTTTTTTTTTTCATTTTCTGTGATTGCTAGCTCATTTTCTTACTGCTTGTCTCCACCAGAATATATGATCCCTACACGCCTGTACCATCAGGGTCCTATTCACTCTGATTTCTCAGTGTCTGGTACCTATAAGACTCCAGTAAATATTTGTTAAATGAATTAAAATTTATCCAAACAGATCATCTTAATATGAGAACAAAATTATAAAATCTAACATAAATCTGTATTCAACAAAATACAAACAGTATATACTTTAACAAAATTTATATTCTACATTTTCTTTTAGAGCTTATGTTGTCTTCTGATTTTTTCAGTTGGAAACAAATAAATCAGAAAACGTTTCTTATTTTAAAGCTCTTATATATCTTTCAGCATTTAATAAATGGTTTAACTTAATGTAAAATTTCTTAATGGTCATTTTTAAAACACAATTAAACTGCAGAAGGATGACAAAATCATATTAATCTCAATTTGAATAAATAAATATTTCCCACATTTAGGTATTTCCCTTGTTGATATCAACAGAACTATATGAAGATTTGCCTTTGAAGAATCTTAAAGGAATAACAAAAGTCTTCTATTGAGAAGATATTTTTGAATGGGGATGCACTATGTAAGGAAAGCCACAGTATCTATTCTCAAAGGATTTTTTAATAGTCGAAGGAATTTTAATCCCCCAAATTTGAGCGTAGAACTATAGATATTTACATTTAACATTCATGTGAATTTGAGCCCCTTCAAAAGTGCACATGCCACATTAAAGTAAACCAAAGGAGTCAGTGGGCTCTCAAGTCCTCTGGGGACAGATTTTCATCCCACAAATGAAGATGCTCGATCACTCTGTGAATCTGGACCAGTGTGTCAGTAGCGCTTGTCTGTCAGCCCTAGCCACACCTCTAGCCCCAGCCATCCGCTCTGCCCTGCGATGCTGGAGCTGTGACTGTACAGCACATGTCTTCTCTATCAGTTGGCTTCTGTTAGGTTCTACCTACAGGGGCAATGAAGGGAGCTGGCAGGCAGGAGAGGGAGAGGGGCCACTTCCTCCTTTTCCAGTCTTCATCACTGTCCGTGAAGCCCTGGCCAAAGCCCTTCAGCCCAGAAGCGGCAGCCGCAGCAGGTGGCCTCAGCTTCTGTTTTCTGTGTTCTGGCTCTCCCAGTAGAAGTCCTGTTTTACCCTCAGAGGTACCAGCTTGAGGAAAGCTCTATGAGACCCTCCATCCAGCCAGGGAGGTGTTGGCATCAGCTGCGGAGCACCTCTCCTCAGAAGTTTAGGCCTAGGTCTTTCTTTTTTAAGTTATTTTAAATTTTTTTATTTATTGATTTGAGAGAGAGTGACCACAAGAGAAACCTGCATTTGTCGCTCCACTCATTTATGCACATATTGGTTGATTCTTGTATGTGTTCTAACTGGAGATTGAATCCACAACCTTATGCATTGGGACACCGCTTTAACCAACTGAACTACCCAGCCAGGGCCAGGCCTAAGCTTTATGAATTAGTTTCTTTGAGTACCTAGGACCTGGTAAACCTACCCTCTATAACAGGGGTCCCAAACTACGGCCCGCGGGCCACATGCGACCCCCTGAGGCCATTTATCCGGCCCCCTGCTGCACTTCCGGAAGGGGCACCTCTTTCATTGGTGGTCAGTGAGAGGAGCATAGTTCCCATTGAAATACTGGTCAGTTTGTTGATTTAAATTTACTTGTTCTTTATTTTAAATATTGTATTTGTTCCTGTTTTGTGTGTGTGTGTGTGTGTGTGTGTGTGTGTGTGTGTGTGTTTACTTTAAAATAAGATATGTGCATAGGGATTTGTTCATAGTTTTTTTTATAGTCCGGCCCTCCAATGGTCTGAGGGACAATGAACTGGGCCCCTGTGTAAAAAGTTTGGGGACCCCAGCTCTATAATAGGTTCTCCCATCTTCAGGATTGCTGTTAGCTCATGTTTTAATGTGCCCTGTGGTCTCCAACACCTGCATAATCAATTCCCCATATTAAATTTTCTCAATTGAAATAACTATTATGGATGTCCACTTCCTGACTAGACCCTAGACGACTCGAAACAAGACAAGGAAGGTGGCCTGAGGTGAACTAAAAGGAGAAACAAACCAGTATATACGCTATGGGGGATAAAGTGGAGTATCAGTATTTTTATGACTATGTTAGAGGCTTTTTTAATATCAAGAATCTCATAAGTTATATCAAAAAATGTGAAATCTTTTGAGAACAAAAGCTAGGTCTTATTGGTAAGTATGATGATGCAAAGAATGATTACTTACTCTGTCACTTTGCTTGTATTGAGTGCTGTGCAGGGTACATAAAATGTTTAATTTTCAGTCCACACTCTAACCTATCACAATAAGTATTAGTCCCATTTACACACACGTACACATACAAACACTGTGTAAAGAGAAGACAGGGCCCAAGGTCACACAGCTAATTTGTGACTAAGTGAAAATTCCAACCCATGTCTTTGGGCCTCCAATGCCCTCTTTCTCTACTAGTCCAGGCTGCTCTCACTTATTTACTTATGTTCCTTGTCACAAACAAGATAGAACCCTGTGCAAGATGGGTGCTTAGTAAATTTTGAATGGATGATCCAACAAAGGAAAAATTTTCTAAACTAAAATAACTGATTTGGTAGCTTTCTGATGTTAGCATGAATAAGTAAACTGGATAACATTTTTGTTCCAGAGGTAACATAGCTTTGTGGCTACACTTCAGTGATTGCACCACTCTAATAAAATAAGGGACCCATCTGTTGACCTGAACAATGGATGAGGGTGGGGAGGAAAAAAGCTGAGTTAACTTGGTAAATGGGATTTCCAATATGGTGATAAATCTAGGATGTTAATCAAACACAAAGGATGGAAATACTGCTGTTCAAGGTGACAGCCCAAGTTCTCATTGCACACTGGGTAATCAAAGTGTGCTGAGGTACAGGGGCTTTGCCCTAACGACCCAGAGAGCCGTGATGTTTGTTCAGAAAATCTGCTTTATGTGTCTGATTCTTTCTTTCAGTAGAAAAGCTTCATTGGTGAACAAGAGGGTTCTGGCAGATCACCAAATGATTATTCATACCCAGATAAACAGCTTTAGTCTTTGAAGGCTATTGCTAACCAGTATTGAGCCCAAAATAATGAAGGCAATTAAAATCTTAAAGAACAGAAATAAGCCAACACTGGCACTGAAGTGTAGGGGTATGTCTATTATGATCGGGTAAAGGAGAGAAATGTATGTGGTGGGAAAATAACATGTTCTGTATTAAATTATGTGGGTGTGCCTACAAATAATGCACAACAGCTCAGTGCTAATCTAATATTCTCATGGACTACATGCAGAAAGTCACTGCCATTCCAAATAAAACAGTCCCTAAATTAAATCCCAAAGCATATGAGAAATGATATTATACAAGCTTTGTGATGCATCTTTTTGAAAACAAAAATTTTTAGAAGATAAAAATATTAATTCTAAACATTATAGAATTATAGAATAAAAGAATATGTTAATGTGTTAGTGTGGAGAAAAAAATTGGAGGGAATAACAAAATATTTTGCAAAAATTCTAATGATATGAACAGAATATTATAAATTGATAGCCATTAAGATCTCAAAATTTTAAAAAATGCTAATGTGAAATATATACCAAGTAAAAACATATCTATATAACATAAATAGAAATGCATGTATATATATAAAAAACATGAATCCATTCATAGTTATACATTATATATGTACTTTTTGAAGGAATTTGTTATTATAACATAAATATTATATACTGAATTTATGGGTACTAAAAAGGGTTTGGTGGAGTTTAAAGGAATGGAGGAAATAGTGATGAGATTCAAAAGTGTTTGATTCATGTCCTAGCTCATCACTTCAGAATATTTAAAAAAATATAGTCATTTTGTCCATTCCTTCCTGTTCTGCATGAAGAAACGAAGGCACAAAGAGAGATTATAAATCCAGACAAGACCATAGCTAACCAGGTCTTCTGATATCATTGTATGTGTTTTTAACCTCTGCCTATTTGTTTTCTCAACTGGAAAACTGGAATAATAACTCCTCTGTAAAGCGCACATCTTTTGTAAGGACCCAAAGATGAGGTATTCATGTATGCACTTCCCAAACCATGACGCACTAAGTAAACAGAGATTATCACAGTGCAGACATGACACATTTCTTTAGTCTTGAAGTACACACACAGGCTCCAAGTTTAAGCTCAAATATGTTATGCATGCATAATCCAGTGTACCGTATTTAAACAGAAATAGCTTCTCTCATATTTATTCAACTGACTTATTTGTACAATGTAGGGCTAATTAGTTTTTACCATACCGTGGGGAAAAAATACACATAAGCCATATCTGAAATATACAGCTTTCTCTAAAAGGGAAAACACTGTCTAGAGCAGACCCTGTTGACACCTTGCCTCCAGCCCTTGGCATCAGCTGAGTAAACCTGCAGCTGAGAACACTTCTGGCTGCTGACAATTTCCCACCTCAGACACCAGGTCGCCTTCCTCCTCTGCCTTTCTCCACATGCCCAGAGTTTGCACGCCCAGAGTTTGCACGCCCAGAGCTTGCACGCCCAGAGCTTGCACAGAGTTGCAAACTGGAAGTCAATAGAGGAAACGAACAGAGGAGATTTAACACTCCTGGGGGCAGCTTTCAAGTAGGGGGTGGAAGGAGAAAGGAGGTGGGTGTGCTGGAATCATTGAGTATCTGTGATCTAAAACTTCACTTGCAAATTCATTCCAAAAACTGAGCTCTGCAAAACTCCAAAGGCAATTAGTTAGTTAGTAGTGGTTCTTTAAAATTTGGGTCTTTCAGGTCCACTTTTAATTATTTGAGCAAGTTAAAGTGGTGCATAATGGCAAATATATAAACATATACAATGCTAACCATTACAATTAGGTCTGCTGTACACTAGTCACAGAAATTTAATTAATCCCTTAAGTGCTACAACACAATGTGTCTCCACCTTGGTAAGGGTCATCTGATTAGTCCTACTGCGTGAAATGGTATTCTATTTAAAAAACAACTTCTTGTGGCTCATAAGGCCAGATTGGTTATAATCCTTTTAATAAGAGTACCTCTAAAATATTATACACGCTTCTTAGCAACTCATTCCAAAGCACGGGCAGAGAACAGACTGCCCATACTCTGCCCTGAGCCTTGGAACGGCCTTCGCTCCAAAGCTATAAAACCTGATAGAGGCAGATAAATGTCTGTTTTTATGAACCAAATTTTCACCTGATATTTACTGAGCCCACAAATGGCTATAGCGTATTTGCAGTCTAGAAAACCAGTAAAATAATATTACATGCAGTGTTTGTTTCTAAACATATCAGTGTATATGTAAAATATGCACATAAGAAGAAAAAAAGTTTCTTTTTAAATTTATCTATTTGATTTGTTGTTCAGGTTTGTTTAAATATAGGTATAAGTGAGTAAAAGCACATTTAGTATCCTTAGTAATTATTTGAATATTCTATGTTCTAATAAAAAAATGCAATCTAAATTTCATTTTTAAATGGTTGTATTTCAAATCAGTTTTGAGCACTTTAATTTTATTTCTCATCATCATATTTATGCAATGTCAGAAAAGCAAAAAATAGTTATAGTCCTAATGGAAAAGGCTTATAAGTTTGCACTGAATATTGTCAGTGCTTAAATAATCTCCCAAATAAAATGATGTTCTTCCAGAGGTCATGTTTTTGGTCTTTGGGGAGGACACTGTTCTGTATACAAGGAAAGTCTACAAAATGATACAATTTCTTTCTTTTAAGCCCTCAGGACACCTATATTTAACTAAGGAAAACCAAGAATGCTTTTATTATAATTTAATTTAGGCACATCATATATAAATGGTAAAGTTTTATTGCATTTAATTTTTCTTTTTTTTCCGGAGTAACTATATGGGAACTTGATGCCATACAGTTTTTGAAGCAAGCCTCAATTTTTAATAGATAAACTGAAATAGTTTATTAGAATTTTAAAAGAGCATCTTTAATTTTAAAAAAAACATAGAATAACATTACAAATAACAATTAATTGAAAGTTCTTTTAATACAGAAAAGTATAAAAAGGAAAAACAAAAATTACCCATTATCTCACCACTCAGTAAACTATATATATAGTAACTATGTACATATAATTTTTAAATTAAACAGTACTTTATTGTAGATAACCAGTATCCTCTTATTCTGAACAGTCTTTCTTTCTAAAGATAACCACTATTAAAAATTATTTCAAAAAAAATTTATTTCAGAAAATGCAAGCCCCTCTGTCTGCTCACCCATCCGTCCATCTATCGACCTACCCATCCTTTAGAAGATGAGTAATATTATAAATGCTATGCAGTGGAATCCAGTCTTTGGTGCTTAACACATCTGGAACATTTCCCATATCAGTACAAATTTGCCTTATTTTTTATAGTTTGCACAGTACAGTATCTCAGCATTTAGAAACATGTCTTTTTTGATTGTTAAGCTTGACTGTCAGAGAATGGGCTAGATTCAGTATAATGAAAAGCCCTCCTGGGTAAATATTTTATAGAGCAGAAAGCAAGATACAGTAAAGAGATCTTGTAAATTCTCCGTTGTTCCTATCAACCGCTTGCATTCGTGTCATCCACAAATGCCACAGAACAGCCTGCAGCACTTCTGTAGGAAATATCTAGGAAGAGTACTATCTGAAGAAAACCAGCCCTTAAATCGTCTCAAAGCACAGTGAAGTAATAAGGCTATCCTCACAGAAACCATTCTTAGGTGAAAAAGAGTGAGTCCCCATGAGGTTGTCTGAACAGAGGCCCTGGGCACCCTGTCATGAAGAGGAGAACAGAGCATGGTGCTATGTCCGCAGTACCCATTCTATAGACAGCTCCAGTTACTGCTTAAATCTCCTGGATGCTTGGACAGATAAACAGAACAAGGATTTTGTTGCAGGTGAGATCATGGAACACACGATAGGGGCCAGGGCTCCTTGGTAAACCTTATCCTGCTTGTCCTGTCCACCGACCTCAGTGCTGACTTCATACCACATCACTTCAGTGAACTCACTGTCAACTTTGACCTTTTCCCAAGCAGGGAAAGAGGCTGCATGCTCCTTAATAATGACAGCTGCTCTTTTTTATGACCTTTAAGATAAGTCAGCATTTTGTACAAATATTTATTTTTCACTCTTTACTAAAATATATTCAATGACTTTTTTTTTAAATAAAGACTTTCAAAAATGATCATTTAAAATGTAAATAGTACTTGAGAGAAGATTGATGGAGAGGCTTCAAATTAATTAAAACTTCAGGACTGACTATCTCTTTAATAGATATTTAATATGGACTCAAGTGGTCGATTCCATTCATAGATATGACAGATCAAATATGAAGATCAATAAACATCTGGTAGCTCTGATTACCATTATGTGTGTAGCTAGCTTACCGCTGGGGCAGATATTAGAGCTAAATGATCCATCCATGTGTGGCTTCAATTTGCAGCCCCTACTTTCTTAAAAATTGCCTATAGTCAACTGAGCTTCTGAGTGATGGCTATTCTGAGGGTCTCACGGGCCCATCACTTTTCCTATTTTAGCTGTTATATTACCCCATTGCCCTTTTTTAAATGCATACAGTAGTCACCCATTACCTAAAGAGGATAAGTTCCAAGAATCTCAGTGGACGCCTGAAACTTCAGATAGTAACAAATCCTGTATGTATACTATGTTATTTTTCCTATCTGTACATTTACATTATAAAGCTTAATTTATAAATTAGCCACAGTAAAAGAATAACAACAGTAACGAAAAATGGAATAATTATGACAATATACTCTAAGGAAAGTTAAGCCAATGTGGTGTTTCTTTTCTCTCTCTCAGATACTTAATAACTCATCTGATAACGGCTACTCAGTGAGTACGAGCATGGAGTATGTACAGTGTGGATACACCGGACAAGGGATAATTTACTTCCAGAGAAGACAGAGCGAGACAGCAGACACTTTATCACACAGTACAAAATGGCAAACAACTTTAAAATGTATAAATCGCTTATTTCTGGAATTTTCCATGTAATGTTTTTGGACCATGGTTGACTGAAACCATGGATAAGAGGGACCATTTTTAGGCATTTGAGCATTTCAACAGAGAGCTGTGAGCATCCCTATCTAACAAAGGCTGTGGGTTCTGGGGCACAGAGCCTTCTGCAACCACAGGCTATACTCTGGTTTTTGTCTTTAAAAGCACAAAGTTCAAGCCTGGGCCTCCTGGTCTCAATTCCCTTGAAAGCCCTTTTTCTTCTTCTAATAATGAATCCCTAAAAGCTTTTTTTTTTTTTTAATTTTTTATTTATTTATTTTTATTTATTTATTTATTTTTTTTAGAGAGGAGAGGGAGAGACAGACAGAGAGAGAGAGAGACAGAGAGAGAGACAGAGAGAAGGGGGGGGAGGAGCTGGAAGCATCAACTCCCATATGTGCCTTGACCAGGCAAGCCCAGGGTTTTGAACCAGCGACCTCAGCATTTCCAGGTCGACACTTTATCCACTGCGCCACCACAGGTCAGGCATCTAAAAGCTTTTTTAAAATATTTTTTTTAAGTGAGAGGAGGGAGATAGTTTGACAGACTCCCACAAGCGCCCGACTGAGATTGGGCTGATAATTGAATCAATCAAGCTATTTTTAGCTCCTGAGGCTGACCCTTGGACCAAGCAAGCTATCCTCAGCACACGGAGACAATGTTTCAACCAACTGAGTCACTGGCTATGGAGGGGAAGAGAAAGAGAATGCTGAGAGGGAGGGGAAGAGAGGCAGATGGTCACTTCTCTTGTGTGCCGACTGAGAATCGAACCTGGGACATCCATATGCTGGGCAGATGCTTTATCCACTGAGCCAGCTGGCCAGAGCCCCTAAAAGTTTAAAAGTGGGTTCATTTCCATTTCTTTTGAAAGTGAGAATGAACACAGAGACAACTTTGGCCAAGAAGTAAGAGTTTGGACAGGCCAGACTCTCCCCAGTGGAAGAAACAGTCAAGACTATTAAGAAGGAAGGATTTCAATCATATTAATAATGGATTTGCATCATCATGCCTTAGGTCTGGCACACACTCCCAGTTAGTAATCCAAATGCTGAAAAATGCAAGCTACCTCAAAAAGAGTTTTCAGTACTTTAGAACATTTCAAGCCTCTTTCTTAGTGTTTGCTCTCTCTCTCTCTCTCTCTCTCTCTATCCCTGAGCTTGTTTTTCTTTCTTCTTTCTGTGACTCTGAGCCCAACAGTATCAAGAGGACTGGGATTATCAATTAACAGGGATGTTTTATGTACTTAAAGCACGCTGTCACTACCCTTCTGCAGTCCCAGCAATGGAAGCATCTAAACAGAAGCAATGCTGTGTGTGTGTGTGTGTGTGCATGTGTGTGCGTGTGCGTGTGTGTGTGTGTGTTGTTTGTGTTGTTTGTGTTTTGCCTACTTAATAGTCACATTCCTCTTCTTTCTGAGGAAAGAAAACCTGAGCAAGGAGCACACATACTAAAATGCATTTCCTAGTCTCCCCTGCAGACAGAAGTGGCCGCTGTGACGTAAAGAGAAAGGGACTGGAGCTCTTCAAAGGGTTCTAGCAGAAGGAAGGAGCATCAGTTTTGATCTTCACTCCCTTCTCCTCCTGCCCGGAACACAGCGGTGACTGGGGAAGTGGCAGCAAGTCGTCTAGGACCACTGGACAGCACCGAAGGACCACCGGACAGCACCGAAGGACCACCGGACAGCACCGAAGGAGGAAAGTGGACATTCACAGCGAAAGATGACGAAAGCAGCCTATGTTCCTAATGCCTGTGGATATCCCATATTGCCCCTGGCCTGCCTCTGTCTCAGCTTCTTTTGCCTGAAATGTTTTCTAAAAAAATAATCAAAACCCAAAATGACCATGCATTTTCGTCTAAATCACAGGAATTCAAGGTTTCTGTGACTACAGCCTGTTGATACCGTATGTACTCATGTATCATTGATTAGAGCAAGCACCGTGGGGACGCATATGAGATGACACTCATTTAAAAAGTATGGTCAGCCACGCACCCCACAGTCCCCCACCTTGACTCCACGTCCCAGGAGGTCACTGTCCCTCTCCCTTCCCTTGAACTATGCCCTTGTTTGAATTTATTCAACACAGTAGGGGCCTTTCTTCTTGTTCACATCTCACTAAAGGCTCTTTTCCTGCTCCTTTACATGCCATCACTGTTTATGTACATCGAGGCCACTGGCACTGTGGTCCTGCTGCCCAGGGAGCAGAGCATGGGCGTGGCCCGCAGGCGGTAGCCACCAAGATGGCGCTGATGAGCTTCCTGGTGTGGCTGCAGGACATAAGGGTCTTGGTCTTGAAGGGGTGGCAGATGGCCAGGTTGCTCTCCACGCTCAGGCTGGCCACACTGAACGCCATGGCCGAGTGCAGGTGTCATGGAGGAAGCAGTGGTCTCAGCAGACGGTGTCACTAAAGGCTCGGAGTGCTGCACTGGGATGACGTGCTGCAGATCCATGGGCAAGGCCAGCAGCAGCGTGAGCAGGTCCAAGAGCGCCGGGCTGCCCAGGCGGCCGTGCAGGGTGCTCTGCAGGCTCTGCAGCGAATTCTTGCACACAAGCGCGAATGCCAAGTACAGAAACTGCATTTAATGTACAGAGGGGTGCTAAAGACCTAAACGTGTGTGTGTGTGTGTGTATGTGTGTGTGTGTGTGTGTGTGTGTGTGTGTGTGTGTGTGTGGTGGAATTGGGTTGGGGAGATGGTGGACAGGTCATGTGGAACCAAGTTATTTTCCCAGTCCAGGCCCTTAACTTCTGGGCCAGCAGCCAGTGTCCACCCAAAATGCTAAAATGATCTCTCAGAATCAGTGCATGTATGCATGCGCACGTGTGTGTGTGCGCGCGCGCGGGCGTGTGTGTGTGTGTGTGTGTGTGTGTGTGTGTGTAAGGGAGAGGGAAATTTGTTTCTCATGGCATGTTGCCACATTGAAGTTAGCTGACAGTATGGAAAGGGAACTAAATAGTCACTGTATATATTTAGGAGAAAATGCTTTTTTTTTTTGTAACAGAAACTGCTGTCATTCCACTGAGTTCTCTTTCTTCTCAGAAAAGTATGCTCCAGAGCCTCCCTGCCTGCAGGCCCTGTTCTCTCATTTGTAATGATATACTATATGTAAAGTTGTATTACCAGCATTTGCAATTTCCGAATTGCTTGATGTCTGACATCACAAAATTATAACTAAGGGAGGCTGTTACACCCATGGCTCCAAGGCACAAGGAGCAATATATAGGCAACAAAGAAAGCATATAATACAGAACTTTAATTTTTTTCTTTTTTTCTTGAGAAAATTCAATCTAATAGAGTGACATTGATCAACAAGAGTACATAGATTTCAGGTAAACATCTCCACATCATTTGGACAGTCGATTATGTTGTGTCCCCATCACACAAAGTCAAGTCATCCTCAGTCACCTTATATGTGTCCCTCTTTAGACCCCTCCCTCAACCCCTCGTCCTCACCATCCCCTCTCCCCTGGTAACCACTGCGCTCTTATTTATGCCCATGAGTCTCACTTTTATACCCCACCTGTGTGTGAAATCATAGAGTTTTTAGCTTTTTCTGATTTACTTATTTCACTCTGTTTAATGTTCTCAAAGTCCAGACAAAGAAGATGTGGCACATATATACAATGGAATGCTACTCAGCCATAAGAAATGATGACATAATATCATTTACAACAACACGAATGGGCCTTGAGGACTTAAATTTTAATGACAGCTTGAGTGCAAGCTACTAGAGAGATATAGTGTATGTTTTTCTTATCTAGGTAACTGAATAAGGTGCCCCTCTCTGCACAGCACCCTTTCCCAACCCACTTTGGATTTACATTATTCAGTTAAATTCAACAAGCACTTGGCAATTACCCATTACAGGTAAAACCTCGCTGTGGGTGTCACCATAACTAAATGGCAGCGTCTGGCCCGCAGGTATTCCCAATCCCGTGGAAGAGCTGCCTGGTAGCATGACTTTCATCCAGGGCTGACTGTGAGAAGCGCTACAAGGAGGCTATTACAAAGCACCACAAACTTCAAGAAAACTTCAAGAGAGGGCTGCAAGGAGTCTCTCGGAGAATGGGACGTTGGGGAAGGGCTAAAACAGGCATAAACTTTTTACACAGGGGGCCAGTTCACTGTCCCTCAGACCGTTGGAGGGCCGCCACATACAGTGCTCCTTTCACTGACCACCAATGAAAAAGGTGCTCCTTCCGGGAGTGCGGCGGGGGGCCGGATAAATGGCCTCAGGGGGCCACATGTGGCCTGCGGGCCGTAGTTTGGGGACGCCTGGTTGTACACCCTCCTGCAAAGGAACCCAAACTCCACCTGAACGAAGGTGAGAACTCTCAGATGTGCCTGGGGATGAGAAATCAGGCATGGGCGACCAGAACACAACAGAGAGGGCAGAGAAAGGAGACACTCGGCGTTAGCAGGGAGGGAACACCAGTCACAACTGGTGACTGATGAGAGGCAGGAGTGAGGAGGAAATCCCAGCCTGTATGAGGTGATGCAGTCTCTGTTTTCCCTTCATTAGCTTGTGTCGCTGATGTCACGGGGCACCATTCGCATGCCCTGGCCCTGACCATTGCGGTGCCCAGGGGCTGGACCACCAGCACCTTCATTTATTTACTTAGTTTGCCCAAGGGCTCCCATTGGTTCCCAGCGCCTGCTTCCTGCTCTGGCACCTGGGAGACAGGAAGTACTTGGCAGTCCACAAGCAAGGGGAACTATTCTAGAGGACTGACAGAAGTTGGTCTATTCATTGCCAGGCTCCTTTGTCTTGGGTGGGCAAGCGTGAGTTACAGGTTCTAACGAGGCTACCAGAGTCCCCTAGTTGGTTTAAGCTCCAGTCACTTAACACACCCTTACTGGCTGCTTTTTCCTCCTCACCTTACTTTCCTGCTGCACTGCCCTGAGCCACCCTGCCACTCTACGCTATACCCTCAGATCCTTGAAGTCGCAGGGCTGCTTCTGGAGAAAACCATCTTGAGGACAGCGTTACAGGCGATGAGCCTCCCTGAAGCACAATTCTCATCGGGAGTCACCATGACTTTCCTTTAAAACTACAGTGTAGGTAGAGCAATAGCAGACCTCTGAGCAGAGCAAGTTATGCTGAGGGGAGATGGCAAAATATGAGCAGAACAAGAGATGTTTACAACCAGTGTTAGGGTGAAAGCATTGTTTAGTCACATGTCTGAGCAGTAGTTTCTTAAAGTGAAAAGCTTCATGATAATCCTGAGAGAAAGGCAGAAACTGAATAGCATTCTACTGAATAAACACACCTGCCTTCTTGCTTGCCTTGGGTGGCTACTGCTACTTATATGGCGTTCACACAGATCACTGAGATTTAGAAAGGGGTCCAGAAAGATATCAGTGTAAGAATGTGATCCCTCAAATTGTTATGCACTGTTATGAACAAACATGCATAGAAAAGTAGTACAGGGAGTCCTTGGGTTACGAATCTCGACATACGACATTTTGAATTTATGACACCACCCCCATAAAAACTTTTAAAAAAATTGAGACATGAGTGTTTTGGCTTATGCCGTTAGCGTCATACTTAGGGACCATGGGGGCGCACTTGCTTGGCCGTGCGGTGGAAGAATACACAGTAAGACAGCATATGAGTGAGGGAGCCAGTTCCCTCAGTATGCTTACCTACGCCATTTTGTACTGTTAAAAGCACAAGTGTTCCATTTGAGTTAGGCTAGCGTGTGTTTCGACTTATACCAAAATCCAGGTTACATCACTGTCATAGAAACGAAACTGTGTCATAACCCGAGGACACCGTAGTGTTAAATTGTTAGTATTCTGAAATGAGTGCTTTGGATTCAAGAAGGAAACATTTAAGAAAAGCTTCCTCTCGGAAGCCTTCCTTGGTACCTTGGCTCTCAGCAATTGCTTGGTTTCTGAGATGGTAAGAGCATTCAGAATCTCTAGGGTTCATCTGGCTCTTAGCCCTCCCACATAGTATGCACTGCTGCACCCTGCTCTTTGAACTAGATTATAATTCTCCTTGGTCCTAAGTCTTATGGCTTGTACAAAGTGATCCACATTTAGGCATGTTGGTTTTCCACAACAGCAGACTCTGGGATGGAGACTGGAGTACCTGGAAGTTACTAGGGAGTGTTCTTGAAATGAACAGTGATAGTGGAGGCCAGGGAAGCAAGCCGAGCACAGACATGCTGGGCTGTGATGGCTTAGCTGGTCCCTGGGGAGCTCTGAAACTGGGACCTCCTTGGAGTTGTCACTCATTGGGTAAAGGAGTTGGCCTTTTATACCTTTGCATAGATCAGTCACTGGAGGTGAGCACCCACTAAAATAGTAGATCGCATATTCTGGCTGATCTGGGTTATGTCTATGTTCTTGTAGGCATTTGGGGAACTCTCAAAAATATTTTTTCATTGTGAAATTGAAGAACTGTTGAGAATGTCTTCTCTATGATTAACATAAATTCAGTAATGACAGCGTACACTAACTTGAATTGGCTAGCTATATGAATTTTGTCTTTGTTTTCTAAAAGGATAATTAAAGCCCTCAGGAGCAGACCTCTGTGTTTCACCTTTGAGTCACTGTATTTTTAATGTAATGATTATTCAATTATTTTTCACTAATGATGATTTTACTAGAAGCAATACTAAGATCTTTTAGCCCACTAAAACACAGTCCTAAACACAGTAATTATTATTTTTTTAAATATATGTAATAAGCTTTATTTTTGAGTCCTAGGGCTTAGGACAGGGAAACATACTGCTATCCTTGTTTCGCATCATCTTCCACGAAAACAAAAGTTTTCTCTAAGTCAGTCTGTCTTTTAGACAGACTGTTTGACTGCCAAAAAGCCTCTTCACATTAATTCTTAGTTATACGTTCCCAGTCCTGACAATTTTATCATTATGTATATTTTACCATTATTTTATTTCACATGCATTTATGTGTTTTGAACAAAGCAGTGTCTAAATAAAAAAAATCAGTATTTCAAAATGATGAAACTTCTCTAGTGCCCCCAAAAGCTGTAACTGAACTTCTACTTTCCTCTCTAAGACATTCGCCCTGAGTTCCAATGAGTCATATGCTAATTTTTTGCAACACTGTGATATATGGTTTTGCAGTTTGCAACACACCAGAAGGGGGAAGGCAACTGAGGAAAGAATCAAGGGAATTCAAACACACAAAAAAACCAACATCAAGAGAAGAGAGCTAAAACCCAATAAAAGCAGACCTAGAGAGAACCCACTGCATTGTAAAATTGTGGATTTTTCAAGTGATCCCTTGGGTTGTCTGTCTAAATATACAGGCATGACTATAGAATATTTTAGAAAAATTCCCATTAAAAGTTACCTTTTCAACATTTTGGTCTTTCAATCAATAAAATTCAGTTATCTGGGGGGGAAAAGCATTTTATAAGGATGCTAGATTTTGTGAAATAGCCAATTCTTATCACCTGAATAGATGTTGACTGATACCACCCTCATGCTTCTCTGTAGAATCATACATTTGTTTCATCACTAGTGACTCACTGGCAGTTACATTATGGATCAAGGATTTTTAAAATTTCCTCGTTTTTTTTTTTTTCCATACAGATGCAATGGTCAATGTGAATATGCAACAAGGAAGATTAATGGTGCTCTCACTTGTTTTTATGTGACCCAAGTACCTTCTGACCTCACTCCAAGAATCATGTGAGGTCAGAAGGTCTGAATTATGAATCCTAATTTGACCATTTTCTTATATATGACATTGAGACAATGGCTCAAGCGAAGCCTCAGTTTCTTCATCGGTGTAAATGGTCAGTGATACCTACCCCACAGGATGAAGGTGAGAACCCAAAGAGATACTCTGCTTAACGGGATCTGGCTCACAACAAAGAACCCAACTGCGTATGCTATTACCTTCATTCTATCTGTTAAAATATTAGACATGAATCTAAATATTAGAATGTAGTGACCTAATAAATATTGACTGGTGATTATTTAAAATATTATAAAGTTTTAAAATAAAATGTCTACTATAGATAAAAATAAGGAGGCTATAAAAACATTAAGAACATAAAGATTAGTAAATGATTTTAAAAGCTATTCTTTGTCAACCTATTAAACATTCTATTGGTTAAGGAGAAATTTGATAAATAGAATTTTATTTTTACCATACTGCTTATTAATATAGATTTATAGCAAGTAAGACTGGGTTATAGTGCATCACACAGTATAAAGTTCCGAGTTAAATTCTGTTTTGAATAAGAGAGCAGTAAGGCCATTGTGACCTGCTGACCAAAGGCCTTGTGTTGTCCACTTGCTATGAGTGACAGGTAGAGGAGGACAGAGATAATGACAAAAACCCAAAGACTTCTTTATAGCTTCTCAGTAGAAGTCAGAAAATGCACATGTAGTGTCGTCATATGAGTGTGCAATCACAAGAATGCCAATACAATCATTGCAATTACCATTTGGAAGATAAAGAGTACAGTGTGTCTATGAAGGGAGAAACGAATCCACATTGTTACACACAGGGAGGCATAAGCTAGTATTCAGAGTAGAAAATTAGATAAGCACAGTCCTGATTTAGGAAGAGGAACCAGCTGCTATGAACATGCTGTTAACAGCAGACTGTTTTATGTATGCTCTGAGCTTGGAATGAAGACATCTGATGATGACTTTTGGAAGAACAAGTCTGACATTTGTTTTTCCTCCCCACAATCTTGTCCAGTTCAATGTTGACAATTACATAATTCTAGCCAATGCTGCAAATGGAGCCTGTTCTGAGTGATTTAATCAACTAGCTTAATTTTGCTTAATTTTACTCAGCTGTAAGATTATAATACCAAAGCTGAAAAAAAATATATCAAATTACATGTTGTGGAGGAAGGAGGACTGTAGAGTGAATTGGGATGTTTTTGTTCCAGCCCTAATTCTCCCCCCACTTGGCATCTTAGATTTGACCTTTTGAGCTGCAATCACTGAATGGGGTACTTGGATCACATAATCGTGAAACTACATTCTATCACACAGGTCTGTGGTTCAAGTGCCCATTCTTAGATTTTGCAAAAATTGAAACACTTCATTCATCTGGGCCACAGTTTCTCCATCTCATAAGCTTGAGCTTCAGAATTTAGCTCTCGTAGTGACAACCAAGAAAATAAACACTCGAGTCACTTTGGCTGTATTAAGAGAAGCAGCCCAATGTAATGACTCTGCCATGATTTCTGCAGGGCTCAGCAAGACCTGTCTGCACTAAATATCACTCCTCCAAACTACCAGAAATCCCGCACTTGCCCCCTGTACAAGTGCTTCCAGAGTTCAGTTTGGAGATGGGATGGGCCGGTTATCTTAGTGGAGAGCCTCAGACATGGTAAGGACACAGTTTACAGATAAGGCCCCTGGGTGGGAGGAAAAAGGGAAAACTGATACATAAGGGAAGAGAGAAGGATACAGACAGGGATGTAGGAAGATGACGAAGATGGTCGTCACGGTGTGGCCAGCTTTGCTAAGACAGCAGAAGGTCAGTGGCACAACAGACACTCAGCTACTTCCACCAGAGAGAGTGAACGGACAGAGATGTCAAGAGCCTTTGTGAAGTCTATACGAGCACTTTGAACACAGTTTCTCTGTTGTTTACTGCCAAGATGCACGACTTTCCTTCCCATATCACTCCGGCAACCTGAGGCGGTAAAGAATTATAATATGGATTTAAAACTGGCTGTCACTGGCAAACTTTGGGAACTTGAACACGTTGCTTAGCATCTCTGGGGCTGGTCTTTGGGAAAAGGAAGGAGAAATTACAGAACCAGAGGGGTCTGAGGATTAAGCAGGAAAGGATGTGCAAGGCCTTCAGCTCTGTTGGTGCTCAATTCATTATTGAAACTTTTATACTTGCTCTTACTGGCTTGTGGTTTTTAGCATGACTTTTCCTAGAATACAAAGGCTTGTGAATGGTTTCAATTAACACAAGATATCATGTTTATAACCTATTTTTCTCCCCATTGCTAAAATTGGAGGCAACCTGATAAGTCAAAACTCTTGTTCTAGGAGGATGTCAGTGTGAAAACTCACACATTCCTTACACAAGCAGTCAGACACGTCTACAGTTTCAAACAAGTTCTCCTTCTTAACCTTTTATGTTTAAACAGCATATTACTAAATTTCATGCCTGGATCTACTAGTCACCTAATAAGTAAGTTTTTCCTTTTTTGTTCTCCGGCGCCACTCTAGCCGAATTGGTGTTATCTAATACACCTCTCCGCGCTTGTGTGGTCTGTGCAAATCGGGTGGCTTTCAAACTCACTTCGGTTTCCAAGAAAACATTAGAAAGAGAAATCCACAGCTGTTAAGGACTGCCATCAAAATACATCAAGCCATGAAACAGTGGCAGAAATGCATGGTTCCGAGAGCTCTCTGACCTCTCCCACATATCAGAGGGCACACCCTGCTCTCAGCATCTATATGGGATCCAGGATCTGCAGGGACCAGCTCATGATACAGCTGCCTTCCGCTCAGCCGCGGAATGCTTTAAAAGTAATCACAATGCAAGGAGAATGATTCTTAATAAGCAATAACCATGCAAAACAACCTAGTGTGCTGCTGGTGGGAATGCCAATTAATACTTGCTCTTTTGAAAGATGCTAAGCATATGCCCTCCCTATGGCCTAGCAATCTGAAACTTAGGTAAATATCCAGCAGGAGTATACTCATTTATATATTGGAAGTCACATAAAAGAACATATTATCTCTATTAAAAATACCCCCAAATTGGAATGACCCAAATACGCATCATAGGAAAGTGTATGAATTGTGCTTTATGCACACAGTAGAGTATTTTTAAAAATTAAAACGAGCAGAGCATTGCCATGTGCAAAATATGAATAAAACTCATAGACTTAATGTCTGAAAGAACTAAGATAAAGGCATGTACAAATTATATGGCTCTGATATTATGAAACTAAAAGACAAGCAAAACTAATCTGTTAGAGCACAGGACACACTCCCTTGGGGGTAAGGGTATAGTGACTTAGAAAATGTTCTGTTTGCTGATTTGGGTGCTGATTACAAAACTGTTCATCAAGCTCTATGCCTGGTATAAGCGTAAATGCATTACACCCAATAAAAAGATTTTAAAAATTGCAAATGGGTCGACCTGGAAATGCTGAGGTCGCCAGTTCGAAACCCTGGGCTTGCCTGGTCAAGGCACATATGGGAGTTGATGCTTCCAGCTCCTCCCCACCTTCTCTCTCTGTCCCTCTCTCCTCTGTCTCTCTCTGTCCCTTTCTCTCTCCTCTCTAAAATGAATAAATAAAATTAAAAAAAAAATTGCAAATGGTTTTAAAAATGTATGCTCACCTCTAAAAATATCTTCATAAAAGCAAGAAAAAAATGTTCAAATGGTAGAGAGAAATCTAATGGGTTGACTAGTCAGCACACTCACGAGTTCAATCAGAGGTTCTGCAATGGACTGAATGTGCCCTCTCACCTTCAGTTCATATGTTGAAACCTAGTTCCCAATGTTCTGCTATTCAGAGGTGGGACCTTTGGGAAGTCATAAGGGCGAAACCCCCAGAAATGAGATAAGCGCCCTTATAAAAGAGACCCCTTCGAGTTTCCTTGCTCTTCCACCATAAGAGGACACAGTGAGAAGACAGCTGTCTATGAACCAGGAAGCGGACCCTGGCCAGACACCAAATTTGCCAATGCCTTGATCTTAAACTTCCTAGCCTCTATAACTGTGAGAAATAAATTTCCATAGCCTCCCCCTAGTCTGTGGGATTTTTGTTATAATAGTTCAAATTGACTAAGAGAAATTTGACACTATATTTAAGGATCACTGGACTCACACATCTTTCATACATGGCTGCAAATGATATTATTTCTTTTATCTCTGTTATGGGCCAGGCACTGTATTGATACTTCTTTATAAACATGATCTCATTCATATACAAGCCTATAAGAAAACTACAATCCTCTCAGAAAACACTATAATTTCCATTTTGCAAGTATGGAAATTGAGTCTCAAACATGTTACACTACTCATCTCAAGTTGTTAGAAAACCCAAGAGGTGACCACTTATACAGGTGATCTGTGGTGCCCTTGAGTCCAGACTCTGTTCTTATGTGATCCCATTCACTCATTGGCTCCAGGAAGTTCCCCCTCTCCTGCTGCATGAGATGACAATGGCTCATTCCTCTGACATTCACCTTTCCTCTGCAGGTTCAGGTTCATTGAGCCTGTGTTCTTCCATCCTTCTGTGAAACACTGACTGTTAAGCAGCCATGGCTACATCCGACTCTCCTCTGTCCCACACAAATGCGGTTCAGTTCCACAGAGTCCAACAACAGAGCTGCCAGACTGGCAGGACTGCAGGGACTCGCTGTGACCACAGTTTGCCCATTGGAATTATCACTGTGATCACAGAAGTAACCCAGTCTCCTGCTTGCTTGTAGAATTTTCAAAGGTTTGTAGGAAGGCACATGTTTTCTGAATTCCCAAAGAAGTCTCCCTCTCCCCCCCCCCCCTTTATGGACCTATATAAAATTATTTGTCCTTAACATCAGCAAATTGGTGGAGATGTTTCTGTACTGGAAAGAAAGAGTGTGGTCGCAGTGTACTTACATTAGTGATCTTTAGAGACAGACATAGCTCTGGTCAAATCCCAGCTTAGCCGCTTGCTAAACCCCAGCTTCTTTATCCAATAAATGTGGAAAATACCATCATCAGAGAATTATTATAAAGATAAATGAGATAATATATGAAAAGCACTTAGTTCAATCTCTGCTATGTGCTATGCTTCCTCACAAGTAGTAATTCCATACACATGAACACACACATACAATTTATTTAGCATGCTGTACAGTCACGTCATACATATGTGCTTATATAGTGATACACACACACACCCTCACAGAATCAAAGGGCTGTGACTCCTTAGTCTTCTAATAACTATAATAGTTAACTCTGTCTTAGAGAGAATTTGGGCATTTGATTGATTTCTAAAATATCTGAGAATTAAAGAAAAAATATATAATCATGAACAGCAGTATAATATATAATGCGTGAAGCAGCAAAATAGGTTTTAAAGAAATGAATGTCACGTGGCCTGTGGTGGGGCAGTGGATAAGGCAATGACCTAGAACACTGAGGTTGCTGGTTTGAAAACCCAGGTTTGCCTGGTCAAGGCACATATGGGAGTTGATGCTTCCTGCTTTTCCCCCTTTCCTCTCTTTCTTTCTCCCCTCTCTAAAATGAATAAAAATAAAATCTGAAAAGAAAATGAGTGTCTACATTCTGAGAATTCAAAGTGTGAAATCAGTCCAGCACCATATATCTGTAGGACACTTACCATATTTCCCCATGTATAAGACTCACTTTTTTTTTTTAAACGTTTGGGGCCTAAAATTGGGTGTGTCTTATACAGTGGTTGTAGATTTTTATACTTGCATTTCCTGCTTTTTCGTGCTTGTTTTTGTGCTCATTGTTGAAGACTGGAATTTGTTATCAGATGAGGACAAGCTAATGGATGGGGTTTTCACAATGATGAGGAGTGGTATGATTTTTATGATGAATAAAACTTGAGTTCAATAACTTTATGTATACTTTTTTTCAAATTTTGGTCCCCCAAATTAAGGTGTGACTTATACATAGAAGCATCTTATGCATGGGAAAATACGGTAATCAAATGGCAACTTTCACCATATGGGTAGCTGGACCCACACACTATGTTTTTCACCATAGACCACTTTGAGGTTCTCAACTATTAACAGTCTACACATCTACGGGTAATAATGTCCTTTTAATCCACTGTCTTCCCTTCTCTTTAAAGACTACAAGAGCTCTCTGCAGTCTTCTTTTATATTTTATATGGCCTTCCAAAAAATGAGAGGAGAATGCTCAGACAGAAATTAGCCATAGCTACTCTTGGGAAGCTAATTCATGGAAGAATTAGACTCTATTCCTCACACACTTGTGTTTAATGCTTTCACTTCCTCATTACAGTTCTCTTGCCCCAATATTGAGAAAGTAATTAGACCTTGAACATGGCAGTTTAAAAGCAGGTATCCTGAGCTCTGACACTTCTAGTAAACCAGCAGAGTGTTAAGGAATATTATCATGCTGCTGGTAAATTTCTAAAAGGTTACAGAGCAATGTTGAGAAAGAAGTCATTCATTGGCAAGTGTGACCTAAGCAAGTAGATGTTTTACATCCAGATTCCTAAAAATCAAACACATATAAGAGCTGATACGTTCTAATACTGCCATATTTCCTTTAATTTGTGTGCTATACTTTTTCCCCAAGGTCTGTAAAGGTTATTCTTCCATGATAATGTTAATTATAATAAACAAAATTATAACCTTGGGTTAAAAACACCAGTAATCAAGTAACATTATGCTGTCAAGATAGCACAGTTTATAAAAGTGCTATTTATTAGACCCATTGAGATTCATTTAGAAAAGAAACTAAATATGCTGCTTCATCAGCTGGTGGCACTTTTGTTTCTCACTGAAGCACATTAAGAAAAGATATTTGGATAATTGGCACAGAAGTTAAGTGTAGCTACATCACACACATTAATACGGGTGAGATAATAAATTTCTGTTGCTTAAGTCATCCAGTTTGTGGTACTTTATTATGGCAACTCTAGCAAATTAATATAGGTACCAAATTTAATTCAGACTTACAGCACAATGAATTCAAGTACACATTAGAAGTGTTCTAATTTGAGTTTATTGCTTTGGTGTGATGCTCTAGCACATTCATTTGAGGTATATGTGACAAAAGATTTATTTCTTGCTTGAATTGCAACTTTACTGTCTACTGCTGATTGTCTGTGCAACTGATGGGGAGGCCACATGGTAAGTCACGGGGCTCCTGCTAACAGAGAATGAGCCATCATGGAAGTGGAACCCACAGCCCCGCACTTGTCTACAGGCTGGCGGCTCCTGGGTAACAAGAGACCCTGAGCCAGCCACGCAGTCGAGTCGCTCCTGAATTCCTGGTCTACAGACACTGTGAGACAGTAAATGTCTGTTATTTCAAACCGCTAGATTTGGGAGTAATTTATTGCGCAGAACCATATAACTAATAAATGTATGTGATATTCAGTTTCTCTTTCTATTAAGATAAACTTTATTTATTATTCAGGTGGTGATCTGTAGTGACTAAAATACACTGCCCAGCTTGGTGAAACTAGAATTAACCTATAAGCACATTGTGCCAACAAACTGTAAACATAAATTAGCAGAGGATTTCTAGGAACAGTTTGCCCTCCTATAAACCTGGGCTCTTTCATCCCACCTTGCATGTCAGTGTGGCAGCTAAAGCTGCACCTTACCAGTAGGAGGAAAGGTCAAGGGAATCATATAGACATTGGCCTTGATACTGAGCTGCCGCAGTATCACCAGATAGTGTTTGCCTTTGCACTTGGTATGCAAAGGGAAAAATTGTTTAAGTTATTTTCTCAGTTAGTTTTCTGATACCAATAACAGGAATACAATCTTTCCTGATAAAAGCAACTCTATTTTGCCCTGGCTGAGTTGGCTCAGCAGTAGAGCATTGCCCTGTGTGTGGAAATCATGGGTTCGATTCCTGGCCAGGTCAGGGCACACAGGATTAGCGCCCATCTGCTTCTCCATCGTTCCCCCTCTTCTTTCTCTCTGTCTCTCTCTTCCGCTCCCACAGCCAAGGCTCCATTGGAGAAAAATTGGCCCGGGTACTGAGGAAGGCTCCATGGCCTCTACTTCAGGTGCTAGAATGGCTCTTGTTGCAATGGAGTAATGTCCCAGATGGGCAGAGCATCACCCCCTGGTGGGCATGCCGGGTGGATCTCAGTTGGGCGCATGCGAAAGTCTGTCTGTTTGCCTCCCTCCACCCCCTGCCCCGCTTCTCACTTAGGAATAAAAAAAAGCTACTCTATTTTATGGCATTTGGGAGTTCCGGCCTAGCTCCTCTGTTTTTGTACTCAGAAAATATTATTCATTCACTGTCATGAAAAGAATTATTAATTTATTGTTTTAAATCTTTAGAATCATTATTTTGCATATATTTTTCCACCCATATTATTATTTTGGATAAAAAGAAAATATTAAAAGTAGAAAAAATAAAAGAAGAGAGACAAAGTGATCAAGGTAAAAAATATAGATGCAAAAAAGAGAAAATGATAAATAGAAAAAAATACAGATTAAAGCTTATGAAAAGAAATTGGTGTGACAATCATTAAAAGAATTTAACCATTAAAGTGTAAAAACATTTGTTTTTTTTTTACAACATCCCTTTCTGGGATGTCAAGTAGTTTTTAAATATTATATACATTGAGATCTTTATAAGCATTTTCTTTTCTTAGTATTTGAACTTGTACATTAAGTAATGAAAGCCTGAACTTTTTTTTTCTTTTAATTTTTTATTCAGTGAGAGGAGGAGAGGCAGAGACGGACTTC
Source organism: Saccopteryx bilineata (assembly GCF_036850765.1). Classification (NCBI taxonomy): domain Eukaryota; kingdom Metazoa; phylum Chordata; class Mammalia; order Chiroptera; family Emballonuridae; genus Saccopteryx; species Saccopteryx bilineata. Next base: position 174,373,573 of record NC_089495.1, read on the forward strand.
ATCAAGAGCCCTGACCGGGATTCACCTGGCAAGCCCACTAGGGGGGATGCTCTGCCCATGTGGGGCGTTGCTCCATTGTTCAGCAACTGAGCTCTTCTTGGTGCCTAAGATGGAGGCCATAGAGCCATCCTCAGTGCCCAGGGCCAACTTACTCCAACTGAGCCATGGCTGCAGGAGAGGGGGAGAAAGAGAGAAGCAAGAGGAGAAGGGGTGGATAAGCAGATGGGTGCTTCTCCTGTGTGCCCAACAAGGAATTGAACCAGGACATCCACACACCAGACTGATGCTCTACCACTGAGCCAACCAACCAGGGCTATGAAAACCTAAATGTGAGGTGCTTTTGAAAACTGTCTTTTCTGAAAATAAGAGGTAAGGGCATAATGAATCAAACTTTTGAAAACAGAGTAAGTTTGTAGGTTCTTGTTATTTGATAGGATGCATATAAAAAATAATAAAAAGGCAATTACCCTACACAAGTAAAAGGGAGATGGGAGAATATTCCAAAGAAAATAAATATTAAATTAATTGGTGGCAAAATAACTTTTTTTTACATTAATACAAAATGTATCACACACATTATCAAAAAGAGAAGTCATTTTTAAAGCTTTTTATAAGTCATTTGTGAAAATAAAATTCTTTTTGAATGTTTTTCTTCTAATAAAAAAAAAGTATTGCTGACTTTATACTTCCAGGGATAAAATAGACTGATATGGTGTTTGAAGTTCTGTTTCAATTTAAGTGGGTATTTTTATTAATCTCATCTTTTGTAAAACTACAGTATAGGGTAGCATATATGACAGACATGTGTTTGCTCCTGGAGTCTACTGTACTATGAGATCTACCACAAGGTTCTATCACTTCCCACAAAGATTCACCTTCCCTGGTTTTAGTTCCTTCCTCTGTGACATGGGCAAACTAACAATACCTTTCTCACAGGGTAATATAATAATTAGGTAAGTAAATCCACACAAAGTATTTAAAATAGGCCGGGAACATGGTCAGCAACCAATTCATTTAATTATTATTTAATGAATATAGATCTAATAAAATGTCTAGAAGTGAACATTGACTATAATTATTTAATAAAAAGGTGGTAAAATTTGAATGAAAATGCAGAAATTAGTCAATCAAAAAGTGTGACTCCACAAAAGATACTTGACCGTTATGATATATACATGAAAAATAGCCAAAGTTTTTAGACTTAAATGTAAAGATTAAGGTGTTTTTGACAAACGAGAAATCTTAAAATCAGGATAAAACAACTACTGTCAATTTCCACTACCATTGTCTCCTGTAGTCCCTATTTGAAGACGTCTATATTATTTTAAAGAATTTTCCAATATTTAATGATACAAATACATAATACATGTCCACTATAGATTACTCCAAAATACAACAGAGCAATAAATAGACAAAACATAGCACTTACCTTTCCACTACCAGAGATAAACACTGTCAGTATGCTATGTGTATTTTCAGACCATTTTCTGTGCATGTTTAACAACCTAAATAAATAATGTTTATTTTTATACCAAAATCAGATTATATTATTCATGCTGTTGATAAAATATGATTTGTTTATTTAGAGTTATATGAAACAATTTTCATGTTTTCATGCCAACCAACATAATGTTTATGGTATCATTTTCAGTGACTAGTTCTTATGAATCTTTCAGTCCTTTCTTATAGCTTATAGTGTGCATTTAATTCATTTCTGGCTTTCCTTTATTACACTGGGGAACAAAATTTTTGTTGCATGCACAAAAACACTTGTTCTTACCTAATTTGAGTGTGCTGATCTCAAATCTGACATTAGTTTTTCTCTGTAAGCTACAGGTTTTTTTTTCAATTCAAGATTTTAGGTTTTCATCTTATTGTAAAATTTTCGACATTTAGTTTAACATAATGAAGTAGAATGTCTCCTTGGGTATCATGTTTGTGAAAATATAATAATTTATATAATGCAGTAAATACACTAATATACTAAAAGATATGATTGCATCAGAATTTGTCTACAATTTTGAAATAGAACATATTAAAACACTTATAAAATTTGCGCAAAACTTATTTAAATTCTGTTCAGGCAAAAATTTGCGTTTGGAGCTCTTGTGTTTGTGTACTTGTTGAGGACAATCTCATTTGATGCTCAGAAGTAGTCTGCTCATCATTAACAGCTCCAAGATTTTTGGGAAACTTATCAAGATGACTGTTCAGGAAGTGAATCTTAACGCTCATGTTACATCCAATGTCGTGGAAAGCCAACAGCATCTTTTGAACCAGAAGTTCATAGTTTTCTGCTTTTTTGTTGCCAAAGGAGTTCTTTGTAACCTCCACAAAAGACTGCCATGCTACTTTCTCCTCCTTAATCATCTTCCTGGCAAATTCTTTGTCATATATGAGGGTTCGAATTTGAGGTCCATCGAATATACCTGCTTTTGTCTTCTCGAAAGACAAGGCAAAAAGAGCAGAAATAATATGTTGAAAGCATTCACTTTCTCTATTCAAAGCCTGAACAAACTGCTTCATTAAGCCAAGTTTGATGTGAAGTGGGGGAAAAATGATCCTGTCTCGATTAACTACAGGTTCATTCACAATATTTTGCATCCCTACTTCCAGAGCTTCACGTTTTGGCCACTTCTTCTGTGTCCAGTGTTTCTCCCAAGCTCGGCTGTCCCACCAACACAGAAAACAAGGATACTTCGTGAAACCTCTCTGTTGTCCTAGCAGGAAATTTACCATTTTAAGATCCACACAAATGATCCAGTTATGCTCTTCATACTTCAGAAAGTTGAGGACAATTTTTATGTCATTCTTACTAAGTCATTCAATTTGGGTTGGCTAAACTACTGAGGGGTTAATGACTGCTTGGCATCAGAAGAAGACCCTTCAGATTCTACAACCATTTCCTCATACATCTTATCAAAATACACTTGATCACCTTGTTTACTTTCTTCATCCTTAGAAGAAATAAAACCATTGAAAACTGGAACCGGGAGTGTCTCAGAGTGTGAGATAGGTCATATTGCTGAAGGAATATTAGGATATGCAATCATATGCTGTTTTTTCTTGCTGATTACCTTTGTATGGATCAGACAGAAATAACAGTCACTGCTGTGGTCCTTAGGTTCACGCCAAACCATGGAAATACCAAAAGGCATTCCTTTGCGTTTTCCTTTTGTCCAGTCACAAAGCATTTCCTCACAATTATGACACACAATATGAGGAGCCCAATTCTTGTCTTGATTGCCAGGGGAACTTGAAAATAGGTCATATATGCACATGTCACAAATGATGAAATATTGTGTCTTTGACATTGAAGTGTGTAACAGCCACATATATAACAGAAAGTGTCAGGACTATTCTTACATTTACACCTACTCGAAGCAGCCATGATTCGATCTTAAAACAAAATAAGAGGGTGTTTTTATCAGATAATAATTTTTTACATTTAAAAACAACTACAATTTTGTAAAAGTGATATTTCTAAAAAATTAATTGCCTTGTGGTTATGTTCAATCCAAGAGTTGTTGCCCTTTAACTCCAATTTAAAAACCAATGCATGCCATTAAATGTAACAAAAAGAAATTAAAATTGCATAAAAACTAGAGCATGCACCAAAAAACAGATTTCAGATTTGGAATCAGCGATGCAGAAATATATAGAAACAGTTCTAAAACCTCATGCAAGAGAAAATGAAAAAAAATTTGTTCCCCAGTGTTATTAACAATGCTGATTGTTCTTGTAGCTAATAGTTAGTTCTGCATATGCTTGAGATCAATTGCTAGAAATAAAAAGATATTTAGGCTTTCGACACATGGCACGGTTGCACTGCAAACACGCTGCACCATGTGCTGTTTCTTAGGTGCTTCCAATTGGCTGCTACAGGTATCAAGATAATGACCTCAAACCATGTATGTATTCAGGGTATTCCAAAATGAAGAGGAAAATAAACGTTTTAAAGTTAAGAAGTCCAACAGAACCCAGAATCACTTTGAGCATTTTGGCTCTCCTGCAAACCCAATGATTCGATCTTGTGTAGTGCAGGAGCAGGAACCAAAAGAGTTAAAACTGAAAGCTTGTCTGACAGATATTTAAAGAATGATGTATCATTGTTCTGGTTTAAAGCAAGAAAATTGTATGAATAATTCATCCTCCCCCCAACAACAACAAAAGAATGTTTTTACACTTTCAAATAGGTGTTAAAATAGAAAGTGTTTTTGCCAAAAGTAAGTAAATGGAGTGTAAATTTCCCTTCCTGCCAAGACAGAAAAGGTTTTCCATCACAGCTGGGTAAGGAAATAAGATGCACCACCAGGAAATATTCTACCCAGAAGAAAACAGGAGTAAATGGCTTCATCCTCACCGGCACAAGCAGTCCTATCTTCCAAGTTATGATGAATTACTGAGTTGGCTATATTTAAGGATGACATGTTCTAAACATGGTCACATAAGGGCAGCAGCCCTCAATTAATCCGATGCTTCGCCTTTCAACAAAAAGTCAGGAAGTACAGAGTATGCTGATGAGGTGCGTCAGACGGAGAAACGCAGCAGGAGAGAGACTGACAGGAGTATGGGGAAGGGAGCTTTCTGTCTCCTTCTACCAGACCTACATTATTTCTGCCAACTCCTTTGTCTCATCAGAGAGAAATGGGGGGGGGAGAGGGATTGTTATTTCCATTGGTTAGAGTATGAGCTACTAATTGAGTCACATTTTCTAATAGATAGGACCACAGTTTTGTTTTGTTTTTTATTGTAAAACCCCACACTCTTTCTCTATTCGCAAATTTGAAGAGTAAGAGGTAGCCTCTTACTCTAGCATCAAGTAGGAGTGGTGGTCTTGAGCTAGACCACTAGATATTCAGACTAGACTGATTCCCCACTCACTGCCATTGCTTGCATAGAGCTCTTTGGAGCGCTGCCCTGGAGTACAGTTTTAGTTGGGGAAAGCTGAGACATTCCTGGATTTCTTGGCTATTGAAATTCCATTTTGGTTACCTCAAAAATGCTTAGAAGAAAGTATCCAAAATACAACAAGAATATTCAGGTTAGGTTGAAGCTGTCAGTGTATTCAGCCTTCCTTATTAGATGCACACATTCATCTATAAGTTGCACAGTTTCTGGACTCTCGTATTGCCCTCTGTAAGGCCTGTGGCCACCGCTGTCGTGGCCATGCAGGTTCACATTGGATTCTGGCAGATGGTAAAGAAACAGTGGAGCCAAAAAAACTATGGGCCATTCCATTTATTAAAGTTTCACACCGGTGGAGGAGCAAACAGGCAGGGAAAACGATTCCCTTTCACTCAGGGCTCCCAAAGCCCTGATAGATTCTCCAGCTCCACAACCAGGAGAATCATCTCTGGTTCCTCCTAGAATCAAAGGCCCACCAGTCTCAGTGGAGCTCGCAAAGCTCCTCAGCTCTGGTGCCCAGCTGCCAAGCTCCACAATGACGTGACAGTGCATCATCAAGGACTACTGCAGAGCTTACTTTCAGTAGCACCCAACAAACATGTGCTCTGTGAGCAAAGACCCAATCTTATGATCAAGGAGAAAAAAAAAAAAAGACAAAGACAAGACATCAGGACAGGTAGGTTTTGTTGTGTGATTTTTTAAAATTGATTTGATTATTTTGTCACCCCCATAAATTGAGTCAGGGCCACTGGCTCTTCTCTATCCCAGAGGAGCAGAGGAAGAAGAATCTCTCATTTTGTGAAGAGACACCATGAGCTGACTTCTGGGTGAGTCATCTAAGCCTCCGCAGACACTTGAAAAGAGTAAGTTCAAGAGGAGGGAATCCCTGCTGTGTTACAGGATGGCCTGATGGATGACGGTTCTACAAGTGCTGCAGTCTCTGACAGGCACAGAAGAACTGTCAGTCTCTCTTGGGGAAGGCAAGAGAGCAGACAAAGGTCCTGGGCTCTGAGCTGAGCCGCCCCATCAGCAGGAGATAATGCAAACTACCCTCAGGTCCTAAAAGGGAAGAGAACATATCTGAAGTCACATCCACCACAGAGGCAATATTCAGTGATGTCACAAAGATCTGCCTACTGTGAAACAGAAAGAATTTGGGGGAATGTGGTAGTGATCCACATTGCAGAAACTTATCAGTTAGGAAATGCCTGAGTATTTTCCGATTTGTCTTCACGGTGGGCAAAACTCCCTTCTAATACACAGTAGTCCAAATGCTTGTAAATTATAAAGTAAGGAGCATCTAGGTGTGTGTGGGGGTTCTACAAAGGGGTACCTCAGACCCAAGGGCAACAGTGTATTTTCAGAATAAATTCATCTATAGCTTCATCAAGGGAAAATTTCATTTCAGGTTGTGGGCCTTAAAATAGCTGTCACAGTAAAAGCACCCAGGAGAAGCAGCTAAGGAGTATAAAGCTGGTGTCAGGGTTCAGCACTCTTAGATTTAACTTAGCATATCAATGAGTGGAAACAGCTATCACACAATGACAATCTTGGGAAGAAAAAACAAGTTTAGGTAAGAACTACTTTGGATAAAGGAGCAGTAAACTTACTGAAAAAAAAAGTCTCTAATATTCTGAGTGTTCACCACAAAGAAAGCACAGTTATTAACATGAGTATGATGCTGGGAATGGTATAAGGAATGTGTCACTTTTTTACCTCATAAATAGATATCACCACTCAAGTGTTAATAATTACAGCAGTGAGAATGCTTCCATAGATTCTATACAAAAAGGAAGCCAACCCCTAACAAACATTTATTGGAATTTACTAGCTGAATGATTTTCACAGTTATAGAAGACAATTTCCTGTTTTTAAAGAAGGCTATTGTCAGAATCTAAGACAGAGATCTTAACAATACCCAGATAACTATAAATCAAAGAGAAAAAAATAGACTTTCCAATAGAAGCAAAGACAAAATGTATGGGGAGCAGATGGGAAAATCAGGAAAGGGCTCCTGGAGAAGGAAGCACCTGAGATGGAACTTGAAGATGCAGGGTTTCAATAGAGGAGTAGTGAAATGAAGAGCTGTCAGAAACCACAGGAGTTCCAGGAAGAGCGTGGCTCACAGTCTCACTGCAAGGGACCCCGAGAGGAGGAGAACAGGGAAGATCTGCACATGGAGACCCCGGTCATTCCACAGCAGTAGCTTCAGTGAAGTTTAATAAATAGAGGTCACTTTTGAACAGTTGAGATTGTAAAATAGAAGTTACAAGAAGACAATAATGAATCAAGACACAAGTTTCAAGTTATAAGTGATAAAAAAAAAAAAGAAGGAAAATATAAAATAGAGAGGGCAAATGTTTTGTTTTGTTTTTTGCTTTTTTGAGGGAGTTAGAGACCTCAGCATGACGCACAGGAGGGAAGGACAGAAAGCCCCAGGAGTGTAGGACGAAGCCCGGGAGGGAATGAGGTCCGCAATGCGAGCGAGGGAGAGGTCCCGAGGAGAAGCACGCTGCGTGTTGTTTTAAAATGTATGTGACTCATGACTTAGACTATGTTAGTAGTAAGAAACATGAACATGAAGAATTCCCACTGGTAACTGTAATAAATGCCAACAAATAATAAGAATTAATATTAATTGATTATTTATGATGCAACTGGGCCCAGGCTCTGGACTTTCATACTTAAAATCTAATTTCGAATCACTTTTGTACGTTAGAGCTAAAAATTTAAAAGTACAAGCACATCCATGATTGTAAACACCTGAAATAAAGAAATTGCCACCTGTTCAGGATCCCTCCCTATCCCCTGCTTCCCTGCCCCCCATTCTACTAGCAACATGGGGGATCTGAGTGACCCAACATCCCTCTACCCAGAGTTGGTTCTCCCCTAGAAGTTCCATGCAGTAAGCGGCTCCTCCCCCCTTCCTGACTCCAGTACTTTACGGCTTATTTGGCGCCACCCTCAGAAAATTTCCCTCATCTTCATAAACTTCCCTTTAATCAAATGCACTCTTCTGCCCCAGCTGTTGTCCAATTAGCTCATAAATATCAAACCACTTACTCTATATTTGCCTTTCCCCTTTCCTGTTTCTCATTCTACTTTAAGTCAATAGGGAACTTAAACATGCTAACAAATGGAAGAATATCCACCACTGCTGTTGTATTGACAAAAAGGAAGGAAAAACTCCCATATTGTGAAGTGAAATAGGGCAGTACAATGGATCTTACAGAAGTTCTCTCTTATCTATATATCCTGATCTTCTAATTATACCAATTTTCTCTTAAGCTTCAAGATTAAGAAAAAAAGCTAATTCCTGATAATTTTCTTTCTATTTTAAGATATAAAATAGCATTTTCTACAATTTCTCGCTGAAAATTAGTATTATTTCTTCTACACTAAGAATGAGAAAATTTTTTATGAGCTAACCTAAGATACTAATCCATTTAGAAAATGTATTGTTCATGAAAATAAATTTTGTGCTTTTAATAATTTATAAATATACCTTTTAATACAATCTCTTTGAATGTTGGAAACTGTCTGAATACAAAGATAAAATGTTATTATGCAAATGATGATGACAGACTATCTAATTAAACTAAGACCATTATTTTTTGTTCCAGATGTTATGCTATCAAATACTTTTATTTTATCCTTAAAAATCTCATCAGTTTCCTATGCAGTAGAAATGTTTAAGAAAATTAACTCCAATATAATATATAAAACACATATTTCTAAAAACATATATAAAAATAAAAAATATTAAGAGTGCAAGACCGTTCCAAAGTCTACTTTTGATACGCCTAATTACATATCAAAAATGCTTTCTAAAATCTCCTGTTGTTCTAATGACTTGAAAATTATAATAAGCCAAATAACAAATCCATACAGTAAATAATGAATTAACAACCTACTTAATTTCAAAAAGGAATTCAAGTTAGCTTAACAGAAAGCATGTAATTAAGCAAGATACTTTGAATTAAATATGAGCAAGAAAAAAGAGAAATGAAGGAAGGTAAAATGGAGAGACTAGATAGATTTGTACACAGACACATGCCATGATCTATTGTAACTATTCATGGGCACTCAGGTTTGGTTTTCTTAGTGTTCTAGAAGCTAAAGATGATCAATTACAGTGTTTACAAAGCAATAACTACCCTAATGGTAGTTATCTAAGAATAAAAACAACTATTTCTGATGCTGACTTCCTACCTAGAGAGATCTTTAGCATCTGCAATGAAATTCTCAGAGTGATCCCAATGATAGGATTCTTCGTGCTTGTAATAAATATTCTCCACACAAGTTTGGGGAAGCACCCAAAAGCCTAGCTGGATAAAATCATCTCCATGAGAGGCTATCAAACTGCTGTCTAGGAAATGGTTTCCTCAAATGAACTTAATTTGTCATGATATTATCTATGGTATTATATGGACTAATTATCTTTCAGTCAATATCACTTAAATATTTGTTCCCAATCCATGCTTTCAAAAGTACTAAACATTACCAAAGTCACATGCCTTGATCCAACAACTCAGTGTGGCTAAGGACATCGGACTGCATTGAGGCTCCACGAGGCATTCTGGGTATGAAATTGCCATTGAACAATCTATGCAGAATACTTGTGTTTTACACGATAAACAGTGATGGGATCATCCTAAAATGGAGAATGACATTATAGAAACTTACTGAAGTGACAATGCTGTGTAAATGCAGTGGCACAAATCATCTGCTGGTCAAACACACACCCAAAAACAAAGCACTGAAAATAAAAATTCCTATGCTTGATTTTTGCTTCTAAAAAATATTAAATCAGTGAAGTTAATATACAGACTTTTAAAATGCACCATATTGGATCTATTTTCTTTAATGAGATCTATTTTCTTTAATAAATAGCATTATTGTTCAAATTGGTGCTTTGTAATCTCATGAAACTAAATAAAGTTTACTCTTCTGAATTCCCATGAACATTTCAGGGTATTATGAATTGAATCACAGATTTATCTAACAGTGTTATGTTATTTTATTTTGTTTTGTTTTACAATTTGCTACACAGTAGTGAAATATAATAAATTAAGGCTTTAATGCATTGTCATTGAAATAACATGATTTCCTTATAAATCCTGATTGCATTACTCATTTGCTAAGTTGTCCCAAAACTTTGTATTTACTTGTTATCTCCATTATGATAAAGAGACTACATGAAGGAAACAAAATTATAAAAGATAATTTCTGTTCTCTTGCAAATATTTAATTCTAAATTGTCACCTTATGCAATGAATTTATAAAACAGTATGATAGTGTCAAGATTCACAGTTTAAACAATGTGTTTTGCTCTTCTTGCATTTGTTAGAAATGTCTTTATAAAGCTGGGAGCATGTTGTTAACACCTCACTACATCAAGAGTGGGGATACAAGGCAGTCATTAACTGTGAAGGGGTTTGACAGGCTTCCAAGTTATAGTTGAAATTAATCCATTATAACTTTTGTGACCAACACTATGTGCCAAGCAAATTATGAGTACCAGGAATATAATTAATAATCAGAAGAGAAGGTTCCTACTGTCAAGAAACTCCACTTAATGGAAAGGTCAATGCATTTTTAAAGACCATAGACTTTGTTAAATGCAGTGAAGACAATAATCGGACACTGTGAGAAGAATACTGGGGAGGAATTTGAATAAGTGGTCAGATAAGGCCACTTGGAGAAGGGGATGTACTTAAAATTTCACCAGAAGGAGAAGGAGTCAAGTATTCAGTCACCTAGCAAGAAAGAACCGAGAGACCCCGAGGAAGGAAAAGGCTAGTTATATTTTAGGAACTGATGGAAGCCAAGGTGCCTATGGTATAGTGAGCAATGGAGAGGCAGGAGTAGACTCAGGTAGAGGACAAACCACACAAGGCCATGAACGTCTCAGTAAGATTCTTGCTTTTCTTCTGAAGAAATGGAAAGCCCTAAGAACTATGGAAGTATGGCAAGGATGAGGGCAATACATTTGGAAAACAGAATGAATGAACAAAATTAGGCCTTCCGTAATGACCCAAGATTCTAGTAAGTCTTAAGAGATCATTTTTAAAAGATAAAGAAATCCTACTTAAACAAAATCAGGTACACTGATTTTGGCTCTTCTCATTAATGGACTGTTTTTCTTCTTAATCTTATATATAAAATTTCATACATGGCCAGAAGCCTTTAAGATTCAGAACTATATTTTCCCCCAAAGAAGAAAAGACACAGGAAAGCATAAAGATAAGACAATGAATACTTGTGTTTTCACAACAAACAGTTTTGAATTTTTCAGCTCTACTTACTTTAGTAATAATGTTTATATAACACAGTTTGCATTAAAGTTTGACTCTCTCAAAAGCAAGCTAGTAACACTCTCAAAAAGTAAGTCTTGTTTGCCTGGGAGAAAAGACTATAAAGTTACTGAATTTACTAGACTTTATTCATCAAATTTCAGTATAGTCACTGTTTATGAGAGGTACAATTTTCAGGTCATTTTATTTACAATTTTAATATATATATACACACACATATATGTATATATGTATGTGTATATATATGTATGTATGTGTGTGTGTATGTGTATATATATATATATATATATATATGCGCAGTGGTACCTTGAGAAACAAACAGACCAACATACAAATTTTTTTTAAGATACTAGCTGCGACTCGGTTCATATTTTTGTTTGAGATCTGAGCGAAATTCTGAGATACGAGTCGTGATTTGGGAAGCTGCCACTAGTTGGTGCGTTGGTGCATGGATCCAGTATTGGCAGTTTGATATATGAGTTGAGTGACTTATAAGCTCGGTTATAGAACGAATTAAATTTGTATCTCAAGGTACTACTGTGTGTGTGTGTGTGTGTGTGTGTGTGTGTGTATATATATATATATATATATACATACATACATATATTGTGTATTTCCCCATGTATAAGACACTTCCAGGTATAAGACCACCTTAATTTTAGGACCCGAAATTTGAAAAAAATGTATTACATAAAGTTATTGAACTCAAGTTTTATTCATCATAAAATTCATACAACTCATCACTATCAAAACTTCCATCCATTAGCTTGTCCTCATCTGTGTCTGATGATGAATCACTGTCTTCATATATTGCCTCGTCCTCAGTTCCATCTATGGCATTTGAAATGCCTCACTTCTTAAATAACTTGACAACTACTGTATAAAATGCACCCAGTTTTTAGACCTTTTCGAAAAAGGGTGCATCTTATACATGGGGAAATATGGTATATGCATGTAAATGAAGTTATTAAGCACTGGTATCTGATTTAAATAGCATATATGGCATTCAGAAGTAAATGAGGCAAGAAATATTCCCCATAAATTGACCTCATCCAATAGCCTATGAGAAAGAATGGCAAGAGCTTGGTTAAGGTGACTTCATATGAAATGGTCTAAGGACCTCGTGGGGAGAGCAACAGGAGAGGGTGGACTCTCCTGCTCTGATGAAGTCCTTGGCTCCAGGGTCACTCTGGTTCCTCCAGATGTACTAAATCTGAAAGGTGATCTCAGAAACAAAAATTGGGAGATGAATCTTGAGTTAGCCACCATGGTAGAACCTATGCCTTGATTGCTGAGCAATTGTCAGATGAGAAGAAGCAAGCCAACATCCTCTCAGGACAAAGATGACATCACCTTTCCTTACTGTAAGCCATTTTTAGTGCCATGAGTTCTTAAAACTGTCATGGCCTTTTATCTCCAAAATCAATACAAACAAACAAAATACAGGGAATTTGGTCTGTTGCATACTTGACTAAACAAAAACTTTGATCTCTTAAATTCATATTAATCTACCACCTCCTTACCATGCCTCAAATTTATTTTATCTAAAAATGTCTCACATGCAGAAGTTTTTGAATCCTAGAATGACAGATATTCCCTGATTACAAATGTACAATAAGCCAAAGAAAATATTTTTCATAATACTTGCTCTATGGAGCAGGGTGTTCTTGGGGAAATTATTTTAGGGCTCTAAATTCTTCAGTTCATCAATTCCCACGCCATTTTCAATCTATAGCCCCTGTGCATTACTATGACAACTACCAAAGAAAAAGAAACACTCTAAGCCAACTAGACAGTCAATATCCCACTCTCCACATTTTCCCCAAATGAGAGCATGTGAGTGTAAGCAGCTAACTGACAGAGATACTTTCTTTCATCATCTATTTACTATCTTAATAATCCCTTCACCACAATTTCTCTCAGTGGCTGAAGAGTTTGAGATCAAATTAGAAGCATATTGCTAATGGCTTCTCTTCCATGAAATGAGAAAAAAAAAAAAGTAGGTTCAGCATATGATGGGATGTTTTCAGAGAAATCACTTGCATTTTTTAAGATACTATAATGCCAACTAATTCTGGATGATAGCAAGTATAACATGATAACTAGAGACAAAAAGTGTGCATTGAATGTAGATAATTTTCTATTGGTAGCTCATCTTTATGAAAGTATTTCCATTGAAAACAATTTGTGTAAATTTCCACTAGCCTTTGTTTTTTCCTTTTTGCGTGTTGTTATATCAGCACGAAGCCAGAGATGGAAAACTGATTGACTTTTGCAATGTTTCCTGCTATAAAATCACAGCTCCCAGTTTGAGAAGTAAAAATATAGATTTGGACATAATGTTTTAAAGGACGGACACACACACACACACACACACACACACACACACACACACAAGTACCCGAGTCCTCGGATTGCCCACTGCAGCAACGTGTGACGCTCTTCTCCAGTGACTAATGCAGAATTGAACAGGGATGTGTTTTAGGGTCCAGTAGCTCCCCTTTCACTTAAAATCTCTGGCTTATGAAAAAAACTGCATAGCGATAACTTTCTTTGGAAAAATATTACCAGAGCTATCAGAGCAAAGAAGATGCTGTAATATAAGGGTTATATTTTCTTTTTCCCCCCAAATATGACTTCCTTTAAACAGAATTCGTCTGGCATGATCTGAGGATATAAGCACTAGAAGAAAGTGACACATAAAAATAAAAGAAGGCACTTGAATTAAAAATAACTTTTTGATATTGAGAGTAATCTGTTAATGCCCTGACAATTCAAAGTTTCTCTTTATAAATACACATTCATGTATACACGTACACACACTCCTACACTAATACATTCATTAAAAACACATTGAGCATATTTTATGAGCCAGGCCCTGGGTTTGGTACTGATAAGATAATGGCGATCAAAAGCAGACATGATCCCAGGTCCTCTGAAGCTTGCAGTCCAGTGACTAGAAAGATTTTATTTTATTTTTTTTTTGACAGAGACAAGGAGAGAGTCAGAGAGAGGGATAGACAGACAGGAAGGGAGAGAGATGAGAAGTATCAATCATTAGTTTTTCGTTGCAGCACCTTAGTTGTTCATTGATTGCTTTCTCATATGTGCCTTGACCGTGGGCCTTCAGCAGACCAAGTGACCCCTTGCTCGGCCAGCGACCTTGGGTCCAAGCTGGCGAGCTTTGCTCAAACCAGGTAAGCCGGCACTCAAGCCGGCGACCTCCAGATCTCGAACTTGAGTCCTCCGTGTTTCAGTCTGATGCTCTATCCACTGCACCACTGCCTGCTTGGGCATGGCTAAAAGGATTTTAATGAAAAAATCCCACAGCAAAACACAAACTCACAGCCAGCAACGAAGATATATATGGTATGGTTAGAGCATCTAGTGGAGGCAAGTGGTTTTGTTGGGTGGGCTGGAAGAAGTTTTTCCATTTAGGGGCAAGGGATCTCGGGCACAGGAAGGAGGGAGACTGAAAGATGAGTAGAAAGTACCTAGGCAAAGATAGGAAGGCAGAGAGAAGCAAATGAATTCCAGAAATATTTTAAGCATCAAAAGCAATAGGGTTTAATGATGAGGTCTAGTATAAAATGCTAAAATCATTACAATATAAAAATAAAAAGAAATTAGAAAAAGGAGATGTATCTGTCATCAACCTAATTAGCTGTCATTTGTTTTAGTTTATTTAGGAAACATATCCTTTTAAATGACATTATCAGTTTTGATATTAACTGTATTTTATTATATCTTAATTATTATTATTATATTTTATTAAGTGAGAGCTGGGGAGGCAGAGACAGACTCTCACATGTGCCTTAACAGGGATCCACACAGCAAGCCTCCTACCAGGCGATGCTCTGCCTATCTGGGCCACTGCTTTGTTGCTTGGCAACCGGGCTATTTTAGTGCCTGAGGCAGGCAATGGAGCCACTCTCAGTGCCCTGGGCCAACTTTTCTCAAACCATTCCAGCCATGGCTGTGGGAGGGGAACAGAGAGAGATAGAGGGGGCGGAAGGGTGGAAAAGCAGATGGTTGCTTTTCCTGTGTGCCTTGACTGGGAATTGAACCCAGACTTCTGCACACCGGGCTGATGCTCTACCACTGAGCCAACTGGCCAGGGCCATAATCATGATTATTTTAAGTTATAAAATAAATAATCAGAGAACTTCAAATTCTGATGGTAGTATGTAAAATGTTTACTATTCCAGTAAAAGTAAATTCTGAAAATTAATAAAGTTTTAAAATTTTTTATTTACTGATAAGAGAGAGAGAGAGAGAGAGAGAAAGAGAGAGACATCAATTTGTTGTTCCACTTATTTATGCATTCATTGGTTGACTTTTCATGTGTCCCAACCAGGGCTAGAACCCACAACCTTGATGATTTGGGACAATGCACTAACCAATTGAATCACTCAGCTGGGGCTAAAAATTAACATTTTTATGAAATATAATTTAATATTCAGATGAACATATCAGCAGCTTTAACTAACTTTAAAAAGTCTGTGTAGGCCTTGGCCAGTTGGCTCAGTGGTAGAACATCAGCCCAGCATGTGTATGTACCAGGTTCAATTCCTGATCAGGGCACACAGTACAAGCTATTATCTGCTTCTCTACCCTCCCTTCCTTTTCTCTGTGTCTGTCTCTCTCTCTTTTCCCTTCCCGCAGCCATGGTTGGATTGGTTTAAGGACGTTGGCCCCAGATGCTGAGAACGGCTCTATGGAGCCTCTGCCTCAGGCACTAAAAATAGCTCAGTTGAGAGCATAGCCCCAAATGGGCAGAGCATAACAGGGTCCACTCCTCTCACGTGGAAAAAAAAAGTCAGTGTAAATTCTCTATAATCTTATGCTGTTTTCTGAATCAATTTTTTAAAAATCTCAAACAGAATTTTTTTTGTTCTAAACCTAGAATCTCACAGTATATAAAATTAAGAGGTAAACAATTAGGATAATTTCCAAAAACAACAGAATATTCAAATTTATTATTAAGATTTTTTTATCTTTGAAACTCCGTTATGTCCCATAATTAAATTTACCTCAACATACCACATTTTATTAAAGACTGATGTTCATTTCTTATCAGAAATAATGGTAAAACTCTATGCTTGCTGGCTTATGTAAGATTAAACAAAAATTCTCATATAATTAAAATGCAATGATTATTTGAAAAAGATAAACACAATTTAGAATTTATGTTTTTACTGTTATTCTCTGAATTACATGTTTAGTTGCAAATTATTTTAATTTTTACTGAAAACCTGCACAGTATTCTATTAATTGTTCACATTTTATAATTGTGGGTTTTTCTGAATTTTGGGTAATACAATACAATAAATTAATCTTAAAAATTGTCTATTGTTAAACAATCATAGTCTCTTTAGAAAGATGGTGATATGAATCAGAAGTGCATTTTCTTTCTTCTTTTCCTTTGTGTCTATTGAAAATCTGAACTGTGCAGTTCATATTAAACCATCACCCTTGCACTGAGAGAGTCTGAAGGCGCTGCCAAGACAGCTGTTGTTCAAACTCAATGGCAAGTTCAAGTGGGTGGGGAGCTAGACACATTTTCTTTTCTTTTCTTTTCTTTTCTTTTTCTGAAGCCAGAAATGGGGAGAGACAGTCAGACAGACTCCCGCATGCGCCCGACTGGGATCCACCTGGCACGCCCACCAGGGGCGACGCTCTGGCCATCAGGGGGCGATGCTCTGCCCCTCCGGGGTGTCGCTCTGTCGTGACCAGAGCCACTCTAGAGCCTGGAGCAGAGGCCAAGGAGCCATCCCCAGCGCCCGGGCCATCTTTGCTCCAATGGAGCCTCGCTGCAGGAGGGGAAGAGAGA
This sequence comes from Saccopteryx bilineata, assembly GCF_036850765.1. Lineage (NCBI taxonomy): Eukaryota > Metazoa > Chordata > Mammalia > Chiroptera > Emballonuridae > Saccopteryx > Saccopteryx bilineata. The sequence goes on from NC_089495.1 coordinate 174,390,631, forward strand.
GACAGAGAGGAAGGAGAGGGGGAGGGGTGGAGAAGCAAATGGGCGCTTCTCCTATGTGCCCTGGCCGGGAATCGAACCCGGGACTCCTGCACGCCAGGCTGACGCTCTACCACTGAGCCAACCAGCCAGGGCCTACACATTTTCATTACATCGTACATGACATACAAGGTATAGAAAGGGTAGCATTTTTAACTTGCAGGTAGAGTGAAGATGCCATGGGAAAACACTGAAATGCTGTAGCACGTCTGTGTCACTATGTCCAGTGTTGCTCATCCGAGACAAGCCCTAGGTTTCCATGGATGTAACCAGCTTCTCTCAGTTGCTCTGTACTGTTACAGGGAATGGAGAACAGAGTTGCTGACTATTCTTGACAGCCATTCCTGTGTCCTGCCTAGAAACTGCAGTCTGTTCACCGGAAAGCCAGGGCCAACTGCCTCACCTTTGGATTCTAAATATCATTCAAGTTGAAATATAATAGCATTAACTGGCAAACCTGTGTATAAAACTGGTACAATTTTGATATAGAAATAGATAAACTTCTTGAGATAATACAAAAGCTTTCTAGGATCTATCTTCCTCATACTTAGTAACAAAATAGTTAATTTCTTTTATATATCAGTTTTGAAAAATCTCTATATCTTAAGTTTTTTAATAAATGTATATATTAAAGGTGACCTCTCTATGTACAGACATGTTAAGATACACACTCTCTGCTTCTCAATAGTTCAGAATGAATATTTACTGAGCACCTGCCCAGTGTCAGCTACCATATGAGGCACTAGATTCAGTTCTTAATGAGTCTTATACTTACAATTGTGACAGGGATTAAAAATAATAAAAAGCAGCAGCAAAATATGCTATGAGAATGCTTCTGTGTCAGAGCCTGGCCCAGTATGAATGGAGGAGATGTTCAAGAAAGTTTCCTTGAACATATAACACATGTTAGGTATGAATAGGAATTAATATAATGATGGGGAAAGAGAGGACTCCTCAGAGAAGAACCACCTCACAGAGCCCTGTCTGTGAGCATCTTATACAACTGTTTTCCCAGCATACAATATCATTTCAAAGGCAACAATGATTTTTTTTTTAGAAAGTTATTGGTTTCTTAAAAAAAATATTTGAGACTCACTTCCCTTCCTCCTGAGACAATTCTTTGGAAACTTATTGATGAAGTCAGACCCAGGAAGCCCAGATTGACCTAATCTATGATTAACCTGTGATACTGTCCGAGTAGAACTGCAGGAGATATCCATTCACTAACACTCCTACTAGAGTTCACTTTCTCTCTCCAATTTTCTCTCATATAGTCTCTCAAACTTCTTCCCTTTCTCATTTCTCTCAAAATCTATCCCATTACACCAACTCAGAGAAAAGGGAGCAGAGGCCAGACAAGGTTACAACCCTTTCTGCCATTACTAAAGGACATCTGTCATGGCTTCTCAGCCTCCTCCCTTACTTTCCTAAGGTTCTCCTTCGGTCTCTCCCCTTTGACCTCAGAGTCGCAAAAGCAAAAGGCCGAAAAAAAATGGGCTGTTCAATGCAAAGACCTGTGGTGAAATACATGCCTACTCCTTACCAAGCATTGCTACCTAGGTGTACTTGAGTCTTAAAATGGTTTTACAAAAAGAACAAGAATGGCAGAAGCCCTTAAACCTAACTAGGTTTAGGTCTTTGCCACCTACTTGCCTAGCTCCCAACACTTCCCTCTACTTTTTATCCTAATATCTCACCACTCACAGAATAATCTCCAACTTTTCATTCTCCTCAGACTCTATCTTGATGTCTATCATGCAACTCCCCTGCCCCTAAGCCTTGACCCATACAATGTAAATCAATGCTGCTGGATTATGAATGGGCTGTGTCTTAATTTTGTACCACTTTAGGTTCAAGGAATGAAGACAGGAGAGTGCTCACTTTTATGGACAGGCCTGCCATTAAGAACTCAACTCCAATCCTCCCGACTTGGATTCTGAAAAGTATTTTGCCTTCACATGAACAGCGATTGAGGTTGTTCAGGCTGGATAGCAGCATCAGCACTGGATATGTGATGGGTGAAGTTGGCTTCTATAGACTATTCTGGGAATACACCCAAAATTTGCATTTTTAAATTTTTTCTACTGAAAAGTGCCTTCTAAGCTCCAAATAACCACCTCATAAATTAGTTTTTGGAACAGAATGCTTTGTAAGATGAGGGACTGACTGCAATTAGAAAAAGAAAACAATGTAGATTGGATGAAAATTCAATTGAGTTAACCAAAAAGCAAAAGATGAAAGGCTATTCCACAGAAGCCAAGTAGTTTCTATGAAAAGATACCATTAGCCAGTAAATTAGACGCTTTTTGAAACTTGTATTAACTCTTTCCGGACACAAGGGTAACAGTGCACTGATGCCTTAGTGTTTTGAAAAGTATTCCCCAAATGCCTTAAATTAGTTTCAGCTCTGGAAAATCTGATTCACTTTTTTACATGAGGCCGGAGGACATACAGTTATCTATCAAATAGCCAAGCACGAATATAGCAGAATTAAAAATATAAAGCCACCTTAGTTTCCATCATATCCTTACATGCTACATACTGTACACAGAGACACAAACACACACACAGATACACACGTCTTGCCAATACACACATCAGGATTCACAAAATGTAAATTCTTCCACCTTTACCTGACTAAGAATGCTTTAAGATTCCCTTATTATCTCCCTTTTACGTTGAGCTATGTATATGGCAAAAATAGTAACAATAATATTACTACTAATAATAATAAACCCTTAAAATGTGTTAGAATGTTTTTTAATAACAAGTTGTTATTATATCTCATTTTCATTTTTAATTCTTACATGTCAGATCTTGTGAAAGAGATAAAAAAAATGGATTCTGCAACATGGCTGGTCATAGAAGTAGATAACTGCACAAGTTCCCTGCTCCTAATGTAAAGACAGATTCCTGAAAGTGAAATCCTGGGAGCAACTGGGACACATCAATGGTTATTTCAAACGGTCGGTTCATCTTGAAGGGGACAGAGTCAAGAGTCAATGTTTCCAACCCCACGAGAGTCGGTTGACTTTGCTATATTCCATGGAAATAAATATAATCTTTCCAATATGAGATGCGTAGCCATGATGTTGTAATTCTAAAGCTGGTAGGCTCTTCAGAATTGTTCATCTGGCTAAGGCATCTTCAAGCTGCGATCCTTCGGAGTTCTAGAAATTTATAAACAATTCTCCAAGAGACCAGGAGGGACTACTTCAATGATTTCTATTTTTTCAGTAACTTTTCTGGTAGTAAGTTTTTGTGTTAAATGAATGGTCTCTGGTTTCCTTTTGCAAAGCTCTGACTTCAACCCCTTGATTCAAGGGTCCCAATGGGGTAAGACATCTTCTTACTTAACCTCACCTCCACTATACTCATTCAGGTCTACAAAGATACAGAAGGCATTTAACAATAAGTACATTCTGTTTTTTATTTAGAGACTATCCAAAGGGTAAGAGGCTTTTACAAAAATACTGGTAATCTATTTTTAATTGAATATATTTTGGGAGATAAAGATTTAAAAATTGGGGCTGAGAAGTCCAAGTTAAGATATGTCAATATCAGTAGTTTCAGGATACTGAGGAATTCCCTTATATAATTTCTAGCCCAGCCTGCTGAAAATCAAAGGCTACAAATGATTGAAAAAAATCTAACAACAGGACATCAAAGTGATGAATGCTGGAGGAACCGTCATGTCTAAAACATACCTACGGCCTGAGAAAGTACATGCACGGTATTGGTTACCTACTGCTAAGAAACAAGTCATCCCAAAACTCAATGGCTTCAAACAAAACAAAAGAAAACACTTATTAGTTCTAATGAGCCTGCGGATTCAGTGAGCGGTTCCTCCAGTCTGGACCAGCCTGGCTGGGGCTTGGTGGTTCAGGAGGGCTACCCCCACGCTGGAGGCAGGGCTGAGGATTCTGTGCAAGATCTCTTATCCTTGAGGAGGCTAGCCCCAGCTTCTTCAGACTGTGAACAAAGGGTTCCAGCCGCAAGAAAGAGCAAGTCTGGTGCAAAAGTGATTTGTAAGCCTCTGCTTGAGCTACCTTTGATATTCCCCCGTTAGCAAAAGTCAGTTACATGATTGAAATCAAAGCCGGGGAAAGGGCTTACTCAATGTGTGATAACAGAGATTCAAATTATGATGGTCATTTTGTAACAACCCACTACATCTCAAGGTTTTAAAATTGATCCTATTTACTACAGAAGTAAACAAGATTTTTTCCTGAAATATAGCTTCTATGATTTTTATCAACATAATTTTTATTCAAAGAATCAAAAATCCATCCTATGACTATGCAGCATCCCATACAGATAGATACACATCATTGTATATCTTAACTATGTCTGTATTAGTTTAGTATGGCTGCTGTAGCAAATTTCCATAAACTCAGTCACTTAACACAAATGTATTCTCTTCGAGTTCTGGAGATCAAAAGTCTAAAATCAGCCTCACTGAGCTAAAGTCAAGGTGTTGGCAGGCTGGTTCTTTCTAGACTCTCTGAAGAGAATCTGTTTCTTCCCTTTTCTGGCTCTGGACGTTGCCCAAATCCCTTGACTTGTGTGGCCTCCTTCCTTTATTTTCAAGGCCAGCAATGTTACATCCTCCTACACCTTTTTACCACAGTCATATTTCACTCTCACTACAGCAGGAAAGTTCTGCTTTTAAAGACTCCTATGATTAGTTTAGGCCTACCCAAAAAACCCGGGAAGATCTCCCAATCTCAGGCTCCTGATCTAAATCACTCCTGCAAAGCCCTTTGGCCACATACAGTAACATTCACAGGTTCCAGGGGCTAGAGTGCGGGCGTCATATTAGGGCCACTATTCTGACTATCGCAATGTGTTATTGGAAAACTACCTAAATAAAATTTCCAAGTGCTAAATCATATTATACTGCATTGGAGAAACTAGCTAAACAAACAAAGAAAAATAACAATTATTTTTATTTTAAAAAGAAAATAAACAAACAAAAAAAATAACTTTTGAGTTTTTCACCCTGCACATGAAACCAATATATCTAACCTATGGTTCAACCATGATTTTAACTCTTGTAAAAAATATAATGGTAGAATTTTAATAGTGCAACTGAATTGTGTAGAGCATACTTTGAATGAATTAATAATAGTTTATATTATGCACCATTCTCTCTCTCAAATCAAAGCTACATCTGGGCCCTGGCCCCGTGGCTCAGTGGATAGAGCGTCAGCTCAGCATATAGATGTCCCAGGTTTGATCCCTGGTCAGGGCACACAGGAGAAGTAACCATCTCCTTCTCTCCCCCATTCACTCCCTCTTCCCCTACCAATCAGCCAGTGGTTTGATTAGTTCGAGTGTGGCCCCAGGCGCTGAGGATAGCTCAGGTACTAAAAATAGTTCGATACTCAAGCATTGGCCTCACATGGGGTTGCTGAGTGGATCCCAGTCAGGGCACATGTGGAAGTCTGCCTCACTATTTCCCCTCCTTTCACCTAAAAAAGAATAAATAAATATTTAATTTATTATTTATGAATAATGAATTCTTATACTTTCTATAGATGTCTATTTTCTAACTCACCATAAATACAACCTTGGATAAATGGCTATATGTGACCATATTGTTGTAACTTTGCAGTTTTGAAGTTTTTAAAAATTATGTCAGTGATCAACTCCACTTCTCAAATTAGGAAATCATTTCTAGTAATTGTTTCCTCCTTTCTCAAACTATTAAAGGGATTCCTCATAGAATTCACACTCTGTTTATAAACAACTAAAAATTACCCAGTTACTACCTGATAGAACTTCTTCCAAAACTGTTTTGTAAAAGGGCCTAATAAATCCTTGTGAACAAAATTTAAGCAAGATTTCGGAGCAGAGGCTCATAGTGGATTACTGACACTTCCGTGTCTATGTTTCCAAACTTTTTTATTATATTCTTGAATTCCTAATATTTTTTCTCTACATAACAGAAAAAATGCCTAGTACATTAAACTTTTCTGTAAAAGTAGATGAATAAGTGTGCAATGAGAGATCAGTAATAACTCTTGAAAATGCTTAATGCATTTTTTCTTGTCTAAGAAAAAATCCAGTACATTATTAAGATGCCTAGACATGGCTGACAAATAACTGCTTCTTTTGTCCTGATTATTTTTTAAATCAATGGCTCCATTAAAAAAACAAAAAACAAAAACTGTGAGTGAGTTTATGACCCATGTGACGAGACTCAAATATTCTACTCATGAATACAAAATATTGCTTTGATAAATAATTCCTTTATAAGCATCAGACAACCACTTGGATTACCAGTATTTTAAAAAGGCATAACAAATTTAATTTTTAAAAACTACTTTAAGTAATTTTGATTGTTCCTACATTCTATTATTAGGGAAATTGTCCTTGTTTCTTCTTACATTTCACTATAGTGTACAGTATAATAAAATCAGTAAAGAGGTAAATTCATAATTTTTATAGTAATGTCATCCCACAACACCATTTTTAGAGGATAACTAATAAGGTAAAAATAACCCAAATATTATTTTTCTGAGTTCTCTAATACTCAGAAAACAATTAAAATCATTATTACTTATAAAATATAAATGATTATTAAAAGTGGATGGATTTAGAGACCATATCAAATCCTACATGTGTTCCAATAATTTTATAAATATATTATATGTGTGAATATTGACATAAATAATTCAAATTCTGAACTTCTTCTCACCCAAAAAATTACTAATAAAGGTTGGATTTCACTTTGTTAATGATGACAACATAGACATGACCAGAAACGAACACTGTCCATTTGATGGTGAAGTTTTGAAATGAATAAGTTAGATTAATTATTTCTGAATAACTGGTTTTTTCCTTGCTTAAATCCAGTACATTATTAAGATGCCTAGACATGGCTGACAATGGACCAAGGTGAGCCTTCTGTCAGCACACACAAAGGCTCTGAAGCAGAACTCACAATAGCACACACAGACCAGTATGCTAATCTGCAACCGAGGGGCAGGGCTCACAAAAGGCCAAGATGGCAGAAAATCTCCAAAGAACACCGCATTTCAGTAACAAGATTTTCTGAGAGCTCATTAATATTTAACAAAGCCAAGAGTGCTGTTTTTCTTTCATTTAGTCACACACGCCTCCTAAAAATTATTCCTACACTGAGAGAGTATTAGTAAAATAAACGATGCATCTAAAAGAAGCTTCAAATGAAAGACAAGGGGCTTTTAAGATAAGCCTGCATTCAGTGTGAGCATCTGCACCCAGAGACCATTTACACAAATTAACATATTTTATGTACTGTAAAAAAGTTTAATTTAAGATTGTTTAATTTAAGTTACTATTAGGAAATGCTTGTGAACATTGTGTGCACAACCCGCAAAAACACAAGTTCTGATAAGTAAGGCAAAGATTTGCTGCTTAACAAGAGAGCTAGTGGAAAAGATATTTTTCAATTGCAAGCCGTGTTTCCTTGAATTATTTAGCAGGGTCATCAAGAAATAAGTGTTGGATGGAGATAGATCTAGGTTTGCATCTGACACTAGCTATGCAGTATTAGGTAAATTACACAATCATTGCAAAACTCAGATCTTCCATCTGTAAGATGGCTAATATGATATGGCTTTACTCCCTAGTAGGAGATGACTCTAAAATATCAGACAGATTGACTCCATAAAAGAATTCAGGGCCCTGGCTGGTTGGCTCAGCAGTAGAGCATCAGCCCAGCGTGTAGAAGTTCTGGGTTTCATTCCCTGTCAGGGCACACGGGAGAAGTGATCATCTGCTTCTCCACCCCCTTCCTCAACTCTCTCTTACTCTCTCTTCCCCCTCCTGCAGCCATGGCTGAAATGGTTCAAGCAAGTTGGCCCCAGGTGCTGAGGATGGCTCCCTGGCCTCACTTCAGGTGCTGAAATAGCTTAGTTGCCAAGCAACAAGCAGCGGCCCCAGATGGGCAGAGCGTCACCCTCTAGTGGGCTTTCTGGGTGGATTCTGGTCAGAGCACATGCAGGAGTCTGTCTCTGCTTCCCCTCCTCTCACTGAATTAAAAAAAAAAAAGAAACTAGAGAAAAAAAAACACCTTACTTATCAATCACCCCATTAACCTGATAGAACTACTATCATCAAGTAGTAAGTATCCTTCTAGTTCTTTGTGTGTTTATGTCTGTGTGTGTGTGTGTGTGTGTCAATAAGCTTGTCTATACCTTTACAAATTTTATTTTATGGATATGGAATCCTACTTTTCATTATCTCATTTGATTTTTTATACCCTCCTCCCTATTGAAAAGAGATCATGAATATTGATATATTTCCATATCTTTAGCTTATTTTACAACATCATTTTAACACCTGATGGTATTGCACTGTGTGTATGCATCACAGTGTTTGTATGTATCACAATGTTTAATCAGTATGTATCTGTCAATAAGTATATTGGTATACATCCTTAATTATCTTTTAACCTAAACCCTTATGACAAATGTTGCACATACAGAATCTTGTATATATTATTTCCTTCAACTTGATAACATGCCTTTCTTTCTTTTTTTTAATTTTTTCTTTTTATTAATTTTTTTTTAGAGAGTGAGAGAGAGAGAGGAGGGAGGGAGGGAGGAGCAGGAAGCATCAACTCCCATATGTGCCTTGACCAGGCAAGCCCAGGGTTTTGAACTGGCGACCTCAGCGTTCCAGGTCGAGGCTTTATCCACTGCGCCACCACAGGTCAGGCAACATGCATTTCTATATATCCCACTCTTACCATTTTTTTAAAATTTAATTTTCAAGTAGATAATATGTTTGTCTTTACCAATTTTATATGAATATAATATAAATAAAAAGTGAACAATAAAAAAATCTTCCCCCTTTCCCTGTGTCTTATTATTTCATTTCTCACCTCATCTACCCTACAGGCAACATGGTTATCAATGCACATAGTCTTTTAGATTTTATCTATGAATACATAAATAAATATTTATATAATTATTTTATTCCTGTTTTCCATAAAGGGTAGCATATAATATATACCATGCTATATACTGTTTTTTCCACTTAATAATATATTTTAGAATTCTTTCTATATTGGTGGTAAAGAGATTTCTCATTCTTTTTTATGATTGCATAGTATTCCATTGTATAGCATTCCATTATAGGTGTACCATAATTTACTGTAATTTATTCAACCAGTCTTTTACTGATTGGTATTTGGTTTTATTCCAGTGTTACTCTTGAAAAAAGTTACTGCATTGATTCATATTGTGCACATATTATTTCACATGTATGCAAACATATCTCTAGTTCAAATTAATATCCAAAATACTTAACAACACATGGGCTATACTAGTGCTTATCATAGGATTATCAATTCTTCCTGCGAAAGAAATTCCCAGAAATAGAATTGCTCAACTTAGTTCCATGTATATTGAAAAAAGTGGTGAGGGATGCACAACTTTCTACCAACATGTGCTCTTTTTAGCACTCGGTGTTTCTTCCCTGCAGCTCATGGACGATCTCAGCTGCTTTGGGCAGCCCTTCTGTCTTACAACCCTGTTGGAATTTACCTGTCTCCCACCAATTTCATTGATGCATTTACTGAATCATTCCTCCACATAATTGAATGATTTTAAAGGTTTTGTAAAATTTACTGGTGAATAAGTGATATCTATTATTAATTAAATTTGCCTAATGTTAAGATAATTTATAAGGAGGATCTTTTCATATACTTATTAACCATTTCTATTTCATATTTAGTAAGTGAGCTATGTCTCTCCTTTGCTCACCATTGTAATGAAGTATTAGTAATCTCCTTTTTGTTTCCCAACAATAGCATGCTCAATAGTAAGGTTATTTGTGAATATTTTTATTTCATTATTTCCCTTTTACTTTTTATTTGGAAATGGCTAGAGTAGATAATTTTTATTTAAATTACCTAGCTTTTTCACAGAAAATTCAGAGTCAAGGAAACAAGTAGATTAATTCCTTTACTCATTCATTCATTAATTCACTGAAAATGTATCAAATGCCGAAGTGTGCCTAGTATTTTTCTGGGCCCTGATGACAAAGAGGTAAATAAGTTCCAAGTCCCATGGCACTTATTTTTCAATAAGAAGAAAAATAAAGAAGGGAGGGGCTAGAGGCTGCAAGTGGAATGGGTTTTATTTTGTTTTCAGATATTTAGAGGTATCAAAAGGGGCCTATTTAAAAAAAAAAAGATTAATTACTGCAGTTACCAAACAAAAACAGCCTTTCTATGACCAAAGTTATTCCTATGGTCAGAAAGGAGTGTTTTAGTACCCTGCATTCAGTCATTAGACATATTATACATTGGTGAAAAGTTTGAAAACTACTCTAATTCTATTTTATACTTTATATATGGTTTGACTAAACAGATTTCAGAAAATTTACTTTTTAAATATCTACTTAAAATTCAAAAAGCAATACTTACCCCTCACATTTCAACCTTGACGCAAGAGATAAAAAAACACCACTTAATAAGGACAAATAAAGAGTCGTGGTGAGAAAAATCAAAGTAGTTTAGAAGTAACTGAAAAACCTGTGTAGAAACTATTGTCATAAATGGAAGTAAAATTAACCACAAATGCTTAGAGGGACAATAAAACAAAGAACTAGCTCCTTGCATGTACTGCTGTTTTGTGCCAGGCACGTGCGGGGAGATTTCAGCTCTTCCAAAGAGATGCCCTTTCCCTGCTACAGAAAGTTTTAAGGACACAGTAGTGATAGATATGCTGCTGCATAACTTTCCTAACATCTTCCAATTGGAAATCAGGCCCAAGTAATATCTGTTTGGCCCCATATTCTATTGCAGAGACAACATAATGTACTGTGAAAGAGCTTTGGTTTTGGAAATACTCCAATTGGAATCAAATCCCTTGGTGACCATTAATTAAGTACAGTATGTGACCTTATGCAACTCACTTAATCATCTGTCCCTCAATTTTATCATATCAAAAAAAATGAATACTTATTTCATAGAGTTGGCATAATGATTAAATGAGCAAATCCATTCCAAATACTTAGAATAGTCCTGTCTGGTTGGTTCAGTGGTAGAGCATCAGCCCAGCATGTGCATGTCCCAGGTTCAAGTCTTAGTCAGGGCACACAGGAAAACCAACCATCTACTTCTCCACTCCTCCCCCTCCCTCTTCTCTTTTTCTCTCTCTTCCCTCCCATAGCCATGGCTTGATTGGTTTGAGTGCATCAGCCCTGGGCACTGAGGATGTCTCCTTAGAGCCTCTGCCTCAGGCACTAAAAATAGCTCAGTTGTGAGTATGGCCCCAGATGGCAGAGCATCAGCCCCAGACAGGAGTTGCTCAGTGGATCCCAGTCGGGGTTCATGCATGAGTCTGTCTCTATCCCTCCTCCAATCACTTGAAAAATGAAGGGAAAAAAATACTTAAAATAGCACTTTGCACATATTAAGTGCTCTATTATTATCTATGATTCTACTACTATTACCAATTATCATCATTGTTGTTGTGGAGGTATTTCATGTAGATAAAAAAGTGTGTTTGGTTATTGTCTGACCATTTTGCCAAAAACCTCATTTGTTTTTATTTTTTGTTTTTGTTTTTGTTTTTACCATTTTAACATTTTAGTGTACAATTTTAGTGGCATTTAATACATGCACAGATGTTGAGCAACCATCACAACTATACAGTTCTAGAACATTTTCATCACCCCCAAAGTATACCTCATACCCATTAAGCAGTCATTCCTCATTCTCCCCTCTCAACCAGCCCCTGACAACCACTAATTAGCTATCTATCTCTATGGATTTTCCTATTCTGGATATTTCATATAGATGAAGATATGCAGTTACATGGCCTTTTGTGTCCAACTTCCTTCACTTCATGCACATTTTCAGAGTTCATTCATGTATCAGCACTCCATTCCTTGTTATGTCTGAATACTATTGCATTATACAGCTAGGTGGCATTCTGTTTATTCTTTCTTCAGTTGATGGTTATTTGGTGATTGTGAATAATATTGCTATGAACATTTGTGTACAAGTTTTTGTTTGAACACCTGTTTGCAATATTTTGGTTATATACCTAGGAGTGAAATGGCTAGGTCATATGGTCATTATATATTTAACTTATTGAGAAATCACCAAACTCTTTTCCATAGTAATTGAAATACTTTACATTCCCAGAAGCAACATATAAGGGTTTAAATTTCTTCACATCCTCATCAACAATGTTATTTTCCCATCTTAATATTTATTATAGCCATCCTTGTGAGTGTGTATGACTAATGGTTTTAGTCATTTGTGTATCTTTTTCAGAAAAATATGTATTCAAACTGTCCCATTTTTATTGGATTTTTTCTTTTCTTGTTGTTGAGCGATAAGAGCTTTTGATATAGTCTGAGTAGTAGACTCAGATATACAACATAGAAATATTTTCTCCCATTCTGTGGGTTGTCTGTTCACTTTTTAATAGTGTTTTTTGAGGCACAAACTTTTATATTTTGGTGATGTCAAATTTATCTATTTTTCCTTTTGTTGCTTGTGATTTTCATATCATATCTAAAAATCTAATACAAAACTCAACATTATGAAGATTTACCCCTATGTTTTTATTTCTAAGAGTTTTGTTTATGTCTTTAATCTATTTTGAGTTAATCTTTTATGTGGTGTGAGGTAAGGGTCCAGTGTCAGACTTAAATGTGGATATCCCATTGTACCAGCACTATTTATTTATTTTTGTTGTTGTTGTTGTTGTTTTTTTTTTTTTGTGTGTGTGTGTGTGTGTGTGTGTGTGTGTGACAGAGACAGAGAGAGGGATAGATAGGGACAGACAGACAGGAAAAGAGAGATGAGAAGCATCAATTCTTTGTTGTGGCACCTTAGTTGTTCATTGACTGCTTTTTCATATGTGCCTTGACCAGGGGGCTACAGCAGACTGAGTGACCCCAGCAACCTTGGGTTCAAGCTGGTGAGTTGTGCTCAAACCAGATGAGCCCGTACCAGCACTATTTGTTGCAGAGACTATTCTTTCCCCATTTAATGATCTTGGCAACAGACATTGTGGAATAATGGAAAACTGAATTTTGTTGAAATCAATTGATGATAGGTTTATGGGCTTATTTCTGAACTCTTAATTTCTCCTCATTGATATAAATATCTAAGACCATATATGTCAATATCCTTATACCATACCACAATGTTTTGATTATTATAGCTTTGTAATAAGTTCTGAAAGTGAGTAATAAGTTTGGAAAAGTGAGACTTTCAATTTTGTTGTATTTTCCAAGACTGTTTTGGTTATTTGCAAGTACACCACTTCATTTTTTAAAAGTTATCAACCAAAAAAAATAGATATAACAAGACCCTAGTAGCCGTCACATAGTGTGAGTTTTAATATAACATATTTACCAGTCTCAACTAGATGTTTTTCTTAAAGGGGAAATGTTTTCAGTGTCTGCAGCAATTTTTAAGAAAATGTACCAGAATGGAAAGAACTAGGTGACAAGACATTTTAAAGATAATGATAATAATAATAATACTTATTTTAAAATATTAACATTAGAATGTTTGGGGAAGCAGTAGCACATACATTAGCTGAAATTTTTGTGAAGAAGTCAGACCAGACATGATTATCTTCAAAACACAAAAGAGGAAGCTAAGGCCAAGAAGTTAACATTGGTTATTTCAGCTTGGCAGTCAACATCAACTATAGATAAACTTGGTATTATTTATTATATGATCTTACTTCAGTTAAAAAATCTATAGCCAGTAAGAGTTTTTATAATTGTTTCTGTAAATCTCTTGCTCATTCCAAGGTCTCGGAGAGGCAAAAACAAAATGCAGGTGCCAAACACAGATCTGAGCTCCCCTTAGACTCGTGTCGATGGAACGTCTTCAGGTTGTGTGTGTCCCTTTCTATTCTAAGCTGTGCTACGATTCTCCTCCGCATCCTGTTAAAATGATTTATTCCCCTCTCTGGCACAAAGTTTTTCTTTGACATTTAAATTATTATTAACTATAAAATATTTTCAAAAGGCAGTTAACACCATTTTTCTGCACTACCTATGATGAAAACCCATACAAGCCAATAGGTTGCCTGCGGGAAATGGCCTGAACTGCCTCGTATGTATTCATCCACCGGCCCCAACAAAGTATCACAGGAATAATTCATACTATTAAAGGACGTAATTTGAAGAAGTATTATATGTATTGCCCTTTGGAGGACTTGTTTAATGCCAAGGAAAGATAAACACTGTGCATTTCACAGGTCAATAGGAAGTGTCTAAACCTCCAACGTCCAGGGCAAGAAGGACCACTCAGCCCACGTTCTTTCACGGCCGTGAGTTACACAGTCATGTTGTAAACTTGCTGCAGGGGAAAACCTGTGCTCACTCTCGGAGGAAAGTAGACATCATTCTTTTTTTCCCTGAAAGCCTGAACCATTGTTGTATAATACAAACTAAATTTCAATTTCAATTATTCTCAAGTGCAGCTAGGCTGTGCCTTTTATTCTTTTATTTGGAGAAATGACAATCTTTCTTAGTAATTGAATATTAATTTTCAACAAAGAAAGCATTCCAAACTATTCTTCAAAGAGGGAATTAAGCTTATTAATTCGTTCCTTAACAAGAGGACAAAGTGCATGCCTTTCTATATAAGGAATAAGAACTCCTAGGGGCCAGGAAGATTTAATCAAGGATTGAAGGGAAGAAAATGTGAATGAGCCAGAAAGCAAAAGAATGTGAGGTGACCCAAGTTTTCGGGAGGGGGGGGGACTTCCCAGGGCTCAGCCAAAGTTAACTATCATAGCAAAGTAGACATACATATTCCTCCTGAGATACAGGCTAAAACACTGACTTTTCTTTACAATGCCACTTTAATTTTTGGTAAAATTCCAAAGCAAAGGTTTATATTTCATAATATTGTAAACTCTGCATTAGACTACTTGTGCTACCCCTGACTTACACAGCCGTAGGGACACTATGGATTTTTTTCACCCTTGTAAATCTGAAAATGTTCTCTGTCTTCCCAGTAGATTCCTAATGTTTATTGGTGTCTATCTTAAAACAACTGTTCAATGTCGGAGCTATGAAAACCTTTGGGGCTCTAATTCACACTAAAGAAAGTCTACAGAAGATTACAGATAATAATAGCACTCAGAGTTTGACCAAGAAATACTAGAATCACCTCCACCTAAACACATGTCCACTTTATTTTCCCTAATGCATGTTGCTACATAGGAAAGTTACAAAGTAGCTCAAGCCACAGTACCTCCAGCATGTCTAAAGAACTCCATACCTATTCAAAGAACCACTTGACTTATAAATATTGTATTGAATGTGCATATAAATGATTCTTTATGCGCTCCCCCCATGCATTATCCTTTAGTCTTGATTTTTGTCTCCTTCGTGTTCAACCACTATCCTGTTTTGGCACCTTCTTCTTCCACTTCCATCAGATCTCTTTCAAGTCATTGTTACTTTCCACCAGTAAGATTGTGCCATGTGCATATCTTAGGTTACTGATATATTTTTCACCAATTTTCACTCCTTCTTCCTCTGAGTCTAGCCCAGTATAGTATTTATCATGCTAAGTTCTGCATACCAATTAAACAAATAGAGAGAAAAAGAAATAGGGAGATAAAATGCTCCCTTGTCTGACACCTTGGTCTATAGCAGGGGTCGGAAATCTTTTTAACTGAGAGAGCCATGAACACCAAATATTTTAAAATGTAATTCCGTGAGAGCCATACAACGACCTGTGTATATTACGCATTATCCAATAAAAATTTGGTGTTGTCCGGGAGGACAGCTGTGATTGGCTCCAGCCACCCACAACCATGAACATGAGCGGTAGGAAATGAATGGATTGTAATACATGAGAATGTTTTATATTTTTAACGTTATTATTTTTTTATTAAAGATTTGTCTGAGAGCCAGATGCAGCCATTAAAAGAGCCACATCTGGCTCGCGAGCCATAGGTTCCCAACCCTGAAATACAGGAAGTCTACAGTTGACTGTCTCTCCACATTTTGTCCTGACAGTGGCTTAGATTTACCTATATATTTATTAGTTTTTTTCTTACCATTGCTTTTTCTTTCTTTCTTTCTTTTTTTTACTTTAGATCTCCCTTCTACAATTGTTTTTCTTCTTGAAGTATATTATGTAGAAATTCCTTTAGTCAAGGTCTGCTGGTCAGTTTTAATTTTTTGAAAGGCATCTATTTTACTCTAATCCTTGAAGGACAGTTTCATTTGATTTATAATTTGATAACTACTGCTTACATCACTCTAAAGCTTTATCTGATGTTTTGTGTCCTTTCTTGATACTATGACAGACTTGTCACTCCAGTGGCTGTTGTTCAATAAGTAACTTGTCCTTTCTCTGTGGCTGCTCTTAGGATCTTAGTCTTGTTTATAGAGTTCAATGAATGGGCTTCAATGTGTTTGGTGTCATTTCATTTTCATTTATCCTGCTTGGGATTTTTTGGTGTTCCTGTATCTAAGAATTTATGTCTTTCATCAATTATGGAAAATTCTCAGCTATTATGTTTTCAAATATCAGTCTCCTCCATTTTCTCTATTCTCTTTTTCTGGTAGTCCCGTTAGACATCTGTATGGCTCTGCTCACCATACCCTATGTTTCTCTTAATATCTGGCTTTTATATTTTCCATCTACTTGCCTTAGTATGCTGCAATTCTTTAGATCTTCCAGTTTGCTAGTTCTTAATTGTTAAACCCATGCAGTAATTTTTAAATTTATATTTAATTTCTAAACTTCTGTTTGATTCTTTTAAAAATCTGTTTAATCATTCTTGATAGTCTCATCCCTTAATGACATTTTAATTCTCTTTTACTTTAGCAAATACACCATACATACTTAATTACATTCTTCCTAATGGTTCTAATAATATGATTCCATCTTTTTTGCTTTTGTTAATTATAGACCATAATGATTTCTTATTGCATTTATTGATTTTATTACATACTGAGCTTGTGGTCATTTCAACCTTATCCATAAAATTCTTGGGGATTTGCCCTGGCCGGTTGGCTCAGTGGTAGAGCATCGGCCTTGCGTGCAGGAGTCCTGGTTTCGATTCCTGGCCAGGGCACACAGGAGAGGCGCCCATCTGCTTCTCCACCCCTCTCCCTCTCTGTCTCTCCTTCCTCTCTGTCTCTCTCTTCCCCTTCTACAGCCAAGGCTCCACTGGAGCGAAGTTGGCCCAGGCACTGAGGATGGCTCTGTGGCCTCTGCCTCAGGCACTAGAATGGCTCTGGTTGCAACAGAGCGATGCCCCAGATGGGCAGAGCATCGCCCCCTGGTGGGCATGCTGGGTGGATCCCGGTTGGGCACATGCGGGAGTCTGTCTGACTGCCTCCCCGTTTCCAACTTCAGAAAAATACAAAAAAAAAATTCTTGGGGATTTGTATTGAAAGTGCATATAAATAATTCTTTGTGCTCTCCATCCATGCAATGGGGGGCAGGGCAGTAGAAGTACCCCCACCCACCATCATGCAGGGATTTTCATTTGCTTCTATAAATTACCTAAGGGTCCTTTAAACTAAATATTCAGTTAGGCCAATAAATACTGTAATGATATGATTACAGATACTCCTCAACCTGCCTGAGCCCCGGGGACCAGGCCTGGCTCTATGTCCCCTAGACGGCAAAATTCCTCAGGTTGCAGAAGATCGAGGAGCACAGAGAGCAGCAGATGCCTGTCCTCACTTAGTCCTTTGACACTGGTGGATTTCTTTATTTTCAAGCCAGCTATGTATATTTCATATATGTATTTGTATATGTATACATATATGTATATGTATATATGGTATATATGTATACCATATATATTCTTTTAAACTATGAACTATATTTGGTAATTTTTTTATTGATTGATTTTAGAGAGAGGAAAGGGGAAGGTGTGAGAGAGAGAGAAAGAAAGAGAGAGAGAGAGAAAGAAAAGCATTCTTTGGTGTTAATATACTTCTGCCTTCATTGGTCGCTTCCCATATGTGCCCTCACCAGGGCTCAAACCTACAACCTTGGTGTCTCCAGACGATGCTCTAACCGAATGAGCTAACTGGCTAGGTCAACCATATATTT
The DNA here is from genome assembly GCF_036850765.1 of Saccopteryx bilineata. Taxonomy (NCBI): domain Eukaryota; kingdom Metazoa; phylum Chordata; class Mammalia; order Chiroptera; family Emballonuridae; genus Saccopteryx; species Saccopteryx bilineata. The sequence goes on from NC_089495.1 coordinate 174,408,737, forward strand.
TAAATGATTATTAATGATACTAGACAAAATATTTAAAATACGTTTAATAAGTGATAATTTTCAGAAGATTTGTCAGTCATATCATCCTAAATTGAAGTTCCCTGGCTTAATGTGTGTGTGCGTGTGCGCATGTGTGTGTATACTTCATCCATATATATATATATATATATATATATATACACACACACATATATGTTTGAAGACTAGAGCAACTATGTAAATATGACTAAATGTTGTTTTCTGTTTTTGTTAGAAAATCCTATAAGAAGACAAAAATCATCAGAAATTTATCTGAGTGGCAGCTATAAATATATACATCTAATTATTAGTTAAAATCTAACCTAATGGTTTGGCAGTTTTTTAGAAGCCATTTTATCTACTAACTAGATACTTTTTATTATTGAATGTATTAGGGTGACACTAGCAAACATAACTATACAGGTTTCAGGTGCCCAATACTACAGCACCTCTCTCAAGTCCAGCCTCCGTTCATCACCATGTATGGCCCAACACCCTCCTCCATCTCTCCCCCTCCCAGCAGTCAGCACACTGTTGTCCATGTCCAGGAGTTGTTTTTTGTCCTTTTTTGCTCTAACACTCCACCTCCCTTGACCAGCCCTGTCCCCATATCTGTCAGCCTGCTCTCTAGGTCTGAGTCTGTCTCTATTTTGCTTGTTAGTTCATTTTGTTCATTAGATTCGACATATGAGTGGCATATCATATGGGACTTGTCTTTCTCTGGCTCATTTTATTTCTTATGTCTCCTGCATGAAAACACAATGCTAGATTTTGTGTTAACCTTATTTATGCTCACACATAATCTGTGCAGAGAACAATCTGCCGTGACAGAAACTTATAATAATGTACCAACTAACTTACTTATGTTTTCCTGTTCTTCCAAGTGGTATTAAAAACGTATGAGTGAAACAATTGATTCAAAAAGTATATATATATAACTGAAATTAGTGTACTGGCAAGAATTTGACAGAATTAACATCAATCTCCAAATGATTCTAAAAATACCTGGAGCTCACCTCAGGCTATTTCTGACACAGGCATTAACAGTGAAATAGTTTCTTGTGTTCTGTTCTGTGAGCATTTCTAATAAAGTTGGGCTTCAGCCATCAGACAAGACAGACCTTAAAGAGAGGTTTCAGGTATTCAAATTTTAACCTCTAGCTATTATATATGCCATATAAAATTGTATGTCTTGGGACAAAGATCAGAGAAAAAAGAAAATTAGAATTTAAATAGGAAGCACTTAAGCCAGTTTATTTTTAAAGTACTTTCCAAAAAAATAACATTAAAATGATAAAATCTTTGGTTTAAATCAATTATTCACAGTTCTGCTTGCTTATAAATTTACACTCTAAACAGTATAAACTATTATTACATCTGTAAGTGATTATAATTACAGAAAAGTGACATAAAAATTTTTAATTTACCAGAATACTACATTTTATTCCATTCTGAAAAAAAAACACAAAAATTAAACACAGAGATATATAATTCTAATACTAACTTGTGGGACATGGGATCTTGACATTTTAAATAAGAGAAATCAAACTGGGTCATAATTTCTCCTGTGGCTCTACTTTAACATAGATATAAGTAGAAACAGAGTTTCAGGGACAATAAATTAGGCATCTCTCATTTTTTAAAATTCATGGTCTGTGAATGGATTGCACAAGAGCCTTTAAATCCCATCCAGTAGGATTAAATAGTCACCAATATGAAGTAACAGAGGAGAAGTAATCATATCTTTGGGCTCAATGGGCCTGGAGACTCTTCCATATGGAGAAGGAGCTGCTAAAAGCAGTCCTTTCTTCATAAGCAGATATCAGATTCTTCTTTCTTATTAAAGTGGTCTCCTTAAAGATCTACTCAGTATCAAACTGCTACTGGGATCAAATGATGTAATATATTTAAAATTTTTATGAAAA